>NC_092875.1:178192771-180629021 GCF_028372415.1 Notamacropus eugenii
AGATTCACTGTATTCCCCTCTCAAGATAATGTGAATTTTAATTGGGAATAGGAAACCAGTGAAAGGAGCTGCAAAATTTCAGGCATTTATAAAGTGGTATGGGAAGTGTTTTTTACGAGATAAAGAGAGGCAGGCTTCTTGGTATGGTTGAAATGCAGTGTGAATCTGGACTCAGAAAGCCTGGGTTCAAATCCCAGCTCTGCTGCCTGCCTTCGTTGGACCTCAGTTTCATCTTTTTTAAAATGTGGGAGTTCAACTGGATAATCTCTAAGTTCCCTTTCAGAATTCCTATCCTCTTATTATAACATAGGTTTAGGGCTCATTCTCCCAACTTGTACTTGTTGGCAGTTTGGATCCCCACAAGTCAGCTGAACATTATTTCCTTCAAGGTTTTAGGGTAACCTTGGGAGCTGGGTGTGTTTTCTAATACTATTGGCCAAGACACTCCCCCCAAGCCCCCACCCCCCGCCTTGTTGGTGTGTTCCTCCAGTGTCATTTAACTAGTTACCATTTCTTCAATGTCACTGAACCAATTAATGTTAATTAACCTTTAAAAGGGAATATTTAGTAAGAAGGTATTTAGTGAGAAACTAAGTACAAAAATATCCTTCCTGGATTGGGGATTCATATTCCCCTCTACGTACAAACCCACTTGCTCCCTGGGGAAGGTAGACTTAAACCTCAAAACATTTTCCCTCATCCAAAGGAATAATTCCTGACTCTGGGAGTTCTTTTCTCCCTTCAAGAAGTGAATGCTAAGTTCATTTTTGAATGTGATATAGCCAGTGTGGGATAGCCAATGCAGAACTCGGTTGCTGAGTTGATTCATTACTGGGTTGGGTTAAGTAGATTGCGGTTTAGATCTGATGCCTCGTTAGACCCAACTGTTACTTCTACCAGTTTAAGTTGCTGAGGGAACGTCTGATGGCTCTTTTGATTTTTCATAGCATACAAGGTTCTTTGTGTCTCTAATACTCATTTACCTAAGATTAGGAAAGAATTAACTGACACAAAGAGCGAAGAGGAAGTGTGGTGACATAACCACATGGTGGTCGGTGAGAAGAAAATGCAGCCAAGCTGCTACTGCTACCTCTCTCTTTGACCCAGAGGCCCACAGTAGTTTTCACTTCCATTATTACTACGGAAGAGAATTCATCTAGTTGAACCTTCTGTATGCACACTCAGTTGGATCAATTTAAACCAAATTAAATTTGTCAGCACTAGTAAGCTGGAAGGAAACAATCAGAGGATACTGGCCTGTGCCATGGAGTAGGAGGGAAAAATCCCCTATAAGTAATTTCTGGAAGCAGGCTCACTGAGCCTCCAGGTGGATTGGCAGCAGAGATGATTGTGCATCTCTAGCCAGGTGCATCATTATATTATGATTCAGTGAAATCATATCACGGTGATGTCAGTGTATTCCACCTATGGCAAGACTGACCATGATGAGAAGCAACCTTGCAGTTCTGGTTCAGAATCTCATATTCCAAATCCTTATTTCTAAGGGTGTAATGACTCCCTCCCTCTCATTCAGCCTTAAAGACCACTGTAAGAATGGAAGCAGTGGTTTTTTTCCCCAGAATATCTATAAGTTCCCAAATAACTATCATATTTTCCAAAATATATTTGTAAAAATAAGAAATTTCACTTACCAGAGTGGCAAAAAAACAAAGGCAAGTTTCTGTATGTACCTTTTTGCCTTTTCTCTGGTTTACCTATAGGAGTCTACTGCCACCTTATGGCAAGAAACTTTATAGAGATGCTTTACCACAAAATTCTGCAAACTGATAAGATTTGTGGGTATTGTTTTCAGCAATTCATCAAGAAAACACAGACCAACATCCAAGCTAATCAAATTTTAGAAAATGAATACAGTACGGGTTATAATTTACGCCCATGATCAAAGATCATAGATATATGGAATAGGTCTCAGAGGTTAGCTAGTTCAACCTTCATATTTTATCGATGAGGAAACTGAAGCCCGGGGATACAGTGACATTTTAAGATCATACAGGTAGCCTCGTA
The DNA here is from genome assembly GCF_028372415.1 of Notamacropus eugenii. Lineage (NCBI taxonomy): Eukaryota > Metazoa > Chordata > Mammalia > Diprotodontia > Macropodidae > Notamacropus > Notamacropus eugenii. The sequence goes on from NC_092875.1 coordinate 178,194,797, forward strand.
AATAGGTTTTGCTCCCAGATCCTCTGACTCCAGAATGAGTGCTTATTAAATACACTTTAAATTATGTGTATTTAATAATTACCTATTGCATTTCTACAGAAGCAGATAAAATGCTAGCAAACTCATTCCAAAATAAAAGGAAAAAATAATAACACTGATTTATTTTTCCATTGGGAGGCAGGTTAATATTAATAAGCTAAAAAAAACAAACAGAAACAGAGCCCTGAATTTGATGGGTTGGTTTGAAATAGTTCCGTCTATTTCAGCGGGGCTTCCATAGCAGCTCTGTCCTCCTTCTGTTATGATAATAACGATAGTTAACATTTATATAGTGCCTACTACATGCCAGGAACTGTGCTTGTTGAGAGAGCACTCAGCAGGCATCGCATTCAAATAGCAGCCCTGAGTGAAACAAGGCTGGCAAATGAAGGCCAGCTTACTGGAGTCAGAGCTGGATACACATTTTTCTGGAGTAGCCTCAGTGAAGGGGAGTGTCATGAAGCTGGCATAGGTTTTGCAATTGAAACTAATCTAATCAACAAGCTTGTATGCTTCCCAAAAGGAGTGAGCAACAGGTTCATGACAATGTGATTGCCACTCACCGGAAAGCCCCACACCGTCATCAGTGCATATGCTCCCACCATGACAACCCTGATGAGGTCAAAGAAAAGTTTTACAAAAGCCTGGACCTTCTACCTTAATCATCAGTGTGTCGAGAGAGGACAACCTTGTAACTCTGGGTGACTTTCATGCCGGAATAGGAACAAACTATCAGATATGGTAGGGAATCCTTGTTAGGAATGGAGTTGGAAACAATCACTTACTACTGAAGGCTGATGCGTCTCATGACCTCATCACCAACACTGTTTTCCATTTACCTAAATGCGATAATATAGATAGAAAGGGAAAAAAGAACAAGCATTTCTTAAGTTCCTTTTTTGTACCACACACTGCACTAAACACTTTATAACTATTATCTCATTTGGTCCTCACGATAACCCTGGGAAATAGGTGCTATTGTTATCCCTGTTTTACAGATAAGGAAACTGAAGCAAACAGAGGTTAAGGGTCACACAACTAATAAGCATCTGAAGTCACATTTGAACTAAGGTCTTCCTGACTCTAGGCCCATTACTATATCTGCTGAGCCACTTGGCTGCTCCCATACTTTTAATGGCAAACCAACTTCAGTACCTTTGCCAAGAAAACTTCAAATGGGGTCATGAAAAGTCAGACATGACTGAACTGACTAAGCAATAATAATGAAGCTAACAGATATCCCTGCATGTGGGGTGATCCATTCATTTAGTAGAGGAGAAACTATTTTAGAGGGACATCAAAAAGAATAAAGCCAACCATATTGGCCTGTTTCCCTATCCATTGTACCCAGTGTGAAAGCTATCATCAGCACCAAGTGGGGGTCCATCCACTCCCACATCTGACACACAATTTACATCATCTCTTCCTCCAAAAAAAATAGTTAGTCACAAGACAAACAAAAAACAATCCCTGCTCTCAAGAAGTTCACAGTCTTTTGGGGAAATGTGATATGCAAATAACTATGTACAAACAAACTGTAGAGAGAATAAAATGGAGATAATCAATAGATGGAAAGTATTGAATAGCTTGGAATGAACTTTCAATAAAAGTTTGCCATTCTTAAGACATAATGTCAATGGAGCCTGAAGACCCTGACCATGACATCTATGGTGCCCATTAATTTTTTTAATTAATTATTTAATTTTTAGTTTTCAACATTCACTTTCATAGGATTTCGAGTTTTAAATTTTTTCTACCTCCCTCCCCTCCCCAAGATGGTATATAGGCCTTAGTTATACATTCATATTCAACATATTTTCACATTAGTCATGTTGTAAAGAAGAATTAGAGCCAATGGGAGGAATCACAAGAAAGAAGAAACAAAACAACAAAAGAAAAGGAGAACAAATAGTAGGCTTCCATCTGCATTCAGACTCCCAAGTTCTTTCTAGGGATGTAGGTAGCATTTTCCATCATGAGTCTTTTGGAGTTGTCTTAGATCTGTGCATTGCTAAGAAGTGCTAAGTCTATCAAAGTTAGTCATTGCACAGTGCGTCAATTTATGATTTTTGTGGAGTTGGCATCACTTATGGGAAGGCTCCTGGTTCTGACCGAAGGTAAGGTCCATGGGATCATACTATAAAATGTAATGAGAAATAACGGAGCATTACTTTGTGATAATCAAAACTGACAAATCTGCTCACACCAAAACGATGTCTATGCTACCCTTGACGCTGATAAAATACAACCAGAACTAATTGTGAACCTACTATGAGCTGAATATATTCTGTTCTAAGTACTCTGCAGATACTTAAAATAAGACCCAGTTGCTGTCCTTAAGGTCTAGTACTCAGACTCACAATCTGGTAGGGTGTAAGGCACACAGATGCCTGCAACGTACCATACTGCATAATTAGTGCATCAAACACTGCAAACCAAAGTGCTTGTGAAGCCCAGGGGGGTGATTATTACTTATCAGGGAATGAGGGAAGGCTTCCTGAAGGAGGTCTTTGAATTGGGTCTTAAAGGATGAACAGGAATTCAAAAGGCAAAGAAAGGAAGAGAAAGCATTCTAGTCAGAGAATCGACCTGAACGAGGACCAGAGAATGGAGTGTGTTCAGGGGACAGAGAAATATATTCTTTGGGAACTGAAACATAGAGCACCTTATGAGAAGCATGAGATAAAGTGGAAAAAATTGGATGATATTAGGTTGGAAAGGTCCTTGAATGCCAGGTAGAAAAGTTTAAATGTATTCAATAGGCAATAGAGGGTCAATGACATTTTTGAACAGATGAATTAAATGGTAAGATCTCATACACACACACAAAAATTTTTGTTTTTTTTCTGGAAGTTGTATGAAAGATAGATTAGAAAGAGAAGAGAGTAGAAGTGGAAAGGTCTATTTGGAGATCACTGTAATAATCCAGCCTGTACTAAAGGCAGTTAGATGGCATAGTGGATAGAGCACCTGGCCTAGATTTAGGAAGACCTGAGTTCAAATCCAGCCTCAAACACTTACTAGCTGTATGACCCTGGGCAAGTCCCTTAACCTCAGTTTCCTCAGTTGTAAAGTGGGGACAATAATAGCACCTAAATCCCACGGTTGTTATGATTATTGAGATGAGATAATAATTATAAAGTACTTGGCACATGTCATAAATACTATGTAAATTTTAGCTAATATGTTGAAATGTTGAAGAGGTGATAGCAAAGATGGAATAAATTTCAGAGATGCTGGGGAGATGGAAGTGACAGGACCTTGCCTCTGATAGAAAATTGAAGGAAAGGAGAGAGTCAAGGACTAATCTAAGGTTTTAAAAATTTCATTAGTCAAATGTTGGAAGATCATAGGATCATCATTCAATTCAAGGGGCAAACCCAGAGCTATAGCTAGAAATTCTGGTGCCTGAAACAAATTCAGATTTCTGTGGGGATATAGGCAGAGAACTTGGATCTCAATACATCAATGGCCTTACCAGAGATCCCAGGATGCACTAATGTACAGAGACTCTAGGACATTGGTGCTGGAAAAACTACTGCCCAGGGGGAGTAGAACAGGACCAGAGTAGGGAAAATTCACCCACAGTTTGGAAAGAAACCAGGATTGTACCTTAGATGGAATGTGCTAGCTTTTACCTTCATGACAGGTAACTTTTATGCAAACTCAGAACGGCAAAGTTATACTGCTTGGAAGAGACAGAGGAGGGTAAGCAGCAAATGTAGGGGTAGGAAAAGGGGGGCACAGGGAGAGAGGTACATTGTGACTGGTACCTCAGGGTGGCAGCCTGGGTCCAGGTGAGGGCATGGAAGTGATCATTCTGTGCCATATAGGACTGAGAGATGACTGTGATGGGACTGGCAGGTGTCTTCTTAGATTTTGGTATCCTGGGGCAAAGCCCTGTCTTAGTTATAGCTGAGTGTAACTAAGTATTCATAATGTCTGAACTATATCTAAAAGGCTTTCTTCCACTTACCTTTCTGCGTTTATAATAATGGGGTTATGTACCCTATCACAGATCTAGCTTAATGCTCCCTGAACTCTAAACAAAATACCTCAGTTCATTGGAGATGGAGAGCAGTTTACAGACAGTGGGCCTGGGTGACTGATGCAGGGATACAACTCACATCTCTTCATGGGAAGGAGAAAAAAGAGATAACTCCTGTCAGCGTCTGGGACTTACCATTCATTTGACAAGTTCTTGTTAGGTCTGTGCCACTCACTCATTTATTGTGTAACTCATCCACACCAGGTTGGGATGAGGCAGTCTGGGCACTTAGGATGTGCTTAATTTCAGGACAAGAAGCCACTGCTTAGTCAGCTCTGGGCTGAGGACCTAATGTGTGTCAGTGGCGGGTTGGAGTGGGGGGCAATCTGCCCACAGTACAGGCAGTAAGGGGGTGCATCGGAAAGGGCGCCTCCAGGAAAGCAGAGAATCCCAAGACAAAGAACCACCTCCATCCACATCAGGTCTCTGGTGAAAGCCACAGGAATAAATCGTCAGGGCTGGGGGGGATGGGCTGGGAGGAAAAACCTTAGAAGCCCAGGGCCTCTGCCTGGGGGCTGCAGCAGGGAAGAATCAGAGCCTCTCCCTGAAAGTGAGAGCACGGAGACTCCTCCCAGGAGGAGTCATTACCTCAAGATCCAGCCACAAGAATTCCCAAGACCTGACAATGGGCAGCTCTCCACAGCTTAAGAGGGGCTTCTTTGTTGAGAAGGAACAACCCGAGGGCATTTTATCAGTTTAATTAAACCAGTATTAATCCATTATTTTTATCCTTTCTTGTCCTGTAACATTTATTTCATTTGTTTTGCTGGCACAATTATATATAGGAAGTTCATTAAAAGAAAATTTTCATTGTGTTTCTTTCCTGGCTGCTACTATTCTTATTCTTATTCACATCATATCATGAATTTTACTTCAAATAAATTTGTCAGATAGTGGAGGAAAGTGTTACAAATTGTCTCCTTCAGGCGTCACATACCCTAGGTACACAACTATATGTAAATCCTATACTTAGAGGGAATCCCTTTCATCTTCTCTTAAAGGAAGTAAATAAAAACAAAGTAGAAATGTTGAGTGTCTGTTGGGCCTGCCCAGGCAACTCTTTTTTGTTGAATCTCCTATGAGCTGAGCTCCATTTTAATTCTGTTACAGGAATTAAGTGCTCTCACCGAGAAGGATCTTTAGCCATGTCCGTGTCTATTACTTTCCATGCCACCTGTGTGCTATAGTCAAGAGGTAGCCTCATGGTCACACCGATCTTATTCCCAGGAGAATGGTTGTTGGTTGTTGACTTTGTGTTTGAAGGGAATCAAAATGATGTCCCCATGTCGGGGTCAAAGTACAGTGGGTCGGATCAAACCAATATGAGCTCGGAATGCTACACCACAGGTCGGACACCAATAGCGCATGTGAGCATTTGGATCAAAGATGGCTGTAAATGTGCACAGCTCGTGTTTCTTTGGAGGTACTGCAATTCTGTCTCAGAGAATGAGACTTCATGCAAAAAGAACACTGCCCTTTATTAGACAGCTCTGAGATAAAGTTTTCCTAGGCTCCAGAATCAGATATAGTTTGGAGAATTGCTTGTAGAGGGAGTAGCTGAAGCCACAGGAGTGAATGAGATTGCTAGGGATGACAATGATGATGATGACTGATGATGATGTCCTCCTTCTTCTTCTCACAGTTCTATAATTTGACCCTTTCTGTGGCATGCGTTGGGTTTGAAGCATATCAGTTGCTGAAGATTTTAGCCCCTTAGTCAAGGGTATTCTTTATCTCCAGCACCAAGCACAGTCCTCTACATTTGGTAATCTTGCAATAAATCTTTGATGGGGTACTGTGAATTACGAGGTTAGGAGAGCAAGACTCTGCTTCTGGTAAATTTAACAATAGCCCATATTTGTGAAGCCCTTTGCAGTTTTCAAAATATGTACCTCACTATAGCCCTGTGAAGTAAATAATACAAGTACTGCCTCTAAGTTAGCCCATATTCACCTGACTAATAAGTAGTAGAAATTCAACTTGACTTTAAGTCATTTGGAGCCAAGTCTGGTCCTTTTTCTACAGCACTCTTCAGTCTATATCCACCTCTGTCATAAATTCCCCATCTTAAATGATTGTAATAACCCAAACACTAGGCTAAAAATGAAGGGAGCAGAGCTCATCAAATGTTTTCCCAACAAGTTGCTGCCTGACTTTCCTTAGGTCCAGCCTGACCTATTTCAGGCACATGGGCATGTGTTAATTTGTCCCTGAAATGCTTGTGGGCTGGGAGATTTTTTTAACCTCTGCACACATAGTAACTAGGGACCTGGAGGCAACTCAATTGGAATGTTGAACAGCTCCCACACACTAGCTTTGGTGTGCTCAGTCTCAGTCTCATTACAGATTTTAAAAGGGAATAGTGTCAGTTGGACATGAGTCTCAGATGTTGCCGTACAAGTGTTCCTGAGCTAGTTTACTTGTATATTTTTGGAATCCCAAACTAGATTGAAGGTGCTCTGGCAGCAGTAACAGTGTATAGTATAAAGAAGACTATATTTGAACTCAGAGAACCCAGGTTCATTTCCTCATGCTCTTTCTTACCTTTTGTGCAACCTTGGGTAAGTCACTCTCCCTATCTAGATCTCAATATTCTCACCTGTACATTAATGGTGTTTAACTAGGTGATTTTTAAGGCCCTTTTTCTTTGGAAATCTATGATCTTATGAAGTCTTCTACAGTATTCTTTGCTTAATACAGTGTCTTATAGTAACTAATATGAATTAGTATAAGATTTAGAAAATATATATCATCTCAATAAAAGAGCTAGAATTGGATTTAAACTCTGGAGTATATTCTAACAAGATTATTTAGAATAATGGTTTCCAAAAGGGAGAAGGCAGGACATGGTTTGACTCTGAATAGGTTGTAGACTGACTTCTTATCAGAAGGTAAAAAGATAGGCATCCCCACTTACACTCATCCCTCCACACTCTCCCATGCTATATAAATTCCCAGCTTCTCCCCTTCTGCACCAAGCTTAGGCCTCTAGAGGCAGTTATAATCTACCCTTTTAATTTGGGGTGGAAAAGAGTGGGTCATACAGGATGAGCAGTTGTAAATGGTTTGCAAAAAGCAGAAGATCTTATTACATCATCCTTTCCTATACCCACCCCAATTCCGAACTTCATTATTTCTGTTAAGGATACCAGGATCCTTCCACTTTCCATCATCTTAAGTGTCATTTTGTGGTCCAATCCTGGTATCATCCTTTATTCTTCAGTCTCCCTCACTTCACGTATCCAATCAATTGCTAAATCTTGTTTTTTAGGCCCACATCATCTTTCAGATATATCCCTTCTTTCTACTGACACACCCACCTCTCTACTTTCCAGGTTTATTACCTCTTGCCTGACTACAGCAATAGCTTCTAAATAGTATCTCCATCAAGTCTCTCTTCTCTCCAATCCATTTTCCATATTGCTGCCAAAAGCATTTTCCTAGAAATCCAATATGACCATGTTACACACTACTCAATAAATTCTAATAAATTCCAATAAATTCCAATGGTCCTCTTGATCTAGGATCAACATCAATTCATTTTTATTTCATCTCATTTAAATGTTCATTATTATGAATGTTTAAAAAATGCATATTATGTCTAATTATTAGTACAGTAACATATGTATAAAATTTATATAAGTATGAGCTCAACATTTTTTTTTTTTTACTAATAGAGGTTCCTGATTAAAAAAAACACTTTGGAGAATACAGCTCTGGGGAACATGGTATACCTGTGTCTCCCCACGTGTGCATATCTCCACATGTACATAATAATATTTATAGAAGGAATTTTTAAAAACTTAACAAAATTATAGGTTAATTGAACTTTTTAAAGAATTATTTTTATTAATGCCTTTTCAATTACCATTTCTATTACATTTCTTATTATATTTGTTGTTGTTTGTCCCTTGTTTTTGAAAAGGATCAATGACATCACAAGTGATGTCTTGACTTGCCTCTGAATTGGATTTAAGTCAGGCAGAGTTGCACAAAGTTGTCAACCTTACTCTCTCTTCCAGTCATGGAAGTCTAGTGGCAAGATGCTGACGGTGACCTCCTGAGGTAGGTATTCAGCCCTTAAAATCTGAATTAAATTCTGTGAAACATTCATTTAGTGCTTACAAGAAAGAGAAAAAGGTTTCTATATATACATATGTATCTCTCTGTGTGTGTGTGTGTGTGTGTGTGTGTGTAGTAGAAACTAAGAAATTAAGCTTAACTATGAGAACATCACCAAATGTTCTTGGACATGAGCAAAGTAAGTTGAGATCAAATAGTCGCTTAATAGTAATTCTCTCTTGCTGGTTGACTCTTGGGACTTGGGTGATTCACTTGACCTCTCTAGCCTTCAGTTTCCACCTCCAATAAAAAAAAAACAAAGGACATTGTACTCAAAAAACCAAAATTTCTTCTAGGGTAAAAATTCTGAATTTGGATTAAGGATATCATGAGACTTAGATTTCTATGTATTAGACAAAAGAGGAGATTTGAAATAGAATTAAAATATAATTAGTACTTCTAATGCTAATTCTAATGATCTAGTAAGAGACTGGTATTGTGACCAGCGAATGTTATTGAACTGCCATTTCCCAGTGACTCTCCTATTTCCTTTCCCTGTAGAAACCTTCCCCCCCCCACTCCCCTGTGTAACAAAGAGGTGTAGTTTGCCTAACTATCTTTCTTTGGTATAAGGGAAAGTTCAATGATGAGGACAAGTTGGAGAAATGTAGTTATTTGGAAATAATTGTAGTGCAAAAACTCAAGAAAGCAATAAAACTTTAATTTAAAAATGTATTAAAAGAAAAGTCATCATCCTCATGTAGGACAAACAACTCAGTAAGCATTTATTCAGTGCCTGTGTGCTAGGCTCTGAAGACAAAAAGAGAAACAAAACAGTCTTTACTCTCAAAAAGCTTACGTTTTATTGAAGGGAGACCACATGTGCATAGATAAGTAAATACAAAGTTATTTTGTGAGGGGAGGAAAGCAGTATTCATTTCCTGGGAGAGGGGGTGGGGAGGAGCGGAATCAGGAAAGATGTCATGTGGATGGTACCATTTGAGTTGTTCCTTGAAGTGGGATAGAGATTCTAAGAGGCAGAGGTAAGGAGGGAAATCATTCTAGACTTGGGGACCAGCTTATACAAAGATATGGAAGGAGACTATAAAATATTATGTAGAGAAATAAGTAAGCATGATGAAGTCCAGAGGAGAGCACCTGGATGCAAAATGGCAGCATGACTGCCCTGGGCTCCCTCCTGAAGTGGAGGTCCTGGGAGGAGATAGGGACCTCACTGATGAGTTGTGAGCTCCATGGCTATAGTAATCTTTCAAGGTGGAGAGATTTTGGGGGCATGATGGAGATATCCAGAGGAATTCTGCCTTGTCGTTCTGCTTTGCTTACCTGTTTTTCTTTTTTTTTTTAAGTGAACCATACATTTAATTTCCACTCAAGGACTATAAATTAAGTAAATAAACATCACACTGAAAAACTTGATGCAGGCTTAATTTTCTAAAGAGAAGTCTGGGGTATAATATTATAAATTGGCTGAAAATCTGACAACAGCAATTTCCTGATTGCACATGATTTTTAAAAAACATTACTGCCATTTCCCAGTGACTCTCCTATTTCCTTTCCTAGTAGAAACCTCCCCCCCACACACACCTTGGTAACAAAGAGGTGTAGTTTGCTTAACTGTCTTTCTTTGGTATAAGGGAAAGTTCAGTGTTCGACAAGTTGGAGAGATGTAGTTATTCGGAAATAATTGTAGTGTAAAACTCCAAGAAAGCAATAAAACTTTAACTTAAAAATGTATTAAAAGAAAAGTGCTATTGCTTAATATTGCTAGATCATACATGTATGTATATGTGTATATTTATATATATTATATTATATATGTATATGTGTGTATGTATGTATGTAGTATAGGTTCCCATCTATTGACTCCAATGAAGTTTTCCTCTAGCAAGTCATCATGGTATGGAGATGACACTGAATTTTCACAAGCTGTACCAACAGAAAACAGAATTTGAGAGGATCTTCCAAGGTGGAAACATTTTAAGTATAAAATCAATGACAGACTGAGTATCTATTGTCCAAGAGTCACCTAAATTCAGAGATGCTCATCATTGACTGTTGGTTACCAGGTGATGATTTTTTTCTGGCCCCAGCACCTCATGAAGATCTGTAATGGGCCTTAATATGATCAGGGATTTTGTTGCCTTGAGGATATTACAGATCTCTTGCACTATTTAAGTAAAAAGACATATTCAAGGGTATACTGGTAATTGCTTAACATATGGCTCTCTGAAAAAACAAAATGGATCCATAACACACTTTGTAGTTAAATCTGAATCATTAGCATTTTCTCCATCACTTTCTAAGTCTGGATCAGAGATCAAAAAACTAGGACCAGATATCTACCCACACCCTTTATCGTATATAGTCAATCAATAAACATCTATTAAGTGCCTACTGTATGCCAGGTACTGTGCTGAACACTGGGGATCCTCGGGGCTTCACAATCTAATGGAGAAGACAATAAACAAACAAATATGTAAAAGCAAGCTACATACGAGAGAAATGTCTGTTGTTTTGTCCTTCACTCTTGAAATGGATGGTGACATTGAGAAAGTATAGGAAGTAATTAAAAGCACTAGAATTAAGAGGAATTAGGAAAGGCTTCCTGTAGAAGATGGGATTCAACTTGAAGGAAGTTAGGGAAGGTAGTAGGCAGAGATGAGGAAGGAGAGCATTCCAGAAATGAGGGACAGCCAGAGACAATGCTGGGAGCCAAGAGATGGGGGAGCAAAGAGGTGGAGTGTCTTGTTGATGGAAAGCAAGGAGGCAGATATCACTGGACTGAAGAATATATGGCAAGTCTATGACAAGGTAGAAAGATCAGGGGAAGGGAAAGTTAGGAAGATCTCCAAAGCCAAATGTAGGATTAGCAGGAGAGCTAAGAATGGTTTTCACATTTTAAAATAAAGTTTTATTGTAGTTAACAACGTAAAAAAAATATTTTTAGCTTGCTGGTTCTACAGCGATGGATTGTATTTGGTTCTCAGGAGCAGTTTGTCAACTCTTGGTTGACAGTAAATCAAGCCCTAATTTATAGCATTTGTCAATTTTCTAGGTGTGAATACTTATACTGAAAATTTAACAATTGGCTGAAGCTGGTACAAGCTGGCTTCTGCATCACATTGAAAGTCCAGTCTTTAAGGGGGGCAAATTTCGCTTGGTTTGTGACGATACCTGTGCAAGGCCAGAGCAGAGGAATCTTAAGCAATTAAAGAAGGTGTAACTGTCACATTTGTTTGCTCTGATAATTTTTCATTGTTGTTTTATCTTTCCTTTCAGAAGAGTTTATAGTATTAAATATCTGTGTTTGTCTGGAAAAGAATCAGAGAATATAAGAGCTGGGAGGGACTTCTCGGATCATCTAGGTCAAGCCTCTCCTGTTACAGATTAGGAAATGAAGGGCCAGAAAGAGTGAGGTCATTTAATGATAACAATAATAATAACTAGCTTATCTATAATACTTTAAGGTTTGCAAAGCATTTTATATATATAATATCTACAGATACATACATACACATGTATATATGCATATATGCATATACACATATACATCCAGACACACATATATTATACCTTGCTATAAATGGGGAGAACTTGCACTTAGGTACAGTTCTTCTGGCTTTAAGTCCAAAAGTGCTTTCTCCTACACTATGAGAACTACATCAGCACACATGTACAATGTATAGGATCTAGTGAACATAAAGTAATGCTATGAGAACACCTATAATCCACTACTCTGTTCTAATCCTCATATATTCCTGCATTTCCAGGGAGAGACTTGACAGATGAGAACAGTTTGTTCCAACAGCTATGAAGGCTGCTGAAGCAGGCTCTGTGGAACGCTTAGAGCTTGGTCAGACAATGAAGACGCCAAGGTCATCCCAACCATTTCCAGTTGTCTTGACTTTTGTCTTGCTACTGGACCTTGATGACTCTGGAAGAGAGAGTGAGGCTGATGACTTTGTGTAACTCTGCCTCACTTAAATCCAATTCATGCACAAATCAAACATTACCCTGTGATATCACTGGTCCCCTTAGAAAACAAAGGACAAACAACAAACTATGGTGATCTCGCAGGATTGTAGGATTTAGAACTAAAAGGGACCTTAGATTTAATGGGCAGCTGGGTGGCTCAGTGCATAGAATGCTGGACCTGGAGTCAGGAAGACTTATCTCTCTGAGTTCATCATCCAGCCTCAGACACTTGCTTGCTATGTGACCCTGGGCAAGTCAATTGCCTGTCTGTCTGTCTGTCTCAGTTTCTTCATCTGAAAAATGAGCTGGAGAAGGAAATGGCAAACCACTCTACTATCTGCCAAGAAAATTCCAAATGGAGTCATGAAGAGTTGGACGTGACTGAAAAGTAACTCAACAAGAATACTTATCTAAATTTTTCTTAAATGAAAAGTTCACAGACTTAAGGGTAAGAATCACTGAACTGGATGATTTCTAAGGTCCCTATTGGTTAAAATCTATGATCTTTTGATCTTAAGTCTTCTAAACATTCCCAGTTTTATCAGTTGATCATTATATGATACTGGGATCCAGTCTTCTTATCATCCCAGTTGCCTTTTCCTAGACATGCTTAAACTTGTCAATAGCTTTCCTAAAATGTTGTCTTATCTCTCTTCCCTCTTTGCAAAAGTGGAAGACAATCGGTATAGAACAACGTATATACTACCAGATGTGATTGATGTGTTGACAGGTTTTACGGACCTGCTTTATTTCTATCTGTCCTTGGAAAATCTTTGTTACAAGGAATGGGTCTCTGGGTTGCATTTGGGACATGGAAAACAAAAGACACCAATAAAATATGATTTTTCAAAAAATGAATAAAGTGCTAATGGTGCTAAGAACTCAACACAATTCTCCAGATGAGATCTGACTAGGAAAGAATACAGTGTAACCTTCTTTGTGGAATTTTCTACTTTTAGTTTGCCAAAGAATTTGTTGGGCTGCCTCATTTCTGACTCCTACGCAGCGGGGTCTGAGCCATAACCCACTAATCCATTAATAAGTCATACCTGTTTATTTAACATTTGCATTCAAGCACTGAGTAGCCACTGCCTGCTTATGATTACTGAATTGTAACAATTAAAAAGTCCTCGATTCACCTTTTAAAATTCTTCCTGAAATATTTCAATTGAGATTTCTGTGCATATATGAAGCTATGAAGCAGCCTCATGCAATAGAGCAGTTCTAGAAAACATAGCCAACATACATTATACACTTTCACAGGATTGCAGATTTAGAACTGGAGGTAATCTTAGAAGCCATTAAACTAGACCTCCTCATTTTACAGGTGGGGAAAATGAGTTTCAGGGAGGTTAAAGACTTGTCCAAGCTCATATAGATGATCAGAAGCAGAATTTGAACTCAAGTCATCTGAATCCAGAGTACAGAGTCACTGTATTCTGCTGTCCTCTTTTCTTAATAGGAGTAGTAAAACTTAGCCAACAAGTTGTGCCTTGTGGCTTTGTCTCATAAAAAGCCTTCCAGCTCTTTGTTGGTAGCATCAAATCAGGATTAAAAACCCACTATTACCAATACATCATCAACTATCATATGAAATCCATGAACAGTCATTGTGACATCTCTTAAAGTAGCCTTTTCTCCCACAAAATAGCAGATGGGACAGAACAGGAGCACCTTAGGTGAATCCCAGGTACTTTACTACATCCTATTGCTTGCACCAACGTTGCAAAAAATTGTTTGTGGGTACATGCAGAGAATTAGAGATACTTAAGTACAAGGTTTTTGTTAGACTGCTGTAACACGTACACATTTCAGTCATTTGAAGGAGAATTAGTTACTCTGTTTTTAGATGGCAAAACTAAGAATAAAGGATACAAGTTGCAGAGATACAGATTTAGACTTGATGTAAGGAAAAAATTCCTAATAATTAGAGCTCTCCCAAAGTGGAATGGGTCACCTTGGGAAGTGATGGGTTCCCCCTCATTGGAAATCTTCAATCAAAGATTGGGTTACTACGTCTTAGAAATGTTATAGGTGAGATTTTTATTGAGTAAACGTTGGAATGCCAGATTTCTAAAGATCCTTACAACTCCAAAATTTTCTGATTCTGTGAAAGTTTACCTCCCTTAATATAGCCCCAAATAGTAGCTTTTGTTTGTTGGGCCACCATATTATACTGTTGATTTATGTTCAATTTATGTTGTCCGTTCTGGAGAGCAATTTGGAACTATGCCCAAAGGGCTATATAACTGAGCATATATTTTGATCTAGCAATATCACTACTGTCTGTATCCCAAAGAGATTTTAAAAAGGGAGAGCCTACTTGTACAAAAATATTTATAGCAGTTCTTTCTGTAGTGGTAAAGAATTGGAAATTGAGGGGATGCCCATCAATTGCAGAATAGCTGAATAATTTGTGATATATGATTGTAATGGAACATTACTGTATTATAAGAAATGATGAGCAGAATGATTTCAGAAGATTTATATGAGCTGACACAAAATGAAGTGAGCAGAACCAGAAGAACATTGTGCCCAGTAACAGCAATATTGAATGATGATTAACTATGAATGGCTTAGCTGACCCAAGACAATTCCAAAGGACACATGATGAAAAATGTTATCCACCTCCAGAGAAGGAACTGATGGAATCTTAATGCAGATTGAAGCATACTATTTTTCACTTCTCATATTTTTCTTGTTTTGTTTTTCCCTTTGGATCTGTGTCTTCTTTCACAACATGACTAATATGATAATATGTTTTGCATCATCAAACATGTATAACCTATATTAAATTGCTTACTTTCTCAGGAGAGAGAAAATTTGGAACTTAAAATTTTTAAAAAATGAATGTTAATAATTGTCTAGACACATAACAGGAGGAAAAATAAAAGAGTTTTTTTAAAAAAGAATTTATGTTGTCTAGTCATATCTCTCCATATGTGTGTATGTGTATGTGTGTGTGTGTGTGTGTGTATGAGGCTGATCACAAATGTAAACTATAAAGTTTTGCTCATCAAGTTTCATCTTATTCCATTTGGCTCATCATTCTGAGGGTCTAGACCTTTTTGGAGCCTGACTGTCATCAAGTGTGTTAACTTTGGCTCACCTTCTTGTCACCTGCAAATTTGATAAGCATGTCAACTCTGCCTTCACTGAAGTCATTAATGGAACTGTTAAACAGGGCAGAGAAAGGGATGGGTCATTTGGACACTCTACCAGCAATTAAGTTGACATCAGCCAATTAAAGGTTTGATGGGTCCTGGTCATTCTACCAATTTTAAATTCACATAGTGGTATCATTACCTAGTCCACAGCTCTCTGCCTTGACCACAAAGACTGAGAGATTTTGTCAAACTTTTGGCTAAAAATCTACTTATATTATGTCATTCTCTTGATCAATCAGATCAATTAGCCCATTAGAAAAAGAGAGTATGGCATAGGTGTGGCATAACCTATTCTATTTTATCTATATAAGTTTCAATGAACAAGCATTTGTTTCCCCATTTAAAAAAAAAAAGGAAAGCAAGACCATCATAACAGACATGCATAGTGAATCAAAAATGAATTCTTACATTATTGCTGTCCATGTCTCATTCTGCATCTTTACTTATCCCCTCTCTCAGGAGGCAGATAGTATGCGTCATCATCCATTCTTTTCCTCATGGCTTCTCTTTGCATTGATCACAGTGAAGTCTTTCAAAGTCGTTTGTCCTGTCTATCTTGTTTCTGTACACATTGTTCTTCTATCCTTACTTCACTTTGTAGCAATTCACACAAATTTCCCAAGTTCTCCTGAAACCATTTCTTTTTCCATTTCTTACAGTACAATAGTATTCCATCACAGTCATATACTGTAATTTGTTCAGCAATTCTGCAATCGATGGGCACCCCCTTAGTTTTCAATTCTTCTCCACCATTAAAAAGGTTGCTATAAATGTCTTGATCTGAATACTTTTCCTCTTTCTTTGACCTGTGTGGAGTATTGATCTTGGGTCAAAGGATATGCACAGTTTAGTTGTTTTGGGGGGATGAGTACCAAATTCCTCTTCAGAATATGTTCTGGGCTCCACCAACAGTATATCAATGTGCCTGTTTCTCTGCAGCCCCTGAAAAATATTTATCTTTTTTCTAGTCTTTTTGCATTTTAATCTTTGATCCAGTATCTCTGGCTTCTTGGATGTTCCACAAACAAGATACTCCATCACTTTGCTCTGGGCATTTTCTCTGGCTGTCCTCCATGCCTGGAGCATTCTCCTTCCTCCATTCCACATACTGTCCTCACTAACTTCTGTTAAGTCCTTACTAAAATCTCTTCTTTTACTGGAAGCCTTCCTCAGCCCCTATTAATTCCACTACCTTCCCTCAGTTATTTCCTATTTATCCCATGTACATAGCTTGCTTTATATGTCTTTGTCTCCTCGATGAGATTGTAAGCTCCTTGAGGGTAGGAACTGTATTTTTGTCTCTTTTTGTTAGCACTGTGCCCTGCACATGTTAGGATCTTTCTAAATGCTTGCTGATTAATTGAAGTAGGAAGTGCCCTGAAGCAGGGATCAGTTAGGAGGCTGTTGCAGTAATCTTGGTGAGAGCTAATAAAGATTTAAATGTGTAACTCCATGAGTCTAAAGAACATTCATTACTTGAGCCCCCAAGGTCTTAGAAGTTCCCTTTGGTGGGATCATTTGTCAATATGTGAATCACTAGTTATGGGTAGTTACTGTCAAGTTGACAAGTCTGTGTCACATCCTGGGCATGTCATTGCTTGGGATGTAACATTCCAGGAAGAAAGCAGATTTCTCTACTCTTGAAGGCAATTCATCAATTGGCTGCCTTGTTACCTCTCGACAGGGGGTCACTATTCACCATTACTCACCACTTTTTCTCCTGACCCTTACTAAATGACCTCTTACTAGTGGTTTCTGTGAATCTACATCATTCCTTACTTGGAGTACACAAAGTTGTTTACTCTTACCAGACCATGCTTCATATCCCAACTAGCCACCTACCCCAGCCATCTTTCTATCCAGCATGGCATAGCCTTTACCACATTCTCTCTTTGTCCTCTTCCTTTCTCCCCCACTCAGTAATCAAATCAATACTACTTTGCTACTGTTGTTCCTAGAAAAGTCAGGTCAATTGACTACCCTAGGGATCTACTGAGCACGCTCTGAGCATTCCTGCCTGGGACTGTCTTATATATCGTATAGCCTGGACTTCTAAGCATTCCCAGTCCTAACATGGAGCTGACCTTGAGGGGTTTTTGAGCAGGCACAGTTTGTCTAACATGTAGCCTGTCTAATTCCAGTTCCCTGGACAGATAAGGTGAACCTAGGTTAAAAACCCAGTTTATAGAGCACCAAAGACTAGTCCTAGTTCTTGATCCCTACTGGCTTGGAATTTTCTCTGTCTATTTATTTTTAATATCAGCTAGTGAAACTGATCACCTTCTTCCCTAGGCCTATCCTTAAGGTCTGTGACATCATCTTGTAACAATGGTCTTGTGAAGAAATGTCTTCTCTTCTATTTTTTTAAGGTTTATACAAAGGAAGAGAAAAATGCCAAGAAGGCAAGGAAAAATCTGGAGTTCTGTGGCAAGGAGATATTATTAGATAATTAGATTTCTTTTTGCTTATTAACCTCTATTTCTCTCTGTATTAGGACATGTCAGGGAAGTGAGAATTGCCAGCTAAAGTCATCTGAGCAGATCCAGTGGGATGAACATCTTAAATAAATCAAGCTAAAAAGCTAGTCAAGAGAGTTAAAAAAGAAAAAAAAATAAAGAATTGCATTTCTATCTTCAAGCAAGTATAAAAGACAAGAATTTTGCATAGACTTGCAGAGAGTATATGCTATGTTTATGAGTTTCCCTTCCAACACCAGGTAGCATCTATGTTGATCTTAAGTGAAAGGGCTGGAGGAATATATTTCAACTTTTCAGAATATTGGGGAGAGTGAAATGTTTCTTGAAAGAAGGTATTTCTAGGAGGAAACAATGAAGAAAAAGGATACTTTTGGGCAGAGAGGAATCCTGATTTTGTGGAAGGTGGAAGAATATGGCTAAAAAAAAAATAAGAACGTCTATGGAAAAGTAATTGTGCATTTCAAGAGGAATGAAAGATTCCACTGGAGCAAACTTTTTAGCTTTAGATCTAGAAAAGAACTTAGTGCAAGCCCTCATATTTTATAGACAAGAAAACTAAGAACCAAAGAGAAAAGTAATATATTCTTTCCCCCTATTTTAATACTTGATTTTGTACTATTTTGTGTTGCCTCTAATCTTTTCATACGTTTTACTTGTGTGTGTCCAAAATAAAAGCTACTTGAGGTCAGGAGTATTGACCTCCAGACATAATAACAGAAAATGTTCACTAACGTTAAAGGACGACCCTACGCATACAACAGCTTGTGAATCTTCTGCCTCCCAACTGTTACCAAGGAAAAGCCATGGTCCCATCATTAGAGCATGAATGAAACCTTTATCACCCAGTTTAAAGTTCTCTCTTCTCAGTGAACTACCTTCATTTCTTCATTTGGGTCATGATTTTCTACAGGAAGACTTTCCCAGCTTCTTTTAATTCTAGTGTCTTCCCTTTTAAAATTATTTCCTATTTATCTTACATAAAGTTTATATATATTTGTTGTCTCTCCTACTAGATTGTGAGCTCCTTGAGGGTAGGGATTATATTTTGTCTCTTTTTGTATCCAGCACTTAGCACATAGTGGGCACTTGATAAATACTTATTGATGTTAATTTTAAATGGACTTCATCTGTACAAAAATGTCTTTTTGTGTAAGAAGGTCCATAATATGGTTTCTATGCCAATCCCAAGGATCACCCTGGGAACAAAGATCGTTATTTTTGAGGAGGAGGTTGCGGGGAAGCGGGGAGTAAGCAGAAGAATCCCCAAAAAGTGAGGTGATTTTTTAATTTTTATATTAGAAACTCTAGGAACTTTTAACTCTCAACTAAGAGCCTTTTCCCACTAGATCACAGACCCTGAAGGAGTCTGAATGGGAGACTGGTTATCGTAATCCCTGCTGGCAAGGTTACTTAATAGCACTTATTTATAGAAAGCATTTATTTATAGAGGGTGGAACTTCTATAATAATGAACCACTGACATTTTCCCCCAGGTCACTTTCCTTGTTGCAACCCGAAGGTAAAATGATCCCCATGAATACCGCAGCCCAGTCCGCCAGGCTGATGCAAAGGGCAGAAGTGGGAATCCCCCAGCTCCAGGCAGAGCGCAGCGTGCCAGGCGGGTGGAGTGCGCAGTGCCTGCCCAAGAGAGCCGGAAGCCCAGCCACTGGCTCCTGGCTGGAACCCTGACCCCAAGCCCAGAGCCCTGGACGGGGAGGAGCTGGTCTGACCCAAAGGCGACCTTCTGGGGAGAAGCTGGCCCGGTCTCGTCCGAGACAACTTTCTCTTTACTGCGCCCGGCTTGCAGGGGCACCCGGGAGCCTAGCGCAGGACTGCGTGCGGGGCGCCGGGGCTGGGGGCGTCCGCAGAGGGGGCGGCGAAAAAGGAACCCTTCCCTAAACAGATCCTGCCCATCTGCGGGGAAAGTAAAGCCAGTGGCTGATTTGTCCTGACCCTTCCAGATTCGAGTCAGTTCTCTTGCTTCTCCTTAGAGCCCCCTACTCCCTTTCAGCACCAGCTTCAAGGTCCTTGAACCTCTTTGAGAGAGCTGGAGGGAGAAAAACTGGAAGATGGTTTGGGGTTCTCCGAATCCAGGATTCTGAAGCCTGATGTAGTCTCTCTCTCTCTCTCTCTCTCTCTCTCTCTCTCTCTCTCTCTCTCTCTCTCTCTCTCTCTCTCTCTCTCTCTCTCTCTCTCTCTCTGTGTCTCCCTGGCTCTCTCTCTGTGTTTCTCTCTGTCTCTGTATTTGCCTGTCTCTTTCTGTTTCTCTGTCTTTGTCTCTGTCTCTCTATCTCTCTCTTTCTCTCTGTCTCTGTCTCTCCTTTCATTTCTCCTCTCTCCTTCCCCTCCTCCCCCCTCTCCCCTGCATTCCCCTCCCTTATCTCTCTCCTTCTCTCCTCCCCCCCTCCTCTACCCCCAAGTGTGTAAGTCATTCCCTAGCAGAGACATCACTTTCTTGGTTTCCTGAATCTTTCTATGACTTTTTGGGTCCTGTACATTTCATGTCTTCCCCCGTTCCCATCTTGTCATTCCCCAGGAAATATCATTGCTAGAACCTAGCATACCCTGTGGGGGTAGTGGTATGATTTTTAGGAAAGAGGTAAGCACAATTTTGCTGAAAAGTTAATTCATTAAATAAATAACCAACAGGGTTGTTTTTCTGGTTGGTTGATGTGACTGTGAGCAAATCAATTCATTTTTCTTTATCTCAGTTTCCTCATCTGTAAAATGAAGGAGATGGACCCAACAGCCTCCAAGGTTCCTTCCCACTCTAAATCTATGGTCCTATGATCTTGAGAACTTTTACAGTCCAGGGGGGCCTCTGAGACCTGGGCCCCTCCCCCACCTGCCCAAACACAGGATGAATGTTAAGGTTTGCAGTTGCCTCTGGGAGAAGAAATAAACTCCTCTGTTTAGCATTTTAAACCTTTCACAATCCAATTACCTGTCCAGACTTATTACATATTATTTTCCTTTGCCTGGAGAAGGAAATGGCAAACCACGCCAATATCTTTGCCAAGAAAACACCATGCCCAGTGTTGGTGTGTTACAGTTCATGGGGTCACAAAGAGTTGGACACGACTGAACAACAACAAAATTTCCCTTTGCAACCTTTGAAAGCTTATTACAGATTGCCGCCCTTCACACACTCCATGCCTGACAGGTTTATTTGTTCTTTATAAGAAAATTCCATCTCTCATCTCTGTACTTTTGCACATACAGGCTCCATGTTGGGAATGCACTCCCTTCTCATTTTCAAATTTTAGAACATCCTTGTAATTGTAATTGTTTTTCAGTTGTGTCTGACTCTTCATGATGGGGTTTTCTTGGCAAAGACACTGGAACATTTGCCATTTCTTTCTCCAGCCCAATTTACAGATAAGGAAACTGAAGCAAACAGGGTTAAGGGACTTGCCCAGGGTCACACAGCTAGTAAGTGTCGGAGGAACATGAGTCCTCCTGACTCCAAGCCTGGCACTCTATCTACTGTGCCACCTAGCTTCTGGTGGCTAGAATATCCTAACTTCCTTCAAAGCTCATCTCCAGACCACATCCTATGTGGTGCATTTCCTGACGCACCTCAGCTGCTAGTGACTCCCATGCATCCAAAATTACTTTGTATATTTTTGTGTTTATTTAGATGTGTCCATATTGTTTCTGACAGAATAATCCTTGAAGGCAAGAACCATATTAATTCTTGTCTCTGTATTATCCATGCCTAGCACAGTGCCTGGCACATATTTTTGGTGGGCTGACCCTCCGATTTAATTGGTTTAGGAAACAGCCAGGGAGAGAATGCAGATCATTACCTGCTCTGCAATTTGTCTGTGTTCATCCTTTGTTGCCAAAGAAGACCATGCCATCAGAGAAATAATGACATGACTTGCACTGGACTTTGTTTTGAGGGAGGGAGGGCTGTACAGGTCACCAGCCTCACTTCTCCTCCAGAGCCATCTGAATCCAGTGACCAGATATTCATCAGGATGACTGGCGATGACCCAGGATGAGGCAGTTGAGGTTAAGTGACTTGCCCAAGTCACACAGCTAGTGAGTGTCAAGTGTCTGAGGTGAGATTTGAACTCAGGTCCTCCTGACTCCTGCACTGGTGCTCTCTCCACTGCACTCTGCAACTTAAAGTCTTAGAGAATGACCTGGTTTCCTGAGAAGTTAACAGAACGATCAAAAAAACACAGATATGGATCTGAAAGAGACCTCAGTAGCCATCTACTCCAACCCTCTCATTTTCTACAAATTGAGAAAACTGAGGCCCAGGGTGGTTAAGTGACTTGTCCAAAGTTGTACAAGTAATAAGCATCAGAGGTAGCATTTGAATCCAGAAATTATTTTTTTTAAATGTATTATATATTTATTTTTATCATTCATTAAATTTTTTTTTGAGTTCCAAATTCCTTCCCTCCTACTAACTTCTCTCCCAATGACAGAGAAGGCAAGCAAAATGATGTCAATTATACATGTGAAATCATGTAAAACATTGCCATATTAGTTATGTTACAAAGAAAGTAAGAAAAATAAAGAAAGTGAAAGCATTATAATTTAATTTGCAATTAGAATTCATCAGTTCTCTCTCTGGAGGCAGATAGCATGCTTCATCATGAGTCCTTCAGAATTGTCTTGGATCATTGTATTGATCACAAAAGTAAATCTCTCACAGTTGATCATCTTTTCAATATTGTTGTCATTGTATGCAATGATCTCCTAGTTCTGCTCACTTCCCTTTGCATCATTTCATACAGGTTTTCCCAGGTTTTTCTGAAACCATCCAGCTTTTATCATTTCTTATAGCACAATAGTATTCTGTTATAATCATATACCTCAATTGATGGGCGTCCTATCAGTTTCCAATACTTTGCCACCACAAAAAGAGCTGCTTAAATAATTTTGTGCCTATAGATCTTTTTAAAAATCTCTTTAGGATATAGACCTCATAGTAGCATTTCTGGGTCAAAGAGTAAACGCAGTTTTATAGTCCTTTGGGCATAATTCCAAATTGTTCTCCAGAATGGTTGGACCAGTTCACAACTTCACCAACAATGCATTAATGTCTCCCTTTTTGCACATCCCCTCCAGCATCTGACATTTTCCTTTTGTAACGTTAGGTGAGGTTTTTTTAATATGCATTTCCTTAATCAATAGATTTAGAGCATTTTTTTCATATGACTACAGATAGCTTTCATTTCTTCTTCTGAAAACTGCCTGTTCTTACCCATTGACCATTTAACAAGTGGAGAATGGCTCACTCTTATTAATTTGACCCAGTTCTCCATATATTTGAGATATGAGGACTTTACCAGAGAAATTTGCCGTAAAAATGTTTACCTCCAGTTTCCTGCTTTCCTTCTAGTTTTGGCTGCATTGGTTTTGTTTGTGCAAATTTAATGGAATGTAAATCAAAATTATCAATTTTACTTCCCATGGTCCTCTCTATCTTGTTTGGTCATAAACTCTTCCCTTATCTATAGATCTGACAAGTAAAATTTTCAGTGTTCTAATTTGCTTATGATAACATCCTTCATATCTAAATAATGTACCCATTTTGACTTTATCTTGGTATATAGTGTGAGATGTTGGTCTGTGTCCAGATTTGCCAGACTACTTTCCAGTTTTCTCAGCAGTTTTTGTCAAATAATGAGTTCTTGTCCCAACGACTGAGATCTTTGGGTTTGTCAAATATTAGATTATTGATCAATTGGCATGAAGTTTGCATGACATTGGTGTACAATTGGTATGTTTGTATGGTATTAATGTGTAATTGGCATGATGTTTAATTTTGAGGGCAATGTTTGTGTGAGTGGCATGTTTGCAGGTAACCAACAGGGTGTTTGGAGACACTCGCATGTAATTAGTAAGACATTTGTGCAACATTGATATATAACTGGCATGATGTATTGTGACAGATCCTTGTGTCTATAGGCCATTGGCACGTAATTGGCATGATACTGGTACATAATTGGCATGGTGCTTGTGTGATGACAGATGTATGACCTAGCCATGACTTAGCCATGGCTTGTGTTCCTGTTAGCATCTTTCCTCCCCTCTGGTAATAACTTTCCCAGTCTCCTAGTCCCCAAAGGCTCCCAGATATCCAATACAAACAGTCAGTGGAGGAGTCCTTCCTCTCCCCTGCCTAGTTCTCATCAGATGCAGACCAATGTTAACCCTCCCCACCTCTTCCACCTCAGACCCAGAGCCCTGCTAAATTCTGACAGTGGCTCATTACTCTTTAACAGTTGTTGGTTTGAAATGCTCTTCACATGGGCCACAATAGACAATTGTTCATTTGAAACATAAGCATTAGTTGAGTTCTAAACATACCTTAGCCCGGCAAATAATGGAGCCATAGAGTTGTTCATCTTTCTCCTTTTACGATTTCATTCTATAGGAGAAAACCAAAACATCAATGCAACTTTTATTCAGGGCATCACAACTAAAAGCAAACATTTAATAAATGTCATGAAATCAAGATTTGTTAGTTAATTCACCTGTGTTAGTTTTCTTTTGCATTCTCTTGCATTTTAGGAGTAACCCATACCTGGGATATCATTGGTGTTGGATGCTTTCAGTGAGGATTCTCCACTACCAGTATAGATCAGCATCTTTTTTGCAACAGGTAGTCTTAGGAAATTGTCTCAAAACAAAGTTCTATCCCCAACAAATGATCTAAGAAAACATTTTCCTCAAAAAGAAACTTTATCACCAATTAATGGCAACACATTCGTTTCAAAGAACTGTTTCCTAAGGATAGAAAAATCATTTGAAAAAGGCCTGACCCCAGATGGAGTTCAAGGTGATAATTAACTATTTTCCTCAATGGGAAATTGAGGAAATCATGACAAAAAAACCATACCTTTGAATTTTCTCAGGGGATTGTTGTACTCAGTCAACAAACAGACAAGCATTTTGTGTTTGTCCTTCGTTGCCAAAGAAGACCATGCCATCAGAGAAATGATGACATGACTTGCACTTGACTTTGCTTTGAGTGAGGGAGGGCTGTGCAGGTCACCAGCCTCACTTCTCCTCCACAGACATCTGAATCCAGTGGCCAGATATTCATCAGGATGATTGGAGATGACCCAGGATGCACTGGGAGACCATAAGCATTTCATAACTAAATCAGCCAGGTATGTAACTTTCTGTTCATATTCCTGGGGCCGGGAGTTATACACACTGAGTAAAGAATGTCATTTTTGTTTATTTTACTACCTTTGTAGCACTGAATAATTGGTTAAATTTTTGTGGCCTGTTAAGGTGTTTTTATTCTTATCTACAAAGCTGCATCCCCCAGGACTCTTTCCTTCCTCAGAGATGCAGCTCTGCTGGTTACCAGGATTCCCTCTGTGAAAATTCCCATGCTTTTTGGAATATTTTTTACATAGGCTACATTTACCCCCTGGAAGACACCAACCTTCATTATGACCATTTGACCACTAAAGAGGAATCATTTTGTCCAATAGCAAATGGGAAGAATGAGAAAGTGACCTCTGGCAAGAAGTGAGAAACTGTGATCAACTTGCTTTGATAAAGATTAAAACATTAATTTTCTTTGCCCAAAAGGAGTCTTAATGGTAGAACACACTAATGTGAAGCAATAAGAACCAAGCGACAAAACTTCTCTTCATTAATTTTTTTAAGTTTAGGAGAGTAGATTATTTCTTCCACCACAAAAAATGCTTAAGACACCAAAGTCAGAGGCTCACACACAATGATAACAGAAAACAGAGCATCTCCAACAGCCCATCACACACATTAGGTCAAGGTCTTCCTTTCCTGGTACTACTGAAGTTAGCAGAAGGAGGCACTTGGTAAAATCAAAAACCTGAAAAGTGAGTATGGATGGGCATATTGGAGTTGAAATCTCCAAAAACTAGTAAAGCATCTTCCCCCTCCCTTCCTCACCCTTTCCCCTCAATCCTCAGGCTTTTATTCATTAAACTGCTCATGATTTCTAATTTGCACATTTTTTTAAAGCTACCTCATCCTTGGTATAAAATTATAACCTGCCCTAACTGGTATGTTCTTTGTATACATCCTTAATTTTTAAGGTGAAGGGTTGTTAGGGGAAGAGTCAATGAATAACTTGTAGTACACAGAGATAAAACAGGATGGAGATCTGAACCTTGTTCTAAAACATTAGGTTGTTGGGGTTTTTTAAATTCTTAATTGGGGCCTGATATGCTTGAGAAAGAATCTTATTGTTTTGATTTTTATCTTACAGCTCTTCAGTTGCAGAAAATATGGGAGGGGCTGAGCATCCCTCTGGGATGCAGAAGTCCTAAATAAATGGTTTTGGGTGACATGAGCAAGCTGGGTGGATTCAGGATGCTTTTCTCAGAGGTAAATAGCTTTCTGCAGTGTTCCTTTCCTTTGGAAGTTGGTCTGCCCTTGATGAGGTTCAAGAATATTGATTGGCCATAGTATCTTTCTTCTTTCCTCCTAGCATGGAGTTGTGGTGGGGTAGAGGGTAGCTAGGGAGTAAGTTTTCCCAGTGGGAAGAGAAAGGTGCAGTTTAGGAAGGATGGTCATTCCCATTTTTCAAAGTTGGGAATGATAAGAGGAAGTTCTCACAATTGTTTTTGCTTTCTACCTTTAACTACCCAGACCCTATCACTTCCTACCTCTGTGATCTAGGGAAGGTTACTAGGGGAAGTCTCTAAATCTCACTTCAATCATTTGTAAAATGAGGAAGTTAAAATTTAATGTACACACAGGTACTGTGTGAACACAGCAACAGAATACTCTTTTATGGAAATAAAGATACACCTAAATAATTGGAGCAATATTAATTGCTCATGGGAAGATGACACAATATAATAAAATCGACTGCTACAATACCATCTAAATTAATTTACTTATTCAGTGCCATACTAATCAAACTACCAAAGGATTATTTTATAGAGCTAGCCAAAATAATAATGAAATTCATCTGGAGGGGACAAAAAGCTAACTATCTCAAGGGAAATAATGAAAAAAAGTGGGAAGGAAGGGAGCTGGTGCCAGATTATACTATAATTATACTAAGGCAGATCGGTGGCACAGTAGATAGAGTGCCAGGCCTGCAGTCAGGAAGACTCATCTCCATAAATTCAAATCTGCATGCAGACACTTATTAGCTATGTGACCCTGGGCAAGTTACTTAACCCTGTTTGCCTCAGTCTCCTTTTCTGTAAAATGAGCTGGAGAAAGAAATGGCAAACCACCCCAGTATCTTTGCCAAGAAAACCCCAAATGGGGTCATGAAAGTTGGACATGTCTGAAACAACTGGATGACAACAACAAAAAAGTAATTTTCTAAGGATCCTTCTAGCTCTAAATCTATTACTTTCTTATTCTAAGAACTTTAAAGTAATAAAGTAAATGCACATTGTTATTGTAGACTTCCCCACCAGAATGGTTGCAGGCTTGAGCAGATTCCCTGGGATTGTGCCTGTGTTAATCTCTAATCTCTGGGAAGTGTCAATATAGCAAACATTATATAAATAAGAGTTGTCTTAATAATGATAATTATGATGATAATGACAGTAAATATAATCATTGTTATTATACTCAACTTATATTTGTTGGAATTCAGATAGAAATGGTCCCAGGGCAAGTGGCTAGCCTATTATTTTTATCCTATGTTGGATTTTGATGGACCCTTGAGCAGGTGGATAAAATGACCACTTTTTATAATTGAATAACAATATTGAAATGTAACCTCATCTTCTGTAGACTCACTGAAAGAATCTCCTGGACACCTCTGGTAGCAGATAGGACATGGGAATAGTATGAATTTCAATCGGCTCCCACAATGTATATTTCTTCAGTTAAATTTCTATATTTTCAGACTTTTGTATTCTATGTAGTATGAGGGCTATGAGTATTCAGTATGGCAACATGTACTTAAAATGTAATTATTAATATAGTGTTCCATCCTTATCATCATCGTCATCGTAGGACTTGGTTGTGCTGGCCTGGGGTGGGCTTGGAGTATAGGGATGCAAGGCACTACATGTAAGTGATGCCACACACTTCGATTTTTCTTCTCTCATGATCTGGACTTGATGCCTTAGTTCTGGCAATGTTTGGGAGCTTCAGGGGATTTGCCCGGACCAATAAGACAATTTTACTCATACTGATCTTTAGACTTGTCTGTAACACCACCAGAATTCCTTGCATTTTAAATATATGATGCTTAAAAACTCAATCCTCTTTATTTTCTGTGTCCTGCTCCTATAACCCCTGGCTTTTTTCTTTCTGTATTACTCGTCCTTAGTTTCTAGTTCCAGCCCCCTGACAAGCTCTGGGCGCCCTATCCAACCTAACCCTACTCCTGACTGTGGAAACTCCAGAGCCTGAAAGGAGAAGGAGAAATGATAGGAGTACAGCAGCAGGATATTTTACCAGGTCCATGGTATACTCTGAGTCTGGATACACTTTGGGTGTTTTTCTTGGGAAGGAGATGGAGTAACCACTCACTGCACAATGTTGCTTTGTGATGAATTGTTGTGGATTCAGGCCTCCAGCACCTTGGGGCTAAAGTGCATGAGTTGGCACCAGTTCTTTGGAGGGGGTACACCCTCTAACCTTCAGCAGTCCAGGACTAGTACATAATGTCCCTTTGGGTTTTTCCTTTAATGCCGTCTTGTAGGGAAGAGAAGTTAATTTCCGGTTTATGAGCAGCATGTTACTCTGTTAAGCTGTTTCAAATGATTCATCAATCAACAAACACTTCTTCAACATCCATTTAAATCATACATCATGGGCTCTAAAACCAGAAGGATTTAGAGATCACCTTGTCTAACTCTCTCATTTTACAAATGAGGAAACTGAGGCCCACGATGTTTAATTAACTTGGCCTGAGACACACATGATAAATACCAGAACCAATATTCAAATCCAGGCTGTCTGACCCCAAAACCAAGGTTCCTTCCGCTACAACATGTTGCCTCTTACCACCCACAGTGTGCAGAACTGTGCTGGGACTTCAGTGAGATGCAAAGTTTGCATAAGATATAACTTCTACTCTCATGGGACCCTTACAGATTAGTAATGGGAGAAGACACCAGTACAGATTATTATAACACATAATATTGTAGGATAAGTTCAAAGAAATAATGAATCAGTGATGCAGAGAAAAGCATTTTGGACAATGTGTTAATTTGACAATGCTGCATTATGTGTTGGGTTTTTTTTGGTTTTTTTTACAGGAGAGCTTTTTTCCCAAGGCGGGATGGTGGTAGATTAGTGGGTAATAGTAGATATGGCAGAAAAGGGCATCAATAAAAGATTTAATTGCAAAGAGGGAAACAAACACAAGATATGGAGCAATTTTGTTACTGCTTTGATAAATTGAATATAATAGCTAGCATTTCTATAGCACTTTAAGGTTTATAAAGCACTTTATATATTCACATTTCCTCACAAAATCTCTAGAGATAGTTGCTATTATTATCCCATTCTTACAGATGAGTTTACTGAGACAAACAGAAGTGAAGTGACTTGCCCAGGATTATACAGCTAGGAAGAGAGGGAGGCTGGATCAGAACTCAACTTTTTCTGATTCCTAGACATCACTTCATCCACTGCGCCACTTAGCTACCTAATAGTATATGTTTCTTATAAATAATAAATTAAAATACATTCCTCAAAAAAATTATACCTAATAGCATATAATAGTTCTTATATAACCCTCTCTTTATATATTAAAATGTTCATGTTTGCATTTGGTTATTAAATTCACAATAAAAAAGAAAAAAATTTAAAAAGTGTTTTTAGAGAGGTACAAAGAGCTATATAAGGAGGACAAGACCCTTGGCGACTGCTTCCTACCTTTCTTTTATCTGTCACAATCCCTCCTTGCTTCAAGTATTCAGTGCTTCTATATATCCCTTTTCCTTTTGTCACCTGTTAAAACCTGGTCTAGTTAACTATCAATCATTTTCACTTTAATATGAATTTAAGATGTTATTTCTTCTAGGACACTTATATTTTAAGCCTTCTCTGTAATTATAGAATGAAGGGTGAATATGCCTTGTCAAAGGAATTCTAAGTGTCAGTGAGCAGATGCAGGTGACTTTTTAAGGCAAGGGGCTTTTCTAAGCAGTTCTGCAATTCTAGGATGATAGGCAGGTATTCTGGGTAGTGTCGTTCTATTACAAGCTATGGTAAGACAATTTCCCTCATGTCATGAATAGGTGTTTGTATAGATAACTATAACATAGTTAATAAGCACATAACAACTGCTCATATATCAGTCGTTTGATGAAAGAAAGTCTAAGATCAGGGAGTTGATTGGGGAGGGATGAGAATTGAAAAATGAGAATTTGTGGAAATGGAAGGGATGCCCATTAACTGAAGAATGTCTGGACAAGTTATGATATATGAATGTGATGGAATACTATTGTGCTATAAGAAATAATGAAGGAGATGGGAAGACTTATATGATCTGATGCAAAATGAAATGAGCAGAACCAGGAGAACAGTCTATCCAATACAGCAATATTGTCATGATTATCAACTGTGAAAGACTTAGTAATTCTAATCAGTACAACAATATACAGCTCCAAAGGACTCATGATGTTAAATGCTATCCACCTTCAGACACAGAACTGATGGACTCAGAATGAAACTTGAAGCATATTTTTTCCTTTCTTATTTTTCTTGCTCTCCCTCTCCCCAACCAGAACATGGCTAATGTGGAAATAGGTGTTGCATGACTTTGTATGTATTCTCAGCTATTGTATTTCTTGACTTCTCAATGGGTTGGTGAAAGAAGAGAATTTGTAATTGAAAATGAAAATTAAAAAAATGAAAATTTAGGGTAAAAATGTCTAAAAAATAGAATTGATTATTTTGGGAATAATTTGGGGGTGATTTCAAACTTACTGAGTATGAAATCCTTTTTTTATCAAGTTCTCCCCACAAGGAATGCTCACTCTTCTGCCTGTCTTCAATCTACTTCATCTTCCAGGTTCAGTTCAAGTCTCTTCCACTAAGCATCTTTTTGCCCAACAAATCTCAATCCCTAGACAAATATATAGAGAGAAGGAACAAGAAGAGAGAAGAGATGATGAAAAAATAATATTTTTTTGAATCAAAAGTAAGGTAAAAACATGTTTACAATATATACTTTAATCTGTGATATTATCAGTGATGGAATTATCTCTACCGAGGCAGATGGTACAGGTGACAGCTCCTTCTTGTCCATAACTCATCAAAATTTCTTCATAAAGGACTCCTCAATGCACTGGATGGGGAAAGTATTCTATGGAAGAATTCATTCATGATGTTTGTTTTATACCTTTACTTTTGATTTATAGCCAACTCTACCTTCCTTCTTGGTCATCTAAGGTCTTGATGATCTTTTATGCTAATTCTCACTTGGAAGTCACTAGCGTCAGTTGGTGGTACAGTAGATAGAGTGCTGGACCTGGAGTCAGGAAGCTGAGTTCAACTCTAACCTCAGACACTTACTAGTTGTGTGACCCTGGGCAATTCACTTAACCTCTGTTTGCATCAGTTTCCTCAACTGTAAAATGGGGATAATAATAGCACCTACTTCATAGGCTTGTTGTGAGGATCAAAATGAGATAATATTTGTAAAGTACTTATGACAATGCCTTGTACATGGTAGGTACAATATAAATTCTCATTCCTTTCTTTCTTTTCTAATGGTGAATTACTCATAATCATAATTTATTTTTCATTACTCTTTGACTTGTCTGCTTTTAAAATTTTTACTAATATGATCTTGGGCTGCTTTAATAAAGGCATGAATAAGGAGTTAATAGTCTAGTGGAGTCTAGCCTCATAAAGCTCACTTGTAGTGTTGTATTCAATTCAATGAGCCATGGATGTAGAAGGAGAATGATAGGATAGAGAATGTCCACAGAAGGACAAACAGAATAGTGAAGGACTCTGAGTCCATGGCATATGAGGATCTGTTGAAGGAGCTGTGGATGGCTAGCCTAGAGAAGAACAGATGCAGAATATGCATGTGTGTGTGTGTGTGTGTGTGTGTGTGTGTGTGTGTGTAAATGAACCCAGGTACCTTCAAGTATTTGAAGTACTGTTATATGGACACAAGACTAGACTTATTCTATTTCACCTCCAAAAAAACCCCAACAACAAAAACAAAAAACCCAAAACACAATTACAGCACGCTCCCAGGAAAAACTTCCTTAATAATTAGATCAATCCAGAAGTGGCACGGGCTGCCTTGAGAGGTGGTGATTTCCCCTCAGTGGCAACCCTTAAAGCAGAGGGTAGAGGACCAGTTGTTGGTATGTGGGCATTCCTTCCAGGTATGGGTTGGACTAGATGGCCCCTGGGTCCATTCCAACTCTCCAATTCTGTGATGCTCCGTGGTGTTCTCTAATTTATAACCATATAGCATCATGGGCAGAGTATTCATGTTTAAAAGATGGCCTTTTGCAGCTGCAAGCAGTTGGGGATTATTGAAAGAACTGTGTAATTTCCCAAATGCCATCCAGCCCTATCTCCACCTCCTAGTCAATTCTGGACTCAGTTCATTGTCCATCTGGAGTCTGTCCAAGATAAATATACACTGACAGACTAACTCAAGGGGCTGCCTGTCCATCTACATGTCAGTATCTGGTCATTATGTGTTTTTCCACTGTGGATGGTTAGGCCCATGCACTTTTGCATGACTACCAATTTAACTGAAAAGGCTTTATAATGTCCTGGGGCTTGATGCAACCAGGACAATATCTCATCTGTACATAAGAACCATGGCAATGAAAGGGAATCCTATTTGGACTCTGTGCGGGACAGTTTCCATCTACTTGAGTAACTGGCCCATCTTCCCACAGCTAATAAATGTCAGAAGCTGGATTTGAACTCAGGTCCCTCCTGACTCCTTCCACTACGTCACACTGTTTCAGTTCTATGGAGTAGAGAACATGATACATGAATGAACTGTTCAGATTTCTTTGCTCAAGATTCTTGAAAATAAAACAGGTCCTTATTCATTTAGGCTGGGGAAAGAGATGCCATTAATTAGATGAATCAGCCCAATCAATAATAAACTCCACCCCCAACCCTCCATCCCCAGATTAAGCTAGGGATGCAAAAATATAGAGTTTAGAAGAGTGAGCTAATGGCTAGAAATTATATGATTTCTAAAGATTTATTGTTTGGAAAGACTCTGCTAAACCAAAAAACCCAGCATCCAATTACACAGATGTAAAGAGTGATGCCAGCCTACTCAACAAGTCAACAAGCACTTATTACGCACCTACTATGTGCTGAGTACTGTACTAAAAGTTGCCATTCGTTCATGTGGGAACTCCCATTTGTTCACACACAATTCTTGACCTCCTTTGGGGTTTTCTTGGCAAAGACACCAGAGTGGTTTGCCATTTCCTTCTCCAGCACATTTTACAGATGAAAATACTAAGGCAAACAAGGTTTAGAGACTTGCCCAGAGACTCACAACTAGCAAATGTGGGAAATCAGATTTGAACTCAAGAAGATGAGTCTTCCTGACTCCAGGCCTACAGCAGCTCACAATTCATTGTTACTAACAATAAGCTAGAGTGAATAGGGGAGGATTTGAAGGGGTGGGTGAGGCCCTGGGGGAAGAGGGAATTTCCTGAGCTTTTGCAGCTCCCTCCTGGGTGTGACAGCATTTTCCTTGAGTCTCCCTTCACTGAATTCTTTCATTCAACAAAACCCAAAGGATATCATTGAAAGTTAGTGCTCTTTCCTTTTATCTGAAGTTTTATCTCTTCTTTCTTGTCTGTACTTGGGACAGTTGGATTCCTGTGTGCACGTATTCCTCTTGTGTTATATTTCAATGAGAAAAACTTTCTGCCTCAAGTCCCTGTTCTTCTTTGTCTTGAGAACCCAGGCATGCATTGTTCATTTTTTCTGAGTGAACTTGTAATGGCAATTGGCAATCATTTATCTCAGGCTAACTAGGTGAAAGGTTCTATGGATTGGAGGGCTAACAGTCTGCAAAGGAGATGGGAGTTCTCAAGGCTCTTTGAAAGTTTCTAAGTGTAAGAAAAGTGATGTTTACTTGTCAGATAATTTTCATAGGCCAACCAACACTCATATACAGTTCTAACTTAGAACATATTCTAAAAATGAACTTATTATAGTTATTTATTTGTTGTAGTATTATAGTAAGTTTATCATATTGTTCAGAGCAGCTGAGATGTAGCAGGGCTTAGTAGAAAATCAGCTTTAGCGTGCAGAAGACCTGGATTCAAGTTCTGTCTCTGAAACATACTATGTGTGTGATCATGGAAAAGCCACTCATACAAACAGGGCAGCTTTGAAATTTACATGTTGAATTTATTATACACTTAAAAAGGAAGCAACATGTAATATAGAGGATCATAATTTTATGTGTAATCCTCTTTTTCTGTCCTACTGTATATGTATATATGCATATATACATGGTTATGTTTATTTCGTTAGTGTTCATTAAATTCAAAATAAAAAACATAGACTTTAAAAACTAAAACAAAAAGAAAAATTACTTAACCCTTTATTGTGTTAAGAAACTATTTAAGACTTTAAGTTTCAGACTTATAAATTGTTGATTTGCTTCAGTGAGGGGAGTTTCCACACTGGATCTTCCCTTCACCGATGAAGTCACTCTCACTACCAAATATAGAATATCTATAATAAGATCTTATTGGTTTATTAAGATGCCATTGATTTTTAACTTACAGACTGTGACAACCTTTATATCAGTTTTAAGTTTTTGCCCTCTTTGACCTATGCTTGCTGACTTCTTATAGAACTATATAATGTGTTTGATGTAATTGCTGGACTATTTCTTACCTCTTCTATATACTAATTATAATGTGATTTGTGTTAAAATTATTTGTGTAGGTCTTGTTTCCCCTACTAGATTTCAAGCTCCTTAAGGCAAGAATTTGTTGTTGTTATTCAGTTGTATCTGACTCTTTGTAAACCCATTTGGAATTTTCTTGGCAAAGACACTGGAGTGTTTTACCATTCTTTCTCCAGCTCATTTTACAGATGAGGAAACTAAGCCAGACAGGGTTAAATGACTTGCCTAGGGTCACACTGTAAGTAAATAAATAAGTGTCTGAGGCCCAATTTGAATTCTGGTCTGCCTGACTCCAGGTCTTACACCCTACCCAAAGCACCACCTCACTGCTCCAAGGGTAAGAAGAGTTCATTTCATTTTTGTTTCCTTGAAGCCCAGTCTAATGCCCTAGACACAGTACATAATTAATAAATGTTAGTTGAACTAAATTACCTTGGTCACCTAGTTTGAATGTTTTCTACTATTATATTTGAAGTCTCCTTCCTCTGTAGGAAACTCCAAATCATCCTCAGTATGCTAGGAGTAAAGCAGTCAATTTTAAATAGTGTTTTTCTATCTCTTCTGTTAGTCAGGGACTGTTTGTACTCTCGTCTTTTCAATAAAATCACAGCTGTTTCTTAACTAGATTCTACTTCCAACTTAAATGGTCAATATATTCCTATGTCCCTGCCAGTCAACATGTGTCCCTCGATGTACTTCAATTTAAGGAATGCCCAAAGTCAACTTTGCTATTGATGTTCCAGAAATGTCATATGAGTAATAGAAGTAAGCATATTTAGGAGCAGCTTGGGGCAAGTAGATAAAACAAAGTAGGTAGAATTTACACTTGAAGTCCCCCATCTCATTCCTTGGGAACCTCACCTTGTTTGGTAATTGCCTCACCCCCATCCCCAACCTTGACAATTTGCCCTGTACTTCACTACTTCAATGTTACCCAAAGCCCTCCATGATGGCATCCCATATCACAGACCTGCCCTGTTTCCCTGAGGTCCTGATCTCTGCCTATAGAATGAGTATTACCTCTCCCAAGACATATATATCCATATTATTGGGAAATTTCTGGAGATGATACTTTAACTCAAACAAGTGGATCTATTAGTGGTAATTTCCAGTATCCTGAAATATTTTTGACCCAATAGTTGTTTCAGAACCTTTCAGAAAGAGCAGGGTCTTCTACTCTACCCATTTGTAATTCACTTTCTCATGTCTTTTTGTCAGGTATTAGTTGTTCCTCTGTACCACATGGTGGGGGAAATGGGTTCTCTTCTATATTTTTGCTATTTTGGGGATTATTTTAGTTGAGATTACTTTATTTGAGATTATTTTAAAGACTCTTCCACTTGCTTTTTCTGAATCATTTTAGAAATATGTTACCATATTGGTTGAAAGTATGAGTGTAGGCTTCAGGAAGGCTACTAAATACAGCATATTTCTATATAGATATTGGCAGTGATGGAAATAATGAAGTGACATTGCCTGTGTAACAAAAAAGTCACAATGTTTTCTTCATATCTTGTGAGACATTTCTGACATCCTTGTGCACAGGAATGAAAAATTCTTATCTACTTTTTTTTCTTTTTTTTTTTTTTATTATTTTTTAATGTTTAACAATCACTGCCATACAATTGAGATTTTATCCCCCCCACACCTACCCCCCACTACCCCCCTCCCTCCCCACGACTGCATACAATTCTGTATAGGTTCTATATATACTTTCCTATTGAGTATATTTTCACTATAGTCATGCTATGTAGTCAGACTAAGATAAATGAAAGAAATCATATAACAAATCAAAACATGATACACAAAAACATACACATACACAAACATGATCTGCTACATTTTGTGAATGACTTCCATATTTCTTTCTCTGAGTGTGGAAGGCATTTTGCCTTGAGAACCACCACTGGGATTTTTTTTTTTTTAAGAAGTTCTTGCGTTATTACGAAATTCCAAGTCTACCAGAAAAAACTCTCACACACTGTGGTCGTTACTGTGCACACAGTTCTGGTTCTGCTCCTTTCACTCAGCATCAGGTCATATAAGTCCTTCCAGGCCTCTCTGAAGTCTTCTTGTTCATCATTTCTTATGGCACAATAGTACTCCATTACATTCATATACCATAATTTATTCAGCCATTCCCCAATTGATGGACATCCCCTTGACTTCTAGTTTTTGGCAACTACAAAAAGTGCTGCTATAAATATTTTTGTACATGTGGGACCCTTTCCCATTTTTATGATCTCTTGGGGATACAGTCCTAGTAGCGATATTGCTGGGTCAAAGGGTATGCACATTTTTGTAGCCCTTTGGGCATAGTTCCAAATTGCTCTCCAGAATGGTTGGATGCGCTTGCAGCTCCACCAACAATGAATTAGTGTTCCAACTCTCCCACATCCTCTCCAGCATTTATCATTTTCTTGTTCTGTCATGTTTGCCAATCTTATAGGTGTGATGTGGTACCTCAGAGTTGTTTTGATTTGCATCTCTCTAATCAATAGTGATTTAGAGCATTTTTTCATATGATTATAGATATCTTTAATTTCTTCCTCTGAAAATTGCCTGTTCATATCCTTTGACCATTTATCAATTGGGGAATGACTTGTATGATTATACATTTGAGTCATTTCTCTATAGATTCTAGAAATGAGGCCTTTATCCCCGAGCATAGCTGTAAAAATTCTTTCCCAATTTACTACATCCCTCCGGATTTTGGTTGCATTGGGTTTGGTTGTGGAAAAACTTCTCAGTTTAATGTAATCAAAGTTATCAATTTTGCATTTCATAATGCTTTCTATCTCTCCTTTAGTAAAAAATTCTTCCCTTCTCCATAGATCTGATAAATACACTATTCCTTGCTTCTCCAGTTTATTCATGGTGTCAATCTTTATACCTAAATCATGTACCCATTTGGACTTTATTCTTGTGTACGGTGTCAGGTATGGGTCTATGCCTAATTTCCTCCACACTGTTATCCAGTTTTCCCAGCAATTTTTGTCAAACAGTGAGTTCTTATCCCAGAAACTGGGGCTTATCTACTTTTAATAGTTGAATCAATGGATAATCTCATCAGTGGGGGCAATTCATTTATGTCTTCTAATTCTGTTTGATTTTTGATTCTTGTTTTCCATAGACAGCAGTCAAGCTAACACTCAATAAATACTTGTTAAACTTCTACCTATATGCAGGAACTATGGCTTGCATGGGGGAATACAAAGACAAAGACGGTCTCTGTCCTCAAGCAATTTACATATTAGCAGGAGTGACAACATGTACACATATAAGTGTAAGCTATTATCCCTTGAAATACTCCCCGTCCACATAGGGCAGTTTTGTGGCTGAGGTAAGTCTGCCTAAAGTTCTAGGAAAAATAGTTACTTTGATTGAAAGTTCTGAAACAGTTGGTTTTCATTTTGTATGTAACAAACTACAGTGTATTCGAGCAATAGGTACACCAGAACTGATCCATGATTATGGGACAAATGTATGGATTAAAATGCATTCATTATTCTGCATTTACTTTAATATATGAGTAGCGGGAATGTTATTATCATTTTTGTCTATTGTTAAGAAAAGCACCATTATTGTGGGCATCATTATTTGCGTAAATGGAAGCATACTCTTGGGGAAATAAGAACTGAAGGAGTGAGTAGGGAAGTATATTTCCCTACAAAATGGTGAACTTATAGGTTCACCCAAGAGAGTTTGAGTGTAACTGTATGGTGGTGGTCCTCTGGGAACCACAGACCTGAAATTATGAAGGCAGGTTGGAGAGAGTGAACCCAGCAAGTTAATCGGTCAACAGGCATTTATGGAACATTTCCCATAGTCCAGGCATTCTACTAAGTGCTGGAGATACCAAGAAAAACACAAACATGGTCTCTGTCTTCAATGTTTAAATCTTCCATTGCTTCTAGAATAAGAGACAACCTCCACAGCTTGATCCATGAAGTCCTTCTCCATATGGCTCCAACAGACCTATCTAGACTTGCTTCACATATGCTACATGCCAGCCAAACTGGCCTACTTTTTGTTATCCAAATTCAAAATTCCATTTCATTATCTGTGTGACTTTGCATAGTCTATTCCCCCATGCCAGGCATGCCTTTCCTTCTCACATTTGCCTCTTTGAATCTGTAGTAGAGTCTTAACTAGGAGATTTTTCATCTGTGTAAGAAGAGTTGAATGATAGAGGTAGGGGTGGTGATAGCAGGAGCATATAAAATGGTCAGATTGCAGGTACAGTTGCCCTAAGGGAGGAAACGTTGCACTCAGAAAAGTTGGAGAGGAAAGTTCTGAGACAGTTGGTTTTCATTTTGTATGTGATAAACTGCAGCAGATTATAGCAATGGGTACACCAGAACGGATCCATGATTATGGGACAAATGTATGGATTATAATGTATTTATTATTCCTGCGTTTACTTTAATATATGAGTACCTATAGTGTTATTATCATTTTTGTCTATTGTTAAGAAAATGGTTATATTTACATCTGAAAGCACCATTATTGTGGGCATCATTATTTGTGTAAATGGAAGCACACTGATGGGAAAATAAGAACTCCCCCTCTCCCACATCCAAAGGAAAAACACTACCCCAGGCTGGATACAAATGTCCTGGGACAAAGTCTTTTTCACTTTATGTTAGTTTTGTAATATAACTTCCTTCAAATCTCAGCTCACAAGCCAGCTTCTTTGATTTCTCCATTTGCTAATGAGCCTTTCCTCCTCAAATTGCCTTGTCTCTACTTGTCTGTTTATATGTTGCATTTCTATAATAGATTGTAAGCATCTTAGGGCAAGGATTTTTTTTTTCATTCTTGTCTGTGTGTCTTTAGAGCTTAGCATAGTGCCCTGAACACTGTAGGAACTTAAAAATTGCTTTTTCAACTGGATTGAATTGAACTGGGATTATGTTGATTCTTTATCTGAGACTGTAAATTAACATTTAGGGAAATCTGGAAAATTTTCCAATAATATCACTTTAGAAACTTTTGTGTGCAAATGTTACACTATCTTAATTTAGAAAATGATATAGTATCTGCTAAAACTCTATTTAGCTATCAACCAGTGACTTCTTCAGTGGCATACACTGGTATACTGAAGATTGGAAAGGGGGTGAGTGATGTCCTGCTCTTCTTCTAGAGGCCAGATTGTTCCTAACTCAGCCCTTAGGATTCAGGGCTAGATAGTTTTGGGAACTGTGTTTCTTACTCCAGATGAACGCAGTTCTAAGTGCAGTCTGGAATGGCCTTTAGAGGTCTTCTGGAGATTTCCCAGAAGCCTACATTAATTTTTAGTACTCAAAATCATCCTAAGAGTAATTCCAGATTTGTCTAAAGTCATACACAAACTCCCAAAGCTTGGAACTGAACTGGTTTCCTAGTGGGATGGGGACCCTTGGATTGGACATTGTTGGGACAAGGCTGTATTTTCATAAATTTTTAGGTATCTAAGTATCTGAGTGTCATGGTCCATCCTGGTCTGATTTCAGATAGAGTGATGCTGGGAAGAGGAGGAGGAGGGGCATTGTTATCCTAAAAAAGTGCCTCATTTTATATTTCACATGACATAAAACTATTGTTTGTCAGAACTGCAACTGTAAGCATGGGACAAACGAGGCTTTTCCTCAGGTCTCTGACATAAGCTACAGGTGCACATTTCCTTCCCTGGAGGGCAAACTTCCACTCTTTCTTCCACAGGGGCCAGTTGCATCTACATTTTGTGGTTTTCCATAGGTACAGGGCTCATTCATCCTTGAGAAACCCTAGGGGACAAGCTGACCCCTTCCCCTCTCTAGCAGCGAAACTGATCTTTGTACTACCATAGTCCTGTCTCCTGTTAGATTGTCTTCTGCTCCAACATGCCCACTGCCACAGATTTCTATGTGAATGCATCATTGTCCAATATTTGCCTCCATCCTACCTGTCAGTCTGTTTTTTGAGCTGCTATCCTCTCATTCAACTGAGTTTGTCCCAAGTACAGTATTGGATAGCTGAATCTCTGACTACTCACATTGGAATGGGTAGGAGGAAAGCGTGACCTTGATAGGATAAAAAAATTTCCAAATACCAGGAAGGAAAAAAAAAAGCTTACTTTTATGTATTCATTAAAGTAAAAAATTATTTGGGAATGTTGTTGACAATATTTTAGAAAACTTTAAAAACTGTAACATGAAACTCATGAATGGGCAAATTTTTTTAGATAAATTATTTTTAAAAAGTGTTTTATGGATTCATTTGCATTTTATATCATGGTCCCTATTCAATACCCTCACATTCTGCCATGGAATTGTCTGTTATTAAAAATAATTGAGTAAAATGAACTGACAAAAAAACCATATCTGCCACTGTATATAACATTCTGTGTTTCATAATTGGTCTTCTGAAACCAAGTTTGGATATTGCATATAATCTGAGTTCTGATGTTTTTTTGGTGTTTTCATTTATATTCTTATAATTCTTATAGGAATTCTTCTCCTGATTTTGTTTACTTCACTTTGCATCAGTTCTTATAAAGCTTTTCAATTTTCTCTTAATTCTGAATCTCATGACACAATTACGTTTGGTTCCATTCATATACCACAGTTTTTTATGCCATTTCAAACTGATAGGCATTCACTTTATCCCCAGTTTTTAATGCTGTAAAAAAGTAATGCTATGGATATATTGGAATATATCTGTTAATTAATTGACAGGCATTTTAAAAACCTCTACTAAGTACCCTGTTCTGTTCTAGGTACTGAGGACACATAGACAAAAACAAAACCCAAAACAACCAGTACCTTCTTTCAAGGATCTTACATTTTAAAGGGAGATGTACATACAAAGTATGTACAGAATGTAAAATATTTTTGACAGGGAAGATTCTAGAATCTGGTCAAGGGTAAGGGTTGGGGGTCATGTGGAATGTGGCTGAGCTAATTTTTGGGGGAAAAAACCTGCAAGGATTTTAACAAGTTTATGTGAGAGGTGTGTGTGTGTGTGTGTGTGTGTGTGTGTGTGTGTGTGTGTGTGTGTGTGTGTGTGTACAGCATTTCAGGTGTGGAAGATTGATTGCCTGTGCAAAGACATGGAGATACAGTGTTGCATACAGACAGCAAAGAGGACAGTTTGACTGAACCAAGGAGTATACGAAAGGGAATAAGACTATGCATATTAAGACTGAAAAGGTAGGTTGGGTTCAGATTGCGAAGTTCCAGGCTGAATATTTTGCATTTTATCCTAGTAGCAATAGGGAATTTGGAATTTGTTTAGTAGCAAAGTAACATGGTCAGATCTGTACTTGAGAAAAACTACTTTAACAGCTGTGTGGCAGATGGATTGGAGAAGGGAGGAACTTGAAACAGAGACAAGTAAGAATCTATTGCGATAATCCAGGGGAGAGGTTATAATGACCTGAATCAGGGTGGTAGCATGTGAAGAGAGAAAAGAGAATGAATTTGTGAGATGTGGAGGAAATAGAATTGGTAAGAGCAAAGAGTTCAGGATGAAAGACATTCAATTTCTCTTTGGGAAATTTTACATAAAATGTTTCAAATTAAAAATATTTTTGTCTGGACTAAGCTTTATCTGGAAAATTAGGTTTTAGTTGAATTTTGCTATGTGTAAATGAGATCTTGATAATCAAGTTCAATAGTTAATATTTGGTCTCCTTGCCTACAGGCTCTTTTCTCTCCAGTCCATCTTTCTATAGCTGCTAAACTGATATTTCTTTTCTTTTAAATAGTATTTTATTTTTTCCAATTACATGTAAATAATTATCAGCATTCATTTTGAGTTCCAAATTTTTCTCCCTCCCTCCTTCCTTCCTCTTTCAGTAAGCAATCTGATATCGGTTATACCTGTGCAATCATGTTAAGCATATTTCTACATTAGTCATGTTGTGAAAGAAGAATCAGAAAAAAAGGAGAAAACCACGAGAAAGAAAAAACAAAAAAGTGAGAGGATGCTTCTCTCTGCATTTAGAATCCTTTGTTCTTTCTTGGGGTGTGGATAACATTTTCCATCATGAGTCTTTTAGAATTGTCTTGGATCATTGCATTGCTGAGAGGAGCTAAGTTTATCATAGCTGATCATCATATAATGTTGCTGTTACGGTGTATAATGTTCCCCTGGTTCTCCTCACTTCACTCAGCATCAGTTCATGTAAGTCTTTCCAGGTTTTTCTGAAATCTGCCTGCTCATTGTTTCTTACAACATAATAAACTGATATTTCTAAAATAGGCCTGATCGTGTCATAGAGGTGATCATGCCCTCTCCCCCACTCAAACTGCCTCTAGGATAATCTGCAAAATCCTCAGCCTAGCACTAAAACCCTCCACAATATGATTCCTACCTATATTTACAGTCTTCTTTCACATGGCTCCCCCTTTAGCATACTTTTTTTTTTACCCAGGCAAATGGGCTGGCTAGTGGTTCCATGTGCACAACATTTCATCTTTCAACTTTTTTGCCTTGACAAAAATGGCCTCACAGGTTTGGAAAGTACTTCCTCCTTGTCTTCCCTGAGACTCCCTAGATTTCTTCAAAGCACAGATTAGGTGTCATCTCCTATAAGAGACCTGTCCTGATTCCTCCAGTCACTAACATTTTCTCCTTCACAAAATCACTTTATGTTGTTTAGCATATACTTTGCATATATATTTGCATATACATTGCATATACTTTGCATTTACACCTTTTGTGCTGTTCCAGTAAGCTCTGTGAGTGTAAAGGCTGTTTTATTTTGTTTTTGCATCTCCAACACTTCACATGGTGCCTTGCACATAGTAGGTGCTTATGAAATATTTGTTGAGTTGAATTAAACTTGAGTGTTAGGTGTGGATGGTAGGTAAGGTAGCAAGGGTGGACCCCTGAGAAACTCTTCTACTCTCCCGTCTTCATTCATACTTCAGTTACCAGACTGAACACATTCTATTTCCCCCCAATAGAAAATAAAAACCAAATTCTATGGTTCTTTCTTGAAAGACTTAAAGATGAGAAAGGAAATCCAAAAAAGACTATACTGCCTCACAGATGGGGAAAATAAGGTAAATAGCTTAACCCTGTGTGCCTTATTTTTTCCTTCTGCAAAACAAGAAAACTAGATCCTGAAAAGTTCTTTCAAGCTACAACAGCAGTAGCAGCAGCAAACAGCACTCTGATCCTATGATAGGGAGACCAATATAACTAAGCTTGTTAGATTGTGAATAACATCTCTTTGGATGGTGCCCTGATGGAATTCTTTGTCCTTTCTGTGTTTAAATTCAAACTAAGTAGGCTCTGATGAAGAAGTTTAAGGCACTCTTGTGAGTAAAGAACTTATTGTATATATTTGAGAATAGCTATTCTTGCTACTCAGAAGTCTTTTTTGCTTACTTCCTAGTTCAGTTATGTTCTACACAGTTGAGATTGCTGAATCCTATTTTCCTTAGATTTTAATAATAAAAAAAAGACTGATAAAAAAAATCCCAGTTTGCAGAAGCTAAACTGAGTACAAGATTTATCTCTCTCTACTACCGGGGCCTATTACATGGGTATTCAAATTTGTTGCTTGTATGAGATACTCAAAAGTCTGTTATCAAGAAACCTATTTGGAATTTATCTGGTATATAGTGTAAGGTGTTGGTCTAAGTCTAATTTCTGACAGACTACTGGGCATGTTTTTGTCAGATAGTAAGATCTAACCCCAGTAGTTGGGGTCTTTTGGTTTGTCAAACACTAGGCTACTAGACTCATTTGTTTTGCTATGTTGTGTGTCAAATATTTTCCACAGATTGATTTCTGTATTTTTTTAAATAGTACCACCTTGTTTTGATGATTACTGTCTTACCTACAGTTTGAAATTTGCTACTGCTAGGCCCCCTTCCAGCCCATTTCCTTTCTTTCTTCCCCTTCTGATTCTTGACCTTTTGTTCCTCCAGATGAATTTCATTATTATTTTTTTTTGGAAATTGATTAATCAAGAAGTGTTGATTATGTACTTGCCTATAATCTTTCAGCACTGTGCTAGGTAGGACATGTGGAAGACATAAGAGAAGAGTAAGACTTAGTCACTCAAAGGGACCACAGTTTAGCTGGCTTGTGTTCATCCT
This sequence comes from Notamacropus eugenii, assembly GCF_028372415.1. NCBI lineage: Eukaryota > Metazoa > Chordata > Mammalia > Diprotodontia > Macropodidae > Notamacropus > Notamacropus eugenii. The sequence goes on from NC_092875.1 coordinate 178,239,486, forward strand.
TCATTTTCGAAGAGGACCATGACATCAGAGAAATGATGACATGACTTGCATTTGACTTTGTTTTGAGTGAGGAAGGGCTGCGCAAGGTCACCAGCCTCATTTCTCCTCCTGAGTTATCTCAGTTTAGCTGGGAAGATAAGACAAACACACAAGAAACAATGTTAAAGATGAATCCAATGTTTATAGTTTAAAGAAAGTGGTATCACTGATAGAGGTGAAGGTAGTTGGAGGAAATTCATTTGAAAGGAGAAGATGACGAGTTCCATTTTAAACATATTGGGTTTGGGTTATTAGTAAGATTTCAACACTAAGATGTCTTAAAGATAAATGGAAATACAGCTGGAGAATATGTGAGATGTCTGAACTGGAGGTACAGATTTGGGAATCATCAGCATAAAGGTAGTGGTTGAATTCGTTCATTTATGTTTGCAACACCAGTTTCAATAATTCCCATGGACCTTACAGATTTTGCATCTTTAAGAGGAAATATAATCTTGAGGAATTACACTTTAATTTCTCAATCTGTAAGGAGTCCATGAGGAGACTGAGTTCATCATCCTGGACAGTTACTTGTGATGGCTAGAGAGAGATAGAATGAGATACAGAAATGAAGGACTAAGATAACTTCATTCCTGAGAGACGCAATTTAACTCTTATCTTACAAAGAAACATTATCATAGAACTCTTATGACAGATGTTGTAATTTTAGTAATTTATGATATTTCAGGACATGTCTATAAAGATAAGAGATTGAAAGAAGAAAAAAGAGAAGAGATGAGAAGAAAAATTGAAAAGAAAAAGAAGAAAGGAGGAAATAGAATGAAAAAAAGAGAAGAAAAAGGTTTTAGGATTTAGAACCCAAGATAAGAATGAATGAGGAAATGAGTCAAGTAGTAGACAGAGAGATGGGTTATTTGTTGCACTTGTCAATTAATGAATGTACCATGCACTTAGGGTCATTCACCCTAAACCCTGCTAAATAGCCATACATTCTCCAATACTTTGATGAATCTATAGTCTCATCAACAATGGCATTCCTTCCAATGATATGGATTATAACACATCTATGCCCTATTATCCTGCTCCATATCTTCCTATAAATCCTCCAAAAAGGGTCCACTCAACACATCGAGGCTTTTCCTCTAAGTCTCTAGCTCTTGTGTGACTATCATCAATGCTTCCTGTGCATCAGTTTATACCAATTATCCCCTGTTCTCACCACATAACAGTCAGCCTTCTTGTCCAGTCATACATTTGTTTGATGACAAAATATGATGATTTTTTGTGCAATTATCTTCACAATTCATCGACTATGTATTGAATGTTGTGTAAGATGCAATAAAGAATACAAAGATGTATGATACAGTATTTGCTCTCATGAGTCAACTAGACATGAGAGCACACGATCCCTTTTTAGGGCTGGCTGTGAAGGGAGAAGAGTGAAGACAGCCTTGAGAAGAACTCATAATTAGCAACTGGAAGAAGAAAAGCAGAAGAAAAGGAAAATAGGAAAAGTCAGAAAGGTAGGAGGAGAATTATTATGGTCAGTGTTATGGAAACCAAAAAGGGTTTCCATTGACATCGTCAAAGGGTCCCCATTGATGATGTCAATTACTTTTGCAGAGAGACTAAATCAAAGGAATTTAGAGATTAAGAAACTCTTAAAGATCATTTAGCCTATTACATTTTACAGATGAGGAAACTGAGACAGTGAGATTGTGACTTGGTTAAGTTCACAAAGGTACTAAGAGCAAAGGTAGGGGTTCTAACCTAAATTTTCTGAATATAGGCCCAGTGCTCTTTTTCTGTACATAAATAGGATTAGTATTGAGAAAGGTAACTTGCTACAGATAGCACCTTAAAAGATTTATTACAGTAGTGAGAGTAGAAGGCAGACCCCAAAGCTCAGAAAAGACATAGGAGGAAAGGAAATGGAATTGGTAAGTACAGACCATCCATTCTAGGTATGTGGCAATTAAAGGAAGGAAAGAAATAGAAATAGGAGAGTTGTAGCATTCCTACTCTTTGAAATGATAAGGATTTGAACTCAGATTCTCTATGTCTAAGGTATTAGAACTGGGAGGGATTTTAGAGAGCTTCTAGTTATTTTACAGGTGAGGAAACCAAAGTCCAGAGAAATGATTTGACTTGAACATGATTGTACAGCTAGTTCTAGTTATTTTACAGGTGAGGAAACCAAAGTCCAGAGAAATGATTTGACTTGAACATGATTGTACAGCTAGTTGGCAACAGAATCTGAATCAGAACCCAGGTCTCCTGACCCCTCAGTCAAGGATCTTTCTTTAGTCATTTTACCTCTTGAAATGTTAGTACAGTCCTTCTACATCATGGGAGCTAGGGCTGCAGTGACCAAGCATTCTGGAAAATCTGAGTAAAATTTTTTTGGCCCTCCATTTGTAACAGAGAAGAAGTGTGAATTATTATGATATTAAAAGACAAAATATGTTGACATAATACAATACTATACATATATTTTACGCATTTTTTCTAAATTTTTTCTGTGTCATCTGATGGCCTATGAGTATTGTCTGTGGCTTCTGCAAAACTCCCCTCAAATTCCCATTTAACTTCTTACACCAACCTGTGATATATATTGAAATCACAGTGGGGACAGTCATGATATGGAAGCTATGGGAAACAAGGAAGTTCTGTTTCCACAGTTCCAGGTGGTCAGGTTGTGACCTAGTACAGTGAGGTGAGAGTCAGAAACCTATTGAGCAAGCCTGATGAGTTGTTTGAGGGAAAGTCTATCAGAGAGGAGAACATAAAGTCACATGGCCAGGAGACGGTGGCCTGCAAGATTCAAAGTTCAGAATTCTACCTTATCCTGACCTTGTTGTAGTCTCTAGTAGCCATGCTGGAGACCACCGTTCATTCAAGGGAATGAGCGTAGAAGACCTTCCATCCTCAGAAATCCATTTTAAATACATTTTCCTTGATACTTTATTGTGTGTCAAGTACATCTCTAATAGAACAGATAACTGTATATTATCTTCTCCATCACTTTGACCATTTCAAAACTAAGGAAAGACCTTTGTTTGTAAAGTAAGATTGTCAATATTCTAGATTAATGGAATGTAGATGACTTCTAACTTTATAGATAGCCATGTATAACACAGACAGACAACATAGCCTCCTTGGGCTTTGTTAAGCAGTGTCACTTCTTTCTCACTGTGAGAGCCAGTAGGGAAGTGGGGAATTATTAACATACCATCCTATTCACCAACTCTGATTGCTTAAAATTGATTCATATAATACTCATATCTTCAGTTCCACTTTGGTCTCACAGACCCACAGACTGTTGGAACTGTGATGGACTTTAGAAATGATCTAGGTTGACCCAGATTTCACTCATTTTACTTACTAGAACACTGAGTCCCAGAGAGGTTAAGTCTCCTATATACACCATTTAAATCATTTTAAGGTGGTTATAAAGTCACAGAATTTTAAATCTTAGAGGTCATCTAGTGAAACTCCTTCATTTTACAGAGGTGACAATAGAACCTACAGTTGCTCAGAGTTGAGTCAATAAACATTTATTAAGCACCTATTATGTGTGAGGCACTGTGGTAAGTATTGGGGCTATAAATAAAAAAAAAGACAGTCATTGCCTTCAAGGAGCTTACGATCTGACAGGGGAAGCAAAGGGAGTGGGGGGGTGGGAAGAATTGTAGGGGCATGATGGAGAATTCCAGAGGAGTGCAGCCCAGTAGGAAATCGTTAGTGACTCTCCTAAGGTCATATAGAAACTGAATTCATTTTTGTTAACTTTGTTTAATACTTCTTAATGTGGTTCAACAAGATTCATAGACATTTGAGACGGGTACCATAACAGGAGTGGACTTTTGGGAAGTTTGTTATTAGTAGACAGAGAATTCTTCCTTTGTTTTCACAGTTGGGGCTTGGGTCTTTGAGACCATTTAGTCCTAACTCCCTCATTTTGTCTATGAGGCAATTGAAAGCCAGTGTGAAGAAATTACTTATCCAAGGTCCAGCTGTGACCTCTCTCTAACATTCGATGAATCTGAGCTGAGCCCAGAAGCTACCTTTCATTTTACTTGTGAGTCCCAATTCTGCCTGTGACCAGTGTTCGGAAGTATAACAGAGAAAACTGTCCCCTTGGAGAACTTGTGTTCCTGGCGAACCATCCTGTTTGTTATGAGTCACTTTTTTAAAGGTCACCTCAGCTTGAGTTTTAAGTCATTTACTAATGAAATGCTATCTTTATCAAGTGGGTCTGAAGCCAGGTGAAAAATAGGTTGTGTGTGTGTCTAAATATCTCTGGCTTTAGGCTATGTGGGCAAGGAGAGTGGGTTTTTTTTAAAGCTAAAATAAAGCTGGTCTTCATCTCCCACAACCACCAAGAAACTCCAACACACAGCAAACAAGAAATCCCCAAACTAAACAAAATGAAAATACTGTACTTGACTGAGTGTCTTAAGAAATGTGCCTGAATTGGAAAGCTCAAGTCTAGCTGGAGTTTTCCGGGGCTCATGGCTGTAGAGACCAGCACTTGTGGTTTTTTTGTAGGAGGTAATTTCTGTGCTGGTTATGATTTGAAGGAGCTGGCCCACAGTTCAACCTTGCTCAAATTGGAACAAGATGTCACTAGTGGTCCTAGTCCCATGGTAGGGACTTAGAAATAGGACCCCAGCAGGGTGGACAGATTTCAGGCAATTCAGTGAAACTCAAGTCAATTTCCATGACTAGAAATCACACCACTGTCCTGTCATTACATTTCAACTATCTTACACTACGTAGGAAGTGTGAGTTGTTGTGGGTGTTTTTTTTTTTTTAAAAATGATGAAGGCAACGGCAAAGAATTTTTCATAAAAACAAGTGACAAATTTCACTCAAGTTACTGACACATAAAAGGAAAAAATTAGTTTTCCTCTTTGAAGCTAACCAGAAACAAATGGGACTGCTCTTCTGAAGGAAAACTAGGAGCCTGGTTATGATGCCTCCCCTCCCAGAAATCTAGGAAATTATACATACTGTACCCTCTGTTTATATGAATATGAATTACATGATTGTGTGCTCAGGGTCAATTGTAGTTCAAATGAGAATTTACTGCAGCTAGGCAGAAACCGTATAAAGATAGAAAGATCTGTTTTTAACCCCTTATTAACACAGTTGAGGAATCTTTCCTTTCAGATGGGCAGGGAAAATAGATTGTGAGCTCTTTGAGGGCAAGGACCTTACCCTATACATCTTTTGTACCCTGTGGCCCCTACTATATTGCCTTGTCTGTAATAGGTTCTCAGTAGATGTTTATTGAATGAATGAAGTGAACAGATTGGAGTGAGGCAAGTAAAGGTATTTTCTATTGTTGGGAAATAGGGTATTTAGGTGAAACTTGCCCTTTCATTCTATCTTTAAGTATATAGCACTGCCTCACCTGAACATTATGTAGTCTGTAGATTACGGAATGTTAGTGATAGAAGGGACTTTAGAGATTATTGAGTTCAACTCCTCAGTTTGTAGATGATAAAATTGGGTTGCAGAGATGTAAAATTGCCTAAGGTCACGCAGGTAGTTAGTGACACCCTGGATCAGAATCCAAACACTCTGATTCTCAAGCCAATGTTTTCTTCACTGCACCATAAAGTCATTTAAGATTTATACACATTTCAATGGATAGTTGGACATTCCATGCCTCAACTCCAAAACAGATTCTATTCTGTTCATAAAATCAATTATTGTAAATGTATCCTTGGAGGAGAGGGGTCTGTGTGTGTGTGTGTGTGTGTGTGTGTGTGTGTGTGTGTGTGTGAGAGAGAGAGAGAGAGAGAGAGAGAGAGAGAGAGAGAAGAGAGAGAGAGAGCTTTCTGTAAGTGATTTGCATTTTATTAATCTGGAATGTTGACATTTTTACTTTATAAAGAAGGTCTTTCATTTGAGTTTTGAAGCTGTCAAAGTGATGGAGAAGACAATGGATTAACATTTCAAGAGGAAACATGATCTAAAGGAAAAATCTTCGAGGACTCAGGAGATCCAGGTTCTGATTCCAATTCTGTTGCTGACTAGTTGTGCAGTCTGGGTCAAATCAAGTCATTTTTGTGAGGGTTGGGGCAAATCATCTCATGTAGACCACTTCTTTCTTCCTCTTGTGACATTTTTATATGGAGAAATCTGGTTTCTCAAGGTAACCATGATAAATGGAACTGAGTATAATCAGTAAGTGCAGCTGCTTAGAAATGCTTCAAGCTACAAGAGGTGCCCCATGGCAGCTCGAAGGTTTCAGGGAACGTGACCTGGAGGTTGCTCTGTTTTTTTCCTTCTTTGAAGACAATTTCAGAAACACCAGATGAGCTTGGAGACCTGGGAACTTTGGAACATGGGGTATTTCTCTTGCCTTTCTGGGGAAGATGCTGGTGTGCAAAATAACAATGATATCAGGGTTTGCACTAATGTTCTCTTAATCATGTATTTCCTCAATCAGGAAAGGAAGAGCATGTGAATGTCAGGTGTTAATCAGTGGATGGAGATATAGGGTGTCCCGAAAGTCCTAGTGTAGTGTAAAGCTTGAGTAGCTTAATTCTTTTTGATTAAAAAAGTTTAAAGTTTGATTAAAGCCTTTAAGTTTAAATAGTTTTCAACTGCACCAGAACTTTTGGGACACCCTGTGGTGCTTGCAAGTATGTAAAGCACTTTACATATATTGTCTCATTTGAACTTTATAATCACCTCATACAGTGAATAATCTGTATATTATTGTTTACATTTTACGGATAAGGAAACAGCCTCAGTGAGATTAAATAACCCATCCATGGTTACACAGGCAGTAATTATCAGAGGTAAGATCTGAACCTAGGCCTTCCTGACTGTAGGTTCAGCATCCTATCCAGGATGCCATGTTTTTCTCTGCCACAGGTGCTCAAGCAACTCTGTAGGCATCTGTGGTCATTGGAAGGATAGAGACAAGGCCAGGAAGTAACAAAAACAAAAGCCATATGCTCACTTATTCCTCTTCTCTTTTGCTCAGTATCTATGGGAAAACATAATTCTAGAAGACGAACCTAAATCACATAGCATGCTATAAATAATAGGACCTTCATATTCTAAGGTGTCTAGGTACTTCTTTACCTTTACCTTTGTATCTAGCTATATAGGACGTTCCGAACTTACTAACTATATATAAGTAAGGCGGAGGGTAGAAAGAAGAAGTATTCCTCTAGAGATCTCCACCCCTGCCCTTCACCCTGGGAAGGTAGTAATTATTTTCTAAATCCAGTTGGGCAAGAGATAATGGAAGCTGCCATGTGTTGTATGGAGAGCTGTTGGTTAGTGAAAGAGGCAAGCTTATCAGGTCAAGATCTGATGAAAAAAGAGTTAAAAACAAAGTGTCATATCAAAGGAAAGAGAAGAGTTGTTCTTGGCCCATTGCAATGTGGCCAAGTCAAGTAAGAGCAAAGAACTGAAACTGATTTGAAAGAAAAACACTAGAATAAGTCCAGAGTCAATGAAGTTAAGGAAAAAAAAATTTTTTTTGGCAAGGCAATAGGGTTAAGTGACTTGCCCGGGGTCACACAGCTAGTGAATATTGAACTCAAGTGCTTTTCGCTCCAGGGCCATTTCTCTATACCTTGCTGCCCCAAGGTGAGGAAAATTAGACTGCCCTTGGAATAGAGAAACAACTGATTGCCAGTTTGACTCAAGCATGCTCTTGTGGGACTTGTATTTACAGTAGGTACCTGCCAACTTCATTTCTATTCCTTAAAGGAAAAATGCTCCCATAATGTTGGGACCAGCAGAGTCTTGGTTTTCTTACTCAAAGTCTGGAGGATTGAGAGAATAACTGACTGAGAGAGGCAACTACCTTAATTCAAATCTAGAAAGTCATTTTCTTGTATGCAAATGTAAGACATATATGTATGGGGCTTTCTAAATATGTACAAATAGTATAGATAAATATCATCTGATATTTACCCACATTCTCAGAAAGTTGGGGGAGCTACCAGTAGCCTCACTGAGAGGGGTGTAGTGGGGAAAGGATAAATAGACTCAAGGATGGCTGAGACTATCTCCAAGGGGAATATTGGAATATAATTAAATCTATCTAGTAACCCTTAAATATCTTCAGGGGTATGAATTTGAATTCTGAATGAAAACCACTTCGATTTATTTTGAGGGGGAGGTAGTTTTTAGCATATACTCACCAGCTTATCACCTTCCAAACCCTGGTTAAACAACAACAAAACATTACGAACAGCAAATAGCAAGAAAGCCTCTCTATTCAAGTAAAACAGAAAACTAAAATCAGAAAAATTGTACAGATTAAAATACACCAAGGAATACACAAGAGTAAATGACCTTTTCATCTGGGAGCAAGTTAAGCTCTCAGCCCAGCTATATAGAGGGAACCACATTGTAGGCCTTAGAAGTCTAGAGGTACAATGGAGCTATCTACCTTACTTGTCCATAGCTACGCGGCTCCACTCTGCCGTTCAAAAGTCTGTATTTCACTTCTCACTTGACCTTTCTCTCTGAAGAAATAATCCCTCCAACCCACGGATATACACCCTCCTCCACTCATACAGTGTCTTGCTCAGCCATTTTATACTTATCTAGCATGGATGTGACAGTCATCAAGGCAGATTAGAAAGAATAAGCCAGGAAGTTGCTGGAATTAATGGGAAACACAGGCAAATATTAAGTACACTTTAATGGAAGCCAGCTACAAGCTCAGCCAGTAAGAACTCATGTCCCCTTATACTTACACAGAGAAACTCACAGGATATTCCTTGAGGAAAACTGCCTAACTCATTTAGGTCAGAGTAGGTGTAACACAAATATCAAGTTAACAGGTTCTTTGTATCCTTCTTCTGTGCTTTCCCTCCCACCCTCTGCTTAGGTGAATAGGGTAAAGATTAGAATGTTTCCAACACTTTCTGTTATCCTGAGTTAAGGCTTGGAAGACATAGATGATGGCTAGATGGATACACACACATATATACATATATATGCACATATATATACATATATGTATATATATGTGTATACATACACACACACATATACATGCACACTGAGATACAAATACACCTATCTGTATCCATTTGCTTAATAGAAATAATGTGACACATTATGATTAGATATATTGGAATAGCACAGTTAATGCACTCGATATATTCCAAATACATTATGGATTAAAATAGGCATTTGTAGGCAAGCCTGAAACTCCAAGCCCCACTCATAATGATTCTATGAGAAAGTATATTTCAAGTTCTAAACAACAGATTTACAAACAAACTCTTGGAACACAACTTATTCCTAAATTGGAGAATGGTTTTACATTCTTTCCATTTTCTAATAACCATAATCTGTGCAGCCAGGTAACTCAGAAAAAACACAGGTGATGGAGTCAGGAAGACCTGAGTTCAAAGCCAGCCTCAGATACTTATAAGCTATATTACCTCGGGCAAGTCACTTAACCTCTGCTTGCCTCAGTTTCCACAACTGTAAAATGAGGATAACTGCATCTACCTTGCAAGGTTGCTGTGAGGATCAAATGAGATCATATTTGTAAAGTGTTTAGCTTAGTGACTGGTACATAGGAGGGCACTATATAGATGCTTATTCTCTTCTCATCTTTGCCCACAATGAGGTCAAGGTCAAATAAATAATATATGTGAAAGTGCTTTGAAAGTTGTGAAATGAATGGAAAGAATTTTCCTCCTCTTTCATTTCCTTTTCATTCTTCCCTTCCTCCTCCTACATTGTCTTCTTCCCCATCCTTTCTATATCATAAAATAATTATGTTTTGGCTTTTCTTTTCAAAATGAAGAGTCCAAAGTTGAGTGGTCTCTCTATGAGATTTTCTCAGCAGAGCCACACAAAAACTTGATTCATCATTTCACATTTGTAAAGGTGGTAAATAAAAATTTAGAAAATGCCCTTTGAGAGGCTTAAGCACAGCAGCTTATGGGATTCAGCATCTCATTTCTATATTCTTCATCTCCCTTCAGTGCCTCTTTTCTCTTTCATAAATCCTTCACCCTCTCTTCCCACTCCAGCATTCTCTTCCTGAGACCAGGACAACTAAAGCTCTTAGGCTGCACTCTGAGGTAGCCGAGCCCATAATGCAATGATAAATCTGTCTACCCCCTGATTCCAAATTGTTCATGCTTTCTCTGGACTCTTGTCTTGTCATTGGGTAAAGGATTAAATTTATATTAGGTTCATATTAGACACAAAGGAAATCAACACCAACTAATATTAAATAACACTTAGGATAGAAGCCAATGGAAGAAATGAAATTTTAAATGATGACTGAGACTCTGTCTTTGACCTATCCCACTCCACCCAAACTTGGCTGGAGTTCTGAGAGCAGTGTGTGATGTTCCACACTCAGTATATGGTTCGATATTTGAACAGAGTGGGGTCATAGGGAGATGAAGTGTCAGCTCTAGAAAGGTGATTTTTATTGCTTCTTGAGTAATTGCCTCTTAAATAATGTGCAGAAAGGGAACTGTATCCTGTTGAGAAGTCAAATTGTTTAATGGATTCTCTTTAGTGTGTTAAGAATGTGACATTGATGTCTACTGAAGAAATAGTATTGAAAGAAAAATAAGGACCAGATCTCAACTTACAGTTTCAGCCCATATTTAAAAGGAACAATTCTCTTTTCCTTATCATGTCTTTAGATGTTAAAAGTAAGTAGGGAGAGTGAGAAGGAGAAAGTTTCCATTGTGGACAATTTAAGAGAGACGTTGTAGTATAAGACATTGAACTTGGAGTCAGAATTTCACGGTTTAGGTCCCAGTGTTGTAATTTACTATCTAGGCATAAGAAAACAATGTGCTCCTAGCCAAGTCATAACCTCTTAGGTCCTTAGCTTTGTTATCTCTAAAATGGGGGCAATACCCAAGTCACAAGTTGTAAGAATTAAATGAGATAATGTATGTGAAATCTTATTATAAACATAAAATGCTATGTAATAACAATAACAAAATGGCTGACATTTTTATAGTGTTTTTATGTTTTACAAAGCTCTTTATATACATTATCTCATTATATAAATGTCAGCTATTATTGTAATACAAAGAAACTCATAGGTATCATATGTTGCTTTGCTTCTCCAGCTATGTGGACATGCTTTACACAGGCATTTCCCAAAGGGGGTATTATGGTGGAGAGAGGATAAGGATAAAACTCTTAGATTTAAATGGCCCATCACACTTTAGTAAAGACGTTCTTAGATAGTCACAGGATCTCGGAAAGGGGAAGGGGCCTCACTAGACCTAAACAAGAATTATCTTTACAACATCCATGAAAAGTGGTCATCTAGCTTTTGCCAGGAGACCTCTGGAGAGGAAGAAACTGTTACCTCTTGAGGCAGCTTATTCTCTGTTTGAATAGATCTCATTGTTAGGAGATTTTCTTTACATCCAGCCAAATTCTTCTTTACCACAGTTTACATTCATTATTCTCAGTTCTATCCTTGGGAATCAACCTAAGTAAGTCTAGTCCCTCTTTCTTGTGTTAGCCCCTCAAATGCTTGGAGATAGCCAACATACATCCCTCATGTTTTGATTTTCTAGAGTCATCCCCATTTCCTTCAAGTAATCATGGTGACCCTCCTCCTTCTAAACACACTACAGCATGTTAATGTCCTTTCTAAAATGAGACATCCAGATCGGAACACAGAACCCTCAATATGAACTGGCAAGGGCAGAGTACAGTGGGAGTATCACCTTCCTTTTTCTGAAACTATATTTTCTTTAAATCAGTAACTATCTCATTAGCTTTTTTTGTTGTTGTTATTGCCTACATGCTATTGACTCACTGAGCTTTCAGTCTCTTTAAAATGAACCTCTCACTCCCAGATATTTTTCAGAGGACTCAAGCACGATTCCACCATCTTGTGATTATGAAGTTGACTTTTTGACCCCAATTTGAGACTAAATCATTCATTCTTATGAAAGTTCATCATATTAGTTTCTTCCCAATATTCTAGACTATTGATTTTTAAAAATTTTTGACTGTCATCTAGTGTATGTCATTCCTTCTACCTTCATCTACAAAATTGACAAAATTGACTTTGTCCAAGTCACTGATAAAAGGATAAAGTAATCAATAAACCAACAAGGATTTATTAAACAGTTATATTCTAGGCATTGTGTTAAGCGATAAGAATAAAAAGAAAAGGTAAAACTAGTTCTGACCCTCAAGAAGTTTGCAATCCAAGAGAGAGTCAACATAGAAATAAATGAGTACATACAAGATATAAACAGAGTGTGTGTGTGTGTGTGTGTGTGTGTGTGTGTGTGTGTGTTCATCCTTCATTACTGAAGAAGACCATGCCATCGGAAAAATGATGACATGACTTGCACTTGACTTGTTTTGAGTGAGGGAAGGCTATGCAGGTCACCAGCCTCACTTGTCCTCCAGAGCCATCTGAATCCAATGACCATCAGGATGACTGGAGATGACCCAAGATGAGGCAATTGGGGTTAAGTGACTTGCCCAAAGTCACACAGGTAGTGAGTGTCAAGTAGGTAGAAAGAAGGTAACCTTAGAGAAGAAGACTTTAGCAGTTGAGGTTGAGGTGGGGGTGGGGGTAGGGGACCAAAAAGGCTGTTTCCCGAAGGAAGTATTTGAACTGAGTCCTAAAGGAAGCTAGGAACTGTGAAATTTGACTAGAGACCTCCTTTCAAATTGACGCTGACTATTAATATCTATTTTTTCAGTATCATCATTCAATCAGTTTGGAGTACACTAATTGGACTGTCATCTATTAGATCTCTCTATCCTTCATACAAGAAAAATGTAAGATACTTTATTATATGCTTTGCTGAAATATAAGCAAACTCTATCATTTAAACTGATCGTTCTACTAATGCCATCAAAAAAAAAAAAGGAGTTAGTCTGGATTGATCTGAAGCCATGCTGGCTTCTTGTGATCATTGCTTCCTTTTCTAAACATTTACTAACCATCCTTTTAATAGCACATTCTAGAAATACTGGTTTGTCGTTTGCAAACCCCACCCCCTTTTCTTAATTGAAAATTTGGACAATATTTGCCTTTCTGTACTCTGTGGTCTTTGGAACAGGAAGTATACCTGCCAGATCTATCAATATTCTAAAACACAGTTAATGAGGTCCTGGGATTTGTACTAATCAAGGCCAGCTAGGTGATTTCTAATTGTTTCATATTTACTTTGGGTTTCAGCTCCCCTTTCATTCTGTTCCAAATATACTTCTTATTGATAGAAAAAACAAACTCAAAAGATAAAAGTTCTACCTTCACTATGTCATCAACTACCACCATCCCATCTACTCAGAGCTGTGGTCCTTTCCTCTCTTTGATCCTCCTATTTACACTAATATGGCTTTTAAAAACCTATTTGTTTTTGTCCTTAGCATTCCTCATCAGCTTTATCTCATTTAGAGCTTTAGTGCTCCTGACACTCTTGTTATGAAATTTAGCCATACTTTAAAAAACAAACCAATAAATAATCTTCAGAAGTTTCTCTATTAAGAACTCATTACAAAAAATAAAGTAAGAATTAAATAATTCAAAAGATATTTATTATTCATGATTACACTGTGCCAATAAAATAAAAATGAAGACACTGACAAAACTAATTTATATATTTAATGCTATGGCAATCAAACTCTAAAGAGATAATAGAATTATACAATAATAATTAAATTCATTTAGAGGACAAAAATAAATACTTTTTGAAAATAGATGAATAAGGGGATCCAACACTATTACGCATCAAACTATAAGACAGTACATTTAAAGCTACTTAGTACTGGTTTAAAAATAAAGAGTAGATTAATAGAACAGATAAGATAGGCAAAAATAAGGGAAAGGATTCTGTACTCAACAGAAACTTCTAGGAAAATTGGAAAAAAGTTTTGCAGAAAATAAAGATTCAGAACAGCATACTTTAATAAACACCGATTGATGATTGAACCAAAAGAGTCATGTCATTAAAAAATTAGAGAAGAATGGAAGGAGTTACCTTTCATATACGTGATTGCAAGGTGAATGCATAACAAATCAAGGAATAGAGAAAGTTACAAATGAAAAAATGAATGATTCCAATCATATAAAGTTAAAAAAAAACTTAGATGAACAAACACAATGTGACTAGGATAAGGAGAGAAATTATTAAATGGGGTAAAAATCTTTGCATTCATCACTTCTGATAAAAAGTTGAATATCAAAGAGATACAGGGGAATGATGCATATATGATCATGACCTGGTAAGCAGAACTGGGAGAATTATCTATCTATCTATCTATCTATCTATCTATCTATCTATCTATCTATCTATCTATCTATCCATCTATGTGTCTATCTACCTATCTATCTCTTCAACATTATAAAGAAACTTTGAAAGACTTGAGAACTCTGATCAATGAAATGACTAATTGTGATTCCAGAACATGCTCCTGATTTTTTGTTTTATTTTATCTATCTTCCTCTTTATTTATTTATTTTTTTGGCCTTTGTGCTCAGAGAGGACCCAAATGACACCACTATGTTGGGGTCAAGGTACAGTGTGTTTGACTGTGGCTGATCAGATCAATATGAGCTTGGAAAGTTCTACCACAGGTCAGGCACAAGTAGTCCATATGAACATTTGGAGTGGAGATGTCTTTAAATGTGCATCTCATGGTTCTTTTGATCTGCTGCTACTCTCCTTTGCTCATAGAGCACAGTGCCTTCTTTGATGAGGGGACACCATGCTGGACAGTCCTGTGCCATATGTCTCATAATCAATTTCAAAATTCTTCAGGGACCTTGAAAGTATCCTTGTATCACTTCTTCTGACCTCTTTGTGATCAAGCCTTGGGTAAGTTCTCCATAAAATGGTATTTTAGACAAATGTCCTTTTGGCATTTAAACAACATGGACAGCCCATCAGAGTTGCACTGTCTGCAGTAGAGTTTGAATACTTGGCAGTTCATCTCAAGAAAGGACCTCAATGTCTGGTACCTTATTTTGCCAGGTGATATTCACAGTCTTCTTAAGACAATTCAAATGGAAGTGATGCAATTTCATGGTACTGGTATACCATCCAGGTTTCACAGGCATACAACATGAGGTCAGCACAAAGGCTCTGTAGACCTTCAGTTGGGTGGGCAGCCTAATAACTCTTTTCTCCCACACTTTCCTTTGGAGTCTCTCAAAAACTGAGCTAGCTCCGGCAATGTGTATGTCAGCTTCATCATCTAGGTGGAAATCCCTGAAATGTATACAGCCAAGGGTAAGTGAAATTATCCACATCACTCAAAATTCCTCCATTTGCTATAAATGATGGTTTATACGGATGGTGTGGTGCTTGCTGGTGGAGAACCTCTGTTTTCTTGATGTTAATTTTCAGGCCATAATTAGCACAAGTGTTAGAGAATTGATCCCTACTCTGAGGCTACACTGAGTGCACAATCATTTGCGAACAAAAAATTGCTCCACTTTAGTCCTGTCTTGTAACCTTTTCAAGTCAAATTATTTATTGTCAGTGTGTAGTTAACTTTGAAGCCACTTTCTTCCTCGTTGAAGGAGTCTGACAACATTACAGAAAACATCATGCTAAAAACATGGAAACTCTACTTCACTCCACTGGTGACTGGAAAAGAGTGAAAGTATTATCCATTATTCAGAATCTGTGCAAGTGCGCTCTCATGAAATGGATGTACACTAATGCTGAACTTTTCCAGACAACCCAGTTTTGTCATGGTCTTCCATAGGCCCTCATGACTGGCCTTGGTTAGATTGATGAACATTGTGTACAGACCTCTGTACTGCTTCTGGCATTTTTTCCTGGAGTTGTTGGTTAGCAAACCCCATATTGACCATTCCTTGGCCCACTCTGAAGCCACACTTGCTCTCAGATAGATGACTAACTTCCAGGTGAAGGACCAGTTGATTAAAGAGGTCTCTGGCAAGGATCTTGCTGGCAATGATTAAGAGAGGGAGACTTTTCTCTCTTCCTCCCAGCCCTTTCCCATGATTGTTACAGGACAATCTATTTCCTTTTCCTTTATAGAGATGAACAATAGAGGCATCCTTGATCTCCTGGTGGATAACCACCTCTTGCCATATAACTTAGAAGATTTCTGTCTGCTTTTGTATGAACAGTGAATCCCCTGCTTTGTGGAACTCTGATGGAATGAAATCAGCACCAGGTACTTTGCCACTTGAGAGGAGCTTAATGGCTTTCAAAACCAGTTAAACTAGAGAGGGATTGACTTCAATCTGAGGTATAGAGTGGTCTGTTGAGAACACTATGGAAATATTCATCCTAACTCTCCTAATTCTCCACTATCATGTCCTTATGACTGATCAGTGTGGCTCCATCGGAGCTGAGTAGTTGAGATGCAACAAATGTCTTTGGATTGTTACTATCAATGTAAAATTGAATCTCATCTGACCATTCCTGTTGCTGTTTCTGATTCCATTCCTCCAAAGGACTCCCTACCATGTTTGATAGTCTGTGGCTACTCTCATGTTAAGGTCATCCAGAATTACAAGCTTGTCCTCTTTTGACACATTGATGATGAGGGTATGTAGGTCTTCAAAAATTTTTTCTTTGAATTTATCAGGGTTGTCATGGTGGGAGTATAGACACTAATGATGGTAGTGTGCCAGTTTCCTGCAAGGGCAATCACATTGTCATGAACCTGTCATTCACTCCTTTTGGGAGGTATACAAGACTATTGACTATATTAGATTTGATTGCAAAATCTATGCCAACTACACCATATTCCCCATCACTGCAACCATTCTAAAAAAAGATGTTTCTCCAGCTTTGACTTCAGTAAGCTGGCCTTCCTTTGCCAGCCTTGTTTCACTCAGGTCTAATATTTGGATATGATACCTGCTGAGTTCTCCTACAACAAGAACTGTTTGTCTTTCAGGTCTACTGAAGTTCTTGTTGTCCATAGCATGCACACATTCTACGTACCGATGGTGAGTGGAATCATCTTCACAAAAGGTTTTGTATATATTTTTTGTATTTTGACCTCAGGGTGAGTTCCCCACCTGCTACAGTAAGCAGGCCAAGGTTTGGTGAAACAGACAATTTTTAGGGCACCTTTTCTAGTCCCTTTCTCACCCCACAAGGTTTGTAGTGCCATTCTTAAGAGTGCTACTCAGATACTCAGGAGCTACTGAATTCCACTACTGCTTTAGTCCAGTGACAAGATGACCCTATGACCTGGGCTGCCTGTGTACAGCATTGAGACTGCAGCTTCCAGTGTATCCATACCTGCTGCTTCATCACTAGCCCATCATCACAGAACATCAAGGTAGGTAAAATAGTAATATAGTGAAGTAATAAGTAATAAAATTATAAAATAATTGATCAGTAAAATAATAAAATAGTAAAATGATATGGGCAGTGTCTTTTGAATTGTGTGTAAATTGGATTTAAGTGAGACAGAATTGCCCAAATTCATCAGCCTCAATGTCTCTTCCAGAGCCATCAGAGTCCAGTGGCAAGACAAAGTCAAGACAACTGGTAATAACTCTGGATACAGTGGATGACTTGGCATCATCCATATCTGACCAAGTTCAAGTAATTTCACCTGTTTCTGCCACCTTCATGGCCCATTGAAACAAATTGTTCTCATCTGCCTGTTCTGCCAAGGAAAGTCTTGGAGTGGACTCC
This sequence comes from Notamacropus eugenii, assembly GCF_028372415.1. Classification (NCBI taxonomy): domain Eukaryota; kingdom Metazoa; phylum Chordata; class Mammalia; order Diprotodontia; family Macropodidae; genus Notamacropus; species Notamacropus eugenii. The sequence continues at coordinate 178,257,137 of NC_092875.1, forward strand.
CACTAGCTCACTGATGGATCTGAGCCCATGTCAGTAACCCTTAACCTGGGTTAGCCTATCTGCAGAGACACTTTCACCAGGATATGGCTGCTGTATATCCTATATCTTCTTGGAGCCACAGGTGACAGTTGGATTCACACTTCAGAATATGAAATATTTTAAAGCTCTGATATGAGTAGCAGTATGGAATAGTGGGAAGGATACTGGCGCACAAAGATAGGAGACATGGATCTTTGCCACAATTTAATGTTTGGCAAGTTCCTTTCATTCTGGAGGCTTGTTTTCTCATCTCTAAAATCAGATACCTGAACTTGATGATCTCTGAGGTTCTTTCCATCTTGAACATTGTGCAATTCTTTGAATGGATGATTCCATAGAAATGGGGATACGTGTGCATGGGAAGAAAGTCATGTGCCATTGTCCAGGGTAAAAGAAAGCTACCCAGTGCTAGAGTACTATCAGAGCATGTTGTTGGTGAAATTGCTTTGGAAATTGAAAATCTTCCTTACTCTCAGTCCTGTGGTCTGTCCACCAGGTAACACTGTAAGCTGGGGATCCTTTAGTGCTGGGACTCTGCCTTCATTTGACCCTCAGATTTTTGTTTATGGTGCTTGAGTCACTGCTGTATGCTGTTGTCTAGGCTTGTTATTACTGCTGTAGGCAGTGGGTATGAGGTGGCCAGAGGACTTAGCTTCCTCTCCTGGCTGAGATCCACGTTGCCATTTTTGGAGCATTTGGCAGGCATTTTGGTATGTGTCTGGGGTAAAGTGGCTTTGGAGGGCGAGGCTGATTTTCTTCTTAAATTTTCCACTTTGCCATACCACATCCTAGGCACTGTTGGAAACTGGAAAGTGAGGAACCTCTTGGGCTTTAATTGTTATATTTCCTCATTAGTCTGGATTATGGAGTAAATGTATGAAGCATGATGTTGAAATACTTAAATGATCATTGGCATATGGTCAAAAAGTATAACTCTATAACAAGGGACTTTCTTCTCTCTTGGTTTTGGTAATTTCTAAATCAGTTTCCAGATTCCTCCCCAATGTTTCTAGAGTATTCAGTGTTCACTCTGTGTTAAAAATCATAGGGTCACACATCTAAAAGTGGAAGAGACATCATCTTAGACATTATCTAATCTAGCTCTTTCATTTTATAGGTGAGAAAACTGAGACTTAAAGAGGTCAAATAACTTGTCCAGGATCACACATGTAGTAAGGTTTTGAACGGGCGTTTGAGCTTATGTTCTCTGACTTCAAATCCAGTTTCTTTGCTCCTGGAAAATAGTCTTGCTTGCCTTATACCATCTTTATACCATCATTTAGGCCCACTGCATTGCCCCTACTGAAGTTTCAGTTTTCCTTATGCTTAATCTGTCCCCTTCCTTATTTAGTCTGGGTAAAGAAGTCTTTGTTTCTCTGTTTCTCTTCTCATCAGAAGGTTTTCATTTTAATCTTTCCTCTTTTTAAAATACATTTTTCCTCTTCTTTTTTTTCTATTCATGTCACAGTGTCTTTTGTGGACTGGACACTAGATCATTGATGCCTGAGTTATAGTTGATGAGATGTTTTAACCCACATGCTAGAGCAGATGTTTTCATGCAAGTATAACTGTCAGAGTTAATCCCGCCATGTTTTCAGCCACTATTTTCATGAAAATTGGATTTTTTAGACTCTTGCTCCTTTCCACTTGTGGCATATTGCTTATTTGGAAACATAATATTTGCTAGATGAATAATAGTACATTCTGTAATTTTGTGTTATCCCCTTGTGATTGATCTCATTGTCTCTAGAGTCCATTCACTAAGTCTTCCCTGTGCATGTGTCTGATGTCTTTATGGTGGGCAGGAAGATTTGCTCTATGGCAGAGATATTCTAAACATTCACTGCAGAAATCAAATAGCTTTACTATTCATTCAGTTAGATTAGCATATTGCTTGGTCTAGTGGACAGCCAAGGAGGAGAAAATGCAGACCTTATGCTTAGTGAAGAGAGAGAAAAAAAAGAATGGTGTGCAACAGGAGGCTGAGTAAGCCTTGAAATACATTTCTTTAATATTTGCAGCATGAAGCATTTCTGTCCCTATGGACTAGGGACAAAAGGGACTATGCAGATAGTTTTCAAAACTCACTGAGAGTTCTAGTGCAGCTGCAGAGTATTTATTGACGTCACTCACATTTGTTGGTTAATTCCTCCTTTTTGGTCCCTCCAGTGTTTCTCATATCACAAGCCATATAGCACTCACAGATTATTAGAGCTAGAAGGGACTGCTGAGGTCAGCAAGCCCAGGCTAGAGGAAAAAGAGTAACTAACAATACAAGTCATAGTAGACCCCAAGTCTTCTGATGCCTGATCCAACATACTTTCTACTATACCATGGATAGGAACAAATATACTTGTAATTCTTCCCAGATTTGACATCCAAGATAAATAGGGAATTGGTACAAATATGTATGAATAAGAGCTATTCTCTAAAAGACAAATGATCAGAGGACATGGAAATGTAGTTTTCAAAAGAACAGCACACTATCAAATATGAAAAATATTCTGAGTCACAACTAATAAGAGAAATGAAAATTAAAACAATTCTGAAGTTCTGTCTTATACCCATGATATTGACATAAGTGACAAAAAACCCAATAATTATTGGAAAGTCTGTGAGAGAACAAGTATTCTAATGCCTTACTGGTAGAATGATTAAATGGTCCAACCATTATGGAAAGCGATTTGGAGCAACGGTCAAAAAATCACTAAGTTGTATGGACTCTTCGGTCCAACAAGACCCCAAAGAGATCAGAGACAAAGGGAAAAGACTCACATGTGCAAAAATCATTATAACTGCTCTTTTATTGTAGCAAAGAACTGGAAACAAAGGAGGTTTCCATCAACTAGATTGTGAGATCCTTGAGGGAAGAAAATGTTTTTTGCCTCTTTTTGCATCACCAATGCTTAGTTCAGGACCTGGAACATAATATGAGCTTAATAGATATTTGTTGACTATTGACTCTTGAACTAGGGAATGATGAAACAAATAATGCTATCTAAATATAATAGAATATCATTGCTCCATTAAAAAATGATGAAATGGATGGATCCAGAGAAACACAAAACTTCTTATATGAATTGATGCAAAGTAAAAATGAGTAGAACTAGGAGAATGATATATATGCAATGGCTACAACATTATACAGGTTGATAGCTATGATAGATTTAAGAATTCTGATCAATGCAATGACCAATTACAATTATAGAAAACTGATAAATTATGCTACCCACCCCTTGCAGAGAGGGATGAACTAGAAGTACTAAATGAGAAATACATTTTCAGATACAGACAATATGTGGTTTTATTTTGTACATTTTGAGTACATTAAGTACATTTTGAATGTACTTAGTTATTACAGAGGGTTTTTTGAGGAGAGTAGAATTCGAGTGGCAATGGGATGTAATGATAATGATGCTAAAATAAATGAAGAAAAAGTCATCAATTTATCATTAAAAAAATAAGCAGAAGAGATTAAAGTTCAGAAGCTGAGGCATACAAGCGAGCAAGGTTGGAACAACCAGGCTAAATTTGAAATGTAGAAAAAACCTCAAGCTGTATGCAGTGGAGAGTCCAGATTTACACGCAGCCCTCTTCTTCTGTTCTTTGTATGTGGAAATGTACATGTCCGTTGATGTTTGCAAAGTTCGTAATAACAAAAAGAAAAAATTACCAAAAGAAAAATTCTCCCTGACTCTAGATACTCTTAAAAATTAAGCAAACAAACAAAAAGACATAGCGGAAGGGCCTAAATGACTTTTATGCCTATTACCAGATTTCTTTGGTTTTTATAGTTTGTTTTCATGACTGATAAAGTAGAGCGCAATTATGCATTTTGTTTGACCCAAATAATTGCGAGAACAATGGATTCATAGATGACTCTATCTATTACATATGCTCTTCTGTATTGGGGTCTTTATACTGTTTGACCCTTGTGCCTGGAATGTACTCCCTTCTCACCTCCGCCTCATAGGATCCCTCTCAAAATACAGTTTAAACACCACCTTATACACGAAACTTTTCCTGATCCCCACAACTGTGGGTACCCTCCCTTCTAAGTGATCTTGTAATTACCAACTTATAATGATTATTTTTCTATTTATTGTTTGATATAGGAACATTTTACATACATGTTTTATAGATACATTTATTATATTTACTCTGTATATGCTTATGTATGTACTTACTGTCTTTCCTATTGGAGTATAAACTCCTTGAGAATAGAGACTGTTTCAGTCATTGTATTTGTACCCCAGTACCATGAACAATGCCTTGGCACGTAGTGAGTGCTTAATTAGTGCTTGCTGATTGTTTGATTGAACATTCTAATTCATTTCCTTAAAGGGAAATTTTTTTCCCTTGAGAAGAAAAGTTCAAGCAGGCAGGGAGTGGAAGTGGAAACCTGACTCCAGCACCAAGAACCCCTCATGAGGGGGGTGACAGAGAGCAGGACCCAAGATGGAAACTTGGGTTTTCCAATTTTGCCCTTATTGTGGTCATCTAAGCTCCACTCTGGGGGTATGAAGATGCTTTCACACTTTGTATTCTCTCTTTTTCAGTATGTGGTATATCCAAGCAATGCTACCACTCTTTGGGAGTCACTTGGAATAACCCATTTTGCATAGTTAACAAGGTCTATAAGGAAACATAGCCTACTGTAGTATAAAGTATGTGATTCTGGCAATCAGGACACTTGGACTCTGTTCCAGCTCTGCCATTGCTTCTGTGACTCTAGGCGAGTCATTTAACTTCTTAAGGCTTCAGATTCCTCATTTGTAAAATGAGAGGGCTGGATTCTAAGGCCCCTCCCTAGAGCTAATATCTGATGTTTCTATGGATCAATAATAGACACAAAATAGGCAACTATCATGAATAGCCTTCCCTTCTTTCACCTCTGCTTCTTTCTGCCCTTCACTCACCCAGGAATTAACATATCTCTCCCTAATGACATTAGCAGCTATAGTTGAGGAAGTCTCCATATATGAAAATTGTTTGATCTAAAGTCGAAGCTTGATGACTGTCCTTTAATTGACACAGCATAAAATCTCCATTCTGAGTTTATAAATATAACTAGATGTATGCAGCCAGAACTAAGTGGAAAAAAGGTTAACATATTTCCGCTGGGTAATTTAATTTACTTTTTCCCTCAAATGCTGATGATGCGACAATGAATGATACCATGGCTGTGCTTTAATAACCATAATGAACAAAGAGCAGTGGTGTAGTTGGCTCCTATTCATGAAATGAGTTAATGCCCTAAGAATGGTGGCTGTATTTGCTTCTAGAACCCAGCCATGTGATTTTGCTGGGTCAAAGAGTTGTCATAAGCTAGACAGACTAAATTCCATAGTCTGAATCTAGTTTTTAATGTCATTTGGACACAGTCAATGCCTAAGTCCTTCCCATTTCAATTCAATGGGCATTTACTAAATATTTACTATGTGCTAGGCACTGGGAAATAAAGACAAAAATGAAAAATTCCCAGGCCTCAAAGTGTTTCATTTTACCAAGAGGATATTGTCCTTCATCCTCCATATTTGAAGAGGATGAATGACATCATGGGTTGATGTCCTGACTCTTGGATTTAAGTGAGGCAGAGTTGCACAAAGACATCAGTTTCATTCTTTCTTCCAGAGTCCTCAAAGTTCAAAGGTAAGACAAAAGTCAAGATGACTGGTGATGGCTCAGGATGCAGTGGATGACCCTGGCATCTTGGATGTCTGCTCAAGCTTTAAACTTCATAGTGTCTACTTCAGTCACCTTCATGACTGTTAGAACAAATTATTGTCATCTGCCCATTCCAGTAGGGTAGACATCCCCCATCTCACCTATGGGTTTGAGGCCTGTTGATTATAACTTGGTTTGGCCCATCTGCCAAGACAGTTTTTACCAGGGTGTAGTCCCTGTGCATGCTTCAGCTTCTTGGAGTCACAGGCAAGAGTTCAGTGACAGATAGACACTAAAGGTAAATTAGCACCCTCATACCAAAGGTGCTAATCTTCCCTGAACACCTCATACAACCCACTGGAAGGATAAAATTTGTACACAAGTAAGTAAACACAAGGTGACTTGAGATGGGAGAGAGCACCAACAACAGGAAAAACTTCAAAAAAGAGGTGGCAATGGAGGTATAAGTACTGAAGCAAGTTAAGGATTCTAATCAATGCAGATGAAGAGGGAGTGCATTCCAGGTCTGGGGATCACCTTGTCCAGAGGTACAGGGAAGAAACATAGAATGAGTTTGGGGAGTCCCTAGTATTATAGAATCACTGGATTGAAGAGTTTGGAGGGAAATAATGTAAAATAAGGCTGAGCAGTTGGTTGAGTGTAGATTGGAGAGTGCCTTAAAGTCTGAGAAGTTTGTGATTTAAACTAGAAGCCCATTGGGAGCCAATGAAGATTTTTCAATCAATCAATATTTCAGTACCTACTGGTCACTATACTAAGTGCTGGTAAGAGGTAAAAAGACAATTAAGAGGTAAAAAAAAGAGGTAAAAGACAATTCCTGTGCTCATGGAGCTTATAATCTAATGGGAGAAAAAACATGCAAACAAATAAATACAAAACAAGCTATATATAGGTTAAAGGCACTACAGGGAAGGCACTGAAATTTAGAGGATTTGGGGGGGAATCAAAAAAGATCAGGGAGGATCAATAATATGGATACTAGCCTATTTTTAATGAGAGACAAGCTTCCAACTGTATACACTAACTCACCTAAGTTTTACAGATAAAAGCTTGCTGAAAAGAAGTTCTGAGTTTAAAGCAAATCAATTATCTCTATAAATTAATGCTTCTTAATTGCTTGAAGACTGTTTATTTGCAAGTATAAATGTTCTTTTATAAAACTAATTCGCTGAATTTTTTTTCTATAGGGAAGCATAAAACTAAATTGCAGCCTTATCCACGTGTGAAAGATTATAATGTAATGCTGATAAAATCATCATTAGATTTTAATAGTGTTAGTAATCCTTCACTAATGATACTAGCTAAAATTCATATATCATCTACTATGTGCCAGATATTATACTAAGCACTTTACAAAAAATTATCTCATTTGATTTTCACAATAACCCTGGAAGGTAGGCACTACTATTATTTCCATTGTATATACAGATGAGGAAACTGAAGCAAACAGAGGTTAAGTGAGTAGACAGCTAGTAAGTGTCTGAGGTTTGATTTAAACTCGCATCTTCCTGACTCCTGGGTCAGTGCTCTATCCACTTGGCCACCTAGCTACCTCCACTAGTACTACTCAGAGTGGCTTCCAGGTGACCCTGGGCTTTTGAGATTTTCCCAATAATATTGCAGACTCTATCAAGTCCTACCAAACTGGACAGGCTTCAAGTATAGGTCTTGTGATGAATGGCCTATGTGTCTGTGGTCTGGTCCCTAGGCATCAGCCTGGCTGAATTCATAGGAGCTTACTACTCACTTGGCTGCAGGGAAGTGATTATTCCAATTACAGCAACTCTTGAAGAAGTACAGGCTGATTAGGGATTACACTGAACCAATAGGGGAAGCGCCATGTAGACAAAATCATGGTTCCTTACAATGCAGAGATTTAAGTCATTATACTGTCAGCTACCACCCCTTGCTACTGGGAGAAGAGAGAAGATGAGAGCAGCGAGGTGGTGCAGTTGATAGATTTCTGTATGTTGAACCAGGAAGCCCTGAGTTCAACTGCTGCCTCAGGTACAGAAAAGCATAGGCAGATAACAGGATGAATTCAAAAGCATGGCATAGGATTAGAGCTGGAAGAGAATTTAAGGCCATCTAGTTCAATTCCCTCATTTTTAAAATGTGGAAATTAAGGTTCAGAGAGGCTCAATTGTCCACAACTACACAGTAATAGAAGAGATTTGAATCCTGGTCTTCTGACTCCAAAAGAATAAAATTTTTCATTGAACCATACTACCTCCTATAAAGTTAGTGCCTTAGAGGAGCACCAAAACGTTAAATATGTTAAGCTGCAGAGAATACCTAAGGAAAATAAGAGCTGTTTTATTTTTTAAGCTATATAAGTGGGGAAAAGGAGGCCCACAGGAGAGAGAAGACCATTCATAGTTCAGGGTGGATGGGAAGATTATCACAAACATTTCTTATTTTCTTTCTGTTTTCTCAGCTAAGGAAAATGACCTTTGAACTGGAAAAGAGAGAACCAAAATACTTAATAGTTAAGCTGAAACCCCAAATACGTAGGGAGATAGGAAGATAATAAGAGAAGATTTAGCTTCCCTTGATAACAGACCTAGATGAGCTATAGTCCAGGATATAGAAAGAACTGAATCATGTGTCTGCTAAGCCACTGTGATCTTGTAATGACCATGGTGCAAGAGAGAAGTGATACAGGAATGGATGCTGTACTTCTTATTCGTAAAGAGAAAGATAATAGAGGTAGCACTTCTTCTAATTCTTCTCCTTCTTTCTTCTAATTCTTCTTCTTCTGATTCTTTTTCTAATTCTTCTTCCTCCTCCTCTCAGTCTGACTTCTATTCCTGGGAAAATTCTAGAGCCTATTATTAAAGGAGGAGGGGAAGTTCAAATAACACAGAGCCAGTATGGCTTCTTAAAAAATGCATCGTGACAGACAAGCCCTATTTCTTTTTTTCAGATAGAATGACTAGATAAAGGGGGATGCTTTAGATAAATTTCAGTAAAGCATGTGAAAAACGCTTCTGCTATGTTGGTGAAAAAGATAGAGAGATGTAGTCTAGACAATAGTACAGCTTGATTCACGTCAGTGAATCAAGCCAGACTTATACAAAATTCATTAACAATTAATACTTAAATGGAGGTCTCTAGTAAACACCCCTGACAGCTATGCTCTGACCTGTGCTGCTTAACATTTTGTTAATGACCTGGGGAAAGAAATAGCCACCATACAGGTTATATTATCATATATTATATTATATTTATATTATATATATATATTATATTTATGGATGATACAGTGATTGACAGGTTAGAAGACTGGGATGGATCTAAGCAAGTGAAATTTAAGACAGACAAATATAAAGTCTTACATTTGGGTTTTAAAAAAATCAACTTTGCACCCATAACAATGAGGAAGGGTTCCTTTAAAGTAGTTTGCCTTAAGAAAAATCTATACAGGAAGGCAAATTAAAACAATTCTGAAATACTCCCTCGCACCTATCAAATTGGCTAATATGACAGAAAAAGGAAAATGACAAATGTCATTGGGGATATGGGAAAATTGGCACACTAATGCACTGTTGGTGCAGTTGTGAACTGATCTCAGCATTCTGGAGAACATTTTGGAACTCTACCAAAATAACCATAACACTGTGCATACCCTTTGGTCTTTCTAGCGATACCACTACCAAGTCTATACCCCAAAGAGATTTTAAAAAGGAAAAAGGATCTATTTGCACAAAAATATTTATAGTAGCTCTTTCTGTTAGTGGCAAAGAATTGGAAATTGAGAATATGTCCATCCATTGGGGAATGGTTGAACAAATTGTGGTATATGATTGTAATGAAATACTATTGGGCTATAAGAAATGACAAAGACTGATTTCAAAAAATCTGGAAAGACTTACACAAAATGATGGAAAGTGAAATGAGGAAAACCAGGAGAATATTATCCACAGTAACAGCAAAATTGTGCAGTGATCAACTGCAAATGACTTAGCTGTTCTCAGCAATACAGTGATCCAAGACAGTTCCAAAGGACTCATGATGAAAAGTACTACCCACCTGTAGAGAAAGAAATGCTGGAGCCTGAGTGCAGATGAGAGCATACTATTTTTCACTTTATTTTTTATGTTGTTTTTTTCCCTTTAGGTCTGTCTTCTTTCACAAAATAATAGAATAATATGGAAATGTTTTGTGTGACTGTACGTGTATAATCTATATCAAATAGTTTACCAACCTAGTTAAAAGGTGGTGAGTGAAGCAGGGAGATAACTGGGAATCCCAATTTTTTAAAAATGAATGTTAAAAATGTTTTTACATGTAATTGGGGTCATGAAGTCAAAAATGAGTAAAATAACCGCAACAACAAAATATTTCTCTGTAGTACAGTTTTTCATTGGTGCTGAAATGTTTATTTCATTCTTTGCACCGTTACCTTCTGAAATCAACTTAATCGTTGTGCTTTCAGATGCTAATTAAGGAAATCTAAAACTTCTAACATTTTTATTTTCTGGATTTCCCCCCTTGTTTCTTATTTGTTGTCTTTAATCGGGTAATAAATAGTGTTCAAGCTTGAATAGGAAGTGCATTAACGTATCATCTAGTTATTGATGTAATCTTTCAACACTTTTCTGCAAGCTTCAATCACCTTAGCCAGTTACTTTAGCCGTAGTTGTGTTTCAAGTCTGTCTCTGAGTATTTCTTGATAGTTATTGTTAGTGTTATTATTGTACCTCTGGTACTGCTGACTATCTGGTGATGTACAAGTGTGAAGTCACCTTTGGGATTGTTGAAAAAGAGTGTTTACTTTGAAACAAGTAAGGTATCTTGACAAAACTGTTAGCCTCTGCCCAGCTTCATTTTGTACTCCAAGGTCAAACTCCTCTGTTATTCCAATTATCATCTGATTTCCTCTTTCACTATCCAGGCCCCTATGATAAATGTGATATCTTTTTTTTGTTGTTGTTATTTCTAGAAGATGCTGTAGGTCTTCCTAGAATTGTTCCACTTTGGCCTCTTCAGCTTCAGTGGTTGGAGCATAGACTTGTATTACTGTGATGTTGAATGGTTTGCTTTGGATTCAAACAGATATCATCCTATCATTTTAAAAATTATACTCCAGTACCACTTTTTTCACCCTTTGATTGACTGTGAGGGCTATTCCATTTCTTCTAAGGGATTTTGCCCACAGTAGTCACCCATTCCCATCCTTTTAAGTTGACCAACACCCAAGATATTGATGTTTAATTCTTCCATGTCTTATTTGATCACATCTAGCTTGCTTTGGTTCATAGATCTTACATTTCAGGTGACTTATGCAATATTAAACTTTAGAGCATCAGAGGCTCCTTTTGTTATCAGATACAACCACAGCTGAGATTTTTTTTTTTTACTTTGGCCTAGCTATTTTATTAGTAGTGGAACTACTTATAGTTGACCTCCTCTCTTTCCCAGTCATGTATTGAACATGTTCAGCCTTGAGAGGCTTGTCTTCCCATGTCATCTCTTTTCATTTTAATACTGTCCACAGGGTTTTCTTGGCAGAATGGTTTGCCATTTCCCTCTCCTGTGGATCACCTTTTGTCAGAACTCTTCATTATGACCTGTCCTCTTTTGGTAGCCCTGCGTGGCACACCTCATAGTTTCACTGAACTATATAAGCTCATGATGAAACGGTGGTTGATTATATATTTTGTAGTCAAAGGTGTAGAAAGCTCTATATGGTCAATTAAAACAAGACCCGGAGGTGACTATGGTTCATGCTAGCAGCTTCTTATGGTAAAATTTAAATTTAAATTGAAGAAAGCAGGAAAAACCATCAGATTATATAGGTATGACCTAAATAACATCCCTTATAAGTATGAAGTGGAAATGACAAATAGATTTAAGGGATTAGATATGAAAGAGTGCTTGAAGAACTATGGCAAGAGATTCACAATATTATACAGGGAGGCAGTAACAAAAAACATTCCAAAGAGAAAGAAAAGCAAGAAAGCAAAATGGCTATTTGATGAGGCTTTACAAAAATAGCTGAGGAAAGAAGGAAAGCAAAATGGAAAGGAGAAAGGGAAAGATATACCCAACTAAATAAAAATTCTGGAGAATACAAGAGATGAGAAGGTTTTCTTAAATAAGTAATGCAAAGAAAACAATCTCTTCAAGAAAACTAGAGCTATCAAGAGAACGTTTCCTGAAAAAAATAGGCATGATAAAAGACAAAAATGGTAGGTACTTAGAGAAAGAAGAGATTAAGATAGGTGGCAATAATAAACAAAAGAACTAAACAAGAAATATCTTAACATCACTGATAACCAGATGGTGTGGTTACTGATCTAGAACCAGACATCCTAGAGAATGAAGTCAAATGGGCCTTAGGAAGCATTGCTAACAATAAGGCTAGTGAAGGGGATGGAATTTCAGCTGAGCTATTTAAAATCTTAAAAGATGATGCTGTTAAATACAAGCCATCAAATCTGGAAAACTCAACAGTAGCCACTAGCTTGGAAAAGTTCAGTTTCCATGCTAATATTAAAGAAGGACAATGTCAAGGAATGTTCAAATTACCAAACAATTGCACTCATTTCTCATGCCAGCAAAGTTATGCTTAAGATTCTGCAAACTAGCCTTCAGTAATATGTGAGCCAAGAATTACCAGAAGTATAAGCTGGTTTTTGAAGAGATAGAGAAACCAGAAACCAAATTGCCAACATCTGATGGATTATGGAGAAAGCAAGGGAGTTCCAGAAAAAACCATCTAGTTCACTGATAGCATTATTTACTACACTAAAGCCTTTGACTGTGTGCATCATAACAAAATTTGGTAAGTCCTCAAAGAGAAGGGAATATTAGATCATCTTACTTTTCTCCTGAGGAACCTATATGTAGATCAAGAAGCAATAGTTAGAACCAAACATAGAACAGCCGATCGGTTTAAGATTGAAAAAGGGGTATGACAAGGCTGTATATTGTGACTTTATTTATTTAAATTATATGCATAGTATATCATGCAAAAATGCCAGGCTGGATGAATCAAAAACCAGAATGAAGGTTGCAAGGAGAAATATCAACAGTCTTAGATATATAGATGATACCACGCTGACTGCAGAAAGTGAAGAAGAATTAAGAATGATTAATTAAGAATGATAAGAGTAAAAGAAGAGAATATAAAAGCTGGTTTGAAACTTAACCTCAAAAAAAAAAAAAGATCTTGACAACTGGTCCCACCCTTTCCTAGTAAATAGAAGGAGAAGGAGAAGAAATGGAAGCAGTGTCAGATTTTACATTCTTGGGCTCATAGATCATTGCAGATAGTGACTACAGCCACAAATTAAAAGACACTTACTACTTGAAAGGAAAGCTATGACAAATCTGGACAGTATACTAAAAGGCAGAGACATTCCCTTACTGACAAAGGTCCACAGTCAAAGCTATGGTTTTTCCAGTAGCAATGTATGGCTGTGAGAGTTGGACTATCAGGAAAGCTGAACATCAAATAATTGACACTTTCAAATTGTGGTGCTGGAGAAAATTTCTTTTTAAAAAATAATATTTTATTATTCCCTTAATTACATGTAAAAACAATTTTTAGCATTCATTTGAAATTTTTTGAGCTCCAAATTCTCTCCCCCTCTTCCTTCCTTCTTCCCTCCCTGAGTAAGCAATCTGGTTATATATATGCAATTGTGCAAAGTATATTTCTATACTAGTTATTTTGTGGAAGACTATTCCCACCAAAAAAAGAAAGAAAGAAAGTGAAAGATAGTATGCTTTGTTCTATATTAAGACTCCATCAGTTCTTTCTTTGTAGGCAGATAGAATTTTTCATCTTGAATCCTTTGAGATTGTCTTGGATGCTGAAAATACCTAAGTTATTTACAGTTTTTCATTGAACAATATTGCTATTACTGTGTACAGTATGCTCCTGGCTCTGCTTACTTAGCTCTGCATCAGTTCATGTAAGTCTTTCCAGGTTTTTCTGAAATCATCCTACTCATCATTTCAATCATATAACTTGCTCAGCCATTCTCCAACTGATGAACATCCTCCTCAGTTTGCAAGTCTTACCTACCACAAAAAGAGCTGTTATAAATACCCTTGTACAATAGGTTCCTCCCTTTTTATCTCTTGGTATATAGATGTAGTAATGGTACTGCCGGATCAAAGAGTATGCAAGGTTTTATAGCCTTTAGACATAGTTTGGAGAAGATTTTTGAAAGTCCCTTGAAGAGCAAGGAGATCAAATAAATAAATACTTGAAGAAATTGTCAGGTTATTCACTGAAAGGTCAAATCCTAAAGCTGAAGCTTAAATACTTGGTCACATAATGAGAAGATTGGAATCATTAGAAAAGACTCTGATGTTGGGAAAGATTGAAGGCAAAAGGAGAAGAGGGACAGCAGAGGATGAGACAGATAATGTCATGAAAGCAAATGAGCACAAGTTTGGACAGATTTCAAGAGAGAGTGGAGGAAAGAAGGACTTGGCACGCTATGGTCCATGGGGTCTCAAAGAGTCAGACATCACTGAAGGACTGAGCAACAACCATGAAATGCTGTCTATTGAATTATTTACTAACAATGATTCACAATTTTAAACTTGCTTGGAACAGTATATTGAAAACAGTAAGTGTTCTGCTTATTCTCATAAACAAAAGTAGAGCAGTTGAAAGAGAACTGGATTTGTAGTCAGAGAATGAAGGTTCAAGTCATCACTCTGCCACTTACTAGTTACATGACTATGAGCATCATACAGTATTTTGGAGTTTCAACTTCTTATATAAAATGAGGGACAAAAGTATGTGAAACATGGTTCAATGGAAAAGATATTTAACTTGGAGTCAGAGGAATTGGGTGCAAATCTTTACTTTGTTACAGTCTGTATGACCTTGGACAATTAATTTTACCTCCCTAGACCTCAGTTTCTCATCCATAATATAAGGGAGTTGGACTAGTTCAATTCTAAGGTCCCTTTTAGCCCAAAATCTATGATGCTATGACTTACCTCAAGGAAGATCAAAGAAGAATACTTACAGAGCACTATATAAATGTCAGTTGATAATTTTTAATGAAAATTTCACAGGAAACTCTTCAATATCAATATTATGTTTTAAAAATGCGTGATGGAAACTATAAAGGAATTTGAGTAGGCTGTTTATTTTGAAAATTCAACTCACTAATTTTAAGGAAATGGAGCCTTTTCAATTTTCGTCTTCAACATTATCTGTTAGTCATTATTTTATCTATATTTTAGCTTTACTCATGTGCATTTCAATACAGTATACTGTTTTGAATTGAGGTTAATTGCATATGAGTTATATTTCTTCCATCAGATTTTATATGAGGTTCTGGGATTTTTATTTATCTGACTGATTCTTGGTCCTGGAAGAACTACAAGTTTCTAAGTTCTCATTGTTTTATTTAGTAATTGATTATATTTCAAAGGCAATTGTTGATAGCCTAAGTAGAAACATGGCAAGTAACATGGAAGCATTTTCATCTGGAAAAGAATCATTAGGTATGTATAATTCTTACCTAGGTCATTTTGAATGATATGTTTTATGTTTGTTTGTAGTATAGGGCTGCCAGACCAGACTAACCCATTCAAGAAAATCTGGGATAAATTGATTGGGCAAATGCCCGGTATACTGCTTCTTTAAAGCCCTCCTAAATTACGTTTGCTGGAACTTTTTTTTTCTGGCCAGAGTGGGAAGTCTTCAAATAGTCTGGTATATAGAGTCTGTCATATAATCTATCCTTGCTTTATCCATTTACTAGTTACATGATCTATGAACATTCTCTTCTTTTGTTCTTTTGAAATCGTGCTTGACTTTTGCTCTGTTTTAGTAAAAGCCATGGGGAGAAGAAACATGAAAAAAATTGCGCTGAGGTCTGATCTAAACTTGAATATTTGGAAACCTCCAGTAAAAGTAAATCCATATGTCAGAATCTGGTCCCAGCCTGATCCCAGAATGACTAGGTCCAAATTCCTTTAGGAATTTCCAAGGATTGTGTGTGTGTGTGTGTGTGTGTGTGTGTGTACGTGCATGTGTGAGTACTCTGTGGTAAATGCCAATTACACTGGTCTTCGTTTTTGTTATTCTTTCCAATGATAGAACCTGGAGTATTGATTCTGAGTTTCTGGGTAGGGGCAGATTTTATTTTCTTAGCAGTTACTGAGCCACAGAAAGGAAAAAAAGCATATGAACAAAATGCCTGACCATCTAAATTTATTAAAACATGTCTTCACAAACAATAAATATGATAAATGTAGCATAAATTCTTCGAAGCATTCTAAATGGCTCTGTTATTTTGAAACCTTAGTGAAGTCTCACACTCTTAGATCCTTTGGACAAAACTCAGCTCATCAGTTGCTCTTTTAATTGTCCACTTTCAATATGACTGTAGTTTAGGGGGAGGATGGGCTATAGCAGGGTGTGACCAGCAGTGCAACCAAAACCTACTCAGTAGCTGCTCTCATCCAGAGGTGCTCATAGGTTTGGCCTTGGAGAACAGGCCCTGGCCAAATGACACTCCAAGTCCATTAACTCATTTCCTGCCTCCGCCTTCCTTCTCCATACTTCCAGCCCTAGGATGCCCCTATGGGTTCTAACACACATATGTAAGGGTTCTGTTACAGATGAAAAGGAAAATTCTTTTTTGGCAGCATAAGTGGAGAACCTAGTAGAGAACCTGGTGTTGTTCACATAATTATAGACTTTTATTTATGGAATGGAAAGTTTAAGTTGGGCATAAGTTTCCATGAAGAAAATGCTACATGTCAGAACCTTTGCTACTCCAAGTTAGCTTTCTCAACCTTCCCTTTCCCTCACTAAGCCAGATTATTGGCACTCCAGTTCTATTCATATGCATAATAATGATTTACATATGTACAATTCTTTAAGGTTTACAAAGTGCTTTTCTCACAACAACTGCTCAGATATTATCTCCATCTTAACAGAAAGGAAATGTAAAGTCAGATTAAAAACCTAAATTAAATTAAATACCTATGTATACATAGCAATAACTGGCCATTCTTTCCATTATACCCAGTTGCCTCGTATCTACTCTATCTACTCAGCACAATATTCTAGAGGTGCTTAATAAATGTGGATAAAAGAAAGAATGAAAAAGATCAAATGCAGAACTGAAAATTCAATTCAGCAAATTTTAAGTGCCTACTGTACACAGAGCATTATGTCAGACAATGGGGAAAACACAAGGTTTAAAGGAGATATGGCCCCTGTGCTTATGGAATTTTCCTAGTTTTCTGTTGTTTTCGTGGTTGCTATTTTGTTCTGGTAGTAGGATATGACATACATGCATCTAAGAGAAGGGATGCCCTCAGTTGAGGTAGTCAGAGAATTTCATCACAAATCATGAGATTTGAATGTTAGGAAAGGTGTTTAACTATTAAACTGCAGCCACAGCTGTGATCCTGTTATAAAGTATAAGCATCATTCTGAGTCAGCAGAAAACAAGGAGATTGGCTCAGCACACAAACTAACTGTGCCTGTGGGATTTTATATGGCAAAACCCTTGGGATTTGAGGGAATATAAATTCAGAGTTCTTTGTGGAGGATGTGGAGTGGGGGGTGGGGGGTGGGGAAGTATCTCTCTCTCTCCTCCCCACTCCCATTGGCTATGGCATCTAGTAGATACATGCCTAAAAGGAGCCACCCTATACAAAGTCTGTTGAGGAGTTGAAGAAGCAGAGATACAGCCCAAGGAGACATGGACACAGAAAAGCAGTTGCTTATGGGAGGAAGAGGTTTTGAGGAACAGAACCCCTGGCTGCAGAGAAAAGAGCCAGCTATGAACTCAAGAGAGAACTAGCTATGGGAACTGAGAGTAGAGTTATGGAAAGGAGCAGAACTTGGAAACCCAGCTAAGCAGCATATCCATCAGAGATGCTACACAAAAGAACTGTGTAAGGAAGTTACAAAAAGAGTTCCAGGTGTTACACGTTCAGAAGTTGTGAGTTGTCTTTGCCACACATGTGTCCTACAATCGTGCCTCATCATCATTGTACTCAAAGTTTGCAGACCACTCTTCCCATAGACACTTTTGTGTATTTGTGGGGAAATATGCTCTAAGTTTAAGGGAAATCTTTTCTAGTTTCTGTTTTTACTATGTCATCTTAGTAAATGTCTTTGATAAGACATAATTGTGTGTACTAGTGGACTGAAGCATATTTGTAGAGGATCATGAAGAGAGTTCCACAGAGTTAACCCTAGGATCTGAAGTAGTCATCCTTCTGAAAATTCAACTTGCAAGCCCATGAGTGGGAATTGGGGAGTATCCCGGAGGAGATGCCATGTGTAATTAACAATGATGCAATATAACACATGATATGGAAGTACAAGTAAAACTGTAGATGCTGTACAGAGAGAGAGGTCATTTCAATATTGATGGTGGGAATCAAGAAAGACTTCATGGAAAAGGTGGCATTTGAGTTGGACTTTAAAGGATAGAGAGGAAGTCAACAGGTTATGGAAGGAGAGAGAGAAAAGGATATTCTAAGCTTAAGGGATAAAAGCTCAGAGGTTTTAAAACATAAAGCTTGGATGAGGTATGACCAGTAGTCCATTTGGCTAGAATGAAGACCATGTGGAAGTATTTAAAATGAAGTAAGATGAGAAAGGAAGGGTGGCACCAAATTATAGGGGAACTTGAATGCTTTGCTAAGGAGTTTGAACTTTATTCAGTAACCAGTAGGGAACTATTAAAAAGATTATAAGTAGAGGATTAGTAAAGAACAGGAAATGTTTCATTTTTGTCTTTGTATATCCAGCCCCTAATACAGCACTTTATACATAAGAGGAAATTAGTAAATGCTAATTTGAGGACTAACATGACCAAATATATGCTTATAGAGGATTATTGTATAGCAATGTGAGTGATGGATTGTAAGGGCTAGAATATAAGTATTGGGGGGAGCAGCTAGGAGGCACAGTGGATAAAGCACTGGCCCTGGAGTCAAGAGGATCTGAGTTCAAATCCAGCCTTAGACTTGACACTTACTAGCTGTGTGACCTTGGGCAAGTCACTTAATACTGATTGCCAAACAAAGCAAAAAGCATATATGTACTGTGCCACCTGTTAGGATGCTCTTAGAATACTCCATGAAAGTGATAATGAAGACAGGCACATTTAAGAATAGAAAGTAAGGAACAGAGGAATAGAGAGGAATAAAAGGTAGTGCAGACTAAGAGCTGGACATAGGTTCAAATCTCTGCTTTGCTACTTACTACCTGTATGACTGTGTAATGACTGCAAGTCATTTAAACCTCTTAAAGGAGCTTAAATGTTCATTTTTCTTTTTTTTGTTTGTTTGTTTCTGTGAACAATGTTCTTTTTTTTAGTTTTAGTTTTCAACATTCATTTTCACAAGATTTTGAGTTCCAAATTTTCTCCCCATCTCTCCCCTTCCCCCACCCCAAGACACTGTGCATTCTGATTACCCCTTCCCCCAATCTGCTATCCCTTCTATCACACCCCTCCCTTCCCTTATCCCCATCTCCTCTATTTTCTTGTAGAACAAGATAGATTTCTATACCCCATTACCTATATTTCTTATTTCCCAGTTGCATGAAAACAATTCTCAACATTCATTTTTAAAACTTTGAGTTCCAACTTCTCTCCCTTCCTTCCTCCCCACCCATCCCTACCAAGAAGGCAAGCAATTCAATATAGTTTAATATATGTGTAATTATGCAAAAAACTTCCATAAGTCATGTTGTGAAAGACTAACTATATTTCCTTTCATCCTATCCTGCCTCCCATTTATTCTATTCTCTCTTTTGACCTTGTCCCTCCCCAAAAGTATTTACCCCTCCTCCCATCTGCCTCTCTTCTATCATCCCTCCCATCCCACTTTTCCCCTTCTCCCCTACTTTTCTGTGGTGTAAGATAGATTTTTATACAAAATTGAGTGTGCATGTTATTCCCTCCTTAAGTCATATGTGATGAGTGTAAGCTTCACTTTTTCCCTCTTACCTTCCTCCTTTCCCCTCCATTGGAAAAGCTTTTCCTTGCCTCTTTTATGAGAGATAATTTGCCCCATTCTTTTTCTCCTTTTCTCTTCCCAATATATTCCTCTCTCATCCCTTAATTTTATTTTTTTAGATATCAACCCTTCCTATTTAACTCACCCTGTGCCCTCTGTCTATATTTATATAATCACTCCAACTCCCCAAATACTGAGAAAAGTCTCAAGAGTTACAAATATTATCATTCCATGTAGGAATGTAAACAGTTCAACTTTAGTAAGTCCCTTATGATTTCTCTTTCCTGTTTACCTTTTCATGCTTCTCTTGATTCTTATGTTTAAAGTCAAATTTTCTATTGAGCTCTGATCTTTTCATCCAGAATGCTTGAAAATCCTCTATTTCATTGAATGACCATTTTTTCCCCTGAAGTATTATACTCAGTTTTGCTGGGTAGGTGATTCTTGGTTTTAATCCAAGCTCCTTTGAATTCTGGAATATCATATTCCAAACCCTTCAGTCCCTTAATGTAGAAGCTACTAGATCTTGTGTTATGCTAATTTGATTTCCACAGTACTCAAATTATTTCTTTCTGGCTGCTGGAAATATTTTCTCCATGATCTGGGAACTCTGAAATTTGACTACAATATTCCTAGGAGTTTTTCTTTTTAGATCTCTTTCAGGAGGTGATTGGTGGATTCTTTCAATATTTATTTTACCCTCTGATTCTAGAATATCAGGGCAGTTTTCCTTGATAATTTCATGAAAGATGATGTCTAGTCTCTTTCTTTTGATCATGACTTTCAGTCCCATAATTTTTAAATTGTCTCTTCTGGATCTATTTTCCAGGTCAGTTGTTTTTCCAATGAAATATTTCATATTGTCTGCTATTATTTCATTCTTTTGGTTTTGTTTTATAATTTCTTGATTTTTTATAAAGTCATTAGCTTCTATGTGTTCTATTCTAATCTTTAAGGAATTTTTTTTTTTAGTGAACTTTTGGATCTCCTTTCTCACCTGACCAATTCTGCTTTTTAGGTCATTCTTCTCCTCATTGGCTTTTTGGATCTCTTTTGCCATTTGGGTTAGTCTATTTTTTAAAGTGTTATTTTCTTCAGCAGTTTTTGGGTCTCCTTTACCAAGCAGCTGCCTCGTTTTGCATACTTTTCTTGCATCACTCTCATTTCTCTTCCCAATTTTTGCTCTACTTCTCTTACTTGATTTTCAAAATCCTTTTTGAGCTCTTCCATGGCCTGAGACCAATCCATATTTTTCTTGGAGGCTTTAGATGGAGGAACTTTGACTTTGCTTTCTTCTGTTTGCATGCTTTTATCTTCCTACTCACCAAAGTAAGGTTCTATACCCTGATTCTTTTTCTGGTTTTTGCTCATTTCTCCAGCCATTTACTTGACTTTTGAGCTCTTTGTCAAGGTAGTTCTCTTCTTCCAGTGGGGTTGGTGGGTGTACTGTCAGCCACTAGATTCCCCCATAATCTGTGAGCCTAAAGCTCCAGAAACAGTGCCTGCAACTTCTCCTGCTGCTGCTATGACTGCCACAGGTTCCTCCACCCCCTCTGCCACTCTGGGACTGGGGTCTGACCACTCCACTCTCCTGCACTGGTCCCATAGGCTTTTCCCACTGACCTTCCAATTTATCCTCAGCATTTTGGGGTCATGATGTCTGGAAACTGCCACAGGTGTGAGAGATTCAGTCTCCCCAATGCTTGCTCAGGTCCCCTCTGTGCACATGGCCCACACTGACTGTACTCTGCTCCCAGTGTGGTGTGATAGACACTTCCCAGTGACCTTCCAGGCTGTCTTGGACTGGAGATTTGCTTCACTCTGTCATTCTGTGGGTTCTGTAGCTCCAGAATGTGTTTAGAGTCATTTTTTACAGGTATTTGGTTGGGCTTAGTGGAAGGCTCTAGAAAGCCACCATCTTGGCTCTGCCCCCAATGTTAATTTTTCTTATCTGAAAGATAAAGTGGTTGAATTGGATGATCTCAAATACCCTAAGTCTATAGACCTATATGATCATAATATTTCAGAGGTAGAATTAAAAGGACTTGGTAATTGATTGGAAATAGAAGAAGAGGAGACAGTTAAATGTAATATTAAGATTTTAAATATGGGCAATTAGATAAATGATGATGCCATAGATAGAAATAGTGAAGTCTGAAGGAAGAACAGGTTTTAGAGGAAACATTAGTTTAGTTTGGTACATGGAAGAGATATATAAGGTTATTAATGATTATGAATTCTATTTCTACATTGAGTTTAAGGGGTCAGCTGGACATCCAGGTGGAGGTGTCCTATACATGGTTTGATATGTATGTCAGAATTGTGCAGGGAAGGTACACAGAATTTGCAATAAAGATTTAGCGATCATCTGGACAGAAATAATAATTGAAGTCACTGGGAGAAAATTAGATTGCTGAGAGAGTATAAAGGGAGAAGTTGAGGGAAGGGAAAGGAGCTAAAGACAGAACCACAGGGAACATCCAACTTAAAGAGCTGGTGAAGGAAGCAAAGAATAGTTAGATATATAGAAGGAGAACTAGGAAGATGTATTATCTCTGAAATCAGGGCAGGGGAAATAATTCAGAAGGAAAGGGTTATTTATAGTCATACGCAATAGATTATTGAGGACTATTATTAATAGTCATTTGAAATAGATTAAGAGGTGCTATGTGGTTTGGTAATTGCAAGGTTGATAGAGACTTTCGTTAGAGCATTTTTGGTAAAGTAATGAGTAAATAAATGAGATTACAAAAGGAGAAGGATAAAGTGGGTTAAATACCTACTTTAATTTAGTAAAGCATTGGGTGCAGACTACTTTTTCCCAAAAATTTGACAGTGATGGAGAGGAGAGGTAAGATATTAAATGGATAGAGCTTGAGAGAGGGTTTGGTTTTTTTTTTTAGGATTGGAGAAACTTGAGATTGTTTGTAAATAGATAGGAAGCAATTCAGTGGAGGAGGAGAGACTAAAGCTACATGGGAAAGGAGTGATCTTTTATAGAAAAGTACTAAAGGAGGCAGAGGAGGCAGGGTCAATGGCATGGGAAGTGCTCTCATGGAAGAATAGAAATACTCTTTCCTCTGAGATTGGAAGTAATGATACCAAGAAGTCCCAAGAATTAGTAGAGGGGAATTGGAAAAGAGCTTCTGTCAAATAAGCTAAATATTATTTGTAGAATTAGAAGACTAAGTCATTCTCTCTCTCCCTCCCTCCCTCTCCATCTCCCTTTTCTCTCTGTTTCTGTCTCTGTCTCTTTTTCTCTCTGTCTCTGTCTTTCTCTCAGACATAATTTGGACTTGAGGCAGCAGGAAAAAGTTTTTATGGGGAATGGTCTTGGTAGAGAATGATAGGAAATTCATAAAACATCACCAAGTATGGCAGCTATCTTGATGAAGTGGAAGGAGTTCTGGACTTGAGGTCACTGGACCTGAGTTTGAATCTCACCTCTGCCATTTACTGTTTGTGTGACCTTGGGCAAATCTCTTAACATCTTTGAGTTTCAGGTTCCTCCTCTGCAAAATAATGAATTTGGACTAGATAACCTCTAAGGTCTCTTCCAACTCTAGGTCTATAATTCAAGATGGCAGTTAAGACCCAGCTGAAGTTAGCCATCACAGATTGTAGAGGATGAAATTAGCTTGATACTATGACTTTCTCCAACATCCATTGGCAGTTCTGGGAGCAATATTGAGAATGAGATTGAGATTGTCCTCACAGATATGATATAGCTATACCATTCATATAGTGCTTCTACTATTCTCTTGTTTACTTTATATAGTTCAGAAATGATCATAGTCATAATAACTTATAGCAGCACTCTAGATTGGTCAGTTCTTTATTAGGATTTTTATTTTTTCTGTTGATACTCGGTGACCTGGAAGAAATATTGAATTCAAGTATTCTTCAGCTAAATGGTTATAAAAATATTTAGTGTGTGTTCCATATCTATTTATTGTATATGTTACAGGGCTGATCTTGGACAATTCTTGCATTTTCTTGAATAGAGGTTCTATATTTTCTTTTGGTTGGACTTGTAATTTCATAAATGTAGGCAATTTCCGCTGTTGAAACTTTTCCCGCAGGATGCAGATTGGCAACTCCATCATAACTGTTTTACAGAATGTCCTGGGGCGCCAACAGGTTAAGTGACTTGTCCAGAGTGACCCAACTAGTATGAGTCAAAGGCATTACTTTTTTCTTGACTTCAAAGCCAGCTTTCTATTCTCCATCTCATAGGGGAGACGACTTTAGAAATCATAACTCCCATTGATCTAGTATGTTCTCCACTACTGCAGAGTAGATTATGTAACTTCTATTATTCCTTGCCGAGAGATCTGGAAGAGGACCCCTTTCTCCCTTGTATGTAGGGTACACCCTACTCCTCTATCTCCTGAGGCTTTGTGGGAGAATCTGGATTAGATTCTCACAGGATAAACAACAAATTTGGATAGGTTTCAGTATACATCCTTAGAGGAAGTACCTATACCAGTGAAATCACAACTTCCTCAAAATATCAAAATAATTTACAGAGGAGGAAACTGAGACTCTGAGAAGTTGTGATTTATCTACAGTCAGTCAGTCAGCTAACAAGAATTTATTAGGCACTTTCTACACGCCAGGCACTGTGCTAAGCACTACAGATATAAACAAAGGCAGATGACAGTCCCTGTTCTCCAGGTCTCATTCTAAAGGGAGAGTCTACATGTAAATAACTAGGTTCATACCTAGGCATCTAGGGGTGCAGTGGATAGAGTACAAGTCTTGGAGTCAGGAAGACTCTTCTTCCTTAGCTCAAATCTAGCTATGTGAGTGGGCAAGTCACTTAATCGTATTTGTTTCATTTTCCTCACCTGTAAAATAAGCTGGAGAAGGAAATGGCAAAGCCCTCCAGTATCTAGAAAACTCCAAATAGGGTCGTGAAGAATTAGACAGGACTGAAATAACTGAACATCAACAACACATGCACAATGTATACAGAGCTGGTGGAAAGTAATCTTAGAGAGTAGACATTTCAAAATGGGGGCAGAGGGTGTCACTAAAAAAAGGCCTTTGGCAAAAAAATAGAACTTATGCTGAGTCTTAAATAAAGATGAGGTACAATTCGAAGCCAGATCTCCTAACTTTTAGGTCCAATATTTTTGCCCACCATGCTAAACTTTCTCTTGAGTTTTCTATGGCAGACTGAGACTACAGTTTGGCGTCCTTCTTTCACCCTGCCATCTGCCTTCCATAGTGCTGCCTAGTACTTAGCCGTGTCCTCTTTCTCCTTCACCCCACCCCTAACAAACTATATTTCAAATAAATGGGTTGGGGTAGCAAGGGCTAAGATCAGAGAACCCTATTTAATTGTCTAATGGACCCTCTACAAGCATTACACTTCTGAGGCAGAGGGGGGAGGAAAAAAGATACTGGGAAGGGCTGAAATCAAGGACATGGCTAAGAAAGGTGGCCATTAGCAACTAAATTGAGAAAACTCTAATTTTTTAACCATGGAACAAAAACAAGGGGATATTTGCTGAAGACCTGAGTGAAATTTTCCAGTTTTTTTTTTTTTTTAAAGAGAAAATTGGCAGTGCTAATTAGAGCCAGTTCACAGTGGTCCCCTTCAAGTCAGAGTCCCTGTGTTGTTGATTTATACTCTATGCCTGGTGAAGACGCTCCCTAGATAGTGTCTTTGCCTAGGATTTAGGTATTCTGCTCTCTATTTACTTCTGGCTACCCCGCCCTTCCCTTTGGGAAGGATGAGTCATTGAGTTGAGGTGTCAATATAGATGATTTTTTCCCTCTTCCTTGGGCTTCTAACTGTGGCTCCCAGAAGGGTTCATTTCAGTCATATCCTTAAGGCAAAATCCACCAAAAGTAGTAAGAGCAACTTCATTTGTCTTATTGCCCCAAGATGTCCTCAATAAAAGAGAAGGGAAGGGTAGGGATGAGGAAGATATTAAAGACCTAAGAGTTTACATTTTCCTCAGGGAGAAGGTTGTGCTTCACAGGAGCAGGAGCAGAAGAAAAAGGACTCAGCCAGAGTAGCTACAACTTTTCCGAAGGGGCACATTCAGTTTGGAAACTCTCATTACCACAGAAGGTTATGTGAAAGAGGAGAGCCAGGATCTGCAAGGGTTAAGAAAGTAGAGGCCTCCTATGGTAGATGGTTGGTCTTTTTCTCACTCTCCATCTTCAGGGAAGACCTTACCTTTTATCCCTAGACAGATAACTCTCAGACCTATATATCTGGCCCTGACCTCTCTTCTGAGCTCTAGTCCCACATCACAACTGCCTTCGTATACCTCAGACAGGATCTCTAGTAGGCATCTCAAACTCAATGTACCCAAAGGAGAATTCATTACCTTTTTCCCAAAATGTTA
This sequence comes from Notamacropus eugenii, assembly GCF_028372415.1. Classification (NCBI taxonomy): domain Eukaryota; kingdom Metazoa; phylum Chordata; class Mammalia; order Diprotodontia; family Macropodidae; genus Notamacropus; species Notamacropus eugenii. Next base: position 178,283,203 of record NC_092875.1, read on the forward strand.
ATATTTATATATCTTTGGGACTAATAGGCATATTCAAGAGTCTCTTTTTTTTTCCTCCTTTAAATAAAATTTTTTCTGTGTCATTGGGTACTGTATATTAGCAAGCAAGGAATCATTTTCATTATCCTGAATAGGGGACATTAGAGAACTGAGAGAATGAAGAAAATCCTTCCAAGTGGACTTGGGCTCTTTATGTCTTGAGAGGCTCTAGACATATGGGTCTACCCAAACTAGCTCTTGGTGAAGAGATGGTGATAAAATCCAGAAGGAAATTGTGAGGGCAGGAAGAAGGTAGGTGATATATGTGTGTTTTAAGAGAGAAAGGGCACAGACTTTGGAGTCTGATGGGTTCAAATCCTACCTTTAATATTTACTACCTGTGGGATCTTAGGCAAGTCAAAACTTCCCTGGGATTCATTTTTCTCATCTGTACAATGAATAGATTGGAATAAATAACTTTTAAGAACCTTTCCAACTCTTGATATATTATTGTATAATGTACAAGGGGAGAGGAAGAAGAAAATTTGATCAATGATTCCATATCAGGGAATGGAAAGCTGGGAATATGTTGATCTGGATATTGCAGTAGAGACTGGGTAAGACTTTTCCTCCAGGGTCTAGCTGAATTTTGGCTTCCCCAGTTATGGAGTGCCCTGCCCTCTCACTGAGCAAAACCATATCTCTTCACACCAGCATGGACCCCAGTTTGGTCAAGAATTTTAAAGTATGAGAATAACATACCCAGTGGTGCTGTATGGCATATCCATTATGATTTCTGAGAGAGCAGAGCAGAGACTATGAGGAATCTAGGCAGAGTTTGCTAGATGCCAGTATGAGTTTTCACGTCATTCAATGTCTCACTATTAATAGTTAGGAAGTCCTAAGATCATAGGCAGAGCTGGAAAGCAATCATCTAGTCCTAATTACTCATTATACAGATGAAGAAACTAAGATTGAGAGAAATTAAAGTACTTATAAAAGGTTACACAGTCAGTCAACAAGTGTTCAGCAAGTACTCACTATATTCCAGGCATTGTAGACACAAAGAAAGGTAAAAACACAGGTCCCTACCTCAAGGAGCTCACATTCTAACAGAGATAACAGGAAAATAACTGTGTGATGCAAGTAGAAGATACATTTCAGAGGAAAGGCACTAAGATGGGGAAGACTGGGAAAGGCCTCCTGCAGAAGATAGGATCTGAGCTGGTCTTAAATGAAATAAGTAAATGAAACCAAAGAAGCCAGGAGAGAGGTGCAGGACAGCATTCCAGGCATAGGGAACAGCCATGGAAAAGGCATGGAATCAGGAAATGGAATGCTATGTGTGAGTAACTTCAAAAAAAGGTCATTGTGGCTAGATCATATACAGAGGGGAAGAGGAAGGAATAAACATTTATTAAGTAACTGTTATGTGTCAGATACTTGCTAAGTGCTTTATAAATATTACCTCATTTCATCTTCACACAACTCTGGGAGGCAAGTGCTATTATTATCCCTATTTTGTAGTTGAAGAAACTGAGGCAAAGAAAGGCTAAGTGACTTGCCCAGAGTCAGTATAAGACTTTATAAGACTGGTATTTAAACTCCAGGTCCAAGACTGTATCCCAGGGTGGGGAACTTGTGGCCTTGAAGTCATATGTGGCCCTCCAGATGCTCAAAGGCGGCCTTTTGACCGAATCCAAACTTCACAGAGCAAATCTCTTTAATAAAAGGATTTGTTCTGTAAACCATGTGCTCACTCAAAAGGCCACACCCAAGGACCTAGAAAGCCACATATAGCCTTGAAGCTGAAGGTTCCTCATCCCTGCTCAAGCCACTCCACCATGTGACTTCCTCTGAAGTTAGGGAAATAAAGTGTAAGAAGGCTGGAAAGACAGGAGGGGCCCACATTGTGAAGGACTTTAGAAGTCAAACAGGATTTCATAGTCAGTCCTGAAGTTCACCTGAAGATCACTGGAATTTGTTGATTAGAGCAATAATATTGACAGATGTGTGCTTTATGAAAATCTCTGCCAGCTGAGTGGATGGAAAGGCTGGAGGGAATGGGACTGAACAGCAAGGGGTTGCCATAGTCCAGATGAGAAGTGATGTGGGCTGGTACCTGTGAATAGACAGAAGAGGATAAACACCTGAGGTATTTAAAGGTAGAAAGGACAATAAGATTAGACACTTAAAGTAAGTATGAGAGACATATTGGGAATGAAATTGAGGTTGGAAGCCTGGATGACTGGAAAGATGGTGGGACCCTCAATATAAAAGAGAAGTCTGGAAGAGGCACAGAAAGAAGCTCAGTGTTATTCTAAACTCCTCATCTGCACTCCTCCCTGAACCTCTTGTCAAATCTTGTCATTTTTACATCCACAATATCTCACATAAATCCATTCTTTACAACTCAAACGACCACCTTCGCAATTTGTTTTTAGGTCATTGCACTAACCTTCTAACTGGTTTCTCTGCCGCAGGCCGCTTTCCATCCCAATCTATCTTCTCAGCTGCCAAAACTGAGTGTGTGTCACACACATACACACACACATACACACATGCACACACACATGCACACACACACCCCATTCAATAAATTCCAGTGGCTCCTTATTATCTTTAGGATCAAATATAAAATCCTCTGACTTTTAAAGCCCTTCTCTTCACTCCTCTTTTCATACTCTATAATCCAACAATAAGGGCCTTCTTGCAGTCGCTCACACACAAGACGCTCCACCTCCTGACTCCATGCCTTTTCGAGGCTAGCTTCCACACCTGGAATAGTCTTCCTCCTCACCTCCACATCATGGTTTCCTTCAAGAGTCAGTTTAAATCTTACCTTTTGTAGGAGGCCTTTTCCAATCTTTCCCTGCTGCTAGTGGCTTTCCTCTGAGATATACCTTCTATTTGCATCTTGCACGTATTTAGTTATTTTACTATGTTTCTATGAGGATGTGAGCTTCTTGATGGCAGGGACAATGTTTGGGTCTCCCTTTTTATTCCCAGAGCTTAGCACAATGTCTGGCACATAGTGAGTGCTTTATAAATGCTTGATGGCTGGGTAAAAAAAGGCCCAGGTGACTGGGATGATAATGGTGTTTTGGATAGTAATAACGTTGGGTAAAGGGGAGGATTCAATAAGTTCCATTTTGGATAGATTATTTGAAGATGTCTACGAGACATCCCAGTTAGAGATGCCCCAAAACAGCTAGCTAACATTTTGAAGCTGCAGTTGAGAGAAGAGGTGAGGGCTAAATATAAAGATATACATAGATCTAGGAATCATTGAAGATGGTAGTTGAATTTATGGGAGCAGATGAGATCACAAAGTATAATATACACAGAGACAGGGAAATGAGAAGAGAACCCAGGACAGACCCTTGGGAGATACTCATGGTTAGTGGGTGTGATCTGAATAAAGATCCAGCAAAGGAGACTGAGAAGGAGCAATCAGATCTTGGAGTCAAACTCAGGTCCTCTGATTTCAAGTCCAGTATGTCAATAGCCTGACATAGATTTGGGCGCAGATTGTAGGTGCAGATACAGCCAATGAAATAATATGGTTTGATTAATTATGCATATTTGCTGCATGGAATTTCTTTTTTCCTTTTGAAGAAGTGGATGATGGGAAGGAGAGAAAAATATATTTCAGTTAATTAAATTCTTTTTAAAAAAAAAATAATCAACATCCAGTAGCCTTAGCCAAAGTAGGGAGGCATTATAGTTTGAGGGGAAAAGATCAAAAACCAAAGGTGAAAATGGAAATGAAATAGAGGTTAAAGCACCACACCATTGACAGAGCCAAGAGTTTTGAAGAAAAGAAGCCAAAGATGGGTATTCTTGATCAGGCTCTGGGGTGGGATGAATGGGTCTAACTTTGTTCAGCTGCTTTCTGGTATAAGGAATAACTTAAGAAGCCAGAATTGGTCATCTTCTGTATGGGGCCTCAGGTGAAAATATTTGTCCAATCTCTTCTGCAATATCCAGATCAACAAATTTCCAACTTTTCCTTGATTCCCTGGTATAGAGTCATTGATCCATTGTTGTTGTATTTGTCCTTTGTTCTCAGAGAAGACCATGACATCAAGATGATGACATGACTTACTGTTGACTTTGATTTGAGTGAGGGAGGGCTGTGCAAGGTAACCAACCTCACTTTCTTCTCTTGAGCCATCTGGGTCCAGTGGCCTATTATTCATCAGAACGACTGGAGATGGCCCAGGATACAACGTGAGACCCTGACCCTTTCAAGCTAAGGTCTTATAGCATTCTCACTTGAGTGAGATACACCCTTCAATGAATAGTCTTTAAATTACTCAAGGGATGGCCCCTTTAATTAAAAAAAAAAATCAAACTGGGAAGAGAAGACCCTCAGGGTTCCATTGATCTATTAGAAATATAAGAAATGCTAAAAAGAAATTGGAATTAGTGAGTGGATGATCAAGAGAATGTTATCAGAGCATATGAAGAGCCAAGAATAACTTGAGTAAAAAAAATGTCAGGATCATTTTTGAGATCCAAGAGGTTGAAAATGTCTTCAAGAGTGACTGCTATACTTGGTGTAGTTTCATTTTAATTGCAGGCTGACATGTTTTGGTCATGTTCCCTCTCTTGTAGAAAGGGATTAGATTGCCAGAATCAGGACTGGCCAATACTGTTCTTTTTTTTTTTTTTTTTGTAATGTGTTTAAGGAATCGTTTTAGGGAATACCAAAGACATTCTGAGTTTGAGACAATGTAGTGCAGTGTCAAGAATGCTGGATTTGTTGCTGTAAGACCCAGGGCAGCATCTCCACTGATCCTGGGCACATCTCTTGACCTCTCTGAGCCTCAGTTTCCTCTTCTGTAAAATGAGGAGTGAGACATGTCAAACTGGATGTCCTAGTCCAAAACTGAACTTGTTATCTTTTCTCCCAAACTGTCCTCTCCTTTTAACTTTCCTGTTACTGTTGAAGATACCACCATCCTCCCAGTTGCTTTGGCTCACTGACTAGGTCATCTTTGACCCCTCACTCTCTTAAATCCTCTGTATCCTGTCTCTTGTCAAGTCTTGTACTTTCTACTTTGCAATGCATCTCATATATGTCTCCATATGTCCTCTGACATTGCTATGCCCTGCTGTAGGACCTCATCACCTCATGCCTGGATTATTGCAATATAACCTTCTGGTTGGTCTCCCTACCACAAGCGTCTCCCCACTTCAGTATATCCTCCACTCAATTATCAAACCAATTTTCCTAAAGGGAAAGTCTGATCATGTCATGCCACACTGCAATCAACTTTAAAGGTTCCCTCTCACCTCCAGGATCAAAGATAAAACCATCTGTTTGGCCTCTAAAGCTTTCTATAACCTGCCTCTCCTGTACCTTTGCTGATTCTCACACCTTACTATCCTCCATGTATTCTTTGATCCTGTGACATTGGCTTCCTTGTTCTTCTTTGCACAAGACATCCCCAACTCCAAGTGTTTTCCCTGGTTGTTCCCCATTTCATGGAAAGTGCTCTCTCCCCATCTCCACCTTCTAGCTTCCTTGGCTTCCTTCAAGTCTTAGCTAAAGTTTTACAGTCTATACAGAAGTTTTTTCCAATACCCTTTAATGCTAATATTGTTCAGTTGTTTTTCAGTTGTGTCTGACTTTTCATGATCCCATTTGGGATTTTCTTGGCAAAGACACTGGAGTGATTTGTCATTTCCTCCTCCAACTCATTTTACAGATGAGGAAACTGAGGCAAACAATGTTAAGTGTCTTCCTTGGGTTTATACAGCTGTGTGACTATAAGTGTCTGAGGCTAGATTTGAACTCAGGAAGATGAGTCTTCCTGACTTCAGGGCTGGCACTCTCTGCACTGTGCCACCTAGCTGCTCCTACTAATGCCTTTTCTTTTTTGACTATCTCCAATTTTTCCTGTGTAGATCTTGTTCATACATAGTGGTTTGCATGTTTTCTCCTCTATGAAATTGTAAGCTCCTTAAGAACAGGAATTACCTTTTGCCTTTCTTTGTATTCCCAGTGAATAGCACAATTCTTGTCACATAGTAGGCACTTCATAAATGTTAGGAGACTGACTGACTAGATGGTCTCCAAGGACCTTTCCAGATCCAAGTATATGATCCTCTCTGTTTTCTTTTCCACAAATATTCCACTGAGAGCAACCCAGTAAGACTCTCAAGCCTCCACCTGCCAAAGACAATAAATTTCATTTTATGTAGCCATCCCATTTATGCTCTAGAGATGGGTGAGTTTGGATTGACTGAAAAATTAGATTTATTCTCTGTGGCTTTAAGGGCAGAATTAGGACCAATAAATGGAAGGAAGTTACAGGGTGACAGATTTCTGATATTAGGAAAGGGAAAAGCTCCTATCAATTAGGGCTTGAACATACAATAGACTGTTTCAACAAATAATGAATTCCCTTCAAATTTCCTTTCCCTGTATCCAAAATGCTGAAGCAGAGGCTAGGCAGGTACTCAGAGAAGAAATACTACACCAAATGGGAGGTTGGCTTAACAAGACACTGTCCTGGGTGCTTTGAAAACACACAAAAAAGAAAACAATCCTTATCCTCAGAGGGCTTGCATTGTATGGAAAGGGAATACACAGTTAAGTGAACATAAAACATACACAAGTTATACAAAGTAATTTCAAGAAGAAGAGATCATGTGAGGGACCAAGAAAGGCCTCTTGCAGAAGATAGCTCCTGAACTGTGCCTTGAAGGATGTTAGGGGTAGAGATGAGGAAGGAGTACTCTACAGGTATGGGGGATCACTTAGAAGATGGAATATCATGTACAAGGAACACTTAGCAGGCCAGTATGACTAGAATGGAAAATATGTAAAAGGTAAAAATATAAAGCAAGACTGAGAATGTGAATGGAAGCCAGAATATAAAGGATTTTCCATGCAAAGGTGAGGATTTTGTATTTGATTCCAGAAGTTGTTGTATAAGGGAGTGATAGTAATGTCTTGTTCTATGTATATCAGTCCAGCAGTTGTATAGAGGACAGATTAGAGCAGGGAGAGACTGGAAACAGGGGTGCCAACTAGAAAATTATTGTGACCATCCAGCTGAGAGATGGTGATGACCCAAACTAGCACAGCAGTCTTGTAAGTAGAGACTCTATGATTCTGATTCAAATCAATTCATTCATGATAGTCAAGGTTAGTCCTGGGCTTGCTGGGATCCATAAATTGTTTCTGCACGTTTTATTCCAGCTGTGTTATCTGTCTGGATTAATAAGGTTTTGTTAACAAGGCCAAGAATAAAAGCAATTGTCTGTGGAATTTTATCTTTAAGTTTCTTTGCACCACTGCCCCAAGTCTTGGGGATCATACATACCTCTTACTTCTTCACTGATAGAGATTCTGGAGTCTGAGGGCCCTGGGCTTCTTTCATACTTTTCATACATGTACTCAACCCCTCAACCCCTTCTCTCCCACCCCTCAATTTATGATCTAGCAGTTGACTAGAATCTAACTTAATGTAACCCTACAAACTGAACTCATTGCACTTCCTCCTAACTTTCTCAAACATTCAATGATGCTTTTTACCATTACTGTTATTTATTAACACAATAGATTTCTATTAAAAGTTTGCTTATGATAAAGAATCCTGTTCATATTCTACTATTAGAATGTAAGCTCCTTCTGGGTAAGGATCATTCCATATAATTTTTCATTGCCTCCTTAGCACATGGAACATAATAGGGGCTTGTGTGTGTTTATTTATTGAATAATAATCCTGATTACTTTAAGAATACCCATTATCTGTCTCTTATGTTATGCTTATATAGAAAATATATCACTAGGGGTAGGTTTTAGTGAAATCAATAATTTCTGCATTCTTGGAATAACTAGTTTGGCTCATCTAAATATATAAGGGTGAGAGAGTGGACAGATTGGTTGATTATTGTCCTTCGTTCTCGAAGAGGACCAAAATGACACCACCATGATAAAGTCAATGACTGTGGCTGATAAGACCAATACGAGCTCAGAATGTTCTACCACAGATTGGGCACAGATAGTCTGTGCGAACATCTGGGGTGGTTACTCCACATTTGTGCATCCTACATTTTCTTTGTGCTGTTTAAATTCTGCTTTGTTGATAGAGCACAGCACCTTTTCTGATGTGGGCACACCATGCTGAGAGGTCCTGTGTCAATGTCTCCCATGTCACACAATCAAATCCAAAGTTTTTGAGAGAGACCTTGAGAGTGTCCTTGTATTGCTTCTTCTGACCACTATGTGATTGCCTGTCCCATGTGAGCTCTCCATAAAATAATCTTTTTGGCAAGCATACATTTTGCAATTGAACAATGTGGTTAGCCCATCAGAGTTGTGCTCTCTGAAGCATAGTTTGAATGTTTGGCAGTTTAGTTTGGGTAAAGACCTCAGTATTTGGTACATGGAAGCAATTCAGTTTCCTGGCGTGGAGCTGGTAGACTGTTCATGTTTCAGAGACATACAACAATGAGGTCAGCACAGTGGCTCTGCAGATCTTCAGTTTGGTAGTCAGTCTAATAACTCTTCTCTCCCAAACTTTTCTTTGGAGCCTCCTGAACACTGAGCTAACACTGGCAATGCCTGTGTCAACCTCACTGTCAATGTGTACATCCCTGGAAAGTACATTACCAAGGTAAGTGAACTTATCCACAGCATTCAAAACTTCTCCATTTGTTGTAATTGATGGTTCCACATATGGATGGTGTGGTAGTGGTTGATACAGCACCTATGTTTTCTTGGTGTTAATTATTAGACCAAAATTAGCACGGGCAGCAGAGAATTGATTCATACTTTGTTACATCTCAGCTTCAGAGGCTGCATTGAGTGCACAATCATCTGCAAAGAGAAAATCATGCACCAACACTCCCTCCACTTTGGTCTTGGCTTGTAGCCTTTTCAAATTGAAGAATTTACCATCAGTATGGTAGCTGACCTTGATGCTGTGTTCATTCTCATTGAAAGCATTTGCCAACATGGCTGAAAACATCATGCTAAAAATCATGGGAGCAAGCACACACACCTGTTTCTCTCCATTAGTGACTGGGAAGGTACAAGAGTATTGTCCACTATCCAGAACCCGAGCAAACATGCCATCATGAAATTGACATACAATACTGATGAACTTCTCTGGGCAACCAAATTTTGACATAATTTTCCATAAGCCTTCATAAATGATAAAGGCCTTGGTCAGATCTATAAACCTTGTGTGCAGACGTCTATTCTGCTCCTGGCATTTCTCCTGGAGTTGTTGGACAGCAAACACCACATCGACCATTCCTCATACAAAAGTAGATAGAAAAAAATAGTGGACAGAACACTGAATTTGAATGTAGATATTCTGAATTTGATTCCACTAGCAGTGTGGTTTGTCACATGTTTGGTATGACACATCATCTCCCCAAACCTTAGCTTTCTTATTATAAAGTGAAGATAATAATACCCATACTAACTTCTTGTGGGGAGCTAATGTGGTAATGGATAGAATACTTTTGTAAATCCTTCATTACTACGTACCCCTCAGATATTATTATCTCTTTGCATTTGGGACAAATATTCAAGTGTGTAAATTCATCCAAATAAATGGAAGCAGTTTTTGTTTTGTTTTGTTTTGAATTCTATCTGGGTTAACATCTTCTTTCTTAAACAACAGAAGTAAACTCTCATCATGTCACTGAAATAGCCAATATTTGTCTGTAAAACAATCTAACTATTTTTGAACATTCTGAAATTCTGATAAAGCACAAAGTGATCAACTGAACATATATATATATATATATACATATATATATATATTTCCCCCCCTCCTTTCTCTTCCCCCTCCTCATCCCTCTTCCCCCTCCTCATCCCTCTTCCCCCTCCCCTATGAGACCAAGAGAACTTGCCAAATATCACTGTATGTTTGGAAAACCTGACACTGACTGCAGTACTACTGAGGGGGAAGAAGGGGGAGAAAAACCTGAATAGGGTTTATGTTTTCTAATGGAAGTCAGATGTAGAAGTTGATTGTACATTACTCAAAGAACATACTTCATTTTCTCCATTAGTGATCAAGCGGCCTCATCCTGCAGTGGGGGTATTCATGAGAGTTACTGATGAATGATGCCCCCAAAGATAAATGTTTTTTCATTCATATGTATGTATGTATATGCATATATACATATGTATATACATACATACATGTATATTATATATATATATATTAAAGGAATCTGATCACTCTAACTTACAGGAGAAGAGAAACAAAGGTTTTCAGCAAAACCAAAACAACTTTGAATAAGAACCTGCTTTAGATAGACTTCCCTTACAAGCTAAATGTTATATTTCCACTCAACAGAAAGGTATTGCTGTATGGTCATAAAAAGCTGGCCAAAACCCTGGTAACCTTTGCAGTTAGTCATGTTATTTTTGGTTCATGCCAACATGGATCACAGCTCTGACTCAACAGAGCCACTGGAGCAAGAATTCAAAGAGTTTAAAGCACAGCTAACTCAGAAATGACTTTTTTTCTTATAGTATCATTATGCAATATTTCTCATAGTTTACCTTTTCAAATTTACCAACTCAATACAGATGAGCTCAGTTGTTGTTTGGCAAACGAAATTCTGAGTGGCGTCAGCACAGTTCCCAAAATTCCACTGCAGGCTAAGAATGATGAAGCTTTCCATTTTGGGGTGTTTGTTTTACGCAAGCAGTGACTTACTTTTCAGAGGTAAAAGTCTGTCTCACTACACGTCCACCTCAAAGAAACTAAAATTAGAATTTGTTTGATTAAAAGTTTGTGACTACACATTTGAAAAGGACACCTAAAAGAAGAAACTATTTCAATAGCTTTCTAATTATATTTTTAAAGCTAATCTATAGTCACAAAATGAAGCCTTGGGCTTAGACCTACATGTACACTTCGTCTGGAAGGTAGGCATGGCCTTTACTAGTCATCACACTAGTTCATTTACCTAGGCCCTTTGAAGACTTAACTTAAAAAAAAAAACCTATTTAGATTTGAAGAAGTTTAGCCTCCCTCTTCCTCAGCCTCTCCCCACTCCCACCCCCATATCTTTTGAATATAAAATAAAGGTTAGTGATGAAAATATTGTGAGTTTGGGGGCTGATCTGATAAACACAAGTAGAACTGCAAACTGACCATGCAAGATCTTGTGGTTTTAGGTAAATTTTTTCAAATTGATCCCTTTATTATGATATTACTTTATTATTTCAAAAGATTCATCATTTCTTCAATGTAGATGTTTCTTTCACAGAGCCAGATCTCATCTGTATGCCTTAATAGATGATCTTCAAGGAGAAGCTGTGGTTATAAAAATCATTCCTACACATTAAAGCTTTGTTAGTGCAACTATGAATTGGTCCATCTATTCAGAAAAGCAATTTATATTTATGTGAAGAAAATAACTAAAATACCCTTTGACCCAGGTATTCCATTGCTAGGCATCCCAGAAGGTCAATGGCAAAAAGAAAGTGCCTATGGATACCAAAATATTTATAGCAACATTTCTTTAAATAGTAGCAAAGAACTAGAAGCAAAGGAAATTCCCATAGATCTGAGAATGGCTAAAAATGCTGTGGTGTGTGAATGTAATAGAATATTACTGTGCTGTAAGAAATGGTAAATATAAATACAGAGAATTGTGGAAAGACATAGAAACCAATGAAAAGTAAACTGGCAGAACCAGGAAAACAATAAAAATAATGACAACATCAATAACTATAATTATGAAAATACAAAAAACCCAATAAAAATTGAAACTGAATTATGTGACATTATAATGGCTAAACTTGGCCCCAAAATGGAAACTGAAGAAAGCAGCTTTCTTCTCTTCTTTGCTGAGGTAGGGAACGAGGAGTGTGACTAGATATAAAGATGGACTTTTTGTTGATATGTTGATTAGTTTTGCAGAACTCTTTTCCCCCTCTTTCCATTATTTGTTACAAATGGAACATCCTCCCCAGCCCTTTCAAGCTCTCTTCTTTTCCCTGAGTTAGGGCTGACTCATTCTCCCAAATCTACCCATTTTGTGGTACATCTAGAGGATGGCCATTATCACGATCAGGTAGCTATTACTCACCTTTCTTTTCGGGTCCCAGGAATAATCCTAGTGTGAGGAGACAGACTTCTACTAATCACCATTTTATACAAAATTAGTTACAATAATACTATTAACTCAAAAGCAAAATATTTATTAGCAAGAAGGCAAAAGCAAGAATAGCCATTAGATTTACTCAATGGAAAGCAAACACAGGATTAACTATGACAGTCCACCTATAAACTTTGGTCACATTCTTCCACCAATACATATAATGTCTGTGCGAAAGAGTGGATACAGGTAGAAATCTAGCAAGTAGGCAGATGAGTAAGGAAACCTACATAATCAGGCCAGCTAAAGACTGGAAATCAAGCTTTGGTGTCCTTGGTCTTTTTAGAAGTCAGTCCATACCATATAATTTAATTTGTAATTTCTCAACTATTCTTCAAAACTCTGAAAATAGTCATATATAAATGAGCAAATGGACCATAATGCCTTACAGACATTTTTAACTGTCAGTTTTCTGCCTTCAAATGGTCTCCTTTACATTTATTTGAGAGGTAGATTTTTTTCCCCCTTCAGTTTCTCAGAATAATTTGTCTTTTTTCAGGCACTTTATCCTGAGGGGCTGTATTTCTTTCCAACCTGAATTTATCAGTGTTTCTTACATCAATATCCTTTTCCCTCCCCTAACAAACAAAATGTCCACATAACAAGGGGTGTATCTTACACAAGGATTCCTTGCTAGGGATCAGGAGGAGGAAAACATTGGGAACTGTAGGTGATGTGAAAAAAAAAGATAGCAATAAAAAAAAAATTAAAGCCTCCCCCCAAAATGATCCTCACATGACCAGATTTCTGGCAACAATCCTCTTTAAATTTAGCTAGGCTGGTTTTAAGATGATCAACATAGTTGTTCACTTGATGGGGTCCATCCTTGATGTCTTGACAGCTAAGTAGCACCTCCTAGAACTCTAGTCACTTCCACAGCATCATGAGGTATCAGAGTGAGATATTAATCAAAAGTAAATGTAATATTTATATGAGAATGCTGAAACGATCTGTGATAACATAGAGAATTTCCCTTATGTGGAGAAGTGGGCAAAGTGGGGAAGAACTCCCTCTGCTAACTTAGTAGGTAAATGCTTGGTAGCAGTTGCTTGAAGTTAAGTTATTTGCCCAGGGTCATACAGCTAATAAGTGTCAAAGGTAGAATTTAACTATCAGTCTTTTTTTCTCCAAGGCCAGTTGTCTTAACTCTACATGCGCCTTCTACCATAATAATGATAATAACAACGGTATGCCCTGAATGCTTCCAAGACCTATGATACCGACAGTGTGATATTTCCTCCAGTGATGCAGATTACAGTCCCTCACTGTTTGTTTCTTCTCACTATAACTTTATAGGTGATCTCCAAGAATTGCCATGACCAAAAAAATCTCACTCTGAAGCCAAACTGATGATGATCCTCTCAAAAGTTAGCTAGTCTGACTATCAAGCAACTGGCATCAAAGCCCCTGTGCCCAAAGCCCTCCCAACTCTGCAGGAGCTGCCAGAGCTTGCCCTCTGCTGGCATGACCTCCAAGAAACTATGCTAACCTACCTCTGTGCCACCATGAGGCACTGGAAGAGGACCTTAGTAGGAGAATTACAGTGACAAAATTAGATTTCTATATCATTTTACGGCTTATAAAACACTTCCATATACTTTATCTTAATCAATATATTAAGTAAATAATAAAAAGTTAAATTAAGTAAATAATAAAATAACATAAAAAATAAACATTTAGTTAAGTGCCTTATGTGACCATAGACAAGTCACTTAACCCTGTTTGGCCTCAGTTCCTCATGTGTAAAATGATCTGGAGAAGAAAATGGCAAACCACTCCAGTGTCTTTGCCAAGAAAACTCCAGATGTGGTCACAGAGTTGGACACGATGAACAACAACAAGAAGTATGTACTAGGCACTGTGCTAAGTGCTGGGGATGCAAAAAGAGACAAAGGACAGTCCCTGCCATGCCATCAAGGAGTCCATAAACTAGTGAGGGAGACGATATGCAAGCAAATATATACAAAGCAAACTATAGACAGGCTAAATCGAAAATAATTAACTTAGGGGAGGCTCTAGAATTAAGAGAAATTGGTGAAGGCTTCCTGTAGAAGGTGGGATGTTAGTTGAGACTTAAAGGAAGCCTGGGAATGCAGTAGGCAGAGATGAGGAAGAACAGCATTCCAGGCTTTCTGGCACACAGCCAGAGAGAATGTCCAGAGCTGAGAGATGGAATTGTTCGTGGAACAGCAAATAATAAAAATATCTCCTCCATACAATCACATCTTAGCATTAGGGGAAATCTCAAAAGTCATATCCAACCAATAATGGGACAACCTACTCTAGTCTATACATTCAATTGCTTTTTATCTTTGGGCAACTAGAGTCAGGTTGTATACTCTATGGCTATGCTTGTTCTTTGAATCTGTCATTTTAAAAAATTGCTACTCCCAGCTAATACTATGAATGATCAACTTTTTGTCATTGATGAGGCAGGAGTCAGCTCTTGGTGTAGGTACTTACAAGAAGATTAAAAGTGTGGAAATACAATTTTGGCATTTTCCTATCAGTCACCAGGATTTGACTCTAAAAGAAAACACATTTCTGCTGCTAACCTTCTGATGGGATTGGGAACTACCTCCATAAGGTAAATGTATAAAACTCTCCAGAGCTGTCTTGAAACATTTCCTGTAGAAGGAAGAAGGAAGATACTCTACTGAGTTACCTCATCTTGAATTGGTGGAGGTACTTGGAGTACCCAGTAGCAGCTGTCTCTTTTCATTTTAAACTAATATGACTGTTGCTTACTTTACCCTGTCCCCCGACTTGTTAACAAATTATTACATGTATTTGAAAGCTATAAAACTGAAAGTGATTTAGGAAAGGGCGTTCCTTTTCATTTTAAAAACTTACACACCAGAGAGAATCAGAGAATTTTTGAACTGAGAGGAACCTGAAAGGTCCTCTAAATCTGGTTTTTAGTTTTCTCAAGAAAACAGAGGCCCAGAGAAGTAAAGGAATTTGCCCAGAATTAAAACCCAGGCTTCCTTAATCTCAGTCCAGATCTCTTTATATTATAAGTCACTGACTTTCCTGGAAAAGGAAAGGAGATCCAAAGAATCCAGCATTCTAAGAATGGGAAAATTGATTTTGCTTCTGATATCAAAAACAATTAGCATGAAGTAGTATGAAAGGAAAGAAAGTAGGGCCCTTAGAAATCATCCATATTTCTTAAAGCTGCCCATGTTTTAAAAATTCAGTCAATAACTAATTTTCTGGGAATTTGGATGTATTATTTGATCACCTTATTCTTTTTAATTTTGGGGGAAAGATTATAAACAAGATTTGGAACATATATTTAAAATACAAATTTTGTTTGCAGACTCTTCTATCAACATAACACAAAATCTAAATTATTTTTTTAGTGGCAAATATAAAATTCCCAGAGTTAGGTGCACACAAAATAATACAGGGAATAAAGGGTTTCTTCTTTATGAGTCATACAATAAAGGAAGTCCTTCCAGAGTTTCATTTCAGGTGAATTCATACTTGAGCACATAACATAGGTGCAGAGTATACTTACTCTTCCAACACCCATTTGCCCTGGAAGGTCAGATTCCCAGAACTCAACTGACTACTTCAGGGTTTGAGGGGTAAACCTGAGGGGTTTAGGGCTTCCTTCCTAATGCAACCACACAAGAGGCCCCATGACTGCGTTTCTCCTATTGATTATCACTTAACATTAATTAGCTAGACACACTTAATTAGCTTTTAGTTAAGAATATTTACTAGGGTTGTATACAAAGAACAGTTGGTATGAATCATTGACCCCAAAAGTCTGGAGCAGGGGTGGGGTATACTTTCCCACAAGGAATTAGAGAGTCCAGAGAAAAGTGGACTCAGGCTTAGAAAGCACATGTGACAAAGGGGTAGCTCAGTTCCTGGTTGCTAGGTCTTTCCTCTCTTCTTTGTGGGATACTTAGGAAGATTCCCTTAGGTATGGATGAGGCAGCTTTCCCTAGAATTTCTTGTAAAGTGCCAGAGCTGCTCCTCCTCAGTTTGTCTACTCCAGTCTGTCCTCGACTCCCAGTTTTAAACACTGCCAACAGACACTTCTGTTCTGGGGACACTGGTAAGATGTCCATGGGAAAAGTGAAGTCTAGTCAAGGGAAGAGCTGCTAGGTGGTACAGTGGATAAAATGCCAGAAGACTCATCTTCCTGAGTTTAAAACTGGCTTTAGACACTTACTAGCTGTGTGACCCTGGGCAAGTCACTTCACCTTGTTTGCCTTAGTATCCTCATCTATAAATTGAGTTGGAGAAGGAAATGGCAAACCACTCCAGTGTCTTTGCCAAGAAACCCCCAAGTGAGGTCACGAAGAGTCAGACATGATTGAAACAACTAAATAACAACAAAAATCTCTTAGAGAGGGATAGAGCTTGATCTGTGATTTCATTGGCATAGGCAATGCCAGGATAAGGAAATTCCTTTCGCCAATGCCAGTCAGCATCTTCTTTACAATGTAGAGTCTTAGAAGGTTGCCAGGGTACGAAAAGGTTAAGTGATTTGCACAGGGTGACTCAGTCAGTATGTGTTAGAGGCAAGATTTGAGCCTAGGTCTTCTTGGTTCTGACAACAATTCTTTGTACACTATGCTATGCTTTCCCTCAGATATAAAAAAGTAAGGGTTGGTATTTCTGAGTGTAGTGCATCACCAGGTTGTTGAGGCTCAAATGAAGTAATATAGGATTATCATCAATACCTGTGGGTCCTGGGTTTTCCATAGCTAAACAAAACATAATCTAAGGCAGTGATTAAACACTCATCCATGACCAGTTCAACCTTGCTTTCTTTTTGGCTTTTAAAATCCTTCACATTCTGGTTCCTCTTTCTCTGGCATCTTACTGTATGTATGTATGTATGTATGTACATTTGCTACATATTTTGTCAGGATTGAAAAAAAGTAAAATGGTTATTCATAAAGTAACAGATGAAGAAAGATTGAAATTGGTAATTTATTTTCTATGAAAGGAAAAGGAACTCTGTTTTTAGTATAGTTTTGCTACTAAACTATACCTTTCAGTTACTATACTTAAGTTCCTGAAAGATTCTTTGCTATTAATAAAAGCAGGATGCAATTAACATATACTAAGAATAACCTTATTTTTGAATTAATGACACTAAGAGCCAGCGTGGCACTCTAGACAGATACCTGGACTTAGAATCAGGACACCTGAGTCCAAATTCTGCCTAAGATACTTACTTGTTGTGTCACTCAAGTTAAGTCTTAACACTTCTTAGCCCCAGTTTCTCATCTGTAAAATGGTAATAGTTATCTCTTTAGTAGTTACCTCAAAGGGTGGTCATGAGGATCAGTAAAATGAACTAACATATCTAAAACAAAGATTCTTAACCTGAGGTCTGTAAACTTTTTAAAAATATTTTGATAACTGTATTCCAATATAATTAGTTTCATTTCCTACATGTTTCATGCACTTAAAAACATTATTTTGAGAAACAGTCCATAGCAGAACAGAGCAGGGTAATTTTGTTTTCTTCTATGGTGCTAGGCTTCACCAGACTGCCAAATGGGACCATAAGACAAGTTTAAGACCTAAGAGGGAGGGAAACAAGTTCTGCTGACTACTTTCTTAACATTTCTGGTATGTGCCCCCTTCTCTTTTCTGGCACTCTGTCTCTCTGGTCCAGGCCCTCATGACCGCATGCCTGGAACATTACAATAACCTTCTAGTTGGTCTCCTTGCTTAGAGTCTGTCCCTCCCATATTCCATCCTCTGCTGAAATTGATATACCTAAAGCAGCTCGGACCACGTCACCTGTATTCAGTAAACTCCAGTGGTTCCCTATTACTTCCAGGATCAAATAGAAAATTCTCTTTGAAATTCAAAAACCTTCATAATGTCACCTCTTTCTATCTTCCCAATATTCTAACATCTTATTCTCCTCCCTACTGGACACATATTTTATGATTCGGTAACACTGACTTCCTTGATGCTCTTCAAACAAATCATACAATCTCTCAACTCCAAGTATATTCACTGGCTGTCTCCCGTGCTTGGAATACTCTCTCTTCTCATGTCTGCCTTCTGGCTTCTCTAGTTTCCTTCAAATCTTAGCAAAAATCCTACATTCTACAGGAAACCTTTCCTGATCCTCTATTAATGCCAGTGCCTTTCCTCTTGTTGTTTTTTTCAATTCACCCTGTGTACATCTTGTTTATACGTGGTTGTTTCCATGTAGTCTCCTCCATTACACTGTGAATTCCTTGAGATCCAGGACTGTCTTTTGCCTTTCCTTGTATCTCCAGCACTTAGCACAGTTCTTGGCACATAGCAGGGGTTTAATAAATGTTTGTTGACTTAACTTGAAGAAGCCCAGATGTAAAGTATTTTTCAAGCTTTAAAGTGCTATGTAAGTACTTATTGTTATGTTCCTTTAGAATCTCAATATTTACTGCATTGAAGAAACTGGTAACTGAGTTGAGGTTAGTGATAATTTTCAGAGAATACTTAACTCATATTCAGAAATGCTTTTGGTCTTACCATAGAGCTAAGTGTGCATATATGAAAAATTAGATGATTTGATATGCTTATATTAATATTCCATATTTCCATGGTCCTTAAATTTGTTTGAAGATAGTCTCATTTGCCACCACATTTTCATATGCTGAATTTTGGATAGAAGCTTTAGGATAGAATTTAGGATAGAAGCTTATGCTGGGAGTTAGAATTTAGAAGTAGCTAATTCTATTTGTTTTTTTCATTTCTAAGGATAATATTGTATTTAATAACATAGGTTATCTTTGACCTACTTTTAAAAGATTCCCACGTTCTAACACAAACAACATATATAATGCTATTTTGCTAGAAAGCACTTTAAAGAGTAATCCCTAGAGACACAAAAAACATTCTCTTTCTAGATGTTTCTAAAGTAGTTAGAACTGCTCTGTTATCTCTCCTGACTCCAGAAATGTTTCCACCTGCATGGATAAGACAGAATAGAATTTCTACTACAGCTGTGTAACTTTAACTTTCAAAGGGATTTGTAGCTAAATATGGATTCTAGATTAAAGATTATATGCATTGAGGATTCAGCTCAAGATCAACTGAGTCCAGGTCATGTTTACTCCACAAAACATTCTCTCCACTGTGAGTTCAAGTAACTAGCCCAAGGAAGCTGCCATGGCTCCCGGCCTACCCACACACTTCCACAACAGTGATTCAGTGGAGTATGAGAAGTATAGGTATGCATAGAGAACAGGTGTGCTGGTCCATGTTCACTGTACTCCTATGATAGCAAGTGTCATTAGTTACAGTTAGGGTTGTCAGGGCAAAAAAAAAAAATAAGACCATCATTCACAAATAATTTGGGTGAATGTCAGGTAAAGAAAATTAATTTTTATTATAAACCATAGCAGGAAGAGATGTCATTTGACAGCATTCTTATGTTAACTAAACGAACAAAAACAATTTTTTACCACCATATAGAGTATAGATGGCAGAAAAATGGAAGGCAGTCAATCCAGGTCTATAGCTAACCTCAAGGGCAGAAGCTTACTAATCAATTATTGACCTTAGGGGAGCAGAGCAAAGTAATGTTGTCTTGCTCTATGGCTAGCATAGAAAAGGAATTTGGGAAAGTCAAAAATATAGTCATAAGGTGAAGAATAAAAATGATATCTCATATACTGAAATGGAAGCTAGTTTAAAGATGGCAGTCATACATGCCTCCAATTTAGCAGAGGTATGTGTAAGATGGACAAAGGTTGCCTTTGCCCTTAACAGAGGTCTTTCAGTAGAGCTTCAAGTGCTCATAATGACTAGGCAAAGGTACTGCTGTTTATTAGAGAAAACTCCGGGAAGGCAGACTTCTGTGAGACCTGAGGATTGTGTCAGTGATAGAAATAGAAAAGGGAAGAAAATTGGATATGGGTGAGGGGGGAAAGGGAGAAGGGACTGTATAGAAAAAGTCCTAGGGATCTAGGAACAGTCATAAGCAAAGAGCTAAAATTTGTTTTGATAGTAAGAAAAGTAGGTCTGTTAGAACTGTGCAAGTAAACAAAGATGGACAGTAAAGCTGTAAGTTGTGGTCACAGTGGGAAATAGTCCCATTATGACATTTCCAAACCTAAGTCCCAGCAGAATTCTGATATACCAGAGCCAACGCAAGAGGTGGTAGCAAATTCTCTCCTGCCCAATGAGGTTAATAGATGTCCATGCTGGTCGCTGAAGACTTGCTGAGAGAAGACAAGGGAATGATTGACAACTTATTATCCTGTCCACTAATGTGCTGAGGAACAGTTTTTCTATTCCCTCATAAATAATCCCCAGGAGGCTTCTATCCCATCCATCACCTAGGGAGGTATAAAAGATTCCACCCATTTGTGAATGTGAAGTAGAGAATGATTCTTACTATTTGATTCCCTCTTGTTATTTACATTAAATGCTTCTCCTATTTGATTTTTGATTTCTAGGTGTTCTGATAAAAGAAGCAGTTGTATTGGATAGGGCTTGGGTCATATTTGGCATAACTGACCACATCTGGAGATCTCATAGTTTTCAGGTGTCCAATATTATATATACATATCCATGATTCACCTATACACTCTCAAAATCACTAAGTCACTTCCCTTCATAATAAAAATGATAATAACAAATAGATGACAATTATATAGAGCTTTAATATTCCTTATTATCTTCTTCTGGGAGAACTAAAATTCTTAGGTTGACTGCATACTGTCTGAGATTAATATGTGTTACTTGGATAATGAGTGTTTCTTTTAATATAATGTTTTCCTTCTCTTCTAGATATTCCCTCACTTCTATGGATTTGCATTCCCAATTAAGCATTCTTTCTTTTGTTCCTTTAATGAGACTTGCCATCACAGATCTAAGTTTTTTATTCTGCCAATTATTTTTGCTGTGCAGGACATGAGTTCTGCTCTCTCATATTTCTCATTTCTTTTTTGAACCAGTCAGGACCAGTTGTGGCTCCATGTTCTCATATTTCATAGGGTCCTCTGTCACATCAAATGTTAGACCATTGTTCTTCATTTTGCAGTATTTCTTCCTAGATACATGAACTTGTTTACTAGATCCAAAGGCCCTATTTCTTTTTGTTTTCCCTGTTGATTTATCTACTTATGTTCAAGGTCTTTGAGTTTTCTTCTTCTGTAGATCTTGGGTGATTTCAGCCTCCTCCCCCCACAGCCTCTATTTTACACTTTCTGACTCCCTTACCTCTGATGGTAGTTTCCCTGTGGATTGAATCTCAAAGCATTCATAATTCAAAAGCCTAGGTCTCTGCCTCAAGTGACTTTGGGAGTGAGAGAACTGGCCCCAGATGGATGCAGAGATCTTTCCTTCAGGTTCAGTCGTGTGCTGCCCAGCCTCCTCACATATGGTGTCCTATTGTGTTCCTTCTGTACCCCAGTTCCTTGGCAAGGCAGTTCAGAGTGCTGCCATATTCGTGCTATTGTCAGTGGTTTATTTCTGTGATTTAGAGTTTTGGTCTCCAAGGCTCTTTGGGGAGGGAGAAAGGAAGGGATATGATGTTAAGCTCTGTTTCAAGCCCAGACACCAGCCCTTTTCACTCTGATTCCCCACTTTCCCATAGAAATCTTTTGTAGAACAGAATGCCGCCACAGGGCTGGCCACCAAGACTAGTATAAGCCTCTACATCCTGGAGGACAGAGAGGGGAGAAGTCTGGGGTGTGGGATTACATTTTGCTGCAAGTCTATGGGTAGGGTTGGCTAGTGTAGCTGGTGCAAGGAGAGGGAGAGCTTCAGGAACTCAGGATAAGTGTCAGTTCATAGTTGCTTTTTTAACCTTTTTGGGGGGTTCCAGGTTTCCTAGACCATGGAGATAGCTAAAGCTGCTTTATCTTTGGTGCATAATTTCAGTTTTAGAGAGGTCTAAGAGTCATGGGGATCAGAAAAAAATGTCTAGTCCTCTATCTTGTTGGTCATCAACCAAAAGTGTAGGTTTTAATGTTCCCAAAGCATATTATATACACTACCTAATTTAACTTCCACAACAATATTATAAGGTAGCTACCACAGGTGTCAGTACCTCCATTGCATAAATGAGGAAAGTGAGTCTTAATGAGGATGTTATTTGTAGATAGTGTTAAAAATATTGCTCAAACCAGATCTGAACTTATTCCAAGCTGTGTCACTGGGTTGATTTTTTATATTTCTAATGCTGAGCGATATATCCTTAAAAAGGGAAAGTAAGCATATGTATAAACATAGATGTATATAAAAGTATATATGGAAAATATATACATGACATATATACACACAAAATAATAATAATGACATCTAATATTAATATAGTGCTTACTATATGCCAGGCACTATGCAAAGTACCTTAAAATTATTATGTTATGATTCTTACAATAAACCTGGGATGTAGGTGATAAAATTGTTCTCATTTTACAGATGAGGAAACTGAGGCAAGCATGGGTTAAATGTCAACGTGATACCCATACATGAATATGCATGCACATTTCCAGGGTAAATTTGCAAAATATAATTTCATGAAAGATGATGTCTAGGCTCTTTTTTTGATCATGGCTTTCAGGTAGTCCCATAATTTTTAAATTGTCTCTTCTGGATCTATTTTCCAGGTCAGTTGTTTTTTCAATGAGATATTTCACATTATCTTCCATTTTTTCATTCTTTTGGTTTTGTTTTGTGATTTCTTGGTTTCTTATAAAGTCATTAGCCTCCATCTACTTGATTCTAATTTTTAAAGAACTATTTTCTTCAGTGAGCTTTTGAACCTCCTTTTCCATTTGGCTAATTCTGCTTTTTAAAGCATTCTTCTCCTTATTGGCTTTTTGAACCTCTTTTTCCAATTGAGTTAGCCTATTTTTTAAGGTGTTATTTTCTTCAGCATTTTTTTGAGTCTCCTTTAGCAAGGTGTTGACCTGCTTTTCATGCTTTTCTGGCATCTCTCTCATTTCTCTTCCCAGTTTTTCCTCCACTTCTCTAACTTGATTTTCAAAATCCTTTTTGAGCTCTTCCATGGCCTGAGCCCATTGAATATTTATTTTGGATATGTGGGATACAGAAGCCTTGACTTCTATGTCTTTCCCCTGATGGTAAGCATTGTTCTTCCTCATCTGAAAGGATGGGAGGAGATATCTGTTCCCCAAGAAAGCAACCTTCTATGGTCTTGTTTTTTTTCCCTTTTTGGGGCATTTTCCCAGCCAGTGACTTGATTTCTGAGTTTCCTCTCCACACCCATCTCACCTCCAGATCTGCCCAGCTAGCGTTTGGGGTCTGAGATTCAAATGCTGCTTCCCAGCCTCAGGGCTTTCAGAGGGCATGGGGCTGCTATTCAGTGTGAGATTAAGTTCAGGTGCTCACGTGGGGGCTGGGCCGCCAAGCAGGGCTCAGTTCCCTCAGGGGGTTTATGTTGAGATCTTCAACAATGGATCCAGGCTCCTGCCTGCTTTGGGAGCCCTTGTCTGCTGCTGCTTTCTCTGCTGCCTCCCGAGGGGACCTGAGTTATGGAGACCCCCGCTCCCCTCTCAGCAAGCTGAAAAGACCCTCTCACTGACCTTTGGCGCCTGTGGGTGGAGGGACCTGTGCTGGAGATTCTGTCCCTGAAGCCTGCTTGGATCTGCTCCTCTCTCTGCCATGGCCAAGGCAGGGCTGGGCTCTGCTCCGGGTTTGGTGTGCAACGGACCTTTCATGTCAGTTTTTCAGGTCTCTCTGAAGCAGAAATCTCCTCTGCTCCATTCTGTGGCTTCTGCTGCTCCAGAATTTGTTGGGAGTTCTTCTTTACAGGTATTTTATGGGCTGTGGGTTAGGAGCTAGCATACGTGTATCTTTCTACTCTGCCATCTTGGCTGCTCCCCAAATTTGCAAATATAATAAACTCTCTTCCTCAAAGACAAAAGCAAAATATTTACTTGGGACATCATTAGAATACTAGGAGGTAAGATTTAACAGGGTGCTTATCACTAATCCAGGGAGCACCAGCATCTTAAACTTCTGTCAGGCCTCCCCACAAAAACAAGTTCCCCTAGACAAATTCCTCCCTCTGTCCATTCACAGCTTGCTTTTCTCTCTCTCTGCTCCTTGGGCCAACTGTTTTCACTCACAACTTGCTTCTCTCTCTGTATCCTGCCTGCTCTCACTCTCTGCTTATGCTCTCTGTCTCTGTCTGTCTGTCTGTCCCTCTTCCTTGGACAAGCTCCTCCCAGTCTGAGCTCCATGTGACCCAGGCTCCATGTGCCCACAGGCCTCACCTGTTAGACCTATTAATGGGCAGGGAAGATTTTCCTATTCTATTAGCATTATACCAGGGTCATATAACTAGTTAAGTGTTTGAGGCTGGATTTGAACTCGTCTTCCTTACTCTAACACAGACGCTATGCCCATTTTACCACCTAGCTGCAGAAACATGACATATAAAAAAACCCATATGATAAGAACAGCATTCATAATACTAGCTATCATTTATATGGCGCTTTAAAGTTTCAAAGTACCTTGCATATGCTACCTAACAACCCTATGAAGTAAGTTATATTATTTTCTTCCTTTTATAGCAGAGGAAGTGAAGGCTTGAGAGCGTTCAGTGACTTACTCGGGGTCACATAGCTACGTAAGTGCTCCAGCCAAGATTTGAATTAAAGGCTTCCTGACTCTGAGACCAGCACTCTTTCCACTGCCCCACTAACATTCATACTCCCAAGAAGAATGATTCTGGCCATTTTTATCTGGTTTGTGTAAAGATATTTATGATGTGGTCATGAAACCTGCAGCTGGGAAGGACAGGTAGCACACTGGCTAGACTAGACAGGCTCTTTGTGACCCTGGGGACCATACTGCCCATGAGGTTTTCTGAAGTGATTTGTCATTTTCTTTTCTAGTGGATTAAGACACTTATCCAGAGTCACATAGCTAGAACATAACTAAGAACAGATTTGAACTCAGGTCTTCCAGGCTCCAGACCCAGCACTCTATTCACTGAGTCACCTAGCTGCCTCTTTGAAGTGGATCTAATAAGATACCATATAAAGATTTTGTCCTCATGATAACTTTATTATATATTTCAAAGGAATAGCAAGTTGTACATAATAGATTTGCAGTTTCATGGGCAATCATCTT
Source organism: Notamacropus eugenii (assembly GCF_028372415.1). NCBI lineage: Eukaryota > Metazoa > Chordata > Mammalia > Diprotodontia > Macropodidae > Notamacropus > Notamacropus eugenii. Next base: position 178,308,421 of record NC_092875.1, read on the forward strand.
CATTTTTTCTTCATTAGAAAAATACTTGTGTTATTTCATAAATTAAAAATAAAAGAAAAAAGGAAAAAAGCTCTGAGGGGTTTTAGACTAAAGGTTTAGTGGTCTGTAAGCTCAATATGAGTCAATAGTATGATCTAGCCACTTTGTTGTTTACCCTGCTTTGTCAAAGAGGACCAATGACATCACAGGATGATGTCTTGACTCACCTGTGATTTGGATTTGAATGAGGCAGAGTTGCACAAAGTCTACAGCCTCACTCTCTCTTTCAGATTCATCAGAGTTCAGTGCTAAGACAAAAGTTAAGACAAATGGCAATGGCCTTTATACAGTGGATGACTTTGATGTATTTGATATCTGATCAAGCTCTAAGTGCTCCCCAGCACCTGCTATAGCCACTTCATGGCCATTGGAACAAATTGTCCTCTTCCCTCCATTAGAAGGGACACAGTTTTCAGCAACAGGGAGATAATAGTCCTGTTGTTCGCTGCTCTCTTTAGAGCTCTTATGGACCACTGTATTTAATTCTGGGCACCATGGTTTAAGAAGACCATTAATAAGCTAGATAGCATCTAGAGGAATCAACCAGGATGGTGAATGACCTTGAGTCCATATCATAGGAGAACTCATTGAAGGAACTAGGCTGTTTAGCTTAAGAAAAAGACTCAGGTGGGACATGATAGTTATCTTCAATATTCTGAAAGACTGTCAGGTGGGAGAGGGGCTAGGTTTGTTCAGCTTGGCCCCAGAGAGCAGAATCAGGGACAATAAGCAGAAGGTGCAGAGGCTTGATGTCAGAAGAAAGCTCCTTAACGTTCAGAGCTGCTCCAAAGGAGAATGGGCTGCTTTGATTCAGTGATGGGGAACCTATCCTTGTAGGTCTTCAAGCAGAGACCAGAAGTTTTCCTGTTGGAATGTCAGAGTTGGGATTCCTTTCATGAATGGGTTGAACTAGAAGACTACTGAAGTCCATTCCAACTCTCAAATCCCATGATTCGGGCATGAGGAATTGATGAAAAGTGGAGAGAGTTACAGCTACCGCTAGTAAAATCCTAGAATTAAAACACACATTAAACCTTACAGGGCTAATAGAAATAGTGTTGTCATTTTGATACTACCTCTCTGACCAGAAGACTGGAGGGTGGAGCACTAAAATCCACCCAAAGTCTTCTTTCATAGAGGGCAGAACCTGGACTTTGCAACTCAGTCCACTTTCCATCTATGGCTCTGCTTGACACTGAGCCACAATTGCATGGAAAAAAATGTCCCTGTGCCAAGTACCCTCTGGTGTCCTCCTCCTCCTCTGCTTTCCAGCTTCTTTTTGTCTGTTGTTCCCCCATTAGATTGTAAGCTCCTTGAGGGCAGGGGCTGTCTTTCTTAGGTATGTGAGTTGTACCAAATAATTTAATATTTATTTTCATTTTGGCAGTGGTTCTTTTAAATATAGAATACATACATGGTTTTTTAAAAAATTATTTTCCACAATTCTTTTTTCATGTCAAAGAAGATACAATAGCATGGAGGTTCCCTTCCCTCCACAAGGGCTCTCATTTAAAGAACCTCCAAATCTGAGAATTGGCTGAAATTGCCTTTGTATTCAAAGATTATGCTACTAACCTGTTCTCACTATGGCATACACATCGACAGCAGAGTGGTATAGTGGATAGTATGCTGGCCTCGGAGTTAGAAAGACCATTTCAAACCCTGCCTCAGATGCTTCTTCATTGGTGGGTGACCCTGGGAAAATCACTTGACTGCTTTCTGCCTCAGTTTCCCCATCTGTAAAACAGGGATAATGACAGAACCTACATCTCAGGGTTGTTGTGAGTATTAAAGGACATGTGTATATGTATATATATGTATGTGTATATGTACGCATGTGTATATATATAATATATTCAGAGAGAGAGAAACAGAGAAAGAGAGAGATGTTATCATTCAGCCATTTTAGTGGTGTCCAACTCTTCATGACCCTATTGGGGGTTTTCTTGCTAATGACATTGGAATGATTTGCTATTTCCTTCTCCAACTCATTTTCTATATGAGGAAACAGAGGCAAACAGGGTTAAGTGACTTGCCCAGAGTCACACAGCTAGTAAGGGTCTGAGGCTGGATTTGAACTTAGGAAGATGAGTCTTCCTGACTCCAAGCCTTGTACTCTATCCACTGTGCCATTTAGGCATGTACCTAATTATTTACATGTAGATTGAGCACAAACCTCTTAGTCTCCTGTAATTCAACCAAAGACATCATTTTCTTATCAGTATAGTTTTTACTCAATCAGTCATTGTTCATTCATGTCTGATTCTTCATGATGGTTTGCCAGTTCCTTCTCTAGCTCACTTTACAAATGAGTAGTAAGCTAAGGCAAACAGTGTTAAGTGACTTGCCCAGGATCACACAGTTAGTGTCTGAAGTCACATTTGAACGCAAGTCTTCCTGACTGCTGGCCTGGCACTTTATCCACTGTGCAACCTGGCTGTTTTCTAAACACGCAACATGTACAAGCAGATACATACATACATATATATATATATCTACACATGCATTTATAATATTACAAAAGCATATGAAGTGATTTGCAAACCATATAAATGTTAACTATTATTAAAAAGCACCCCAAAAACTGGGGTGCTTGTCCTGTCCCTGAGTTTTGCATTGTCTCCAATGACAAGATCAAGCATTTTGAGTTCAAAAGTATGAGGAGATGGCATCACTGGTTGGTGCTAAAAAGTGACTGGAGGCCTTCACATGCACCTGGAACATCATTCAGGGCAACAGGGCACCAACTTCCCTTTGCTTTGTTCCATTTTCCGTCTTATGACAAGTCACCTTTTTTTCTCTTCCAGTCTTCCTTTCACAGAATCATGGAAATACAATGTTAAAAAAGACCCTAGAGACCACAGAATCACAGATTTGGAGTTGGAAAGCATCTTAGAAGCCATTAACTTCAACTCCTTTATTGTATGGATGAGGAGACTGAAGCCCCTCGAGGTTGTTACTTGTTCTTGGTCATATAGCTAGTAAGTGTCTGAGGTAGTATTCAAACCCAGGTCTTCCAAGGCCAGGACTTTATCCACTACTCCAGGCTTTCCCCCTATTTATATAGTCAAATCCTTTCATTTGTAGATGAGGAAAGTGAGGCCAAGAGACAGAAATAACTTCCCTGAGGTCACACTGCTAATTAGAGGCTGACCAGGTATCCAAACCCAGGTCTTGGCGTTTCCAAGTCAAGAGATTTTTCCATTCTGTCACACTTTGGTTCATCTCAAGATTCTGCCTGTATGAAAGCACTGGGAATCCCATTGACCAAAGAAAATCATATGATCACAGAATAAAGTCAATTGAACAAAACTAGGGTGAAACTGGTGAGCTCATTAGCTTTATGATCTCATCAACTCTATGTTTTAATATGCTGGACTTCTGATAAGTAACGGGATGGAACTTTTAGAAGCAGTATATGCATTCACACAAGTATTTATAATGAATAAAAGTTAAAGCAGTCAAGGGTATACCTACACAATGCCAACCATGGAAATGAAAGTCTAAAAATTAATCCAGTCTTCTGAATTTTGCTAAGTATTTCTAAATATTTCTTTGACTTTGAGTAAATAAAAATATCTGAGTTACTGAGCTATTCCCTTTTTATTCAGATGTTTGGTGTTATTTGGACACAGCCTGAATGAATCACAGAAAGACCTTATGGGGAAAATGTTTTAATAGATTACAAATCTGTTGTTTGGGGTATAGTGTGGAAACTCTGGGAACAGATTTATGTATTAGTTTTTCACTTTGCCACCAGATGTCCTCCATGAGTAGGAAAATATGATGACTTGAGTGATATTTTGGACTGTGAATGCCCAGCATTTTTGAATATTTGACAGTGAAAGGAAAGTCTGAGTGAATGTAAATGTTACCACAGGGTTTTGGATGAGATGTGTGTTTTGGAGGCTGTTTTACAGGTGTAGCTTTCAGAAGCAATATTTGGTTAACTCTTAAATTTTCATTTTTCATACTTTGCAAATATTTACTTAACATACTTCCTTTGCACTCACCTCAGAAATGAATATCTGCATTTTGAAGTGAATTATTATATGTAGAAATGGATATTGGGAAATACTGTGACCTTTTTATAAAACACATAGATAAAAATCCTTAACTTGAAATTGAATTGCCCAAGAATTCCAAAAGTGTTTGTATGATTGCTATTTAAGTTAGTATCACAAAAGCCTAGAATGTTCTTAGCATTAAATTATTTATGAGCAAGCTGTTTATATCATTAGGAAACTTCTGCTAATGAATGCTAGATTTGAGGTCAGATGATCTGGGTTCTAATCCCAGTTCTGCTACTACCTATGTGACTTGGAGTAAGAAACAATTTCTCTCTAGAACTCAGGTTTCTCTTCTGTAAAAGATGGAGTTGGACTAAATGACATATAAAATCCTTTCCAGCTTTAAATCTCTGCTTCTGTGATCTTATGAATAAGCCAATTTAGATTTACCAGTAAAACACTTTAGAAATTAACACATTTAAAGGATACAGATATCAAACAGTTAAGATTCATGGAACGTATAAAACAGATACACTCTACAAATAACATTTATCTCAATACAGCTTATGTTATATTCAGTATTGAGGACAACCTTTTTATAGTGTTGAAGAACCCCCATTTTTTGCGGGGGAAGGTTAAGGATAACACCTGCCTTACAAACTTTCTGTGTCTCAGTGAAAGGTATGCACCTGGCATTGCTATATACTTGAGGACATAATTTGGCTATAGTATAACTGTATCCATTATAGTGAGACTTTCCATACCCTCATTTTATTGGGGGGAGGAGGAAAGAAAATAGAGAAAGGAAGAAGGGAAAAGGAAGGAGGTAAAACACTGTTATCAAAAAAAAAAAAAAAGGACTAGGACAATCTATTATGGTATTAACAAACCAAATGAAATTTCAGTCAACCAACCAGATATTTCCAGATGTTTTGGCATTGTATAGACCAGACATTTGAATGACTGATTTTTCCCCTCCTTTCCATCCAGACATTTTTGTTGCATACACAGCCACATAGAGAAGGAGATGGTGAAATTTTGGTGTCTTTCAAGGGGTACAATTAACACTTCACCATACAGTTAGCCATAGTAAAAGTTTGCTTTGGTGTTAGGAAATGTTTATTGCCACACCCCAACCCACATTCATATCTGAAGAGGCTTCAAAGTCATGCAGCCTTCTCTGGCCCACCCTCCACCCTCAACATGTAGAATGTGACTTGCAATAGGCCTGTTCTGGCTTAATCTAGTTACTAGTCCTAGGACCCTTGGGTAGCTGGGGTGGGCATTGGGGAGAGGGAGGGTGGTTCTTAAAATCTATTCTCCTTAGATGGCTAGGTTGTACAGTTGTTAAGATGCTGGCTTCGGGCTTAGAACTTAGGGTGGACCAGTTCAAATCCACCTCAGACACATACTAGTTGTGTGATTCTGGGCAAATAACTTAATATCTCTCAGCCTCGGCTTTCTTATCCACAAAATGAGGATAATAATAGCACCTTGGTCACAGGTTGTTTTGAAGATCAAATGAAATAACTCATGTACAGTGCTTTGCAGACTTTGAAGGATTATATAAAGGCTAGTTAGTATTTTTATTCTTAAACTCAGGGTTTCTATTACCTTTGGAAAATTTGGAGAAGAGACGTGCAAGATTACTAGAGATTTTGATTAAAATATTCTTTCTTTTTTTTTTTTTCCTTTTCTCCCCTTTCTGGACCCTCCCCATCCTTGCCCAACAGCCATACAGTCATACTATAAATGTCCAAATTTTCATGTAATTATAAGGAAATGGTGACAAACTAAGGCTTTCTACTTTCTACTTCATTGCCCTCCCTGACATATATCACTTTTTTCTGGTTGATCGTTAGTATATGTAGCACTTACACTAAGTTTATAGGTATTTGCCAACATGACTTGCTGTCTTCCCTATTCTTTGTCCTTGTCCCCAATCCTGTGAGTATTTTTTTCCCTTGACCTGCAACAGCTGCCACAGGAAATGAACAAGAATGTTGATGTCTGCAGGTGGGAGGGAATGGAGAATGGCAATCTGGGCTGAAGAATTTAACGGGAGACCATACTAACCCAGTTATTCTCTTTTGTTGCCCTCAGTTGGATTTTTTTCTCTCTTTATTCCATCCTAACCAGAAAGGTAAAGTATGATAAATACAGAGTTATAAAACTTGAGTTCAGTGCTGACTATGCTTCTTAGAACCAAATTTCCTAACCTCCCCAGGGCTCAGTTTCCTCATCTATAAAATGAAGGAGTTAGACTAAATGACTTCTAATGTCCCTTCCACCTCTCACTCTACAACCTTATGGACATCACATTCTTTTGCCAAACCTGACACTTTTCGGAGATCTTGAGGGAGATGTTTCTATCATATTGCAAACTGAGCACAGATCTCATAGTCCCCCTAACTCAACCAAAGACATTACATTTCTTATCAGTAACACCTGTACCTTAAAAAACAACAATACCTCTCTTCAACATTTCTGCCCTGAGTGTTTCTCCATCTTCCTGTTCTCAAATTAAGACTGCAAGTCTGTTATCATCTGTCACTTTAACACATTGTAGAGCTAATTTAAAAAAAAAAATTGGATACATAATTTTAGCAGTAGGGAGATCTCAGTGAAGAACTTCCTCTACCAATGTAGGCCAGTGCCTTATTTGCAATTCATAGTGTTACAATGCTGCTTGGGGGTATAGGGAGAGGGGTGGAGCTGGGGGGGCAGGTGGCTTGCACAGGATTACACAGCCGGCATGTGATAGTGTGAGACTTTAATTCAGAACTTCCTGCCTCCAAGGCCAGCCCTCTTTCCAGTATGTCACACTGCCTCTTATGTGTACAATATATGTAAAATACATATCTATGCATAAATCATATGTATATATGTATATTACAGGACACTGTGATAGGCTATATAGTATATATACATATATGTCTATGTCATAGGCATTTATTTTTATGAACAAGTCCTTCCAGTGACTTGCCCTTTCCTTAGTGTCCAGATGTTTATTCAGAGTATATCTGACTCTGTGTATCATTCTGCCCCATGTCATAAAGATCCCTTGGATAAAGTTCCCTTCTGATGCCTTGTTATGACATGAAGGCTACTCACATATGAATGAATACAATAGTAAGTTATTCACAAACCTTAGCAGGAAAGACTTTTCAACCTTACCAAGCTGAAACGGCTTTAAATACAAGCTCAGAGACAGTGTAACTATTATCCAAGGAATGGACTAGCAAAGTTTTCAGAAGTTCATCAGCAGAGGGTTAGCCATGGCCATCTTATGAAAAACCATCTCTTAAGGCATATAGGGGTTATGATCCACTTCATATTTGATATCACATGTCCCAGATGTTTTGAAATGTAAGTGCTACAATTTAAGCTGCAAGTTCTTTCAGAGGACCTGTCATAATGCCTTACATATTGAAGGCATCTAATAAACATTTGGTGATTTGGATTTCTATAAAACAATTTCTACTAGGAATAACCCCAAGATTTTTCTATATAGTAGGAAGTCTACAAAGACCAGAGCAGCTAGGTGGCATGGTAGAGAGAGCTCTAGGCCTGGAGTGAGGAAGATCTGAGTTCAAAATTAGGCTCAGACACCTTTTAGTTGTGTGATCCTGGGCAAGCCAATTAACTTAGCTTCTTCATCTGTAAAATGAGCTGGAGAAAGAAATGGCAAACTACTCCAGTATCTCTGCCAAAAAACACCAAATGTGGTCACAAAGAATAGGACATGACCAGAATGATAGAACAACAACAATAACTACAGAGAATAAGAGGTCAAGTTAATGTAAAGAGCATTGTCCTACAGAGACTTGTAGTCTATTTCAGGACAATTTTCTGTGTATTGTGTTATCTTTAATGTTGCTTTTAAAGTTGCCATTTATTTTTCTTTTCTTGCTTTAATCAGTCATTGTTTATTGAATACCTACTTGGGAGACAGTGCTTAAGTATTGGGGACACAAACAAGAAAGCAATGGTCCATGTCTTCAAGAAGCATTGGGAACAGTGACAGGTACATCTATAAAGACCTATGAAAATATGCCAAATAAATGCATAAAAACAAGTTCATTGGGTGACCCCAGAAGTTGGAGAGTCAGGAAACAGCAGTAGCAATAGGTGGTATCCGAAATAAGATTTGAGTGTGGGCATTCCAGGCCTGGATGATGGTACATGCAAAAAGGTTCTAAGGGAGGGTGTTGCCTGTTTGGAGGAAAAGAGAAGTATTTTGAGGAGAGACTGAGCATATTTCTTGATATTAATGATCTTAGATTCAAAGGATCTGGACATCATCTGGTCCAACAGATGAGGAAACTGAGGCCCAGAGAGATTAAATGACCTGTCCAGATTATACCCAAGTATGAAGTAGAGGTGCTGAGTTTTAAACCCAAGTGCTCCGACTTCAGATCCAGACTCCAGACCCTTCCTCTGGGAATGTGAAGAGGAACCTTGGAGGTCTGCTTAGTACTCCAAGACCTTTAGAGCTATATGCTCTTAGCAGTTCTAGAAAAGCAACTGGTGATGGAACTTGCTTTTAAAAAAATTTTATTTTTATTTTCAGTTCCAAATTCTCTCTTTTCCTCTCCCCTCCCCCATACATTGAGAAGGCAAGAAAAATGACACCCATTATACATATGAAGTCATGCAAGGCATATTTCCACACTGGCTATGTTCTGGAAAAAAAAAAAGCAAAAAAAAAACATAGAGAAAACAATGCTTCCGTTTGCACTCTGAGTCTATCAGGTCTCTATCTGAAGGTGGACAGTATTTTATAACACAAGTCCTTTGGAACTGTGGTGGGTCATTATATTGGTCAGAGTTACTAAGTCTTTTGGGATTGATTCTCTTGACAGTATTGCTGTCATGATATAGATTGTTCTCCTGGTTCTATTCTGTTCACTTAGCATCAGTTCATAGAAGTTTTTCTAGGTATTTTTGAAATCAACCCCTTCATCATTTCTTACAGCACAATAATATGCCATTTGATGGAACTTCTAAAAAAAAGTACTGAGGCCTAAACGATGAAAAGTACTCTACTACTTGAAAGCTTGTGTCAGGGCTTAATTTTCAAGTAGAGAGTTATCCTAGCTTTTACTATTTTTTGGTCATTATTCCATATTTATTGAGCCAACTGCTGAGGAGAATCTTGGCTTAGTGTGAGGAAGGAGTCTATAGTGGGGAGAATCGGATTTTATTTTAAACAATTAGAAGTGATTCTAACTTTTATGAATGTGTTGATGAGGGACCACTCTCCTTTGTGGCTGACTGCTTTGGCTTGGAACAAGACAAATGGTTATAGGGTATTCAAAAGAGCTAGAGATTATCATAATAGCTATTCTGATTTCCCAAGTGCAGAGCCTGGCTTGGGGTATAGCCACAGCTTCCACTGAGGAAGACATTTCAGGTGGGAGGTTCTAGGATCTAGAATGATGAACCATCACTCATTCTCCTCTGCCAAACATTTATGATCTGTCACTCAATGAATGCACTTAGCGTTTGGTCAAGAAACTTAGCAAAATTTTGTCTGGAGGAAAAATCATCATATGATGGAGAAGCTATTGCTGAAGGAGTAGAGAGTTCAGGTACCTCATCACTATTCCTCAGACTATGCCCATATTTACCAAACTTAAGTAGTCATGGCCACACGCTGAAAATTTCATGTTCATATAGAGTGACTTTTTTTAAAAAGTGTGATAGTTGTGAGATAAGAAAATCTGCCTGTAGGTGAGGTATGTTCAGGTACATTTTGAGTCAGTTTAATTTGCCCATTCCACTTCAGTTAGCAAGGTAATTGCACCCCAGATACAAACAGTAAAGCACTGTATGCTTTTGGGGTGATTTCATTCTGTCATCTTTTAGGGAGTAAGATTCTAGGCATGGTGAGATGGTACTATAAAATTTGCAAAATACTGTATTTACAAGAAATACGTGAAATACATAATACAAACGCCATTATCCCCATTTTACAGATAAGGAAACTATAGATAAGTGACTTACCCTTGGTCGTATAATCATGGAATAAAACTCAAGTTTCCTAACTCTGGACCCAACACACTTTGTACTACACCACATGCCTTCTCATATTCTTGATTATGTTTAGTGGTCTTAAGAAGAAATAGGAACCTACTTGGATATGGACAGAACTTATGACTCTTCTGGAATATGAATTTCCCATATGAGAAAAGATTTATGTAAGCGTCTCTCAAAAAATGGATTATGATTGCTTTAAAAAACACAAGCAATTCTCAATTTTCCACTAATGTTCTACTCTAATACTCCATTGTGACACAGAATACCTGCATTCTCAAAGGGTATAGCAAGCATGGATAAGAGCATCTGGGTAGTGCAGTGAATAGAGTTCTGGGCTTCTAGTTAGGAAGCCTCATCTTCCTGAGTTCAAATCTGGCCTCAGATATTTACTAGCTGTGTGACCCTGGGCAAGTCACTTAACCCTTTTTTGCCTCAGTTCCACATCTATAAAATGAGCTGGAGAAGGAAATGGCAAACCACTCCAGTATCTTTTGCCAAGAAAATACCAAATGGGGTCATGAAGACTCGGAAACAACTGAACAACAACATGGCACCACAGAATATTCATTTTGGAGTGAGTCTGGGTATGAAGCCTGCCTCAGATAATTCCTAGCTGTGTGACCTTGTACAAGTCACTTAACCTGTTTGTCTCATTTTTCTCATGTATAAAATGAGGGGGCTAGACTGGAAGACTTCCTGTGAGCTCTTAGAGTTCCTACCAAGTTGGAAAAGCTTCAAGTAATACCCAACTTTGTTTGAGGATCACTTAGCTAAAGTCAGAGAGGTTCATCTATCTTGAGATGATGAGGGTTTTCTAACATATCAACCCTAGACATTAATCTGCTCAGCCATAGGAGGATTGTCAGAGGCATTCAGATAAGTATTATCTACAATGATAAACTCATGTATCATAGATGTATTAAATCAAGCACTAATTTTGAAGATTAATATTCACCAGACTGTAAGCTCCTTAAGAAGGGACCTTGTGTTATCTTTGTCTTTTTGTTATGTTCATCTTGAGTTATTTTTATGTGCCTGTTACTCTGCCTTTGTATCCCATTCACCTATCACAGTGTTAGACAGCATAGGCATTTAATTTAACGTCTGTCGAATTGAGCTGAATAATATATAAGAAGGATATATAATGGTTAAATCACAATATTCCTCTTCATAATTATAGTGGGAACAATTGGGCTGCCCTATTCCAACATATTCTCAATTAATGTAAACTGTTGGCAGATGGAAATCTCTTAACCTGAAGCATTGTCTAAAAACTCTCCTGAGTCCTCAAGGGTGATAACAATCTAAAGGACCAGGGCAACTTTTCCCCTGGTTTCTTGACAACAGGGAGGTGGAGTGGGGGGGGGGGGGGGGGGGGAGAGAAGAGAAAGCCAGTAAAATGCAAAATCAAAACAATGGGCCCCAAACCCTGGAAATGCAAGGTCTGGTTTACATTTATCCCCTTCTGTAACAAGCCTGTAAGCAGCTTCCTCAGAGGGTGTGTCTTCACTTCCAGCTGTCTTTTAAAAGCCACGTGTCAGCTAAACGCCTAGTTTACATCAAAATAGAGAAACTAGGAGAAGCACCAAAAAAGAAATCCACCCCTTTCTGTTCTTATAATAATATCTGATACAGCCCTTGCATGGTTTTTCTGCCTAGTTCATGAGTTCATACCTTTAACTGGTCTTTAAAACAAGCGGTTTCGAGCTGGCACAACAAGGGTGGGTGAGAGGGGACTTCAGATAGTGCCTGCAAACAAGAGAGCGCCCCAGAAAACCTCTCCCTCTTCAGTACCTCGCGTATCCCACAACACTGCTTCTAAGTTGGCAGTCCCGGGGCTAGCTAGCTAGCTGGGCGAAGGAGGCAACGCCTCTCTTGTGGGAGGGGCGAGGGAGCTGCTATTTAAATAGAGGGCGCTTGGCTCTTTCTATTGGCCGCCGCCCTTGTCGATCCTCCAGGAAGGCGGGGCGATCTGGGGGCTGGAGTGTGGTACCTGAGAGAGGCTCGCGTCTGAGTCAATGCTGCGCGTAGTGGGGAACGGAGAGGCTTGGGGAGAGACGCACCAGCCGGCCGGGCAACATCGGTGACTTGGCTTCCCATGACACAGGCTGCTGCTGCTGCTCCTTCTCTGCCACCCCAGTACGTGCCGGGGTTCCAGCTCAGCTCCTTGAGAACAGTACGGAAAACAAGACCCTTGCCGGCTCCACCGGGGACTTCAGCGGCTGAGTGCGGAGATCCTTAGAGGGGAGCGACCTCTAAGGTGGTGGGGAGACCAGCGCAGGGAATCAGTGAAAGGAAAAAACTTTGGTGTTGTGGAGAAAGTTGGCTCCCCCCTCCCAACCTTGTTGTTTTTTATTTTTAATTTTTTTAATACAAGTCCCGAAACTCAACCCAGAGTGCGCTGCGGTACCTCCGTCGCTGCCCTTTCTGCTGCGGGGGCTCGGGTGCAGCATGCGGGGTGCTTCCCCGCTCTCGTGAGCAGCTAGCTCCTCGCCTCCGGACTGATCCTTCGTCCATCCCGCCCCACAGTGAGAGAGACGGACAGACAGACAGACAGAAAGGCAGACTCTCCAGCGCGCACCCTGGAAGGCCAGACGGGGCAAGCGCACGTGGATGTGTTTGTGTGTGTGCTCTGGGCTGGCCAGGGGGGCGAAGGGGACACCGCAGGGGTCTGCAGAGGGCCGGAGGAAGCCGGGCTCGGGGGCCACGTTGGACTAGGAGCGGCTCACCTGGAACTTGCCACAAGCTCTTCGCACTTCCGCACGAGTTGTTTTGGGATCTTCCCCCTAGACCCTCACTCATTTTGCCCCTTCGTTTCTCCCCCACCCCTCCAACCTGGGCAACTGGGGGAGCCTAGGAGGACCATGCGAGATAAAGACTGAGGTCCAGGAAGGGGAAGAGAGCCGGTAGCAGAGGGGAGGGTGGAGGGGGGATAATCACAGAAAGTGTCACGAGCGGCTCCCCCCTCCTCCTCTTCACTTCTCTTTCTTCCTCGTCCTCCTCGTCCTCCTCGGTTCCCTTTCCCAAGTGGGAATCCAAGGGGGGGCCAGCGGGAGCAGCCCGGCAGAGGGGGCCCCGGGCGGGCAGGCGGGGGATGCCGCTGCTGGGGAGGAGAGTGCAGTGGCTATGCTGGTGGTGGGGGCTCCTGTGCGGCTGCTGCTGCCCCCCGCCAGTGCTGCCCCTCCTGCCCGCCGCGGCCGCAGCCGCCACCGGAGGGGCGCTGCTCGGGAACGGCAGCGGGAAGAGCGGGAGCCCCGGGGAGCAGCCGCCGCCGACCCCGCAGCCGCCCTCCTCCTCCTCCTCTTCCCCCTCCTCTGCTTTCCTCTACCGGAGGCTCAAGACGCATGAAAAACGGGAGATGCAGAAGGAGATCTTGTCGGTGCTGGGGCTGCCCCACCGGCCCCGGCCTCTGCACGGATTACAGCCCCAGCAGCCGCCGCCACCTCCGCAGCCCGAGCTTCGCGGGGCGCTGCCGTCCCCTCCGCCCCCGCCGCCGCCGGGGAGGCTGAAGTCGGCTCCCCTCTTCATGCTGGACCTGTACAATGCCCTGTCCGCGGGCGAGGGCGAAGAGAGGGGAGAGGAGGAGGAGAAGCAGCAGCCCCCGCCCCAAGGAGGGGGCGACCGGAGGGGTTGGTCCCAGCAGCGGCCGCCGGCCAGCCGGCCCCTGGCTCCGAGCGCGGCGGCGCATGCCCTGCATCGCAAAAGTCTCCTGGCCCCGGGTCCGGGTGGCTCCGGCGGGGCGTCCCCGCTGGCCAGCGCGCAGGACAGCGCCTTCCTCAGCGACGCCGACATGGTCATGAGCTTTGTGAACCTAGGTAAGGCTCTGCCCTCGGTAGGCACGTAGGTCACTCCTCTTCATTCCCTGCCTCCGGGTGACGGGGGAGTGACACTAATGAGGGGTGGGCACCCCGGTCTGATGGCCGCGATACCCCGCTTCTGCTGCCAGCCCTGCCGCTACCTAGCTGTAGGAATGGGACAGATCGCTTTCTCTCGGGGCCCGTCCCGTGAGGGGGTCGGAGTGATCATCCCTAAGATCTCTCGGGGGCTGGTCTCCACATCTGGGCTCTCCATGACTGCCCTCAGAGCTCCTGCCTGGGGAGCTGGCGCAGTCAGGTGTTTGGGCTCCCACCTGCACTTTCCTAACTGGCCGCGGTGAGCCAACTCCCGGAGGGCTGGGAGCGGCTCTAGTGGCGTGCTTTTGGCCCTAGCTTGCAGGGGAACGGGGAAAGACACAGGCTGACTTCTGGAGGTCCTTTTTCCTCCTCCCCCTCCCCTTTTCACTGATAGCTAAGTGGTTAGAAGTGTCTGGCCTTACTTAAAGGAGAGCTTCTTGGTACTTCTTTCAGTCAGTGACTGAGAACTAGGTGGTCAGGTATCCCCAGGTGGCCAGGGTATACTCAGTGCCCTTCTCGTGTGAACATCATCCTTGTTCTTGGGGAGAAGGAAACCTGCTCATGGAGAAATACAAAACCTAGAGCTTACCAAGCCTGTAGAAAGAGAATTAGAGCAGCCTTTAACATCCAAATGATTATCTTTGCTTTCCAAGCTAACCAATGGCTCTTAAGTCTTTTACCTTTAAATCTTTAAATTTGTAAAGCCTAATGAAAGGGGAGTGGCAATTTATAAAGGAAGAAAAGAAAGGATGAATACAAGTTGGGACCTTGTTGAGAACTGCTGGGAACATTTCTATAGAGTAACAGTAGTGAATGGGAATTCCACTCTTAGGGAGAATTGTCTGGTAGCATTTATATATAATCCTGCATGTTTTTAGCCATAGCTCTGAAATCAGTGTTTGGTGGATCCAACTCATTCTCAAAGATTGAAAAGATAAAAAAAAAATGTTGGGAAGAGATTGAGGAGGGTTTCAGAAATCTCACAGGATTGCTTGAGGAAGAGAATGAGATTTAAAATCTAGTTCTGTTAATTTATCCTGCAAACTGGGATAGGTCATTCAACTTCTCTCTTGAAGTTTCCTCATCTATAAGATTAGGATGAGATTAAGTTTTTTTCCCCCTGAATTAATATTCCTAATATATCCCATTCATGTCTTTCCCCCTCCTGTCCCTGTGTGGAATGTGCTACTTTGTCAGTGTGGTTTGGTACAGTCATTTCAAGAGAAAATGATTGTTTTTAGGGACTCTAGAGTCTAGTGTTCACACATTAAAAAAACAAAGAAGTTGTTAGAATTGGTGCCTTCTAGGTTCCAAGACATGGTAGGTAGAAAAAATAATGCAGGGAACAAATACTTTCCTCAAATACCACACAGAAAAGCCATCCAAACACAAAGCAAAACAAAAAAAATCTAGTCACTTTAAGGGCATTGCTGACTTGCAGCACTACTCAAGGGAAATAGCTAGTTCTTCACAAATGAATCTAAAAGTGATTCACAAACATGCCTTCAGGTTGCTACTACTGCTGCTGCTGTTTTTTGAGGGGAGAGAAGAAGATGGAACCAGAAATGGCAAGGTATGGTTTCTCAATAGCTTACAAAACCAAATCTCATAGCAGGTGCAGCCTCTGAGCCTGCCAACCCTGCCAGTGTCGAATACTTCAGGGTCTGCCTTGCAACTTTTGTATCCAGGGATTTTGATTGGGCAGGAATTTTCACAAATGATGGCTGCCAAAGTGAGGGTTGGACTACCTCCATGAAGCAGGCTGGACAAATTCTCATGATTCCAGGCCACTAAGCAATGGTTCCAGGGGCATCAGGCCAAGGCTGTTCCTTGTCCTGCCTCCCCTGCTTCCTCTCTCTTCCTTAACACCCCCTTCCACCCTGGGCACATCCAAAAAGTACAAGTTAATCCACAGGTCACTGGGAAAAATGTCCAATTGCTTTTTGGGGGTAATCCCATTTCCAGCTAGAATAGAGAAAGTCCTAGATTCCCTCCCTGTCAATAAACCAAAATTTCTGAAGATATGTGGTCACTAAGATGTCCCAGTAATGTTCATCCAAGGGCTATGTAGAAACTGCCTTACCTAAGGAAAAACTGCTTTCTATCCATTACATTGATTTGCTATAGACCCAGACTAGGCTAGCCCTAAGCAAGACTATGAAGTGCATGACCTTTTTTATTTTTATCTTGTTTTATGATTTCCTACAAGCTCTTTGCCTAGGTTTAGTCACAAACACTTTAGTGTGCACTCTGGCCAAGGCCCTGTACTAGGTACTAGGAATACCAAAGACAACAGAAAGAAACAATAGAAACAGACTACTCTTAAAATACTTTACATTCTGCTGGGATTATACCATGTGCATAGATGTGTGTGTGTTCATCCTTCGTTGCCAAAGAAGACCATGCCATCAGAGAAATGATGACATGACTTGCACTTGACTTTGTTTTGAGTGAGGGAGGGCTGTGCAGGTCACCAGCCTCACTTCTCCTCCAGCACCATCTGAATCCAGTGACCAGATATTCATCAGGATGACTGGAGATGACCCAGGATGAGGCACTTGGGGTTAAGTGACTTGCCCAAGGTCACACTGCTAGTGAGTGTCAAGTGTCTGAGGTGAGATTGGAACTCGGGTTCTCCTGACTGCTGCACTGGTGCTCTATCCACTACACCACCTAGCTGCCCATGTGCATTGATAGGTAAAGAGAAGATAATTTGAGCAGGGAAGAAGGAACTTTTAACTAGTGTGTGTGTGTGTGTGTGTGTGTGTGTGTGTGTGTGTGTGTGTGTGTGTGAAGCTATCACAGAGGAGGCTCCTCTCTTTTATTTTTTAAAGACCTATTCAGTGCCCCATTTCCACACTTGTGAGGTTATCCTTGTTATCTGTTAAGGTTTACAACTTGGAGAAATAGTTGCAGTTTCAGAAAGGACTTTTAAAAACTCAGAGGAATGAATCTCAATCTTTGATGGCAGCATCAAAGATATGATAATAGGTTTACAGAGCACAAGAGGGAGATACTAAGGTAAGGAATTCTGACTGGAACCTTTCAAATCAAACCACTAGGTGTTCCTTTCATTCAACATACATGAAGATAGACTAGAATAGCTTTTTAGGTAAGTTTATTATACATCTTTAACTACTATTCTAGTTTTCAGCCAATCTTCAGAAATCAACCTTAACACAGGAATAATGATAAAGGCTTCCAATATAGTCTTACTTGTGGCATAGAGGTGACCTACATTTTGTTATACCTGTAGAACCCTAGGTTGGCAAATCTATGAAGCTGGAAAAATTTCTAGCAGAAACTTGGTTTTAAAAAGTGTGTAAACGTTTATTAAATTCAAGGAAAGGCTCATCCCCAGAAGGTTGAGTGCAAGGTAGTAATTTTTTTTTTTCAGTTACAGCAACTGATGACGATCAAATGACATGCAGTGGTGGTAGGGGTCCCCAAACTGACAAAAGTCTTGAAGTGCTGAAAAGAGATTTTATCCCAAGAGGTAGAGTAGTTAACTGTGGTCCTCATAGATATAAAGAAGAGAGGTTTTAGTGAAGCCTGCTGGATTTGAAATCAAAGGCATTTAGGGACTCGGTTTAAATCCCAGCTATACCCCCTTATTATCTTTGTGACCAGAAGCAAATTATTTCACCTTCCCAAGATTCAGTTTCCTCCACTTTAAAGCAGAAGATCGGATTTAGATGATCTCTGAGGTCCCTTCCAATCCTAAATCTATGATCCTTTGACCTTAGTATAGGAAAGGTGCTGTAGTGCATAGAATGCTGGAATTGGAAATAGGAAAACTTGGAGTCCAATCCTTTTTCAGATACCATCTGTGTAACCCCAAGCAAGTCAGCCTTAGTTTCCTTACCTGTACAGTAAGGACAGTACTAGCCTCTACCTTTCAGCTATTGTGAAGATCAAATGAGATAATTTTTCTAGTACTTTGAAACCTTTAAAGTGTTACATAACTGCTAGCTGTTATTTGTTATTATGATTTTTATTGCTTGCATTTTTAGAATAAGGTTCTGGGGAGCATTTTTCTGATTCCCTAATCTATATCAGTGGTATTTGATGGCTGTACTTAAATGACTCATCTCTCATGAAAACCACAGGAAGATCGGGTCTTATAATGTTGCTTTTGGCACATATTTAGAACTCATCGGATTAAACATTTTATTAAGAGACAGTCAACAAGCACTTACTAAGTGTATTATGTGCCTGGCACTGGAGAAGAAAAAGCACAAAGGAAAGTGGTTGCATAGCTGTAGACATGAATCTTATGTAAAACAGAGGATTTACTCATGAAATACATTTAAGTAACACTGAGGCCTTTCATCTAGGGTGACCATCAGGAAGTATGAATCAACAAGAGAAACTTTCTCTCACATCTGAACTACCGGTCACTAAAGCCAGCTCATTGTTATTTATGCTGATTGTTTCCAAATCTTTATGAATGAACAGAATGAACATTTATAATGATTCAAGTACTTAAAGCAACTTGGTCCCTGTTGTTGCTACTGATGTGTACATAAGGTGTATGCCTATGTACGCATGTATGTATGTATGTGAGCATGAATTCAGTCACTGCTCTTTTCCATTTGTTTTCTGATGCTAAGAATCTTTTTTGGCAGTCCAGATAACCTGCCTTCCAGGCTTTGGTTTTCCAGAATTCAGTCTTTTAATAGGTCGAACAGACTGGTTTTTGCCCTCTGTGGTTTGAGTTGACCTTATCAAAGTATGGGCAAATACCAGTCTAAAGCTATATTAAAATGTTTACCATTTCATATACTGTTGATTTAAATTGTTTTAAATTAAGTACGTGGGACTTGCTATTTTTATTATGTAAAAGTTTGAAGGTAAATGAAGAAATGCAGGGCCTTGTAACTTTAGAACCATTCACAATGCCTGGCACATGCTTAATAGGTGATTATTGATTGATATATGCTTATAGTATACTGTTACATGTCAGTTAATATTTTCATATATAATGAATCATTTTTTCTTATTAGTACCTTTATTTCTCTTAGTTTATAATATAATATGTGCTTTCCTCAACTTATTTTGAAACATCTACATTTTTGTTAGTATGAATACTCTCTCACGCATGGAGATGGCACACTCTTCATGATTTAGTGGACAATTTAATGAGTTGTTATGGACAAAAAAGAAAAAATTGTCATCCTATGGCTTATTTCCTGGTACTGAGTCTATACAGTTGTTTATTCTCAATAGCATAGAAGTTCCTAAAGGGTAGGCACTGTTTCTCACTTTCTCTTTATATCCTCAGCATTCAGCCGAGTGCCTTATACATAAGTGCTTAGATTGATTTGGAGTATATTTGATACTTGAAGCTTTTCTAAATTTCGTAGGACATAGCTTATATTCTACTGGTATACCCTTCCAGTAACCATCGTGCTTCATTATGATAAGACATCAGAGTAGGATTTCAGCGGATAAACTGCACGTGAAAGTAATAAAAGTTCAGGCATCCTTCATTTGAACTGGTCCTTCCATTTCCTTAATTTGAATTAATGGGGTGTTAATGTATATGGATAGATGTTAAAAAAGAACTGAAAAAGTCAGTGTCTTCTCTATCTCAGGAAAAGCAGTAAGAAATTTATTGTACTACAAATACTGGCAATCTTCTGGACATAATCACTCTCAGCAGATATAAAGTCGAAGAAAAACTGAAAAAGTATTTTCACTATTCATGTTTATAGCCAAGCACAATGTTTGTTCAGACTTTGCCTTTTAAACACATTATCAGAATCCTCCTCTTTTCATCTAAATTGCTCCAACTTAGGGAAGTTTAGTTACCAGTCAATCAATAAGCAAACATTTATTAATGTCCTACTATGTGCAAGGAACTATGGTAGACACTGGGGCTGCAAAGACAAAAATGAAGTGGTTCTTGTCCTCAACTAAGGGGAGACCACATGTATGTACATAAGGATAAACAAAATAAGTATTAGGTGATGGGAGGTGGCATTGGAGGCATCAGAGAGAAGACAGAAGCAATAGCCATTGAAGGGATTAAGGAACGCTTCATGGAGGAGGTAACTTGAGTTGAGTGTTACAGGCGGTTAGATATTCTAAGAAGCAGACTTGAGGAGTGAGTGCATTCCAAGAACGAGGCATACGTAGCCTTTATTCAGGAACAGAGAATAAAATTAAATGTATGTGTTAATTACTGCTAAAATGGAGAATTTGCTTGTAAGAATGGGGTTTGAAATGGAGGGTGAAACACTCTCCTAAATACCTTCTACTCTCCTGAATACTAACTGCAAAAGTCAGTGGCATTAAAAAAAAATCCACACAAAATAAAAAAAACCCAAACAGATGTACAAAATGTTCTTAAACTGAGATCAAAGGGCAAGCAGATAGCATTGTTCAGATCACAGAAGGTGTTTCCTTTGGTTGTCCTTTTAAGAATGAAAATGTAATAGGGAATAATCCCTTTAAGACTTGCTGAGTCACAGTCATCTCCAGCTCAAGGGCTAACAACCGTTTTCAGGATGGGTATAACCTCAGTGAAGTAAGGATTCCCTCTTCTCTGAATTCAATTCAATTCACTAAATAGTAAAGTCTACTATATACTAGGTACTTGAGATACAAAGACAAAAATGAAAGTTGTGGTCTTCAGGGAACTTACATTCTTTTGAGAGTAAACAACATGTATATTGAAAATTAAATATAGGGGCAGCTAGGTGGAACAGTGGGTAGAGTACTGGCCCTGTAGTCAGGAGTACTTGAGTTCAAATTTAGCCTCAGATACTTGACACTACCTGTGTGACCTTGGGCAAGTCACTTAATCCTGATTTGCTCCAAAAAAAGAAAGAAAATTAAATTAAATTCAAAGTTAAATATAAAGTATATATTTGGGATGGGAAAGGATCAAGATAGGTTTCCTGGAGAAAGTGGCACTTCAGTTGAATTTTAAAGAAAAATAGAGATACTAAGAGGTGAAAAGAGAGTTCATTCCAAGCATGGGAAACAGCCTATACAAAGACAAGAGATGGGCAATGGAATGTCATGTACAGGAACCATTAAGCAGTCCAGTTTACCTGGAACTAGGGTATAGAGTAAGTAAAGGGGACTAAAGTATTTTGAAGTAGGAAACAGGTTAGAATCAGATTGGGAAGGGTTTTATGAGCCAAAAAGAGGAGTTTATGTTTTATCTTTGAGGTGGAGTGGTGTAGTATTTTAGGGATATCAATTTAGCCACCATGATGGATTGGAGACAGGAGAGATCAGAGACAAGAAGGAGCTTCTAAAACTGTTTCTTAACCAGGAGTCCAAGGAATCTTTCAAGAGTTCTCCATACTTGGATGAGAAAAAATTACATACTTTAACTAATTTTGGTTTCTTTTGTAATCCTATGCATTGCATTTAAAAATATTATTCTGAGGAGTCTATAGACTTCTCCAGACTACAGGAGGAGTTTATGAGACAGATAAAGAGTAAGAACCCCTCCCCTCACTTGAGAAAAAATTATTTTAGCTATCGTTGATGATCCTCCCTGGAATTTAAGAAAAATCTTCTCTTTTCGGAGAGAATAGAAATGAATACAGGCATTCCCTGAGGTTACAGAGACTGAATGTTTCTAGTGTCCCTTACATGTGAACAGTTCTATGTCTCCTCAAAACTCAACCTGATCTCCCCATGTATTTATAACCTGTCCAGACAACAGCCTTATATTCAGACCTGTTTTTCAGTAGAGGCCACCTTTCTCAGTAGAATATAAACTTCCGGAGTGCAAGAACTGGTTTTGTTTTTGCTGTTGGACCCTCAGGGTCTAGCACAGTGCCTTATGTATTTCAGGGGCTTAATAAGTTTTTATTGAATACAATTTTCTGCTTCTGGGAAATTTCTGTGCAACTATTATGCTTACTTTTTTTTTTATTCTTTCAGATCAATTAATTTTTCAAACATCTTCCTTTCTCTTTTTCAGGAAAAAAACAATTTTTTTCTCCCTCTTTTTTCCCTTGCCCTATTTTAAGTTCCCAAAGAGCCCAGGTCATAGTCAATAAGCCTAAGAATAGCTTGAGGGGATCTCTTGATCCTGTCCCTTTTTATGTGGGGGTGGGTGGGGGTTGGTGTGTGGGTACAGAAATTTCTTTCTCCTTCTTTCAATGGGGAATCAAACCTATTCCCCTTTCCCCTCATGTTTGTAAAAATGACATATTTGTATCAAAAGAAAGCCACTCATTTTGAATGTAGACTCAGTTTACAAAGTAGTGCCATCAGCCTTTAAAGGCCCTCAGAGTGCCTTCCTGTGTTCTTATGCCCCTCTAAACCTACTCCTCAAGCAATGTTCCACAAACATTTTCCACATAAAGCATTTGCTTCAGCAAGTGTTGGAGCTCCCATCATCACATCCTAGAGCTGCAGTTAGAACCAGAAGGAACCTCAGAGGCCATCTAGTACAACCATATTATTTTATAGATGAAGAAACTGAAGGCCAGGGAGGGTTAAGTGACTTGACTGAAGACACTAAGGAGATAAGCACCAAAGCCTGTGTCCAAGTTAAGCTTAAACATTTTGTTTGTATAGGTGCAACAACTTAGGTATTTATTTCTCTGTAAGGATTTCTCAGTAGAAATATTTATTTGAAATCATTCATTTTTTTTGAAACAGTGGGGTTAAATGGCTTGATCAAGCTCATACATCTAAATAAGTATGAGATCAAATTTGAACTCAGGTCTTTCTGACTCCAGAGCCAGTGCTCTATCCACAGTGCCCCATAGCAGCTCCAAAATCATTCTTTTAGGCACTGTTTTCTTCCTGTTCACCTGAAAAGTAAGGTAGTAGGGCTGGTTTAGGAATCATGCCAACTTTGGTTCTAATCCTCATTTCTGACACATTCTGACTACCCCAGGCAAGAAACAGCATCCCTCAATGCTCTAGGCAACTCTTTAAGACTAGGGGTTGCCCTCTGTATTGGTAGAGGGGGTTTCCTCATTTGCAAGTTTTCTGTATTAATGAAGTCACAAATCCAGACCCTCTATTTATAGCTCAGATGTTGAGGAAAACTATGGGAAAGGAGCAGAAGGAAAATGACTATCAAAAAAGTTTATCAGTGGGTCTGAAACAAAGAAAACATTATATTAGGAGAAAATACATTTGCTATCCTTGGCAAATAGCTTCACTGAGTTTCCTGTAGCTTAGTTTGTTAAGTATTTAAGACATTTCTCCTCCTGATACCAAAAAAGTATTTCTTAGAGAATTTTAAAGCACTTAATATTTAAGTTTAGACATCCATCTAGTCTAGGAGTCCTTGATCTTTTCTACGTCATGGACACCTCCTCCTCATTGGCAGTTTATTGAAGTCAGTGGAGCCCTTCTCAGAATCATGTTTTTATATGCATAGGATAAAATATATAGGATTACAAAGGCAACCTATTATGACAAAATGCAGTTATCAGAATGTTTTGAAAAACCATGTTCAAGGATAGAAGGTTAAGAATCCTTGGTCTAGGACTTTAACCAGGGCAGGGAGGGTAGTGAGGTAACTCAGATATAGGACAGTTTGGACTAAATATAATAATATAATATAACAGCACAACACAATGTAATATAGTGACTAAATGGGTACAGAATAAGTCAGAGGTTAGCTGTGGTTAAAGAGATCCTAGGCTGTTGCCAGTTTTGTAGCTAATCAGTCACCAAGTCTTTATTCAACTATGTTCTAGGCATTGGGCTGAACTCTGAGGGTACGAAGAGTGGCTATTGAGAGTCCTGAAAAATCACCTAACATAATGCTTTCTTGGAGCATCCCTCTTCCCTCTAGTCTCCTAAGGCATTGGGAGATATACGTTCGAAGA
The DNA here is from genome assembly GCF_028372415.1 of Notamacropus eugenii. Classification (NCBI taxonomy): domain Eukaryota; kingdom Metazoa; phylum Chordata; class Mammalia; order Diprotodontia; family Macropodidae; genus Notamacropus; species Notamacropus eugenii. The sequence continues at coordinate 178,332,226 of NC_092875.1, forward strand.
GGATGCCTCTTCACATCCTATCTTCTCCTCTTGGGAAATCTGTGGGGATTGGGTAGGTACCAAGAATCTACTTTCACACCTGTTTTAATGTACAAGTGAAGTAATAATGACAATGATGATGAAAATTGTGATGATAAAAATAGCAACAACAGGATCGACTGGAATTTATATAGCACTTTGAGGTTTGCAAAGCTCTTTACAAATATCCAGTTTTATCCCCAGCTATCCTGGGAGATAGATATGATTCTCATTCTCATTTTACAGGTGAGGAAACAGGAGACAGGTTAAATGACTTGCCTAGAGTCTTATGGCTAGTAAATCTCTGAGACTTGATTTGAACTTCTGAATCCAGAAATCCTCTATCCACTGTGAAACCTCTGTAAGGTTTATAAGAGGAAGTGAAAAATCTGTTGATACCAAAAGATACCAGCAAAATAAGACATCAAGGCAAAAAGTGATTAAATTCAGATCTTTAAAGTATCTTATAGGGCAGGTTGATGGTATAGATGGTGTCAATGGATACAGTGCTGAACCTGAAGTCAGAAAGACTCAACTTCTGAATTCAAATCTGGCCTAAGACGCTTGCCTCAGTTGTCTCATTTGTAAAATGAGCTGGAGAAGGAAATGGCAAACCACTCTGGTATCTTTGCCAAGCAAACTTCAAATGGGCTCATGAAGAGTTGGACATGACCAAAACAACCAAACAGCAAGTGTGTCTTACATTTTATACCTCACCTGATGTTAGACAAAGTGTACTGCAGGAGGTAATTCTTGGGGGAAAAAGCATTTATACTATACAGTCAAATTACATTTTCCAGAGATTTGAAGCCATCAAATCTTGATCATGGTCATATCAATTCTTTCTTCCTCACAATACTGACTTTCTCTATCCCCTCCTCCCAGATGATCTCATGTGTTGAGTTGGGTGAGGACAAGGAAACCTGCCCCTCCGCCCCAGGTCCTTCCATAATAATTCCATGGAACACTCTGTTATAGGGGTAAGGTGGTCAAAGGAAGGAGGAGACTAGCTTGTTGCTGCACAGGTCTCACCATGTGTCCCAGAAGCTTTCATCATGAATTTGGAGGTGAGGGCCACTTCCTTAAGTTTCTAATTATGTATTAGTACCCTACTGGGCCTAAATAGCAATCATTTTCTGTTTAATTAGGGATTAAGACTCCTAGGCCAGCTTCTCTTTACTCTCCATCTATTTCCAAACATTATTGTATCTCTGAGGTTTGGTCATCAATACAGTGTGTCTTTGCTACATTATGATGGCTTGGGCTATAAAGTGCTAATTCCATTGTTATGAAACCAATTGAATCAATGCAGTCTTGCAAATCCATCCTGCAAATAACATGTTACTGTTGGACTTTTCATGGTCTTTATTTTTAATCAAGTTTTATTGATGCCTTTTTTATATCAGAGTAATTTCTGATTATGGGTCCCCCAACTCTAGCGTTGAATCTTCCCTTATAATAGTGAAAAAAAAACAAAACAAAATAGGCACAGTGACCACATCTGATAGTATATATGACTTTCTGCATTTGTCTGGTAGGAGAATTAGAGGCGTATAGCTAGAAGGGATTAAGAAGTCATCTTGCCCAATCCTGCATTTTACAAATGAGGGAACTGAGGACTGGGAAGAGAAAGTGATTTTACCAAAGACATACAGATAGTAGCAAGGCCATATATATATGTATGTATGTATGTGTCTGTTTTATACTTTGGACTATTATTCCAAATGAACTTTTCCCCTATAAAGTGATTTGTATGTAATACTTTGCCTGAAATGATATTTAATTTACTATCCTGTCAATGTAGTATCACTTCTTCCCCTTCCATCACCCTTTATTAGATAGATTTGGAATGTGGTGGATCCAATAACTAAATTGCATCAGGTAATTTTGTTATATGTCCCTATGGCCCTGTTATTGAAAATGTAGATACTGTTAGCTGAGTGCAGGACTTTGCTTAATCCATTTTTTTTTTCAGAATATTATTCTCTTTTAGGTAGGCAAACCTTCCTGACTCTGTTTGACACGAATGAGCCCTCAACTGTGGATTCTGTTAGCCATGTTGAGAGTGTCTGAGGATTGTAATGTGCCGTGTTCAGTACACTGACTTTACTTTTCTACTGTTTTTTGCATCATCAGTCAGTTATGTCAGGTATATAGCTGTGGTACAGATTAAGCTTTGCTGAGCAGTTGCTCAGTGAAACTCCCTCTCCACTCCCCCAACAAGTGAACTTTAATAACTGCTGTGTTCATTATGATGACTTTCCTGTAGCTACCATTTACCCTTTTCACCTTGCTCAGAATGTGACTTCTAGCCTTAAACATCTGCCTTTGTTGATCATTGTTCCTGTATTTTCAGTCTTGTTAGTTTCCTGTACATGAATGTTTTTTTTTAAAATGCTGGTTTGTGTATCAGCAAAGCATAAACTAACTTGGTCTTAATGGACTGAGCTGTCCTGTTCAGGGAAGAAAGAGATCCTGGAAATGGTTTTTCTTAATCTTTGAGGTTAAATGATTTCCCTCCTTTTTCTTTCCATGAATCTTATATGAACATTCTCAATGACTGACTTAGAGGCCTTTTTCACCTTTACATTCTAACTGGATAGTATTTTTTGTTGTTTAAAATATTTGCCAATAAACCGAAGGATTTCTTTATGATTTTGATTTTTTACCATTTTTAATGAAAGGATACTCAGATATTAGCAGATACCTGTTAGAGTATCTGCAAGGTTTTATTGGGAAGAAACCATAAAAGATATTTAAATATAAAATGTGCATTTTTGAAAGGTAGTAAAATGTAATTTTTAACATTTGAAATTTAAAAATATTCTATTATGCTTGATGCTTGGTTGGTGTATAAATATGTAATTTTTAATTTACATGCATATGTTTATGTTCTGTGCTTCTCTGTGCTGAAGTTTCCTTGGGTTTTTAAAGTCTAGGAATTTTAAAATCTCTTTTCCTCTACATACTTTCTCTGAGGTGTCTGTCACCATAGTACCTAGACAATCAGTCAGGCAGAGATATGAGTGATTAAATTTCTCTCTAGCTGGTGCTCTACTTGATCCATGCTCTGCAGGATTTCAGGGAGCAGAATACAAAGAAAAGCTAAAGAATGGGCAAGAATTGTAGGAATTCTGACTTCGTAAAACTATTAGAATTTTTGTGGCAGAGGCATGAGGGGGACCAGAATATTTTCACTAGCTTTCTAAAAAGTCAAATGGACTAACATAGCATGGTATATTGGAGGGAAAAAAACATGGAACTGGATTCAAATCTTGGCAGTTGGGCGAGTCACTCAACCTTTTCTGAGCTTTAGTTGCCTTATCTCTTTAAAAAAAAGTATAATGATAATGCGAGCTACTCACCTTAGAGAGTTGCTGTGAGAATGGACTTTGTAAACCTTAACTTTTAAGTTAGGAGAATTCAAACAAAGATCTTACTGTCAGTAGAGGCAATGTCTGGGATTCTTTCAGGTCTCTGCAAGTAAAGAATGCCAAAGATAACACATATTACAGAGTAAAACCTAATGGGAAGTCCATAAATCAGAAGTTGGGTATTTCAGATAAGGCTTGGATTGATTTCTCCTTAAGCTCTCTGTAAGAAAATTATTTACTAAACAAGTTAACCGGATAGGTAACTAATACTAGGCAAATATTTAAATTATTTAAGAATAGTAGGATCATAGATTTAACCCAAACTGTTTTTCAGGAGAAAACAATAACCAAGCTCCAAGAAGTTAAGCTACTTGCACAGTGTCACATAGCTAGGAAATGTCTGAGATGAGATTTGAAACTAGGCTTTCCTCAATACAAATCTAGTTACCTCATCTATATCATTAGTCCACTGCTCAAGAAATTGTTAATAATAGCTAATAGCATTTACATAGCATTGTAAGGTTTGTAAAGTGCTTTACATTTATTATCCCTTTTGATCCTCAAAATAACTCTGTGAAATAGCTGTGATTATTATATGAGGAAACTGAAGTAGACAGGGGTTAAGTGACTTACCAAAGGGTCCATTTTGGTCCTCTTCGAGGGTAGAGAGAAAACAATTATCTGGGGCAGGATTAGAATTCAGATCTTCCTGACACCAAGTCCAATACTTTATCCACTACTGGGTCAAATACAAAAGATTCTTATAGACTCTTTAATGCAAGGTGGTTGGTAGGTAACTTGGCAACAACTTGTTAGCCATTTATTTGTTACTCTAAGCAAATTTGAAATTCTCACTTTTTTTAAACTGATTTGGACAACCTTTCCTCTAACTGATCCAAACTAATAAGGGTTGGCTGTGTTGAATGTTAGCCATATTGTCTGTCCTTTTTATTCATTTACATAGGTGAAATCTCTCACAGAAGCAGGGGAAAAGGGCAAACAAATGGTATCTTGAAACTTAGATTTGTTTCTTAACATATCTCAGTAAGTGAGAATGCTTCTTAACATTACTTAGTAAGTAAATGCATAAGGAATGTGCATTTAGACATAAAAAGAACAAAATATTGATCTTCAAGGGCGGAAGAGAAAATTATTACAATAATTTTAAAAAGTTGCATCACAGAGTTTTCTGCTTTTTCTATTCTTGGAGTGAATTTGGGTAGTTCCCTAATGACTTGTGGGAAAATCAGGTTCTTTAACAGTCAATTGGCAGTCCCTTCCTAATTTCCTGAAACAGCCCTAGAGACAGTCCCCTTCCTCCTACCTCTGCTAGCTCTCCTTACTAGTCTGGCATCTTGGGATGCCAGTCAGTATTCTGAAGGGAGTGTGATCCAGATGCATGCGTATAATTTTTGCCAGAAATCTTCATCATTTCCAAGTTTTCCATAAGCCTAAATTTTTTCTGTAGTCCCAGGAAACATATAGTTGGATGTCACTGCTTTTAAGAGGGCTTACATCAAGTAAGGACTGATAGGTTTTTTTGTTGTAATCTTGGTTTAAAATAATTCTGAGAGATACAGATATTTTCAGATAGTTAACTCTTGTCTTTTCCAGTTATCACTGTAAATGAATACTGGGCTGTTTGGTGGGGGAGAGATCCTTTGGTTAGGATCCCATACTTTTTCAGACCCAAATCTACCACTCCCATTGCATTCTTTCCTTCTGTATCTAAAGTTAACTTTCCTGTGAATTCTATGAAGCTTCAACAAAGGCTTTGAATGCCTTTGAGGTTGATATGTAGAGAAGAATTTGTATTTCTCTTTGGATTGTGTTATTTTATGTCATCCTCATGAAAGTAACTACTTAGGACATGGTTTCAGAAGGTTTGGGAAACTGTTAAAATATAATAGAAAATTCACTGGAGTTAGGCAATAGGGGTTCTAGTCTCAATTCTGCCGCTAGCTATTTTGGTGACTTTTGATAAATCCCTGAACTGCTCTGCACCTCAGTTTTCCTCAACTGGAAAATGTAGAACTTGGAGTAGAAGATGTACCAGGACCCTTCCAAGTGTAACATTTTGATTCTGCCCTTTCAGCCTTCTTTGATCTGTTTTTTAAAAGCACTGCCCCCTCCCACCTCAGTTTTGGCATGAAACAGTTGATCCAAATGCACACTGGAAGCTGTAAAATTTTCCATCTTCATTACCATGCTGCTGCTTTTGATGCCCATTCTTACAGACTTTGGACATTCCTACTAACTGAATTTGCTGAAGCTCATTTTCTGACCAATTAGAGGAATTCCTCTTGGTCAGAACACCATTGTGTATGGTCATAGATATATTCTTTTTTTTTTTAAATGATATCCAGCCTGCTCTTAGTTTTAATTTGTATTTGCCCCACAACTCACCTCATGATCAGATTTATTTTAGAGGCCATCCTGACAGTAAAAGCAGATGGCTCTGCGCCTTAGTGATATCTAGATCAAGCATCCACAACAGTTTTAGTTTGTCCGTATCCCTGTCATCTTGCTGGTTTTCTATATTCAAACGAAAAAGACTTGATCTTTCTAGAAAACATTGTAAAAATTCTTTGCTGGGTTTGAAACTGGAAATTTGGTTAGGGCAGACAGCCAAGACCTCTAAGGACGTAGACCCCATTTCACTCCCAGCTTTTTCTCTCAATGCATCCTCCAAATGTTTTATAAGCTTAAGTAATAACTTGTTTTCAGAGACAAGGACCAAGACCTGACGGATGTTATTTATAAGGAAAGATAAGTACAGTACTTCCTTATGACTTTTTACCTCAAAGAACAGCTGATTATTATTTTATATTTATACCAAGAACAACTGTATTCTGTTCTAACTGTTCATGTTCCTTTTAAACAGTGGTGCTCAATATGGCATTGTGGATTTGGGGAAAATTATTTAGAGTAACTTACATGTATTGAAATAGCACAAAGAGTTGTTGCATTATGTAGTGGATAGGAAGTGGGTCCTGGCATCATGAAAAACTGGGTTCAGATCTTGCCTCTGGTACGTACTGGCTACATGGCCACGGATAAGTCATAATCTCTTAGTGTACCAGGCACTTTTCTAAGAGTAGAAATTAAAGAACAATTGCATATATGCATTGATGAAAATAGTTTCCACATCAGGAGGTCCTTCACTTGATGAAAAAACAGCTCAACCCTACCCTTCACCTCACCCCAAATAATAAAACCCAAAACAAACAGAACACAACAGTATATAAATTGGATGATCGATGTAATTTTCCTTTGAGAACTTTGAAAGCGAGGTTCTCTATCTTTAGGATGCTCTTGTTATGATCATCGCTAGGATCATTTAATGTGGATAATCTCATTAGAGCATGTGAATGACAAATTGCTTTACCCTCTCAGAGCTTACATTAGAGTCACTTGCTGTGGATTTCTGGAGTGGCGAAAAGTTCTGAGCATGAAGAAATATTATTTCCCCACTTTTGCATGCTATTAAACATTAGATATAATAGGCATTCATCAGAACCATGTCATACTTCTACTGTGTCTGAAAATTTTCCTTCCAGCTTTATACAATGGAGAAAGCGTGCGTGTTAGTAAACAAGACTCTTCCTGCAGGTGTAGATGCAAAAAAGCACTTATCTTGTCAGTTTCTGCTTTAGACTTGCTTGGCTTTGGTTATGAAGGTGTTAGACGTTCTGTTTATATAAGGGCTAAGGGGTGACATAATGTCTATTGAAGCAAAGTCACTTAGCTCCCCACTAGGCAACCGGGAGCATTTAAAAACTGAAAACAGATCAAAGCCATTAGCCAGGTTTGTGATACTCCTATCCAGGAGCCAAGGAGGTGTTGCTGAAGTAGGGAATGGTGGTCTCTTGGTTGCTTGGTCTCTTGGTTGGTTGCCTAAAACAGATGTGCATTATTGCATCACTGTCTCTCCAGAACTTTATTCCCTCAACTTTCCAGACCATTGGGGAGATGAATCAGGGAGAATTAGACTGTGAGCAGCCAATCCAAGGAGACTACTTAAGTGGGAATAAAATAGCGTCCAAATGAATTGGAAAAAATGTCAAATTGTAGCAAGCACATACAAGATGTGAAACATGAGTCTAATGCCTATATTTACAGACTGTTATAAAGAATGTTGCTTAAAGTCAAATAAGATTTAGTATCTCTTTTCTTTTTAGTACGTAGATTATCCTACAAAAGGATGCTCTAGTTTTAGAACTAAGAACAAATTGATGTTTTGGACTTTACTGTAAATTTGCCTTCCTTAGTAGAGTCTTGAATATCATTTTGTTTTTCCATGTATACTAGACTGCAGAGAACTAGGGGTGGAGAAGGGGAAAAAGGTGGAGTTGGTACAGACAGTAGAAGCACAAAATTCATAAACCTATTACTCATTTCATTTGATAGGGTAGACTGAGTGTAGAGTACTCAAGTCAATTCATCCAGTATTTATTAAACACCTATTCTGTTTAAGGGACTGAGTCATGGAAGGGGGCATGTTAAAAGGCTTAGAAAAGACCAGGTCCTCTGTTCTGATGATACTTGCAGACTGGTAGTCAACATCAATATCTTAACAAGGTTTAGAAGCATGGTGCCGCACAAGTTGGGATTGAACCATATCAAGAAAAAATTGTAGAATAAGAGAGGAAAAGGAGCAGTCACTTATTAAGTGCTTCCTATATGCTAAGCTCGGTGCTGAGTGCTTTATAAATACTATCTCATTTGATCTTCACAATAACCCTATGAGGAGGGGCTCAACCTACCTAACAAAATTATGATATTTTACAATTGAGGAACCTGACACAGACAGAGGTTAAGTGACCTGCCCAGGGTCATAGAACCACTTGAGTATCTGAGGCTGGATTTGAACTCAGGTCTGTCCTGACCCAGTACTCCATCCACTGTGCCACCTAGCTATCCCAGTGATCTAGATGATGTTCAACCCCTTTCCAAATCATAACTATTGTCTACAGATGGCAAAGAGAAATTTAGTGGCTTGCCAAGGAAAGACAGCAAATTGATGATGGAACTAGAGTCAAAATTCATTGAGGGCATTTTTCTAATATGTTTTAACAGACTTAGCCCTGTGATACTAATGGCTAGCTAATTCTGTCAGTTCACTTTGAGTTAGCTTGTCCAGGATATTGGGATATTATTATTTTTCTAGTTCCCAGTTATCAGAATATATATATATATATGTGTGTGTGTGTGTGTGTGTGTGTGTGTGTGTGTGTGTGTGTGTGTGTGTATATGTATATGTATATGTGTATGTATGTATGCATACATTTTCCAGTCTACAAAACCCAGGATGCATAAAGGCCTACAAGATTACATTGGAAGGTGCCCTTTTTAAGGTTGGCTAGAGACACAGAGACGCTTATAATCACAGCTCTAAATACTCATCTCCTGGGACTGCCCTATACAGACTTATCAGGAGACAGGCTTTGGACAACTGTGATAAAGTGGTCTGACTGAATATTGGCAGAGGGGGGATAAGTAAAAATTTTACAGTGAGGCTGATATTAAAGTGCAGTCATTTTGTCTTTTGTTGAGAAAAGTGAGGAGAAAACATGCTCATTCTTTAAATGATGTTCTACTTAATTCTCAAAGCATTTGTATCCTGATAGGAAAGTCTGAAGGTTCATTTAAGAGCAGAGATAGGGAGAGAAACAAGGGCAGATTTGGATCTTTGGAACAAAGGGGAGAAACCAGCAATAAAAATGGGGGAGGATGGGAAAGTTAAAAAGTTTTTAGATGTTCAAAGTGCAAGAGCCATTTTTTTCTAAAACCAAGAAAAAGGATTTATTCTCCTTTCTGCCAGCAGTAGCAGCATTCATGATTTTCATAAAACAAACCCTTGCAATTCAAGCCACCTCCATCAGTCATGGAGGGCCAGTAAGAGGCAGGCATTAGAACTACTATGCAGGCCTTCTTCTGAGGTTTTTAGCACCATATGATATGTTTTTTGTTATGTAGTGTAAATGGTATTTGATATCTTGATTAAAGCTCTTGAGCATTTTAATGCCAGGAGAGTCAAAGCCTGGGGGAAGGGGAGAAGTTGAGGAATTCTGGTTTTAGGGTGGGATTTTTGGTTGTTACTGTAAATGTAAAATGTTTTGGGAAAGTTGTAGAGAATGGGTTTGGGAAGTTTGTGTTAGATCCACAAAGCTCTAAACACCAGTTTCAGATGCCTTTACTCTATTTACATATCTCTTTCTGAGATACATTCAATGGTTGAGCATTAAGAACTGTGTGTGAAGAAGTTATCACCACCATTCCCATCCTTGCCAGCCTAGTCATCTCCTTGAATCTTAACTAGCAAAGTCTGGAGATGGGAAGGTTGCCTCTGCTCCATCTTTCCACGGAGAATAATTTGGTTATTTATTATATGGCATTGACAAAGTAGTTTACGTTGCCTGATGTGAACGCTACTATAGAAATGCAGCCATATATGTGGAGAATAACTTGGTCAACCATTCTACCTGTTCAGATTTTAGACCAGTGAAACAAAACATGCCAGGCTGGTCAGTGCTGTTTTGTCAATTGTGGGGGGAGCCCTTTCTATTAAGGTTGAAAACCAGTTGAGTTGACATATTAATATGATCTGTCATGTTTTTTACCTCTTGCAATCATTGACTCCTCAGATCAGGGCTATTCAGGATAGTGGGAGCAATTCAGGTCCCATTGGGAGGGGTGCTGGAATTTATGGGATGAATCAGGATTTTCATCTGGGATTCTACCCTTTGGGCTTTATTAGTGTCTTTGTACACCATGGTAAAGGCTCCCCCATGTTCAATGTATAGAACCATGTTCTTGGCATATAACAGAATGCTCAATGAAGTGGCACTCAACCCAGGCATCCTTGTTGCTATCTCCACTGGCACAACGTGTTTTTAAAAAGGCAGTTTCTTTTGCTTTACATGGCACTCTTTCTTTCCGTTGCTCAGGGCAAGGATTGTATCCCATGGGATTGTGAGCACAAGTGTGCAGGAGGATGACATTTGAGATTTTTAATATGTCTTCCATGACTCTAGTGAAGTTAAAGCCACAACTCTTGGGGTTATAATAATGGTAGCCAGGACTGCATGCCAGCATCTCTGAAGGTGGGGATGTGATTTTCTCAGGATGGTTTGGGAAGATAGATATACCAGCTCAACTTAAAGAACTTTTGTGAAAAACTGGTCCCAGTCTTTAATGCTCTGGTTCCAGAAATAGTCTGTACAATGACATATTGGCCACTTTTCAACTCCTTGTTATTTTCACCCAGCACTAGTTGCAAAGATGCCTTGCAACATTCAGCCAGTCCTGCAGTAGGCAGGTACTCTTTGCCCATATTCTTTCTGGCAATTTGAGCATCTGCCTTAAGAACACTAGGAAATATATAAGGTAAACCCCAACTCCTAGATTCATCTTTTTGCCACCAGTGTCTCTCTTAGATGCTTCTACAATCCCCATGATAGGATCAGGAGGGTCCATTTCCATATGGGTCCACCAGGAGCTGGCTCTGGCAGCAGCATCCCTGAGGGTTAGGTGGTAGGTGTAACTCCAGAAAGCAGGTAACAGGAATCAGCAACACCATGTTGAGCGGTTAAGAGAGTTAGCAGGTGGGTTGATGGAGACTGAGTGCTTCTGGTTAGCAGATGTGGGCACAGCAATTTTCAGATTTTTTATATATTTTGTATTCTCTACAAAACATTTTCCCCAAGCAAATCTCTTTCCTAAGATGGATAGTGTTCAGAATCCCTTTTACTTCTTTGTCAGTTATAAGAAGGAAAGAAGATTGGAAGGAAGGAAGGAAGGAAGGAAGGAAGGAAGGAAGGAAGGAAGGAAACAGCATTTATTTGTCACCAACTATTTGCCAGGCACTGTGCTGAGGACTTTACAAATATTATCTCATTTTATTCTTAAAACAAGCCTGTGAGGTAGGTGCTTATTGTTACCTCCATTTTACAGTTGAGGAAACTGAGGCAGACAGAAGTTAAATGACTCATCCAGGTTCACACAACTAGTAAGTGTCTGCAGCTGGATTTGAACTCAGTCCTTCTTGACCCCAGACCTACCACTGTATTTATTATACCTCCTAGTTGCCATAGAAATTTGTTTTTTGGGGAGGATGAAGTGAAACCTTCATCTCTCTGACAGAGCATACCTTACATAAAGTTGCCGTTATTAGGAACATTTTCCCATAGCTTTCTTAATACATTATAACCAGACTTCTGCCTTAACATCATCTGACGCTGCTAAGAAACTAATCCAGTCTTGGGATACCAGAGCAGAGCCTTCCTTCTTCCCTGCCATGCTCAGCTCTCTGCCCTTCTCTCCCCTCTAGTTGTCCCCCACTATACCAACTCTGTTCAGGCATCTGCCAACTCCCATCCATCCCTCAAGTGCAGGAATTTATCTCTCATTTATTACATAGTTCTTAGGGAACTAACTGCTCCGTCCAACGATTGTGCTTTGCCTAAGTCTTAGTTTTATGGAATCAATTAATGTTCGGTGGGAGTCATTGTATCATAGGATTTAGAGTTGGAAGGAAACTTAGAAATCATCTAGTCCTTGTCCCTTTTGTTTGGCAGATAGTGTGATGGTACTCTAGCCAGGGAAATAAACAGCTGGACTAAATGCCTTCTCAAAGGCCAATAAAGATCACTAACCACAAAGGGTACTGGTATAGTTCATCCTTTCCTGAGAGGTGAAGAAGGGGGGTGGAGGGAATTGTGTAGAAGGGGTAGGGTAGAGGGTAGCGGGGGAGGCTCTAGAAGGATAAGCCTGCTCACAATATATTTCAGGATACTGGCCATTTCGTGATTTCCAAAGGTGACCTTTTTTCTTCTGAGCAGCTGGTTTTCCATACCAAACTCTTCCCTATGGGTTTTCCATTTTGGATATCTAGCTTTTGTATTTGCTCCTGTGAATATTGTGATTCATATTCCCAAGCTTTGAGGAAGCAAATTCCAAGTTGTAGATCCTCTGTTAATTGTTTTAACATAATTTTTTTCATGAAGGACAAAAGCAGTAGCTATCTAGATAAAGATCTATTCATAAGAATAATTTAAACAGCACATGGAAAAGATAAACATGTGCGTCCTGCCAGTACATTTTACATTCTAGAAGTTTTAGTGACAATGGTTCTCTGGCATCCTGGCCTCTGAGGATTTGCTCATTCATGAACACTAAAGCAAGCTGATCTAAATTCAGGAAGTATCTTTCAATACACTAGTCATGATTGACTATGCATCTACTTAAGCTACGATATTAAAATGGAATTGCAACTTTGTTTGGAATGTGGTCATTAAAAATGAATAGCTAAAGTATAAAGCACATGCTTTTCTATCCTTCCTCCTATTTAAGATCATAATGTGATTACTCTAATGAGGAAGAACTACACCTTTGAAAATAATGACCTGTGAGGATAATGCTACTTCGGGTTGTAATTTTTTTTTTTTTGGTGTGGATTCGTGATTTCATCTGTGTGGGGAATTCTTGGTATGGAAAATCCTTTCATGGATACAGAAAAGCAACTCTCTGTATGGTCTTAGAGACCTGGGAGGTTAAATGATACACATAAGGTCATATAACTCATTTGGGGCAGTGGCAGAACTGGAGCCCAATGCTATCACATTCTGCAGTCAGCCTTCTGCCTGCTATCTTCCCACTACTTCTTGTTAGAATTAAAACAAGATCATTTATAATAGCTTATATGCATTTTAAAATATGTTTAGTTCTTTCTAGAATCTATATCTTCTCACCTGGCTCATTTTGTAGCCAACAGCAGCCACTTGTGAGGTGGCTGCCTTGGGTTAGTGGCATATAGTCTATAGATAAGGGAAAGTGTCCTGCGTTTGAAACTGAAGAAAGATGGTTCAGATTCTGCCTGTGTTGCCTTCTATTGAAGTGTTCAAGGCATTTCCCCTCTTTGGGCCTCTGTTTGTTTCATCATCTGTAAAATGAAGAGGATTGAACTGGATGGTGTCTAGGTTACTTTCCTCTAAACTTGTGGTCTTATAATGCCTGTGGACAGTTTTTTTGTATTCAAAGATTTTTGGCCCATGCAGTGATCAATCAGTTCACACCATGCTCTGTCCAAATGAGATAATTACATTTAATTCTGAAGATCAAACTCTTATCCAACTGTCCTTTCTGTGCTTGCAAATACCTACCTGAACAATTAGTATGGCAGCTTCTGTGTAACCAATTCGGTTATGAGAAATACATTGACTCGGGCAAATGCATGACCCTCTCCTACCCACCATGCAACTAAGCTTATAAATCCCTACCCTGAAGCTGGTTTTACTCAGTGGGCAAAAACCATAACATTTCATAGCTGTGGATCTTAAAGAAAATGTGTTCTGGATAGCCTAAATATTCATCTGCCTAAAGGCAAGGGATCTGATCATTTGAATTCTCAGATCTCTTTAAGCTCTATGATTATGTAAATGTCAACTAATGATTTATTCGCTCAAAACCTAGGGGGGAAACACTTAATTTTTTTCATTACTTTGAACCTTCTTAGGTAAAAACTCTTTAAAAACACACTGGAGGATTGTTGTTTTTTTTAAAAATTACTTTTGCTTTTTACTTAGCATCTAGGGTTACCAATAGCCTTCTCCTTTGGATCATCAAAACTTCTAGAACCCTGAAAACATCCAGGCTAAAAACCAGTGACAACAGAACTTTTTTTTTTAAACCAAAGCCAGCATAAAATAGACCCCTTTAGCAAAGCAACAGTTACAGTCCTCTCTTCTGGTGAGCTCTGATTCCCTTTCCTGTGGAGGTTCAGTCCCAGTTCCCCCTCCTTGGGAACTCAGAGCCCTGTTAGCAAAGGGCCAATTCTTTGTCAGTTACTCTTCCTTCAGAAGAAGGTCTGTAAATGTCCTTGCTTTTGTATTGATAGTCCCCCCTAAAGCTTTCTCTGTCTCTCCACCATCTTTCTGTGTGGCCCAGATCCAGTGGCACTCTGGATGGGACCACCGGCTATAGTGGTTCTCATCGCTCCCTGCTTGGCCTGAAACTTCTTGGCATTTCTCTAGCAGTATTGTTATTTCCTCCAGCCAGCTTCATATTCCTCATGATTTCTTTGTCTTATTCCTTCTCATTGCACACAGGCTTCTGGCTCCTTTCTGTCTTGTCGAGGGAAGTGAAAGAAACTTCTCTTGTCTTTTTGTCCACTATACTCATCCCTCTATCAGTTAGAGAATATTCAGTCCCACAGATTATTCTGAGTACACAAGTATGATCTGTAGGTCCCCATTATGCCGAGACAGACACTTGTTTTGTGATTTCATTGATGCAAGGAACTCCCAGGTGAAGAACTATCTTATACCAAGGAAGGTAGGCACCTCTTTGCAACTTAAAGTCTTAGAAACTTGCCTAGCATACAGAATTTAAAGAATTTGCTGAGGATGACATAGCCATTATGTGTCAGAGGCAAGGCTTGACCCCAGGTCTTCTTGGTTTCTGGGACATCTCTCTATCTACTACACCCCATTCTTATTATACAACATCCATTAAATTATATATAATGAAGAAAGATTCAAAATATACCTGATGCAAAGGTCATATTCAGGCAGCTTCTATTATCAGTGTACCATCTTTCCTGAAGGCTCTGCCTGGAAGCTCTCCTCCTCTCTGGTGTCCATTTGCTCTCTGGTACCAGCAAGTACCATCAGACCTACAATACTTGCTGTGTTACCTCCAGGTTTTGCCAATTATTCTGCCAAATTGGGAACAGAAAGTGTTGCGTTGAGAAATGCAAAGTATATTCCTTTGGCAGAGGACTGGATCCTACATCAGCCCCATGGGGCTTCTTGCCAACTGAAATAAAGTGAAGACATCAACCTCCCAAACTGGAAGGTTCTCAACAAGGTGGTGCTTAACTTACTATGTTTCAGGACTAGTTTTGATTTTTCAAAGTGAGAGGTGATGATGTTTCCTTGAACTCCACAGGAACATTACTGTATGCTTTCTGTAGCCTACCCACTAGAATTTCCAGGCAACAGACCCTAATGTTGTCATACAGGACCCCAATAATCATTAGTATCCCAATAGTGTAGAAGAAAGATTCTTTAAAATGAGTAGTTGGGTTGAAATATCCATTTTTGTTTGAGGGTGAGACCACAAAAATGCAATGGCAATTTGCATTATGAGGTGAAATCACTGGCTTGAATTTACAAAGCGCAGTGGAATAATCACACACAGCGTGAGTTATGATAACTTATCACAATTCTTGGCACACAGTAGGTGCTTAATAAATGTTTGTTGATAGCTGTAGCTTAAGACATGGAGCCTGTTCAGGGAGGCCACTTCAATAAGACAATCATATATGAGCTGACTACTATATCATTTTTTCAGGGTAAATGATTTCCTTGCTAAATGTAAAGGATTCCAATTAAACTGAGCAAGTAAGATTATTTATTACAGAACTAATTGAGACTATTTTGAAATAGGTAGCATTCTGTATTAACTCTGGAAGAGTCATAACATTTTGTATAAGCAGCTTTCTATTTTGGGGGTTTGCATTATTTACAGAAAACTTTTAATCCCAGGATGGTTACCAAGCATACATCTGGCTCCTATTTCTCCATGAGCTTCTGCTCAAGAAAATCAAGGCTCATTTTGCTACAAGAGCTTAAGCAACTCAGATACAGGAAGGCATTATCTGGTGCAAATGGAATCATTATGGTAGGTGGTGGAGAAAGAAGACCTGGGTTTGAATCCTACCTTGTACCCTTACCAGGTGTGTGGCCCTAGGCAAATTATTTAGCCTGTCTGAACTTCAGTTTCATCTATAAAATGGGCATAGTAATGTTTTCACTGTCTCATAGAGTTGTCATGAGAAGAGTATTCTGTTAACTAGAAAGTACTTTATGACAGGCACACAGGACAGAAAATCTACTTGGGATCATTTGCTTCTCTAAATTATTTGTAACCATTCTCCCTTCCATTTTCAAAAAAACCAAACCAAAACCATAGAACAACCAGAAGCTGAGTGTAATTTTACTTTATTACTTATATTCCATACTAATCAATAGTGCATATCAGAAAGCAGCAATAGCAGAAATAAAATGTATTCATTGCTCATTATGTAAACATTAAGTGCACATCTACTATTGTATATGCTGTCACATGTGATTGATGTCATGGTTGTTTTGATGAACTTCCTTTTTCCTCTTTCTTTTTAATCTTTGTTACAAGAGATAGTTGAGTGGTGGGGGAAGAGGGAGGGGTACATTTAGAAATAAATATGATGTAAAAGCAAAAGACTTCAATAAAAATAAGAGAACATCTATGTTGTGTAGAAAAATGTGCTAGGTACTAGTGGGGAGGTAAACATATTAAGCTTGAATAAGACACAGTTCCTGCCTTCATGGAATTTATTGTCTAGTAGAGGGGTAAGACAAAAGTGCAGATAACTAGAATATATAATATTCCATAATAGGTACATTAGAGAGATAGAGGAGATATTTTAAAGACTCCTTCTGTAAGAATCGCTTAAAGGGAGATGGTTTTGGAAGAACAGTGTACAAAAACTCTTGCCCCAAGGTTGTCATATATTCTTATGACTCTGAAAGTAGCTGCCAACTCAGAAATGCAGCTAATATTTAAGACATTTACCAGAATAACTAAGTAAATTATTTCATAGATGTTTTCTTCCTATCCCTTGTTCTCCTTACTTCCTTTTTTTTTCTAACTGGCCTTGCCTAAGGGCTTGAACAGCTTCATAATTTTATTAGGAGGGTGTAATAAAATATTATATTAGCTTGGGGTATAAGAGACTGTGTCAGCCAGGGGTCAGAGTGTATCTCATACAGCAGCAGAGAATAATACCAAAGAGCCAGCTTCACTCTTAGAATTTTATTTTGTGCCTGGTATTATCTCTGGTGATATTTTTAAAAAGTTCTGATATGTCACCAAAATAATTTTAGTTGTTTAAAGAAAAGCTTCAGAACATTTTAGATATTGATTATCAAAGCAAGTCCCAGTATGAAACACCTGTTACTTAATCAGGTGATTAAAGGAAAAATTCTCTGTTGTTTATTTAAATATGCTACTTCATCAGTCAGCATCTTTACTAATGAATTGAGGAGGAGAATCATAGAATGTTAAAGTTGCAAGGTACTCTAGAAGCTATAATGCTTAGCATGGTGCCGTGGTCACAGCTGTGGCTTAATAAATGTCTAATGAATGAATGTTCTAAAATAAATATTACAGATATTTATCTAGGTGGAAAATAAATTATACCTAGTTGTCATTCATAATGCCAGAATATTCTGAAGTAAGTGGAGTGAGCAGGGGACTCTTTTCCAATAACTAAAGTGATGATTTATAAGAAATTAGTTCATGATATTTTATTTTATTAAGTTAGTTTAAGACTATCAATGCGAATGAGAGATCATCTTTCTTTTTTATGCACACACACATACAGGAATATAACATTGGAGGGTGAGTAGTAAAAGTACAATGCAAAACAATGTCCTTTTCAGGATACAACTTTATTCACTAATCCTGTGGGTTTGGTATTTGATATTGCTTAAAGACAATCTTCAGATTACTTATAACACACAGCTGTGTGCTATGAGACTGTTGGATTTTATGAGTCAGATTACTGTTACCAAAATGTTTGTGAAATCACTTCTTAAGTCATATATTTGCATCATGTACAACCTGTTTGACAATCAAAACATTATGGCCTTCAGCACTTAGCTACTAATTATAGTAGATTTTCCAGGAGTGTGCTCCAACTTAACATAATTGGGTAGTGGACAGAAAAAAAAAAAAGCAGTATATCGCTTCAGTATAGAATTCCATGTGTCTAAACTGATAGAAGTTCGATCTGAAACCTCTTTTTATGATTTAAGACATACAGTACTGTTCTGCACTGGAATCAATCAATGTTGAGGAGCCTTCCTGTGAACAGTGTAGTTGGGACAGGGGCACATGTAAGGGGAATTCAAGCCTTAAACTGGGCTACGCTTTGGCAGTGCCATTGCTGATGGAAATAGCACTGAGTGGTACACAGAAGGTAAGATCAGGAGCAGGTATTGATGCATAGATATGTACTTACATATACATATATGTGGGCATAAATACCAGCCCTGATTTTATCTATCTTTCATAGAATATTGGAATGTAAAAGCTGGGAGTATTCTGATCATTGAGTTCAACCCCTTCGGAGGAAACTAAGGTTTAAGTGTTAAATGAATTGCTTAAGGTTACATAATTTTTGCCGGAACAGAGTTAGAACACTGGTCCCCTGATTCCTGATTCTGTGCTCTTTCCCCACCCTGACCTCTTTCTGTCTGTCTGTCTGTCTGTCTCTCTCTCTGTCTCTGTCTCTGTCTCTGTCTCTCTCTCTCTCTCTCTCTCTCTCTCTCTCTCTCTCTCTCTCTCTCTCTCTCTCTCTCTCTCTCTCACACACACACACACACACACACACACACACATACACACACGCACACACACGGCGCGCACACAAATTGTTGAGCTTGTCCTTGCCTCTCTTCTCTCCCTCTGTCACACTGTTTTCTTCCTATCCTTCTCAGAAGACTCTCAGGATCCACTCTGTGTTGTTTTGGATTCCTTTTTCCTTCTCTGATTGCTCTGTACCATAGGATAGGTAGTCCTCATGGTTTAATAGCGAAGTCTGAGTGAGGTCACTTATCTTATTGAGGCAGGACTAGAACCCCTGACTCCCAGTAAAATAGTGTTTCCATTACATCAGTTGCTTCCATCAGGTAAAATATTCATTAGTCTACTATTAAGTTTTGTTCTTATTATCCCTGCCATCTAGTGACAAGAGGAAAAAAACCAACTATACCCTGGGGTGGTGAAGGATTAGCTTGGAATATAGATGTTTCTTTTAAGCCCCAAACACCTAAGGGATCATATATTAGGTCTGCCTATATTTATTATTAAACAAAAAATGTTGGTTGTGGTTGTAAACCTATCTTCTTTTACGTAGGATTTAAGTGTCCCCTTATTAATTAGGATATAAATAGCCCCAAGTAAAGGAAATCTGTTTCATAGACTCAAAGTATATTTTGTATTTCAGAGCAGTGTTCTAGGCTCAATCAACACTTTTATGTATTGGCACCCGCCGTAAAAGCAAGAACATAGTTTAACAAATTCTTCACAGCATTTGTTCATTCAACAAATATTTAATGTTTCAAGCAGTTTCCATAGTGTAATGATTATGGTGTTTGCTTCTGAACAAAAGGAACCCACCATCCCTTTACTCTCCTCCCTCATTTCAAAGCGTTGGCCTGTGAGAGTTTTATTGATAAAGGAACTAGTCAAATCCTGAGTCCCATCACTTTCTTCTACCTATGGGGCCTTAGGCACTAATTAACCTCTCCGCCTTAATTCCTCATCTGCAAAATAAAGCAACAGAACCAAATGATTTCCAAAATCCCTACAAGCTTCAATCATATGATAGTGCAAGACACTGTGCAATATTGCACAAAGCTGTATAAAATATGGCTTCCCTATTTGCCTTATTCAAGAGAGCTCTTAGGGCTGTGCAGGTCACCTGCCTCACTTCTCCTCCAGAATCATCTGAATCCGGTGACCAGATATTCATCAGGATGACTGGAGATGACCCAGGATGAGGCACTTGGGGTTAAGTGACTTGCCCAAGGTCACACAGCTAGTGAGCATCAAGTGTCTAAGGTGAGATTGGAACTCAGGTCTTCCTGACTCCTGCAGTGGTGCTCTATCTACTGCACCACCTAACTGCCCCTTATAAACAAATTAGTGGAGCAAGGAATAGTGTATTTATCAGATTTGTGGAGAAGCTAAAGAAGAGATAGAAAGCATTATGAAGTGCAAAACAAAGTCAAGTGCAAGTCATGCCATTATTTCTCTGATGGCATGGTCTTCTTCAGCAATGAAGGACGAACACACACACACATATACCGATAGTTTGCTATACCAATGATGTCACAGGTTTGAACTCTTCTCCCAAGTACAGACGTAAAGAAATAGTGAGAAAACAGATATAGACACAGATATATAGGACAATGTGCGAAGCCTGGAGAATGCTACAATGAAGATGGTACAGTTCTGTCAAAAAGCTTAAAGTCTAGTAGGAAAGATAAGACATCAAGTAACTGATACAAAATAGAATAAGGTATACGTGAGTAGTATACAGTGCTATAAGAGATTGGTAGTGGGACATCAGAGGTATTCATCAAGGAAGGTTTCATGGAGTAAATGACATTCGAGCTAGGTCTTAAAGAACCAGGAGGATCTCAGCAGGTGGAAACTGAAGACAGAATATGTGGAAACAGGCAAGATCCGAACAAGTTTAGTGGGTAGAGAATATGTCAGTTTGTCAGGATTGCTGAGTATGTGAAGGGCAGTAGTGTGAGAGAAGGAGGTCCATGTTAAGTGCTCTAGAAGTGCCATAGACAACATATACTACGATACACAAGCAGAATCCTCATCCACAAATTTGCTAACTGTCCCATTTTGCTGTAGACTTTAGACATTGTCTAAATAACAATGCTAACGTAGGATAATGCACCACTCACTTTATGAAAGTTACATAAATGTAATGCCACACATTTTTAATGATTCCCATTAGGTTTAGAATATCTTGTATCAAAACATTGTTCATGGATCCATATTCTCACATTTCTCCATCAGGGTTTAAGCAATAAGCTGACACAGGGAATCTTAGTAATATTTTTGATGTAAAAGCTGCCTGATGATGGAGACGTCCAGCTGTGCTGAAGTCAAGTTTTGTAATTACTGTACACGGGGAGTGCAGAGTCGGGAAACAGAAACCTTCTAACAACTGGCAAGATGTAGAGACAGCCCGTAAAATGTGACAGTGTATTATAGGCCAAGTTTTGTAAGTGACCTCAAAACCTGCATGTGCGTTTATATCCCCAAGCTCTGATTTGCACATATAAATAGATTTGTAAGTTTTTGGTAAATGGGATGATATTTTAGTAATTTGTGTCTCTGAGATACAACTACATACAACTGTAGCTATGTTTCAGATACCAACTTAGAATTTAGCAATTAAGTCTAATGTTCTAGCTTCTCCAAGAGGGGTATTTAAAAAGTTTTCAAGTAAATAAAAGCATAAAAATGGCTCTTTACCATGAATTTTGAAAATAATATTTTTCAAAGTATAAAAGAACTCTACAAACTTTACCTCTTTGCTCCTCTGTACATTACTACTCCATCATCCCCTACCAGTGCTTTCTCTTTAAAAACATAGCCTCCATGGAAAAGAATCTAGTGGAATTCACACAAAGAATGGTTTGCTATGGAGGGTAAATTGCCAGATATAAAAGTTTAGTTTATAGTGTTACAGATTTGGATTTTGAAAGCTGAACTCTATTTGTGCAGAGCCCTGGCAGATTCTGCAACTGCAAAAATACTGCTGGAATTCATCATCCTTTTTACTGGGGCTTGTCACTGAGGGAATGAAGAGGTGGGGACACATTTCCTGTGTTGTGGAAAAAACGTCAGGTACAGGCAGATGTACAGGTGTGACCTCCTTGCCCTGTTGACAGGGAGGGGCTAGACCTGCTTTTCTATAATTCTGAATTTTGAGCAACTAATGAAAAAGGTTTCCCTTCATGGTGATGGTGACCAGTGGGCTTTTCACCCACCCTCTTGGCTCATGCTGATGGCAAATAATTAGACTACAAGGAATAATATATTGTCGAGTGGAGTGGGAAATGCCAAAAGAAAAAATCTGCTGGATGAAGTCCATTTGTCCTGTGTTCATTTCTAGCCCTGTAAACAAACACAGCTGTTGAGTGATCAGTGCTCAGATGTGGTGAAAAAACAGTGATGCATTGGGAGTGAGATCACAGCAGGGGGAAAAAAGTTACGTTATAAGGCTCCAGGAGGAGAGGGCTGTCCTCAGCTGGGTTTGGACTGTATATCTTCATCTGTGTATTCCAAGATAACTTGGGTGTGAGCAAAGTGAACTCTTTGTGTTTTCAGCTAATACAGTTGAGGGTAAAGAATGATCAGCATGGGAAAATTTAGGGGAAGAAAAGAAATCTGCAGTTTATTCTGCTGCTTTACCAGATTTAACCATTAGTTCACAAATAGGCTCTTAGCTGCCTTTTGGGTGGGATGGGGTAGGAGGCACAAACCTTATGCTTTTTTCTCAAAAGTGCACGACTTTGAGCAAAAGACATTAGCTATCCATGGGCCAAATATCCTAGATTTCTGGCAATGCTGAGTCTTGGACTCCCCCTCTCCCTCCCAGTAACTTAGATTTGTGTTATGATATCTTCTGCCAATTGACTTGAAAGGGCTAAAGATGTTTTCCATTACAGAGAACCTGTCACTCTGATGTGACAAACTTTTTTTTAAAACTCTGTCAGTGGTTTCCTTTCACTACTTAATGTGGTGGCCAGATTTCACCAACAGGGTGATCTACCAATTTTTAGCTGCCTCACAAATTCTGGTACTTGGTCTCCTGCTCAGAGACAAGGAGGAGAGGACTATGGGAAAAGTGGCTTCAAGAATCTCAAATGGTCAGGTGGCCATGAATTTAGGTGATTGCTGGAAAACTTGGAGAAGGTGACTGAGAAGGACTCCATCCTTGTCATGGAGATGTTATCACTATTGTAACTGGTCACTAAAGTGGCTCCAGAGCCAGTTGCCACAGTTATTAGTAGCCATGACAAAAAAATCTTCTCTTTCTATTACTGTGGATTAGTCCATAAGACCTATTCTAGACTTCTGTTTCTCCTTTACTACACATCCCTGTTCTCAGTTCCTGGTTTGTAATACAGATTGGAGTCCGGGCTTGTAAAACTTGGGTAACTTGTGTAAATCAGGAGATTCACTTCAAGGATTAAATCTAGTCTCACTTTTAAACTGTATACTACAGTGGAGAAAGTCTCTTAGTCTGACTGGACAGTTTAGTGTAGCTGAAATTTTTACTAAAGCTGACCATGCACACCAATGATCAAATGGACCAAGAAGCACCAATACCCATTCTGTTTTGCCAGGTTAAAAATTGGGGCTGTTGTGTGTTTTGGGAATTAATTGATGACTTGCTTCACCATAGAGATTAACATCTCTCCCCTGGTCTTTCTACCATTGTTAAAGAAGACTTCTGTCTAACACATATAAAATGTGCTTTTCAAATGTCAGTGGAATATATCCCGTTCTCTTTCCACATAAAGCCTTATTTCCCCTCTTAGAACAAGGAAGTCCGCATCATGAGAAGATTCTGTTCATAGGATCCTAGTTGGAAGGGACCTTGGGGGTCATCTAGCAATCCCTACCCCATTTTATAAATGAGGAAATTCAGACTAGAGAAGTTTTTATTTGTCCAAGGTCACAGAGATTGGTGAGAACTAATGTCTAAGGCACTCCAAATCTGCTGCAACAGTCTCAATTGAGACTTGCAAGGTTTTTGTGGGATTTTTCTTTTATTCCCTGGAGCCTCCCCAGTTCATTAGGATCAATTAGCAAATGATTTTAATAAAGCCAAAGCTGTGGATCTAATCCTTGCATGGGCCCATTTATCTTCCTGTAGAGAAAAAGCAATGTTATATCCCATAAACCCAGAATAATTGTGTCACAAGTACAGGCCTCAGTTACTGGAGAGATAAAGTGCAAACTGGATTACTATCTTCAGCTGCCACTATTAAAAAACAACAAAGGTCACATTCATATGCAAAAGGTTACAAAATTAACAAATGTATACTAAGCACCTACATGCTATAAAGCAGAATGCAAAATGTATGCTTGTCAAAAAGACTATTTTATGGAGAACTCACATGGGGCATGTGACCACATGGTGGATCAGAAGAAGTGATACAAGGACGGTCTCTCTCAAGAACTTTGGGTTTGACTGTGCAACATGGGAGGCACTGGCACAGAACCGCTCAGCATGGTGTGCCTACATCAGAAAGGGTGCTGTGCTCTATGAGCAAAGCAGAATTGAGGCAACACAAAGTAAATGCAGGATGCACAAATTTGGGATATTCACCCCAAATATTCACATGGACTATCTGTGCCCAACCTGTGGTAGAGCATTCTGAGCTCGTATTGGTCTGATCAGCCTCAGTCAGACAGACAGAACTTCACTTTATCGTGGTGATGTCATTTTGGTCCTCTTCGAGAACAAAGGACAACCACCAACCAACCAGTCTTAAGAAGTAGTGTGGAAGAGCAGAAGGAAACAATAGAAAGAAACTCAGTATGAAGAAAAAAGCCTTCCAGCAGGCTGCCCTTTTCTTTTAGAAGGAAAAAAATAGGGAGGAGTGCGTGGGCTGTAGTTGCTTGTGGGAAGCAAAGGATCTTAACATAATGAATTAAATAAAAATAGAAAGTCCTTCCTCTTTCCCCTACCCCTCTTGTAAAGGTAACCTTAAATTTGACCAAGTATCTTTAAAAACAAAACAACAACAAAAAATCCTCTTACCAAGGGAAAGGGCTGTTAATTAAAGCATATCATAGGAGAGTGGAACTTGAGTGTCTGTGCTGAAGGATAAGGCATAGGTCAAAACACTAACCAGAGGAAAGTGAGAGAGAAAGTTTTGCCTAAACAAAGACCCTGGAGGCAAAGGAAAGGTGATTTGATTTCCTGAGTAAAGAAGATGCATAACTTACTGCTAAAGCTTCAACAACAAAGAAGAGTTAACAAACAAACAAAAACCAAAAAAGACCGGAAGTACCAGGACAGTAACTCAGAAGAGGAAAGTAATGCATATTAGAAGTTTTTGAAGAAATGAAGACTTTTAGAAAGATAGTGTAAAAGAAATAAGAGCTGTAGAAGAAAAACCTAAAAAATAATCAGTAACCTAAAAGAAGAGGTACAGAATCCTACCCTAGTAACAAACACTCTAAAACTCAGGATGGACCAAACAGAAGTTAATGACTCCAAGAGACAACAAAAATTCTTGAAACAAAGCCAAAATAGTGAGAAAATAGCTAATCAAAAAAACCACTAACCTTTAAAAATAAATCAAGGAGAGAGAACACAAGAATCATTACTGACTGAAATACATAACCAAAAAAAAAAAAAACCAAACCTGGATATCATATTTTAAAGAAAATTATTACAGAAAATTGCCCAAAAATATTAGAAAAAGAAGGTGATATAAAAATAGGGGGAAAAAATCCACTAGTCATCTCCTGAAAAACAAACAAAACAAAATGAAAACTACTAGGAATGTCCCTGCCAAAATCTGAAGTTTTGAGATAAAAGAAAAATATTCTGGAAACAAAAAGAAAGAATTTAAATATCAGTAGTAACCTCAATCAAGATTTGTTAAATATGATTATTATTAAATAATGCTTAAAGGCTATCAGTACAATGGAACAAAGAATATAGGGGATATTCCGAAAGAAAAAAGATAAATGTTTACAACAAGAATAACTTACCTAGAAAAATGACGGGTAATTTTGCAAGGGAAAACAAAAAACAGTTTTCAATGAAATGGAGAACTTTTAAACATTCTTAATTAAAAAACAAACCGAGCTGAAAATGAGCTCTGAAATACAAATACAGGAGTTAAGAGAAAAATTTTTAAAACTTAAATTCAAGGGAACTGTAAGAAGAGACTTTTTAAAGATGAACCATTTGCATTCTAATGGGCCAGGACATTAAGAGTTCTTTCCGAATCCTAGTGGTGCAAGGGGTTCTAGAGATAGAATTGAGATAGAAGACTTATTGTTTTATTATGTTTTGAAAAGGTACAAAAAAGGAAAAGGAAATATTAGAAAGGATATATTAAGGAAACTGGGAAGAAAGATGGGAAACTTGTTAACAAACATAAACAAGGCATGCAAATAGAAGCATACACAAAAATGAAAGGATTGGAAGGAGTAGGCCTCATGTCAACTTCACTGTTATCTAAACTGTTCAAAAAAGTCAGGACACAGATACACACACACAGAATTTGGCATAGGAGTACATTAAACTCAACAGGGGTACAAATAGAAATGAGAGGAAAGGATGTATGAGGTGGAAATTCAGGGAGGGATTAGTCATAAGCAAAGCAGACCCTGAGTTTGGAAGATTAAAGGGAAGGAAAATAGATGATAAAGTAAACTGGAAGAGAAGAATACAATATATGTTAGAAAATAGGATAGATGGACACAAACAATCAACTACTGTTAATTATGAATGTGAATAGGATAAAGTCACCCATAGAAGAGATTAGCAGAATGGAGTAGAAAGCAAAAAACCTAATAATCTGTTGTTTACAAAGCTTATACTTAAAAATGTAAAAACAGTAAACAAATACTTATTCAGAGCTTAATATATTGTGCTAAGTGGTTTACAAATATTTACAAATGCTGTTATTATCCCCATTTTGCAGTAGAGGAAATTAAGGCATGTAGGGGTTAAGTGACTGGCCTGTGATCACAGAGATAGTAAGTATTTGAGGCTGGATTTGGACTCAGGTTATCCTGATTCCAGGATCAGTAATCTATCCACTGAACCACTTTGGTACCTAGCATAAAAACTTATAGCAAATTAAAATAAAGGGTTAGAGCAAAATTTGTTATTCATAAGCGGGACAATAAAAAAAGTATGAGTATCAGTTATTGTTTCAGTAAAGGAAATAACAGAAATAGACTTAATAAAAGAGATAAGGGGGAGGACTCTATTTTACTAAAGGTAAGATTGGTGATTGATTTCAGTACTCTGTGTGTGTGTGTGAGAGAGAGAGAGAGAGAGCACAGCTCGTAAATATTTAAAGGAAAATCTACATGAGTTAAAAGGAGAAATTATAAAAATATTATAGGAGGAACTCAACTTATCCCTATCATCCCTGAATAAATTTAACCAAACAATTAACTAGAAAAAAGTTAAGGACCTGAATTGAATTTTAGTAATGCAGATATGATAGACTTCTGGCAATTATTAAATGGAAACAGAAAGGACCATGCATATTTCTCATCTGAAAAGGCACTTTTACAAAATTGATCCTTTTACAAAATTGATCCTATCTTGGGATGGAAAGAGCTTCGTCAATAAATGCAAAACAGATCAATGAATTGGACATACAACTAAAAATGTTAGAAAACCAAAAGTTAAAAAACCAAATAAACACCAAAATAGAAATCCTTAAAAATCAAAGAAGAGATAAAAAAGCTAGAAAATGGGGTTTTTCACCTATTGAATTAATAAATAAAATAAGAAGTTAGTTTAAAAAATGGAGACAAGCCAGTTGCTAATTTGATTAAAAAGAAGAAAGAAAATCAAACCACCGGTATCAAAAGTAAACATGGAAAATTCCCAACAAATAACAAAGAAGTAAAGGATATTATTAGAAATTAGTTTGCCCAACTATAAGCCAATAAAACCAACTTAATTGAAATAAATTAAAATTTGCACAACATGAAATACTCAGAATAACAGAATAAAAAACAGAGGATTTAAACAAGGCAATTTTCAAAAGACAAAACCAAATAAATCATAAATGAATTTCTAAGGGAAAAAGACTCCAGGACCAGATGGATGATTCACAATGAATCCTAAGAAATATTCAAAGAACAGTTAATTTCAATATTGCATAAACTTTACAAAAATAGCAAATAAGATCTTGCCTAATGATATTGTCTTTATAAATAAACCAGGGAAAATCAAAACAGAAAAAGGAAGCTATAATGCAATATTGCCAATGAACATCAAAGCAAAAATTTTAAATAAAACATTAGAAGAGATTAAAACCATATATCACATTATTATACACTAGGACCAAGTTTGATTTATACCAGGAATGTAGGATTGGTTTAATATTAGGAAAACAGTAAACTTAATTAAGCATATTAAAAATAACATCCACAAATATCATATTATTATATCAATATATTCAGAAAAAGCTTTTGACAAAATATAATTCTTCTTTCTGTTATCAACATTAGAAAACATAGGAATAAATGGTTCTTTCCATAAAATGATAGATAATATATATCTAAGAACAAAATGTACAATTACATGGAAAAGAAATAAATTAGATTCCTAATAAAATTAGGGGTGAAAAAAGGATGTCCATTATTAACACTTCTATTTGACATAATAGTAGAAACATTGGCTATAGAAATGACAAGAAAAAGAGATTAAGAAAATAAGCATAGGTAAAGAAGAAACCAAACCATCAGTTTATGGAGGTGATATGATGACACACTTATAAAGAACCAACTAAAAATAAGTTGAAACAATATCTTCAGCACATTTGTAGCGTATAAAATAATTCCATACAAATCATCAGCATTTCTATATAATACCAATAAAACCCAGTGGGAAGAGCTAGAAAGAGGAATTCCCTTTAAAATAACCACGGAATATATAAAATACTTGGGAGTGTATCTAAACACAAGAACTGTATAAATACTATAAGCCACTTTAAAGAAATAAAAATAAACCTAAATAATTAGAAAATACTCATTTCTCATGAGTAGGTCAAATCAATCTAATAAAAAAGACAATACTACCTAAATTAATTTACTTACTCCATGCGTTCCAATCAAGCTACTAAAGAATTATTTTAATAAGAAAAAAACCCCACAACAAAATCACATGGAGGCAAAAATAAAAGGGTTAAGAATATTAAGGGAAACTGAGAAAAAGTGGGAATGAAGGGGGCAAGGCAGAGACAGATTTCAAACTTTACTCAAAATAATTTGATTAAGGAAATAGAGTTCAATCAATGCAACAGATTAGATACATGGCATGGAATGGAAATCCATGTGTCTAGAAACTCCAGCTTCCTTCAAAGCATTTTATATCCCACCTCCTGGAAGAGATCTTTCCAGATTCTCTGTGATTAGCAGTCTCTTTTGAAATTACTTTGTTTATACTTTGTGTTCATAATCCATGTACATGTAGCGTTCTTCCCCAATTCCCACTAGCACTGATGATTGGTTCCTGGGAGGACAGCTGATCATTTCTCCAGAAGTACTCTGTATTGTGGGTGCTCTTTGGCCAGCCCCCCCCATTCCCTTTTTGCATGTATATAATGTATCACCTTAGAGAATGTAACTTCTTAACGGCTGGAACTGTTTTCACTTTTGTCTTTATCCCAGTGACCAGCATGATGCCAGTATGGTAGCGGGTTCTTCCTAAGTGTTTGTTGAATTGAGTTTAATATTAGTTTCCTCATCTGTAAAAATCAGAGATCCTTTATCTAGGGTCCATGAACTTAAAAAAAA
Source organism: Notamacropus eugenii (assembly GCF_028372415.1). Classification (NCBI taxonomy): domain Eukaryota; kingdom Metazoa; phylum Chordata; class Mammalia; order Diprotodontia; family Macropodidae; genus Notamacropus; species Notamacropus eugenii. The sequence goes on from NC_092875.1 coordinate 178,361,775, forward strand.
AAAAAAGATTTTGTAACTATATCAACACAATTGGGTTGTTTTTTGTTTTTTTTTTGTAATTCTAGAGGCAACTAAGTAGCACAGCAAATAAAAACTAGTCCTGGAATCAAGAAGACCTGGGTTCAAATTCAGCTTCAGACAGTTACAACCTTTTTAATCCTGGGCAAAATCACTTTTTGCCTGTTTCCTCATCTTTAAAATTGGGAAAATAATAGCGCCTACTTTCCAAGGTTGTTGAAAGGATAAAATGAGATGTGTGTGCAGCCCTTAGCAAATTTTAAAGTGCTATATAAATACTAGCTATTTAAGCAATTAAAACAATTATTTTGAGGAATCCATAGGCTTTACCAGACAGCCAAAGGAGTCCATCTCACACACATCCACAGACACACACACGTCCCAAGTCAAGAACCTCTGAACTAGATCTTGTCTAAGATCCCTTCTGAGTCTGTATCCAATGAATGGATTGGACAACAATTTAGTGTTTGTTCTTGCTATTTATGTAACTTATTTAACATGTTCGAAAGAGAATACAGTCAATTTTTACTAAATTCATTCAGGAAATGTGTAATGAATTAAATTAGTGCAGCAATGCAGGATGGGAGAAAATATACACAAAAGAAAACAAAAATCCACCCAAATACCCCATATGATTGCTGAACTGGAAAGGAGTCTGGACAATGGTAGAGGGACTAGCCTGATGGGAAGGACAGGTGAGCTAATGTTCCATTAATTCTCCTTAACTCTATAAGTGCCAAAAATGAGGCATAAACTGAGAGTATCTTCAATCTAAAATTTATTGAGCTGTGGTCATCTTAAACACAGGTGTGTTCAATTTGTATGCCCTGTTAACATCACATTTGTAAGGATTTAAAATTTTTGTTTTGTTTTCTGACCCCTGAATTTAAATCCGAAAGACTTATCTGGTCCAGACACCTGGTATAAATCAAGCATGAGGAAACACTTGCAGTATTTCCTATAAAGTGCCTTGGCATTGCATTAACATTTATTTTTTAAAAAGATAGCTTAATTCCTCCTCCGTATGTCCTGTTTTTAAACTTCTTTCAAAAATTTTATTATTAACTCAATAATAATCAACAAACAGGAACACTTAAATCGACAAAGAACAAAAAAGAGGGCTGTATGTGAAACCACTTTTTGTGATTCCTTATGATAAGCCTGTTTTTTCCCCTTATTCATAAAATCATAGATTTAAAGCCAAAAGGGACCTTAGAGATCATTCAATTCAACCCTTTCACTTTACAGATGAGGAAACTGAGGTTCAGAGAGATTAAATGAGTTGTATGGGGTCTCATACGTACGTAGTTGTTAACAGAGTTGGGATTTGTATCCAGATCCTTGACTCCAGAGCCAGACTCTTTCCACTACACTACAGTGGCATCACCTGGCTATTTATTTTTTTAAAACTTTATTGATAACTTTTTATTTTTTAATCATAGTAATTCCAGTCTTTTAAAATTGCCCTTCCACTTCTGTAGCAACCAATATAATTTTTGCTGTTCAGTCATTTTTCAGCCATGTCCAGCTCTTTATGACCCCATTTGGGGTTTTCTTGGCAAAGATATTAGAGTGGTTTGCCATTTTCTTCTCCAACTCATTTTACAGATGAAGAAACTGAGTGATGCGAACAGGGCTAAGTGACTTAACCGAGGTCACACAGCTAAGAAGTGTCTGAGGCCAGATTTGAACTTAGGAAGATGAGCTTTCCTGACTCCAGGCTCAAAACTCTATCCACTGTGCTGCCAGCTGTCCTACCAGTATAGTGCCCAAGCTTAATAGCTTATGCAACACAGTCCTACCACTTCTGTAATTCGCTGTTTATTGAATTAGGACTACATAGATTAAATTATTTTAGACACTACCAGCAACAAAGTGATGCAGTGGATAGAGTGCTGGGGCTGGAGGCAGGAAGGCTCATCTTCCTAAGTTCAAATCTGGCCTCAGACACTTCTTAGCTGTGTGACCCTGGACAAATCACTTAACCCTATTTACCTCAGTTTCCTCATCAGTCAAATGAGCTGGAGAAGCAAATAGCAAACTGGTTCAATATTTTTGCCAAGAAAATCCCAAAAGGGTCACAAAGAATAGGACATGGCTGAACAACAAAGCACTATGTTTTAGTTTTAAAAGTTTAATTAGTGCTTTTTGTTGTTTATGCCACAGTATTTCTCACCAACACTCCCCCCAAACCTTCACATGTTAACAAAGAAAATCGGCAAAATCAGAAGATACAGCAACTCTAGCAACCTGCCCCTGTGGTCAACCACTTCTCTTCCAAGAGGAGAGTGGTGTGTTTCATCATCAGCAATAAACCAATTTTGAAGAAACTGAATCTACTTTTAATTATCTCAGCATTTAAGAACTTACTGCAAGATTAAAACATGTGTTTATTACATCATTATTAGATGCTCTTTTCCGTTTCTTTTAGTTCTCACACCAACAAAAACAAGAATAAAGCAAGTATGATTTTGAGAATTAATAGAAACCACAAATTGCAATTGGGTGTGCTCTCTCCAGATTTTGTGGAATACTGTTGGAAAGTATATTTGTGGAGAGGGAAGGGGATATGTGTTCTTTACTGCTAACTATAGGTTTAGTGTTAGCACAATGTCCCAAACAGAAAAATGTTCTGTCAACAGAATAAAATGGTCACACTTAAACAGTGATTCCCAAGTTGTTAGTTTTTTTAATTTAAATTTTGATATCATATTATATTGGTTGGTTTTGTAATATCAGGATATTTCTCCCTAAATGTGGCACATGTTTGTTTTGTTATAGTAAATTAAAATGAATTTTTAGGGAGTGAAGCTAGAGATAATAGAAGACATCCAACAGCTGCAAAACCAAGGTAGCTAAATATAGCAAAGGTGAGACTCAGAGTATCTATATCTATCCATAGCTATATCTACATATGGATGCATAAATATACATGTATACGTGTGTGTGGAAAATATACAGTATACAAGAAAATATACATTTTTGTGTGTGCATCTCCCTATATGTTGATGAATGTAACTTGAAAAACAATTGATATACCAAGTTAAACTGTAGCCAAGGAGACAATTAAGACTTTCATTCACAGAATATTACCCATTGATTGTGTGATACTTTTTTCAAAGTCTGACATTTTTGCAGCTCTGCCAAATGGTTCATGTTCAATCCTGGTGCTATCTTTTCTTCTCCATTTATTTACACTCAGGGGCATAGCACAATATAACTCTAAGAGGATTTGTTTATGCTTATGGCATCATAGGCAAAGCCTGAAGAGTTCCCATTTAGTTTCCATATTCCAGAGGGTGTTAGGGAGGGAAAGAGAGAGTATGGAACATCTGGTATTAATAGGGTCCATTCATCACAATAAATTTCCCCAGTGGACGTTGTTGGGCAGGGTTCTAGGGAGTAACAGCTCAGAAGTTCTAGTCCCCACCCAAGAAAGCAGAGGTCACTGTAGGGAGGGTCCTTCAGATTGTATAAGAAAAAGAAAAATAGGTAAATCTAACTTTGCCATAATCCTATACTGTAAGCACAGGCTTAGAGTACAGAAAAGGTATTTATATGAAAATTGAATATGTATAATGGAAATCTGCCACTAATCAGAATATACATTTTGAGATAAGCCTCAATTAGTGGCCTGGATTTTAAAAATTATAATGCCAAAGAGTATGAGAGAATTAGGTAGGTAAACATACAAGACTGCAGCTTTAGTTGGATGGACACATATAAGATTTTTGAGATTAAGTTTTTCGATGATTCTAAAGCAAGCATTTTTTGCAGTTGGACCAGAACAAGACAGGCATATGAAAATTTCTCAAGAGTGGCTAAATAAATTAGTACTTAACCTGTATTTACAATCCAAGGTGCCAGTATTTTTTTTTTATCTTCATTGCTATGCAAGATTTTTTCCTCATTTAAAAATTTTTATTTTTAAAATAATATTTTATCCCCCCCTCAACTATATGGAGAAATAATTTTTAACATTTATTTTAAAGAATTTTTGAGTTCCAAATATTCTCTCCTCCTCCCTTATCTCCCCTCTCCCTGAACTGGTACACAGATAGGTTATACATGTTCAGTCATGCAAAACATAATACCATATTAGTCATGTTGTAAAGGAAGACACAGACTCAAAGGAAAAAAAACATAAAAAAATAGAGAAAGTGAAAAATAGTATGTTTTAATCTGCCTTTAGACTCCATCAGTTCCTTCTCGGAAGGTAGATAGTATTTTTTATCATGAGTCCTTTGGAATTATCTTGGATCATTGAATTACTGACAGTAGTTAAATCATGTACAACTGATCATCATACAATATTGTTACTGTGTGCAGTGTTCTAGTTCTGCTCATTTCACTTTTGTGCAAGATTTTTTTTTTTTTTAGAAGAACCTCTGAACTTGTATGGAAAGACACATTGATGCTGCCCTTACTACACAGTGATCTGTGTCTTTAGGCAGCATGGGATCAGAGTAATCACCCTACCTTGGCCTGGCCTAGAAAGGAAGGACAGTAACTCTGAGATTCTGGGCAAGAAAAGCCAATTGATCAGAGAGAGAACGAAAACTAACTTCAGTGCTTTAAAAACCATTCTGTGTTAACTGAAAAACATGAGACGGTGCCTGTAATATTACTTAATTCCACTTGATTCAAAACACTTATTAATCTTCTGTTGTGCGTCACATACTGTGCTAGAGCATTTGGGATATAAAGATGAAAAACAATGCAGTTCTTACCTTCAAGGCACTTAAGTTCTTGAGAGTAGAAAATAGAAGTACACAAAGAAATATAACACAAGGTAGAATATGATGGGGCAAAGGAAAGATTACCTGTTGGATGATTGTTTTAACAAGGGTGTCTATGGCTATATTTTGGGAACAGGGTCAACATACGAAGTTATTTACCTTTCTTGAAGCTCATCACAGTTGTTTACATCTCATTGGCATTTGCATGCTCCATGCATCCATTCAACATGGTCTCGGTGTCACCTTTGTACAGCAAATCCTCTGTCCTATGGAACTTATGTCCTAAATTCTCCCTAAACTAAATGATAGCCAGTAGGACTGACCCTGTGTGTTAAAGGTAGGATTAAAAGCTCTCTCCAGCCCTGGTTCAATTCAAATTGACTCAGTAAGCATTTATTAAGCACCTACAGTATATGTGGCAAGCACTGTTAGGTTCTAGTGACAAAAAGAAAAAGAAATCCCTGGCCTCAAAGAGCTTATCTTTTATTAGAGGAAACAAAAATGCACATAGATAAGTATATGCAAAACATTTTCAAAGTTCATGGAACATTCTGGAGAGAGGAAAACACTAATAACTGAGTGGATCAGGATAGGCTTTCTATAGGACTTAGCATTTGGCCTTAGCTTTGAGGGAAAGCTGCTGATTCCCTGAAGCAGAGGTGAGGAGGGAGATTATTCCTTTCATAGGGGAAAGCCTATGCAAAGTCACCGAGATGGTAAATGTGATGTTGTATATGGAGAAGATCAAGTTAGTCTGGTTGGAATGCAGAGCATGTGAAGAATGACATCCCCCTTTTTCCCCTCCTGCTGATACACTGTGAAGCTGGTGTCCTTCCTATCACTTAACATTAGGATTAGGACGCTCCTTTTCCAACGGATTTCTCCAACCTTGTCCTGAGACTAACAGGGCACCTAAGTTACCACCTCCCTCCCCATTTACTCTCCGTAGCACTTATTATTCAAATAACCCAAGGCTGTCAATTACCTGTCTTAGTTACCATTCCTATCCCAAGTAGAGCTGTCTTAAGCAAAGTCAAGTCAGCAAACATTGGTTAAGCACGTGCTGTGTGCCAGACGTGCTAAGTGCTGGGGATACAAAGAAAGGCAAAAGATAGCCCCTGCCCTCAAGATGCTCCCTGTCTAATGGGAGAGACAACATGCAAACAGCTTTGTACAAACAAGACTTTGTTGATGATGATCAATCATGTCCTACTCTTTGTGATCCCATGGACCAGAGCTTGCCAATACTGTCCATGGAATTTTCTCGGTAGCCATACAGAAGTGGTTTGCTATTTCCTTCTCCAATGGATTAAGGCAGACAGAAGAGCGATTTGCCCAGAGTCGCACTGCTAGTAAGTGTCAGAGGCTGGATTTGAACTTCGTTCTTCCTGATTCCAGGTGCAGACCTTGATCCACTAAATCATCTGGCTGCCTCTCATGCTTAAGCATGAGAATTATTCATTGTATCTAAGCCAGAGAAATACAAGTGAACTAAAAGTCTGGGACAAAATACTGGAGGAATTTTTGATGCTAAATGCTCTGTGAACTCAGGACCCTATCTCCAATGTAAAGATTCTGTGTGAATTAGAAGGAAACATTCTTTAGAAATCTGAGGATGAGACCAAGACTAGGTAAATGTAGAATGTAGGCTCTCCATGATTAGCATCTGGGTTGTTTTGTTTTTTTTAAATCTTAAAGAAGATATATACAGGGAAAATAAGTGATAATCTCAGGGAGAAGATAGTTCTGTTAAGGGGGAACTGGAAAGGCTTCTTGAAGATGAGATTTTAGCTGAGGCTTGAAGGAAGCCAGAGAAATCAAGAGATGGCGATGAGGAGGAAGGGCATTTCAGGCTTGGGGGACAACTAGTGAAAATGCCCAGAGATGAGTGTTTTGTGTGAGGAACACCCAGGAGACCAGGATCAATAGATTTTAGAGTATGTGGAATGGTCCAAGGTTTGAAGGAGGAATGAAGGACTTTAAAAGACTTAGAGAAGATTGTTGGAAGGAAGTTATCCAGAGTCAGCAATGAAAGGTGATAATTGCAATACAGAAAACTTATGTTTCTGTTAGTACTCTGAGCCCATCAGTTTTCTGTCTGGAAGTAGATAACATTCTTTATCAGGAGTTCTTTGGAATTGTTGTGGATCATTGTGGTGATCAGTTACTAAGTCTTTGCCACTTGATTATTTCTTGCCTTCTCAATGAGTGGGGAAGAGGGAGGGAGAAAGAAAATCTGGAAGTGAAGATAAAGTAAAATTGAATAAAACAAAAGAAGCCTTATTTTTCTTAACGATCTCTTCTCCTTTTTCCAGGCCTGGAAATTGTGTTCTTCTCTGAATCCCAGGACTTTCAAATGACAACATCCCTTTCTCTTAGAGTCCTGTGCTTTCCTAAAGAAAATGCATGAAAATAGGGCTAAGGCAAGGGTTCTTAACCTGAGGTATATACATTTTTAAAAATTGATATTTTATTTTGATGTAATTGGTTTAAAAACATTATTCTGAGAAGTGGTTCATAATGCTTGGGGCAACTCACCCCTGTGTGGCTGCAGAATGGCTAAAGTTCTCTTATGATGTCATCATGCCACTGTCGCTGCACATCCTACTCCATCTTCACTGAGTTTTTCGCTGGTTTCCCTGGGACATCTCTTCTGGTTTTTAGTGCAGTATGGGTTGAGCTGTTCTCTGCTACCATTTGCTGGTTTTCAACTCTGTAGTCTCCCCAGGGCTATCTAGTGCTTGGTTACTATCTCCTTTCAACTAACATAGAAAAGTATGCAAAGCTGTACAGTTACACCCATCTAGGCATTCCAACAGGGGAAGCCTAACTAAGATCAATCAACAAGCACTTTTAAGTACCTATGATGTGCCAGGTACTGTGCTAGTGATGGGAATACATCAATATAAATGAAATGATCCCTATCCCTAAAGAACTTACATGCTATAGGAGGAGACAACATAAACACATGTAAATACATGCAAAATATATACAAGGCAATATGGAGGTGGAGAGGCGTAGTAGCAGAGTGGGGATCCGGAAAGGTCTAATATAGGAACTGACCTTTAGAGGTGTGATGTTTAAAAAGTCCAAGAGACATAGTTTCTGGGTAATTTCATCATTGTATTAATAAGGCTAGCATGTTTATTAATAAAAAAAGGTCAGTGGTACTCTCTAATGCCAAAGATCCCTCATGGTGGTGGTGCACAGTTTACATGTCTTTGGAAGAGCAGGTGTTCCTGAGGGTGGCAATCAACTCTGGTTAGCTAACAATTAATGAGAAAATGAGTATTATAATGAGATGTGGGCTCATTCTAATGAGGGTCTTGGGAGTATATGACTTAGATTACCTAAGTCTTGGTCAAAGAGACTTATCAATATACATACTGGAGAGGTGATCTATTCCTACCCCAGACCTGTCTGACTAAACACAATGAACAGGAATTCACTAATTCTCTTAGCCTGGTTGGGTTTTTGCCCAAATATAGCTAGATAAATAGATACACGCATATGTTATATAAACACACACATACATATCTTGTTTGTACATATTTGTTTGCATGTTCATTATGTAATTTAGGGTTCAAACATTCCTTTTAACTCCTTTCAGATCCTTGCTTGTCAGTCTGCAATCCCCCCCAAAATTTTAGTAATTCCATCCAACTCCTCTGCATGAACTATATAGAGCTGATGTCTTTCGCTTTCCTCCTCAGTTCCCATAGTGTTCCTGGTTGGCAAACTGATGGACATGGGGGCAAGAACCAAAAAGTGCTAGGTAAAGCCTGAGATCATCTCCAGTTCATCCTGTATGTGTCTTGTTTGCACATCATTGTTTATCTCCCCCAATATTTTGTGAGCTCTTTGAGGCCAGAAATATTTTTTACTTTCTTTGTATCTCAAGAGCATACCACATACCGCAGTATATAGTAGATGCTTAATAAATGCTTGTTGAATTGACTTTTTCCACCTGTCTTCTGCCTGGGAAAGAAACCTTACTTGTCTTCCTACATTTAGAAAAAAGATATTATAGGAACGTTCCAAGTATGTATATGAATGTTTTAAGAGGTTGTATTAAAAAACGAATTCCTACTTCATCTTCTCACTTTCTACTGTTTCTTCACAAAAGAGGGGTATTCCCCTAAAGGGTTAAGAATTCAATTAAATTTATTCCAGTCAGTATTTATGCCATGCAGAAATTATATCTGACTGTCCTGCTATTAAATATGTGTCCATTGTATATCATTTGCATACTGGGGAGATAGGAGTAGGAGTTATAGAACTGTGTTTTCTATTTCTCTTTCCTTACCCAGCTTCCATTTGCAGGGCTCTTCCTAGTAAGTAAACTTCGAATTCTTGAACTTGAAGACAGTGATATGATAGTAAGGTTTGGTAATAGGAGATCTGCTTCCTAAAGAATAGTGTTTGAATAATAGGATTGAAGCAAAACAAATAAAACATTTGGTCACTGTTTTCTTGGTGGATATACATCCCTTTCCTTTTCCCTGACTTTGAATACCTTGAAAATTTAAAGTATATAAACAGATGCTTTTAGGCATTTAAAAAAAATCATTGTCAGATGCTTGAGTAACAAGTTTGGGGTTGGGCAAAGCTTAACAACTGAAATACAAACATCTCTTCAAGAGAGGTATATCATAGAGGCAGTGTGCTGTTTTGGGACATGTGTACTCTCACTGATCTGGGAATCAGGCAGGAGTGTGCTGGAGCCACACCAAACAGGCTTTGAGCCAATTGTTAAATTTTTAGTGTGCGTATTTATACCTCAGAAGCCCTCAAACGTTACAGATCAAGGCTTGGTTTATTTTGTTGATCGTCTAAACTTAAGAAGGTGATGAAGAAGATGTTAATGAAAATTAAGTTTAAAAATGTGTCATGCATAAAATTTTTTTTCCTGAGAGCTGGTTGTTAAACATTTACCAGTACATGTCATTAGACATGAACCGTATATTGAGATTAATCACTAATTTTCTGTTTGATCTTGGGTAATCATTTATCCTTTCTGGGTCTCATTACCTGTATTTATGAAAACGAGGGGAATATAGTAAATGATCTCTAAGTTGCTTTCCAGTTTTAGATCTATGATGTTAATAATGCTATGAGTCAGATGACCCAAGTTCAGAGTCTTAGCTCAGCAATTAACTTGATGTTTAATTTGGGCAAGTCACTTCCTTCCTCTGGGTCTCAGTTTTCTCATCTACAAAACTGGGGAAGGGATTTGATTCTTAAATTTTATGATTTTATTGGAGTGTCCGTATAAAATGACATGAATCACAAAACCACAAATCATTAATCTATTTTTTATATGCAATCCCCCTTTCAATATGGTTGCTTGCTTTATCCTCAGGCAGGCTGAAGAGTGGATGGTGTGCACACAATAGAAGGAATGTTCCCACTGTGTCTGCAGAATTCAGATTGTTTTGACTCCCCACTACCACCAGCACAGCCTGATCATGTAAAAGAGTCCCCACTGAGTATGCTGAGTTCAAGCTGTAGTGTTAGAAGTGTTTAAATTGGCCTAAGTCCACGGTTTTGCCCCACAGCACAAGGCAAGATTGTGTAAATTCCCTTGCATCCTATGTGTATTCAGTTTAGGCCTAAGAGCTTATTTACTCCTTGTCATTGTCATCAAATAACTGGTAAAAATCTGCAGAGACGCAGATGACCACGATGGATTCTTGCTGTCCTTCATTAGAAGGGGAGGTCCGCTGGAAGTAGAGCAGATATATTCTAAAGTGATTGTGATGTGAAACCAAAAGCCTCAATAAAACAAAACAAAACAAAAATCCAGCAGAATAATGTAGTGGAAATCGATGTGGATTTTTAACGGATGACCCCAGGGGTTTAAATCCCAGCTCCTGCTTGCTGCCAGTTGAGCGAAGGACCCAGGCAATTTGTCCTTTCCTTGTGTTCATCTTCGTTAAGAATTCCTTACAAGAGAAATAAAATGAACTTCAAAGAAAGTGGAAGTGTGCTTAGAGTTAATAGGAATCAAAGTCCTCCCCTTTTTCCTTATTGGCTGAATGTCAGGTCCAGGTTTTAGGATTTAAAACTCGGAAAAAAGTTTATTCATCATGTTATCCAACTCTTATTATTTCACAGATGAAAAGAACTAAAGCCTAGTGAATTTAAATTATATCCCCAAATTCACACAGGTAGTAAGTAGTAGAGCTAAGATAGAACTCGGGTCCTCTGGCTTCAGATCCAGTGTTCTCTCCCTCATAACCCTTTGCCTCTTTTTTTTTTTTTTCAATTTTTCAAAAAAAAAATTTTTTAGCACAAATTGGGCTGTCTTCAATTTTTCACAACTCCCTTCCCCTCTCTTATCCTCCGCTCGCATTTTTGAGTTTGCTTGTGTTCTAGGCATCAGATTCCTATAACAACTCGGTAACACCGTACTTCCCCCAAAAAAGAAACTAACCATGAGATCCAGAGCAATCATCACCCACATTTACTATTCCCTAGGGACATTTCTGGTGTAGATATTGGAGGGAGGAGGAAGGGAAGTGATCAAGTAAACGCTGTAAATGCTTTTAGAATGTTTAAGTGGCATTTGTTAGGTGTGAGAGCAGAATTTTCTCTAGAAAAATTTCTGTAGAAATTGGAAGGCCAAGATAGTTAACGAGTCTGTGGATAATGCTCTCAAATTTCCATGGTTTAGTTCAGCATTTGTCACTGGGTATCAGAGCTGAAATGATATTTAAGAGATCCCTTAATCTATCCTCCTCATTTGACAGGTGAGACCAGCGAGGCCCAGAGATAGGCACTGACTTTCCCCAGGTCACACTCCTAGTATGTGGCAAAACTATTCTTCCTTTCCCATGAGGTTATGCTGTCTCTGTGTGATTCTAAGTCTAGAGCTAATGAAAGGGTGTTTTTGTGCTGTCATTGTTTTGGGGGAAAAATTTTTTTAATCTACATTTTCAGGGTTTCTGGAGAGGAAGTATAATTTAAGTGAACAGAAAAACTACCTACTTTATATATCAAAAGGCTGCACAAAAGCAGATCATAACCCAAGAAAGAGTTTTGTAGAGATGCCTGAGAATTAAAGAGATCAAGTGACTTACCCAGGGTCACAGGAGTCAAGATTTGAACTGAAGTCTCCCTGGTTTAGCCTTCAATCCATTATCCTTTTCTGCCTTGTTTGTTCCAGTGTTGGGTGAGATAATTATTTAAATCAAGTGTCTGCAAACTTACTTTTTCTTCAATTAAAATTCCTGAACAGAGCTTTTAACCTGTTATGTTGTTGAGGGTCAGAATAAAAACAATCTTTCATAATGATTAGAAATCAGCTGTTAACATTTTTATCCTCTTTATTTTGGGTGTTGTCTTTTTTCAGATGTTGCCTCTGTGACTAAGCTAATTCTAGAGGAGAAATGCTGGGTTTAATGGCTGAGTCGCTGCCTGAATTGCTTACACAGGCACAGATCTCAATGGTTTTTAGAGCGCTAGCTAGCTAGCTATCTACTGAAAACCTGCACCAATAATGGTGCTTAGATTAAAATGTTCACTTTATGTATTAATTCAGTGGAAGATTATTCCCCCCAATGCACACCATTCCCTAGCTTAAGAGACTGCAGACATCTGTAGTAACTGTAAATTCCACATCCACTGCTAACACTAACCATGCCCAATTTCCCACACATAGCTCCATTAAAAAGCAGGTGTAATTCTTCTCTTAGACTAATCTTCTAAAATTAGCCATCATTTAGTTCAACATCCTCATTTAGCATAGGTGTTAATGGAGACTCAAAAGGGTTAATGTAACTTGCTTAAGGTCATAGTTATGATAGAGATGAGACTAGAATCCAGGTCTTACAAAATACAAGCTAAAAACTGTAAAACCTCAAGTACTATAACATTGGGATTAATTTTGCCTCAAGGTTTTTTTCTAAGGAACTATTAAGATAAGTAATTTGTAGAAACAAATCAATATATCCTTCTAAGTAATAATGATGATAATAATAATAAATAAAAAGCTTACATAATTTTAAGAGAACTTCAGTGGATAAGTTGGGGACTAGGAAAGTATTTTTTGCTTCATAAAAGGTGAATCACAGGCTCCTTTAAATGGGAACTTCCCTAGCATTTTAATGTTTGTTTATATCCTAGTAACTGGATAGGGGAGGGTTTAGAGGAAAGAGAGACAAAGAAATTTAAGACTGAGTGATAGGATTCTCTAACAATGGAAGATCAATTAGAAGTTCAGATGAAACGTCTTTGTAATTTTTGGTTAGTCATTAGGGAAATGTGTGACTGAATTGGAAAAAAGTAGCCTTTCAAGAATCCATCTGTTCTGTAAAGTCAAGTATTGTGCGTCCATCATGATAATTATGATGATAATCAGCAATATTTGGAGAACTGGATTGTTATATACTCTATTTCTAACTTCTGTTGAGCAGTCTCAGGAAATGACATTTACTTTGAAAAATTCAGCAACTTAGATTTAATAATATTTGCATAGATTAAACTATAAGAGGATTAACTGTAGACATTTACACTTTGGTGTTTCAATGACTTCATCCACATGGGTGTGGGTATTCCCTGCATGACTTCTCATGTTGTGTGATTCTTATCCGTGTTTTTCCATAAATTCTCCATGGAGGATCCATCCAGTGTGCTGGAGGACTTCCTTGCATTCTTTTAATACCTTGGAAGTACCACTGTAGCACTTGGGCTGTCCATCTGTTATTTTTCACTCTCACTATGTGACCAGCCCATCTCATTTTCTCGTCGTACATATCCTTGATGTCTTTTAGGCTAATTTTCATAAGCAAGTCACCACCATCCTTTTAGAAACCAAAGTCCACTGCCTGAGTCATGTTTGACTCTTCTCTCTCCATTAACCCTTTCCCCCATATCCACTTGATTGGCAGATCTTGCAATTTCTACCTCTTCAAATTCTCTCTCCATCAATCCCTGTCTTCTCTTACACACAATACCCTAATTCAGGCTCTTATTACCTCTAGCTTGAATTATAACATTAACTTCCTAATTCATTTCCCTGCTTTTCTTTTTCCTTGTTCACTTCATTTTTTATATTGCTTCATAGACAACTCTCCTAATGTAGAGATCTGACCGTATCACTCCCTCATCAAATATCTTAAATGGCTATCTGTTGCCTCTAGTATGAAATACAAAATCATCCGCCTGATATTTAAAGCCCTCCACAGTCTGATTCCACCCTACCTCTCCTGACTTATACAACATCACTCCTTATTATGTGCTCTGTTGTCCAGCCAAACTAGGCTTCCAGCTATCTCCAAACCTGACATTCCATCTCCAGTGTTCCTACCTTCTCCTAGTCTGTCCCCACACGTGGAGTGTATGTCCTTCTCAGCTCTGCTTTGTAAATCTTGCTTGCTTCAGCATTCACTTCAGTTGTCATTTTCTACAGGAAGCCTTTTCACATCCACTCAGGCATCACTCAGTCAGTCAGTAAACATTTATTAAGCACCTACCCTGTTCCAGGAACCATATTAAGTGCTAGAGACATAAAGAAAGGCAAACAAAATAACAATAAAAACAAAACCCCTCTACTCTCAAGGAGCTCATTGTCTAATGGAGAAGACAACAAGCAAATAACTGGGGAAAAATAAGATATATAAAGTTAGGATAAGCAATAGAGGGAAGACATTAGCATTAAGTTAGTATTTCCTTCCTCATCAGATTGTTTTGCATTTTCTTCATTTTTATTTTTGTATTACTAGTGCCTAGTATAGTGTCATGCATATAGTAGGCAGTCAACAAATATTTAGTTGAATTGCTAACTTATGACATTCTATCAATCACTGTCTTTTTATTGTCCTTTGGGCTACTTAAAATTTGATTCTTTTGAGATTGTGTTCGATAATCAGTAGATACATAGTATAAGTGGAAGGATATTGGTATTAAAGAGATGGACATTTTTGGCAATGAATGGTTTGGGATCATTGAAACAATTGTATAATTTCTTAAATATCCAGCCCTATTTTCTTCCACTTCTTACTCTGCATTTTCTATTCAACATACATACTTATACCACACATATATGCACATCCACATCCACACATGCTTGTAGACTAATGAGCTCATTTGGTGGTATGCCATGGCCTGAGAAGTCTGTGTTTTTTATCCATTCTCAATGTTATGGATTTCAGTGACGAGGTTTTGTAGTGTTCTAGAGTTCAATGCATTTTGTGTAATACTCAGATGGATCTATAATCTCTTCAATGTGGATGTTCCAGTGCAATTCAACATTCATCAATGTCTGCCCATCCTATGCAACTCTTGTTGATGATTCACCACAGAGAATCCAACCAACATAATGGGTACCTTCCTCATTTTATATTGACATCAAGAGGGCATCAGTGGACTACGTATGCCATCTATCCCTTAAACCTGATGTAGAAAGGATTGAGGAAGTAGTCCTGGAGAGGACTAAATACCATATACTATAAGTATATACAGAATAAACATAAAGAGAACAAATACACAGTAGCTAAGACAAGGTAGTTTTGGAGAGAGATCACTAGAAACTGGGAAAGTGAGGATCAGGAAAGAGTTCACGTAGAAGGTAGTGTATAAGCTGCATTTTCAAGAAAGATTGGATAAATAGAGCATTTGTTAAACACCTAAGAAAAAAGTCTTTTTCCAACAGTCTTCTTCCAGACTTCAAACAATCATTAGAATGCAGCTCCATTTATGAGGAAGCGATCAGGAGACATCACTATGCCTATCAGTAAGGAACTAGATTTTATGTCTAGCTCTATGGGAGGTGCTCCCTTCAAATTCTCCTGATCATCCTCCATGTAGGAGAAAGGATAAAAATGAGAAGACATTCCTTGCAATCATAGATCAACTGCAAATACTTTAAATAAGCTATTAGTTCCTATAAATGGGAAATGAACAAAAATAAGGAAATTGACTGGTTATTGTCATTTTTAGAGAAATTTAACTTATGAAGAAAAGCTGCCACAAGAATGAAATTGAAGGAGCTCAAAACTTCCCACTGCCAACAACGTTTAACTTCTTGCCAAACAGACATTATAGTCCAGGGCAATCAACACCAATATAAAATACAAGTTTGGTGGCAAAATATTATAGAAATAGCACTGTGCTAAATGCTGGAATGAATCCAAAGTCCAGATAAGATATAGCACTGCCCCTGGAGAGCTAAAAAATCACTACAGGGATAAGATATAACACTGATAACCAGATCACGTGAAATTATTTGAGAAGTGCAATAGTTTCAAAACAAAGTACTATTTTTATCTGTTACTGACATGGGCATGAAATAAGGCTTGATGGAGGAGTTGGTCCTTTTGACATTAGCCTTAGGATAATAATTCAACAAACAAAAAGGAGGAGGAAGGGCATTGAAGGGAACAGTGTGAACAAAGGCATGGAGACATGATGGCATAGTGCCTGTTTAAGGGACAATATCACCTCAAAAAATAGTGAAAAGCAGTTGAAGAGAAAATGAGCCTGCAGAGATCCAGCTAAATCAAATCATCCATGGTGCATTGGTAGATGAAACCTAAATGGAAATAATAGGTAAGAAGTGGTTTAGATATGCTAGTATTTCTATCATTACTGTCTTCATCAGAATCAGTAGTGAACCTACTACATTTCAATTCTACTACCTCAACATCCAATACAGAGTAGGAGAAAATGGCAATAACATTTAAGAAGATTAAATCAGAAAAAATAATCTGACTAAATGCAAGAAATCTGTGCTAGAGGCCACACAGTTTTAAAGGTACTCAAAGATCAGTTTTCAAGATATCTTAAAGAAAGGTTTATATAATACTGGAAAAACTTACAGATAATGCATTAACTATTCAGAAGTAATTGAGACAGCATCAATAATCACTGACTTGTTTGTCTGTTTTCTTATTCCTATAAAATTCCTATGAGAATCCTTGAATAAAGTATGATTATGAATATATTTAGGGCAGCTTAGTGGATAGCATGGGGGACCCAGAGTCAGGAAAACTCATCTTCCTGAGTTCAAATCCAGCCTCAGACACTTACAAGCTATGTGACCCTGGATAAGTCACTTAACCCTGTTTTCCTCAGTTTCCTCATCTGTAAAATGAGCTGGTGAAGGAAATGGCAGACCACTACAGTTTCTTTGCTAAGAATCCCAAATAGGATCATGAAGAGTCAATAGGATCATGAAAAACAGCTAAACAAACAGTAAGCAAGACAAGGTGTTCAGGGCTAAATAAATTAAAACATTTTCTGTAGGAAACTCTAAAGGGGTCTCTTTGTAATGAGAGTTAAAGATCTTTCCCCACCCATTAAAAGGCCTCAGGCAGCACCCATTAAGGAAAGCTTTTGTTAATTATTAATGAGACACTGGGTCACAAGGCTCATGATGCCTTTCAGTTCTGAAAAGCGTAAATGTTCTCTAAGGTGAGATTTTACTTTGGGGCTTACTCTTTGAAAGAAGGTTCCTGTGCCAGAGTCCTCCCCTCGTGTACCCTTTGAGAACCCAGATGTTGGCGCTTCTCTCTCTGGTAACTATGTATGTATGTAATGATCAGACAGTTGGATCTCTCCATTGATCTGTGATGTATGTATTGCCTATGGACAGAGAGTTAGAAGCCCTGTCTGTTGGTCTTTATTTCCTCTGTTTGTATTTTCTCTGTTGGTGAATGTAATTAAAGAAGATTGTTGACCCCTCAAAAGTTGCTTTCCTTTTAGAAAAGCAGATCTAAGAACCTGTGCTAGCAGGCCATCCTGGATGGGTTAGTATGTTTGCTGCTGCACTCGTTACAAGTTGTTCTTTGTGGAAGATGCTTCCCTGTTTCTAAATGCAGATACTGTACTAGAGTGTAGTAGATGGTAGAGAAAACTTTATTCCTATGAGACCAGTGAGGTTAAAGGAGCTACCTTGTTTCATAGAAGAGTCTTGACATTTATAGAATGTTGGGGGGAGAGAAGGAGGAACCCCTTGAACCAATACTAAAATAAAACTAAACACACACATAAATCTAAAGCTCTTGTATCCCTCTGTGCTTCTTATTTCTTGTAAACACAGGAGAGAAAGCTAAAAGTGAAGGTATAAATTTAAATAAAGAAGTCAGAAGTACCAAATTAGTAACGTATTCAAAACATACTTAGAAATTTAGAGTTGGAAAAATTCAGTTGATAACTATTTAGTACCAGTGACCCTCGCTAACAGAAGGTAATTGCTTGGTTGATCTGGAAGCAATAACTTGCTCAGCCTTTGTAGAGTACATTCCCCTCTCCTAGTTCTCCAGTTGTGTCTTCTACTTGCCAGTCAGCTCTTCCTCTCCCCACTTCAACATTTTTCTCTTAGAAACATGGTAAAAGTCTTCATATGGAGAAGAAAAGACTATAGAGGGAGCATGAGAGATATTTTCAAATATTTAAAGGACTGTAACATGGAAGAGGAATTAGGTTTCTTCTGCTTGATTCCAGAGGGAAGAGCTTTGAACAGTGGATGGAAGTTTTAAAGAGACAGATTTGGACTAAATGTAATTAGAAAGTTCTTAATAATTAGAGGTATCCCAAAGCAGTGTGGGCTTCAGAAGTAGTGGATTCCCCCTCAGGTGTTTAAGTAAAGGTTAGAATGGACTCCTTGAATTTCTCATCTCAGAGTCCATTTGCAAGCTCATACTTTCCCCAGCCATGTGCCTTTTCTTCCATTGTTGCTTCTGGTAGTGATTGAGGACAGAGGGAAAAAGAAACCCCTTCCCTTACTTGCAATGAGTTAGAGTTAGTCCTAAAGAAATGAGGTGTCCAAAGAACATGATCAGCTGATTTTATAGGTATATTTTTCATTCAATTAATAAATTGAATTTGGCCTTCTCTGTGTCCCATCAATTTTATTGGGGTGGGGGATCTTGTCAAATTTATCATGGACTAACAATGACCCGCACATTGTAACTTTATCAATTTGATCGCAATACTCTTCAATTTGATCAAGTGCTCCCCATCAGAACTACCCTTACATTGGGGTGTTGGGTATTCCTGTTTAGGTAGAGATTGGATTAGATGATTTCTGAAACTTCCTCCAACTCTTGAGTCTCTATGATTCTCTGAAATAGCCAATGTATCATGTAGGAGTAGATATTTTTCTCCTTCAGTTCTGTGATGTTATTCAGAAGAGTAAATCCATTCATCATCATCATCATTATATCAAGAGATTGCATTATCGCTGTTTTGTAGCTAAGGAGACTGAGATGTTCAGAGAGGTTAATTAATTGTATGAGTCACAAATGAAAAGTAGCAGTGTTGGCATAAAAATAACTGACATTAATATTAATGCTTTCAAGTTTGAAGTAAGAGAGTGCTAGACTTGGAAGATCAGAATTCAAATCTTAGCTTTGCTCTTCACTAACTACATGGTCATAGGCAAGTGTTTTCCTACTTACAAAATAAGAATATTAATACCTACAGTGTCTCCCTTATTAGGGTTGTTGCAAAACTCAAAGAGGATCATAGAATGACAGAATGTAAGAGTTGGAAGACTCTAGTGTTTTCTAGTCCAACCCATATGTAACAGGAGTCCCCACATGCCTTATGTCTGAGTCTAGATTTTAAACCCGTGTCTTCTTATCATGAGATCCAGCACTCTATCCACTGTACCATCTAGCTTCCTCTTTACCAAGACCAAGGAAATTTACCATTAAAAATCATTCAAAATGACCATTTATTGAACACTTAATATTATTCAAGAGAACATTATTGAAAATGCTATAGAGAAATACAAGAGGAGTGGGGAAAAAAGGTCTTTCTCTGGAAAGGTTGCAGTATAGTGGTGAGGGTGGGGCCTTGATTTGGGAAGGGACACAGTGAGAATGCATTAAACAACAGTGGAGAACTAGTTGCAGTTCATTAGTTGCAATTAATCAAAGAAGACTTTTAGGAAGATAAGAGTACTTGTTCCACACATTTGGCAATTGCTTGATTATCTTTTCTCCATCTTACCTCTCCAGCTAAATTGTTAAAGTCCTCAAGATCATAGAACATATCTTATACTTCGCTGTATTCATCTAAACACCTAGAATACCTAGAACCTCAAATAGGGGTTCAGTTTTAATATCTGTTGGTTCACTCTCTCTCTCTCAACATTACTTTGTCTTCCTTTGTACTTACTTACGTGTGCATGCGTTATATCCTTTCAGT
The DNA here is from genome assembly GCF_028372415.1 of Notamacropus eugenii. Classification (NCBI taxonomy): domain Eukaryota; kingdom Metazoa; phylum Chordata; class Mammalia; order Diprotodontia; family Macropodidae; genus Notamacropus; species Notamacropus eugenii. Next base: position 178,381,688 of record NC_092875.1, read on the forward strand.
AGAATGCAAGTCCCTTGAAGGTCCATCTTTTTAATGCCGTTGTTCTCCTAGGGATATTGTATGGTCAAGAGTCATGAAACACTACACTCTCTGAAGAACTGAAGTTGAGGGCAATGGAGATGGCCCATGGTGGGGATGAGTGGTCTGTAACATACTAAAAACAAGGAATTATCCAGGAGAATTTGTGTAAAGGATGCCATCAAATGAATGTATGATCAAAAAAGAAGGTGGACAGGTCATATAGTGTGAGGATCAAATGAGATAATGATTATAAAGCACTTATCACAGTGCCTGGCACATGGTAAGTGCTGTATAAATGTTAGCTATTATTACTGCTATCATTATTGTGCTTATTATATAATGAAAGGAGGAAATATTCTACGGACAGATTTTGTGCTCCAATGGGGTGTATTTTCTTGATTTTGAGAGAATACAGAGAAGGACCCCTGTACTTCATAGGTTCCCAAAGTAGATGACACCACCCCTTCGGGAATGCTAGAATTCTCCAGGAAGGTGGTAGTATCCTTGGGTGTAATTGTGGGACCTTGAATAAAAATAAGGAGGCAGTGGAAGCATAAGGAGAGAAGAGAAGATTTTGAAAAACTGTTCATGCATGTTTCATCTGTTGTGTGACAGAGTTAAAGTTATAGTAATTACGTTTTCCAAATAAACACACAAAATGCAAGTTATAACTGATCAGTGGTCAAGTTCACCAAAGGTCTTAATAAGCAAGTGTTGGCAGGTGTGCATCATCAGGAATATGTGCATGTAATGACTTTTTACAATACAATACTATATGGTTACATGATGCAATTATCAAAATTTCTATGCAGGAAAATTCCACAAATTTACAATAAATTATTAATTTTAAGATGCATCATTTTAAGACATATATTATATATACATATATTTGAAATGATGCAAATAAAAAACATTAAAGGGTTAATGAAAGTCAATTTTTCAGGCAGCACTGAGTAATTTTTTTAAAGGGGGTGGCAGGCTAAATAAGTTTGGGAAACTCTGCTTTAGGTGGTTGCCCTGTGGCCAGCTTATGGGAAGACATGGTCAAGAGTCATATAGAATAGGCAGGCATGGATGGTGGTGAGCTGCATCTTTGGTGGGAATACCTACATCAATGAGAACACAGATTCATTAGAGTTTTGGAGTATCCCTAGAGCCTAGCACAGTGCTTTATACTCTGTTTGGCACTTAATAAACGTTTATTGAATCTAGTTTCACAGAGCTACAAGGGACCCAAAAGATCAACTAAAAGGCCACATTTTGCAGATGAGGAAAGTGAGTCCCATAGAGGCAAATGACTTGTCACACAGCCTACAGGCATCAATAGATGACAAATACCCATTGGCTTGGGAATGCATTGATACCCCCAGGGATGCTATTAGAGGGACCCAGATCCATATCAAGAAGTCCTGTCCAACAGCACTGATAAAGGGAATGATTTATCTCAAACTATATATCATAGCAGATATCCTAAAGCACAGGTCTATGTTATTCTCCTATTCAAGAGACTCTAGTAACTTCTTCCCTCTAAGATAAAATACACACTCACAGAATTACAGATTTAGAACTGGAAGAAACCTTAGAGATGATCTCTAAACCTTTCATTTTACTGACAAGAAATGTGAAGCCCAGAGATGTAAAATGACTTATACTTCCCAAATCCCTTTTAATTCCAGTGCCTTCTGTTAACTATTTCCTATTTATACTGCATATGGTGTTTTTCAAGTTTATAAAGGGCTTCCTATTCACTATCAAGAAGGATGATCATTTGTGGGATATATTATGATGGGGACTCCTGTCATTTATGGGTTGGTCGATAACCCACTAGAGTCTTCCAACTCTTAGATTCTGTGATCTCATTTGAGCCTTGCAATAAGTTAGGTGCTATGGGTATCATTATCCTTATTTTGTAGGTAAGAAAACAGAGACTCAGTCAGGTGAAGTGAATTGCCTGTGACCATGCAGTTAGTGAAGAGCAAAGCTGAGATTTGAATTCTGATCTTCCAAGTCCAGCACTGTCTTACTTCAAACTCCCTCTAGAGGTTAGAGCTAGAAGATCCCTGATCCTCTGCTCTGCCTATGATTCCAAAGAGAATGACTATCTCTACTTTCTACCCTGATGGATTTTAATGACTAATGAGGATTTTAATTCACAAATATTTGTTAAAGGATGGCCTTGTGCTTAAATAGTGCTTTATATTTTTAAAGTTGGTTCTAGATACATTATTTAATTTTTGTTTTCACAACAATTCTGTGTAGGCATCGTGTATGTTCATCCTTCGTTGCCGAAGAAGATCGTGACATCATGCCAAATGATGACATGACTTGCACTTGACTTTGTTTTGAGTGAGGGAGGGCTGTGCAGGTCAACAGCCTCACTTCTCCAGAGCCATCTGAATCCAGTGACCAGATATTCATCAGGATGACTGGAGATGACCCAGGGTGAGGCAATTGGGGCTAAGTGACTTGCCCAAGGTGACACAGCTAGTGAGTGTCAAGTGTCTGAGGTAAGATTTGAACTCAGGTCCTCCTGACTCCTGTACTGGTGCTCTATCCACTGCACCACCTAACTGCCCCAGTCATAGTTGTTTTACAGATGAGGAGATTAAAATGTGGAACGATACTTATATACTAAGAAAAAGTTAGCTGAGGTCAAGACAACAATGAGAGAGAAATGATTCCTTAGAGTTGCTGAGTCTTTCTCTACAGATTTGATGTTGGTGGTTGAGTATGCAAGGTTCATCTTTACTGTAGCCACAAGGTACATTTGAAAAGGCACATTTTAGCTCTGTTTCATATTGTTATATCTTGCTTCATACTCTAGAATGATTAGTTGGATGGGTGTTTAAAATAGGTAGAATTTATATGCAACACAGATGTGTTGATTTACTATTGTGCTCCTCCTTCCACTCAGCCATTCCACACACGTGGCACTTTTTCAGAGTAATCGAAATCGTATAGTGTTCCTGATTTAATTCTGTAACCACTTAATGTGCATCTTTGCATCCTTCCAATTCCAAGTATCCTCTCCTCTGTTACAAGTTCCAGTAATTGATCATTGGCTTGCTCCAAATATCATAGAGTTCAGATCTTTTTACTTTGAACCTGTTTGATTAGGAAATGTTATACTGGGTCAGACTCATATCTGCCTAGTATTCTATAGTCAGTAGGAGCAACGCCACGGGAATGAATTGTGTGACAGTATGATTACCTTTCATGATATCACTTCAGAAATTCAGAACTTCTTTCAAATCTTGCTATGCCCTTAAAATTCAGAAAAATTTCTCAATTATTATTCAGTACCTTGAACAATAAAATTAATGTTTGTGATTGAATGTTTTGTTTAGTATCATTGAGTCTGTTATTATTTTCACCCTCTGTCTCTTGAGATACCAAACCTATGCAATAATAATGATAATAATAATAATTTGCATAGAACTCTGTTTGCAAAGTGCTTTACATGTGATGTGCTCTTCACAATGAGCCTGAGAGATAGGTGCTATTATTATCTCATTTTTCAAATGAGGAAACTGAGGCACAGAAAGGTTAAGTTCCTTGCCAAAAGTCAAGTAGCTAGTAAATGCTCAAGGCAGGATTCAGATCCAGATCTTCCTGACTCCTGGTCCAACTTCTAGTCCAATATAGTACTTTATATTTGTTCTCTTGTCTCTTTAATAATGATGATAGTGATAGGTACCATTTATATAACATTTTAAGATTTTCAAAGTGCTCTACAAATATCTCGCGACAACTCTGGGAGACAGGTGCTATTATTATCCCCATTTCACAGATGAGGAGACTGAGGCAGACAGAGGTTTGCCTATAGTTACACAGCTAGTGTCTGAGATAGGATTTAAATGCATCTTCCTGACTCCCAAGTCTAACCCTCTGTCCTCCATCCACTTAGCTACTCTTATGATCCTCAGAGGGTACTTTCTAATCACAGTATTCTCTAATTTGATGGACAAATCCTTATTGTCCTTGTCCATAATTTCCTGACCTTTTCAGAATTTTCTTCTTGGTCTTTTATTCCATTTACAACAATAATTTTTTTTTTTATTTCAGCATTACACAGTACCCAATCTCTTGCAAACAGGTGTATAGTCTAATATAGGGTATTTCCACAGTCTTAACACCAAGATTCTATATCTCTTCCATTCCTGGTAGAAGGTTCTTTAGCAACTTGAATATATCACGTTGTTGGGTTTGTTATGTCTTTGAAAATGTGTTTCTTTTTTTTGCTTCTTCTTTCTTAATCATGTACATAATGGGAAAAAATGTTCCTTTCACTTGTTCAGTGAGACTTCCTGTTTGGATCACTGGAAATCTTTATTTGCCACTCTTAAGTTTATGACTTATGTCTCCCTCTCATTCTTTTAAAGGTTATTTAAATTATATATTTTATTTAAATCATTTATTTGTTTTAGTTATTAAATTATTCTTATATTATTTTAGTTGTTACTAAATTATTCTTTAAGTATATTCCAGGCATTATTATCCTTAGAAGCAATAAGGAAAAATTGGCTATTTGTAAATGTCATCATGTGTGTGAGCTCTTAAAATTATGTAATAGGAAAAAGTATTATCAAAAGTGACACTATAAAATCAAGTAATGAAGTTGTGTTATTCCAGGGATAAAAATTTCAAAAACAGAGGCAGAAAGAGAAGTGATTTTATTGTACAGACTACCTTAATGGGTTTGGGAAATCGATTGTAGACCTGACAGGTAGATATAGTATAATGGGTAGGCAATGTATAGCAGAGATGGGAGATTTCAATTATCTGCACATCTCCTGGACCCCCTTCCTTTGCCCGTGGAAGAGGGATGTAACATTGTGGCATTCTAGCTAAGTCGGAGTTACCTTTCTCACGAATTATATAACGAGCCTTTCTCCTTTTCTGATCATAGATTTCCTAGATTTTATTCCTTATTCCATTTTGTTGTATACACATGAGGTTGTTGGGGGGAACATGGCAGCCTACTTGTGTTCAACATGGGTTGCCCCATTGCCTAGGGCACCTTTCACCAATGCAGTCTAGCCCACTCTCTTCCTCCTTTTCAACTCCAGCCTAGTTCACTGACCGCCTGCAGTGCCTCTCTCAGCTATGTGTATTGATATACTGGTTTAATAAACTTGCCTTCCAACTATATGCTGTAGCCTAGGCAATAGACATTTTCTATCCATCTGTTTTGACCCCCTATGGATGGTTAATCTAATCTTTTTTTATTTTTTGTAATCATGGGTGTCATTGAGGATGTTCCATAATGTTTTTAGGCTTGATATAATTACCTCAGTTCCATATGCAGATAGCAGCATGTGGTAGACCATATTATCTATAAGAATCTCATGTCCATTTGGACCCTGTACAGGCTATATAGTACTCTGTGAAAATGGTGAATAACTTTGGCGATCATGCATATCCCTGGTTTTTTGTTTTTTTTTTTTTTTGCCTCAATTGAGGTTAATAATCAGATTATTCAACAGAGTTATTTATCACTGTGGTTGCATTTATCCAGGAGTCTTGTATGATCTTAACATGCATGAATTACTCCTTGTTTGAGGAGAGCCTTTGAGGCTGCCTTTGCCCTACTGAGTCAAATGCTTTTTGTAATTAATAGAAAAACACAGTGAGATCTTGTGTTCTCTGTGCCTTTCAGTCAATTACGTGACTGCAAAAACAGAGTAAACTGTAGAAAATTGTTTATGAAAGCCTGCCTGTTTCTATCTCATATTTCACCAAGGATATCCTCCATACATGTATAGATCATTCTTATAGCAATTTTATAAAGATCAGAAATCAGACATGAGTTGGTATTTTAGTGTCCTCTTTTTTTAGTATTAGTTCCATCCATAATTTTTTCCTCTTCTTTTGATCTTCCCTTTTTCAAGATACCTTTTTAGAAAAATCCCTCAATGCTTTGTGTCTTCTCTAGGATGAATTTCCTCAGTGTGTACTTGGTCTGGTCCAGCTGCTCCTCTACTTTCTCAATCAGTGCATCAGGAGCCAGATATTCACGTCCAAAATGATGCTGTTGCCGATGTTGAAAATAGATCATTATAGAAACACTGAGAAATTTGTTCTCTTTTTCTTCTCTCTGTTGTCCTGCTTTCATTTTCATCTTTGAATGCTCCACTGCTGATGTCAATTCCTTGGGCTTCATACCAAGTTTTCTACAGATCTGTTTTTACTTTCACTGGTTTTTGCTGTTATAAGGCAATGCTGCTCATAATCTTTTGCCATCCTTCTGTGTTTGTCTTCTAAACTGGTATTTTCCTCTACTGTGTATCACTGCTAAGTATGGAGCTCAAACTTTTTTTTGCCAAAGGTGGTTTCTGGATATTTTGGCCTCCTTGTTGTGTTGACCAATTTACATTGGGAAATTTTTGAAGGAGACAGTGATCATGAATGTCAGTATCTTTCTTATCTTCCATTTTTAGCATCCATGACTTGTTTGAATAGGTCAGGTCAAAGTTTTTGTGGGAAACTTTAGGGGCAGCTGGGTAGTACAGTGGGTAGATTGCTGGACTTGGAGTCAGGATGATTCTTCTTTCTGAGTTTAGCCACAGACACTTACTAGCTGTGTGATCCTGGGCAAGTCACTTAATCCTGTTTGACTCCGTTTCCTCATCTGTAAAATGAGCTGGATAAGGAAATAGCAAACTATTCCAGTATATTTGCCAAGAAAACACCAAATGGGGTCATGAAGAGCTGGATATGACTGAACAGGTAGCATTTTCCCCCTTGTCTTTATCCTTCCTTCTAATTCAGTTTTTACTAGAATATAAACTCCTCAAGTACAGTGCACAGGAAATGCTTTTGTTTTGTTTTTTCTATTCCTGTTTTCTATTCCTACTTACACTGTGCCTTGCACATTAAATTTAAAGACATTTAAGATCTTAAATAAGATAATGTTTAATTGAAATGAATTAATATTGATCTCAAAATTTGCTCTGAGTAATTAATCATGTGACTTCACAGAGACAACTGATTCTGAAATGACTCCCACATCAGTATTCGATTACTTTGTGTCTGTGAAAACAAAACTGTCATTTTTATTTGCGTATGTTTAGCGCTCACCATGCCTGGTGCTTTCTGGCTATTTTCTGAAAATATATATATATATATATTATGAATATGGCATAAGGTTATAAGGAAAAATAATGATGATGATGATGTTAACAGAGGAGAGAGAATAATGATAGTTGACATTTATTTAGTCTTTCAAAGTGTTATGAAGACTTTATATCTATTTTCTCATTCAATCCTCACATCAACCTTCCAGTGAAAGCGCTTCCCTTCACCTCTTTTTGTATACGCTTTTTATTTTATTGGAGCAGGGAATTCTAAGTGAAGAAACTCCTTCCATTAAAGCAAATTACCTATAACTTATGATTTTAGAGTGTTGCCTGGAATTCTGAATGCTTAAGTGACTTCCTTTTGCAAAGATAATGCCAGAGGCTTTGAATCTAGATTGTTGAGGGCTTCAAATGATAAGTCAAGATGTTTATATTTTATCCTAAAGGTAATCAGAAATCACTGAAGGTGATTGAGCATGGAAGTGAAATGGTCAAAGATGTACCTTAAGAAAATTACATTGGCAGCTAAATGAAGGATTGTTTGTAAAGGAAAAGGCTAGAGGCAGGGACACTTGTTAAAAGGCCATTGAAATAGTCCAGGCAAGAGGATGAGGGTCTGAACTAGGCCTGTGGTTGTGTGCATGAAGAAAAGGGCAAGAATGCAAGAAATGTTGTGGGGGTAGAATTAACAGGACTTGGCAACTGATCAGATATGGAGAGGGGAGGGATGAGGAGTGAGGACTCCAAGGTCTTACTCCATTCTGCATTGCTTGATTGATTGATGACTTTAGGCTTATGACTGAGTTTTGTTGAGATTTGGTTTCTGTAAATAATACCTGTTTCCTATTCAGGTATAATAAATGAGAGAGCAAGATACTTACAGTATTTGACTCTCTTAGGAAGGGAGATACTAAAGGAAATTCAACAATAGCATTTACTAATAAGTACATGAAGCAGGAGGAGATGTGGATTGGTTTCATTTACCAGGACTTGGTGTTTGCTATTCCTAAAAGTCAGAGGGGAGATTTATTCTTTGGTGTTTGAAGGACCAAGGAGATTAGTCAGTAAATGAGTGGCATTTCCCGTAACATTTCAAAGCTAATATATTCATTTGACAGCTGTGGGTTAGGAATTGCTTCTTTACCTGGTGCAGTAAAATAAGAGAACCTTTTTTTGTACCCTTCAAGCCCTCTCTTGTTGCTGTCCACAAAATAAATGGAAACCAAGCCACACAATGATCTTTCAGACTCTGACCATCTCTGCCTGTTGACTGAAGAGCAATGAGAAGTTTAGCAGTTTGTTGTGTCTTACAGACTTCTTTTGCCTTTAAAAAAAAAAATCTGTTTATGGTGGGGGAAGACGTGCCTGAAAAAACACTTGTACATAAAACAGCTGTTAAGCGAATCTCCACACACTGAGATCAAGAGAACGTGAAGAAATATGTACTTCCAAGGACCCCTCTGCCAACTTGGAGCCTCCTTCAGAAAATAAATACAGCCACGCTACGAGTTTCTGGTAACTTAGTTACTGAAAAATAAATTGAGCCACTTAGACCCTTGAACTTTGATTTAAAAAAAAAGATTCTGAATTCTATTGCAGTGATGCAAATGAAGCTGAATAAACTTTTAGAATGTGTCCTTGCTCTTCTATCAACTAATGTACCATAGTGGATTCTGAAAATCTACTCAGTAGAAACTCATCTTTTCCAGTAGAGGGAGAGCAGTGTCTAGGGCGGCTAGAGATTTTAGAGTCCAAGGCAGGTGAAGGACAAATTTATTAGGATATTGCAGATGACAAAAGTACGTGATGTTTTTATTTAATTGTTACTCTTTTTCCAGTGCATGATTTGCTCTGAGTGGAAAATGTATCCAGTGATTTGGGTGTAAATAGAATTATTATTCTTTTCCTCATATATCCACAAGTGCCCATGCATCCTTTTTCTATCCTTATAAAAAAACTTTGGTTTCTTATAAGTGGCATTTGCTACGTAATTAAAACTTCATGAAAGGCCATGTCCTTTTAAAATTCTTCATGATTGTGCTTAAGAGAAGGTTGATTGTGCGCTACAGATGTTTTTACAGTTTATTTCCAAACAGCTGCTCTTCCCTTCTTCAGTCTGTTTTTCCTTTTTTTAAATCAAATCCCTCAGGAAGCCTTTCAGCTCCCAGCCTTGGCAATTGTTTCCTCAGTAAAAACCCTTGCATACCATACAGTGACATGCTCACAACCAGCACCTGTTACTACAGTAGGGTCTATCGATTTAACAGGTTGCTGTCCCTATGAGCTGAGAAGAGTGTGTGTGTGTATGTGGTATGTATGTATCTTTGTGTCTCTGTGTGTATATATATGTGGTATGTCAGAATCCTGCAGATTCAATCAACCTGAGGACTGTCAGCCCCTAGTGAAAAGTCTAACATATCTAACATTTCATAAAACAGCCCACAGAAGAGATGGAAAAGCATTCATTGACAACTGGAGAAACTGTTCAGTCTGAGCACCAGACAGAAAAGTCTCACACCAGGAACCCAGTCCAGCTTTCTTTAACAAGGAGGGAGGAAGGGAGGGGGGAGGGGAGTCGTGGTGTTATAATTTGTCTCATTTTGGATACTTAAAGTAAAGCCTATCTGGGACTCTTGGGGATAGGCTGACTGTAGATAACTGAAATTCTCAGACAATCCCCAAACCTCACTTGAGGCAATAGCTTTCATATCCTCTTACACTAGACTTTTCCCAGAGATGTTAACAAGAAACAAAGTTGGTGAATTTTAGTTTCACCTCCTTTTGTTCCCTTTGGTTTAGGTATCAATGAGCAGTGAAATAGCTAGTGGATAGGCACCATGGGAAAGAAGCAAAAGCCTTGAGTCCTCAGTTCCTGAATAGATAGATGTTGGCTTTCAGTAATATGGCAGTCCTTTGATGGGCAGGCTGTCATATGAAGTACATGTTTACACACACCATCCTGGTTGAATATGTATGTGAGTTTTTCTTTGAGAACATAAACTGGAAATGTCTCTGAAATGAAGTTGCATCTCTTAAAAAAAGTTATCAAATGTTTAGAGATGAGATACTATTAAGCCAAGAAAGGAAAAGCAATCCATAAAGGCGTGTTTGGCTAGTTATCAAAAATCTTAAGACAGTTGCAACACAGTCCTTGGCTCTGATATTGGATTTTTCCCATTCATGTACTTTTTTGACAGACGAATTGTTGCAGGCTGTGAACAATCTTTCTTCAAGAGGAATTTGTAAGGCCCCTTACTTTGAGTGGGGAACAACAGTTCACGTGAGCAAACCAAGATGCCACTTTGTGCTATGTGGTTTGACCACCCTTTCTAAACATTGACTGTTGGGTGTTTGAAGTGACAAGGCAAGAGTGTAACAGTGTCTATATGTGGTGTTGGAGTAGAACACTCCAGATTTAGTCAATACTTCAGACTAGTTTACAAATTATAGGAATTTGTATTTCCAAACTGCTTCCAAAGAGTCATTATTTTTGTCATAATAATAACAACCCTTCTTCCCCAGAGTCCTACAAATTCACTCCTTTTCATTTCCTTGTGGGGCAGTCTTCCCTTCTTGCTGATGAGTTGACCCAGATCTCCCTTGGCATGAATTAAAACCACTTTGAAATTGACCAGTGGACTCATGAGAGACAAATGAAATGCAACCTTCTATTTCCCCTTGAAAATGTTCCTCTCTACTCTGGAATTGTCAGGTTGGTCTCCAGGCTGATAGTTAGGGTTTGTTGTCCACATTCCTGGCTAAATGAACCTTATGCCACTAATATACTGGGGGGGAATTGGAGCAAGCTATGTTTTTAAATGTCAAATTTTTAAAAAGTATGAATACTATTTTTAACAAATCTATTAGGTATGGATGTACTTTTTGAAGTTGTTTCAAACAATATGTGAAAGCTGTGTATTGCTGGAAAACAATGGAAGGGGAAAAGCTCAGCCTAAGCATGAAACTGTAAAGAATTAGACAGTTAATTATGTGTGGTGTTCCAATAGCCCCCATGTTACTTGGGAATTTTCTGACCTTTATGTCTACAGTGCTTGGAAAACATACATACACACATACATGTGTGTATATATACATGTGTATGTGTATAATGTATGTATACATACATGTGTACATATACATGTATGTATATCTGGATCAATGAACTGGAAAAAAGAACTCTGTAAAATTTCACCTAAAAGGCCACAATTTAAACTTATATTTATCTAAATAACAGCCAGGAGTAGAGGTAAGCGATTGAAGGGTAATGAGGTACAATGAAGAGGTTTTTTTTTTTTTTTTTCCATGAGAGAAGGGAAGATTGTTCTTAAATATTACAGCTGCAGTTATTCCAGTGTAAATTTCTGGGACCACATTTGTTTCCATTTCTCTGTATTTGGATGAAATGGTATTACCCAGAGTAAGGCTTTAGTACATGAGGTTATATAATGCGATGAGTATTTAAAGAGTAGTATCTGCAGTATATATTTGTGAAGGAAAAGGGACAGGTGCTTATTTATATTTACAAGAAAAAATGAAAGTAGTCCTAGGGGTACTGTAAAGATTTAAAAAAAGATAAAAAAAAGGGAAAAATTCAGTGTCATAATGTAAAGAAGAGTACAGTCTATAAAACTTAGCCGGAAAAGAGTTCCTGAATGGAAAAAAATGGGAGTAATATTGATTTAACTAGTATGTGTACATAAGAGATTGACAAATTCTCAAAATGATTTCTACTGAGCAAGGGTTGTGATCTTCCAACGGGTAATTTCCAAAGAGGAATAGTCAGTCTTCTTTTTTGGAGTTCTGTGGGTAGACATTTCCTATCTGTTGGAAAATGTCTCTTTTGTGTCCTTTTTAATATGATCTTTCTAAGCTGATAAGTACAACAAAAGAACAGTTACAGTGGGAAAGACTATGAGAAAATAGGTATGCTAATAAACCTGTGGTGAAGGTATTACTTGGTCTAACCATGATGGAATAAACTATTACCATAATTATGCAAGAAAAGTCATTAAAACTCTTTATTTCTTTGTCCCAGACTCCTGACTGCTGGGCAGATATCCCTAAGAAGGGCAAAAGCAGAAATGTTCAACACATCTGCCAAAATATCCATTGGCAAAAACCAGTAACAAAGTGGGTAGCCATTGATTGAGGACTCATTGTAGTAGATGAATATAATGCAATATTTATTGTTTAGTGGGAAATGATAAATAAAGATCAAATAAATAAAGGTTTCTCCTGTCAGAGAAACCTGACAGGACTGCTGAGAGTAAAACGAGTAGAACCTAAAGAATAATATACACAATGATGATACAGTATAAATGAAAAGTTCATTGCAAAGAAGCCAAATTCTAAGTAACTGAAAAAACAAATATCGCAGAGAACAGATAATGAAACAAACCTACCCCTGTCCTCAGAGTTGGGAGAGAATTTGGGCAAAATATTTTATGTTTGTAGGAAGTGGTCATCCTATTTGATTACTGTTGCTTAACTTTTATTTTGTTATACAAAGGAGTCTGATTTAGGGAAGGATATATATATATTCAGAAATGATTGTGGTGTATTTAGGATTACCATAAAATATTTACAAAATCCATGCACAAATACACGTATACCTACATGAAATGGCCTGCATAACTTCCTAAGGTTAGTGAGGTCCCCTTTGCTGGGCTTTAATCAGTCATATGGGCAGGTTGGTGATTCAGTGAGTAGGGCACAGGATCTGAAATCTGGCCTTACTAATTGTGTGACCCTGGGCAAATCACTTAACCTTGTTTGCCTCAGGTCCTCACCTATAAAATGAGTTGGAGAAGGAAATGGCAGGCCACTCCAGTATCTCTGCCAAGAAAACCCCAAATTGGGTCAACCAAGCAACAAAAATCAGTCACGTTTTGCAGAAGAGCATCCATCCTGCCTTTTACACATTTAACTACCTTCTTTGTTGAATTTCCTCTAATCCAATCCAGTAAACATTTAATGCTGATGATATATTTAATTTAAAAAGGAATATGGCCCCTGGCCTCAAGAAGCTTTGCAATCTAATGGGGGTGGGGAGAGACAAAACCAAAAGAAGGCCGGAAAGGTAGGGGCAGAGGGAGGACTTGGGGTACTTGGCTTAAGGACGTCTTGCTCCTTGCAGTTGAAACCAGGCAGAACATCAGATGCAAAGTGGAGTGATCCCAGAATTCCAGTTTTTGCTCACTATAAAGGAAAGCATTGGGAGTAGTTTGGTACTCCACCTTCCTCTACTAGCTCGCCTGACCTTTGATTGCTAAACTTCAAATATTGGACTTTCTTTCCCTTGCCTTCATCATCACTTATTCTCAATATTGCTAATGTTGGCTGGTGTTGTTTAATATTTAATTTTTGTTTAATTTTTTCTATGTTTTGTGCTCGCAAGTCATTCTTTGGAGCCACTGCATGGTCACATGGCTAATGTCTTTGTCCAAAGCTTTTGTGTCTCCCTAATTGCCACATCAGATAAGCATGTAGGAATGAAGCAGTGGGAGAGGAGCTTAAGCATCACCTAAGAGATTTAGAAGACTCTCACAAGATGAGGGCTTGTAGCTTCAGGCATTATCAGAGGCAGTGTGGTGCAGTGAGAAGAGAACTAGATTGAAAGTCAAGGAAATTTGGGTTCAATTCCCTGCTCTGATGCTTTACTGTCTTTATGACCTTGGACAAATAATTTAAATTTCTCTAAGTCTTCTCATCTGCAAATAAGACTGGTTGACTAGATGATTTCTAAGGTCCATTAGCAACTCTAAATTGGTGATCCTGTGATCTATCAAAAGGAGATAAGCCACAAACATAGAAGGACAAATCAATCGGGTCATTCTTCCTTATATTCTTAATTCATTTCCTGTTCCCACAGTGGCATTTTTTGGACCTCAACGATGTTTGCATACTCATCATAAGTTCCTCATGGGCAAAGACGGTGTCCTTCCTTTCTCACTGTTGGACAGCCAATGTCTAGCAGATTCCTGGCATATATAATATACTTGACGAACATTTGTTGAATTAAATTGAAGTAAATGAAGTCCTAGTGCAGGAAACAATAGTGCCTTTTTCAGTGGTCTTCATACTTTAACGTAACAGTCCTCAGAAAGGTGACGGAGTGCATAGAATGCTGGGCCTGGAGTTAGGAAGAGTAATCTTCCTCAATTCACAACTGGCTTGTGACAGACACTTACTAGCTATGTGACCTTGGGCAAGTCACTTAACCATGTTTGCCTCAGTTTCCTCAACTGCAAAATGAGCCAGAGAAGGAAATGACAAAGCACTTCAGTATTTTTGCCAAGAAAACCCCACATGGGGTCATGAAGAGTCAGACATGACAGAAATGGATGAACAACAATAAGTCATGAACTGGAAGCAAAGTGGGTACTTATCAACTGGGGAATGGCTAGACAAATTGTGGTATATGAGCAGAATAGAATATTATTTTGCCCAAAGAAAACACAAATAAAATGAACTTAGATAATAAAAATCTGTTAGCTGATGCAGAATGAAGTCAGCAGAGCTGTTGTTGTTGTTCAGTCGCGTTTGACTCTTTGTGACCCCATTTGGGAGTTTCTTAGCAGAGATACCAGAGTGTTTTGCCTTTTCCTTCTCCAGCTCATTTGATAGATAAAGAAAACTGAGACAAATAGGATTAAGTGACTTGCCCAAGGTCACACAAGTAGTAAGTGTCTGAGGCCAGATGTGAATTGAGAAAAAAGAATCTTCCTGACTCCAGGCCAGGTGCCCTCTCCACTGTGCCACCTAGCTTCCCCAAACAGAGCTAGGAAAGCAAGGTACAGTGAGAACAGCAATGCAAACCAAAAGAACAATAAAATAAAATGGAATGCTGTATAATTATAACGATGAAGGCCAGCCCTAGAGAGAGGAAAATGCTTCTTTTTTTATTGGAGATTTAGGGGACTAAAGGTACATAATTTTTCATATGCTATTATTTCATATTGCAATTAATGGGTCCATTTTTTTTTTTTGCTGAACTTTTTCTTAATCTTTATTTCAAGGGAAGGATCATTGTGTTTGTGTGGAAATGAATTTAACATAAAAACAAAATGCATCAGTAAAGCTTAAATAAAAATATAGCTAATAATAATATAGCTAACATTCTACCATATTATGAATATTTGACATTTTCTAATTAAGATGTTGGGGGGATTTCCATATCAGAAAACAGGAAAGGGTAGCTTATTTATAGATAGCATGAGGACTTTTCAGTCTTTACAACAATTCTTGGCTACTGCAAAAAGTCTTAGCTATATTTTTGAAGACAGAACTTCTTAGCCAATTTACCTCTATAATCTTGTTAGTATTTCTGTGTAGATTATAGTTCCTTTGATATATTCTGACCATTTTAATTAGATAATTTTATGAATTCCAGGTGAAATTTCTTCGTTATTGTGAAAGTTGGTCCTGGAATTGATCTGGAAAGAAAAATGAGATGGATTGCATTCAAGAAACTGTGCAGAGCTTTCAATGATTGTAGATTCCTCTCTGCCACAAAAGCCTATCCTTTAAACACCAAATATTCTCCCACTGATGCTATGTCACTCAAAAGTCATGAAAAAACCATGGTCTCAGAACAATTAAGACACAGATGATCCAAAGAGCAATGGAAAGATGTATGGTGGGTGTAAAGAGGTTTCAGTATATTACTAAAAGATGTTTGTTTAGAAGTAGTGTAAAAGAATTAGCAAGTACCTATATGACTGGAAAAGGAAGTAGTCAACAAATTCATAGACATAGAGATCTTCTGCCTGAACAAATTAGGATGGAAACTTCATAGCAATTTATAGTTTTAGAAAGTTGTATATAGCACTGAAAAGTTAAATGACATCTTCAGTTCCCATAGCAAGTACTTGTTAGAGATGAGATGAAAAATTAATAGAACTATAATAAGGCTTGTAGTACATTGGGTACATCTATGAAGGGCCCAAGAATAACGGAAGAGAATGTGTGGATGGGTTGAAATATGGAGCAATTAGAGATTGTTCATAGTGATGAGATCATATATTCAATGAAGCAACAGTCAATCTGCCAGTAAGCATTTATAAAGCACCTACTATATGCCAAGCACCAGGCGATACAAAGAAAGGGAATTGACAGTTTCTGCCTTCGAGGAGGTCACAATCTAATTGGGGAAATGTGTACAAATAAGCTGTATACTGGATAAAATAGGAAATAACAGAGGGAAGGCACTTGAGTTAGCAGGGATCGAGAAAGGCTTTCTGTAGAAGGTAGGATTTTTGTTGAGACTTAAAGGAAGTCAAGGAAACACTGAGCAAAGATGAAGAGGGAGAGTATTCCAGGTCAGGCAGTGAAGATGCCTGGAATAGGGAGATGGGGTATCTTCTTTGAGAAACATCAAGGTAGATCTAAGAGTATGTGGGGAATTATAAAGTATAAAAAGACTTGAAAGGAGTATGGCAGAAGGCAGATTATGATAAGCACAAACATCACTTCCAAGTCTGTAGGTTCTATTGAGTGATTTAATTGTGATGGCTCCTAGAATTGGAAGTGTTTGTATAACAAATGAGGCTTCCTCTCCCTTTTCTCTTTCATTTTTTCTCTTGTTCTTAAAATAATTACTTGAACAAACATTTATTAAGTATCAGTAATGAACATTTAGGCTTTATTTTCATTAGATCAAGAATTTGTTGATGGCCCTATTAATAGACTTTTTAAACTAAAAGGTTGTTTGCTCTAAAGTTGCGTTCACAGTATTAAAAAGAAGTGAAAGATTTACAAAATTGTACAAATAATTCGAGCAAAAAGCCTCAGACACTGTGCTTTTGCCTTGGTTTCAGGTATTCAGATGGCTCTGTACCTTTCCCTCAGTGTTCCACTAAACCATGCAGCTGCAACTTTAGAATCATAGAAAATGTCACATAGAAGATTTTTCCCCTTGGTTTTAAAACTCTGTTGGCCAATACTAAGTAGCTGCTTTTGGTACTAAGATTATCCTTTAAATAATCCATTGTTGATAAAGAGGGCTCCTTTTTGTTGTCAGAGAGTAGAAATATGCTTACAAAAAACAAATTAAAATATGGTTCCATACAGGCTAACAAATCCATAAAGTAGAGTATTTGGGAAAGCAATTGGAAACTTTGCTGTAACTACAACAAATATACATCGTCATAATCTTTCTAGAGATGACACACTGGAAATTTCAGGTGGTTGCTTGTTTTTAAATGTATGCTCTATTTAATGTGTCCCTAAGTTTTCAGACTAGAAAATAAATCTAGTGCAAGCAGCCCCCACACTCTTCTCCATACAAAACATATGCTGTTACAAATCCAGAATGCAGCACTCTGAGGCAACTACGTGCATGATTATTTCAGTTTTCTCTTGGCATATAATAAGATGGAGAGCTAATTTTCTAAGGAATGATATATTTTAATCCTTAGGGCCTAAGTTTTCATTGAATGAAAAAGGTTAAGTTAAGTTTAGCAATGGACTTTGGCAATTCAATGTTTATAAATTATATGAAGGTGTAAAATTGTGTTTTTAGGTAAGAAGCAGAGTGGGTGCTTAGAGGTAGCTACCAGCCAGGGGTGAGGAATCTGTGCCCCTGAGGCCAAATGTGGCCTTCTAGGTCCTCAGATGCAGCCTTTTGACTGAACAGAGCCATACTTGAGGACCTTGAGAGCCACATGTGGCATTGAGGCTGCAGGTTTCCCAACCCTGCCATCTGGCAGAGGGAGGTATTTCATCACTCCACTGTTACCATTAGGTCTTGTTGACAAGTGTACCCAGGAGTTCTTTTTCTCCAAGGTTTTGGAGAAACTCCACCATGAAGGACTTCATATTCCAGCAATTCATCTTCTACCAGCTGGTTATTTGGCACATCTCTTAGATCTGGATTTTATTAGCAATAAAAAGATTGATAGAGGCAAACTTCTGGAAGCTTCAGTGTCATTTGAAAATTTATTTTAGATTCCACCAGCCTTTTACCTAAGCCAGGGCACTCATCTGTGCATATGTTTTAACTTACAAGATTTCCTTTAACTTATTCTGTCACAATGTCTTTGAGAAACATAGATAGTTAAGAACCTATCAGTCTGTTCACTCTCCTCCTTCTGGGATAGAATTATTTCTTCTAATTGTTGTATAATTTGGCTTCTCTTTCTACCACTTTATTGAAACAGTTGTTCCAATGTTCTCCTTATTGTCAAATTCATTTAATATTTTTCTCTCTTCCTTGATATCTCTTAAACTTTTGACACTGTGGGCCACTTTGTCCTTCTAAGTATCCTTTTCCTTCTTTACTTCCCACGACACAAATTCTTTTTCTCTTCCTACTTCATCAAATGTTTGTTTCTTTGTTTCTTTTCCTAACTCCTCTTCTAAGGTGGATATTCTCCAAGGTTCTGTCCCTAGTCTCCTCTTCTCTCTTCTCTTGTCTTCTTGTCTTTTCCTGCCTTCTCTTCCCTTCTCCATATCTTCTATTTTCATTTGTTGTTTCATCCACTTCCACAGCTTCATTTACTATTTTAATATATTATCTTATTGAGATGATTGTCTTTTATTTTCAAGTACATATTAAATATTTCTTTTTAAAATTTATTTGGTTATTTTCAGTTTTCAACATTCATTTCCACAAGATTTTGAGCTGCAAATTTTCTCCCCATCTCTCCCCTCCCCCACCCCAAGACACCCTACATTCTGATTACCTCCTTCCCCAATTTGCCCTCCCTTCTATCATACCCCTTCCTTCCCTTATACCCATCTTCTCCCTTTTCTTGTAGAGCAAGATAGATTTCTATGCCCCATTACCTGTATTTCTTATTTCCCAGATGCATGCAAAAACAATTCTCAGCATTCCTTATTAAAATTTTGAGTTCCAACTACTTTCCTGTCCTCTCTCCCCACTCATCCCCACTGAGAAGGCAAGCAGTTTAGTATAGGTTATATATGTGTAGTTATGCAAAAGACTTCCATAATAATCATGTTGTAAAAGACTAACTATATTTTCCTCCATCCTGTCCTACCCTTCATTTATTCTGTTCTTTCTTTTGACCTTGTCCCTCCCCAAAAGTGTTTACTTCTAATTACTTCCTCCTCCTGTTTGCTCTCCCTTCTAACATTAGCTCTACACCTTACTTCTGCCCTTCTCCCCTACTTTCCTGTAGTGTAAGATAGATTTTCATACCAAGTTGAGTGTGCATGTTATTCCCTCCTTAAGCCAAATGTGATGAGAGTAAGCTTCGCTTTTTCCTATTCCCCTCCCCCCTTTCCCCTCCATTGATAAAGTTTTTTCTTCACTCTTTTATGAGAGATAATTTGCCTCATTCCATTTCTCCCTTTCTCCTCCCAATATATTCCTCTCTCACACCTTAATTTTATCTTTTTAGATATCATCCCTTCCTATTCAACTCACCTTCTCTCTCTTTCTCTCTCCCTCCTTCCCTCCCTCCCTCTCTCTCTCTCTAAATATATATATGAAAAGTCTCAAGATTTACAAATATTATCTTTCCATGTAGGAATATAAACAGTTCAACTTTAGGAAGTCCCTTATGATTTTTCTTTCCTGTTTACCTTTTCAAGCTTCTCTTGATTCTTGTGTTTGAAAGTCAGATTTTCTATTCAGCTCTGGTCTTTTCATTAAGACTGCTTGAATGTCCTCTGTTTCATTGAATGACCATTTTTCCCCCTGAATTATTATACTGAGTTTTGCTAGGTAGATGATTCTTGGATTTAATCCTAGTTCCTTTGAATTCTGAAATATCATATTCCAAGCCCTGCAATCCCTTAATGTAAAAGATGCTAGATCCTGTGTCATCCTGATTGTATTTCTACAGTACTTGAATTATTTCTTTCTGGCTGCTTGCAGTTTTTTCTCCTTGACCTGGGAACTCTGGAATTTGGCTATAATATTCCTGGGAGTTTTCCTCTCTTTCAGGAGGTGATCGGTAGATTCTTTCAATATTTATTTTACCCTTTGGTTCTAGAATATTAGGGCAGATTTCCTTGATAATTTCATGAAAGATGATATCTAGGCTCTTTTTTTGATCATGGCTTTCAGGTAAACCAATAATTTTTAATTTGGCTCTCCTGGATCTGTTTTCCTGGTCAGTTGTTTTTCCAATGAGGTATTTCACATTGCCTTCTATTTTTCATTCTTTTGGTTTTGTTTTGTAATTTCTTGGTTTCTCACAAAGTCATTAGCTTCCATCTGCTCTATTCTAATTTTTAAAGAACTGTTTTCTTCAGTGAATTTTGAGCCTCCTTTTCCATTTAGCTAATCTGGTTTTTAAAACATTCTTCTCTTCATTGGCATTTTGGACCTCTTTTGCCATTTGGGTTAGTCTATTTTTAAAGGTGTTATTTTCTTCAGCATTTTTTTGGGTCTCCTTTAGCAAACAGTTGAGTCACTTTTCATGATTTTTTTTGCATTGCTCTCATTTCTCTTCCCAGTTTTTCTTCCACCTCTCTTAACTTGATTTTCAAAATCTCTTTTGAGATCCTCCATGACCTGAGACCATTGCAAATTTATTTTGGAGGTTTTGGATGAAGAAGCCTTGACTTTGATGTCGTCCTCTAATGGTATGCTTTGTTCTTCCTCATTTGAAAGGATGGAGGAAAATACCTGTTTACCAAGAACATAGCCTTCTATAGTCTTATTTTTTTCCCTTTTTTTGGCATTTTCCCAGCCAGTTACTTGACTTTTGAGTCCTTTGTCAAGTGGAGGGTATACTCTTGGGACCTGTAAGTTCTCAGTTCCTCCAGGGTGGCACCGTCAAGTGAGAGGAGTTTGCTCCTCTGCTGGCCTATGCTCTGGTCTGGGAACAACCACAAGTGTTTCTGCCCAGGATCTGCATGTAGAATTCCCTCTCCAGAGCCTCTGCCAGCTCCACCACTCCAGGTAGCGCTCCTCCTCACCCCAGTACTGCCACTCAGAACTAAGACTTAGATCAGGCGCTCAATTCCCCAAGGGTCTTTAGGAGGGCTCGTAAAATGGACGCTGCTACCACAGCAACTGCTGCTGTCCTGGAGCCAGGTCCAGACTGTGTCCCCTTCTTGCCCAGGTGAAAGCACTTTCTCACTGATCTTTGAAGCTGTTTTTGTAGGTTGAGAAATCTGGGAAGTGCCATTGCTACCCATGATTCTGCACCCTGGTGACTGCTTTAGTCCTGTCCCTGCTGTGCTGTGAGGCCAAGGCTGGGCTGTGCTCTGCTCTGAGCCCAGTGCGATAGACCTTTCCTATTGGCCTTCCAGGCTGTCTTGGGCTGGAAATCTCTTTCACTCTGTTGTTTTGTGACTTCTGCTGTTCTAGAATTTGTTTAGAGTCATTTTTTACAGGTATTTTATGGGCTATGGTGGGGAGAGCTAGAGCAGGTCTTTCCTTCTACTCCACCATCTTGGCTCCACCCCCCCATATTAAACATTTTTACATAGATTGTCTACAAGCAGACAAACCTCAATATATCTAATCTCATTATTTTCTGCCCTAAATGCACACTTCTTCTTAACGTCTGTAATTCTCTTAATAAGACCATGATCTTTCAAATCTCGCATTTGAAGCCATCTCTGACATTCCTTGTCAGACATGTCCAATTAATTGTCAAATCCTGTTGTATGTGTGCTCTGTAGCTTGTGCATCTAATTGCACGTTATATATTTGCTTTTTCTGTTTTGTGGGTTAGCCTATATTCTTATGTGGCTGCAGATCTTTTCTGGGAGGCGTTAAAGTATTCTGAAGCTTAAAGAAACCTGGGAGATATCATCTGCAAACATAACCATCTGAAAGATTTTACCATCTATAGAGAATTCCTCTTTAACTGGGACCCTGTGATGGTTCTCCTGATAATGAATAACACCTTTGACAAGCTTGTGTCTATATTTTGTGCCTTTCCTGATTCTAATATTGGCTCCTTTTGTCATTGTTCAGTCTTTTTCAGTTGTGTCCAACTCTTTGTGATCCCATTTGGGGTTTTCTTTTTTTTAATTGTTTTATTTGTTTTCAGTGTTATGCAGTCACTTCCATATAGCTTATACTTTTCTCCTCCCTCCCCCTTTTCCCCCCTACCTCCCCACTCCCTCCCTGAGACAGCATACAGTTTTATGTAGGTTCTATACATACATTCCTATTAAATACATTTTCACCTTAGTCATGTTGCATAGAAGAATTAAAATGAATGGGAGAAATCATGAAACAAACCAAAACATGATACAAAAAAAAAAAAATGATCTGCTTCTTTCCGTGATTGAGTTCCATAGTTCTTTCCCTGAGTGTGGAAGGCATTTTGCCTTAAGAGACCATTGGGAATTAAGTCCTTGCATTGCAATGAAGTACTAAGTCTACCCGAAAAATTCCTCGCACACTGTGGTTGTTGCTGTGTACAAAGTTCTCCTGGTTCTGCTCCTTTCACTCAGCATCAGTTCATATAAGTCTTTCCAGGCCTCTCTGAAGTCTTCCTGTTCATCATTTCTTATAGCACAATAGTATTCCATTACATTTATATACCACAATTTATTCAGCCATTCCCCAGTTGATGGGCATCCCTTTGATTTCCACACAGAGAGCTGCTAGAAATATTTTTGTACATGTGGGATCCTTTCCCATTTTTATGATCTCTTGGGGATACAGTCCTAGAAGTAGTACTGCTGGGTCAAAGGATATGCACATTTTTGAAGCCCTTTGGGCATAGTTCCAAATTGCTCTCCAGAATGGTTGGATCAGCTCACAGCTCCACCAACAATAAATTAGTGTTCCAACTCTTCCATATCTTCTCCAACATTTATCATCTTCCTGTTTTATCATGTTAGCCAATCTGATAGGTTTGATGTGCTATCTCAGAGTTGTTTTGATTTGCATCTGTCTAATCAATAGTGATTTAGAGTATTTTTTCATATGACTATAGATAACTATAATTTCTTCCTCTGAAAACTGCCTGTTCATATCCTTTGACCATTTATCAATTGGGGAATGACTTGTATTCTTGTACATTTGACTCAGTTCTCTATATATTTTAGAAATGAGGCCTTTATCACAGACACTAGTTGCATAAAATTTTTTCCCAGTTTTCTGCTTCCTTCCTAATCTTGGTTGCATTGATTTTGATTGTGCAAAACCTTTTCAATTTAATGTAATCAGAATTATCCATTTTGCACTTCATAATGTTTTCTGTCTCTTGTTTAGCCAAAAATTCTTTCCTTATCCATAAATCTGATAAATACACTATTCCTTGCTCCGCTAGTTTGTTTATAGTATCAATCTTTATACCTAGATCATGTACCCATTTGGACTTTATTCTTGTGTATGGTGTCAAGCATTAGTCTATACCTAGTTTCTGCCACGTTGTTATCCAGTTTTCCCAGCAATTTTTGTCAGACAGTGAGTTCTTATCCCAGCAGCTGGGTTCCTTGGGTTAGCAAACAGTAGATTGCTATATTCATTGACTACTGTGTCTTGAGCACCTACCCTATTCCACTGGTCTACCTTTCTGTTTCTTAGCCCGTGCCAAGTGGTTTTGATAATTGCTGCTTTATAATGCAATTTGAAATCTGGTAGAGCTAGGCCACCTTCCCTACCATCTGGGGTTTTCTTGACCAAGATAGTAGAGTGGTTTGCTATTTCCTTTTTCAGTTCATTTTACAGGTGAGGAAACTGAGGCAAACAAGGTTAAATGACTTGCACCAGGTCATGTAACTACTAAGTATCTGAGGTCAGATTTGAACTCAGGAAGATGAATCCTCCTGACTCCAGGCCTGGTACTCTATCCATTGTGCCACCTACCTGTCCTAATGAATAAGGTGATCTCTGTTGTTGTATCTTCAAGTAATCTTGAATAATTTTGATGTTGAAATGTTTTTAAAAAGTGCTGTTAAGATGGTACTTTGTCCCCCCTGAATCAAGTACTTTTTTATAATCAACAAACAAGTAAAGGGATATTTTGTATTCTTTACATCTTTCTGTCAGTTGCATGAGGGTAAAAATGTGCTCCTTTGTGGAATATTGTTTGCAAAAACCTTACTTTTCCCTACTAAAATCACCATGAAGGATCCGCTCTATGTATGTGTGCATTATTATAAAATTTTTAGATAGATGGGAAAGTGTGTGTCTAAGTTGGCAGTTATTTATGTTCTTTTGGTCTCTCTTTTTTGAAAAAGTATGAATAAAGTCTGACATTTTCTCACCACCCCTTTGGTATATTCTCCATCTTGTCATTTGTTTCCTCAGTGCCCTCACAATTGCATCACCTTCAGCATGTATCTCCCCTATGTGCTTGTTCTAGTCTAGTTAATTTCCTGTCCTTGATGTCTAGTGTCATTTCTACCTCCCATATAAGTATATTTTGAACTGTAGTGTTCTTGTTCAAGTGTGGACCTGCTGTGCTTGATGGCTAAAAGAAAAACTTATTATATTAAACAAAACCCTGCAGATCTTTTCTATTTGTTTTCTGTTTCTTGTCCCTTTTCTGTTTTCCTCCTTGTATGCCCTTGGATGATTTTGCTTAGTTGAGTTTCTTGACAGTCTTTCTTTAAAAGAATTTTGTCCTCTGATGTTTATCTATGTTTTATAATGGGATACCAGGCAGAATTTCCCATCATCTTTCTTCCTAAGATTTTGCAAAGCGTTTATATTCTAAGTCACTAGTAACTCTGGCTGTGTTATCTGATTGCTTGCCAAGTAAGTCAAGTGCTTTTTGCCCATGGTATACTTTAAGCTAATTTGCTCTTCTTTCTATGATATTAATTTGCATTGGTTAACTTCTTTAGGCAATTATTTTATGCTGTGTCTATGTCATTTATTGCACTTATATCCCATTTTCATCATCAATAACTCATTAAAAAGAGTCAAGATAGAATTGTTTGTTCGCACAACTAATTTTCCCTCATTTTTTGTTCTACCGTTGCATAGTTTTTATCTTTGCTCTAATATGTCAGTGGTCAGACAGAGAACTGATATATGAATAATTCCCATTTCATTAATGAGGCATTTTCTACATGTTTAAGGTAGTCAATGTAGTTTTGCTGATGTTATTCAATGTTCATCTTTTCTAGCACTTTCTGATTCTTTTATCAAAGAAAGTATTTATTTTATATAAACATGAACCTTCTGCTTGGTCTGTAAGTCTTCAGCTTCTCTCATTCATTATATCTGATCCATATTTTCAAACATATTTCCTCCCATGCTCACCTATTCCCACCTTTACATTGACATTGCCAAGTATCAAAGCATATTTATATTTGATTTGTAGGGCATATTGAATCCTTTATTTCTCTTTTACTAGCTCTTCATTATCTGCATTAGATATTGGTCCATAACCTGGAATTGTCTTCATGGTACTTTTCTT
Source organism: Notamacropus eugenii (assembly GCF_028372415.1). Classification (NCBI taxonomy): domain Eukaryota; kingdom Metazoa; phylum Chordata; class Mammalia; order Diprotodontia; family Macropodidae; genus Notamacropus; species Notamacropus eugenii. The sequence goes on from NC_092875.1 coordinate 178,407,099, forward strand.
TCAAATATTTTTCATGAGCAACACAGTGTGAAATGATCTAACAACTCGTGGAATAATGTTTCTTTTTGTATTTGTACACATGACAAAATAACTCCACCAAATTCCTTATTTTTCTCTCTGAGGAGAATCTGTCAGCCACCCTTCCATTTTGTTGCAGCTTCCTTCTTTCTGCTGGCCTTAATTATCATGATACTAAGACTGATGTGATTGCATTCCTCCTGCAGCTTGTCCACTTTTTGCTTATTGGACCAGGATAAATACTTCCATTTAGAGTACCAAGTTAAACTTTCTAATCTAAAAATTGTCAGATTTTTTTAGAACTCTCTGTCTCCCTTTCTGTTACTTTTCCATGATCACTACAGAAGCATATGGAAGCCTTGTAGAACTGAGATCCCTTCAAAAATGGTATTTTTTGTATGTTTCTTGGGTTGCCATGGCCAAAGAATGCATCACTGAGTGGCAAACCTATTGGTAATGAACCTTGCTGCATATACTAAGCTGGACCTCAGAAAGCAATCTGTTGCCAGGACTGTTTTTTCAGGCTGTTCTGAAATATCTTGACTTTTAAAATCCAAGGATAGAACAGTTCTTTGAGAACTCAGAATCACCTCCATACCAAATTTGTGTCAGGAGGAAGATAATAGAAACATGAAATTTTAGAGCTGGAACAACAGTGTAGCTCACAGTGGTCAATTGTCTGGTTGAAGAACTACCATGGAAATAAATTTAATCTCACCTCCCATTTTACAGATGAGGAATCTAAGGCCCAGATGGGTTGAGTGACTTGCCCAAAGTCACAACTAATTAATGCCCAGGTTAGTACTAGACTAGGTCCCTTTCCAATTGTAGGGCTTAAGTAAAAAATGATTCTTTCATGTCTTCAGTACCTAATTGGAAAACAGTAATGAAGAGAAAAAGTCAAGGCTCATATCCTTTTGCATTATGGAAGCCTACTTTTTTCCATGTCATAAGCAGATTGAGAATGCATGATGAGAAAATTTGGGAAGCAAAAGAAAAATTGAAGGTACTTCAAGAACACAATCATCTCAGGGTAATTGAATGAGGGTTTTTATATATATAGAAAAAAGAAAAGGGAAGTTCAGAAGCCACTTAACCTGGGTAATGGAATAGTTTAACAGAGACTGAACAACATGCCAAGCTGAGTTAAACCATTCTATTGGTGAGATGTTATGCACTGATAAGCTAGTGTGTGTGCATGTGTACATGTGCGTGTATGTAATCAGATCATAGATTTAGAGTTGGAAGGGACATTGAATAACATTTAGACTGATATTTTCATTTTACAAACAAGGAAACTGAGGTCCAAATGGGTTAGATCACACAGCACTTTCAACTAGGTCAGGCTACTTTTCTGGAGAGCAGATTTTGATAGAAAGGAGAAATGAAAGATTATGAAAGCACTGATTTCTGAAGGAGTTCTGAGAAGGAAGTACAAATAGTTTGTTTTGTTTACCCAAGAGTAAAGAAGAGTGAAACTATATATGCACAATTTTGCCTACGGTCCTGGCTATGCAAATTAAATTGCTACAACACTTCATCAGATACATAAATTCAAACTCTTGCTTTTATTCAAAATGAATTTGCTTATATGTCTTGTTTTTAAATAGTTCTAATTTATAATCTGAAGGCACAAGTAACCAACTGAGTACTTCTAAATGAAGCTAAAATCTAATTCCATTTTGGAATTCTCACTAAGATAGATCACACAACTCATCCTTGCCTGCCCACCCCTGCAACTCGTGTCTACATTCTCTTAAAAAATTCACCATCACAGGTCCATCCTGTATACCGAAAACCACCCTCACTTTCTCCTGACTTTATGAGGGTACCAGTGGAACACTGTGGCCATCCCTCTGCTATCCTTTGTTCTTACCATGAGATCAGCCTATCTTCTTTTTCTGTCATTCAGTTCTTTGATGATATCCTTTACTCCTCTTCTCCTTTAGACTCCCTCATTGGTTATGTGTTGCAGTGTACTCACACCCACCATGCATCTTTTTTGTTGCCACCTGTCTGATGCTCATTTTGGGTTCTTTTAAAGGCAGTTGCTGCCAGGGAATGCTGGTAAAATGTTTATATTGAAAAAAATGAGACTTTGCTGTTATGGAAAGCTTGTGGTGAGCAAAAGTGTTTTGCAATTTCCCAAAAATAATTATCTGCCCTCCTTCTCCTTTTCAACTCTGGGCTCTGTTCATTGTCCATCTGTATCATCTGTCCCAGGTATACATTGTTGGGCAAGGACTAAAAGGTGTTCATTTCAGATAGATGTTGAAATCTGGGCAATAAGCGTTCTTCATCCATTCAGTCTTCCCTGTTTGTATGGACAGGCCAGACTCCTTTGAATCACTTCAGATTTATTCTAGGACGTTCTGCAGTGTCTTGGTGCATGATGCAGTCATACCCAAACAGAAGCATCTGGAGAACCTCACCATTCACAATTCCTTGACCTGGACTCTGCACTGGATTTCCTCTGTCACAGTGGTGAATACTTCTGGAAACTGACATCTCTCTGTTTTATGTGCTAATACTACTTTGAAGTAATCTAAGCATTTTTTTTCACAACACACAGAATATCAGATTGGGAAATGAACTACATACGGATTAAGTTGGACATTGGCCTGAAGTCTAGAGAGTGTGCTGTATTCAGCCCTGGCCCCATCCCAAAGAAACTGTTCCTGGACCAGTGGTGACTTTAAGATCCAATATTTCACAGATTCTGTGGCTAGAAACCAATGTGATGCAGAACATCAAGAAACTAGGAGCCCATGGTTTAATAGCATGTAGTAATCAGCCCTCCTCCTGGCAGGCTTTGGGAAGCTGGATCATCTCATTACATCATTTTGATTATTGCTATTTTGGCCTTGCCCTCTCATATACTGTTTTAATTGGTCAATATCTTAAATACTGCATCAATCCATGCAATTACTCGTAGTTTCCACCATAAAGCATTTGAACTTTTAGCTCCCCTGGCTTCTGAGGACTTGGATGCCAAAATCTGGCTAGAATTCTTTAAGAGGCAGAAGGGAGAGAACAGCTCATTCCACTCAGTGAGCTTTCAGCGCTTTGAAACCTGGGTGTCAACATCATTCATTAAAAATCATTTCACTCAATGCTTGATTATATATCATATGGAATATCTGTTTGTGAGTTATCCATATGGACTCAATTCCTCCCCTGCCATCTTTTTGCTACTCATCCAGGTCCCATACCATCTACAAGACATAATAAGTATCACGCATACAAAAGATGGTTATCTGTGTGTCTGACTATATTCTAAAGCCAAATAGAGTAAAATCTTAATAATATTTTATCTTAAACTTCTATTGATACTTTATTTTCTATATGTCATTTTCTGGTATTCCTCTTCCTTACCTTTGAAGGACCTTATGACAAAACAAAAAAACCAACACAGTGACTTCATCTGATAGCATGTGCATTGATCCATAATCATAGTTCCCCACTCCTCTGTTGAGATGAGGGAGGTGTGTTTTATCATCTGTTCTCTGGACGAAGGCCACTCATTATAACTAATCAGAGAGTCGTTGCCTTTTCATGCTGTTTTCTTTTAAATTTATATATAATGTTCTCCTGGTCCTACTTCCTTCACTCTTCATCTGATTATATAAAGCTTCCCAAGTTTCTCTTCATTTGTCACATGCATAGTTTCTTTGTGAAAAATAATATGCTACATCTATAAACCATATGTTGTTTCATAGTTGCCAACTGATCAGCACCCATTTTGTTTCTAGATTTTTTTTCTTACAACAAAAAACATTGATGTGAAGTAGTTTGGTATTTATGGAAACTTTCTCTCTTTGATCTGTTTGGGGTTTATATCTAATAGTGGGATGACTCTGTAGAAGGGTACTAACAATTTAGATCATATTCTTTTCACAAATAATTCCAAATTATTTTCCAGTATATTCAAAACTCCATAAATCATGTATTAGTGTGCTTTTTTTTTGCAGAACTTCCAACATTGACTGTTTCTACTTTTTGTCAATCTTGCCACTTTTATGGGTATGAGGTAAAACTATAGTGTTTTTAAATTTATATTTCTCTTAGTATTGATGCTTTTAAGTCTATGGTAAAGCTCACTAATTTATAACTTTTTATTTATTCCTAAATAAATGAAAACTGATTTCATAAAACTTTTTAAGGCAAAATAACTTTATTACTTTCAAATACATATTATCCTCCCAGAAATTCATATTTTGATGTTTCATAATGACATAGAAATGGTTTTCCATTCTTTAAGCCTATCCCATTGCAGCTCATCCATATCTACTTATCTCTCCATGAGATCTTGGCAGAGGGGGACCTGAAAAGTTATCTGGTTTACTTCCCTCATTTTACAGTTGAGGACACTAGGTCTCAAAGGAGTAAAATGACTAGCCTAAGTTCACTTAGGACTGAGTCTGGTATCCAGACTCAGTGTTCTTAACACAGTACCAGTTGTGCTCAATAACAAGTGCCGCTACCTCCTCTTTTCTGGCAGTTTTTTCTCCTAAGTGACATTTTTAGCTGTAAGGAACCATCTCTTCTCTTGTTGCTTCATTATACCATCAGTACTTTGAAGAACATTGTCTAGTACCTGGTATTGTCTAGATGTCCTTTAAGTTTTCCTGGGTACATCACTTAGAATCTACAGAATTCTTGCAGAGTATTTAACTTCATACCAGAGTAAAAGGTTTGATCTTTCTTCTTCCTGCATGTGGGCCTCACAGTTCAACTCCAGAATGTCCCACAGGGTCTCCACCAACATTTTCAGCTTGATACTGCCCCTGTCCTAATTCCCCTTCCCTCCTCATTCTCCTTGTATACCAAAAACCAGGTCAATCTCAGGTTCAAGTTCTCCTTTTGTTCTGTTCTTACTTGTGAACTCAGGGAGTTCTATCATGTCTCTTCTTGGCCAAGTAGAAGAAATGATTCTTGTAATGATGCTATTATTTTGTTTTATTTGCCTTAATTGGGGGGTGGTCTTTTTAAAATTTTATTCTACAACTCAGTCCAGGGGAGAATTATATATGCCAGGAGTAAAATTTTTTGAAAACTTTTCTGCAGGAGTTGACAATCAACTTCAGTATATTCATATAGGATACATACAGAAAAATTATTTTGATGAATCTATATGCACAGTAGCAAGGATACTACTACTGCTGCCACCATTAGTAGATAATGTTCTTTGAAGTATTTTTTCTCAACGGTTATTGATTTGTGCTGATGCCACAACAAACAGGAATTTGTTAATGCCTACCATGTGCCAGGCATTGTACTAAGTGCTAGAGATACAAAGAAAGGCAAAAGACAGCCCCTGGTCTCAAGGAGCTCATATTAGATGACAGTCTAATAGAGGAGATGATAAGTAAACTATTATGTACAAACAGGATATGTATGAGGATAAATTCAGAAATGATCTCAGAAAGAAGCCATTATCAATAAGGGGGATCAGGAAGGGCTTCTTAGTGAAGGTGAGATTTTAGTTGAGACTTAAAGGAAGCCAGGAAGAAGAGATGAAGAGGGAGAGAATTCCAGGTGTGGAGTGGGGTGAAAGGGTAATAGTCAATGAAAATGCAGTGTCTTGTGTGAGGAACAAGTCAAGTCAGCAAGCATTTATTAAGCACCTACTGTATTTCAGGCACTGCGCACAGCAGTGTCACTGTATCTCATAGTATATAGAAAGGAGTAAGTGTAGGAAGAACAGAAAAGCAAGAAGGTACCAGTTTGTGAATGCTTTAAAAAGCTAAACAGAAGATTTTATCTTTGGTTCTGCAGGTGATGGGGAGCCACTGGAATTTATTGAATCAGGATTGGATGTGTGTGTCATGGTCAGATTTGTGCTTTAGGAAGATCCTTTTAGTGGTTGAACAAAGGATGAACTGGAGAGACGAAGGGACTCAAAGCAAGGAGACCAAGTAGATGGCTGTTGCAGTAGTTAAGGCATGAAGTGATGAAGGCCTACACTAGGGTAGCGGCAGTGTCAGAGGAGAGAAGGGGGTATACAGAAGAGATGTGGAGGTCTTGATGCTGTCACACTTACTAGCCCAGCTGGTAAGGGTTAGGAGTTCAGGCTGTTCTATGGAACAGAGCAAAGCTCATATGGAATGATCTTGCCCTCATTAGCTCTAGAATACAACCATTTTAGCTAATCAGTTACAGAGAGGGAAGTACATAATACTTTCAGACATGAGACTGCCCTGGACATTTGCCTTAGAAAGAGATGTGGGCCTCAGTCTTGGACTGTAGTAACATGGGCAAAGCTAAAGGAACAGAAAAGTTGGTATTGATTAGGCCCATGCAAATGAATATTATTCATTCATTCAATTGGTAGCTTAGCATTAACTTTTTCATCCAAAGCATTTAAGTAACCTGAACCATACCTTCTTACACATCTTTCTTGCAAATTTCCCCAGCCACTTTGTTTGTTGTTTTCTTGAGGCCCCAGTTCTCTTATTCTTGGCATCGACCCATGCAACTGGACTTTAATCCAGCTCTTCATCCTCGGGCATTGACGCATTGAGAAACTCGATAGAGAGACACCTGTGATGACTGACGCTCAGAGCTGGACTCTGCCAGGTTGGATCTGAAAGAATTCTTAAGAGCAAATCCAAGTGAGCAGGAAATCATTTCCTCTTGGTCAACATTCAGCACTTGGTCAACATTCAACATTCTGGATCTTAATCCAGAGTGATCAAATACTGAGACCTAGCACAATTGGATGTTGCCAAGTCATGCTTTCCTACAGGCTTGGCATCTTCCATGTGACTGAAGACCTGTGTCAAAATGACACGGTAGCAGTTTTCCTCCTCTTTTCTTTTTTCCCTTTGTTCCAAAAAGGTTGTGCTAGAGCATCAAACAAAATGGAGATAGAAACTTAAAAGGGTTTGAAAATATAATCTACATACAGATGCGGTTTGTGTCTCCTTAAGACTTTAAGGGTTTTAGCTGGCAGGTGATGGATTTCATGATTTAGTAGGTCCAGAGACTCTGGAAATACAGAAGTAGCAGTATAGATGAATTCTATGTAGCAATTTCAGGTACAATTGTTAGGTTAGTGGGGTGACTGAAGGGAATGATTTTGATCCAGATCAAAGAGATACACATATATTGCCGGGAAGGCTGTAGAGGGCTATGGAAGAGACAACAGAATGTTCTAAAGCACAGAAAGGTCCAGAGAATGAATTCTATACTGGCCATGTGAACACTAAGAAGTTGCCAATAGACCATTTGGAAGGCATGTTGGTGGACTGCCTGGGAGATCTGTCTGCAGCTTGGAGAAGAAACGTGAGCCAGTTGTAGCTTGTTACACAAACCTATAAAACTCAAAAGAAGCTCCACTGTTTAAAAGTTTCCCAGATAGCTTTCTTTCTCTTTTTTGAATAAGCTCTCCTTGATCATTGTACCTAAAGAGTTGTTACAAAGTTCCATTTACTTAGCAGATGGTCTGTTAAGAAGCAGTATTCAGCAAGATGCCTTGAGGTACGTTGGAATGATCAATGATAGGGAGAAGAGGTCTGCCCCCTAGTCCTGGCCTTTCTGTGGAATTGCTTATGGAATCTGGAGCAAGTAACTTCTCTCTAGACCTTGGGTTCTTCACATAGAAAATGAAGGATCTGTGATGGGGAAGATATGGTTAGATAATAGTTTATATGAAAAAAGATTTGAGGGTTTTACAGGCATGAAAACTTTAAAGTGAAGCAACCCAAAAGGCTACTATGTGATATCAGACCTTCATGGATTTCGGACAGGATGTTTGCGTGATGGTCATGCATAAGTCTAGCCCCACTTTAACCTCTCAGAAAAGTAAGACATGTGCCACATAAAGAAAAATAAAAATAATGCCCACATACCAAAACTGCAGCAATAACAAAAACTTGTGGATAAACCAACAGATAAAACAAAATTCATAAATAAGGAAAAACTCAATACAGTAAATAAATATTGTGAGGTAAAATAAAGTGGGGGAAGGAAAAGAGAATATTACAGCCAAATCAACAATTAGACCTCCTGTATATGAGAATAGAAAAATGGATCTGCAGTCTGAGTATCTGGGTTCAGATCTTTGTCACTTTTACTTATTAACAGTAGTTCATAAAGCAAATCAATGGAAAGGGCTCTGGTTCCAAGCAAAAGGACCAGGGTTTAAATCTTACCTTTCTTTGTGACTACAGGGAAGTGTCATATCCTTCCTAAACCTCATCTGTCAAATGAGGAACTGGGATCAGATAGTCTTTGAGGTCCCTTTCAGTTCCAGATATATGATTCAATGTGTGTGTTCGTCCTTCATTGCCAAAGAAGACCATGCCATCAGAGAAGTAATGACATGACTTGTACTTGACTTTGTTTTGCGTGAGGGAGGGCTGTGCAAGTCACCAGCCTCACTTCTCCTCCAGAGCCATCTGAATCCAGTGACCAGATATTCATCAGGATGACTGGAGATGACCCAGGATGAGTCAGTTGGGGTTAATGACTTGTCCAAGGTCACATAGCTAGTGAGTGTCAAGTGTCTGAGGTGAGATGTGAGCTCAGGTCCTTCTGACTCCTGCACTGGTGCTCTATCCATTGTACCACCTGGCTGCCCCTATATGATTCAGTGACAACTTCCCTGAACCTAATCTGTAAGATGGAGAGCAAGGTTGAATCTTTGAGGTCCCTGATCGCTCTATATCCATGATTCTATGATCTGATGACCTTGAGGATCATCCTTCATAAAAGAATTTTTCAGATGACTGTGATATTGATATTTCAAAGAATATTGGTGAGAAGTTGAAAATTCAAAGATTAGGTATACATACTATTTTGCTTTGAGACTTAAATTTGTGGTGATTCTGAAGTGATCTTCTTTTTGTAAGTACAGGAAGAGTTTTATACCCTATCATCGATGTGAAATGGAGAACAATTCTGCATCCCACCCTGACACTCTACTTTACCACCAATCTTAACCCAGATAGAAGGGGGAATGCTTAGATGAGGTGCAGAAAGAGTAGAGCCTTAGCTTATTCAAGGCATATTTCTAAGCAGAGAGGAGACTGTCACCTTGAAATGATTATAGCCTTTCCCTTTGGACAGTCACCTGGCAATAAAGTGTATTTCTACTAGACAAATTCTAGTCTGGCCAGCTGTTTCAAATGACTCCTCTATGCCCTTGCCCCTTCCCCTCTCCCTCCAATACATCTGTAATCAACACTACTCTGCATTCTCTGCCAGTCTGTTATGAACACTGCTTTGGGAAGAGAATCTCTTCTTAGCCAGAAATTCTCGTAAGCTTTTTGCAAATGACCAATTGAGAGAGCCTTGTGTTAAGCTGAATCTCATTCAATAAAACAGACATAACAACCTGTTTGTTAACAATGAAAAAGGACTTAAAACTACAAGGACTTGGGGGGAAGTTTTCTGGCTCAATAAAAACATAAAAAGGCTTCTATAAATTGAGGATATAATGCAAACAATAACCCATAGCATGCAGACAGACAAGCATTTTGGCAGAGAAGATGAAATTAGATTAGAGAACCATACCTATCCAAGGGCCCCACTGGGCATGTTTAGCATAAGTTCACATGGGTGGAAGCAAGGAAGGGCGGGGCAGAAAGAAAGGAGAGAGAGTGAGGTAGGGAGGGAGAAAGGGGGGGGGAGAAACAGAGAGAGAGAGAGAGAGAGAGAGAGAGAGGAATAAATATGAGTCTCTCTGAGGGGTAAATATGGTCTCTGACAAAGCTACAAAAAAAAAAATACTACAAAGAAGGAAAATCCTATGTCCTCTCGCAATCCTTCCCTATACTCCTGATCTAATAATGTCAAATGTAATTATCTTACTTCTTGCTGATCCTCAGTTCCTCATGAAGATTGGAGACAAATAAAACTTTATATGTTCCAAGCACTAGGCCAGATTTAAAGGTAATTGGGAATGCTGCCTCTTTTTAGGGGACCAATCAAGTTTCAATTGAGGGAGTCCTGCCTTGTTAGCAATGTAAATCATATCTTTAATCTCTCTTCTTTTTTTGGATTAAAAACTATTATTTAATGAATGTAAATTAGTGAATAAAAGAATAATTTTTAATATCAATGCACTAACTTTTAAGCAATGCTTGCTCTGCCAAAAATACAGTATTTTTAATTTAAAATGTTTTATTGATGTTCTCTTTCTCCTACTTCCCAGTAAATATCCCACGATTCCCTGGCCAATAGAATCTTCCTTTCCTTTATAAATTTTGTCTTCTCAATTAACAAGCATTTATTTTCTTTCACTTTCACTCAAGCTAAAAAGTGAAAAAAAATACCCTTTGTAATAAATATACTTAGTCAGAAAAAAACAAATTCCTGCCTTTCCTGAGTCCAAAAATGTATGTTTCATTTTGCATCTTGAGTTTTATCACCTCTGTGTCAGAAAATGAGTAGTATGCTTCATTATCAGTACTGTGGAATCAGGTTACTTCTAGTTGGTCCTCTGGAATTTTTCATGATCAGTGATCAAAATTATTTCTAGTGTTGCTGTTACTGTAAAACTTGTTCTCTCGATCCTCTTCGCTTCATTCTGCATCAGTTCAGTTGTCTTTCTAGGTTTTTCTGAAACTATCCCTTTCATCGTTACTTATGACACAAATTGCAGTACAATTCATAAATGAAGCCAAGCTCTTCAGAGTGGTTACATATATCTTCCCAGAGGCTGCACCATATTCTAGGACTTGATACCATCTACTTGATGTCATCTGCAAATGATAATATCCAGAGGATCTCACCATTCATAGCAAATTCTTCTTCAACTTTTTCTTAACTAAATCTCCTACATGACACCTATGGCCAGCACATATCTCTATTGTTTTATGTCACAACCCAGTTGTTTCTTCAGAAACCAGCATGAACTAGCTCCAGGAAAGATATAACCTGGGGCAGCTAGGTAGTGCAGTGAGTAGAGTCCCAGCCCTGGAGTCAGGAGGACCTGAGTTCAAATCTGGCCTCTTGACACTTATTAAGCTGTGTAACTTTGGGCAAGTCACTTAACACCAATTGCCTTGCCTCCCTCCCCCATACTTGTTGATGAAATGGTTTCTTGGCTATGGCAACCCATGAAAGAAAGGCAAATTTCAAATGTTCTTCAGTCCTATGTGGTCCCTTTCTGCTTCTACAGTTATGGCAGCCCTGTGATGGGAAAGAGGATAGAGGGTGCTAAGAAACATACTCCAGCACAAATTTCCTCATATTTTGTTTGTTAGTCTTCTTACCTAGGCAACTCAGGATCATCTGCTCAGTTCTGATTTGTTCCTATGGAAATAAGTTCCACTGTAATGTGGTTTTGTCTAAACATGTTTTTGTGGAAGTGAAAAAATTGTAAAGAACACTGGATTTGAAGTTAAAGGATATGTATTTTATTCCTGCTCTGATAATCAATAAGCTATATGACTGTGGGTCCCCCGTAGTTGCTGCATTAAAAATGGTGATAATCATAATTGGCATTACCCATATCGCAGAGTAGTTGTAAAGAAAGCATTTGGTAAAACATAAAGTGCTATAGAAGTGAATTGATCTAATTACTGTTGGATAATTAATGGCATTAGGCTGGATAGGCCTAATGATGTTAAAGAGATAGGTGGGAGCCAGACTGCAAAGGACTATGAATGTTGAGTTTTGAGCAACTGAGTTACATGTCTTGTGCTGTGCATTAGGCAGATTCATCTGGCAGTGGTGTATATAGTGTAGAGGGGATAGAGTTGAGACCACTTAAGATGTTCTTGAACATAGTCCAGGTGAAAGATATTAAAAGCTTGAATTATGGAGGTTGTCAGCTGGACCAAACTGGCCTTTAACCTGTGGATGGCAGGAGCCAAACAGAGCAGTCTAGAGAGAGGAGAGTACAGAATCAAACAGAAGTTTAATTTCAAAGTTAGAGAAATAGCTTGCCTGCAAGGTCGCATGTGCCAAGGCCCCACCTCTAGTGGGGGGACCTGAGGCAGTGGGGCTGAGCCTTGATTTATATACTTGTGGCTAGACAAAGAGTCAGACAGTGTAGTGTGTAGCAACAGTAGTGGGGCATAACAGCAACCGTGAGGTAAGGTTGTCTAGTGACAAAAAGTCTGTTCATAGCAGGGCTTCATGTCTGGTTCTGTTGGTACTTGCCCAAGCTCAGGGATCATCAGTTCATCCAAAGGGTGAGCACAAAGGATTGTTGTTATGCCAAGCTTGGGCCACTATTTGCTTTCTGGGCCTTAGCTCTGGAAAACAACGTGTCTCTTAATAGTATCTTGAAAGGGTGGAGATCAGGGGCAATGGAAAGAAGAGGACAGACACCCAGAACAGTGCAGAGATAGAATTTATAGGATATGGCCATTGATTGTATATAAATGGTAAGCGAAAGGGAGGAGATTGAGATTATGCCAAGGTAATGAATATGGTGACTGAGAGAATGGTGGCATCATAGATATGGAAGAGTAAAGTTAGGAGAGGATCAGTTACTGAAGGAGCAATAAGTTTGATTTTAAACATGTTGAATTTGAGATTTGGGAGGCAGAAAGTTGAAATTCTGTTTTTGGTGCTTGGAAGAGGGGTTTGAGCTAGAAATATTTGGGCATCACCCACAAAGAGATAATCAAGGCTAGAGCTAAGTCTGTAGCTATGGAAATTAAGAGAGTCTCAAATTCAGGATGTGAAGGAAAACTCATAATATGGCAAAATTATAATGATCACTCACTGCACACTGAGTAAAATTTAAGCTTCCTAGCCCTCTACAACCTCATCTCAACCTTTCTAGTCTTAACTGCGATTATCCCTCTATGTGAACCAAAGAGAAAATGCAAAGTGTTAATATTCTAAACAAATTTTCATTTCCACTGTCCCTGAAAGAACCTTTTACAGTTTCTGAGTCTTTGCTCAAATCTTCTGCCTAGAATGACCGTATCCTCTTCTCTTGCCTATGTAAATACAATGTACTTTCAAAGTTCACATCTTCCATGGAGACTTCCCTGATCACCCATCACAATGAAATATCTGCCTCAGAACTCTTTATAATATTGCAGAATACTAGAAGAACCTGTGGTTTTTGTCATTGTACATGATCCCTCCACTGATGCAGATTACAACCTTTCTCCATCTTGGTTGATGGTCTTTGCAAATTATTATGGCTGAAAATTTTGTCACCCTGAAGTCAAAATGAGCCTCTTTGAACTTAGCTAGATTGATCCTCAGATCCAAGGCATACAGTTGGATTCTAGTCCTATAATCAAAGTGGTGGGACCTGCCAATTTCATTCCATTTCCATTTCATTCAAGAAGCATTTATTAAGCACTTATGTGCAAGGTATATTGTTACACAGCTGATGCAATGTATTTTGGGAATTCAGGGTTAATTTCATGTCATCATGCCTTGGACACTACACTAGAGACCTTCCAACTTGACACTGAACCAGAAGTTTTTTTTAAGTTACTTATTCATTGAACCAGGAAACCTCTCATTTGAAAGTTACTTTGAGCTTTTTCTTATTTGGGAAATCAATCAAGTAATGCAATTATCTGTTGAGTCTACTATAAATCACTGATAGAAATGAGACCACTAATTTATTACCATTGCCCATTGTGACAGAGAAATTAGGTATAGTGAAGGCTTATAGAGGAAACATGGTCAGCTTTATAATACAGACCAGTATACTTGTGACTCTTCAAGTATTTCAGAATTTGGATATGACCCACAAGAAGAATTTTAGGGATTACCATTTCGTTACAGCTAGGCAAATATTTGTTTTCTTCCCAGTATTATTAGAATCTTACTTCTGGAGCATAATCTTTATTGTTTAAAGGAATTTTAGCAATCCTTTTTAGTTGGAGATACCTTGTATGTATCTTGTTTGTATGTGGTTGTTTGCAAATTGTTTCCCTTATTAGACTGTGAGCTCCTTTTTTCCTCCTTTCTACGTATTTTTAATGCTTAGGACAGTGCATGGCACAATTGCTTAATTATTATTGACTTGATTTGAGAGAAGTTGAAGACAAATTAGAACTTAGTTGAGAGAAGATTTACTAGAACATTAAAAAATAACGAAGACTTGGCAAAGAAAGATGCGTAGCTATTCAAAGAATTTACATGTCGATTCTTCTGTTCTTCGGGATTTTTAGAATCTCTGCAGTGAGAGAGGGACCGTTTTCAGATACATCAAAGTTAAGGGAATGCAAATTAAATGAGTTGTCGGCATGGAATCAGTCAGTGAAGATGGTGGAGAAAGTTAATCTCAAGAGTTCTTAGTGACAGACTTGGATCTATAAAGGAAATATGGGAGGGCATTCAAGATAAAGGGAATAACATGAGCAAATATATATTTTGGAAATAAGGGAGATAATGTGAGGGAAAACAAGGGAGTCAACTTGTTTGTAATAGGGGATCTGAATAGAAGAGTATGAAACATCCTAAAGCAAAGGTAGATCAGTTATTAGAGGGCTTTGAATGTCAAGCCAGAGAATCTTAATTTGATGCCACAGGAGAAAAGGTCTGAGATACTTGGGGAGGAAGGTGACTTGATAAAAGCAGTTTATTTGGGGTAAGAAAATACTTGTTTATTATATTCTTCTGGTGAATTAGAGCCAAAATTATCTGTAAGTAGAAGTGAAGTCATTGGCTTGAGAATTAAAGGAAAAATATAATAAAACATGATATAACATGATACTTATGACACGATATATGATAATATAATATGATGTTGCAGTATGATATACAATGTGATGCAGTGTAGTGAAATATACAATATTATTTGCAAAGTATTTACAATTTTCAAAACACTCACATACAGTATAAAGAGGAAGTATTTTGCTGTTTAGTAGTTCATTTGTCTGACTCTTTGTGACCCCAAGGACTATAGCCAGACTCATCTGTCCTTCACTATCTCCCAGAGTCTGTCCAAGCTCATGTTCATTGCTTCCATGACACTATCTATCCATCTCATCCTCTGACATCCCTTTTTTCTTTTGCCTTCAATCTTTCCCAACATCAGGGTCTTTTCCAATGAGTCCTATCTTTTCATTATGTGGCCAACATATTCAAGCTTCAGCTTTGGTATTTTTCCTTCCAACAAATAGTGCGAATCAATATCTTTAAGTATTGATTGCTTTGATCTCCTTGCTGTCCAGGGTACCTTCAAAAGTTTTCTTTACCACATAATTTGAAAGCATTGATTGTGCAGTGCTCAGCTTTCCTCATAGTTCAGCTCTCACAGTCATACAATACTACTGGGAAAAAAAAATCATCGTTTTGGCTATATGGACCTTTGTGAGCAAAGGGATAAAAAAGTGTGCTGTGCAGATTTGCCTTAGCTTCCCTTCCAAGGAGCAAGTTTCTTTGAATTTCATAGCTCTAGTTGACATCTGCAGTCTTCTTTAAGCCCAAGTATATAAAATCTGACACTGTTTCCATTTCTTCTCAGTTATTTGCCATGAAGTGATGGGACCAGTTGCCAAGATCTTAGTTTTTTTTTTTTTTAATGTTAAGCTTCAAGACAGCTTTTACACTCTTCTCTGTCACCCTTATCAAGAGGCTTCTTGATTTTTCTTCACTTTATTCCATCAGAGTGGTATCATCTGTATATCTGAGATTATTGATATTTCTCCCTGCAGCCTTAAGTTCAGCTTTTGATTCATCCAGCCCAGCATTGCTATGTATAAGTTTAATAAGGTGACAATATACAGCTTTATTGTACTCCTCTCCCAATCTTAGACCAAACAGTTGTTCCATATTTGGTTCTGTTACTTCTTGATGTGGTACAAGTTTTTCAGGAGATAAGCAAAATGATTTGAAACTCCCATCTCTTTGAGAACTTGCCACATTTTGTTGTGCTCCACACAGTCAAGGCTTTAGTGTAGTCGATGAAGCAAAAGTAGATTTTTTTCTTTTCTTTTCTGGAATGCCCTTGTTTTCTTCACAATCCAGCAAATGTTGGCAATTTGGTCTCTAGTTCCTCTACCTCTTAGAAAACCAGCCTATACTTCTGGTAATTCTTGGTTCACATATTGCTCAAGGCTAGCTTGCAGAATCTGAAACATAACCTTTAAAATAATCACAGTTTGATAATTTGAACTTTTTTTTGGCATTTCCCTTCTTTAGTACTGGGACATAAACTGATCTTTTCCAATTCAGTGGCCGCTGTTGAATTTTCCAAATTTTTGGCATGTTGAATGAAGTACCTTAACAGTATCATCTTTTAAGGTTTTAAATAGCTCAGCTGGAATTCTGTCACCTCTATTAGCCTTATTGTTAGCAATGCTTCCTAAAGCGCACTTGAGTTCATTCTCCAGGATGTCTGGTTCCAGATCATTGGATCATGGTGAATATTGATGATGATAAGATCTTTTTTGCATCATTCCTCTACATATTCTTGCACCTCTTTCTCATCTTTTCTGCTTCTGTTAAGTACACACCATTTTTGTCTTTTATTGTGCCCATTTTTGCAGGAAATGTTCCTTGATATTTCTAATTTTCTTGAAGAGATACTTTGTCTTTGCTATTTCGTTATTTTCTTCCATTTCTTCGCATTGATTGTTTAAGAAAACCTTCTTATCCCTCCTGGCTATCCTCTGGAATTCTGTGGGACATATCTTTCCCTTTCTCCTTTCCTTTTTGTTTTCCTTCTTTCCTTAGCTATTTGTAAAGCTTCATCAGACAGCCACTTTGCTTCTTGCTCTTCTTTTTTGGGGGGATGTAATTGTTGCTTTCTCCTGCACAGTATTACATCACTTCTAATTCATATTCATAAGGGATATTATTTAAGTCATACCTACATGGTCTGATGGTTTCCCCTATCTTCTTCAATAGAGAGGAAGTATGATGATGCACAAAGAGCACTTGAAATACAGAGGTTTGGAATCACAGAACTCAGAATCATTTGAGCCCTGTGTGATCTTGGACAAACCAATTAAGTCTTCTGGGTCTATTTTCTCATCTATAAAATGTCAAGCTTGAATTACATGATTTCTTAGGTCCCCTCTAGCTCTAAATCTGTGATTTCATTTGATATTCTTATCTATTCTATGAAATAGACAGTAGGAGAGGCATTATTTTCTTTACAGATGAGAAAATTGAGACCCAGTTTAAGAATTCAAGGTCAGATGTGCTCAGAGTCACAAGACAGATAAATGACAGAGCTTGGATGAAAAGGTAGTTTTTTTAAACTTCCCCTGAGTTAACCTGCCTGCTTCTCTTTAAAGGTACAATAATATGATCATTTATTGTCTTTTGATTTTAACTCCTTTTCATATCTAGACCATGATTTCCTTTTTTTAAGAAAAGTAGCAGATATTCTGACTTTCTTAATCTAATGTCTGTTACATTTCTCTTGTCACAGTTTATCATGTCATATCAACTCTGTTCAACCCTTAATTCTTTTTTCCTTCATACCACTCTTCCAGTGCTAAGCTGCTCCTTCTCCCTCTTATGCTTCTAAAGTACCTACAAGGGTTGGAGTTGTAGGCCCCAGCTACTTTTAACCACTTAATGTTAGTTAGCTTTTACAAAAGGACCTACATTTTAAAGAAATATCTAGAATAAGGTGCTGACATCCCTCCCTTCAACACCTTAGGAGCATACTTTTAGTTCAATTCCTACATAACATGGATGCCACCATATTGAAGTCCAAAGATGCCAGTGGAATCTTGTTGAATTCCCATCTCAGCCCCTTCTGGGTTGGGGTTCTAATCTAGAAAGTTACTCCTTGCTCTTTAGAGTATCAGTGTTGGATTGGCTACCAAATCCAGCCTGGGCTTCAGTTCCCAGATTCCTATAACTCTCTTACAGCTTCACTTCCTTTGCCTAGAAATCACTGATGAGTTCACATAATAATAGATGTCAAAGGCTACTGATCATTGCTCAGAAGCACCTAGTCCCAGAGGGGAGAAGGTCCCAAGGTCCCTCTCCCTTACTCTTTCACCAGACTCCATGAACAGAGTAGCCAAAAGAACTGAGGCAAAAGGGACATGACAGCAAGCCAATTAAGACCTTTTGAATTCTTCCACAGTCAGTTAGGAAGCATTTGTGAAGAACCTACTTTGTGCTAAGCACTGAATTAAGTGCTGGGGATACAAAGAAAAGCACAAGACTGCCCTTGATCTCCAAGCTCTCAGTCCAGAATCAGTTACAGAATGTCTATCCTCCACAGTCTTTCCAAGGCAGTTCCCTTAAATGGCATCTTGACTTTTCTGGAAGTAATCACCTCAATTTTTCCATCGGGGGGGTGGGGTAAGGAGAAGCTTTATTCATGGAGCATGCTGATCGATTCAGCTCATGCACAAGACCCCAGTTACACTTCATTGTCCTAAAAAAGGTTCATTCTTAGATAGAATTCCTGTCTGGATAGAATTCAAGAGTCTTTCTGGCAGTTTTCCAAGTGCTATCTGTGAACCCTTAACACTTTATTAAAGATGAGAATGTTAAATTCAGTCTGGGCTGCACTGTGGCTAAAGGTATCTAGACTAGGAGGACATAGGTAATGTTTGATATATTCTGGTCCATGTTCTTCCTTTCACAACTGGTCACACTAAGAGCTTGCTTTATGTAGTGTAGGGGTGGGAGATATTGAAACAGAAACTTCATCTAAGTGGTGCTACAGAGATAGAACCAGAAGGCATGGATTAACTTATTATTTATCAATTTATATACTTATTAAAATATTTATATATTTTATTTTATCTAAATTATGATTCATTTATATAAAACAATATTAATTAAATCATTAATTAATTAAAAGTAAATAATT
The DNA here is from genome assembly GCF_028372415.1 of Notamacropus eugenii. Taxonomy (NCBI): domain Eukaryota; kingdom Metazoa; phylum Chordata; class Mammalia; order Diprotodontia; family Macropodidae; genus Notamacropus; species Notamacropus eugenii. The sequence continues at coordinate 178,425,838 of NC_092875.1, forward strand.
TTTCTGTGCTTCAGTTCCTTTACCTCCAATGGGCATTTTAATACATTCCCTACCTACTTCACAGTATTTTTTTGAGAATCAAGTAAGATATGTGTTACATATATTATAGACTGTAAACTGCCATACAAATGAAAAGTATAATTTTAAAATATAGGTAACCTCTCTAAGATTAATCAGTCTTTCATGATTATTACTATTAGATAATTTTATCATTACCACTGACAGTAACGATAGCTGACATTTATGTAGCATTTTAAAATTTGCAAAGTGATTTTGACACATTATTTCATCTGATGGTAATTCCTAGAGGTATCATAGTATAGAAGATTTTTGCACCCATGATTCTAAACTGAGAGCTGGACTTCAAGTCAGTAAGACTGGGGTTTAAAGCCTGATTCTGACACTTATTAGCTGTATGACTCTGGGTAAGCAACTGAACCAATATGTTCCTTGTTCAACTCCTTAGAACTTACCTACTAAGTTATTAAGGGGTTCAATACATATTGCTGAAGGGAGACCTCATACCAGGAGATGCCTACATTGATCACATAACAGATTCTTTATGTCTTCACATAATAATTCACATTTGTTATGATTTAATTTACCAAGACAGCGACTACCTAGATGTTCATTCATTCCACATAAGGCAAACTAAATATTCATCAGCACTTAATAGATTGCCTCCAAAATAACAGCCAGTGTAGAAAACTCATGAGATAGGATACCTAACTTTCAGCCCCATTTCTGACATTTACTAAGTGTGGTCCCATCAATAAGTCACTTTTCCACTTTATGAGTTTGAATCTCCTCCTCTCTAAAATGAGGATAATGATACCAGGCACTAAATAACTCAGTGAGTTGTTGTGAGAAAAAAATTTTCCAAATCCTGAAGTACAACATACGTGCAAAATACTAGTACTAATGCTAATAAAAATAAATCTTACACATAGAAAATTTTTTGAAGTTTTGCTTTTACTCTTCATAATTCAGTTCGAAAAAATAAGTGTATTGCCAATTTAGTCTAACAATGTATCATTAGCTTTTAATTTTATTTTTCAATATAGAACACAAAGAAGGAGAGGAATAGTGATGCATTCCCTTCCCCATTACTCCACTTCTTTCCCAGTACCAGGACACTGTTTAAAGAGCTTTGTCAATTGTCAAATCACTCTGACTTTTGGCAGCACCAGCTTAACAACTGAGTTCATTGTCAGTGCTTTAAACAATGTTGAGTTCATACATAATGTTATCTTTTGGATTATGAAATCATACACTGAAACACAGGTATGTGAAGTGACCTGTATCTATTCAACACATACAAGATTATTATCTTAGTAGCAATTAGCTCAAAAGGTAGCCAGAAATTAGCTAGTGTCCTGTTCTAGTGGAGACATTTAGAGGCTACTATTCACATTCCTCTCTGTTAGCTGCTTTTTTTTTTTTAAACAGCCTATCTCTCTGTCTTATTTTAATGGTTTAAGATGGATGGAATTTTAATTGTACAGATGTATCAGATACTCTGGAAGGAAACCAGATCTATCCCCATTAGAGTTTTGTTGAAGTTTCATGTAACAGGAATGAATGCAAATCAATTATCACATATTTCCTTATGACTGGAGAAAACAAACAGGGTCAATATTTGTTTCCAGAGCTCTTTCAGTTTTTGGAAAAGCCTTTACAAAGTCATGTAGGGCTAAATAAAACCCCATGAAGAGCATCTTAGAGTTCAGCAGAGATCATAAAAGACTAACCCAGAAGTCACAAGGGCTTCAGTATCTGAAATATGTTACTATGTGGAAAATTTCCCACTAAATCTTCCCACACTCATGGAGACCATCATGGAAAGGAAATTTGGATCTGTTTATCTCTATTTGTAATGACTACCTTCAAATTTAGTCTCATTACTGCTGAAGTGTAAAGTGATCATTTGAAAAAGAATGCAGTCCTTTCACACGGTGCGATTGCTATATTCTGAGATGTGGGGGCAGCAGTATGGCTGGATGCATTTTGGAGATTAGCATGGAGCACACTTTCTACTAAACTGGCTAAGCATGTAAAATTAACCACTGGATGTCAGAAGTTCAACTGCTCAGTAAACATGGGAGTGCTTCAGTAGTGATTCCTGACACCCTAAAGAATGTCTCTCCCCCACATCACAAAATTTCTTTTTCTTAAGAGCAAAGACTGATCAAAGAATCTAAAAATATGCATAGAAGTTCAGAAGTCATTTAGTTCTCAACTGAAAACCTTGTCTACAATATCCCTAATATCCAGTCAGGTGTCTAGCCTCTGTTTACAAATGTTTACCTTCCAAGGCAGCCCATCCATCCTACCTAGGGATAGCTCTACTTGTTAGCAAGGTTTTCTTTATATCAAGTCAAAAACCTGCCTCTCTTCAACTCATTGTGGTGGGGCAGTGTAGTTTATTGGACATAATACTAGACTTGCAATTAGAAAGACCTGAAATCAAATCCCACCTCAGATTCTTACTGTGATCCTGGCCAAGTCACTTAACCTCTTTGAGCCTTGGTTTCCTTATCTGTGAAATGGAGGGGGGGAGGTTGAAGTTCATGGATTCTCTAAATCTATGACCCTAGTTCGACTCTTTGAGACCAAGCATGATAAGCCTTATCACTTCCACCTAGCAGCTCTTCAAATACTTGAAAACATCCATCATATCCTCCCTAACTGCATGTTCTCCAGTTCTCTCACCATCCTGGTATCCCTCCTCTATATCAATGTTATGAATACTTGTGTCTTATCTCCTTCTTCCTGTTAAATAAATTAAATCACACCACCCAAGTGATAATAGACTGCAGTATACAAGGATATAGGAGAAAGTATCTTACAGGTCCACCAGCAAAGTAAAAATGTTGTGGGTGGATCTCATTAGATTTATTTCTCACATTTCCATTTCCATCACAATTTGTAATGAGGAAGCCCAGGTCATGGAAATCTACATGTGGCAAAGAAACCACAAATCATCCCATCAGTCTATAGTACAGATACCTCAGAATCTCCTCAGAGACCAGATTCAGCCTGTTCCTGAACAGTAATCCTCTCTACAACATACCTGACAAGTGGTCAGCTAGCTTTTGCTAGATCTCTAGTGAGGAGGAGCCAACCACTTGCCAAGGCAGTCTATTCTGTTTAGGTAGAGTTCTAATTGTTAGAAAGTTTTTCCTTACATTTAACCCAAATCTTCCTCTTTGCATCTCCCAGCCATTGCAACTAGACCATCCCTCTGGGGCTAAGTCAAATAAGTCTAAGCTCTTTTCCATGTGTTTCTCTTCAGCTGCTTGAAGACAGCCATCCTGTCTTCTCTCAAGTTTTCTTTTCACCATCCAAGCATCCCCAGTTACTTCGACTATACCATGCCTTTTCCTTTTCTGGTTGCTCCCTTCTAGTCATTCTCCAGCTTAGCAATGTCTTTTGTACAATACGGTGCCCTTAACTGAACACTCTTCAGGCAGAAATGGTGTGAGGCTCAAATGAGATAAAGTACATAAAGTACTTTGCAAATTTTAAGTGCTATATAAATATTTATCATTGTTATTATTAATCATCAATTATTGTTAGCCTACAGTCACCAGGCTTCCAGTCTTCCAATGATTTCATTCCCTGAGACTTCTACTCCATTCCTGCTGAACTCAAGCAATACTTTTGTAACAGTACAGTAGTATGCTGGCAAATGTTTAATAACTGGGCTCCCAAGGGGACAATCTATTCACCTACACACTTCTAAGTTTAATGTGCTTTATTAACACTTCGTTTTGTAATGAGGGCTATCCTCCACATATGGAATGTGGGGGGGGGGGGAGGACCATTGTGTAGGTTGAATTTAATACCTGCCAGAATAGGAAGCAAGAGGTTGAAGTGAGAAGCTTGCTTGACCACTCTGCTGTCCTCAGAGAGCCCTTGATTATTGGACTAGAAATATGTACATCTATGCATACATACATACATACATATCCTATCTTTTACTTATGAAGTTAATTATTTTTTTTATCCAAGTGTGCAATTTATATTTACTTATGTTTTTGTCACTGGCAGTGTCTTGAACCTAGCAACCCTGAGATATGTCCTGTTTCTGGAACCTAGAACCAAATGATCTGCTTCATATACAGAAATATGGTAATCTGTTTACTTTGTCATGGGAACTTATAATTTTTCTCAAATGCCAGTTCTAGTATTTTTCTCCTGTGGCTGACCCACAAGCTTATAAGGTTTTTAAGGAATGTGTGGATAGCCTTTAGTGACTCTTAATATTTACTATTCTGAAAAATACATATTTCTACATATTCCTATTTTCTAAATGTTTCTACATATTTCATACTTTCTATTTGTACCCTTTAGGAACCAAGAAAATAAAAAAAAATAGTTTTCATACAAGGTAGATAAAGGCTTATAACTATACTTGAGTATTTAGGAACAGTGTTCCATCTGGGAACATTCAGATTAGAGCTAGAAGTTTCCCTGTACCAATTTATTACATTTTTACATGCTCCAGAAAAAATTGTGGGGCCCCATTTATGTAAAATAAGTACAGATGACTTTTGATGGATATAAGTAGTCTCCAAGAATTTAATGGAATGTTTCCTTTGCATTTGATTATTTTAAAACTTTATAAATTATAACTTTAAAAATAATAAATGAATTTATTTTTCTAATTAAGTTTTTTAGTTTTTTTTGTTCTTAGGGACTAGGGTATTTGAATCTGTTATAATGTTGGTGAAGGAAGAGGGTTTTTTTTTTCTTTTTTAAAACTTTAATTTATTTATTTTTAGTTTTCAACATTCATTTCCACAGGATTTTGAGTTCCAAATTTTCTCCCCATCTCCCCTCTCCCCCCACCCCGAGACACCATGCACTCTGATTACCTCTTCCCCTAGTCTGCCCTCCCTTCTATCACACCCTTCCTTTCCCTTATCCCCATATTCTCTATTTTCTTTTAGGGCAAGATAGGTTTCTATACCCTGTTATCTGTATTTCTTATTTGCCAGTTGCATGCAAAAACAATTCTCAACATTCGTTCCTAAAACTTTGAGTTCCAATTTTTCTCGAAGGGAGAGGTTTTTGAAGATGTAGATCTAATGTAGATCTGCAACTATTCTGCAGTTTTAAAACTTAGAGAGTCATTTGTGGCACTGAACTGAAAAATTTAGTGGCTTGTCAAAGGCAACATAGCTAGTATGTATGTATCAGAGATGTAACATGAAGCTATGTCTTCGTGATGTCAAGACCAGCTCTCTATCCCCTATGCCAAACAGTGTCTCATCTTCTTCCATGGAGTTATATAAATTAAAATATATCTCAGAACTAAATTGTTCTTATTTTACAGAAATGATTAGCACATTGTAGCTAGATAGGTAGCAGAAGAAAGGTTGCATCTAATTTAAGATTAGAATCATTCTTGAGAGCCCATTTGGTTTCTTCTCTGTCTTGAGACAAGACTGTACTTAATCCATCCCAGACAGAGGAGATATGCTAAAGAGCTTTGGAAAAAGGAATCCCTCACCTTTGTTAAACCACCACTGTAATATTTAACGTATCTCACTAGCAGGAAATCTAGTTCATATATTACCTTATATTTGTAAGAGGATTTTTGTCTAGACCAGAGTTTCTTAATAGATGCCCAAGGATGGATTTCAGGGAATCAGTAAACTTGGATAAGAAAAATTACAAATTTCTTTTCTTTCTTTTCTTTTCTTGTTTTTGATGAGGCAGTCAGGGTAAGTGACTTACCCAGGGTCACACAGCTTGCAAATTTATTTTCACTGACCTCTTACTGAAATTTAACATTTCCTTTCATTTTGAATGTGAAAATAAAAATGGTTCTGAGAAGGGATCCATAGGGTCTCCCAAGACCACCTAAGGAGTCCATGAAACAAACAAAAAAAAAGTTAAGAACTCCTGGTTGAGATCCTTTCTTTGCCCTTATTATATTCTACTCTGAATCTTATTTATTAGTATACATCTTATCTCTATTAGATTATAAATTTCTTGAAGGCAGGGACTGCCTTTTTCATCTTTAAAGTCTCAGTACCTGGCAGAGTGCCTTGCATTTAGTAGGTGCTTAATAAGTGTGTCTTAAATTACATTGAACCTGAATTCCTCATTCTGAGGTTTAAATTCATTTCTTCTTCTTTTCCCCAGCTAGAAAATACCTGGTCAACTTTATATAAGGGCATTTTTTATCCATGATGGCAGTTCTTGTAGCTACAGGGGAAAATCATTGGGAAGGAAATGGAATGCTTACTTCCCACCAACCCTAGATCTCACATATCTTCCTCATACATTCCTATCCCTCCACCACTAAAATAAGTATTTTGATCCTTGGGATAAAAGTGGGATGAGGAGAAAAATAATGTAGGAAGGTGGCACGAATGTACCCACTGAGTGACTTACACATGTTTTGAAAGAGCAGAATTAAAGCTAGTGAAGGAAGAACTGTGATTCTCTCTCTCTCTCTCTCTCTCTCTCTCTCTCTCTCTCTCTCTCTCTCTCTCTCTCCCTTTCTCTTCCCTCTTCCCTCTTCCTTCTTCCCTCTTTCTTCTCCCTTCTCCCCTCTCCCATTCACCTCAAACGCCATTCCAAATCTACCACTTTGGGAATAATCCAAGCATTTTTAACTTCTCATCCAAACTATTTAAATGTTAGAGATACCAAATTTGTCCACAGAGGTAGAATGCTTCCATGCTAAAGTCAAACAAGGTAGTCCACTGCTTGAGAAAACCATGTAATAACTCAGGGCATCAAGTGTTAGGAAGGACCCAATAATATATCACAAAAAGATTTTATCTTAATGGAACAAATGTCAACTTTGGCTAAGCCTCCAATACATTTACTGCCAACCCCAGAAGTCCATTTCTAATATATACACTTAAAAGATTTTATAGTGTGAACACTTGCTGAGGGAACACTTGAGGTCCCTCTCAGATAGAATGACTAATAATGCATGGTTAACTTACTATGTATTTTTCAGTGTCTAGGGGAGGAAGACTAGAGCTAACTTGTCAAATCAAATCAATTACACATAATTTTTGTACTGCAAATAACTTCTCTAGATTCCAAGTTTTAAATTGCCAGTTTTAAATCTTAGATTTGTTCCTATGACATGGGAGGTCCAAGGAATATCCTCCATCCTTGCCTCCTCCTCCTCCCCCAACAGGCACCAAGCTTGTCAGATTTTATTTACCTTGAAAGAACAAACCGGGCAAACATTCAACCACTGTGACCAGCAGCATCCGCTTCCCATTAGCACTTATGTGCCTTCAAACTCCTGAGAACTTGTGACCATAATGAAAAGTTAGAGCTAATTTTTAAAAATGTGGTGCTTTGGCAAGGATTATCTTTCTTTCACTGGGTTATAGCACAGGCACATCCTCTTTAATGTCAGTGTTGATAAAGATTAAAATATAGTGGTTAGTTTTTTAATCTCTATTTTTAAAAACTTTGGTCTTATTTAAATGGAACTTTGGGGTTTTTCAACCTGTAATAAACTTATTGGAGCCAGAAGAAATAGATACTGTATGTCCTCAGAGGATTCCTTGGGTTAGTAGACTGGAAAATGTTATCCAAAGGGTTAACTGTGTCCAAACCTTATTTACGTTTGTGTGATTGTGGATGTGAAGGATGCAGCTCTTGTACTCACTCCAGGTTTGTGGAAGATTAGCTGTTCTAAATAGGAATGGAAGAACAACCCAGAAAAAATTGGGAAAAGAATGCGTAGCATGAACAGTAGGATTTTTTTTCCTGTGTGTGGTTGTATAGAGGCGGAAAGGGATGAAATGTGGTTTAAAAATTAAATGCAGACTAACTGCTCCTCTCCTCTGAGGACTACCTAAAAAGCATTTAATGCAGGAGATGCTGCTGACCATTGACCACATTCCTCCCACCATTCAGTAGGAATTTTCAGAATCTGTAAAATAGGCTAAGACATAATTGTTGTCTCCAAGGCTATTTATCTTTTTCAGCTGTTGCAACTGAAGAGTTGAAGAGTGCGTGTGTGTGTGTTTGTGTATGTGTGTGTGTTTGTATTGCTAGACTTAGGAAAAGAGATTTAGCATGTGCAGTACAGCCTAATTATCTTGAATTGCTTATGAAGTCTTTTGGGATTGAAATAATAATAACAGCTCATTTTATAGAAATGATGAATAAGTGAATCTGATTATAAAAAGTGTATCTTTTCTCTTCCCAATGCCACAAATCACACCAGTGATAAGAGATCAGCCATTCACCCATTGATTCAAGAAATATTTAATGCCTCTCTTCTATATTCCAAATGAGGAATTGGTAGCTAAAATTTTTTTAAGTTAGTTTTACATATTTCCATATTTTCATGTCCAAGTCTCCAAATCAGGTATAGCTTTTCTTTAAAAATAGATAGTGATATTTAATGGAAATAATACATATACTCAGGTATACTGAGAACAGGAGAAATTGGGGATAAAAATCTCTAATTTTTATTTCTAATAATTTATTTTTATTTTTCAAGTAAAGAGCATTTTTGTTAGTCTGTCCCTCTCACTATACCCCTAATGAGCAGTTTTAGAAAAGGAACCCCTCAAAATGTACACAGTCCAGCAAACAAACTCCCATATTAGCCATATGTAAAAATGTGTTTCCTTATGAATTTTTAATTCATTACCTCTCCATCATGAGTTGAGTGCTTTACCTTCATTCTTTTGAGCTCCTGGTTGATCATTGTGTTGGTCATAGTTCTAAAGTCTTTCAGAGTTGTTTTTGTCTATAATGCAATAGCATGTATCGTTCTAATTCTTTTCACTTCTCTTTGCATCAGTTCATAAAGGTCTTTTCAGCTTGCTTTGGATCTGTCCACTTCATCATTTCTGACTACCCAATAATGTCTCATTACATTCATAAATGTTCAGCCCTTCCAACAGGAGGATGCCCCCTTAGTTTCTAATTTGGGGCTGTCATGAGAGGAGCTGCTATAAATATTTTTATACTTTTCCTCTTTCCTGATTTCTTTGTGCCATATACCCAACTATACCATAGCTGGGTCAAAGGTTCTGCACATTTTGGTAACTTTCTAACCCTAGTTCCAAATTCATTTTTAGAATGGCTGAATCAATTCATAGTTCCATCACCAGTGCAGTAGTAGTATGCCTGTTTTTGTACAGCCCTTCCAGCATTTGTCATATTCCTTTTTTGTCATCTTTCTCAGTCTGATTTGTGTGAGGTAGAACTTCAAAGCTGCTTTAATTTGCATTTCTCTAATTATTAGATTAGAGCAGAGGTATCAAACTCTCACTGCCTAGCCCAAATGGGGAAACTCAAGTGAGGCTTATAGTCTTATAGAGTTTAATCCTGTCCTTACATATTTTGAAAATGATATCTTAGAAATGCTACAAGGATTTTTCTGTTACCTGTTCCTTTCTATTTTTTTTACTGCATTTTATTGGTTTGTGCAAAATCTTTTCAATTTTATATAATCAAAATTGTCCATTTTTTTCTTATGTAATTCTCTCCATCCCTAGTTTAGTCATCAGTTCATCCCTTAGCCACACATCTGAAAGCTAATTTCTTCCTTCATTCTCTAATTTTTTAAAAAATAATGTGATGTTTTATATCACAGCCACGTATCCATTTCAAGCTTATCTTGCTACATGGTATGAGGTGTTAGTCTAAGCCTAATTTATGCTAGACTGCTATCCAGTTTTCCCAGAAGTTTTTGTAAAATAGTGAGTCCTTCCCCCAATAACTTGAATATTTAGGTTGATCCAACACTGTTTGTTTGTTTCTGTATGTTGTGCACCTATTAAGTTACACTTTATTGTTTTCTTCTCATTGTTAATTTGACAGTTTTGTAAAGCAAGAGCATGGTGATGCTATTTGGTATTTTTTATTATCCCCAAAGTTTGGGAACACTGCTATATGTCTGTACCACATCCTAATTTGGAGATCATAGAGCTTTAAAAAGTCACCTGAAACCAAGATTGGTTAAACAGCTTGTTAAAGTCACACAAGTATTTTCAAGTAGCAAAATCAGGATTTGAAACCAAATCTTCAAACCACGGAGCCAGTATTCTTTTCATTCTACTGTCATTTTTCTCTAAGAATTTTTCCATCTTATCTTAGGTTTTCATATTCTACCAATAGAATAGAATTTTCTTAATGTCAAGGACTTTTCATCTCTTGTCTTTATGTTCCCAGGACATAGTAGGTGATTAATAAATGCTTGCTGGATTAATTGAGATTGGAACTAAGGAGGGTCTTCTAGAAAGATGCTTGTATAAAGAAATACTTTGTAGTGAGTGTGCCCATACTTTTACTAAAAGTGCTTGTGTCATATTACATGGCATTTGTTCTTAAATGAAGATAGTTCTCCAAGTTTGATCCCAAAGAAAAACTATGAGAAGATACTTTTCCCAATTCCTTTATAAAGGTGGAGGGTCCACAAATGTGAAACTCTGCATATAAAAACAAGTTATTCATTGCTTGCAGAAGCAGCTAAGTGGTGAAGTAAATAGAGCATTATAACTGGAGTCAGGAAGACCTGAATTCAAATCCAACCTCAGGGATATGCGAGCTGTGTGACCTGTGCAAATCACTTAAGCTTTGTCTGCCTCAATTTCCTCATCTGTAAAATAAGGATATTGATTAGCACTTACCTTCTGGGGTTGTAGTGAAGAAAAAAAAGATAATATCTGCAAAGCATTTTGCAGATCTTAAAGTGCTATATAAATACTAGCTTAAATTATTATTGATTGGTTTTGCTGTCTTTTTTCTTTACTTCTTTATCAGTATTTCTGTTTTAAAAATTCCTTCTTATTAGAGATGACTCTATGATAGGCGGGAGGGGCAAGGATAGGACAGAAATCTAGGTGATGTGAAAGGAAAATATATCAACAAAACTCTGTTTGCAAAATAGGAGGTTCTCAAAATACGTAAAGTATAAGCCTTTGCAAGCTGCTGCATAGTTTGTGGCAGATCCCAGACCAATACCAGATCGTTGGTGATTAGAGACTCAAGATAAACATACATAAAATAAACTATAGGTTGTGATGGTAATAGGAACAGTGAATAAGCGAGAAGCCTAGACCTGTAATCTTTGCCCTGCCTTCAGCATACTTTATAGCACTGTGCACTAATCTGAGCCTTTTAAAACCTCATATTTTTCCCAAGTGGAAAACTAGAGGATAGTATTTGAGAAGTAAATCCTGCCAAGTTAATATGCTGGTCTGTATTTAACAGGCACTTGGGGAAAGGTGTTGGATTCTTCAAGACTGCTGAAGTCTTTATCTGGGTCAGTGCTAAGTAACATCTTCGTGACCTGAAAGGTTGAGCATACCTCTCATAGGAGGTAGTCTTCTAAGACATGATAAAACAGTCTCAGAGATGGTAAAAATTTTGTGATGGTAGCAATTGGTCCCTTGACATAGCAGTAATGTAGTCCATACTACTACTGTTGCAGTAATCTCCAGATCTAAAAGAATGACTCTTCCGTGGCACTATTTCTTAACTCCATCCCATGTGCAGTTCCCAGGTCCCCTAGACTCCCCCAAAGTAGGACCTGAAGATTGTATCTGAGGCTCAAGTATCCAGTAGAAGAGAAAGAAAAAGGGTTTGTTTGGTAATTGGGAGTTAATGACCTGGTAGTATTAGAGGAGAGAATCTAGGGGACATAGGAAAGCAATGGGAAAAATTGGGGTGGAGAGAAAGAGTAGTTAGGAGGAAAAGGTCAAAGAGGGTTCTTAGGCACACATGGAGATCTTGTTGTCTTAGCAACTGGTTGCCGTATTAGCCCTTCCACTAGTATCCATAGTGATGATCCCCATGTTAGGGCAAATTTATTTTTCCCCAGGGAGAAGCTTTCTCAGTGGGAAGTTTCTGATTTACCGGTTAACAGAACTAAGATGAGGATTAATGGGATATTGTGTGATGGGTATATTTGTAGACCTGCATTAGGGCCTTCATTCATCGTATTATTATTTTCTGCTGCTTCAGCATAATAAGTGTTTATTGAGTTTGAATGTGAACTTCAGGAGCTATAATAAATGAGGTTTGTGTATGCAGTAGAGAGTATAATCTGGCTTAATTGATTTAAGACTTCACTGTCCTGAGCATAACTTTTTTTTTCCTTATGAAATTCACATTGATTCCTTTCTTACACTTTTTTTGGTTGTTAAACCTAATTTGTTGTGTATGGTCAGTGCTACCCATTGATAGCTTCTGCAACATATAGGCTACATTAGTGTCACAGTTACACTTTGAGAAGGAATTTACATTGGATGAAAATATTTGATTTTGAATTTAGATTCTTAGCATGAGGAAATTTTGTACAAGAGAATGCCTTGTTTAACAAATGCTCATGAGAAAAAGCTGTATTCAAAGCATTGTATTAGTGTATAGGCAGACATGTAGAAAATGTACCCTTAAGCCAAATTATTCCCAAATTTGTTAGTATTTTTTTCCCTCACATTCACTATGGCAGAAAGGCTGACAAAAAAATCAATATCCTTTGTATTTTTAAATGGAATTATTTTGTTGTAGAATTATGAGGTAGGAAAGGATTTTAGGAGAGCCCTGGGCAATCCTACAACCTGAACAAATGTCATTAACACAGAAATCATTCCAGATAATGTGTCTGCTTAAAAAAAAAAATTCACCAAGATATGAAATTCCACGTGCTCTTTCACTTTTAAGGAATAAAGAGCTAGGTTTATAGAAAGATATATTTTCTTCTCAAGAACATACTACCTGCCAGCTTGTGTGTATGGTGGTCTGAATGTCAGATGCCATTTTAGAGATTATAAGACATTGAGAAAGACATTAATTTTACTTTTCTTTCTACATTAGACAGACAACAAATGATACGAATTCTTGGTAATACTTAAATAAAAGCTTCATCTGCCTCTCACTTAAGATTTAATCCCTGTAGCCATCTTAATTTGTATATTTGATATCTTACTCAATGGGGGCAAGTAAATAGGGCAGTTGATAGGGTGCCAGGCCTAGAATCAGGAAAACTCATCTTCCTGAGTTCAAATCTGGCCTCACCCACTTACTAGCTGTGTGACTCTAGGCAAGTCATTTAACCCTGTTTGCCTCAGTTTACTGAGCTGCAAAATGAGCTGGAAAAGAAAATGGCAAACTACACCAGTATCTTTGCCAAGTAAGTCCCAAATGAGTCACGAAGAATAGGACATTACTGAAAACAACTGAACAATAACAACGAGATTTTGAGGGGAAAAAAATGTAAGGAGAATAAATAGCTTAGAAGAGAAAGCAATAAAATATGACCCTAGAAGTGACTTCCTGAAAATTAAAATGGAATAAACAGAATTTAATGATTCAATGAGGCAAGAAAAAATGTTAGACCAAAGACAAAATGCTTTAAAAAATATTAGACAACTCTATGAAGCATTTACTATAAAAAAACAATGGACTTTGAAAATAAGTCAAATATAGAGAATTTAAAAATCATCAGATTCCCAGAAAGTCGTGACCAAACAAAAGTCTGAATGCCTTATTCCAAGAAATCATAAAAGAAAACTATGCAGATGTATTGGAACAAAAGGACAGAGATAAAGAATCCTCTGATCTCCTCAAAGAAACCTCAAGTTGAAAACATTCAAGAATGGAATATCCAAAATCTGAAGTTCCAGGTCAAAGGGAAAAATATTGCAAGTGGACAGAAAGAAAGGGTTCAAATACCAGTGAAATATAGTCAAGACCATATGTGAGTGTGCTATAACTACTCTAAGTTTGAGAGTATAAATACCAAAAGGAAGGCTCACAACAAAAAAATAACTTATCTTGGAAAATGAGTACAGTTTTATAGAGGAAAAATGGATCTTTAATAGAATAAAGGATTTTCAAAAATTCCCAATAGAAGACCAGAGATGGATAGATTCTTTTGCAATACACACGAGACAAAGAGAAATTTGAACAGGTCCAGTTGAGCAATTGGAATGGTCTATATTAAGATCAAATACTCACATTCTAAGCGGGAGCTAAGAAACAAGTGTGTCTTCAGGATATTGCTGTCTTTAACGGTTACAAAAGAAGTCAAGAAAGACAAAAATTGGGTTTTTGTTCTGATTTATTGGCTTTAATAGAGGAAAGAAAAAGGAGGAAAGCAAGTCACTAGTAAATAAACATACTTCTAAGTCTATGCATTTTGCCGCCAACGATTCATTTGCTGTGTCATCCTCAGATATCCCTCCCACATGGGAGTATTTTCACCCTGGAATATCTCTGCCAGGGCAGCCCCCTTCTCCCATCGGTGAGTGCCTTTCAGGGCCTGCATTTTGGGGATAGGCCCAGGCTGGCCATGCTTCATTCTCCTCTTGGCAGTGCTTCTAACTTGATGGACTTTACTACCACCCCCTTGCAGATTCCTTTGCTCTTCCCCAACTCCACACTTGTTTCTCAGATCCCTTTTATGTGTTGTTTTCCACCATTTAAACTAAATACTCCTTGAAGACAGGAACTTTCTTTTTTGCTTATCTTTGTATCACCAGTGATTAGCACAGAGCTTGGCACATAGTAAGTGCTTAATAAAATGCTTGTTACAGCAACATCATGCAATGATCAACAGTGGTTGACTAAGCTCTTCGCAGCCATGCGGTGATCCAAGACAATTCCAAAGGATTGATAATGGAAAGTTCTGTCCACATCCATAGAAAGAACTGGTAGTGTCTGAATGGTGATTGAAACATACTGTTTTTATTTTATTTTTTCCACCTTTTTCCCTTTTATTCTGTTTCTTCTTTCACAAGATGATTAATATAGAAATATGTGTTACATGATTGAACAAATATGCTTACCGTCTTGGGAGGGGGGTGAGGGAAGGAGGGATAAAGTTTGGAACTCAAAATTTTATTAAAAATGAATGTTAAAATTGTCTTCACATGTACTTGTAAAGAATTATTAAAAATAAATATTTGTTACCTTGCAAATAAATGAGGAAGAAGTGGGAGGAACTTACTAGTAAGTTCTCGTAACTAGAATTTGCCAGAAAAGTATAGCTATATGGACGAGGGGATGAGGAAGAAGACATCTCATGGTACTTATGCTTACAAGTACAAAGAGTTTATTGTAGAAGGACTTTAAACTCAATAGGAAATAGATGTGGTTAGGGACGGGAAAAAGTGGTTTAAGGGGGAAGTTAGAGTTTGGGGAGAAGTTATTATAAGCAAGACAGTTGTCAACTGTGGAAGACAGATCATAAAGCAAGAATTGAAAGGGGACAAATTGTAAGAACCAGTGAGTGGGATCTGGGCTGGGTGAAGATAAGAGAGATTGAGGAGTAGAAACAGACCATTTCAGTTATAGATTGCCCAGAGATTTCTTCTCTTTTCTTTACTTTTTCTTTCTAAAGAAGGGGTAAGGAACAAAAGAGGAAAAATTATAAGACAATATCATAGAGGGAAATACAATACATATTATATATACGTAATATATAAGTATATAATAAATATAATACATAATCATAACAGTGAATGGAAGAAGAAAAATGTATTTAAAAGAGGATCCAACAATACTTTGTTTATAAGAAATACACTTGAAACATGCAGATTCACATAAAATTAAAATGAAGGGCTAAGACAGAATTTGTTATGCCTCCGAAAAATTTAAAAAATTGCAGAGCATCAAAGCATGAGTTCACTCAAAGGAACAGTAAAAATAGATATACACGGGGAAAAACAGAGATAAGCAAGGAAGCCACATTATACTTTAAAAATGACAGATAATAAAATGATACTAATATTTAATGTATATGAATTGAAGTAAAGCCTTTAAGTACTTAAATGAAAAGTTAATTGACCTGTAGGGAGAAATAGAAAGAAAAACTATAATAGTTGGTGACTTCAATGTACACTCTTTAGAACTAGACAAATCTAACAAAAAGGTAACAAAAAAGTTAAATACCTGAATAGAATTATAGAAAAGTTAAATATGACAGATATCTGGCAAGTATTGAATGGGAATTGAAGTGAATATAAATATGTGTATATGTACATACGTATTTCAGAGATTTGCATAACATCTTTAAAAAAACTGATAACTTGCTAAGGCCTAGAAATTCAAAAATTATAGAAAAGCAGAAATATCAAATATTCTTTACTTCCCACAACACAAAAATTATAATAAAGAAAAGATCTTTGAAGAAAAGATTAGGACTTGGAGACTAAGTAATATAATTCTAAAGAGTTTGGGGGAAAATGCGTGTGTGTGTATGCACGTAAGCACTTTCATAAACAAAAGAGGAAGAACAGATCAATGAATGGGGCATGCAACTAAAAAATCATAAAAACATATCAATACCTCAAGTAAACACAATAACAACTGAAAATTAAAGGGATAAAAATTGAAAGCAAAACCACATTGAATTGATACATAAAACTAGATTAAAAAACTAACAAAATAGAGAAACTTTTATTTAATTTCATTAAAGTTTATTGGATACAGTGTTGTTCTTGGAATTTCAAAGACCTGGGTTCAAGTCCTACTTCTGACCCATATCAGCTGTTTGATCATGGGAAAACAGCTTTGCAGTATTCCAGGTAACTCTTTAAGTATATAAATTGCAAAGGAGTTAGAGTTGCTGATCTGCAGTGGTGCTGGGAATTTTCACATCAAGAATATCCTACAGGGATGAAATAGTTTCTAATCTCCCCCTCCCCACCCATGCCCTGCAAAAGACTATATATAAGGCAACTGAATTCCTTTGTAAAAATTTCCTCCTTGTAGCATGGATTTGATTATATTGCAAATCAGATAACATTTCTTCTGACATGAATATTTCTGGTGAATTTATAACTGTAACACTGATAATCTTTAAGTATTGCTCTTGATGTCTATGTCAGTATTAAAGCAGGTTAATATTATTATTGGTGGCGAAGGAACAAGGAGGGAAGGAGAAGAAGGAAGAAGAAAACTATTTGCTGCTAAATTTTTACTTGCTGTTTCTGTTGGTCTTTGAAAACGAAAGGTGAACACAACAACAACAATTAAAAATTCAGAAGGTGGCAGGGATTTTGATAGGTCATCTAGTCATCCTCATCTCTTTGATCAGATTCATGTCAAATCACACCAGTTGAATGATAATATTTTAAACTCTCTTAAAATTCCATAGCCTCCCTTGCTAACCCATTGTAAGTACTCCCCAGTTAAAAGAACACCCAGTTTATTGATGTGAGTGTCCAGTACTGCTAGGTCCTGATTGGTGTAAATAATGAATGCCATTACACATATTCAAATTAAAGTTGTTTGAAGTTATAATTATGTAAAATATAACTTGTTCTAGCCCAGTGGAAATATGTCTGCAAAATTCAAGTAATTTAACCCCTTTGGGATTTGTCATTTGTATCCATTGGAACTTAGCTGAAAATAAATAGCTGATTTCCTACTTCCCTCTCCATACTCTTTGTCCAGGCAGTATCTTAGGTGTCTTGGACTAGTGACTCCACCTAGTGGCCAATACATGGACCTTTTCTTCTCCAATTATCTCTTCCCCACCACCTCTTTTCTTTTTCTATAGTATGATCTGACATGTCATCCCCCCTTTTCCTCTCTGACTTTTTACCACTCACAAACTCTAGTAATCATACACATATGCCTTCTATTTAATCTACTTCCTTCTTTTCTCTTTTTTCCAACTCTAATCCACTTACCTCTCCTCCTCTCCTCTCCTTTTTCCCTTCTTGCGCTTTCTTCCTTCATTCAACTTTCGAGCCAGTGGTGGCTAGTAAGCACAAAAATAATGCTAATGGCATTCTTATAGTGGGAAAACAGCAATACAAGTTTTTCTAAGTAAAATTACAACCAATACCAACTTTTAAAATCCCTTTAAGAAATTTCTTTCAGAATATCCATAAAATCTTTTTTACTTTTTTATGCTCCTTCAGTTAAACTTGCATTCCTCCCAAATAAGTAATCAAGATAGACAAAAATTTATATCATCTTACACCTAGCAGGTACTTAACAGATGCTTATTAGATTTACCTGATTAGTACTATTTCACATTCAATTTTTTTAAGTTCTAAGATCTATAATTTCATTGAACCCTCCGCTGACAGATGAGCACTTGTCCATGCTGTATTAGATAGTTATCATGAATTATAATGGCCCCAAAAGTGCATTGCTTTGTGCCCATTCCTCTGGTGATGAGCCTTGGCAGATCTAGTTTGTCTAATCTTCAGACAACAGATAAGCAATCTGTCTTCAGGCCTGTACTAGAAGTCTTTCCAGCACAGCAGAACCTACCAGAGTTTGTGTTCTTCCTGCATAGACTTCCAAAACTCAAGGTCATAGAAATTCTCTAAATTGAAAATGCTACCCCACTCTGAATTTCACTAAGTCAGATTGCAATGAGATTTTAATTTGGCAGTGAACACAGGGCAAGCACTGTTGATTAACAGATGACTAGCAAAATTCAATTGTCTATCAAGTATCAAGCCAGAATGACAATTTCTGTATTACTGCTGTTTTCCTCTTCTACTATTCCTAGATAAGTAAGTTTTGTTAGAAATTCCAGCATAGGGGACAAAGGGAGAAATTGCTATTAAATATTTCTTTCCAGCTAAGCTTTCTCTGCTGGTTGCACATAAAGAAGGTAATTTTTTTCCTGTGCCTTCTGAAGTTTTTGCTTTAATATAACATGTTCTCTGTTTCAAGATCCTTAAATTTTGATTTGTCATTCAAATTAGGGTTTCTATGGTCATTTGTTGTGTGTCATTATAACCAAGCATGCATACAGCTGTTGCCATTTTCTGATTTAAAATATTGCACATCAAAATATTGCACATTTGTCTTCCAACAAATACCAGATGCTACTTTTCAAAATACTTTAAAATTTTAAGGAATCCAGTTTTCCCCCAGATCATTAGAAGTCATTATCCTACAAAGATTATAAGATTATTGAGGGCAGGAACTGTGTATTGAAGAAGCTGAGAAGCACTGTGGTTAGACTTGGAGTGAGGAAGACCTAAATTCATATCCTGACTCAGACATTTCCTAGCTATGTGACCCTGAGCAAGTCATTTAACCTTTGTCTGCCCTAGTTTCCTCATCTGTAAAATGGTAATAATAATACCCACCTCTGTGGGTTGTTGAGAGGATCAGATAAATAAATGAGAATTCTTAATACCATAATGAATAAACATGCAACTTTCAACTCAACTGATTTTCTTACTGAAGCAGTAGTAACTTTTACAAAAGTGAGTGTGTGAATTTCAGACTTAAAGAAAATGAGACATCTTTTCATACTTTCTTCTGTTGAAACATTGGTATTCACTTTTGGTAGCATTTCTGACTTTAGCCTTGTAAAGGGCTGATATAAATAATGCTCTTCAAACCTTCAAAGTGCTACATAAATGCTTGCTATTACATATTTTTACACTTTGTATCCTTTGCAGCCAGCACAGACCCTCCTACCTAGTTGCTACTTAACAAATGTTGTTAAATGAGTGTATGTTCAACACGGTAAATTGAAGTCCAGTTATTTGAAGGTCGAGACCAATTTCTCCATAGAAGCAATGTCATGAGTGGCAGTTAGGTTCCCTAAGGCAGCTTACATAAAAAAGCCTTTTTTGAAGCCTCATGTTGTCACTGAAATGTTATTCATTTTCAAAAAGCACTACTTTCTTAAATATTTCAAGGATCTGTAATTTGTTAGTATAGACACACTTTCTACTCACTTAGATCACAGCTCTATATAATAGATGGCCATTGAAAGGAAACTCAATTAATTAATTAAACAAAAATAGAAAAACACTTTTGCATCTATTCCATTCTGATACCTCAGGGTAACATGGAGGTGACCCTGTTTCTTGAAGATTATGCCAGTGGAGCCCAAGTTTCTGGCAGGTTTTAACAAGCTGGAAAGGCTTTGAGTACAAACGTGCTGACAATCCATATGTCTGCCATTTGAAGACCAACCTAAGTTTGAGGAAACTTACCACAAGAGGATTGCTATCAGATGAGAAATTATTTTGGCCATAGAAATAGATGACATTTCATTTACAGAAGTGGAGAAGACTTGCTTTCAAGGTTGGAGGGAGGGTGAAAACTCATGTGAAATACTGATATGTAGTGCTGGTATTGATGCTATCCACATCTGATGTCATAAATTGGAATTTTATTCCCAAAGTTTAATGCATATACATTTTCCATTTATCCAGTTGTTGGGACTGTTATGATTCAACAATTAAGGCAGTGTTGGAAAGATTCCTTCTCAGATATACCAATAAGGCTCAAATGCTAATATCACCATAAGTAGCATAGTTATAATTTTTCTGGATTGATTTTTTTGTTCTGACAAATGATAAGTTTTTTTCAGACATTTATACGGCATTTATAATACTTTACAAGGAAAATAGATGTTGAGACACTGAAATGTATTTCTTTCTTTTTTTTTAAATTTTTTTATTTAACTTTTAATATTTATTTTCACAAAATTTTGGGTGACAAATTTTCTCCCCTTTTATCCCCTCCCCCCCCCATACCCAAGCATTCTAGTTGCCCCTGTGACCAATCTGCTCTCTCCTCTATCCTCCCTCCCTGCCCTTGTCTCCAACTTCTCTTTTGTCCTGTAAGGACAGATAGCTTTCTTAACCCCTTAACCTGTATTTCTTATTTCCCAGTGGTAAGAACATTACATTTGATCCTAACACTTTGAGTTCCAACATCTTTAGCTCCCTCCCTCTTCACCCCTTCCCCTTGGAAGACAAGCAATTCAATATAGGCCAAATCTGTGTAGTTTTGCAAATGATTTCCATACTAGTTGTGTTGTATGGGACTAACTATATTTCCCTCCATCCTATCCTGTCCCCCATTACTTCTATTCTCTTAAGATCCTTTCCCGCCCCATGAGTGTTGGCCTCGGATTGCATTCTCCTCCCCATGCCCTCCCCTCCATCCTCCCCCCACCCTGCTTGTGCCCCTGTCCCCCACTCTCCTGTATTATGAGATAGGTTTTCCTATCAAAATGAGTGTGCATTTTATTATTTCCTTTCGTGGAATGTGATGAGAGTAGACCTCATGTTTTTCTCTTGCCTCCCCTCTTTATCCCTCCACTAATAAGTCTTTTGCTTGCCTCTTTTATGAGAGATAATTTGCCCCATTCAACTTCTCCCTTTCTCCTCCCAATATTTCTCTCTCACTGCTTGATTTCATTTTTTTTTTAAGATATGATCCCATCCTCTTCAAATCACTCTGTGCACTCTGTCTCTATGTATGTGTGCGTGTGTGCATGTGTGTGTATGTACTCCCACCCAGTACCCAGATACTGAAATGTTTCAAGAGTTACAAATATTGTCTTTCCATGTAGGAATGTAAACAGTTCAACTTTAGTAAGTCCCTTATGACTTCTCTTTGCTGTTCACCTTTTCATGGTTCTCTTCATTCTTGTGTTAGAAAGTCAAATTTTCTTTCCAGCTCTGGTCTTTTCATCAAGAAAATTTGAAAATCCTCTATTTCATTGAAAGACCATTTTTTTCTCCTGAAGTATTATACTCAGTTTTGCTGGGTAGGTGATTCTTGGTTTTAGTCCTAGTTCCTTTGACTTCTGGAATATCCTATTCCATTCCCTTCGATCCCTTAATGTAGAGGGTGCTAGATCTTGTGTTATCCTGATTGTATTTCCACAATACTTGAATTGTTTCTTTCTAGCTGCTTGTAATATTTTCTCTTTCACCTGGGAATTCTGGAATTTGGCCACAATGTTCCTAGGAGTTTCTCTTTTTGGATCTCTTTCATGCGGTGTTCTGTGGATTCCTTGAATATTTATTTTGCCCTCTGGTTCTAGAATCTCAGGGCAGTTTTCCTTGATAATTTCATGGAAGATGATGTCTAGGCTCTTCTTTTGATCATGGTTTTCAGGTAGTCCCAGAATTTTTACATTGTCTCTCCTGATTCTATTTTCCAGGTCAGTTGTTTTTCCAATAAGATATTTCACATTATCTTCCATTTTTCGAATCTTCTCACTATGTTCTGTGATATCTGTCTTTCTCATAAAGTCCTTAGCATCCATCTGTACCATTCCAGTTTTGAAAGATCTATTTTCTTCAGTGAGCTTTTGAATCTCCTTTTCCATTTGGCTAATTCTGCTTTTGAAAGCATTCTTCTCCTCATTGGCTTTTTGAACCTCTTTTGCCAATTGAGTTAGGCTAGTTTTCAAGGTGTTAATTTCTTCACCATTTTTTTGGTTCTCCTTTAGCAGGGAGCTGATCTGCTTTTCATGCTTCTCTTTCATCCCTCTCATTTCTCTTCCCAGTTTTTCCTCCACCTCTCTAACTTGATTTTCAAAATTCTTTTTGAGCTCTTCCATGGCCTGAGCCCATTGGGTAGGCTGGGGCACAGAATCCTTGATTTCTGTGTCTTTGCCTGATGGTAAGCATTGTTCTTCCTCATCAGAAAGGAAGGGAGGAAGTGTCTTTTCTCCGATAAAGTACCCTTCAATAGTTTTATTTCTTTTCCCTTTTCTGGGCATTCTCCCCAGCCAGTGGCTTGACCTCTGAATATTCTCCTCACACCCACCTCACCTCCTGATCCTCCCAGCCAGCGTTTGGGGACTGGGATTCAAATGCTGCTTCCCGCCTTAGGGCTTTTGGCGGGGGCAGGGCTGCTATTCAGTGTGAGAATTAAGTTCAGATGGTCAGGTAGGGGCAGGGCCGCCTCTCAGGCACCGTTCCCTCGGGGGTTTATGCACAGACCTTCCACAATGGATCCAGGCTCCCGCCCGTTTGGGGAGCCCCTGTCTGCAGCCGCCTCTCAGCTTCTATCTCCCAGGGGGGCCCGAGCCATGGGGACACCCCACTCCCCTCTCGACCCGCCAAAGAGACTCTCTCACCGACCCTCGTCACCTGTGGGTGGGGGGGCTTGTGCCGCCACAGGATATCCCGTCCCTAAAGCCTGCTCGGATCTGTACCTCTCGGAGCCGCGGCCGCCGCAGGGCTGGGCTCCACGTCTGCAGCACGACGGACCTTTTGCGAGAGGTTTGCAGGTCCCTCTGAGGGTGGAGGGAACCGCGTGGCCGCTGGAGATCCCGTCTCCACAGCCCGCCCGGATCCCTTCCCCACGGTGTCGCGGCGGCCGCAGGGCTGCACTCAGCTCCCAGTCCCGGCGCCCAGTCCACAGCACGAAGGACCCCCCGCGAGAGGTTTGCAGGTCTCTCCGGAACAGAAATCTCCCTCGCTCCAATATTCCGTGGCCTCTGGGTGCAGAATTCGCCGTGAGTTACTCCCCTCTAGCTGTTCTGTGGGTTGTGGGTTCGGAGCTATGTGTAATGTGCGTCTTTCTACTCCGCCATCTTGGCTCCGCCCCCCTGAAATGTATTTCTTTATCAAAGAAAGATTCAATTAGCTGTAGTATATTATATTTTGAAAGCTAGAAAAGTAGCCTTATGCTTTCTAGTGTCAAAACAAAAAGATTTTGGCTTAAATATCAGCTACCCAGAAAATTAAATTAACTAGAAAAGCTTATTCCAGATGCATTATAGTTAAGTCAGTATGTTTTATTATAAAGGATATAAGCATATTTAATATATGTGTATATATACATATATATGTATATGTAATATACATATATATGTAAAACATGTCCCCATGTCCACACATAGATATTTTTTGATAAATCTGTAATTGGACCATTTCCTCAAAAAAATTAAAATAGCATAAAGTAGACCAAATCCATAGTTTAGACTAAGTTTTCTGCTGATTTTTCTCAAGAAAGGAGCAAGAATTTCAATGGATTACATAACTATTCCTTCTCGTTCTTATCAGTGTACAAATGTAAACACAAGATTTCATGCAGTTTTTTTTAAATCTGGTTTTCTTTGTGTCTTTTTGCCTTTGTCTCGGTCTCTGTAGCAAGGTTGTTTTTACTTTGCTTTCCAAAGGCATTTTATACCTGGCACTGCTTAAAGAAGCTGCTTTTGTGCTTGGGAAGAAAACAACATTTACTATAGCATCCCTTCCAGAATCACAGTATTAATCCTCCTGCCACCAGTCAGAAGATTTCAGCACTTGCCTTGCTCATTTGGAGAGTTTTCCAAACTCGCTAGCAGCTGGAGGCAGTAACTGACATTTTTATGTAAGTCACACATTTTCAACCCATTTTCTTCATACTAGCTGGAGGAAGTCCTTTATTGTGTCAGGCAGGCAGGCATTTTTTTAGATGTTCACTTTGCAGTAAGTCATGTATAGTTATAATGTAGCTGCTCCTGGCTTGTGCATCCAACAGGGAGAACTTGTAGCTTTCTTTATTACAGCTATAGACAATGTCTGAAATGTTCTCAAATGAGCACACTGAAACAAATCAATTAGCTTTAAACTTAGATTCAGTCCTGTGTCCCTTGTATGCACAACTTTCACAAGTGAGCAGGAGTTAGAATAAACTTACCTCTGATTTAGACAGGCGGCTCACAGAGTGACTAGGTAATGAATGTAAAACTCACCAACACTTTTTTATAGACCATTTGATAATTTTGGGAAAGGGAAAGGATATGAAGGTTGTGCAAAAGTAAGGTTCTTGGGGAGGTGATTATTGCTTTCTATGAGAAACAAATGGAAGTTGGCAGACAGTTCTTTGCAGATCTGAAAAGGAATATACCATGACCAACCCAGGGCAAGATAAAAGGACGTGAATAATTAGAAGAAAAACAAAGTCAATGATGAAAAGAGTGAATTATAAGAATTGGTTGGAAAAGAGGAGAGCTGGAAAAAAACCCAGCTGGGATGTGAAATGGAATTATATATACATTTATATTTTCTTGCCCAGTTGCTTTTCAGTCATGTCTGACTCTTTGTGATTCCATTGAGGTTTTCTTGGCAAAGATTTTGGGGCAGTTTGCCATTTCCTTCTCCATCTCATTTTACAGATGAAGAAACTGAGGCAAATAAGGTTAAACATGTCCAGGATCACACAGCTAGTAAGTGTCTGAGGCCAGATTTTAACTCAGGAACATGAGTCTCCCAGGCCTGGCACTCTATCTATTGTGCCACCTAACTGCCCAGCATATTTACACACAGACTCACATGTATATGCACACATATATGCACATATATACATAGGTATGTATATGTACATATGCATACACACCATACATAATGTTCCTTCCATATGAACTGTCTTTCCACTGCCATCCATTGACATTCTACCTATCATTCAAGGTACAGCTCAGATTATTTTTCCTTCATGAAACCTCCTTTAATTCCTTCATCATTTGAAGCACCGTTTATAGTTATTCTCTAGCATGCCTTGTCTTCCTGACTTGATATGGTATTGGTGCACACGTTTTATCTTGTCAAAGAAATAGTAAAGTCCATGAGAACAAGGCTTGATTGTGTACTATTCAAACTTCCACAGCTTCTAGCACAGTACTCTGCACCTAGTAGTTTCATTTGAAAAAATTCAACAGATTTTTTATTTAATTAAATTGAACTGTGCTGACTGTGGGGAGAGTATCATGAAGTCTGTGAGGACATTTTTCTGATCGGGGTGTCATGTAGAAGTTACTTATTCACAGTTTCATCCTTGAGATTCAGCTGGTGAAAGTGATCCAGATGAAATTGAAGCTTGGATGTGCAGGATATCATTACATATCTGCTGTATTATCTGTCTTATCATTCACCATTATGGAGCCAGAGTTCATCTAGGTCAATTTACATGCTAATGTTTCAGGATCATTTGCATGTTACTTTCATTTTTTTAATCTGGATTTAGAATGTAGGATTTGATTTGTAGAGCTCAAAAAGAAGAAAAAGAAAAAGAAACAGTGAACTAACTTGGAAAGGATAACTGTTTTTCCTGCCGAAGATATTTTTGGGGAAATCAACCACAATGCTAATATAATGAAGTTACCCCAATTATTGAAACTATGAATCTGTTCTGGAAAGTCTTTTGAGTTTCATGTAACTCTGCATTTTTTCCTCAATTGCAATTTTATTCCACAATTCAGCATCCAAATGAAGATTATCTTTCAATCTCAAAATGTTATTTTTCCATCTTCGTACTGAAGTCAAGGGAATAACAAGACTCAACTAAAAGCAAAAGCTACATATCCTTCTTAGTAAAATTATCCTAAATTGGAATGCATTGTCCAATCATTTTATCAGATGGACAGATGCATTCCAACTCTGTTTCTAGCCGTCTGGGAATATTTTATTTAAAAAGTGAGCTTTCATGATTCTGGTGGGTTAGGTTTTTTTTAAAGGTTTATTCATTTTTTAAATTTCCCTAAAGCTACAATAGATGGCTTAGAGAAATGGTGAAAGGGTACAGACATTTTTATGTTGACCCACTAATTCTAATCCAATTCAAGTTGGTAATGATTTAGAAAATAAGTGAATGTAAAAAAAAAAAAAATAAGTGAATGTGATCTGGTGACCTTCACTGGCTTCACAGGTCAATGACTTTTAAGGAAAATATTTCCTGTGGATAGAAAACTTCAAGAACATGCTGCTAGCAGCACACTTTGACTTGAGCTTTATTCATATTGTTTCATCTTTCCCCTCTCCCCACAAAAAAGTCTATTTTATAGATATTTTTCATATAGCATTCCCTCAACCAGGGCTATTTGAAAATGTCATCAGTGCATAATATAAAGGCCACAGAACCTTTTGACAAATCTGAAGATAGTGACTATCTCCCACCCTTCTGAACTAGGCAAATCATACCCCTTCTGACTGGTAGAAAGGATTGAGGCTAAGCAATCAGAAAGCTATATTATTCAATCCCGGGGAATGTGAGAAAATCACTAATATCACCCTCTTTCAATTTATATGATTTACCCACAGTCCATTTAACTTTTTAGAAACTCACTTTCTTCACATGTAAAATGAAGATGGTGGACTAGATGGTTTTTCAAATCTCTGACAGATATATATGTGTATACATATGTGCACACACATATAAATATATACTCATACATATATGTGTGTATAGATGTATATATGTGTATATCATATATGTCATCCTATATTGTTGTTCATCTCTGTGCTTATTTTAAGTTTTTATAAGCAGAACTCTGTCCATTGAGGTAGATTCTTCCAAGTTATCACATTGTTTCTATGAAACTTTATATTCTTTTCCTTTGCAATCTTTTTTTGGGGGGGAGGAAACCAAGCAATGAGCTTATTAAGCATATATCTGAAGGCCATGGTTATCAAAATGGCAGGAGTGTGGCTGAACCAAAATTAATCTGAAAAAAATTGGGGGTCATACTGGGCTATGATCTTAATATGAGTCAGTATCAGTGACAGGAGGCCAAAAATCCTGATGTGATCTTAGTAATTAGGGGAAGCATAGGACCAGGGCAGTGGTCGTCCCACTGTGCCCTGCCCTTGTCACATCGGGAATATTTTATAATCTGGTACATACAGAATAATGCAATCTTATTAAAGACAAATCTCTCTGTATTTAGCTAAGCTGGTCATCAAGTAACATAAACTTTTTTGTTGGGATATCATTTAAAGCCTTTGCAACTAGGCTTTTTCAAGGAACTTGTCAATATGTCTCCAACAATATGGTTATTAGAACTAAACTCATGATTCTGTATGTGATCTGTTTGAGAATTTAAAGGGACTACCACTTCCCTGTTCTGCCCAACATACTTTTGGTAATGGTACCCAAAGATTACATGAGCTTTTTTGGCATCAACTCATACTATGCTTGCCCTCAACTCAAACCTCCCATTTCTTTTTCATATGAACTGGCCTCTTGCAATGCCTACCCCATCTGTGGCTTCTGTAATAGATTTCTGAACCAAAATGACTTGAGACTTAAATCTATTACTTTCTTTTTTCTATTAGATTTATCTCATTAGTTCAGTCTGTTGAGATCTTTGGGGATTTTCATGCTGCAGATAACTCATTCGATACTCCAGTGCTGCATGTTTGTTTATGTATTTCTTATCTCCTCTGTTATATCATAAGCTATTTGAGTCCAGGGACTCAGTATTCCCCATAGGGTTTTGCCTAGGAAAGCTAAATAAATGTTAGGGATTAAATAAATGTAAAGGATGCTGAATAAATGTTTGTGAAGCTAATGAATGAATTATTAAGTACATAGGGACTGAATTTCTAAACTTGGATTCCTAGAAGTCTTTCCTAGTCTGCCTTAATCTTAGTGCCTTCCTTCTGAGATGATCTCTGATATAATGTGTATATATGTTGTTTGTACATGGTTGTTTGCATGCTATCTTCCCCATTACATTGTGAGCTTCTTGAGATCTGGGATTGATTTTTTTTTAAATTGTATTTTAGACTTAAGCACCAGAACGTAAATACAGAATAAAGAAAAGAAAAAACATATAAACTTGACTAGTAGAACTTAAATACAAAGTAAGAAGAGAAAAGAAAGCCTGTCATGTGCAGAGCAGAACATAAGAGAGAATTCAAAATATGTAACAATAAATTTTCATTTCAAGAAAACCTATATGATAAATACTACACGTTGTGTTAAGTGCGGTCCTTCTTTTCTTTGCTTCCTTGTAAGTTTTTTAAAAATTATTTTGTTTTCAGTGTTCTACAATCATTTCCATGTATCTTAGATTTTTTCCCCTCCCTCCTTCTCTTTCCCTCCTCCCTCCCCACTCCCTCTCTGAGATGGTGTGCAATCTTATATAGGTTCTTTCACTCAGCATCAGTTCATATAAGCCTTTCCAGGCCTCTCTGAAGTCTTCCTGTTCATCATTTCTTATGGCACAATAGTATTCCATTACATTCATATAGAACAACTTGTTCAGCCATTCCCCAGTTGATGGACATCCCCTTGATTCCAGGTTTTGGCCACCACAAAGAGAGCTGCTATACATATTTTTGTCATGTGGAACCCTTTCCCATTTTTACGATCTTTGGGATACAGTCCTAGAAGCAATATTTCTGGGTCAAAGGATATGCACATTTTTGTAGCCCTTTGGGCATAGTTCCAAATTGCTCCAGAATGGTTGGATGAGCTCACAGCTCCACCAACAATGAATTAGTGTTCCAACTCTTCCACACCTTCTCCATCATTTATCATCTTCCTGTTTTGTCATGTTAGCCAATCTGCTTGTGTTTTCTTTTGCTTTCTGCTGTGCAGTTTTTACTTGGTTCTTTTTTCATCCTCCCCCCCCCCCCCAGAAGGCTACAATTAAGTGTGGATGTATTACTATATAAATACAGATATATACATACACATATACATATATAGACATTTACTTTTCCTAAAAAAATTGATCTTTGTTTTTATGTTTGTCCATATCACTTGTTTCCTATCCCTCCTGACTCCTCTGCTTTACTTCTGCCTGCCACCTTGTTTTTCTGTTGCTTAGCCTACTCCCTTCCAAGTATTCCTTCCATATCCTCCCCTTCCCATTGATCTAAGCACACTTCCATACCCCCCTTTAACCTATTTCCTCACCTTCCCCTCTAGAGATCCCTCCTTTGCCCTCTCCTCCCTCCCTATCCCCTTACTCTTTTATTTCTTCTGAATTTAGAAGACTTTTATACTCTCATAGATATATACATACACATACATGTGTATGTATATGTTTGTGTATGTATGCATGTATATGTGTATGTATAAACATATATATATTCCCTATTAAACCTATCCCCAATGAAAATAGGTTACCAGAACTACCAGTCCTCCTCCCCCCTCTAATTCCTTTGTATAGATTCTTCCTTTTGCACCTCATTTGTATAAAATAATTACTCTTTTCAGCTATTCCTAAATGATCTTATTTTAAGTCATATCCTGTTCAGGTCTACCCCAATTTTTCTTATTAATGACCCAATAAATAATGACAATTTTAGACATATATACATTTTACATATATAAAAAGTAAATGGTTTGTCCTTATTGAGTCCTTTGTTATCAGTCTTTAGTATGTACCTTATTTTTCTCTTTGCTTTTGTATGCCAAATTTTCTATTAAGTTCAGTTTGTTTTTTTTTTAACAAAGTCTTGGAAGTCTGACTGTTGATCAAATGTCCATTTTTTTTCTATTCAGGATTATGCTTAACTTTGCTGGGTGTGCTATTTTTGGCCGGTGCCCCTGTTCTTTTGTTCTTTGCTACATAGTGTTCCAAGACCTGCAGTCCCTTAGTGTCTCTGCTGCTAGGTCTTGTGTGATCCTAATTGTGACACCATCATATTTAAGTTGATTTTTTCTTGTTGCTTTTAATATTTTATCCTTGAGCTTGGGGTTTTGAAATTTGACTGTAATATTCCTATGAGTTTTCCTCTTAGGATCTCATTCAACTGATATTAGATGGATTTTTTCTATTTTATTCCCACCCCCCTCCCCACCGTTTTAATGTTCCAGGACAATTTTCTTAATTATTTCTTGCATTATTGTATCCAGATTCTTTTTTGATTATAACTTTCAGGTGGTCTGATTATTCTTATGTTTTCTCTTCTTAATCTATTCTCCAGATCAGTTGTTTTTCTTATAAGATGCTTTGCTTTCTCTTCTATTTTTTCATTTTTCATATTTTATTTAATTATTTCTTGATCTCTTATAATTTTGCTGGCTTTACCTTGCACAGTTTTCATTTTCAAGGAGTCATTTTCTTCCTTAAGATTCTGGATCTCCTTTTCTAATTGACTTTCTTTTCATAATCTTCCTGTTTTTCTTGGATTTTTCTTATTTTTTTTTTTATTTTTCCTCCATTTCTCTCATTTGATTTTTAAAGTCTTTTTAAAGTTCTATGAATTCTTTTTAGGGCAGGTGACCATTTGATGTTACTCTGAGGTAAAAAAGTGTTTCTTTGCTTCAATATCCTCCTCTGAAGATGAACCCTGCGCTATTCTCATAATAACTTTCTGTGGCTGGATTCTTTCTCCTTTGCCTGTGCATTTTTTTTTTTTGGTAGTAATAGCTTAATTTTTGTAATAATCTCTAGCCCTGGGGTATGGGGCATGGTGCCTATTGTCCCAAATTTCCATTCTTCCCTCTAAGCTGGAACCAAAGCTAAACTTCCAGCCTCTTGTAAGTGCCCACAGCCCCAGTGCTTCTTCACTCATTGGGCTTGGGCTGGTTCCTTCTTGCCCCTGCCACTGTCCACAGCACAGCTGGGTCTGGTGTTTCTTGTCAGCAGAGGTTCCCTAGATCTTCCCAGCTCAGACGCCCAACTCCCCTTCCTATCTTGGGGGTAACAGTTCTGGTGGTTGGGGCCAAGGCAGCCTACCAAGCCAGCCATCCCCAGGGTTTCCCTCTTGTTAACATAAACTCTATCCTGGAGGTGTTTACTCTTCGCCTGCACCAAATCTCTTCCTGGGATTTTTCTTCTGATCTTCTCCAGTTGTCCCAGGAAGACCCCTCTTGTGCCTCTATTATTATTTATTTTTGCCCACACTTTGTTTGCTCTTTTATCTCTTTTGCAGGGTAAAATCTGAGAGTTCGAAATTTTTTTTACCTACTGTGCCATCTTCCCGAATCCTTTCCGATTTTGTTTTTTATTTTTGTTTTGCCTTTCTTTGTATTCTCGGTGCTTAGCATAATGTCTGATAAGTTAGTAGGTGATTAATAAATGCCTCTTGATTTATAATCTTTATTCTAGCCTTTTCAATGTCCCTTGTCTTTCAGTGAGAGAAGGGAAGAGCTCAAATTCAAATCGATCAGTTAAATTATTTTTAGTAGCTTTAGGGAAAAAAGGTAATAAGGAAAAGTTTGAAGTTCAAACAGGGTTTCAGATTATTTAAGAATGTCAATTATCCCTACTGCTCCTAGATGACTTTAAGACATTTAATTGAAAGTTAACTGGATCTTGTTTGAGAGTGTTATCAAGGAACTTTGTTTGACATTTAGAATAAGAGACAATCTGTAGGAATCATAGCACCTCCTTTCTTCTCCCTTCTCTTTGTGTTCAGTTTATTTCCATCTTGCTTCTGTTATTTCTCTAACACTGAGAGTGTAACTCCCCACTGTACCATCTTTCACCAGAACACAGCCTGAAACTCTTGTTTAACTGACCTATTTCTATTGGGTTTTATTTTCAGTCTCTGCATGTGAAAAAAATCCTTCTTCTATCCCTGACCCCATCCTGCCCTAGTTCTCATAGTCTTGAGTTCTGTCATTCCCCCTCCCTCCTCTTACATCATTTGTGTTCTATCTAATCCCTAATGCTGTCTCCTCTTTCTTACCACCTTTGAAAAATGTTTCTCCCTCCCTAAATGTTATCACAACTCTGGGAATGATAACACAAAATAATACTTCAAGAGTACACACTACAAAAAGAATGGTGTACATTGCAAATGTCTGAATTACATAAGTCATCAATACCTGAATTCAGGAAGGTTGGAGAGTTGATGAACTCTGCAGTCTTACCTTCTTTTCATGGGCCCGTTTAATTATGTAGACCACTGGGCTGCTTCAGTACTCGTGTGTGAGTTAAATTAATGTCTTTAAAGTATATGTACTCTATTTTATGTATCCATTCCAGTAAATATGTCTAGCTTTCTCTCATAACAGAATCCATGTCAGCAGAATAATTTAAATGAGATAAGTAGAAGATTTCTAGAAGAGGCCACGTAACATCATTTCCAGTACTCATTGCTGTGACCAGCTATAATCCCTTGTCTTCCCTTGTTGCCCTAGTGTTTTCCCCACCACCATCCCAGTGTGCATTCTTGGAGTGAGCGTTTATAGCATTCACCACTGCAAGGGATCTGTGGACAGGCCTCAAACTTCTTTTCCTTGAATTGTGGTAATCTTGCAATAACATGTTTTGTTGAAATGATTTGCAGGTTTGTCTCCTTCTTTAGTAGGTGACAGAAATGGGAGGAGAAGAATACTTTGATCTTTCTTTATAGCCCTTTGAAACTTCCAAAAGAACATCCCATACATTATTTCATTTGAAATTCTCAACAACCCCATGAGGGCAGTTAATACTGTCCCCCTTTAACAGGTTTGGAAACTGAGGCTCAGAGAGGTTAAGGACCTTGCCCAAAGTAGCAGAAATTAAGACTGGAATTCAGACTTCCTCACTCCCAGCCCATTCATCATGATGTTAATACCTGTCTGACTCTTCCTAGAAGTTTTGTATTTTAAAATCCTTTCCAAGTTTTTAAAGGGGTTTCACATGCCACTTGTAGGTGGGATGAATTGCTAAATTAATCAGTATTTTGTTATTGAAGAAACTGGAATATGAGAGGTTGAGAGAGGAGGGGGAAATTAAACAGTGGGGCAATGGAAAGTCTAGATTAGCCCGAGGTATTTTGACTGCATATAGGCTACCTACAATTGAGTTGCTCTTTTTTGCTGCACAACTGTATTATTCATTCTCCTAATCATAACACAAATACTCTCTCTCTCTTTATTATTTTTTCCTTTGACTGATGTTATTCTCAGAGATGCTATATCATTGTTTTAAAAAAACTAACCACATAAAGTATCTTTTAAAATATCAGTGAATTAGAAATAAATCCTTTCCCCAAGTTGGAGTTTGTAGTATTCTGTGTGTCTTCCTAACGATTATGTATCATAGAAAAAAATAACATGGCCTCTTGAAATTCCTAAATCAAACCTAACAAAATTCTCTCTTGTAGGAACATTCATAGCATCTTAGAATTAGAAGGATGCTCAGAAATTATCTTTGTAGTACAGCCACTATTGAAAATGATTATTTCCTCTACAGTATAATCTGTGGCCATTCATCTTCCATTCAAGATTTCCAGTGATAGAAAATCAGCACCTGAGGAGGCGGCATAATTCATTTTTTGGGCCATTTTGATTTTTTAAACTTTTTTCCTATAGTCAGCTGAAGTCTGCCTCCCTGGAGTCTTGAAAAATCTAATCAAAAGGAGGAGGGAGAAAATTATCTATGTGTATCTACCAAATTCGATGTCATAGTGAAGCAGCATGTTATAGGGTGGATAGAGCACCAGAATCGGAGCCAGGAAGACCTGGGCTCCAATTCAGACTTAGATATTTACATAGCTGTTTGACTCTGTGCTAGTTACTTAATCTCTATATGGTCACTTCATTGTCCTCAGTTGTAAAATGAGGAGGTCGATGATCTCTAAATTCCCCTCCAGATTTAAGTCTTAGATCCCATAATCTTGCCCACATTGTAGGTAGAACAGCTCTGTAGGTCCCCCAAGGTTCACAGGAAGCAAAATCTGAAAGTAAAACCCAGAACTTCAGATGTTTCTACACAGCTTTACAGAGTACAAGGTTAGAGAAGAGGCAGATTTGACATTATACTGAATTAGGACTCATAGTTGGACTATGGCTGTAGAAAGGCATGGCAGATAAAGGGGAGGGAGCTATGGAGTTGCGTTGTTTATTAAGAAGGTAAATTCATGTCAGGAAACCCAAGAAACAAAGAGGAGAAACATGGAGGAAAATATTTTGATAAATGGAGGCAGAAACAGAATTCATATCAACTTTAGAGTATTCTAGAGATAAATTGGACCTCTTGGATTCAAGAAACTCAATTTTAAAAGTATAAGATGAGGGAAGTATGATAAGAGAGCAGTTGGTCTGAAAAACAACTGGAGGTTTTGGTGATTACAATCTTAATATGAGTCAATAGAGTGATTATTGCATTAAAAAACTAATATAATCTTGGGCTAGGTATAATTATAGAGGTGATAATCTATTATACTCAGACTTTGTTAATCTATATGTGGAATATCATGTTCAATTCTGAATGACTCATTTTAGAAAGTATATTGTTAACAGTACCAGATCTTAAACTATTAAGGCAGTAATTACCAAAACTATGTGGTACTGGCTAAGAAATATTAAGGGAGATCAGGGAAACAGAATAGATATACAATTTATAGCAGCAAATGACTATAGTAACTTTTTGTTTGACAAGTGTAAAGATTTAAGTTTTGGGCATTAGAGTTCATTACTTGGTAAAAATTATTGGGAAAGTTGGAAAGCAGTCTGGCAAAAATTGGGCATAGACCAAGATCTTACACCATTTACCAAGATGAGGTCAAAATGGTTACATGACCTAGATACGAAGAGAGACATTATAAGCAAATTTGAAGAACATGGAACATAGTACCTATCAGACTTATGGATAGGTGAAGAATTTATGAATAAACAAGAGGTAGAGGACAGTGTGAGGTGTAAAATGGATAATCGTGATTACATCAATTAAACAGGTTTTGTACAAATAAAACAAATGTAGGGAAGATCAGAAGGAAAACAGAAAGTTAGGGGGAAAAATTTTTACAGATAGCTAAAGCTAAAGAACATTCAGAGGATGTGATCAGTATGCAGAAGGACTTTGAGATCAAGCCATGTGAGGATCATTTGAAGGACTGAGTGAAAAAAAGCATTCATTAAGTGCTTAGTATGTGCAAAGCACTGTCCTAAGGGCTAAGGATATGCATAGAAAATACAGTCTGTATTCTCAAGGAGCTCACATTTTAATGATGAAGACAACATATATGGAAAGTTTTAGCTGTAGATCAGTTGAAGCCCCATGGTCCTTAGGATACAGTATGTACCAGAGTAGATAGTAATGTTTCTTTTTAATGTCATTATTTAATGTTACTCTTCCCAGGGATCTTCTTCAGTTCAGGACCCAGGGCTCCCCTTATCAGGGTCTGAGGGGAGACTGTGGTCAAAGTAGCGATGGTGGTTTGATTTGTTCTTCAGGGTACGTTGGTGCTTCAGCAAAGCTGGCTTATCTCCATTTATGTGTGGCACTTGGTTGGCAGTTGGTGGGGGGGATGGTCAACTGTTCTTTCAAAAGAGTTTCTTCCCTCAAGTATTGGCTATGAGAGCTGGGCTGGAAGCTGGAATGGTGGTCTGAGCAGTATTGCTGTTTTCAGAGCTCCTGCGCCTATCGGCCCATTGGTGACGGTTGACCAGGAGTTGTTGCTAGTGGTTATGAGAAGGGTAGGTCCCTTAAAAAAATTTCTCCTTAATGATGTGAGGGCTGGACATTTCCCACTGTTTTGTCCTTTCTCTCCAATGGGAGAAACTCTGATATTTATTATGAAAAGGAGAAAACTTGGACAGGGGAGAAAAGGAGTATGATAATTACCTTTAATTGCTGGAAGAGCTTTCATATGAAAGGGAAATTTAATTGGCTCTGCTTTTGCCCAAGAGGGTAGGACTAGGAACAATGTTTGGGACTTGCAAAGAGATGGATTTAAGCTTGATGTAAAAAAAACTTCCTGATCATTAACAGGATCCAGAAGTAAAATGGACAGCCTTTGGAAGGGATGGGTTGCTCCACTGGAGGACCACTTGTCAGGAATGTTGTTGGGGGTATTGTTCAGCTAAAGGTTGTGCTTGATGGCTTCCAAGAACCTGGAGCTTCTGTGATTGTGTTAATACTGGAGAGATGCTGTCCCCGCAGAACATAAGATAGCAGACAAGTGGAGAGCTTTTCCATGCTAAAGTTTTGATCAGGGAAGACTAGCACCTCTGGTGTGAGAGCCAGCAGATCTCTTTTCGGGGCTGCTCATCCACATTTGATGTCCACCTGCCACCCAACTTTCACCTATGGCTCCAGGAAGCTGAAGCATGTGAAGTGGCCACACCCTGGTAAAACCATTTTAGCAGAAAGGCTAAACCAGGTTGAGGCCTCAAACTCATCAATGAATTAGGGGGGTGTCAACCCCAAGCATGTGAAACCTTCTCCCAGTGGAATGGGCAGATGAGAACAATGTATTCTGACTGCCATTAAAGAGGGTAAAGCAGGTGCTACAGAGCACTTAGAGACTGGTCGAACATCCAAGACAACAGGGTTGTCCACTGTATCCCATGCCATTGCCTGTCTCGTCTTGACTTTTATCTTGCCATTGGACTTCAATGACTCTGGAAGAGAAACTGAGGCTGAAGAGTTTGGCAACTCTGCCTCACTTAAATCCAGTTCACTTGAGAGTCAAGACATCACCCCATAATGTCATTGACCCTCTTTGAAAACAAAGAATGAATAACTAGAGAAATGGTAATGGGAACAGAGAAGACTGGATATTGTCTCCCCAATTAGACTGTGAAATCCTTGCTCTCAAGGAGTGTTTATGACTTTGTATCCCCAGAACCTAACACAGTGCCTGGCACATAGTAGGTGCTTTATAAATGGCTCTTGACTTGAAAGAATAAGAAAAGATGAAGACCAAGGACAGTCACCCTATTGGGACATGACAAGATACCTCAGCATACATATGTAGTAGCCTACCAGTACAGTGTGTCTCCCTGCTTTCCTTGACACTAAGCCAAATGCCTTTCTGGGCAAAGGTCATGAACTAGAAAGACTGAATCCAGCCTCTAATGGTATCAAGAGAACAGGGACCTTCCTCTCCCATTCCAAAGAAGTTCAGGGACAGTAGTACCAATATTCTTTTCAGTTCTCTGAAATCCCATACCTCTTGCTGATAGTTAAAACCCATTTCTCTTGTTTTGATTACTACCAATTCATTGATTCATTTTCTTGAATGAATCACATTTTCCCTTATACCTTTGTCCTTTAAGCTAAATAACTGAAAAAGGTGGAAATAGACCAGGGATGTGACCATGGTAGCTGGAAAATTCTGTAACAATGCTTATCCAGAGGCTGATAATTCCATTTGTGGATTATCAAAGCACAGTACTGCTGTTCCCCCTGCTCCCTTACTGCTTAATCTTTTGGTGATTTCATACTTCCATAAACACCCCACTAAAAGAGAGGAATAATTTAAAGAACAGATGAAATTTAAGACTTAATTTTGTTCCTAGTGTGAAGCTTTGGCAGAATATTGAGGGATAAGAGAGAGGTAGAGAGTTTGAAGTCAATGGCTAAAGCCAAGTTTGAGGAATTATCTATGTTTTGTATTTATGTGTGTTTTCCATGTCACCCATGAAGAACTGTGAGTTCTCTCTCTGTCTGACAGTAACAGAAAAGGAAAGGAAAAAATTCCCAGCAAATCAAAATGTAATACAAGAACTGTAACCAAATGTGCACCTGTCAAAATGGCCACCTACCTTGAGGATACAGTGAAAGAAAGCCAGTGCAATCATCCAGTGGACTAAGTAAAAACTTCATAACTTTTCTCCTATTAAAGGCAAGGTGGTGTAGTGGAGAGCACCTTGTAATTGGGAGCTGGAATGATCTAGACTTGAAATCTACCACCAAATTGTTTTGACTTTGTGACCATGGGCAAGTCTCTTCACCCTTCTCTGAACTTGTATGTTCATCTGTAAAGTGGGCCCTGTACATCTATAGTACCTATCTCCTTAGGTTGTAAGGCTCTAATGAAAAGTGTTTTTCAGATTTTAAAATGTTATATTATTGTCAGCTATTATTATTTGAGACTGAATGATTAGAAGAAAGAGAGGCAGTTGCTTTTTCTTTTGTAACATTTGGTCCAAGAACTCCCAGGAAGCCCTTCATGACTTGGTGGTGCTCCTCTGTGAGACAGGCATCCCTTTCCTTCTAATCTGCTACTCTGTACTTTATTTATTCTTGGTGACACTGCAGTATGTGCCCCATAGAACAAACAAATGATTTGTTTCCCCTGGGAAGCTGAAAACCAGTGGTAAATATCTTCTGCCACATTCCATGTATCTTCATACATTTACTTGCTGCTACTTTTAAAGCCTGTTTAGAAAAAAAGACCTGTTTTGTCAGTGGCATTAATCTTGGATTCAAGAACCTGAAAGACTAAGGATCTAGTGACTTGGAGAGAGAGGTAATGGGGGGTGGTGGGGTTTGGGGAGGATGGAGGAACCACCCACCATGTCTCGATGCCCCTGCTTTGGAGAAAACTAAATGTTAAGTGGTTTAGCCTGAACTTAATCTAGAGGCAAATCAGTAACTGAACACTTAGATACTCACTCCATTGTGTACTGAGGAAAATAAAGT
Organism: Notamacropus eugenii; assembly: GCF_028372415.1. Lineage (NCBI taxonomy): Eukaryota > Metazoa > Chordata > Mammalia > Diprotodontia > Macropodidae > Notamacropus > Notamacropus eugenii. Next base: position 178,464,611 of record NC_092875.1, read on the forward strand.
GAATCATTGAAGAAAAGAATGTGCTTTCTGGTGCTCTACCAGTAATGAAGAATAATGTTTCAAATCAGAGGAGGGAGAGAGTAATTAAGAAATCTCTGGCTGGCCACTTTTCTTTTTCCTTTTTCCCCAGCCACCCACCTACCCCTATACTTGGATAAGAATTTTTTCCTCTAGTCCTGGTTTTCCTGTGCTTAATCTGACAGTGAAGCTCTCAGCTTGTATTTGACACGGAAATTACTGCAGAACCACAGTCCAGTGTGACTATTTAACTGAAGGATCCAGAAAGTGGGGAAGGGAAGCTGTGAGAGGAGAAGCCTCTAACTCAATAAAAATGTGGGGCTTATTTTCCCCAGTTTGTTAATTAGTTAGCAGAAACCAAATGAAAATATAAATATATGTATTCCACAGATCTATCACACTTGAATATTTCCCAGAGTTGCCAGCTTCTCACAGTTGCCAACTTTTAGCTTATTGGTTTTCAGGACAGACAATTAAGTTTGGCAGATTGGAATTAATTGAGTTTACAAATAAAAGTTATTAAAGAATTATAGGCAGTCCAGAAAGGAAACCAGACTTTTCCCCAGTGAATTCAGAATATTATATGCAAAGCACTTTTGGTGATTATTTGGGGAGAAAAATCAGAGATGGGAGTAAAAAACTGTGATTTCCTACATTTAGGTATACCATACGTGTTTTTTCCTGTATCATACATCCAAGTAAGCACTCTGAGTGAGTTTATTTGAATTGCAGAAACACTGGCAATTGAAATAAATGCCTACAGTAATGAGTCTCTTAAATACAAGACTGGAAGCATACACAGTAACTGCCCGAGTGGCCTCAGCAGGACTTGATGTCCCTTAAAAAAAGAGGCGTACGGTGAGAATGGACCTGGGGGTGGCTTCCTTTTCTACCTCCGTTCTTGTTGGAAGAAAGGACTGCCCCTTTCCTTCTTGCTTTATCCACCCTCTTGCATAAATGTTACTCCTGAGGCTGCTCATTAGTCCATTTTCTTATTACAACTTCTCTAGGCATAGCTATACAACATAATTCTGTAGTCCATGCCTCCTGTGGCTTGCCGCCATTATTCTTCATCTGATAGGGATGCATTCAAGAATCTGTTTCTGTAAATTTTCCTGGCCAATATGGCAAAGGCCTTAAGAACAGTTGTTCTCTCCAGGTCCGGGCTTGTTCTAGTCATTGGCAGGAATACATCCGTTTTTCTTCTTCCATCACCACTGGGTTATGGTTTTGTCGAGGATGGGGAGTGTTGTATACAGATGCCTCAGATTAGAAATTAGTATTGGCTTTCACTTCTCAGTGGTCAGGCCAACCTGAACCAATTCACAGTTAGGAGAGGTTGGAAGGAGGCATGAGAAACAACTCTCCACATGTCCCTGTGCTTGGCACGCCTGGTCTGTGCCGTGAATAATAGGTCATCTGATGCAGTGTAATTAGATAGGAGGATGAATCCTAAGTAATCCTGGGAACTGCAACAGGGAATTGGCCTCTGCAAGTTACTTTTAGCTTTCAAAACTTGAATTTTCAGTTGAAACTGAATAGTTTCCTTGTCATGGTCAGAAGTCCACTGTGGAGAAATACTGGAATTTATTATTTTTCAAGCTGCCACCCAAACTGAAAAATATTGCCCAATATAGCCAACTCTCAATTATTCAGGAGTCGATGATCCAGTTTGTAGATTATTCATGCCCATTGTTTCCTGCCTTCCTCTTTCCCTCTTGGGTTCTTTCTTTGCTATCTTCTCATAGAGGTGATAATAGAGAGGATTTTTAGTCCATTTTCTTCTGCTAATAGAGGTTGAAAACCATAGTGTTTTAGAGCTGGAAGGGGACTCAGAGATCAATTTGTTTGTTGTATGAGACCAGAGAGGTGAGTGACTCACAAGGTCACATAATAAGTTAATACTAGATCTGGAACTGGAATCCAGGATTTCTGACTCTTTATACTATATTATATTTGCTCCCAGTAAGTGTTTTGATGGGAACCATTTGGAGATTTTGACACAGTGGGGTTCAAGAGATCCTTTGTGTATTTCAAGTAACTCTCTTAAAACTTTTGCAGGATTAAAAGAGAGAATATTGATGATTATAGCAGGTGGGGTCTGAGGCTGTTGACTTGAACAAATAGCCAGAGGATGACTATGTCCTTGTGGTTTCTACGATTCTCTTCACTTATCTCGATGCTGTCTACACTGCCTGGTCCTATCTCAGAGCTGAATAGTGATGGAGAGATTCTTAGGTATGACCCTACTAGAGAAAAGTCCAGAAGATTCATAACTTTTCAGGAACGAGTTAGTGACTGTTTAAAAAAGAAAAACCCCTCTTTTCAACTCCCTCTTGGACTATTTCTGACAGTAAGTTTTGCCTCTTCAAATAGACTTCCATTCTCTCTTGTCATTTCTCCTGTTTCTACCTCCAGAGTTTCTTTTTATTGATAATCAGGCTATACTATTAGTGTCTCTTTATTTAGTTCAGGGTTTCTTAAACTTCTTATATCATGAACCTCTTCGGCAGTCTGATGAAGACTATAGACCTCTTCACAGAATGTTTGTAAATGCATAAAATAAGACACATAGAATCACAAAGAAACCTAATTATATTATATTGAATTACATTGAGATACAAAAACAAAAACAGAAGATCATAGACCCCAGATTAAGAAACCCTGCTCTGGTCCTTTTGTTTCATGCTAAATTGAACTGAAGACAAAGAGTGCAGTATTTGGCCTTCCCTAAACCTTCCTTTTATGACATCTTCCATGTGATGTTTGTTTATAGATGAGAGTGGCATAGGGATGGGGATTCTTTGGTAGCTGACGTTCTAGGTGAGATAGGCCAACATAAGCAGCCCCTTCTAAATCACTGTATAGGATAGAAGGAATGAATTAGATGGTTTCTTTAAAGAAATTATTTATTTCATCTGTGTTGTGTCCTTAATAAAGGGCCTTGATAAACTGTCATAGCTTAATTTTTAAAAAAAAAGTTTTAACTTATTTGACAATATTGCTCAATCAGCAAATTGATATTTTGAACCAATTGTACTGGAACTTCTTTCCTTTTGGCAAACATATTCCATTTATTATTCCCTCAGATTAAAACATGTTGAGTAATTTTTTAAAGTGGAATGCCTGATGAGGATATTACCTGTATGGACATTAGTAACTGCACTGTAATATATAGTCTTGGAGAGTTGTTTGAGATCCCAAGAAGTTAAATGACCTGCCAAGGTCACATAGTCAATACTGTACGTGCCAGCAGCAATACTTGCACCCACATTACCAACACACGTGCCAAGATTGCCTCTATCTCCATTCTGACCATACTTCCTCCCATGTTAGTTTGGAATGAGCATAGGGCATGGAATCAGGAGACTTGAGTGTGGTTCCCATTTCACACCACCATCTGGGTGACTAGAATTGTCACACTGGAACAGGAAAATCATTTCTCTCTCTGTTTTCATATCTATCAAATGGGGGAAATATTTTTTCCTGTCTATCTTAAAGACAAATAAGATGATATGTAACTACTATTTACATAGGGCATTAAGGGTAGTGAAGCCCTTTATATCTATTATTTTATTTGATCCTTAAGACATCTCTGAAAGGTAGGTGGTATTATACCTATTTTACAGGTGAGGCTTAGAGAAGTCAAATGACTTGCCCATGTTCACACAGCCAGTATCCAAGGCAAGATTTGAGCTCACATCTTGAATCCAAGTCTAGAATTCTATCTATTTCGCTCCAAGTTGTCTGTTTCATTGTAGATGGATGCAGGAGTCTGCTGGTACATGTTAAAAATTGGGTTCCCCTGAAACCATATTGCATGCTACTTTCAAACTTAATCTGCATTATTAACATTTTCTTAAGTCTGGACGACCAAAGAAACAATAAATCGAGTCATGATTTGTAGTGATTGCAGATTTCTGGAGTATAAATGGTCACAAAGAAAATTTAACAGTTGGCTCTCCAAAGCCAGTTAAATCACACACCAGCACACATCTGGATGTGTGTGTGTGTGTGTATACATACATGATGATGCTTTAAGTTCTTTGGAAGATAGGCAACCAATTAATACAATAATAATAGTAATAATAATAATTAAATAATAAAAATTATTTTTATAACAGCCCTATGAAGTTGATTATTAGTATTTTCCTGTTTTACAAATGAAGGAATTGAAGCTCAGAGAAATAAAATGCAAGGCATCATGTTGTTTTTATAATGTTACTAATATTTATTCATTTCAACTAAATAAATATTAATAATTAGATCAAGATGATTATTTTAATTAATAATATTCATCATTTTTGAGGGAAATGTAACCTAAATGTGTTTTCAAGTTATAAAGATTAAATCTGTCACTTTTCTTCAATAGAAAATATAGGGGTAGGTGCTACAGAAGCAAATTGAACATCAAGAGTACACATTACCATTCCTCTTCATAGAGTACTTAGAGAGAAAAAAAGTTTAGAGGAACAGGACAGTTATCTGCCTTGTAATCATTAGGGGACCCATAAATGAGAGCTTTCAGTGCCCTCCTAAATAAAAGAAAATCACTGAGTAAAAATATGGTCCTTGTCTCAGAGGAGGGAGGACTTCTTGAACAATGTCAGTTGAACTCAACATGTGTTGACCAACTGAGCTGTGCCAAATACTAGAAACTACATCAAACCAGTACAGAGTTCGTACAGTGGGTGTTAGCTGAGATCACACCCATCTCAATTATCTGCCCTCTTCTATGTACTTAACTGTTTAATGTTTCAGGAAGTCAGACTCATATTGCTTAAAGGGGACATGCTAAAGCAAGGAGACTTGGCTTGCTTGGAGTCCAGATCCTTAAATCCATATACAGGCTGTAGCATAGCTTCATTTATTTGCAGCATCCTGAGGAGAAAGCATTACCAAATACTCTATACAAATACAATTCTGGGCAAAAGGGTGGGAGAGGAAGGGGAGGTTTCCAAGTGAACTTCAATGAGAGGGAAGTGATTCAGTAGCTGAGATGTTATGAGGAGATCGAATAGGGCAGTGCAGCTTTGGGTAGAGAAAAGTCATAGGGAGGGGTGTTGAGGATACTATACTGAAACAGAATGAAGAAATTCAGGAATGAGTAGATAAAGACCGATTCTCACAGGGATAACAACAGGAAACAACCATCTTGGAAGTACAATGGTTCTGGATGGACTCTAGAAAAGAATAAACAGGAAACGTAGAATAAAGCACAAGTACTTTAAAGTGAAAACCAGAAAAATGTATTCTTGATGGAAGGGAAATGGGGAAACCATGATGACCAAAGTGATTTCAAGACAAGTGCCTATCTTGGGAATTGTCCCTTTTGCACTGAATATTTTACAATTGGCCTTTCCATTTGCCTAATACTCTATAGTTTTCATTTTCTCACGCTCATAGTTTGGTCATAACTTTTAATAGTAACAAGTTAACTTTGTGGCTTGGTAAGTACCATGGCAAGTTCTGAGTAGCTGTTGGGTTCTTTTCCTCCCATTTTTGCTCTCTGACTGAATAAGCCCCTTCTCTTATTGAAAGATTTTAAGGGTTACCTTGTACTTGAATCTGACTCTTGCTTTGTTTTGCTCTGATGATTATTACCACCTATTAAAGGACTTGAAAGATTCCTTTGCAGGTTTTTAACTTTAACTCTTACAGAAACACCTCAGCTGTATCTTCGGCTGATAATATAAAAATTAATAACAAAACCATGTCATAGGTGTAGTGGAATTGTGGATTTTTTTCTCCCCAGGCATATTAGGGGAATTAGATAGTCTTTACTTTAAAGCAACAAGGATAAATCAAGCTTAAAAGGCATATCAATTGTAGCGAAAAGTGATAGCCATGTGCTGATGTCCTTGGGTGAACTCTTCAACAATATTGTTTTTCATGGGCTGTCACTAATTAGAAAAACTACTCTCGTGTTAGGTCTGTAAAGTGAATTTTCCTTTAGTTGATCTTCCCTATCCTTTTATTTGGTCTTTTGCAAATGAAACTGAAACAGAACTCCTTTCTGCCCTCCCCCCAAGTATTTGAGGGTGAGGGAGATAGAAAAAGAAAACAATTTAATATAAAATATTTTTAACACATCGAGATCATCATTCATTTAAATTCTACATTAAAGGCCCTGTGCCTTTCAGGTTGCTCATCTTTACTCATTTATACCATGTTGAGGTTTCAGGAACCCTGAAAGTTATGAATGCTACTCTGCTAAATTTTATTCTGATGGTGCTGGAGAGAAAGTTGTGTGGAAGGGGGGAGGGGTTGAAGCAGGTGAATAATTTGAAATTTCTCCCATCCCAAATCCTCAAGAAAATACTGCCATAAAGGATTAATTTGGTGCTGAGATTTAGCTGTGGTTGCCATAAAGACTGAAAGAAAAGGAGCAACAAGGCAGGCCTGTTTCTTACCACTAGTGACAACACCAACGATTTATTGTGGGAAATAGGCAGTTCTTTTTTATTTTTTACAAAGCTTGTTAGCTGAATGTCTGAACTTTGATATTTTCTTCCCTTGCGACGGGTTTCAAATCGACCCCCAGAAAAGTCACTCCTGAAAAACTGCAGTTACAGGCACTTCTCCATGATCTGTATTCAAAGGGGAGAGAGATATAATAGACAATCGATTTTAAAAAGCCTCTCTCTACCAAAACTTTTAAAAATTCAATTTAATTCAATTCATCAAACGTGAATTAAGCACCTAATGTATGCAAGGTAGTTGGGGTAGGCGCTGTAAATATGAAAAAAATAAGTCTTTGCTCTTAAGGAGTTTATATTCTACCTGGATTTTTGAAACCTAAACTGCTAAAAAATAGAATTAATTTATAGAACAATAATAACAAAAATGACTAATAATTATGTGGCAATTTAAGATTTGCAAAATGTTTTTTATATACTTTCTGATACTTACAACAATCCTGTGAAGTAGATAGTTGTTATCCCCATTTTATAAAGTTGTTATCCCCCATTTATAAAGGAAACTTGGGCTCCTTCATTCAGTATACATTTATTAAATACCTACTATGTGCTAGGCACTGTGCTAAGTGCTAAGGATAGGAAGAGGCAAAAAGACAGTCCCTGCCCTCAAGGAACTTACAGTCAAATGGCACAGAAGGTTCATGTGACTTGCTGGAGGCGAAACAGCTTTATAAGCATATGAGGATTGCAGGATTCAAACTCAGTTTGAATATAAGGCCTGAGTTCAAATCCATCCTCAGATTCGTACTAGTCATTTGGCTCTGGGCAAGTCACTTAACCCTGTGTGCCTTACTTCCTCATTTGTAAAATGAACTGAAAAAGGTCATGACAAACCGGTCTTATATCTTTGCCAAAAGACCACATATGATATAAGGCCACCACTCCTCCTAACTATATCACCTACCTGCCTCAATGAGATCCAGAGCCTCAAGGGATCTTTTCCCTATTCTCTTTTCCTATGATCCACCTGATCTCTGGTAGGAGCGTCAGTGAACAGTGAAATGAGTCTTCAGAGAGATGAGGGAGAAAGGGAGATGTCCTAGATAACTAACTGTGATGAGCTTCACAACTGGGGCATGGCAAAAACCAGGTGAAATGGTAAGACTTGAATGAGATTCCCATGTGGTGTTTAGTGAAGTAACAATGGCTATTACTCTCTCTTGTTCAATCTTATAGTGGAGTATGACAAGGAATTCTCCCCTCGCCAACGCCATCACAAGGAATTCAAGTTCAACTTGTCCCAGATTCCTGAGGGAGAGGCTGTGACGGCTGCTGAGTTTCGAATCTACAAGGATTGTGTCATGGGGACCTTTAAAAACCAAACTTTTCTTATCAGCATATATCAAGTCTTGCAGGAGCACCAGCACAGGTATGAAGGTTCAGGGTGTCCCACAGGATGGGGCTTGCCCCCATTCCCATCCTCTCACTCTGTGGCTCTGAGTGTGTTTGTTGGAAGTGTAATTCTGGGCTCAGGAGCAAAACATGAAGTTGTGCTATTTATTCAGACTGGCAGGGTAAAGGCAATTTGCTGGCAATTGGGTTTGTTGTAGCTGAGTGGGAGATAGTCCAAATGGTGTCTTAATCCAACTGCCAGTCAGTGAACATTTACTAAGTGCACATCCTGAGAAGATGCCATGGTGAGATATGCAGGAGTCAAAAGATGCTGTTTCCTACCTTGCCGTCCAGTGGGAGGGAGGGAGAGGGGAGAGAGCATAAGCCCAAAAGCATGAGCGTACCTACCAAGACGCTGTTAAAAACAAATCCAAACTAATGTCATATAAATGATTTCCTATCAGAACTGAACAAAATTTTTCCAGGTTAAAACAATGGAGCAATCCAGAAAGCCATATAATCTAATATCCAAAACGTTGTTTACCTACATTCTTCCTGTGTCGTGGAATGATGCCAGCCCCCTTTTAAAATCAGCTACTTTGAAATACAACTATGTAATAATGTGTATATTCTTTATGAGACACTGGAAGAGAATTTGGAGTGACGGAAATAGTGTTTAGTGATAATTTGGTCCTCTGTCTATCTCCTTCTGTCTCTGTCTCTGCCTTTCTCTTTTTCTCTCTTTTAGTAAAGTTGCCTAAGTTCAAAGTAACAAAGTTCTTAATAAAAATATTATATGATACAATATCAAATTTCACTGCTCAAGGGGGAAAGAAAACAACACAGCTGCTTAGAAGTATATTCTGGGGTCTATACCAGAAGATCTCAAACAAAACAGCCATAACATTATTGGGAAGATTGGAAGGGAGTCAAGGAAAAAAATCCTGCTTGGACGCAATCATAGTGTTTCTTAGGAAAGGAAAGCCTTTCATATATTTACATAGTAGGACAGTATGTCAAGAGCACCATGTTTGCATTTTTCTCAACGTTATGACTATTTACTTTGTTGTATCCAGCCGTGCAAACTGAGTATTTCACAGAAGGTAGAGAACAGTCTTTGCTTGGTTCGCTAATGTGTTTTGGAAATTTGTCTTTAACATTTATCCCAAGCTTGGGGGATACTAAAGAGCAAGATGGTAAGTTTGCCAAAGAATCTTGGACCTTGGATCTTCCTGAGTATTTAGTGTGTTGTTTGGTAGTTCAGGGAGGCCCTGGGGTACACCAACCCTGCTGTCCAGAGTAGAAAGCACAAATAAGGAAACAAGGGTATTGTAGCCTAACATCAGCATCACTAACGTTGGAATAAATGTGAAATACATTCGGTCTAGTTGGGGGAAAAACTGTTTAGAAACCTGCTAGGAATTTGCTGTTTTGTTTTATAAACACCATTCTGCCCCACCTCCACTCTCTATGGTGGGGTCTTTGGATGGTTATAGACATAGTCCAATGACTTTCCAAGTCCCTTTAGCAGATTTTCGTATAACTTTGATAGCTTTGTTTCCTGCTACAAATAATGACTCTGTGAATGAGGATAATAAACTAATTAATTTATGATTATGATGACAAAAATAGTGATAATTCAGTTCAATTCAGCAATTATCTATTAATGCCTTCTGTGTGTCCAACATTATGTTAGCTTCTAAGAGTAGTGCCAAGCTTAATTAAGACAGAGTTCCTGCCCTTTTGGAGCCCACAATGAATAGGGAGATATGACACAAAGATAAGTATCATATAAGAAGCTTCAATACTGCAAAGATCTGCAATTTTATCAGTGTGGGTATTCCTTCCACTGATGCCTATCACAGCCTCCCTCTATCTTCATCAATAGTCTCTTTGAGAGTTGTAGAGAAAAGCAAAAACCCACCATCATATAGATGATATGGTGATGTGCTGCTCCAAATTTAGATAGGTGGACCTTTGGACATCAGAAATAAAGCTCCTCAATCACCGGACTTATTCTCTAATCCCTTTCCACTTTGGTAGTACCTGCTAGAGCTTGTAATCTGCTGGTATTAGTGGTCTTTGGGAACCCAGAGTCGTTGTCATTTCATGATGAGTTATCAAAGTACAACTTTAGTGGATGTAAAAAAACACATAATGTTTTACAAGGGGAGGTTGGATTCACCAAAATTGGGGAACCTCAGCACCAAGAGCACTAACGAATGCATCAGCCACTCTTTTCTCTCTGAGGCTACCTGCATGCTCAGACCATCAGATTAATAATTCCAAGATGACCCTTATACTGTGACTGCAGAGCTGACTGTATTGATAGGAAGAGGAACAAGAGAGAGAAGTGCAACTAATTTAGATTAAAGCCATATAGCTCTGGCGTGCCATATTCTTAAGTAACTTTTCTTACATGTTTTTTAGTTTCTTTATATTGTGTTACACTTATACTTATAAAACTCTTTAGGGTATGATACAGGCTACGTAGGGCCTAGTTATTAGTATGTATCATAAAATCGGTGATCGATCACTGGGTCCTTGACAGTGCCTTTTAAACTCTTCTCTTTCTCTTGAGTATTCTTATGCCAGAAGTCAAGTGGGCCTTGCAGCCATGATGTCTATGTGTCCTCTCCAAATACTCAACCCCAGAGGATCTGATGGAGGTTATTCAGGGACAGTAGAAGCAGACACTAGCCTTCCTAGATCACTGTGAAATGGTTTATAATGTCTAGCCCCATAACATTTGCAGTGGGTCTAATTAGGATACTTTACATTCTTGGAAAATTTCAGAGGAGGGGAATGGGAACTAGATTGAACAATTCCTTTTATAGAAGATGGAGTTAATGCTTGCTGAGAGATTACCAGTGTTTAAATGTCAATTTCTGGATATTATTTGAAAACCTTCATAGGAAATGGAATGCTTCTGTATACATTAGGTATACAGAGGAAAAGAGATGCCTATTTATGTACATAAATGAATTCTACTAGTTAAGAGCTATTTCAGACTGGTAGGAAGTGCATCTTAAGTTACCTTGCAGGCACAATTAGCATACTTATGCAACCAGGTGACTATATGAATTACAGGAAAAAGTTGGGGAGCTTGAAACTAAGAGAAGGGAGTGTAGCAAAGAAGTGCAAGAGAGCTACAAGCCCCAGAAGCTGGCAGGGGCAAACTTCCTAAGCTTAATAATACTAGGTGTGATATAGCTTGGGTTTAAAATACAGATTTTCAGTTCAATAAACATTTATTAAGCACCAACTGTATGCCAAGTACAGTGCTATGTGCTAGTGATACAAATAAGAAAAAGAAAGGTAGTCCCTGCTGGAAAGTGGGGGAGGGGAGGACACCAGGGAATATCTAGCATGGAGGCATCATCTTTCATGGAGTTCAAACTAAGCAGAGATGCAGATGGCAAGTGGAAAGTGAACTGCAAATTCCAGATCCTACCCTCTATAAAGGTAAGCTTTGGGAAGATTTTAGTACTCTACCTGCCAGCCCTCCAATCAAAAGGTAGAAGAGGCTTGAGGGAGTTTGGGAAGTATCGACTATCCAAGGCTGAGTTAAATAGCATAAGGAAGAAATTTCAAGGTATGGAGATCCTGGTCATCTGGCCCCAAAGTATAAGTGGTCCTATGGTCAGAATAGGATAGGAGGCCTTTAAGAGAAGGCAGGAGAGAGATGGATATAGGTCAGCAGAGATGAGTTAGAGTCCTTGATTCTTCAATGTGTGACTAAACTGGGCTGCCCTTCTAGCTTACTCATGGAGGAAGCCACTCTATCCCAACGACAAATTGAGATCTGGGCAATACACTTCTGCTGGATTGGCTATGTGAAAGTAGGTCCGTGAAGTGCCTCACAACTCCCTCATTACAGTAGGACTTTAAAGTGTGTTGAGAGGAGATAGATTTCAAGACCTAGACAAGATATCAAAGTAGGTTAGAGCTACCATTATCTTTGGAGTCAACAGGTTAGACTGAGCATCTTTGAATCTGAAGATGAACCTTCAGGGAGTTAAGGCCTTTAAGTTCAGGGCTTCATCTCACATAAGAGACCAGGAGAAAAGAAGGTGTGGGATATTTAAGCATACCCCATTTGGCTGGATCCTGATGGTACAAAGGAAGTAATAAAAATGACTGAGTAGTGCTTAGCCCAGACTAGTCTTTTGAGAGACAGACAGTCCCCACAAGAGATAACTAAGTACTAAAGCTCTGAGTTTTATATAATATAAGCTTTCAGTTGCTCTGAATAGTGGATAAAAGGATACACAATGCAGAGTGTTAAAAATGAACAGCTTGTGGGAGATATATTGTCTAATGTTGTATTCCAACAGAGGAGAGAAGGCTCATACCTTTTCAGTGGGACAGACTAGTTCTCTTTAGGTTCATTCAGGGTGGTCAGCTGAGACCACATACCACCTCCAAGGATTAGGAAGGAAGGATCTTCAAAGGGAGGATATTTTGTGATCATCATTAGGGTGGTAGTGCAGTTGAGCTGTGGGAATAGGAAGGCAGCAGTTGTTGCTGAGAGTCATAAGAAGGGCATTCTGAAGCACTACTATAAAAGGGTAGGGGGTGCCTGGACCACTGGGCTGGTATTTCTAAATTGGTTCTCAGCCTGTGGCTGCAGTCAATTATTGTTTTGACAGTAAGGAGAATAAGAATGATGGGCAAAAGTTCTCAGTGACAGAATAGCATAGCTTTGGAGAGTTTGTTGTTCCTCAGTGGCTTTGTCTGTATGTCTGCCTTAGTGAGTGACTGTTGTATGTTTATCCAGTAAAGTTTTGGGCATTGAGTTGTATGATACATTAAGGGGCTGATGATGACAAGTTCTTGATAGTTGCATCTTAATAGTTCTTTCTGATCTCTTTACTGATTGTTAATGAATGCCTCTGTCAGAATCAGAGACTATAAACTGTCAGAGTTCAAACCCTGATATTGGCATTTAATCCAGGATTTAAAAACTGTGAAGAAATTCTCCTGGATAAGAGTAGAAGAGAGAACATTCCAGATATAAGAAATAGCTTGAGCAAAGACCCAGAGGTGGGAAAACATATGTCAGAGAGTAGTTCAGTTTGACTGGAACATAGACTATGGAGAAGATAGTCACAGGTAACGATAGAAAAGGAAAGTGGTCCCACATTTGGAGCACCTGAAATACTAAGCAAAGGAGTCTGAACTTTATTCAGTAAGCATCAGGGAGCCACTGAAGATTTTGGGGTAAAGAATGACATGACCAGAACTTTTCAGAAGAAGAATGAATGTGGCAGGGATCTAGAGAGCAGACTGAAGGAGTAAAGATGGTAGATGTGGGAAGACCCGTTAGCAAGATATTACAATAAGTGGATGTGAGGGCCTGTATTAGGATGGAGGTAGTAACAAAAGAAAGTAAGATAGAGATGTAAGAGATAGTATGGAGATAGAATGGATAGACTTTGGTAATGATGGGGATGTAAGAGAAGAGAGAGGAGTCAAAGGAGAAAGAAGAGTCCAAGATAATCCCAAGGTTTTCAACATAGAAGACTGTGTAAATCTTAATCCTACTGATAGAAATAGTGAAGTCAGAAGCATAACAAAATTTTGGTTGGGAAAATAATAATCTGAAATTTAGATTGGGGAGGGGGTACTAGTTCATCCAGGTATGCTGTTTATAGAAAGTTAGAGAAGAGAATCTAGAGCTTTGGAGGCTGGAGACAGAAATTTTGATGTCATCTGCATAGAGATGTTACTTGAAGTTATAAAAGTCAAAGTGTGAATGGAGAAAGAGTAGAGAAGCCAAGGACCTTTAAAAATACTTACCATAAGGGCTTAAGATGAAGCAATGAAAGACCTTTTAGAAGGGTAGGAGGAATACCAAGTAGGTATATTGTCTTCGAAGCTAGGAGAAGACCCATAAATAACAGAATCATAGAATGGGAAGGACCCAAGGCTCTAATGCCTACTTTTAAAATAATCCCTATTTCTAACTACATATCTGAGAGTGGTCATTTGGCATTTACTTGAAGACCTCACCTATGGGTAACTCATTATCTACTGGGCCAGTCCATTCTGGTTTTGGAGAGCCCTAATTGTTGAAACTTGTTGTCACCTCAACCTTAATTTTCCTTTTTGCAGAGATTGGTATAGTGCCAATGCAATATTCACAGTGCCTATAGTGGCCATGACTATGCCAGCGCAATTTGGAATCACAAAATACAACAGACTTTCCACATGGAAGACAGAGCCAAAACATTTATTCAGACACTAGAAAGCCAAATCCATCAAAGTAACAAAAATAGATATACAATAACAATGCAGAGGACAACACCCTCCCTGAGCCTTCCCCCTGTTAGGCTTCCCACAAACCAGCTCTCTTAAACCAATCACAGACAAGCTGTCTCATTCACAGCCAGCTGCCTGTTTTCTGTCTCTCCCTTGGTTCTGACTGCTCTGACCAATTTCCTCCCAGTACTGCTCTAGCCCCGCCTCTTCCTGTTCCACCCTTCCTACTCCACCCTGTCTTGTTCCATGTGACTTAGGCTTCCTTCTGTGTGACTTTAGCAGGTCACCTGGGCCTATCAATGGATGGGAAAGATCTTTCCTTAAGCAAAAACATATTAATCCATTATGCAAAAATGCATTAACAATATAGTTTAAATCTATTCTTCTTAGCCCCATTTTTCCTAGTTTTGCCCTCTGAATCTAAACTGAACAGGTCTAATACATTTTTGATAATGCAACCCTTCAAATACTTAAATGCAACTGGTCTATTCTCCCAAACTCTTTCTCTTTCAGGCTAAACGTGTCTAGTTCCCTCAAGCAATCCTCACATGGAATGACTGAGGTCCTTCACCATTCCTGGACACTCCTAACTTCTCAATGTCCTTCTATATGATGTTGTTCAGAACAGCAGCTAGGTGAAAATTTTGGTAATCTCCATCTCTACATTCTATCAAAAAAGGAAGTAGGGTTAGCTTGGCATGAACTTAATTCTTGATAAAACCATGTTCTTCTTGATCACTGTTTCCTTTTCTAGATATTTACAAAGGATCCCTCTAATAATTCATTCTGGAATTTTGCCAGAGAGGAAGAACTGATGTTTAATTCTTATTTTATTCCTGTTTCTCTAAGAGAATTTACATTTTGAATCAAAAGAACTGGCTGACTTGAACGAAAAAATTACTTATTGGGAGTAGATAACCCAAGATAAATGAAATTTTAAGAGCTCAGCAGTGTGCACTTACTGAATTCATGATGTTTGACTCAAATCAACTCTGCTTAATTTTTGAAAAAACTGGCATATTGTGATTGATAAGTCATTGTCAGTAATGTTAGACATTGTAGGGAATGAGAACAGTTACTAGAGAATTAGAGGAGGGCAAATATTGGCAATTCAGATTTTTTTTAAAAAAGGAAGAGAATTAGGTGTTCTAACTATAGATCGTTGATCTTGACTTTGATTCATCATCCCATTCCTCTTCAGTCATCAACCTATCCCTATTGCAATCCTTCTCTTTTCCCCCATTTCCTCCCATACCTGTGATTTCATTATTTTAGAGAATTCCCATTGAGTGAACTCCCTCTACAGATGCAGATCAACACCTGCTCTCCAATTTAGTCTTTATTCACTTACCCAAGGTCACACAGCCATTGAGCCTGAGACTGTATATTCCTAACTTCAAAGATGGCCCTCTAGCCACTATACCACAGCTACCTCTTCTTTCCCTGGTAAAACTTTTTTTTTAATCATTTTTCTTATCCTTTGCTTCCTTTGTCAACCTCAGCTCATTCAGAAACTACAATTCCTAACTCTACCATGTCACCCTTATATATTTATCCTGTTAATTCCCTTTGCTTCCATCTTGAGAGACATGATTATTAATAACCAATGATTTGGGGAGATCCAGAGTTTCCCCTCTTTCTCTAGTTCTCATTTCAAAGCTCTGTTTCGTGAAGGACATTACTGATAAAGAGGTTGAATTAACTCCCCTCAATTTTACACCCCACCCAACTTTACAGGGAATTTAATCCCATTGTGTTCTACTCAGTTTTGGGTGGGGGTGAATTCTTTGTTTAGATTGCCTAAAATGGGGTAATTTAGAATTAAATGACATAATCAAAGTTCTTTAGAATAGGTCCAGCCTCTCATTTAATATTCGTTTTCTCTCCCCTTCCCTCTCCCCTTCCCCCTCTTCCTCCCCTCCCCCTCCCCTCTGAAACACACTTTTCCAAGGACATATAAACTATGTGCCTGCGGTTGCTACGATTGTCTTTGGCATTTCAGAGGGTCACAGACTTCTTCTGTTAAAATGCTATCATTATTAATGAAGTGAATAATTACCCAGAAATTTTATCTTGACCTTTCAAAAGTCACAATCATCTGTACATACTGTTTTAAATCTAAGTTAATTAATGACATATATGTGTATATATAATATACATACACACATATATATTCTTTTCTTCCTCCAAGCTAAAAGGAAGAATTTTCCTCCTTTTATAATATCCTTCAGAACATTTTTCTGAAATAAAAATTCTTCAAATTTTGTTACTAAGGGTTTCCTATATATCATGGACAAACTTCTCCTGTAGAATTTTAGAATTTTAGTCCATTGGATCTTACCTGACCTTCCTCACAAGATTCAAAGGACTTAGGGTTGGAAGGGATCTTATTAGAAGCAAAATCCAGCACATTTATTTTACAAATAAGTAGATTAAAGCTAAAATAGGTTAGAGGTTTTGCCCACTTACAGCTAAGTGAGTGAAAGTATTTAGTAAATGGTTATTATGAGCTAAGTACTAGCCGAAGTTCAGGGAAAATACAAAATCAAGACAGTCCCTGCCGTCAAGGAACTTATATTCTAACTGGGGAAGAATACACATATATGGAAGGTATAGTTAAGTGCGGGTGGCAGAAGGTATACACACATAGAGTTCTGGGATGTCTGAGAAGTAGTGTAGTAACCTGGTTTTAAGCAAGAAAAGATGAAAGCTCACTTATCAGAGCTCTGGATCCCGCAGGTGGAAGTCCAAGTTCTAGTGGGGAGGCAGAGGAAGACCAGGATGCAGGAAGCATAGTTTGAGGATTGCCATAAAGAAAAGAAAATAATGTACTCTACTAAAGAAAACCATGTATGTCAGGCTTATCAATTTTTAGCTAGATGCAACATAAATCTGTTTCATCATTTTTTTCTTCAGATTGCTTAGGATGGAGAAGACAACTTTTATTTAGACAACTAGTAAAAGGTTAGGTAATGAAATAATAGACACTATTTACAAATCATTCTCTTCTACTTGAATTTAATTATCCTTTTTTATTCGAAGCCATTAAAGAAATGAAAGGGGCAACTAAGTGATTCAGTGGATGGAGTACTGGGCCACTTCAACCCTGTTTGCCTTAGTTTCCTCATCTGTAAAAAATGAACTGGAGAAGGAAATGTCAGATCACTCCGGTGTTTTTTGTCAGGAAAACCCAAATGTGGTCAGGAAGGATCAGACATGACTGTATAATGACAAACCTCTCTAGACCTTAGTTTCCTTAGTTATAAAAATGAGGGTATTGAACTGTATGATCTCTTAAGGTCCTTTTCAGATTTAAAATTCTGTGATTTTATGGTTTTTTTCTGACTACCTGCTGTCTACATGCAATTATATCACATTGCCCAAATGCATCATCCCTTATTCTTTTCCTTATGACTCCATTACAGTAACCCAAGCATGCACAAAGAATAGGTGGATTGTATTCTGGAAATAAGCATACTATGTCACTTTCTCAGAACCAAATCCAATGGCTCTTTTTTAGTTCTCATTCTGCTTAAAGTCTTTTTCTGTAGCAATTAAAATTGCTGACCCACTCCCTCCTTTGGAATAAATGCATTGTCTACTAAAAATCTGGAGTCAAAAACCTATATTCCAACCTTAACTCTGCTCACACATAATATCTATATAATATATATAACTATAATATATTAAATATGTATGTAACATAATTATATAAAATGTCTATATAATTATCAGTCAATAAATATTTAATAAACATTGGGTGCCCACCATGTGCCAGGCACTGTGCTAAGTACTGGGAAAACAAAGAATGGCAAAAAATAGTCACTTCTTTCAAGGAGCTCACAGCCTAGTAAATCTGTCAGGTCTGTTGTTCTATGTTTCTTTCATTCAGTTGTTTTTCAGTGGTGTGGGACCATTTATCTTCCCATTTGGAGTTTTCTCGGTAAAGATACTGGAATGGTTTGCTATTTCCCTTCATCAGCTCATTTGACACATGAGGAAACTGAGGCAAACAGGGTTAAGTAATTTGCCCAGGGGCACACAGCTATTAAGTATCTGAGTCTGAGGCCAGATTTGAACTCAGAAAGATGAGTATTTCTGACTGCGTGCCTGGCACTCTATGCACAGCACCATCTAGATGCCCTAGGTGAGGTTCAGTGACTACAAATCCAAAGCCCACCTTCTACAAGAGACCTTTCTCAGTTTCCCCCATTGCTTGTGCCTTCCTCCTGAGTTTACCTTTCATTTATCCTCTGTATATCTTATAGGTACACATTTGGTTTGAATGTTGTTTCTAGAATTTAAATTCTGAGAAGGCAAGGATGTTGCTTTTAGGGGCAGCTGAATGGTGCATTGGATAAAGTCTGGGCCTGGAATCAGGAAGACCTGAGGTGAAGTCTAGCCTCAAATACTTACTAGCTGTGTGACCTCAGGCAGGTTACAACCTCTGTTTGCCCTAGTTTCCTCACCTATAAATTGTCACAACCTAAGGTGGTTGTGAGGATCTGATGAAATAATACTTATAAAGTGTTTTGGACAGTGCCTCGTATGTAATAGGTGCCGTATAAATGCCTTTTCCTTTTCTTTTCCTTCCCTTTCTGCCTTTGTTTGTATCCCCAGGACTTAGAATAATGTCTGATACGTAGTCAGTGCTAATAATGCTTGTTGACTGACACAGGTGGTGTATGAACTCTTATTCAGATGAAGTACTCCATAAATAAACAATTCTTTACTAATGTTCTTTTCAGGACTTCAATTAGATGATTTGATTGGAATCACCTTGTCAGTCAATTACCAATCATATAATCAATCGCTGAATTCACTTTTCAAGAGAGAAGCTTTGCAGTTGCAAAAGTCAGTGGTCAGTGGCCTTTGAAGACTCTAAAAAGTTTTCAAGCTCTACAATTTGTTTAAATATATTGTTTTCTTGCCTGGTAGAAAATGGCTCAAAGTTATACTCAGAAAGCGCTAATATTGGGGGTCCTGTTTATGGCTTTTTTCCTGTCTTTTCCTTTCTTCCTCTTTTTTTCTTTTTCAAGAGCAGCCAGCACAACATTTGTAAGGTTTATGCAGAACTACAGCCAACAAAAAACAGCTGCTTTGTTCTTAAAATGGTCATCTTATACCTCCTTGGGGCCAGAAGCAAGTTTGGAAAGTAATATAAAAGCCTCTGTTGTCCCACCCTTTGATGATACTCTGCTACAGAAAAGCTTGGAGCTTCCCTGGATTCTAGGACAGGAGCTTCTGACTTTTTTGTGTGCATGGGAGAGGGAGAATTACATGCTTGTGTGTAGTTCTAAATTGTAAGAGGGGAGAGGATTTTCTTCTGTTATCTCTTCTAGGCCAGGAAGTTCTGGGCCAAGAGCCGAGGCATCCCACTGTCTCCAAGAGTTCTTCCAAAAGGTTGTCCAACTCTAACTCCAGGGCTCTTCCCTTGGTGTGGAAGGGTTTGATCTTCCCACCTGCAACATCTTGGGGTGTCTTGGCTGAAAACTACTGAGAGGGTTGTGAGGAAATCTATTTTGTTTTTTCATCTTTGTTTAACTTATATTTGTGGCATTTGATGGATTAAATGTGCTTAGCATATGTTTGGTTTTGCTGCAAAAAAGTCTGCCTTCTTTAAAAAGAAAAAAGAAAATTCAGGTTGTAAAGTGCTGAGTCACATACCCAGCTGGGACAGATGGAATGACATCATGGGGTCTCTAGTATAAAATGCAGATCAGAAATCCTGATTAGAAAAGGCTGGGGTAGGTTGTGCTACAAATTAATGGAAGTTATCATTGTAAAAGCTAGTTGTTTTAGGACATAAGCTTTACACTAGGTGAACTTAAGTCATGTACCCAGATATGGGTATTCATGATAACAGGGAAATGTTATGGTGGTGTTTAACCCTTTAATAATTTAAGATCTGAGACAATACATTGGCATAGAGAAGACCAAAAGGTTTGAAAAGGTATAAAGGCGTCTATGTAGGGATGTGCTGAAGACAGCACAGACCAACTCTGGAAAGACAATTGTTCATTTTCAGTGTGAACATTTATACTTCATAAATCAGCAAATGTTAGAAATCAGGTCTTGATTTAATTGTTTTGATTGCCTAGACTTAAGAAAGTGATGCAAAAAATGTCAATAATGCAGATTAAACTTAAAAAATGTCAGGCATACTTTTTTTCCAGGAGAGCCAGTTTTATAAATTTTTATTTATCTTATTTTTAATTTATGGAATAAAACAAGCATTTCTGTAACATAGTATAATTTTTTAAAAAGATGATTGCACGTGAAACTGCAAATCTGTCATGTACAACTTGCCATTTCTTTTAAATGTGTTACAAATTTATCATGTAAATTTCTATTTTTTCCATCCTCCCTCTACCCTCCCAGTTAGTTGTTGAACATTTACTTGTATGTTACCTGCCTATACATAAGATTTGGATAAATAATTGTAATAATTAGAATTATAAGTGTATCATAAGACTTGGAAAACTAGAAAGTATCTTGAATGCCAGTGACTCTTATTTTCCCATTTTACAGGTAAGAAAGTAGAGACACTAAAAGGTCATGACTTGCACAAGGTCATATGGGTAGTAATTAGAGGAGCTGGTATTCCAACCTAAATTTAACTCTGTTCTGATCTTCCTCCTTCACAGTTAAGTATAGTAGAGTTTACTTTTTGTACTTTGAAATGACTTTTCTTTTAATGGTATTGTGCTTTTCTCACATTTAAAAGTCAATTGATACCATTTTATAATTATATTTCTTTAGGAAAACACTGGTATAGAGTAATGTAACTCAATTCACTTTATTTTGTTTAGATTTTTTTCCCCATTGCCAAAGAATACACAATAACTGCTGTCTATTTGCTAATAACCAAAGGCAATATCGTCAATTGCCTAGTGGCAGGATTGGTTAACGGCTGCATGTTACCTTTTTGTGATTTCCTACAAGTATCTTCTTGATGAAGAAAATGGCTCTAAGTCTATGACCTTATGAGTTTCTCTAACACTTTGTTTCTTAAAATATTGACTGATTGACAATATGATTTCATTTCTTCTAGGAATTCCAGTAGACCTTGTTGGCAGGTTGTATTTTTATTTTGAGGTTTTGCATGTCTGTGTTGTAGAGTTATTATCTTTCTGTGGGGTTATGCCTTGGGCATCCCTGACTCCATAAAAACTCTTGTATCACAAATGTCTTTTTTATTTGTTTGCTCATTTTTTTTGAACTATATTTTCTCGGGATTTTGTGTGAAAGTCAAACTCTGATCAATTCCAGAGGGTACACTGGGACCTTGCTTGGTCGTGTTTTTTATTCTCTTGGTTCTTGCTGCTGATTTCTCTGTATGTTGAATGTTTTAATCTTCAGTGGTCTCAGGGGTGGCTCCTGTCAGACTTCTGCAAACTTTCAGCCATCTCCAAATTGTCTAATCTAGGGAAAATCTGTTCATTTTCCTCCTGATCTGAGCTTTTGCAGGCTCCTAACCCCAGTTTTGTAACACAAACCTCAAGCCTTCCCCTGGTTAGAATTGCTGGCCCTAGCTCTTATCATCCAGTTAGAAAGATCTATCTGCTGCAAATGATAGGACTGCCCTTACTCATCATGTATCTGAGCTCCCTGTCCTTGCTGTTTAACTGCAAATTCTAGCTTAGGCCTAGGAGCGGAATCCAAGATCTTGCTCTGAGATCATAGCCTGGGTCACCTTTGTTGGCTTATTACTGCTTCCTGACCCATGTACAACTTCAGGCCTAGGCTACGTGCTCCTGATCCTTGCCTGGTACACAGCCTCATCCCCCTTCCAAGCTGGATCCCCGAGGGTCTTTGCAGGCCCTAGCACAGTCTTTGTGCTACAAGGACTTATCTATGTGGGTGATCCCAGCTTGGAACTCTTTCTCCAATATTTGTGGGTCTCTAGATATCTCCTTACATGATCTAGTCTGGAAATTGTGATTTCCCACTCAAGGAACTCACAATCTAATGGTGGAATGTGCTGTCCACACCTTCTCTCACCACATTTTTTTCTTTGTAAAAAGGATAAAAGGCAAAGAAAAGAAGAAAATAGAAGAGAAGAGGGAGGAGAGAAATACCCAATAAAGATCATCACTGAACTTTCATGGAATGAATTAACTCACAACACATAAGAGGATAGCAGAAAGGATTAAAAAGAGACATGATCAGTGGGGGAATTTGATTTACTTGATTATACATATTTGTTAAAGGATTTTGTTTTTCTTCTTTTCAACTGGGGAAGGAGAAACCCCACCGAAATGAGAAGAAAACAATAAGAAAATCAGAAGGAGTTGCAAACAAGTAGGACAGCTTTGAAAATTATTTGTTCAATATATTATATACTTACAAAGAAAAAGCAATCTCTACCTAAGAGATTCATAGATTTATGAACAATCCCCTTCTTCTGTTCTACAGTTTAAATGGAAATGCTAATTTTATTTAGTACTTAAGTTCAGAAGTTTTTTTAAAAAATTAAATAAAGAAATACAGTTGAATTTGTGAGAATCAGAATGGCTGGCTCCCTTCTCAGATCACGTCTCTGCTGTGGGCAGAGTCACATTATAAAGTATATAAGAACCAGGACAAATCACACTGTGTGATTTATACCCCTTCAATGATTTTATACAGGTGAAATCAGGTTAAAATGAATATTAAGGAGGGCCTTAACAAGAGGTCACGAAAGGGCAACACATAACCCAAGGGATGTCACTGCTCAGTTGCCAGTCATGTAGCAACCACAGGACCTGCCCACAGTGTGGGGCTTCCATTAATTGCCCTAATTTGCCCTATCCTACACTGAGCCGTGGTTGTAGGTTTTGGCAGTGTTTAGTCTACTGCAGGCGGTATTTCAATGGACTGCTTTCATAGCTCTTAATGCTTGTTGACAGTCAACCCATGAAGTTAAGGTTAAACTGCCTGAAGAGAATAGTATACTGTGTTAGCATCAGTGTCAGAGATGGTTGGTTTGGTTCTGGGCTTGTCCCAGAAACGAGGGTATGGAGATGAAGTAGGCTAAGCCAAAGAGAATTACCCTGGAGTAGCTGAAGACTATCAAAGTGTTTTGGAACAAATCAAATCAAGAGGGAAGTGAACAGATTTTGCCCTAGATCAGACAACTTAGAGAGCTACTGTTCTCTTTTAAAGAGGCAGCATTGTATGGTGGGGGAAAACACTGGACTTGTAGTAGGAATCTTTGCTGTGGTGGTCATACATCTCTTCTTTCCTTTTGCCTCACCAGGTAGCTAAATTCTCAGCCACTACCAAATTTGAGATATTGAGTGTATTAGAAAGACCTCTAATAAGTTCAAAGCTCAGATTAGCCAGTAAATTGTATGGTCTTAGGTCCCTTGACTTTGCTAGGTCTTAATTTTCTCATCTGTATATATAGAAGAGTTCATCTGGTGAGCCATTTCAACTTGCTAAAATTATATGCTGGATAGGTGTGAATATCCTCATCAGTCATACCATCTTGATAGGGATCTATCAAAGGATTTTGGGACTTTGATTATACATTCCATAAGTTTCAACATATCTTTGAACACTGATAGGAAAAAATTGCATCTTTAATTTTACTAACTTCTAAAATTTAGCATTTCCTTCAGTTATTTAAAATTATTTAAAAACATTCTGAAAAACAATATGACACAAAAAATGGATAAAGCAAGCTCCTTTGCTTTAGATGTGATCATGCTAATGTCATTCCTGTGACAAGTGAAACCTATAGACATGTAGGCATTCCTTGGAGAAGTCAATAATGAGTTTGATAGAAGGTTTTCTTCTGTGTCCAAAGGCAGCAAGAAATATCATTTCATGAGATTGTTAGTTATCTTATATTTCAGTGCTCATAAAGATCACTGAAGAAAACTACATTTCATATATCAACATCTATTACAGTGAATTAAGAAATAGAGAAATTTTATGCAGAAGTCAATAAGACTCTCAAAACTAAATCAACATATACTGTAATACTCAGTTGTTTCAATGGAAAAATAGGCATGGGAAAGTTAGCCACAATGTTTTGTTATTTGGCTCATGAGCAGTAAGTAGAATGGGTCAAAGGCAGTATCTCCAGCCCAGCTATATGCTTCAAAGTTTTGGAACCAAGAAATCTCCTTAAAAAAACTTTACTTTAAAAAAAACAAGCATTTTATTGAAATTTAATATTGAACAGCAGTATATCCATCTAAGCTCTAAAAACTATTTATCTTAAGTATATTTATTTCAACCCATTAAGTTTTACATAATCTTTGTAGACACTCTCTCTAGGTCCCTGTCAGTATTTGTCCATTCTCATTTACTTTTTCTTTTATAAGGTCATATGTACTCTTCTAGTTCTGGGTGTTGTTTTTTTTCAACATTATTTCATGAAAGTCTTTCCACATTTCTTTGTTTTTCATGCTTTTCTTAATGTTAACTTAATATTCCCTTACATTAATGGGCCACAAATTGTATAGCCTTTCACATATGATTAGACATTTTGTTGCTTCCGGTTTTTTGCAATTATGTATAACTGCTATGAAAATTTTTCAATAGGTAACTCTTCTTTATAATAACACTTTTAGACTATATTGCCAACAATGGAATTTATTAGGTAAGAGGACACAATAATTTTTGTAATTTTATTACATGCTGGCAGGTTGCACACCAAAAAGATTCTACAGATTTGTAATTCTATCAATCAGGAATGAATGCTTATTTCTATTTCTCCATAAATCTACCACTGTTGAATTTCTTTGCTTTTAATTATTTTTTTTTTGCCAATTTCATGGTTTGAGGTAGTATACCAATGTTGTTTTAATGTATGTCATTAATTATTTGTGAGGCTACTTTTTTAAAAAAATTGTAAATATTTTTAAGTTTTCAACATTGATTTCCACAAAATTTTGAGTTCCAAATTTTCTCCCCATCTCTTCCCTCCCCCCACCCCAAAATACCTTGCATTCTGATTGCCCCTTCCACCAATGTGCCCTCCCTTCTAACACCCCTCCTTTCCCTTATCCCTGTCTTCTCTCTTGTCCTGTAGGGCAAGATAAATTTCTATACCCCATTACCTGTATTTCTTATTTCCCAGTTGTATGCAAAAACAAATCTCAACATTTGTTCCTAAAACTTTGAGTTCCAACTTTTCTTCCTCCCTCCCTCCCCACCCATCCCCACTGAGAAGACAAGCAATTCAATATAGGCTATGTATGTGTAGTTTTGCAAATGACTTCCATAATAGTCTTGCTGTGTAAGACTAACTATATTTCCCTCCATCCCATCCTGCCCCCCATTTCTTCCATTCTCTCTTTTGACCTTGTCTCTCCCTAAGAGTGTTTACTTCTAATTTCTCCCTCCTCCCATTTGCCCTCCCTTCCATCACCGCCCCCCCCAGCCTGCTTCTCCCCTTCTCCCCTACTTTCCTGTAGTGTAAGATAGATTTTCGTACCAAATTGAGTGTGCATGTTATTCCTTCCTTGAGTCAAATGTGATGAGAGTAAGCTTCACATTTTCCCTCTCATCTCCCCCCTTTTCCCCTCCATTGGAAAAGCTTTTTCTTGCCTCTTCTATGAAATAATTTGCCCCATTCCATTTCTCCCTTTCTCCTCCCAATATATTCCTCTTTCACCCTTACTTTTGTTTTTTTAGATATGATCCCTTCCTATTCAACTCACCCTATGCTCTCTGTCTCTATCTCTACATATGTGTGTGTGTGTGTTCGTGTGTAAAATTCCTCCAACTACCTAGATACTGAGAAAAGTTTCAAGAGTTACAAATATTATCTGTCCGTGTAGGAATGTAAACAGTTCAACTTTAGTAAGTCCCTTGTGATTTCTCTTTCCTGTTTACCTTTTCATGCTTCTCTTGATTCTTGTGTTTGAAAGTCAAATTTTCTTTTCAGCTCTGGTCTTTTCATCAAGAATGCTTGAAAGTTTTCTATTTCATTGAATGACTATTTTTTACCCTGAAGTATTATACTCAGTTTTGCTGGGTAGGTGATCTTGGTTTTAATCCTAGTTCCTTTGACTTCTGGAATATCCTGTTCTATGCCCTTTGATCCCTTAATGTTGAAGTTGCTAGATCTTGTGTTGTCCTGATTGTATTTCCACAATACTTGAATTGTTTCTTTCTAGCAGCTTGCAATATTTTATCCTTGACCTGAAAACTCTGGAATTTGGCTACAATATTCCTAGGAGTTTCTCTTCTTGGGTCTCTTTCAGGAGGTGATCTGTGGATTCTTTCAATATTTATTTTGCCCTCTGGTTCTAGAATATCGGGGCAGTTTTCCTTGATAATTTCATGAAAGATGATGTCTAGGCTCTTTTTTTGATCATAACTTTCAGGCAGTCCCATCATTTTTAAATTGTCTTTCCTGGATCTATTTTCTAGGTCACTTGTTTTTCCAGTGAGATATTTCACATTATCTTCCATTTTTTCATTCTTGTGGTTTTGTTTTGTAATTTCTTGGTTTCTCATAAAGTCATTAGCTTCCATCTGTTCCATTCTAATTTTGAAATAACTATTTTCTTCAGTGAGCTTTTGAACCTCCTTTTTCATTTGGCTAATTCTGCTTTTGAAAGCATTCTTCTCCTCATTTTTTTGGACCTCTTTTTCCAATTGAGTTAGCCTATTTTTCAAGGTGTTATTTTCTTCAGCATTTTTTTGAGTTTTCTTTTATTAAGCTGTTGACTTGCTTTTCATGATTTTCTTGCATCACTCTCATTTTTCTTCCCAATTTTTCCTCCACCTCTGTTACTTGATTTTTAAAATCCTTTTGAGCTCTTCCATGGCCTGGGACCATTGCATATTTGGTTTGGATGCAGAACGCTTGACTTTTATATCTTCCCCTGATGATAAACATTGTTCTTCCTGATCTGAAAGGATGGGAGAGAATACTTGTTCACCAAGAAAGTAACCTTCTATAGTCTTATTTTTTTCCCCTTTTTTGGGTTTTTTCCCAACCAGTTACTTGACTTTTGGGTCCTTTGTCAAGAGTAGGGTATACTCTGGGGACCTGTGTGTTCTCAGTTCCTCCAAGGCAGCACAATCAAGAGAGAGGAGTTTACTCCTCAGGGGCCTCCAGCTCCGCCACCCCCAAGACTGAGATTCAGATCTGCTGCTCATTTCCTCCAGGGGCTTTAAGCTGAGTGCTCCCACAATGGACCCTGGCTGCTGCCTTGGCCACCACCTGGGGCCAGGGCTAGGGGCAGACCCTGCTCCCTTCTTGCTCTGGTTGAAAAAGCCTTCTCACTGACCTTTGGTGCCAGTGGGTTAAGGGATCTGCGAACTGCCACTGCTGCAGGTGATTCCAGCCCTGAAGCCACCTACTCTGGTCCTGCTCCTCCTAGTGCTGCGCAGCCAAGGCTGGGCTGGGCTCGGCTTCGCATCCAATGTGATAACCTTCCCTGTCAGCCTTCCAGGTTACCCTGGGCTGAAATCTCCTCCACTCCGTTGTTCTGTGGCTTCTGCTGCTCTAGAGTTTGTTGAGAGTCTTTCTTCACAGGTATTTTATGGGCTGTGGGGGAAGAGCTAGAGTATGTGCATCTTTCTACTCCATCATCTTGTCTCCCCCCCGAGGTTACTTTTTAAATGGTGTTATGAAAATATGTTTCTTCTTTTGAAAATTGCCTGCTTATATCCTTTGATCAGTTTGTCCATTGTGGACTGGGAGTTGCTATTGTACATTTTTAGTAGATTCTTATGTAGGTTAGATGTCAAGTTTTCATCACTTATTTGCCATAAATATTTTTTTTCCTAAATTACTTTTTACCTTTCTCATCTAAAGGAATCTTCTCCTGTATTACTTTTGTTTCCTTAAGAACTCTAAACCTGGCTTCTCTGTCTTTTTTTCTATCATTACCTTTCTTCCTCTGTTTCAAGGACAGAATCCCCACCTGGGATTTCTGGTTTTAATTCCTTGTCCCCAATGGGCCTACAGCCTCTATCCCTTAGGAGTAGACTAGACTCCTCCCCCTCCCCTTCCCCCTTCTACTGATCCTCCACTACCTCCCATCTTGATAATTTCCTTCTCCTTCTGCAGTTCTTGGTTTAGGGGAAGGTTAGTTGGCATCTAATTGTTCAAATAGGTCAGGGATATGCAACCTTTTCATACTTAATTATTTTCAAGCTTTTTTCCATTCAGATAGGGTTCATAGGATCATAGATTTAGAGCTAGAGGAGACCAGAGAGATTATCTAGTCCAGGCCCTTATAGCTTAAGGATAATGAAACTGAGACTGTTATATGCCCAAGATCACACAGGCATTAAGGGGCAGAGCCAGGATTTGAATGCAGGTCCTCCGGCTCTAAACCCAATGTTCTTTCAAGACTTTTTGTAGCTTAAATTTCTGTATAAAAATGAGCTACTGTTGCTGCTGATATCGTATAGGATTCAGGAATTTATTCATTTGTGGAGCTTTCCAAAATACTTCCTCATGAAAGTTGAGAGTGTCCTATAATTTGGCTCAGGTAATGACATTCATATGAAATGGGTCAGCTGCCATCTCATGCAGTTGTTCCAAAATAATTTTTCCCATCAGATCTATAACTTGGAGTTTTTAGATGCAGAGTAGTTATTACAATGCATACCCACACAAGTCCCATGATAAAGTGCTGCCTCAGTTGAGAGGCGGAATAACATCGTCTCATTATTATAAAGTTTCCACAAGAGAGGATGCTTAATGGTGGATGGAAAGCAAAATGGATCTGGGGAGAGGTTCATTCCAGTTTGCCCTATGGTAGCTTCCTAACTTTTTAAAAACAGAATTTTATTTCATTTCAAGGTCCACATTTGCTTCATTATATCACATTATCCTCTTTTCCATAGTCCCATGAGAAAGCAAGCAGAAGAAAATCTATTACAAATAGATAATAGTCATACAAAACAAATCCTGACATTGGCAATATCCCAAAAAATACCTCAACTTCCACTCTAAATGCATCATTTATCTATCTGCAGGTGGGTAGAATGTTTCCTCATGAATCCTCAGGGGCTATGGTTGGTCATTTTGTTGATCATAATTCCTAAGTCTTTAAAAAGTTGCTTGTCTTTACAATGCTAGGCCTCCTCAGTCTTCTCTGAAATTGTCTGTTTCATCATTTCTTATGGGCCAATAATATTACATTACATTCATATCACCACAGTTTGTTTAGCCATTTCCCAATAAAATACTCCCTGAATTTCACATTTTTGGCTACCAGAAAAAGAGGTGCTAAAAATATTTTTGTACAGACAGATTCTTTTCCTCTTTCTTTGATTTTTTTGTGCCATATACTTCTACTAGATGGAATAGCTAGGTCAAAGCATATGCATAGCTCAAAATTGCTTTTCAGAATGACTATACCAGTTCACAGTTCCACCAACAGTGGATATATCAGCTTTTCCACAGCCCCTCAATATTTGTCATGTTCCTCTTTTGTCATTTTGCCAATATGATTGGTGTGAAGTGGAACCTCAAAATTGCTTTAATTTGTATTTTATAATTACTAGGTTAGAGCATTTTATATTGAATTTTTTCATATGATTATTGATAGCTTAGGTATCTTTCTTTGAAAATTTCCTGTCTATATCCTTTGGTCATTTATCCATGAGGGAATGGCTCTTAGTCTTAAAAATTTGAATTAATTCCATATATATCTTGGAAATGATACCTTTATCAGAGGATCTTGCTGCAAAGGTTCCTTGCCCCCATTTCCTGCTTCTCTTCTAATTTTAGCTGCATCTATTTGTATAAAAACTTTTTAATTTTATGTAATCAAAATTGCCCAGTTTACCTCCTACTGCCCTATCTCTTGTTTAGTCATATACTCGTCCCCTATCCACAGATCTGACAACTAATTTCTTCCATGCTCCTCTAATTTCTTTATATACCTATTTATAGGTCGTCTTTGTTATATGGTATGAGATGTTGGTCTGTCTATATCTAGTATCTGCTGGACAGATTTCTAATTTTCCCACCAGTTTTTATCTAATAGTGAGTTATCACTCTCATAACTGGGATCTCTGGGTCTATCAAACACTAGGCTACTGTGTACATTTGCTTCTTTACCTTGTGTGACTAATCCACTCCACTGATCAACCTCACTGTTTATTGTTCAGTACCAAATTGATTTAATGATTATGGCTTTGTATCATAGTTAAATATCAGGTATTTCAAGGTCCCCTTCCTTTCTACTTTTCTTTTTCATTCATTCTCTTAAAATTCTTAACCTTTTGTTTCTCCAGATGGATCCTTGGTAGTTTGGTGTAGCACTGAATAAGTAAATTAATTTAGGTAGTATTTTTATTAGATTGGCTTTACCTACCTGTGAACACTTGATATTTCTCCAATTATTTAGACTTGTCTTTGTTTTTTATAATGTTTTATAACTGTGTTCATATAGTTCCTTGTGTATCTTTGCAGATAGACTCAAGTATTTTATGTTACCATTGTTTTAAGTGGAATTTCTCTTTTTATCTCTTCCTACTGGATTTTTGTTGGTAATATGCAGAGATGCTGATATGAGTGACTTTATTTTATATCCTATAATTTTGCTGAAGTTATTGTTTCAGTTAGATTTTTAGTTGACTCTTGAGGGTTCTCTAAGTAAGCCATTGCAGTATTCTCAAAAAGTGATCATTTTGTTTCCTTTCTATTTACAGTTGCTTGTTTGATTTTTTTCTCTTGTCTTATTGCAATAGCTACTATTTCTAGCACTCTACTAAATAGTAATAGTGATAATGGATATCTTTGCTTTATCCATAATCGTATTGGGAAGGCCTCTAATTTATCCTGATTACACATTTTGCTAGCTCTTGGTTCAAGATAGATACTACATATCAAATTAAGGAAAGCTCGTTTTATTCCTATGCCTTCTAGTATTTTTTACGGAAATGATTGTTGTATCTTACCAAAAGCTTTTTCTGCATCATTGATATACTTATATGATTTTTGTTATTAGTATGGTCAATTATGTTTTTTGTTTTCCTAATTTTGAACCATCTCTGCATTCTTGGTATAAATCTAGCCTGGTTAGAGTATATAATTTTTGTGATATGTTGCTATGGTCTCCTTGATAATAATTTATTTTAAAATTTTGCATCAATAATCTGGACAGCATACTAAAAAGCAGAGATATCACCTTGCCAACAAAGGTCCATATAGCCAAAGCTATGGTTTTTCCAGTAGTATTGTGTGTCTGTGAGAGTAGGACTCTAAGGAAAGCTGAGTGCTACAGAAGTGATGCTTTTAAATTGTGGTGGTGAAGACTTTTGAGTCCCTTCAACAGCAAGGAGATCTAGTCAGTCAATAATTAAAGAAATTGATTCCAACTACTCGTTGAAGGGACAGATCCTGAGGTTGAAGTTTAAATACTTTGGCCACACAATGAGAAGACAAAACTCAATAGAAAAGACCCTGATATTGGGAAGGACTGAAGGCCAAAGGTGAAGGTGATGGCAGAAGATAAGATGGATGGATGGTGTCATGGAAACAATGAACATGAGCTTAGACAGACTTCAGGAGATAGTGGAGGATAGAAGGGCCTGGCATGCTATGAGTCCCTGGGGTCATGAAGAGTCAGACACAATTGAACAAATGAACAACATTCATTACTGACATTGGTCTATTGTTTTCTTTCTCTGTTTTGACTCTCCTTTTAAACATCAATACTACATTTGTGCCATAAAAGGAATTAAGTAGGACCCCTTCTTTTCCTATTTTTTCAAATAATTTATGTAATGTTAATATTAATTGTTCTTTAAATGTTTGTAGAATTTTCTTGCAAATCCATCTGGACCCAGGATTTTTCTTTGGAAATTAACTTATGAATTGTTCAGTTTCTTTTTCTAAGATAAATTATTTAAATATTCTATTTCCTATTATGATAATCTGGGAGATTTTAATTTTTATAAATATTCATGCATTTCACTTAGGTTGTCAGTTTTATCAACAAAATTGGGTGAAATAGGTCCTGATAATTTTTTTTATTTCTTTTTCATTGGTTGTGAATTACAATTTTCATTTTTTACCCTGATAATTCACTTTTCTCCTTTCTTTTCTTAAATAAAGTTTACTAATGGCTTATCTACTTTACACCTTCTACTTTTATTAATTCAATGAAGTTTTTTTCTTTCAATTTTCTTAATCTCTTCTTTGACTTTCAGGATTCTTATTTTGGTGTTTATTTGGGATTTTAAAAAATTTGTTTGGTAAGAAAACCAAAAATGAGAAAATTAAAAACTGTAAAGTTTTTTTAGTTGCATACTCACTTCATTGATCTGATTTCTCTTTTTTATTAATGAAAGATTTTAGAGATATAAATTTTCTCCTACGTACTGCTCTGGCTATATCGCAATAATTTTAGTATGTTGTCATGTTGTCTTTATCTTTAATGAAATTATTGATTCTATGATTTGTCCTTTGACCTTTACATTCTTTAGCTCTAAGTTATTTAGTCTCCAATTAATTTTTAATCTTTACCTCAAAGACTTTTTGTTGGATATAATTTTATTAGATTATGGTCTATAAAAGATACATTTAATATTTCTGATTTTCTGCATTTGTAAAATCTTTAAGCAGTATATCCAGCCATACCTATTTGTTTGTTTTTTGGTTGTTGTTTTTTTACTTCTGACTTTCACAGAATTGACTCCCAGGGACTCCTGTAATTTCTTCTTTAGTCTGCTTTGTACTATTTGGCTCACTCAGTCAGTTTACATGAACTCAGGCAAGTCATTTAACTCTTCTCTGTTTTATATTCTTGTCCCTAAAATAAGGAGAGTAACTCTCATCCACTGCTCAGGTTATTTATATTTTAATTAGCTAATCTTTTGTCCCCCAGTGTGGCATAAATTCCTTAAACTCAGAACAATCTACCTGGAATCTTAATGATATTACAAAAATGTAGAAGATAGCTTTGCTTAGTATAGCCATTCCCTATAAGATAGGATAAAACAAAAGAGGGTGGTGTAGTTGCAGGGTTAAATTACTAAAAATAATTTCATACACTAAACATAGTGCTAGTTTTTCCTGGGGAGATTCAGGGTGTGGTGGGGAGTTGAGGGGGCACCACTTCTTGTGGAACTGCTTTCCCACGAGGGAAACATTTAAGGAGAAAAGAAAATAGGTTTTATTTCTGAAAACCATGCTCTATGTGTATTATTCATTCCCAGAAATAGGTTACTTTCTTTGTCTTAGTGCATCTTTCCTTGGCAATATGTCAAGCTTTCTGGGAGGCAGCGATCTGTAATGATAATGTTATTTTTGAAGTGTCATTAAAAAATTATCTCAACTGACATTACTCATTTGCTCAAGTAGAGTGACTATTTCCACAAGAATATGAGGATATTGGGATAATGAATAATAAATAAAGATGGCTTATAATTATAGTGGAATCACATAATCTCAGAGCGTGTACCTTCTAGTGTGTAGCAATATTGAGATTCCTCTCTATGATATACCTAATAAGTGATTATCTATCCATCATTTGAAGACATCTATTGAAGGATAATAGAGCTTGTAACTGCTTCCCCAGGTAGCTCATTTCATTTTAAATACCTCTAACTGTTAGAAAGTTTTTTTTCCCTTTATATTTAGCTACAATCTTATTCTTCTTCAATTCCTCCATACTGTTTCTTGCCTCTGGGATCAGAGAGAACAAGTTTAAACTACCCCTTGCCCCTCTACCCTCTTCAGGTCACATCTGGAATATTGTGTTTCTTTATAATAATATGAATTTCAGGCAGTACACTGATAAACTGTCTAGCATACAGAAGAGATCAATCTTCTGATTGGGAAGAGTATAGAATTCGTAATATATTAGGATCAGTTTAAGGAACTAAGTATATTTAGCCTAAGGAGGAGAAAATATGGGGCAAGGGTAAAAGGGGCATAATAGCTGTTTTCTTGCGTTTGAAAGGCAATAACCTGGAAGAAGGATTCAACTGAAACCTCTCACTATGTTTTAGATTCTGTGTTTCTTGTTTGGGATCATTCATTACATAGTTCATGACTGGTGTCCCTATCCTGCTATCTATTGCAACACCATGCAAGAAACACATGAATACAATAGTAAAAAAGTTAAGACATAAAGAAATATATTGAATAGAATCAAACATTTTAAAACGTCCCCTGTACCCACATACAATTATATGTAATTTCCAATACTTCCCCATGTGGGAAAATGGGATTGAAAGTTCTAGTGGTGAGGAGGTGGGGAAAGATCTATTGGAAGGTTGGAAATGATCTCATTTTTTTATGGGAAAGTAGGGTAAGGAAGCTGGTAATCAGACTCATGCCTCCTCTGAGCATATTCCTAGTAGCCAGCATAGGGACTGGCTGAACTTCTTGGGCAAAGTGGAATTCTGTAATGGGTCTTGAAGACCAATAGGGACTCCTCACTATTCTGCCAGGGTTCTTTTTGGTCTCTTCTTTCTTTGAAAGCTATATCAGGACTACTTTGTATATATGTCTCAAGTTTGGTCTTCCTTTACACAGATATCTATAAATTAGCTAGAGCTTTTAATTCTCGGAGGCAAAGTTGATCTTATATGTATCATTGAGGGATGGATGAGTTAATACCTGTGGTTCATGAAGGGTAAAACTTACTGGATATCATGTGAGGACAGCCAGGAACCAAATGTAGGCAAAACATGGCGGATACCACTTCGGTGAAGATTAGTGGAGAACAAACAGAAGTTGTATTGCCATCAGAGTATATTTATACAGTAAAAAAGAAGGAATGGGTAAGTATTGGAGGAAACAGATCATAAGCCTGGCCCAGACAACATGTAGTCTTCATGGGGAGCTTCAGTTGTCTACACATCTGCTGTAACTCTCTCTGCCAAAACCAGAGTAGCTTATAATTTCTTGACTTGCCTTAATGATAGTTTCATCTTTCAGTGCTAGAGACATCACCTTCGAAGGCAGAAGAACCAGTGTAGGTTGTTTTCTGTGAAAACAAACAAGATCTTATACAAAGATCCTAGGCAAAAAATAGGGGAAAAGGGAGTGATTGTTAATAATTGGTTGTCTTTCTTTTAGCTTTTCATTTTTTACCTTAGCAATAAACCCAGTGGAAATAAACATTTATTTAGTTCTGGTATTCTGTAGTCTTTGTATGTGAGAATATCTGTCCTAGGATAAACTACTGTGTATGGCATTAAAACCCTTCACCGTCTGATTCTGGCCTGTCTTAACAGACTTAGTTCATGTTACACTCCCTTATGCCTTCTACCTTCTACCTTCTAGACAAACTGGTCTACTTACTATGCTCTAACACAACATTGCCTCTTTTCCCTCTGTTCTCTTGGATAGTGGCTTCCCATGGTTATACAGTATTGCTTTCCCATGTTCGCTCTCAGAATTCCTTGCTTTCTCCAAAGTTCAGCTCAGGTGCCCATTTTTACACAAGGCCTTTCCTGATTCTCCCAGTTATTTATCTTCTCTCTCTGAAATTATTTTGTACATAGTTAGTATGTAGATTGTAAGTAGTTCGTATAGTAGTATGTAGATTGTAAGCTTCTTAAGGTCATAGCACCTTGGACATTTGTTGTTGTTCAGTCATTTCAGTCATGTCTGACCCTTCATGGCCTCATTTAGAGTTTCTTGGCAAAGATACTAGAGTGGTTTGCCATTTTCTTCTGCAGCAAATTTTACAGATGAGGAACTGAGGCAAACTAGGGTTAAGTGACTTGCCCAGGTCACACAGCTAGGAGGTGTTTGAGGCCAGATTTGAACTCAGAAAGAGAAGTCTTCTTGACTTCAGGTCTATCACTCTATTTAGTGTACCACCTAGATGATCCGTCCTTGCATACAGCAGGTACTTAATAGATATTTATTGAACTGAATCAAAAAAGGAAAATTATGTCTTGGATGTGATTCTCCCCAAAGAGGAATAACTTGCTGATAGAGTGGAAATGGCAGTAAGTGACCATTTTATCTTAGAATTTGGGGAAGAGGCAAGGAAATCTGGAAATAATTTTACAAACAGCCTATGTTTGGGGAAAACAGATTTCAAAAGGTTCAGAAAAAGGACAGGTAAGATTCCATGACCTAAAATTTCATAAGGGACATAAACTGAGAAGATAATGGGAATCTCTCAGGAATGAAATTCTTAGGACACACAAAGAAAGCGTTTTGGTGAGAAGAAACTTGAGGAGTTGTCTAAAGAGACTGATATGGCTACAAAGAGAAATCATTGAGCAATTTAGATTTTTAAAAGACTTTTGCAGGTTGTCAAAGGAACAGATAATGAATACAAAACGATGGCAAAATTCTGTAAGAATAGTGTCAGGAGTGCTAAAACTCAAGAAAGATTACGGTTTTAAAAATAATGATAATAAAAAGGGTTTTAAAGCTTTAGTAGGAAAAGGAGAAGTGAAGGACCACTTCTTAATGTGAATGGCATGTTGAAAGCTAATGATAGAAGATATAGCTGCTCAATCCTTATTTTCTGCTTTCTCTGCCAATGAGAATGATCTTTGGACTGGACAAAATGACTAATAAGGAATTTATACTCACAATAAGAGAACACCTGTTCGCCCAGATGAGTTCAAGTCATTTGGCTCAGATGAACTGCATCCTAGAATATTAAAACTGTAGATGTGATTGGTAAGCACTCTCACTGGTCTTTGAGACATCATAGCGTGAAAAATGCTGTTCACTGCCAGAAAGAGAACTGAAGAAGTGCAGATTGAGGCATACTTTTTTATCTTTTGCAGTATGGGTAATATGCGGGGGAGAGATCATAGAGTCGAAAATGACAGATATCTTAGTTCTCAAACAAAAAAAAAAAGCGCAGAAGAGAGCAGAGGCTTCAAACATTAGGCCAGTTCAATTCTTGGCACAAGTTTGGAACATGCTTTTAAAGAGATGAGTAGTGCAAATCTAGAAAAGGAAATGGTGATAAAAAAAGGAACCAGCATGTCTTCATCGAAAACAGGTCATGACACTTACAGGAATGGTTGCAGTGGAGTGTCTCAGGACCTCTGAGTTTGTTCTTGTGCTACACAATATTCCATGACTTCAACAAAAGCATAACTTCGGTACTTTTCAAATTTATAGAACTAGGCAGATTAGAAAATATACTGGGGGAGAGAGCTGGTATCTAGAAAAATCTTGCCAGTGTAGAATATTGGGCTGAGTTGAATAAATAAAATTCAACAGGATATATGTTAAGTATTACATATGAGGTAAACAAATATTAACATCACAAGTATAAAACAGGATAGGTGTGGCTAAATAAAAGTTCATCTGAAGAAAATCAAGAGCTCCACATGAATCTGCAATGTGACATAGAATCTAAGAAAGGCTTAGCATCCAGGAATAAAGAGATGCTAATCTCACCGCACTCTGTCCTGCTCAGACAACATTGGGAGTACTGTGGCAATTCTGGGAACCACATTTAAAGAAAGACATTGATAATCTGGAAAGTATCCAGAAAATGGTAACCAGGATGCCATAATAAGATCAGTTGAAGGAAGTAGGAATATTTAGCCTGAAGAAGAGAATGTTGAAGGGAGATATGATAGAGGTCTTCAGGTATTTGAAAGCTGTCTATATAAAGGGATTTGGCTTGTTATGTTTGGACTCAGAAAGCAGAACTAGAAACAATGGAAGGAATTGGCAAAGATGCAAATTTAGGTTGGATGTAATTGAAAATTTAACAATCAGAGCTGTCCTAAAATAGAACAGGTTGCCTCAGGAGGTCGTTAAGTTTTCCCTTAATTTAAGGTCTTTTAACAAAGACTGGATGATCATTTGTTGGGTAGGCTGCAGGGGGAACTAATTTTTAGGGATGGGTTGGACCAGATGGTCTCTGTGGCTCCTTTAAACAGTGATATTCTGTGATTCCATGAACTCCCTGGATTCAAACATCTCCCCTCTCCATTAATCAAAGGCTAGATGACTATATATTCAATATGTTATGGAGAGATTTTTGTTCAGGTGCAGTCTGGACTGAATGGCCTCTGAGATCCTTTTCAACTCAGAAATTCCGAGATTCTGTAGTCCTTCTACATGATAGTTCTTCAAATACTCGAAGAGAGGTATGATATCCTTTCTCCTCTAGGCTAAATATCCCCAGTTCCTTTGACAGATTTTCAAATAACATGTTCTTAAAGCCCATTGCCATCTTTGTTAATGTCCTCTGGATAAATTCTGGCTTGTCTGTAGGGTATCAAGAACCAAACAATGTGGTATCTGGTACTAAACATAATTTACCAGATATCATCTGACTCAGGAAGAATACAGTAGTACTATCATAAGGATGTGATTATTAGGATGTGATGTAACTGTTTGAGATATGAATAACTAGACTGGCCATGACAAAGCATTAGAAATGAGCACACATTTTATTTCATACAGCACTTTAAACAATACAAAATCAATTGAATCTTATTAGATGTTGCAGTTTTCTAGTGTTTAGACTGTTTGGTTCACTTGTCTTTGTAGAAAAGTAAACAGACAGGGGATCAATGAGGAAAGGGTTAGAGACTTGCAGTAATTACCAGCTCAATGAGTGGTTATTGGTGCAGAACAATCCTTTGAACACCTAGGTAGTGAGAGCTTTGAAGCTAGAGGAGAAAGAGCTGTGCTTATTAAGCTGTCATTAAAATGAAGCCTTTAGCCTGACTGGGTAAGTAGTCTGTTCTCACCAGGCCCATGGAAATATTTCTTTGAGGCAGAATAAGCCAAGCTGGATTGGGAAGTGTACTAACAGGTGACATTTATATAGTGAGTCACATGTGCTATCTAATTTGAACCTCACATTAACCCTGAGATAGGTAGTATGGGTATTATTATCCCTATTTTAGAGATGGAGAAAATGGTGCAGGGGAAACACATGGTCTCACAAGTAATATTAGAAGTAAAACCCAGGACTTCCTAATACCAAGTACACCAGTCTTTCTTTATTACCAGATTGCCTCAAACTTCTCTGGTAGACTTCTGCAAGTTATGATTTATTGTTACAGCTCTCTGGGGTCTTGTCTCCATCTCTCTAAAATCTTATTTTCCCACCAGTTGCCCTCTGGCTCATAGATCTTAAAAGGGAAAAGGCTATCATACTAATTTCTTAGGGTCAAGCGGTCTTACGGTCAATATATAAAAGACAGGTTACAACACACAGACAATGTGTATCTTTAGAAATGCAAAGTTCAAAAAGATGAATATGGAGTCAGAAAACTGCTTTCTGACTCCACTGCTTTGTACTGATGTGACCTAGAGCCAGACCCTTCCTTGGGCCTCAATTTTCTTATCTGTAAAATAAAAGAGCTAGAACAGATGATCTCTAAGTCCCATGAATACACGAACCTATGTTGCCTGACAATAGAAAAGTGGAAAGTTATATCAAGTTGGCTAGTTTATCTTAGGGAGATGAACTGATGAGACTATATGGCGTTATGGCCAGGTCAGAACAAGAGGAAGACACCTCTCCAATTGTGGTTGTGTCTAATCTGCAGTAGTCCTATGAGACTTGGACTCAGCATAGGCAACAGAACTGCAACATCTAATGATTTTCTTCAATGCCACCTGTATTTTCTATATTCAGCATCAAGCAACAAAGCCCTGGAACACAGCTGGGCCAGTTTTCTGGACTGAAATCTATTGCTCTGGTGTCAAGGATACCTTAAAGGAGGCTGCCCAGTCATGATAAACTGATAAAGCTATTGTAAAATACCTACAAAATATTATGGGCAAAATAAGTGCTTTAAAAATTAAATGTTTTTATAAGGGATATTATTTAAGAAATGTATGATTCAATTAAGGACACTTACTTGCTGAAACATTTTTTACACCTAAATTAATTTATTTTGGTATTTAATACAGTGGAAAGACCACTGAATTTTGAGTCAGAGGACCAGGGTGCAAATTCCTCCTCTGACTCTCACAAAGTCACTTTGTGTGACCTTGGCCAAATCACTTTGCTGAGTTTCCTTATATGTAAAGTGAGGGGGTTCCCCTTCTGCTTTAAATCTATGTTTCTGTGATCACTACAATTTTCACTTCTGCTCTCACCAGAGGAAAATAAATGCTCTTAAGATTTACTAATCCTGACTAAAGCAGTATGGCTTGGATGCTGAGGAGCTCTTTTGCACAGGATTTATTTAACCTTTTCTCATATACATGCATATATATATATATATACCCATATACAAGTGTATACAAGTATGTGTATGTATGTTTAGATAGATATGTCATAGGTACCAAAGCCTCACTAAGACTGTCCATTTATTATCCCTCACTTGTTACATGAACAGTTCACCTCTTTTTCTGATCTCCTCTTGCATATTCTCTCCTCTCTGGGATTGTAGATGTGTTACTGAAATAAGTACCTCCTTGGACTTGTATGATCTATTGTGGTGGTCATGAGCTAATTCTTCTTGGTCTTCTCTGCAGGATCATTATATATTTCTTGCCTTCTTTGCATGAGTATAGATCAGGGTTCTGTGGTCAGCCCCTCCCTCTCTACATTCTTTCTTTTGTTGATCTCATCAGTTTCCTTGGATCCAGCTATCATCTCTAAATAAATTACTTCCAAAATTATATATCCTGCCCTTATCTCCCTTCTGAACTCCAGTTCTATATCTCCATTTCCTGGCCTAGACATCTCCACCTGGATGTCCCATAGGGATTTCAAACTTGGCAGGTCTAAAACTGAACTTCTTATCTTACCCTCTACTATCGTTAGGGGAAAAAAGACTTTATTAAAAGAAATAAATAGGGAAACTACGTTTTACTGAAAGTTGACATGAGCTGTGAATCTATTTCTGTACTTAGGATATATGCACCCCTGTGACATATAGGAGTGCAAATATCCTTAAAAACTTCTGGATGCATAAGGTAATTACTGAAAAAACAATTATAAGAAAACTACAATAATAGGAGACTTCAATTTGCTCCCCTCAATCAGCTCTAGATAAGTCTAACTCCCCAAAATAAATAAACAAGAAAAGAGTTAAGGACCTGAACAGAATTTTAGGAAAACTAGATATGATAGACCTCTGGCACTTATTGAATAGAAAGTGAAAGAAGTATAAATATTTCTCAACACCCTTATAAAAAAATTGATTAAGTGTTAGGACATAAAAACCTCACAAACAAATTCATGAGAGCAGAAATATTCACATCTTTTACTAATTGCAGTATAGTAAAATTATATTAAAGAACCATTGAAAAAATATTAAAGATCAACTGGAGACTAAATAATTTAATCCTAAAGATGTGTCAAGTAACAAATCATAGAAATGATGGATTATGACAGTGAGACAACATTCTAAAATTTTGGGTGGTGCAGCCAAAGCGGTTGCCTATTTCTCTCAAGAGAACTATGACTTTTCCCAGCACCCTAGTTCGTAGTAAAGTCATCTTCAACTCTCAATTCTCCCTCACTCCCATCTCAGAAATTGCCACATCTTATGAATTCTGACTCCATAGAATATCATATCCATCTCTTTCTTCTCACTCGTAAAACAACCACTCTATATTAGGCTTCTGTTATCTCTCCTCTGGACTACTGAAATCAGCTCCTAGTGCCTTCAGCTTCTCACCCCTCTAATCCATCCTCCGTACCACCAACCAATCAATATGCCTGAAGAACAGTTCTGGCCATAGGCCTGCTCAAGAAGTTTGAGTAGTGCCTCATTACCTTTATGATACAACTGTCTT
Organism: Notamacropus eugenii; assembly: GCF_028372415.1. Classification (NCBI taxonomy): domain Eukaryota; kingdom Metazoa; phylum Chordata; class Mammalia; order Diprotodontia; family Macropodidae; genus Notamacropus; species Notamacropus eugenii. The sequence goes on from NC_092875.1 coordinate 178,506,335, forward strand.
CATCTCTAGTGGTTCTTCATATATGTTCCAAGCAAGCTTGTCTACTTGTGTACTGTCCACAGAAATCCATTTCTTCCCTCAGCACGTTTGCACAGGATATTTCTCATAACTAGAATAGTCTTGCTTCTCCCCTCTACTTCTTGCTGTTTTTTTAATTGTCCAATCCAAATTGTCTCCCTCCAGCTCCTCTCCCACCCATTGAGAAGGCAAGACATAGGATGTTCATTATGCATGTGAAATCATTGAAAACATATTTCTATATGTTTTCTATATTGGACATATTTCTATATTAGTTGCAAAAAAAATAGTTAGAAAAATAAAGTGAAAAAATAGGCTTCAGTTTGCACTCAAAGTTCGTAAGTTCTCCCTCTGGAGGTAGATAGCATTTTTCACTATGAATTCTTTGGAATGGTCGAGGATTATAGTATTGATCAAAGTAGCCAAGTAATTACTGTTACTGTTTGCTCACCTCACTTTACATCAGTCCGTATAAGTCTTCTAGGTGTTTATGAAATCATCCCCTTCATTATTCCTTGCAGCCCAATAGTATTCTATCACAATCATATACCACAACGTCAGCCATTTCCCAATTGATGGATATCCACTCAATTTCCAATTTTTTGCCACCACAAAAAGAGCAGCTACAAATATTTTTGTACGTATTGGTCTTTATCCTTTCCTTTTGTTCTCTTTGGAATAGAGTTAGTAGTGGTATGGCTGGGTCAAAGGGTATGTACAGTTTTATAGTCCTTTGACCATAGTTCCAAATTGTTTTCCAGAGAGGTTGGACCAGGTCACAAGTCCACCAATAGTGCATTAGTGTACCTTATTTTTCCACCTTATTCCCTCCAAGGGGAATAAGGTGGAAATTTGTTATTTTCCTTTGCCAGATATTAGCCAATCTGATAGGTATGAGACAGTACATCAGAGTTGCTTTAATTTGCATTTCTCTAATTATTAGTGATTTAGAACTTTTTTTATGTGACTATTGATAACTTTGATTTCTTCTAAAGACTACCTGTTCATATCCTTTGACCATTTATCAACTGGGTAATGGCTTATTTTTATAAATTTGACTTAGTTCCCTATATATTGGAGAAATGGGACCTTTATCAACAAAGCTTGTTATAAAATATTTCTCCCACTTTCTTATTTTCCTTACAGTTTTAGCTACACTAGTTTTGGTTTGTCTAAAACTTTTTTAATTTCATGTAATCAAAATCATCCATTTTATTTTCTGTGATCCTCTCCATCTTTTGTTTGGTCATAATTTTTTTCTTCATCCATACGTCTGACAGGTAATGTTTTCCCATATTCCCTTAATTTGGTCATGATACTACCATTTATATCTAAATCACTTTATTACTTTGAAATTTTTATTTATTTATTTTTAGTGTTCAACATTCATTTCCACAAGATTTTGAGTTCCAGCTTTTCTCCCCATCTTTTCCCTCTCCTCCACACTGAGATGGCATGCATTCTGATTACCCTGTCCCCCAGTCTACCTTCTCTTTTATCATCCCCCCCCTCTTATTCCCTTTCCCTTTACTTTCTTGAAGGGCAGCATAGATTTCTATACTCCATTGCCTTTATATCTTATTTCCCAATTGCATGTAAAAAATAATTTTTAAACCTTTGCTTTTAAAACTTTGAGTTCTAAATTCTCTCCCTTCTTCCCTCCTCACCACCCTCCTTGAGAAAGCAAGCAATTCAATATAGATTATACATGTATAATTATGCAAAACACTTCCATAATAGTCATGTTGTGAAAGACTAAGTATATTTTCCTCCATCCTATCCCACCCTCAAATTATTCTATTTTCTCCTTTGACCCTGTCCCTTTTCAAAGATGTTTGCTTCTGACTACCCCCTCCCCCAGTCTGTCCGACCTTCTATCATCCCCTTCCCCCCTACTTTCCTGTAGGGTAAGATTCTCAGTTGAGTGTGTATGTTATTTCCTCCTTAAGCCAAATCCAATGAGAGTAAGGATCACTCATTCCTTCTTACCTCCCTCCTTCCCCTCCACTGTGAAACTTTTTTCTTGCCTCTTTTATGGGAGATAATTTACCCCATTCTATCTCTCCCTTTCTCCTTCTCCCAATATATTCCTCTCTCACCCCTTAATTTTATTTTTAGGTATCATCCCTTCATATTCAACTCACCCTGTGCCCTCTATCTACCTATCATTTCCTCCAAGTACCCTAATACTGGTAAAGTTCTCATGAGTTACAAATATCATGTAGGAATGTAAACAGTTCACCTTTAATAAGTCTCTTATGATTTCTCTTTCCTGTTTACCTTTTCATGGTTCTCTTGATTCTGGTATTTGTAAGTCAGATTTTCTATTCAGCACTGGTCTTTTGAGCAAGAATGCTTGAAAGTCTTCTATTTCATTGAATATCCATTTTTCCCCTTGAAGGATTATACTCAGTTTTGCTCGGTCAGTGATTCTTGATTTTATTTATAGATCTTCTGACCTTGGGAACATCATATTCCATGTCCTTCAATACCTTAATGTGGAAACTGCTAGATCTTGTGTTATCTTGATTGTATTTCCACAATACTCCAACTGTTTCTTTCTGGCTCTTTCCAATATTTTCTCCTTGACCTGGGAACTCTGAAATTTGGCTACAATATTCCTGAAAGGTTTTCTTTTAGAATGAGAGGCAATCAGTGGATTCTTTCTATTTCTATTTTACCCTCTGGTTCTAGAATGTCAGGGCAGTTTTCCTTGATAATTTCTTAAAAGATGATATCTAGGCTCTTTTTCTGATCATGGCTTTCAAGTAGTGGAATAATTTTTAAATTATTTCTCCTGGATCTGTTTTTCCAGGTCAGTGGTTTTTCCATTGAGATATTTCACATTGTATTCTACTTTTTTTTTTCATTCTTTTGGTTCTGTTTTATAATTTCTTGATTTCTCATAAAGTCATTACCTTCCATTTGGTCCATTCTAATTTTGAAGGAATTATTTTCTTCAGTGAGCTTTTAAACCATCTTTTCCATTTGGCCAATTCTGCTTTTTAAGGCATTCTTCTCCTCATTGGCTTTTTGGACTTCTTTTGCCATTTGGGTTAACCTGTTTTGTAAGGTGTTATTTTCTTCAGTATTTTTGGAGTCTCCTTTATCAAACTATTGACTTGATTTTCATGATTTTCTTGCATCACTCTCATCTCTCTTCCCAATATTTCCTCTACTTCTCTTACTTGATTTTCAAAATCCTTTTTGAGCTATTCTATGGCCTGTGATCAATTCATATTTTTCTTGGAGGCTTTAATTTAGGAGCTTTGACTTTGTTGTCTTCTTCTGGTTGTATATTTTGATCTTCTTTGTCACCAAAGTAAGATTCTATAGTCTGAGTTCTTTTACAATGTTTACTCATCTTCCCAGCCAAATACTTGACTTTCTAACTCTTTGTCAAGGTAGGACTCACCTTCCAGTGAGGATGGAGGTGGGGGTGGATGTATTGTCCCAGGCTTCAGGGATTTTTTTATCAGCAGCTCAGTCCCCCACTGTCTGTGGTCCCAGAGCTCCTGAAGCAGCCTCTGCTGTGCCTGCTACTGCTGCCACCACCACCTCCACCACCCTGGAGCTGGGACTAGACCTGACCAGACAGCACTCCTCTTTCTCCCAGATCCCACAGAGTTTGCCCACAGACCTTTTTGACATTTGTGGGTTGAGAAGTCTGGAAACTGCCACAGCTGCCAATGATTGAGTGCTCTGAGGCCTGCTTCAGCCATCTGTGCCAGGACAGCCCATGGTGGACTGGGCTCTGCTCCCTGCCTGGTGCAATAGACCCTTCCTGCCAATTTTCCAGGTTGTCTTAGGCTGGGGATTTGTTTCACTTTGTCATTTTGTGGGTTCTGTAGCTCTAGAATTTGTTTAGAGTCATTTTTTTCAGATATCTGGAGGGCTTTGGGGGAGAGTCCAAGGAAGTCCCTGATTTTACTCTGTATTCTTGGCTCTGCACCCCCCTGCAGCCCCCATGTACCTATTTTGACCTTATTTTGGCATACAATGTGAGGTGTTGCTTTATGCCTAGTTTCTGCCAAATTGCTTTCCACTTTTCCAAGGCTTTTTCTCAAATTATAAGTCTTGCCCCCAAAGCTTGGATCTTTGGATCTATTAAACCTTAGATCACTGTAGTCATTTACTTCTACATGTTGAGTATCTAATCTATTCCACTGATCAAACACCTTATTTCTTATCCAGTACCAGATTGTTTTGATGTTTACCACTTTTTAGTATTGTTTGAGTTCTGGTGCTGCTAAGTCACCTACCTTCACTTTTTTCCCCCACTTGATTCTCTTGATATTCTTGACCTTTTGTTCTTCCAGATTAATTTTGTTATTATTTTTTCTAGCTCTGTAAAACAGTTCTTTGGTAGTTTGGTTGGTCTGGTACTGAATAAGTAAATTCACTTAGTCAGTATTGTCATTTTTAGTATATTGACTTGACCTCATGAGCAATTAATACTTATCCATTTGTTTAGATCTGTCTTCATTTGTCTGAAAAGTGTTTTATAATTGTGTTCATATAATTCTTGTGTGTGTTTTGGCAAGTAGACTCACAAGTGTTTATATTTCTTTCTTTTTCTCCTGGTTTTGTTGGCAGTATATAGAAATAGTGACGATTTGTGTGGATTTATTTTATATTGGGGCAACTTTGCCAAACTGGTTATTTGTTTTGACTAGTTTTTTAGTTGATTGTCTTCAGGTTCTCTAAGTGTACCATCATATCATCTGCAAAAAGAGATACTTTTGTTTTCTTCTTGCCTGTTCTTATTCCTTAGTTTTCTTTTTCTTGTCTTATTGCTATAGCTACCATTTATAGTACAATAGTGAATAATAATGGTGATAAGGGACATTCTTGCTTCACCCCTTATCTTATTGAGAAAACTTCTCATTTATCCCCATTTCAGATAATGCTTGTTCAAGATAATACTTATTTTAAATAACACCCGATTTGTTCCTGTGTTTTCTAGTTTTTTTAAAAATAAGAATGAGTATTATACTTTGTCAAAAGCTTTTTCTACATCTATTGAGATAATAATATGATGTTTGTTGTTTTTGTTGATATGGTCAGTTATGCTCATAGTTTTTCTAATATTGAGGTGGCTCCGGATTCCTGGTATAAATCCCACCTGATCACAGTGTATGATTGTATGATCTTGGTGATAAATTGCTGCAGTCTCCTTGCCAATAGTTTATTTAAACTTTTCACATTAATACTCATTAGAGAAATTGGTCTATAGTTTTCTTTGTCTTTGCTCTCCCTAGTTCAGATATCAAAAACACATTTGTGTCATAGAAGGAATTTGGTAGGATTCCTTTACCTGTTTTTAAAGTAATTTATGTACTATTGGAATTAGTGTTTTTTATGTTTGTTAGAATTCTCTTATAAATCCATCTGGTTCTGGGGATCTTTTTCTTTGGGAGTTAATAAATAGTTTGTTCAATTTCTTTTTTCTAAGGTAAGCCTATTTAAGTATTCTATTTCCTCTTCTTTTAGTCTAGGCAATTTATATTTTTGTAAATATGCGTCCATTTCATTTAGCTTATCAGTCTTTTGGAATATAATTGGGCAAAATTACTCTTAATAATTGCTTAAATTTCATCTCCATTGGTAGTGTTTCCAATCCATTATACTATTTGTTTCCATTTTATGGGTGAGTTCTTCCCATTAACATTCACTATTGTGATTACTGTGTATTTCCCTTCATCCTAATATCTTCTCTTTATCCTCTTATCTTTTTTAACACTGCCCTTCCTCAAAAGTCTGTTTTGCACTGTCTCCCTTAATCTGCCCTTCCTCTTATCATCCACTTTTGTTTTTAGCCCTTTTCCCTCCTACTGCAATCTTGGGTAGGGGGCAGCTAGGAGGTGCAGTGGATAGAGCACCAGTGCAGGAGTCAGGAGGACCTGAGTTCAAATCTCACCTCACACACTCACTAGCTGTGTGACCTTGGGCAAGTCACTTAACCCCAATTGCCTCATCCTGGGTCATCTCCAGTCATCCTGATGAATTTCTGGTCACTGGATTCAGATGGCTCTGGAGAAGATGTGAGGCTGGTGACCTGCACAGCCCTCCCTCACTCAAAACAAAGTCAAGTGCAAGTCATGTCATTATTTCTCTGATGTCATGGTCTTCTTCAGCAACGAAGGATGAAGACATGCAATCTTGGGTAAGATGGATTTCTATATCCCTCTGTGTGTGTGTGTGTGTGTGTGTGTGTGTGTGTGTGTGTGTGTATATATGTGTGTACACTTCCTTTTTTTAAAACCAGTTCAGGTAGGAGTAAGTTTCCAGCTTTAAACATTGCCCACTTCTCACTCACCATGTTTCTCTTCATTGAAAAATCAAATAATAAAAAATCCCTCTTCCTTACATGCTTTTATGTGAGATAATTTCCCCTATTCTTTCTCTTCCTTCCCCCTTCTCCCCACACATCTTTCTGTCTCAGCCTCTCACTTTTCTTTTAAGATCGTCTCTGCATAATAGACTAACATCATGCCCTCTGTCATTCCTAAAGATGATAAAATTCTTGAGGGTTACATGTATCATCTTTGCATTAAGGTATATTAATAGATATATAAATAGATTCTATCTATAACTATAGATAGAGTATATAAGATATCTATCTTTATATAATACATTTTTGCAGATAAAGATATAGAATATATAGTATAGATATATAGATAGAATACATATATATAGAATATTTCTATACAGATAGATGTCTTATAGTTATCTATATCTATCATATTTTTGTAGTAGAAAATGAACTTCCTGAGTTCCTAACATTATTGTGCCTGACAAATAGTAGGTATTCAATAAATGTTTGTTGACTCTAATTGAATCACACATGTCTTAAATGATATTCATTTTGTCATTTATTATGCATAGATCTCTAGGCATATGCTACAGCTCTCCCTCTTCATCTTCTTCCTAGATTTTCTGGGATCTTTCAAATCTCAACTAAAATCCCACCTTTTACAGGAAACTTTATCCAATCCCTTTTAATTCTAGTACCTTCCCTCTGTTGATTATTTTACATTTGTCTTGTGTATATCTTGTTTGTGCTTAGTTGTTGGATGTTGTCTCCTTCATTAGACTATAAGATCCTTTAAGACAGGGACTGTTTTTTGTCTTTCTTTATATCCCCAGTGCTTAACATAGTGCCTGGCACATATTAGGTGCTTAATAACTTTCTTGACTAACTGACTGGTACCCACCATGCATTTTTTTCATTGACCTTTGGGTCATCTGCAACTTTGATTCTTTGGAGTTTGTGGTGTTCCAAGATTTGCAACCATACGGACCCACTAAGCAACATTTGCACCCCAAAAAGGGACTTTTGTGCTAGAAATTATTAAAAACAAAATACTATTTCCCAAATGTAAACCAAACTTCTTTCATTTTCCTTCCCCACTAATTATTCATTCTCAATGTCTGTACAGATTGACAAGTTCTAGAGACTGTCCATTGAAGTTCATGTCATGGTCTAGATTATACGCATTTCTTATTCATTTGGTTTTTTCCAAGCTGATGGTTAAGCTGAACTCTTTTGAGTGATTACATATCCTATTTTGGAGGCTTTGTAATGCTCTTAGGCTTGATATAATAAGCATTATGCTATCTGCCAATGAGTACACAGAGGCACTCACAGTTAACATGAATTTGCCTTTATGTGTCTCTGCATATACCAGCACTGACTTTCATTTTTATGCCTTGCTCACACGCCACTTCCTCTGAAACCTTCCCTAATACCCCACACTATTATTAATGGTCTCTCCCTTCACAAATTAGTGGGAGTTGACTTATTTCTGTGCCAAATTGCTTCCTCTCGGTAAAATGTAAAATCCTTGAGGCCAGGAACTAATATGTTTTGTCTTTGTACACCCAGTACCTAGCACAATGCCTTCCTTGTACACAGTAAGCTCTTAATAAATGTTGAATTACATTGAATTTACACATCTCCTATTCATGATTTCTGACCTATTAACCTTGGGTGTCTTTCTTGCCTTTCCTAATGTTTTCCTTTTGCTAGTGGAACTTATGATATTTGTATACAAAGATTCTCCATCACCAGCCTTTACTAGCTCAGATTTTCATTCATTTCCCTTATCCTCAAAGTGTTCTTTTTGGATTTCCTGCCTGTGTTACAATATCCTATGTAGTATTTAGAAAATCCATTTACCTATCATTGCAAATTCTCTAGGTATATAGATATGCTCCTTTCTTTCTTTGACATCTCCAAGGGAACAGTAATGCCATACATTTACCTAGTCCTCACACAATTAGTTTTGGAAAACCTTTTGAAGTAGCTAAAGGAAGTATTTATTCTTCCCGTTTACAGAAGATACATCAGGGGGTTAAATGACTCGGCTAGGAACACATGTCTACTTAGTGGTATAGGTTAAGATAAAGACCCACCTCTCCTGATTCTTAGCCTCATTTTAGCCTTAGCCTTCTTTTCCACTAGATCATGCTGCCTTCCCTAATATTAAGCAAATTTATTTTCCCCTGTAGATTTAATATCTCCTTCCATTTGGGGATAACTTCAACTTTCTCATCAAGACTTTTCCATTCCAGTTTGATGTATAACTTTGCTTTCATTTTCTACATGGGTGGTACCAGAGGTGGAATCTGAGCCCATCCTCTGACCCTGGAGCCAGGACTATTCCTACTGTGTCTACCAGTCTCCCCATCTTGAGACTATCTATCAAGACATTTATGCTTCTATCCATGTCTTCCTAAAATTAACTCTAGTCCCCTGACTTTATCATTTATTATAATTCCTTGAGGAGCTGGGTCATTTTTTCACATGTCTGCATTGCTGCTGGGGATTGGATTCCAACAAACACCTAGAACAGTATTGTGTTTGTATTGGTAGCATTTGTTTTTATATCCCCTACCTTTCTAAATATATCCCTCCCCTGAGACTGTGTTTTAAGTGTCTTTTTTTTTTTTTTTTGCTTTTTACATTGCTACCTGAAAGAACTAGATTTGAATTCCCCTTCCGCTGCTTTCTACAGATACCTCTCATCGCTACAACTACATATGGCAGTACTATAGTAATAGAGAACACTAGCCACAGAGGACATGGAGTGTGTATGCGACACACACACACACACACACACACACACACTCACTCTTTAAAGATGGCAAGCCTGAGGGCAACACCATAGAGAATTGTTAACAACTAATTTACCTTTAACTGCACCTACTATTTTTTATCTGAAAGAGTCTCCTCTAAACCTCAATGTATAATATAAACAGGAAGGTTTTTTTTCCTATTGGATAGGTGGCAAAGTAGACAGAGTGTGGATATGGAGTCAGCAAGTCTTATCTTCTGAGTTCAAATCTGGCTTCAGACACTTACTAGCTGTGTGACCCTGGGCAAGTCACTTAACCCTATTTGCCTCAGTTTCTTCATCTATAAAATGAGCTGGAGAAGAAAAAGGCAAACCACTCCAGGATCTTTGCCTGGAAAACTCCAAATGGGGTCATGAAGAGTCAGACATGATTCAGACAACTAAACAACAATATGTTTCTCCCCACTTGTAAGGATTTTGAAAGATCAGTGACTCAGTTCTGTCCATTGTTGTGTATTGGCTCTTAAAACTATCTATCTACATATATACATATATGTGTATGTATGTGTGTGTGTCACACATACATATAGAAGCAAGCTTCTATTTCTGCAAGGTAGCAATTATTTCAGTAAAATATTTACAGTGCCAATATAAATGTGCCTATTATGTATTAATTTAAAGCTTTATAATAAAAAAAAATTCTTGTCCTTAGAAATATAGAAATCCATCAGATGAATTTCTCCTAACCCACTTCCCTTGGTCTTTGTGCCAGTGGCTACAGGGACTTTGAGTTAAAATTCTGTGTAGCTTAGAAACACTTGAAATATTACCAGTCTTCTGACACCACTGTGACATAGTCCCATGGATGGCAAACAAAAACATCCCATTTCAAGTTACTGAGTCCCCTTTCAAAATATTTTTAACAATTCATGGATTTTTATATTTGTTGACCGCTGAAGAAATGTTTCCTATGTAGCCCAGGGAAAGGGATAGGTTCCAAGAAATTGTTAGCAGGATTGGAATCCAGAAACTCAGCACACTAAGTGAGTCCTGGCCATGCTGTATTTGGATAAACCTCAAGATAGCCTAAGCCCAGACCAAAAACCATGTTGTCTTTTTAAAAAAGGTGTCTGACTCAAACATTATTTTAGGCCATTGAAAGGCTTTCATTAAAATCAAAGAATAACTGATTATCCAGGAATTAGATAGGGCTCCTCCCTCCTCCACACCCTACAGGGCATAGGAATTTTTCAGTTCCTATTAAACAAAGGCAAGAAAAGCTTTAGGGCACATTCTACACTAATCCTGAATTCTCTCTCTCTTTTTTTTAAGTTTTAATTTTCATTAGCTACATTACAAAGGAAGCAATGATATCATGACTTTAGGTGGAGTACAATGACCCACTGAAGTACAGGAAAAATGAAATTCTTTAGAGCAGAACTATATCGACTGCTGTGATCTCGGGGTGTGGGAAGGGATAAGGATGGTAGGGAAACCGGACCAAACTAACTTGGGATGCTAAGTGTAACCATTGTGACTCATATTTCCTATAGTTTATTCAATCCATTTAAAGTTATGTTTTGAGCTTACCCAAATAATTTCAGTAATTAATTTTAGTGTCTTCTGTTTTGACAGCAATAAAGCAAGAAATAGAATCCACACAAGATATACCATGTAACTTAACTGGTGTCTGTTTCTTTCAGAGATTCTGACCTGTTTCTGCTGGACACCAGAGTAGTATGGGCCTCAGAAGAAGGATGGTTAGAGTTTGACATCACTGCTACCAGTAATCTGTGGGTGATGACTCCGCAGCATAACATGGGGCTCCAGCTGAGTGTGGTCACCAGGGATGGTAGGTTGCAGCACAGCATTCATTAAACCCTGGACATGTGGTCTTTGACACTCTTATTTATAGGGGTTGGTTGTAAAAAGTACAGTTTTCAGTCAATAATCAAGGTTATTGTCCCCATATGATCTCATTTTATAAAATTCCTTCTTCTTCAGGTATCAGAGAGAGATCAGATTACATTCATCAAGCAGGCTGGGCAAGTTTCTGAGTGGCTTGGGCAGGACAACTTTTAAAGCAGAATCAGGGTGAAAAAGAATAGGAGGCTGTAGAAGGGCAGGAGGCAGACAGGAATAGAAATTTGATTTCTGCATTCCCAAGCAAAATTATATTGGGGTATGATGGGGATGCCAATTCTCCCTCCCCAAAATAGCCTCAATATGCTATCTGCGATAACTTCTCCCCCATCTCTAAACCTTCATAGGCACTTAAGCATTATCATGGCTTTGCGGTAAAGCTATACCTTTGGGTAGGATAGGATATTAAAAAGAAAGAAGATGGTGTGAGAAGATCTTTAGAATCCATAGGATCATATGTATCAGTGCTACAAATAGTCTTAGGAACCATCTAGTCCAACCCCTTCATTTTACAGATGAGAAAACTGAGGCTCAAAGAGTGACAAATCCTACCACCGATTCATATTATCTGTGTAATTTACCCACAGGGACACAGATAATTGTGTATCAGTGGTAGTGTCTGAACCCAGATAGTCCTGATCTCTGAAGCTGGGAAATGGGTCCCTACCCAAGGGCTCTTCTGGACCTTCCTGGCTTTAGAGTGATTGTCAATAGTAACTGTTGCTGTTTCCCTCCCAGCCTGATGTCCTTCTTTTTCTTGGTCTCATTAAAAGGGCCATGCCCTGGCTACTTCTTAAACAGGCCTATTGAATGAATGGTTTTACCTCACCCTAAGTGAGTACCTGCAAAGACCCTGGCCTAAAGGTCTCCCAGTGCTTCCTGGGTCATCTCCAGTTATCCTGATGACTATCTGGTCACCGGGTTCAGATGGCTCTGGAGGAGAAGTGAGGCTTGTGACCCGCACAGCCCTCCCTCACTCAAAACGAAGTCAAGTGCAAGTCACGTCATCATTTCTCTGATGGCATGGTCTTCTTTGGCAACGAAGGACAAACACAATCCTGTGTGACTGCTGCTCAGCTCATTTTTACTAAAGAAATATTCCAAGTTAAATTGTTTCATTTGTTGTAACCACCCATCCGGTTGTGTATTAGTATTATTCTTTTCCCCCAAAATACTTTCCCCTAAATATCCCACTTTTGTGGAGCCTGGGAAGCAAAGCAGGATATAGGGTGGAGGGGAGAAGGGGAACGAATTGTATAATTGTGATAATTGTACTCAGAGGAATAAGGAGAAAATGTATTTGTTTTTCTTCCTTGAAAGGTCTCAGTGTCAACCCAAGAGCTGCTGGTCTGGTGGGCAGAAATGGCCCTTATGACAAACAACCCTTTATGGTAGCATTCTTCAAAGTAAGTGAAGTTCACGTCCGTACCACAAGATCAGCAACTAATCGACGAAGGCAACAGAGTAGAAATCGCTCCACGCAGTCGCAAGACGTCTCCAGGGTTTCCAGTGCCACTGGTAGGTTTGGGTGGTCACTCTTTCTCTCAAGAGTCCAGGTTGGCTTTCTGATCTTAGTTTTTCTGTGTTACTGTAATATACTTAATTATTGAGAGATTTCAGTGCTGATGAGCAGCTTTCACAAGTCATGGGAAATGATCTTATACACTGATTCTAGCTGACAGAGTTGATTGCCATGAATCTCGTCCCTAGATGCTAGTAACAAGGATTTTTAACCTTTCTTTTTATCTTGAACACCTTTAGTGTTCAAAGCTGGTGGAACCTTATGGACTCCTCAGATTGTTTTTAAATGCATGAAATAAAATATATAGAATTACAAAGAAAATAAATTTTATTGGAATTCAATTATCAGCGCACACACACATATTCATTCATTCATTCATTCGTTTTTTATTAGTTAGTTTGTTTGTTTAGTTATTTAAAAAGCCAACTTCATAGACCCAGGTTAAGGACTCCTGGTCTAATACAAATAAGTGAGATTCATTTCAGCTTTATGTTTATCCAGACTTTGGATGCCTTCACTTGATACATCAAGAGTAGATGTTAGAATTTTGGAATTGCCTGAAGGATGGAGAGGTCCTTGTATGTCACCTTCTGCAGTGGATGCTTTTCCACTTTGTTATATTTTTCCATCACCTCTCCCCTATGGAAGAGAGATCCCAAATTATGCGACCAATCGTGTGGATTTCATTCTAGCTCTATCATGCTTTTCTTCGACTTTAACATTTCAAGAATCTGTTATTTCATTGGTGTAGGTATTCCTACCACCAATTCAAGGCTGTAAATCCCCTGTGACTTAGTGAATGGTCTTTGAGATTTGATGTGGTTTTCATTCAGCTAACCTGATGATGAACCTCTTAGAAGATAGCTAATATGAAAGAAAGTCCATCATGAGATCCATGCTTGTAATCTTCCAGTTCAGTAGGAAACACTGAAGCACAAACTCAACTGCTTTAGACTTTAAGAACCTAGAATTATCACTCTACTACAGTGAGCAACTATCTTACAACCAATAAAAATCTGGACTTCTGATGTTGTTAGCATTTCACTCGTCGGTACCCCCTCGTAAGAGAGACTAAAAAGTAGGGTGGTGCCTGGAAGCAGAATGTTTTATCTTATTTGTAAGGAGATATCAATTCAGTTGATCACTTTGAGACCTAAAATATCACTTCTTCTCTGGGTCTTAGTTTCCTCATGTATAAAAAGAGAGGGTTAAACTAAATGACCCCTAGGTCATTCAGTGATGCTATGATACCTTTAATCTCTAACAGCCTATGAGGCATTGGTTTTTCTTTCAGAGTTACAGGGATATCCCTGAGGGACTGGAGTGTCTTTTAATTTTGTTTTAAATTCATTTTATTGTTATCTTTTTATTTTACATACCCTAAATTTCTCCCTGTGTATTTATTTAATGAAAGGAAAGAAAATTTTTAAAAAATCAAAAGATATAAAAAACATGACAAGATATGTACTGTTCTGTGTCCCCTCCCTCCTCCCTCCCCCCTACCCCATGCACACAGCAAAGTAGCAGAGACAAGCATCCCCTTTTAACTCTTCTTTGGGGTGAAGTTTATCCTTTATCATTTTGTAACATTCATTTTCAGTTGTATCATGGTTATTATCCTATTCACATTGTTGTCATCAATGTGTATTATTGTTTGCTTGGCTCTGCTTACTTTACTTTTCATCAGTTAATGTAAAACTGTTTTTCTATACTCATCAAATTTGTTGTTTCTTCCAGCACGGTGATATTCCATCACGTCCATGTGCTACCATTTGTTTAGCTACTCTCAGTTGGTAGGCATCCTCTTTGTTTTCACTTTTCTTCTACCACAAATTGCTGCTATAAATATTTTGCTTTAAATGGGACTTTTCTTTTGAACAACAACTCCTGTGAGGTATATAGCTAGTGCTGGAATCTCTGGGTTAAAGGGTGTTTTCATTTTAGCCACTTTATTTTCATAATTCCAAATTTCTTTTCAAAACAGTTGTATAAATTCACAGCTCCACTAATAATGCATTAATATGCCTATCACTATTAAATCTTTCTAATTCCGTGAGCTGAAGTCTCTAAGCCAGTGTTCGTACCAGTCCCAATCTCCAGTTATAGTTAGCATCTCCCTTATTTCATTGGCAGCTGTCTTGTGTCATAAACAGTGAACATCAGTGCAGTTTCACAAGAACAAAAGTACAGAACACCTGCCCTATATGATTCACCCCAACAACTTCACTTCTAATTGTGGCATAGATGAAGGACAGAGTCACTCTAGAAAATGGCTGGGTCCAATTCATTGCTGGGCTTGGTACCACAGGTACCAAGGGGGATATGATGGCAGCCAACTCCGGCATGGATTCCCAACCATGGACCTCTGGCACCTCTCTCAACATTTTAAAGCTTACAGGTTCTCAGCCTAGTCTGTTCCATCTCCCTAAGGCAGAATGGAGTGAACACAACAGAGACAGAAACAACAATAGTGATTTGTGCTCATGGTTTCAGTTGAACTCTCTTCACCTGGACATTTATATGAGTTCTCTTCTCTTCTCCTGAGTGTAGCCAGGCAGGAAAGAGAATCTCACTTTGTCCACTGAATGCCTTTTGAAGGCATACCTAGGCTGGTCTCATCAGCCAATCCAAACTCTGTTTCTTCACCACATGGTTAGAGGATGGGAAACAGTCACAGAATACCCAAGTGTGCTCTGAAGTAGACAGCAAATAGCCCTCTTCCCCACCCTACCCACATGTCACCCTCCCTGCTCCCAATTCCATGTCATTAGGTACTTCTAGAAGCAGACTCATTAAATCCACATACTCCCAGAACACAGCCATCAGTAGCCAGCCTCCCATCACGCTAGTGCTTTCTAGAGTAGCACTGTCCCCATGTCATTAAATTTCACTGGAGATTGTTTTGCTGGGTAACATCCTGTATCAAGTAGCATAGAAATGAGAGAAGAAGATGAAGAGAAGAGGTTTTCCACCCTCTTGTTTGTGCCTCTTGGGAGCAAATGAGATGCTGCCTTAGTACTCCCAGGCTTTTCATGATTCATTTGGTTGTTTCTTTGTTATTTTTAACCGATACTTCAATGGCCTGAAAGAGTTAATACAACTTCTCAGAGTTTTCCATTTCCTTTGGGAGAAGCTTCTTTGCTGGTACAGTTCAGCTTACTTTGTCGTTTGTGTTTACCAGTATTTTAACTCTGGGACTTGAAGGTCTACAGACTGATGGGACTTGTTGTTATCCTGGCATCCTTTGGAAGTGTTGCACAGCATGAGTGTTCCTGTGCTTGACACTGGAACAGTTAGGGCTGGGGTAAGAGAAAGGGGAAATGTTTTCTCTTTTTCCTGCAGAAGAAATCTGTTCAATATGGTTAGTAATATTGGTGCTTTCTACTAGGGAGTGGATCTTTCCTACCCCCTTTAATTTTGGTACTTTTCCTCTATTGGTTGTTTCCAATTTAACATGTATTTACCTTGTTTATACATGCGCGGTTGTTTGCATGTTGTCTCCCCCTTTAGACCACTGAGAGCAGGGACTGTCTTTTGTCTTTCTTTGTATCCGTAGCGCACAGTGCCTGGCACATAGTAGGTAATTAATAGATGCTTACTGATTGAGTGTTGGAATATATTAGGAATTCAGTAGCTGTTTAAGTTGGCTTCATTCAAATGAATTTTGGGCAACTTTGTTGCTGACTAGAGGGATGCCCAGAGACTGAAACAACCACTGACTGTTACCTTGTTTTAGATAAAAATTTTACTTGCTTTATTTCCCTCCCAATCTTCCCAATCCTCACCCTAATTTTTCATTGTGAAAACATACTGTCCTTGATACTTTTATTTTCATTTTTTAAAACTCCTCTAGATTCCATTAAACCTGATGGATTTATAAATTGAATATGAATATTGTATTTTTATTTATTAATAGTAAGATATAAGAATTGGCATTATTTCTTTTAGTTTTCTCCCAACCTTCTATTTTTTTGAATTTTCCTTTTTATAATAACACTTAAACAAAAGTGTCTTTATCAAGAGCCTTTGAAATGGCCAAAGTTTGTATAGGGTTTCTGCTGTCAATCTACTGGCTCTAAAAATACCCCCTTCCTATATGCTGGGGGTGGTGGCCCTCCTTAAATCACAGAGATGCTTAGATGATAGCAGCCGTGTATACAGACAAAGGTCTGTGTCCAGGAAGTGACACAATATAGAATTTTATTCCACACTTTTCTTGTTTTACCATCCCACAATAGGCCCATAAAATCCTAATATTTAAAGGTAAATGGGATCTTAGGGATTATATATATCCCAACTTTCTTATTTTACAGATGAGGAAAAAGAGCCTCAAAAAAGATGAGATGGCTTGCCAGTGGTCATTTATATTAACAACAGAGTTGAAATTGGAACCTTGGCCCTCTCAAAGTATGCCTCTGTAGAGCCAATTTTATTTGAAAACTCATGATTTAGAGCTAGAGGGCCACCTTAGAAGTCATTTAGTCCAGCTCCTCATTTTGTGGAGAATGAAAGTGAGGGCCAGAGAGATGAAATGATTTGCCCAGGATCACACAAGTAGAAAATATGGAGCCAGAATTTGAACTTCAGTCCTCCAACTCAAAATCCAGTAGGGACTAAGTTTCAGTCTCTGGACTGAATTTCAGGCAATATTTTTTTCTTTCTGAAAACCTTTCAAAAGACATGAGGTAGAGATTATTTTGTCTCTGCTGCCCCCTTCTTTTACAGTGTGCTCCTCCTGAAATAGCATATCTTTGCCCAAACAAGAGCCAGAAGAAACCCACCAGAGATTGTCCTGCATCTGGGTAAAGACGTTACCATAATTCATCACACTAGCTGTCATCGGGCTAGAACATGACAGTGAAATATGTAGCTATTTTTGGAACATAACTGTTTATGCTTGAGACTGCAGAGCTCACTCACAACAATAGAAAGGCCAAGAATCCTCCTCCCACTTCTCTTGTAACATCTGTACTTTGCTTTCAAGCTAGGCTTTCAGAAAACAAATGTACTGGATGATGGGTTTGGATGAAAGTCTCCCCGGATGATTTTCCACTTGCTCTAGCTTCTTTGCAGCTGTCTGTTCTGAATGAATGATGGTCATTGGCTAATGTTGAACTTCTCTAGTGGTCTTGGATGTCATCTGGACAGTATTGTTTTTACACACGGTTTCTTAGTCTCAATCCAACCCATGCTGTGTGGTGCACAGGGATTCTAGGGAATCTAGCAATTCCATGGACCTGATGGACCTGATGGTCACCAGTCTGCTGTGTTTGAAAGTAGTGTGATTGCTGCCTTCTCTTCATACATCCTTTCTTCCTTGTTCCAGCCTCAGTTTCCTCATCTGTGAAAGGAGAGGCAGAGCTAGGTAACTGCTTTAGTCTCTTCTGACTCTAAATCCTATGATTTCTTTGTGCTATCCTTCTCTTATTGTCATCTCAGATACTGGATTTTCCTCTGTAGTCTCTTAAAATAGTTGGCAAAAATCATGCTGGGGCAGTGAATGTAGGGTCCATCTTCCGGATGTAAGGCATTTGGGGCAGAGTTTGATGGGCTTCCAGGCTGGTGAATCTCTGATGTTCTCTACCCCACCAAAAGGAAGACAACACAGAATAAAGAATATTTGATTTTTTTCCCAGATAGAAATTTTTTCTTTTTCTTCATTCTTTCCTTCCTTTATTTCTTTCTCTCTCTTTCTTTTCTTTTCTTTTTTGCCAGTTAACATAAAAGCTATTGCCACAGCACAGCCCCTATAGCTTTTTCATTTGGCATTAAGGTCCGTAGTGACCTTAGTAGAGAAATAGCTGTCTCTTCTCTATACTGTAGGGATAGGTTAACATCTATTCCTTTGTTAGATGCTAATAAAAGAAATCCCTTTGCTTTCCCAATAATCCAGATAATTAACTAAAAGGACTACCAAGGGAATTATTGGCCTAGTATTGTCTCTCCCATACAATTTCTTTGTAGAAAATAACAATTACTTCTTAAATTAGGACCCACTTAAGACCAGCGGACATGCTGCTAGCACACGGATGGCATTCAGAATTCTTTTGATCTTCTTCTAGCCAACATTAAAAAGAAAAAGTGATGACTCCGAAGTTATTTGCCCTAGAATTCAAGGAGAGCCCATCTCCACTGTGACTGAATGTCTCTGTCTCTGTTATCTCTCATTCTCTTGGTCTGTCTGTCTCTGTCTCTATCAATTAGCTTTTCAGTTTCTATCTAGCATTCCCTCTAGTTACACAGTTATTCCCATGGTTTGTTACCTAGCTCAGGGATCTGATAGAGAGATTGATAAACTTTGGAAAGGGAGATTTTGAGAGCTTCTGGTCCTTAGTCTTTCAAAGTTATATTCTTTGGGGTTCTTAAGCAACTGCGAGTGTGATTTCTGTCTCCAATGGGCATTAGCTTGGGAACCTGAAAAAGTCCTTTAGCCCCTTTTAGCCTCTGTTTCCTTATCTGTAAAATGAGAATAATAATAGCACCTACTTCACAGGATTGCTGCGAGGATCCAGTAAGATAACAGAAGTACCATGCCTTGTCAACCTTAAAACCCCACAGAAGTGCTGGTTGTTACCATCCTTTGTTTGGTTATTAAAAGCAGAAAGATGTGGGGAGACCTAAAACTGGGTTTGAACAAAAATTATAAAAAAGACTAGCTTTCTGGGGCTTTTCATCCTAAAATCAACTTTTTTTCCCCCACACTTATGGGGAACAAGGATCACATGGATCATTTAAAAACAGATTATCCCAAATTCACATTTGTTACAACTTTAATCTCTTTCCCTAAATAGACTCCCAAGTTTTACTTCCTGTTCCTTTTCTGATGAGCTGGTGGTTAGTGAAGCCAAAGGCAAACAACATAAAGAATGAGTAGGAATTACAAGGGCCTGGGTAAACTTTAAAATGGAAAATAAATCGTTGAAATTATTTATGTAGTGTTGCTAATGAGTGAGTAAGAATATAAAAGATATAGTAGAATCTCTAGTTGGTTAGACACTTTCAGGATATTTTGAATATCATTGATATTGCACTGTATTTTTATATTTAAGAAAGTAGCTGAGAAGAGATAAACGTCCCTAACTGTAAATGGGGCTTACGAGATCTAGAAATCATGGAGGAAGAACCTCAGTTTGCCTCATGCCAACCATCTAGATCATTGTAAACTAAACCCAGAATATGAGAACCAAACTGTTCCCTGCCTCTCCACCCCCGGTACCTTTTGAGATGACTGAAAGCAGAAATCAGAATCCTGGAATGGTAACTTTGCCTCCTGCATTGTAGTGACACAGTGGGTTGGGGAGCCTCCAGCTTGTCCTTCAATAGCCGTATTGATTCTGTAAGGCTAACAGGAGCCAGAAACTTATTCTGGATTGGAGTCAGCAGATAAGACTTGAAGATATGGAGGGAGTAGCTATGTGAAACGAGAAAGAAGGTGCCATTTCAACACAGTCACTTTTTGTGTTGGGAGGAGAGTAGGTAGAGGGGGAAAGGAATCGGAAATGAATTAATCGTTCCCTTCAAAAATAAATTTTCTTTGGGGAAAATTTGTAGCTTGAGTTCAGAGATGCTGGAAAATTCAGATTTTAAAATGCTACTCCATCCTGAACTCCTGCTGTTCTGGTATTTTTCTAACAGGGTATGTTCATGTGTAGCCTGCTGTGAGGTTGACCAGGCCTGGGCTTGGAGCCTGGTCATGTGACCGGAGACCCAAGAAAAGCATCTTGAGCAACTGTGGAAGAGGAAAGGGCCCTGAGACCCGATTTCTCTCCTTTGCCCTCTCTTTCCACCTGGCTGCTTGGCTTTTTCTCTGCCCTGTATCTCTTCTGCCTTTGTCTGCATAGTTTTCTTCCCCATGTGTTTCTCATTCCCTCTCAGTCAGTGTTGGCAAAGGGCAGTTGACGGGATGCCAGGGCCCTCTGGGAGCTGGGTTGGAATTTGCTTGTAGTTCCCTAGCTCCTGGGGCTGCAGCTTCCCTGCTGGCTGTTTGGGGGATCACTGCTTCCTTTGGCGATTCAGTTAATCTTCCCCCAGAGATTGACTTGTTGGCCTTGTCATTCCCATGCCATTCAGAATGTATTTTTCTGACATTCATTTGATACAGGAGGAGAAACCTATATGAGTCAAACTAGTCTGGCTTTTTAATTTAAAAAAAAAAAGCAAAGAGAGGGAAATGGTACTCAAAGTAATGCTGAGGACCCTAATTCCAATAGTTAAAACTAAGATCATAGATATTGATCTGGAAAGGACCTCAGAGGCATCTAGTCTAATCCCCTCATCTTTACAGAGGCGTTTTCCCAAGGTCAGAAAGGCATTAAGCATCAGAAGTAAGATTTGAACTCTCACTTCAGAGACAGTACTCTTTCTGTTCCACCACTCTGCCACCCATTAATGAATGATGCTCCATAATAAAGTAGTATTCAGAACAGAAGAGGCAGCATGGCTTAGGGCCATGTCTGGGAGTCAGAAAAACCTGGGTTCAGTTTTTGATTCTGATATATGTTAGCCATGTTAGTAGCTCAGTGGATAGACCACTGAGTCTGGAGTCAAGAAGACTCTTCTTCATGAGTAATAAATCTGGCCTCAGACCCTTACCAGCTGTGCAACCCTGGGGAAATCACTTAACCTTGTTTGCCTCAATTTCCTCTTCTGTAAAATGAGCCAGAGAAGGAAATGGCAAACCACTCTAGTATCTGTGCCGAGAAAACCTCACATGGGGTCACAAAGAGTCAGACCCAACTGAAATGAATGAACAACAACAAAAACAAAAAATCAATTAAGGCACTAAGATTTTAAGTTATAGACATGTTGCCAGTCTTTATTGCTGGAGAAGCTAACATAACAGGAATTCTCCCACAGTAAAATTACAAGTCTAACCCCCTCCCAACCCAAAATGTTCAAAGTGAAATATATGATACTCTTGCTGTCTGTTTCTACTACTACAACCCTAATACAGGCCTACATTACTTTCTACCTGAAACATTACAATAAAATCCTCACCAGTTTTCCCACTTCCAATCTGTTCCCCCTGAAATTCATTCTTTACATTTGCCCATTGTCAGAGTAATCTCCCTCATGTATACATCTGGCTACAACACACCTCTGCTCAAAAATCTTCAATACATCCCTTTTGCCTAGTGAATAAAATGGACATTCCTTTGCCAAAGTCCTCCCCAATGTGGTTCTGCCGAACCTTTCTAGACTTTTCTCATATTATCCATAGTCTGTGCTCCAGGGATGCTGGGTAATCCTTTGACCCCCTAAGCCTCCTGTGTGGATTCCTTCACTTTTCTTAGATGCCTGTTCTTCCTTATGCCTGAAATGTCCTTTTCCACTCTCTATTTTATCTGTTCTTTATTCAGTGCTACCTTCTTGATCCTCCCCCTTAGTAATGAGCTCCCACCTTGGACTTCATATAGCACTTTGCTTTTCAGTTCTACCAAGCACTTGTGATGTAACATTGTGTAATATCTGTGTAATACCTGTGTTCATGTCATCTTTCCTCTCTAAACTGTAAGATCAGTGAGGATAGGGATCATGTCATATTTAAATGACTGTCCTTCCCATTGCCTAGTACTATATTCTGCACATGAGATGCTTAATAAATGTCTGTTGAATATATTTGTAAGGAGGTACCCCATTCAGATTTCAGTAAAATTGAAGGTCTTAAGAGGCAAAGACAGAGAAACTTTTCATTGTAAATAAATCATGCTTCACTTGGTAGGACATTTTGGGCTCAGAGTAATTCAGTTGCATATGAAAAGGTCAACAGAGGCAAGAAAATTCATCCAGATCATAGACTGCTTTAGTGCCTTTGTCCCCAGCTGCTCATTTGCCCATAAGACTGGCAGGAATCTGGGAAATGGAACTAGGTAGCCACCATACATTATGGTGTTCCCTGACTAAGGGAGCATAGCTTGGTACCAAGAAGAATTGTTAAAAAGAAAGACCTCCTGCCTGGGAGGAGCCAAGGAAGACCCGAAAAAAGCACATCCAAAGCAGATACAAGATAAACTTAGGTGGAGAGGCACTAGCAGCTAAGGAGACCAGGAAAGACCTTGAACAAAAAGTGATGCCTGAGCTTTAGGCCAGTCACTTTGGCAGCAGTATGTATGATGGATTGGGGTAAGGAAAGACTTGAGATGGAGAGACCAATTAGGAACCTGTTATAATAACCAAGGCAAAAGGTGATGAGAGCTGAATTAAAGTAGTATCTTTGAGTGGAGTGAAGGACATGCATAGGAGAGACATTGAGGTAGAAATGCCAATATTTGGCAGCTGTTGAAGATGTAAGATGAGTAAAGAGTTGAAGATGGCACTGAGTAGGTACTATATACCAAGAAAAATCATCTTTCACAATACTCAAGTTTTTTTTTTCCCCAATAGTTGTCCCAGAAAAGGGAAGATCCAGAAAGATTCCGAAAGCATTTAATCTTCAGCATATTCATTTAAACAGAAACTCTCCAGGGCTTGTACCACCTATCTGTTTGTTTTATCAAAGAGAGAAGGAGAGAGAGAGACAGAGAGAGAGAAAACAAAACTTAGGAAAGCGTAGGGGAAAATGGACTTAAGACCATTCTTTAAGACCTTGCTGTCTGCCAATCTACAGTAATCCAGAGAGTATACACTTTAGATTGTCTCCTCTTAGTTCCAGACCAGCTCTACTCAGCTTCAGAGGATGAGTCTTGCCAGCCCCCCAGTCTCCCTTCTCTGATGGCACTGAAGGGTCATTTTTCTGTATAGGGTTAGCCATGGAGTCAGTTATGCCCTGACTCTTTAAAACTGAGATTTTTCATTTTCCTAGAAAAATGCCTCCCTGCTGATAACCCTTGGACACATGACCTTCCCCATTGGGAGCAGAGTGGAAGGTAGAAGATCCATCAGGAAGTTAATATGATATTTCAGGTGGAAAATAATGTGGGCCTGTCTGATCATGGTGGCAGTGGAAATAAAGACCAATAGTGTTATAGTATTTGCCCTGGAAAAAAAAATGTGTGTGTGTGGGGGTGAAGGGGTGTTGTGGTGATTGGATTTGTACCTTTGATTTTATTGGTGTAGGGAAATCCTGACATGGGCAACTCCCATCATCAATAAAGATAAACATAGTTCCAGTGATTGTATAATAAAATGTTAAGTTTCTTTAGAAATCAATTATGAGAAGCTTTCTGCTAACAGTCAACAATTATTTATTGAGCATTTACTAAATGTCAGGCACTATGCTAGGCGTTGGAGATCCAGAAAGGGGTAGGAACAGCCCTTACTTAGCTCATATTCTTTTTTTTTGAGATGCCTGAGAAACATATGTCTGTGATGGATGATGGTAGAGCTCAGCAGAGGGGTTGATCAAGAGTCACAGGTTCCCAAAGTGGATGATACCACCCCTTGGGGGTGCTAGAATGATTCAGATAGATGGTAGTAGCCTCAGGTACAATTGGAGGGTATTGAATAAAAATAAGGAGATGGAAGGAAAGAAGAGAAGAAAATTTTCAAAAACCATCTGTACAGGTTTCATCTGTTTTGTAACAGAATTCAAGCCATGGTAATTACATTATTTTCCACATACACACACAAAATGCAAGTTATAATTGATCAGGAGTCAAGTCCACTGACAGGTCTTAACAAGTAAGTACTGGCAGACAAGCTTGTTGTGCATTGTTGGGAAGTCCAGCATATATCAGCAGGAATGTGTACATGTATTGACTTGTTTACAATAAGATATACTATATGGCTCCATGACACAATATTGCATCATCAAAATTCCAGTGCAGGAAAACCCCCACAAATTTATAATAAATTATTAAATTTAAGATTTTAAGATATTAAATTTAATATTTCATATTTTTTAAATGATGCAAATTTTTAAAAATTAATGTAGCTTTCTAAGGGAATGCTGAGTAATTTTTTAAAGGGGGTGTTAGGTCAAATAAATTTAGGAACCTCTGGTCTAGATTTACAGATTGGGGAAGAGTCTACATAAAGATAATCATTGAACCCACGGGAAGTGAAGTCACTGAGTGAGACAGCTTAGAGGGATAAGAGAAGGTCCAGGACAAAGCCTTGGGAGGACACCCATGATTAGTGAGCCTGTTTTAGATGGAAAACCAGCAAAGTAACTGAGATGGAGCAGTCAGATACACAGGAGAAAAACCAGGGGAGATCATTATCAGGAAAACCTAGAGAGAAGAAAGTATTCAGGAGAGGAAAGTGATCAGCTGTGTCAGATGACACAATGCTAAGTGAGTCCCAGAGCTTTGGACGGGTGTGTGTATGTTAGATTGCAGCTGGTCATTTCAAGCAGAAAACTATTGGGAGGGACAATGTTCCTTAATTAAGAGTAGAGTAGAAAGTTGCGTTCCTTTAATTGGAGGAAAATTTAATCACTGGAGCTTTTATACTTTAAAGCATAGGGCCCTCAAAATTAGCTTATTCACCAAGGGCAGTGGGACATGTATGAATTGTCATGATAATAAACCATCTCTATACCATGACCTTGTTATTTGTGAGCATGTGACACAGTAGAGAGAGAAATTATACTCAGATATGAATTCAAATCCTTGTTAACTCCATGGTCTTAAGCTTCAAGTTCCTTATTTTAAATCGTCAGCAAGCATTTATTAAGTGCCTATGATGTGCCAGGCACCATGCTAAGTAAGCCCTGGGGATAGAAAAAGAATCTATGTTACTTGATGCAAACCAAAATAATGCTGATTCTTCCTCATCCCTCCCAATCAAGAGGTCGGCAGAAATGACCAAAAAAGAAAAATGACCATTGTTGGTAAGGCTATGGGAGGACAGACGCCCTAATGCACTGCCCGTCCGATGGAGCCGTGAAGTCGTTCATCCACTCTAGAAAGCAATTTTGAACCATTCCCCAAAAGTCACTGAACTGATACTGGGCTGGGCTCATACCCCAAAGAGATCAGAAAAGCCGTTAATCAGAAGGTTGTTGCCTTTTTCAGCTATTGTCACTCAAGAAACAGTCTCCTAAGTTGTTCTAGGTGTTCTCCTAACACAATCTGTGTTACAACAGAAGCAGTATAATCCACATGGGGAGGGATGAAAGGAGGAAGAAGGAAGGAGCTTTAGTCACACCCCTAAAGTCCCAAATTTTTGGCATATTAAATAAACAGGCAGAAGTGGGTGGGGGAGACATTCCAAGAATAGGGAAGAGTATGAACAATGGTTCTGAGGCAAGGCTATGGGGTGTGTTTTGAGGGGTTGCATGTAAAGAGGGGAATAGTGTAATTAAATGCTAGAAAGTCAGGGAGGGTGCCAGCTCTTATAGGACCCTGGACTTGACTTGGGAAGCCAAATGAAAGCTGAGTTTCCCTTCCAGTGTTTAGCACCAGAAGAGCTCAAAACAGGTTACTTAAGCATTTCTTCTATGGTTGAGTCCCCTCTCAGATTAGTTTCCCATATGGCAGACTCTGTATTCAGCAGTTGTCAGTACTACTACGGCTTTGGTGGAAATCAGCCTCCTGATTTCCCCTCATGAATCCACAAATGCTGCCCCCATTTCTACTTCCCCTCTACCCTGCTTCTGATCAAAATGCCTGTTTATGTGAGACCTGCCATCCTTCTTTATCTCCTCCAAACAGATTGCTTTCATATTAAGTGGGTTGTTATTAACTTTGTGATCAGCTTACACTGGCTTTATCCAGGCAAATCACCTAAATCAAGGGGGAAAGGTCAGTTTCTGAACCTTCTGTCATGCCCTGGGGGGAAAATGGTCTAGCCATTAAATTCACTGAGGAACCCAGAAAACCTAGGAGTAGTCAGAAGTATTCTTGGGGGAATTAACCTCTGTAAATATTTATATATTCCTTGCCAGAACTTAACATAGAAGTTATAAGGAAACATAAGCATGGCGTAAGCGTATCTGGAGGAGGAAAAACATGCGAGTTAAATTCCTCCTTTTCCTCCTGCCGGCCCCAATCCTCATGAAACAACAAAAATGCCAGTGTCCAACTCTAAAAGAAACAGCTGTTCTTAACATAGAAAGTTGTCTTTGTTCAACATCGAGAGGGTCCAAATAGAAGCAAATTCACAAGCAAACAGAAACTTCCATGAAGTTTCTGAAGAGAGATGGGAAGCCCCAGGTGCAGGTACCATCAGTGATGTCATCACAGCATCTGTGTCATGGGAAATGGAAAGTCTGAAGCTTCCTTCACCTGCCTTTGTCTACATGCAAGTTTGTTGCCCAATCCCATGTGCAGGCCACATTCCAGTTCAAGAGCTCAGGTTTCCATTGCTCTGAAAGATTTTTGGTCCCCAACACAGGAAAGGTGGTTAGAAGTCTGCTTACTAGAACACTGACAGTCTGTTGGAGTGAAATAAAGTGGGGAAAGGCCCAGATCAAGGATTTGGGCCATGTGTTCCATTTTTGGTGTGTAGGTCAGGTACGTGGTGGTTAGGGTAGCAGGGTGGAGTGTCTCTTTCACAAAGTATTGCTTCAGGTCTATACTGAAGAGGCAAACTGATGTGAATTCCAGAGAATTCCTTTGGGTCAGTTTCCTTCTCCGTAAAGTGAGCAGATTGTGCTGAATATGATCAATGAGATCACTTCCTGATTCTATGATTCTATCAGGATTCTAGAGAGAGGGATCTGTGTGGAGGAAAAGAGTGGTTTTATTCAAGAAAGGATAAGAAATGGACAGTGGTGTCCTCAGATAGAAGAAAGTGAGGGAGGTCTAAAACAGTGTGTAGACCCTCTGAGGAAAACTGATGACAGGACATGAACAAGAGTTAGGAAGAGTGGGCAAACATGGATGAGTTGTGAACCGTGCTGTAAGGGGTAATTCTCATAACAGTGGCATCGCCAAACATTTGCATGTTTGGAGTAAGAAGAGTCTACTATGCTAATTGCCTCCATTTTCTCATTTTCCACTCATGTCTCAGTGCCTTGAAGTCAGACTTCCCATCTCATTGCTCAACTAGAACTGCCTTTGTCAAGGTTACCAATTTGTTAATTACCACATCCAATGGCTTTTTCTCCTTTTGATCCTCACTAAAGCAGTCAGCACTGTTATCTGTCTTCTTCTGGACTGGGTGCCTTTTCCCTTTTATCATGGACCTCTTTGGCTGTCTGATGAAGCCTATTAACCCCTTCTTAGAATAATATTTCTAAGTGAATAAAATACATAGGATTAGAAAGGAAACAAATTATGTTGAAATAGTTTCAAAAATGTATTTTTTAAGTTTACACACTTTAGTTTAAAAACCTGCCTTAGCCACTCCTTCTTGAGTTTCCATGACATTGTTCTCCTCCCACCTGTGCTTTCTCTCAGTCTCTTTCCCTGGATGATCTCACTTCCTGCTTGAGGTACCACAGGACTGTATCCTAGGCCTTCTTTTCTCATTCAAGTCTCTTGCTTGGTGACCTCATCAGCTCCCAAAGGTTCATCTATTATCTCTGTGCTCAATATTTCCAAATCTCTCTGTGGTCCTAACCTCATGAACCTCAGTCCCATACCACCAGCTGCCTTGTAGCCATCTGTAACAATATGACCTATAAGCATATTAAACTTACCATGTTCCAGACAAAATTCTTCATCTTTCACCTCAAACCACCCCTTTTCCCTGACTTTCTTATTTCTGTAGATGTTCTCACTATCCTTCTAATCATCTAAGTTCTCAACTTTGGAATCAAACTTTTCAACTCTTTACTTTGCACTTCAACTTTTCACTCTGCTTTACTCCTCAGATTCAGTCAGTTGCCAAGTCTTATAGATCCTACTTCCACATCTCTCAGATCTGTTCCTTTCACTTTACTCATATAACCATCACCTTTTTTAAGGCTTTATCATCTCTCAAATGGACTGTTGCAACAGTCTCCAAAATAGTCTCTCTGGTTTCAGTTTTCCCACTCTCCAGTCACGTTCCATTTTCAATAAACATTAAGGCCTTGTGCTAAGAGCAGAATAGGTCTGGCCATTTGAATCCTTCACTCAAAAACATATCCTGACCTCCCTAGTATGACCTTTTCCCAAATTACTTTGTGACTCTTCTGTATATATTCCATATTTACATTTTCTACGTATATGTTGCTTTCTCTCAGTTGAATATAAACTCCTTGAGGGCAAGAATTGTTTTATTTTTCTCCATCTACAGCCTTTGTGCAATTCCTGGTAAATAGTAGACATTTAATAGTGGACTTGTTGAATAAATGAATGAAAAATTACAAAAACTAAGATCTGAAGTGCTTCAGCAAAGTATTAGACTGAAGTTACCCTTCCCTACCCCACCCTAACTCTAAGATTCAGTGATAACCATATTCTATGGTGAGGCTGAGATTTTGTTCCAATGAACTTTTTTTTAAAACATAGTCAATGCTTTTTAATGAATCCAGGCTCTCATAATCATCCTGTATGATCTTGGGCAGAGCTCTTCATGGTTCTGAGCTGAATTTTCTTTATCTGTTAAATTGAGGCTGAAGACAATGGCCTCTAAGGAGGCTTTCCAGCTCTAAAGTCATGATCTATGACTGGAGGTCTTACTGTTGTGGCATTCTATTGGTTCTTAGGCTCTCACTCCTCCTGTGCAGGGTGGGGTAAGCTTGCCAATCTTTTATTGTCCGAGAAGTGGGGAAGAAAAGGAGAAAAGGGGAGATTTATTTAATCATTAGTTCTGTGTGTGTGTGTGTACTATATCAGTGAAAATTATTATGATTTGACATTTTCAGAGTGCTTGAAAGTTTACAGAATACTTTTAGACAACTAAATGGCACAGTAAGAGTACTTGATTTGGGATCAAAAAGTTCAAATCTGACCTCAGACACTTACTAACTGCACGACCCTGTTCAAATCCCTTACCTTCACTGTTTGAGAGATCATGATAGAACCTGCCTTCTAAACCAACCTTTGTTTAGAAGGTCAAATAAGATCATGGATATAGAGCACTTATAAATGCTAACTATATTATCATCGTTATTATTTTATATACATCGTATCATTTAATTCTCACAATGACTTTGTGAGCTAGGCTTTAAAGGTATATTATTGTCACCACTTTACAATGAAGAAACCTTCAAGGCTCAGAGAATTGAAGTAACTCACTCATGGTCACCAATTTAATAAGTGTCCAAGGTAGGATTAGAAACCCAGATCTCTACTCTAATATACTACCAATTATAAGACAATAAAGAGCAACAGACTTTTCTGATGGGTGTATGTGTGTATACACATGTTTATATATACACAGTAATATACACACATACATACATACACATGTATACTTATGTACACACTTATATCTATTGTTTACGTATATACCTACATGTCTGTGTCCACATACACATATGATTTCACTGGTGTGAGAAACTGATAATGTGGCAATTCATTCCAGCAATGAAGATTAATAGCTGGTCTGTAACTTATAGTCTAGAGCTGCCTTTGTAATAAGAACCAAATGATTTTTCCAGGGTAACAGAGTCATTGTATGCCAAAGGCACATATTGAACCGAGGTATTCCTGACTCCAAGGGTGTCTTTTAATCAAATATACTGCTAATCCAATACCTGATGTTAACACTGATATTAATTTTGTTCAGTTGTTTTTCAGCCATGTTTGACTCTTGGTGGCCCCATTTGGTATTTTCTTAGCAAAGGTACTGAAGAGGTTTGTCATTTCCTTTTCCGGTTCATTTTAAAGATGAGGAAACTGAGGTAAACAGGGTTAAGTGACTTGTCCAGTGTCACCCAGCTACTAAGTGTCTGAGGCCGGATTTTAACTCAGGTCTTTCTGACTCCAGACCCAGAATTCTATCCATTCTATCACCTAGCTGCCAACACTGCTATATAGCCATAATTAGTAAGGCTGGTTCAGATTAGCATTAGGAAAAAGGAGAAAATGTTCTCCAAAGGTAAGTTTTTGCTTTTCTCTTTATACCTAGTGCTTAGGACAGTTCCTGACACATAGTAAGCACTTAATAAATCCTTACTGACTTGAAAACAGGGAAACTTTTTTTTTTAACCTTTAGTCAGGTCCTCAAACCCTATGAAAATCATTTAGAATGAATAAAGCAGCAGACTAGGACTTTTAGCCAACATAGTTGCCTAAATGGAGGCAAACAGCCCAACTTCCGCATACTTACCCCTGCAGAAACCTAAAAATTGAAGCAGACTGAATAATAATCAGGAAATCCAATGAGAAACTGCAGTGACTTCATCCACTCCAGAAATGCACAAAAAACAGCCAGAATTTCACAGGCATTAGAAAAGGGGGCTGCCAACAAAGACAGGGCAGGCAAACAGGATAGCATCCTCCCAGCACAGACAGAGCCAGGCCGGAGAGAAATGTTGCCTGTGAAGTTCTATATTCAGAGGGAGCAAGAGCAGAGAACTCCCCAAAGAAAGCTCCAGAGTGTTTGGAAACCCACAGTGGTGACCTTGGAAGCAAGTGGGGGCTGCAGTGAAGAGACCAGTCTGGTAAGGCAGTGTTCAGGCCTGGTCATCCTGGCTATGGTCCTACTGCAGATATTTCTAATATAATTTCCTTTTAGAAATTATTATGACATCTTTGACAGGTTGGTAACATAAACTTCACTTTTAAAAAAAGCCATAATAATCCCAAGAACTCAAAGGAACTTTTAAGTATCTGTGGTAATATTAAATTATAACCATACCTGGAGTTCCAACCAAGAATTCCTTCAAAATGTTCTGGTCATATCATGTGTGTGGTTAAATGGGGAGTGGGGGAGGATATGTTTTATTTTTGTTAAAGTTTCTTTTGCAAAAAAGGAAATTCAGTTTTCTAATGTCCCTATCACAATGTCCTGAAATGCCACTGGGGGCTGTGAAGAGGCAGTTTCTGACCTCCCAAAGAGACCAAGTCAGCACAAGAACCCAAGTTACCCTGGGCAAAATCAAACTGTCCCAACCATCCCACCCAAAAGTGTAGCATAGGACAGAGCTTAGCCCAGGAACAAAGCCCCAATTTAATCAGTTAATAAACATTAAGCACCTATTATGTGCTTAGGCACCTACTATGTGCTAAGTGCTAGGGATATAAAAAGAGGCAAAAGGCAATTCTTGTCCTTACAATCTAAAGGGGAGATAACTTGCAAATAAATATATATACAGGGTGAACTATATATAGGTTTTTAGTTGGGACTTTAGTTGGGAAGTCAGTAGGTGGAGTAGAGGAGAGGGAGCATTCCATGCATAGAGAATGGCCATAAAAGATGCCCAGAGCTGAGAAATGGAGTGTCTTGTTTGAGGAACAGCCAGGAGACCAATGTCACTGAATCAAAAGAATATGTGTCAGAGACCAAGGTGTAAGACGACCAGAAAGATAGGAGGAAGCTAGGCTATGACGGGCTTTGAGTGCCAAACAGAGCATTTTGTATTTGATCGTGGAAGCAATAGGAAGCATGGCTGGACTTGTGCTTTAGGAAAATAACTTCATGGCTGAGTGGAGGATGGATTGCAGTAGGGAGAGACGTGAGGAAGGTAGACCCATCAGTAGGCTATTACAGTAGTCCAGGTATGGACCACTGATGAGGTGATGAGGCCCTGTACTAGAGTAGTGGCAGTTGTCAGAGGAGAAAAGAAAGCATATTCAGGAGATGTTGTAAAGGTGAAATTAACAGGCCTTGGCAACAGATTAGATATAGGAAGAAAGAAATAGTGAGGAATCCAGGATGATTCCGAGGGTGCAAGCCTGAGCAACCGGGAGGATGGTGTTGCCCCCTGTGTTAATAGGGAGGGAAGGAGAAAGCGGGGAAGGGTTTAAGGGGAAAGATAATGAGTTCCATTTCGGACATGTTGAGTTTAAGAAGTCTTCTGGGTATCCAGTTTGAGATGTCTGGATGGCAGTTGGAGAGGTGAGAGTGGAGAGTTCTGCACGAGATAGGTAGATTTGAGAATCAGTAACATAGAGATGGCAATTCAATCCATGAGACCTGTACACCAGATGAAGTTGTACAAATGGATGAGAAAAGGGATCAGGGCAGAACCCTGAGGGACACATACAAACTAAGGCTGGAGTAAATCAAGCTAAGAAAAAACATCCACTATGAAGAATTATTGTACATTTAGAGATATCCCAAAATCCAGGCTAGGGAGAATAGTGCCATTACTCTTCAAGAGACTCAAAGTAAAAAATGGATTTTCTACAAACTAATAAATACCTAGAAGAAATGGAGCGAGAGGTAAAAAAATGAATTAAAAAAACCACAAAACTGTAGAGGAAAGAACTAGAAGGACAAAAAAATAACAAAAATGTTAAACCCTTATCTAAGGGAATCCCTGAAAATTGAAACAGACCAAACAGAAATCCAGAATTCCATGAAGACAGCAAGGAATATTAGAAGAAAATCAAATGATTTAAAAAAAGAGAAGATTAATATAGGAGAACTGATATCAATTATAAGTGACCTGCAACATAGGTCAAGGAGGAATAACTTAAAAATCAGTAGACACACTGAAAACCATGACTTCTTTAAAAGTCTGCACATTATATTTAAGAAAAGCATGAATGAAAACTGCCCAGATCTGTTAGAACCAGAAGGCAAAGTGGAGACAGAATCTACCACCAATGTCCTCCTAAAAGAAACTACAAAAGGAAAAGACCTAGGAACATCATAGCCAAAATCCAGAGTTTCTACGTCAACAAAACAAAACAAAACTTTCTGGAAAAGAGTCCAAGTACTAACAAAGTACCATCAGGATCAGAGAAGATGTGACAATTTCACAACTTTTCCTATAAATGAGAGATCTTGGAATACAAGACAGGCATATATGTGCTTTGCAGATATTGCTTTTTTTTTTACACACTGAAGCTTTGTGGCAACCCTATGTCAAGCAAGTTTATCAGTGCCATTTTTCCAACAGCACATGCTTACATTGTGTCTCTATAACATTATGGCAGTTCTCACAATATTTCAAACTTTTTCATTATTATGTCTGTTATAGTGAGCTGTAATCAGCGATCTCTGTTACTATTATAATTGTCTTGGAGCAATATAAACCATGCCCACATAAGATGGCAAACTTAACTGATAAATGTTTTGTGTTCTGACTACTCCACCAACCGGCCATTCCTGTCTCTCTCCCTCTCCTTGGGCTTCCCTATTCCATAAGACACAATAATATTGAAATTAGACAATTAATAATCCTTCAATGGCCTCTAAGTATTCAAGTGAAAGGAAGAGTCAGTTTATGCAGCAAACTTTATTCTTGTTTTTTAAGAAATTGCCAGAGCCACCTTAACCTTCAGCAACCACCACTCTGAACAATTAGCAGTCATCAATATAAAGGCAAGGCAAGACCGTCCACCAGCAAAAAGATTACAAGTTGCTGAAGGCTCAGATGATGGTGAACATATTTTTCAATAAAATTTTTTTTAATTAAGGTCTGTACATTTTTCAGACATCATGCTGTTGTACACTTAATTGACTTAATTAACATTACTTTTATATGCACTGGGAAACTAAAAAGTTGATGACTCACATTGTTGTGATATTTGTTTTATTGTGGTGGTCTGAAACCAAACCTTCAGTATCTCCAAGGTATGTTTATATTACAAAAAACAAAAGATACTGGCTTACAACCAAGAATAACCTGCAAAGCTAAGTATAATCCTACAGGAGAAAAAGTAATTGTTAATGGAATAGAGGACTTTCAAGAACTTCTGAAGAAAAAAAAACAGCTGAGTTGGAACTTTGAAATACAAGAATCCATCCAGATCTAGAAAGGGAAATTTCTTTGAGCAATTGTATTGTATAACAATGGCATGCTAATAAATATTCTAACTTGGGGAGATTGTACTCTATAATGATGGCATTTTAATAGGAGGAGAAGAAAGAAACAAGGTCTTCAAAAGGTGCTAAGGGAATTAAGGAAAAAAAATACATGACACAAAGGGTAGATTGGTTATATTCTTAGGGTTTGAAAAAGGAATAAAGAAGGAAGAAGTGTAAAAAAAATATACTAGTGTAGAAAGGAGGAAAAATTTGCTATTTCTTAAATTGTGGTATATCAAGAAGGGGTAGCAGAACGGGCATCGGATAACATTCAAGTCATAAATAGCACGAAGAAGGGTTGAACACACACACACACACACACAGACATACACACAGAGTCTTGTATAAAGGGTTTGGCGAAGGAATGCATCAAACTCAGTAGGGAAGCAGGTGGAATAGGGAGGGGATGGTTAAGAGGAAGAATAATACTGGAGAGGAAAAAGTTGTGACCAAAAAATTTCCTGAACCTGAAGAGGGATTAAAAGCAAAGAACTGAAAACTAAGTTGGTGCCCATAAATTGATTATGATGAATATAACAGAATATTATTTAATTGTAAGAAATGACAAAAGAGACAATTTTATCCTGGGAAGTAGAACCAAGAGAATAATTTATGTAAGGACATTAACACTCTTAAGGACCTTTAGAGTGCTTTAAACTCTAAAGGTTCTTAAGAACTTAAGACTTAAAAACTCTGATCGATGTAATGACCAGTCACATCTTCAGAGGTATAGATGGTGAAGCATATTACCCATTTACTAACAGAGAGGTGACAGGCTCAAGGCAAAGAAAAAGAAATAAATTTTTAGACAGTCACTATAGATTTTTTTTTTGCTTATCCATGCTTATTTTTACAAGAATTTTTTCCTCTTTGTTTTTAATGGGAGGGGGTATTTGAAGGGAGTGGAAGAGAGAGTAAATGATAGTGATGCCCTCAAAAAAGAGGACCAATGAAAAAATTTTCAATGTGTAGAATTAATTCATTTATCATTAGCTAACTGGAATCAAGAAGACTTAAGTTCAAATCCAGATTCAGACACTACTAGCTGTGTGACCCTGGGTAAGTCACTTAACCCTATTTGCCTCAGTTCCATATCTGTAAAATGAGCTGGAGAAGGAAATGGCAAACCACTCCAGTATCTTTGCCAAGAAAACTGCAAATGAAGTCACAAAGAGTTGGACGCAACCAAAACAAAAACTTTCTAAGGTAGGGTTATTTAAAAATTTTGTTTCCCATTTCATTAATCTCAGTTTATAATTCTATAAATATTGATCCATTTCTTTTAGATTGTCAGTTTTATTGGCAATATAGTTGGGCAAAATTGCCCCGAATTCTTTTATTCTTTATTGATTGTGAATTCACCTTTTTCATTTTTGATACTGCTCATTTGTTTTTGTTTTTTTTTAATTAAAAGAAATTGAATAAGCTACAGTTTACTCCCAAAGGCAAAAATAGGACCATAGGGATTTTAAAGTGAATTCTACCAAATATTTAAAGAACAATTAATTTAAATACTACATCAACTGTCTGAAAAAATACAATTCTGCCAACTTCCTTCTCTGACTTAAATATGGTCTTGATACCGAATCCAGGGAGAGTCAGTAGAGAAAAAGAAAACTAGACCACTCTCCCTACTGAACACTGATATAAAAATTTTTAAACAAAATATTATCAAGGAGGTAACGCATCACAAAGATTATGGACTATTACCAGGCTAGATTTTTAACAGGAATGCATTTACTGTTAGTTCTCTGTCTGTCTCTCTCTCTGTCTTTCTCCATCTCTCTCTCGGTGTGTGTGTTTGGTTTTCCCACCTAGGTTGTAAACTCCCTGAAGGCAGTGACCCCAGTGACTTTTTATCACCCTAGTGCCTAGCAGAATGTCCTATTATAAATATTTGCTAGCTGATTGATTCCTGTATGGATAGATAAGAAAAGTGCCCCCAAAGGAAAGACATCTACCACCTGTACAAATACCATTGAATTTGTTTTACTTCTAAGTTTGTTTAATGTATGTGATTATGACTCTCCTTCTCTGACAGATTATAACAGCAGTGACTTAAAAACAGCCTGCAGAAAGCATGAGCTTTATGTGAGCTTCCAAGACCTGGGATGGCAGGTGGGTTCTCTGGATATTGTAGTATGCTCCAGGAAAAGACCTTCCTTCTGTGACACCCAAATCCTATGGCAATTCACAAAGATCGATAGCTTTGGAGTACAGGTATATCCTTGAGAGAAAACCTACAACCTAGTAGATAGTTTTATGAATTGTTATAGCCAAAACCTTCATCGCCCAGGGGTCAGCTTTTTACTGATAAACCTATCCTAACACAGAGAGGTTGGCTTTTGGATGACAGGCTTTCCCATTTGGTAGTACCTGTACTTCACAGACAAACGATGCCACAGGATGAAGCAATGGGGTACTTTTGTGCACCAGAGTTAAAAAAAATTTTTTTTGTGTTGAAAATTATGGAATATCTCTTAAGAAACTGAAAGCAGGGGTGTCATGTCAGTAATGGGGATTAAAGATGTAAATAGTTTATGTCAAGTAGCCGAACAGCATGGATGAGTTCTTCAAATAGTATTGTCACAAACCTGAGGACTAGTGCTACTTTCTGGTATAAAAAAAGGAAAAAACAAATTCCTCATTTAAAAACAAAGGTTTTATAGAAAAAAC
Organism: Notamacropus eugenii; assembly: GCF_028372415.1. Taxonomy (NCBI): domain Eukaryota; kingdom Metazoa; phylum Chordata; class Mammalia; order Diprotodontia; family Macropodidae; genus Notamacropus; species Notamacropus eugenii. The sequence continues at coordinate 178,543,292 of NC_092875.1, forward strand.
CTAGGACATGTCCTAGGGTCATAGAAGGGAGACTTTTGGAGATCACATTTACATTAGAAATGGCAAGTTAATAGTAATTTTAAATAAACAAAATTGGAACTTCAATAAGTTAGAATTCAGTTTCTGTAGTAGACTGTTTAGGCCTAACCCACTGCTCTTGTTTTCTTCTAAAGGACTGGATAATTGCACCAAAAGGATATGCAGCCAATTACTGCGATGGAGAATGTTCCTTCCCTCTCAATGCACACATGAATGCAACAAACCATGCAATTGTACAGACTCTAGTGAGTAAACGGATTTGATTTTCTAACTGGAGAATGTCAGGCAACAAGTGTAGTTTGTGACTTTTCTTTTCTTTTCTAATAGGTTCACCTGATGAATCCTGATTATGTTCCTAAGCCATGTTGTGCGCCTACCAAGCTAAATGCTATTTCAGTGCTTTACTTTGATGACAACTCTAATGTCATCTTGAAAAAATACAGAAATATGGTGGTGAGAGCTTGCGGATGTCATTGACCTGAAAGCCAAAATCTCACCTGGTAAAAACCATATGAAATTCCATCCTGGATTCCTAGGTGACATCTGCTGTGAGGAAAGCTAGAAGCATGGCTGAATTTGAGTAGATTGTCAAACAATTACATGTTGGTGCCTTATGGAAAAAAAAAGAAGAATTAAAGGACTTTTCATTGATAAATCGCTCACTGGATAAATAATGTGAGTAGGCGCTGGTTTGTAGGAAGCTTAGTATGGGTGTAACAAGACGGTATGAGGGTTTAACTACAGAAATATATTTGAAAGATTTTCCCAAAGAAAAGTCTGCCAAAATTAGTTTGTTTTAGCTTGGATCAAGCTATTCACGGTGTTAATGCCTGAGAGTGAAGAGTAAAACTTACGGGAATAAAGATACTATTGGTTGTGTAAAGCTAATGTATCAGTCTGTCAAAGGTAAAAGTTATAAGTAAATTAGGCTGGGGGACAAATTTTACAGGGAAATCATTGGTCTTAGTCTAATTTTTTTTTTTTGTTATGAATTAACCCTAACACCCCTAGGCATATCTGGGGGGTTCAGGAAGTGCCTTGTTTTAGAGAATAATTGCTGTGTATGTTGGAGCTTTGCTGGTGTGAGAATACTTATTTCAGTCAAAGAAAACTTTTTCCCATGCCTCAATCCTCCTACTAGAACTCCTTTCCCTTAGGTCTGAGCATACACTGAATTTATATATGTAAGTACTAAGCACTTGGCCCATCTTCCTTTGAGGTGAATCTGGAGTGGGGGGATGTACTTTTAACAGTTGTCTTCTTGACAGACTGTATATCTTGCGAAAATAGTGTTATACCCCACCTTTAAGAAGATCTTGTTTGAAAATTACAGCAGTTGATGGAAAACTGAATCTAGCAATCCATCTATGTCAGTGAAGTAGGTGTGGTTTTTTTTCTTATTACAGAGCATACATTATCCCAGAATCAAAAAAAAAATTTTTTTTAAGGTGAAATTTAAAGTCTGTACAGAAGCGAGCAGAAGGTACCCCCATGCTTTATGAAGTGGGTTGGGTGATTACACTGTTGAAGAAAAGGAACCACAGTCTCAGGTAGAGGTGGTCAAGCTAAGATTAAATCTTAGATTATTTTTAAAAAAATCTGTTTTGGGCAACCATGTAATAAGAAATCTGTTTCATGCTAAACTGGTTAAACAATACATTTATGATCTATAACTATTTGCACTTACAGTTTTTTGTAAATATAAACTATAATTTATTGCCATTATTTTATATCCATTTTTGCTGTATCATTTAAAGAAAGACTAGACTTTTTTAAAAAAGAGTTTATTTAGAAAGTTTCAGTGTAAACAAATTGTACCACTTTGATTTTTTTTAATACAAGATACTCATGATGCAAAGCTCCAGCCATTCATGAGGATTGTGCTTCTCTAGACAGTTTTTAAAAATCATTTGTGAACCAACCATGTGTGTTTAATAAAGACTTCCTTAGGCAGAGATGGGTAAGATGGTCTAGTTAATTCTCTGCTTTAAAGTATCAGAAAAAATATATATACATATGTATGTAAATATACATACATATGTAAATATATATAATAATGGGTAAGACTTCTTGCCACCTGTTACCCTGTGTTAAATGAGATATCTTGAACTGGAACAGAGAAAGGGAAAAACTGGTAAATGGGGGGAAGTTAGGATGACAGGGAAGAAGAATTTTTAAAAGGGAACTGGAAACAAGGTGGCTAATCAAGATGTAATTAATTTCATGGCAAATAACACAAGAGAAACAACTTCAATGAATTTAGTCATGGAGCTGCTTATTTCCAAAAAGACTTACACACATACCACCAATTCTTTGGTTCTGGTCACAAGGGGCTTGGGGGGAGGGATTAGAGAAAAGCATACTTGAACATCATAGAGTCATCTTTCAAGGCAATACAAAGTATCCATATTCCAATTAAATTTCTTAAAGGATCACTTAATTTTTAGGAAGAATTTGGAGAGGTTACAGTTAGAGCTGTAACTAGCAATTTTTGGCCCACGGGGCAAGAAGCACAAAATGTGTGTTTAGGACAAAGTACAAAATGAGCCCTCAAATCAACTTTGCGAATTCAGTGTGAAAAATAATACATATAATTAAATGAATTTAATTGAGCAGGAGGAAGCAAATATTACAGCAGCATCTAGCTTAAGTAGATGTGTTAAATTTTTGTGCCCTTTAAATTTCAGTGCCCTGTAACAAAGCCCTGGTCAGCTTATCCTAGCAACGGTTCTGCATTTAAGAACCCTGCAGCAGTATTTCATGTCCTTATGATCACACTTAGTTGAATGATCAAACAATAGGCCCCCCTACTTCTTACTTTTTTCAGGTGAAGAGTATAATCTGAATCTTCATTAAGGAATTAAAAAATTTATTAATAGAATATACTCAGGGCTACTTTCAAAGTTTCCTAAAATAGCCTTTTTCCAAGTTTAGGAGAGCTTTAAAGATACTTTTAAAAAAAAGGCTCTTTGATACCTCTCCTACTCCTCTATGAGTAGAATAACCAAACTTTAAAGTTTGAGAATACTCCAGCTTCAAGTAAAGAGAAATGAAGCAGTGTGATTTTTGCCCCATCAGGAACAAATGAGAGAATCTCAAGTAACAATTCACATGACATGTAGAGAGACACATACACACGTATAATTATGGTATCACATAATCTTACTCAGGCACAGGTTAAAAGTACCATCACTTGTATTTTGGCTAACCTCCCATGATGAAACAGGAACAGAAACGAGAATCCCATGGTGGTGGCATTTCAGGATCTTCCAAAAGTGGGAGTTTGATTTTTAAACTCTTTTTCAAATGAGTTACCAAAAGTCTAATTAATAAGTGGTGAGTTTTACTTTTAAAGACAACAACAGGAGTTCTACAGGTTCCCACCTTTCTAGCAACTGTGAGCAATTCACAAACTATACTTTGGCAGCTGCTTTTGACCAAGATCATCCTAATGCCAAAAATAGTCTGCTGATTCCCTTAATTTGATTTTCCTCACTTCTATTTATGTCTTAAAGGAAACCATATGAATTTCATCAAAGGAGGTCAAAGGGCAGTTATTGCTCTACTGCCACTGAAATTATTCAGTTTGCACAGTGACTATTTGTTAGATAGTTACCCAGATAAACCTAATAAAGAATCAGTACAGTGTGCTGGCTTAAAAAACACGCGCACACACGTAAGATATAACAAATTTAGTACATTCAGTTTTCCAAATAACCACCATTGGAGATCCAGTGACATTAACATGGATTAACTCCTACAAGTTGAGCATAGGAGAACAGTCAGGGAAATGACTCCCAAAGGAGATTCTACAGTTCATCTTTTGCCTGTCGCAAAACAAAGTTGTGTAATGTTTCAAGGTCCCTAGCTCCATTGTGTTCAGTAATTTTTTCTCCTGCACGGAAGAACAGCAATGTTGGGTAGCCTCGTACCTTTAAAGATGTAAAACACAGAAATGCATGTTTTAAAACAAGTATTTTCAATCATACACAAATCACTTCCTAAACTAGCCAATTACGTTCAAATTAGATGAATCTTCTTTATGGTCAGAATCTAAAGAAGTTCTTTAATTTTTAAAATAAAGCAAATCTTAACAGACATCTTCAAAAACCAGAGGGGTGGAAATGTTTACTCACTATTGAATTTAAAGGACCATTAAAGAGAAGGCAATAACTCATCCTAAAGAATACAACTTTTATGTCCCATCACTTACTCTTTAGGCATGTCTAATGAGTTCTGCTGTACAGTTGTTTGGTAATGTCCATCAGTCAGAAAATGGAAAAAATTATAATTATGAAACTTTTATTTGCAATTTAGAGATTTTTTAAAAACTGCTAACAGAGGTTTTTCTTACAACAAAAGTGTGTTAAAGAAAACAGGATCTATTATTTTGTAAGGAATAAATGTATCTTATTGGATGTCCTAATAAATCTCAGATTTGGAAGGGACCCCAGGGGCCACCAAACTCAACTCATCCCTGATCAAGACCTCATTCCCACAACCCATTCAATGAAGTGGACATCTAGCTTTTTCCGTGGGGGAAGCCCATTACCTTCCCAGGCAACCCATTCTTCTGCTGGATAGCTCTAACTGTTTCTCCTTTCATCACATGGAAATCTGCCTTTCTACAATTCCTACCCATTGGTCCTCATTTTGCCCTCTAGGGCCAAGTAGAACAAGCTTAATCCCTCTTCCAATTAATAGCCCTTCCAAAAAAATCAAAGACAAATGTCACGTTCACTCTAAGTCTTCTCCCTAACTGGATAAAGTTTTCATAAGCCAGAGATCCCCCGTAAATAAATAATCCCTTACATTGGGCTTAGATTTATTGATGGACATGTCGTCTTATTAGTTGTAACAGTCTTGAAGAATAAACTATCAGAGTGTCACGATTTTGTACAAGCATTCATCTAAATATATGTAAATTTTGAATAATCTGAGAACTAAGCAAAGCTATAACTATAACAAAGATATTGATGAAATCTAGCAGAAAAAAAAGGAATTGATGAAACATACAATATAGTCCCATAGGTGGCACCACAATCTAACATCGCTCACATTTGGTAACCCTTGGTGGTAAGAATTTAGTAACAATTGGTAACAATTAAAATAATCTGGGACTCTTCTGAAAAGTCTTAGACATACTCTTCTTAAAACTACAAAAAACACATATGAAGAAATTTCCTCCCATTTTTTAATGGAGGTAAAGCTATACACAATGGCTTTTCTTTTTAAAGCTTCTTTTGATTTTTAGGGAAAATCTCCTATCTAAGAGGAGAAAGAACAAAAAAAGGAAGATTTTCAAAGAGAAATAGTGTATCTGAAGTGTGCTGGGCCCAGAATTTCCTAAGTAAGGGAAGTGAGTAAACTGAGGATAAAATCATCTGGCTTTCTTCAAATTTCAAGACATCAATGTCTAGATTTATGTGAAAAGCTTTAAACTACTTATACTTACCGAATATTTGCTACAAATAGCTCGTTCGACAGTACAATCTACTTTTGCTATCTTGACTCCTGTCAAGCCAGGGAATTCCTTTTTGGAGAGGTTCTCCCATGTAGGAGCCAGATTCTTACAGTGACCACACCTAGGAATAGGATAAATATCTATTTTAAACATTCTGGATTCAAGAGTCACTTGAAATTAATTTTTTTGCCCGTGCAGCTCATTTCTTTTGCATAGCATAATCAAGTTAGGCTGAGAAAATTGTAAGTCTTTAAATTCTCTCTAGGGCTACACCTGTACTTTTCACATCATTTCTTTTCCCTTACTCTTCCCTAACTCTCCCCCTTAGCAAATATAATTTTTAAAAAAATCTCCCAAGAACTTCAAGGAATTCCAAAGATGAACCTAATTCAATCAAAATTACATCCTGCACTGATTTTTATTTTGTCAATCAAAATTATCTAGCTGGGTATACCTGAAAGCTGTAAATTGTACTTGACAGTACTATGACTTTTTAACCCAATTTGTTTTGGTTTGGCTTTGTGATCCCATTGGTCTAGGCAGTTTCTGGGAAGGACATTCTACCAACACAGATCAGCAACTGCTCTGCAACTTACAGACTTAGAGATTTGTTTAGGGGCACTGACAGGCTAAGACATTTGCCGTGGGTCACACAGCTAGCAAATACTTGGAGCCAGGTCTTCCTGCCTCTGAGGCTAGTTCTATGTATTACACCAAGCTTCATCTCAAAGCTAGAAGGATGAACATAAAAAGCACTCAATTACATCTCCTCCCAATTTTGTTGTTTTCTCTATCAGTCACATAAGATTATAACATCCCCTTATTAGCAGTAGCAGAAGCAGATCCTAAGCACATCAAGATCAAAGCTCCCTATAAACTATGCAACACGTGGGACAAAATTTACCTATATGAGTCTAAAGTGCTGACAGATGAATTGAAAAATATGTTCCAGTATTCTAGCACTTAATTCCTAATGAAATTCATTTATAGCTGCTTACCATGGAGCATAAAACTTGACAAAAGTTATTCCTTCAGCAATTGTGTCATCAAAGTCCTTTTCGGAGAGAGAGAGCACAGCACTCTATCAAAGGAAACCATGCAAAGCAAAAATCCTTTATCAGAGTATGGCAGTTATTAATTAACTTTTAAAAACATAAATAGGATGATTCATACAATTTGCTACCTTCTTACTCCTTGAATGGTATAAAAATATAGGTACCCACAGCTTACATCTCACACCAAAGCTTACATCTCACACCAAACACACACAGTGAGTAAAAAGTCATTTAGTAGCATCCTTAGGGTAAGAATTCTTGTACTACTACAGTTCATACAGGATCCAGGAACAGGAGATATTAAGAAAGGACCTCTCTTCTAAACAGCAAACCTAGACTGTTCCAAATGGTTGCCCCAACAGCGTGACAAACACTAGAAGGAAAACAGCCATAAAGGTGTTCCCCTATGCCTGGCACCAAGTGAAACTGGACTGGTTTTGGAGCAGCTACAGAACCTGAGTTTGTCTCTAAAATCTAAAAGCCAGAATGTTTTGCCAAAAAGTTGGAAGCATCTTTGGAGTTGTCGTGAGGTTCTGAAGTAAGATGATTGCAAAGTGGCTGCTAAACTTCAAGGCAAAATACAAGCGTGGTTATTATTATCATTGTCATCTTTTCGGTGAATAGCAGAAGCTACTTTTTTATATTTCATAGGATGCCTTTTTCTTCCTTAAGCTCAGGTTACCTCTGCCTTCTCAATGGCTCTGAGAACATCCATGTGCCTTCCTTTTCACCACACAAAGCACAATTCCTCCATACATAGTATGTTGGCTAAAGGGAAAACAGGCTTCTTTTTCACTTCTGAATTCACAAGAACTCAATCTGAGAAATGCTACTCTTTCTTTAAGAATAACTCACATATTTTGAGGCATATAACCACAGGAGATGTGGACCAAAATGCTCAGAAAAACAAATTGTATCTACCAGCAAATTGCCTCCATAAAAATATACTAGTTATTTTAAGCTTTGGCTAGAGCATCTAAGTAAAAATGGCTGTAAGTGAGTTTATTTTACAGTGACTCTCTCTAGACAAGACTTGTATCAAGGATTACTTCAAGATACTTCTAAAACAGGTCTTCAGTTTCCCCCAGGAGGGCAAAAGGGATAACACAGCATGTGGATTCAAGCTAAAATGCAATAGGCTGTTCTGTTTTGAGTCTGGAAATGAGTAATATATTTCTGTATTAATGTTGGTAGCTAAAGCAGAAGCTTTGTGGAAAACTGAAAAGATTCTGAAATAAAGAACTGCCAAGTTGGAACCAATGTGAAACACCACCATATTTTTTAAAGTCCATAAATATTAAGTCACTCACTGAACAACCCACTTAAACATGTGGAAAACTTTCTAAATAAAAAGAGTTCTGTATTTAGTGAAAATATTAATAGTATATAATTATACACAGTTAAGGATGACTTTTCATAGCCAACATGACACATACTCATCTAATATATGTGGTCACAATTGCAAGATCATCTGTTTATTTCTCAAACCAAGATGCCAATTTTAAACTAAGATACAGGCAGTCCTCAGCTTATTAACCCTTCATCTATGAAAGGGGAGCAAGAAAGCCTAAGGGGAAACTGCCCTTTGTTTCTTAATTTAGAACGACCTAGGCAGGTACTTTTACCTGATGCAAATATGGAGATTTAAAGCTTTCAGAACCTAGTTTTATCTCCTACCCTTCCCTCCAACAAAGAGAGTTTCCCTGTTTTCCATGTTGGGAAAGATGAAGAAATGTTCCTGAAACACAACTGAAGACTGAAATACATTTTATCATAGAAATAATGTTAAAATAGTGGTTAGGTACAATGGCAACAGTGTTACTATCTACTTCAAGAATTTTATGAGCTACAAAGGATTTCTTTGTTAATATTTGTATGAGGTGCTTAGCACAGTGCCTGGCACTGGTTATGTAAATCTCAGCTTTCATTAGAATTATCATTATTATTTTATGCTGCACTATTTTGATGGAAAAATGTGTCCTGTGTGCAAACTTATAGTTTACAACCCAGGTGAGAATGAAGATACCACTAATTCCTACTGCATTTTATCTTGCTCCTAACAAATTTTCAGGTGGAAATTTATTTCACATGTCGCTATCTCCAGAACACTGCTGCTTTGTGAGGCTGAATGATGAAAATTAGCCTGAGATTACAAATATCCTGAAAATACATTTATCCCCTAAACCTAGTACATAAAAATGGAGAATCCTCAATATTTTTTCTCCATGACTTACCAAGTTTTTAAAACAAAGGCTTTTAACTGATACATTTACCACTCAAATATGTACAATCAGTTGAACAAAGTTATTGGTGTTTAATTTTAGTATAGCTGATGACCATATTTATTCTTTCCAGATCACTAAATTACGTTTTTATCCAAAAGGTTGAGGGGAAGTGCTGTATAGGGGCAGAATGGAGTTTCCCATGCATTGTTCTGTGGCACCTACCTCAGGTTCTGCAGCGAGTTCTGGGGCCTCAGCAGCCTCAAGAGCTTCTGAGGCTTCCCCTACAACACTCCGTAGCTGCAACTCCACATATTCTTTTAGAGAATCCAAATCCCTTTTTCCTTTGTACTGGTCAATCTACACACAATGACATATTACACAAACATTTATTGAGTCAATTTTATTTAAATAATCAAGTCTTGGAGGATTTAATTAATCAAGTCTTAACAGTTCAATTGAAGGCTCACTCTTAGTAATAAAATCCCTTGCATTTTGAAAAATAAAAATATAAGGTATGTAATCAAGAGTTTATTATTTTGGCTGTGCCTTTAGACCTCAACAATATTTTTCTTTCCTTTGGTGAGTTGTATACAAGTCATAAAACTGGTAAAATCCTGCCGAATTCCTTCATGCTGATGGGTATACCTTTCAAAGTAATTTAAAGATAAACCAGGGACAAATCATGGACATCAGATCTGCAAGGACCTTACTATAACCAATACCACCAAAACTGTGGTCAGAAGCAGTCACCATGTAACTGCACTAGAAACCAAACTACTTTAAATATTTCAAAATATTACTAGAACTGACAGTTGAATGGGAAAGCTTTACTTCCCACATACCCAAAATAATTTTTCATTTTTTCATTTGTCCAATATACATAGTCTTTCAGACCAGTGCCCAACTAAGATTCCTAACTCTCTTGCAGCTCTTTGGCCCCTTACACACTCATCCCCAGTTCAAATCAGGATCTGAACTTTAACATGATGAAGTCTCACCTTTTCACCATTCCTAAACCACAGAAGTGTGGGATAGCCACGTACTTGATTTCCAGAGCAAAGCTCATAATGTTGTGTACAGTCAACCTAAAATGCAAATTGAAGTCCAGCATTAATTTTATCACTAAGTAGAATGTCACACATTAGGTACCTGAAAGTAAAATGTTGAATGATTTCTCAAAATTCAAACTCTACTCTTGAGAGGGACTCTTTTGTGGAATACTATAGAGTCCTTAATTCTATTAGTTAAGTTCATCAGTAATGGAGTTACAAGTCTCATGCAGTGTTTTCCAGTCACTCTTCAAGGCTACATATGAGATCCAAATATTTGAGAATGGAATGGACACACGCCATGAACTAAAGGCTTCATTCAGTGTTATAAAGATTATACTTGTATGTCATTTTAAATCTTTAGTTATTTTGTCCAAAGCGACATTCTGCTTCTTATGATATGCAATCACAAAGACTGAATAAATGGGATAAAGTTGATTTTAGATTATTTTAAGCAGGCAGAAGGAATTAAATAGAAATATCTTTAATAAAGAAAATCAAGCTCATAAAGCCCCCCAATACACACAACAAATATGAAAGCAATAAATTTGTAATATGCAGCATGAACATAGTATTTTGAGAAAAAACTCTTCCAAATGAATGCCTATATCATTAGTATATATTAGATAAATTATAGCCTGTTAAATATCACTGATTAGATAAGTTAAAATCTCATGTTTAGTTGTTTCAAAGTATATTGATCAGTGATAAAAGACAGTTTTCATCTAAAGAGCTAGAAAGTTCTTCACCAACAAAGAGTTTTTGTTTAATTTTGTAAGTATGAATTCTAGGGGTAGAAAGAACGTGGTACAAAGAGGGGATTTTTTTGTATTTGTCTTACATCTTCACATGTCATTAACATCTGCATTTTATAATCATCCACAATGAGTCATTTAAAGGGCTAAACTAAAAATAAGTTTCAGTGTATTTTAGACCTATAAATGCCAAAGGAAAAAATATCCAGTTAGTTCTCAGTAAATAAAAATGGGCCAGCATATCAAATGGGTAATTTGCTCTGCAGAAGTCAGTATTACTCATGCATACAAACCAATCTCCATAGCTGATTATGTTTCTAAATAGTAGTAAAGAAAAATGTAGTATCAATTTTAAAATAAAAATAAAATTCACATGAAAATACAAACAGAAAACTCAAGTTGGATAAAAATCGTTTAACTACCCTGAAGTTCCTTTGGAGCCCAAGATTTTCCAGAAGAAGCTGCATACCTCTTTCTTACTTCTCAATGAAAAGTTGAACAAGAAAAAATACAGTGTTCATAATTCAGAAAGTCCTTCTGAACTCCCATCAAGTTCTTAAATCAATTATTAAACCTCATCTCCTGGATGAGATCAAACGTGGGAAGTATCCAAGTCCATCAAAGGAGCTATGTCTCCTTGGAAGGATAATTAGGTCTTCGCCATTCAGAATTGTCCAAGTCTTCCAATTAAACAAAGCAGCAGTAGCCATAATTTATCTGTACATTGTGGAAAAAACCCGTAAGTTGACCAGCACATCATTATCTGTTACAGTGAATTATCAGGTGACAGATACACTAGATGTTAAATAAATCAAGTCAGTGACTCGCAGTACATAAAATGAATAATATGCTACTTTGCTTAATTAATCCTGCCAAAAGAGGGATATCTTCAGTTTAAGAAGAGCTTTCACCTACCTTGCCAATCTTGACAGCTTCTGAATGTTCAAGACTTGAAGCCAGCTGTTCCCAGGTTGGAGCCAAAGCCTTACAATGGCCACACCATGGGGCAAAGAATTTGATAAAGTGGTTGCCTTTAACAGAATGTCAAGAAATTAGGGAGAAGTGGGGGGAAGGGAGCAATTTAAACCTTTAATTTATGTAATAATAAATTTAGTTAAAGCTAAAGACAACCATCTGTAGTGCCAATGCAATATTCGCAGTGCCTACGGCAGCTATGAATATGCCAGCACAATTTTGAATTGCAGAATGTAATAGATTCTCCACATGGAAAACAGAACCAAAACATTTATTCAGACACCAGAAAACCAAATCCATCATAGCAACAAAGAAATCTATACACAATAACAATGCAGGGAACACTACCAGCCCCAAGCCTTCCCACAAACCAGTTCCCTTAAACAAATCACAAACAAGCTCTTCCACTCACATTAGTTTCTGCCTGCTCTCTTTCCCAGCTCTGACTCACTTCCTGCTCTGCCTATTCAGCAAATTCCTCCCGCCACAGGCTCCACGTGACTCAGATTTCCATGTGACCCAGGCAGGTCACATGGGCCTCTTAATGGATAGGGAAGATATTTCCATTTAAATTACCATTACACCATCCTGATATTTAATAAACCTCTAAATTTACTGTAATTCTAATAATAGAAGGCAGAATATGTAAAGTGACTATCACTCCTTCAGCCAGGAAAAGTATAAATAAACTTATAAGTGGTTTTTAAAATGGAATATTGTAATCTAGGTTCTGCTGAGCTCATCAGTCCAGGAATTAAACTGTCAGGCTTGCTCTTAAAAGGATGTTAAGCTATGAGTAGGAAAAATAAATTACTAAAAGTTTAAAATATGCTTCTTAGTCCTGGTATAGAAATACTCTATCCTTCTACTCACTGAATGAGGTATCATTTTAAGATCATCAATGAGGAAGAAAACTGGGAAACACACTTTTAATAAAAGAGCATCTATCATTAATCCTCAAGGCTGACACTGTAAAGCTTATCCAGACAGTTTATCCTGGCAAATGAATTCAGTGACTTCTATTTTTATACTGATGATAAGGTGTAAAATTATAAAAGCAAACAGAAAAAGGATGTCTACAAAATTAATAAGACCTTTATTGAGAAATAAATATCAAGAGCCATCTGCACTAACACAAAACCTAGTACTCAAAACACCAGAGAGCCTCTCTGTTAGTAACACTCTCCCTGAATAATGATGTAGACCACCTTTACAGCAAGACTGTTCAAAAATAATGAGCTACTAAATTATATAGTACATCATGGTTATAGGACCTTTTTCACATACAATGTATCAAGTAATAATGAGATCTTTTTGATGCTACAATAACAAAAATTCCACTGGATAGGATTCACAAAAGTCTAATCTTATACTCAAATAACCCGTATTGAGGAACAATTGTAGGGAGGGGCAGGGAGGGAGGGAAAGCTGCTGTGAATCTTTTTCTATTCATTATATAAACTGACACTGCAGATTTAGTAACTTTCTATACCAACTGTACAGAAATTGAACATCCCATAATATTTAACCAACATCAGACTGGGGGTTAATTAATTTTAACTGGAAATTACAATGTTAGCCTTTGGTCATCAAAAATTTTTAATTATATCTTCATGAGGATTTCTGTCACCAGGGTAACATTTACTTTATCATGGAAGTCAATGGGAAAAACAGGGTTTATTTTGGAAAAACTGTCTTTGCAGCCACCTTTGCCAAAATACATCTATAAGGCAAAAGATGCTTGTATAATAAAAATACCAGACATTTTGATAAAATGTGTATGTGCACATATCTTTGCATATGTATATGCAAAGATAAACTATTTCACTCATAAATTTCACACAACATATAAAAACTTGTGTGTCTAAACAAAAGAATAAAAGTCACATTTTTATCACAGGTCAGCAAAGTGTGATCTGCTTCCAACTAAATGTTACTAAAGACAATTTGTTCATCTTTTGGTGATGTAAGGATGGATTACCAAGCACACAGATTAAGCATGTTCTTGGCTAACACCATCCTCCTTGCACTCTCATATGTGCAGAGTAACTATAGATAGGGAGCTTAAATGGAAGGAGTGAGAGGTGGGGGACTGGGATGGATGGGGAGGGGGAAGAGAGGAGAGTAGTATCTGCGCTTTTCAGAAATCTTCCAAAGAGTCAAACTGAGCAGAGGAACTCGTGATATCTCACCTCTGGCAGATAGTTCAAAGGGATGAATTCCATCATACATTCTACTCAGCACTCCTCAGACCCTGGATGCCCACAAATGTGAAGAGAACACATGCACACATTACCTTCTGCAACATGTAGTTTGAAGTTGGCTGCCGAGAGCTCATACAGTCCCTGCTTGAGTTCTGGGGCTATTGGCAATTCTGGTTCAGGCTCTGGTGCCTATTAAGCAGCAACAAAGTAATTAGAGTTGTCTACATAATAAATAGTAAAGACAATGAAATCTTGTAGGTACAATCTAACTATAACTTCTCTGGAGATCCACTTCTTTAACTACACTGTATTGATAACTTGCTATTATGCCATCCTTGTAATTCATGTCATTTGTCCCCCTCATGAACTATTTTGGGTGTTTCAGTAATTAAACCTTCATGACAGGTCCATTCTCAAATGCCACCCTAGGTATCTACATGGATGACTATGGATAGTGCTTATTTATGAGTACAAAGAACTTCACATATAATCTTTTCATATATCACATATAATGACTTCACAGTTAATCTTTTTAAAAAATCCTAATAGATAAATAATGCAAAATGTGCTAGCTTTTCATACCATTCCAAGTGCTACAGGCACACAAAAGCATGCCTAAAAAGGTAATGCTCAAATACCAGATTGAATTGCAATCAAATGATGTCCCGTGCTACACAAGTTATTCACAACACAAAATCCAGAGGACTACAAATTTTTAAATGCCATTTGGAGGCTTAGTATCTGTGCCCTTTGGCAAGCAGCAAAGTAGCCACTGTCACACCATAACACTCAAGAAATTTTAATGGCCAAAAATACATCATTATGAATTATACTACTTCAAGATACTGATGAAAACAACACCACACTTAATTTTTAAAAGATACTATATCAAAATGAGTGCTTCAACTTGTGTATTAAATGAGATATAATATGTGAACCTAAAAATTGTTAGGCATTATTGAGAACAGGAAAAAGAAAAAAAGAGCATGGCTTAAGAGTTTTATATTAATTATTTCTATGAATTGTCCCCAGTTCTCAAGTTTGGACAAAGAAGAACAGAGGTGTTTCGTTTTCTTTTTTAAGAAGCTAATAATAGCTTCTGGTTTCTAAGGTACTTTGAGTTAAAGACTGACTGGCTTTTAGATTTATCAATCTCCCTCTAATACTAAAAATGTTTATTTTAAAGATTTTAATTTCACTTCAAAATAAGTCACTTTAAAGAAGAACAAGGATATTTTTCATAAAATACATCATTCAAAGTTCAAAGCTACGTGAAAGTTACACTTGACAATATCAAAATTTGGCTACAACTAAGATATAAATTTACTCACCAGTAGTTAAGGTAGAGTTTTTTTGTTGTTTTTTTTTTAAATAGTCTAAAACTGGTTTAAGTTTGACAAGTTATATCTGTTCTCCACCACACAGCATTGAAGGAATTACTTTCATTACATCTGTGTGTACTGTATATGGTGCCCAATGAATCTCTTGATGAGTACAATTACTACAGCAAACTGAATGCCACACCAAAGATTTTCATTTTATTGGAGGCATCATATGGAATACAACAAATTACAGGGCCTCTAAGAGAAAACTGAGCATCTGCCAAATAGTGAGTCATACATTTGAAAGTTATCTGTTAAAAGAAAGCACTCAGCTTTGTTTAAATTCAAATTTTAGTCTAAGTCCTGATGGCGTCATCCTATGGAGATGTTTAATATAAACATAGATTATCTTCCTAGTATCTCACCAATTTAACTAAAAAGAAACTTGTTTACTTGCCCTCATGTAGGTCTTATTTTATCCAATGCCCAAAGAGCACATACCAAATGGCAATACACTTAATACGGACTTGTGGACGATAATAAATTTATAACTCTGCATGTTAATGCAAAAAAGCAAGGGTGGGAGGACCATGTAGATTTTTCAAATAATCAGTGTATATTTCTTTATGCATGTTCTATAACTCAACTGTAATATTTTAGGGAAAATTACAGGGTTTTTATTCTGTATAAAGAGTAATTACTGCATGTTGAAGAGGGAATACATATTTCAAATATGAATTGGAGTGGATGACTTCTATGTTACCTTTCCAGCTCTAAAAGACTATGATTTTTATGAGTTTTAACCCTCAATTTCCTCATCTATAAAATGATGGGGTAGGAAAAGATGGTTTCTAAGGTCTCTCCTAACTCTATCACTGTATGAATTTCTGTAATAATCAGATTATGAAAGGCTTAGCACAGGGTATCGTAGGGAAGAGCTATTCAAGTAATAATAGATTAGGTTGGATTAGCTTATCAGCAAAGAAGACTATGAGTCAGGAAGGAGAAGAATGGGAGAAAATATTAATTCCATAAAGCAGTCCCTACTTGAGATTCCTATGACAATACTTTTTCATACTGGATAGCAGAGAGATTCAGAAGTCTTCACAGAATTCAATTTTTGCCGAGAGCTAGGATTGTTAGTTTACAATATGTTATAATATGATTTGCTTATTTACAAGATCAGTGACTTTTAAATGAAAACAAAGGTGGCTTATACATTTTGAGAAGTGGCATTGTACAGTATATATCATATTGGAGTTGAAGTCACAGAATCTAGATTCAGAATTCCTCTCTGCTACTTACTACCTGTGTGAGCTTGGGCCAGTCAATTAACATTGCTGAGCATCAGTTTCTTTAGGTTTAAAAAAAAAAAAAAGAGTGGAGGGCTTAATATTAGAGAACTACTAAGGTTCCTTCCCACTCTAAATCTATGATCCTAGGATAATTATCCATCTAAATTTACTGACCAGTTTCATTACTATTCAGGAAAATAATTTAGTAAAATTATTTTCCTACTGGAAAACAAAAACTAACTCCTTATATAGGAACACTATTAATTTGACAGATGAGGAAAGAAAAGTTTCTTATATACTTACAGCTGGCTCTTCATTTAGTGTCTGCAGCATCCAATTTTCCAAAGTCTGGAAATCCCTGGGACCCTGGTATTTCACAGCTTCTTGACCTGGTTTGAAAAACTTTAAGCTGAAAGTTAAAAAAAAAAAAAAAAAAAGGAACAGATAAAGAAATAGTAAATATGTATATATTTTCAAAACCACTTCGAATCACTTCAAGATGCTGCATTTTCTTCCTGAGGACCAAGTATGTTTTCTAATTATTTTTAAAAAATAAACTCTGATGTCAAATTTCTAATAAAGTTTTAAAGGAAACAAAAAGCAAAAAGTTGGATAGCTAAGGAAATTTTTTTATTTATACAATTCTCAACTTTAAAGACATAACCTATATCTCATTCAAGCATCCCAAATAAAAATAAGAAGGCTGAACTTTTGTGTAGACCTAAAGTCTAAGGTACCAATTTTCATTTGGCAGAATATTTCTAAGTTTACGTTTCAAAACTGAAACTGAAAAGCTCAACTTCCTAGGTTTAGATATGATTTTCAAAATTGGTCTAAAAACATCAACTGCTGTTCATAACAGGTCAGCTATCTGCTATTTCATTAGCAGAAGTCACAAACAGTTGCATCAGGCTGCGGTGAATTCATTTTCTAAATACTTACCCTGAGATCAGAGATTCAGCTAGTTTTCCAAAGCATAAATCTTGAATACATGTAACAAAACTGCCTTTAGCAGCAAAACTGCTCACTGAATTGTTTGTGCTGTCTTGCTGAAAGACAACCCCAACACTATAGATCATCTAAGAGATTTGCTTCCTTTCATTCTGCAGTGTACTTTATCACATAAAAGAAGTCTCATTTCTACCAGATGCATTTGATCCTGAAGGGATTTAGTCGAATTAGAGGGACAGTTCCTGTAGTAATAAGCAACAGATTTGAGACCATGAAACTAAACTAATATAACTTTAGGGACAGTTGCTGATTACAACCATGCTACTATTTTGTAGGGTGAGAAAGAAATTTATTATAAATAAAACTCATTAAGAGAAGTTGACACTGGTGAAGACAAGGGATTACTGGATTAAAAAAAAATACTGTCTAGAATATGTTCAGTTTTTAAAGATTAGAAAACAAGTTATAACTGGCTGTCATGTCATATTAGTAAGTGCCAGCTGTGCAATACAGGAATTTTAAGTGGCCAATATGAACAGAAATCAAAATTCCTAGTTTAAAATGCTTACTACCTATTAATCTCAAAACAAAGATAAAAAGAGCTTGAAGGAATATGAATACATTAGCTGAAGTAGGCAATTAATTTAATATTTATGTGAAATTTAAGTGAAAAAATGAGGGTGAGATGAAGGATTAGATCACTGGCAGACTGTAAGAATAAGTGCTGGAATCTTTCTGTCCATTTTGTGCCCAGAGGAAAGCTGATGCCCTAACCTGTTTTGCTTTTTTCTTTCACATAAAATTGCTAAAATCTATTTTTAAAAAAGCTCTTTCTAAAATAAAGTTAGCACTTATATAACTTTGATCAAACCGTATGCCATTTGTGTCTCCCTATGCCTTTCTCCAATCTTACGATAAATTAAAAGCAGGTTAGACAATTCAATTTGCCATCACTGAACTCATACATCTAACTGTTACTACAGTTCTCAGATTAGCAAGTAACTTACAAGAGACTTTTAGTTCCTAGAGACTACAATTAAAATGCCAAATTTGGACATTCTGGTCTCAACCTAATCCCTAATGAACAACTGTCTCTATTTCTTCATTAGTCAACGGCTCTCTGATAACATTACAGGATCACAGATTTAAAGCTGGAAGGGATCTAGCATCCAGTCCGGCCCCCTCATTTTACAGAAGAAGAAACTGAAGCAGAGAGAGATTGACTTGTCCAGAGTCACTTGGTTGCTGTCTAAACTTGGATTCAAATTCAAATCTTCCTAACACTTTATCTACTTCATCAGCCAATCAGATGACAACATCCTAACCAGTACTTCCTAAAGTAAGGGTTCTGAACCTGGAGTTCATGAACTTTTTTTAAAAATCCATTCAATTTTATTTTATTTTCAGTTTCAGATTCTCCCTCCACCTCTCCCCAACCCCAACCCCAACCCCAACAAGAAATATAAAACCTATTATGAATATGAAGTCATACAAGACAAATTTCCATATGCCATGTCCCTACCAAAATAAAAAAAATAATAAAAAGCAAGAAAGAGGACAAAAATGTTTCAATCTGCCCTCTGAGTTCATCAGTTCTCTATAAGGGGATGGACAGCATTTTCCCTCATGAGTCCTTTAGAACTGTGGTGGATCACTGTGTTGACTGAAGTTACTAAAGTCTTTTTGCTTATTCTTACAATACTGTAAATTGTACTCTTGGTTCTGCTTACTTCACTTTGCATTAGCTCATATAAATCTTTTCCAGTTTTTTTCTGCAACCATTCCCTTATATAACACAGTCCCCACTGATGAACATTATCCAAATGATGGGACATCCCCTCAGTTCCCAATTCTTTGCCACCACAAAGAGAGCTACTATAAATATTTTTGTCCACTTTTTAAAAATCTTTTTAGAAGTATAGCTCTAGTAGTGGCATCACTGGGTTACAGGGAATGCACAGTTTTATAGCTTTTGGAACATGGACATTTGGAACATGAAACATTGCTTTCCAGGAAGGTTGGACTAGTTCACAATTCTGCCAACAGTACATTCGTGGACCTATTTTCCTAAGTTTATAAACTTTAAAAATATTTTTATAATCTTATTTTAATATCTGGCTTCCTTTGTAATCCTATGTAATTTAAATCCTACATTTAAAAACATTATTCTAAGGAGTCCATAAGTTTTCACCATATTGCCAGAAGAATCCACGACAAAAAAAGGATAAAAACCCCTGCCTTAAAGGGAAGGCATAATTCTACAATATACTGTTTCCCTGCATGGTGAGCATACACAAAGATTTTAATGTAAATTCCTCTATGATCCTGGGCAAGTCACTTAACCTTCTTACTGTAAAGTGAGAAGGTTGGACTAACTGGCTTCAAAGGCACCCTTCCAGTACTATATCTCTGATTCTCTAATTGGAAAAGTCGCTGTTTTAGGGAAAATAATGCTGATGAACTTAAAACACGACCCCTTCTCATGCCTCAGAGATGTTCGATCAAAAGGAAAATCCAATGGTTATTTAATGAAGCATTTTCTTAAATATATTACAAAAAAAATTTAAATAGATGCAATAAAAATAACTTTTCTCTGGCAATGTGGAATGCTTGCTTAAATTTAGCATCTACTAACTACAAAACTACAAAGGAAATTACAAAAAGATTTAACTTAGAATTTAGCTTCATCTAGTCAGCAGATGGGTATGGAAAAAAATTGAAAAATGTCACCAACACACATCCTCTTCTACTCACGTGGGATATCCTCTAACACCCTGTGCAGAGCACAACTCAGTATCTGCTGTGCAATCCACCTTTGCAACATAGACTTTAGCATTGTCCATGCTATTGTATTTATCTCCCAGGTCATTCCAAGTTGGCTGTAGCCTCTGGCAGTGTCCACACCTATAAAGAGATAAATGATACACTGCTTATTAACTACTGACAATTTAAAGTTTATGGTCTTTACTCAATCATCTTAATAAAAATCCTGGAAAAGTATCAGTGACTAACTTGAAAAATAAAGTGATTATAGGGGAAAGCCAAGTTTTTGCTAAGCAATAATTCAGACAAAGGGTTGTGTCTGATGGCACCTACTGAAATTTGCTGTCTATTGCTCTGAAGAAATGCAAGTAAAGATTTGCTATACTAGTACTAGCCAGAGAATGTGTTCATCCTATTTTTCCAGTAGTGTTGCTGATTAATGTACATTAATCCCCTATCCACACTCTCCTGTGTGGTTCCTCTTGTGACCAAGAGTATCAGCAAGATAGCTAGTTTGGAGGAACCATCTGTGATCATAAAAGAGGGCAAAGCTAACTCACCCTCATGAGGACTGGTCCCCAGACCTTGACTTCATTACCATGTTCAGTCTCTCCAGCTGAACTGGCCACAGAGAAGCTAAGTGTCATTGCATAAGGTCTCCAAAAGGAGGACAGACAGCTGTAACATCTTGCACTATGGAGCTCAAAGATTAAAATAAAACCACAAAAAATCACTATGTTTTCAACATATAATAAATCCTTTAAATCCTTAAAGTGTTTTTTTCAAGGAACAACTTACTAATACCAAATTTTTAGAAGAGTAATGAAGCACAATTTACTGTAAATGAAATCTTTTGGGGGTTTTATCGTATAGCATTTTCTCTCTTGAGAGCAAATCTTTATATTACTACTCAATAATATATTGTTATTATTAAATAAAAGTTTTTTTTAACACTACTGTCAAAAACCACAGATCTCTGTTGGTAACTTGAAATGAAATAATTAGAAGAAAAAACATATTCAGGACTGATTTGGGGGAAATATCCACATTTCTGAAAGCCACAAAAGATGATAAATTATTTAGTGTCAAGTCCTCAAATTTGATCTTCTCTCATCTACTTACCAGCTGCCTGTTGATGAAGAAGATTCCAAGTTAAAAATTAATTTGTTTTAAACGAAATTATCACTTGCACTATGTAAACACAGCTATGTTCTTCTGTCAGCACATCACGATACGCTGCATATGTTCTTCACAACTTTACTTAGACTAGTATTATGTCTTAATCAGTGGGGCTCATTTTTTGCCATAAAACGCTATAGATACAGCACCCAAATTACAAATGGGTTTGAAAGTTCATTTCTAAATTGGTCATTTTTAACTTGGAATATTTTCCAAGTTAGTTCCCAAGTCACAAAAGCCTATTTATTTAATAACATGACTCATCTACAGTACTAACATTGCTAATCTGAGTTTTAGAACCTGGGAAGAAGTAGATAACTTTTCTCCCCCTTTTCCTGGTTATCTGCAAAATATTAATTAAGATGGACAAAGTTTATCATTGAAACTCTCCTACCCCTCCCCAACCAGAATTTAAGCATTGGAAGGGATATCAGCTGACATCTATCTAGTCCAACTGATAATGGAAAAAGATTTCTCACTCTAACATATCCAAGAGGTCATCCGGCCTATTCAAGGACATTCATTCCCACTCCTGGATAGCTCTAATAGGTAGGTGTTCCTTAAATCAAGCATAAATCTGCTTCTTTGAAAACTTCCACAGCAGTAGTCAAGCTTTCCAGCGTTTCCCACTGTGGCCCTCATGATTGATATTCTTAGCTAAGCTTTCAGAAGAAAATAATTCCACTAGCTAACTCTCACTGAATAACTGATAACTAGTCTAGTAGAAGCATTTACATTTTGAAAAGAGATGTTTGCTGTGCAGAATTAATTTCTAATTGAAGGAATTTCAGTCCGCATAGAACTAAAAAATTTGAGGATGAGAAGAACCATCACAAAGGCATTCATTCCAACTATGGCATTGGTTCCAGAGGTGGCCCTCTAGGTCCTCAAACGTGGCTGTGACTGAAGCCAAACTTCACAGAACAAATCAAAGATCTGACTGCATTCAAAGGGCTGCACAAGAGGACATAGAGGATGACATGTAGCCAGGCTCGAGGCCATGGTTCCCCATCCCTGGCACAGATATGCCCTCCTCAGTCCAGCTGTTTGAAGCTGTTCTTTCTCCCCCTATGAACCCAGATTCTCTAAAAGTCTTTATTGCTAAAACTTTTATGACAGTAAAAATTTGGGAGTTGATACTGGGGGTATATTAAATGTATGGGTCCTTCTTAATGTAGAATATAAGTTCCCTGAGGGAAAAGAAAGGACTGTTTCACTTTCATCTACGCTAAGCACAGTTGCACAGTAATCAATAAAGGCCTATTGATTGATAAGTGAATTTTATCTTTTCATCAGTTTTGCCTTTAGTGGTTAGTACTTCAATAACATAACAATTGATCTGATATCACAGTAACTGTAGGAACCTAGCAGTGATGATACCATCCTAAAGTTATCTACAAAGACTAAATATTTCATTGGGAATATTCAATTTAATTGGCAAAAGACAGTTTCTAGTACACCTTATATTAAACTACAAGAGAAAAGAAAATGAGGAATCATACCTCATTACTGCACTAGGGATAGGTTCAATAAGGTTTCATTGGGAGGAAAAATGTAGTAGGGTGATGTGATAGAGCAGAATATTAGTTGTGGAATCAGAGGACCTGAATTTTAAATTCCAGCTCATACTTAAATGTGTTGGTCCTGGGCAAGGTAACTCTATGTATACACATTAGGATCCTTATGTGTAAAATAAGGGAGGATGGACTAGTCTGTATGGGTTCTTTTCTAGATCTAAATCTATAATTCTATAATCTGGGGCACTAGATATAAAATAGATACTGTGAAAATTTCCATAATTCTTACTCCTTAACTTCTGGATGGTAGGTTTAGAAGTGCCAGTAATACAAAACACTTCTTTTACAGTCCATTCTCTCTCCTCCCTTACCCCACAAAACAAACAAAATATCCTCAAACCCGTAAAGACAAATATATATTGGTTAATAATTTGCAACTAAGTCTTTGCAACGTGGCTTGGGCTAATAAAAGCGTATCATGAATTCTGTCCGTGTGTATTCAACTCCTAAACTCCGACCAGGAAGCAAACCGCATCTCCTTTAAGTGTCCCATTTAATACCAGGAAGCCATTAGGTCAAAGCTGAGCCTTTCAGAAGGCAGTCGGAGTTAGAGACCCGAATTTGTAGGAGGGGAGGGTTAAAGCATGGGCCTTGGGGGATAGGGTAAAGAAGAAAGGGAAGGTGGTGTACGGTAAAGGGATATTTAGGAGCTAAGTTAAGTAAAGGAGCTCCTGAGCCTCCCTTCCCCATACACACACCCACAAACTAAGAGTCCCAGGGCAGGGGTTCTCCCTTTCCCTCCTTCCCCAGGGGTTCCTCAGACCGCCAGCTCTTTCAGAAGTCTGGGGCTCCTTGTGCCACGTCAACAGTAGAGGCCCTGAGCCCGGGCCTCGCCCACCCTAGTGCCTGCCCCCACCCCCACCCCCACCCCCACCCCGGGTCTGGACCACGAGGCTGCCACAGTGCCACGATGCCCTGGGGTCCTCCGGCCTTCTCGGGGGTCCGACTGCAGTCCTTTCTCTCCCCACCCCCTCCCCACTCCCCAACAACTCTTTCTCTTCCCGGGCAGGCTGGAGCCAGTGGTTTGGAGAGACCTTTGGGGCATTTACTGGAGCTAAAGGGCTGGAGAAGTTAAGCAATCCTGGGGGCCACGGCGAGGGCTGGGGGAGGGAGAGAGTCTGGGGTGGCAGCAGAGGCAATAAGTGGGCAGGGAAGGGACAGGAAAAATAGGAGAGAGGGGTGTGGGGGCGGGGGAGGGAGGGAGAGGATAGTTTACCAGGGCGCGAAGAACATGACGAAGTGCGCGGCGCTCTGGATGCCGTGGGTGAACATGTCGCCCGTGTACAGGTGCTTGGCATGTGGGTCCTCCTGGTCCGCTCCCTCGGTGCCCGGGGGCTCCCCAGCCTCCTCCGCCCGGGCCCAAGCCGCGAAGCCCCAGCCGCTGCCTCCGCTCAGCAGCAGCAGCAGCAGCAGCAGGAGCCGGGAAAAGGCCAGCCGGCGTACGGGCATGGTGCTGGATGCTGGGCGCTGGGCACACGCGCTCAGTCGCACCCCCACACGCGAGACGCCGCTCCCCCCGCCGCCGCCGCCGCGGGACAGCCGACAGCCCGCCCAGCTCCCCGGACTGCGCCGCCGCCGCTCGGGCAGCCAGGCGCTCCTCCCTCGCCCCTCCCGAGCAGCTCCGCTGCCTCCTCCCCTTCCTTCCATGTCCTCCTCCCTGGGCCTCCTATCAGAGCGGCTCCGGCGGCTGAGCTGGGCCACCCCCGCGGCTGCAGCCTTGCAGGTCAGGGGGCGGCCTCGCCAGGCTTTTCTCCGGGGCGGCACCTGGCGAGGTGACTACCCGCCCAAGGCCCTGGAGAGTGGAGGCGGAGGCTCTGGTGTCCCCTCCCTGTCCCGGTCCTTTCTGTCACTGCCTGATCTTTGGGGGATTGCTCTGGGCAAAACAGGAGGCCCAGCCCATGAAGACGAGGACGCTCAGCACCAGAACACTGACCGCCAGGTGATGATTTGGGGGGGAGGAAGACTTTGCAGGGCACCAGGAGCGTCTACAAAAGTGGGGAGGGTGTCGCACACTGATGAAATCACGGATCTTAAATGTCGCCGAAGGTGGAAGGACCAAAGGTTGGTTCCTCCCCTCAAAACACAAACCTGAGCAGTGAATTCAGTTTAATCTTTGTCTTCAGGAACTGCTTTAATATGTTAATGTACTCAAGTTTTAGTGGAAAGACTGAGCGGACCTAGGTCCGCTCTCCAGGCTTTTGCTTGCTACTTGTAGGTCCTTGGGCGAGTCACTGGGCCGTAATTTCCTTATGAGAAGTTCTGAAAGTCTCTAACGTGCTAACCCTCTATTTTAGGATCCAGAGTCAGGTGGGAGGCAGGAGAAGGACGGGCAGTAAATAAGATCTCTAGGTGAAAGAAATATCATGGCCCTAATAATACTTGTTGTTGTTCAGTCACTGAAGTCGTGTCGCACTCTTCATGTCCCCTTATTGGGTTTTCTTGGCAAAGTTACTGGAGTGGTCTGCCATTTCCTTCATTTGACAGATGAGGAAACCGAGGCAAACACGGTAAAGTGACTTGATCACAGATCACACAGCTAGGAAGTCTCTAGGGGCACATCTGAACTCAGGTCTTCCTGACTCCAGGCCAGGCGCTCTATCCAGTGTGCCACCCTAATAATTGTAGCTCATATCGAGTGCTTTAAGGTTTGCCAAGCTTTTCCTCACAAGCACTGTGAGGTAAAGGGATGCGGTATCATTATGCAGATTTTGTAGATAAACTGACCCAGAGCTTTAATAACGTACCCTAGGTCACACAGGATGACTTGGATCATAGTTTGCATTTATATAAGTTTACTCATTTCATCTTAACCCTGTGAGGTAAGTGCTACTACTATCCCCATTATAAGGATGAGGACTTTCCTAGGATTGCACAGCTAGTTAGTATCTGAGGCTGGATGTGAACCTAGACTGACTCTAAAAGTCCTGTATCCACTTTACCACCTACCTGCCCCCAAGTATGGGAGCAGAGAACCAAATGCAGGTCACCTGTTTCCCATCCATTAATCTCTCCCCTATATATCAGGCGGCCTATATACCAGGCTTACACAGCTACAAAAATTCTGCTGATTCAGGCTAAAGGGGGAAAACTGCCCCTCAGCAAAATTTAGAGAGCACTGAGTGCAGGGTGGAGTTTGAGTTGGAGTTAGTCAAATTCTTGTTTTAGCTTTAGGCTAAGAGATGTGATGAAATCAGTTTATAGTATGAAGAAACTTTCATCTTCCTAGTCTTATTTTTAATGGGAGGTAACAAGACAGGGTGGGGGAAAATAAAGGTGGCTACTTGAGATCCATCAATCCACAAAACCCTAGACAAAAATTTGGAGTGAAGTGCCCAGGAAAATGGCATTGGGGCTTAACGGAAGTTCTCTGAGCCCACGGAAGGCAAATCCCAGATCAGGGACATCTATTACTGAAGTCCCACTGAGACCCTGCCTGCAGGAGACCTGCCACAGGAATTCTTACCTGTGTTTAGGATATCCTCAGAGTCCCAGTCCTTCCTGCTGTGGGTGGGGTTTCCCAAAAGAACTGTGTTCTGGGATTCAATCTAGTGAACAGTCAAGCCAAACCAGTTTCTTCTCTTTGTCCTCTTTTCTTTCTAAAATGTTTTCCTCAGAAAACTTATCCAGTTCTATGGTTTCATTTATCTCTTCTACATGGAAGATTCCCAAATCTATAAAAACACCTAGGTTTGATTCCACATTGCTAACTACTTGACATGTCTACTTGAACATGCCTCTGACATCACAATCTATTTCAGCCAAATTGGTTTATAAAGTGGCCTGATATACTTCCTGAGGGAGAAACATAAGAAAATTATTTTATCAGTGGAAATGTCGTTAAAGAAGAGGCATTAATTATTTGCATCCTAAGAACCCCTGGGGACTTTTTGTCTGAGGATGTAGCTGAAACCTGTGTATGTTGCCTCCTGTACTGGAATGGTGAGCTCCTTGAGAAGAGGGACTGTCTTAATTTTTTAGTATTTATCTGTCCCTAGCACCTAGCACAGTGATTTGTACATTTTAATAGTTAATGGTTTTTATTCATTCATTCATTCGTTATATATGATTGCAACCTTCTGTTTCCATGGCTTTGTACAGGCTATTTCCATGCCTAGAATGGTCTCCTCCTCTCTGCCTCTTACAACTCCTGGCTCTGTTCAAACTTCAGTTTAAGGACATCTCCACACGGGGCTTCTCCTGATCACCCTCCTCTCTCCCCCCTTCCCACCCCCATTTGTTAGTGCTTTCTCTCTGGCTCTGAAATTACTTTGTATTTCCCTGTATACATTTTTATCTACTTGTATTTGTATGTATCATACCCACCCATACTTCCTCTAAAGATCCTTGAAAGTGGAAACTGTTTCATTTTTTCTCTTTCAGAAGTGCGGAACAATGCCTGGCAAATATTGGGTGCTTCATAAATATTTGTTGAATTGAATTGAATGTTGCACATCGAGCTCATCGTCCTCATTCTCTTCCTACCATCCCAACCTCAACTCTGAGCCAGCTTTTTCTGACTTCTCTGTTTGTTTGTTTTTTTTTTAAAACAGAAAGGAGAGGGCTTGGACTTGGACTAACTCCTCAAGCCCTTTTTGACTCTAAGATCATGTGAGTTCCTGTCAAGTTGAATCTGGCCAATGGGTATAGTACCAGAAACCTGTAATCCCTGTTATTATGGGAGGCTGAATTCAGCAGTTTTCAGGCCTCAGTCAGTCAGGTATCTACGTTGTCTAACACCAACATAGTGAGCCTGGGGGAAGGGTGGGAGAAAGAGGGTGCTATACCAAGCTGCCAAGGTAAAGTGAACTACTTCCCTCCCCCTTCCCTGTGCCTCTCAGAAAGCAAGTCAGTTTCTATGCTGACCAGCAATGGTGTCTGCCACACTATGCTTCTATCTTGGATTAGATAGGGACATCCATTCTCGAATGAATGAATGACTGAATAGAATAAAGACTGTATCTAGCCTAGAAAACACATTTTATTGTTAAATGCTTGTTTATGGACGTCTTCCCTTGCTATCCATGCCTGTCCCGATAATGAGGTGACCTTTCTCTTTACCAAGGCAAACTCCTCTACAGTATCTTTGATCTCACCCCCTCCTATTTTCTCTAGCAAATTGCCCTCTCCATCCTTCCCATACTCTCATAAATCTTCGATCTCTATTAGCTGCTTTGTGAAGTCTACAAACATATCTATATCTCTCACACCCTAAAAAAACACAAAACCAAAAACAAAACAACCCATACTTGATCCTGAATCCTTGCTAGTTAACATCCTGTATTTCTCCCCTTCTTGGCCACACTCCTTGAGAAAGCCCTCTACAATAGATGCCTCTACTTCTTGTTAAAAAAAAAAAAAGATTTGGACTTCACCCTGGACCCCAAGGCATCAAGCAGTTGGAGTATGGGCAGCTTCTGGAACTCAAACTGCCCACTGCTTTTATAGATGGGAGTAAAACAATTTACACAGGGCAGCTAAGTCGCATGGTGTATAGAGTGCTGGATCTGAAGTTAGAAAGACTCATCATTCTGAGTTCAAATTCAGCCTCAGACACTTATTAGCTGTGTGACCCTGGACAAGTCACCTAACCATGTTTGCCTTAGTTTCCTCATATGTAAAATGAACTGGAGGAGGAAATGGCAAACCACTCCAGTATCTTTATCAAGAAAACTCCAGATGCCACAGCAAATAGTCAGACAGACTGAAATGATTGAATAACAACAACAAAATAATTAACATATAAGGGTAAAACAATCCTCATTGGTAGAGATGGGATTAGTGTCACCTCAGCTCCTCCCCATTACATCCTCACTGGGAGATGAGAGTAGCCCTCAGGTGACAATGAGATGGGATTAGTCCTAAGGGGCCTGTGTCCTCTCCTGAAGGCTGGTTGAGTACCATACCCAAAGGTTAAATAAGGTTGAGTGGGCCTTGACTCACCCTAAGTGAGTACCTGCAAAGACCTTGGCCTAAAGGGCCTAAGGTCTCCCAGTGCATCCTGGGTCATCTCCAGTCATCCTGATGAATATCTGGTCACTGGATTCAATGGCTCTGGAGGAGAAGTGAGGCTGGTGACCTGCACAGCCCTCCCTCACTCAAAACAAAGTCAAACGCAAGTCATGTCATCATTTCTCCGATGGCATGGTCTTCTTCAGCAATGAAGGACGAAAACAACAAACAAGGTTAAAAAACATGAGGATCACTCAGACTGACAGTCCTAGTGGGTGACTTTGGTACTAATTTATGATGGGCCTATGTATTAAAACAAACAAGTGGCCAAAGACCACTGATTGTTTTTAGGGTAACTAGGTACGAGGATCATGCGTTGCTTCTTCTGCTGGATTAAGGATGTGAGGCAGGCAACACATGATAGTTATGTATCTAAGGTTGTCCACTTAGTAACCTTAGTGTGACTTATTGGAAGGAAAAGCCCCTACCCAATCACTCAATTGGTTGTTGTACACCAAAATATAACTGTAGCCATTAGACTCTGTAAGTTAAATAAAGTCAGTTTACAGGTGTTCAATGGGTAGGGCCACCCACTTACTCTATTCCTTTTGCCACAATTTTGTTCCATGAGGAATTGACTGTTGACATGAAAGTTAGTCAGAAACCACATGATAGGCATATGCATAAACACTGTGGGCAAACCATGACAGAAATAGCAGTAGTATCAGTATCAGTTCATGACACAGAACTAATAAAACAACCAAGATTACAATAGGGTGAATGAAGAAACCTAATATAGCTGTAGCTTTAAGGATGTTAAGTCCTTTGTCAGCATCCATGATCTTCAGGAGTCTGGCAAGTACCTCCTATGCATTGCTAAAACAATTGTGTATGGATCAGGGAAAGTTTGTGGAGGTATTTTTCTTGACCATCTCTGGGTTCGAAGTCACTTATGGAGATTCTCTAGGTAATGCTGCTAAAGCCTGCTAATGATAAGATTTAGTATACTTTAATAAAACATGCCAAAATCTAATCAGATTGGCCTTCTAGTAATTAGCTCATATGGTGAAAACCCAGTTCAAATTTTATGAATCTAATCTTATTAACATCAGAACTATAAGAATACCAAATTAGGACTTCATAATTCACCTGGAACTTTAGTTTTTACATAGCACTTGCTCTTTCTATCTTTACCCAAACTCTGTATCTGATACGGATGTCATCAAAAGGCTGATGGAAAAATCTTAAAAGGATCCATGAAGACCTGATTTGGAAAATGAACTCTTTTGTCCCTTAATATTATTGGACAGAGACTTTAAAATAGGGAAATGACTTCAATTTTAAAATAATTGTTAATGTAATTTTATTCGTATAATCCTTAGTCCAATTTAGAACTTTTTACTAAAACATACTCAAAGCCTGTACTCCCATTACAAACATTTGGAAGCCAATACTTTGTATTTATCCTATCTTTAGATTCCTAACAGTCTAATCTTGTCCTTTCAAAGTTTACTATTCCATTTAATTTTAAAAGCTCTTAAATCTTTATCTTACCCCTCTCTTTTGAAAGAGAGTGAGAGTGTGTGTGTGTGTGCGTGTGTGTGTATGTGTGTATGTATTCCTCATATCATCCTGAAAGAACCTAATCAAGAATCTAATCTTATACATGAATATATAATTATTAGGAAGGGAATGGCAAACCTAAGAACTTATTTATTTGGTTGCTTAGGATATGGAGTTGACCACAAATTCATATTAAAATAGTAAGACCTTTCATACTTGCATCCTATTATAGTAATTCAGATCTACTATTAGCAGATCTATTAACTAATAGATTTAGTATTTAAACAACAACAATAGAAATTTCTGTTGTTCACCTGACTTGTTTATAGGAATTTGTTATGAAAGGAAAATGAGAGACATGCGTTTGATTGAACTTGTCTTCCCTCCTCAACTTTCTGATTTCTAATTTCTGGAAAGGACACTACTGGAAACCTCACATTAAGTTGACATTGAACTGCTAATGACTACATTTTGAGTCTAGTCATTCAAAAAGATCTGAGTTGCTCTTACTGCACTATTGTCTAGACCTCATTTTTCCATCCTTTCCCCAAGCCTAACATCAGGTACTTTATCAACACTATTAAAATAAGGGTAAACTGTATTTGCAGAATTATCCTGATCTCCAGATTTAATAACTGTCCCTCCCCCAAACAGTAAGGTTATTTGGCATGATCTGTTCTTGTTGAAGCCATGGGAGCTTTTTGTGACAATTATTTCTTTTGGAAGAGGTTCACTAGCCATTGTTTTAATAATCCATTCAAAATTTTCCCAGGAAGTGCAGTGAAACACCTGACCTACAGTTTGCAAACTATTCTCTTCTCTTTTCAAAAAGCAGGGTAACATTTGACCTCTTCCAGTCCCTTGACTGTACTCTACAATCTTTCCAATATTACTGACAATGAGTTGGCAGTCACCGCTTGTCGATTCTTTCAATACCTGAGAATATAGTTCATCTTGGTCAGGTGACTTAAATTCTTCGATGGCATCAAAATTCTCCTGCCTCCTAATTTATCTTTTCAACACCAAATTATCTATTTTTATTCTATCATTTCTGATTAAAAAATGTTTCTCCTTGGCAGATAAAACAGAAGCAAAATTAAAATTGAGCATCTCTGCCTTCTTTCTGTTGGCAGTTATCATCCTATCCACCCTGGGTACAAGTCCTTTTCTACTTTGATACTTCTTTTTCTTCTAATATGGCTGCAAAAACACACAGACCTATTTGTTATCCTTATCTCTCCTCTGCTTTGACTCTTAGCACTTCTTCCATTTCTTTACCATGGTTTTATACTTATGTTATCTCCTCTTTGAACCTCTTTAAGCACCTAGTACTTTTCTTTCTCATCAGAATTTTTTCCATTTGTGTTTTCAGAATTTCATTCTTGATAATATCCTATCCATGCTGGGCTAAATTTCTCTGTAGAATTTTAGTCCATGGAAAGCTCTTAACCCTTTGAAATCTGCTCTCCCTAAATCTAGGATACATGTCACACAGCACCTCTCTTCTTGTTGTCTTTCAAAAATTCTGAGAGGTAGTGGTCTTCCTAAGGTTCCCATTATTTTCACCGCAGCAACCATTACCTTATAGAATTGCTCTTTATTGGCTCACCCCACCATTTGGAGGAGGAAATCATAAAGGCAATTCAAGAAATTGTTAGCTGCTTTACTTTAGGCATAGACCGACAGACAGTCAGACAGCCAGGGAGGCTCCAGCAGATATCTGCAAAACTGTAGTTTTTCATCACTGTTCTTGCAACAGCACAGAGCCCAGGCATGTCAGTGCCCTGACTTCCTCATATCAGAAGCTGAGTTGGAACTACTTCCAGCAGTACTGGTAAATGGGAATGGGAGGACACTGGCACCTCTAATAGTTTCCTAGGTCTTCTCTTACACCGTAAGTATGGAGTAGGAGAGAGGAGTCACTGCCTATCTCCCATCCCAGTTGGGACCTTCATTGGGATTTTCTCTAGTTCTCTTCAGACAAGAATTCTTCCATCCTTCTGGCCTTCTCTGGGACAAACAAGGCATCCTGGACAGGATACCTCAGCCTACCCTTGTTTATTGTTAGGTAGTACTCCTTGAATCTTATAAGATATAGCATCTCCAACTTCAAGGAGGCTAAATCTCAAGGAAGACTAAACAATCTAATCTCACGTGTCCTTCAATGAACTCTTCCACTACTGGATACTCTTTCTGGACTTAATACTTGGTTTGCATACTCCTTTCTCTTTACACTTACCCCCATCCACATGATCCTGCTGATGTACAAGACCATTTCTCATCTTAGACTTGTTGCTCCATCATGCCTATTCCCCTCAATTCTCTTCTTACCCTAATGTCCTTCAGATCTGCCTACCCTTTCCATTATGTCTTCTGGAATGCCTGTCCTATAATTAATAAGATTTCTTTCACATTAAACATCTTTATCACTTTAATCTTCTGACTCTCACTGAGACATGTCTTCTTCCTGATAACAACACTTCCCTATAGTACTAGCTATGTTTTCTCTCATTTCCATCAACTCAACTCCCTGCTCCCCATTGCCACTTCTGTACCCTCCTTTGACCACTTTCACTAAGCAATGTCTCTGCCATTTAGGTTTATGCTACAACAAATTATCACCCAATCTAGATCTAGGTGGCTACTATCTATCAACCTCCAGCACATTGTCCTTCCTTCCAAAGTGAGTCCAGTGCCTGGCTCACACTCTTTCCTCCCCATCTCTTGCCCTTATACCAGGTTGCTGCGGCCAGTGTAGTCAGGCAGGTCCAGGCGGTTATGGGGCTCACAGAGCGAGGATGAAAAGACAGGCGGGACACAGCAGTCTGAACAAGCTGAGTTTATTCTAGACATACTGAGCCAACAAATCAGGGGGTCAGGGTGCATATATAGTAGAAAATCATAGGGGTAGTGATTGAGGCATGAAAATAGAACAGATCGTGATAAGTAGCAAGGGAGGCCTCAGGGTCTCTTTTCTAGGAATATTATCCTGTATAGCAGGGGCCCTGATTCCTGGAACTTCAACATCCAAATTCAAGGATGTGCACCTGAGAACAATATATCACTTAACTTCTCAAGTCAGCTATCATTTTCCCTTGGAGGAGGGGAACTCTTGATAAGAGGCTCTTTCAAACCCCTCAAGGTTCTCTACACCAGGTGAATTCAACATACATACTCTCAAATACCTTACCTTCCCAGTTTCTCAATCTACTCAGTTCCATTGATCTCCTCCACTCCACTTCAGCTACACACAGAGATTGTCACGCCCTTTATCTTCCAATCAACCAGAAGTGTTACATTTCCATATTCTCGAACTCTGAAATTCCTTTATCTTATAATAATCTTTAATCAGTCCTTTTTCCCTAACCCTTACAAATCCTGTCTGTTCATTGTTCTCATCATTACCTCTATTTCTTTCACTCCTAGTTCTTTCCCTTCAACCTTTCACTGGCATTCTCCTCTCTTCTTTAACTAGGCACCTTGGAAAGCCAATATGGCTCAACAATATTTTCCACCCTTCATTTCCTTGCTCTCTTATTTTCAAATCACATCTTGCTACACTCTAATTCTTGATTACTCCCACCCTCTGCCTCCTTCTTTCCTATTTGCATGCTATTGCATGGAGCTGGAGGAAACCATGAAATCATGTTGACTGGGCCTACTAGAAATTTATGTGATCTAAACTCAACTGAGCCCTCACTGCAACTAGGAAGGAACTCTATTCTTCTTTTCTCAGTTCACTATCCTACACTCTCTAGAAACTGCTTTAAGCCTTCTCTTAAAGCCTTCTCTTAAAGCCTTCTCTTAAGCCTGTGATAGCAGCTTCTTTTCCCCTACATTCTTAGGCACAGAACTTGCCTCGTACTTCACTAAAAAAAAAAAAGAGGTCATTTGTTAGGAGATCCCCTTTCTCCTCTTCTCCACTCAGATTTTTTTCTATTACTTCCTCCTTCATTCTTGCCTTACTTAGATTAAGAGATGATTCTTTTCCTTGTCAAGACAAAGGATTCCATCCCTTCCAGCAAATTGTCCCAAGGATCATTCTCACTTTTCCTCTAATCTTCAATCCCTTGCTATCTACTAACTCCTTCCCTGCTTCCTACAAATAGTCCTGTGTCTCTCTCATTCTTAATTCTTAAACTCTTACTTGATCTGACCATCCCACTTTGTAATCATCCTATATTTTTCCTCCCAATGGCTAAAATCCTTGAGAAAGAGGTTTCAATGGGTGTTTCTACTTCCTTCTCCTTTCACTTGCTGCTGTACTCTGCTTTCATCCTTCATCTGGGTTCTGACCTTATCACTCAACAGCAATTACCCTCTCCAAGATTAGCAATGACCCCCTAACTGCCAAATCTAATAACCTTGCTTCAGTCATCATCATCCTTGACCTCTCTTAGAATGGCACTGTCAGTCATCTTCTTCTGGATATTGACTCCTCTCTAAGCCTTTGTGACACTGTTCTCTCCTGGTTCTTCTATCTGACTCAAGTTGGTACCTGTTCAGGTTAGATGTTGGGAAGAAATGAAGTACTCATAGGTCATTGAACAGTAAGCAGAAGGAGGTTTCCTTAGCTCTAGCCTAGCAAGGATATCCAAATCCTTAGCTAGAGTAGATGGGGTTCCTTCATGGAAATATGTCTAATCAGCATGATGACTCACATGGTCTTCAAATATCTTCCAAGTCTGAAGGGCACTGGTCTCATATAGGTGGTACCTTTTATGCCTCTAAGTGATCAAGAAGCCACAGCAACACAGCCAGAGGCTACCAGAAAGCTCTGTCAGGAGAGGCATAGCTCAAACCTTGCCCTGTCCCTGGTCTAAATATTGGCTTTGACTCCTTTTAGGGAAAAATTTAACTTAAACTATATTGGAAAGGATCGTTATCCATCTTGTTATATACAGTTCCTGATCATCTCTAGGATCAAATATAAACTCCTTTGTCATTTAAAACTCTCTCCAGACTTCTTATAGTCTCCTCCACAGTCTTTACTATTCAGCTATGCTGGCCTATTTGCAGTTCCTTGCACATGATACCCAACTCCATGCCTTTTCACTGGAGTTCGTTGAATAAGGAGGCCCCTAGACCTTAGTTTCCCTGGCTTCTTCCATGATAGAGCTCAAATAGTCTACCATGCTGGCTTCCTCCTCCCACTGGTGAGTTCCTTCTAGGGGCCCCCATTTTGAGGATGGACCCAGACCAGCCATGGTTCATAGTCCTCCTGGATGTACTTCTAACTCTTCCAGACTTGCCACAATGGCTCAGTTGCCTTCTCACCCTTGAACCTTTCTCATCTTCTGGGGCCTTTCCACTCCAGAACTCCTCCATTCCATTCTCTTTCTCCCACTAGTGAGCTCCTTTTGGGAACTCAAGTCAGTCAACCTTCATTCTTCTCCTCCTCTTTCTCCACCTCTTTTGTCTTTCTAGACTTTGTTACTCTGACAGGATTATGGCACCTTCTTTCCCTCCTTCCCTGTGTTCAGATCTCTCTTAGGTGCTGTCTTCCCCCATTAGAATATAAGCTCCTTGAGGACTATCTTTTTGTTTTTATTTGTATACCCAGTGCTGAGCACAATACCTGGAATATAGTAAGCTCTTAATAAGTGCTTTTTGCTTATCTGCCTGCTTGAAATCCTCCCTTCTACAGGATGCGTTTCCTAGTACCCCCAACTGCTAATGCCTTTTGCATTCATTACCTTGAGTTACTGCGTACGTATCTTCTACATATTTGGTTATTTATATGTTTCTATGTCACCTCCTTATTCAATGAACTCCAATAACTCCCTACTACTTCCAAGATTAAATAAAAGTCTCCTGTCTGGCTTTTAAAGTCTTTTGTAGCCTGGACCCTCTCACCTTTCTAGTCATTTTACACTTAATTCTCCTCCACATACTCTGCCATCAGTAACCCTGGCCTTATTGCTATTCCTCACATAAGACACTCCATCTCCTGATTCCCGATAATTCCACTACCTGTCTCCTATGCTTGGAATGGTCTCCCTCCTCAACACTTTCCTGTCTTCCTTCAGTTCTCATCTAAAATTCTACCTTCTGCAACAAACCTTTCCTATTCTCCAATAATGCTAGTGTCTTCCCTCTGATATTATCTCAGTTATCCTGGATTATCATCCAGGATAATATCCTGGAACAAACTGCTTGTTCATAGTTGCTTGCATGTTGTTTCCCTTATTAAATTGTTTTTCTTTGTATCCACAGCACTTAGCACAGTGCCTGGCACGTGGTTGTTATTGCTGTGTTTGTCCTTCGTTTACGAAGAGGTCCACGACATCAGGGAAACGATGATAAGACTTGCAGTTGACTTTGATTTGAGTGAGGGAGGGCTGTGCAAGGTCACCAGACTCACTTTCTCCTCCAGAGCCATTTGAGTCCAGTGGCCAGATATTCATCAGGATGACTGGAGATGACCCAGGATGCAATGGAAGACCCTGGCCCTTTTGGCTAAAGCCTTTTCAGGTACTCACTTAGAGTGAGGTAATACCAACTCAGTGAATAGGCCTCTTTAAGAAGTGAGTCAAGGCATCATAAAAATGGGAAAGGGTCCCACATGTACAAAAATATTTATAGCAGCACTCTATGTAGTTGTCAAAAACTGGAAGTCAAGGGGATGTCCATCAATTGGGGAATGGCTGAATAAATTATGGTATATGAATGTAATGGAGTACTATTGTGCCATAAGAAATGATGAACAAGAAGACTTCAGAGAGGCCTGGAAGGACTTATATGACCTGATGCTGAGTGAAAGGAGCAGAACCAGGAGAACTTTGTGCACAGCAACGACCACAGTGTGCTAGAGTTTTTTCTGGTAGACTTGGAATTTTGTAATAACGCAAAAACTTCTTATAAAAAAAAAAATCCCAAAGGTGGTTCTCAAGGCAAAATGCCTTCCACACTCAGAGAAAGAAATATGGAAGTCATTCACAAAATGTAGCAGCTCATGTTTGTGTATGTGTATGTGTTTGTGTATCATGTTTTGATTTGTTATATGATTTCTTTCATTTATTTTAGTCTGACTACATAGCATGACTATAGTTGAAAATATACTGAATAGGAAAGTATATGTAGAACCTATACAGAATTGTATGCAGTCGTGGGGAGGGAGGGGGGTAGTCGGAGGTAGGTGTGGGGGGGATAAAATCTCAATTGTATGGCAGTGATTGTTAAACATTAAAAAAAAAAAAAGTGAGTCAAGGGATGACCCCTTTAATTAGGAAAGAAGGAAAACATCAAGCTGGGAGGGGAAGACCCTCAGGGTTGCTGTTCCAAAGAGAAACAGTTACCATTGACATTCACTGTAGGCCAGGAAGGTCCAAAATGCAACCATTAAATGGAGCTTGGGCAGGGACCTATTGTGGTCCAATCTATAAGCCCCAAAGTGAACTGGGAGAAGGAAAGGAAGGAAGGAAGGATCGATCAATCGATCGATCTAGCCAGTATACCCCAAGTTAACTGGACAACTTCTGGCCATCAAAATTTACCTTCCTTTGGAGAGGAGAAGAAGAAGGAGAGGGAGAGGATGAGCTGAGTTACCCAACTGGCTGGATCCCCATTCAGGCAGCTTGGCACATAGTAGACAATAAATGCTTAATGACTGACTAACTCTGGGAAGAGGACAGGAAGGAATGCTGGAAAAAATTATGGTGATGTTAAAACTACATCAATAGAAACTTACTATAAGAAAAGAAGAGAAAACACTAATTCATTGTTGGTGGAGCTGCGAGCGCATCCAACCATTCTGGAGAGCAATTTGGAACTATGCCCAAAGGACTACAAAAATGTGCATACCCTTTGACCCAGCAATATCGCTACTAGGACTATATCCCCAAGAGATCATAAAAATGGGAAAGGGTCCCACATGTACAAAAATATTTATAGCAGCACTCTATGTAGTTGCCAAAAACTGGAAGTCAAGGGGATGTCCATCAATTGGGGAATGGCTGAATAAATTATGGTATATGAATGTAATGGAGTACTATTGTGCCATAAGAAATGATGAACAAGAAGACTTCAGAGAGGCCTGGAAGGACTTATATGACCTGATGCTGAGTGAAAGGAGCAGAACCAGGAGAACTTTATGCACAGCAACAACCACAGTGTGTGAGAGTTTTTTCTGGTAGACTTAGATTTTTGTAATAACACAAGAACTTCTTACCAAAAAAAAAAAAAAAAAATCCCAATGGAGGATCTCAAGGCAAAATGCCTGCCACACTCAGAGAGAGAAATATGGAAGTCACTCACATATTGTAGCAGATCATGTTTGTGTATGTGTATGTGTTTGTGTATCATGTTCTGATTTGTTATACGATTTCTTTCATTTATCTTAGTCTGACTACATAGCATGACTATAGTGAAAATATACTCAATAGGAAAGTATATGTAGAATCTATACAGAATTGTATGCAGTCGTGGGGAGGGAGGGGGGTAGTGGGGAGTAGGTGGGGAGGGATAAAATCGCAATTGTATGGCAGTGATTGTTAAACATTACAAAATAAAAAAAGAAAAGAAAAGAAGAGAAAAGAAAGAGAAGGAATGGTCAGATAGGTAGAAGAAATGGGAGAGAGAGAGATCAGTGTCACAAAAGCCAACACAGTAGTAGCAGGAAGCATTGGTCAAATGCCAAAAAGTGCCAAAAAAAAAAAAAAAAGGTCAAGGCGAATGAAGATTTAGAAAAGGACATTTAACTTGGTAATTAAGAGGTTGCTGGTGATCTTGGAGGCAGCAATTTCAATGGACTGGAGAGGACAGAAGCTTTATTGTAGCAGGTTAAGAAGTGACTTGGATGATGAAGAATTAGAAGCAAGTATAGACAACTCTAAAAGTTTAGCAGTGTAAGACAACAACTACATAGGACAGTCGCTTAAGAGAGCAGGGTCCAGAGAATGTTTTTTTCCCTTCCTCATAAGGGAGAACTGAGCTTTTTGTAGGCAAAGGAGAAGGAGCCAAGAGCAGAAAAGATTGCAAGTGAGAAAAGGGAGAGTGGATTGAGAGGAGGGAAAGGTGTTAACAAATGGAGAAAGGTACCAGATAAGACTGGACAGGATGGGATTAAGGGCACAGGGGAAAGGTTTAACCTTGGAAAGGAGGAGAGCCTTCTCATCCTCTGATGTTTAAGAAAAGGAGAAGAGGACAAATGAAAACAAGAGATTTTAATGTCCTCAGTCTTCTCAGGAGATAAAGCCTTATACAGAAAGATAGAGGAAATCTAGAAAATAGCAAGGTAGCATTTCGGTGGAGATGTGAATTGGTTCAGTCATTATAGAAAACAATATGAAATTATAGTCCAAAAGTCACCAAACTGTATGTGTCCTTTGACCCAGTGATATTATTATTAGGCATGTATCACAGAGAGACTAAGAACAGAGTGAATATCTACAAGAATATTTATAGCAGTTCCTTTTGTTATAGCAAAAACTGGAGACCATGTAGGCATCCATGTAATTGAATTATAGTTGAACAAATTATAGTGAACAGAATGGAATTTTATTGTGAT
Organism: Notamacropus eugenii; assembly: GCF_028372415.1. Taxonomy (NCBI): domain Eukaryota; kingdom Metazoa; phylum Chordata; class Mammalia; order Diprotodontia; family Macropodidae; genus Notamacropus; species Notamacropus eugenii. Next base: position 178,583,165 of record NC_092875.1, read on the forward strand.
AATGTATGTGACAGATTCAGAGATATTTTAATATAACAAGATTTATATGAACTGATGTAGAGTGAGATGGACAGAACCAGGCAAATAATTTATGCTGTGACCAAAGTAACAATGTTAGGGGAAATAACTTTGAAAGACTTCAGAATTATGTCCAAAGTAATGACCAATTATGACTCCAAAGACTGATGATGAAAAAAATCTCATACCTCTTGGCAGAGAAATAATGGACTAGAAATGAGGAATGAGATATACATTCTCAGACATGACCAAAACATTCATTTGTTTTACTTGATTTAACTTTTTTGTTTTTGTTTAGAAAAAAAGTTGTAGAGAAGATATGCTAGGGATAATGACAGAAATAAAAAGAGGAGCATCAGCAAAACATTTTTATGCACATAGAAGAAAAGAAAAAAATGGGGGCATACACATACAGTCGTTTTGTTAGATAATACTTTATGTATTTCTTTTTAAAAACTACATTATGGTTGGTTGGTTGTTCTTCATTTTTGAACTACATTATAGTTTCCTGTTCAATCCTATTTTGTGGGTTTTTTGTTTCTTGAAATGCTTGTATTTGTTAATTATTAATTTCATAATGAAATAAGATTTTTAAAAATAGGAAGGCAAAGAAATCTCATTTGTCTGATTTCAGCAGACATCACTGACCACAATTGCTCCAACATAAAGTACCTCAGAATTACATATGATTGCAGTCACATTCATTCAGTCAGCATTTATGAAATGTCCACCATATGCAATGCATTACAGATAAACAAAATAGCATCTTGCTTTCCAAATTGTGGTATCACCTTACTGTAAGACAGAGTATCTGGTGTTATTCATAACTTTTCAAAGGAGCTGTGTTTCCTCAAAAAAATAAAAGCAATTAAGAGAGTTAGGAGTGGTCTGGAGGTCCAGGTTTTATGGAGACCTCCCTAGAGGCAGTGGAAAAAACAAAAGCAAAAAACCCCAACAACGCTGGATTTTGAGACAGAGGGTCTGGGTTTGAATCGTCAATCTTCCAACTTAGTAGCTGCACATCTTTGGGCAAGTCACTAACCTCTCTAGGCTTATGTTTCCTCAGCTATAAAAGTAGAGGCTTTGCTTCTGATCAGTTTTATGTCTCTTCTCATAAATCTATGATTTTACAGTCCCAATAAAGCATGACACGGGCTGCTGATGACTGGAAAAATGGCTGTTCCTACTTCCTACAAATGGAATCAACCAAGAAGTACCAGAACTTTAGGAAACGTTCATTGGGTAAAGATGCAGTGGTTCTACTTGAAGCATTATAACAGGTGCATCCTGTCATGGTTCTTAGATTATAGAAACTGAAGCAGATGCTACATTTATGGTAGGTACTAAAAATATTTTCATGCTCTTGTTTATGCTGTTTGGCAGAATACCTAAAGGAGAAGAGAAACCACATTGTCATTGGGGGCTTCCATGACTTAAAATTTGATAGATGAGAATTAAAAGCTCTGGGTGTGAAGGAGGAAGTTGGGAAGCTTCCAACCAATTATTAGAGCAAGTTTAAAGAGAGACTAAAGCCACTGAAGTCACAGAATCATAGAATTTGAGAGTTGCAAGGGACTTCAGTGGCTCTCTTGTCTAACCCATAAGAAAAGGAAAATCTTGATTTAAAGTGCCTGAAATAAAACAAAATTAAATCTGCATTGAACCTCCAATTGTTTTTACCTTTTAGAAGACTGTGCTGCTTCTTTCCTTTGCAGTCATGTATCTCAGACATACACGTATGTGGGAAAGAACCCATGGGCACCATGCCACTTTCTGAAAGGTAAAAGAAAATGAGATGCCATATGACAGTGAATGCTTTCTACAAAGCGGGAACATTTGAAAATATCTGCTCAGCACAGTTTCATGGGATCATTGATTTATAGCTAGAAGGGACTTCAGTGTTAATCTAATCCAATCCTCTCATTTCACAGATGAAGAACTAAGATAAAATTTATTGCCCAAAGTGATACAAATCATAAATGGCAGAAGCAGAACTTGAGCCCAGAACTTCTGACTCTAAATCCAGCACTCTTACAGTGTAGCTCTAACATGGTAGAGAAAAAATATAGTATTCTGTGTTGAAGTTCTTGATTTTGCAGCTAACAAGGTAAAAAGGACCATTATAAAAAATGGGGTACCCAGGGGACAGTGCATCCGAAAGTCTAGTTCAGTAGTTGTTCAGTATGCCATATTTATAAGCAAATTAATTGTAGATATCATCTTTATCAAACTTGTAGATAACAGGAAGGTAGAAATGGTAGCAACATTTTAAATGACAACCAACATCCAAAAACATTCAACAGACTAGAAAAATGGCCCCAAACTGATTCAGTAAAATAAAATTTAATAGGAATAAACTCTGATGCATATAAGGAAAAATCAATTTTACAAGGACAAGATTAGGGAGTCATAACCAAACAAGAGTGTATGAAAAAGATCTGAGAGTTTTAGTGGACTAAAAGCTTAATATGTATCAAGAGTGTGACATGACAGCCAAAGAAAATCTAATACAGACTTGGGTTATGGCAAGAAGGCCATAGTGTCCAGAACAAGGAAGGTATTAATTCCAGTGGTTTGCCCTGTCAGCTACTCTGTCCTGGTCAGACCACATCTGAAGTATTAGATTCTGGGCATCACATTTTAGGAAGGAAAATGAGAAAGTCAGGTGTCTCCTAAGGAGAGGAGACCTTCCTATTCTAATGTGCTGATGTGGTCATCCAGTCTCTATTTGAAGGCCTCCAAGGAAGGGGAAACCAGTACCTCCATAGGTAGCCCTTTCCACTTTGGGACAGCTCTGTTAGGAAAAACTAAGGATAGTTAGCCTGGAGAAGAGAAGACAGGGGAAATGGTGATAGAGGTTTTCAAGTATTAGAAGGGTTGCCAAATAGAAGATGAAGTGTTCTGATGCTTCTTGACCCTAGGGCAATAATAAGAGTAGTAGGCAGAGGTCACAGAGACTTAGATTAAGGAATAAACTCCAGAAAATTAGAGCTATCCAAAACTGGAATGGATTGTTTCAGTAGTTGGTGGGTTTTCAACTGGAATTTGAATGACCACTTGTCTAGGATGTTTTAAATCAGATTCTGGCCCAGATACAGGTCAGACTAAATGAACATTAAACTTCCTTACAATTTTGTCTGTCTGCCATTTTACCTTGAAACTTTTCCCATTTGTTAGTGTTCAGTTAGTAAATGTATGATCTCAGGAAACTAAAAATATATATATTTATCAAAGTTAAAGCACAAAGCCTGATCTTCATGTTTTGCACACTCCCTGTAACAGGCTCAAAGTGCTGTGTACAGTGTAATACTAGACAGGTGCCAGCACTGACACTAAGCAGGAAACCACTGATATACCTGGTTTGTTCAGACTCATCTTTGTCAGAGAAGACAAAGGAGAACACAGAATCAAGGATGAAGGCAAGAATCAATAAGCTTTGGCTGTAGAGCCAGCCTAGCGAAGAAAAATGTTGAGTAAATACCTGTCATCTTCCTCAACTTCTCTCATCCTCCATAACCAATCCCTGGCCAAATCCTGCTGGTGATCCCTTTGTCACAACTCTTGTATACATACATCTCCTCCTTTTCTCTGACACTCCCACCATTCTGGTGCAGGCTTTTATTACCTCCCACCTAGGCAACTGTATTAGCCTGCTGGTTGGTCTCCTTTTCTCAAGTCTCTCCTCACTCCAATTCATACTACACTCAGCTAGCTAAATGATCTTCCTAAAGTGCAAATTTGACCATGTCACCTCCCTACCCAATAAACTCCACTGGCTCCCTATTACCTCCAAGACCAAATATGAAATCATCTGGTGTTCAAAGCCCTTCATAGCCTAGCCCCCTCCTGCCTTTCCAATCTTCTTACACTTTATTATCTCCATGTATTCTGTATTCCAGTGACACTGGCCTCCTTGCTCTTCCTTTCACAAGATATTCCATCTTCTGACTCCCAGCATTTTCATTAGCTTTCCCCTAGGCCTGGGAATGCTTTTCTTCTCCATCTGTATCTCTGGCTTCTTTCATATTTTAGCTAAAATGCTACCTCTTCAAAAAGCTTTTCCTTATCCCCTTGAATGCTAGTGTCTTCCCTTTGAGACTACCATCAGGTTATCTTGCATATATCTTGTTTGTAACTAGTTGTGTGCATGCTCTCTCTCACATTAAATGTAAGCTCTTTGAGGGCAGGAACCTTTTGCCTTTTTTTTGCCTTTCTTTGTATCCCCAATACTTAGCACAGAGCAGACATGTAATAGGTGCTTAACAAATGCTTCTTGACCTGACTTGACTACCTTCATACTTCCCTCTCTTTAATCTGCCGACAGCAAAAGTATTTGAGTTATAAATGATAAAACTGAAAGTCTCAGGATTATAAGTGTTTACATGTCTATATTTTCCATGGTGAAGTTGAGGAGGAATTGAGCATCCATCCTTTAGATCCCAGGATTTTGAACATTTCTTATTTGGGACATCTCCAATGACACTCGAATCTCCCAATGACAATGAATCTCCCAAATAATGAAGGATACTGGTACTGAACCAGAGAATAACTCTCTCATGTTCGTGTTGTATGGGAAATAACAATGGACTTGCAGGCGGAAGCTTTCAAGTTCCAGCTTCAATACTTAGCAGTTACATCATCCTGGAAATTTACATAACTTCTCCAAGTTTCATTATCTGCAAAATGGGTATGATAATACCTGCAGCATACAGTTTACAGGGATGTTAGTGAGGAAATTGCTTTTGAAAATGATAAAATGCCATATAAATGGAAGCCAGTATATCCAGGAAGAAAATAAAGCCTGCCAGTAGTAGAAAAAATTCAACATTTGGGATACTGGCCCTTAAATTGTTTCAAAAAGTAATTATGCTGAGAATATCCCAAGATCCATCTGAACAAGAAGATAAAACCTATTGTTAAACACTGTATTCGCTAAAGGATTACATTTGCTCATGGTTGAGCTTCACTCAGGAAGTGAATGACTGGCTTATAGTGCTTTTTGTTATATAATTAATAAATGTATGTTGTTTTGTATCCTCATGCTCCATATATACCTATTTATAGCTAATAAGCAATTCTTATACTACTTATTATAAGTAGGTCTTATTCTCATCCATGTGGAAAGATAGCATGTAAATATATAAAGGCTCTCACATTTTTTTCAAATGTTGGCCACATTTTATCAACACTTCCTTTGAAATATCCTTTCTTCCTCTATTCTTAAGGCAGCTAGGTGGTGCAGTGGATAGAGCACCAGTGCAGGAGTCAGGAGGACCTGAGTTCAAATCTCACCTCAGAAACTTGACACTCGCTAGCTGTGTGACCTTGGGCAAGTCACTTAACCCCAATTGCCTCAGCCTGGGTCATCTCCAGTCATCCTGATGAATATCTGGTCACTGGATTCAGATGATTCTGGAGGAGAAGTGAGGCTGGTGACCTGCACAGCCCTCCCTCACTCAAAACAAAGTCAAGTGCAAGTCATGTCATTATTTCTCTGATGGCATGGTCTTCTTCAGCAACAAAGGACGAACACGTAACATACACACTGTTACCACCCTGCTACCTCAACCCTTCATTACATTTGGACTATGATGATTTCCTAATTTGTCTTCCTGACTCCAGTCTCTTCCAATTCCAGGTCATTCTGCATTTTACCACCAGACTAATCTCCCTTAGATTCCATTTTCATGTTGTCACTGCTCTGGTCAAAAACATTAAAAATACTTCTTGATTTTATTCTGTATCAGATGTAAACTATCCTATCTGGCTTTCCATTCCACCCCCACCCACAGGCCCCAAATAGGGCCACATTCTAGATAAGCATCCTAATTTTCTAATACTTCCCTATAGACATCCTTTGGCCCCTATTAAGTCAGTCCATTCACATATCCTAGGCTCATTTTCACCCACACTTTTAGTTCCTTTGGCTTTGAATGCCCTCCACAGACTACCTTTTATCTAGATCCTATCCATCCTTCTAGGTACTACTTCCTCCATGAAACTTTTTCTGACTTCTTTAACTGTCTGAACAAACTCTTCCCTCATCTTCAGAATTTAGGAGTGCAAGCCACATAATTTTAGCCCTTAGGATCATAGGAGCATAGATTTAGACCTGAAAGGGACAGTAGAAGTCATTGAGGCCAATCCCATCATTTTAGACATGAAGGAACAGAGGCCAACAGAGAGAGGTTAAGTGACTTGTTCAGGGTTACCCAGTCAGTCAATATGAGATAAGAGTTGAGCCCAGGTCTTTGTGAGTCTCATTCCAGCATTCTCAAACTACAACATCCTGTTGCCACTGCTCACACTTAATTCTGGACTATCTCCTTTCACTTGCTAATTGTTCTCTGTGTTAACACTGCCTCCTCAATTAGATTATAATTTCTTTAAGGACAAAGGCCATTGCATTGCCCTTAGAAGGAACTCCAATCTAATGTTTGTTGAAATGAATTTTCATTGAAGATTTTTAGAATCCCCCATACCACCCAATAAAGTACTGAGCACATCCTGAGAATGCAATAAATATCTGTTGACTGATTCAATATTTGTAGCAGCATGCAGCTAATCTCATATTAGCTTATTGTTCTTTTGGGGGAAGAATACTTATTAGCACCATTTTCATCATATGAGAAGAAGTTTAGTATTGTCCACAGAACAATAAGAATGAAGTATGAAAACCTTTGGCTCCACCCTATGAGCTGTGCCATCTTCAACAAGTAATTTCACTTCTCTGCATTTCAGTTTCCTCATGGGCAAAATGGGGCATTACCTACCTTACTGTTTTGGGGTTTTTTTCTTTGCGTGTGTGACAATCAAATGTGTTAATATTTGTAAAATTCTTTGGCAGCCTTAAAGTTTTATATAAATCTAAGTTGTTTCTTAGGATGATTAGTATCATGGTTATGCCCTTTCTCCCTTCAATAGGATTTAAATAAAATGCTGCTACCTCAAATGGATGGGTTTTAAATTCTAAAAAATATAACTGATTAGGAAATTGGTGGATAGGAAATTAGGAAAAATATAATGGAATGTCACTGTGCTGTAAGAAATGAGGAGCATGAAAAATTCATAGAAGCATGTGAAGACTTATGAATTGATGCAGTATAATGTGGCAGAACCAGGAAACGAATCTACACAATGTCTACAATAATATAAATGGAAAGAACAAAAATATAAAACTGAGCAGAGTATAATAATTACAGTGACCAAGTCTGGCCTTGGAGAAGAGTTGAGAAATGCATCTCCCTGTCCTCTTTGCAGAGGTGGGGGGAAAGTAGAGAGGCCTATGGATAAAGAGTAGTGCACATAATGTCAGACTTGGTGGATGTGCTGGTTGGTTTTTATTGAACTGTTTCTTTTTTCTCCATGTTTTAATCTTTGCCTTAAGAGGTGACTAATTAAGTAGGAGAATGGGACTGATGTGTTTAGAATGAAGATATAGAAAAGATACCAATAAAAATGAAAATATAGCTGCCGTTCATATTGTGCTTTGGACTAAATATTAAATAGTATGTTTCTAAACAAAATCTGAGACTCTGCTTGCACCTTCTCCTTTGAAGTTTATGTGAAAGTGGAAATTTTCACGAAGTGAAATAATTGTTTAGCCATGTTTCTAGTTATTCTTGGAGAAAAAAACTTATAAAGTTCATGTCACTGAATTGTAACAGTTCACACTTATATTAAGGTTTTCAAAGTGCTCTCCTCACAACAATCCCATGAGACAGATCATTCAGATCTTACAGATGAGAAAAGGCCCAGAGAGGTTGAACTCAGCTACTAGCACTTTACCCAGTTAATAAGAGCCAAGATTTGAATTGCTGTTTTTAATTTAGCACCTTTCAGTGTTAGTGTCTTGCCCTGCTGTTAGATCAGTTATCATCCGTCTCAGAAATAAACTACTTATAATATTTACATGAGTCAAAGATGCTAATTTGTTCCTATATGTTTTTAAATAGCAATGCTTCTCTTTAAAAATCATGAATATTATCAAGATTTCTTTTGAACCAAGTTTTCTGGAGCATAAATAAGGCCATGGAACTGAGTTTAAATCTTTCTATACATTATGCAGCCCCCCCCCCCAAAAAAAAAAACCTGGAAACACATTAAAAAAAAAAGAAAATTATCCAATACATTTTTTCTATTTTTACTTTTCTTCCTTAGTTTTTCAGTATACATTGCATTTCCACAGGAACCCAGAGATGTTTTAAAGGAGGTTTACCTCTCCCAAGGCTTTCTCTCCTGGAATTCAGCATCCTCATTCTGTCCTATCACACTTTCTTCTGTGGAAATGATTAAATATAAAAAAACTCCAACCCAAATTAAGTCCCTTCAGACACTGATGAGGAGGAAAAGATCTATGTCCCAACTGCTTTCATAGCCAAAACACTTCAAGAACTGCAGAGGGGCTGTTATCTTTTAGCTGACACATAAATATAAGGTCTTGAGTATTTAAATGACTTATTTAAATACTTGCACAGACCCTTACTGAAGGCTGAATAACCGATAGCATCATATGTGTAGGTCAGATGGAGTATAACATAAATAAACTAAATGTACTTAATGATGGATAAATCCCAGTGATGTCACTATTACTTTTCTGCTCAATTAAAGATCACTTCACGTTTTTCATAAACACAGGAGTGTTATTCCTGTTGTTCTAGCCAAATCTCAACATGACCAGCTGTATTCTCCCTTCAGTTTCAAAGGGATACAGCATTCATGTTCTCAAGTGGGTTGTGTTGCTCTGTACTGTTAAACAGCTGTTGGGGATCCCACCAGGGAGAGCTACATGTCAGTAGTGAGAGCCCCTTACATCTCTGTCACTCATGCACTAGAAGTCTGGAACTTGTGAGTTACAGAATTGACTTTGCCAATTACTTGTTGGCAAAGTTTCTGCAAAATGGAGACAATAATGAGCTCCTCATATGGATATTATAAGGTGACATGAACACTGGAAGACCTCATTTCATATTGTTCCTCTAGCTCTAGAGAATCTCTGGAAGTCAAAAAAACTCTCTCACCCAAATCTCTAGATAGAATATTATGGAACTGGGAAAGATGATTTCTCCCACTCTTCGTGCAAGCCCTGGATGACTTCCCTAAAAGATTACAACATACGAACACCAAGTCGAAGAGTTAGATGAATGGGTGGTGATGATAAAATTAAATTCACAAAATATACAAACATTTATTCTGTGTACCTTACCTACCTTGGATACATGTGATGATTTATGGTTTTGTTTTGGGGTTTTTTTTTGTATGGATTTTGAAGGTTGTGAGACAAAGGCATTCCTGTGGAATATAAAGTATTACTCTAGATTCCTCTCTTTAAATAATCTGAAAAAGTAAACTAATTAGTATGTGCCTTAGGGATTCACAAAGCTCACAGCCAAGTGTGCTTTGTTTTGACAGCTGTCCTCACACACTTAAATGATGCCATTTCAAGGGAGATAGAATGATGTAATCTTGGTGACAGCACAATTGTCATTCTGCTAGAAAGACAAGTATTGTGATCTCAATGGAAAAGAAAAGTGATACTTTCATCTCTAAGCTTAGATCCTACTGACTTCCATAATTTCAACATTTCAAACAGGGTTGGGAGTGGAAATTACTACAAGCTGTTGAATAAAGATGACATCATCTTGCCACCCACAAAACACTATAGGTTTGACAGCTTAGGAGATGTCACAGTAATGAGGGGAGCACAACTTCAAACTAAGTTAACAATTCTTTGTTTCTAGGGGGAATTTCTTTTTTTTTAAGCCAGATTTGCTATTTTCTCCATTTCCCCCTTGGTCTGGCAACTGCTACTATACTGCAACAAAGACCACAAAATCAGGCTGTGAGATCCCCCAAAGGCAAAGTCAGTAGCTCCCTCTGGATGGAAATTTTGGTTCTTTAGAATCCTTTCCTATCACAGTTTTCACTACTTGGAGCCCTTGTGTGGTTAAGCTTAGCGATAGGTTATTTGCTTTTAAGCTCTTGGTTTTCAGTTGTCATTTTCTGCGATATCATGTTAATCATCCAGGTTTTTAGTGAGACAGCTAGTGCTCATTACACATAATAACCTATATAGTGAAGTTGTCATAGATCATAAAGAGAGCATTTCCCAGCTATTAATTCTGCAGCTGGTTTAGTGTGTTTGATGGAATATTGGAAGATATTTTTTCCACGGTCAAATTTTCCCCCTTCAAAGCATATACATCCTCTTTTAAGTGACCTATAGCTGCTTTTATCTGCCACTATGGAATCTGGATTCATTGCAGTTCTTTGACATGGTGATGAATTCTCTTCACTGCTGCCCTAAATCAGAAGAAATAAATTGCACTCAAATAATGAAATACCCAAAATGTGAATAGGACCAGAAAATGGTTCCTGCACAGAAACAAATCATTCTTTCAGTAAACATTTATTGTATCTTTTGGGTATGAAGTACTATAAGAGGTGCTAAGGAAGATACAAAGCTACTCAGTCTCTGCTAGCATGAAGCCTATGGTCTAGTATTGGGGTAAGAATCAGAGATAACTATAATACACAATATTAAATGATAAGTCTGTTAGAAAAGTACAAAACAAAGTGCTTTCTATGTGGCATCCATGGGGAAGGCCATTATCTACTGGTGGGGCTCAGAAAATCTGCATGGAAGAGACAGCATTTCAGTTGAACTTTCTGAAGGGTGTAAAGGACTAATTCAGTAGATAAAAAGGTCAGGAGAGATCTTCTAGGAATAGAGAACAGAATGGGAAAAGGGCAAAGACATGGAGGTGAAAGAGTATCAGACTAGTTAGTAACAGTTGCTTAAAGGATTAGGCTATTTCTATGTGTGTTTTAGTAGGGAAATGGTTATATTATATTTTACATAATATATAAAACTACATTTTATATATTATATTTTATAAATATATTATTTTTATATTATATTTCATATAATATTATATTTTACATATATTTTAACCAGCAGTTCTACTCTGAAGTATCCTTTGCCTTTCTGGCCACTCACAGCTAATGAACTACACTATCAACCAGTGTAGAATTAGAATATTTGGGTGGTAATCTTTCAAAGTGAACCATAATTTAGGAACCCAAAATAGAGGGGATATTCCTAGTTCCCTCCACTCCCACTCCTTTCCTCACTTCTCTCTACAACTCTTTCTCTCTGGTAAATGAAGATTCTAGAGGACTACTTGTTATAATTCTAAATGACAAGGTCATCATTGCCTAATGTTTATTTTACATATTCGATGTGTCACATGATTTTAGTGTTTTTGAAATTCTGAGTTCATTGGGCCTCAGCTCTCACACAGACAATGCCAACTATGAGTATGATTTCATACATAAAAAACAGAAATTAAATATCAGAGCTTTAAAGGCTGAGAAGAAAATAAAAATTCTGATTCTTCTTCCACATTCCAGTTAAGGGTACATTTATAGTCTCATCTTAAGGAAGAGCTACTAAAGCTGAACCCTCTTGACTATCCCTTGACTAAACCTCTATAAAGAGGCACAATAGCGACCATTTGCTTAGTTCATGGCTTAGATGAACTGATATGTACATACATGTACTTTGACTTTGTATACAGATTTTTAAAAGCAAAATTTCCCCCTTTTCACAAAAGTCCATTAGCTATAACATTGTCCCTTTCTATTAAATGCCCTACATTATCTTTCCTGGGTGATTTGTAGCTCTTCTTAATCTCTCTCCCAGGAGCACAGCCAAAATGAGTGCAACTACAAAGCAAGAAATAGCTTTACTAGGACCAGTGAGCACCAAGCACCAAGGTGCTCTTAGACCTTTGAGGGATCATTTGGAAGTGAAGCTATCCAGCTTCCTTACTTTATGTCTGAGAACCTAACAATTTCTTGAGAGTTCTCGTGGTGCTTTGCTTGGGAAAATATTGCATCCAATTTTAAAAAAAGATCCCTAAGACAACTATTTATTTGGTCACTATGCTGTTCTATAGCTTCTGAAATACTACTGCAAATATTGTCAAATAACAAATATAACTTTTATGTTTTTCATTAATGACCTCAAATAACTTTCCACTAAATATTTAAACCAATAAATTTAAACTATGTTATAGTCACAGGTATATTTTCTTAGGACAGGACAATTGTAAAGAATACTTTTCCCATTTTTTTATATGGGAACTCAAAGCTCTGGTCTATTGTTAACTGCCATCCTATTTCCAAAGGCCTTTTATTTCACAAACAAGAAGCCCTCCCCATTTGCAGTATGTCCCAACTTCTAACCAAGCTGGGTAACAGAGGGACAGCCCTTCTATGCTCCGAACTGCATTTTCCCCTCCAAGTTGTAATCATGTTGCCAGCAACTGTCAGAACAGGCTTGTCCCTCCCCAACCCAATTTGGTTAGGTGTTGGATTCCAGTCAGAAATATATGTAAGAAATTCCCTGAAATTTCAACATTTTCAAATGTTGTGTCATGCCTAAGGGAAGTTGAGAAAAAGAATACAAAGTGTTAGGAAGAAAAAGATGGAAAATTAGTAACTACTACATGATATTAATCAGTCATTAAATTGAAGGGGGGGAGAGAGAGAGAGGGAGGGAGTGTCAGAGAGTCTATTGGCTGTGCCTTGTAGCATTTGTTCAGTGGATTGGCAGGGCATCTGGTGAATATTTCAAACCTTGAATTACAACTCAAGGATTTTCTTTACCTTTTTTCCAATATCTGGCATCATTTTTCTTGGTCTACTAGTAGACCAAAATGAACAAATCAGACATTCTAATTTCATATGGAGGGCTCAGAAAATATACTGTGAAATGATAAAGCCAAGTACAAAAACTAAATACTATGGTGGCTACAAAGAGGTCATCCAAACCAAGAGCCTCACTTCTAACCAGGGAATATTAGTTATCTATAAAGGAGGCTATCCTATTTACACAGAAAAAAAAAAGGTAGAAACTGGATTAGCACATAGACTTCTGGAAAATCACCCCTTTTAAGAGATCCAGTGTGATACAGAAGAGCCTGTTTCTGGGAATGGGAGAAAGCTAATTGTGTACTTCCCAATGATGGTTTTGTCTATTGAGGCCTAGAGGAATCATCCTTAACAACTGACTACTCCATAAGCTCTAAGCAAACCAAGTCAGAGAGATAGAAACATATGAGGGGAGAAAATAAGACTTCCAGAAGCCATAGAGCTCACCAAGTAAAGGAATGAGGAGGTAACTGCAAGGTTAACCTGAATCACAGAGAAGGGATCTTTTGAATCAGATGAGGAAATTGTCTTCCTCAACTCTTGTTTATCAGACAGGATGACATAAGCTTTGTTAATCACACCAATGTGTCAACCATACCAGTCTGTAGGCTAACTTGAGCTCACATATATTATCTATAGTTAGGTTAAGACAAGACATCTGTAACTCATTATATCCCCTCAGTTACCTAATAAAGTTCCTTTTGAAAAATGCCGACCTTGCATGAGCTAGACTAAAGAGTAAGATGATTTATCCACATATAGACAGAAAAATGAGGGGGATTAGAACATCTCTAGGGGAACAGGTAGAGCTACAGCTATTAGAAAGGGGGAAACTCACAAGAAGGAAAGTCCCATAGCCAGTTGTTATTGCTCTGCCTTTCCTGCTTTGGGATATCCCCTCACAAATACTTCCTGAAAAGTTGGTTATAAAACTCATTTATGTAAATTGAATCACATTTTCCTGACTAACTTACATTATAAAACTGAAGATGTGTTCCAAAATACTTTTGGCATCAAGCCATAATAAACATCACACTTAAGAACTAGACAAACCTTTTAAAAACACACATTTAAAGGGGAAAATGCATCTGAAAGAAAATAAATATGCAAAATAGTTATAAAATAATATATAGAAACTTAAAATATATAGGAATTGTGTTTCCTTTAAATTTAGCTAACTATATAGGAGAGAAAGAAGTATCTAGGATGTAACCTGGCCCTTCATATTTAGTTTTTAATTTTATTTCCAGCAAGGAAAATGTTTCCTTCTAAAAACATGACACTACATCCATGAAATGGCATATATACATAATCTTCTGACATAGGAAACAAGTGAAAAAAACCTAACCCATGTATTTTTCAGAGCTTATAAGCTAAAGCTCACTATCTAGAATATAATAACCTATCCCTTGCTATGTTTGATACCATGCTTAAAAATAGTACCAGACCTACTGATTGAGAAATCACTAAATAAATTGTGGTACTTTAATGTAATGGAATATTACTAGACTTTAAGAAACAGTGATTAGTGTAAGATGATCAACTGTGAATGACTTAGCTATTCTCAGCAATATAACAAATCCAAGACAATTCTGAAGGGCTTATGATGAAAAATGCTATCCATTTCCAGAGAAATAATTGATGGTAGATGAGTACAGATTGAAGCACATCTTTTTTTACTTCATTTTTCTTGAGTTTTTTTTGTCTACATTTTCTTTCACAACATAACTATTATGAATATGTTTTACATGATGACACATGTATAACCTATATAGAATTGCTTGCCTTCTCAATGAGAGGGTGGGATGGGGAGGAAAGAAGAGAGAGAATTTGAAACTCAAAATTTTTAAAATGAATGTTAAAAATTGTTTTTACATGTAACTGGAGAAAAATAAAATACTAAATAAGAGAAAAAGAAACAATGATTATGAAGAATTCAGAGAAGCACAAGAAGATGTATATGCACTGATGAACAGTGAACAAGAAACAACAAGGAAAACTACATGTATAAAGAGCTACAACACTATAAATGGGGGGAAAACCCCAAATCTGAACAATTCATAATTAAATTGATGAAGTTTGGAAATCAAGAAAAGTTTACTCCACCCTTTGAAGAGATTTGGGGGGGGGGACTATGGGTATATAATATTGCATATTCTGCCAGACATAGCTGTTGTGTCATTCTGCTGAACTTCTTTTTTTTCCTCTTTTCATCTTTATTGCAAAACATAGTTCATTAGGTAGGAGAGTGGGGAGAGATATAATCAGAAACAAATGTAATGTAAAAACAAGGCTTCAATAAAGATAAGATAATTTTTTTAAAAGATTCCTGCTCCTGGATGGAAAGGAACAAGGCAAGTGGGAATATGATTGCTGCCTCCAAGTATTTGAAAGGTTGTCATGTAGAAGAGAGATTAGACCAGTTATGTTTGGCTCTGGAAGAAAGAACTAAGAGGAATGACAAGAATTTTTGGGAAACCAGACACTGGCTTGATATAAATGGGGAAAAACTTCCAAGGTATAGTTTTCTAAAAGTAGAATGAGCTGTCTTAGAAAGAAGAGAGTTACCTTTCCCTTAAAGCCTTAGTTGACCACTTTTTGGAAATGCTGTCAAGGAATTCCTGTTCAGTATTGTGTTGGAGTACATGCCCTCTGAGATTCTTAGTAAGAAGACAGTTTTATGACATTAAAACAGGGTATAAGACCAAAAAGAAAAACGCAGATAGCTATTGAATTCAGTGTACATTCTTGTGGTTTTGAATAGAGTTGTTCCTTATGTCTGTGGTTTGTAGAAATAGGAGGCAGAGAAGAACAGATGAAGTATGAGTTCTTTCTATTTGACCCCCACTTCCATCTCCCTTGAGGTTAGAGCTTAAGTGTCTTTACCTTGACATCACCCAATCAAATGAAAAGATTTTACATGGAAGCTGTATGTCTTTCAAATGATCAGGCCTAAGGTAGACTCAGTCATTAGAACAGCCACTGAAAATATAAAGATTCTCACATAACTTCAGGAGGCCAAGTAAATACTAACTTACTTCCCCTATACCAACTAACTTACCTTCCTCTACACAAACATAAAGAAAGAGAAACGTAGACATGAAGCACTGATAAGCCAGGAAATTTTTTGTAAACATTTAACAGGAGTTTAATTACAATACACTGTCAATTGATAGTAGAAGGATACTTGGATGTGATAAAGGGTTGGACTTTCACTAGATGACTTATAAAGTCCATTTCCAACTTGGGAATGATTCTATGATTCTATGGTTCAGAAGTGATGATAGAGCTATTAGACTTGTCGGCTTATATATTGTTGCTTTTCTGAAAATGCCAAGAAATGATCAAGTCTTTTTATCTATTTAATCTTCTAAGAAAGGATTAAGTTGCTTTGGGGACAGATAATTAAGTTTTGCAATTTTTTTAAATGAGGTACTTGAGACTTTTTTGTGGGAGAGGATAAAAAAAATTTCCAGAGATATCACCAAATTCACCAAAGGAAAAGTTTAGAAGAGCAATATGTCACCAGTTTGCATATGGTTTAAAGATGAAAGAAAATGAATGGACTGGGTTTAAAAGTTCCTTCTAACTTTAAAATTGAGTAATTCTATGAAACATAAGATGTAATAAAAATTGTTTTAAGCTGAAGGTAATGAACATTCAACCAAAACCAAGTGGAGTGATGAGCTAAACCCAGTGAGTTTAAACTGAAGCTATGCCAAATCCATTCTGGAGCCTGACTTACCTTACATGATTCCTAACACTAGTGTCAAACACAAGGGCTGTGCCTTCAGGGACACACAACACTCCCAAATGCAACTAAATCAGATTAAAATGTAACTGAGAAATACCTAACAAAATAAAAAATATATAATAAAACATAGATAATGTTAACATGTGTTTTTCTAAGTCAACATGCCCCTACAGACATCTTTATGTTTGATTTACTGGACCCCTGTTTATATTCAAGATTGGCTTACATTATTGAGAAACAGTAGATAACCAATCAGATCACTTTTCTACATTGTCAACATGTCATGACATTCAAGAATCTACTGTATCTTCTGAAGTGAGTTGGATACTCACATTAGATAACATTTATAGAATCTGGAACTAAGAGAACCTTTGTAACATTTCCAGGAAACAAAGTTTAATAATAGATGTTCAAGGTTTATTTTGATAACACTTTGTATAGCATTAGAAGTTTTGCTTTTGAACTAAAATAGAAAAAGTTTCGTTTGTGCATCTGTGTAATGATGACTTAAGGATTCTGGGATTTCATTTGAGTTCCAAATTCTGATTTTCTTTTCAAATGCACAGAGAAAAGTTAAGGCCTTCACCCTTTCTTCCAAATAATTGAAATTGCATATTTTCCCATTTTATGGGGGAAAACTGTAATAGCTAGGGTCTTGCGGCACATATTTCTTACTTGTTTTCACATAAACACAAATATCTCTGTATATTACACTGGCTTTGTAAAATCACAGTTTACTAATTTCTTCTTTTAAAGATCTTTTAATTTATCTACTTTGTCTCCATTAAAACAAGACAGTCAAAGAGATATTTGTACTATATATATATATATATATGTATATCTATCTCCCTGAAAATAATTTGGAAACGTTGGGAAGAGCATTATCTTTAAAAACCAAATGGAAGATTCCATTTGGAAAGTCATTACTACATTACTACATACTATTTCCTATGAAGTAAACTTACACTTTAAGGATCTGTGGATTATGTGTGTGTGTGTGTATGTGTATATGTTTGTGTGTGTGTGTGTGAGTGAATTTGTGTGTAAGTGTTCCTGTTTCTCATGAAGAGGTGGCCTTTCTCCTTGCCAAGACAAACCCCTTTACAGGCACAGGTGATCCTATTACATCCCATCTTCTTCAGAAGATTGCCTTTTCTGTTACCTCCATTCTCTCACTAATCTTCAATCTCTCTCTAGTAGCTACTTCCCTATTGCCTATGTGAGTTTAAACTCCCTATGCCTCCCCATCGTCAAAAACAAAACAAAACAAAAAAAAACCCTCTCACTTTATCAAGGGACTATTGTCGAAGGCTCTGAACTGGGCTCTATTCTCTTTTCCCTATATATTATTTGCTTGATGATTCCATAAGCTCCCATGAATTTAACTATTCCTCTAATTCTAATCTGTCTCCTGATCTCTAGTCTTAGATCCCCCACTAACCACTGAAATGTTTGTTCTACAGACATCTTAAACTTAATATATTGTTAAAAAATGAAACTCATTATCTTCCCGACCCTTCCTTCCAACTGTCCTCTCTTCCTAATTTTCCTACTACTGTTGAGGGTACCACCATCCTCCCAGCCACCCAGGCTCACATTTTATGTGTCATCTGAGAATCCTCATTCTTTCTCCTTGCTCATATTCAATCTGTTGCCAAGTCTTTCAATCCTACCTTTGCAACATCTCATATACAACCTCTCTGACAATGCCACCACCCTAATGCAGGTCATCTTCATCTCATGCCTGGATGACTACAATAGCCTTCTAGTTGGTTTCCTTGTTTCAAATATCTCTCCATTCCAGTCCATCTTACATTCAGCTATTAAAGTAATCTTCCTAAAATGCAAATCTGACCACATCATCATATCCAGTGTCCAGTGGTTCTCTACTGTTTCCAGTACCAAATATAGTCATAACCTTTATAACCTGTCCTCTTCCTGCCTTTCCAATCTTCTTATACCCTACTCCCTTCCATGTAGTGTACGATCCAGCAACACTGGTCTCCTTGCTAATCCTTGAACAAAACCCTCCATACCCCAACTCTGCACATATTCACTGGTTGTTCCCCAGACCTCTTTATCTCTGCCTCCTGACTTCCCTCAATTCCTTTAAGTCTTAGCTAAAACCCCAACTTTTTCAGTGAGGCTTTCCTAGTCCACCTTAAAGCTAGTGCCTTCCCTCTGAGATAATCTTTCATCTATCATATATATATATGTATATATATATATCATCTGTATACACATATGTATGTATGTATATTATTTCTATGTAGTTGTTCATATGTTATCTCTTGCAATGGATCATGAGCTCCTTGAAAGGAGGGGCTATTTTTACTTTTTTTGTATCCCTAGTACCTGGTACATAATAGGTACTTATGGAGGATTTTTCTGTGCAAAATCCAAATGGAAAATGAAAGTCCGTAGATGTTGAGGTTATCCAGATGTCTCTTCTTATTTTGTTTTTACTTGTATTATTGCACTTATTCCATTGGGTCATTAGATAATAGAAATGTTTTTATGAGATCAAGTCACTAAAAAGGGATTGGCCATCCAGTCCACATAGGGAAAACTAAGTGGATGAAGGATGCGTATTTGTTAGGCTATAACATGCAATCAGGGGCATGAATACTCCTTTGACTTAATTCATTATTTTGGGCAGATACTGCAGATGAACAGTAAGCTGGACAGAGAACTGAATAAGATGAGAGCAATCCGGACTATCCCAAGCTGTTCTCTTCTGCCAGTGCTCTTCCTTTTAACATTAATATTCAAATGCTAGTCCTTTGTGTCTTGACTGAACAAGAAATCAAAATGGCAGGTTACCCAAAGGTCAATGGAAAGATGCATATTGAGTATAAATAGATGGTACATTAACATGATCTACAACATGGTGTATAACAGTGTTGCCTTGTGAGCAAGAAGAGTTTTAAAAGACATCATGGAACACTAAAGCACAGTTGGTGGAGTTATAAACTGATCCAACCTTTCTGAAGAATAATTTGGAAGTACACCCAAAGAGCTATAAAACTGCACATACCTTTTGACTCAGCAATACCACTACTATGTCTGTATCCCAAAGAGATAGATGAAAAGAGAAAATGACATATTTGTACAAAAATATTTATAGCAACTCTTTTTGTGGAAATTGATGCCAGTCAATTGGGGAATGGTCGAACAAGTTGTGGTACATGGTTGTGATGGAATACTATTGAGTTATAAGAAATAACAAACAGGATGTTTTCAGAAAAACCTGGGAAGACTCATATGTGCTGATGCAAAATGATGTGAGCAGAACCAAAAAAACATTATACACAGTAACAGCAATATTTTAATGATGATCAACTGTGAAAGACTTAGCTACTCTGAGCAAGATAATTTCAAAGAACCCATGATAAAAAATACTATACACCTCCAGAGAGACAGCAAGCTGATGAACTCTGAATGCAGATTGAAGATTATTTTTTTTACTTTATTTTTTTATTTTACTTCTGTGTGTGCATTTTTTTTTTGCAACATGGCTATTATGGAAATGTGTTTTGTATGACTTCACATATATAATTGATATATTCCTTGCCTTCTCAGGGATGAAGAAGGGGTGGGAGGGAGACTGAGAATTTGGAACTCAAAAATTTAAAAAATGAATTAAAAATTTTAATGTAGTTGGGAAATATTTAATAAAACAAATAAAATATATTTTAAATACATTCTTATGGACATATATGACTAATAAAAGAGACATGCTGGTTATATAACAAGAGCAAGGGATAACATATGGATATACTGAACAAGGCACTTATATTCCTTAAATACTAAATATACAGAGAAAGAACTCTATGATCAATAGATCTACTGTGAATAATTTATGGAAGGACATGGACAAGAATTGCAAAGGATGAAAAGGCATGGAAGGAGTGCAACATGCACAAGTGGGGGAGATATCTATACCAAATGAAATCTTAGCTCTCTCTAAAAGTAGCAAAATAAGATTCTGAGAAAACCTGAAATCCTCTGGATTAACCTGCAACAAATTATTAATAAGAAATTATTCTTGTTGAATTATGCAGATTAAATTTATGGTTTAACATTAAAAAGGAAGCTTGTGACATTAACACCCTTTTTCTCACAGGAAACCCCACATGTCTAGTAAATATTTCAGATTACAAGGTAAAGAAGAAAGGTGACTTCTTAAAAGAAATTCAGTGGCTTCAAGAAGAATTTAACTATAACTTCTGGGAGTTAATCTTTCAATGACATACTTCCTTTCTTAAATAAAGATTGTCTATTTGACATCTGGTGTTGGAGCTTCTACATTTATGGGAGAGCTTAGTTCCTGAAAAGAACAAATTAGTTACATAGGATGAGTCATCCACCCCCACCTCAACCAACTTCCCAATAGCACCAATATAGGACCCACAATCAGTTAACACATTCCAATTTAACAAATATAACTTCTGTCAATATTAAGAACAAAATGGTTCTGAGATAGAGAATAGGAAGAAAAAAGGTGAGGAGGGCTCTTGAATGAAATACACATGGCTAACCATAATATGCCAATCTCCTGCAGGCAACAGCACTGAGTACTATATTTTTATTTGACTACCATGTTTATTTGACTACTAATATGCATAATTTATAAAGAGAGTGACTTTCTATTAAGAAAGAATCAAGTCTACTCCTCGCCCAGCTCTTTGCCTTTGCCCTGCCTGTTCCCCATGCCTAAAATGATCTTTCTCATTTCTAGCTCCGAAAATGCCTAGTTTCCTTCCAGATTCAGCTCAAACACCTCTTTCTTCATGTGGCCTTTTCTGACTCCTTCCACCTTCTGGTGCCATCCCCATTCAGAATACCTTGTATCTTCTCTGTATGAGTGTTGTATATATACATACACACATACATACATACGTATATGAATGTTAGTGAACTTGTAAAGATGTAAGCTTGAGTCTTTTGTCTTTCTGCATTAGTGTTTATGTCTCTAGTACCTAGTACAGTAGTCGGAAAATAGGAGGCACAATAAGCAAAAAATGCTTGTTGATTTATTGGTTGTTTCTTAGCCCCTATTTGGAACCACTGTGATAAAAAGAAGTTCAAAAAATATTTTAATTAATCTTAAGGAACTATGTTGATTAATAGCATGTACTCTGGGGACAGAAGTGGATAGTCCCAAAGGAGTTGGGATTTGATCAGTGAGATTCTGTTCAGTAACTCCTTTTAACAATGCAGATGACAACTATCTCTGATTTAAGATCATAAAAAGAATTCTTTTCAGGAACTAATCCTTAGGGCTAGAAAGGACCTCATAGGTCACTTAATTCAATCCCCTGTTTAAATGAGGAAACTGAGATTTAGAGTAGAGAAATGATTTGCCCAAGGTCACACAGGTCATACTCATCAGAGGTGGAATTTGAACCCAGGATTCCAGAGACACTATACCACTCACCTTAGTAGATAAGTTCTAGGGAGTTACTTGAGGCAAGGGTTGTGCCAAAGTTGCACAGCATCTATGGAAGAGGTAGGATCTGAACCCTATCGACTTGATTCCAAGCCTAGCACACCCCACTGCTTCTAGTAGAGATCATTTTCCTATCAAAACTTGTGGTCTTTCCTCCACTTTATAGACTGGAGCTATTTTGTTTAGGACTTCTTGTGGATTTCATTCATCCAAAAAGAAATTTAATATGTTCAAAGTACAATGCCTGGTACTAGGGAGAAATAAGGTTTACCTAGGGCATAATACCTGCCCTCAATGAGCTCAGAATCAAATAGAGCAGCACATGATGAATACATAATAATACATGGTTAGTACATTAGAGAGGTGAAAAAAAGTGTTACGTTAGATATAATGGAAGATCAGTAAAGGCTTCATTGGAGGAGGTGGCATTTGCTTTTGAATTTTTTTTAAATGGGCATAAATCCAGCAGGTGAAGAGGGGGAAGGAGGATATTTTTCATACAGAGTACATAATGAACAATGATAAAGCTGGGGAAAAAAGCATGTTTAAAGGACAGTTGACTGGCATAGGGAATGTGTGGAAGGGAGGAATATGAGATAAAACTGGAAAGGTAGGGTAGCACCAGACTGGGAGGCATCTAATGTCAGGCAAAGGAGCTTAGATGATCCTTGAAGAGTATCAGAGAGCTAAGGAATTTTTTTTAACAGAAGAGTAACATGCCCAGATTAATAATGAAGGAAGATACCTGGCAGCAATCAAAAGAACCCATCCATATGATAACATTTATAGTTCTTTTTGTTGTGACAAAGAATTCAGAACCAAGAGAATGCCTGGTAGGTGGAGAATGGATGAACATATATGGCATATGAATTGATGGAATATTATTTTACTGATATAAATGATGAAAGATGCCTTCAAAGAAACTTAGGAAGACTATATGAACTGATGCAGAATGAAGTGAGTAAAATTAAAACAATTTATACAATAAAAATGTAACGAACAATTTTTGAAAGACTCAAGAACTCTGGTTTATGTAATGGCCATTCATGATTTTAGCATATCAGCAATGAAATGTACTATCCTCTACTGATGGAGAGGCAATGGATTCAAGAATAAAACATTTTTTTGATATGCTCAATGTGGAAGTTTGTTTTGTTTAATTGTATATTTGTTACAAACCTTTTCTTTTCAATTGTGGGAAGGGAGATTTAAAACAATTTAAAATAATTTTTAAGAAAGGTGTGTTCCTAAAGTATAAGCTGACCACATTAACCAACTACTCAAGAAGCTTCAGTTGATTCCCCTTACCTTTCTATAGGGCAGCTAGGTGATACAGTGTATAGAGTACTGAGCATGGAGTTAGGAAGGCTTGAGTTCAAATCCTTAGATACTTATCAGCTGTATAATCTAGGCAAGTCACTTAACCTTCTTTGCCTCAGTTTCTTCATCTGTAAAATGAGCTGGACAAGGAAATGGCAAACTACTCTGGTATCTTTGCTAAGAAAAGTCTGCAACAACTGAATAACACCTCTACACAATTCAATAAGGTACAAATTTCTTTTTGGCACTTAAAGTTGAGAGAAATTCTCTCTTGTATTTAATAACTAATTATTGTATTAGGACAAAGGTTTTTCCTTTTCTGCTTCCTCATCCAGAAATCAATCAGTGTGGGAAATATTGGGCAAAGACATAACTAGGTAGCCAGGCTAAGATCTAATGAAAGACAGTAAAAGAAATTCTAAGTTTAGGGGAATGGGTGGATTCTTGCTTTACTCCAAAGTGTTTTTACTCCAATAGGTCTGGGAAAATGTGGATTCTCCCTTTTGTCAGACAGGTGATATGGAAATTGATAAGTCTTTTTGACCAAGACTTGAGAGACTCAAGTCAAATACCCCCCAAGACACTCACTGGAACATAGCCCAGCTCCTCATTGTAATAATATTCATTCTCTCTCATTAATTGTTAACCAACCAGAGTTGATTGTCACCCTCAGGCATATAAGTGTTGAGTGGGTTACCCTGAAATTACCCAGAAACTGTCTTTTAAAGTGTCACAAAGACCTACATAATCTGGCTGCAGCCTGCCTTTCCATGTGACTGACCTTCACACACTACTATTTAACCAAACTGGCCTGTTTGATGTTCATAGTACATAATATTGCATTTCTTGCTTATTCCTTCTCCCCTCCCCTGAACTCCCACTACTGCAGCCCCTGCTTAGAGTCCCTTGCTTCCTTAAGAGTGTAGCTTAATACCATCTTCTATAGGAAGTCTGTTCCAATTCCCCTTAGCTGCCAGAGCTCTGTCCTAAAAATTAGTTTGTAAATATTTTGTAATTAATTTTCTATTTCTTGTTCCTCACCTCTCACTCCAGCCCCAAGAGACTGTAATCACCTCAAGTGCAGAGATTACTGTCAGGAGTAAAAATGCTCATTTTTGTCTTCACTCCCCTAGAGCTTAGCATAATACTTGGAACATAGTAAACTCAAATTTTGTTGGCTAAATGAATGAATTGAGTGATAAATAGAGTTATGGGTTAAAGTTTACTGCTTTTTATCAAGAGTCAGAAGAGTGATTTGAGGAATATCAGGAAAAAGATAAGAACTATAGGTTTTGTTCTTATATTGAAAAATTATATAATATACATATATATATTTTTGTAATTGAAAAATAATGTCATAGGTATAGAAGACTCAATGTGGAAACTCCTTCCACCAAAGCAAAATATCTGGTATAATAAGAGGTTAAGTAATTTGCCCATTGGCAACCAGTCAGGATTATCATAGGCAAGAGACTGAACCTTCCTCTTCTTGACTTCAAAGACAGGAATCTACCATCCTAGAGGTTCATAACTCTAGTCTGTTGAACTAATTATATTGGAATAGAGTTATCTTTTGGTTTTTTTTAAGTTTACAGACCCCAAGTTAAGAACCTCTCCTGCTGTGCTCACTCTGTATATAAAGTATGCAATTCACAAAATCCTCTCTATGGATAGAGCAGGGGTGAGGACCCTATAGCCTCAAGGCCACATGTGACTCTCTAGGTCCTCAAGTTCAGTCCTTTGACTGAATCCAAATTTCACAGAACAAATTCCCTCAATAAAAAGATTTGTTTCATAAAACTTGGACTCAGTCAAAAGGCTCCACCCAGTGACCTAGAAGGCCAAATGTGGCCTCAAGGTTGCAGGTTCCCTACCCCTGGGATGGACTATTTTATTAGTTGCCAAAAGATTTAGCATCAGTTCCTTTGAAGTTTTGTTCAGGATATTAGGACAAGTTCTCAGTACAGAATATTTCCCAAGATCCTTGTACTCATCAGAGTAAATAAGAATTGTTTTTAAGGCATCTCAACCCAAAGATTCTAACCACAAAAAACTCATAGAACTTGGTTTATTTACAAGGATGTTCTAAGGAATGAGATGGACCAATAGGGATTTAAGCCTATAGTTCCCGGTTGTTGTGGTGTCTCAGAGGGCTGAGACCTTAACCACTAAGTCATTCCCTCTCAGAGAAAATTTCAATGCTTACCAAGTCATAGCCCCATCAACTAGATTCTGAGTTTCAAAATGGTATATTTGAAATAATTTTGAGATACAGAATACTCCAATCTTTCACTGAATTCAGAGAAAAATAAAACTGTGATTCACTGAAGAGAAAGAAATAATATCCCTCCCAGATGTAGTAGCTAGGAAAAATTAAAATACATTAAAGGCAGAAGGAGTCGCCAGAAAATGGAAACCTAATGTACAGGTGTCAGGCATCACATACTCTTTAGCAAGGGAAACCATGAACCATGGAATTCTTACAGTAACACTGGATTCAGCTGGAGATGCCTTGTATGTTGGTGAGTACCACGGAAGTATTTCTTGTGAACCATTATTCTTAATTGCCCTGAAGAGTCATTCCAGTTTCATAGGTACTCTATCAAAGGAAAGAAAAAAATAGACCTAAGATCACAAGTCCAAGCACAAAAAGCAGAATTAATTTAGAATAGACTTTATTCTCGAGGAAAGCCACAAAGACTTATTTTCCATACTAACGTTGTAGTGTACATAGTAGATCCTTGATAAATGTATTTGGAAACAAAAAATAAATTCCCAGGCTCCAATGAAGGCCTACCCAGAAATCATAACTATATTTTATGTTTTTTTCCTTCCACTCCTGCCCACTATGATGTTGTCTGTTCCTATGCCATTACCTGTAGATGAGGGGGGCAGGAAAGGGAATTAGAAGTACCATGGCCACAGGAAGGAGCAGTCACTGGGTTTGGGGGCTCCCTTTTCCTAAAACATGTCAGCTAAGTAAGAGAAAAATAGGACTCTTCGGGAAAGAATAGTCCAGGGTGTCCCGTCCTTGATAGAAGGTAGAAGTGCTAAAGCTAAAAGGAAGGAATAAAAAGAAAATGGATCTATTCTAGAATATCTAATGGGAAATAAGTATTTTCACATGTGTCTGTAACATTTAAAATGCAAAGTCTTACTCAAATCATAAGTGTTAGCAAGCAAGTCTATATCCCTTAAGAGCTTTTTCATTTGCACCCAGATGATTAACATCAATATGACTTCATACCTTAGCATGTGGGTCAACCATTGGGTCAACCATTCTGTAAAATAATTTGGAACTATGTCCAAAGAACTATAAAACCATGCATACCCTTTGACCAAGTAATATCACTACTAGGTCTGTATCCCAAAGAGATAAAAATCAAAAAGAAAAAGGACCAATGTGTACAAAAATATTTATAGCAGCTTTTTTAGAGGTGATAAAAAACTGGAAATTGAGAGGTCCATCAATTGAGGAATGGCTGAACAAGCTGTTGTATATGATTGTGATGGAATACTATTATGCTATAAGAAATTAGAAATAAGATACCTTCTGAAAAACCCAGACTTAAATGAACTGATGCAAAGTGAAATGAGCAGAAACAAGAGACTGCTTACACACTAATAGCAATATTGTATGATGATGAACTGTGAATGACAGCTATTCTCAGCAATACAATGACCCAAGATAATTCTGAAAGACTTATGATGAAAAGGATTGATGGAGTTTGAATGCCGATCAAAATATACTTTATCTTTCTTGGGGGTTTTTGTCTGTGTCTTCTTTCACAATATTACTAATATGGAAATATATTTTGCAAGACTGCACATGTGTAATCTATATCAAATCGTTTGCTTTCTCAATGAAGAGAGAAAGGGAGGGAGGAAAGAAGGAATTTGGTACTCAAAAATGTTAAAAAAACAAATGTTAAAATTGCTTTTAATGTAATTGGGGAAAACTAAAATATTAAATCAAAATTAAAAAAACAAACAAACATGACTTCACACCTTCCATGCATCCCAGGCTTGAGAAAACAGGAAAAGAGGAGCCTCTGCCCCTGAAGATGCCATTGAGATGTAATCAGATGTCAAAGATAGCTATTATTTTAAGAACCCAAAAAAAGTGACTAAATCCATTTTAAAAAAATTGAGCCTTGTTCTCCCTATCAGACTGATGGGTCTATCCAACTGATGATTGACACTACAGTTCTGACCTGGACCCCTACTTACGCAGCCTCCCCTCTGAGGTTCATCATATTGGTACCTGGTTAAGTACAGATATCCTATTAGCTTTAACCTTACTGAAGTTCAGAACTCTAGATTATAGGCATGCAGCACTATACCTGGCTAAAAAATTCTGCAATTGTAATTGCATTCATTAAGGGAAGGAGAGAAAGGAACAAGTATTTATTAAGTACCCACTATGCACCAAGCACTGTGTTTAGTGCTTTACAAATATTATCTCATTTGATTTTCACACCAACTTGTGAAGTAGTGTTATTATTGCTTCTAGTTTACAGTGAAAGAAATCAAGAAGACAGGTTAAATGACTTCACCAGGTCACACAGCTGTATGTGTGAACGTCTTTGATTGGGTCAAGAAGGGATGGGGTGCAATAGTCTGAGCAAACAGCTTAGTCACACTTCTGGGACCTCTGAAGAGCTGAATGCATTTTAGCAGTTTTAATTTCATTTTAGGAGCTGGAGAAAGTTTTGGAGAGACAACAGATGGGTGGAGCTACAGTTTCTGGAACACCCACCTATAGGGTTGCCCCATAGGCTACCTCCTGGTCATCCTACCTGCAAGGATGAATTTATGGAACAGCTCAGACGATGTGCCTACACTAGGCAATGGGGGAATTATACAAAGTTTTAAAAAAACAATGTTCCTTCCCTTATATTGCTTATAGTCTAGGGAGCTCCAGACACATACACAGATAATTATAATACAAAACTCTACACACATTAAATTCTTGAGAGGGAGAGGAAAACAAAAATTTTGCTTAGGCCAAAGCAGCCTCTGAAGGTGATGGCATGTAGCATGCTGGATCTGAGTAATATAAAATCCCAGATCACAAGATCTAGAAGAGGTCTTGGGGTTTATCTACTCCACCCTTTTCATTTTAGAGATGAAGAAACCAATGACTGGAAGACTTAAATGAGCTGCTCAAAGTCACACAGGTAGATAGCAATGCTAAACCCAAGTCTTCCAAATCTCAGAGCAATTTTTTTTTCCCATTACACTTAGCTGTAATTAGAACAGAGGAGAAGAATGGGTCAATAATATAGTCTTTTATATCTCCTCCTGTTCTTAGTGTTTGGTTACTTTCTTTGAAGTGTTGTGAATTAAAAGGCTAATATATTCAGATGCAAGTAGAAGAAATGCATTCCAGAGCTAAATGTAAGTTATTTTGAAATATCCACACCACTACTCTAATCCATGAGAGTAGATAATTAGGAATGGACTGCCTTTCTATTCTAACAACATCCCAGCAATTTTGACACACAGCCAAAGGGTCCCCTCAAATCATGATATTCTGGCCATTCAAAACTCAATCAATTCCTTATTAAAATTACTCAGAAAGTTTTGGAGCTGAAACTTCTCATACTTGGCCTCAGTCCAAGAATGATTTTTTAAAAAACCAACATTTCATAAAAAGCTATTCAGTCATTTGTGGGCTGCCTTGCTTATGAAAAAGCAACATTATTACACAACATCTCCACTTATGGTGCATAGGGCCCCTCAAAGACCATTGTTACATTTCACTGTCCTCAGTACCTGTTCGTACTAACTCCTCAGACATATTCCCCAAAAATGTGCTTTCTCTCCACCAATATCCTTGAAATTAGCAAAGTTTCAAACCAAGCCTTTCAGACTGAGTATAACTGTATATGCCATGAATACAGAAACTGACTGCTTATAAATAAATAGAAAGGAGATTCATTTATGCAAAATGAAAAAAAAGACCATGGAAACTAAATGTTATACGACAAACAATCTGAAGAAATAAAAGATACAGAAAGATTTATCTGGTAGTAGGAAACGAATGCAAAAAAAGGGAAACTTTTTAGGGAAGTTAAAAGACACAGGAAAGAACCCTGATCAAAGGTTGCATGGAAGTTTATCTCCAAGAAGGAAGGTTAATGCCTAGATCATATACTGTAACATAGAAGACGACTTCCTTGATACCAACTAATGCGCAGTTGATCAGATGAGCTAAAGCCAAGCACTAGCCAAACTACTTCTGGCCTAAGTCTATAAAT
The DNA here is from genome assembly GCF_028372415.1 of Notamacropus eugenii. Classification (NCBI taxonomy): domain Eukaryota; kingdom Metazoa; phylum Chordata; class Mammalia; order Diprotodontia; family Macropodidae; genus Notamacropus; species Notamacropus eugenii. The sequence goes on from NC_092875.1 coordinate 178,612,689, forward strand.
TCCAAAGCTGCCCACAAGGCCAAACACCCTTCCTGCCATCCTTGGTGTGAGGTCCCTTTGATTTTAGCAGACAGTGGGGCCTGCAATGTTATGCTTCCTGGGAGTGCCACAGAGAGTACAGAGAAGTTGAAAAACAAAAAAAGAGAAACTGACCGTTTCACAGACTGGATTCACTTGCCATTAACTCCTAAAAACTTCCTTGCCTGATATTCAGGGGCAGTTTGTATAAGGAAACTGAGAATAAAGGCCAGAAGGAATCTCTGAACCAGGGCACATTTCTCAACCACAAAATGGGTTTTTTGCATTCAGAAATGCGATGGGGAGTATTTTCTGATCTCACTAGAAGTGTGATCCACATTAACTACACATACAGAGTTTTTCTCCCAAATGAACTCATGAGAATACAGAAATGTTCTCTGAATAAAGCCTATGCCACACTAACTAGATTGATAGGGTTTCTCTTCCAAGTGGATCCTTGGATGAGTAAATGAATTTTCTTCTAGAATCCTTTACTATAATCATCACGTTTATAGTTTTTCATTGTCGTTTGCTGGGTTGTTCAACCATCTCCTAGCTACGTACAGTCAAATGCAAAGGAAATCTTAATTCTAGGTATGGATAGGTCAAACTGGGCTCCTATGCAAAGAGTCAAGATTCCAAGAACATCAGATACCCTAGACCACGGCTAAAATACCTAGGAGGACTGTGAACTATTTGCATTTTTACCCAAAGAAACCTCAGTAAGCTGTGATATGCTGAGTCTATCCAAGCAAAGAACCATGCAGTGTGGCTGTCTACATAAACAAGATAGACTAGATTATATTGGGCATGGAACTGGGAGCATAACAAGCATATAAAATCCAGTAGGTCTATGGAAAGGGTGTAGTAAATGTGTACTGTGCCATCTGTTAGGTCCGTTGATAGGGCAGTGCTGTTGGTTTAAGTAGTAGCTGATATAGCTTGGGATCTGGAAATAGACACAAAATATGTACACAAAATATATATGAATAGGCTCCATCAAGTGAATGCTAACTACACCTCCCAACCTCCTATAGACATGTACTTTCTTTTTTCAATAAGACACATGGTTTCATTGATGGAAAGGGATACTATGTGGCATAGTGAAAACAGGCTGGGCCTGGAGTCAGGAAAACCTGAGTTCAAGTCTGGCCTCAGACCTTCATTAGCTATGTGACTGGGCAAGTCACTTAACCCTGTTTGCCTCAGTTTCTCATCTATAAAATGAGCTAGAGAAGAAAATGGCAAACCACTCCAGTATCTCTGCCAAGAAAATCCCAAATGGGGTCAGATAAGACAGTGAAGAACTTCTTCTACTAATGCAGATTACCACCTGTTCTGCCATTTATAGTTCTAGAGGGCACTGAAACATTAAGGGTCATAAACCAGGATGAGACTTGAATTCAGGTCTTCTAAGACTAGCTCTCTATCCACACTCCACCAAGCTGATTTGCCTTTATGTAGTCCTTGGAACTTACGGGCTACTCTTTACAAAATCTCAGAGTCTCAGAATCTGAGTATTGGGAGGGACCTCAGCAACTCCAGCCAAAAGAAATCCCTCAATGATATACCAGATAAATGCTTGTCTAGAGTTCTATTTGAGAACCTCCAAGGAGGGGAAACTTCCCACCTCTCTTTGTAGCCCACTCCACTTTAGGATAGCTAATTGTTTGGAAGTTTTTTTTTCGCCTGATAGTAAGCCTAAATTGTGCCCTTTGCAAATAGCACCTCTTATTCTTGCTTTTGACCTCTGGGATATGATAGAATAAATCTAATCAATTCTCCACATGACAACCCTTCAAATACTTGATGATAACCTGAATCCTCTACAGGCTAAAAACATGCCTGATTCCATCAATCAGTCATCATATGGCAAGAACTCAAGTTCCCTTCTCTTTGTGGGTACCCTTCTCAAGACACTCTTCAGGTTACTGATATCTTTCTTAAACCAAGATACCCTGAACTGAACACAAAACTCCAATGAGATCTAATGAAAGCAGAAGTCAGTGGTACTATCCCTTCCCTGTTCCTGGATGCTTGACCCCTTTTAATGTAGTCTAAGAACATTAGCTTTTTTTTATCACGTTACACTGATTATTCTATTGAGTTAGTCTACTAAAACCTCCATATCTTTTTTTCAGAATAAGGAGATCTGTCCTCTAGGAAAGGCACTAGGAGCTTTTCTGGCAATGATATGGCTCAGTGGTTAGAGTCTGGACTTTGAGTCAGGAATGGCTGATTTCATATCCTGACTCAGACATGAGCTGTGTGACTCTGAGTAAGTCACTTAGACTCTCTTGGCTTTAATTGCCTCACCCACAAATAATAATAATAACAATGCCTACCTCATAGGGTTGTCATAGAGATCAAATACAATATGTAAAGTGTTTGCAACTTCATCTGTCTAAACCTCAATACCAGCTAAAGTGAACTGACTCACTCTTTTATACCTCACCCATCTCTGGTGTCACTCTCCAGACTTCTGTAGCAAGTCCTAGAGGCTTTTTCACCCTCGAATAGCCATTCATTCTATGGTCTCCTCATCTATTTAGTGAGCTTCTCTTGGAACCTCCATTTTGAGGAAATGTTCATGTCAGCCATGCTTATTCCATCCCTGAGAGCTAGAACAATTTGTTTTTTGCTTATATTATATTTATTTTTATGTGTATACATTTGTATTCCCAATACTTAGTACAGTGCCCGGCACAGGTGTAAATCCTTGATAAATATTTGTTCACTTCTTGTTACTGGTGTGCCTATATTCCCACTGTGTTTGCATGTAGGAGACCTATGCCACTTCAGTATCCATATACATCAGAAAATGGATCTGAACAGTAATGACACAGACTATAGATTCAGTCCAGAGCTGAAAGTATTCCCACTATATCCTTTTAACCAGGCCTCCAACTTCTGCTCTGGTAAGTGCCAGCTTCAGCTAGCTAGTCTCTGTTCTTTAACCACAAGTACCCACCATCTTCCTGCCATGCCACCGCACACACACATACACACACACACACACACATACACACACACCCTTTCTACCTCTTGCTCTGGAAACAGTAATTAAATCAATGGTACCATTGCTTCTAGAAAGGTATGTCAATGGATTGTCCCATGGCTCCATTCAACACCCCTGTGACTTTACCTCTTCCTGACTACCAGGAACCTATATGTGTTCTCCTTTCCCCTTAGATCCTTGAGACAGGACTCTCATATTTGTTTCCTTAGCACTTAGTACGATTGTTGTTGTTCAGTTGTGTCTGACTCTTTGTGACCCCAGGCGCCGAAGAATGCCAATACTGTCCATGAGATTTTCTTGGCAAAGATACTGGAGTGTTTTGCCATTTCCTTCTCCGATGGATTAAGGCAAACAGAGGTTAAAGGACTTACCCAGGGTGACACAGCTAGTAAGTGTCTGAGGACAGATTTGAACTTAGCAGGCCCAGTGCCTGGAGCTACTTTAGCCACTGGAGTACTGAGCCACTTAGCTGCCTCTGACTAACACTTAATAAGTGCTTTTTTCATTCATGCATTCATTGAAATTTGTTTCTCAACTACTAAAACAAAGAATGGGTAAGCAGTAGATACTCAAAACATGAAAGTAACATTTCAGAGTATTCCCAGGGGTATATACAGAGATAATGGCTTAGTTCAACTTGCTTTAAAGTAAAATCAATTATATGAACTGTATTTCTGACTGACCTTATGCTATTGTACTAGCTGTCCTCCATGCCCAGAATGCTCTCTCTCCTTTTACTCTCCCCTTCCTTAAAATCCCTGGCTTCTTTGATATCTCAGCTCAATTCCCATCTGGAATTCCCAGTTGCTAGTGTCTTCCTCATAAATTTTGTTATTCATTCATTTCAGTCATATCTCATTGTTCATGACCCTATTTGGGGTTTTCTTGGCAAAGATAGTGGAGTGGTTCCTTCTCCAGCTCATTTTACAGATGAGAAAACTGAGGCTAATAGGGTTAAGTGACTTGCCCAGGGTCACACAGCTAGTAAGTGTCTGAGGCCAGATTTGAACCCAGAAGATGAGTCTTGCTGACTCCAGGCCCAGCACTCTATCCATTGTGCCACCTAACTGCTCCCACCCTCATAAATTACCTTATGTTTATTTAATATATACTTATGCATAGCATAAAAGTATACTGCGTATACTTTTATGTATACTTGTATATATATATTTTCTCTCTCAATAGGATAAGAATCCCCTGAGAACAGCAACTGTTTCATCTTCATCTTTCTATCCCTAGCATCCTGCATAGCTCCTGGCACATAGTAGGCACCTTAACTGCTTATTGATTAATTGAATGATATATGATTTGACATCATTGCATTGTCCAGTCATATGCCATACACCAGTTAGTATGTCAACAAGTATTCATTAAGTGCCTGCTCTGAGCTAGGCACTGTGCTAAGCACCAGAGGAACAAAGAAAGGCACTAAACTGTTCCTGCTCTCAAGGAGCTAATAGTCCAATGGAGGAAAGAACATGTAAACAGTTATATACAAAAAGAATGTCAACAGGGTCCAGCAGAAATAATACCAGAGGGAAAACACTAAGGTAGCAGAGGACTGGGAGAGGCTTCTTGGAGAAGGTACATCTTTAGCTGAGACTTGAAGGAAGCTGGGGAAGCCAGGAGGCGGAAGTGAGGAGGGAGGAAGTTCTAGGCATGGGGGACAGCCAGAGCAAGTGCTCAGTCAGGAAATGAAGAGCTGGGTGCTAGAAACAGCAAGGAGGCCAGTGTTACTGGATTGCAGAGTACATGAAATATGCTGTAGGAAGACTGGAAATCTCACCTGTTCCTAGCCCCTACATTCACAATCTGGAGGTAGCTAGGTGTCACAGTGGATAGAATGTTGGCCTTGGATTCCGGAAGACATGAGTTCAAATACTACCTCAAGCACTTATTAGCTGAGTGATCTTGGGCAAATCACTTAACCTCTTTCAACCTAAATTTCCTCATTTGTAAAATGGAGGTAATAATATCACTTGACAGGGTTGTTGTGGGAATAAAAAGGGATAATTCATGTGAGTACCTTGTAAACCTTAAAAAGCTATATATATTAATTATCATTATGATTACCTTTCTCTATTGTCACCATTTTGCCTTCTGAACCATCATTATTAAATACCATATGTCAGACAGTTTTATTTTAAAAAAGGGGAGAGGGGGGAAACCAAAATTTCCTAAAGTTTTGCTTCAAGTTTTTTACATTTCACTGACAAACAAAATAAAAATCACATAGATTGGAAAATTGCTTTGGTCAACCTAAGTGTCCAGAACATATTTATCTCATAAGTATAGGTCATTATGAATAAAGTTCTTACAAAGTTCTGGATGCCTTCCAAAACTCCTACAGACATGTGGTCCCTTCTTTTGTGAAGTTTATAATCTAAATATGCACAAAAATAATAGACAAAAACAGACCCACCCATGCATTGAGAAACTAGAAGGCATAAATGTGAGACTAGAAGAAAATTCTCCCTGTCATCAGAGACCCTATCTTTTTAATTTGTTTTACAGAACACCTAGCATAGTACCGTGCATAGATAAATGCTTTTGATGAAGATGATAGTGATAAAATTATAATAATTACATGCATGAGTTAGTTATGAGTAAAAGGTAAGCAAGGGATCTATAAATACTACAACTACATAGGAAGTTGCACATTAAGGGTTAATTGGGAATCTCAATGACTCCAACAATTGGCAGGTTAGGAAATTTGTTTCAAGTCTACTTTGTAGAACAAACTGTAACTTTGTCAAATGAGGGAGTAACTATGAAATATTGATCCTTCAAGATCATTTGTCTTCAAATCTGTAATTGTCATTAACAAGAAAACAATTAATAGTACTTAATGAATACAATGTTTTTTAAAAAAAGTATTGTACCATTTTTCCACTATTATTCCAGTTCCAGAAGCCTAATATCAGCATTCCCATTTCAAAAATGAAGCTGTAGGACACAACACTGAACCAGATTGCTAAAAAGCTAGAATACAGAGCTTGGGGAAGGATTACAAAGCAATGCAAATCATCTCCACATACAAAATTGAATGCAATCAATTATGCATGTTAGCTCTTGAGTCTTCTTATGAGGGTAGAAGGGTATTAAAAGCTAAAATAACCAAACTAACAGAATACCAACTGGCAGGCATAACCACTGAGGTAAACTCTATTGCCTCTCTAGTCACAAACAATCCCCTGGGATTCAAGAATGTGTCCTCCAAATGGTGAAAAGACAACATAAGAAAAACAAACCCTCACCTGCTTATACAATGATGTATTTTTATCACAGTCAGAAATACATACTTTTTTCTCTTTAAAGTCAGTTATTGCATCAATCAAATTAATCAACCAATAAATCTCATGTCGAAACCCTTCCCTAAAGTCAGAGACCACATCTATTTTTCATATGCCCCATGGGAGCTCAATAAATACATGTTGACTCACTTTGAAAATCAACAGTTGTGTTAATATCACCTATTCGATGACCAGGAAATGGCGTGCTAATTGGCAGCTTGACCCTTCTTTCCTCTTCTAAGCAAGTCAGGTGAAACTTTGCTATCTAGAGTAAGTCTGGCTCTTTGTTGCATCCTGCTGTTATCTGCCTTTGGCAAACAACCACCTTGTGCTTCCACAACTTCAGAGCCTTTTAGGGCACTGGCGGCGATAAGTTATTCTCAGAGTCTGGTCTGCCAAATGCTTTTTGGCAAGAGGACTGAGGAAGACTATTGTTGTCGCTGGCTGTTATCTCTTGCTAGGACTCCACTTGGCAAACGTGCAAGTCCATCTCACTGATGTGGAAACAAGGAGCTTGACTCTAGATGAGTCAACTCATTAATAAACAAGTCACAAAGGAAATGGGAACCAGTTTGAAAACAAAACAAAAAAAAAAGAACCATTCTGGAGTTTATTGGATGCCGTGATGTTTGTCCTCCACAGAGCAACATTGTTTTATCTCACTCTGCAGCCTTCCTATCAAAAAAGGGGGAAGTTAATAGTTTATCAAATGTTAATCAGTGGCAATGTTGATGTATAACTTACATAGCATGGAAAGTATTTTTTGGTGCTGGTGGTAGTGTTTTCTTAATTATAAATTTATATCTCCTACTTCATTTATCTTCCCTTTTTTGGCCAGACTCTACCCTTTAGGAAATCCACTGGCTCAACCAAGACACCTATTGTCTCCACAGCACTTATTCCGTTTCCCCCACCCCCATCTCATACACAAAGAAACCACCCTGACCTTTGTCTAGAAAGCACTACGGTGAGAGAGCAATCTGAAACATTCTTTTGAAGTGCCTGCCTACCTACATGTAAAGTACAGTGCTTAGAATAGCACCAGACAATCATTCATTCAAGTACCTTCAAATCTAGTATTTCCATATAATAATGACAGAACAAATTATCTACTGATTATGGGGGAACAAATATTAATGTCTGAATGGAGCATAAGCTTGCAGGGAAAAAACAACTGACAAACACTGGTCTATTTCTAATTCAGTCTAAATAATTAACTGTTTCAATGAAATTTATTTGAGGCTGGTATATTATCCAGGGGAAATAACCTGTTCTAAACTTGTTCTAGTTAAAGGTGACCTTCAACTATCAGGGTTCTTTTTAGTTAGTACAGTCTTGGGACCAACAGATTCTATTTACTACAGTACCACATTGGACACTCTGGACTGGTACCACCAGACACAAAAGAATTTCTAGATTGGCATATGAAGCACTGAATCAAATTACTAATAAAAGAAATGTTCTAACTTATACTCCAGATTGGCAAAGAGGATAAATGACAGAAATACTTGATTTTGGAGGGGTTCCTCAAATATAGGCATGCTATATATGCTACTGGACTAGTGACAACTTGGCTCAACTACTCAGGAAAACAGTTTAGAATTATGCAAAAAAGACTCTAAACAGTCCTTACATTTTGACTCGGAATTCTGCTGCTAGGGATATAACCTAGAGAACTCAAATACAGAAATAAAAGTTCTGCATATACATATATTACACATATTCCTAACAGCACTTTTTCTGATATCAAAGAACTAGAAATAAAATGAATGACTATTAATTGAGAAATGGCTAAGAATTATGGTAGGCATGTAAATACAATAGAATATTAGACTTCTATAAAATGAAGAATTCTGAAAAACACAAGGAATTCTGAAAAATATGGGAAAATTTCTATGAACTGATGCAAAATCAGGTGTGCAGAACCAGGAAATCAATCTATACAGTAATGATAATAATGTAAATGAAGACTAAAAACTGAGTAATCAAAATGACAAAATGTGTTTTCAAAGGAAAAATAAGGAAATAATCCTTTCCTTACAGAAGTGGAGACACTATGAATATTGAATGTTGCATATAGTTTGAGAGGTGCTTGACATGTTAGTTTCACTTACTTTTTAAATTTTTTTTTTGAACTCAAGGTATAGAGAGCACATCTATTAATAACTGGAATGTAGAAACAAAAAGCATCAATAAAACATGTCCAAAAACAAACAAAAGGGAAAGAATCTTTAAGTTGGTCCCATAACGCATTCTAATAACCATAAAGGTCCTAGGTGGCAGAGATATAGGGCAATAGGACATAGGACAACCAACTAAGGTTAATGGTAGGCCTCAGTGATATAACAGTAGTAGTATGTCATGCTCTGAATAAAGTGGTGGATTTCAAGTAAAAAAAGATCTGAGTTCAAATTCTTCCTCATATTAGCTATGTGATTAGCTCAGTTTCCTTATCTGCAAAATAGAGATAATAATGTCACCTACATTAAAGTGTTGCTGTAAGGCTCATATGAGATTTTACATATGTACGTATGAATCATATGAGATTTTAGATAGATAGATATATATAGTGCCTTGTAAACCCTTAAAGCACTTTATGTTAGTTATTATTAGTTATCACTATTGTTAATGTATTCAACTCAGTTTACTATCAATTCAGTCTAAAAAAACAACCAAAACCTCATTGATATCTCCCAAGCAGATATAAATATTATGATTCAATATTAAACATATCCATGTTGCAAGTGGTGATAACAGCATGAGGGGGACAGACAACAATGAAAATAAGCCAATGAGTATGTTCCCTGTTGACCTCTTTCATGTAATATCTGCCCCTTGAGGAGAGAGTATAACAGAAGTACTGAACTTAATCATTTGAATATGAAAAAAAATTTTGAAATATTTATTACAGTTGATTCAGATACATGGGGTAAGGATGAACTTTTGGTAAAGATATGACATGTACAAGGTCAAAACCAAAGAGAGATGACTGACAATACCACAAAATTTGGGTCTGGGTGGCTCTAGAGGCAAAGAAAATTTCATAAGTAGAATGTTAAGGACTTTCAAAATTAAAAAAATATAACTATAACTGAATAGTAAGATAGAGAGGAAAGAAGGAGGAGGAAGCAGTGGAAGCTGTAGAGCTGATAATCTTGAAGCTTCTGACTTAAGAAATCAAAGATAGTTTCATCAGCAGGGTGAACAATCAGGTAAACAGTGACTTGAGTTTGAGATTAACCTTTCAAATCCATAAGTCTGCTCTTGGCTCCCACGGAATTGTTTGTCTGAGGCAATGATATTATTTACGGGAACAATTCTGGTTACTCTTGGTGACTATTGCTATTTTTGTTGTATTTGGTAACGCAACTATAATATTTGATAATATCTCTACAAACTTGTCTGTGAGGGTACCTTAACAATCACTTGCAACTTTTGCCTAATGACCACCATGGAGAACTTGACTTGAAACATAGTTCATTAGCATCTCCTTCAAAGAACAGGAAATATTGTTGTTGTTCATCCTTTTTGGAAGAGGACCAATGATATATTAATTCTGGTAAAAGAAACTGAAAGGAAACTGACCCTTAGTGCAAAAAAGAAAAGCAAACAACTGTGGTACTTCTGACCTACCCATACTAAAGAGGGAGCCAAAACTCAGTGAAAGTGAGAATTGAGAGAGCTCAGAATGCCATTGTTCAGCCTGTGTACAGAAAAGGAATGATGGAAGTGAACAGAAAGATCAGGGTGGGCAAATTTCTAAAGCAACAAGGATAAGTAACCCAGTATACAGGGTAGGCCAGCCTCTACAGATCTACTTTCCCAAGCTTACCACTGATCTCCACAAATACAGTAATAGGGAATGATCCAAAGGATAGCAGCACTCTTACAAGGCTGAAGGCTGGGATTGTGTCTGGGGCCAATAGGTTTAAAAATCAGAAGGGGAGATTTTTTTTTAATTTGAAAAATTAGATCCATAATTTTTTAAAAGTTTAATTGGAACCTTCCAAAAGGTAATTAAGGTAAATAATGATGAAAATAAGTTGACTTCTGACAGTTTGGGTGTTTGGATAATTGGATTGTTTTGAGTCTTGTCTGTGGGTAATACAAAAGATGTTGTGCCGAAGTGTCCAACCACTAGATAATGCCAAGAATCCACTAATCATGCTATCTCAGAGTCACTTAGATATTGCCTAAAAGAAGGGAAAACCTTCACTAACCAAAAGATGGAGAGTTGAAGAGTATAGTTCCTATACACATCTGCATGCACACACTCACACACATACACACACACACACATTAATCTCTCTATCCATTTAGTTTTAATTATGTGATTAGAAAAAGGAATGCTATTAGAAATTAGAGATGCTTTATGTAGCAGCACCTTCCCTCCCACCTTGGGAGCTACCTCCCAACTCATACTGCTATACTGCAGATTGTGTCTATAACAGGTGATTACTACCCTAGGGTCATAATGTACTGTTGTTCTGTATTCCTAAAAGCTCATGAGCCTAACCAATGTGCTTACCTTTAATAGTCAGCCAGAGGTGACAATTACTCAGTCATTTATTGAGATATTATAGTAAGAACAGTAATTATAAGACATTCCTCCACATAAACATGGGGTACACACTCCCAGAAATACAAATTTAGTGGGAAGAGTGCATACATATATGGCGCATACTGGTAAAGAAGCATATGCATAAGGAAAACATGCAGTCAAGGCACCTTACATGTTCAGTATATCAGAGCCCCAAAGTCCTTTTTCTTCTCAGTTTCCTCACCCTACCTCACCCTGACCTTGCTACCTCCATTGGATGTATTATCTCTGTTGGGTAAGTTGCTCAAATAGGCTCCATGGGCCAACTTTTCTCTGCAGCCTAACTCCCAACTGTCACGGTAATTCTTTTGTAAATCCATAGTTGGCTCTCTTCTCCACTGCCAGAGGTCACTATTTTCAAAGCTGACATGAACAACTTTAGACTCCTTTAGAGAATGTGTCTCAATTTTATAAAGGGTCAGTGGTCTAGTAGCTCTTTTATTCTATCAAGACTGAAGGACTTCTTTACATTTGGAGAGTTTTAACAGCCTGTCTTTGTTATTTACCTCCTACTTAAAATGATTAGGGCAACTAGGTGATACTGTGGATAGTGTAGGGCCTGGAGTCAGGAAGAACTGAGTTTGAATCCAGCCTCAGACACTTACTAGCTGTGTGACCCTGAGCAAGCTACTTAACCCTGTTTGTCTCAGTTTCCTCATCTGTAAAATGAACTGAAGAAGGAAATGGCAAACCACTCCAGGATCTCTGCCAAGAAATTCACAAATGGGGTCTTGAAGAGTAGACGTGACTGAGATGACTGAACAGTAACAACAACAACGACAATACTCAACTGAACTGAGGAAAAGTCAATTGGTCGGGGGCTCCCCTGAACAACTCCACTACTACATTTTAAAACTGTCCAAATAAAAGTTTGCTATTGAGCTGCCTAGATGGAGAAGATGATGCTAAGTTGTTCTGTGGCATATTTGAGATCTTTAAATTATCTTACTTATTCTTACAGTGTGACACGCTATACTCCATTTAGTTGTTTAAATCTGGGTAAATCTGAACACAGGCAGCTAGGTGGTGCAGTGGATAGAATGCTGGGCTTGGAATCAGGAGGATATATGTTCAAATCTGGCCTTAGACACTTATTATCTCTGTGACCCTAGGCAAGTCACTTTACCCTATTTGCCTTAGTTCCTCGTCTGTAAAATGAGCTGGAGAAGGAAATGGCAAACCTTTCCAATATTTTTGCCAACAAAACCCCAAATGGGGTCACAGAGAGTTGGACTGAAACAACTCAACAACAACAAAATCTGATACATTGTACTCTTGATAATCAGTGATCATGGAAAATAATGTATGCCTCCAGCACTTAAGTGTGGCACTTCCTGGAAACTAAATTCCCCTTTTAATCATATTATGATCTCAAATACTTCAGGACAATCAACAACTAGAAAAAATAAATGCTTTCTCTATTTCATAGAATCTCAGAATTGAAAGGGACCTGAGCCCTTATGTAGTTTAAACTATAGTTAAAAAGGAATCCTTTGTAGAAACATAACCCCCAGACAGTCGATCAGTCTAACTAGAAAACCTCTGAAGAAGGGAAATGCATTATGCTGTGAGGTAGTCTGTTTCACTTTTGGACAACTCTAATCATAAGAATTTTTTTTGAATGCTGAACCAAAATTTTCCTCGTTGAATTTCTACCCATTGCTCCTGATTCTGCTTTCTGGGACCAAACAAAACAACTTTAATATCTATTCTAATTTCCTTTACTGATCCTTTGAAGGACACACTAATAACCAGAGAAATGACCTAAAGGCTCTCAGCCAGAAAGAGAAGCAGGTCAGGCATGGATAATCTAGTAACTGGACTATCAACCCCTGAATAATTGAGAATTTACTGTATCCAACAAACTAGGAACTAAATCCCACTATCTCCCTCCCACCCCACACTTTTAACATGTTCTTTATGGTTAATGGCCAGAGTAGCAGCAGCAGCAGCAGGAATGCTGCTCTGCCAAAATGCTTAACTGAGCCAGAGGGGCCATTACTCTGGGTGTGAAAGAACGAGTTATGAGGTCTGGTGCATTGGCAGGTCTGGAATCCGTCCCTTGGCAATGGGCAATACCTAATGATTCAAAGGAAGCACTTTCAATTCTTCAAAACAGATCTGGCCAATTGTGTAATCTTATTTTCAGGGACAAATAACGGAGAGAAAGGGGTAGTCAGGGAAATTCCTTCCCTTGCAATGATCAGCTTACATCCTGTGGCATCAGATTTGATTATCCTTATCTACAATTATCTAACTATAAATGTTGTGATTGGTCATAAAAAGACCAGACTTTAAAAAAAAATACAGGCAGAGTGTTTGACTTTGTGACTGCCTGTGGTGGTGAATTCCACCGGCTGACTACATGCTGTGTGAAAAACTATTTCCTTTTATTTGTTCTAAATTTACCAGCTTCTAATTCTATCAAGTGTCCCCTTGTTCTCACATTAGAGAACAGGGTGAAAAGAACAGACTGTACATGCCATATTTATCCCCCTTTTCAGTTAGATAAATCAATGTCCTCTCTCTACCTTCCAAAATTCCTCTTTCCAAGATGAAGCATATTCTTTGGTGAAGTAGGGATGGGAAAAAAGGGGAGAGTTTTCATTAAGGGTCAGTCCTATGTAAAGAACAACATTATGTGCAGGAACCTGCAAGCCAAATGAATAGATGAATTAAAAACAACAACAATACTTATTAAGCACTTACTAAGGGTAATGCACTATGCTAAGCACTAGACATAGAAACAGAAAAGGAGAGACAGTCCCTGCTCTCAAGGAGCTCACATTCTAAATGAGACAACACGGATGGAAGGTTTCAGTTGCAAGTTTCCATGGCCCTTAGAATGTGGAGGCAAAGCTGATGTTGATGATTCTTATTTAATGTCATTTCCATTGACAAAAACAATCAATTCCTATTGTTGAACCTTTGGGCAGTGCCAAGGACTTTGGTGCTAAGAACCTTCTTTTTGGGGTCTTCAGTAGCTATGGCTATAGCACCTGAAGGAGCAGTTTGCATCACCTCTAAAGGTGATGGTTGAAGGTACTGGGCTGGAAGTATTGCTATTCCTGAGGCCCTTGAGTTCAAGGGTCTGAGAGTATGGTCAAGATGGCAGTAGTGGTTTGGTTTGCTTGGCACATGCTGCCACCTTCCTTTCCCTCAGGATACCTTACTGCTTTACCTTGGCTGGTTTGCCTGTCCTTTGCATAGCAGTTGGTTGTAAGTTGGTGGAAATGGCTAGCTTCTTCTCCATAGGAGTTGCTTTCCCCCCTTGATGGGTATGAGGGTTGGACTAGGAGCAGTGGTCTCAGAGGTGTAACTACTCCCAGGGCTCCTCTGCCCATCTAAAACACAAGGATGAACTGGTTATCCCGCTGCTTAGCCTCCTACCCAATGACTTCTGAACTTAATTACCTACATACATCCCAAAATATACCAGAAAAACAAGAGGGAAGTGAGAGGCAATAATTATCTTTGTCAACAAACCAACTAGAAAGGGGAAAAACCAGGTAAGGGAAATGAAAATAAAATAAAAATACAAATAAATATATCCTTGATTTAATGGAAATTAACTGAATAGAACTCTGAGCTTAAGCAGTTCATGAATAAAGCCAGGAGCAAAAGCTCCTGCATTCACAGAACACAGGAGAATCTCATGTCACTCATCTTGCTCCTGATGCTGTTTCAACGTACCATTTACAGTTCACATCAACTGTTTCCCCTTACCCTCCTGAAGGCAGCAAGGGAGCAACATTTGCTGGTAATTATCATTTTTCCAGGCTCTCCAAATTCTGGTTTGATGGGTTAACAATTTCTAATGAAGATAAGTGCTAGTTTAGCAGACAAAAGTCGGGTAAAGACTGGTCAAGGAAAACACAATCTAATAATCTGCTGATAGGCAGCATGACATAGCACACAGAATGCAAAGCTTTGCATCAGGAAGATCTGTATTCAGATCCTACCTCTGACACTTATTCATATAATCATGGACAAGTCACTTGCTTTCTCAGTTTCTCCATCTGTAAAAATGGGAATAGTAATAGCTATAGCACTTACTTGATGTTGTGATACTCAAAGGAGATAATGAATAGAAAAAAACTGCAAATTTTAAAAGACCAATAAATATAATTTATTGTTGCCATTATCAATATTATTATCACTGACAGAAATTAGCTACTTGATGTGTACTTACATGTCCCAGGAGTCAAAGGTAAGCCTCTATTGCTAGGAAAGGACTGGCTATAGCAGCACTCAGGTTTGCTTGCATTCTCCATTTGCCCAATGAGATAGTCCTATCTATATGGGTATGGTCAGGATGTCTTGAGAAAGGCCAGTAGATTCAAGTGATACAAAAATTGTACGATAAAACACAAAAGAAGTGGAAAGAATGATCTTGGATGTAAAACTGGAAATGTTAAGGTGAGTAAAAAATTTATCCAAATTGCTTAAACCTTGATAAGGAGGAACAATATATGAGACAGGATGAGGCTCACATTTATATTCCCTGTTTCTGGTTTTGAATTATATTTTCATCCTGTATTTTTATTTTGTGACTTAGACTACAACAACAATAATATTCAAATCAGAAAGCTACAATTTTCCCTTTAAGTTCAACTTTCACAGTTGGCTTGCTGCTTTTACCTAGTGGTCAATATATTACTCATGGCATAGATCTTTGATTTTTATGAAATCGACCAAAACTGAGCTTCACTTAACCTAAATTCATGTTTTAGAAAATGATACTGAAAGCCTTGCATTAAGCAAGGAATATCCCTCAGGTTTCATCATATTACATGGCTTGAAGTTTCACTCTGAGGCTATTTTTGGAGCCTGTACTATTGTGTTACCTTATAGGTGGAACTGTGGAGGGTACAAGTGTTTAGGGAAGACTAGTACCTTTAGTGTGAGGGCTGCTGAGCCCTTTCCAGGGCTGCTTTCCACCTTTGGTGTCCACCTGATTCATCCAACTCTCATCTGTGGCTCCCAGAAGCTGTAACATGTTCAGCAACCACATCCCCATAAAACTATCTTGGTAGTGGGGCTGTACCAGGTTTAAGGGTAATGGAGGGGCCTTAAACTTGGTGAGTTAGGGGGTGTCTACCTCAAGCATGTGAAATCTTCCCTGGCAGAATAAGAGAATGTGAAAATTTTGTTTCAATGGGCCATGAAAGTGGCTGAAGCAGGTGCTAAGGAGTGCTTGGAGCTTAGTTAGACATCTAAGATGCCAAGATCATCCACTGCATCCCAGGTCATTACCAGTTGTCTTGACTTTTGTCTTGTCGTTGGACTCTGATAACTCTGGAAGATAATGAGGCTGACAACTTTGCAAAACTCTGACTCACTTAAATCCAATTTATACATAAGTTAAAAGGTGTAACAATCTAACATGAAATGCTTTTGCTACAGTCATTTCCAGGTGGATGTCTACCAAATCTATCTCCTGGCCTGGAGCCTCACTCGAGCACTTTATTTCCATGTGCTTGGAGAACATCCCCACTTCTTAGTGTCGCTTCCACCTCACTTACCAAAAACAAAGCATTATATCCTCTACTTGACCTGGACCCTCTTTTCAATTATTCCATTTTTGTCAGTAGTGCCATCATTCTTCCAGCCTCTCAGATTAGAAAGTTCAGCTATTAACTCTCTGTCACAGAAACGGAAGTAATATAGTCTAACTTTCTACATGGTGGAGGGATTCCCCTCTAAGAATCTTTGACAGATGATCAACCAGCCTCTGCCTAAGGATATCTAGTGATGAAGATTTCACTACTTAATGAAGTAACTTGTTTTATTTTTGGGAGACTCTAGCTGTCTGGAAAACTCCTCTGTACATCAAGTGAAAAATCTGTTTTGACTCTCCCCTTCCTTTTGTTCTCTATAGTCAATTTGCCAATTCATCATGTTGTTTCTTTCCTGTAAATTCATCTTGAACTTGCTTTTTTCCCCTTTCCATTTTCATTGTCACTTTCTAGTCCAAGACATTATCATCTTACCCCAAGACTATTGAAATAGTGTCCCAGATAAGCCTTTCTGCTATTAGTCTCCCAGCATTTATGTCTTCCTAAAACCAACTTTCACGATGTCATTCCCCTACTAAATAACCCATGATGTTCTCTGTTGCCTGTTGTATGGAATCTAAACTATTCTGTTAGATTTTAAAATATCTTTTTTTATTTTGTCAAGTATTTCAAAATTACATGCAAAAGTTTTCTTTAAAATAATTTTTAAAAAAATTGAGTTCCAAATTTTCTTCCTCCTTCTTGCCCTCCCCCAAGAAAATAAGCAATTTGATATTGATTATACATGTGAAGTCATGCAAAAGATATTTCCATATTAGTCATGTTGCAAAAGAAAACCCAAACAAAAAACAATAAAAATAAAGAAAGTTTAAAAAGTATGCTTCAGTCTGCATTTAGAGTTTATTGGTTCTCTCTCTGGAGGTGCATAGCACTTTTCATCATGGGTTCTTTGGAATTATTTTAGATCATTGTCTTGATCACAGCAGCTAAGTCACAGTCAAGGATTGATTATCCTTACAATATTGTTATTACTGTGTACAACGTTTTCCTGGTTCTGCTTACTTCACTTTGTATGAATTCATACAAGTCTTCCCAAGTTTTTCTGAAATCACTCTGCTCGTCATTTCTTAAAGCACAATGGCATTCCTTCACAACCATATACCATTCCCCAACTGATGGACATCCCCTTGATTTCTAATTCTTAGTCAGCACAAAAAGAGCTTCTGCTGGATTTTTAAGATCCTCCAGAATCTGGCCTCTCCTTAACTACCCAATTTCATTTCCCATAATTCCAACATACAATCTCTATTCTGGGTTTCTATATTTCTATACTGTCTATCAGCTATTTCCATATTTCTCCTTACTTTGATAAAGAGTTACTATTATTCGTGATAGTCTTTCATTTGTATAATCAGTATTTAGTAGAAAGGAGGTAAAATGGAGACTAATTTAACTGTTACCATGCCCATGAGAGTGATCAGTGGCTTTTATTCTGAATCCCTTGTATTCTTACATTACAGATATTTGTTATGTAGTTGTTAGAAATAATTCTAGCTTAAGAGAACACCTTTCTTAGAGATAGAGAGTAGAAACAGCACCCAGCCACAATGATTCAAGATCCTACATACCCTTCTCCAGCCTAGATGTGTTCAGTGTAGGCACTGAGTTCCTCTTACTCTCCACAATGGTGGAAATTACAGTCTCTTTTGTGGATCAGATCAGATATCTATCTATGCCACATGAAAATCTGAGATATAATTATATCACATGGCTTAATCAAATATACTTTACAATATTACAACCTAGGATTCTTTTATTAAATATTTTACTTTAAGTTCTGTAAAGAAAAGATAGGTATCATCTATATAGAATTATAATGATTAAATATTATATAATTGAGGAATAACCTGAATGTTTTCAAATATACAGCTGTTTGGCATTAAAAAGAACTATCATCTTGAGAACTGGTTCCATTTTCTGTCAGGATATTGTAAAAAGACAACTTGATATATACTCAAATAATTTATTCTGTGAACCAAGTTGACCAGATTCAGAAGGACAATTAGGAAATGAGCCTCTGAAGATTAAAGGCCTGCCTAATATACACAGAATGTAACCTAAATTCCAGAGAACTCTGAATAGCAGCTGGTAATGAAATAATATGGTGCAGTGGATAGACTAAAAGACCTGGAGTCAGGAAGATCTGAGTTAACATTCTCATCTCAAACACTTAGTAGCCATGTGACCATGGGCAAGTCATTTAAACTCTCTGGGCCTCAGTTTCTTCATGTGGAAAATGAGGTGGAATAGATCACTTCTAAAAGTCCCTTTCTGCTCTAAATCTAAGATCCTTTGAGTCGGGAAAACTGGGTTCAAATCCTGCTGTAGCAATTTACTATGTGAAATGACGTAGGCAATTCATTGTTTATCTTGGAGTATTAGTTTTCTCATTTGTAAAATGGGGATAAAAATTTTTTTAAATGGGGATAAAAATATTTGCATTACCATTTCATAGGGTTGTTATGGAGAAAGCATTTTGCTAACCTCAATGAGCTATTAATAATAATGAGGGCAATGACTGTGGTTGGATTGCCAGATGACAAAGTAGTTGGCTACTGTTTAGTAGCCATTTGTTCACATGAAGAAGAAAGATGAGCCCTGGATCAAAATGTTTTCTTATCTGTAATTATTGATGGATATGTTTTTGTTCAAACAATCAACAAGCATTAATTAAATGCTTATTATATGACAGGTGCTATGTTGATCACTAGGGATACCAAACTAAAGAGTCCTAACTTGGTAAGGTTGATGAGCCTACAGAGGCCATCTCATGGAACATACTCAGAGTTGCCATTCCTGGTCCTACTTAACCATGTGGGAGTTTGGGAAGCTACTTCCAGATGTGTGTGATGCAAAGGTTAACAAGGTGATAGAATTGCTTTATTGGTTGAAGAGGTAGAAGAACCAATGACTTAGTGGATGTATAAAAGGGAATTACCACCTTCTCAATCTCATTTTTCCTTTTATTTATAAATTCTGTTAGGATTCTTTTGAGTTACTTCCCAAGAGGGGAGCGGGAGAAATGGGTGATTTGTTCTAATTCCAAAATGGCTTTCATGCAGCCATGAGAACATGACATATAAAGTACAAGCCTGCCAAGGCAGGCAGAGCCTGGATGTAGGCTGCCTCTTTTTGTGTTTGGTCTTTACTGATCTTAGGTGAACAAATACTTATCTTGAAATGGATTTGTTCAACTATGGAAGTGACCTTGTGAGTCTGAGAAGTTCAGAGGCTCTCGGTCCTATTGGGATGGAGGCTAGATGGTCCCCGATCAACAAGAGATTGGCCCAAGCTTGACTGTTTCATCAGTAGACATGTATAAAGTAGTTTGGAAAGTGAAGAAAGAATGTAAAATGTCTAATGAGCAGTTTGACAAACTGCTTTATGTTCTGATGAGGCCTAAGTATCAGTCTCCCAGAAGATTGCATCAATATAGTTACAAGTTACTGAACCCTTTCTTAGGGTGGTTTGTGAATTCTCAATGTGAGTATTTTACGTTTACTGTTTCTTTTGTGTGTAGGAATTATGTGTTCCATAATTAATTAATATTGTATGCTGAGTACTAGTTTCTTCCTCCTTTTAGGGGAAATCCTAGACATGAACCAACTTGAACTATAAGTAAAATCATCTCTGGGGTACCAGAATTGAGTTTTAAAAAGCTAGAATCTGAAAAGAGACTGTCTAGTCCCCTTTCATTAGGGGTACTCAACTAAATCAAACCAAACTGCATGTCTGGGGCCAGAAAAGGGCATGGGTACTCCAGTTCCATGTGAGTCTAGCAGCAATTTCTCAAAATTAGATGATTATATACAAGATACATACAAAACATTCACAATGTAATGTACCTCCCTAGACAGGAAGGCACTAGTAGCTGAATAACCAGGAAAGGATGACACTTGAACTGAGTCTTGAAGGAAACAAAGGGTTCCAAGAAGTAGAGGTTAAGGAGAAGACACTTGAGGCATGGAGGACAGTTGTGTGAGGAACAGCAAGCAGCCAATATGTCTGGATGGTAGAGATGAGAATGGTGTAAGAAGCCTGGAGATAAGGGAAGGAGCCAGGTTGTGAAGAGCTTTAAGGGCCAGAGAATTTATATTTGATTCTAGAGGTAATAGGTACCCAATGAAATTTACTGAGTGAGGAAGGGGGTGATAGATTACTCATGTAAGAAACATTCAAATATAAATGAATTGCTTTAATATTGCCTATGCTTAAGTAAAAGTCCCATAGTCTTCTTGCAGAAATCTAGATAAACTTAAGATCAAGAAACAAGTTCATTTCAAGATGTGGCTTTTGCAGGCAATTCTTGGAAGGGCTCCCTGAGGTGGATAAAGAAAGAACGTGAGGCTATCATCGTACAGAGGAGGATGTAAAGGTAGCACACAGTTCCTGAAATGAAGAAAAACACTTGGCCACAGACAGAACCTTTTTTAATAATGCCAAATGGCTCAGTAATTTATTGCCTCTGGTTATTGGATTCCAGTGAAGGAAACTGAAATGTCATACCTTCATTCACAACACCGTCTCGTGGAATTATTTTTTCCGGATTCTTGGGGAAGTTAAACTATTTGAGAAGAATATCAGGAACTGTTGTTTCAGCCTGTTTTGTGAGTAGATAATTGCCTTCCAACTCCATTATTTCAGGAAATGGTGTGTGCTGCATTGTTCCTAGATGGGGGCAGCAATGTGCTTTTAGCAAGGTCCATACATGTGTTAGTTAAAAAAACAAAAACATGTAGTCCAAATCACTACTCTGTACCCAGACTTTTTCAATTTGGTCTAGATAAGAAACTGGCCCCAGACAACCTGTCCACATACCAATAGCATTCTTTAGAGGAATCGTAAGCAAAGCTAGTTTTCAGGAATGAAAATTTTAGCACAAAATCCATTATGATGAAAATGGTCCAGCAGATTCATTGAATAAACAAGACTTTTCTAATTTGCGCTGAATAGAAGAACAGCATAGAAGCCTAAAGTGGTAATATAATGGAAAGAGTACTAGGCTTGGGAATCAGTCCATCTGGTTTCTAATATGAGTTTTACCCCTACAAGTATGATTTTGGGGAAATTGCTTAATTTCTCTAGATCTTGATTTCTTCATTTGTAAAATGAGAACTTTTCTCTAAATGATCTCTAAGGTTCCTTTCCAGATGTAACATTCTATGAAATAGAAATAAAACATATTTATCCTAAGAAGTACCTTTGACAACATGGAATATATTAGGCCATTTTCCTGAAATATGACATCATTTGTGGTAGCAGCTGTATGGGTGTGTCATGTAAAGATTTACAAAACTTGACTCCTTAATACAAATTTAAAAGCAATAGAAAATAACATAATCCAGCTAAATGCTGCAAAGGGAATTGACTGTCCAAAATTTAAGTAGCTCAAACAACTTTGGACCATCTTTTTAGAGAATCAAAGGATTGTGAAGGTCCAGTTTTGAAGTGCTGAATTAAGAAAGAATCAAATATAGATGTTATACATATAATGGTGCAGTACAGAATCCAAGCACCCGGTGGTTCAGGAATTCCATCAAATATATTATGGAGCAGGCAGTGAGTGAGGTACAGTGGAAAGAGTAATGTACATAAAAGTCAGAAGAAACCTGGATTGGAAACCTGTCTCCGATATTTATTAGCTGCCACTGTGGGCAAATAATTTTACCTCTGTCTCGGTTTCCTCATATGTAAAAGAGATTATAATATCTATAGTATCTACTTTTACAGTGTTTTCTAAGGGTCAGGTGAGATGTTCACCATTGACTTGATCAGAATCAAATTATCATTGAATCTCATAGTTGGAAGAAAGCCCAGAGGCCAAATGGTCCAAACTGGAGCTTATCAATGATCCACTTTATTACACACCAGGAAAGGGACCATCTAAGTCTTCTCTTATAAATACTATGCAAGGGACCATCTATTATTTTTCTTAGGTAGTCCATTCCACTTTTGGATAGCTCTAATAATTACAGTCTTTCTTTATATCAAATCTCAATCTTTCTCCAACTTCTACAAATTGCTCTCAGTTTTGTGACAGGGCTAAATGGGAAAAGTGTAATCCTTTTCTATATGACAGCCCTTCAGATAACTGAAGACAGCTCTCATATCTTCTCTAGTCTAAGCTAACCAGTCCCAGTTCTCTCAAGTGATCTTCAGCTGGCACAATCTTGGGATCCTTTATCATCCTACATCTCTTTGCAATGGCTGTCCCCCATGCCTGTGATGCATTCCCTTTTTAACCTCCACCTCTTGGCATTTCTGGTTTCCTTCAAGACAGTGCAAGAGAAGCCTTTCATGCTCTTCCCTGTTGCTAGTGCCCTCCCTTACCATAGTAAATGAAAGTTGCAAGTTTCAAAGAGAATCATGGAATCTTAAAAACGGACCTTCAAAGTCATAGAGTCCAACCTCCAATAGAAATCAATCAGTAAATCAAAAATTTATGTTCCAAGAACTATGCTAAGATTTAGGGATACATAGACAAAGAATCTTGGGTCTCAAGAAGTCCTATATTTTACTGGGGAAGATGTGTATGTATATAATTGTGCATAAATTAATTAAAATGAAACAGATACAGTTAAATAAAAGGTAGTTTAGGATTTATGAAGTGCATTCTCCACAACAACCCCGTAAGTAAACAGAATAAATATTATAAATATTCTACAAATGGGTACTGAAGATCAGATAGGTTTTAATCATAAAACTTGTAAGTGCCAGAGCCTGGAATCAATACAAATCTTGCAACTTCAAGTCCAGAGCACTTTCTACTACATGTGCGGCCTTACCCTTCCCAAAAGATATTTATCCTCGTGGATTAAATCAGTTCAATGCTTGAAATGTTTCTGGGGGGTATTTTTTTCTTTTCATAACTATGAGAGGGTGTATTTAAAAAATGACAGCTTTAGTAATAACTTAAATTTATTATTTTTATTCTGAGCTTAAAACACAAAAATAAGCATTTCCATATACACAGTAGAAAACAAAAAGGACTATAACAAACAATGGGATTCCATTTCATACTACTGTTTTTTAAAAAAATATATATAATAAATTCTACATGGTACTTTTAAGATTGTCCTGCTCCCCTGTGATTCTTAACTTCCTTCTTTTCTTTTCCATAATTTTACAAATATTCTCTCTCTCTCTCTCATTATTATTGCTAACCCTTTAACACTTCTCCTCACCTCCCAATTAAAAATCAAAAGACAAAAAATTTTTTTTTTCAGCAAATAAGCATAGTAAAGAAAATGAATTCACCTGGTTGCCATGACCAAAAACTGCATGTCTTTTTCAGTACCTCTTTGTCATCTTCCCTTGCCTTCTTTAAGTGAATGTTCTGGATTTTGACTGAGATTCCTGAGACATTTCCTTTTGGAGTTTCAGGAGATGATTGGTGGATTCTGACTTTACCCTCTTATTCTAACAGATTTGGGTAGTTTCCTTTTGATTTCTTAAAATATAGTGTCCAGGCTCTTTTTTTTTTTTCAAAGTTAGTTTTCAAGTAATCTAGTGACTTGTAAAATCATCTCTTCTTTACCTATTTTCATTCAGTAGTTTTTGATATCAGATATCTTACATTTCTTATATTCTTTTGACTTTGTTCTCATGTTGTTTCTTTCTCTTGGAATCCTTGATTTGCAATCCATTCTAATTTTCAAGGAGTATTCTGAGTAAGGTTTACCACCTTATCTTCCATTTATTCTCCTTCCAATTCTTTACTCAAGAGGGAAGTTTACAGCTATCTCTTGCTTTATTTTTTCATGGTATGCACTGTAGTCCTCATGGGAAAATCCATTTTTTTTTTGAGTCTCTTCTTTGTTAACATTATCTCCCATATCCAGAATACTCCCTCCCTTCTCTCTACCATTCTGAGTTCTACTATGATTTTAAGGCCCAGTTAAGTTCACGGAGTCCTCTTTGGCTAAAACTCATTCTCAGTAGCATCTTAATCACTTAATGCTTTACTAGACTACAAGTTCTTTGAGGATCATTTTTATCCAGTCTTTACATATCTTGACACACCTGACACAGTGTTTTGCACAAAGCAGATAGTTAATAAATGTTGATTTTTCCCAGTTAGACTGTAGACTTCTTGAAGTCAAGGACCATGAACAACAGTTTCTGAGTATAGTAAAATTCTATAATTGTCTAATGAGTTTATTTTTCTTTCTGCCTGTGACTAAGAAGCTAAATCTTAGGAACATGCTTGAGGCACACAGGTTAAATGATTTTTTTAGGGTCATTTACCTGAGTGACCCATTTTTCTGGAAGCAGCTAATGGCACAATGGATAGAGCACTGGGCTTGGAGTCACGAAGACCTACATTCAAATCCAGTCTCAGATCCTTCCTAGCTATATGACCTTGAGCGAATCACTTAATCTCTGACTGCCTGACATCATGGATCCATTGGAGAAAGAAATGGTGAACCACTTCAATATTTTTGCCAAGAAAACTCCAAACTGGGTCATGAAAGGTAGGTCATGACTGAAAAGGTTGAAAAGAAAAATTTCCCTGAGGCTTGATTTGATTCAGGTGTTCCTGATTCAAACCCAATATAGTATCCACTGTGCTCTGCTGCCTGTAAAGTTATTCATGCAAATTGATTTAATATGAAATTAGTAAAGAGTTTAACATGGTTATATATAGACACAAGATTTTAAATATATCTAGTACTAGTACAAAAAGTCTAATAACAATAGTTTATCACCCTTTCCATGCTATGTATCTTGCTAGAAAATATTTGGACATATTTAACTTCCTAGCAAACAAGGACAACTTTAAATATAATTACTAAACAACTTCTAAAAAAACATAATGTATTACTGGATTTTGATCTTTTTCTTGTCCAAAAACTGGTATTTTAACTTATTTTTAAGTCTAGTAAAATCATATATTTCCTAATATTTCACTTTGTGGTCATAGACATACTGGAAAGATGGGGGAGAAAAAAAAAAATCTGTTAATACAGTGACACCTGCTGGTTTTTAGTTGCACATTTCAAATCCAAGTTAAAAACAAACTTTTAAACCTTAAAAATTTACTTACTGAAGATTAAATTACATTAGTTTATTTGCAAAATCATTTGATTAAACGTATGGTAGACAACAAAGGAAACTTTTTTCTTAGTGACTTTTTGGCAGAATTTTTGTGGGGGTACTTCCTGAAAAAAGTATTTTTACAATACATCCCTGACAAATAGTTAAATCTGCATTTAATGTTAGATAAATGTTAATTACGTGTTGTTCTTTTTTTCAAGGAAAATAACTATACTGAATCCAAGAAAAAAGACAGGACATATGTCATTCTTTGCACTACTCTAACAAGTATAGCTAATGTCATAAAAATAAACAGGAACTATCATAATTGAAAATTTTGTAACCATGCATTTTTCCTGTCTACCTAGCAGCATATATGAAACTCTCAGAGCTACACCTATCACTCAAAACTGCTGAAACATCTGCCTTGGGGGCTGAAATTTTCCAAGTCTGGTCACAACTTAAAGGTGAAATTTTCCTGGAAAACTTAAGAGCAAATATGCTCACTTATTTTGAGGAGAGATGGTGGAAAACATATATCCCACACTATTTTCCACTTTAAAAAATGTATTAAATTATTTTTAAAGCCCATATTACTCCATAATAGATGAATTTCAGACACTACCTTTCTCTGTCTGAGAAAGCTTTTGTAAATGAAAAAAAAATGTGTAGCTGGAAAAAGAATACTCTGCTTT
The DNA here is from genome assembly GCF_028372415.1 of Notamacropus eugenii. Classification (NCBI taxonomy): domain Eukaryota; kingdom Metazoa; phylum Chordata; class Mammalia; order Diprotodontia; family Macropodidae; genus Notamacropus; species Notamacropus eugenii. Next base: position 178,638,929 of record NC_092875.1, read on the forward strand.
GATAAATTTTCACTATGCAGTTTCAATAATATTCACTCTTAGAATGTGAAGCATCATTTGACAGCTACACAATACTGGTAATTTTTTGATGATTTACTAAATTAGTGGACAACAATGTCTCCCTTTTTCCTACCCATTTTACTGTTTCTGAAATAGAACCAAATAGGAAGGATTTTAATTTTTTATATTTCTTCACCTTAATATACTGAAGTTTATGACTTAGACCACTATGCTTTTACTCTATCTTTAGAGATAAACTAACTTGGAATTAATTTGCTTTTATAAATAGGGTTATGACTTACTAATGATTAGTTTTCTTTCATTATCATCCAAAACATTTATTGAATACTCATTGCATGCATAGTTCTTTTGTAAAAACCTTTCCAAAAGTTGAATGGAAAATACCAAGTTTAAAATCAAGATAAATTCATGTCAGCTAAATGTATTTTCAAGAGGAACTGCAGTCTTTTTCTATGGTCAGGCTTATTTTTTCAGAACCATTATTTTTTGGACAGTAAAACATGAATAGCACAGAAAGGAAGAGGCCTTTCCTATTCCTTCAAAACCTAAAATCCATTTTTGGCAGGGGTGCAGCAAGATGAGAAAACACAGCTTTACAGATCAATTTAAAAGAACATGATATAATTTTATTTTAGATAGAAATGCATCACCTTATAAAATCTATATGTATTTTTCCATTATTTATGGAGTACACTTAACACTGTCTTTGGAATAATTTTAAAGGACCTTTCCCTATGAAGTGGACATTTTAATCTATACAAAGGTTTGTATAATATAGTTTTGCACAGCTGATAGTGCTGATAGTTGTATCATTAAAAATAGCATGGTATTTAGTAGCTGGAGAAGAAAAGGAGAATATACAGTGGAATTGTATTAATGAATCCAGCTTCTATTTCTCAATTCAGCAAGGACACATTTATTGCCTTGGGTTACAACTATTCAAAAGTTCAATGATTACATTTTTACAGTGGGAATACTACTTGCTACATGCTTCAATTCATAATAATGCTGTTGAAAAATTATGACACGTTTGCAAAGTTCTGAAAAACTCAGCAAAGCATCAGATAAATATCCATTATAATGGTCCCCCAATTTTTTGACTGAAGGCAACTTAAATTCATTTTAAAATATTTTACTTGCACCTTTCCTCTTAAGAAAAAAATAAACAGCCCCAGCCGCAAGTATCAAGGGCAACATTAATGGCACAAGTTCAAACACTCTTGAAACACTTCAGCAAGTAGATGGAGATTTTCCTACATGCAAAATTAGTGTCCTTCTAGAAGTGAAAAAGAGAATACCCTTTGGTACTTAAGAAACCCAAGTGTTTCACCGCACTTTAGTTCATAACTACTGACGTAGAAACTATATATTCATATTAAATCCTGCCCCTGTCATTTATTAGTTTATATAAGCCACTTAGTCTTTCTGCCCTCAGTTTCCTTGTCTGCAAATGATGCAGTAGCACTAGTATCTAAGGTCTCCTCTAGTTCTAAATCTGTGATCTTTGATCCATGTTATTTGGAAGTGACATTTCCACAAACCACAATGATAATCCAAAGAACCTGGAAAGAGTCCAAAATTGTAAAGCATATGGGCTGGAAGAATACAATGCTGCCCTGTTCTGTTTCCCCTTCACCTGCTTACAAATAGTAATAAAACTAGACACAGTCTGTTATAATACATAAGGCATTATCAATGTCAAGAAGGCATGACTATTTAGTGAAGCCTTTGAGATACATACATATGTATATAGTTAATAGTATAGCACAGTTATGTTTTAAGACTGAAAAGGTAATTCTTCAGTAGATTTTATTAAATCTTCATTTTGTTTACTACAAAAATACGTCAAAAGTTATGTTTTTGTATAGTAACTTGTGTCTTTTGTTTTTCTGAAAAATCAGAAACAAATTCTGGAACTTTTTATTGTTGTTATCTTGATATTTGTCTGTAGTATATACCAAAAGTGATTTGGTCATTCTGGGCAATAGGAGGGATAGTGTGCACTACAAGGAAATCATTATCAAGCATCAAACTCCAGTGAAAAAGAGATACTATTAGGATTGTTACAAAGAATATGTTTTGCATTTTTACTCCTGAATGTTCATAATTCCTGTCAAATGATTTTAGAGTTTGTATAAGGTAAAGTAAGTTCATTTCAACTGAGCTTGAACACAAGCAAAGAGAAAAATTATACTCCAGTCAGGCAATCATCTTTCTGAATATATTCTTGATGAAGCATACAGTCCTAATTTTTTAGTTACATTCATTGTTGAATGTGCTTACATGTAAAGACATTCCAGAAGCTACCTTCCATTCAAAAAGGGATTTTTATTTAAGGCTTTCTTTATTTCTCATGTGTGGGATATTTTAGAACTATGTTTTTTTTTCTTTTCCATCCACTAAAGAGAATTAACAAAATTCCAACATGCCTTACTGTCGGCAAGAACTCTTTTTACTCCATGTACTACAGGATGATTGATGAACCTGTCAGGCTTACGGTAGCGGACAGAGAAAGTTGGCTGAAGTTCAGTGTTATTGAAAGAAATCTCAAATACTTATTCTGTCTCCTCTACTAACTTTAATCACATTTTCAACATGCTGCCAAGAATGGAGCTTTGACACTAAGCCATAAATTTACACAGGCAGCCATTGTCGATTTTATGTAGTCACAACACTGAGATAACAAGGGCTGGATATTTTTTTCTTGTTCCCTTCTTCACTGCATAGCAGTTATAATATAATCTGAAATATTTATCCATGCTTTAGGATTCATTTGCAACATATATCCTCTTATTATTGCATTTGATTTCTTCTTGATTAACAAAGACTAAATAAAGAAATACAACTTACATTCTCCTGGTAAGATTGTTAAATGCATATTTTAAAGATCACAGTGATGACAGCATTGTTACATTTTACACCATAATACATTTGTTTATAAGAACACACATTATCACTAAAAACATCTTGATATCTAACATGGCCTTTATGCCACATGAGCCAACACTTTTGGTTCTTCCCGAGCCAGAATACATATGCAGTCCCAGAGGAACTGATTACTCAAATAGCTGTAAAATGTGTGCATACTATTTAACCTAAAAAGCTTAATCCCCTGCAAAACAGATATATAATGAGGTAAATACTGAGTAAGATCATGGTTCTTGAAAAGGGTAAAAAGCACAACCCAGATTTTTGGTAAGCTCTTCCTTAAAGAAAATTTGAAAGTTCAAACTCTTACATGGTAAAAGGCCACTAGTCTCTGTGGAGAGAATTTTGCTGTCTTAGTCCACTGGAGTGTGTGGTCATGATGTGACTGCACAGTTCACACTAATATCCTAAAGTAAGCACTTTATTGTTCAACAAAGATATTGCTGTTGCTCAAACTATTTTGATTTTCAACTCTTTACTCCACGCTGTTTCAAGGCTGGTAGTGTGTGAGCGATACTCGCACAAGAACAATTTGCATTCGCCTCCTCTATCTGGGGATGACTGGTAATTAGCTGGATACGTTGTCTAAACAAGCTAAATGAAATCTCATGTATGAATATGGATTAGATTATCTTTCATAGCCTGAGGATTCTGCTACATCTGCCATCTTCTTATCTATTCAGTGGGCAGGCACAGACTGCAAATTCAGATGGTCTAAGAATCAGTTCATCCCATTCTTCCTCCTATACCCACCTAAATAATTATACAGAGGCACTTAAAGTTGGAGGCATAGAGGGCTCCTTTCTTTTTATAATGAACATTAAATCTGAACTCTACCAAAAGTTTTTATCTTTATTATCAACTCTTTGATATAGCATTACCACCAAAACATACTGCTAAGTTTGGTTACAGTAGGACAAGTAAGTCTGGTGATTTTTTTTTTTTTTGGCACAGTGGAAAGAAAAATTTTTGTATTGTTGTACTGTTGTTACTTAAATGCTAAAATGATGAAAATTTAGCCAGATCTTTCTCCATCTCAGCATATTGTTCTTTAAGACGTTCTGTGGCTTTTCTGTGCTCTTCATCCACTGCAGCCTGCTTGTTGTGTTGCTCTGTCATGAAATCTTCCCATTGGGTTATGCGCTGTTTTTCACTAATCAGTAAGTGTTGATTATTAAGCTGAGGAAACAAAACATGGTCATGCAACATTTCATAGATATGGCTGTTTTTACATTCAGAGAAGACATACACATTTCTGTCTTAAACCAAATTACAAAAAGCAAAACTGATAGTTAATTACCATAATAACAAAGCATGGTTTCTTTCTGATTAGAAAAGTAAATGGGGAAAAAAAGCAACATATTAGGAATAGTAGATTTGATATTCTTCTAACTATGAATAAACATGAATGTTCACATTTCTTAATTTTTTTAAAGTTTATCTTTAAAAACATAAAGACAAATGTGAATATATAGAAACATCAGAAAAAAATGTGTTTTTCAATATGTCTTATCTCTTCTTTTCTGTGCCCCTTAGAGTTACATGCATTTTTGTTAATATATCAAGCAATTTTAAAAAACCAGGTTAATAAGTCACATTTATAAAGCACTTGAAATATTTTTTCCCTTACAACCACCTAGGGAGCTGGTAACAAATAACTTATTATTGTCATTCTACAGCTGAGAAACTGAAGATCACAACTTTAAATGGTTTCCTTCTTCAAAGACCAGAAGAAGCAACAAAAGGAAATGCTATTTTGACTTAAATCAAGAAAGAATTAGTTGCTGAAGTAGAAGTGATGAGAACCTCAGGAGGTACTTGTCCATTCTATCTTAGGATCCACAAAAGATAAGGAAAGATAAGTATAGTCCAAAGTATGGCCTAGGTTTTAGGAAAAGAGATTTCAAAAGTTCAGAGAAAAGATAAGTAGTAACTTTTGGTATAAAATTTCATCTGGAAATTAAGCCAGGGAGGGTGAGAGACTCTCAGGAATGAAATTCTGATAAGACAAACACAGATAACTCTAATAAGAAGGAAAAGGAGGGGTATACGGTCTAAAGAGACTACTGTGTATACACAGGGAACTCATTTATCAAATTAGGGCATTTAACTGAAGAACACAAGAGTGGCCTAGTCTTATAAGCTTAGTATCAGAACTAAAACAGAACAAATCAAGGCTGATAATGAATACAAAAAAACAGGGATATTTTACCCCTTGGAAAGGATGATGACAAAGAAAAGGCAGAACTAGTTAATTCTAAATTTGTTTCAGTTTTCACCAGTTTCCAGCTATGAAAGGAACATCATGTAGGGGCTGGTAGGAGTAATGTCACTAATTCTAGAACACTAAGAGTTAATCATATAGCTAACCAAGTTGTCTTTCTACCAAAGTCTTATTTAAGAGCTAAAGGTCAAAACTATTAAGAAAAATTAGAACAGATAAGGAAATTTTACCCCAATGCATGTCAGTAAAGAAAAGTTAATGTATAATACACAGTAATTTCCATATCAGTACTTCAACAAACATTTATCAAGTACTTACTACATGCCAGTTATTGTGCTAAGCACTGAAGATACAAAAAAAGGCCAAAACAATCCCTGCCCTCAAAAAGCTCATATTCTAATGGGGCAGATGACATGCAAACTGTATGTACAGACAAGATATATTATTCTGGGCCCAAGTCTTTTGTGGATTTGGGTCTTTATTACATCCTTCCTCAAAACCCAAATGGCTTATAGTTACAACTATTAGTAACGAAAACAAAGACAAAAGCAAAACAAGACAATCCTTATTCAACAAGATTCTACATACCAGCAGCTGAGTCCAATCTGAGAAGATGGCTCACCTCAAAGAAATGGATCATGGGAAACTAAGACATGCTGTGAAACCAGAGCAGACACACTGGACCTGGTTTCTTAAGATCTAAATTTTCTAATTAGAGATAAAAAGTTGCTAAAGGAAGGTGGAGATGGTTCACATAATGATCAGCTATACAGAGTTAACAAATGTCTTGGCAAATGCTCTCCTTGATCCTGTTCTAGTGCATCAAATACCTTTACTTCCAGTGTCATCAAATGCATCAAATACCTTTACTTAGCAGTCATGATGTATTTTGCTTCTCAACATGTACTGTATACACGTTGCTATGTGCAAGTGGAATGTAAGCTCTTTGAGGGCAGTAACTATATTATGGTTTTGTATCTTCAGAATCTAGAACAGTGTCTAGTGCATTGTAGGTATTTAATAAAGGTTTGGTGAAATGAAATGAATTCCCTACCAAGGAAAAGAATCTTGAAGGATTTTGGCCTGGAAAAGAATAAACGAAAACAGTCAACTGAGCTGAACTCAAGATAAGCGAAGAAATGGCAAGATAAGAGATGAGATATCCTTAAGCATTTAGGTCAGAACTGAACCAAAGGTATTGAAAGAACTGGTGGTTAGGATTTCTGAAAAATCCCTCATAATCTCTTTAAAAAATATATAGAAATAAGAAGAGTTGCCATAGTCCTGGAGGTAGATTAATACTCTGATTCTCAAAAAAGGGAGTTTACTTTGATTCCCAACAAGACGATTAAATGTATTAGAAAATGATAGCTTGATTATTTTCAAAAGGAAGAAAGGACAATGTACCTGAATTTTAATAAAGCATTTGAAAAAGTATCTCACTGTATTTCTGTGCACAAGATAGACAAACACGAGCTAGATTAAAGTATAACTATGTACATTTAGAACTGGTTGAATAACAGGACCCAAAGAGTAGATTAATGAATTGAAAGAACTTGCAGACAGTATACTACAGTGGCTGTAGAACTGACTATAGACTCAGGTTATATAGGTTAAAAATCCTACTTCTGTCATTTATTACCTGCCTGATTCTCAATTATTTACCTTTCTGAGGCTCAGTTTCCTCATCTGAAAAATGAGGGGGTTGGATTAAGATATCCTCTTTTGTTCCTTTTGGCTCTAAATTTATGGTCCCTATGATCCTAAGTTCTCTAGTGAAAGGTTCCTGGGATCTGTCCTTAGCCCTGGTTCTGTTTAACAAATTTTTCTCCCCAATGGCATGGTTGGCCTGCTTATCAAATCTGCAGATAACATGCAGTTGGAAAGCATGGCAAAAATATTAAAAAATAGGACAGAAATATAATACAAGAGGTCTTATCTAATGAGATGGAAATAGTGGGAGAGGGGAGCTTGCAAACACTGCCACATGCACCTCACAACTTTGCCTGACCCACCATTAACCCATGGCCAACCCTATTATGTTCTTCAGACATTAGTGTAGACAAGTTAGCTGTAGAACACAGCAACTTTGTGTTTTTGCTGACAAGAGTCTAAAAGAAAACAGAAAAGTTCACCTCTAAGCACTAAAGATAAAAAACAAACAAACGAAAAATCTGGTTACAAAGGCTACACTGTTACAGAATTATTCCTAGCTTCACATGCCAGTGTGGTGACTTCATATAAATGAATGAATGAAAAAACACTTAAGTGCTTACTATGTGCCAAGTACCATACTAAGCAAAGAGAAGGGGGAAAGGAAGGAAGATGGGGAGGGGGACAGAGAAAAAGAGACAAAGAGAGAAACAGAGAAAAAAACAGAGAGAGAATTTCTTACTTAAGGAGCTCATATTCTAATAGGAGAAGACAATTTATATAAAGGAGTAGTAACCACATGGGGAGGAATGTTTTGTTCTGGGAAGGTGGAGGGGAGTGTAAGGGTGGTGGTAGAGGTACACCTAGATAGTGAATGGTCTGGGACTGAGTGGACTGATGAATGGATGGGATATGAAACTGAAGCATGACACAATGACAATGATGGTGATGATAACTGTGTGGAGAGATTTGCTGATAAAAACTTCATCCTGAAGCAAACTAGTCCTAGTATCCTGTCCATAGCAAATACTGAACCCAATACAAATAGTGTCCAATTATCTATGGAGCTAAGACTGACTGGTTAGATGAAAAGTATGTGGTCTTGGGCAGGTGAAAGAAGGCATGAACCTTGTAGAAGCCTCAGGGTACTTTTTCTCTTGGAATGGTAAACCCAGGAAGAACACAGTGTTTTGTTATATAATAACAGTAGGCACTTTTAATAAATGAATGCATGGTGATTTTTTACTGTCCCATTACTTTCTGTGAACAACTTCTATCCTGTACTTGTGAAATTGATTTGTTGTTGTTGTAGATGTTAAAGATAAGATTCCTCTTTAAGTAAGAGGTGGAATAGATGACCTCTGATATCCCATCTTACGTTCATACTGTGTGATTACATACTTGACTGGTCACAATGCAAGCACATGTCAGAAATGAGATTTGGACTCAGGTTTTTGGTTCAAGTCTAGCATTTTTTCCACTCTACCATGCTTCTTCCTCATCACAGACTCAACAACAAATAAAAGATTTAAGAAAGTATTTTTAACTACACTATGGTGGATTTTACAGACTCATAAATTATGAGAATTAGAAGAGACTTTGAGAGATTATTCTAACTCCATGTTTTCAGGCAGGTAAATGTTCTCCTCTTGATGTGTTTCAAGTATGGAAAATCTACTTTTGCTTCAAGAAATTTAACTGACCTTGGATGATGTGTGTGAGTGAACATAAGGAAGTCAGGCCTAAAACCTTTACACCACCAAGTTACCCTTCAAGGATGCCTGGTGGAATCAAACAATGATCATAAGGAAGAAGGAAGGGACTGTTGCTACCCCTCATTACCAAATTTCCAACCAATCATGTGTTCCCTGCACCTCAAAGCTCCATAGCCAATCATGCTGCCCTCAACTCTATGACATCACACTGTTCTGCAATTTGTTCTATACAGACTCCCAAAAACCTATAAAAGGGGAGTTGTGAATCTGCTAGGGATTTTTAGTATATACAGAGGAAGGCCACTAACTCCTTTATGGGTAGGCAGAATGCCCTGCCAATAAATGTTATCTTGCATGGAAAATTGCCTGTTTACCTTGTTGAATATCACCTGTGATATGACAAAAAAATTACTAAAATAAAGACAAATAACATTTACCTCTTCTCCTTTAGTTTACAAAAGGTGCCTGCTATCCTAACACAAAAGGAAATTACACTAGTTTGTCCTAATTTGTTTTTCACATATTAATGTTACTTACTTTACCCACTAATACCCTAAGTTGTTAATAATTTACTGGTTCTATTCTAGTATCTTTCCATATATGAATGGAATTGCCATTCTATAAAAGGTAAAAGAAAGCACATATAAGTTATATTAAATAACATGGGAAAAAATGAAGCTACTTTTTACTTAGTATGACAAAAGTAAATGCTCTATTTTTAAATCTTTCAATAAAATGTGCAAACAATGATAACTAATGTTAACCAACATCTTCATTGTAGAGAATGTATTGAAGCTAAGGAACACCAAGTTTAAGGGAAATTTATAAAGTATCACAGCACAAGTGGACATAAAATGCATGGCACTGCATATAACCAAAAGGGAAACTCAACAGATCAGAAAACAATTGCAGCCACCACAGCCTAATGCCAAGAATTCCACATCAGTAACATATTTCTACTCAAAAGGATCTTTGATCTCATTGATGTAGTTATTTCTTCCAACAATACAGATCATGACAAAACTATCCCTGCCCGCAATCTTGGGTGACTTTTATCCAATTCCCCTAAAAGTTCATCAGGGGCTTACGGGTAGGAGGTGACAGAAGTACCTTCTGAGTTTTCTCAATTTCTCTTGTCACTGCAAATTGTCATTGTCATACCAATGAAGAATGTGACTTATCTATTACTTATCCCCTCCCTCATAGGGGACCTGTTCACTATAGCTTTTTTTACTTTTACATTTCTTTGATAGGATGCCTTGTTTATAATTCCTCATTTGTAATGTGTCATAGTCTGTTCACTTTTCCATTGCCTTTTGGGTGGTTTTTAAATTCTGTGGAGAATGTAGGTTTCTATAACTCATAGTTATACAATGTTGCCAAGAGATGCTATTAAAAAAAAAAGATGATACGATATCCTTGTTCAAGGGAGAAACATGGGGTAATTAAAATAATTTTAATGTTTCCTAAAGAAAATCCAGCCTACTTTCTTACTCTTATTCAATTCTGGGTACAACTTATTGTTTATTCAAAGACAAGTCTACTAGTCTGGATGAGCTCTATGAGTCATTCAACTGCATATCATATGCTAGACAATGAGCATTTTCTTTATGTGGCTAGTTAGGCCAAAATTATTAGGATGATTATAAATCTCATTTAGGAATCTCTATTGCATTCCAGGTCCAATGTACTAAGCATAATGTCATTCACAACACTGTAGGAGCTAATCACCTACAAGCAATTCCTCCACAAATCCTTATTCTGATTTGTCACCCTAAAAACTACGCATCTTTCAAGTATGGTCCCAACAATGAGCTCAGTTTCTTGACAACAGGTCTAGATAAATATGAGAGGCTCATTACTGGTAGGCTGGACACTTAATAATGAGCTTATTGGCCATAACCTATAAAAAAGAAAAATAGAAAGCAGCTCTTGCAATGATAATTGTAGAGTAGAATAAAAGGAGGAAAAGGACTCTGAGAATCAAATAGTTTTTAGACCATTTATAAAAAATAATTTAGTAATTGGTATTTTCAGTGTGAGATCTTATCCAATAGACATAACTACTAGATTAACTAAATTGTATTAATCTTGGCATTTTTCTTGGCTAGACATCACAAAAATATTGCAGATAAATTAAAGGGTGGCTTGTGGATTCTCTGGGGAAAGGAAATCAGAAGTTGGTTTGATCACATATCTAAAATCAACATGGGACATATGATTATCTCATATTGCTGTGTTCAGCGATAGCATTTGCAAATTGATCACTATGGAAATAATTGTAGCTAACTCACCAAGAGTTGTTACAAAGAATGAAGGTATAGAGAAATTTCAACAAAGAAATCTATAAATCCTCCAAATTAAATCATGATAAATTTTGCCAGTTGGTGATTTCTAAGTAAAGATGGAAACAGGTAAAGACAGTAAGAAATATATCAGAAAATAGGATTCAGGAGCAAGGAACAAGGGAAATCAGATGTATACTACACAGAAGCCTCAAATCTATATATCAAGGGTATTTTCTTCAAGAAAATGATCTGAATGCTCTGGATACAGCACACATCCAATAACATTAATGAAAAAGAAAAGAAAAAACCCAGAATGAGGATACTTTAACACACAGAGAACAACTTCTTATTGACATAAGGCTCATTTCTTAATCAGTTGACTATGTACAAGAGTATCTCCAAATTGTTAAAGATTAAAATTAATACAAAACTAGAAGAATAAAAATGAGAAAAATAGATGGCATTCAATTCACTTCAACCTGACCCATTTAAACAAGTCACATACACACGCACACACACACACGAAATGGAGGCAAGGTACTGGCATGCATTAGTGATTTTATATAGACCAATGTAATTTAACAGTGAAAATCAACCAGAAGACTCAACTAAGGAAATGAAAAAAGACTAAAAATGTTCTCAGTTAAGAAACCCATGATTGAATTTGACAGAGGTATATGGCAGCTAAGGGCAGTCACAGTTCGGAGCATAAAGTTATTTGTAAAATCTTATGGAGCAGGATGGTGAGATTCCTCTCTTAAAACAGAGAAGTAGTATAATGAACAAACAATTTGAAGAAAGCTTGGCAAAAGACTAAGTGCATTTAGGGATGAAGCTGGAGGCATGGCAGATAAAAGATGGACAAAATCTACAAAGCTTGATAAGATGAACTCTTTTTATCATTAAGGTCAATGCAATTACCACATCTGGATTTTAAAATCCCAGTCCTGGACATACTTCCTAGGGGAAATGGAAATAAATCTGAACAAAACTAAGATGGAAAAAGCAGCTAGATTAGCCCAAGAACACACAGAGGAAGTCCATGCTGGAAGCAACATAATTTTGAGAAAATTTAGATATCAATTCTCAAGGTATCAGAAAGATGGGGAAGATACCAAAGAAATGAAAGATGCTAAGTTCTTTTTAAAAATTACCACCAGCATTTCTGAGCTGACTGAAAAAAACATGAAGCAAAGAGTCATATAAGTTTAGATGATCAGAATAAAACATACTTTTTATAAAGAAAAGTGCTGTCACCTTTTGATTAGTTTTGCCATCTTTCCTTTTTTTTTTTTCCCCCAGGGACTGTATGGAACATTCAGGGAAGACTAGTGTGGGTTTGATGAGCCCTTTTCAGGGCTGTGCATTTCCCTTTTGGTGTCTATCTGTCACTCAGCTCTCACCTACGGATCCAAGAAGCTGTAGCATGTAAAGTGACCACACCCTGGTAAACCCATCTCAGCATTTGGAGGGTAATCAAGGGGCCTCAAATCTCAAACCTACTAATGAGTTAGGGAGGTGTGTACCCCACATATGAAGATTTCCCCAGTGGAATGGGGCAGATGAAAACAATTTGTTCCAACAACCAAGAAGGTGGCTGAAGCAGGAGCTGGGAGAGTGCTTAGAGTCTGGTCAGGCATCAAAGACGCCAAAATGCATCCACTGCATTCCTGGCCATTGCCAGTCATCCTGACTTTTGTGTTGTCACTGGACTTCAATAACTCTGAAAGAGGCTGATGACTCTATGATATTCTTCCTTACTTAAATCCCATTTCATGTGTGAGTCAAGACATCATCCCATTATGTCACTGGTCCTCTTTGAAGACGAAGAATGATCAACAACAACAACAACAACACTTTTTCCATTTTATTCATTCTGATAAGAAGAGATAGCTCTAAAAAGATCTGACATTAAGAGAAGTTTGGGGGCCCTCTACAAATGAAATTAAATGTATTTTTAAATAATGAGATCTTGAAGAACAACCTATTATTATACTGTTCATTTCCTTTTATACAGAATCACAGAGCTTTGCAGTTGGGAGGGACAGGCAGCAGAGGCCATCGAGACCAAGCTATAAATGAAAAATGATCCCCTTTGTAACATAACAGCTCTCCTGCATTTGCCTGAAGCTCCCCTGCTTCTATAATATAGGGGAGTCTACTACTTCCAGTAGCATTCCCTTTTTAGACAGTTCTAATTATTAAGGAGTTCTCCTATACATCAAGACTAAATTTGATTCTGCCACTCCTACCTACTGCTCCTAGCTCTGACTTGTAGAGAGAAGCAATGTGGTCCAGTGAAAAGAATTTTTAGCTTGGAGTGCTGAACTTGGGATTCACAAGGCTTAAATATAAATCCTGGTTCTTCCACATCTATGTGGCTGAGCAAATCATTTAACCTTTTTTATAGGAGTGAAACTAGATAATTTCTAAGGTCCCTTCTAGTTCTAACCCTAGGATACTATTCATAAGTAGAACAAGTCAGATTTCTCTTCCATGTGACCAATTTTTATCTACTTGACCCTAGACTTTTCTTCTCCTATACATACCCCTAAGTCTTTCATAAGATCATTATATAACAAGGATTCAAGGTTCTTTTCCATTCTTATTTTCTACTTCTCTGGCATAATAATATCCTCCCTAAAATGTGGTGCCCCAAACCAAACACAACATTTCACTTTTTAAATAAAAGCAGATAATACTATGTTGAAAGGAAATAGGGGAACATTTACCTCGGGAACAAATTAACTGGTGTTAAACTGCTTAAAGACATGAGTCTTGGAATAATTATTTCTAGTAGTATTCTATAGTAGGAAAACAAAAATATTAAAAACTAGTCTGAAAATGTAACATTTCTCTTCTATACTTCTTTCCTTAAAAACATAATAAAGATATATTGCTTTATAATTACTAAATACTTTTGTTATTTGATAGTTACTACAACCCTGGTTAAGAAATAGTATTATTTCTATTCTACAAATAAGGAAACCGAGACTCAGAAAAATTAAGTGATTTGCCCAAGGTTAGCGAACAATCCAGGTTTGAACCAGGTTTTCTGACTTCAATTCCGTTGTTTTCTGCTAAATTATGTTGCCCACAAGAAAAAAAAAAAAACAAAAAACCCCCTAATATGCAAATATAGAGAAATAGTGAAAACAAAAGTCAGCTAAGTGATTTTCCAAAGTGGTCTAATATAACAATAATAACAATAGTCACTCACATCTGTATAATGGTTTAGGGTTTACAAAGATTTATCTAATGTTTTATTCATATCAAAGTTATTTAAAATACTACCTGTCATATTTCTATTATAATCACCAAGCATAATTTTATTAAAACTCCTGGACAATTAAAACTTGGATAATATTAGGTTAGAATATTCCCACACAAATGCACTAGGGAAGGGGAAATTTGTGCACCACCTACATCTCCCTTGAGAATGATAATACATTTGTAAGAGTCAATGATTTTAAAAGATGCCTGTAATTCCCATTTGTTCATTACTCTTGTTGCCAGCATAGAAAAATCCAATGTTGGATTAGTGGCAATTTTCTAGTCATAAGTCAAGTAACTAGGGAATGTGCATTATTGTTTTCCTAAATATCAATTGTGGGAAACACGATTTTGTAAGAATGACGTTTATCACAATTCACTTCCCACAGAATTCCACAAATTGTCTTGACATAAAAGGATTCATGCTTAATGTTAATATTTTATTTTACCTAATCACTACTCCAGTCTTTGTTGTGTATGTAACAAAGTGAATCCAATTATGGAAGGCAGTGAATAACATCAGTTGACGCTTTGAAGTTGAGGTCAATTTTGCTCTGCATACATTAATTTGGAGCAGTCTAAAATGAGGTTGGCCAATAATTCAATTTTCATACTTGAATGTCTTACATTAACGTATTTTGGAGTTTCTGGCAAAGTCATGGTTTTAAAAGAACCATCGAAATGGCTACCAATAATACTTTAAAAGGTCTTCAAATACAGATCAATCATCATCTACAAATGTTTTTTAAAGCTGCCAGTAGATACTTAAGTATCTTTCCTGAATCAGTAAGGAAAAGACAGCAAGAACTTAAGAAAAAAAATATAATTGATCTGGAGAGAGACAACAAATTCAGAGATTGAGAATGGATGGCAAAAGAGATGTAGGATGATATCTCTATTAATCACAAACTATATAATCAGTCTCAATGTGTCATATTTATTCTATCTTTCACTCTTAAAGAGAGGAAGACTGAGTCTGAAATTGAATCTGAATTTGATTCACTGATTCTGAAGGTTTTTTATAGTGTAATTTCTCATGCCATATTTCAATAATGTTAATAACTACTACTTTTGTCTGGCCTCTAACTGAAAAAAAAAATTACCTATATAGCTCTCCTACTGAGTTAGTCTGCTGAATACTTGGAATAATGACAGTTAGAGTAGTTGCTTTGAAAATCTCTATCTCATGGATTAGTTGGAATTCCCAAACAAAGAGGCATAACTAGGTCTGTGTATTTTAAATAACTAAGCTTTTAACAGAAACATGATTATAAATCCTTGGCTAACAATCCTTCTACAATAATTTCTGTAAGAAATAAATAGAAAAGACTATGAACTTCAAAAGCAGAGAGACCCTTGAAGTGAAGATTAAGTATGATTTTTATTATTTCTTAGGATCATTTTTCATTATAATAGTTTATCTTTGAAATTGTAATAGAAGTTACTAATTTGAAGATCCATATAAGTTTTATTATTACTAATTTCCAAGGTAAGTTGATATTCATATAAGGACTTCCTTGGTCTTAAAAGCTAACCTGGGAAACAAATTTATCTGTCAAAGATACCATTTTTATCTGAGTTTGGCAGCTTTAAGAAAAAATATTTTTGGACATCTTAAGCAAATTATTTGTAATTGCTTTAGCTATGGCTTAAGAGCGTATGTTTCACTCATAATTGTAAATTTCTCTTCAACCACACAACATTCTATACTTGTCATTCTCTGTTTGATATTGGACTGCAATTGAAGACATTGGTTTTATACAAAAAGTAACACTGGTTAATATATAATAGTGAAGAATTGATATTAATGGGGTTATGTTTGTACTTTGGACATGCAAGAGAATGCCTCAATTAGGAATCATGTATGCATTAGGTACTATGCTGGTGGCTACGGATAAATAGAAGGACAAAAGTCAAACAGGCCCTTTCTTTAAGGAGCTTATTTGCACATCTACAGGTGCTCAGGTATAGCTGAATCATGTATCATTGGAGCATGTATGTTGGAATTGTATACATCTTGAATTTCATAAACAAAACGTACAAGATAATAGGGGAAGGACAACACGCTATACACGAGGTGCTTGATCTTGGTCTTGAAGAAAGACAGAGATTCCAAGAGGCCTAGGGAAAGTGGGAGGGAGCTCACAGTCAAGACTTGGGACACAGTCAATGTAAAGACACAGAACAGGTGAAAGAAAAGCAATAAGGTGAATGGATGGTGGTAGCCAGGACAGAAAGGAAGAGGTTCAGAAGAGGGATGAGTTTCCAGGAAAAGATAATGGGTTCTATGCTGGACTGAGAATCACATAAATCTAGAACTGGAAGAGACTCCATAAACCATCTAGTATAAATCCTCATTCTACAGGTGAGGGAACCAAAGCCAATGGAAATTAAATGTCTTGTCCTATATCATATAGGTAATAAGTAGCACAACTGGAATTCGAACCCAAATTCTATAACTCCTGAGTATGAGATGTAACTCCAGTCTTTCTGTTGTGTACCACGTCACCTACTCTTGAGATACCCACAGAATATCCAGTTCAAAAGGTCCAGTGGACTAGAGCTTAGGAACAAAAGTAGGCCTGAATAAATAGAGTTGGGAGATTTACAGAGTTCATAAATCCATGGAAGGTAATAAACCAAGTGAGAGTACAGAGAAAAAGAAGAAGGACCCAGGCAGAATCTTAGGGTACATGTACAATAAGGAAGACATGACAAAATGATGATCCAGCAAAAGAAACTGTGAAGGAGTAATGTAGTCATTTAATTAATTAAATAATTAATTTTTCTTGGCTGCAGTTTCCTCTTTGTAAAATAAGCAGGTTGGACTAAGATGATTTCTAAGGCTCCTTTTCAGATCTTAATCCTATGGCAATAACATGTTAGTAAGACACAATGTTGTGGTTATAGGCAAAACAATAATCTGAAGACTAAATCTATACTGTGAAATTCAAGATGTGTATAATTCCTGCCTCTTCCAATATATCGTTTCTATGTGGGCACTAATGACTTTAATAGTTTCAAAACAGTTAACTTGAAAGAAATAATTTACTTTGATTTTATGTAAGATTTCCCCAAAAGTCCTGTCCCAGTGTCTCTGGTATGGCAGTGCCAAGTAGTACTGAAATGCTAAATTAGGAGGATATAAAATCTAAGGGTTCCTACTAATTATAAATAGTTTTCCTCTGAATTGTAAAGACTGAAAACAAACCATGTCTGTAATCTATTTAAGTCTGGTCATTAGGTGATAGATTTTTTTAGACATGGAAACTTCTGGCCATCTGATAAGGCATAAAGCAGTTGGTTGTAATCTGGGCTACGGATGGAATATCCACACTGATAAAATCATTGATATTTTGACACACCAAAATAATGTAAGGGTAAATACATTCATAATTTAGTAATTTGTTTCTTAGGCACCAGTGTCAAAGAAACCATTATTTTCAACCCTTTATTTACTATAACAGCCATGATTTCCAGATTAGAGGGTTAAATGAAGTAAAAGAAGGGAATTTATGAAAAGGCCCTTAACTATTCAGCAAGCATTTTACATAATCCAGGTCATTAAAGGCAAGTTTACCAACCTTTTAAACTCGTGAATAAACAATTACTTAATAACATCATAAGTGGATTTTTCCTAGTTAAAATTAAATTACCATACAATTCATCAAAGACCAAAAAAAAATCCATCTTATTGAAGCAATATGATGTAATGGAAATAAACTGGATTTGGGATTTATAAGATGTAGGATTAAACCCCACCTCTAATATGTACCCTCAACTCTACAAAATGGGAATAAAAATATTGTTCTACTGACATCAAAAGGTTATCTGGAAAGCATTTTGTAGTTCAGAAACATAAATTCTATCAGCCATGGTGGACCCATAATAGATTAAATGAATAAACTTTTGGCTAATATTTCTAAAAATGAAGATGTATCAATATACATTGATCCATATTTTATAACATTTCCTTTTGGTAAGTAATACTTTCAAAGTATTCCATTTAGTCAAAAATTCCATTAATTATTCTACTTAAAGGCCTAGATGAACATTCCACAAATCTGAAGCTACTTATATAAATAACAAACAATAAAGCATGTGTGGATCCCACTAGCAAGAAAATATTAATTAACAAGCATTTATTAAACACTCACGATGTGCTAGGCACTAAGTGAGCAAACCACTGGGGACACAAAGAAAAATGAAGCAATCCCTGACCTCAAGAGTTTACATTCTAGTGGTGAAAACATGTGCATATATAGGTACAGCATATATACAGGTTGTTGTTGTGTTTGTCCTTCATTCTGGAAGAGGACCATGACATCAAGATGATGACATGACTTGCAGTTGACTTTGATTTGAGTGAGGGAGGGCTGTGCAAGGTCACCAGCCTCACTTTCTCCTCCTAAGCCATCTGGATCCAGTAACCAGATATTCATCAGGACGACTGGAGGTGACCCAGGATTCAATGGGGGACTCTTGCCATTTTTGGCTAAGGACTTTTTTTTACTTTGGTTTTTTTTAAAAATTATTTATTTTTAACACAGTTTATAACAGATAAAGCAATTCAAACTTTTGGTCAGGTGATACTTACTTTTAAAGCATTTAGGTCTTTCTTACTTTGAAAAGTAAGTATTCTCACTTTGAGTGAGCTATACCCATTCAATGAATAGGTCTCTTTAAGTACTTACTCAAGGGATAGCCCCTTTAAAAAAAAAACTGGGAGGAGAAGACCCTCAGAGTTCCTGGGCAAAAGAGAAACAGTTACTATTTAGTATTTTACATTCATTCTAGGTGGGCAGGGACTTGTTGTCCAATCTAGGGAGAGGGAGAAGGAAGGAGTCAGAAAGGGAGAGGGAGAGGAGCTGCTACTCACTCATAAGTTGTGTTTGTCTTTTGTTCTTGAAGAGGACCATGACATCAAGATGATGACATGACTTGCAGCTGACTTTGATGTGAGTGAGAGAGGGCTGTGCAAGGTCACCAGCCTCACTTTCTCCTCCTGAGCCATCTGGGTCCAGTGTATATATACACAATATATGTAAAGTAAATAAAAAGCCATCTTAAAGGGAAAGTTACTACTAGCTAGAGGAAGAAAGAAAGGCTTCTTGCAGCTCAAGGTGGTACTTGAGTCAAATAATGAGGGAAGCTAGAGATCTAAGAGGCAGAGCAGAGGAGGGAGAGCACCAGAAACGAAGTATAGCTATAAACACAAAGACATGGTAGACAGTGCATCACATGTGAGCAACAGCAAGTAAGCCAATATAGCTGAACTGCACCATGTGAAGGTTAGAAGTAATACAAAGGTCAGGAAAGGACCAAGTTGTGAGGACTCTTAAATAATAAAAAGAGGAGCTTCTATCTGACTCCAGAAATTTAAATAAGTAGGGCCCACTGGAACCTGAGTAAGGGACTGACACAATCAGACCTGTGCTTTAGGAAAATTACTTTTGGTAACTGTGGAAAATGATATAGCGGTAACAAGGTAGAGAGACCAACTGGAAGGCTATTATAATAATCCAGGCAAGAGATAATGAGGGTCTCAACAAGGTAGTAGCTGTGTGAGTGGAGAGATAGGGACATATACAAGAAATGATTCGGAGTTAGAAACATTTGGCAACTCATGGATTATATATGGTAATTCAAATATGCAAATATCTTTTTTTGGTATTTAACTTTTCTGGAATGCATCAAATACAAAAAAAAAGCAAAGCCAAATTACAAAGAAATAGCATTCCTGGTTTAGCTGTATTTCATGAGCAACAGTGAAGTATACTGGGAAGCAGTGAAAGATAGCAGAAAAAACACTTGGACTCAGACTTCTGCTTGAGTATTGCTTCTGATATTTAATAGTTGTTTACCATATAACCCAAGACTCAATTTCTTCATCTTTACAATGAAGATATTTATATTGCCTACAACATAGAGTTGTACATAATGTGTTATTTCTGAGTGTCAAAAGACTGCTAACAACAGGGGCCGCTAATCTGTTATGATTATTTTCTATGTTATTTTTAGCTCAACAATCAATGAGAAATACACTTCTGAACATTTGAATTCCAAATGAAAAAAATGTTCAGACCTGAGAATAAAGTCTTGGCTGTAGGGCAACTGATGACAAAAGTCTGTCTTCTACCAAAAAGATATTTTCCTCTTTAAGGTATGTATCAGGATATTTCTGCCTCTCTTTTTCTGGTTATGTCACTCCTGCTCAGATACTGACTTCCTATTTAGCTGACCAAATAAACTTCAAATTCCTCTGCCTGGTATTCAAGGTCTTCTAAATTCTGGTGAGATCTTTCCTTTCTGGGCTTATTTCATATTCCTCCCTACAGTCCCTCTATACTCTCTACTGTACCCAAAGTGGACTACAGCATATTCTGTGCTTTCCTGCCTCACCCTCTCCCAGAAATGGACTTCTCCCACTTTATCTGCTGAACCTATTCTTTAAAGCCCAACCCAAATGACACTTAGACAAAACCTTCTCTAATCTCTCCATTTAATAATAACCTTTTCTTTCTAGACCTTACATAGTACTTTGCTTTGCAACTATCTAATGAAACCTTCATGGATTATTTTGTAGAATAGTTATCTGTGCATGTGTTGTGTATCTCCAAAAGACTGTAGGTTCTGTGACAGCAGGGACCATGATTAATTTAAACTTTGTATTTCCCCCAGAATTAATTATAGTGTTCTGCACACAGCAGAGTGCTTATTAAATGTTTGTTCAACTGAATTTTCCTTTAGGATAAAATATAAAATGTACTGTTTTTCTGTTAAAACCCTACCAATCTAGCCCCAACCTCTCTTTCTAGTCTCACTGGATATTACTCCCCCGCTGGCACTCTGAAATCTGGTCAAACTGGCCTTTTCTTTGCTCCTCATACATGCAACTCCACCTTGTATCTCTGTACCTTTGCACTGGTCAATTCTATGCCCAGCATGCATTTCCTATTTACTTTCTCCTCAGAGAATCCCTTTTTCTTTTTTTTAAGATGTAGCACAAGTGCCATTTCCTGATTCCTCCAATTGCTACTGCTCTCCCTTCCAAACCACCATGTATTTAATTTTTTTGTGTATTTATATTTTATATTTATGCCTTCTACATTTTCATATGTACCTGTTTTTGTCATTTGAAGAAATGACTTTTTCATTCTTTGTACTTGGATCTCCTGCATCTGGTATCTGGCACAGAGTAGTCACTTAATAAATACTTGATTGGTTGACTGAATTAAGTTTAGATTTTTCATACCTAGAGGTTCAATACACATGATATACATAACCACTATCTTTCCATTCTGTCTTATACATTAGCTGAGAACCATATAATCAGGACATCTACACGACAACAAACTTCATTTACATACATTTATCTTACATAGCATGAAATGTTAAAAAGATGACTAACAATGTTGAATTCTGTTGACTATGCATTTTCAACACAGGACATGTGAAAATACTTTTAGGTACCACAGGCCACAGTGTATACATGATTCAGAAATTAATAACAAAAGGAATCATTTTATAGCAAAGTATCAGTATATCAATAACAATAAATAAGAAACTTTTTGCCTAAAGATATTTCATAGATCACAAAAAAGTCTTTCATTTGTATTTTTATTAAAAAGAATTGGCTTTTATATTTTTCATATTTTTTTTACTAGATGGTTTCTTTATTCCTCAGTGATCACAAAGTCTAGTTATTCAGGAAATGTTTACTAACTGTGTAACTTGGGTTGTGTCACCACTTCTCTGTGCATAAGTCAATCCAGCTAGAAAACTGGTTCGATAGAACAGACTTAGTGTAAACAGTATTACTGCTCTGAAAAGATAACCTACAGTCATTAAAATATTTTCATCTACTTATTACAATTTGACTGTTTTGGAGAATTAACATCTTAGTTTCACAAAAGGGGCAGTCATGCACAATAAAGTAAAAAAAAACTATTTCTAGATATTTTGGAACTGTAACTATGTTATAAGAGTGGCTGGAATATCTAAACTCCTAATTACTTTTAATATAGTCAAGATTTAGTAAGAGAGACCGCTACAGCTTAGTATGACAAACTTAGATCTATCATAGTGGGATTATAACAGAAACTTCTTGATAAATGTTATCATAGCATCACAGAATCGGAATCTTATCACTAACTTTAATGATACACAAACTACAGTATAAAATTTCTAAAAGAAGAGACAGAAAGGATAGCCTGTTTCCTGGTTTAGAAATGGTCCAGGTAGACTGCTGCTTTAGAAAAAAATGGGGCTCAGTATTCTTTAATAATATTACCTGGATCCAAAGTGAGTTTTTCACTCCCTCAATATGATACAGTCAGTAAAATTAAGAGTGAAGGAGGAAAAAGGGCTACATTTCAGGGACAGTGGTTTGGAAAATACAGTATCTGTGAGTTCAGGAACTAAAATATTTGGCAAAAATACGTCATTCAGAATCTTCCTTGGACAACAGCTATTACCCATTCAGTACTGAGACCAAGACATGGCCTATAATTTTTAATAAGCCATAGCACAGAAACAAATTCATTATACATGTTCAGCACAATTATATATTGATCATTATCTGAGGATACTGAAGTCTAGATATTAAATTCAAAAGTATATACTTACATATCTACATATATGCACATCTTATTGCCACTTATTGTATAGTATGTAATTGCAGGACTTTAAAGTAAGATGAAATATTTTATATAAAAATGATAAATGCATAAATAATATCAAAGAAAAAAGAGAATGACAACCCATTACATGTGAGATAACATATGTAAAGCATTTTGCAAGTTTTAAAGTGCAATACAGATGTCAACTGCTATTGTTTTATATATATGTATATATAAATATATGTGGTAATAATAACAGCTATCTTTATACAGTGTTTTAAGGTTTGAAAAACACTTTAGTAATATTATTTGATGTTATCCTCACAACCACCCTGGGAGGTAGGTGCTATAATTATCTCCATACTAGAGATGAGGAAACTGATGACAGTATTAAGTCACACAGCTAGTATCTGATGCTAACAGAAATATTAATATATAAATATAATAATATATAAATATAATATATATATATATACATAATATAGCTTACTGGCAAGTATCTCTCTATACAAGAGATCCCTAATTTTAAAACACTCCAGTAATCTCAATAGAAAATTCTAAATAAAATTAATTTTGAATAATTAATAACTAAACATTCTATGTGGCACTCTTACAATAGGAATATGAAATTCATTAAGAAATCAAACTAGGCAATTACAAATCAAAAAGTAGTAAATCACTGCTCTAGACACTGTCTACCATTCTTGAACATTTTCTCTTCAAAAGAAAACCTTTGTAAGAACTCATAATTTTTGTGAGTACTTCATTACCCATTATCAATTTAAACATGACTAAAATAATGCTCAACTCCACAAAATCATCGTTAGATTTTGCTTCCTGCAAATTGAGTTTTTGGATTTCATTTATATAAAAAAAGCAAAATATTATTAGAATAAATTCTTTTGCATTTAAACATGAAGTTTCAAATAAATATGATCTCAAACTGAAAAACTTTTGATAAAGATATGACTGCATAAGATTGATTTAATGTTGCTTTTTATCAAAATTTTTAATATTTTAGTGTAAGTAAAAATAAATGCTCCCTTCACCATTAACTTTTATCTTTTAAATTTTAAAATAGTCAGAGGGATTTCTTTCCTATGGGAACTAATTCAAGACGATGAACAAAAGATACTTAATGATCCTAATGCCCTGCTCTTTGTCCCAGTTATCTGACCTATATTTCTAGAGGTAGCATTATAACCTAGAGTTCTTTTTTTTCACATAAAATATTCTGGTTTTCACTTTTTAATTGGGGCAAATATTAACAGTAAGATAGAACTTTTACTCAGGCAACACATTTCATTCTTAATCCTTTTATTATTTTATAAAACAAGCAAAAGCCAGAATTTGATGTTTCAACATTTTGCATCACCCATGATTTTCTTCCTCATTCCTTTAGCAAGATTTGGATAGACTGTTACAAGGATCTCTAAAGTAGACTTATAGATAAGTTAGAAAATTTCTTTGAAGCACTCCACCCTTCACATTTTTATCAACTTACAAAATCAGTTTGTCCTAAGCACACATTTCATTTTCCATCTCTATCTCACTACAGTCTCTTACCACCATCAATCAACATTATATCCTACTCTTTTTACACTGTTCTTTGTGTTGTGAAATAAGAGGGCACAAATATCTGCTTGTTTCAGAACCCTCTCCTCATATAATCTGATAATTGAACAGGATCTTGGAAGTTATCTGGTCTAACCTCCCACCTTTCTATAACATCATGAACTTACAGTCATACAACCTGCACTTGAACCTCACTACTTCTGTAGGCAATCCCTTTACTGCACAACTCAAAAAATTAGTTTTTCCATATATTGAACTGAAATCTGCCTTCTTGCAACTTCTAACCAGTGCCCATGCCTTTATCCTCTGGAGAACCAAAGAATAAGTCTATTACCGTTTTCTATATGACAGCCCTTCAAACATTCAAAGATAGCTATCATACTCCCCAGTGTTTTCTCTTCTCCAGGTTCAAACATCTCTAATTCCTTCAAACACTCATTTGATAAGGATTTCTGATTTCTTGTCATCCTGACCACATCCTTCTGAAAGTACTCAAGTTTAAAAATGCCCCTCCCTCCCCTCAATGTCCCAGAACTGACCATGCTTGAAATGCGGTCTATCCAGAGCTGGTTATAATTCATTCTAGAAGTATTCATTTAATGTCTACTGTATAATGAACCCTGGGCTAGATAATGGAGAGCGTAGAAAGTTTGTCCCTTTTTCGAAAACCATTGTATCTAGCTATAAGGGGCTAGACCAATACATGTGATTAGTGGGATGTTTTGTATATTAAAAGATTCTCTTTTTAAAAAAAAATAAGAATTTAGATTAAAAAAAGATTCTTCCCTTGTGAAATACTAAGCGAGAAATTAGAGAGGTAGAAAAGGAATGAGGCAAATGTGCTATTTCAAGTGGAAGGAGGTGTCCAGTAGGAAGGGTTGGGCAACAGTATAAAAAAATTGCAGAGAAGTCAAGGATGATGATGATGATAACTAAAGAAAGGCCATTAGATTTACAAATTATGATATCACTAGTGATTTTTAAGAGAGCAGTTTCAGTATAGTACTTAAAGCAGAAACTAGGATGTAGGGGTAAGGAATGGGGCAAAGAAGTAGGGGCATCAGGTACAGAATTTTTTTTTCAAGAAATGTAAAAGGGAAAGGAAGAAGAAAAGGAGGACGATAGCTATACAATAGGGTTCTGAGTTTGATGTAGCAAAAAGAAAGCCAAACTTGGAATAATGAGAAGAGCTAGGTAAGAGCTCTGACACTACCACTCATAGATATATGACATGAAACAAGCCGTTCTTCTCTGGGCCTCTGTTTGCTCATCTGTAAAATGATCTCTAAGCTCCCTAGAGTTCCAATATTCTGTAGAACCATCATTCTAATAATGCAGCCTATGACTACATATCTTTTTCACCACACTACAGATACACTGAATTTGTTAACTAAGACACCTAGGGTTCTTTCATGTGCATTTCTAATCAATATAAATCAATTCCATAGTGTTAAAATCATATGGAGGATTTTATATTTATTCCTGCTAAATTTAATCTTATCCAATTCAGCACATCATAAAAGATCAAGATCATTTTGAACCTTGATTTCACCAATTGGACTTCCTGGTCCTCTTGGCTTTAATCATCTCCAAATTTCATAAACGTGACTTACACGTTTTCATTCATGCCACTGATTAAAAATGTTCAACATAACTGGGACAAGGACACAGCTAACTGTTGTGCCATTAAATACCTTCCTACCAGGCTGACACTGAAATCAATTTGAAGTAATTAATTAACTTGGTTGGGTTACCTTTGTTTAAACAAGGGCAAATCCACTCAGTGGTACTATAATACAGTACCATTGTACTTACCCGTCTTACCCACAAAGACATCACAAGACTTTGCTAAACACAATAACAACAACAATGAATACTGTGGCAGTGCCATGATCAATTAACACAACATCTTATCAAAGCAAAAGAAATAAAGTTAATTAGGCATAATCTGTTCTTAGTGAATCTTTATAAGGTATTAGTAGTCACCACTTTTTTCTCAAGTGCACTCAAATTATTCATTTAAGAATCCATTATAGAATTTATACAGAAACTAATAAAGCCAAGTTTATTTATGAAACCACCTTTTTGAAAAATCGGGACATTTCATATATACACATATATACTATGTATAATAACACTTGATGACTTTTCCTTCACATTGCAGGCATTTTCCACCTCCCCTACTCTAACTGAAACTCCTTTTGTGACAAAGAAAAACAGTGAAACAAAAATATCAAATACAGATAACAACTGGCAATGTATATGATATTCTTCATGACATTACTCTTAAAGATTATAGGCACATCTATGACTTCTTTTTATTTCCTATGATATTATTTGAGCCTGAACATTTTAATTTAAAATGGCTATTGCTTCCTCTCTTAGGCTTCAATTCTTTCTTTGTGTTCTATTATCCTTTTCAGTTAGAACATCATTATCCTTGATGGCAAAGATGGAAGCAAAACAGTCAAATAATTCTGCCTTTTCTCAGTCATAAATATAGCATTTTCCTTGTTCTGAAAAAAGCATAAATTTTACATAATGGAAGCAAAATATATTCCAAAAGTCTGAATATGTGCTTTAATATCTTCCTATATGCTCACAGGCAAATGACTAAGTAGTGCACTTCATTTAGTCATTTCTCAATCAAACATCTAACAAAGGGCAACGAAGAATAGTCTATCCCAACTTTCTAGTGAGGCCCTTATCAGAAAGGACTGTGATTCAATCTCACACACCCAATGTTCACAATAAAGTAAAGATCAGTTATATGCCATGCAATAGCACTCTGCCTTCTTCCTGGCTACCTCTAAGAGTCAGTGACTGCAGTACACTCTTCATTCAAGACATTCAGCAGCTCCCCCTAACCCAGTTCTCAGGTCAGAGTATTAGCAGCTGTCCAACTTCACTTGAGTTAGACTGATCTTTTTTCCAATTTATGGATTTTCTTTAAACTTTCATTTCAAAATTCGGGAGAATTTTATATATGCCAGACATGATCAAAGGTTTTGGTGATTTTTTTATCTTGGTATTATCTCAACATAGAATTCAACAGTAAGAAAACTTTAGCCCTTGTTCTCAACAACAAGGAAAAATTCAGCCTGATGGAGTCTATTATTCTTATTATTTTTTGGTGGGTGGCAGTATTGAATCATTTCAAAATTATTATCTTCCACTGCTCATTGCAAATTAAATTCCAAAGAAAGGGAAATGTGAAGATTATGGGGTTTTTTTGTATGGAAGTTATTTCCAGAGTGACTTTAATACTTCCAACATGTTTGTATAATTTTAAATTGCACTTTTGTAAATAGAGAACAACTAAAAATCAAGTATAATTTATGAACATTTCAAAGTAAAAATACAAACTATCAGAAGAGACTTATTGTTCTAATTCATATAAGCAAAGAACTGCCCAACAAATGATTCACATCATCCTATAATATGATCATTCATTAAAAATAATATCTCTGCAGGCATGAAATACTTCCTTTTCTACAAGGAATATATATAAGAAATTTGATGTTTCTGGCCAGCAAGGAAAGACTTACATTTCCATTCTGGTATTTTTGTTCCATGTGAGCCTTATTTTCTCTCTCATGAGAAATACCACTTTTAAGAGCAAATGGGGAAAA
This sequence comes from Notamacropus eugenii, assembly GCF_028372415.1. Classification (NCBI taxonomy): domain Eukaryota; kingdom Metazoa; phylum Chordata; class Mammalia; order Diprotodontia; family Macropodidae; genus Notamacropus; species Notamacropus eugenii. Next base: position 178,666,859 of record NC_092875.1, read on the forward strand.
TGCTAAAAGAAAAAAAGATCCTGCTTTTCAGGATACAGGTAAGTTAGGTACTTCTACCTCTTTCCACAATCCTTTATCTAGAGCAGGAGTCAGCAAATTCCAACCACTTCCAGTTTTGTTCAGCTTGTAAGCTAAGTATAATTTTTACATTTTTAAATACAATAAAACTTTATTTATTTAAAAATTTTAAAAAACCATTCTTAGCTCTCTGGCAATTTGCCAACCTTGTGCTAAAGAATTATTTCATCATCTTAAAATTTTTTAAAATGACTAATAAGTTAGACAAAAGACAAATTTTTGTTAATATTTTCAGTTGTAATATGACAATTGCTTAAGTCAAAAATATATATCCTTTATTTGATTTTACCTTTCTTTGTTCCTGCTCCTTTTGCTGAAGTTTATAGACTAAATGGCTGGCTGCTTGCACTGAAATAGAACAGAAAGTGATGTCAGTCTGTGTATAGGGAAAAAAATACATTCCTACAACTTTAGGTTGAAAAAGATATCAGGATTCGATTAGTCCAACCCTCTTGATTTGGAGAGGAAGACTGAAACTTGGTAGGTACACAGCTAGATTGGTAACTGAATCAAAAAATGTTAAGGGCTTTAAAGTATTGTAATATCACTACATATTTTGCAAGTATATCAATTTGCCAAGAAAATGTTTGCCAATATATATATAGGAAAGTCACTACAAACCAAAGCAGAAACTTCATTCTTTAAGCACTCTAGAAACCAATGAGATAAGGAACCTATAAATTCCTATGATTATTATATACCTCTCAGGATCTAAAAAAATGTAAAATGCCTGATAAGTTAAAGCAAATATTTTTTTCAATCTTTTATCCATATTTCTTTTTCTATTTAAATTGTCACAATTCTAATCTAAGCATCTCTTCATACCTAGCTTAATCCAAGTTTCCAAACTGTTTCCCCATCTTTAGTCTCTCCCACTCCAATTAATCCTGTATCTCATAGCCAGATTAGTCTTACTAATTTTATCAAGTCACAACTGCTAATAGGATCAAGTTCTGAATCCAGCCTGTCATTCGAGGACCTCTGTCAATTACATATTTCATACACATATATCTTGGATATATGTATATGTATGCAACAGATAAAACATGTATGAATGGTTAGGTTCCCACGGTGGGTGATACTGCCCCTTGAAAGATGCTGGGATGATCCAGGGGGATGGCAGTAACCTTGAGTGCAATAGGGGGGTATTGAATAAAAATAAGGGGGCAGTGGAAGGGGGCATAAGGAAAGAAGATTAAAAAAATTTTGAAAAACAGTTCATAGAGGTTTCCCATGTTGTGTAACACAATTAAAGTTACAGTGATTACATTATTTTCCAAATAAACACACAAAATGCAAGTTATAACCAATCAGTAGTCAAGTTCACTGACAAGTCTTAACAAGCAAGTGTTGGCAGGTGAATATGTTGTGCACTGTCAGGAACTCCAGCATGCACTGGCAGGAATATGTGCATGTAATGACTTGTTTACAATACAATACTATACGGTTACATGATACAATACAATACAGGAAATTTCAATACAGGAAAAAATGCACAAATTTACAATAAATTTTTAAAATTAAGATGCATCATTTATCTTTTAAAAATTTATATATCTTTTGAAATGATGTAAATTTTTAAAAAACAGATTTAAAGGGTTAAAAGAAGGTAGATTTCCAGGGGGGTGCTGAGTAATTTTTATTTTTTAAAGGGTGAGGTAGGCTAAATAAGTTTGGGAACTTCTGGACTGTAAACGAAAAGATAAGTAGCCAAACTCTAAGTGACTGATAAACCAATAATGGCCCTTGAAAAGAAACAAAGAAACATTTCCCTCCCCTCAAAGGCCAGAGGATTTTAAGAAAAGTGTTGTATACATTGTCTGATGTAATCACTCTACTGGTTGTTTTTGATGATTTTTTTTTTGGCTTTTATAAGTAAGGGGAGAAAGAGAGAAGAGTATTACTCAGAAATGAAATTGATATAAAATAAAGGACTTTAATAAAACATTTTTTAAAAATAAATGTCTTGAGTTTTTTCAGAACTAGTAAAAATTAATAAACATGCCAACTGTTATCTTTAGCACTTCATTCAAACATGAATAGAAAGTGATAGCTACAAACAAGCTATATATATATATATATATAATATATATACAGAGCAAGAGTCATAAAAGCACTGCATGGTATGACTTTGATAGGGCTATATCTTTTATACAATTTTTTTGTTCAGTCACTGGGCAAATCGTAATATTTAACATTCAGGTGCAACATGATATTTTAATCATTACAATCACTATATTTCTCCCAAGTAGCAGGTTAGAATCTAATTTTAACTAAATATATCTTAATTTTACAAAAAGCTGCATCTGGAATGTAGGTAGATTATTATCTCCACTAGCCCTCTGTGACCCACAGTACAACAGGAACCAGAAAAGAAAGTTTGTTGGCGCCTGTTGAAGCCTCTCTTGCCTCTATAACGAAAACAGTTTGGAAAGTCACTCATTGGTAATAAGGAAGTCCAATGTTCCCAACAGATGTTGGAACATTAATTATTAATTTCCTAACTTCTGTGTTTTAGTTCTAAATACTCTATTAAGTTTCTAGTCCAGGAAATACATTCATAATCTGGACTACAGATTATTAATGTTATTGTTCTACTGTGTTTTGAGACTGCATCTTTATGACAAGAATTTTTGGTCTTTTTTGTGTCATATGCTCCTTTCCTAGACTGATGAAACCTAAAGACCTCTTCTCAAAATGGTTTTAAATGCATAAAATAAAATATACAAAGAAAATCACTTACATGGAAAGTTAGAAAAATATCGAAAATAACAAATTTATGATAAAGTAATCTATCTAGATCATATGTAGCCTAGTAGCTATAGTAATTTTGGAGTACTGATGAATGTAAATGATATTTTGAAATCTCTGCCACACCTATAATGTGATATGAAAATATTAATTATTGGTGACAAAGTCACAGGTCAGTCAGTCAATAAGCATTTATTAAGCACTATGTGCCAGACCGTGTATTAAGCTCTATGGATGCAAAAGGGGCAAAAAATAGTCCCTGTCCTCGAGTCTCATGGGGGAGACAAGCAAACAAATATGTACAAATAAGCTCTATAAAGGATAAATAGGAAGAAGGAAGACATTAAAATTAAGAAGGGCTGGGAAAGACTTTTTGTAGAAGTAGGGTTTTAGTTGGAACTTAAAGAAAATTAGGAAATCTGGTAGGCAGAGACAAGAGAGAATATCCCAGGCATGCGGGACAGACAGAAATAATGCCCAGAGCTGACAGACTAAGAGTCTTGTCTGTGGAACAGCAAAAACACCAGTGTCATTGGATTAAAAAATACATGATGGGAAGTAAACTGAAAGAAGACTGGAAAGGTAGGGGGAGAGCTAGGTTATAAAGAAGTTTAAATGCCAAACCATTTTGTATTTGATCCTGGAGACAATTGAGAGCCACTGGAGTTTATTAAGTAAGTACTTGTACTTTAGAAAAATCACTTGAGTGATTGAATGGAGAATGGATTGGAATAAGGAAAAACGTGAAAGAAGAAGAATGACCAGCAGGCTATTGCAATAGTGCAAGCAGGAGGTAATGAGGCCTTCACCAGAGTATTGTCAATGTCAAAGGAAAAAAGGGGGTGAATTTGAGAGTTGTTGCAAAAATGATTGACAGGCCTTGGCAGCAGATTGGATATGGGGAATGAGAGATAAGAATCCAGGATGGTTCCTAGGTTGGGCACCTAAAGGACTGGGAAGATAGTGTTGGCCTCTATGGTAATAAGGAAGCTGGGAAGAAAAATGTTTTAGGGAGAAAGATAATGAATTCAGTTTTAGATATGTTGAAGTTAGGATATCTATAAGACATCAAGTATGAAATGTCTGGAAGGCAGCTGGAGATGTGAGATAGATGGAATAGTGCAAGACAGATAAAAATGAAAATCATTAGAATAGAGATGGTAATTAAATCAGTGGGAGCTGATGAGATCACCAAGTAAAGTAGTATAGAACAAGAAGAGGAAAAGCCTCAGTACAGAAACCTATGGGGCACCTGCAGCTATGGGGCATGACCTGGATGAAGATGCAGCAAAGGAGACTGAGAAGTGTTCAGAGAGGCAGCAGGAGAACCCAGTAGAGAATAATGTCATGAAAACCTATGGAGAACAGGTGGATCAACAGCATCAAAGGTTACAGGGAGATCAAAGAGAATGAGAATTGAGAAAAGATCATAGGATTCAGCAACTAAGATCACTGATAACTTTGGAAAAAGGAGTTTTGGTAGAATGTTGAGATTGGAAGTTAGACTATGAGGGGTTGAAAGGAGGGAAAATGGATAGAATACCAGGCCTGGAGTCAGAAAGACCTACATTCAAATCTGGCCTCAGACACTTACTAGCTGTGTAACCCTGGGCAAGTCACTTAAACCTGTTTGCCTCAATTCCTCATTTGTATAAATGAGTCGGAGATGGCAAACCACTCTAGTATCTTAGCTAAGAAAACCTCAAATGGAGTTATGAAGGGTCAGACCTGACCTAAATGATTTAGCAAGGATCAAATGAGGTTTTTTTGAAAATAAAGGAGATGTGGGCATATCTGTAGGCAGTAGGAAAGATAGTAGGCAGGGAGAGAATGAAGATAAGTGGGCGGAGCCTACAGAAGAGAAAATCTGTCAGAGGAGATGAGATACAATGGAATTGTTTATGCAGGCTGAAGGGTTAGTCTTGGAAGGAGTAAGGTCACCTCTTCATTCTCCGGAGACAAAGGTGAAAGAGAAGACAATGGCAAAAAGCGTATGAATAATATCAAGTGAAGAAGAGGGGAGAAGAAGCTCAAGACAAATGGTCCCAAGTTTTCTGTAAAATACGAGGCTACGTTCTTAGCTGAGAAGGTGGTGAGAGGGAAAGCCATGGGAGTTATAAGGAGGGATGAAAAGGTTTGGAGGAGCTCCTGTGGAGACTGGAAAAAGTGAGTCGATAAAGGAAGTATAGTAGGACTACCTAGCAGCAATGAAGGCCCAAAAGTTGAGATTATGTAACATAAGTTTATAGGGAACCTAGTCGGAATGATTTTATGATTTATTTTCTCCACCTTTGTTCAGTAGCACGGGTAGAAGAGCAAAGTCAGCAGATGGTAGGAGCAATCCAGAGCTGAGGCTTGACAGGACATAATCAGCAATAATAAGGGGGTCAGGGACTCAAGAGATAAGATTTACCAAAAGGGGTCAAATGGGGAAAAAGTGGCAAGAGCAAGGGAGAAGGCCTGTGAGAGAACTGAAGAGTTGTGATTACAGAATGGATGAAGTGTGGGGTTTGGCAAGGGAAGGCAGAGGGAGAGGTGGAAAGCCAACAGAATGTAGTTAGATAAGGAGATTTCAGATTTCTTAAACGCAGAGGTGGTACCTACGTGGGTGATGGCAAGATCAAGGTTTACTATCTTTGTGTGTGGTTGACAAAGTAAAGAAAGTAACTTGTAGACAACTGCCTACCAGGATTTTGATTGGATGCATGAACTTCAAAAGTAGAGAGAGGTTACTGAGTGAAGGAGGTAAGAGAAGAATATGGAAGTGGTAACGCGGAGCATGGAGTATTCCAATTCTTGTACCCTGACGTGAACCAAGAGGAATAAGTGAAGATGTAGATGGCACTGGGAAGGGTGTCCAAGGAGCTTGTGTCATCGGTGAGGAGTTAAGTTTCAGTGACAGATAGAAGACGGAAGGAATAGGTGAGGAAAAAATTTAGGATGAAGGTAAATTTGTTGCCTATGGAACAAGCATTCCAGAGGACACATTGGAAAGAGTAGGTGGCATGTGGTTAGAACTTTGGGGTGAAAGGGTTGAGGGGGGGATGGGAATAAGGCATCAGGTGTTGGGGGAGAGGGAAAGGGGTTTTGATGATGATCTATTAGGGTTCAGAATCACTGGGATGTATAAGGTATGACCAGGTGTAAGAATAAATGTTCATCACTGACTGGAAGGTACCACTCACTCCTCTTTCTAGAAGGCTGGAGATCAGTACAGCATGAGATGGAAGGCAAACGCTCAAACGAGAAGCCTCATTTCATTATTCCTATTCCCTCTGAAAAGAAGGCAGGAAATAATGCAGCAGGAGATGGAAGTCAAATCTGCACAGAAGGAAGTCCCATTCCCCACTGACTTTCTTCTTTCTCTTCTCTTCCAAGGACAGGCAGAGCAGAAGATGGAACGTCTGAGGTCAAAAGGAAGGTTGACCCTCTTTGCGCTGAGGATCTCCACATCAGAGCAGGAGGTGGAAACTGCCTTGTACTGGCAAAGATGGAAGTTGCTCAGTTGCTCTCTAGCAGCCTTCCCTCAGGAGATGCATGCAGCAGGAAATAGAAGGCTCTGTTAAAGGTCAAAGGAAGGTCCTGCTTCTCTTCTCAACTAAGGCAGGAGACTAGTGGATGAACTAGTGGGGGTGTGGGGGGGAGACAGCAGGAAGTGAAAATCTCATGGATGCAGGGGGATGTTAATTCAGGGCAAATTCAAGTTGGCCTGGCCCCTTGCCAGTTTCTCTCAGAGGACATCCACAGCAAGAGATGGAGGGTATGGTCCAATTTCTTATTAATACTGCTAATGCTATTATAATTTACTGCCTAAATTCATAATTGAATAAAATGTTAAATTTCAGTTTAAGTTTAGTGAAGATAATGATGTAATTTTTTTTCCCATCTAAATTCCTAGGACTCCTTAAACTTTGTCCACAGATCCATGGACATATACTCCAGTTTAAGAATTCCCGCTTTAAGATGTTGACCATGACATCAGAATTGCCACTACTCTAACAACTAAACAAATTAGTATATTTTAATGTGGCATCACCTCCATTTTAAAATGGTTCTGATTATTTGTATCCAGAACTTGTGATTTTATTGGCGTAATTTCATTGGTATATCCCAGCATCTGTGAATTCATCCAGGCACAGAAACCCTTCCCATTAATGCAGATTAGTGACTTCTTTATAATTTGTAGTTTTAGAGTTATCTTGGGGCAATAAGAAGTTAAGCCACATGCCCACAGTCACACAGCAAGTGCATGTCAATCATGTCTTGAACCCAGGTTTTACTAATTCCAATGCCAAAACTTTATTCATCACAAATACAGTCAGAAGAAGAATAATGCTATATAGAACCTCCACATCTAAAATATATATGTAACCCATATTTCAAGCTTGAGGCTTTCACGCTAGATTTTACTCAATGAGAGATAGAATGATGACCCACTGCATGTCTGGTGTAGAATAAAGTTGATGGAAGAGCACTGGAGATCAGTGATATTTTTTATTTCTCCTTTGAGAGAGGACATGTATGGTTCCAGACTCTTGGGAGAGTCATCTTTGCTGATGGTTCTCAAATCTATCTATTCTGCCCTAATATCTCTGTTCACCTTCAATCTCCAATCTCCAATGGCCTTTCAAACACCTCAAGTTGGATGTCCAGTAAACATCTTAAACTCAACATGTCTTTCTCCCTAAATCCTCCCCATCTCCTACCAACACCATCCTTCTAGTCCCTCGAGACTACACTCTAGGAATCATTCTCTATTCTGTTTTATCTCTCAACCTCATATCCAACCTGCTGCCAGGGTCTGTCAATTTCATCTCTGTAGCATCTCTCAAGTAAGTCCCCTTTTCTTCTTGACACTGATACCACTTTAGTGTAAGCCTTTATAACCTCACACCTAGACTGCTGCCATAGCCTGCTGATGAATGTTTCCCCACTCCAATCTGTTCTCCATTCAACCACCAAAGTGATTTTCCTAAAGCATAAGTTGGACAATGTCACCTTCCTACTCAATAAACTCCAGTGGCTCCCAACTGTCTTCAGGATCAAAGAAAAAATACTGTATTTGGAATCCAAACCCCTCCTACCATATTTCCAGTCTAATACCTTACTTCCCACCATGTATTCTCCAATCCAGTTATGATGGCTTTTCCATGAACAAAATACTCTATCTCTCAATAGAGTATTTTTTCTGGCTGTCTTCCATGCCTGAAATGTCTGCCCACTGACCTCCCAGGTTTCTTTTAAGTCTCAACTAAAATCCCACTCCCTAAAGGAAGCCTTTCTCAACCCCTCTTAATTGTAGTACCTTCCCTCTGTTAATTATTTCTATCCTATTTCTATTTAACCTGTACATAGCTACCTTTTCTCTCTCTCCATATATATATATATACATACATACATACATACATATGTGCATGTATGTATTGCTTGAATGTGGTCTCTTTTATTAGACTGTAAGCTTCCTGAGAGTAGAAACTGTCTTTTGCCTCTTTTTGTATCCATAGTGCTTAGCACAGTGCCTGACACATAGTTGATGCTTAATAAATACTGACTGATTGACCAATTCCAGACATCTGGAGAGACACACATAGATTTTGGAAGGAAGAAATATAGAGATAAGCCCCCTGGGTGAGCTTAGTTGAGTTATCTCATTTCCATTTTAGTGTTCATTCATTCTGTGTATTTTCTGGTATATTCTAATCTGTATAATTTCTCTGATTTCTGTTTGCTCCCTGCTTAGATAAATGGGCTTACTCACTATTCATCATGATGGTCTAGCATTTGGGAAGGAGTTAAACCTGTGATTATAAGTTATAAGTCTCCCTTTAAGAGACAGTGATCCAGTAAGCCAGTAGCTTTGTTGCTTTTGAACCTAGAATTCATTCCCCAAGATCCACAATACGGTGGTATGGGGATGGCATACAGATATATCTGGAATCTTGCCCACCCTTCTCCAAGGAAAACTTTGATTCCTGCCTGGAGGGCAGTAGGAGAAAGGGTCATAAAGCTAGCTACATTGTTTTCCTCTGAGAGATGGAGGGGTGGTGGGGGAGAACAGACTGGAAATGTATCTCTCTGCCCCAATCTTATTTCCTAAATATTTCTGGTACAGAGCAATGGAAATCTTTAAAGTTTAAAAGCTACAAAGTTGCTAGTTTTCTTGGTTGCTCTCTCTTAAGGATAGAGGGTTACACCCCATATACATGCAGACTCAACTCCTTCCCACCAAATACTAATGACATAAATGATCATCACAAACAGTGAATACAAAGTAAACTCATTCTTGCAAGCACAGAGCAAATAGAAATCAGTGAAGTTCTACAGATTAGGATATATCAGAAAATACAGAGTGAATGAGTTCTCCCACCATAAGTGAGATATTTCAATTCAACTAGAAAAGAGATTCTACTCTTACTCGAGGGAAAAATATTCATTAAGTGTCTAGGGAGACTATTCTCTTGTTTTAGGACAACTTTTTTTTTTAAACAGCTGGAGGACATCTCTCTGATTCTTCTTTTTAATGATGTTTCCTTGTACATGGGCATTATTTATTGTAACTAACCATGAATAGTCTGAATGTTCTGACATATGAATAGGAGACATTATGATCCTGGTTTGTTCCTATATTATTAGGGGTTTTTCCCCCATTTTTATAAATAAATCTTTTCATTCAAAGAAAGAAACAAAATAAATGATTTAACATGCTTTATTCTCTTCTTGACTAAAATAAATATCTTTAACATTTTTGTGTACTGGAAACAAGTATAACAGACATAAGAAAAATGTACAAAATCTAACAGTCCAACAAATATTTTCTCTGTAACCTCATACTATTTAATAACACAATTCTAATAATACTGATAACAATATCATAACATTCACCATTTAGCACCTACCTCTTTGTGACACAATTTCGCTAGTCTTTACCCTTAATAAAAGCCTTTCCTCTTTTGAAACAGAATCAAAAGGAAAGCACATAGAACTAGAAGAGAAAACACCAAGACATAACTGTTGGCATTATACTCCTCAAAAATTAATTTAAAAGACAAATACTTGCTGGCTTACATCTCTGGAGAGTTTGGCTCAGGTAATCCTGCATTGTTTCTGTACATTTAGGAAGAATCTGTTCATTTGTCTCTTGGATTACATTCTTCAAATTCTCAAGAACTCTCACTTCTCGGAGACCCCGTTTTTCCTATTCAAAAATGAAAAGGTAAGTTACTACCATATAAGTTGTTTGAAATCTTAGAAGTGGGGTTCTTAATCTAGGGTCCATGATCTAAAAAAATTATCATATTTCAATATAAATTAATTCCTTGTAATCCTATTTTTTATGTATTTAAAAACATTCTTCTGAGGATCTATAACCTTTACCAGAATACCAAAGGATTTGTTACACAAAAAAGGTAAGTGCCTTAGACTCTATTTTCTAAGAGTTCATACATTCTTCTTTTCAGTCACTACTTCAATTTATGCTACATTTATATTTTATATACTTACATATGTACATATAATCTTCTTGCTGAAATGTAAACACCTTTTGAGCGAGACTATTGCTCTTTTCCTAAATGTAAAGGTTGATGGTAAAAGTAGTTTGTTAGAAACAAATAGCTATTAAAAACATGGCTTTACAGTATACTACTATAAGTTCCAATTCTCAACTATAATTTGGAGTAAGCAGAAGGTAAGGAAGACCTAAGCTCTTATTTTTGCAGATTAATTATTTGAATAGGAAGAGAACTAATGTCTCCTCAACTATAAAACAATAAGAAAGCTCAGAAGACCAAATCAGCTCCCATCAAAGGGCATTCACTGCAGTAGAACTTGGAATCCTACTCTTTCCAGCTGCCCCTTAACATGTATTCATTCATTCCTTACTTACCGAGTGTTTACTATATTCAAAGAACTGTGCTAGGCAGGATAGAAGAGGATACAGTTCCTATTCATGTCACTCCCCCGATTCAATAAACTCCAGTGGCTCAGAATGAATGCAACCGAGTCTGTTTAGCCCACTACACCTAGGTAGCCCCAAGACCTTGATAATGTTTCATCTTCACATACCATCCAATCACCCACCTAGGTCATCTTGCCCTGCTTGCCAGAACATGTGGGCATCCTCAATTTCATTCTTTGTTTTCAATCTTTCACCCTGAATACAATATTCAAATCAAGAGTAATACTACTTCTGTAAGGGGTGAGTGTCAACTGCCTGCCTTATAGCCTCACTTACCATCCTAGTGAATTCCCAAATCAAGACTCCCTTCCCTGACCATTACTTCCCTATATGTGCTGTTTTCTCTGATTAAATGTAAACTATTTGAGCAAAGGTCAATCTTATTTCTTTATTTGTTTTCCCAGTGACAGGTACATATTAAATGCATTCATTCCCTATGGCCTCAAAGGTCAAAAACAACTCCTCTATTTGGCATTGAAAGCCCTTTTCAATCAGGCTTAAATCTATCTTTCCAGCCTCAATGACTACTTCCCTCTGAATACGTTACAGCCCAGCCAACAGACTTCTCTCCTCTCTCTCTCCCTGCCACGTCCAGGCCTTTGAACAGGCTCTTCATCGTGCCTGAAATGCACTCCCTCCTTTATCTATGCCTCTCTGGAATCCCTAGTTTCCTTGAGAGCTTAACTCAAACACCAATTTCTAAACTGAGATCTTCCTTGATTCTTCCTAGCTACTAGTTTCTTCCTGAAAATTAACCTGTTTGTACAGTATTTTGAATACACTTGTAAATGTTAACCTCTTTAGAATGGAGGATACTTAAAGGGGAAAGACTGTTTCATTTTTGTCATTTATTCCCAGTGCCTGGCACAATGCCTGGTACATAGCAGGCTTTTAGTAAATGAATATGATTACTCAAGAAGCTTAAATCTGGCATAAGTATGTGTATATGGAAGTTTGCATATTTTTTATTACTGAATATGTGTTAATGTTGGTATGTTTTAGAAAAGAACTTGAACTAAAATAATAGCTCCATGAAAATACCCCTTAAAAAATGAAGTTTAGTCATTTGCAGATTTTTTTTGGTCTATACTTACAATTTTATCACTGAGCATATGGAAAAATCCTTCTACAGATGTAGGTAGGTTGATAACATCTCAAGACCAACTTATGGTTTTAAAGAGTTGCCTGGAGTCACTGAGAGATTAAAGTGACTTTTCCACTTTTTCACAAGTATGTATCAGGCTTCAACTTAGATTTTCTGATTACAAATTGGCTCTCTGGCTACTATACCATAAAGCCTGTCAGTTGTATGTGGATTATACTCCAAGAATGTAAATAGGAAGATTAAACTGATTTCTCATTAAACTAATTACAGTAACAAGTTACTTCTATAAAGTTATTAAGGCAATCCTAGTTCTTTATATTACTTGGAGGTACTATGAAGAAGGGGTAAAAATTGATCTAAATGATTTAAATTTTTCCTTCTATCAAGAATTAGCCAGCTAGACAGAAACTAAATCTAATATGTATCCACCTACCTGGCATCTATAACTACATACTGCATGTTAAGAAGTAATCAAATAGATAATTCTAGCAAGTTGTTTTTCCCCCCACTGTGCACTAGAAATAGAAGGTTACAATTGTGAACACAGTCCTCTCTAGATCACAGATTTTTATGCCCTTGCTTCATTTTTCCTATCTTTTAAATTTCAAATTAAAGTCCTTTTCCAGAAAAGTTTCCCTAATCAAGCAAATCTCCTCTCTAACTCATCAATAAACCTCCTCAAAGTTGAAATTACAATGCTTATCTGAATATTAAAATGATGACTTTTTCTCCTTCATTTGTAGTATTTTCACTTGAAAGACTTCAAACAACTAGAACAATGATATGAATCCAACAAGAACTTCACATATACCTTCTAGCACTTAGAACAGTGCCTCCAGAGTAGGAGCTATGTTTTTGATTGCTCGATCAATTAATAAATAGGTCCCTCCTTATGTATAAGAAAGGAGAAAATGAAATCTCCTCAAATGCTGGAAGATGAAGTCACAGAAAAATGAAGCTTATTGCACTTTTACTGAGTGATAACTAGATAAAGATCTATCAGCAGAATGTTCACCATAAAAAAGCTAAGAAGTTCTAAAACTCTGTTGATAACTTCTAAGGGAACCAATGTGAATAAATATACATTTAGCCAGGAGAAAGGTTGATCATTTTTAAAAGTAGGGAACACAAAAGCATAGTAGAAACATGTATAGCAGAACCCTTCCAATTCTCTAGTAAATACTGCCACCATGTGGTATATACTTCCTTCTATTAATTTCTATTGGAAATGCTGACATACATAAATAGGAAAAATGAGAACTATATATAATCATCTATCAATCTGACTTGTCCATAAACCATGGATCACATGGATTGCTTGACTATTGTACTATACTTTTAAAATTAGTTAAAATGACACAGCAATGATTACAATCATGAACAATAATGTTTTTTTTCTTCAACCTCAAGCACCTCTTACAAAAGCCCCACAAATTATAATGAAGTATATTAGAGACTAAGATCAAAGTTTTCTAAAAGTTACATATAAACCTTAAGGTTCCATAAAAATTTCTATTTTTTTCTTCTAACAGAAGAAAAACAGAAAACACAGTTGAGTCGGATGGGAAATGAAATTTGTAATAATTCAGAGGGAAGGCCAGTCTTAAATTTAGAAAATCCAAATGTTTATTTAAAAAAATGCAGTTTTACTACATTTATGCACATGCAATAATAAACTCCCTCCACCAAGGCAGTTTTTACAAGCCTTTTCATTCCTTTTCAAGGCTCCCATGGCTCCCTATACCACCCTCGCACCCCCAGCTGAGAAGTTTGCCTCATTATTTTACTGAAAAAAATTGAGGACATTTGCCAAGAGCTTCCTGTTCTCACCTACTCCTTAGCTCACATCACTCAGACACCTTCCTCCATCATCTCCTCCTTTACTCCTGTCTCACATGAAGAGGTGGTCCTTCTCCCTGCCAAGGGAAACTCTTCTATATGTGCCTTCACCCCTCATGGTTAAACTTGAGAAAGCTGTCTGCAGTTGATGCCTCCACTTCCTTTCCTCTTACTCTCTTCTAAACTTTTGACAATTCTGTTTCCATTCTCAACATTCAGCTGAAATTGCTTTCTCTTGAGGGATCAAGGATGTTTCAATTGCCAAACACGGTGGTCTTTACTCAGTCTGTACTTCTTGACCCCTCTGCAGCCTTTGACACTGTTCATTACCTTCTTCTCCTCAATATCCTTTCCTTCCTGGGTTTTTTGGGAACAGGGCATACATATCCACTACCACTGTGAAGATACTTTCTTAAGTGTTAAAAGTATACCCTCTTTAGTAAGCATCCCCCTTACAAACATATTTTCACCAGTCAATATCAAGCACCTACTGTGTACCAATCCTCGTGCAAAGCACTGGGGATATTAAGGAAAGGAAAAAAACAGTTCCTATTCTCAAGAAACTCACAATCTAAGAGGGGACACAACATTCAAACAACTATGCACAAATAAGATACCTATAGGTTAGATTGTAGATAACCTCAAAGAGGAGGCACTAAGATTAAGGAAGAATGGAACAGCTTCTTGCAGAAAAGTAGGATTTTTAGCTGAACCTTGCAGAGAAACCAGAAGGTAGGGATCAGGAAGGAGAGAGCTCTAGGCAAGTGTTGAGAGAAGCTGCCTATTTTACAGGTTTTCATCCTGTTACTGACTCATTTCAGTCATGTCCCACTTTTCATGACTGAATTTGGAGTTTTTGTGGCACAGACACCAGAGTGGCTTGCTATTTCCTTCAGTTTATTTCAGACTAGGAAACTGGGGCAAACAGGATTAAGTGACTTGGCCAAAGTCACACAGCTAGTAAATGTCTGAGGTTGGATGCGAATTCAGATCTTTTGGTCTCCAGGTCAGGTACTCTATCCACTTTGCCACCTACTTGCATCATGCTCTAAAATTTAAGGCAATGGTTCCCAGGCTTTTCTAGTGACAGTATGGCATAGTAGAGTGTTGGACTTACAGTAAGAAGATCTGGATTCAAATCCTGTATCATACATTCTCTATGAGTCACTTAACCTCTCTGGGTCTCAGTGTTCTATTTATAAAATAAAAAAAAAAGCAATCTGTATGAGTAGTACCAATCTAACAGGGTTACTGTGAAGTTCAAGTGAGACAAAATATGTGAAGTAATTAGTAAACTTTACAGTATTATATAAATGTCAGGGTTTTGTTTTTTTTTTGACTAATAAAGATCTTTTTTAACAAAAAAATTCACAGTTCTTGACAGGATAGCAGGTTTGCTTAGTATTCACTGACGAAGAAAATAACGGCCAAATAACAAGTGCACATGTGAACTAACAGACCTCCTGAAATAACTGCGACCCACAAGTTGTTTTAAGTTATAATTCTTTAAAGTGAAGAATGCATTAGAAAATTAATACTTTTAAGTAATTATCATTTAAAATGAAAATGTACAGGAAGGATAAAAGAATATGAAAAAAGCACTTCAGAAGAAATGCAAATGATCAACACCAATATGAAAAAAAGTTTCATATCACTAAAAAGAAATGCAGATTAAAACAATTCTGAAAGTTAACCTCATACCCAGCCAATTGGCAAAGATTAAAAAAAAGAAAAAATCAATATTGGAGAGACTATAAGATGACAGACACTATGTTGGTGGATATGTGAATTGGTCCAAACACTGCAGAAAACAATTTGGGAACTATGTGAGAAATGACAATAGCCATTAAATTGTTCATAAGTTTGGATTCAATGATGCCAACAAGTAGAGGAGATCAATGACAGAAAGGTCTCACGTATAACAAAATGTTCATACTGACACCCTTTGTGGTGCAGAAAATGGAGGTGGAGCAATAAGTAAGAAATGATATAAGAATGTTCTGTTACATTCATATACCAATATATATGTTCAGTCATTTATTTCTTAGTACATGAGCACCTACTTTGTTTCTAGTCTTTTGCTATGGAAAAAGACAGTGAATAGAGAGTTAACATCAGTCAGGAAGATATTTTGTCTGACACTGCTTGGGTAATGCTGGACAAATCCTTTAACATCATAGTAACTGGAGTAAGTCTCTAAGCCTTTGAAAGGAAGGAAGGAGATAACAATTCAGAAGAACTTAGGAAGACTTTATATGACATAGATCAATGTTGGCAAAACCAAAAAAATATACAAAATGACCATAACAATGTAAAAGAAAACACTAAAATCATCAGAAGTAGAGGTGAATTCAATGAACAATTAATCAAGAGAATCAAAAGATCAAACAACTATGGAAGAAAACATAAAGGTCATCTAGTCCAATATTCTCATTCTACATTTGAGGAAAATGAGGCCCAGAGAGGTTAAGTGAGTTACCCAAAAACATGCAGTTAAAAAGTGGGAGACCAGACTCAGAGTCTCAAGACTGTGACTCTAAGTATGACATTCTTTCCATGGCACTGCTCTGCCCTAGAGTTTTATGATGAAATTTAATTTTCTCTTTTCCACAGAAGGCAAAAACTATTAGTAGGGCATAAAGCATATGGTAAATAATAGTAAATGTACTGGTCTGTGTTTCTTTTCACCACAGGGTTTCTGGAAGGTGAGGAAAGGAAGAGAGGTGTACTGATTGGAAAATGTCAGCATTATTTTTTCCAGTATAAATAAGGTTTTTTTAAAAAAGAAAATACTTTAAATAATACTTTTGAAGTATTCAAATATTGTTGACCTATTTATTCTATATTTTTAAAGGTTTTATTTTCTACCATGCTGTGGACATAAGAATTGAGCTTGGGGAATTAAAACTTAGGGAGTTTCCCTCCAATTCAGAATTCTAACCAGTAATTGGTATTTTTAATCAAAATATTTCAAAAATAAATACTCACTTCAAATTCTTTCACAAAGTAACGTGTTTCTCCTTGAATAATTGGTCGATGATCTAATAGCCTAGAATGAATCTCTCCCAGATCTATAAAGACAAAATAAGTCAGGTTATTGGTAATGTGTGTGAACAATGGAAAAAAGCACTGTATTAGGAGTCAGAGAATTTGGATTCAAACCTCAATTTTATTCCCTAATTACCAATACGATTTTGATCAAGTCACTTAATCCCTGTGAGCATCAGTATCCTCATCTACAAAATGAGGGAGTTAGCCTAGATCAGTGGGGTCAAACTCACAAAGAAACAGCCTTAGTGCCACATACTGACTTAAAAAAACAAACACACATATTAACGTTATCGATGATCCATTGTATTTTAATTTATTTTGTTAAATGTTTTATTTTGTTAAATTTATTTTCTTATAGTTATTTTACTATAAATTTATTCTGTTAAATGTTTGCTAAAATGTTACTGTAATCTGATTTGATTGTACTTGAAGTGTTGAGGCAGAAATGACATCTCTGTATTAGATGACTCCTAAGTCCTTTTTAGCTGTAAATCTAGATACTATTCCTAGCTAGAAGTAATGCCACAAGCTTTTTTGTTTGAAATTTCTTCTAAAACTTCTATGATTTAGGAAAAGTTACAAGAAAGTAACAAGAAAGTTCAAGAAAGTTATAATTTAGAAATTTACCTGTCATCTACAGGTCAACTTATTCATTCTATATTTTTAACAAGTACAAGGCCTAACCTGAAATTTCTAGAGAAACTGAATTATTAAATACAGTTAAATGTTGATCAGTGCTATGTGTTTCACAAATAAGTCCTCAGACTGATTAATCTGTACTTGGTACAACTTCCTCACTAGTCTGTCTTTCAAAAAGCACTTATTGCTTACTATGCGCCAGGCAATGCGCTAAGCACTGGGGATGCCAAAAAAGGGTAAAAGCTTCTCTTCAAATCCCAGCCCTAAATACTGCTTTTCAAACTGCTCTTCCATTAGACTTTTCTTTTTTCTTTTGATACTATTGCTTACCTCCCTGCTCCTAAGTATTTTTCCTCCTTCTCTTCTGTGGCACTGTCCACTCCTGATTCTTCTACTTGATTGTTTCCTCTCAGTTCCTTTTTTTCTGGCTAATTTTCTCCAGTAAGTGTAGCTATCACCCAAACTTCAATACTGGACTTTTATTATTTTCTCTCTTTATCCTCTCCCTTACTGATCTTTTCAACTTCCAAGGGTTCAATTAGCACCTCTGAAGGTAATTCCTAAATCTATATACCCAGTCTCTACTGTACTACTATTTTGTCTCCAAATACCTGCTAGAAAGATATACCTGTATGTTCTGAAGGTATTCAAACTCAACATGTCCAAAACTGAATTTACCATTGTCTACCCTAAACCTGCCCAACCTCCAATGTTCTGGTTTTGATGCAGGACACCATCATCCTCCCAGTCACTTAGGTTCATAATTTCAGTCATTTTCATTCTTCCTCTCCTTCACCTCCAAATCAGTTATCAAGTCCTATCAATTCTACTTTCACAGTGCTAGCAATGCCATTTCCTAGTTCAAATTCTCATTGTCAATTGTCTAGTCTACTGTAATATCCTACCAACTGGTCTCCCTGTTGCCAGTGTTCTTTACAATCCATCTCGTGAACAGTGGCTAAAATATTCTACCTAAGGCATAGGTCCAACCATGTCACTGGCTTGCTTAAAAAATGCCTTAGTGTTTTCCAATCACTTCTAGGATGAAAAAAAAAAATGTGTTCTTACCCTGGCATCAAAGTCCTTCACAATCTAGCTGAACTTCCTTTTCTAGGTTCCTTTTATAATAATCCCTTTCTACCCACTTTAAATTCCAGAAAACTAGTATTAAATGAATTTTCCTAACATTTCCTAACTCAAAGAGCTATCTTCTACCTTCCTGCATTCACATAAACATCCACAAAATCTGGCATAAACTTCCACCTCATTGCCAACTTTTACATTTATTTTCTTCCAAAGCTCAGCTCAGGGGCTATCTCCCCAAAGCCTTTCCTGAACCCCCTGTTAAAATGCTCTCCCTCTTCAAACACCTCCTTTGTCCCCTCACTTGTTACCTGGCATTATACTTATACCACAGACTGTATGTGTTGTACTCTCCTTACTATATCAGAATGCAAAAACCTTTAAAGACTGTTTCATCGTTTTCTTTGTATACTCAACACCTACTACATTGCCTTGCACATAATAGGCACCCAACAAATATCTGTTAAATTGAATAGATCCTTACAGTCCTTTAAGCACACTATTCTCATTTTACAGGTGAGGAAACTTCAGGTTCAAAGAACTGTGAATTGTCCAATACCTCATAATTAATATGTCAGAGTTGGGATCAAAACTCAGATCTCTACTGACTTAAAGTCCAGGATTTTCTGTACTACCTATCCCAAAGAACACACAAACAAAGACACACAAAAATAACTCTTCTGGCATTTTTTAACTGTAGTCTTCCATAGGTATATATAAAAACATATATATATTCTAATACTTTTATGGAACTGTAAATTCATTCATATGGATACTCCCTTTGATCAAGTAGGTTTGCCATCAATTCCTGCCCATCCTGTACACCTTGTCCATATCCTTTCATAAATTCATCACTGGAAGTCCACCTAACATGCTGGACTCCCTTCCTCAATTTCCTCTGAGATTTCAGGGATAACAATAAGAGCAAGCAGATTATTTATAATTTATCCCTTGTTTTCCCTAAGTAAGTAGCCCTCCTATTTACTAGCTATACTTTCCTTATAAGGTACTAGAGCCTGCTCATATGCTGATTCTCTTCTCTATTTCCCCTCTGGTAATTCTCAACTTTAATTATTCAAGGGGTTCCAAATGCCAGAGGTGAGGGAGAATGATCCAGACATAAGGCCAACCTGTATAAATGTAGAATTCTGAAACAATGGCAAGGCTGCCAGTTTGGCAAGAACATAAGATACCCGAGGAGGAAGTAACGTATAATTGTCCTGGAAAGGTAGACATAAGTCAATTGTGAAAAGCTTTAAATGTCAAACAGAAGACACTGTATTTTATCCTAATCAACAGGAAATCTGTACCATCTTGAACAGGACAGAAGAGAAAATGATCAGACCTGTGCTTTGGGAATATTTATTTGGCAGCTATAAAGACTATCAATTAAGAGAGAGCAATATAATGGAAAGGGCATTAGGCAATGCCTAATGGAGTTAGAGGATCAGGATTCTGAGCAAATTCTACACGTACAAACAGAATTCATTAGCTTTCTCCCCTCCTTCTGCCCCAACCTTCTCTTTCCTACTTCCCTATTACTGTCAAGGGCATCACCATCTTCCCATTCACCTAGGCTCAAAATCTCATTGTCATACTCGACTTTTCACTCACACTTATCCTACATATCCAGATTGCAACCTTTACAACATCTCTCACATGTCCCTTTCTCTCTATTCACAAACTACCACCCTTTGATAAGCTTTATCATCTCTCACTCACCTGTTCTTTTACAATGACCCTCTAATTGGTCTACCTGCCTTGTTTTTTCTTACTCCAATCCATCCTCCATTCAACTGACAAAATGATTCCTAAAACAAAGTTCTACCCTCATCACCCAACATGCCACTCAACACCTTCCAAGGGCTCCCCTATTTCCTCTAGGGTCAAATACGCGTTGCATATTAACTCCTTCAAACCTGGACCCTTTCTACTATTTAGTCTTCTTATACTTTACTTTCCTCCATATATTCTTTAAAATCCAACTATACTGGTCTTGTTCCTCATACAGGAGACATTTTATTCCATTAACTGTCTTTTCACTGGCTGTCCCCCATTCCTCTCCAATGCTATACCTCCTCATTTCTATCTTCTATTTTCTCTGGTTTCTTTAAAGTCTATGTTCAAATCCCCCTTTCTGCAAGAAGCCTTTTCCATCTACTCAGAGGAGGGATTTCTCTGAGATCACCATCCATTTACATCTTAGTGCAGTTTTAAGCCTTAAAAATTTCAGAGGTATAAGTGCTACAAGTTTTTTTTAAAATAAAGTTTATTTAAATCTATATTACATTTATTGTTTTGTGAATTTTTAATACACTTTTAATTTTAATTTTATAGATGACACTTCTCAGATCAGTGGATTGGTAGATGTCCTCTTGCTCAGCCATTTCCATCACTGATCTTTTCCCATTAGAACAGACAATTGTTCTGTATGCATCAAAATTTCTTTCATTGGATAATCTTAATAAGGCTAGCCCTTCAAATGTCATTCTTTCAGTCGTTCAATTTGAAATATAAAATTCAGAAGTGAACTAGAGCAACATGAACACAAGATTTGAGTACTGTTGAATTAAATCACTATTTTAAAATTTAACCAATCACTGAATGTGAAGTCACTGTGGACAAGAGCCCTGGGTTTGGTGTTCTGTTTGCCTGGTACGCAGTAAGCACTTAATTGCTTGTTGGCTGACTGACTTCTAATATTTGCTACCTGTGTCACTTTGGGTAAATCACTTCCCCTCTCTAGACCTGTTTCCTCCACTATAAAACGAGAGACTGGGATTAGAAGGCTTCCCAGGCCCCTTCCAGCTCTAAGTCCATGAACCCATGGAAGGTGGGCTGGACCCAGGTTCTGAGAACCAGAATGGTGTCTGTCTAGGAGAAAGAGCACTTGGCAACTGATCAAGTGAGATAATACATATATACGTATATAAGTAATATTGTATTTTTATATTATCTCATCACAGTACATTATACATACTACCATACTCAATACAGATAACGGATGAGCACGACATACGCACACGTCATTTAGCAGCTGAACACTGGGGAGCAGGGGCTCTTTTGCCCTTCTCGCTCTCAGCACAGCGCGAGGCACACACAAGGCGCTTGATCATCACAGCGGCGGACGGTCTGCAGGAGCGCCTGAGGACGCAGCGCGGAGGGGAGGGGACGAGAGGCCGACCCCTTGCTGGACGTCTCAGGCCCGAGCGGTCCCACCCTCGGACCAGGGCAGAAACTAGCGGGGCTCCCGGGGAGGCGGCCGGGAGGGCGGGGCTCTCGGGGACGAGTGCGGGACGGGGGCGGGGGGCGCCGCAGCAGACTGGGGGTGGGACTGGGGGCCGCGCCGGGCCTGGGGTGGGGAGGAGCGGCTTTCCTCTCACCACAGCTGGGAGGCCGCAGGGGTTCGGGGCCTGGCCTGGTCCTCCGGGCCGAAGAGGTGGACGGTGGGGAAGGGGAGCCCTGACCACTCCTTACCCTTGATAATGAGGTGAACTGGCGAGCTCGCCGGCCCCTGCGAGTCTCGTTTCTTGCCTCCCACTGGGACCGAGGCAGGGGCGGCAGCGACCTCGCTCCCCGCAGGGGGCTCGGTCCCTCCGCCGCTCATCCCGACTAAGGAAGAACAGCCTCCCCGGCGCGCGCACTGCGCTTGCCCAGCTCGCTCACACCTCGGGGCTTCGGGCAGAATCCCACTTAGGTCTTTATTTGACGTCATCCTCGGGCGCCCGGGCCCGCTTGAAGCCGAGCAGGAGACGGTGGCAGTAGGGAGCTCGCGGCTCCAGGAGGGAACTGGGGGCGGTGAAGCCGGAGCTGCCATGATGAGTTAGGGCAGGGGCGGCGGGAGGTGAAGCTGCTGGTGGTGTGTGCGACTGGGGAACCGGGAAAGGGGGTGCGTTCTGGAAGGTTTGACCCAGTGAGAGGTACAGAGACATGCGCAGAGCGAGCAGAGAGACAGAGACAGAAAGCCAGAGGAGAGAAACAGAGACTTGCTCAGAGCCCGAAATGCTTCAGCAGCCGTGGGACCTCTGCCAGTGTGCCTCGCTTTCCTTATCTGTAAAATGGGGATAATAACGGCACCTACCTCGCAGTGTTGTGAGCCTCAAATGACATAAAGCTTATAGTTTATTTATTATATTTTATAAACGACATTTAAAAAGCACTTAGCCCAGAGTAAGCTATGTTAATGTTAGCATTAGTATTCATTGTAAAGTGTTTAGTACGACGCCTGGCACAGAGTAAGAGATATATAAATATTATTGTTATAATAATCATCGCCACCCTCGTCATCATTATTAATTATTACAGACAGAGCTTGTTAAGAGCGGAAAAGAATACCAGACTCAGCCCCGACATTCAGTATCTGCTTGACTTTGGGCAAGTCCCTGTCCAGGTCTCACTTTCCCGTCTGTCAAGGGAGAGAGCTGGACTAGACATTCTGGTACCGCAGTTGAAGAGCCGCTGAAGGGGCTGAGCCTGGCACAAGCCTGAGAAGCTCCGGACTAGATAACCTAGCCCAGTTGTATCCTTCTGTAGTCCTGCAGGGCAAGTTCACGACTAAATAAAAAACAATAAAAACGAATAGATCTAGCTATCATGCGGTGGTTTTCACCAGCATTTAGGTAATGTCCTTGGACTCTTTGTAGGTTTGTCTGTAGGTCTATATGGACTCTGAAAATACAGCTAGTGTGGAATTATAATAGTTTATTTTTGTAAAGTCACTTTACAATTTACTGAACACTTTCACACGTGTTGTTTCACTTAATCTAGACTACCTGCTAAGGTAGTTGGGAAAGTTGTTATCTTGGTCCTGGAAATAAAGAAAGGAGTACTTTGTCATTTTGATTTTCCTAAGAGGTCACAGCTTGTAAGTTAGAATGAGAAAATAAGCCTTTCTGATAAAAGCTGTCCACTTATTTCCCCTAACTCCCCATTTTCAATGACTTCTTATTACCTTTTGGATTAAATAGAATTTTTTTTCTGCCTGGCATTTAAAGCTGTTGTTGTTCAGTCATGTCCAACTCTTCCTGACCCCATTTGGTTTTCCTGGCAGAGATACTAGAGTGGTTATTTTCTGCATACTTGATTAACTCCTATGGTTTATGCCCATATCCTTGAACATTGCAAGTTAAGTTACCTGCTTTGTGACCGCATCCCTAAATTGTTTTGTAAAGAACCAACACACCTGCTTTCCCTTCCTGACATCCTTCCCCGTAGTTAACTGACCTCATAAGAGCATACCTCACTCCTAGTTGACTTGTGTATAAAAGTCCCCTTGTCCCCTATCTTTTCTTCAGTTGCTAGTCTTTCTTCCAGGACTAGCTCTCTACTTTTGTGTCAATAAAGCCCTCCTGACTAGGACAATCTATCCCCTGAATTCTTTCCTGACAACCAGACTCCAAAGCTCATCTACCTTGATGTGAAACATGGTCTGGTCTGAGACCTGCTAGTTATAGTGGGCTAAAACACAACCCCAGAGCAAGCTTTCCAAAACTGAGTGAAGTTAACTGCCTCAGGGATTTCCAAAGTCCTGTTGTTCTCAATATCTTTATCTCCTCTGATGCTGCCAGGCCTCTCATCATTTCTCAACTGGATTACTGCAGTAGCCTGCTTATTGGGCTATCTGTCACAATGTGTTAAGTGGTTCTCACTGGTATACTTAAAGTTGTGTTCTTATTCTTTTTGAGGAAGCAAACATTAACTGAGCTTTTCATCTGAGCTATTTTGGAGTTTTATTTTATTGTGAACTTTTTTTGGGGAAGAATGCTATAAGCTGTCACTCAAAAATGGTTTGTAGGGACAGAGGAGATCCAATACAGCACAAAGAGCTGGTCCTACAAAACTTTGTTCATCAGTGGTCTCTCTGAATACACAACAGAAGAAACACTGAAGAATGAAGCAGACTATTTTCTCGTGTTTTGTTTTGTTTTTCATGGTTTCTCATTCATTTAAATTCTTCTATGCATCATGACTAAGGTGAAAATGTATTAAATAAGAATGTATGTGTACATAAGATTGCACACCGTCTTGGGGAGTGAAGGGGAAGGGAGAGAGAAGGGAGGGGGAGAAAATCTAAGATATATGGAAGTGATTGTAGAAAACTGAAAGCAAATAAATTAATTTTAAAAAAAGAAATAATCAAATATTACAAAAAAAAAAAGAAACATTTAAAGATTCATTTCATGACTTCATTGGTGCCAGGATAGACAGACAAGGAGACAGGGACATCTAAAGGGTTCAGTCTTGTGGTTTTCAACTCAGTAGAAAATGCTAAAGCTGTGAAAGAGGTCCTGGAAGATGAGAAAACTGGTGGAAACAAAGTAACTCTGGACTGGGCTAAACGCAGTGTCTTTGGAACGACAATGGTGGTGGTGATGGTGCTAGAATGGGCCACGGGGGCTTTGGTGGTAGAGGCCAAGGAAACTTTGGAGATAGGGTGATTTCCAAGGAAGTGGAGGAGAAGGAAGAGACAAGTCGTCACAAGGAAAGAAAATGAAATTTAAATAGCTTTCCCCCCATGTTCCTCTCCCCTGCTTTTTGAATGGACTCTGGGAAGTTTATCCTGTTGTCTAATCATTGACACAGCTTTCTAAGGACATTCCAAGACAAATGTGCAATCCAAAGGTCTTCTTGGAAAAAACCTGGGTGATATTTCAAGGAATAGAGCATGTTGGTTTTGACTGGATGGATGTTCCTTATAAACTTCTTGCAGAGAAGGGTGATAGATGTGAAAGTTAACCTTTTTGTCTCTGAGTTTCCTCTTGAGTTTACCATTTTTTTTCCTACTGAAAAAATTTTTTTTGGACAAAGTTCAGATAAAAGCAAGAAGGATTTCTGTCTTTTTTGGATTATCTCTTTGTAAGCAGAGATGCTTAGAATTAGAGCAGATTATTATTATTTTTTAATTGGCTCTGATAGGTAGAATTAGTGAACTGATCCAACCATTCAGTAGAGCAATTTGGAATTATGCCCAAAGAGCTTTATAACTATGCAGACCCTTTTGACCTAGCAATATCACTACTAAGTATGTGTCTCAAAAGAGATTAAAAAAAGGAAAAGGACATATATATATATATATATATATATATATATATATATATATGTATACATATATATATATATATATATATATCTTTTCTGGTGGCAAAGAACTGGAAATTTAATTGGGGAATGACTGAACAAATTGTGGTATATGATTACGATGGAATACTATTGTGCTAAGAGAAATGATGATCAGGATGCTCTTAGAAAAACCTGGAAAGACTTTCATGAACCAATATAAAATGAAATGTAATATGTACAAAGTAACAGCAATGTTATAAAATGATCAGTTGTGAATGACTTAGCTATTTTCAGCAATACAATGATCCAAGACAACTCTGAAAGACTTATGATGAAAAATATTATCCATGCCCAGAGAAAAACTGATGGTGTCTGAATACAGACTGAAGCATACTTTTGTAAAGTTTATTTTTCCTGAGTTTTTTTTGGGGGGAGGTCTATGTTTTCTTTCACAATGTGACTAATATAAAAATGTTTTGCATGACTACACATGTATAACCTTAATCGAACTGCATGCCTTCCCAATGAGGGGCTGGGTAGGAAATGAGGGAAGGAGAGAATTTGGAACTCAGTTTTAAAAATGAATGTTAAAAATTGTTTTTATATGTAACTGAGAAAAAATAAAATACTAAATATATATATTTTAAATTGGCTCTGGTAGCCTTTTGCCACAAACACAGAGTACAATATTTTTCTTCAACACCCTTGATTTCTTCCTCTCCTTAATGCACTGTATTCAGTCACCAGATAATGTTGATTCTTCATTCGATATGTGTCTCTTATCATGCCTTCATTTCCATTCCCATTGTAGCAACTCTGAGTACACATCACTTCAAGGATTGATTTTACTACCTCCTAGTGACTTGGGTGTATGTTGCGTCTCCCTGTCCTACTGTCAACTTCATGTAGATTGCAATCACGTCTTACTCAGTCTTTGTATTATTTCCGAGATCCTTGCAAGGTTTTCTGCACATAGCAAGTGCTTAATAAGTGTTTCTTCAAGTTGAAACTGGATTCCAGAGGCCATTCTGAAGGTCTCCAGACTTTCAGTCTCTACTTATATTAAACCATCAAGCACATTAGAGTTTGAATTCCTTCCTAAAACGTGTGTGTGTGTGTGTGTGTGTGTGTGTGTTCATCCTTCATTGCCGAAGAAGACCTTGCCATCAGAGAAATGATGACATGACTTGCACTTGACTTTGTTTTGAGTGAGGGAGGGCTGTGCAGGTCACCAGCCTCACTTCTCCTCCAGAGCCATCTGAATCCAGTGACCAGATATTCATCAGGATGACTGGAGATGACCCAGGATGAGGCAATTGAGGTTAAGTGACTTGCCCAAGGTCACACAGCCAGTGAGTGTCAAGTGTCTGAGGTAAGATTTGAACTCAGGTCCTCCTGACTCCTGCACTGGTGCTCTATCCACTGCACCACCTACTTGCCCCCTTCCTAAAATACTGCCTACATCTTAGGATCATAGATTTAGAAATAGAAGAGACTTAGAAACCATTTAACCTAACTGTCTTATTTTACAGATGAAGGACCTAAGGCACAGTGAAATTAAGTGATTTGCCCAAAGTCATACAACTAAGTGACAGGGCAAGGATTTGAACTAAATTCTCCAACCAAGTACAGCATTCTTTTAAAAAAATTCTTCATTATAATGAATGGCTCTGAAGGAGGAGGTTAGATGCAAAGGAAAATTCAAGTCATATAGAAACAAATTATAAATAGAACTTATTTAGAAAAAACCTACAGTGGCTCTCTGTTATATTATATCAATTCAAACTCATCTTTCTGCTTTTGAAAACCTAATATTATCTTCTCCCATTCTACATCTCCAACTTTATTTCCCTCTACTTTCAATATGGATCCTCTACTCTAGCCAAGACAATCTTCTCATTCTTAGGAATATACCATGCTCATGACTGATTCCTTGTTTTGGCTGCTGTCCTTACCCATGCTGGAAATGTCCTTCTTTCTGTTTGCCATTCCAAACCTTACTTACCCAAAGTTCATGACCCAGTTCTATTTCTACTTCAAAAATTGTCTTCCCTAAGGACTCTGGCCCTCCTAATTCCCTCTCTTTAAGTGATTTTTTTATAAAACTAATATTAAATGTCAATACAAACTAGACTTACTTTGCAATTAGTTATATTTCATTGAATATATATATTTATCATATCATATAATTAATATTTATATATTTCAATAAAAATAAAATGCATTTATATAACATTCATAATAGTAATATGAAAATATGCAACAACACAGGACCTTTCAAAAAGAAAATATTTAGGAACTTTCCATAAAATAATAAGCAGTATCTACCTAAAACCATCAGCAAGCATTATATGTAATGGGGATACACTAGATGCATTTCCAATATGATCAGGGGTGAAACAAGGATGTCCATTATCACCACTCTTATTCAATATGGGACTAGAAATGCTAGCTGTAGCAATCAGAGAAGAAAAAGAAACTGAAGGAATTAGAATAGGCAAAGAAAAAACTAAGTCATCACTCTTTGCAGATGATATGATGACATACTTAGAGAATCCCAGAGAATCAAGTAAAAAACTACTTGAAATAATAAATAACTTTGGCAAAGTTGCAGGTTACAAAATAAACTCACATAAATCATCTGCATTTCTATATATTACTAACAAAGCCAAACAGCAAGAGATAGAAAGAAAAATCTCATTTAAAGCTACAGTCAACACTATAAAGTATCTGGGAGTCCACCTGCCAAAAGAAACCCAGGGACTATATGAACACAATTACAAAACACTTTTTGCACAAATAAAGTCGGATCTAATTAAGTGGAAAAACATCAGTTGCTCTTGGGTGGGCCGAGTCAATATAATAAAAATGACAATTCTACTAAAATTAATTTACTTATTCAGTGCCACGCCATCAAACCATCAGATAATTATTTTCTAGAGCTAGAAAAAATAATATCAAAATTCATCTGGAAGAACAAAAGTTCCAGAATATCAAGGGAACTAATAAAAAGTAATGCTAGGAAAGGTGACCTAGCCCTACCAGATCTCAAATTGTATTATAAAGGAACAATCATCAAAGCCACTTGGTACTAGCTAAGAAACAGAGGGGTAGACCAGTGGAATAGGTTAGGTACTCAAGACACAGTAGGCAATGAATATGGCAATCTATTGTTTGACAAATCCAAGGACCCCAGCTTCTGGGATAAGAACTGTTTGACAAAAATTGCTGGGAAAACTGGATAACAGTGTGGCAGAAACTGGGCATAGACCAATGCCTGACACCATATACAAGAATAAAGTCCAAACAGATACATGATCTAGGTATAAAGATTGATACTATAAACAAATTAAGGGAGCAAGGAATAGTGTATTTGTCAGATTTATGGAGAATAGAGAAATTTTTGACCAAACAAGAGATAGAAATCATTATGAAATGCAAAATGGATAATTTTAATTACATTAAATTGAAAAGTTTTTGCACAAACAAGCCCAGTGCAACCAAAATTAGGAGAGAAGTAGAAAACTGGGAATTTTTGCAACTGCTGCCTGTGATAAAGGCCTCACTTCTAAAATATATAGAGAACTGAGTCAAATGTACAAGAATACAAGTCATTCCCCAATTGATAAATGATCAAAGGATATGAATAGGGAGTTTTCAGAGGAAGAAATTAAAGCTATCTATATAGCCATATGAAAAAATGCTCTGAATCACTATTGATTAGAGATGCAAATCAAAACAACTTTGAGGTACCATATCACACCTATCAGATTGACTAACATGACAAAACAGGAAGATGATAAATGTTGGAGAAGATGTGGGAGAGTTGGAACACTAATTCATTGTTGGCGGAACTGGGAACTGATCCAATCATTCTGGAGAGCAATTTGGAACTATGCCCAAAGGGCTATAAAAATGTGCATATCCTTTGACCCAGCAATATCGCTTCTGGTACTGTAACCCAAAGAGATTATAGAAATGGAAAAGGATCCTACATGTACAAAAATATTTTTAGCAGCTCCCTTTGTGGTGGACAAAAACTAGAAATCAAGAGGATGCCCATCAATTGGGGAATGGCTAAACAAACTGTGTTATATGAATGTAATGGAATACTATTGTTCTATAAGAAATGATGAACAGGAAGACTTCAGAGAGGCCTGGAAAGACTTATATGAACTGATGCTGAAAGGAGCAGAACCAGGAGAACTTTGTACACAGCAGCAACCACAGTGTACAAGGAATTTTTCTGGTAGACTTAGTACTTCTTTGCAATGCAAGGACTTAAAAATTTCCAATGGATTTGAGGCAAAATGCCTTCCACATCCAGAGAAAGAACTATGGAATTGGATCACAGAATGAAACAGTCCATTTTCTTTTGTATTTTGTTTTGTTTTATGGTTTCTCCCATTAATTTTAATTCTTCTGTGCAACATAACTAAGGTGAAAATGTATTTAATAGGAATGTAAGTGTAGAACCTATATAAGACTGTCTGTTGTCTCAGGGAAGGAGGGGGAGGGAGAGGGATAAATCTAAGATATATGGAAGTGATTGTAGAATACTGAAAACAAATAAAATAATTTAATAAAAAACCAGAAAATATTTACTTCAAAAGGTATAATATACTTCAAACTTACTCCCCCAACATGTGGGAGGCATAATCTCCCCCCTCCCTTTGCACCACCTCAGTCTCTGAGGAGGGGGAGAGTATTAGGTTCATAGTCCAAAACCCTCCTACAGACTCTAGTCCTAGACACTGATTACTCAGGGTTTCCATGCCAGAATGGCTGGCTGCACCATCTCACCTGCAATCCTGACTTCAAGGTCACTATGGCCCGAACTCTGATTTAGTGAGGATCACCTTCCATATTTGAAACTGGGGACAAACAAAACAGAACAAGATCCATTCCTTGGAGCCAGGGTTGCAGAGAAGGAGCTGGGAAGAATTTTCCTTCCTCTCTCAACAGTTCAGTTTATGGCATTCAAGCTGGGCAGCACAAAGGAGAGTGACAGCTCAGTCTTACCAGTTTTAAAGACATAGGCAGCCAATCAAAGGAAGCTATCTCTACCCACATGGAAGGCGACACAGTGGACTCCATGTTAGACAAACTGAGCATGTTCAGAAAAGCTTGAGATACAAATAAATGTTAATGTATGACATACATTAGTTTATACTGGATTTATTGAATTTCAGCAAATATCATAACTTTTTAGTCACTCCAGGTTTCAGTGAGGATTCCTTGTTTATTCTCATTCACTTTCTTTTTAAATGCATAATGGAATCATAAATTTAGGGTTAGAAGTGACCTCAGAGGTCAATAAGTCCAATTATGGTCTTAGTGTGTATTCTGTTCTTCTGGTTCTGATTTTTTCACTTTGCATTTATTTCATAAAGACGTTTTTAGATTTCTTTATATGTTATATTCCACACAATTCTGTATATTCTTTATATTCAGTTAATCTTAACATCATTGTTAATCTTAATATCATTATTAATCTTAATATCATTATATTGTAGATCTTGTTAATCTTAGTTAAGAAGTTATATTGTGCTATTACATAACAGAGACAGTGCAGAGTGAAAGAGACTAGCCCCAGAGTCAGTTCAAACTAGGTTTAAGTCCGGCCTCTGACATATGGTTTGGCTCTGTGATCCTGCGCAAGTCACTTAACGTCTCTGTGCCTTTGTTTCTTCTTCTGCAAAATGAGAGGGTTGCGTTAAATAACTTCTAAATCTCTTTTATCTAAATCTATGATCTTATGATGTAGGCAGTATTTTAGGAATGCTATTCTGACTCTAATGTGCTTGATAGTTTAATATTAAGTAGGGACTGAAGGTCTGGAAGACTGGCCTCTGGAAGCCAGTTTCACTTAACTTCTTAATACCCCCAAATAACTCTCTAAAACCATGAATTGCAGAACAGGTGATGATCTGCCTTGGTAAAGTGAAGTGAAATCAGGTTCAGCCATGACATCTTGGAAGAAGTAAAAGGAACTATATCCTTAAAAGGAGAATAAAAGATATGGTATATGGCTTACCATATGTACATAATGTATCATTTTGCCAAATGATGCTCTCAAGGAGCCCCAACAAATGATGTGAAGGGGAGGAAACCTCACAGTATTATCAGCATATCAGTTATACAGAATTATCAGACTCTGTTGCTTCTGTCTAATGGTCATTTAGGCCCATGGAACTGAGCTTTCTGTTCCTCCAGTTTGACTCGAGCTTTCTTTCTTGAAGATAATGGAGAGTTATTCAGAAGGATAAACCACATTGAACTTAAGAGAGCATCTTTGATCATTGATATAGTCATTGTATATCACCTCCCCACCAAAGAACTTCCAGATGCTCTTGAAGATGAAGGCAGATTTGTACATTGAAACGTCATGTCCCTTCAGGTCATGCTTCTTGGGACCTCATATTTCATTGCTAGAAAAGCACAAAGACATCCAGAATCAAGAGCACTATTAAAGGTTGGCAATGTTTTATCACCCACATTACCTACCCCACACCCCTCCATTTCAAAGAAAATGCATTAGAGGAACAAATTTATGATTTTAGAATGCTAAGTGAATGTTCACTTAAATAAGCATTAACATTCTTAATAGCTGACATGCTTCCTGTATAGAAACATGAACCAGAACAGCACAGCTGAGATAATAGGACTCTCAGTAACACTGAACACTTTATTCAATCATTTCAGATGCATTTTAAATGATGAAGTAATATGAAACAAAATAGAAATAGGAAGTGTATGTGTAACAGGGCACATCATGTTGCCCTTAATTGTAGCTTTCCAGTATGACTCAATTGCCCAAAATTACAAGGCAAGGGCACAGTCGTTCACTGGAAAGCCCTGTGACGTTAGAATCCCATAGAGTGTCATACCTGGATGTGGAGATTCATGTCAGAAGGTATGGGAAAGATAATTCTTGTCTATGGGTTTCAGGTTTTTTATCTGTAAAATGAAGAGTTTAGACAAGATAAACTCTCAAATAACCTCTAGTTCATGATGATAATCTGTCTTGGGTTAAACTTAGACTGGTAAAAGAGTCATATGAGGAAAAATTATTTTAAAAAAATCTTTAGTTTTAGATTTACATATATTTTTGACCTCCTGGGCTTATTACTTTTTCCCATTTCCATGGTTTTTACACCTACCTTTGTAATTCTTAGAGAGGGAAAATAGTGGTTGAAGAGACTAAGTATTACATTTCTCTAGCTAATAGAATGTTTTTATTTGATTCAATAAGCATTTGCAAAGTATCTGTTTTATGCTAGATGCTGAGAATGCAAAGACAAAAATGAAATACTCTCTAACCTCTAAGAACTTATATTCTACCGAATCAGCCTATCAAAAATCTAAAATGGAAGTATCACCTGTTTTACACCCAGATTTTATATCTAAATTTTATATTTAATCTTAGCATTTTGAACAGTATCAGAACTATCCATTACCATTTAGTGTAGTGATTATTGGAAAGATGCTTATATGCTATTAGAAAAGGTGCTAATCTACAAAAGTAGACTATAATAAAGTCATAACCAATATAAAATATTCCTTCAGATGCCCAGCCTTTCATTATCACTGCTAACTTTCCTAACATCTTACTCTTTTGGCCATCCACCTTGTCATCTGGACCAATGATCATGCCCTGGAAGACTTACAGAGGCAGCTGATGGTGCAGTAGATAAAGTACTTGTCCTGGAATCAAGAGTTCAAGTCTTACCTCAGGAACTTACTAGTTATGTGACCCTGGGTAAGTTACTTAAATGCTGCCTGCACCATTTTCTCCATCTGTAAAATGGGGATAATAATAGCACTTACCTTGCAGGGTTGTTTTGAGAATCAGATGAGATAATTTCATACATACATACATCTCACATTACAAACACACATACACATGTGTGTATATGTAAAATCCTGTTGTTTTTCTTGCAGTAATCATTCACTAAAGGGGCTATTCTTCCTGAGTGCCAAAGATCATATGAAATGTTGAAAAAACCCATAGGTAACCCAAGCTTGTTGAGGCACTCCTGAGAATAAAGTCATTAGAATAACCCTTAAGAGAAGGTCCTGCTTCTGTGTGTGTGAGAAGACGAGAAGTTGGAGATCTGGGAACTTACAATGCATGAGCAACATAGTTCATGGGCTGCAACAGGGAGGACGTTTGAGATGGAAATCAAGACAGTTGGATGTTTGGGGACCATGATGCTGATCTTGGTCAAAGCCAGCCTGGGGCTTCACTGTCTGGAGACGTGCCTTGTCAAATTAACTATATGGCTATTGTATTTTGAGTTCAACCTGTACAGACAGGCCTGCCAGGCATAGGCTGCTCAAGCAGATGATGCTAAGGAAGACAAAAATTATCCACTACAAGACTGAGAAGACAGATGACACCCAGCAGGAATGGCAAGTCAACTCTGCAGTATCCACAATACAATTGGCTAGCCCTAGGGAAATTGCTTCTTTGAAGTTGGAGAGACATCACCAATGAGCTGTCAAATTAGTCCACCAGGGTGGAAAGGATGAAAAAAACTTCATTCTTCTAACAGAGGAGGGTAATATTAGAGCTTTACCAAAGGGGCTATGACAATATTGTGATCAAGAGCAGAAACCCTGGAGAACAAAACTGACCAGCATCTCAATTTTCTCCTCCTTTTCTCCCCATCCCCCTTTTGGTCTCTCCCTAGCAAGTGAAAGATGAGTTTAGCCAGGCTAGATAGCAGTTGGAATAATTTTTACTCACTATCAGTATGGGAAATAACAGCAAGCCTGCAGGAATGAGTCGCAGCAACAAGTAATCATTATTGCAAAATCAAATTCTCCCTGCTCTTTCTGATATACCTATATGTCACCCCAGAGATGGGGCACACAATATTATAAATCCAGCACACAAGACGTGGGACAGTAGGCTATGGAGCCCTGTGTGTATCCAAGGGCTCGACATACCAAGAGAGATATATGATGGCAACTTTCTCCCCATTGCTTTTGCAATAAAATTGCCCCTGAGCTCCAAGAAGAGTTAGGAGTATAATGCAGTTTCAATAAATCAAGACTCAAATGAAAATGGCCAGATATGTAGTGGTGTACTCAGGTGTATGGAGAATATGAAATTTAGTGCTCTGGTAACGGGTGGGAGCAGATTATCTAATTATAGAGGCAAAGAAGAAATATTACTTTCTGGGGTAAGAAGTCAAATACTTGAATCCATTAAACCACCATACCTCTGCAACTACTATATTAACATGGGTAGACTTTGAGGTTTTTTTTAGGAAATGAAGTAGATCCCTGGAAAGAAAATATAAGTGAAAAAGCTACAGTTAATGATAATTTAAACACTGTACTTGTCAAGTGATTTAAGTTTGATCTCTAGATGTTGAGGCGATCTCTCTGATAATACAGTTGTATTTTTTCATCCTCTTTCAGTGTCAGCTCTTTAATTTTTCTCAACATATCTTGAAAAAATTCAGGATGACCTTTCAGTAGTTCCAGATCAGAGATCTAGAGTTAAAAGGAACCTAAGAGACTGTCTAGTACAGCTACCTTATTTTACAGATTAGAAAACTTGGGGCTGGGGAGATGATACACTAGTAGGAAGTATGAGACATTGGTTATTAATCCTTGTTAAACTATGTTAATTATTTCAAAGTATATTTAGAAGCACTGTGGAATGGTGGGGAGAATACTGAGAGTGAAGTAAAGAAGACTGGGTTGAAATCCCATCGCTGACACTTATTAGCTATGTGACTCTGAGCAAGTTAGTTTTATCTGTATATCCTCTGACTACTCCTTAGGACTTTTTTTTAATTTGTTTTTTGTTTTTACTAAACCATAGGTGGCAGTGATCTGAATTAGGAGAAATTTCCATGGTAGGAGTACTACTCATTAGCAAAATAACATTATCAGATGGCAAGGTTCACTGGGTGAGGATGCATTGTTAGTCAGCCAGCTTTTATTAAGCATTTACTATGTGTCAAGTACAGTGTGTAAGCCTGGGAATAAAAGTACAAATAGAAAGATAGTTCCCGTCCTCATGAGCTTACATTCTAATGGGCAGAGACAACATATAAAAATAAGTTATAAAGCTGGGAGGGGTAAACAAAAGGTACAAGAGTAGAGTGGGTAGGAGAGATGGTAGAGGAAGTTCAGACTACCAAAGAGGAAAGAGACATAGCTGGTCTGGATGTTTTCTTTAAATGCAGGCTCTGAAAGAAGCTATCCAATTAGAGAGAGAGGAGACTGCAGTAGTAAGGTCACTTTATCATGTAAGACAAGGGTGAAGAAGGAAATAGTGGCAGGAGGCATCTGAGTGATGGAAGATGAGAAAGAGAGGAAAAGAGGGAGCTCACAGCGAATGATCTCAATTTTTTCCTATTAAATATAATGCAAAGTTCTCAGTGGAGAGAGTTAAGTGAGGTCTCAAGTGCATCCTGGAGAGGGTTAGTGGACAGTGAGTGGAGAATCAATTCCTATTTACTTTTGGGTATAGCAGGAAAGCTGATGACTGTTTATTGTTAACTATGTACTTAGTTATAAGTAAGTAGAATAGATAATGGATATCAGTCTGAGGAAACAGGCTTCCAAAGATCTACATATTGGATAGGAACACATCCTCTGTGTAGCCAGGAAGGGCAATTGTAAACATGCTCCAACTGTTACATGTATGTATAAGGCATAGTAGACATAAAGGCAGAATGGATGTCCATGGTAGAAGACAGGCCCAAAGAGAAGAAAATTGACAAGTTAATAAAGTTGTGTTTTCGTGAATGTGTTGTTCCCATGGAAAGATGCTAAAGTAAAACATCATGGTTTGGTTAAAATCAATGAAAGTGGTTTTTTTTACATTTCAGAATCTTGAGTTTTATATCAGTGAGACAGGCTACTACATACTTATAGGAAATAACAATTTTGATCAAAGCAAAGGTCCTAACTTAATCAAACACACACTGAACTCTGATGACAAAATAGTATCCTGACATATACGTTATGAATTTGCCAGATGTTCTTACCTGATATAGGATTACTGCATATTCCTAACTGCGACACTCTGTCCTTGGAGTCTTATAAGCATCTTGTTATAAATATACATGGTTAAAGGACTTTTCTATAATTACTTAACCTATAATTTTAAACACCCCCCCCCCAGTATTTTCAATATGCTTTTGAAGCCTGTCAAATATATCATTAGAAATAATAAGCCTATTATAATATCAGCTGTGTAGATCTAGTAAGTGCCATCACATGTACTGTAATACCAACAGAGCATAGAAAGATAAAAAATGACCAAGTACTTGTCTTCATGGAACTTACATTCTGTTTGGTGTTGGGAGATACAACATGCACAAAAATATGTAAATATGAGAGAGAGTAAAGAGAGATCCAGATAAAGCATTCCAGGAAAATTTGAGGAGGGAGAGGAACCCAACTTCATTGGAATATTTCTTGGGTTCAGTCACTGAATCCAATGGTAGTATTACTTTTACGAGTTTAGGAGGGGGAGGAGCAGTGAGGATGGCACAAATTAAGGAGGTGGATGGTAGGGCAAGAGAAGAGTTTCCAGATAAGGTTATAAGTTAAGCTGCGGTATGTTCATAAAACAACAGACTACTTCTCTAATTGAGGTAGGCTGAGGGAACATAAAAAGCACTCTACCTATAAATCACTTGGAGGCTTTTACTTTACTACTAAGAAGCAATAATATGATTAGTGGAAGGAGCACTGACACCTGGGAATCAAGAGATCTAGATTCTAGTCAAAGACTCAGAAAAGAATAGTGACTCATTTAAGGTCACACAGATGGTGAGTGGCAAAACCAGGGCACTGCTTTGTTAATTAGAATAGAATTTTAATTATAACATACAATACCCATTGCCAGGTCACAGAAACTGAATCTAGAACAAAGAGTACAACTAGGTATTTGATAGTAAATTAGGAAGTTAAAAGTCCTTTGACCCTAGTAGAACAAAAAGAGGTGTCATGTACCCACCACTATGTTTTTAATTGTTTTTGTTCCATTACTAGTTTTTGGTTATGATTGGGGTGAAAAGGAACAAAGTTTAAAGGCTCTCTTTGAGACCAAGACAAAAAAGTAATTAAATTTAGATGGAGCTCCTCCATTTTTCCTTTTCTTCTCCCTGCTTACAATCAAGAGCTACTGTTATAGTTTTATTACTATCTGGGCCAGAACAATGAAAACATTTATTAAATGGATTTAACACATCAAATGAACTGTAACCAGATCAACACGATACTCTTGCCATCTGCTGGCATGTAGAAATAGTTTTGCTATACAGAATCATTCTTTGTAAAGGAATTTCTACTTACTCGCTGCATCATGATACTAAGTATCGCTGTGTACTCCACATCAGTGATGGCAGTTTTGTGCTTTTGAATTTGGATGGCAGATTTGATAGACACCTTTAATCACATGTGTGGGTTACAGCTTACAGGTTAATAGTTCTATCTACACGGAAATATTTATCTTTATCACAAAAGTGTGAATCTTCTCAGCATCGAACTTCATAAATCCTGAAAAACAGCATTTATATGTTATGTATCAGTATTTCCAAACAGGTATATCTACAAAGGACAAAAACATCCCTGCACAATTGAGATTTGGGTATTCACAGTTTTTTTTTAAAAAGGAGATCTGCACTCATTCAAATTTTTTTTTTAAAATTCTGAACTTAAAAAAACCAAATCAAATAGGCATGAATACAAAGTAGAACGGAAAAAAGAATGGTACATGAAACTGCAAATCTCTATTATGTAAAATTTGGTTTTCCTTTCTAGTATATATAAATTCTCAATATGGAATTTTCAAAGTTATCCTACTTGTCAGTATTTCCTTCTGGCTTTCCACCTGTTCTCTTTTGTGTATTAAAACAGAAACAAAAAGCAAGATAAAACACTTCAATGACCTTGTTTTGTTTTTTTCTTTTTCTTTTTAGCTACTCTCTTATTACCCTTTCTTTCCCTTCCAGCTCACCTCTAAACTGAAACAAAAATAGAAAAAAAGAAAACCCTTATAACAAAAACAAAACAAAAATATGCATTTTCAAGTAAACCTAATTTCCATATTAGTCAAGTCTGAAAATTTGTCTCATTCTGTACCTAGAGTATATTATCTCTCTGCCTCAACTAAATTATAAAATTAGCAAAATTGAAGTTTTCCCTTTCTGTATACTATTCATACTAAACAGTAATTCTACTCCACTTGGCCCAAATGAGAGATGCCCAGTGCTCTCCTGTTTCTAACCTCTTCACCCTAGGAAGGCTGGAAACCTGGAATGATATGATTTTGGTTTTTTCAGTCTCATCTTAATTCTGTATCATTTATATCTCTTAAGGATTTCCCAACTGATAAATGGGTAGCTAGGTGGTGCAGTGGATAGAGCACCAGTGCAGGAGTCAGGAGGACCTGAGTTCAAATCTCACCTCAGACACTTGACACTTACTAGCTGTGTGACCTTGGGCAAGTCACTTAACCCCAATTTTCTCATCTTGGGTCATCTCCAGTCATCCTGATGGATATCTGGTCACTGGATTGAGATAATTAGAGAAATGCAAATTAAAACAATCCAGAGGTCCTACCTCACAACTATCAGATTGGCAAAGATGACAAAATTAGAAAACAACAAAAGCTGGGGGAGGGGCAGTGCTGCAGGAAAACAGGCAGATTATTGCAATGTTGGTAGAGCTGTCAATTGGTATGGCTACTCTGGATAGGAATTTTGGAACTGTGCTCAAAAAGTCACTATGTTATTATGCATAACTTTTCAACTATGTCTATACTTCAAAGAAATCTAAGAATAAAGAAAATGACCTATACAGAAAATGACCTATTTATGACAACTATTTTTACAGTAGCAAAGAACTGGAAACTAAGGAAGTGCCATAAATTGGGCAATGGATGAACAATTTATGATATGTGAATATTATGGAATACTATTGTGCTGCAAGAAATGATGAAGGGAACAATTTCAGAGAATCATGAGAAAATTTTTATGAACTTTCTTTTTATGAACTTTATGAATTTTTATATAATGAAATGAGTAGAACCAGAACAATTTTTGTAATAACAGCAATATTGTAAAGACAAAGAAATTTAAAAGGCTTGGGAATTCTGATCATCGTAATGGCCAATTATGATTCCAGAGGATTTAAAATAAAACATGCTATCTACTTCCTGACAGAGAGGTAGAGAACTCCTAAAGCAAATCAAAACCTTTTTTTTTCTTTTGGACATGATTGATTAGGGAATTTGTTTTGCTTTACTATACATGTTTATTATAGGGGTTTTGCTTCTTTCTCTTTTGGGAAGGGGTTGGCAATAGGGAATTTATTAATTAAAATATAAAATTATTAATTAATTAAATTAATTGACTTATTAATTAAAAAATAAAATTTAATTTGAAAAAATGAAAACTATAAAATTGCAAAAAACCAAGCATGGTTCCAAAGAAGAGAAATGAGAAGACAGCCCCCTCCACTCCCTTACAGAGGTGAAAGATCCATGAATGTAGTTAAATTTAGACTTTTTCAATGTATTGATCAACTTTACTGATTTTATCTTTTTTTTTCCATAAAAAATATTATTTGTTATATGGGATAGCTCAGGAGAGAGACACTAGGGGAAATTTTGGTGATGTAAAAAACATCAACAAAGTTTATTTTGGACTTTTCTTTATATCACTACCCCTTTGGTGATCACTTGATATGACATGTATAAACCTTAGACACAAATGTTAAATGTTAGCTATTGTTGTTATTGTTTTGGGGTATATATCTGTGGTGAGATCTCTGGGTCAGAGGTTATGGATATTTTAATCACTTTCTTAGCATAATGCCAATATTCTTTCCAAAATGTTTAATACCAATTTACAGCTCCATCAACAATATTTTAGTATGTTTGACTTTCTACAACCCCTTTAATATTGACTGTTTCCATCTTTTCACATGCTTGGTATACCATTTTTTTAAAGACGACATATCCCCTGGTATTTTTGAAGAGACGATGGGATTATGTCTTAAATAAAACCAAGAAAATAAGTCTATCATTGGGACTGCTCAGCTGGACCCACAAGAGTACTATGCCACTGTCTGTCTAGTACTCAGTTATGTAGTTTGCATGGGATTTAGTTTTGGAAAGTCTGCCTCTTGGGCTACCTTTTCTCATTCTAACTGGCTTGTTAGGCCTCCATATTGATCCCAGGAACAATTTTAATTATAGTAAATTAGATTATGGCTCACAAGCCTAAGGGGTTCCCCAAAAGAGAACTAAAAAGTGTTTTTAATGTATAATATGAATCATGGGTAAACCCAGAGTTGGAATAATTTATTCATCTACATTCCAAATGTTTAAACATTTTATATTTAAATAAAAATAATTTACAAGTAGGTATTAAGAAGATTTAGCATCTTAATTTGTAACCTCTGCTGAGAAGCTAATATTTAAACTTCACAGGCCATAAAAGCTGCAAAATTGTCAATTAAGTCATTTTACATTTTGCCTTGCAATGACACTCTCCAACTATTCCTGGTTTTACTTGTTTGCTGGTAAAATGAGTTGGACTTGAGCCCAGTTTTCTTGTTGGGGGCTATCCTCTCCAGTGCAGACATTTTCTCTTACATCAGTCACATCCACTTTGGGCAACACCTCCACTGCCTTTGCAGTGAACCCTACTACCACTACACTCTCAGACCTCTGAACCTTTTAAATTCACAATGTTATTACTTTCTGGACACATTCATCTCAAAAGTTGTCACTTGGTCTCACTCAAGAAAGAACATGCAAGGCAATGGCAGCCAAATGTTTATGGCTTTCTTGAAGCAGGAGTTGGGTGGAGGTAGGATTCAATCCCATCTTGAAGCCAGAAAGGAAAACTCCCATACCAGGGGTTTACTGCAATGACAATTTCACAGATAGTGTAGTCAAAAATGATGATTTAATAGAAGAAAACTAAGAAACTAATCAAGACAATTGCTAACTCAGTAATGAAGTAGCATGTAAGATAAACCGCAAAAAGTTGTCAACATTTCTGTACAGTACTTACAGAAACAGGGAAGAAATGATAAGAGAAATCCCATTCAAAAGATGTAAAAAATGTATAATATATTTGGGAGTTAACCTGCAAAAATACTATATAGGTAAGGACTACAAGATACTCTTTAGAGAAATAAAGGATAACAAACAATTCAAGAGAGATTTGTTTATGTTAGACTAATGAAATATAATAGAAAGGAAACCATTTAAATTATTGTACAGGATTAATGTTTTATATGCCAAACTATCAAGGCATTATAGAACTAGAACACTGACAGCAAAATTCATTTGGAAGAAAAAAAAGTTCAAGAATTTCAAGGAAAATAATTTTTTAAAGCAGGAAAGAAGGTAGATGTCAAGTTCTATTACAAAACAATAATCACCAAAAAAATTTGGTACTGGTTAAAAAACAAAACAAAACAGAAAAAGAGAGCAAAGGACCAGACTAGATGCAAACATAAGTAGATGAGTTTTCAGTAAACCCAAGAATACAAACTACTTGGGTAAGAATTAAGAATGCTATACCATATATTGCAATAAGGTCCAAATGGATAATTTTATTTAATATAACAGTCAATCAACAAATATTTGTTAAGCACCAACTATGTGCCAGTACTGTGCTGAGCGATGGATACAAA
Organism: Notamacropus eugenii; assembly: GCF_028372415.1. Taxonomy (NCBI): domain Eukaryota; kingdom Metazoa; phylum Chordata; class Mammalia; order Diprotodontia; family Macropodidae; genus Notamacropus; species Notamacropus eugenii. The sequence goes on from NC_092875.1 coordinate 178,709,107, forward strand.
GAAATGTAAAAAATTGCCCCTGCTCTTAAGGAGCTCACAATCTAATGGAGAAGACAACACAAGACACTAAAATTAAGTGGAATTGGGAACAAACATTTGTTGAAAGTCTAATATATTCCAAGCACTAGGAATACAAAGACAAAAATGAAACTCAAAGAGCTTACATTATACTTGGGGGAAAACAACATGTACGCATGCAAATATATGAACTATATAAAGAACAAATGGAATCATCTAGAGGTATGTGACAAAAAAGATGGAGGACTAGACATCTTCTCTGATCCTCACAACCTTCAAATATGTCTAAAATAAGAATTATGCAAAATACAGAGCCATTTCAGATTTATCTTTAGGGTCTAGGCTACTAAGAACCCTAATGTGTTAAAAATCCAATAAACTAACAACAGAGAAGACTAATCTCTGATTCCTACCACTGTCTACCACACTTTGGCAGGGCTAGAGAAGCCAACCCACAGGCTTGCAATAAAACTCAAATCTACTTACTCTCCCCCTCTCCCCCTCTCCCCCTCCCCCACATTCCAGTGCCACTGAACCAAAAAGCAGAAGCTTGCTTTGTCTGGGAGTGAAATTCTCTGTACTGCAATAGTGCCAGCAAACTGAAGAATACAGAAAACTGGGTTGGGATACCAAAGTGTGTATGGATTCACCAAGCCTGCCAGACACTGGGCCCAGCATCCAGCTGGGGCTCGTTCTGTACACCCAGAAATCAACTGGGAGCAGAGAATGAGATGAGCAAAATGTGAATTGTGCAGCATAGGAGAAAGCTGAGACAGCTTTGAGGGTAAGCAACATTAAAGAGGAAAAAGTCAGAAAGTGAGCAACAGGGGAAGATATGGGGAAAAGAAGCCCCTGAAGTTACCTAAGATCTCAGGAGGAATAAAACCCAATTAAAGACTTTGAAGATAAACAGATAAACCAACAGGGAAGATATTGATAACAGAAGGGAATTTGGCCTCCAGATTAAATGAGTCCAAACATCTATGATTAAATATTAACAAGACAAGGGAAAATGATTCAATACCAGTTGAGACAGAGGGCCATGTGGATTCCCAAGAGAGCATGGAACTACAGCAGGATATCCCTGAGTGACTTAAAAGAGAAATGAGAATTGTGAAAGCAGAATTTATGGTCTGCACAATGGAAAAAACTTGAATCTATCATGGTAAATTTCACCAAAGAAACAAAAATGAGAATAACTGAATGGTAATGAAAACATACAGAATTGACAATTTAGAAGAAAAGAAGAAAAAAGCAATGAAGTATTTTTTTTAAAAGTCACCATAAAATCAAAGCATATTGATCTTGTAGATAGGATGCAAAGAGACAATTTAAGGATTATAGGTCTCCCAGAAAAATATGACAAATCAAAATACTTGAGCATTAATAATGCAAGAAAATTGCTCCAAACTTCTAAACACAGAAAATAAAGTGCCAACTGAAAGAATCCAGAGGTTGCCTCTAGGAAAACACAAACAAAAAATGCTGCAAACTCCAAGACATACACCGGTTAAGATTACTAACAATTCCAAGGACAAAGAACAAAATCTGCAAGAGACCTTCAAATCTAAAGGAAAGGGAATTTGTATAACATAAGACTATTTTGCACCCACCACACACTGCAGAAAGGAATGGAATAATGTGTTCCAAAGAGCAAAATATCTCAGTATACAACCCAAGGTGACATACTCTACAAGTCTGAGTCTAACAATGAAAAAAAGACGAAAGTTCAATAGAAAAGGCATTCAAAGCAGTACTAGAAAGAGAAACAAGCCTTGAACAAATTATTTGTTTTCTAAACACTCTAGATTACAGAACTACAAGAAAAGTAAACCAACATGGCAACCAAGGAAAATAACAAAAAGTAACAGAGAGATCATTAAGAGACTTCTCTCCAAAAGTACAAAAAGAAATAAGGGGGATGGCAGAAGGTGAACAGAAGTGTTGGTGGAGAAGCAGACCTGAAAATCATGAACCGAATCCCCAGCACCCTGCATATAGATGTCAGTGTTTTTGAGGGAATAAATTACAGAACAGAAAGGTACATAAAAGGAGTGAGAGGAAGAAGATGGACATATGTGATATAACATAATCAAGTCAAAAGTTGAAAGTGATAACTCCTGTATTCTCTTGGGAAGAAGAAAGCCTATAGGAGAATTGGTGAAGAGGCAAAGAGGACTGAAATAGGGAGAAAGAAAGAAGAAAATCTGGTTTCAGTAGTGGGAAGGGGTATGACTGATGAACACTAGCATGGGGGAGAGAAATATTCTATAAAGGCATATGGGGACCTTATAATAGGTTTGATCTACAGGGACTTGCTTCTTAGAGAGACCACTCATTTTGCCTCCAGAGAATGGGGATCAAAGCTCCTGGGGGATAGGAGCTGCCTTTGACATTGCTGACACTCTCTTATTTCTAGGTTTTTGTGACATGATTTTCTCCTGGTTCTCCTCTCTACCTAACCTCTCTCCTTGAATATTTAACAGTGGGGATCTTTCAAGACTCTGTCCTGGATTCTTTTCTCTTCTCTCTCTATTATTTTAATTAGTAATCTCATTAGCTCTCATGGATTCAGTTATTTCTATGCTGATGATTTTCAACTCCACTTATTTAACCTTTCTGCTGACTTCCAGTTCCTTTCTCCTAACTGCCAATTAGATATCTTGAACTGCATGTCCAGTAGACATCTTAAACTCAACATGTCCAGAACTGAATTATTTTTCCCCTCTTTCTAACTTCCTTATTATTGCTAAGGATACCACAGTGCTCCCACTCACCAATGCTCAAAACCTAGATGCCAATCTTGACTACTCTCACTATCACCCTGCCATATCCAATGTTGCCAAGTTCTGCCAATTTTAGCTTTATCCCATCTCTCGAATATACCCCTTTGTTTCCTCTGAAATCGCCACCACCCTAAATAAACCAGGTCTTTCCACCTCATGCCTAGACTATTGCAATAGCCTGCTGGCTGGTTTTCCCCACTTCGGTCTATCTTTCTCCTCACTTGCCAAAGTAGTATTCCTGAAGTGCAGATCTCGTCATATCACTCTCCCCTCCCTTACTCAATAAATTCCTGTGGCTTCCTATCACCTTCAGGATTAAAAACAAAATCCTCTTTTTGACATTTAAAGCCCTTTATAATCTGTCCTTGTACCACTTGTATACCTTGTGCTACTTTGCACCCTTCTCCCTTTGTTGTTAAGGGATGATTCTCTGGGTAAGAAAGAGAGTGGAATACATTGGGAAAGGAAGGTCGTGTAAAAATAAAAGAGATCCGGAAGAATTTTTTTAAGAAAAAGGTTAATCTTCCTTAAGCGTAGATCTGTTTCTATAACTTCAATTCTTGATGCCTTCTAATAGCTCTGCACTATACCTATGCAAAAAAAATGTCAACATCAAAGCTTAGCATTCAAAGTCCCACAAACTAGTGCTGTCTTACCTTTTGAACCTTATTTCTCAAATCAAAAAAATCAAACTGAACTACTCAAGGTCCCCTAGGTGCCCCAAGCATTTTCTACCTCTGTGCTTTTGCTGATCTACAAAGTAAGGGAGTTGAATTAAATATCCTTCTAACTTTTAATTCAATGACAGTATGCTCTCTACTTGTTGAAATTCTACCAAACATTTAAAAGACCAGCTGTAACACCACCTTTATGTAACTCCCCTGATCACATCCTACTCCACAAGACACTTGATCATATAAAGGCTTGCCTTTAATTAGACCTCACATAGTACTTTGCCTTCTCAGACACCATTTTGTTTTAGAATTGTATATATTTTCTCTGCTAGGTTATAAGTTCCATGAAGACAATTGTTTTAGCTAATTTGCCTGATATGGCATAAAATTCTGCATATATTAGGCATCTAATATCTGTTGACTACTGCTGACGATAACTAGGCAAAGATACATTGAAGCACATTACTTTTCTTTTGCTAGATTTCATGGATATTGAGTATTTTCCATGTGAATTTGATTTATTTTTATATCAATCATTGATAAGCAGGCATAAGCACTAAACCAGTGCCAAGATCTAAGTTAAATTAAATGAGGTTAACTTGGCTTACATTAGGAGAATGTTGTAGTGATGAACGGGGAGATATAAAACACCTCATGCCTTTCCGTACTTTTTAGCTAATAAAACATCTTAACAGCTTTGAGAATTTCCTTTTGTAAAGGTCAGATGTATTAGGTATTATTTTTTTATGTATTATATTTTAAAACATAACTAAAGCTGGCATTCTTCAGCTTTCTAGCCAGAAGCTGTTAATATTAAAAGCCTTAGATGTTGGAATAGGAGTTTTAACCATTTTTGTGTCGGACTCTTTAGGCAATCTGTTGAAGTGAATGGACCTCTTTTTAGAAAATGTTCTAAATTCATAAAATGAAACATATAGATTACTAAAGAAACCATTTACATTGAAATAATTATTAAAATATTACAAAACCAGTTTGTGAACCCCAGGTTAACTCGATTTAGAGCTTTTAGCCTTGGTTAACTTTAGGAATAGGTATTTTCAAGTTTGATAACATTGTCTGAAACAGAAAATACTGGATGAAGAATGAAATCTGACAGTCAATAAATACCTCATTCTAGTGTAATGCGATCAACGTTGGAAATTAAAGGAAAAAATAGGGGGTAGAGGAGAGTTTCTTAAAGTTTGAAAGGACAAGAAAATAATGCAGTGTTAACAGGTTTCATCTTGTCCATTGAATCAGGGGACGTCAATAGGTTATTGTAACTCCATGCACTAATGACTCAACTTTTTTAGAATGCAGCTCATGTCTACGTAATTTTTTTTTTTTAAGTAAAATGTATGCCTTTTTTCTCTATAACCAAACTTTTTATCAGGGCTAACAAAAGTTGGATCATCTATAACTTTATTGGTACTTAAATAATAGATGACCAGGAGGAACTGCCGGACAGTGAAATCCCTTCTAAGTCACTTTAGATTTAATTCTAGGCCGTATAGTTTATGTTGCTGGTACCCTAAGCCTTTGAAGATCTATACAGGGAGTCCTCTGTTTCAAAATTAGAAGCACCATTCCCCAAAGAAATGTTAAATGATGGTTGGGTACCACAAACCCACAAGCATATTTTAAGGTTTAATTTATTAAAGTCCTACTAAATACAAAGCATGGTATTATGACTCCATAGTAAAACTAAATTAGGTATTTATTTCAGTTACAAAAATTTTAAAGTAACAAACTTTAAAATAATTAAACTAAAATTCAGTGTCACTTTATGAAAGTATAAAATATATATATCTAAAAAGGAAAATCATGACAAGGAGTACTAGAAGAATGTGATTAAGAGTGTGTCACTGTTATAAATGGAGACAAAGAAAATTAAAACATGGTCTCTTGTCCTTATGGAGCTCATAACTTGTACAAATAGAGGGAAAGTGGAGGGAGATGACATCTGTATCTATACAACTCTATGAGAGAAGAGAAATACTAAGTGATATGAGATGTCTAAAGAATTAAAGAATTTCTGGCTGCTCAAGAGAATCAGTGGACTTCATGGAGTTAAGTAGTAGAGATGGACCTTAAAGCACGTGTTTCAGTAGACAACAGATGTGTCATTCAGTTGGCCAGGACTGGGAATCAGGTTGAAGAATAAATTGGAGAGGAGAGAGAATCTGGTGGGGAAACCAGTTAGAAGATGCTGCTCAGGTGGGTGATAATAAAGGTCTTTACCTAAATGGTGGCATTAAAGAAAGGAGTGGATAAAACCAAGGAAAATTGCATAAGTGAAACAAACAAATCAAGTGCCAAGGATAGTCAATTTATAATGTAGACTAAATATACATACTACCAAGAGTAGCAGAGAATCTAAACACAATTTATAACAATGTTTCTAGGGAAAATTCATTTCAATTTGGGAATGGATCAAACATTTGAATTTGGCTGGTTGCAACCCTGCAAGTAGGAGGAGAAATTTTTCTTCCACGTTAAAAACATCACTTCCTTAATTTAGGGTACAGATGGAAGATATACAGTGAAAAAGTGAGTAGGGGATAGAAGCTGTCTAGGAAAGGAGTACCTTTTTATCACAAATGGGTAAGAAATTAAAGTTGGAGACTGGGCAGCAATATTTGTTGTGACTATAATGTAATAAGACCTCATAGTTTCTGGTTTAAATGTCATTTTGGAAAATTAAACATGTTCCAAATTTGGGGTTTTTAACTCAGGCTACATGGACCTCAAAAGATGAGAGGACTGATTTGGGGGAGGAGGCTGTAAAGTTGGATAGGGAAAAAACTACATCTTTATTTTGACTAACCTCTAAATGAAATCTATTATTTCCTTCAATTATTCTGCAAAGGAATTGATCTACTTTGTCAGACTGCTAAGGGGGTCTATGAGAGAGAAAAGATTAAGAATCCCCTTCTAGATAGTTACACAGCAATACAATTAAGGGCTCATTAAGAATTCTATCATGATATCTCTTGAATATTTCTAATATCATTGTAATAGTAGTCAGAACTTTAAGCAATATTGAATAATGAGAACCCAAATGTCACTGCTTTGAAAGGGAGACTTTGTTAATATGGGTTCAAAGCTATACAGACATATATTGACGACCTTCTTTATTCCTGTTACATTAACTTAAGAAGTAAACTCTTGAGTGATGTGACTTAGGTTAGAAAATTCAGTTTTCATTATATCTTAAATCAGTGAGAAACCTCCTGGTATTATCCTTCTCTCTTTATTCACTGCATTTTACTGAACACAACAACAACAACAACAACAAAATCCATCGACTCAAGAGAATATATATTTACACACACACACACACACACACACACACACACACACACACACACACACACACACACACACACACACACACACACCCCCACTCCACTTCCCCTAAGGGCAATTTAGCTCTTAATTTCACCCCAATGAATACTGACTGCAGAAAAGAAACAAAAAAGACTTTTTTCAACCATATTTACTAGATCACATAAATATTTGCAAACAAATCTCTCTTCCCTTTCAGTATCCTTGGCACAATTTATTAAAGTCTTATAGTAAACAAACTAGTGTAAACATTTATGGATGAAAAAAATGAAATTTTAAATATGGTACAGAGGTCAATAAATAGCTAAACAGGAGCAAATACTAAAAGCGTAGATTTTTTCACATTAAGATTGAGTCACTGATTTCAACTTTGTCAAAATAAATTTCACCTACAAAACATGGCAATTTAGAACTTGATTTTGATTCAAGTTTTTAAAAACTACAGTTGCATTTTTATGTAAAAAAGCTGGAAAGTAAACTCTAAAGAACAAATTAAACATTTAGACATACTTTGACATGCTATCAAAAGTTCTAGCCTGCAAAGGATTGGATATCTATTTAATAACAAGGTCCAGAATTCCATTTTCTTTAAACAATTTTCAATTACTCTTCCGTATGGCATGGAAATCTTGATGATCTTCTAATGACTATTAGTATAAAGTCTGTTTTTGATAAAAACAACACTAGACAGATGTTGTCTGATGCCTGGATAATGCTGAATGTGAGAAAACCAGCGAGACATATTCATATATTTCTCCTTTTCTTGAACTGTAAGGTCAACCTAAAACCAAACAGACATTACATAAGCTCAGTTAATTTTAGAGTAAGAGGCAGGAAGTTGCAAAGACCAGCTCTCTGAGGCCACCAATGGGATAAAAGTTAAAGTTCCAACCACTGGGTAGAGGTGTGCATAGGCTTGGTTTTTTTTTGTTCACTTCAAAACCAATGTTTGATGCAGCGAGGCTCATCAACTGCCAGTTCGTATCAAAGTCATATCCTGAGAGGATCTGGAAGCTCTAAAAGCTTTTGGAAGAGGTGAGATTCCTAAGGAAAAGGGAGCTAACAAAGGACCAGGATACAATTGATTTCCCCAGTGTTTCTGACACACTTAATGTAAGCACATTAAACTATGTTAGATAAAATGTTATCTAACAAAAGAGCAGAGCACAACAATCCAGAGAGAAATGTTCACTTCAACTAAAGTCAAAAGTTTGTCATAGTGCACAACTCAGAAGAAAGTATTGTTGGAACCAGTTGTTAGGCCAAATGAGTGATGCTAAATGATGTGAGAACTAACGATTTCTTGCTGTGAAGAACTCAAAGTAAAACTGAATACATTTTATCAAACACGACAAGAATATTGCAGTTTTTTCTCCTTTTCTAAATAAGATAATAAGGACTGGAAAAACTCGTATTAATTTTCTTTGTATCTCCAGGACCTAATACAGTGTAACACAGGAAGGAATTAACATTTGAATGGAAAAATTCCTCTGAATCTGATTTAAATAGACTCATGCAATAAAAAGTGGGATGGAGGAGGTGAGAGTTGGTGTGGATCCTTGTTATTTTAAAGCAGCATGGTCAGGTAAGTACAAGTTCAAATTCAAACAAGGGACTCTGAAGGTTTTCCTTGAGAAAATATTTGACTTAATTTTTATGAGTTATAAGGTTGAGGACAAAGACAGAAAGGCAGTTAACACACAAACCACAGACAGGAGGAGCACAGTCAATTTCTCCCCTGTATCGATAATGCATTTTTGCTTTTTGTTAATGTAATTTTGCTTCTTAATGGGAAGATCTTTCCCATTCATTAATAGGCTTAATCTGCTTAAATCACCTGGATTGGGATTGCAAAAGTATAATACCTCTATTCGTTCCAGGATCCAGGGCCACTTAAATTGTAAGGCCAAGGATCCAGGAAGGGTGGAGTGTAATGGCAAGCAAGGTAGGATCTTTTGCTGTTTTTGTTTTAGTATAATGAAGTGCCTCTGATTAGTGATTGTTGCCTTTGACTGAATTAATCAAGAGTCTTTAACTAGGGAAAGAGTATATGTATTTGCATTGTTAATTATTTTAATGTTATTAAAGATCTTTGCCACCCATTAATGGGAATTTGATTGGGTAAGATTTTTAGGAGGGCCTATACCTTTTGTTAATGATGCACTGCTTCTCAAGGACTGTGATGCCCTCTGGCTCTGAAAAATGTATAAGTATTCTGAGGTGAGGTTTTACTTTGGGGCTTACTCATTGGAAGTGTTTATTCGGCGAGTGGAAAATCTGTAAGTATCCAGGAACCCCCTGGCTTTGAAAACCCAGATGTTACTGCTTATCTCTCTGGTATGTATGCATAGTCAGGCAGTTGGATCTGTCTGTTGATCTGTATTTCTCTGTATTTTCTTTGAAGTTTAGCGTGATAACTTTTCCCTCTGAACCAAGTGAATGATATATATGTGCTTGATTAAGGTGGACTGTTGACCCCTCAAAAAAAAAAAGAAAAGCTTTTACTCCCCCCACAGCTCAATCAACAAACATCTGAATCACTAGTGCCATCTGTGGAAATATTAAATTTGGTATCCTGTCTGAAGAATCAGATAAACAAAGCTTTCTCCAAGAACAGTGTAAACCTGGGCAAAATAGTGTGTAGCAGTCGTATTCTAGGTTCCAGAACTAGCTGGTCCTTTTTATTGGATATCAGTCTTCATTTTTAAAGAAAGAAAAAACAAAATGAACTTGTTTTCTCATAGAAGTGAGACTGCAGCAAAGCCACAAAAGAGTTCTCTACCTGTCTGTGCCAACAGAATCATACACAGTAAACTATACTTGCTGAGAATGTTTTTTATAAAATGTAATTCAGACTAAGTTCATGTTTACACATTAGTTAAATGTTATTCTGAACTCATTACAGATTATCAAAGCTGCCTTTTACTTTTCTATTGAGTGTTACAAAATTTCTCAAATGTGATATTGCAAAATATTTAAATGTGATTGTAAAATCTCTCATATAACTCACCTAGGAACCAGAAAGCAGAACTATGTGAAAATTTGGAAAACTATTCTTGATTTTTGGTTTTCCACGTGCAGACATATTTAGTAGTGAAATTGGATTTAGAAGGATTTCTTAAACTTCCAAAAAAAGGGGTATAAAATTAAAATTGGTATTTATTTCAGAAATTTAGCAGTTCTGGCAGATCTCTTTAAGTTCCAACCAAATCTGAATCTGACAATGTATTTAATAGGCCAGGTGTTTAAACCAAATTTGGACAGTTAACTTATAATTTATAATTCTCTAGTGTCTTTTTGAAGAGGTTTAACATTTTTTAAAATCTCTACTCACTTTGCTACATTTTATTTTGAATAAAATTTTCTAGTGAGGTTGATGCTTAGCAACAAATGCTACTCAGAATGTTTTCCCAAAAGATGAGTTAAGAACAGACATTACCATCACTAACAAAACAGTATAAAGAAAAACAACTCAGTTTCCTTTTTCTTTAGCTATTATGTAATCAAGTTATTCAATGGTTGGATTTGAACATTAAACTAAAGAGAGCTGCCAGGATCTTCTAAAAAGAAAACTTGGTTGATAAAATATATATTCAGAATATGAGTCAAAGGAAATGTCACATTCAATACTATTTCACAAAGTGGCAGAGGGCTGACCTCCCTGTTGTCTGACACAACAAACAAGCAGAAGGAAACAAATCTTAACGTTGCTGAGCAACATCAAGTAGCAAGCCCCTCACACCAATCAATATGTCCCAAGATAAAAATTTCATATTTTGGGTCTTACGAGTAAGGTTACAAACAGATTTGAAGCACAAAAAAAAAAATTTCAGAAAGACTTTTGCTTCCACTTCTCTTCTGTTTTTCTGGTTTGATTTACCTACTTGTCCCATGAATCTGAGAAAAGTGAACATTGTGATTGATCATAATTTTTTCCTCATTAATGTTTGTTATATAGACATAGTAAATAGGTTACTGTAAATAACATATTTAGCTCAGATGAATTTTAAACACACGAAAACTTAGAACTTTCTTAATGGGATTCCGTAGGCTACCATTTCACTTAGACTAACAGTATTATACTTTGCCTTTTTAGCAGGATTAGTTTGCAATAATCAATCTAATCTATTTTTAATTACCATTTCATCATTGCTTATTCAACTGCACCTGGCAGGCTGCTCCTAATCTTTCCATATTATTTACAACAGCACTCTGTGATTATTTTCAACTTTTAAGGCCCTAAGATTATAATCTTATTTACCATTTTCCCACAAATGTGAATAAAATCTTCAAATGATCATGCTAGGATGAAATGCTAGCTGGCTTGTTACACAAGCTGGAATGGTCAGTGCTACATTCTGCTATGGCTTTTATGGCTAGTGTTCCTAGATTCTTTTTACAGATTCTCTCTTAAAATTCTATATACTTATTTATGTTCTAAGTTCCAATCCAAATTTTAGTCAATCTTGTAATGTTATAAAGGACAGGAACTGTCTTTCCACCTGGATCACCAGCTACCTCATACTATTCCATTGCAAGAAGTTACACCGGAAATAATTTCTTCTGATTGGAAAAGACAATCAATGTTTCATCCTAGCAAATGTGTCTCTCTAAAAATATTTCTGCCTTCTGACTAGTCATGTGGAATGGAAAAGGATTTGGAAGAGAAGGGAATTAAAGCATGTAAGGAATTTCTTCAGCCTCACTGGAAGGACAGTAATTGGAATGATTCTACAACCTGAAGTACTTATGGTCATAGCTGCGAGATTTGCTTGGTTTTTTTCCGACTGGGTCTCCCCTTCTTACTCCTTGGAAGTGCAGTAGTTACTCACAGGCCAGTACCACTACTGAGCCAAGTTCTAACCAGTAGTCATTTCTGGCTTGGTTCAGCTTACCCTTACTACCGGGCAATGGGGGTGGCCCCATAGTCTCCTCACCCCAACTAGTTCACTATATTGGTGACAGCTGATCTGCTTTAGCTCACTGTGGCTCAGAAGCTCCTGAGCTCAAGGGATCTACTAGTCTCAGGAATAACAAGTATGTCCCACTACTCCCAGTTTTAAGGGTTTCTGCTATCAATCTGATCCAAATGTGAAATTTCCCTTTCTGAGAAAAATCTCCTGTCCTTCCACCTCTCCTACTCCTTTACTCTTCTAAAATCTAAAGGTCAGATTCACAGCCCTTGACTGCTTATCCACTGGGGAGTTAGCTTTTGTTTCTGTATCTCCAGCATTTGGCATGGTACATAGTATGACTTTGAAAAGTGCTCGCTGATTCAATGACTTGTTTTGTTTGGTCTTAGAGCGTACAACAAGAAAGGAGCAAAAGATAGTGTCAAAAAGAGGTAAATTTAGCCTTGATGTCAGGAAAAACTTTCTTAACAATTAGACTTGTCCAAAAGTGTAATGGATGACATCCAATTCTTGGAGGTCAGGTCTTCAGGAAGAGGCTAGATAACTGATCGCTGGATGGATTTCAGTGAATCAGTCAAAAAGCATTTATGAACCACCTAACAACGTGCCAAACACTGTGCAAATGTTGGGTGAAAAAAGGTGAAGACAAATCTCTACTCTCAAGGAATTCACACTATAATGAGGGAGATAATTTGCAAACAATTATGTACAAACAAACTATATACAGGATAAATCTGAAATAATCAACAGAGGATAGGCATTAGAATTAAGAGGGATCAGGAAAGGCTTCCTGTAGAAGGTGGGATTTTAGCTGGGACTTGAAGGAAGCCAGGAAGGCCAGGAGACAAATGAGGAGGGAGAACATTCTATGTGTGGGAGACAGACAATGAAAATGCTTGGATTCAGGAGATAACTTTTCCACTACATCTATTCCCCTCCCCTCTTCCCCAAACCTGACACTATTGCCCATCCCATAATTTTTTACTGACTCAGTAATACTTCATGCATTCTCATGGTTCTCCTCTTATCTCTCTGACCCTTCTCTCTTTTCATTTTCATCTTCCTCCTTCCTCTTAATGATGGGCGCCCCTAAGAGCCTGTCATGGTTCCCTCTCCCTCCCTCCCACTCCTCTGTAAATGACTATGGCAATAACTTCTGAACTTGTCCTTCTGAGTTCAGACTATTCCTTTTCATATTATTGCCCAACGAACACTCCTAATGCACTGTTTACGGTAAAAAAAAAATAGCCTCAGTGGCTCCCCACTTCCTGATTCAAGCAATTCAAAACCCTTTAGAATCTGGCCCCAATCTGCCTCTCACCTTTATACTATATTTTAGAGTAAAAAAAACATACTCCATCTCATTTTCTTCCTTCCTGCTCCTGTTTCTGTGACTCTGCTCAAATATCACCCATGCTTATAACTGATTCCTTCGCACATCGCCATAGAGGCAGTTAGATGATACAATGGAGAGAATGCTGGACCTGAAGTCAGATCGACCTGAGTTCAAATTCCATATCAGACATCTATTATCTGTGTAATCCTGGGAAAGTTACTTAATCACTATCTGCCTCAGTTTTCTCAGCAATAAAATGGGGATGATAATAGCACTTATCACATAGAGTTGTTGTGAGGACCAAATGTGATAATATTTGTAAAATGTTTAGCATAGTACCTGGTATATAGTAGGTGCTTAATAAATGCTTGCTCCTTTCTTTTTCCCCATTGTAGTCTTTCCCTTTCGTCAAGGTCCAACTAAGGAACCATCTCTTTCATGAATCCTTCCCTGTAGAAAGTGAGCTTTCCCTTTTCCCTTACTGTATGTGACCTCTCCCTAGCACTTCATAGTCCTCATTATTTGTGTAAATGTTTTTTGTTCCCATTTGATCTTAAGCAACTGATGTCAGATCTACATTTGCACTGCCAGTGCCTACCAGTACTTCAGGATAAATACTTAATAAATGTCCAATTGAAACTCCGGTCATTATTGGAAATCTTTATTTTCTTTAGAACTAAATAATGTAAGTCCTATAAAAATAGTTAGGGATTTATATAGTACCTTACTATTTGCAAAACACTTTATAAATTTTATCCCCTCAGCTACCTTGGGAAGTAGGCGATGCTATTATACCTATATTACATATGAGGAATCTAATGTCACAAAGCTATTAACTGCCTGAGACAGAAATTGAATTCAGGTCTTTTTGACTCCACGTCCAGCACTCTAGCCACTGAGCCACCTAAGATGCCTCAAATATAATCAAATCACCTAATTTTACTAAAGATGGAGCTAAGGATCAGAGAAGTTAAATGACTCATTTGCGGTCATACAACTTTTGAGTGGCAGAGCCAGACCTACAAACTGGTTTCCTGACTTGGGTCAAGACTATGTCTACCATACATGGTATGGTATGCTATGACCTGAGTATTCTACTCAGGGGGAGGCAGGATAGGAATCAGGATTAGAGTAATTGAGGATTGATAAATTAAGCATTAATGAGGTGAGAAAAGTCCTAAAACATATGTAGGTATTTGTATTTTTAAAAATCTTGCTCTAATGTGCCTTATATTTTAAAATAATTAGTACCAATCAAGAATAGTTAGGTTTAACTCTAAAAGGGTTACATTTTAATTTTTTTTATAAAAGTGCAATTCATAAGAAAGTATACTAAGCTCTAATCTTATTTATTCTTCAAACTAGTCATTTTTATCATAGATGATATTAAGTACAAATTTGCCACTAATATGAGGCATGAACTACAAAACTCTCAGCTATACTAAAACATAGCTTTATGAAGTGACTTTGGCACACATTTACAAAATGGTAGTACTTATTTCTGGTAGAGTCCACCTTCCACTGTCATTATAGAACTCCTTCAAGGTGAAATACTACAGGATTTTTTACCCTGTCCCCCTTCAAAAATCATATAGAAATATTTCAATGGCAAAGTCTCTATCAGCTTCTGAGGATTTTTCTTTAAAATGCGATGAAGTCACATGACTGAATTTTAGAGGTAACTTTTTAAAGACACTTAACCTGTTCTGAACCCCACCTGCAAATTAAGTAAAATAACGTGTACTGTTTATCTCCAAGGGTGGTTGTGATGAAACTTTAAAAGTTCTAGAGAAATACATGAGCTTTATTTTAAAGTATAAAGTAGTCAGTATGCACTCAACCAGAAATAGGATAAAAAGAATCTTTCAGTGACAATCTCTTCCAATTAAAATCAGTTACTGCTCAAGTCTGATTTTCAGTCAGAATGGTTTCTTCAATTCTGAAAAGCTAGAAGCATCTTCACAGTCTCATTCTTTAATTTTACTGCTTTAAATTCTTAATCCTTATAGCCAAAACTCAAGCCTATTTATCTTGCCTACTACTTAAGGGATTAATTGGAAGCTGTCAACAATGAGACTTCTCTCAGATGCCCAAGATAAAACAATTTTCACAGGTTTTTTAGATTCCTTGTTTCTTTCCTCTACTAACATAATATTTTTTTTTACCATAAATTAGTACTTTTGTTCTGTATGCTGTTTCATGTGCTACTGCTAGCACGCTGAATTTATATATAACAGTCTTCTGGGAAAAAGTTCACACCTTATATTTTGTTTCATTGTCTGTCCATCATGCTGGGTAGTTGGTACCTAATAAATACTCAGTAAATTGAATTTTGCTACCACCATAAATCATGAAGATAAATATCAAGCCCTGTGGTTTCATTAGCATGGGAACCTTTTACTAACTCAGATTTCTAAATGGACAATCTTAAAGAAGTTCCTAATACTAAGAGATGTTATGTGACCTACCCAGGTTTTTCTAACTCTGTGGCTAGCACTCTTAACCACTACAACACTGCCCCCTCACTTACAATTAGTTAGAAAAAGCTTGAGTTTACTCAACACTGTATAAGGTACTACTCTAAATACAATGATATAAAGATACAAAATACCCAAGTCCTGCCCTCACGGTGTTACCTATAGAGCTGGCAGATTATCTGATGATGCCTCAGTACTAGAATCAAAGAACTACTGAATTTTAGAGATCCACTCCCTTGCACTGTGGATTTCTCCATATCAATGTCAGCAACCACCCAGAGATGACAACTCTCCTGAGTGGTGAGTCCCTAGCCCGGACTCCCATTCAATGAGGCACCTAAGTCAATTGGCTCTAGGCTCCTGCTACATAGTGCCTAATAAGGAAAATGAAACATTAAAAAAATAATCAATGAATTAAGCTCACACAGCTAGTTACTGCAGAGCTGGGACTAAAATTAGGACACTACATCTTTCTTTCTTTCTTTTTCTTTTTCTAATTTGTTTTCAGTTTTCTACAATCACTTCCATATAGCTCAGATTTTCCCCCCCCTCATTCCATGAGACGGTGTGCAACCTTATATAGGTTCTACACATGCATTCTTATTAAAAACATTTTTACCTTGATACTACACTTTTAAAAAGTACATAAATCTGAACTCTTTTGTTCCAAATGGTGAAGAGCACTGCAAGGAGATTAAGTAGCTAGTAAGTTCACAAAGTACAGTAATTATGAGTCTTATAACCTTGATCAAGATACTCTCTGAACCTCAGTTTTCTCATCTGTAAAGTGGGGCTATCATCATCCTTGACTACCTTATAATACGCTCATGAAGATCATGAGATAAAATGCAAGAAAACACTTTTAAGTGTGGTTTAAGGCTCTACACAAATGGTAATACCTTCTCTATAAATGTAAC
Source organism: Notamacropus eugenii (assembly GCF_028372415.1). Taxonomy (NCBI): domain Eukaryota; kingdom Metazoa; phylum Chordata; class Mammalia; order Diprotodontia; family Macropodidae; genus Notamacropus; species Notamacropus eugenii. Next base: position 178,725,576 of record NC_092875.1, read on the forward strand.
TTTTTTTTTCTTTTTCTAATGGCAGCTGGTGGTATAGTGGATAGAGCACTGGGTCTGGAGTCAGAAAGACTTGAGTTCAAATCTGATATCAGACACTAACTGGCTGTGTGGCCCTAGGGAAGGCACTTAATATTTGCCTGCCTCAATTTCTACAACTGTAAAAAGAGGGTAATAACAATATCTATCTTAAAAGACTGTTGTGAGGAACAAATGAGATGTTTGTGCAAACGTTTCTTGCAAAAATTAATCCTGTTGATACAAATCCAAGTGACAAACACTAACACAAAAAAATCATTTCTTATTTCAAAATTATGTTAAGCATTAAAAAAGGTCAGGAGGAGCAACTAGGTGGCACGATGAATAGAGCCCTGGCCTTGTAGTCAGGAGGACCTGAGTTCAAATCCAGCCTGACACTTGACACTTACTAGCTGTATGACTGTGGGCAAGTCACTTAACCCCAATTACTTCACCTTCCCCCCTAAAAGAAAAAAGTTAGGAAATACTTACTATGAAACGATGAAGTCCATAGTACAATAAAATATCTGCTACAGTAAAACTGTTACCAGCAAAATAGACTTTATCTTCAAGATATGAGTTAAGATCCTAAAAGAGAAAAATTAACAAATTACAAATGAGAGTAGCAGTCTGGCAACATACTGATAACTCTTAATGACTTAGGAAGACCATGTTTTCTAAAATTCAACTCATCATCCATCTTTGACATTAACAAAAATAGTAGAAATTTGCAAACTGTATGCTCACCACTCTTTTAGTTTTGACTAACTTAAAAAGAAACAGTCACTAGAAAATGCTTTTAATTTCCCTTTAACACATGAACAAAGTTTATTTTACAAACAAAGGCTCATCAAAAATAATTCAAGGAAAATCTTTCCTGAATGCCCTTATCCAGAGACTATCATGACAACGCTACAGACACTGTCCGTAAATGACACATTGGGTTCCTCTAATAATGCTCACTGACTTGGTGTGATAGAGGCATATACCCTTGTTCTGTTGCCCACTGGACATCCATGGCATATTGATCAATGTTAAATTGACAACCATGGAAAAAGCTGATGACCTTTTTATTTCCAGAACTCTTAAAACTCCCCATGATTTTCTTAGCTTAAAATCTTCTCTGACAAGGAAAAAGCTGTTCATACTTTTAAGTGGTGGGACAATATTCTCCCCAAGCAAAAGGATCCCTGAGAGAAACCAATGAGTGTCTTGAAAAATTATGTTAGAAAGCAAAAACTTAAATAGTCCTGAACCTGAATATTATAATATTAAAATTATCATATTATTACAATATGAAAATTATAATATTACATAGGCCAGGGCAAAGAAAAATAAACTTATTTCTTGGGAAGAAAAATGGAGGTTAAAAAGTTATTCAAAATGCTTTGTCTTTCCCACTAATTTATTTTAACATGATTTTACTAGGTATTACACAACTCCCAGTATCACAGAATAGGAAGTATAATGACAATATATTAATACACTTTTAAGAAATGTTTTACAACCAAATATTTACAAACAAGGACTTCTTTTAGAGATTTCTCTCAAGATTGAAGAGAACTATTGAATTCAATGGAAGAAAGTACTATGGACAGAATATCACATTTGGTAACAATGAAATGCTAAGATTTTATTCTAAAAATACAACTGTCTTTATTGTTGCATACTTCTTAAAAGAGGATGTGAGCAGGCAGAACTCATCAGTCTCACTGACTATAAGCTTGTCTACAGAATTAACCTTTTGCCTCTCTTTAAAAGAATAAATCTTTCAAAGGGTAAATGAAAACAAAACTTCTGGGAGTCAAGAGACATATATCTATATATGCATGCAGGAAGGCCAGAAGAAATAAAAGAAAAATTGAGAGGACAGGGAAAGAATATTCTAAATGTCTTCAGAAAATTTCCATAGCTAAGTTGTAGAATGAGAGACAGTTCATCTCCTAAAAATGTGCAGTTTTGATATATATATAAAAGAACTTTGTCTTGGTTTGGTTTTTGGGGTAGCCACAAAATTAGGAAAAAAAACTGTAGCAGATGACTACTTTGTATACTGTGTACTTTCTAAGCTATGAAAAACATCAATGAGCTAGCAGCAAATGATGAAATAAAAATTTCTGGACAAAGTATTTAAATGACATTTTCCATGTGAATGAATGGTAATATCTTCCAGCTTGAGAAGTAACATAAAAATATAATATGACATAAAAAAATAATCCTTAGTGTCTATCTATATCTTTTCTTTGTGTCATGACTTTTGGAAAACAGGATCAGAGATGGGAATGACTTCAAAAACCACTTCATCCAACTCCTTCATTTTACAAAAGAAAAAACTAAGGCCCAGTGACCTGCCAAGGGTCATATAGTTAGTGTCTGAGGTGGATTTTGCATTTAGGTCTTCTAATGCCAGAGCTAATACTCTTCAGAAAAGATTTCAAGTATCTTCCTAGATAAAATAAATTCTACAAATTAAAAGATGCATTTATATACTATTGTAATTAAATTTAAAATACTACAATAAAAATCTGCTTATCTTTATGTTGCTAATTTCATGTATTTTGTTCCTTTTAACTTCTGTGCCTGAACAAATTCTACGTATTTTCAGAGATGTAACAAACTACAAAATATTGACATTAATTATGGCTTCAGAAAGATAAGAAAGCTTTATGGTTTAAGGCATTTCTACATCTGTAACTGCGATTCCTTTATACTTTTTATCTAAATCTAGATAATCTAGCTAGATCTTGAAATTCAGAATAGGACATCATAAATATTAAAAGAAATTTTATTTTTCATTCTTTGCTCCTCTGGGTTAAGAAATGTCTGTATCCTTGATTCTGTCAAGATACTGAAAGGACAGGACTGAGGAAAAGCTCTGTTTGGTGGTAATCCATTATAGCATATAAAACAATCAGTAATAAAAGCTCTTTCATAACATTTTATGCAACAGAGGCAAGGCACGCAGGACCTTCTGAAGGTCAGTGAAGAACACAGTATTTTGTGAAAGATCTTCATAACAGAAACTACCCATGTTTCATGTATAAACTGATAACAGAGGAGGGTCTATATAACACACGTAGAAAATATACATGTGATACAATGTACTTTTTTCAGATATAAAAACTCCTTCAAGATTAGGAGGGTATATGCTTTGGGTGGGTTTTAAAGGAGTATTCAAATAACAAGCAGTAGTGATATCATCATAACAACATAACACTAGTAACAGCTAGCATTTATGGAGAGCTTACTATTCGCTAAGTGCCTTACAAATGTTGTCTCCCAATAACCCTGGGAGGCAGATGCTATTATTATCCCCATTTTTCAGTTGAGGAACTGAAGTACACAGAGGCCAAGTGATCTGCAGTCACACAGCTGTGAAGCATCCAAGGCCAGGTCTTCCTGACTACAGGTAAAGGGCTCTATCCATTTCACCAGTCAGCTGCTTCTAGTTAATTTAGATTAGTAAGCACAGAGCAGTCTATGAATGGAAAAGTGTTAAACCTTACATGCTCGTACCCAGTTTGACTACTGAAAGGCTGGCTTTTAGGGTTATATACGGTAAGGTGAAATACAGGCATAGTAGTAATAGAACGTAAGTTACACATTTATATCCAAGAATATCATGTCACCATATGAAGGGCAAAATATTTTGTATTTATTTTGTATTTCATTTTCAAGATATTAAAAGTCTGCTAATTGAACAAAAATTAATTATATGTAGAAAAAGAGTATACAATAATTCTAAGTTTAGAATTACATTTAAGTATTTTAAAAGGCATTAAATTCAGAAAATGAGGACACATGACTGATTACAAAAGGATAAATTCCAACATTAGTCATTAGCCAGCATGAAAGAAAATAAGTGTAACCTGAGTCTATGTGTGTGGTATGTTTTAACTCAATAATAAATACCTTTCAGAAATCTCCTAATCAAAGACCATTTCCAGTTATCACAATGCTTCTATTTAAATGCCTGACCAAATAACATTTTATAAAATGAACAAAACATTTATGTTTAAAACACAATAGTTAGGATTTTAGTTCATATACACACACACACATATACACATGTACAGAACATATACATATATAATATATAACAATATATATCACACACATATACAATAAACAGGAATTAATTAGTTGGTAGAGTTATAGCATTCTGTTTCTTGGCAAGTTAAACCATGAGTTGTTTAAAAATATCCATTTATTCTAACGACAAAGAAATGATCAATACCTTCAATATACTTCGGATATCTTCCTTATTGGAGTGTCCATCAATGCGAGTTACTTTGTACTCTAACCACTGCTGAACGAGTGCCTTCTCTTCCGCTGTGTTCCCCAGCAGATGCTCTTTGTTGGCTTGCTTGACCAGATGAGCTGCAATAGTAGATGAGCCTGTTAAACTCGGCCCATTGTTTGTCTGAAGGACTGGAATCTGAAAGGAAAAATAAAAATCCTTCACATGAACTCCATGAAATTATTATGACTAAATACTTAATTCCTCCTTTCAAGCACCAGAAAGCATTGTTATTTAAAGATAATGATAGTGCTTTTACATAATTTTCTCATGAGTCTTACAACAGCTCTGCAGTATTGATTATCTTACACATGAGGAACTAGAGGCATAGAGAGACTGGTTTAGTAACTTGCTTGTGGCCATAGGTGTCTAAGGCAGGGTTGGAAACCAGGTTTTTTTTGAAGCAAATTTTCCTCATAAATTGAAAAAAAAACTGATAAAAGCATGGAGGAACTAAATCATTAACAATTTGACAGTGGAACTAAAACCCTAAATTTCAGCTCAATTTCATAAACACGTAAGGGTCTCTGGTATACAAAGTATTGTAGTATGTCAGATACCAAACTAGGTACAAATCCTGCTCTCAGAAAGCCCACAATCGAAAAGTGGGAAAAAGACCTGTACATAAATAAGCATGATACAATGAAGTGTGATAAGTGCAAGTGAAAGGTACAAGTGAAAAATTAGAGATCACTTTAGCTAAGAGAGAGGAAGATCAGGGAAGGCTTCATGGAGAAAGTGGCCCTTAAGGGCTTTAAAGAGCAGGGCTGAAACAGATGGAAATGGGAAGGCGGGCTGAAGCAAAAGTCAATTAATTGCAGGACTGTGGGGTTGGCACAAGCAAAAGCACAAAGATGAGAAAGCATAGGACATGAAAACAGAAGTCAGATGGGAACAAAGCTAGAAAGGTAAGTTGTAGCAGAACTGTGGACAGTCTTGAAGGCTAGGAGCAGAGTTAATTCAGAAGTTAATAGGGTAAAGTTAGTAAAAACTTTTGAGTACAGGAGTTATATGATCACTTAGGCAGAAACATTTAGAATGAATGCTGGGAGACAATCTAGGAAGCCATTAAAATAGTTCAGGAGGGAAGAGAAGAGGGCCTGAACTACAGGGTTACAGTGAAAATTGAATGATTGGCTGGATGCAAATAGACGCTATGAAGGTGGAATCCTTGATTTCTCTGCAACCCTACTCTTTTGAATATCTCAAAAGGGACTTTTATAAAGAAGTCACACTATTATTTTTAAGCCCTGTGATTTCATCAGCTTGTGGGGAACAAACTAGTGGGCACAGATACAGACTTAGCAGTTAAATCCCACAGAGTTGCTTATGCATACTGATATGGAGTAATCAAATCATGCTCAATACAGCTAGTGGTATATGAAGGTAGATTTTGAACCCAGATCTTTCTGGCTCTTAAAACCAAACACATACCACCTCTATTTAATATTCTTATAATGTTACCTAATTATACACAATGTAGATACATTGTAGACCATGAACTCCATCAGGGCAGAGACTATTTTGTCTTTGTATCCCCAGTGCCTAGCAGAGTTTCCTGGCACAGAGTAGCTGATTATTATAAAAAAAGAACCCTGTGTCATGGAACTGGGCTAGGTACTCACAAAGACATCAAGTATATCTACAGGAGGAAAAAGATAACAAATGTAGAAAAGTACTGGACTTAGGTTTGACTCCTACACAAATCACTTAACTCTTTCCAGATTAATTTTGTATCTATACAATGATGGTTTTAGACTAGGTGACCTTGAGATCCTTAGCTTTTTCAATCTATGATCCTAGGGATCCTAGCACTCACTTTATACATTATTAAAAAACTGAGTTCTGGAGAAATGAAGTAACTCAGCTAAGATCACAAAGCCAGATAAGTAGCAGATCTGAGATTAGAACCAAGATCTCAGGATGAAAACTTTTTTTCTTATTTAACATTTTATTTTTTCCCAATTACATGGAAAACAACTTTTGACATTTGTTTTTCAAGTTTTGAGTTCCAAATTCCCTCCCTTCCTTCCCCCCCATGAGAAAGCAAGCAATTTGACATAGGCTATACATGTGTAGCCATGCAAAACACATTTTCATGTAAGACATCCTGTAAAAAGAAAATACAAACAAAAGACCCTAAAAAAAAAAAAAAAGTCTCTGATCCACATTCAGGCTCTACCCGTTCCTTCCTTGGAGGTAAACAGCATTTTTCACCTTAAGTTCCACAGAATTGTCTTGGATCATGTGTTTGATAAGAATGTATGTATTTTTGGGGAGAGAAAATTTAAAACTTATGGAAGTGATTGTTGAAAACCGAAAGCAAATAACTTAATTAAATTTTAAAAAAAGAATTGTCTTGGATCATTGTTATGACTGAGGATAGTTGTTATTCAAGGTAGATCATCATACAATACTGTTGTTACTGAGTGTAATGTTCTCCTACTTTTGCTATTTCATTTTGCAGCAGTTCACCTAAGTCTTTCCATGTTTTTCTGAGAGCATCCTACTTATCATTTCTTAAAAGCACAACAGTATTCCATTACAGTCATATACAACTTGTTCAGCCATTGTCTGATAGATGGACATCCTCTCCATTTCCAACTCTTTGCCACCACTAAAAGAGCTGCTAGAAATATTTCTGTACAACACATAGGTCTTTTTCATTTTTTAAGTCTCTTTGAGATACATACAGACCTAGTAGTGGTACTGCGAGGTCAAAAGATATAGGCATGGTTTTATAACCCTTTTGGCATAGTTCCAAATTGCACTTGGGAATGACTGAATCAGTATACAACTTCACCAACAGTACATTAGTGTTTTAATTCTCCCACATCCCCCTCCAACATTTTTCTGTCATATTAGCCAATCTGACAGGTGTGAGGTAGTAGCTCAGAGGTGTTTAACTTGCATTTCTCTCAACAACAGTGATTTAGAGAATTGTTTTTGTATGACTATAGGATTGCTTTGTCTGAAAACTGCCTGTTCGTATCCTTCGACCATTTTTAAAACCCCCTGCCAAAAAACAAAAACACCCCTCCCAAAAAACCAGAACCCTCACATCACATAAGCACAACTGAACAAAACACATTCCCTCATTGGTCACATCCAAAAACCCTTTTCCTACTTTGCATATTAGTCTATCACCTCTGTCAAGAGGTGGGCAGTGTTCTTTAACAATCCTTCTCAATTATGAATCCAAACCGTTTATCTGATCAGAGTTCTTATGTCTTTCAAAACTATCCTCTTTTCTAATACTGGTGTTACGGTACAAACAGCTCTCCTGGCACCACTCCACTGCATCAGTTCTTCAGTCTATGTGGGTCTTCCATATTATCTTGCTCCTTTCTGGAAGCACTATTTGCATTCCACTAACATTCATATATACTCTTTGTTCAGTTATTCCCAAGTGATTGCACCCTCTAGACCCCACTCCCGTTTCCAGCTTTTTGCCCCGACAAGGCTGCTATAAATGCAGTGTACGTATTAGTCCGTTCACGTAGTCCGTCTTAGTCCACTGCTTTTTATGCCAAAGCAAGCTTTGAGCAACTCTAACAACGCGGTGCAGACGAAGAGAAGAGGGTCCCATACTTGCCCCCCGCCCCGCATTCTGATTCCCAAAATGTGAAAGAGGGTCCCTTTCCCCAACTGGAATTCCGCCTCAGATCCTCAGGGATGTGACCCTGGGCAAGTCACTTAACCAGTCAGTTCGGCTAACTGCCCTCCTCCACAAATGGGTACAACAGCACCTACTTCGCAGGGTTTGTCGTGAGCATCTGAAGAGATTTGATACATATTTCGCTTTGAGAAACTTAGAGCTCTACAAAAACGTTACTACTATGTAATCAGGGCAAGCCTCGACCCACTGCCATTGAACCGGGACAGGGTCATCAATTTCATCGTTTTTTCTGCAAATGGAAGGAAATGTCTCCAATGAGATGGCAAATAAAACTAAAGCTGGGGAGGGGGATTTGTATTCAAACCCAATTCACCGCCTCCTCAGTCCACGGATGAGGAAGGCACCCGTCCCCCTTCACTCTCATTTTCCCAGGTCCAGGTGAGGACCAGTCTCCAGGGGCAGTTGCAGGTGGGTCCCCTCCATTCAGTCCCGGGGCAGAGCCCCCCAGCGGAGGGGAGGGAGAGGGCGGGAGCGGCAGGCAGGGGAAGGGGAGGGAACAGGCGCCGCGCTCCGCGCCCACGTGCGGGCCCCCAGCTCACGCAATCCAGGAAGCAGCATGCTCCCGGCCGCCCTTCGCGCCCTCCCGTCCCTTCGTCAGAACCGGCCGCGCGCCCACGCCCCTCCCCCCCTCACCTGGCGCTCTCCCTGAGCGCTGTACTTGTTCCCTCTCCTCAAGCCCAGCAACTTCTCCAGCAGCGTCAGGTCCTCCGCCGCCGCCATCTTCGCGGACTTCACCGAGGAGGACGCGCGGGGCACGGAGAACGACGAAGTTCCGTAAAGAAGGGGACGTAAGGCACGCCGCAAGCGCCCTCAGCCATTGGCTGGACGGAGGGGGGCGTGTGGGACGTGCCTCGCGGAGGAGGCGGAGCGAAGGATCGGGGCGGGGCCGAGGTGACGGCCACGTGGGTTTCAGGTTGGGGCTCTTCCGGGGCTTTCGTGGGAAGGGAAGCTGCTGTAATGGAGACTCTGGGGCTGGATAGGGAGGCGCGAAGGTGGACCTAGGGTGTGGGAAGACCGGGTAGCAGCGCTCTCGGATGAGGGCACCGGAAATCCCCCTTTTCTTTCTGGAGCTTTCGAAGACAGGAGAGCAGGTGGTGGACCCTGGGTTCGGGAATGATTCATTCGATTGAGAAGTATTCCCCCTTATGGCTCCCAGGGTGAAAGACAAAAATCTTCTTTCTAACCAACAGTCAGGCGCTGACCCGCCTTTCCAGTCATTCCATATTCCTCCCCTTCTTGGCCTTTTAAGCTGTCCCCTCCTATGGCAATGTTCAACCTCCAAGCCTTTGCATGAGTTGCCATTCCCTTCTGGAAGGTGCTCACTCTACGTCTGCCTCTTAGGACTCCTAGCTTCCTTAAGAGCCCAGCTCTGCCGCTGTCTTTGACATTTGCCTTTCCTGATGCCTCTAGTTTTTAAGTGCTCTTGCTCCCTTTGGCATTCATTTTGTAAATGTTTTGTATTTATTTGTGTATGAGCATCTATATTTAACTTTGCACCCTCACTTCTGTCACTGTTTTATGCATAGTAGGTAAGCTAGGTCAACAAGCACTGATTAAGTGCCTACTATGTGCCAGGCACTTTGCTAAGCTCTTTACAAATATTATCTGACTTGATTCTCACAAGGACCCAGTGAGGTAGTTTATTATCCTCATTTTACAGTTGAGGAAACAGGCAAACAGGTTAAGTGATTTGCCCATAGTAATGGCTAGTAAGTCTCTGAAGCCGAATTTGAAAATGGGTCTTCCTAACTCCAGGCCCAGAATTCTATGCACAGTACAGCCTAGCTGCCCTTGCCCTTAATGAGCTTACATTTTAATGAATGACAAAGCTTATACATAGCTATACAGTAGCAGCAGCAACAGCTTTGGGATCTCTCAACCCAGAACAGTAAGGAGGTCAGACAAATGGTCAGAAAGAGATTACAGGGACCCATTGCTGGCACTGGGTACAGCTAGCACTGATTGGTAACCATACTGGACCACAGTTCCAGGACAGAGAGTAGCACTTGTGGTTGGTCACATTGCAGGGGCTCTTTCTGGGTAAAGAATTGAGCTCGGACTAGGAGAGCAGCGATCACACCTTTCCGCTAATCACAGCACCCTGGAAGCACTGAAAACTTTAGCATCCTCAGAGCTGACTCTGAAGACAGCAGCATGAAAAAGCCTGAAGCCTGAAGAAGTGCCTCCCCACCCAGACCAACCTTCACATAAAGTTCAAAGTAAAAACAAAAGGCTAGAAAAATGAACAATTGAAAAAAGAACTTGACCATAAAAAGCTACTACTGTAGCAGGGAAGATCAAGACACAAACTCACCAGAAGACAATAACACAAAAACAACTTCAACCAAAGCCTCAGAGGAAAATGCTAATTGGTCACAAGCTGAACAAAATTCTTGGAAGAATTAAAGGAATAGATAAGAGTAGTAGAAGAAAAAGTGGGAAAAGAAATGAGAAGATGTAAGAAAATTATGAAAAGAGAATTAACAGATGGGTAAAAGAGGCACCAAAAAAATAAAAAGAGAGAATGGATTGGGAGTTGATGGACAACTGCCACCAGGATCTAGTAGAGACAGGGTCTGATAGTAACAATGGGGAACAAGCAGTATCACTATTTTTCTTGGTCCCATGTTGGGGGGTGATGGTGATGAGAGAATGTGTATCCAGGACTAAAGAGCATTGCCAAGGTTGCAGTTCACTCTCTTGAGGGAAAGAGTATGGGTGTTAGAAGATGAAAGTAGTAGACATGGATAAGTTCTAAGATGAAGTCAGTTTTGTTAACAATGGGGTTCCTGAGGGCAGAGTTGCTTACCCTTCTCTGTGAAAGTCTTGCATTCTTCTGTATCAATATATGTAAACACCAGTCTTACAAAAAATAATTTTTAAACTCTGAGTAATATTTTAGGAGAATATATGCTAGATGATACAGAGTGAAGGAGGTTTCTCACTGGGAGTGAGATAACTCAGTTTAACCAAAATAGATAGGTAGATAGATAGATAGATAGATAGATAGATAGATAGATAGATAGAGTTCTAGATCTCACCCAAGGGGTAACTCCTCAGAGTCTATAATGTAGCAAGGATAGGGACATGTTGGAGACTGTGGGCTCCTCTCATGCTGGCTTCTTCCCAGTCTTTTCCTTCAGCAACATGAAGTGGGGTTGATGTCTTCCATCTTCTCTCTTGAAACTGGAGGCCAGAAGTGCCTGGAGTGACTGCAATGCTTGAATCAGAAGAGACACAAGAACTGAAGAGACTTGAAGAAACTCAAAGCAAAACCAAAGACTGAAGAGACTCTCTTCTTTCACCAGTTTCACCTGCCTGTAATGCAGGTGAATTGATATTTGCCAGTTCAGAGAGAGTTGCATACCAATTTGCATTGGGACTCAATTTACATAGAGTATTGTAGCACTTTTTCATAAGGTTGTCATGAGATTCACATGAAATAATATATGTGTAAACCCCACAGCCTAGTGGGTAGGGTGCTTCTGTCTACTCAGTGGCCCCATCTCTGGGCTCCTCTGGACCATATGTGGGAGATTATAATTGCCCAATGGTCTGCTCTAATGAAGTGAACCTCAGATCTTCCTTACAATCTGAGTTGACTTCTTCTTCAAGGGCTTTATTTTTATAAGGCTGCATACCAGATTTGGTACTTGAACATTTTAGAGGGACTATAGACCTTGGTTGATAGACCTTGCTTCTCTGCCAAAAATGATGCATCAACTAGAAATGGTCCATCAGCAGTGGGGTTTTAGGTTGGGTGAAACGTGGCACATCTCCACTGATTAAGTGGTCATAAAATGGTTGCTTGCACTGTTAGACAAGAGAGAATGGTCTGAAGGTATAAAAATAAGTTGGAGGACTTTCCATGTAATTGAGTCACCTCCATCACTCTGGACTCGATCAGAATAACAAGGAAAAACAAGGGTGGCAGACCTCTAGTTAGCTTCCTATGACTGAACAAGTGAATTTACAATCTGTGGTTCATAGCTCTGGTACCTAATATGCAGAACTTATAATCACTATCCCTATGGATTCATATCAAAATGATTAATGCTGATTGGAATAGAGTAGGGAGCCAAATCGTAATTTCTCCCACAGATTCAATTCTGGAGCTGCCTAACATTTAAAAGAAAAGATCAGATTTGGACTTTTGTTTTCTGGCCAGTCTCTGACCCATTATGTCCCCACCTCAGAGCCCTGAGGACAGTCTTTTAAATAAAGCTTAGGTTTGGCTTATGTCTAGGGTCCCCCAGAAAGAGATTAACCAAGTTGATCACCTAAACAAGCACATGCTTTCCTTGTCTTATTTGAATGGTCCCCAAAGCTGTTGAAGAAGTCATTATCTCTCAGTGAAAGTATAAAGGAGACCTTGAAGAGTCCCAACATGCTTAACAGAGCAAAGGACAGAATCACTTCTTGTAAAGACTACTGAGTGGGTGGACCTTTTTAGTGATTAATTATCCTAGTGTCCAGTGATCAGGACCATGGAAAGGACCAAGAAACTCTCACCGTGCATATTCTTTAGTAAGGTGTGTGAGCCCCAGAAGGGACCAGAGCACATTTTCGCTTTTGTAGGAAGTATTTTAGCTAAGATGTGTCACTTGGAGTAGTCAGGGTTCAGGCTCAGCTCCGCACGTGATACTCCATGTTCCCCTGCATGCTCCCTGGTGTGTGCTGAAATCCAATTCCTGCTCCATAAAGGACTTTGCAAAATAAGGGTTTTTATAAAATGTCTATTTTTATTTCTGCTATATTAAACTACCTCCAATTGCTATAAGCTTGAGCATTTTGGAGAAAAGCTATTTGTAAATGATGATATTATCAATTGATAGTATTATTAACTGAAATTATATTGTTATTACTGTTTGTTTTTATTGATAATTTGGAGAAGCTAACTTATCACATTAACTTTCATAGTGGAAGAATTAGGAAATCTAAGTAGCAATTTAAACAGCACCCAAGGAATTGGCTTAAGTATTTCTGATGGCATAATATTTCATATTTCGTTTTCCTCATACACAGTTCTTCATAATTCCAGTAGGTGGTATACTTGAATCAAAGCTGCTGCTAAAATTTTTCTATTTAAAATGAATATAGGCTCCATTTTGTCTTCAAGCCTAGGAGGTTGTTATGTTTATGTTTTTCTTCTTTCCTTCTGCCTTCAGTCACGATTAGGCAACTTTAGAACCTCTGTAACAAGGGAAATAAAGTGCATATATGTTTATAGTGTAAAGAATTAAAAACTAGGAGTCAGAATACTTGGGTTCTGTCACTAATCAAATGTGTGAATTAGACAAGTCTTTTAATGTCTTTGAGTTTCAGTTTTCCCATTTACAAAATCAGGGAGATGGACAAGATGATCTTAAAAGTCCCCTCCCACTCTAAAATTCCGTAATTCAGTATGGCCAACAGGAAGTAGGCATAATTTTTGTTCTTTAAGAGAGCTAGCTGGGGGAAAATTGGCATAGCTCTCTTGTAGCCAGATGATCTGTGTATCCCCCTGAGCATTCTTCCTCAGAATGCTGTGCAAACCAGCCAGATAGACAGTTTGTCAGGGAGAGGGACAATCATCCCCTCCCCCTTCCCCCGATTGTACAGTGAGAAAATGGTTATATATCACTATATCAGTCTGTTTTCCCTATGCATAGTGAGAATCAAGCTACTTAATTCCAAATGAACAGAGAATGTGAGGGAGGAGGAGGGTGAGAAAGTGTACTTTGCTGAAAAGAATCAATGTCCTGTCCATTTGATGTGCAGGAATCTGTATCAAGACCCTCACAATGAAAATACCTTGATAAATTGATTCTGTCAAATGGAACGCTGCTCTAATCTGCTGTTATCATAGTCAAGTTTTAAATCCACAGTACCTTAGGTTATAAATTAAATGTCAAAAAGAATTAATTTGGCATATGAAACATGAACTAGAGGACTGTCCTTTGGAGAAGACCTGACAGCTTTATGTATGTCATATTGTCATCTGCTAAAATGAGCTGTACATGGCAGAAATTTTTATTGTGTGAGACTGTTTTTAGTTTTGTCTGGCTAATTTTTCGCTCTAAAATAGTAAACCTTTCAATAGCTTTAAAAAAAAAACACTTCCATTTAAGTTGTATAAACTATGTGGTATACAGAGCCATTATTAGAAATTCTGGTACTTAGAACAAATAAATGCCTTAAAGACTTAAGGGAGACTTTTTAGAGGAACTTTCATTGGTTGGGGGGGTGAGGGGAAAGAGAAACTGAAGGACGTACCACGATAGAGAGGGTTTTACATATTAAGTTTGAAGCTCTTGGGATTCCCATCTTGGCCGGTTCCCAAGCTAGTGGTCATAGTGCAGAATTCAGTACTCCCTGGTTAGGTGTTTGTACTAGAGGAGAAGCAATCTAACTTAAGAAGACCTAAATTCTAACCCATTCCCACAGACCCTCTCTCCCAGCTCCAAGGAGGAGAAGCCTGGGGGAATAGAGGTTGTCTATGGAGGTGGGCAAAGGTATTGCAATAGTTATCTCCTTTGACCCTGGGATGTGAGAAAGTCTCTGTGTGGCATCAAGCTGGCCACTGGGTCTCTGAAGACAGACAAAGTCTGTCAGGAGTTGGCTGCCCAGGGCTAGGCGAAGGGCATGAAGTGGTTTTGTATTAGATGTGGTGGTTCTGTGGAATGGGGCAAGCAAAAGACCTCAAGATGTAAGAAATTAATCCCTCATGTGAGAAATACTGGGGCAAAGCCCTGGTTACCCTAACCTACTTGTGGCTCTGGTGGCATACAAAGTAAATGTAGGTGATACATATGCTTTCTGTGTACTTTAAAATGTGTAGGGTTTGTGATATCAACTGTGTGATTACTCCGTCCACTGATGTAGATCTCAGCTTCTTTGTGACTTAATAGTCTTTGAGTGATACTGTATCCACATAATTCATTACTTGGATTCAGTAGCCCAAGGGTACTTCCTATAGTAGATGATTAATAAATATATACTTATTGAATTAATTACTTAATTCAGTAAAAATTGCCACTGGTCTTTTACAGAAATGCTAAAGTATTTACTAACATTTTTAGCAAAAAACAATCACTGTGCCTGTATTATTTTGCCAAATGGTACACTTCATTTTACTAGTATAGAAATAACTATGTGGAAAAATTGATGGAATAGAGCAGGATATTCAGTGGAAGTTAGATATAAAACCAACTTTAGAATTCTGAAGCTGAAGCTGCTGTTTGCTGTTGAATACCGGTATGCAGTAAACTACAATCATGTTATTTATGACTCATATAATTATTTTGTAATTTGTGCATTACATGGTAAAACCAGAAATAATGGATGGAAGTTGCAGACTTAAATTTAGATTCCAAATAAGGGGGAGAAACCTTTCTAACAATTAGATCTGTCCAAAAGTGGAATGGTTTGCCTCAGGAGGTAGTGGTTTCCTTCTCACTAGGGGTCTTCAGGCAAAACCTGGGTAACTAATCGTCAGTTATATTATGTACACTAGAGAGGCTCTGAGGTCTTTTCCAGTTCTGAGATTCTATGAATAGCATAATGCCCATAGTCCAAAAAGAAAAGTTTCATGGGAAGAAAGTTCTAGAACTTTTGTAGCTTGAAGATCATAGTACTTTGCCTTTATTATCCCATTTTACTCCCACAACAACCTCGTGAGATGCATATCATTGAGTTTCTGCTATGTGCCTCTCCTTGTGCTAGGAGTGTGGAGAGAATGTGTAAGGGAAGTATACAAACAGTGTATTTAGCAATATTTGAGAAGTGGCTAATGCCCTAGATAGGGAGAGCTACTGGTTTGGTTCAACATTAAACCTGTCTATACCTTTATGGATCTGGTTACAATTGGCCTACCTTGTATTGTGCCATGGTAACAACTATGGGGGTAACATTAATTAATATATAAGATACCTGAGGAGGATGGGCTACTATCGGTCACTGGTAAATTAATCAGGATTGTTGAGATGGTAACTTTAAGTGGTTTGCATTTTTTGAAGAAAAAAAAATTATTCAGATAACTTCTGACATGATACTAGGACTTACTCAGTTCAGGTATCTTGCAGTCTACCCTGTTGTTGAACCCTTTTTCATAAGATATAGCATCCCTCCAGACCAGCCTGCTAAGACCATACTCCACTTACCTGGGGCAGTTAATTCATTCAGTTTTGTAAATCTGCTGTTTCTTTAGGTGAATGAGTACAAACATCATGTACGTTATGATCAGTTAAATCTAGTCAGTACCAGCCTTTGTTTCTTATTCTATCCAGCTAAATATAAGGAAAATAGTGCCTATCCAGGCATCTTATCTGCTCAGTACAACCATTACCATTGGAAAGGGCATGACAACTGCCTTGTAGTTCTACTTATAATCTCTGTGACTTTCCAGATGACAACTACCTGGCCTGGTACTTGGTAGGCACTTAATGGTTGGTTGTTGCCTTCATTCTCGAAGAGGACCAAAATGAGATCACCATGATAAAGTGAAGTTTCAGTGTGTCTGAATGTGTCTGTTCAGACCAATACGAGCTTGGAATGCTCTACCACAGATTGGACACAGATAGTCTGTGTGAACATTTGGGGTGGTTACTCCAAATTTGTGCATCCTGTGTTTTCTTTGTGCTGTTTCAATTCTGCTTTGCTCATAGAGCACAACACCCTTTCTGATGTGGGCACACCATGCTGAGCAGTCCTGTGCCAGTGTCTCCCATGTCACACAGTCAAATCCAAAGTTCTTGAGAGAGACCTTGAGAGTGTCCCTGTATCGCTTCTTATGGCCACCATGTGATTGCCTGCCCCATGTGAATTCTCCATAAAATAGTCTTTTTGGTATGCCTATATTTTGCATTCAAACAACGTGGCCAGCCCATCAGAGTTACACTCTCTGAAGCATAGTTTGAATGCTTGGCAGTTTAGTTCAAGTGAGGACCTCAGTGTCTGGTACTTTATCCTGCCAAGTGATCTTCAGAATCTTCTTAAGAAAGTTCAAAAGGAAGCGATTCACTTTCCTAGCATGGCACTGGTAGACTGTCCCATGTTTCTCAGGCATACAACAATGAGGTCAGCACAATGGCTCTGTAGACCTTCAATTTGGTTGTCAGTCTAATACCTCTTCTCTCGCAAACTTTTCTTTGAAGCCTCCCAAACTAGATCTGGCAATGCATACATCAGCCTCATTGTCAATGTGTATGTCCCTGGAAAGTACACTACCAAGATAAGTAAACGTATCCACAGCATTCAAATCTTCTCCTTTTGTTGTAGTCAATGGTTCTTTGTATGGATGGTGTGGTGGTGGTTGATGGAGCACCTGTGTTTTCTTGGTGTTAATGATAGGCCAGAATTGGCACATGCAGCAGAGAATTGATTCATACTTTGTTGCATCTCAGCTTTAGAGGGTGCATTGAGCACGTGATTATCTGCAAACAGAAAATCATGCACCAACACTCCTTCCACTTTGGTCTTGGCTTGTAGCCTTTTCAAATTGAAGAACTTACCATCAGTATGGTAGTTGACCTTGATGCCATGTTCATCCTCATTGAAAGCATTTGATAACATGGCTGAAAAATATCATGCTAAAAAGCATGGAAACAAGCACAAAAACAGCTCTGTTTCACTCCATTGGTGACTGGGAAAGCATGAGAGCATTGTCCACTATCCAGAACCCAGGCAAACATGCCATCATGAAATTGACATGCAATGATGATGAACTTCTGTGGGCAACCAAATTTTGACATAATTTTCCATAAGCCCTCATGACTAACAGTGTCAAAGGCCTTGGTCAGATCTACAAATGTTGTGTACAGACCTCTGTACTGCTCCTGGCATTTCTTCTGGAGTTGTCAGGCTGCAAACACTGTATTGACTGTTTCTCAGTCCTTTCTAAAGCCATACTGGCTCTCAGGTATATGACCATCTTCCAGGTGAAAGATCAGCCTATTAAGGAGGACTCTAATAAAAATCTTGCCAGCAATGACAAGAGAGAGAGACTCCCCTGTGATTGTTACAGGACAATCTATTCCCTTTAGTTTTATAGAGATAGGCAATGAAGTCATGCTTGAACTCCTGGGGGATAATCTTCTTTTGCCACATAACCTGGAAAATTTCAGCCAGCTTTTGTATGAGCAATGGTCTCCCTACCTTGTAAATTTCAGCTGGAATAGATGGGGTATAGGGAGTGTTCAGGGAGGACCAGTACCTTCAGTGTGATGACAGCTAAGCCCTTTTCAGGGCTCTTTCCACCTTTGGTGTCCACCTGTTCCACCCAACTCTCACCTGTGGCTCCAAGAAGCTGCAGCATGTGCAGCGGCCACCCCTCCCCCCCCCCCTCAGCTTCCTTCCTAGAGTGACAACTGAGGGTTGCTGAGCTAGAGCTGAAAGCCCATCTCTTTCTATCCTTTGTCTTGAAAATGGGAGAGCTGTGTTGTTTCCTTCTAAGAGCTGTATGGGGGACAGGTGGTTTCCTGCTTCTCTATCTGGTCACATGGTCTTTTTAAGCACATGTCCTGCCTAGACAAGATTGTACCACCTCTCTTTTATATTTCCTTTCTTCATTTGGTGACCTAGCAGAAGCCTCCATGTTTCCTCCATGAGGCAATGCTCTTGTGAATCTGGGAGATCTGGAAGTCCCATGGGGGATCTCTTCAGTGGTGAGATGGTGGTAGAAGCATATACTGGAGTGATCATGCTTGATGCATTTGCATCAGGAGAGGAGAGTCAACAGGAATGATAGTCACTTGAGAAGATTGCTTTAGGGAGCAGGACCTCTCAGGACCCTTTGAAAAGTGCTGGCATGGACTTAACAGAAAGATATATGCTTGGATCTCAGCTAGACAGCCCATCTAGTAGGGAACTGCAAATAAGAGGAATTTGGTGAGTGCTTTGACCCACAAGTGCCTCACTACCTTTGAACTTTAAGTTTGAGTCAATTCTCCCCTGGTGCTTGTGTATGTGAAGAGAGTATGCCCCAGGTTTGAGGGGAATGTTTTGTACCACTTGTTCTTGCTGTGTTTTCTCAGTTGATCCCTTTACTGAAAACTAATGAAGCTAACCTGGTGATTGTTAATGGAGAACACACAAGTGGAAGCTCAAGAGCTCAGTACAAGAAGCCCCATTAGGCTTCAAGAAAATGAAAATTAGTTCTTTTCTCACAAAAAAAACAAACAAACTGTACTCTACCTTAATAGTATCTCTCTAAGCACTGCCTTTGCTATTCAAATGGAAGCAATTCAGTTTCCTGCCATGGCACTGGTAGACTGTCCAGGTTACAGAGGCATACAATAATGAAGTCAGCACGATGGCTCTGTAGACCTTCAGTTTGGTGAATTTGAATTGTCTCAGGAAAATTCTGAAGATCATCTGGCTAGTTAAGGTACTGGATACTGAGGTCCTCTCTCAGACTGAACTGCCAAGCATTCATGCTCTACTACAAGACAACACAACTCTGATGATCTGGCTACTTTGTTTGAATGCCAAATGTACATTTGCCTAAAAGATTACTTTACAAAGAACTCATGTGAGGCAGGCATTCATATGGTAGTGAGAAAAAGCAGTGTAAGGATACTGTTAAGGTTTCTCTGAAGAACTTTGGAATCTATTGTGAAACACAGGAGACACTGGCAAAGGACCGCCCCGTGTGGCATGTACACATCAAAGAAGGTTCTCTGCTCTGTGGGTGAAGCAGAATTGCAGTTGCTCAAAAGAAATGTGAGCTGCCTAAACGTAGAGACATCTCCACTCCAAATGTTCATGTGGACCATTCATACCTCCCTGTGGTAGAGCCTTCCAAGCTCATATTGGTCTGATCAGCTACATTTGGGCACATAGTACCTTGATCCCAACATACTGATGTCATTTTGATCCTCTTCAAGAGTGAAAGACAACAACCAGACAACCAGCCTTTGCTGTAGAGAAGATATATTATTAGAGCACCCCTGTGAAGGATCCATCTTAAATAAGTAAAATAACTTGATCTTCTCTAGGGCTCTCAATAAAATAATTGGCCTTCCTTAAAGCCTAATCCATAGGTCCTCTGTTGTAGTAACATAACAATCAAGATCAGTGGTTGGTTTATTAGTAGAAAACTCCCAGTTCTCCTTCTGGGATAAATGAATTATTTCAGTGGAGTGGAGAGTGCTTCGCCTTTTAGCCCACCAAAAGTCACTACTCCTCAGTGACTGCACCATCTTCAGCAGCTGCTGTTTGGCAGAAATCTTGTTCAGAGAAAAGAATGTGTTAAAGAAGGGCTCTCAGCACCTGAGGCTGACTCTGGTGGCTCATCCTCAACAGAATACTCTTGGATCAGTCCTGTGGGGCATGATAGTTAGTCACAGACATTAGTGACAGAGCATAAGATGCTCTTAGCAATGCACCTTAAAGCTGTGGTTCAGCCTGTTGCCATTGTATGTGGGGGCACTGCTTCTCAAATATAATTAAAACCCTCTGCATATATGCGAAGTAAGTAGAGTATGCAGCCTCTTACATGGTGTGATTTTAGTGGTGCCATAATGACCCTGCTTTCCTCCTAAGTATCTCTTCCAACTCTCCCTTTCTGTAGTTCTCTCATTTGCTACTACTAGACCTGAAATTATAACCACTGAAATCACTTCTTGAGTTTAAACAACAAAAGAAATATCCAAAAGGTTATTGTTCAAATGCATTTGTGTCATCATGGAGGGACGAAGGAATGAGGGGGAGGGTATAACGTTGTTGTGCAGTTGTTTCAGCTGTGACTGCCTCTTTGTGACCTCATTTTGAAATTTTCTTGGCAAAGATACTGGAATGGTCCTTTTTCAGCTCATTTTACAGATGAAGAATTGACTTGCCGAGGATCACATAGCTAATAAGTGTCTGAGGCCAGATTTGAACTCAGGAAGATGAGTCTTCTTGTTTTCAGGCCTGGCACTCTATCTACTGCAATACCTCCCTGCCCTGGGCATAACATTAGCTGCTAATAAACATTAATTACCTATTAGCTGCTGGTAAAGATTAATTGATCAGATCAGCCAGTTATCACCTAGGAAAGTATTACCATGATGTGTTGGGAAAGAATATAAATATTTGTGCAGTAAAAGGGCAGGACAGGAGAGGTAAGGCACAGAATGGATGACTACCTGGCAAAGGAAGCTACACATATGATGGTGCAGCAGGAATGCTGAGGGCAGTTGGGAGACAGTAGATAGATAGTTGAGATACATTGCTTCTAGGAATAAGAATATCTCAATCTCACTCTATTCTGCCCTTATCAGACCTCATCCATAGTAGAATGTTCATTTCTGGGTGCCACAGTTTAAGAGGGACATTGGTAATCTGTATACCATCAAGGACAAGAAAAATGGTGAAGGGCTATGAGTTCATATCATAATGGTATTAGTTGAAGGAATTGGGCAAGTTTGACCTGAAGACGAGAAGCCTCAAGAGCAGGCATGATAATTGCCTTTTTTTCTTTTCTTATTCATTTTAACACAGTTCATATCACATAACACAATTCCAACTTTTGGTCAGGTGATACTTCTTTTAAAGCATTTACAATATAGACTACAAATGATTTTTTTTTAACATTAACCAACTGAGACATATAATAATTATGTATGCTAACTTCACAAGCCCTTGACCTGTCTCCACACTATTACTAAGAATTAAAGGACCTTAACTTATTGTTGTTAATCTAAAGTCCTAAGCCTAATATCTTAATTTTAGACTTGGCCTTGGATGTTCCCCTACCAACAATCTATAATTTAATAGATCTGGTATTAAGCTTACAAACCTTTTGACTATAGGAAATTGCCACTGAGTAGGGACATTGCAGGGAAACAATATCTCCCCAATTTCATGTCAGTTCCAGGCAGGAGTAGATTGTCAACTTGCATTCAGTTGAATGGCTTAAAGTCTGCCAGGTGTCAGTAGGGAAATTGAGTCAGGAGAATCCTACCTCAGCCCAGGCTGAACAGCTGCTCTCCCACCCTTCCCATGAGATCACCTTTTTCAGTTCATACCAGCATCTCACAGGCTTACTGGCATCATGGATTGGAGGCTCAGACCACCTTTCTTGCTATCCATACCTGGAGTTAGACTCAGAAGAACAGTCACTTAATAGTGCCATGGCATCTTAAAATAGCAAGTTCCAAAAACCAGGTTTCAGATATGACTATAATTTCACATTGGCTAAGGAACATCTTTTGAGGCAAGTCTTAAGTGGCTTACATGCCTTTCTATACCTGTTCTAGTTCCTGATTAAATAACAATCATAAAATCAAATTTACCATTAAAACCTTAACTTTTCCATCAATGCCAAATTTTACCTGAAGTTACCTGCCTCTAGGAGACTTAGACTAAAATTTATTTTCCCAAACTAAAGATGTCTCTGATTTAGTCTCAGTAATTAATTCAGTCCATTGTTTTAATACTAATTGCTTTTACATCACTTTGTAACATGTCCAATTTTTCTCCCCATCTCTCCCCTCCCCCCACCCCCTAACACCTTGCGTTCTGATTACCCCTTCCCTCAATGAGACCTCCCTTCTATCACACTCCACTCTTCCCTTGTCCCCATCTTCTCTCTTTTCTTGTAGGGCAAGATTAATTTCTATACCCCATTACCTGTATTTCTTATTTCCCAGTTATATGCAATAATAATTCTCAACATTCCTTTCTAATACTTTAAATTCCACCTTCTTTACCTCCCTCCCTCCCTCCCTCCCCATCCCTACTGAGAAGGCAAGCAATTCAATACAGGCTATATATATATGTGTCATTTTGCAAAAGACTTCCATAATAGTCATGTTGCGTAAGACTAACTATATTGCCCTCCATCCTACCCTGACCCCCTTTTGTTTTCTATTCTCCCATTTGACCTTGTCCCTTCTCAAGTGTTTACTTCTAGTTACTCCCTTCTCCCATTTGCCCTCCCTTCTATCATTCCCCTCACCCCACTTGTCGCCTCCTCCCCTACTTTCCTGTAGTATAAGATAGATTTTCATACCAAATTTAGTGAGCATGTTATTCCCTCCTTAAGCCATATGTGGAGAGAGTAGCTTCACTTTTCCCCTCTCCCCTTCTCCCTTTTCTCCTCCATTGAACAAGATTTTTCTTTATCTCTTTTATGAGTTATAGTTTGCCGCATTCCATTTCTCCCTTTCTCCTACCAGTATTTTCCTCCCTCATCCCTTAATTTTTATTTTATATCTTTTTTTGGGAATATCACCTCTTCTGATTCAACACAGCCTGTACTCTCTGTCTATGTGTGTGTGTGTGTGTGTGTGTGTGTGTGTGTGTGTGTGTGTATGTGTATGTACAATCCCTCCACCTACCCAAATATTGAGAAAAGTCTCAAGAATTATAAATATTTCCTTTCCATGTAGGAATATAAGCAGTTCAGCTTTAGAAAATCTTTTATGATTTTTCTTTCCTGTTTACCTTTTCAAGCTTTTCTTGATTCTTATGTTTGAAAGTCAAATTTTCTATACAGTTCTGATATTTTCAACATGAATGCTTGAAAGTCCTCTGTATTATTGAATGACCATTTATTCCCTTGAAGTATTATACTTAGTTTTGCTGGGTAGGTGATTCTTGGTTTTAATCCCAGCTCCTTTGACTTCTGGAATATCCTATTTCAAGCCCTTCAATCCCTTAATGTTGAAGTTGCCAGATCCTGTGTTATCCTGATTGTATTTCCACAATACTCAAATTGTTTCTTTCCAGCTGCTTGCAGTAATTTCCCCTTGACCTTGGAACTCTGAAATTTGGCCATAATATTCCTAGGAGTTTCTTGGCTCCACCCATGATAATTGTCTTAATGTATTTGAAGGGTGGTCATGAAGGGATTAGATTTATCCTGTTTGACCCCAGAGGACAGAACTAGGAGCAAAGAAAGGAGGAATCTGCAAAAAGACAAATTTAGGTTTGATGCTGGGAGAAATTTTCCAACAGTTTGAGCTATAAAAGTGAAATGAACTGCCTTGAGAGATGTTGGGTTCCATCTCTTTGTAGGTCTTCAAGAAGAGGCTGGTTAAACACTTACCAAGTGTACTGTAGTGGGGATTCCTTTCATATGGTGGTTGAACTAGATGGAAAACTCCTGAAGTCATCTCCTCTATTTCTCAAATTCTGTAATTCTATGAAAGTACTGTACAATTTCCCAGTTTGATCTCTTTCTCTCAGCTCATTGTACTCTAGCTCTTGTCTATGGGATCAGTAATGATGGACTTACCCATTTGACCTTGTGGTAAAGTCTGGGAAATGTATTTTCACCTACTTAGTTTTTATAGTCAGGATAGCTAGGCATTGACTTTTGAATTTTTCTAGATTTTACTGAGATTTACTTTGTAATATTTTAGGATATGATATAATTAATATATTATTTACAAATAGTAATATTTAGAGGACCTTGCCTTCAATGTGTATGATAAAGTTAGGAAAGAACCTTATAGATCACTGAGTCCAACTTTCTCATTTTGAAGATGGGGAAATGGAGGCTTAAAGAGGTTAAGTGATGTGCCCACAGTCACAAAACTAGTAAATGTCAGAGGTGGAATTTGAAACTTAGTCTTCTGATTCCAGTTCTTTTTCCATTTTACTGTATTGAATCCCTTTTGTTTGTTTGTTTGGATTCTGCATAGGAATGACACTGGCAAACATTTTGACTGAAGATGTTTCTTTGCTTTATACCTAATTTGATCATTGAACAAAATTATCTCTGTAGTCATATTTGTAAGAAGGTATGCCCACATAAGTTATCAAAATTTGTAGACATGGATTGTGGGTAGCATGGATAGACAGAATCTGAAGCCTGGCCTTGCTCTGTGGAGAAAAGAAGAATGAACAGCTGTGCTACCTGGAGGAGAGGTACAAATAGACCTAGGAGAACTTCGAAGGCTTCTTTTCTCCACTTACCAAGAGAAGTATTGGAATATAAGTATATCTATCTGCCTCCCTCCTAATATCTCTGATCTAAGGATATAAGTCTGGGTTCGGAAGGGAAGTTGTTTCCTGAGTCATTCTGAAAGGTGAAGGCTGTCATAAATTTATACTCACTAGTTCAGCTCCTTCCCATCAAACTGGGAATCAAATTGTTTGCACAAAAGATCATCACAAATAGTGAACAGCTGGTAAGCCCATTTATCCAAGCCAGTGATAAGAAGAAATTTGAAAAATTATGCAGATTATAGCATAGCAAAGTATATACAAGAGGGATTGATTCTTAAGTTGGAAGCAAGATGAGATTTCAGTTCAAAGCAAGGGAGAAAGAATACTCATTCAGAGAAGGGAAATTCTAGCAGCCTCTAGAATTTCTAGCTTTTTTTGCCGCTAGAATTTCTAACAAATACAGATGCTTGATAGTGGCAGCTTCCTCTGAGTGTCTGCCATTACAAAGTCTTTCTCTATTTTCTGAGTATCCTCTTTCCAGCTATCTCTTACCAAAGTGTCTGGAACCAGCTTAGTTTCTTAAGCCGATATGTAGTGTTAGCCTTAACTTTCCACTAATCTGGAATTATTTTCTTCATTATACAAAGCATCACATAAAATGCTCCAGATTTGGGTGAAAGCCTGGTTGCTTATCTTTAACAGGGTCTTGTATAATTTTAACTTACACATGGAGGCACTGTGGTTGAAAAGAGCCCTGAGGAGGGCTATATTTTGAAAATCAATAAACAATAAACACAGTAAACTCAAATCCTCTATACTTCTCAGTCACTTACATATTATAGGAATAGGGTCTGCTATAGAATCACTCAATTTAATCAATAAGAATTTGGTAATGTCATTGATAGAAATACAGTGGTAGAGGGGATTCAAAAGGCAGGGATGGGAATAAAAGGGGTTCATTTTTGGACAGATTAAATTTGAGATGTGTCTGGGACATCTAATTTGAAATGTCTGATAGGTATTTGGTGATATGGGACTGAAACTTAGGGGAGAGGCTAAGGATAGATATATAGATCTATGAGAAATATCTATATATGCATATACATGTATATATTCATATACATATATACACATACATATGCTTGTGTATGCATGCATGCATGTATTTCTCTTTCTAGAGCTATAGGAAGATATTGTTGGGGAAACTTTCTCCACTTAAAATATTTCTGGGACCTAAGAGTTATTAGGCAGCTGTCTGGGGCATTGAAAGATTAAGTAACTTGCTAGGACCCTGCAGTTTACATATTTTAGAGGAGGTACTTGAACCTAGGTTTTTCAGATGCTATATATGTATATATATATATATACATATGTATATATGTACCACATGGAACGATGGAAAAGGCAGTGGATTTAGAATTAGAAGACCTGGGTTCTAATTCTTGGAGCTACTTGCTGTCTTCTACAAATCACTTAACTTCTCTCCACCTCTTTCTTCAGTTGTAAAAGAAGGTGTTTGGACAATATGGTCCCTCAGCATCCCTTTCTGCTCTAAATCTGTGATCCTTTCCCCTATTATATACACGTTTAGTTGCAGTATTCCGATCCATCTTCTGGATTTAGGAAGCAGAATAAGGCATAGAAAGTGAAAAGACTTCTGTGTTATAATCAGTGAATGGAGCAGTTTTATTTCGGACAAGTACTATCCAGCTTCTCCTGTCTTCTTTTTTGACATTGAATAAATAGTTTAGAATGCTTTGTCGCTTTTCTTAAGCCTTTTTTAAAAGAAGGTAGTCTTGTATGTATGTTGTCTGGGGGATGCTGTTCCAAGCTTTTACTGTTGTCTCCTTTGTATTCCCCAAGATGGCAGATGTTGTGGTTTTCCTGTTTCTCTTTTGAGTTGGGGTTAGTAGGGGTGTAAAAGCTTTATGCATGAGAAGGAGGTTGTAGCTCTTACAACAGATCAATGACATTTTGAAAAATTTGCTTCTAAAATTACTTGAGCACACAATTTGAGGCACTGTAATTGGTTTTTACTCCACAGGGGCCTACATGGGGTCCAGGTAATAGTTTATAAAATAAACACAAAGATCAAAGTCGTTTGAAATTCAGACTGATTTTCTATCTTTTTTTTTTTTTAAGGGGGGTAGGGAGGTGAAGAGTGGGGAGGAAAATGAAGGAACCTTTGAAAATACTTTCATTTTAAGACCAGTTCCTGCCAGCAAGGGAAATTTAATCTACTCAGACCACCAAACCATTGACTGTATAGTACATTTATTCATTAAAGTAATCAATCAACAGAAATAGGGCTTTCTTTTATATATATATATATATATATTAAATGACAAAAATGATGAGTTCATAAAAACGTCTAGAAATTTTCACCCCTGCTGTCTCTTTTCTTAGGTCAGCTGTCTGAAATTGTTTTATTCTGTGTGGGATTCCTACTTAGACTGGCTTTCTCCATTTTGTATGTGTGTGAGAGAATGTAGCTCCCCACTATCTCTACCTTCCTGGAGTTCTCTTCCCTTTATCTGTCTTCTCCTCTCCTCCTACCCCCCCAGACTCCAGTCTGGTGAGGAGGTGGGGTAGGCTACCTCACATATCTAAAAGACTTAGGAATTGATATTAAGACAAGAAGCCCAAGGAAACATCAAATACTAGAGGAATCATCCTGCGTGATCTTTAGGATCAAGCACAAAAACATCGACATCCGTGTATTTCGGGTGCTGGTAGGCTGGGCTGTAGCCTGTATGTTAATGCATTCATAGATCAATTCTGGCAACTGCTAGTGTTGCGGTTTGCTCCTGCCTACAAGTGTGTCATGATCTATGCTTATTATCCCTAGTGCAGCCAGCTTTCCTATATTATGAAGAATACTTGCAAGAAAAGAAAGTCACTCATGGCCCTTGCCTATCATAAGTGGATGATAAGAAAAATCAACCAGGCTACTGTCATTTTTTATGTCCTATAAATAATGTAGATGGTTTGCTTAGATTTTTTTTTTTATAGATGGTTGTCATAGAAAAATACCAGCTTTACATTTCAAGTAGAAAGGAAATGTTAATGTGGAACACTGCAAGGATTTGGATGTGTTTGAGAGAATTGAACTGCTATTCATTTGGTCTCTGAGAGGTCAAGTTATTTCTCATTTTAATACTTGAGCTGGAAATTCTCTTTCTGAAATGCTCATACTCTTCCCTTTGGTAATTGAAAATGCTTCTTTAGGATTCAGGAGTCACTGGGCTAGATGGAACCGTGAGAACTCATTTAATCTATTCCCTACCTGCAGACAGGGCCATGCATAAACTATTTTAGATTGATGAGAGTCAATTTCATTCTTTTACATATCCAAGGAACAATTCCGCAATCTGTTTCAGTGTATGACCACACTCATTGGCTTACTCTTTTAGTTCCTCTTTTATAGAAATGCATGCTGGACTTTTGCTAGGAGGAGGAGTGCTGCAAAATGGATAGAATGTTAGATTTAGAATGACTCTGGCAATTCACTTAACTTCTTCAAGCCTTGGTTTCCTCCTCCATACAATGGATTTAATAAATGTCCTTCTTTCACTGGGTTATTGTTATGATGTAAAGCACTTTGCAAATATTTGGTCATTTTTCAGTAGGGTCTGACTCTTAGTGACCCCATTTGGGATTTTCTTGGCAAAGATACTTGAGGGGTTTACCATTTGTTCCTCCAACTCATTTTACAGATAAGGGAACTGAGGCAAATAGGTTTAAATGATTCCCAGAATCCCACAATTAGATTTGAACTCAGGTCTTCCTGACTTTAGGTCTGGCCCTTTGTCCACTGCACCACCTACCTACCCTGTTGCAAAACTTCAATGGCTATATAAATATTAGCAATTATTAATATTATTGTTATACAGAATCTGCCTTTGACACATACTAGCTTTGTGAACAGTGAGAAATCACTTGGTTTTTCTGAGTCTCAGTTTCCTCATCTATAAAATGAGGTTCACATTTCTGTATATGGCTTTTAAGGTTTGCAAAATGCTTTACATTTAATCTTAATTAAACTTTGTGAAATAGATGCTACCCTCATTTTAAAGGTGAGGGAATTACAGGTTAGTTACTTGCCCAAGGTCACGTAGTTATGAGTATTGCAGGAAAGATATGAACCTAAATCTTCCTGCCTCCTGGACCAACTCTACTGTACTGTTCTTATCATCAAAGACTTACCGTGTGATCCTTTCTACAAATACGCTGGACTTGTTAGAACGAGCAGTGTGGTAAAATGAATTAAGTGCTAGACTTGGAGGGACACTGGGCATCACTTAGTGTTCAGCTTCAATTTTCTCATCTGTATCATGGGGATAATGATTGTATTTTCCTTATAGGGCTGTTCTGAGACTCAAGTGAGGTAATATATGAAAGTGATGTATAGACTTTAAAGTGTAATATAAATGTTTACTATCATTGTTATTATTAGCATTCCCACCATCTCCAACATTATGCAAAAGGCTGTGACTGAAAGTGGTGAAAATGTCATCTATATTGCCAGTATAGGTTCTCCACATGCCCCTTACTAATAGTAGTAATAGTAAGGATAATGATTGGCTTGTACACAGTACTTTAAAGCTTGAAAAGCATACAGTGCAATATCTCATAATAACACTTTGAGGTAAATATTGCTGGTTATAATATTCCCATCTATAGGTGAGACTGAGTGAGATTCGCTGAAATACGCATTGTTACACAGTAAGTTTGGGCCTGGTATGTAACATAAATGCCATGAATACAGCTGTAACATCATTATTATGTGTAGCAGTTTCCCTGTACAGAGGCAGTTGGTGGCAAAGTAATAGAGAGCTAGGCCTGGAGTCAAGAAAGCCCAAGTTCAAATCCAGTCTCAGATATTTCTAGCTGTGTTCCTGGGTAAGTCATTTGACCTCTGTTTGCCTCAGTTTTATCAACCATAGCTACTATACTACATAAAATTGTTGTGGGGAGCAAAGGAGATGATATTATTTAGAAAATAAAGGGTTTAGCACAGCACTCAGCATATATTAGGACTATATTAATGCTCTTTCCCTTCCCTTCCTTTCCCCTGAATAAGAAAGCAAGATTTCCTCATTTAGAAATGATTTGAGAATTTTAGACCTTACATTCAAAATGTGTGACCTGCATCCCAGAAGGCACTGCTCTCATCCTAAGGGTGCGCTGGACTTACAAAGACTGAGTTTTGTCCTGTGGAGCTTAACCCCAAAGAGAAGGAATCAGGCTTTTTTTCACTCTCTCTGACTCATGATGATCCCACCCACAATTATTCCAGGAAGACTTTCTCAAATACTGCTTAGCTTCGATTCATATCTAGACAAATTGCTTCTTATAAAAAGTAGTATGAGGCAGTTCTTTATTTCTTCTCCTACAGAAGAAATGTTTGAAACTCAAAAATATCATAAGCTCCCACTGACAAATACTTTAAAACATGAAGTCACTTGTCACTTTTAACATGTTTTCCTGGGATACTTAAGGACTCACAGGAGCCGTGAGGTAAACAGGAAAGAAAAAAACAAAACCCAAACCAAAGACATGTTGATTAGTTATATTTACTCTCCTAGGTAAACTTGAGAAACATGTAGAGCTGCTAATGAGATTCTATTTTTCTTTCAGTCTTCATTATCTGCGCAGAAGATCTTAAGGTCCAGAACCTCAGGCCAATAGAGTCTACATTTAGGTGACTGGTGGTGATCTGAGAATCTTCTCCTCCAAGAAGGGTTCAGTCCAAAAGCACATACTGTTGCCGGTCAGCGCTCAGAAAGTCCCGAGCTCATAGGGCTAGAAATATTCATATCAGGATTAGTATTTGGTCACCTCGATACTTAAGGAAAGATTCATAAAGTACATGCACTCATTGCTATCAATCAATCAGTCAAATATAAAAAAAATTTATCAAAATATCTATTGAGTTGGGCTCTGTGCTAAGCAGGGGATATAGAGAAAGACAAAAGATAGTTCCTGCTTTCAAAGAGTTCATAGTCTAATAGGGAAACAACATGCAAGCATGATATGTACAAACAAGATATATCTATATCCATGTATCACACACATATCTATATAATCCACCCATCCATATATACACAGAACTTACTTATCTATTTCTATCTCTATCTCTGTATTTATCTGATAAATTGGGTTAAGGGGAACTAGGAAGGACTTCTTGCAGAAGGTTGGGGGGTAGGATGGGGGGCATGGGGACTTTAAGATCTGAGACTTGAAGGAAGCCAGGGAAGCTAGGATGCAGAAATGAGTTGGGAGAAAATTCTAGGCATGGTGAGGGGGACAGCTAGTGAAAATGCACCAAGTTGGGTAATGGAGTGTCTTGTATGAGGAATGATAAGGAGGCCAGTGTCACTGGACTGCAGGGATGAATAAATTATAAGAAGACTGGAAAGGTAGGAAGGGGCCAGTTGTGAAGGGATTTGAACTCAAACAGAGAATTTTATGTTTGAACCTGGACATAACAGATAGCCACGGGATTTCTTGAATAGCGGGATAATATGGCCAGACCTGCACTTAAAGAAACCAGCACAACTGATCAATACATCAGATAAATCTGAAAAGATAAGTAATATACCACACTTATTGACCTTTTACCTCTGGACAAGGAAGTCTTATATCTCTTCTTTGGGACCATTTTGAGACATTCAATTTCAACTGTTTTGTGGTTGATGTGTTTCCATTTATAGTGTTGTAATCACCGGGCTTATTGTTTTCTTGGCCCTGCTTACTTCATTCCATATCAGTTCAAGTAAATCTTCCCATGGCTTTCTATATTTATTATATGCATAATTTCTTATAGCATGGTGATATCTTCATGTACCACAATTTGTTTAGCCATTCCCCAATTTATAGGCTCCTACTTTGCTTCCATTTCTTAACATAAACCATATTACTATAAAATTTTTTGTTGGAACGTTACATGTACTTTCAGATTTATTTGATGTATTGATCAGTTTTGTTGGTTTCTTTCCTTTTATTCCTTAAAAAATATTTTCATATGAGATGGCTTTCTGGGAGGGGGAGGCATATGGGGGAAATTTAGGTTATATGAAAAAAAGATCAATAAAATTTCATTTTTAAAAAAGTAACCTCAACATTAAACAATTAAACCCTACAAAAATGAGATAATCGAAAATGTTTTGTTCATCTATTTTAACCTAAAAATCACTCTGTCTTAATCTTCCATTTTAAAATATAAATTGCTATATTTGTAACAGTATAGTACACTTAAAAACAGTACAGTGCTAGGGAAAGAGAACTGGATTTGAAGTTAAGAAACTCTGTGTCTGTACTTACCTCCCACTCTAATAAGTGGCCTGACTTTGGGAAAATTACTCTTCTGAGCATGAGTTTCCTCAGTTCTAAAAATAGAGATAATATTTGTATCCTTCTCCTTTTCTCTCTCTCTGGCATTGTTGTAGGGAAAGTGGTTTGTAAATCTGAAAATGCTAGCCTTCGAGTCTATCTGAATCCCAGCTTCCCGGAATCCTAGAATTTGAATGTAGAAACGACCTCAGGGGCCATCTAGTTATATGACACCCCATGCAAGCAAGTAGTCATCCAGCCTTTGCTTGAAGACCTTCAAGGAGGGGAGCCCATTAGCTCTGAAGGTAGCTCGTTCCACTTCTGAACAGGTTCAGCTGTCAGGAAGTTTCCCCTGACATCCAGCCTAAATCTGTCCGTTTGCAGGTTCTCCTCATTGCTCCTAGTTTAGCCCTCTGTGGCCAAGCCCTCTGTGGTCCGCATGACAGCCATTCATATGCTTGAAAGACAGCTGTCATTTCCCACCTGAGGTCTCCTTATCCCCAGGCTAAATCCTAGATGATAAAAAATGAGGCTAGTAAGCCTGAGAAAATAGCCTCTGATTATTTTTTGATATTCATATGAAGACTTAGGCTGATTTTAGGTACTAGAATCTAAACTGACCATAATTTATTTTTCCTCCGTTATTTTATGACTACTACTACTTTTAATATCTCACTCTGTATTAACCCTCCCACCAAAGGGATGGGGAGAGGAAGCAAAAGAAGATGAAAGAAATCAATTTTCAGGTGAAAGGTAGAAATTCTATAGATAGAATAAGTTAGTTTAATTTTTGTTATAAATTTTGAGATATGAAAATGAAAATCATTTTATTCCACAAGTGAAGTAAATCACAACTGGGTAAGATTTTTTTTTTTAAGGCACAATCAGTCAATACAATAAACTCTCAAGTAGTAAGGGCCTTCTCAGAATTTGAAGCACTCTTTTTTGAGCCTAGTTAGGACCAGTAGTCAGCTATGGATAATATGAATTCTAGTTGAATTCAAATCTGATCTCAGATACTATCTAGCTGTGTCACCATGGGCAAATTTGGCTCAGTTTCCTCATCTGCAAAATAGGGACATAGCACTTACTTCATCTCAGGACCAAATGAGAAACAGCATTTTTAAGCCTTAAAGGAGGGGTGGAACTTCCAGGCTTGAGGCCACATGTGTCCCTCCAGGTCCTCAAGTGCAGCCTTTGACCGAATCCAAACTTCATAGAATAAATCCTTCTGTTATCAATTTTAATAATAAATATTTTAATATCAATGAACATATTATTTTATAAGAATAACTTAACAGTAAATATGGTAAATAAATAATAAAGCTTTAAAGATAAAAGCATTTGTTCTGTGAAGTTTTGATTCCTTCAAAGGGCCACACTTGAGGACCTAGAGGGCCACGTGTGGCTTTGAGGCTGCAGGTTGCCCACCCCTGCCTTAAAGTGCTACCTAAATGGTAGCTATTACTGTCATTATTAGCAGTAGAGAAGCACAATTCTGAATATGTAGGCATTCTGTAAATGTTTATTGACTCAGTAGCAGCTGATTCAGCGTAGATTATATATACATAGCAATTGTCAATGGGAATGGCGTAAGGAATGGAAATCCAAAGCAATCTTTATCTAATATTTTCAAGAACTGCACCCCCAATCAGAAAAATGAATTTATGTATTTTATTTTCTTTTACTTCCTATGCCTCTCCCTTTGGTGGAGTTTTGTGATAAAAAAGTGAGATGTACTGAAATATAATCATAGAGCAAAAGAAAAGCATAGAAGCATAGACTTAAGGCTGGAACGAACCTCAGAGTTCATCTAGTCAACCCCCAATTTAAAAGATGAAATTGAAGCTCGGACAAGTTGAGTCATTTGTCCAGGGCTACTCAAGCCAGGAAGTAGCAGAGTTGGGATTTAACGACAGCTCTTCTGACTCAAAGTTCAGCATTCTTTCTGCTATATCATGATATCTAAAAACTGGGCTACAAAATGTCCAGTCTGCAATAAAAGCCACTGAGGCAGAGCTCTGAGTCAATAACCATTTATTAAAGGGACTTAGCCCACTTTAATAAATGGGACCTCAGATCTTCTTCATGATCTGAGATGCCCTCTTTCTCTAGGGACTTGGTTTTATAGTGCTTGATACCCAGAAGATACAGAAGAGGCAGAGTAAAATACAGAATCTCTTTGATTGATAGACTTATACCTTGACCCTCCAAAAGGGCCAGAGATGATGCTTCTGCATGGGTAGTCACAGGATGGGCAAGGCAAGGGTCATCTTCACCAAGTGGTGATAGGATGGACACCTGCTCATATTAGGCAAGAGAGGGTGAAGACAGAGTAGGGGCAACAAAAATAGTGCATGAACTTTCTATATCATTAAATCATCTGCATGTAGGGCTTGGTCATTATGATTAGGCAAAAAAGGGTGGAGGTTTGAAGGTCCTCTTACCCACACTGGCCTTGGTCACTTACTTATGTCAAAAGAGTGGAGGTCCTGTAGTTAGTATTCCTTAGTTAACAAACAAGTGACTTGTATACCTTGTAGTTTAGCATTCTTCTGGGGCCTAATATAAAAGAGAATGTATGGTATCTAAGTATCTCTACATATAAGATAACAAAGTATGTACTAATATTAATTGGTTAAACTAACTAAATGTATATTAATTAATGAGTATAACAAAAATAATCACTGCCCCTGTGGAATCACATTAAATTGAATAATACTGATTGGAATAAAATAGGGGGAAAATCAAAATCATTTCACACAAAACTAAATGCTTGGTCGGTTTAAATTTTAAAGGAAAATTCTATGTAAAAGGACCATCTTCCTTACCTTCAGTCTCTAAAAAAAAGCACTTTCCGTTAGTCCTTGGAGAGTCCTTTTTTCATCCACCTCTGAAACCTGTAGGGGCTGCTTGAGAATAGAAAGACTGATTTTCATGGAAAAATTTCTATGAAGGCTCTTTCTAAATCGAGAGTTTATTATATTGATAGATATCATATGTGTGTGTATATGCATTTTAAATTAAACATCAATCATCCAACTCAGTAAACATTTATTATGAATAGCACTGTGTTAAGCACTGGAGATACAATTAATAAAAAGAAAGACAGTCTTTGCTCTCACGGACCTTATAATCTAAAGGGAGAGATAATACACAAAAATAGTCAGGAAATCAGAGTGGGACGGTTACCTGTAGGTATATTGTTCCTTGAAGTTGAAACCAGATAGTGCAATAAGTGCAGAGTGAAGTGAACTGAGAGTCCAATTTCTATTATACAGTAAGGCATTGGAAGGAGTTTGATACTCCTGTCTCCAGCCCTCCAAACAGAGGAAAGAGGAGGTTTAGGGAGGTGATGTCTATCCAGGCTTGAGTTAGAAACATGGTGGTGAGTTTAGAAGTGACATCATGTCTAAGTTTGGTTTTTAGTTTTTACTTGTGAAGGAAAATGATTTTTAATTTTCACAATTACAATTTAAAGCAAACATAAAAGTCCTTTGTCTCTTCCACTGGTAGCAAAGGATTTGGACAGCCACAAATTAGTTGTCATCCTTAAATTAATTGATATTAAACTTATATGTTAATACAGGTAGTGCAGCGGATAGAGTGCTTGGCCTAGAGTCAGGAACACCTGAGTTCAAATTTGACTTCAGATATCTACTAACTATGGGATACAGGGCAAGTCACTTAACTTTGTCTCAGTTTCTTCATCTGTAAAATGAACTGGAGAAGGAAATGGAAAACCATTCTAGAATCTTTACTAAGAAAACCTCAAATGGGGTCATGAAGAGTCAACCGTGACTGAAACAACTGAACAACAACATTTCTAAGTCTTTAACACTTTCAAACTTTACTGCAGCCTGCCCTTTATATTTACTAATTTAACATCCTTATTCTTCTCTCTGCTGTACATATAATAAGGTTACCATATGCCAAAGTTTTATTCAAAAATGGGAATCACTCTAAATATACAATAAAAGAAGCATGTAAAGAAAACATGAATTTGATTTCTTTATGACCACTGCTGCTTTTTATTTTTGGTGTGGTTCAGTTTCTTAAATTCTTAAGTTCTGATAATTTGCATGGTTGCATTAATATTCACATGGAACCATTTAGAGTCATTGCAGAGCTATAGACTTTCAGGCTAATAAGGGATCTCATAGGTTGTCTAGTACTTCAGGCACTTGAGCAGGAATAACCTCTGAAATATCTCTGACTAGCAGACATGCAATTTCTGTTTGGAGACCTCCACAGAGGCACCCATTCTACTTTTAGACAACTCCAATTCTTAGGACATTTTCTCTTGCAACTAACTACCTTAAATCTAGCTCTCTTCAGTTTCTACTGAATTTTTTTTATTTTGACTGACAAAATTTTAGATATAATCTGACCACAGCTGAGCACGGTAGAACTATTATCTCTCCCATTCTCAGCCCGATGTTTCCATTAATACAGTGTAAAATATTATTAGCAGTTTTGACCATCATATTACACTGCTCACTCATATCTAGTTTTATGATGTGCTCAATCCTCTGAGGACTTTTCTCATGAACTGCTGCTAAGCCATATCTCCTCACATGCTAAACCGGTGGAGTTAATTTTTTGAACACAAATGTAGAACTTTCCATTTATTACTTGTCAATTCATCTCACTAGATTTAACCCATTGTTCTAGCCATCACATCTTTTTCAATCCCAGTCCTATCAGCCAACTTGATAACTATTTCCAACTTCATGTCATCTGTGAATATCAATCACTGATAAAAATGCCATGTAGTGTTAATTGATAAAATATTTAACAGGTCAGGGCAGAGGACATTCCATTAGGGACCATGCAAGTTGATTTGCTTCATTACTCATCACCCTTTGGGTCTTTAGATTATTTAACCAGTACTGAATCCACCTTCTAAGACAGTCATCTAGTTCAGGGCTTCTTAAACTTTTTCTCTTACAACTTTTTTGGCTCTTCTTAAACTGTGAGTCATGACCCCATATAGTTTAAGAAGTGCTGAAGTTCATATATTTTTAAAAAATTAATTTATTTTTAGTTTCCAACATGAAGTTCCAAAAGATTTTGAGTTCTAAATTTTCTCCCCCTCCCTCCCCTCCCTCCCCTTCCTTCTCCTCAAGACAGCGTGCAATCTGATATGGGCTCATATACATTCATATTAAACATATTTTTACATTAGTCATGTTGTAAAGAAGAATTAAAACCAAATGAGAGGAACCACGAGAAAGAAGAAACAAAAAAACAGTATAATAGAGCAAATAGTATGCTTCGATCTGCATTCAGACTCCAAAGTTCTTTCTCTGGATGTGGACAGCATTTTCTAGCATTTGTAGTTGTCTTAGGTCCTTGCTTTACTGAGAAGAGCTGAGTCCATCAAAGTTAGTCATCGTACAATGTTGCTATTACTGTGTACACGGTTCTCCTGGTTCTGCTCATGAAGTTCACATCTTTCCATACCGTCCACAAAAGCATCATGAAAGACTTTGTAAACTGTTTTACTTGTAAATTCAAGCTTATGTTCTAGCTATAACCTGTGAATCCACAAAATGCTCTAAGTTTTTAATATGGTATTAAATCTCTTCAGTGAATTGAAATTCATTCATGAGACATGGAATCCATGAATTCCATTTAGTCTTACTATACCTAAAACCTTTTGAAAGTTTATATTGCAATAAAACATTAGGGACTTCATTTCCCAGAACTGCTTCTAAGTTTACATTTACAAGTGGTAAGCATTCTATTCTCATATGTGCAAATTTAAAGAAAACATTGAAGCCATTTTGGAAATTTGACCCAGAGGCAGAGTTTAGAAAAAAAAATATCCTTTTCTTAGTTCACCATTAACTGTGTGGTTTTTAATTTTAACCATGGAATATGGTTTTTCCCATGGTTACCTCAGAGGCATCTTATTAGCATAAAGCTTAGTGTGGGAAAAGAGAACATTGACCTGATCAGCTTAATAATAAATCATATTTATATAACACTTTGGAGTTTACCAAAGTTTTCTTCACAATAGCTGGTAAGCAGATAGTGCAAGTACTGTTATCCTTATTTTACAGAATGGGAAACTGAGAAACAGAGAGTTTAAGTGACTTGGTACAGTATCTAGCACTTGATAAATATTAATTGATTGATTTATTAGCCGGGGTCACACGTTAAGTGTTAGAGCCAGGTTTGGAACCCAACCAATGTCTCTGGATTCTAAATCTATTAATTCTTTACATCATGTTGCTTTTTTCGACTGTACAGTTCCACACATTCTCTCTTTTTTGTTTGTTTTTTTTGAGAGGCAGTGGGAATTTAGTGACTTGCTTATCATCATACAGCTAGTAAGAGCATACATTCTCTATAGTGATGATTAAAAAGGTTAGAGATATGTAGTTTCTGGGTAATTTAATAATTTTATTGATAAAGTCAGCAAGTTATGAATAAAAGGATAGTCATTTGGCTGTCTCTCTGTTCCACCTCTTTCATGAAGCCTTCCTTGAAGATTCCAGCCTGTATTTCCATCTGCTCTAGGGTTGGCTAGCATTTATATTTGGAGTGACTGTTCAGCATTTAACTATATACACTCTCAAATTGTTTTCTAATTAGTTTTTGTGTGCTAATCTCAGTTCCCCAACTGGTCTGAAAGATTCTCCAGGAATGCATGTTTTTTATACTTGTTCTATATCCCCAGCACAGTACTCCCCAAAGTACAGAGTGCATATCAGGCATTCTATCAGTGTTTATCAATGGAATGAGAAAAAAAAAGGAGTGGGAAATAAAAAAAAAAACTGCAATTGTCTTTTAGTTAAGAGGCCTCAGTCTATTTCATCTCACATAAAGGACTGCAACTTCCTTCTTCCAGATACTTTCTCTATGTACATAGCAGTTGGTAGAATTTATGTTTTCTTTCTAGGAGAAATTTTCTAGGAGAATTTCTAGAGAAATTCTAGGAGAATTTATGTAACTTCCTAGGAGATAAATGACGCCGGTGTGTCAGAAAGCTCAGCTTTTTTTCCTACATACCACATTACCTTTCTGACACACTGGCGTCATTTATCTGCTAGAAACTTGTATACATAATTCTACCAGCTCCCCAATGAGGGTGAGGGGTGGTGGTGGGAGAAACCCACCACATTCCTTGTAACAAATATACGTAGTCACAAATATAAAAATGCCCCACATTAGTCATATCTAAAAATGTATGTTATGTTTTGAGTATGAGTCCATTACCTCTCTGTTGGGAGGTAGGTAGCGTGATTCTTCATTGATCCTCTTGAATAGTTATGCATCCATGTCTTACGACTTTGGACAAGCCATTTAAGGTTTTCCACAGTCTGGATCCAACTTCCCTTCTAGACTTATTTCACTCTAATCTACTTCGCACACTCTTTATTCTAACCAACTGGTAATGCAAGCTCATTCATTATATTTTGATTGTATCTTGTGTCTATCATCTGATCTGGAGTGGGGATGGAGATAGAACCCCCACATCCTTTATATACATATAGTCATATTTTAGACTTTTTTTGGTTCTTCTGATTTTACTGTGTCAATTCGTATAAATCTTGCCCTATTTCTTCATACCATTCACAGTCAAAATTTCTTAAAGATTGGATTGTTTTTCCATCTCTGTATCCACGGATGCCCCAGACAGTGTAGTGAATGAATAAAAATGCATGCACAGCCTCTATGACCTTCAGTTTCATCACCTTTAAAATGGGGCTAGTAATAACTCGTTCTACTTGCCTCCCAGAAGTGTTGTGAGGAAAGTGAATTGTAAACTGCAGAAGCATGCAGTCTGTGGTGCAAATCATGTAGCGAACAGTTAGAAAATAGCTCATTTTGATCAGCTGTTTTTCCAGGCTGTTTTCTGCCAACTGACCAGCTGAGGTCACTATGGGACTGTGAATAGGAGACTTTCTCTTCTCCCAGAATTCAGAAAACCAGAACGTTGATGTTAGAGAAGAGGAAATGATCCTCTCCCTTCCAGCTCCCCCTGCCCTGTATAGTTTATAAAATTGAGCACTAACTGACAGATATAATTTTGATGGAGATTTACCTGTAGGCAAGACTGCAATCAAACCCATACTGTTAAGGAGAGGGTGAGTGAGATAATGAATATGATTGTCTGAGCTTAGCAAAAGAATGAAGTCAAGCTAATAATACATCAATTTCCTCTTTTTTTTCTGCTCTGATGTGCCCTCATTTCTATCTTGTTATATACATGCTAATTCCAGGTGATAAAGGACTGATTAATCTTTTAGTGGATTATCCAGATCTCTGATTTTTCCTCTTCCTTTCCCCTACCTATTTTTTGTCTATTTTAACTATTTGTTACAGTTTCTACCAAAGGAAAAGCAGGGCTCAAATCTGTCAGGTGACTCCCTTTAGCTTCTTCAACTTCAAAAGAGCTGTTGTTTCATCCACTGACATACCTAAGTCCTCAATACTTTAGTAGTCTATTTCCTGAGCTGCCATGGCATCAAACAAATGAATTAATGAATAAACAAAGAATCAGATGATTGAATGAATTGATGAAAACAATTTTTTAAAAATCATGACCTAGTAGCTATGTCTCTGGTGATAGGCTTTTCCAAGCTGAGCTAGGATAGCCCACTGAGGACATTTCATTTCTGATCTTTTACTCCAAAGTTTTTCCACTCACGATGACCTTCAGGAACTTTTTCTTTGTTGGATTAGTCACTGAGAATCCAGAATCACCTTTATGTATTGAATGAAGCTTTGGAATAGGACTTTGGTGGAGGTCCTATATAAGTGGAGATAGGGTAGCATAGTGGAACAGGCTGAGTTTAAATTATTTACTGTTGGTGTGACCTTGGGCAAGATAATTAACTTCTAAGGTCTAAAGGTCTGCAACTTTAAAATGATAGGTATGGACGAAATGATCCCTATCTATTCTAAATCTGTGATCCATTTTTAGAAACTGAAAAAAACAATTTGATAGGGGAGAAGGTTGAAGTTAATACCTAAACAGAGATTTGGGAATTATCCATAGATTTAGTAAATTGCAGTCAGATTTCAAGCCCTCACAGCACTGAGCAAGTCTTATGGGTCAGAACAGAAATGTTTGCTGACAGCATGAGGGGCAAAGCTAGCACATTTAGTGCTAACAGCAACAACTTCAACCTGGGATGCTCAAGGCAGTTCATAATTTACTGTATTGTACAGTCCTGGCCCATAATTGAAGGGCGACTGCCCCCGTGTCCAGCGTTTCTAATGGTAAGTGCATTCACATAATGTCATTCAAGTCACAGTTACTTTTCCAATAAATGAACCCTCTTTCCCCTGAGTTCTTGTCCTCTAGCCTCAGCTTGTTAAGGAAAAAGGAAGACAAGGAAGCTTACCTTATCTTGTGAATAGGTCCCCGAGGGTTTGGTTCTGTCTTAATGAAGTACACAGCATGCACATCATTCTGTTAGGGTTTGATTGACACACAGCCTAGGACTGGGCAATGAGGCTGTAACATAAAAATGTGATAGCAAGTGCCTAAAGACTCAGCTCTGTCTGAAGGGAGGATATGTTTGGACTTTAGAAGACTCATCTGTCTTCCCACAGGTCCAAGATACATGGGAGGAGAGATAGAAAACCCAGGTCAGTAATGAGCAGCATAAGGTAAAAACTAAAGATGTTGAGCTAGAAGACATCCTTGCATACATTATAGCTATATATTGCCTAACTGTACATCATTGCCACAAAAAATTCAGATTTGACTATATCCAGTGAGGTACTAGACTCATTATTTCACAGATAGAGGGGAACTCTCTCTGCTAATGCAAGATGGCCCC
Source organism: Notamacropus eugenii (assembly GCF_028372415.1). Classification (NCBI taxonomy): domain Eukaryota; kingdom Metazoa; phylum Chordata; class Mammalia; order Diprotodontia; family Macropodidae; genus Notamacropus; species Notamacropus eugenii. Next base: position 178,767,565 of record NC_092875.1, read on the forward strand.
TTTTCTGTAACTTATAGTCTTAGAGATTCATCTGGAGTGGGACAGATGCCATCCCTCCCCCTGCTCCGATAAAGAACAAATGAAAGAGCACCCAGGGAAAACTCTGTGAACACAGACAGGTCATATGGTGCAGGAGAAAGAACTGGATGTGAAATTGGAGCATCGTCAGACTTCAAGGCCTTGTCATGATGCTACTGACTATCTGTGAGACTTTGGTCGTTACTTAAACATTAGGAGGTTGAACTAGAGGATCATTTAGGTTCTTTTTAGCTTTGAGTTCTGTGATTCACAAAGGTTAAGAGGCATATTATTGGGAATTCCTGAAGGAACAAAAAGGATGCAGAGGGAGTAAAATGGAAAAAGTGTGAAATTAAATATCATAAGAAGCAGTCCCTGGATCCTGTTTTCCTCACTGGTTTCTGTCCCTTTCCTCTATAACCATCAATAAAAGATACTGGAATGGAGATGTTGGACAAACTCTTTATCCATAATTTTAAACCCCACTGAAGAAAACGTTTGGTGCTTAGTGACCTGGTTTACCCAACTCTAATTACTTTGGAAAATTATTTAGAAATCAGTAGTTCTTTCATGAACAGTACTTGCTCTTGGCAAAATTAGGAAGGAGTTGGTTTGTTGTCTGCCTTTCAGACTTCCTCTTGAACTTTTCCTCTCTTATGGCTGCTCCCTCTACATAAAACCGGCACTTAGTGACTTCACATCTCTTCCCCTTCTCCTATTAAAACCTGCCTTCAGGAAGTGATCAAACACTTCTATTCCTAAATAGATGACTTCCTCAGCGTTGTTGAGTTTTGTTGTTGTTTTGTTTTGATTTTTTTTTTCATTTTCACTGGGATAAAGTAATACACTTCTCATTTTGCTATTTAAAGCTCTTCACAATGTACTTTTGTAAGCTTCTTATATATTACTCTCCTTCACACAGTTTATATGGTCTAGGCAAATTGGCTTTCTTGTTCTCCCTAGAATATACTCCTTTTTCACTTCTGCCTCTTAAAATTCCCAGATTCCTTCAAAGCTCAGCTCAAATGCCCCATTTCCTAATTCTCCCAGTTTCTTCAGCTGCCCAAATTCCCTTGTCTTTATTTTTGTATACATTTTATTTACTTGTTTATATTTGTATGTAACGGGGATTGACCAGTTAGGACTCAGTCTTGGGAGAATGCACAGGGGACCCAATGTGGATGGTTAGTGACCTGCTTGTGCATGTTCTTAATGGTAGGAATGGGGAGGCCTGGCTGTCCTCTTCTGAAAATAGGTATTCCATGACTTATTCCTTCCCACTTTCTGTGAAAGTGAAGACAAGGTCCTTTGGTTGGCAGCTGAGCTGAACCTGAGAATGCCTATTCAAACTCCAACAGAAATAAATTACTCTTTCCCTGTAAGGTTTAAGGATAACTCTCCAACTATCTGATGGGGGAATGACTGTTCTGACAGGGAAGCAGGTGGCCTCCTGGGCAAGCCTTTGTGTGGGTAGGTTTGCCTTGTTTGGGTCTTCTTTCCTTGCCACAGGACAGAAGGAGATCACGTTTCTTATTCAGGGCCTTTTGTATCCTCTCTTAGTTCTGGTGCAGCAAGCTAACCAAAAGGCCTTTCTTTATGTCACAGTAAACAACAAACATTTAGAGAATACCTGTGTGTGCCCTGAATTGGAGAGCCTGAAATGGTCCCTTCACTCCAAATCATTGAGTACTTCCAGGAGGGGGCTCACCAACACCCACATATGAGGTCTGGTGCAGGTATTTTATCCAGACAGATGGCTCTGGAGGAGAAGTGAGGCTGGTGACCTGCACAACCCTCCCTCACTCAACACAAAGTTAAGTGCAAGTCATGTCATCATTTCTCGGATGGCATGGTCCTCTTCGAAATGAAGGATGAACACAAACTGCGAGTAGACTAAGCTCCCACAATGGGGACCCAGCTAGCTGGGTAGAACAACTCATCTTATCTCTCAACCTCTCCCATTGCTTCTCCCCTCCAAAAGAAGGTAAATTTTGATGGCCAGATGCTGCCCAGCTAACTTGGGGTTTACTGGCTAGACTTCTATCTTTCTTTCTCTTTCTCCTTCCTTTTCTTCCTTCCTTCCTTCCTTCCTTCCTTCCTTCCTTCCTTCCTTCCTTCCTTCCTTCCTTCTTTCTTCCCTCCCTCCCTCCCTCCCTTCCTTCCTTCCTTCCTTCCTTCCTTCCTTCCTTCCTTCCTTCCTTCCTTCCTTCCTTCCTTCCTTCCTTCTTCCTTCCTTCCTTCCTTCCCTGTTTTTGGATCCTCCAGGTTTAGAGTGAGTGTCAGTAGTAACTGTTTTCTCTTTGAAACAACAACAACCATGAGGCTCCTGCCCCTCCCAGCATGATTTGTTTATCTATTTATTTTTTTCTTTTCTATTTAAAGCAGCCATCCCCTGACTATTTTTTCAAGAGGTCTGTTCACTGAATGGGCATTTCCTCACTTTAAGTGAGTACCTGAAAAAGCCTTAGCCTCAAAGGCCGAGGTCTCCCATTGCATCCTGGGCTGTCTCTTGTCATCCTGATGAATATGTAGTCACTGGATCCAGATGACTCAGGAGGAGAAAGCGAGGCTGATGACCTTGCACAGCCATCCCTCACTCAAAGCAAAGACAAGTACAAGTCATGTCATCATTTCTCTGATGTCATGGTCCTCTTCAAAAACAAAGGATGAACACAACAACATGTGAGGCATTACAGGACTCTGCTATCTCCCTCTCTAGAATGTAAGCTTCTTGGGAGTATAGATGATTTCATTTTTGTCTTTGTATCTCCAGTGATTGGCCCATAATAGGTGTTTATAAATCTTTGTGGATTGATCAGTTGTTTGAATCCCAGAACCATCCTCTGAACAGTAGGATTTCAGTCATTAGCCATGGGGTAGGGAAGATTTTGTGTGTGTGTGTGTGTGTGTGTGTGTGTGTGTGTGTGGTTTTTGAGCCTTGGAAATCTAACTACTTAGATAGTTGCTTTTGTTTTAGTATATAAACATAATCACTCTCATTATGACAAGCTTTACCCTGTTCAAGAGGAAGTATACTTAATTTCATTTCACTTCTGTAAATGATTGTGTAATACTTAATCCCTCTCCAACTTCAGCACATTTTTAGGGACAAGTCACACCCTTTTCTTCCATAGCTGGGCACAGTGGAGGCCCTGCTATCTGTTGAGTTCCAGGAAATGATATATTATGCATTACAACTTGCAATGCTACTCTCTCCTTACTCTCCCTCATTTCCCATTTTTAAACATGTAATAGATGATAAGATGATCTCTGTGTGTTAGGATACGAAGCTGCATTTTTAAAGCCTCACCCTGCTAACAATAAAGAGAGATTTATAACACATTTTCTCATATTTCATTTATGCCCAGTCTTATTCCTATTATCATGTACTGTAATTCATTTTATTTAAGTGAAAAATATTGCTATTTCATAGATGCAAACATAAAGGAGATTTTTCTAATTTAAAAGAATTTTCTCTATCTCTTTCTCATTTTTTTTATTGGATGTTCACACCAGTCTGCATGATTCTAGCCACCAGGCAATGTCTGCCACGCAGAGAGAAGAACAGTGACTTATATTTATGTTACAGCACAGACTTGGTTAGTATTGTCTGCACAACTGTGTGTTTGTCACGAGGTGAGCCAAATGTGATGTGAGGTTTGGGGAGAGAACGTACTGCACGTGAACTACCACCAAATACAATTACTTTAAATTTAACCAGAAGTATAATCAATAAAAATATCAGCATTAAATTTGCTGCGTACTCTTGTCTTGTAAGGCGGCTGCCTCCTTTCCCTGGTTCTGCTTTTCCGATGTCTGCTATCATCCAGAGTGGTAGGCAGTCTCCCATAGTGCTGTTTGTGGCTCCAGGCTTTAGCCCTTGCTTTTGGAGAACTTAGAATTTACAAGTGAGTTATATGCATGTGTGGCCCTTTATTTCACTCACAGCCTGGTGCATTGGGAAGAGGGTTGAATTTGAGGTCAGACTTGGGTTTGAAATCTCCTCCCTGCCGTTTACTAGTTCTGTGACCTTGGGTAAGTCACATGTTTTTCTGGACCTCAGTTTCTTTATCTTTACAATGAAGGGATTGGTTTGGACAGTTTCTTCCAACTCTAAATCTACTATTAAAAGAAGATGAGTGTGGGGAAGAAATACCGCCCTTCTCTAGCACCAGTAGGTGCTTTAATAAATATTTATATTCTTAAATTTTAAGTGAAAGGGCCAAGAGATTGTGTTGGTGTGCTAGCAAATGTTTAACAACCATCTTCCTACAAAAAATACATTGCAAAATAGACTTTTAAGTTTAATCTGCGTTACTAACATTGTCCTCTTCATTTTCGTGCCTAGGCAATTAGTAAAACAATAAAATCAAGCCTTGATTTGTAGTATTTGCTGATTTCTGAGGTATAAGTGGTTGCACTGAACATTTAACAATAGACTTCCAGAACCAGTTTGATCTGACTTTAGCATTCCTGGAAGAAGGGTTCCAGATTTTTCCATTACTCTGAAACTCAAGGGTGGCTTCTTTGGAGTAAATTGCAACAGCCTTAACTCTGAACTGAGAGTATCATTAATATAGAATTCAGATATCCTCTCACAGAGTACTGATCACATTTCAAAGCTTCCACATGTTTCATTGTGTATTATAGTCCTTGTATATGTAATTTCCTGTATCATTAAACTCATTGTTTGGATAGTCATATGGTATTTGGACAGACTTGCTAGAATTGTCCAATGAGAATGATAGCCATTCGTGGTGACATAAGGGAATGCTATAGTAATAGCTCTCATGTATATAATGTTTTAAGATTTCAAAGAGTTTAATAAACTTTATTTCATCTAAAGCTCACCACAAACCTCTGAAGTAAATGCTGTAATCCTCTACCAGAGGATATTTATTATTTCTACCACTATGACATTGGAAAGATTGTTGGGCTTGGACTTGGAGAGACCTGAGTTCAAATACTGCCTTCGACACCAGTTCTGTGACCAGGGGCAAGTCACTTTACTTCTCTGATCATTAGCTTCCTCATCTGTAAAATGGAAATGATAATTGTTGTGTAGGAGCTTGTACACTCCTTCAGGGCAGGGGCTGTCTTTTTTCCTTTTTTTTGTATTTCCTGTGATTAGGACAATGCCTAGAACATAGTAGGTTCTTAATAAATGTTTATCAATTGATAAGCTTCTGGTAAGGATCAAATGAGATAATGTATATAATGCACTTTGTAGACCACAAAGCACTATAGATTGTCTATATGTCATTTTCTAGTTTGAGTATACTTTTTGAGGAGTTTGGGTTCTTCCCTATAGGGGAAGGTGCTCCTCTGGTCTCCACAAGGAAAATTTTCTCTTAAGTCTAATTCTGTAGGTATGAACATATCATTGCTTCAATAAAATCTCATTTTCATGGAATGGATTAGAATCCAAAGTCATTCTGCCAAATTAGATTTTCTGGAAAAAAAAATCAGAAGTTGGCAATTTACACTTAAAGTTTTATTGAAAAAATACTCTTCAGTTTGACAAATAATGGGAGATAATGTCATTGTCCCTCCTTTTAAATGAATTAGGACATACAAAAACTCTAAGCAATGAAATAAAAGGCTCATAAACAGCATTCATGTATCTTTTTACTAGGGAGTCATCTTTATTCTGTAACACAAACCATTGCCATTAAAATGATGCTCTGTCCAAATGGGATTTTACCCTTTATTGGTTTTCCAGATAGGAGCAGGGATATGGGACACAGGATCTGAGAGCTGTGCCCAGTCAAGTTCTATGTAGGAACAGATCTTCTGACAGTGATCACAATGGAAAAAAATCTGAGGAAGATGAGGAAATCAAAGCACAAGGAGAGTACAGTCTAGTCAGTGCAACACATTTATTTATTAAATGTCTATACATAGTATGTGCAAGTCCTGGGCTACATGCTGGGGTTCCAGAGGTAAAGGTCAACCAATGACACAGGAGATCAAGTGCCTTAGACTTCTTCAAAATCTCTGCACCTGCCCGTCTTATCTGTCAACTGTCCCCCTCCCCTTTTTCAGCTTCCTATCTCAGTCCTCATTAAGCACAGCAGGAGATGAGCTAACTGATTCCCCCTTGCAGAAGAATTAACTTGTTACATTCCAGTAAATGAATAATTAGTTTGTGGTGAGATTTAGCAGCTGGATAGTTTGCCATAAGATGTTGATTATTTGCTGGTCATGCTCCGGGCTTGAGCACTGATGTAATGCATGGGAGGATCCTGAGTATTGTCTGTACATGCTTAAACTTCACAAATTTGACCTGGAGATTTCTTTGGTAAAGGACTGTGGCATCAAGTCATCATCTATTTCAACCCAATCATCAGATTAACTCAATCCACAAATACAAGCCTGTTCTTTTTCAGGCACTATAGGAGTTGCATTCATGTTTATAAAATAGCATGCCCACAGACTGGCCTGGCATTGTAATGTGTACTTCAGTTGCATGTTATTAAAATTTTCATTATGTTTTCCATTAACCTTTAATAGGTGAGCTGTTCATAGTGGTGCTTTAGAGAGGCTTTATCCCCATTTTGTACTTTGTCCATTACTATATTTCTTTGTCCTGGATTTTTATCTCTAGAAAGGCTAATGGCATAGTTATTGTAAAAAGTGTGGCTAAGAAGTAGGGTCCTGTCTTTTGCTGTGCACAGAATTCCAACTGCAGGCTGCAGGAATCTTGATCTCACAAAGCAAAGACTGCATTATTGGGGTCTCTGAAACAGAAGAGACTGATCATGCATAGGAAGCCCAAAGCACTAGTCCTGCTGTGTGAAGCACTCAGAAATGGAAATGAGGAGGAAGAAGATCAGGGAAAGTACAGGGGTGAAGTTCAGAGACTAACTCTCTCCCATTATTGTTTTTGACTTGAAGAAATAGATAAAATAGTCAAGCTATAAAAGAAAAATTCATCAACACCTGAAGAGTCTGCCTCTGGGCTTTGCACAAGCTGTACTCCATGGCTGCAATACTCCCCCTTGTCACCTTTGCTCCTCAGCTCATACTTTGCCTTCTTAAGGAAACCTTCCCTGGTTCCTCCAATTATTACATCACTACTCTCTTACCACACCCCCTCCTCTGCCCCATCATGCCTCTATTTACCAATCAGTGAACATATCATACCACCCTAGTGTAGGGGTTATTAACTTTGTTGTGTTATAAACCCTGTTGGCAGGCTGGTGAAATCTATGGACTTCTCAGAATAATGTTCTTAAATCAATGAAGTAAAATGCATAGGATTACCAAGAGATCAATGTATCGAAATAATTATCAAAAGTTTATAGATCCCAGGTTAAGAAACATTGTACCTCGCACAATGTAAGCTTCTTAAGGACGTGATTGTTATTTGTTATCTCCAGTTCCTAGCACAATCCCTGGTGCATAGCAGGTGACTAACGGGTTACTTGAGAATAGCATTGATTTGTAGGGAAATATTACTAAGGTATCCTTTGTGTTGAGTGCATGGAAGGGAAAGAAATAAACAAGACACTGGCATTCTTCATTGTTCCTGGGGGTGGGGGCGGGGTGGGTAGGGAGTTTCCTACTTCCTGTCACTTTGCATTTACTGAACATTTGTGTAAACTTTAGAAATATTTGTCCTCTCCAAACCCTAGAGTCATATGAACATTCTCTTTATGGATGAAAAGCTAAATACCATATCACTTAACTAGACTAGGCAGGATCACAGTTGCTTCATCCACTGCTAATAGCCCCAAAATGCATGGGACATCTTTTTTAGATTAATAGATCTATTATACTGTGTTTGTGTAAGTTGTGGGTGATATTAATAGAAGTTATCTGGAGTCCAGTTTAATTCAACATTCACGGGCACAGCATTGTTTTAGCCATGGCAGGTGGGGAGGGGAGTGTACAAAGATAAAATGAAAAACAAGGAGATGGAACATTTAAGCAGAGATATTCTGATGTGTAACAGTATCAAAGGCTGGCTATATGTGTGTATATATATATATATATATATATATATATATATATATATATATATATATATATATATAAAAGGTAGGAATATGGCTACATAGGAAGATTATGGCCTTGGCCCCTGGGCTTAGTTTTGTGTTTCTATGTCTCATCACTTTACCACAAGTCATCAGTATGGGAGAGCAGAAGAGGTTTTGGATTTGGGAAGTTATGTGAACCCAGGAGGGCAACCTCTAGATTGGATGTTGATTAAATATAGTCTAGCAATTGGAGATTTATAGAGAGGCAAAGGAATTTGCACTTTAAGCTAGAGTGGGGTCTCTAATGTAGAGACAAGCCCCTGTGATCAGGAAATATGGTTAAAAAAATAGATTAAGCCTGAAGCATTACCTAGCTGAGAATATCTCTAGAGAACTTGGCTTCTGGGGCAAAGAATCTTCTTCTGCTGATGAAAAGCCTGTTTTTTTGCAGAAACTCTGAAAGACCATTCCCAAAGGAAAAAAAGCCAAAGGTTCTTTTTTTTTTTAAATTTGTTTTATTTTCTAAGAAGGATTTTTGCTAGTCTAATGTCTGTCTGTGTTAAGGGCTACTTCATTCTGAAAGAGCTATAGGGAGAATACGATGGAGCTGACATCACAAGGAAGAGATAATATTCTAGCTAGATATCTAACTGAAGCCATAAGCTGGAATCAATTAATCAATAAGAATTTATTAAGCATTTAATAAGGGCCAGGTAGTGTTAGGTGGTGGACTTACAAAGACAAAAACAAACAATACTTGTCCTCAAGGTGTTTAAATTTTATTGGAGAAGAGAATATGTACATGTAAACTAGGTTTCCAGGTAAGCTTGGGGAATTTTGCATAAGACTCTTAATTGGTAAAGAGAATGATGACTTGACAACTGGGTCTGTAAAAGATGCAGTTGTTATGAGAGCTTTGAAGAGGAAAGGTGTGTTCTCTCCTTGCAGAGAGAACAGGTATAGTTGTAGACTCTTTTGGGAACAAATTAAAGGAAGGAGAGATTTTTTAAAAAAAGACTGGAAATAGAAATCGTGCAGGGGAAGTTGTTGCCTACTTAAAAACTTTGAGGAATGTCCCCTTGAATGAAACTGGAGCCTCCCTTTCTCTTTGTTGAGAGAGATCTCAGATTGGTGTCATCTAATAACCTTATGGATTCTTTTTATGTGTGTATATTTTGATTTATAGAAGTTCTATTTTTATTTGCTATCTTCTTGAATTTTTTTTTTCTTTTCACTATTTGTAATGGTCTTTTGTGTAACTAGCATTTAGTGGTGAGGGGTCAAACTGGAAGATATAAGCTTAGGGTGTCCTAACCCTTCTAAGAAATAGTGTTCAGGAAAATAGCTTTCCGAACCTAAAAAATCTTGCCTCTAGACCAGCAATATATAGGTAGCAGATAGATATAATTCAGGTGTGTTTCCTCTCTCTCTCTCTCTCTCTCTCTCTCTCTCTCTCTCTCTCTCTCTCTCTCTCAGGAGAACAGACTAACTTGCCTTTTCCCCTTCTCCTGCTCCCTTCAAGTCAAATATCACAGTTTCATTTGGAGAAGAGAGAGAAAAATTCCAAAGAAATCCATCAATGCCTCCCCTTTAGACATCCCATAATGATATAGACTTCTTACATGGGTAACACACAGCTTACACGCATAAATAAGTATACGCAAAATAAATAAAAAAATAAATAGGTAGACACTGAGGAGGAAGATGTTCCAGACATGATGGACAGTTAGTACAAAAAGGCACAGAGAGAAGGGATGCAATAGTATATGGATGAACAAAGAAGCCTGATTTGGATCAGAGAATTTGGGAAAGAGCCTAAGAAACAATTCAATAAACTAAATTCAGCAAACATTAATTAAGCACATGCTATGTACCAGTTACTTTGCAAACCACTGGGGACACAAATAATACAAATAGACTCCTTGACCTCAAGAAGCTTGTAATCTAATGTTGCTCAGTCATTTTCAGTCATGTCAACTCTTCATGACCCCATTTGGGGTCTTCTTGGCAAACATCCTGGAGTGGTTTGCCGTTTCCTTTTCCAACTAATTTTACAGATGAGGAAATTGAGGCAAACAGCATTAAGTGACTTGCCCAAGGTCATGTAGCTGATAAGTATCTGAGGCCAGGTTTGAAGTTAGGAAGATGAGCTGACTTCATGCCAGGCACTCATTCTACTGTACCATGTAGCTGTCATACAGTCTAAGAGGGAAAGACAACATATAAAAAGAAACTGAAAAAGGGGAGGAAGCCACCAGAGGGTACCTGGCAGAGTGGCATGACAGTTTATTGAGTCAAAACCAAACTTATTGGCTGCTAATGGAGAATGCTGCATTAACCTGAAAAATTCTGAAAGTTCAAATTCCTCTATTAAGGAAGGCTTTCAAAGAAATTTACTGCTCTACCCTCCAATCAGAAAGGAGATGTAACTGAGGGAATTGACCAAAGAATGTGAGAGAGTAAAATATAATAAGACTGAAAAGGTATTTGAGGCCAGGTTATGAAGAGCCTTAAAAGTCAGATTGGATCAAAATGGAAGTTTTCAATGGAATTTATTGAGTAAGGGAATGACATAGTGAGACTTGCAGTTTTAGGAAAAGCATTTTGGTAACTATGTAGAAGACAGATGAGAGAGGGGAGAGATCTGAGACAGGGAGCCCAAGTAGGAGGTTATTGTGAGAGTTTAGGTGAGAAGGAGGGAGGGAATGGATAAATATTAAGTGTCTACTACATGCCAGATGGGGCAGCGAGATAGAGCTCTGAGCCTGAAGTCAGGAGCATTTGAGTTCAAATCTGGCCTCAGACACTTACTAGCTGTGTACAAGTCACTTAATCCTGTTTGTCTCAGTTTCCTCATCTGAAAAATGAGCTGGAGAAAGAAATGGCAAACCACTTCAGTATTACTGCTAGAAAAACCCAAAATGGAGTCATGAAGAGTCAGACATGACTGAAAATGACTGAACAACCACAGTGTGCTTGAGTACTTTACAAATATCTCCTTTATCCACTGTGAGAGGTAAGAAATAATAAGCCAACTGATTAGATATTCCTAGTATGAGGAGTCAAGGTTGCCAAGGTTGTTACCCCTAGTAGATTGTAAACTTGGAAGATGGTAGTGCTGCCAACAAAAACAGGAAAATATAGAAGAGGGGTGGCATTTGAGGGAAAGTTAATGAGATTAATTTTGAATATATTGAGTTTGAGGTACCTATGGGTCACCCAGTTTAAAATGTCCAACAGACAGCTGGAGATTGAGGACTGGAGCTCAGAAGACAAATTATTATGTCTGGATATTTGGATTTATGAGTCATCTGCATAAAGATAATAATGGGCATCTAAGTGGCACAGTCAGGTACTTACTAGCTGTGTAACCCTGGGCAATTCACTTAACCCTGTTTATCTCAGTTTCCTCATCTGTAAAATGAGCTGGAGAAGGAAATGACAAAGTACTTCAATATCTTTGCTAAGCAAACCTTAAAAGGGGTCATGAAGAGTTGGACATAACTGAAAAATGACTAAACAAGAACAGCAGGTGGCCCAGTGGATAGTGTGCCAGGCCTGGAGTTGGGAAGACTCATCTTCCTGAGTTTAAATCTAGCCTTAGACACTTTCTAGCTGTAAGACCTCTGGTTGACTCAGAAATAAATGGATTTATGGGGGTCATAAGTGATTATTAAGATTATTGTGATTATGATTATTATTAAGAGATGTGGACCCATAATATCCCTTGAACCTGGGATAACTATGTCTGCGGGGCAAGTTTGTGAGTCCTACGCATGCTAATTTGAGGAAGATGAAGAAAGCCCTAACAATTAGAGAAGATAGGGAGGGCTTCCATTAGGAAATACTACATGAACTGAACCATGAAGAAAACTAAGGGATTCTACTAGGCAGAGATGAGGAAGAAATGATTATCAGCCAGGGAGAATAAATCCCCTTATGTGTTCCCTTAGCTACAATATTTAGTGAAATATGCATCCGTATGAACATATATGAAAACTTTGTGTTTTTCCTCCATTTTTTTGATATAGAAAAATAACAAGAAAATGTTCTCTTTCTCTTCTACTTCAGATTTGGGTCATAGAATTGGGCTTTACTTAGAGTGAAATGCCCACTAAAATGCTTTAGTTTATATAGAGGCACAAAGTGGCAATACCTGTGGGGCTTCAGGTGTTAGGGTGCCTCTAGGCAAAAGTCTTTCTGTGCTGAAAAGAAAATGCAGCAATGTGAGTCGTTTATGTTTCCTAACCTGTTTTCCTTGAGATAACTGTCAGATTGTGAAACAAACTCTCTGATGGGATTTGAGCCCCAGCCCCATTAAACTGGAATCCAATCTTGTTACGCTGGCCTCAGCTAGCGGATAGTCCCTCTGTGATAACCCATGCTGTATTGGGCTGCCTTCTGGTTCTCCAGCTTAAGCTCTGAATGTAAAATCATATTTCCTTTGGAAAATGACTTGTTTTTCTTCATTACAGGAACAGGATTGATTTTCCTACTGTGTGTTACAGTTGTAAAAGCAACTTTAATAAAATTTTAGGGTTATGTTCTGACATAAATCATTCCTGCAATTAAAATTGTTAACTATTTTGCAGCCCAACTGTGGCTCTTCACCTCCCCTCCCCTATCCAACCCATCCTATAAAAATAAGCTTCCCACAATGATCCCTAAGCTCAAGGGCTTATGATGGCATATTTTTTTTTTCTGTGAATGTGTGTATATTTCTGGAGTATACTGTTATTTTGTCGCTGTGAACTTTCATAGTTATATGGTCAACTGGGCTTAAGACTGATGTGAAATGCCCTGATAAGTCACAAGCCAAATAAAATTCCATTTCCTAAATCAAACGATATTTTGGGTTTGTGTTATTGTTTGGATAAGAAAGAAAATTGATTTGTCTGTTTGCCTTTAAAAAAAAAACGCACTCACTCCCTTGAGCAGCTTCTCTGTAGCCCTTTCACTTCACACGGCTTCTTTTTCTTTTTTGACATTCTCTTTTCGCTAAGAAAAACTTAGTTTAGTTTCAAGTAGATGAAATTGGGTAGGTGTGGGGTGGGGTAGGACTGTAGAGATTGACATTAGTGGATGATTCCTGTACTGATTTAGTTTGCCCTTAAGTCCGTGAATACCGATTAGCTGTGGGGATTGTTAGTCAGCCTGAACAAATTCTCCATGGGACCATCTGCAGCATGCCCGGTAGAGTTAGATGGAGGTGTAGTAATGGAGAGGTGATGTGGAAGGGTGTAAGGCAGGAGAATTGGAGCCAGGGAAGGAGGAGAAGGCAGTGGGTATGGGGTTAGGAAGCTTACTATTAACTATATCTAATTCCTCCTAGTTTAGCAGAAATGGCAGTAGGAAGCCCACACACCCAAGACTTGCTGCTGGGACCATAGAAGGTCAACACTAATCTGCACAGTGCTCCCTAGGTACCATGTTGAGAAGCCCTATATCAGAAGTGTCAAACTTACAGCGGCAGGCAGCCAGGCAAAATCCCAAGTGCAGCCTGAACTAGCTTAAAATGTAATTGGGAAATATTGAACAAATAAAAATATAATACAACCTAGGTAATATTAATCTGTGGTTTTCTAAGTCAATATATGGTTTTTAGGGAATCTGTTTCTATTTGAGTTTGATGCTATGGACATATTAACATGGTTATAACTTTGTGATGGAAATATATCTGGTAGGAAAAATGTACAATTAGATAAATATCAGACTGGGAAGCCTGATGTCTTAATTTGTCTAAAATTCTACTGAAGGGTGAGTGCACTTCTAGTTGAGGAGAATAGGTTAATATATGAGAAATGGTCAACTTCTATGGAATTGTCTGTGATCATGCCTTTACACTTCATGTGCTGATGTCAGACCTGAGAATGGAGCTGGGAGAAAAGAATTAACCCAATAATTGGTTGCCTGAATTCTGAACTGAGTTCATGAACTAAGTCATAAACTGACTGTTAGAGTAGTTTCCTTTTACCTTTATAAAAATTGCATGTTTTCTCCAGAAATGCCTGAGGGAAAATGCAATTAAGTTCAATTGATGAGTGAAAAAAACCCAGAAAAGTGAAGAAAAAGGTATTATTTACTTTATATGTCATTAAGTATGCATTTATTAAGTACTTACTGTGTGGCAGTCACTATGCTAGGCACTGGGAATAAGACAGTGAAGTTATTTCTGCCTTCTAGGATCTTACTTCTCTTCAAAGTGTGTAAGACAGGTGGAGCCAATGGAGAAACTCCATATTGTTAAATTGTTAGGAATTGTTACCTTCACAGTGGGAATAATAATTGCCAAAGGCAGTACAGTGGAGTGGAAATAAAAGCTGAATTTGGAGTCCTGGCTACTTATTATCTGTATGACCCTTGACCCTCAGTTTTTTCATTGGTTGGACTAGATGATCTCTCATGTCTTTTCTAGCTCTAAATTTATGATCCTATGAAGCCTACACAGCTAAAATGAAGTATGATTTGCTACACAAAGTTTCTAGTTCCACAAATGAACTGATATGTTCTTCTACTATGTTGAATATTGAGGAGCAAAAGTGAACCTTAGCCTCTAGTTCCTGGAGGCTTGAGGGATGGTAGTTTAGGGATTTGGGTAGTTTAGCCTTTATGTTATTTACCTTGCCTTTATCTTCAATAAATATCCTTGACATTGATGTTGTTTATATGTTTCATTTTAGTCTTATTCCAGCAAGATTCAGTATGAATTGGTGCTTGTCAGTATGTTTTTGAGTAGGAGGTGGACCCATACAGGTTTTCAAGGACCTGCATGATATTATATAAATAGTAATTGGAAAAAGAAGAAAAGGACAAAGAGAGAGGAGGGAACAATGTCAACAACTTGTTTGAAAAGTGAAAAAAAATTAATTATTGATTATTTGATAGTGAGTTGACTAAAAATGTTTAATTTTACTCCATATAGTTATTTTTAAAAACTTGACTCAGATAAACTGGTTGTGTGAGATGGACAGAAATTTATATCTGATAATTACATATATGTTTATACAGTTACATACTAAAAATATGAGCTTCTGTGGGACAGAGACCCGTCTAGCATGACAGAGTTGAAGACAAGATTTGTAATACTGGCACCCCAGAAATGGTTACATGGCACACCAGTGTCACTGGCTGTCGTAGCTGTCAATCAACAGCAAGCCATACAGTGATAGTTTTTGTTGTTTGCTAGATACCACAAGTATCTGGTCTGATATTGATTGACAGCTTAGGTGACCAGTGATGCCTTTAAATTTCTCTATTCTTTGTTGACTCACGTAAAAAAGTCCACTCTGAAGGTCTGAGGATACAAACTGTATGATGCTGTTTTGGAAATAACATAGCAATACTAGGCACTCCTGAATCCTCAGACTGTTACCCAGTGTCTCTTTTACCATCTTGTAAAGAGTTAGAGTGGAGCTAGGGGACGAGACTGATCTTAGGACATTCAGCTAGGCAGGGTATGAGTGTCTGTCTCCAAATGAGTTAGAGTCCCAAAATACCTCAGTGTGATTAAAGTCCTTCAACATAGTGACATAAAAGCGATTTCTTACTAAATGTTATCATATTCATATAATGAGACAAGAAGGTTTTTTTTACTGTCCGCAATATAACAGTGAAGCTATTGGTTTTGGGTTGACACACACACATATATGCATATGTATATACACATGTATGTATATATAAACATGTATGTATATATAGATGTGTGTATACACACAGATACACACACACGCATATATAGTATATATGGAGAAAATGACGTTGGTCTCCTTAGTTGTTTATCTTCTGTTTTGGCTCAAGTTCATTTCCATTCCCTGGGATCTGGGGAAATGTCAAAATTATATAGTTACCTGGAATAAGTAACTGATCTCTGCCCAGACACAGGGATTGTCAATTTAGAGTTTAAAGGAATCTTAGAGGTCATCAAGTTCATCATCCTCATTTTAGAGATGAGAAAACTGAGGCTAGTAGAAATTAAGTGACTTGCCCATAGTTACACAGCTAATAAGAATGAGAAGCAGGATTTGAACCCAAGAATTCCTCATTCTAAGTCCATTGCTATATACACTACACCATGTTGTCTCTTGAGAAGAGAAGATGTAACCTTCACTTGTGTATAGTAGCTAAGACTAAAGAGCTATCAGCTCAGGAAGAGGTTCTAGCCATTATACTCTAGTAAAATGAACCTGGGTTGGATGGTGGGTGGTATGTAAGAAAAGAGGGAGGGTGGAAGCAGGGATCAAAGCCCAGTTGAGGCAAGTGCTCAGTCATAAGTGAAAAGCCAATTATCATGAGACTGGCAGAGCAATCTGCCCAGAGAGAAGCCATCTCTAGCAGGCCCAATGAGAGCACCATGATAATATCACCAGAATACAGTGATAGGAACTTGACAGTTAGGTAAACTCACAGGGTTCTCAACGTCTGTCCTTGTTGAATAGCTTTCTCTGGCTATGACTAAGCACATCTCCATTTTTTCACTGTTTTTTCTCCGAAATTTATTAGTTTATTTGTTTTCAGTTTTCAACAATCACTTACATAAGTTACAAATTTTCTTCCCAGGTTTCCCCCCTTTCCCCCCAAGATAGCATGCTCCATTTCCATCCTTCAGTTGAGGAAAAGGTAGTTGAGAGAGGCATAGGGATTTTACCCAGGATTATACAGCTAGCTTGTATGTGCTGAATCTAGATTTTGAACCCAGCTCTCTTTTAACTGCCTAAATGTTCTTTCCATTCAGACTATGCCATAACATTTCCTTATCCTCCTTAAAACCTTAAAACCATGTCATGACTATGCCATAACATTTCCTTATCCTCCTTAAAACCATGTCATGATTGACATATTCTTAACCATCCAAATAGCTGATTTTGATTGGCATATATTTGATCCAATTCTTAACATATAATGATTGTTAATGAAACTCCAAATTCCAGGTGGACTCTGGAGTGCAATAACTGGTGGTGATGTATAGATTTTGCCAAAGCTATTTACAGTTTTTATTCAGCAAAAGAGGAAACAAGGAAGGCAGTAGCTCCATGTTAATAATCTAATATGTTTTGCCTGGAGTAAAGGCAATAAAAAATGGCTTACTTAAAACAAAGGAAAGGATAGCTGTGTAATACCTGAAATGGAAACTTGAAGTAGCCAAGGTAGAAGAGGAAAGGAGGAAAAAATTTTCAAGTAGTTGGTAGTCAGGAGATCTAGGTTTTTATCTGGATTTTAATCTTTAAAATACATAGATTGGATCAGATGACCTCTAAGGGCCTTTCCACCTTAAGTTTCTATTTTTATATTTTGGTTTGGATCTGTGACTTCATTGCTGTAGAGAACACTGGCTGAAAAGACTTTCTTTATGAATTCAGTTTGGTAACTGCTGCCTGAGGGTACTGACAGCTTAGGTGAATTTTCCATGGTCGCACTTCCATGTGTCATAAGAGGGACTTGAACCCAAGTCATCATGAATCAACTCTTGCTGGCTCCCTAGTCACTCATTATACCAGATTGTCATTACATTTATATTTCTTATTATAATTTGGACTAGCTGAGATGATAGTCTTCTTAAATTGCTGGAAAAAAATCTAAATTATGGAATACTTGAAAAGAATTGTAGTTTTATTACTTTCAGTGACATATATAGTAACTTAAAATAGGCTAATGAAGTATCACCTAGTAGAGATCTTTAGAGGAGTTACTTTAATGAATAGGTAAGGTTAATTTATAATTAGCATATCAATTATATATACATATATATACTTGAATATTTCCCAAATATTTAAAGGTGCTTCCTTTTAAGCCTTCTGCCTATAATTTGTTCTCTCTCTTAATTTTCTAAGGAAACCTTCATAAATTCTATATTAGTGGCATATAAATGAATGAACCTTTATCCTATGTTGAAGTAATCCATAGGGCAGATGGAATGTCAGTTATTTTGGTTCTTCCCCAGAGGGAAATTTGTTGAGTATTTTTATGGTTACTGTATCAGGACAAGTTGTATAATAGATTGCAATGAAAATTCCCCTGGATGCATACTAATAAAATGATTTTGAGGTCAATGACATGGATAGCTAAATCCTACACAGTACAAAGTCGCCTCTCTCTCACAAACCAGATTCAGGCCAATGAACTACATGAGAATTCTCAGCACAATGCATGCGGTCTGTGGCAGTTTTCTCCTTCCCCTGATTTCCTTCTCCACTTCCTTTTTCAGGGGCTAATGTTAAGTATGAGTTGTTCAAAGACAGAACCTGTCCCCTTGGCTACTGTAAAAGACTTGCCCAACATTACGGGAAGCTTTTTTTTTCTTTTAGGGACTACTGTTAATTTTGTTAAGGGTTAAAGAGTGATGATTCAAGTTTTCTTGAACAGCAAAGGAAAAGAAAAGGAAGAAGCAGACTGGAATGAATCATCTCACTGACGCCTATTCCTCTAAATGAAGTTGGCATCTTGAAAGAGTTTGCTGTTGAAAGAAAAGTTCCTGCCTCTCTCAGCTTTAAGCAGACCTGACTGTGTCTTATTTAGAGTGAAGGTGTTATTTTGTTGACATGAGAGTTTTGATGACATGCCACTGTAATTGCCCAGTCCTCTTGGGAAACACAAAATCTGCAGCTGCAATATTAGATGACGTTTTTGGGCTTCTTGCTGTTATCATTTTTCAGTAACTGAACATCATAGCAACTCAATCTGCAAATAGAAACTCCTGAGCCCTTTAATGAGGAGGCCCTTATCTGTAGCCAACTTTGAGGCCCCTGTTGGATTCTTTGCCATGTCTGCCTTGTTGAACCTCAACAACTTTAAATAACCCTCCTATTAAATGGAATGCATCACTGTCAAAGATGTCAGGTTGAGGGGTGACCAGCCTCTGAAGCTAGTTACTGCATCATTCTTTTGCTGGCACAAGGTACAGGGCTTAGCAGAGTGATTAGAGCAATTCCTCAGCACTGACTGTCACAGGAAATCAGATGTGGTCCACCTGACAGTGGAAAAATGACCTAGACTTACCTTCCCAGGCAAAGCATTATTATTAGATGGTATCTCTGCGCAGCTTCAGCATCTCTTCGAATAAGCTAAAGTTTGAAACATTTATTGGAAAAACTTAACTTCCTAGCAATTATTTTTCTTTTCCATTTATGAGGCACCCCACTTAAATTATCTTAAATGATTAAACTTACTTTTTTTTCCCCAAGGTTTTTCCTCTGTTGTTCTTCCAGAACTATCTTCTGACTTTGTTCCCTTGTATCAGAGTAAGACTTTGTTTTTTTCTGAATTATCAAAAATTGACCTCTCCCTAGAAAACCCTTGGTTTGTGCTATTACTCAGATAACAAAGAATACTGATTTGTCAGTTTCTTTTATGTCCTTTTCTCTAGAGGATGATTTCCCTTCTCCCTGGAAATCTACAATTGAAGCCAGCCCAAATTCAGGTAGCTATATAAAAGGAGATATAGATGTTAAATAAGCATTCATCAAAATCCTGAATTAAACTATTAAATGACACTTTATGTACAGTGCATTTTACAGAATGACAAGTGAAGGAAAGTCATGGGAGCTGCCCATCTTAACCAAAGTTGACTCAGGGGAATTTTCTGTCTTTCTCTCAATTAGCCAGAGAGAAACTTAAAGAGGGGTTTGGATTTCAACAGTTATTTACATGAAAGAGGGCAGATCATGTGCAGTGAGCCAGTGCTGAAAGAGTTTTCCAGCTAGAACAGTCACATTATTTCATATATTCACATTATACATACATGTGGAGGAGTGGCATACAGTAGAGAATGTGGAAGACCTGAATTCAAGTCCTGCTCTGACACATATTGATTCTGGGAAATCATTTTACCTCCCATTGTTTCAAAAAAGGCAACTCTTTAAAGCTGTTTTTACATGCAATTGGGGAAGAAAGAAAATTTAAATTAAAAAGAGGCAACTAAGGTTGCAGAGAAAGTGCTGACTTGCATTGGTAGAGGACATTCCTCAAAGGGAGATGGGGCCAACTTCCATCCTTTAGCCACATGGATGTATTTGGATAATTTCTGCGAAAGCAGTGTTTTTTCCCTTTATGCCTGAGCACAAAGTATTAATTTTCCCAGAGTTTGCTAAGTGGTAGCATTGTCTTCTTGGATTTGATGAAAGGGATCATACTTGACTTGATTTTGGTAAATAGTAAGTTTCCTCTTCCTTCTGTCCCACTCCAACCCAACTCCAGCCAGAGTGATGTCCATTTGGTCTTGAAAATACCAAACATTCCTCCATCCCCTGCCTTTTACATCTCCTGAGGTTATCTTCTGTGTCTCAGGTCACAATTCAGAGTGATTTGGAGGTAGTATCAGAATATTTGAGAAAGAAGAAAGGGATTCAGTTTTCTTTTTCTAAATCTCAATTTTTTCATTATTACTTTAGTGTTTCTGTGTGTATCCCCTTCTGTCTTTCTGTCTCTGTCTCTCTTTCTTTTTCTCTTTATCCTTTACCTTCATTTCCTTTTCCTATCTGTAAAAAGAGTCCAGGAAGGATAGGCTCATGGGATTAAGGGGAGCAAAGAAAGGGAAGGCTGATAACATGAAGACAAATTGCCTTCTCACAATTTTGCCACGGGATTTCTTAGGCTAACATAAATCTATCTGTCTGTCTGTCTATACCTGTCTATCTATCTATCTATCTATCTATCTATCTATCTATCTATCTATCTATCTATCTATCTAATCTAATCTTGGGAGATTATTTTAAGTGGGATTTTGAAAATAATTTATCTATTTGCATACAGGGTGGATAGTCACATCTCCTTGGATAGTCACATCTCTTTAGTTAGCCCTAATTACATCTCAAAGGAAAAGTATCCCTAGACATAACATCAACATCATAAAAACAAATAATTTTGAAGGACTTAAGATGATTAGCCTTGATCATATAGGACTGATGATGAAGAATATTGCACACTTCTAACACAGAGGTGATAGACTAATATGCGCAATGAGACAATTTTTTTGGATATGGCCAATATGAGAATTTATTTTGCTTGACCATGCATATTTTTATAGGGGTTTACTTTTCATTTCTTTTCCTACTCCCACCCACAGTGGAAGGGGGGTAGGAGAGAGAGAGGGGTAAAAAAAGATACATTCTTGCTGACTGAAAAAAAATTAAGAAGGAAAAGAAGGATATTAGAAATGAACAGCCAGTGTAATAATTGGTATTAAAAAACAGGAACTGCTTTTCAGAACATAGCTTATGATTCTGGAATTATGGGCTGTTGGTATGATGGGGAGTATCTCATGTGATAACTGAAAATGTATTTGAGAAGGAAATTCACTGACCTGGTCAAGAGGACTTTAAATTAAAATTTAAAAGGAAACAAAAAAAAAAATGAAAACTGTAAAATCAGTTACTTAATGAAGTACTTAATAAATGCATCTTTTCTCTTTTTCCCTTTTCCTCTTCTCCTTTCCCTCCTTCCCTCCCTCCCTTCTTTCTTTCTCTCCCTCCCCCTCTCTCTTTTTTCTCTTCCTCTCTCTCTTCCTCTCTCTCTCTTTCTCTCTCTTTCTTCCTTCCTTCCTTCCTTCCTTCCTTCCTTCCTTCCTTCCTTCCTTCCTTCCTTCCTTCCTTCCTTTGCCTTGGTCTCCTTATCTTTTCCAGCATGGAAGTTCAATGACTTTTCACAGGCTTAATTCTACTACTGATTAGCACAGAACCTTTGACCTGCTTGATTTTAGAGCTGGTCTTGTTTGCCCCTTCTTAGGCAACATCGTGGTCACTATGCAACCAAGGGCTCACCATATTGGTGTTGGACTTGCTGCAGAGCCAAATCAACTTTAGTTCAACTGTAGCACAGAACTCCTAAGTTCAAGTGATCCACCATCTCCAGTCTCTCCCTGGCAACAGGGATTATAGGTATGTGCCACTAAACCCTGCTTAATAAATACCTTTCACTTATTTTTAGAGGGAGATTTGTCCAGCCTGCCTGCCCCAGGTCCCAAAATGAATAATCACAGCTGTGGCATCAGAGAAGACTTTGTGGAGGAAGTGGAGTCTGAACTGGCTCTTGAAGAATGGATAGAATTTCTACAAGTGGAAATGTTGGGGGAGGGGTATTCCAAACATCAGGTGCTTGTTGGGAAAGGGCAAGAGAGATGGGAAGGAATGGACCATGCTCAAGAGATGGCACACAATTCAGTTTGGCTGGATTATTTTCCATGTTAAAGATATTCTGCAGAGTAGTACCATTTTGTACTCAAAAGTAAACTTGCATCCTAGTAAATGTCTGAGAATAAATGCTTTTGGATAGTTGAGTTCTTCCCTTGATCTTTTTCTTCATTCAGCTGTGTGCAATGCCATAAAGATCTAACATTGTTCTCCCTTCTATTCTAAATGTTTTGACATACTGAATTCAAAATCTCTTTGAATTAGCAATGATTATGGTCCCAAATTTTTGATAAATGACACTGCTATTCCTGTAGTCCACACATACATCATCTTTAATAATCAAAATCTCACTTTTGAGATAGCACCTTTGGTTCTTTCTGCTCTCCTCTCCTACCTCCCCCCAACACTTGTTCCCACATTATCTGACAGTCAAGTGTCCTCCTAGGCACACATTCTCACTCAGCACCATCAGTTATAGCAGGAGAAGAACAGTAACACTTTTAAATGGAAGTGGTATTGTATAAGCCTGGGGCACATGAATTAAAGTCCCTACTAGTTGGCATAATTTGCTTGGTCAAGTAGCAAGACAATCCTTCTGCTACCACTACAAAATAAAATAACTTTGGGAAAACAGCTACTGTTGCATTTTTCTGTGCTGTGCCTAGAAACATTCTTTTCACAGCTTGGTAGGGGAAAAGAGACCAATGTGATTGTTAGAAGAGAGGAAACCAAATTTGAGTGATTGAAGCTATGGCAGTCATTTAGTAAGCAGTGTGATCACTCTGTATGACATTTCAAATATCCTGGATAAGTATAAGAGTGAATATTGAGTTAACCAGCTTGCTGCTACCACAATTAACCGAAGCCTTTAGAATCATGGCCAGTTTATTTTATAAATGATAAACTGATATATGCTTACATTTGTGTCATTTCCAGAAGAGTTCTAATATGTGGTTTTCCTCTTCCTCCTCCTCCTCCTTTCTTTTCTTCCTCTCTTTCTCTTTTTCTCTTTCTATCTTTACCCATTTTCTCTTTAACTTACCATCTGATTTCATTATTCAACTGAAACTTCTCTCTCCAAAATTACCAATAACCTCTCAATTACTAAATATAATGACCTCTTCTCAATTCTCATCTTTCTTGACTTCTCTACAGTCTTTGTCACTGATGAGCACTCTTTCCTCTCTGTGTTCATGGCTCTATTCTTTCCTGGTTCTCCTATTACTCGATGGACCATTTCAGCATCCTTTGCCGATTCTTAATCTATGTCATGCTCACTAAGTGTGAGTGTATCGTAAGACTCTGCCTTGGGCCCTCTTCTCTTTTCTCTTTATACTTATCACTTAATGACCTCATCAGTTCTCATGGATTTAATTAGCATCTCTCTGAAGATGACTCCCTGATCACTATAACTAGCCCTAGTTTCTCCCCTCTTCCCCAGCTCCAGTCCTGCATCACCAACTGTTGATTGGACATTTCAAAACAAATGTTCCACAGGCATTTCAAACTCATTATAGCCTAAAGGGAATTCATTATTTCCCCCCAAGTCCCTCATTTTGACCATTCTGAACTTCTCTATTCCTAACAAGAGTACCCCCATATTTGCAGTTATAGAGATTTAAAACCTGTGTCATTCTCAACTCTTCTCTCTCTCATTTACTCCCCCCCCCCCATAGCCATTTCTGCTTTCACAACACCTCTTATATACATATCCTCCTTTCCATTACACATCCATCACCATAGTTCAGGCTCTTATCACTTCTGCTTGACTATTATAGTAGCCTCCTAACTCATCTTACTCCTTAAAGTCTTTCACCCCTCTAATCCACAGTTTTTCCAAAGTGATTTTCTTAAATTACTGGGCTGATCATGTCACCTTTTCTCCTTATTTAGTAAACTGCAGAGGCTCCTTATCACCTCTAAGATCAAATGTAGATGCCTCTATTTGGCATTTAGGTATTTTCATAACCTGGCCCTATCCTATCTTTCTAATCTTCTTATATAATAAATATATTACTTTCTCCTATACATTCTATACTGGACATTTGTCTGGCAAATAGTATGCTTCATTTCTTCTCCTTGTTTTTTTCAGTGTTTGCCATCAGGCCACTTTCCACCCCATGCCTTGAATGAACTTCATCTTCACCTCTGTCTCTTGGAATCCTTTGTGTTTCAGTCCTGCCTTTGTATTCTCAAAACTCAGCAAATGCCTGGAATACAGCAAGAACTTAATAAATGCTTTTTGATTGAATGAGCTATTAATTAAACTTAACAAGGTAGTGACAAAATCACTTTGTGAACCTTTCTGAGTTTTTCCTGTTCTCATCCATGTATTTAAAAAAAGTTTTATTGATACATTATTAAGAAAATTGACTTCTGACCTACATTTTTTGATTGACTTATGCAGGTAATTAATTGTTGTAATACTTCTCTGATCTTTGGCTATTGAGACTTCTTATCTAGGCTTTTATTTTAAAATTTACTGTGAGGACTTTTGAAAGCAATTTGACTTCTTTCTGGAAGAATAAAAGTCACTTTGTCTGTGAAAACACTTGTTATCCTCTGTAAAAATGATCGATAATGGTCAATAACTCATGATTAAGAAATGAGACATCATCCTTTGATCAGTCAGTTTTCTTACTTCAGTGATAACACAGATTGTGGGGAAATTTGATAATTTTTCACTTATGCTAACTACTAATTTCTTGTTAAGCAAGGAAGACATTAGTGTGACTTACAATTGGCTCCAGAGCATTGAAGTTTAAGCAAGTAGTTCTCCTTTTTTAGGAAGGCAAGTTTGTTTAAAGGACCACTGACATCAAAACTTCCCACTTCAAATTCCATCATCTCCTCTTTCTGTAGCCACTTTGTGTAACATGCTGAAGGTGAAAGAGGCTGGGAATACTGATCAAGATCTCCTAATGAAATTACCCTAATATTCTTCAAAGTATCACAGCTGATAAAATGACATACTCTATGTTTTCACAGTGGCTTGAAGATTGAAAATGGAAAAGTTAAATATAAATCTTCATGGAAGTTTCAGTAATTTTTAATAATTTGTTCTTTTGTGGCATGCATATGTGAATGATATATTTGTCCTAGAGCAATACAATTCATTTTCCCACATCTGTAATATCTGCAGTAAGCTAAATTAAAAATGCATTTGTACTTGTACAGTTAAATGATCATATTTAATGAAATGTCAGAGATGAATCTTAGAAAATAGTCAGGAAATTATTTCAGAAAGTGCAGCATTTCATTACTTGAAGTCGGGAAAAAGCAAAGTGATTAAACAAATGGTTTACTACTCCACAGGAGTGGCTATGCAAGAAGAGAGTGACACCTGTGTTTAAGAATCATAGACCTAGAGCTGGAAGGGCCATTAGAAACCATCCAGTCCAACACTCTCATTTTATAGATGAGAAAACTGAGGCCAAAGAGGTAAAGCCATGGGTAGTGGGGCAGAGTAGGGGTACTTGAGCATGCATGAAATCTATCTCTAAATCCACTGTGCTGTTTAGACATTGCTTTTTACCATCTGCTATCTTGGATCCAGTGGTAACTTAAGTCAGGAGTGTGGTAGTCTATTTCACAAGAGGAATAGAGAGAAAGAGAAACCGTTATGTAGCTGACAATGAGGCTTATTTTCACAAAAAATCACAGATGCTGAAGGCAGCCAAATCTAGACCTGTATCAGGTAAGTAAAGTGTTAGGTCACTTGTTGAGAGGAGTTAGTGGGATGTCAAAAGACAAAGGAGGCTAAAATCAAAGATTTTCCCAGTTTGCTGGAGTTAGAGTGAAGTGAAAGCCAGAGTGGAACAATGAGGATACTGGAGTGAGGTGGCACAGTGGGTGGAGTCTTGGACTTGGAGTCAAGAACATGAGTGCAAATCCTGTGTCAGATACTTATTAGCTAGGTGACTCTGGGCAAGTCTTGTGACTTCTGTCAGCTTCAGTTTATAAAATGGGTACGATTATAGCATTTGCCACAGGGGTTTGTTTTGAGGATCATATGATACTATAATGTTGAGCACTTTACATACCTTAAACTGCTATTACAAATCCTTGTTGTACAAGCTGTTTGCCCTAGATACAGACAGACACCTTCCTCTTCTACCTCCCCCAGTACTTATCCATTTTCACCCCAACCCTACTTAGTTCCTATTATCCCTCAGCTTGGCCTTTCCACTGTGCTCCTTATCATCTTTAATATCTTTCTCCTACTATATGTTTATCCTGGGCAGTAGGTGATATGCTGGATAGAACACTGGGCTTGGAGTCAGAAAGACTCATCTTCTCGAGTTCAAATCTAGCCTCAGACACTTACTACCTGTGTGACCCTGTGCAAGTCACTTAACCCTGTTTGCCTCAGTTTCCTCATCCATAAAATGAGCTGGAGAAGGAAATGACAAGCCACTGTAGTGTCTTTGCTAAGAAAAATCCAAATAGTGTCATGAAAAAGTTGGACATGACGGAAAACTACTGAACAACAACAAAAATACATTTCCTATCCTCTCAAATGAACTGAAAACTGCTTCTCTATTAAGGATCTTTTGCAGGCTATTCTCTGCCTTTCTGACCATTTCTCCCACTCCTTTTTGCCCATAAGACCTTGAAGTGGAATGGGCATACTTCTTGACTCACCCCTCCCCTCTTCCCCCATTAACTCTTCTAGAATTTTGTCCTGCCAATACTCAACGAGCTCTTTTGGGAAGTTCATGTCATCCAGTTATCCTTCCCTCTGGCACTGGCTTTCGGTATCCCTCTCTGCCTTTCCCTCATCACTTATCCTCTGTGGCATCAATATCTATGTTGACTACTTTTCAATCTGTCCTCACCATACCTTGATCTCCTTGGATTCTGTAACTTCTATTTCCAGTCAACTTTAACTACTAATCCGGATAGTGGTACCCTGACGAAACATAGCATTGTGTATTGGAGAGAGTTCTAGACTTGGAGTTAAGAGAGCCCTGGATTCACATCCCACTTCTGAAATTTGCTCCCTGTATGACCATGGGCAAGACACCTAAACTTTCTGAGCCTTGATTTCTTTCTCTCTAACATGGGGATAATAATTCTTACATTACCTACCTCATGCAGCTGTTACACTTTGGAAACCTTATATTAAAGGATAGTATAAATATGATTGGCTATTCCTTTGCCCATTACTCAAAGACAAAGATAAAATTCTCCTCTCAGACCATTCAGACCCTTAACTTAAGGATAATAGATTTAGCGTTAGAAAGTGACCTTTGAGGTCATTGAACTGAACACCTCCTCCAAATCTCCATTTTACAGATGAGAAAATTGAGACACATATAGGCACTTGTATCTTGTAGAATGGTCCAAGTCAGGTTTCGAACTTGGTTTTTTCTGACTCAAGGCCCAGGGCTCTGTTCACTACGCCATGCTGCTTCTTATTCTACCATTTGCTTACTGCTTCCAAATCTATTCTACATCTTCATTGTGATCTTTAGTTTCTTGACCTCTTCTTAATATTTCAGTTTATCGTCACTCCTTTAGATTCATTTCTGTGATGCATAATGACTGAGACTTTGAGTTCCTCAGCCCCTTGCTCTTTTGCAGTTCTTACTCTGAGTATCTTCCACCATTCATCTCCACTCTTAATCCTAAGCACCAGAATATTGCTAAAAGGCAGTAGTGATGCATCCTTGAATCCATTATTGATTTATGGTATTTAACTTCAATTGGGCCCTCTCACTGTTAGGTTATAATCCTTTTATTCATCTTTTACTGATTATCATAGTTCCCATTGTGATTCCTATTGTTTTTCCTAACCTCTCTTCCAAAGCCATTATCTCAACTTCTTTTCCTTACTCTCAATAGATAAATCTGCTACTTAATTTGTTGAGATTAAAGCCTTTGGATTAAGTTCCTTTAACTGCTTTGGTCATCTTTAAACCTATGTTCTCATGTATTCTTTCATATTTCCTACCTGTCTCAGAAGATGAGGTGTCCAAAGCTAACCCCTTCATCTTCGTTGTTTTTCAATTCTTTCAGTCATGTCTGACTCTTCATGACCTGGTTTGGGGTTTTCTTGGCAATGATACTGGAGTGGTTCACCTTTTCCCTCTCAAGCTTATTTTACAAATGAGAAAACTGAGGCGAACAGCTAGTTAATGTGTGAGACTGGATTTGAACCCAGATCTTCCTGACCTTAGACCCAGTGCTCCCTCTGCTGCACTGCCTAGCCCTCCAATCTTTTCATCTCACCCAGTTGTGTCTTTGAGTGTGTCCTCTTTTCCCTGAATGATTTTTGCTTCACCAGTCATCCTACTTCTCTCATCTATATTCAACATCTCCCTCTTGCCATTAGCCGACAAATATGCTCAAATCTCCGGGAGCCTCCCAAACCCTTTCCTTGATCCCCCTTACTTGATCAAGCTTTTATTCCATCTCTTTTTGAACTACCCTATTTGTAGAAAGAGTAGACTACACTGGTTGCTTCCACATCCTCTCTCCCCAACTGGCTTCTTATCCCACCATGTCCGAACTTCTGTCACAGCTCACTACTGATGTTGCTCTTTAAAAAAAAAAAAATTAATTTATTTTATTTTGTAACATTTTAAGTTCTAAATTATGAACTCTCCCTCCTTCCCTCCCCCTCACTAGAGAAGGTCACTATTTCACACACACATGCACACACACGTGTACATGTATGTGCATGTATGTGTGTACATACCTATATATGCATGCGTGTGTGTGTGTGTGTGTGTGTGTAAAACCATACTTTGCATATTTCTGTTTGTCAGTTCTTCCTCTGGAGGTAGACAGCATCTTCCTTCATAGGTTCTTTATAGGTGATATGAGTATTTATACTCAGTATACCTTAGCCATTTGCAGTTGTTCCTTGACTACCACTGCTGTTACTGTATGCAACATTCTCTTGGCTCTGCTCATTTCACTCTTTGTTATTTTACACATCTGATACTGTTCTTTCAAAAGTCACTGTGACTTCTTTATTTGCTACTTCAGTGTTTTATTTATTGAACTTTGTTAGTGTAGGGAGCTTCTGTTGAGGAAATTCCTCTACCATCTGGTACCTTCTCTGTGACTTATAGTTGTAGAATGTTATCTGAGAGCACTAAGAGGTTCAGTGACTTGCCCAGCATAAAGCATCTATATAGTATATACCAGAGATGGGACTTGAACCCATGTCTTTTTGGCTCTAAAGCCAGCTCTCTTTCCACCTAAGACATGCTCTATGCTACCTCTCATGGGTTCACTTGTCACTTTTTGTTAGATGACTCAAATCTACACCTTTAACCTGATCACTTCTTTGTCTTTACAAATGTCTCAGTTGATCCTTATAACAATCCTAGGAGGGAGGTTCTATAATTATTTCCATTTTACAGTTGAGGAAACTGAGACAAACAGGATTAAGTGACTTAACTAGGGTCACACAGCTAGTAAGTATCTGAGGCTGCTTTGAATTCAGGTCTTTCTGACTCCAAATCCAGTGCTAGCTACCTACTTAGGACCTGAAATGTGGGATACAAAACAGGAGTGAGCAGGAATGATGCCAAGAAATGAAGTAGAAATATCTGAGAGCACCAAGTAGTGGTGGATACAGTAGGCTGGATGCAGTAGAGAGAATTGGGGCTGAGCAACAGAATGATTGGGCATCTTAAATGAAAGTTTCATGCTGAAGGCTTTCATGCCTTTTGCTAATTTCTAGTTAGGCACTGAATCATGAGGGTTGTGATGCCTTCTGGCTCTGAGAGGTGTATATATAGACCCTGAGTTGGTATTTTACTTGGGAGTTTGCTTATGAGAAGGATCTTGTGATTCCTTGGTGGAGACTCTGAGTTGCTGTATGTTCAGACCCCTGACTGCTCAGATGTAAAAACTCAATCCAGGGATGTATGTAAAGTGTATAGCAATATTGCTTTGATTCAAGTAGTAACATTTGTAACATTTTAAGTTATAAATTGTGAACTCTCCTTCCCTCCTTCCCCTTCACTAGAGGTCACCATTTTACATGCATGTGTATATGCATGTGCATGTATGTGTATATATGTGTATATATACCTATGTATGAAAAGATTGGTCTTTATTTCTCTGTTTATATTTTCTCAAGTTCAGGGTGCTGACTTTTCCCCTGAACTAGTGAATGTAATTTAAAAAAGATTGTTGACTTCTTAAACAGTTATTTTTCCTAGTAAAAACAGATCTAAGAACCTGTGCTAGAAGCCAACCTGGGTACGCCAGTGTGGTTGTCTTTATGTACCTTGAGCATCTTTTTTTTTTTTTGCATCATTCTGAGAGATCATCTTTTTATTTAACAACATTTGATGTCTCATCATAGATTACCAAATAAAACACAGAAGTTTCTTCCTAGCATTCAAGGTTCTCTACAGTCTTCTGATTTACCTTTCTAGCCTTATTATGTTGTATGTGTGTGTCTGTGTATATGTGTGTATGTATGTGTGTGTGCGCCCTTCATAACCAAATGTGCATGTATACTTGCTGATGATTCCTGTCACAGGAAAACAGTAACAGCTTTTTTAAAAACAATGATAGTTTTAACTAATTATTAGTTGAGACATTTCTAAACTGTAAGTATTATTCATAGAAAATATGATCAAGGTAAACCAGATAAAATGCATCATCTTAAAAAGAGAGCTCTGTTACACATCCTTAAGACATGAAAATTGTATAAAGGAAAGAAAACCTTCCATAATACTTACTGGTAGCTGGGGGAATCATAACTACTAGTTTTTATCACATGGCAGTAATTGACTACATAATTAATGTAACAAAAATGATTTATACTTTTCAAATCACATCCTGGAACCTCTTTGCTGTTACGAAGTATAATAAATGCAGGTCTGACTATTTCTCAAGGAGAACTGACAAGAGACTAGGGGACAGAGAACCATTGTTCTTTGTTGGTGGTTAATATTCATTGAGTACCTGCAGTTATTACAAAGGTTAGGCATACTAGAGAGATGACTAGTGTAATGTCCCAGTCACATTCTTAATTTAGATTGGCTAGCTTTTAATCACTAAATGAATCAGTGAAGCCTTCATCAGCACCCAGATTCCAAGGTAAAGATTTGGAGGGATAGAATAAAAGAAAAAATTCGAATTTTCTGTCACTAGCTTCTGTGCACCAAAAAAGAGGAAGTGGTGCTTGAGAGAAGAAGGCAGAGGAGAGGGCCTAGGGTGTGGAATTCTATTTAAAAAAGAAATAACCTGAACAAAGGCAGGAACAATGGAATAAAAAAACAGTTCTCATTGAGAATTTTTTCCACTTTACTGTTCTTTCCTTTGTGGGCTATTCTCTCACTGGGGAGTCCTCCAGGGAAGAGTTTCCTTAGTTCCTGGGTTTGTAGACATAGCTTCTTTCTCCTAAAAGTGCTGCAAATCACTTCCCTATTTTATATCAATATGGAGCTGTCAGATCATCAGCCCTCAATATCCCTGAGCTCAGTTCAGTTGCAAAGGGTTGGAAAAAATACATACCCACATGCATGTGAAAGTTAATGTCAAGATTTATTACCTTTGTGTTTTGATGAAAGGAAATATTTGATCAGATTGTTGCCAAAGAAAATCATAAGTCATTTGTGTGTACATATAATGCTTTTAAAAAGCATGTGCCCTACAGGGAATTTGTAGGGTTTCATATTCAGTTTCAGTCTCTTAAGATGAGAGGTTTCAGACATATTTACTCATCTTGACTTTTATGATAAAACAAATAATGCTAAGAGAAAAAACAGTTTGACAAGGTCAATCTCATAGTCTGGCAATCTGGGGTCCCTCTATCTGGTTTGTCATAGTTTAGGAGATGTGCTGGCCCTTTTGTCAGAAAATGGAGGAAATAGGACACTGGTGATGGAGAGAAGCATCTCATTTTCTGAATGAGAAATTCAGGTTCATCCTAATACCCAAAGAGAGTGCTGCTCCTGAAATGATACTACCCTTGAAATCCTTCAAGAGTTTGTTTCATACTATGCTAAAGGACTACATACTAAAGGGCTACAAAAATGTGCATACTCTTTGACCCAGCAATATCACTTCCAGGACTGTATCCCAAAGAGATCATAAAAATAGGAAAGAGTCCCACATGTACAAAAATATTTATAGCAGCTCTCCTTGTGGTGACCAAGAACTGGAAATCAAGGGGATGACCATCAATAGAGGAATGGCTGAACAAGTTGTGGTATATGAATGTAATGGAATACTATTGTGTTATAAGAAATGATGAATAGGAAGACTTCAGAGAGGCCTGGAAGGACTTATATGAACTGATGCTGAGTGAAAGGAGCAGAACCAGAAGAATTTTGTACACAGCAACAACCACAGTGTGCGAGTAATTTTTCTGGTAGACTTAGTCCTTCACAGCAATGCAAGGACCTAAAAAATTCCCAAAGGACTCTTGAGGAAAAATGCCTTCCATATCCAGAAAAAGAACTATAGAATTGGATTGCAGAATGAAGCAGACCATTTTCTCTTGTGTTATGTTTTGTTTTATGGTTTCTCCCATTTATTTTAATTCTTCAATGAAGCATTTCTAAGTTGAAAATGTAAAAATAAAGAGTTTGTTCCATAACATTTTAGTGCTTATGTTACAGTAGAAAGAGCACTGATTCTGGAATCAGAAGCATAGGTTCAAATCCTTCTCTAATGCTTTCTATCCGTGTGACTTTGGGCAAGTCACTTGGTCCAAATTCTAGGACCTCATTTTCATCATCTGTAAAATAGCTCCTGAGGTCTCTTACAGCCCTAGATCTAGGGGCCTGTGAATGCTTTTTTCAGGTGGCTATTTCAACAGACTTATG
Source organism: Notamacropus eugenii (assembly GCF_028372415.1). Lineage (NCBI taxonomy): Eukaryota > Metazoa > Chordata > Mammalia > Diprotodontia > Macropodidae > Notamacropus > Notamacropus eugenii. The sequence goes on from NC_092875.1 coordinate 178,800,490, forward strand.
AAGTAGATAAAAACAAAACCTCCAATTTTCAAGGAGAAGAAATAGACAAGGGCTACAATTACTTGCCAGAGTCCATAGGACAAACCATGTTGAGACCATTTGAATCAAGCCATCTGTGTCAGGGATGCCATGGCTTTATGACTGACTGTCAATAGATCATATGGGAATGAAGGAAGTGGCAACTTCAAGACCACATCTTGGCTTCTAAGACCTTCAGAGGGCTAGAAATTTAAAACAAATTAAGGATGAAATAGTAGGAGTAACATCTACTGAAATGTAAAATCTCTACCATATAAACTACATTTTCCCTAACAAAAGCAATGAAATGATTCTTGAGACTTAATTGGTCCAGTGAACCACGACTAAAATTGTCACTATCACTTCCCAGTTTCATAAGGCAAAAAAGCTCATTGCTCAAATGGCTGATGTTTCTTTGGCTTGCCAGATGTCCCACAGTTGTGCTAGTCACAATAACGCGTCCTTCTGCAGAAATGAGGGGAGCTCTATAGAACAGAATTAATGCTGTATTGCTGCATATTCTTTCCATGTTCTTATTAAATAACTTTCTCTTGTTAAATGTCATATGGTCCAAAAATATCTTATTACCCAAAGCCACATAAGGAGCGACAGAAGCAGAATGTAAACCCAGTCCTCTGATTTCAGAACTAGTGCTCTTTCCATTGTTATCATACTGCCTGGAAGTAGTATCCTCATGACTCTTGTTAATCTAATATCAAAAGGGGAGAGTGTTTGGAAGAAATATAACCCATCATTAGAACATGGCATGCTGATTCTTGGTGTTTATGACTTGTTGATGGTTTCCCAAACTCTTTCTGCCCTCTTAGCCAACTTCTCCACTGCTGGTCAGAGCTCTCCCTTTGAATGTGGATCAGCTATGGCTGTGGTGGCAGTGAAAATGTGAGACTGGGCAGTCTATGCAGGTGCTTTGCGGTTGATAGTGGTAATTATCATAAGGGGACTGTGTGAAATTGACTAGGCTCTTCCCTCTGGAGAACTAAATGCCTAGAGCTCTCACTGTACCATTCCAACCTTCCTCCCTGCTCTCCAGAACAGCATCATTCAATTTTTATTGTTGGTGTCCCTATAAAATCCATTTGTGGCAATCATGAAGCTTATTTAGAAAAAAAATCCATTCATTTGTCTTTTATATTTCTTCCTAATCAAACCTAGAGCAGCTTGGGATACTTTCCCAATGAACTATATAGGGACTTAGTTAGCATTGATTTTGATTTTGGTGCAGAGGACAGAATGTTGAATTTTTAGAACAAGGATCTGGATTCAAATTCTGCCTCCATTTCTTATTATACCTGTGTTACTTTGAGCAGGATATAACCTCTCTGGGCTTCCTATAAAATGTAGGAATTGGATTAAGTGATCTTGAAGATCCATTTTAGCTCTGAACCCATGATCCTATGATTTCCTGGGCTCTGTGTATGATGCCTGGGCAATAGATCACATGATGAATGTTTCTTTCCTAAGTCTGAATCAGTCTGGAGCGACTTGACTGCTACCAGTAATCTTTTTCATTCTTTATCTTAGTTTACTCCTAAGGGTTTCTTATTTCATCTTTTCAACCATCCTAATGTACACAAATCACTTTTAGAGATAGTGTCATGAGTATGAAGAGAGCAATTTATCAAGGCAGACACTTCTTTGATGAAGGATAGGTTTTCTTCACAAGGCCTGATAGCCTCCACTGAATTTCAATTTCCTATGGCATGTTGGGGATTTGGAAGATTATGGTTGGTGTGAGGTTTTACGTATCCACCAACTTATTATTACAGGAGGAGGATACAATTTGAATACCTTGTTTGTTTCAATTTTTCTCTTGTGGCTGAAAGAGGAGAAGGACACATCAGCGAAAAATGCAATGAACCAGTGTATGGGTTTGCAGCAATTAATTTTCTATCCCTTTCAATCACTTGCTGTTATCTTTTTTTGACTTGATAGATGAGCCCCAATAATAATTCTGTCTAGTTTTTTCCTTGTCCTCTAAAAATATATAAGGGAGATAAAGACCAATAATTGTAAGCTATTCACATTCATGTGAATGAAAATATGAAGAACAAAAGACAATTATATTTGGAATATCTTGCTTGCTATGTTTTTCATATGTTCATTTCTACATGTCAAAAATAGGCATTAAAAAGGCATAAAATTTCTCATTTACATGTTCCATGTTAAATAGTAGAGCTGGAGAAGACCCAAAGGAGTCTAGTGGCTTAAAGCTATGCTAGATACTTGGCAATCCCTAGCACTAATTACTGTTAATAACAAGAGTACAGCAGATTAGTTACCATGTATTCTAATATTAGCACCCATAATTCTAGTTTGTTATCATAATCCAATTAAAGAATGGATTGCGCAACTTGAATCTTTTACAGTCACTGGAGGTCCACAGGGTGAAGCTAGCAATAAGATATGTGACTTATTGGAGCTGGTCCATGGAAGATCTTGGGGGAAAATTGTTTCATTGGCCACTGTGGAAAATAATTCAATGAAAATTCAGTTGGCTTTCAAACAGCATTGTCATCCTGTCCAAGTTAATTTTTGGTTGGCTTGAGAGTTGTGGACATGGTACTAGACTATCTATAGTTTCACCACGGATTTGAGATTGTTTTAAGATGAAGTAAACTTGCAAAGACTGAGTAGAATCATATAGCTTAATGTACTTTGGGGTTGGATTTTCTTGGCCTCACAAAGTTTTTGGAGAATCCTAATGAGTTTGTTCATAATCTAAAACCTCAGAACTGATCCAGAACTGACCTGGCTTCTGGAGATAAGAGGACATGATACCAAGCCATCTGACAGTTAGTGAGCTCCCTTCTCTTCTATGTTGTACAGTTATTCTAAGTAGAAAGTAGCTTTATCCTTAATTACTAAAAATTTATGGAGCATGCAGAGTCAAAGTTATGTAGTTCCCACATCATAATGCTCATGGAATCTTTACATGTTTTGTTAAATACTTAAAATGTGCTTTCCCATTGATACTCCTAAATTCATCTCTCTTTGTCTCTGTCTCTCTCTGCCTCTATCTCTTTCCCTTTTTCCCTCTCTTCCTCTCTCTTTTCCTCTTCTTCTCCTTCTCCACCCCTTCTATCCCCTTTTCTCTCAGAAAGGAAATTCTGAGAGGATATTAAAGGAAAAAGCAATTTCAGAGAAGAGGCTAATCTGAGTATGTATTATTGGGTTATTTGCCCCCCCTCATCACTTGTAAAAGTGTCTGGATGATTAGCAGGGCTACAAATGTGGGAGCAGAGGCAGAAATTTTAGCTTCCATTTCAGACAGGTGACGTAAGAGAAATGTAACTCATGATTAAGAAAAATGAAATTGTATAAATTATAGCAGGAATGCCTGTCATCACCCATATTAGCTGCTAAAATGCCTCCAGGGGGTTAGATTAGAAAAAGAAAATTACTTATCTGTAATTCTTATTCTCTTTAGGTAGCAATTATAATAGATATACACTCTTGGGTGTAAGTCATTGGCGTGAGAGCTAGAAGAAGGCTATGGAATCAGGCTAAAGAATTACAGCCCTCGAGGAAGATGTGCCAGGGGACATCAAGGGCATAATGTATATGGAATATCATTGCCCTCAAATACCATTCTTGTCTGACCACTGAGAAAAGCATGTGAATTCAGTTCCGCAGAAGGGAAGAAGACTGGTTAAGTGGGTCTATTATTATCTATATTGAATATATAAAGGGCCAACCTTAGGCAAAAATTAGAAATAGGTGAAGTTTACCTTAGGAGCCCCTAATCTACCTCTTTTTCTTTTTTTACTCCTCTGTGGTACTAGTGGTATCTGTAAGGCATCTGTAGCTTCATGCTTTCCTTTATTTTCCACTCTTCTGCTTCCATATTGTGTTTTTGCTTCCTTCCCCTTTCAACTAAAAATAAGAACAAAAAAACTTTTTAGGAAGGAACCTGATAAATTTACCTGTTGTTATTAAATCATTTCTGTCATGTTCAACTCTTTGGGACTCCGCTTGGGGCTTTCTTGGCAAGGATACTGGAGTAGTTTGACATTTCCTTCTCCAGCTCATTTTACAGAGGAGAAAACTGAGGCAAACAAATTCACCTATACTTAAATGTAAATGACTGATCAGCTTTAATGTATCACCCTTCCTTGGTAGTATTTGAACATTGATAGGCCTCACTAAGCCTTAGGCCAAAGTCTTCATCTACTGGTTTCGAAGAAATTGGGTGTAGATAACAGGGACAACAGCAGAACCTTCTCAAAATCCCTAAGATGGTGGCAGGCTGCTCCATTGCATCCTGAATGTACAATAGATACCTTGAACCGGGGTCTGCCTGGTTGGACGTCTTGGTTGGATGCTTCCATGATGCAAGGGTAACTGTAGAGAACTGAGGCAACAATTTGCTAAGGGTATTTTCAGTGACCAAAAAAAGAGCCAGAGTTGTTTCCTGAAGAAAATAATTTAGTTTGAAGAAGTCTTCTCTCACTAAAGGAGTCTTATTTTCCCTTTCAGTGTGCTTAGGAATTGGGGAGGTCAGCTATGCTGGATCCAACACAGTTCTAAAATTCTACTATTATAGGAGGATTATCAAGGGAAATAATACCCATTTTCCAAGGCATTTGCTGTTTATTTTCTGGAGTGAATTCTATAGGGGAGAATTGCTGATAGCTCTAGCTTGATGGGTATGGGACATGGGGCAGAAGTGCTGTTTTTATCCTTGGTTATATCTATCTATCTATATATATGTATGCATATATGTACATATACATGCATGCATATATACACAAACATACATACATACATACATACATATATATGTGAGGACCACTAATTTTGTTTGGTAGTAATTACTCAGTCAATTTGAATTATGTGACTAGCCTCTCTCCCTCTCTCTCTCTCTCTCTCTCTCTCTCTCTCTCTCTCTCTCTCTCTCTCTTCCTCTCTCTCTCTCTCTCTCTCTCTCTCTCTCACACACACACACACACACACACACACACACACACACACATTAAGTGGGAAATATCCCGTCCACCCTAGGTATAGGGTCATATTTGGTCACTAGGCAGACCCAAAGCCAGATGTAGAGAGAGGAGAAGGGTTTCTGGGGGAAGCTCCATGACCCTTCTAATCCTCACCCTGGTTCAATCACCCACTTGTCCTAGTAGTGTTGGGGATAAAAGAGGTGGGAAAGCTACAGCTTTGTTGATTAAAGTCTGAAACACTTTGTAGTGCCCACTCTGAAGTGGACAGGAGTTAGGGTGCTGAGTTTCCTTCTTTACCATATATGTGTTTGTGTGTGTGTGTGCATAGAAATTTACACACACATATACATACATATATGTGTATCTGTATATATAAAATAAAAATTACATGTGTATACAATGTTTATTTCATTAAATATTTTCAAATTACACATAATTTTTAAACAATTATTTTAAAAAATTTTGAATTTCAAATTCTCTCCTTCCCCCCTGCCCCCTGCCCTCTTGAGAAGGCAAGCAATTTGATTTTGATTGCACATGTGAGGTCATTATTTATATATATATATATATATATATAAATGTGGGTATATATATGTGTGTGTGTGTGTGTGTATGATTCTGGAAATTACACTTCTTTCTTCAATATGAGGAGAAAATGACTAGAGGAATTTGTATTCTAGATCTCATTCTGATCAACAAAGAGATATATCATTGGTAAATTATGGGAACCTTGGGAGGCAGTGGCTATCATATCAGAGTCAAAACTCTAATTTGGGCAAGTAAACCTAGGCTTTGTTTCAAGGTTAAAAAATTTATAGGGTCCTGATAGCAGGTAAAATTCTCTCCTATGTAGAAAAAGCATACCTTAATGACTAACTAAAAGGCAAAGGAATAAGCATTTATTAAGCACCTGATACGCCAAGAACTGTGCTAAATGCTTTACAAATGTCATTTGATCCTCACAATAATATTACGTAGGTGCTGTTATCCTCAATTTACAGTTGAGTAAACTGAGGCAGACAGAAGTTAAGTGATTTCCCAGGGATCAGACGGCATCTGAGACTAGATACGAAGATGACAGAGTCACTTAATTGTCCCTGGGGAGCTGCAAAATGGTGTCTTCCCTTTAAAGAATACAGAAGAGATGAGCTCCTCTCTGCTCCTCCTACTCGCTGTGGTGGCCTCTTTAATATGGTGGAAATGCTTCTGTCTTTGGAAGTTAGTCTCCTGAGGTCTTTGTTTTCCCATGGAGCCTTGTGTCTAAGGTCTGTCTTCAAAGTTTCCACTCACTCTACCTGAATTTGTCTTTGAAAGTTGGTTTGGAAACTTAGCTCCTCTTTTCTTGAAAGTCTTGCATTGTTTCAAGTCCATCAAGGGAAATTTCATCTGAACCTTATCATAGAATTGGAGAGAGTGAATTTCCAAGTGCTCAAATGAATAATAGGTAGCATTCCATGGCCTAAAATTATTTTTTAAAATTTAGTTTAATTTTAAAAAATTAACAGAAATATATTTTTACTTCCTCCCCCCCTCCCCGTTCCTACCTCCAAACTCTTGTAAAATATGCAAAACAAATTGCAGCATTGACTATGTCTCATAATGTATGTCTTAATTTACACCCTAAATACATTCTTCTCAATCAGGAAGTGGGTAACATGTTTTATTCACTGAGGTCATGTTTGCATTATTCAGTGTTCCTGCAGAGTTGTTTATTTTTACAGGGCTGCATTGTATAAATTATTCCTCTGGTTCTGTTCACTTTACTCTATGTTATTTCATACAAATTTTCTCAGGTTTCTTTGAAACTATCCCTACATAATTTCTTATAACACAATACTATTTCATATTCATCTACTATAATTTATTCAACCATCTTCCAGTGGATGGGTACCCTCCTAACCATGGCCAAAAATTCTGAAGAGGAAGTTTGTCTCAAGTGGAGATGTCCTCAGGGATGACATTTTGATGACAGAAGCACAAATGTTCCTTATGAGGATGGAAAAGGGAAAAGGTATAAAGGGGAAAAGGTATGAAGAGCCTAAATTGAATGTATAGCATGAATTTTATTTTATTTTTCAAATTAAAGATTCATTTTTAAATAAAATTGTATTTTTTTATTATAAAGTTTTTATTTTTTCCCTACCATCTGAAAAGAAAAGGAGGAAAATAGAAAAGAAAAAAAGGAAAGAACGTAATCACATAAGCATTGTCAAGCCAAACAAATTTCCACCTTGACCACATCCAAAATGAATTTCTCATTTTGCATATTAGTCTATCATCTATCTGTCATGAGGTAGGCAGTTCAATTTTTCATTAGTCCTCTGAAATCATGATTGATGATGTCATTGATCAGAGCTCTTAAGGCTTTCAGGAAACTGGACAATAGCATAGGAGAAATTAGGTTTAGGCCAATAATATTTCACACCTTACACTAAAATAACCTCCAGATGGATGTGATCTAGATACAAAAATCCACATTGTAAGCAGATTAGAAGAACAAGGAAGAAATTACCTTTCAGATTATAGTAAAGATTTTTTAAAAAGATGCTTGTGTAAGTTGGAAAAAAGGGTAGGTGGGGGAGGATGTATTCAAAAAAGGGCACAGGACTATAATGAAAGCTTCAGAAATACTGAGACACAGAACCAGTTGTGGCTTTATTAAAACTCAGGACAACAAAAAAGACATTTTAAACTTTATTGACAGGCAAGAAAAGAATAAAGAAGGGATAGGATCACTGCTCAAGATGGAAAAGATAATAGACAACAGAGAACATGCAGAATTCTTTGACTTAGGCTCCTGTTTTCTCTACTAGGGAAACCAGTCTTTATACTTGGAAGGATAAAATGAAAACAATTAACAGAAAATTGAAACAGAAGGTATCATAAGAGGACATCAGACTATCCTCAGTGAGCTCAATAACTCAGGCCCAGATAAATACTACTTCAACTTTTGGTTAGGCTCATCCTGAATGTACAAACAGATGCCTTGATCTGGGACTTACATACAATGTTTTTGTCGTTACCATCCGTAGGAACTGAATTCTTTTAGGTCACTAAAAATGAGTAGAGCACTGAAGCAAAATTGCTAAGGATATTGCCAGTGACTTGAAAGAGTTAAAAATTTCTTCCCAAAGAGAGTGATTTAGATTGAAACAATTGTCTAAACATTAAAAGAATACAATTCTACCTTTTGATACATCTGGGGTGGTGGTGGTGTGTTTCAGCAAGGACCCTGACATACACAGGAGGGTCTGCTGTACAGATTCTTAGATCTGCTTTTCTAAAAGGAAAACAACTTTTGAGGGGTCAACAATCACTTTAGTAAAGCACATATATCATTCACTTAGTTCAGGGGAAAAAGTCAGCACCCTGAACTTCAGAGAAAATACAAAGAGAGAAATAGAGATCAATAGACAGGGTTTCCAAATGTCTGACCATAAGTAATATATACACACAGAGAGAAGTACCAACATCTGGGTTTTTAAAGCTGAAGGGCTACTTAGCAGCTTCCCAGAGTCTCATCTGGCACACAAATCTTCTTCCAAAAACTAAGCCTCAAAGTAAAACTTCTCAGATTATATATACACTTTTCAGAGCCAGAGGGCATCACAACCCTTGCGAACCAGTGCCTTATTAGAAGTTAACAAAAGGTGTATGCCTTCCAACAGCAAAAAAACCCTCTCCTAATCAAGCTTCCCTTAATGGCCAGGCCCATTAATGGGTGGGGAAGATCTTTAACTCTCATTAGCATTACATGGTGTCAGTGATCTCTACTTTTCTATTTGTATTTTTGGAGCTTAGCACAGTGCTTTACATATGGTAGGCACTTAATAAATGCTTTTTCATTTTATTCATTTATTCTTGTGTATTGTGATTGTGATTGATGAGTTGATGCTAATGATCTTCAAAAATGGAAAATAGAGGCACAGCTTTAGAACTAGAGAGGAGAATTATCTTGGATTAGACTGGATCTTAGACTATGGTTGGTGGAGCCAAAATGGCAAATTAGGAGCAGCCATATAGCTAAACTCTCCCAACATTCTCAACAACTTTAAATTAACACTTCAAATCAAATTTTGCTGTGACTGAGTCACAACAAGTCTAGAGTAAGGCATTTTTCTAGTTTAAGAAAACTTAAGAGGCTGGAGAAGTTTATGACACTAGAGTGAAGGTCTGTCCAGAGCCCATACACATGGTGATGGTGGCCACAGCAGCAGCAGCAACAGTCATGGGAGCTCTCAGCTCAGAGATAGTAAAGGAGTTGGACAACTGGTCAGAAAGTGGTTTCAGTGGACCCTTTGCTGGCACTGGGTACAGCTGGTGCTAATCGGCAGCTCTATTGACAATATGTAGTTCTGAGTGGCAGTTCCAGTGTGGAGAGGAGAGCTTGTGGTTAGTCACAAGGGATCAGGGGCTCTGATCACAGTTTCAAGGCAAAAAGGAGCACTAGTGCCTGCAGCTAGAGGAGACAAGAGTCTTTCTTGGTAAAGAACAGAACACAGACCAGGAGAGCAGCAACCATTCCTCTCCCCATATCACTCTACTTTAGAAACACCAAAAACTTGCAGACTCTCTCCCCAACCTATCTCTGAAAGTAGCAGAATGAAAAAGCCTGAAACTTGGGACTGTGTCTTTTCAATCCCAGGTGAACAGAATCCAACTTTAACATAAGGTTCAAAGTCAAGAAATAGACTGGAAAATGAGCAAATAACAAAAAAAAGAGAGAATTTGACCAGAAAAAGTGACTATGGTGGCAGGGAAGAGTAAACAAACTTAGAAGAAGACAACAATATAAAAGCAGTTAACAAATAGCCTCAAAGAAAAATGCTAATTGGGCCAAGCTCAACAAAAATTCCTGGAAGAATTAAAGAGATGAATGATAGAGGAAAAATTGTTAAAAGAAATGATAGTGATGCAAGAAAATTATGAAAAGAGAATTAACGACTTGCTAAGAGAGGCACAAAAATTACTGAAGAAATAATACCTTAAAAAAAAAGGTTTGACCTAATGGTAAAAGAGACACAAAAATTCGCTGAAGAAAAGAATTCCTTAAAAAAGCAGACTAGGTCAAATGGAAAAAGAGGTACAAAATCTCACTGAAGAAATAATTCCTTAAATATTAGAATTGGGCAGGTAGAAGCTAATGATTCCAGGAAACATCAAGAAACAAACAAAATCAAAAGAAGGAAAAAATAATAGAACGGGAAATATCTCATCAGAAAAATCAGTGTCCTGGATAATAGATTGAAGAGAGATAATTGAAGAATTATTGCACTACCTGAAGGCCATGATTAAAAAAAAGTATAGAGATCATATTTCAAGAAATTATCAAGGAAAACTTCCCTGATATTTTAGATCTAGAGGATAAAATAGAAATTGAAATAACCTACTGAACATTTCCTGAAAGAGACAGCAAAATGAAAACTCCCAGGAATATTATAGCCAAATTCCAGAGCTCCCAGGTCAAAGATAAAATACTTTAAGCAGCCAGAAAGAAATAATTCGACTATTGTGGAATCACAGTCATGATCAAACAAAATTTAACAACTCCTATATGAAAGAAGTGGAGGACTTGGAATATGATATTCTGGAAGGTTAAGGACCTGGGATTACAACCAAGAATCACCTACCCAACAAAACTGAGTATAATCTGTCAGGGAAAAATGGATATTTAAGGAAATAGAGAACTTTTAAACATTCCTGATGAAAAGACCAAGCTGAATTGAAAATTTGACATTCAAACATAAGAGTGAAGTGAAGCATAAAAAGTAAACATGAAAGAATAATCATAAAAGACTCAAAAAAAGTTAAACTATTTGCATTTCTATATGGGAGGATGATACATGTAACTCCTAAGACCTTTCTCATTATTAGGTCAGTTAAAAAGGAGTTTACATAGATGGAGGGCATGAGTGTGAGTTGATTATGTTGGAATGCTCTCCAAAAAAACTGAATGGATGAGAAAGGGGAATGCACTGAGAAATGATGGAAAAGAGAAGTAAAATGTGGAAAATTTTCTCACATAGAAGAGGCATGCAAAGAAGAATTTTTACAATAAAAGGAAAAATGTGGGATGGTGGCAGGCAATACTTGAACTTCATTCTCATTGGAATTGGTTCCAATAGGGAAGAATACACACACTCACACACACACATGCACAGTTGTGTATAGACATGTAACTTAACCAATAGGGAAATAGGAGAGGAAAGAAAGAAGAGGAAGGGGGGGATGATAATGTGATGACAAAGGAAGGTTATAGTTTAAAGCTAAATAAATTTTTGAGGAGGGACAGGACAAAAAGAGAAAAGAAGAAACAGTAGATAATGGGATGGAGGGAAATACACAGTAATCATAACTGTGAATGTGAATGGGATGAGCTCACCCATAAGATGGAAGCACATATCAGAATGGATTAGAAACCAGAATCCAATAATATTTTGTTTATGAAAGATGGTGAAACAGAAAGACACAAAGAATTAAAATAAAGGACTGGAGTAGAATCTAATATGTGTCAGTTGAAGTAAAGAAGGCAGGGCTAGCAATCATGATCTCAGACAACGCATAAGCAAAAATAGGTTTAGTTAGAAGAGATAACCAGGGAAACTACATTTTGTTAAAAGGTACCCTAGACAAGAAGTATCTTATCTGACTCTACGTAGCCCATTTCAGGTTTTCTTGGAATGGTTTGCCATTTTCTTCACTAGCTCATTTTACAGATGAAGAACTAAGGCAAACAAGGTTAAGTAACTTGCCCAGGGTCACACAACTAGTGTCTGAGGCCAGATTTGAACTCAGGAAGATGAATCTTTCTAACTCCAGACCAGGAGCTTTATCAATGGTGCTGTCTAGCTGCCCTTCCTAACAAATTTGTAAAAACAAGAGCCATTCCCCAGTTGACTGTGCATTGACCTTTAAATGCCATTGTAATAGGCTCAGGATGGTCAAATGAAGGCTTATATTTTACAAATGTGGCATAATTTATCGCTATCCTTCACCAAGTGGTAGAAGGAGTTGGTAAAATGCAATTTTTGTAACTCCTGGTGACAAAGAGTTTTGTTAACTGTTTACCTGAAAAACTTTTTTTCTGCAGTTGTTTCAGTCATGTCTAACTCTTCATGACTCCATTTGGAATTTCCTGGTAGAGATACTGGAATGGTTTACCATTTTCTTCTACACTTAGATTAATCAGTCCATCAATGAACAAGTGTTTATAAATCTTCTCTTACAAGTGCCAGGCCCTGTATTCAGTAGTTGAAATCTAAAACACCTGTGATGAGAAGTGCCCATTTGAAGGATAATCTAGTTATGCTGAATTTAGCAGAGGAAAAATGAGAGATTAATTAATTTTCTATAGTCAACAATTTGTCTTTGGGGAAACAATCAACAGCACAGATAGACCCATTAGGACCTTCCTTTCCATTTTCTCCCAGTCAGACTAATTAAATCCAGGAATTTAATTAATAGGGTGACATAATTAGAAATGTGTCAAACATTGCCAACTTGAATGACCAAGCAACAAAACGTCTTTGTTTTGTTTTTTCCTCCACAGTCCATACACTTCTCTCTTCCCACCTGTTTATAGCTTGTTGCTTATCTCTAGATTTTTCTGCTAGGTTGTCTGGCATCTCTGATATTCTAGATTTTATTGGCAGAAATGAGTAGGGAAGTAGAGGGCTCTCCCTTTCATCTCCACATTAGTTCACCTCTATTGTTATGGTATTAGATTTGTATTCATAAGTTGCTACTGCATTTGGGTTGTCACTCATGCTCCTAGGAAACCAGGCTACTTCTAACTTCCTTGGGGATTCTCTTGTGTTGGATATCAGTAACAGGTAGGGGTAGGTAATCAATCGATCGATCAAACAAGTATTTGTTAAGTTTTTGCTATGCCAGGCACTTACTTGGTGCTAGAGATACAAATATAAAAGGGAGATAATCCATACCCTCAAAAAGCTCACATTCTGCTGGAGGGATATAGCACATTTACAGAAAAGTAAAACAGGGTATATACCCAATATAATTTGAGGGAGGGTGGAAACTAACAATTTTTAATACTTCTTTTCATATAATAAGCATTTATTTTCTCTCTCTTCTACTTCTCCTCCTCCACTGGAAAAAAATAAAAATGAAACCATTACAAGAAATATGGATAGTCAAGCAAAATAAATTTTCACATTGGCCATGTCCAAAAATGTAGGCTTTATTCTGCAGCCTGAGCACATCATTCTGTTTCATGAGGTGGGTATAGCATTCTTTATTGTTGGTCTTCTGGAATCATGATTAGTCATTGCATAGATCAGAGTTTTTAAATCTTTCAAAACTGTGTGTCTTTATAATGTAGTTACTGTGTAAATCATTCACCTCCTTATTTCACTCCATATCAGTTCATATAAGTCATTCTAGATTTCTCTGAAACCATCCCTTTCATCGTTTCAACTTTTTATTTATTTAAAGACACTTGAAAACCAATTTTTAATGATATTTTCTGTAGTTATTCAAAGTGTGCCTTCCCCTCCCTCTCCTAGAATGCTATTTCATATGAAAATAGTATTTTTTAGAGAGGGAAAGATCAACATAATTAATTGATGCATTGATAAAATCCTAAAACATGTGCAGTGTGTAACACTTGTGAACCTCTGACTTCCACAAGGGGGTGGGTTGAGGGTATCTTTTCATATCACTTAATTTGAAAGTTTCTTGATCCTTATAATTTCTTACTGTATAATAATATTTCCATATAGTTATATTCTGTAACCTATTCAGTCATCCACCAGCTGATAGGCATTCTCTTAGTTTCCATTTCTTTGCCACTACAAAAAGAAGTAGAAAAAATATTTTTGTACACATAAGTGCTTTTCCTCTGTCTTTGATCTCATTGGAGGTTGAGTCCTAATAGTGACATCACTGAGTACAAGGTCTCACTTTTTGTACATAGTTGCAAATTGCCTTTCAGAATGGTAGGACCAATGTAGCCATACCAACAATGCAATATGTGCCTGTTTCCCCAACTTTTGTCATTTTCTTTTTTTGTCAAATTGTCAATCTGATGGCTATGAGGTAGAACCTCAGAGTTGCTTTAATTTGTCTTTCTCTATTAGTGATTTGGAGGTTTTTAATAGTTTGGATTTCTTCCTTTGAAAACTGCCTGTTCATAACCTCTGATCATTTATAAACTAGAAAATGTCTCTTATTCTTAAAACAAATTTATTCACTCAAAATTTTGACAAAAAAATGAATGTTAAAAATTGTTTTTACCATTTTAGAAGGAAGGGAAAAGAGGGAAGAAGAAAAATTTAGAACCCCAAATTTTGTAAAAATGAATATTTAAAAAATTTGAATTTGAATTGTTCTTTATATACCTTAGAAATGAGACTTTTAAGAAAAACTTGCTGCATAGTTTTTTAAATTTACTTATTTTTCTCTAATTTTATCTCCATTGAATTTAGAAACTAACAACTGAAGGGAATCAGGAAAGGCCCCTGGAAGAAGAGGGCATTTGAGATGAACTTCGAAGCTCAGACTTCCAAGAGGTAGTGCTGGAGCCAGCTCATGCCAGCTAGGGGGGGTCAATTGTTAATTTTTCAACATGAGCATTTATACCACAGAAATTGTCAACCACTACAAATCAAGGTTTAATTGATTAGTTTATTGATTTTCTAGACAAAGTATTGGAGAAAATGTTAATAATGCAGATTAAATTTAAAGGTGTGTGTGTGTATATGTGTGTATACACACACACACACACACAAACACACATATATATATATATACTCCCTCCTTGTTTCCCCCAAGAACTGATTGCTAAACATTTTCCAGCATACTTCTGGGTAGAGGTGAGGAAGCAGAGCATTTCAGACTTGGGAGACAGCATGGGCAGCTTTAACAAAAGCATGAGGTGGGAGATGGGATGAGCAGGTGGGCCAGTTTAACTGTCAGGTAGATAGAATGTATGGAAGGGAATAATGTGAAATCAGCCTGTAAACACAGGCTAAAGGGAGATTGTGAAAGAATTTAAATGTCAGACAGAACAGTTTTTATTTATTTCTACAGACATCAAGGAGTCACTGAAGCTTCTTAAGTAGGATCTGCTGTGGTCTGCTCTGTGTGTTGCAGGAATATCATTTTGGCAATTGTGTGAAGAATGGAGAAGGAAGAGACTGGAGGCAGAGAAAGTTGGAAGTTACTGTAGTACTTCAGGTGATAGATGACAAGGACTTGTACTGGCCATGTCAGTGATGGGCAGAAAAAAAATATATGAGAGAGATTGTAGTTGCACCCTTCATCACCCTCAGAGTCATTGGTTGGATTTGGAGAATGAGGGAAATTGAGGAGTCAAGGATGACTAGTGTTGTGAACATAGGTTGCTAGAATGGTGGCACCCTTGATGAAAATGTTAAGAGCTCTGCTTTGGAGATGTTGAATTCAAGATTTGAGATGATGGAAGGACACCTGGTAGTAGATGTCTCATAGGCAGTTGGTGATGTGGAATTGAGAGTCCTAAGGCCCTTTGGGCCACAATAGCACCAGGCTTGGCTTATTCTTACGCATGTTGTGAGTCAGGACCCAGGATCTATTATGTCTTGATTCCTCAGGTCATAACTCTTCCTGCTGCTGTGTGCTGTGAGGTAGATATGAGAAAACTGCTTGTCACAAACTCAAGGAAGGCCTTTGAACTTTCTAATCATTTGTCTTCCTCAATGGATCTCTTCCCATCCACTCATATTGTACCTAGCTTTTCTTTAAGCTTCCTGTTGTACTCTTTTATTTCCCCGTACTTTATCCTGCCCCAGCAGGGGAATTTACCTCAGATATCTCTGAAAAATCTGAGCTGAGAACTCCCTCTCATATTCCTCTACTTCATCCTTCACTATTTCCTTTTTCTCATCTGATTTCTGTTGAAATGGTCCTTTTCCTTGCTAAGGTCAACTCCTCAGCATTCATCTTGGTTCATCCTCTTTGATCCTCTCCTGTATGTTGACCTCACATGATTCCCATTTTATCTTTCATCTTCCTTCTCTCCATATTGAATTATTTCTTCCCTGCTTCCCACAAAGGCAGCTAGAGTATTGGATAGAGTGCCCAGCCTGGAGTCAAGAAGACTTGTTTTCCTCAATTCAAATCAGAGCTCAGACACTTACTAGCTATGTGGTAAGTCACTTAACCTTGCTTACCTCATTTTCCTCTTCTGTATAATGAGCTGGAGAAGGAAATGACAAGCCATTCCATTATTTTTGCCAAGAAAACCCCAAAATGACTGAACAACAAGAAGCTGCTTACAAACAGCAAATTCTTCCCCATTCTTAGAAAACACAAAACAAGAACCTTCACTAGATCCTACTATTCCAGGTAGTTCTTGCTTATATCTGTTTTCCCTTCTCATCTGAACTCTCTGAAAAATTCATCAACTCTTAAGTGCCTCCACTTTCCTCTCACTCCTTCTTAAACCCCTTGTAATCTGGCTTCTGATCTCAATTGTCTCCAAAGTTACTAGTGCTTTTTAGTTGTCAATTCTAATGTGCTTTTCTGAACTTTTGCCCATTTTAAAGTCTTTGCAGCATTTGACATTGTTGATGAACTTCTGCTGGATACTCTCCTCTTTCTGGATGTTTTGTGGGCATTGCTCTTTCTTGGTTCTCCTATCTACCTGCCTGCTTGTTCTTCCTTTATCTTTTGTTGTTTCATCATCCATGTCATGCCCACTAACCATGGGCATAACCCATGCATAACTTGTATTGTTAAATTGGAGAAATGCACCCTTCATCACCCTCAGGTACTTTTTGTGGAGATTCATCATAGGGTTAGATGTTCTAGCCTTAGATTTAGGTGTAGAGGTTGGTCTTGAAGAACTGGTTGGCACTCACTGTAGGGAGGACCTTGCAGGATTCTCTGGGACTGCAAATTCTTGCTAACCATACTGTCATATTCACAATTTATAGGAGTCTTAATTTGAAATCTATTAACGGGAGTAGGACAAATAGAGAAAGACCCTCCTCAAGTCTTGAGGAAGAATTTTGTGATGGATTCACTGTTACAGCAACCCAACACTAAATACATTTTTCCACGGGGTTTGGAGTAGAGCTATGTAACAATTCAAACCACTGCTGAGCCCAAGGGCTCTACTATAGGAGGCCTTTTCTCTGTTCCCTTGTGCATAGCAACTTGGTTCAGTCTTGGGGGATCTTTACCACCTAAAAGAAGGGACAGGCTCATTTGTTTCATTCTTAGACTCTTGTCTCACACCCCAGTACCCTGGGGAAAATTACTTAAATCTTAGATTTGGGGTCATGCCTAGAGTCTCTTCAAAAAGTGTAATAAAATGGTATTCAATGAATATGAATAGGGTATGGGACAGCTATTTATTTCCTCTGCACAAAAGAAACACTTAACATTTGTTACACAACCTTGAATTAGCAGACAAAAAAAAAAAACCAAATGGTGATAATCACATTACTATTATATTCCCCCAGAAGCTTGGAACTTATGGTATAAGTTTGAGTATGGTACAGTCTGAGAGACTGATGAATAGGCATTTTGTATTTCATTTTGCGCTAAATTTGATGGGTGTCAGGTGAAATCTCAGTTGCTTCAATTTGCATTTCTCATACTAGTAATTTGGTGAATATTTTCATATTGTTATTCATTTTCTGAAACTTGTTTATATCTTTTGATAAAGGATCTTTCAGGAAAAGTTTCTTGTCATATGATTTTCTCAGATCACTATATATTTTGTCTATCAGATATTTGCCAGGGAAACTTGCTGCAAAGATACTGAATTGGTGGAGAATTTGAAGAATATTGTTTTCCTGTGAACAGGAATGGCCCACTTATATGAGGACCTGAAATTTATGGGATGCATTCCTTGACCCATGATAACGCATCACTGGAGCCATCCATGTTTTCCACCTTTGTGAACAAATCCTGTAGCTCATTACTCAAAATGAGGACAGCTTAGTCAAAAAGCAAGCAAACAAGCAACCAACCAAAAAAAAGAAAACCCACCAGGAAAACACTTGCCTCTTCAGGATCTTGAATTTGGGTCCCTTCTTTGCCAAAATGATTTTCCTTTTCTTTTAACTGCTGAAATTATTTAAATTGCTCTCTGAACAAAGATTTCCCTCTCTTTTTCTACACATTTTAAATTTTTCCCCATTGTCAATACTCCCTTCCTTCCCCCATCCCCATTGCCTGCCCCCTCACCTGCTCCCTGCAAAGTCCCTGAATAACCCTCAGCTATTTCTCACCCTTTGCTTTTGACAGCAGCCATGATAAATAAAACCAGAGAGGCGGCAGAGATTCCAAGAGAGAGGTGAGGTCACCAAAGCTCTCCTGCCTGAGCTCTGCTGGGCTCTCAAAAGTAAGAGGCAGAGCCTATTTTATGCCCCAGTGTACCTTCGCTTTTCTCCTCACCCCAGGCACTATTTGTGTTACCACTGCTGTTCAGTTGTCTGGAATGTAGAGCTCCTACCGTCACTGACTGAGCTAGCTGGGAAGAACTGGAAATTTTGTCTATTAAACAACATCAGAGTATCTCACTTGGCAGTGAAAAGGAGATTTGGATTCTAGTGGGAGTGAAGAACTTCTAGGAGAATATCACCAAACTGGCTGCACTGACCACTCAGCTTAATGATGTTCTGTTAGGAGGAGACCAGAAAATGTAGCCCCTGCTTTTCTGTATTTCAATCAATTAACGTTTATCAAGTGCTTGCTATATATCATGCACTGTGCTAAGTGTTGGGAAGACAAAGGCAAAGAATGAAATAATTTCTACTTTCAAATAGCCTACATTGTGTCAGGGAGAGAGCATAATAAATATAAATGCAAAATAGAAAAAAGTAGTTAGGGAGTGAGGGCATTAGTAGGTTGGCATCCGGAAAGACTTGACATAAGTGATCCTTTACTAGTGTTTTAGTTGAGAGATTCTATGTAGATAATTATCTATCAAAGAAATATGAATCATGGATTGCTTCCTATCTTGAAAATCTGGGAAGACCCTGGGAAAAATGTATATTAATCGGTTGCTTGAATTATTGAAGTAATTGGGTATTACTGCATTGTTAATTTCTGTCTTGAGTGGTTGAATGGCATTCAACAAACTTTATAAAACACCTACTTAGAAGTGGGGGAAATATAAAGTTTAGATCTGTACCCACATGGAAACTTCAGTTTAATCACAAGACATGCCATATAGATAACTACAATATGCCATATGATTTATTTTGTGCATTAGAAAGATGTAAACTGAAGTGTTATGTGAACGTGGAGGGAATGTCAGGAGCTGAGGGCAAACATTGACCCTCAGAACCTAGCAGAGAGCTGGGGGAACTTCACGAGGATTCCATGAAGGGTGAAAATGACTTCTAACATGAATTACCTACTCTACTCTTGTGCTCCCTTACTTCAAGACCACTCTGCACGGGAACCTTGTGTGGGCAAAGAGAAGGATGTGTTTTAGACTTGGGGGATGGGGTGTTTTTGTACCAACTGTTTTTACCATATTAGCAAATGGCCCTTTCTCAAAGCTAATTAACTCTGTGGCTTATTGACATATGTGCAAAGTCACCAGCCTCTCTTTTTCCTCTGGAACCATCAAGGTCCAGTGACAAGATATAAATCAAGATGACTGGAGATGACCCCCAGCTGATATTGAGAATTGACTCACTCAGAAGGTATTGTGAGTACCTGTAGAAATAAGTATAATTATAGTTAACATTTTTATAGTGCATACTATGTGCCAGGCACTGTGCTAAGTAAGTGCTTTACAATTATTCTCTCCTTTGATCTTTACAACAATCTAGGAGGTAGGTGTAATTATTATCCCCTTTCTACAGATGGGGAAACTAAGGCAAACAGAAGATTTGCCCAGGGTCACACATCTAGTAAATGTCTGAGGCTGATTTTGAACTCACGTCTTCCTGACTCTGGACTGGCACTCTATCTACTGTGTCACCTAGCTACCTAGTATTAGGCACCCTCAGCTTCTCAAGGTTGTCCTCAGAACCCTGATTTGGGGAATGCCTTCTGGGAATTCAAGTTGCCAGTGTTAGTAGCTGATGAGACAGTTTATCCAGAGAGGGTGCTACATGATGGTCCTGTTTTAATCTCTGACAGTATTGCTACTCATACTTTTACTCAGGGTATCCCACCGTGATGCATCTTCCAGTGTTTCCTAAACAGAAAAGAAAGATATGGCCACAGGAAAGAAAGTCATTGCCACGATATCATAGATTGAGAGATAGAAGGGATCTTAGAGATCCTCTTGCCCAACCCCCTCATTTTACAGATGGGGATGTGGACCCAAATAACTAATGTGCCTGATGTCACACAGATAATAAGTGACAGAGCCAAGACTCAAGGGCAGGACTGGTTCCAAATCCCAGGTGCCCCTTCCTCTGCATTACACAGGCTGCCATGTAGATTCAGCCAATCTCATATGAACTCAATCAATTATTTGCAGAAGGGAGTTGTCTCTTGGTCTATTTCAAACTCACAATCTAGTTGATGAGACACGCCTGCACAATCACATCGTATAGCTTAAAGAGAGAAGGGATATAGGATCAGATCTAGAACGTGAAAGGACTTTAAAAATCATTTAGTTCAACTCTCTCATTTTACAGTTGAAGAACCAGGGTCACACATGTAGTCAACGACAGAGACAGAATTTGAACCCACCTCCTTTGACTCCCAATGAAGCACTCTTTTTACTGTACCATATTGTAACCCTCTCCCCATATACAGGAGTCATACTGTTGTCTGTGACATTAGTATTAAATCACATCACCTCTCACATACTAACTGTGTGACCCTGGTCAAATCACTTCCTCTCTCAGGCATTTGTTTTCTAGGCAACTCAGTAATATTATAAGTCAGAGAGAAGGCGCTTATCTGTACTGGTAGAAGGAGTTCCTTCTGGGAGTTCCTCATAATAATGAAATCACACTGCTAGTCTCTATTCCTATCGAATAATATGAAGACAGGATTAACAAGCAGAATGGCGCAATATGTAATGAGGTGTTAGACTGTGCAGCACAGACTTAAAAGTGTTGTGGGTCTGTCTTCTGGATCTCTGGTTGAGGCCAGGAATGGGCTATAAGGACCATATTCTGCCCTGCCTTGTAAATATATGGGCATATGGAGTGGAAGAAGTGTGGGAAAGGAAACAATAGAAAATGAAGGGAAATGAGAAGTGGAAATGGGTTCATTTGGATCTCTCGTCTCCATTTTCTGTTTGATCGATTATAGTTCTGAGTAGTGAACCATGAAGTGACTCCCTCCCAATGAAATGCTTAGCCCGTTTTTTTTTGTGTGTGTGTGTAAGCTACCAGCTGAGTACCTTACAGTTCCCATTGGAAATAAATAAATATCATGAGAAACGGTGGTGCTTTGTTTTGGCGAGACAGTATAACAGATGTTTTGCTTAGGCACAGCTGTATAATACTTTAATAGAAAAGAAATTGTCTTCATTTTTTCCCTTGTGTCCTAGAAGGCTAGCTGTAAAAGTGATTTTTACTGCTACCAGGTGTCTTACTCAGGTAGTTGGGTAAAATAGTCAAAATATTTTTATAATAGCCATAAACTGTTTTACAATATACTTATTGTTTATGGGGAAAGCTGACATGTTAGGGAGTTTCTGACTCCTGTGACAGGCAAGCAACAAAAAAGCCTGCATTTCTTATGGGGTTTGGTTAAAATGTATTAATCCTTCCCCACAAAGCCAAGTATAAAATTTTAGTGGTTTCTGAAACAGTCATCCTTTTTATATGCTCCTTGTTCGAAGCTGACTGGAAACCAATGGGATCTGACAAAGCAAGCAGAGTTGACTCTATAAACTGTATTTAGGAGGCCATGTTTGGTTAACTGACATGGGAAAAATGCGTGACTCACTAGATGAGATTTGATGGAAGCAATGCTCAAAATAATTTGTAGAAAATAATAGAATTAACAACTCTTGGATTGATTTGGGGTGACTTTTCTAGTTAAATAAATTTTTGTAATAAAAAAGTTCTATTTTCAAGTAAAAGAGTATTTTCTTCATTTAGACCTGAAATGTCATTGTGGGAGGGAACTCCTAATGAAGAAAACTGTATTCCTATAGATTTATAACTTTTCTGTAATCTAGTGTGTAAGATAGTTGTATGGGGAATTGAGAGTATAAGCAATTTGTTCACAGTCACATAATCAGTATGTATCACAGTTGAGACTTGAACCCAGGTCTTTAAGGTTGATTCTCTGTCCAATATACCACACTGTCTCTGACCAATAAGAGTACAAATATGGTTGGAGTTAGAGGTATAATCTGATGGAAAGGGCAAATCTGAAGTTGAGTGTAGTGATGTAAGGGATTGTAGCTCTAGGGAGTCCCTGATCCATTTGAGGAATTCCCCAGTCAACTTGATAAGATTAAAGGGGTGCATCATTGTTTGAAAGCAATTGTGGGACCTAGGGGATTCCTAGTGATTGAACGATTGAAGATCAACAACCCCTCATCACATCCTATAAAACTTGCCCTTTGCCTTTTTCCTTCCAAGGTTCAGCAAGAACAGGGGAGGGGAGGTGGAGGAAAGGGATCGCTCCCCCATCATTTTCTTTCAGGAGCACCAATGGTGACTTATAACAAAGCACAAAGCAGTGGAAGATTTGTTTATGTATGACACATGTCAGAGAGAGGAATTCAAGGACAATTACTATCACAGTTATAATTACAACTTCTTGTGTAGAGAAGGGGAATTTATAAATTCCCTAGGCAAAGTAATTCTAGTATCTAGCCTTTTAGCATAAAGGGATTTCTTGAACAATATTGCCTTTAAGAGTTGCCTTTTTGGTAAACCTAAGCTCAAGACTTGCTAAGACCATGAGTTTGGGTATTGGAACTTTTAAGAGAGATTTTCTGATGCAACATTCTCCTTAGAGATAGAAGAAAATACTCCATCGTGTTCCTTATGCAATTTTCTACTTAGAGTAAATGAATTACTTGGGCAGTACAGGTGTGAGAAGGGGTTGGCTTATTCAGCAAACTCCAAAGTGTATTTACCTTTGCCAGGAATCAAAACCATGGAATGGGACTCCAAGTCTTCTTGGGCTATGTAGGTTTCTATAGGAAAGAGGGATTCACTAGAATGACAGAAGACTGCTCTGCCCGTAAGCCCAAGTTCAGTTTTCTTATTTGGAGGAGCTGATGGGTTAATTAAAAGCTTTAAGTTTCTGTATTTGGACCAGTCCTACAATTTCATTGGCTTTGTGACCTTCTGTTGAGCAAATATTCTCTATCAGTACATACTGACAACTGTTTCACAGCGTAAAGTCTCAGAAAATTGTCAATTTCCACCTCATCCCATCCAAATTATTAATGGACTCTCATGATTCCTTAGTATCTCATGCATTTTAAGTGCAACACTGTCTCATACTCAACGACCATATTTATATTGAGTGCATGTGTAAGATTAGGGAACTCTGGCACCGGTTTTGAGGATACCATAAATATGATCCATACTTAACTTTGTCTTATAGAGTTCAGCAGAGTTTTACTATAGGGTAGGGGGAGAGCCAGAGATATTACTGACCCTCTTTGGGAAGGTGGAGTTAGATCCCCAGGATTTAAACTGGTCATATGTGAGGAGAGACTCTTAGGGTTCAATTTGGTCACTGCTTAGAGTGAAAAGGTTCCACCTTTCTTGCAGGATCTGGGATTCTGGTCAAAGGATTAGCCATATATTGAATATCTCATCATAAAAACAAGCTTAATGATCTTAACAATATACTTATTGCATACCAACAGTGGGCTAGAAAATGGAAGTGTTTTTTAGCTAGTGTGCTCATAATGAAGTGAATGGAGCTAGCAGGATTTTTCAAGGCAATTGTGAAAGATGGCTACTGCTATTTTTCCCCTTCTCTGTATGTTAAAGATAGCATATGAGTCCCAAGTGATAAAGTTACGAATGGTGCATGAAATGGAAAATCCAATTCCCTGCCCTCTGTGCAGAGATAGAGGCAGTGTTGCTGAGAATTCCCAGTTGAACTCTGTTGTTTGCTGCTTCTAAACAACAGAGAGTGCCAGGAAAGGAGATGAGCAGTTCAGTCTGACAGGTCCAAGAAGAAATCATATTTTGCATGTGCTTCCCTTTTCTCATTTTGTGTAACTCGTATCCTTCCTTTCCTGAAGCAGGTTGGCAATTTCCCCAATATTGCTATAAAATAAAAAGGGAAAAGAGGGAAAATTGGAAAAAAACAATAAAGAATACAATGTAGACACTTGAATTTCCCGAATCCCCTCTCTATGTCACTGGATTTTTGTGTACCTTTAGGAATGAACAATTTCTTAGAGTCACCATTCTTTGTTTCCTTCTGGTAAATGCCTTCCTTCTCTTGACCTGATCGAGATATTGTGAGGGTTAATGAGGGTTAGCTGGTGGGTGGGGAACGTATTCTGAGTCCTTGGCTGATAGATGCTACATCTTACTTATACAATATATGACTGGTGATGGTACCACAGGATTTTGGATACAGTACACAGTACTTTTCTGGTCAAGTGTTGGGATAACAACTGGGAAAAATATCTTGTAGTTCAGCTAATATGGCAGGGGATGGCACCACTACATTTTATTTTTTTAAAGATGAGACATTAAATCTTTGCACTGTGTCTAAATTCCTCGTGGAAAAATGATAAGTTTAATTCTTCAGCCACTGACTTGGTCTGCATGGTGTTCAACAACAATAGCAGCTACCATTTATGTAGCACTTTAAAATGTGCAAAGAGTAGTTCATTTGATCCTTATAACTTGGGAGGTAAATTCTACTATTATCTCCATTTTACAGATGAAGAAACAGAGGCTGTGAAAGTACAATGTAACTAGTTAAGTATCTGAGTCAGAATTCAAATTCAGATCTTCCTGACTTCAGTCTAGTGACCTATGGATTGGGCCACCTGGCTGCCTTATAACAAGCAGATAGAGTCAGCTGGCTAGGTGATATGATATATAGAGTATAGGACCAAGAGTTCAAATCTAGCTTCAGGTACTTACTAATTGTGTGATTCCAGGCAAGTCATTTAACCTCTGCCTCAGTTTCCTCAACCGAGATAATATTTTTACAGTTCCTGATAGCAGGTGCTTAGTAAATTCTTGTTTTCTTCCCCTGAATTTATTGTTTTGACACTGTCTAGATACAACTGACTTTGTTACCCTAATGTACAAATTTTGTTTGATTTTAGTCATGATAAAAAATACTCAGTACATGTCAAAGGATTCTCAGTAACAAAATTAATTCAACTGTAATCATTTCAATGGCTATTGTCCTTCAAGTTGTTTTAAATTGTATTTCCCAAGCTCTACCTGAGAGTACCTGGTTTATTCAACAATTCCTTTGCAGTTATTTTCTAATTATATTTTTAAATGACTGACCTAATCCTTGTTAATATATCTGAAGATGAGCCTATTCTCATCTATAACATAAAAGGAGAGGAAAGGAAGAGTCTATACACTGACATTTAAAAAATGCTTGGAATGATCATTTTTAAGACAACCTTGGGGAATGGAATGTTATTTATTGCCCAGTGTTTTCTGAGAGCCCAAGCTTTGTAAGTACTATTTACAAATTGGGCTTCTCATTTCTTTGGTCTCTAATGGTCAATTACACAGTTAACAAACCCATGAAGTCCTTGAGAGGGCCCATGGAACACTCATTTACTTTACATGGCTGTTAGAGCCCCACAGTAACAAATATTTCTGGTAGAATGCCAGTTGTCTAGATACATCACCCTAATTGCCAACTTCATCCAGGAAATCACTTTCTGTAGAGTCCCAGGAGATAAACTTCAAGGTAGGTAAAAGAGTTTCCAGAAATTCACTGAAATCTTGTGAGTG
The DNA here is from genome assembly GCF_028372415.1 of Notamacropus eugenii. NCBI lineage: Eukaryota > Metazoa > Chordata > Mammalia > Diprotodontia > Macropodidae > Notamacropus > Notamacropus eugenii. The sequence continues at coordinate 178,826,330 of NC_092875.1, forward strand.
ATCAGGGGTCAGGGAAGGAAGCTAGTTGAAGTGTAAGACCATCCTAGAAATCATTCTACTCTACTCAGAATTGCTGATCCCACCAGCCTTGTTTGGCCTCTTTCTGTGACTGCAGCTATATACCTGTGAACCCAGAACTCATCATGCTTACAGAAAGGAAAAAGAATGGCAAAAAAAAAACAACCCACAAACCTTTGACAGGATCAACCTCACTGATCAATCAAGGTCACTTAGGATCAATATTCACTGATACTGCCCAACCTTCTAGAGACTGGGCTTTTTCTCTCTTTAAGAGATCCTTCATTGCTTTAAGTCCCATCTTATTTAGCTAGGCAACACAGTAGACAGAGTGCTGGATCTGGACTCAGGAATACCTGAATTCAAAGTCAGCCTCAGATGCCTAATTGTGTGACCCTGGGCAAGACATTTAAACCTCTGTCTGCCTTAGTTTCCTTAACTGTAAAATAGGCATGATAATAGTACTGCTTTCCAGTGTGTTGTGCGGCCTCAATGAGATACTTTTTGTAAAACACTTAGCACATAGCAGGTGTTATTTAATGCTTATTCTCTTTTCTTTACTCTTCTTACTTCTTGGAATTGATCCATTTTCTTTCATGGATCATAAACAACTACCTGAACCTTCCAGTTGAGCCATACCTCCTGGAGTACTGACTCATTTCTCTTCTCTGTCCTCATATATCTGCTTGACTCCCTACACCTTGCTGGAATACTCACATTTCTGGTCTCATCCTTGCTTAGCAACTCTTGCCAGCTTGCTGCTGCCCATGCCTCTCTGTGACTGGTAATTCACAAATGAGATGGTGAAGTCCATTTGTCCTGAGTCTCATAGAGGAAAGCAAGATACTTTTCCAATACTACTGATTCCTTTGGAGAACGCTGGGGAAGAGAGAGCCCAACTTTGTGGGCCTGCAATTGCTGGGAGGTCAGGGCTCTGCTTGGGAGACTAGGAGACATGAAATACAAAGGCAGTGTTGAGGAGGGTAGAATTTTGCAGTCAGACTCTCTTGGAAGGTTGAGAGTTCCCTTGGTAATAGTTACAGTGCAACCAAGTGGAAAAGTTCACAGTTGGCATTTTCTTTCCCTTGTAGTTGGTTTCTCAAGTGAAAAATTAAAATGTAAGAAAACCTGATGTCCTTTTCAGTAACTAATTTTAATAACCTTACATGAAAAAATACTTATCTCCAGAATTTATCTTTAGAATATTTTCCCTGCATGGATCCTATGCTCACTTGGCCTTTGAAACTTCAGTTTTCAATTCCAAATGACAACCTTTCCCCCGTCCTCTCCTGACATTCCCTCCTCTTGTCCCACCCCTGTTCTTCTATAGTTTAGAACATCTCTGGGTTTTTCTTAGTGAAGACCAAGGTTGCTGCTTTGTACTGTGAAAGGAGGTGGCAAAGAGTGGTTATGAACTAGAAACTCAAAGAAATTAAGCTTTGGTTTCTTTTTTAAAGAATAGTTTTTTTATTGTGAACTTAATCATAAACAAACAAATCTTTCAAGATATAAAGAATATGGGAAAAGAATTGCATAATTTTTTGGTTATTTTTGTTATAACTAAAATTTTATATTTTTATAATATTTATATTATACATTATTTATTATATATTATAAACTTATCATTTAAAATATATTTTTTAATTTTTTTGCATATCTATTATTAAATGCTTCTACCCCCAGATAAATACTTCTACCCCTTTATAACAAGAAGGTAGATTAAAGCAACACAAATTAACACATTTCATTCTGTACCTCTGAACTTTTTTTCTTCTCAGAGAGCCACAGACGATACCTCAGTGAGTTCTGATGCCAACCCTGAATAAATGGATCATATTTACAATGGGTCTGGCAGTGAGAATAAGAACCAGAATTGTTCTTTAAATCATCTTACTGCCATAGCCACAGCTGTTGGTAGAAGGAGAGAGCACATTACTTTAGATGCAGAAAAACACCAGAGTTTAAGAGAGAGAAATTCTGACTCATGCTTGGGATGTGGTAGGGCAAAGCATCAAAGAAAGTGAATAGCAGTTTTAAAGAATTTTTTTGCAGCATTAACTCTAGCTTCTTCATATTATCTCTTTTGTTGATATCAGAATTATCGTAACTTTTTATGAAAGAGGATTTAGAGACACGGGCTGTACTCTTACTTGGTCACCACATCCATGGCACAGCTTTCAGATCATTTCAGCAGTCTGCACAGGCTTTACTAAACTTCATCAGGCTTTTGTTTGGTTTTTTTGGGGGGGAAGGGGAGGAAGGGAGAGGAAAATAACCTTTGGATTCTAGATGATCAGAAATTGAAGACACATATGAGGCACACAAGCCCTACACAACTTCACATTGCATACATATTATCAGAGTCCAGCCTAATGAATATCTCTCTGTAGGTTTTCACAAGAGTTCTACAGTTTCTTTGGCCTGACATAAATTTTCTTGTAGGAATTCTTCTTTTAATTCCTCCCTTGCTCTGATCATTCATTAACTCTGTGTCCTCTAAATCATTCTGTGCTTAGTAGATTCTGCATTGTTTCATAACTGTTTATTTGAAAACAATTATGTATATTGTATATTGTGTCTCCCACCAATTAGAATGTAAGGTCTTTTTGGCAAGGCTTCTGTCTTCAATTTTCTTTTGTATCCCTAGCCGTGGCTAGGACAGTACTGAACCTAACGGATTCTGGCTCTAGCAAGAACCTCAAAACAAAGTCTAGAGAACTCGGAAAAAAATAAAATATTATTAGGCAAAAAAGTGTATAGAACTGATTTCCTCTTCTTCTTTTTTTTTTTTTTTGATTTAAAATTTCCCTCACAGACAGTCCATACCCACAAATCCCCACATTGGTCATGTCTAATAATGTGTCTCATTCTGCATTTTTAGTTCACCATCTCCCTATCAGAAGGTAGAGAGTAGGTCCCTGAAAGCATGTTTAATGACAGAATTTGCATGATAAGACTTTATTTTAATCCCTCAGATTCTATGTTTATACTATACATAAACAAAGATCTGGCTGTTTTGCATTGTATGTAGTCAAAACAATTCACTGATTGCCTGAATTTTTCATTTTACTATTTTGACATCTATGTTTGACATAATTTACTTTCATTCAGGCTTCCCAGGCAAAAGAATTAACTTTCACATATACAAGTTGTGCTCAGAGCCATAACTAGGGCAGGGAGACTAGAGTTTTGCTCCAGGGCACCTCATTCAGAGGGATCTGGATTTAGAGGTTACTGGCAGCATTAACAGTCTTTCAGACACGGATAAACAACATATTTTAGCACCTAGTTAGCAACAGTAATTAGTTAAAATAGGAAATTACCTAACACGTGGTGGTCTGGGATGGGTTCCTTCCCTGGCCTTCCCCCTTTTCCTCCATCCCTGACCCTTCTCTCTGTGTAGCAGCTTTCCCTGCAGCATCCTTGTACCCATTATCTCAGCATTCTGTTTCCCCATGGTGAGGAAGTGTTTTCCTCCAACTTTTTACCTTCAGGAGGGCTTTGTGAGGCTTGCCCCAAGCATGGTATATGAGACATCCCAGATACAGCAGTTCCTAGTTATAACTCTAGTTACGGTTACTTTGGAAACAACATACTCTTTTCATGATTCTGTTGTCAAAAAAGGGCAAATAGATTCTGTACAGAGTTGAAATTAGCATGATTTTAGACATCTTGCCCTTTTTACCTTAAAACCTTGAGGGAGATAAATTGATATTAGTTTCCTCCTTCATTAAACTTTTCCCTCATGAGCTAGAATGAGAGGTTAGATGTCAGGGTGGTAGGTAAGCAACACAAGAAAAATTACTCATTCATCAGAAAAAAATGGATGGTATTTCTTAGAAATGCTGGAGAAACTTTCAGCCAAGGAATGTCTGTGAATTCTCAAAACAGCCCACCTTCTCACGAACGGAATCCTCAAAGTAAGAGCATTTTTATGGTAGTTGAGAAACTAATGCTCCAAGAATTCCTCATGTAAATCTCGACATTAAGCCAATCCTTCCTTGTCGTGCCACTTGAATCATTTATTTAAGCCAGTGATAATAAAAGGTGTCAGCAATTCAGTTGTAGGCTCTCCAAGATTTCTGCGCGCACTGACCTTTAAGTGTTTGCATCTTGACAGGTGAGCCGTTCTTAACGTCTCCTATGAGATATGGTGGGGCCACAGGGTCAGGCTCGCTAATGATAAAATTACCATTTACCTTTTACCTCAGCAGTCTCCGTGCCTGACATTATAAATGTAGGTAACCTTTCACCTGAAGGCTCTCTTTCTTCTGCACTACTAGAGATTATGTTGAAATGAACATGTGTGCAGCTGCGGAAGAAATCTTGGCAGGGGGAAAAAGAACTGAATTGAGAGCTTTTGATTTTTCCCTTCAGAAACCTTTTTTGGGGGGGAGAGGGACGACTTTTTCTCTCATTCACCCAGAATGCAATATTTGTAAGAAAAAGGAGGTTGCCTCCATTGTGTCTTTTTCTTCTTAACATTTTGCAGCGTGGTCCCCACTCAAGCGTGATCGCATGTTCTCTCCCTAAAGCTGCAGGTATTAATGAGGTTTTATTGGTGGCCTGCTTTCATCTGTAACAGCTCTCCTCTTCCTGCTGATTTTAGTAGAATGGCATCGCCGTCCTACTGTATGTTGGATACGGTTAAGCAATTAGGAAACGCTTTGGCAACGGACCAAGATACGTGCTTCGTGTTGGCGCAGCAGAAAAATAAACCATCGAGGAAACGTCGGGCAGATGGAAAAGACTGAAGAAGCAAATGAGTTCATAGAAAATGACTCTAATGCCAGCTCTCTGGGCATGAAATGTGGAACTGTATAAGCTCTGTTAACAAGTTAGCAGCTCAGTCTCTAAGGTGGTGTGGGAGAGAGCCTTGTTCTTTAGCAAAAGTATTCAGAACAGTTCACAAATTTTAGATTTGGAAGGGACCCAAGAAATCACCTAATCCTAGGTCCTGAACAGGAGCCGTCTTGATGAAATGTTTCTGTAGAGGTTAAAATGAGGACTAGAACAGTTACTTTAAGGAGGTTGTCAGGGGGCATAAGGAGTGGGATGTCAGGCTTACTGCTGTAACTAAGGTGCTGAGAATATGACAGGAAGAGGGAGAGGATGGAAGGAAGAGGAAGGAAGGAAATAATGGAAGCCTTTGAAGACTGCTCAAGCCAGGAAATGGTGCACTGTGTCTGCCTAAGTGAGAGGAAGTCTTTATCTGCCTTAGGTTACTGTTTATGAGAATGCACAAGGCTACTTTATATCATATACACAGTCCCTTACTGACAAGAAAAGGAACTAATTAGGTTTGGTTAAGAACCCAATGATGACTCCATCTGAGGGTGCGGATGTTAGTCATGTGATGCTTACAGGATCTTGTTAGATTGGAAATTTATTGCGTGGTACCTTACTATGGTCATTAAACAAGAAATTTACTAACACTGAAGTAACTCTTTTAGCATGGACTCAGTCTTTATCGCCTGAATCATTATGGATATAGTAACGTAAAGAGAAATTGTGGTAGGGTTTGGATTGTTTTTCATTTTTGTTTTTGTCTTTTAAACAGTTGGTTTTCAAATAGAAGTGGACTCTAATGAAAGAGCACTGGATTTAGAATTAAAAGACCTGGGTTCAAATGCTATTTCTGCCACTAAACTGCCTGTGTAACCTTGGGAATGTCATTTCACATCTTAATGCCTCAATTTTCTCATCTGTAAACTGTGGGGATTAAACTGGATGATCTCTAAGGTACCTTCCTATGGTTTTATTAAGTAAGCTTCACTGAAGATGATCTTCATTATTTACCCCATGACGTAAATGAAATGGACTCAAGATACAGAATGAGACATACATTTTTGGATATGGGAGATGTGGAAATTTGTTTTGCTTGACTATGAATTGTTGTTACAAGAGTTTTCTTTCCATTATATTAGAAGGGAGAGAGAAAATAAATGCTTGTTCATTGAAAAATAAAATAAAATTAAAATCTTCAAATGAGTTTAGTTAAAAGTTAACATTTCCAATTTTATCAGTTTTCCAACAGATAACTTGCTTAAGATCTGCCCCCAAAACACCAGAAATTGACTGATCTTCCCAGCTTCCCTGAGCTCAACAAGACATTCACTTTCCTTAAAGAAAAGTTTAGCTCACCCTTCCCTTCCTCCCCTTAATCACTGAATTCTGTGAGCCAATGAAGCAGGACAGAGTACACAGGAAAATCTTCCCCTTGGGTAGCTTATGCTTAAATCAAATGTGTTGAAAGGGTCCCAGTAGGGATGTCATTCAGGCTGGATGAATTGGCACAGTAATTTCCAGGCTTATCAGATCGTCTTCCACTTGTTTGAGTGATTTTGTTTTATTTGTGTTTATCAACACCAGCTCTGTATACCTGGGCCCCAGCCAGAGTACCACTTCCACAAGACAAAGGACTTTTCTAGACATTTTTTTTTAGTCATTGCACTTGGTTCATGCCTGTCTCTGAGCCCTTGGGGTAGAAATTCAGGACCGTGTATCACAGGCAGCACTTTTCTGCTGTTTTCTTAGATGTGGGGGTATATGGTTACACAAGTATTCACTGACACTGTCTACATCAAGGTAGACGTGATATATTCTCCTCCAAAGAATGCGTATTTGGACTTTTATCTCCATAAACAAATGTTAAATTCATATTAACGTTTGGACCTCAAAGACATTATAGAATCACAGAATTTTAATTTGGGAAGGACTTCATCTCATTCAATTTGTGCTTGAACAGGAATCTTTCCTGTAACATTTCCGAAAAGTGGTCATCTAGCCTCTGGTTGAAGACCTCTAGTGATGGGAGACCCCCTTCTTCTGCATACAGCCCATTTTGCTTTGAGATTAGTATTAAAAGTTAGGAATCTTTCCTTCTATTGATCCAAAATCTCCCCTTTATGACTGTCTCCCATTGTTCTCACTTTCTCCTTCTAAGTCCTAAATTGAAACCATTCTTTTCCTTTTCAGATGTTCTCAGAGTATTTTGTATCTCTTGCTTTTCCCTGTCTTTACACTGTTTTGTATTAACTGGGTAGGGGATGCTTTGTTTTTTTCTATGTTATCCTCAGTGGTTAACCTAGTGACTGGTATATAGTAAATTTTTACCAAAAATTTTTTTTAGTTGAATCCTGCCCTTTGGGGGCAAGCAGAAAAAATCTCATCCACAAGTCAGTCAATAAAATTTACTAAGTGCGTACTATTTTCTAGGCACTATGCTAAGTACTGGGAGTACAAATATGAAAAAAAGGACTCCTTGACTTCATAGACTCCTTTACTGGAAATTAAAGGGGGAGGCAGAGACAACACACAAAAAGAAGCTCAAGGGGAAGCAGAGGGAACATATCTGGCCAGGGTTGGTTGGATGAAGTCCAAAATATTGCACAGGTGAGATTTCAAGAAATATCTGGCCTAGAGATTCTCTTTAAATGGAGGTTTTGAGAGGAGCTCTTCACTTTACCACTCATCCCTCTTTCGTATATTTGAAGATAGCAATCCTGCTCTCCCTTCCACAACTTTTCTGTTTTCCAGGCAAGATATCCCCTGTTCCTTCATCCAATCCTGGCATGATTTCCAGTCTGCTTGCCATTTTGGTTGCCCTGATTTAGAGCTATTGCAGTTTGTCAGCATCCTTCCCCAAATAGGATGCCTGGAATTAAATAAAATATGTCAAATGTTGTCCGACTAGGAGTAGAGCTATGGTTTCCCTCTTCCTAGATGAGGGAGATTGAAAAATAAAAGCAAGAAATGTTGCATTCAGACTTCTAATTAATTAGTACTCTTAACAAGGCTTAAACACAAGTACTTCTTGTTCCAGAAACTCAAGGTGATTGCTCAGAAAGTAGCTCTAACCTAGAAGATCATGAAGCATCACAATTTTCCTTTAGAGGCCTTTGTTTTTACTGGCAGAACTACTTAACCACTCTCATCTTTCCCCTCACCTTCCTAAGTGCTTTTAAATACTGAGTACATGATTTAAAACATCCATACTGGAAGACAACCAGGGGCAATGGGAAAACCACTGGTTTTGAAGTGAGAAGACCTAGATCCAAGGCCCAGCTTTCCTGCCTTTTTGCCATCTGACTGTGAGCTAATGAATTTAACTTCTCTGAACTTTAGGCTCTTTATCTATAAAATGGAAATAATAATAAATGCACTAATAATTTCCAAAGTAATTACTAAGCTATGACATGCTATAGAATTGGAAATTTTTATTTATAGTGAGGGAAAAGAATTAAAGGGTTCTCCCTCGTTTTCTAAGCTATGTGAACAAGTATTTTATTAGAAAGAGTGACTAACTGAGAGCCATTCTGATACTCTGACCCAAGAGGCTTCCTCAATTTGCCAAACTTTTCTTATATTAGAAAAATTTTTGGAAAAGGATATGTGTCTATAGAGAAGTGAAAGAGGTTTGGCTAGAATAGGCACCTGCTAAGGAGCAGGAGAATGTAGGAAAGGAGGGTTCTCCTCTGTTAAGTCCCTTCTGTGTCCTTTGGCAGACTTGTATGGATTTGGAAGATACCAGATGTGGAAATGACCAACCAAGGTATGTTGGATAGAGAGAGCCTGACTACTAAAGTCACATGCACAAACCATGCTAATGTTTCCCTTCTGGAGTAGTCAAATATTTCATCCTTTAATTCTAGCCTGTTTGAACCTGAAATCATTCAATCTCCACCAGTAACTGAAATTTAAATTCTGTTCCCCTGGGTGAAATTTTGCAAAGAGTTACCTCTTACCCCTTTGACCCTATCTGTCCTACTCCACCATAAAGAAATGTTTTTGGTGGATACCTTGAGAGACTCCTTGCTCTTTTGTAAATTCTTTAGATGTTTTATTTATGCATGTTTTTAGAAAAATCACTATTGTTATTTGCCAATAATGTACCCGCAAACCAAAATAGATTCTTCCTTTTTAACAAAGAAGTAAATTCAATTAACTGTGTAGATCCAGAGTTATTGGAGTTCCTCCCCCTTTCCCCTCATCCCTGTTATGCTTATGTCAGTCAGTCTATTCCCTTGATGGGATAGTCTCAATACTGTTATATCCACGTACCTCCTTTTTTCTCTCATAGGAAATTTCTAAATTCCATTTCTCAGCCGGTCTGTTGTTCCTGGCATTGACACTTTGATCATACTGAACAGCACATCCTTCATTCTGAACTTGTTATCCATTACCTTTATATTGAGAGGTGATCAGTTCTCTGGACTCAAGATTGGTTATTCCATTTTTCTGAGTTCTGTCATCTTTTAATGTTGTTTTCCTTTCCTTATTGTAGTCACTGTGTGTATTGATCTCTTGGTTCTTCTTCCTGTGGGAGGTAAGCATTATGGAGATAGATTGAGAAGCAGTATAGTATAATGAATAGAATCTTAGACTTGCACTCAGCAAAATCTGGGTGCAAATTTTGCCTCAGACACTCACTTAACCTGTCTCAACCTCAGTTTCCTCATTTGTCATGTATGTAGGGGTGTAGACTTGATGACCTTGAAATACTTTTAGCTCTAAATCTATGCTCCTTTGATTGGGAAATAGTTATATGTTTGCTTTTCTCATCCACATTATACATAGAGCCTCTTGGCTTATATTAGCCTCACTATTCCAGCACTCTGTCAGGACTATCAAATTCCTGAAGCTGTTGCTATTTTCTTCCTGACTTTATCCTTCTAGAAACAGCATCATTATCCCCTTCACCTTCACTGTTATCTTCATTATTATCATGACTGATCATTTCTTACATTTAAAGTACTTCCATGTCTCATTTGTACTGTGTCTCATTTGCTCTTCTGTTTTCTTCTCCCACTGAATGTCTTCTCTCCCTCGTTATATTTACAAATAGACACACGGATGGCAGCAGCACTTAGACATCCTATATTATTATTATTCTTGCCATACTAGCCACACCTCAGGTGTGATCAGAGCTGTGTACAACTTCTCCCTTGTAGAGCTGAGAGCTGACCCAGAGACCAACACTGGCATCCACTTTTTCCAGGTTTCTTCCCAAGATGGGAGGATAGCAGCTTTTAAATTTCCCAGTGGCCACAGCTGGGATTGAAGACATAAAGTAGGTGACTACCTAGATGTGATTCCTGAGCCACTGTCAGTAACAGCTGAAAGGTCATGAAAAATCAGAGATGGACTGGAGAAGGGCCCATAAAAAGGAAAAGGAAACAAAAACAAAGTCTGGAACTCTGACAGTGAGCTTGACTTCGATTTTAATGATTTTAGATCATTAAAGAGATGCTTAGGGCTTCTCTAGAAAGGGAATTAGTTACAAAAAGCCAGCATGGCTCCATCAAAAAAGTTATGCCATACTAACCTTATTTCCCCCTTTTGACTAAGCTAATTACTAAACTAGTATGTAGGAAGGATGCTACGGATAAATTTTGTCCAGATTTTTAGCAGTGCGCTTAATAAAGTATTTGATATCATTCTTGTGAAGAAGATTGCTGTTGGCCTTTCTTCTCAAAGAGAACCAGTGACATCTGGAGGGTGATGTCTTGACTTGTGTGTCAATTAGATGTAAATGAGGCAAAGCTGTGTAAAGTTGTCAGCCTCACTCTTTTGGAAAGATAGATTAAAGGTGGTTTGAGAACTAGATGAATGGTCAGACTCAGAAAGTCATCCTTAAAGATTCAGTGTCAACATCTCAGGAAGTCTTTAGTGGAGTGCCACAGCTTTCTGTGCTTGGCCTTCCGCTAGTTAATAATTTTTATCAGTAACTTGCATAAAGACATAGATGTCAAACTCATCAAATTTGCATACAACAGAAAGCTAGGTGGGATAGTTAACACACTGGATGAAAGAGAATCCAAAATGATCGTGACAAATTACAGCATTGGGATGAATCTAATTAAATGAAAGTCAATAGCAATAAAGGTAAAAAACTCTAAAACTTTACAAGTACAGGATGAGAATGAGGTTAGATGACAATTTATCTGAAAAAAAGACCTGGAAGTCTTAATGAATGGCAAATTCGGTATGAGTTGGAAGTATTATGTGGTAACAAAAACATGCTAGTTCAGGTTTGGGTTTTATGAAGAGAGGCTAAGTTTCAAGGAATAAGGAGATCATGGTCACTCGGTGAGCTCCTCTTGTTGGCCACAGCTGTACTGTCTTACGATCTGGGTGACAGTTTAAAACAAACTGATAAGTTGGGAATTTATCAAGAAGAGGACTGCTAGCATGGTGACTCTTGACCCCTTATTTTGGAGGACCCCAAGGAGTTTTTCCAGTGTAGGCTATATGTAGCAATATTTACTATATTAAAAATTCAAGCATCTTAGTATCATGATGAAAATAGAGACTCCCTAAAAGGGTTTTAGGCATCTCCAGGAATCCCCAGACCATACTGTGGGAACTTTTGCTATAGGCAATGGGTAGCCTTTGAAGATTTTAGAATAAAGAGTGATTTGATAAGACTTCTACATTTTAAAGAAGGGTTTTATTTTATTTTTATTTGTTGTATTATGGAGGGATTGAAGAACAGAGAGTTTGGAGGCAGAGAGACCAGTTATCAGGTCATTATAACTCAAATGAGAAGTTGTAAGGTCTGGAACTATGGTGGTAGAAGTGTGAGTGGAGGAGGGGACAGATCTGATGGTAGCTAACATTTATATATCACTTACTGTATGACAGGCTGCTACTGCTGAGTCATTTCAGTTGTGTCTGACTCTTCATGACCCCATTTGGGGTTTTCTTGGCAAGAATACTGGGGTGATTTGCTGTTTCCTTCTCCAGTTCACTTTACAGATGAGGAACTGAGATAAGCAGGGTTAAGTGACTTGCCCAGAATCATATAGCTAGTAAGTGACTGAGGCTGAATTTGAACTCATGAAGATGAATCTTCTTGATTCCAAGCCCAGTGCTCTATCCACTGCATCATTTATCTCATTTGATCCTCACAACAAACGTGAGAAATAGGTGCTATTATTATCCCCACTTTACAGTTAAAGAAACTGAGGTGAACAGAGAGTAAGTGACTTGACCAGGGTCACATAGCTAGTAAGTGTCTGATGCTTTATTTGAAGTTGGATCTTTCAGACTCCACACCCAGTACTCTATCTACTGTGCCACCTAGGGGTTTATATTGAACAGGTAGAATTTTTGCTTTTGGTTTTACTGAACAACGCAATATCATAGTGGATAGTGGATAGAGAAATGATGTCAGAGTCAAGAAGACCTAGGTTCAAGTGTGGCCTCAGACTGTCAGTGGCTCTTGGACCTTGGGCAATTTACTTATACCTTCAATCCCTTAGACAACTTCCCTGAGATTCTAAGTTGCAGAGCTGGTGCTGAGTATGTTGGTAGAAGGAATTTGTTCAAGGGGAGTTCTCTGAACCAATGATATCACAGGTCTATTTAAAAAAAGAGAAAGGTGTATTGACTCATTTCATTTTGCCACAAGTCACTTCTTAGTAAACAATCCTACATTAATACCTCCTCCCCAAAATCAAATCTAATCATCTTATAACTGACATTTAACTTTCCATTTTGTAGTTTATTTTTATTAGGAAGGAAGAATGTGAACCTCGACTTTAGTAATTTGAGACCAATATTGTAGGTTGCATTTGACCTGAGTTTTGTTATCCTTTAACTTTGTCTTCATTTTAATTTTTAAAGTCACTGGACATATTATTCTTTTTTTCTCACTTTATTTGCTATGTATCAGTTAATATATATTTTGTGAAAGGAGAATTGAGAAGATTGATTGAATGTCAGGGGATAAAGAAGAGGGAAGAATCCACAGTGACTCCTGGGTTTTACTCTTGGGTGACTGGGAAGACGGTAGCCTCATTAATAGACTGAGGGACCCTGGAAGGAGAGCCAGGTTTAGATGTTAGGTCCTAGAGATACAAAAAAAAAAAAAAAAAAAAAGAGTTGAATGTTGAATTTCCCAGTATGCTAAAACACCTTTCGTTACCTCTGCTAGTGATTATCTGAGGCACCTGGGGATAATCCTGGCTATTTCAGGGAATCCAATAAAAAGGCTCGCAAATCTTCTCTCTTTTTACTCCTAGGAGAGTACTTTGCAATCAGAGTTCACAATCCAAAGGAAAAATAGAACCCAGGCAGGTGGGCACGTTCTCCCCAATGTTCTGCAGTCCCTAGTCATCAGTGGGGACTTAAAAAGGTGCACTCCCTTTTCTAGGCTATTTAGGGCCCTCTTGCCACACTGCTTTGATTGGGAATAGTTGGCAAACCAGAAAAAAGTTCCAGATTGTCATTCACTAATCAACTTTTCCACTTTTATCCCAAAGAATAATCAGTTTTGTAGACTTAGTGACAAACTAAACAGGCAGTGCCCTATTTGGGCTGTGGACGTCTGCTTTAAAGGTTTATCGATTCTTTAGACTTTCAAAACAACATTAATCATGCAAAAAGGCAAAGGCATGTGACCCATGAGCCTGGTGACAAAAGACAAGGGATTTGCTTTTCTTTTTACATCAAAACTTAGATCAACACATTTCTGAAAAGTAATCAATAGTCAAGTAACTGCAGTGACAGATTGATCATCTGGGCAGAGTCCAATGTTTCTACTCTTATGGCACATGGTATGTATAGCCATTCTATGAAAAAAAGCTCTAATTCACTTTGGGGGTGGATCCATTTTGATTTGCTTTCTTTTTCAAATGGGTCTTATCTTGGCACATCCCCATCTTGGTAAAACTTTACATGTGTTTCATAGATTGCACTCCATGTCTTTTCATCATTGAGATAAAATTTCTTTGAATTGGTTTCCTGTTCATTTTTGCGCATGAAAATGTTGCCATGGCAACTCATTAGACTGCCCACCAAGGCATCTTGGGATTATGAACCACACAAATGGCAATGTAGAAGCCACCCCAGGGACTGCACAGTTCCTTAATACTTTGACTAGTTGAAGGGGTCCATGTACTCCATGCATGAAAATCCAAGAATTTCAGCTTTAGGTAATAATCACATGGGTCTATGAAATCTGAAATTAGGCATGAAGTGCAACTAAAGTTTGCCCATAATGTAGAAAATTTTCGTTATCTAGCATTCTACCAAATATGACTGAACTTTCTAGTAAAATTCAATTTGATTCAACAAATACTTTTATAGGGCCTTCTATGTGTTAGGTACTGAGGAGACAAAACCCCAAATGAAACACTCCCTGCTATCAAAGAGCTTATGGTCTACTGGGGGATATAACATGTAAGTAGATAAATAAATATGAGATAATTTGAGGTAGGAGAGAGAGCAAGCCATCAACTTGGAGGACCAGGAAAGTCTTTTTGAAGGAGGTGAACCCTGATCTGAGCATGAAGGAAGCTAAGAATTCTAACAGCAGAGGAGAGGAGGAAGAGTATTGCAGGTGTGGAAGGCAGCAAGTAGACAAGTTTGCCTATAATGTAAAGTAAGGGAAAGGGAGTAATGTGAAATAAAAGACACGCAAACAATGAGGTTCATTATGTTGACCCTGAGACAGTACTAGATCCCGGAGTATTTTTTAAAGTACATTTTGAATGATATCCTTTATTTTTACAGCATCTGTATTTCCCCTATATCTTTCCTTACTCTTTCCCTGAGAGCCATCTTTTATGATAAAGAATAAAAAAAAAGAAAGAAAAAACCAATTTAGTAAAACTTTTAACACATCAAAAACATCTAATATTACATGTAATGTTCCATACAATTTTCCAAACATCGCACCCTCTGTCCCCCTACTTCTGCAAAGGATCCAGAGAAGGAATCTCCTTTCTCTTCTTCAGGGCTAGGCTAGTCATAATGTGCTTTGTTGTTCTTCATTCTATTTACACTGTTATAGTCATTGTCTATCTTGTTTTCCTGTTTCTGCTGACGTCATTTTGCAAATGTTTGTATAAATATTTTCACCTCTCTGTAGTTGTCATGTTTATTGTTTCTTACAAAGCAGTAGTATTCCATTACATTCATTCCCCCAGTTGATGGGCATAAACTTTGTTAATTAATGGACATATACTTTCTTCGGAAGTGTCTTCTTAATCATCAGATAAGGTTTATGTAGCACCTCACCTGAGCTACCTCCTTAATCTGACACATTTTACAAGATGCATCCCCATTCCAGGTTCAAAAGGACTATGCTAATAACTTTTATAAACATCTCATTTGATCCCCATATCAACCTCTCAGGTCCTTACTATTCTCCCCATTTTACTCTTGAGGTAACTGAGGCAAACAGAGAGTTAGTGATTTGCCCAGGCCACACCTGTTCAAAATACTCTGTAGATCATTCTTAAAACTACAATTTGTGAGCCCCCACCATTGCATTTTCTTTTAGTATTTAGCCACTAGAGAAAATTAACTCTAAACAAAGGCACATGCTGAGATGGCATATAAAAACAGTAGCTCCAAAATATTTCCGTAAACTTAGGGAGCATTTCCCCACAAATATAGTGTCTGTGGAGGGGTAGGCACATGTATAGGGTACATTGGCAAAGAAGCACATGTGGAAAGAAGATATGTGTCCAAGGCAATTCATACCTCTGTTACTACAAGGTCTCTGTGACTTTTCTTTTCTTCCAGTAATCTCATGCTTTCCCTCCCAGGGCATGGAATTTCACTCTCTTCTCTGCTGCCAAGGATTACATGCCTCAAGACTATTTTCTTAGAGTCTCTTCACCTATTCAGTGTGTCTTTACTTTTGAAAAGGTACTGTTGATACACTTTAAATTTAATCTGCACTACTAACATTTTCTTCACCACTTTCTTAACTCTGTATAATCAACAAAACAATAAATCTAGCCCTGAAATCAGCATTTGTTGATTTCTGAGGCATGAATGCACACATTGAAAATTGAACAATTGGCTTTTGTGAGCTAATTTGAGCTCTCTCCAGCATATTCATGCTGACTTCTTTTAATGAAGGCCAGATAAAAGGACTGGAGTAAATGGATTCTTAGACATTGTCAGTAGTCTTTGAAAGATGGTGGAAAAAATGGAGAGATACTGTAGGACCAAGAAGGACCAATGTTATCCTGGTTTTCAAAAAAGGGAAATTTGCATCAGTGAACTCTGTGCCTATGAGTTCAATTTCTATCCCTGATGAAATCTTAGAATATATTGTTAAAGAGATGGTTAATGAACATATAGAAAAGAAAATAGGAATTACAAAGAGCCAGCATGGCTTCCTCAGGAACAGGTCATGTCAGAATAACCATATTCCCTTCATTTTAGTTATGACACTAGTAGGTTAGAGGAATATGGGAGATACAGTTCATCTAGATTTTAGCAAACATTTAGAAAAGTTTCTCATGATCTTCTTGTGGAAAAGATTGAGAGATGTGGGCTAGATGATAATATAGTTAAGTTGGATATTAATTTAGAAGTCTCTAATGGAGTACTTCAGGGATTTATGTTTGGTACAATGCTGTTTAATATTTTTATTAATAGCTTGGGTAAATGCACAGACAACTTGCTTATTAGATTTTCAGATGACAAAAACTGGGAAAGATGGCTAACACGTTGGATGAGAAAATCAGGGCCTAAAATTGTGTTTCACATGATGTGCTTCACATGATAAAAAATTGGGTTGACTCTAACCAGGTAATACTTAATAGGAACAAATGGAAAGTCTTACATTTGTGCTAACAAAATCAACTTTTTAAGGACAAGATAAAGGAGAATTGTCCAGACAGCAGTATGTTTGAAAGAGATTTGGGATTTTAGTGGGTTGCAAACTCAGCATGGGCAAGATATGATGTGACAGTCAAAAAGATTATGTTCCATATTGGGAAAAAACCACCCATTAAAAAGAGCCGTCTTAAAGGAGAATGAGCTTCCTCAGGAGGTAGTAGTTTGGAGGTTTTCCATGGAGAATTTTGGGCAGAAGCTAGATAATCACTGGTCAGGTATGTGCTTGAGGGATCCTTGTTCAGGTGTAGATGACACTAGAAGAATGCTGTGGAGTCTTCCAAAGCTCAGAATGTGGTGACTTCATTAAAAGACCAGTATGCCTAGAACACTGTAAGCACATTGATGAGATAAAGGGAGTCTAGAGGAGCAGATCCTCCAGGTCATTTCCTAGTACATTAATGGGAAGAACTAAAACTGTTTAAAAGACAGAAAAGAAGATTGAAGAAGGAAAGGGAATAACCATTTATATAGCACTTAATATGTGCCAGACACTGTGTAGAATGCTTTACAAATATCTCATTTGATCCTCATAACAACTCTGGGAGGTAGGTGCTGTTATTATACCCATTTTGCAGTTGAGGAAACTGATGCAGACAGAGATTTAAGAGACTTGCTCAAAATCACATAGCTATAAGATGGGATGATGCCTATTAAGTGTCTAAGACTGGACTTGAACTCAAATCTTCCTGACTCCAGGCCCAACAGTCTCTCCACTGAACCACCTCAGTCTCCATTTAGATTGAGAAGGAACATGATAACTTTCTTCAAGTTTGTGAATACTATGAGGCAGGAGACTTTTTTTTTAAGCATTAGAGAGATTAGACTTGTTTTCTTTGTTCCTGGAGCCCAAAACTAGGAGTGAGATGCAGATGTGAAATATCTATGGGTTCCAAGTTGGTAAAAAACTTCCTAGTAAATAGAGCTATCTTAAAGGAGAATGAGCTTCCTTAGGAGGTAGTGGCTTAGAGGTCTTCCCTAGAGAATTTTGGGCAGAAGATGGATAATCACTTGTCAGGTGTGTTTGAAGGATTCTTGTTCAAATATAGATGGCATTAGATGACTGCTATGGTACCTTCCAAATCTGAGAATGTGATTCTGTGTTTTTAATATCAAACATGTCATCTCTGTTTGGACAGTCTTGCTGGATGGGTTGATGGCCAAGAATAAAAATGTGTTGAAGCTTTACTTGAGTTAGCACTGGCACTAGGGTCTCTAGTTCTTGGCCACTGCAATGAAGATTCACTAGCTGTTCAGGGAGGGTTAGAGAATTTCCTCTTTCTTTTCATTGGCAATCATCTTTTTTTCCCCTTTTTTTCAAAGACTTAAAGGATAGAGAAAGTGAAACCCAGAAGGAAAACAACAAGAACTGTGACCTGTTTTGTGGTGGCTGAAGGACCAGTATTTATTCCAGCTAACAGTCCCTCTGTTCAGAACTGCTGCTCTGCTCTTTCTTATTCTGGCTTCTAAAAGACAAGTTGAGGAGAAAATTGCCCAATTCATATTTTTTCTTGAGTGTGTACATACACACACGCACACACACATGCACACGCACAATTTTATTTGGAAGGCAAGGACTTCAGACATGATTTTGTTACTGTGGAAGGCAAATAGGCCTGTACTAAAAGAAACAAAAGCAGAGGCACAGGGAGGCCTGGGGCCACATGATATGTATTAAAATCCAGCAGCTCACCAAGGCTTTCATCAAGTTGAAAATTCTCTTCTCTGACTCAGCTTCTAAAACCACAGTGAAAAGCCTCAGTGAGCCAGGAAAATGCAAAGCACCAACCATTCTGACTGGTGATCCCATTCAACAGAGAACAGTCTAAGAAAAGAAAAATCCTCAGGACTCCATATAGTACCCTTTAAGTACTGAACTATTTAAAATGTCATTCCCTTTATTATAATTTGATGTGTGAAATTCAGCTCTGCATTTACAATTCAGATACCATTCCTAGGGGATTCCCATTTAGGGCCTGCTCCTATGATTTATTCAGTGCTTTTCTTCACTTACTCATGCTTGAGATCGTTAGGTATAATGCACATATATTCACAGAGATAAAATGTTTATCATTTTTACTTCGATGAAGCCATTTGCCATCCCTGATGCCCTTTAATGCTCCTGGTGCTTCACTTTCCTCATATCCACCCTCCATACCTCATTGGCCTGGTCTGTTTCCTTATCCATTCCTTTCTCCATCTCTCACCTTTCAAAATAACAATAAAAACCCTGATCTTAAGTTTTCTATGTTTCTCTTTCCTTCCATTTATTGCAGGAATTTAGCTGGTAGCAAAGCAGAAAGCAGGTGGTTTGGTAAGGAGTAGAATCATTTTCCAAATAAATCAGAAATGAAAGATGACTTCTTTGTTCTGGGGGAAGTGGTTGGAGAAAAGGCAGGAGGAGAACTGAGACGTCAGTTTTGTGTTGCTTTCAAGACATCAATGGTGCTGACTGGAGCCATCCTCCTTGCAATTTTCCTGGGATGGGTATCATTGCCTTTGCTTTGAGAGCAAAGGCAGTCCTTTCTTTTTTGATGTTTACTGAGATTCCAGATTCATCCTCAGACAGGAATATCTCCACCAAAGCTGCTAAACAATTACCTCATTCTCCTCTTCCAGACCAGTCCAGGACCATATTGGTCCTGGTCTGATTTGAGTGAAATAGGATGCTTCCCTTTGCCACTTTCCCAGTACCAAATTGCCAAGATGACGTTCACGTGGTTTATTCATTACCATTATTATCAGCTCCTCCACTGATTTACTATGTGACCTGGAGCATGAACTTTCTGGGACTTAGTTTTTCTTTCCTCCAAAAGTTTCCACTTCTCAATCAATCAATAAACATTTATTAAGCACCTACTATGTGTCAGACACTGTACTAAGCCCTGAGGATACAAAAAGAGGCAAAAGACAGTCTCTGCTCCTAAGGAGCTTACAATCTAATCTATTTATCAATCTAGGGCACATTACATAACTTGTTCCTCTCTTTTCATCTAGAAAAAGCACCACATGCATGATATGGTAGATGGAGGGTGGGATTTGGAATCAGGAGGAACCAAGTTTAAATCTTGCTTCAAATACTCACCAGCTATATGATTCTGAACAAGTCACTAAACCTTTCTTAGCTTGTTTCCTCATCTGTAAAATGGGGATAATAATAACATCTATTTCCCAAGATTGTTGTGAGAATTAAAGGAAATAACATGAAAACAGCTTTATAAAACTTAAAAACTAGAGCTGAAAGACCATCTAGCCCAATCCCAACATTTTACATATGAGGAAAATGAGATCAAAGTAAATTAAGTCACTTTCCCATAGTCAATCAGTGACAGAGCTGGGGTTTGAATTCGAGTTCTCTGACTCCAAATCCAATACTCATTTCACTGTTTCATACCACCTTTTCATTCAGATAAAAAGACTGTTAAACACTTTCAGAGCATCAAATTAAAAAAAAACTTCAGAATCAACACAGTAGTATTTAATTTGGTTCCTTTTCACACACACACACACACACACACACACACACACATTTCTTTGTTGCTAGAATTTCACATCCACAGTGTTCCTATATCAGCACCATGGATAGGGGAAGCAGCAGCAGGGTTGAAAGCAAGAGACATGAATTGTGCAGCTGTTATGGATTAGCATGGGGCTATTGAGTTTCTGATATTTAAAGAAGGAAGAATAATGGCTGCTGTCATGGACAATGAATCTGTCCTCAGTTGATGATTCAGTTGTTTTTAAAGAGTTAGATTCAGATGAAGCTTATTGTTGTTGAATATCATTCTCAACGAGGACCATCACATCACGAAAGTGATGCCATGACTTGCAAGTGAATTGGATTTAAGTGAGGGAGGGTGGTGCAAAGTCACCAGCCTCTCTTTCTCCTCCAGAGCCATCTGAATCCAGTGGCAAGATATAGATCAGGATGACTGGAGATGGCCCTGGATGCAGTGGAGACCTTGCCCTTTTTAAGTTAAGGTCTTTCCCAGGTCTCAGTTTGATTGAGGCACTGCCCAATCAGTGATTAAGGCTACATAAGAAATGAGGCAAAGAATGGCCTCTTTTACCTCATCAAAAAATTAAGTCTGGGAGGAGAAGACCCTCAGGGTTTCTGGCCAAAACAGAAGCAACTGCTATTTACACTTACTCTGAACCATCAGGGCCCAAACAATGACCAACTGAGGCTTAGGCTGGGACCTATTTTTGGCTAACAATGAGAACCAGAATGATTTGGGTTTAAGTCATGGTCCTTAAAAAAGAAATCTAGCTCATAAACCCCAAGATATCTTAGATGTGGCTGGATTTTCTAGTCTCTTCAGGAAGCTTACAGATGTCTCTGGGCAGGGGAATAAGTGTTCGTTTCTTTTAAAAAATATTTTATGGAATAAAATGAGCATTTTCATAACACAGTACAATACAAAAGATGATTGTACATGAAACTTCAAATCTATTATGCACAACTTGCTATTCCTTTCAAAGATACAACAAAATTATCATATAAATTTATGTTTTCTTTTTTTCTTTCTTCTCCCTGCCCCCCTCCCCAGATGGCTGCCATTAGACATGTATATATGTAAACTTTTGTACATACTTCTATTCCTCAGTTCTTTCTCTGGATGCAAATAGTGTCTTTCTTCATATACCTTTGTAGTTAATTTGGGTATTTGTAATAGACAAAATAATTTATTCACTCAAAGTCATTCTTAAAACAATATTGCTGTTACTGTATACAATGTTCTCTTGGTTCTGCTTATTTCATTCTTCATTATTTCATGCACATAGTGTTTTGCATTTTCTTAGCTTCTCTGGTGTCACTTACGCTAAGCTTACATTTGGTAGGCTTACCTGAACCCCAGTGGCTGGAGTTATTTTTTTTTTGGAACACCTCAGTCTTCAAAGATATGACCCTTCAGAGATTTTCTTTGCTCAGAGAAACTCTGAAAAAGAAAATATCTGGGACTGTACTATCAACCTTTGGCTATGGCTGAATGCCCCAGAAATCACACCTTGGAGCTTATTGTTCGGAAATGGCATGAATTAAAAATACATGGCAAGTTGCATAGCAGATATTCTTAGCTTTAATTTTGCCATATGTTGTGGGATATTATATAGTTAATGGCACAAAATCCTAAAACATTATGAAAACAAAACTGGTTTTAATTTAATGATAAAATTCAAACATATCAGACATCTATTGTGTGATGTTGGGCTAGTCTCTTCACCTTTCTGAACTATGATTTCCTCAGATATAAAATAAAAGGTTTAGACTCCATGGTCTCTTCCAGCCTCAAATCTATGATTTCATGGTCTCTATGAAGTACTTAATTAGGTATCAGAAGAGGAACCTCCCAAATTATCAATTTTTTGCATATGTTTTACATAATCTTTTCTTTTGATAGAAAGTAGGTTTCTTGAAGACAGGAATGACTTCATTTTTTTTTTGTCTTCCTGGCATCTGGCATATAGTATCTTATCACAACTATAAAAAAATTGGAAATCACTGATCTAGATACAACCCAAAAGATATCTGTGATTTTAGATAACTCACTTAACATTCTTATTGTTCAGTTTCCCAGTTTCCAAAACAGAGAGAAAATACTCACCTATTTCCAGTTGTATCTGAATATTCTATGAACTGAGAAACATAGTTGTAAAACTATTGACCGTATGATATCCACTTAAAGTGTTACAGAGGTCTGTTATTCAAATGAAATACTAAAGTGTTTAGCACAGTGCTTGGCGCATAGTAGGAGATGTATTTATCTATCTATCTAGATTATTTACTATATATAATATATAAGCACCTACTATATATACATACATATATATACATATATATATAGTACCTATATATGTAGCACCTAATGTATATATATTTGTGTGTGTGTGTGTGTGTGTGTTTGGGTGTGTGTGTGCATTCTTATTTCTTTCCCTTCTACCTTATTCCATAGGGAGCATGCATTCTGTCCTTTCCCCCTAGGTTTGCATGTGAACAAAAACCAGGTAAATGAGCCTCCACAAAAGGAGAACTTCTTTCTTCATTTGGCAGCCTGGAGGAATGGGAAGGCTCAGTTAGGTGACCTGGGTTTTGACCCCAACACACACTAGCTGTGTGACTTTTGGTAAGTAAGACACCTAGGCTTTCTGGTGAAATGGTTCCCTCATTTCTCCAATGAGAGAGATGGATCATCTAAGATCATAGGACTACATATTTAGATCTGGAAAAGAACCTCAGAGGACATTTCGTCCAACCCCTCACTTTTTACCTAGAGAGTTTGCTTGGCCAAAGTTCATAGAGGTAGTTACTGTAAATTCTCTTATGGCTCTCATATGCTATGATTTTGTGAATGCAATTCAATACTGTAAACGTTTATTATGTGCCTATTATTTTTAAGATTTATAGACATAAAAGCAATCTTGTGCACGTATACAAGTACAGATAAGTACAAAGAAGGTGACACGAATGTAAGAGAAAATCTGAGAAATTTTTAGTCCCTCCTTTAGCCTTACTCCTTGCTATAAATAGAAGCTGATAAGAAGTGTATGTTTCTATGTGAACTTTCTTCTTGCCTGTGAAGAGGGTAAAATCAGGTACCCTATACACTAGAGACTTAATGTAATTCTGTGCCTGTGGGGCTCCTGTATGGGTACTTTAGGTAAAATTGTATCATAATGAGTAAAAATGGTGAGGGCAGGGACAATGTCCTATGTAAACAGTATGCCTGCCTCGGTGCTTAGAAAAAATGCTTCTAATTACGTTTAATAAATGTAGGTTGAATGAATGGGAATCATCTGGTATTTCTGGTACTCTTTGATCCAGAGCCATTGACCTCTTGGCTGTTTCATGAACAAGACCTTTCATCTCTTGGCTCTGGGCATTCTCTCTGGTTGCCCCTAAGCCTGGGATGTTCTCCCTCCTCCCATCTGTTCTACTGACCACCTTGATTTCCTTAAAGTCCCAACTAAAATTCAACCTTCTACAGGAAGCCTTCCCCAACCCTTCTTAATTCCAGTACTTTCCACCTGTTAATTATTTCTTATTTATCCTGCATAGAGCTTGCTTTGTATATATTTATTTGTATGTTGTCTCCCCTGTGAGGCTGTAAGCTCTTTCAGGGCAGGAACTGTCTTTTGCCTCTTTATGTACCCCCAGCACTTAGCACAGTGCCTAACACATGTAGCTGCTTAATAAATATTGATTGATTGATTACTTCTAGTAATTAAGCCCTTTGAACAGAGTTCTTAAAGGAATTTATGTTTAAAGGGAAGCTCCAATGTCTTACTCTTTTTAAAAGTCATTCTTAAAAATTCTCCATGTTGTCTACATGCCTGTACATAGAACCAATCATATTCTTTCCCCATCCTGGATCTGACTTCTCTCATTGTTGGGAAAGACACTATTGGAACTGGTTCCCTCTGTTAAAATTAAGCAACATTACAGTTGCAGAACTGGGTGAATGAATGAATAAAAGAAAGTGCTTACTATGTATCAAGCACTGTACTAAACAATGGGGATACAAAAATAAAAGTGTCATAGTCTTGCTTTCAAGGAGTTTGCACTCTAACGAGATACAACACAGAAAAGGCAATGGCAATCAGAAAGTAGTATTTTTGGTTGGGGGTACTGGTAAAAAGATAACAAAGGAATAAAATGAAACATGATTGGGACCCCATAGGAGTAGTTTATTGGGTCACATGCACCAATAAGTAGTGGGGGTCAAAACTTGGGGTGGGGATTGGGGGAGTAGTTTCAGAACTCAAAGAATTAAGTCTGTGGATGAACTGCCTGGGAGTGACTGGGGAAAAATAGAGATCATATGATCAATGACTGAGAGCTAGGAAGAAATCTTTGAGATCATCCAGTCCAGTTTTCTCATTTTACAAAGAAGGAACAAATGCCCATCTCCTAATCAAACAAATAGTGAGTAGTAGATTTGAACACTGGTATGATGACTCTAAAATCAGGCCTCTTCCTGTTACGCTTCATAACTAAGGATGTGGGAGTAGTAAATTGAATGAAAAAGAAAAAAAGACAATGAGTGAGACCTGAGATTGAGTGGGATAGAAGGAGATGTGGAAGTGGAAGAGGAGGTATAGCCTATAAGAAGAATGAGAGAGACATGGGAGAAATAAAAAAGAAATGGGAGAAAAGAGAGAAGGTAGGAAGAGTAGTAGAGAGAAAAGAAGATAGCAAAATAAGAAAATAGAACACATTTTTAGCCCTCAACCTGAGAATACTTATGTTATTTAAAATTTTAAAGTGAGACTCTTGATTTGCACACAAAATGTTATGTATTCCTGCTTCCAAAAGAGATATTAAAAGCAAAACCATTGAGCAAGATAACTTGCTAGTTCTTATTGCTCGTAAGACTTGTTCTTTCTGATGACCAGTGGAGGAAATAAAATGATTTCTCTGGGCAGGTCTGGCTTAAGACTATTAAATCATTTGCATACTGGTAAATGAGATGCACAATTGTAAACCCAAGAGAATCTAGAACTGCATTCCCTTATGTCCCCCTTTTCACCACAATCCATGATTCCCTCCAATCAAAGACTAGATGAAGCCTCTATCCTAAGAATCAGGAGACTCCTTTGTTCCCCAGTTTCCAGAATCCAGACGTTGGTGTAACTTTGCTTATGGGAACCCAGGCCACTGAAAGATTGGCAGGTGTATTAGTCTATGAATATGTAGAGAGAAGGGATGAGGGGGATGACTACCCAATCCATAATGACTGAATTACAATTTAAAAAGGGAATGAGTTAGATAGTTATTATCAGTGTAATTATTCATAAATGTGCCTAATTATTCATAATTATTCAGAAGCATATTACTTCCCTGATTGCCATAAGTGATCTCTGAGGCCAATTACTATTTGATTACGACCATAGGACTTGCTGAGTGTTACTTCTTTTGTCCTAGCTCTGGAAGAGCCCATATCCTGGCCTGGTAGTATTGGAGAGCCCTTGGTGTCTTCTATACCTTTAAATACACACAACAAAACTCTCTCTTTAAACCCAATTGATTTCAGAGCCTCTGCTGTTTTCCTTCCCCTCCCTTCCCAACCCCAGGCTCCTTTTATTTGGGTTCATACTGTTCCTTAGAGGGCACAAGCTGTGGCTGTTTAATTAGGGGTTTCTTGTTGTCAGACCCGGATTTGATATCTTAATAGCATCAGGGAGTACGTGGAGGGAAATGGTAGAAATGAAAGGATTTGTCCAGAGAAAGGTTCTGTGGTAAAACTAAAAACTTCCAAGAAGCTGTGGTCACCCTGGGGAGGACGGGGAGCTGAACGCAGAGGCTGCTTGAAATTCCCTGCAATCCTGTGGGGCTGCTCAAGGTGCTGACATGTGTCATTTCCAACTCTCCATCCATCATAAATGACACATCTACTTCCTTCCCAAGGACAATTTTGAAAGAGTGCCCCCTAATAGAGAATTTCCAGGGTCCCCCACAACAGACTTAACCCTGACCCCACTGAAGCAAATTTCTTTCTGTATGATCCTAAGTATTCTCACAGAGTTGGTTCTTTCCTTTTCCAACTGGCCCTTTGCGGAGATGTTTGTCATGAATGCACAGACTTTGGAGATGGAGCCTCAGCTCCATTTAGACTTCTTTCTCTCCCTGGAAAACATTACCGCAATTACCATATTGTGGGGCAGCATTATCAAGTGCAAATTAGCATATAGATTAGTTCTGGGTGGCAGGGAGGAGAGGTGGGTTAAGAGCTTTGAAATCATGTATAGTTTTGCTGCATACAGAAATCTTTCCGGCCTTGGTTGACACAATCCTGCATAGTACTGAACTGATCTGATGGAGGTCAACTAACAATTTCTGGGAAACAAAGACAGTTTGGTTTTGATTATAACTGGAGTTGGCTGAAGAATCTGCATGTGTCCTTTTGAAGCTATTGGACTTTCCACATCTGTCCATTGGTTTTAAAATTTCACTCATTTTTTTTTTTGTTGTTATTGTTGCTAGGCAATGAATTCTTATTTGTTCTAGTTAAGTTTTTAAATGGTTAATGGGAAATAGCCATTTTTGTGTATGGCTCAAGAAGTAATAGTTACTAGACTTTACTGGGGGGTTGAAGGGGAAGAGGAGAAAGATGAGGAAATAGCTTACTGGAACTTGGAATTTCAAATTAATTAAAAAGTACTTCAAAAGAAAAAAAATGACTTTCTAAGAAGGAGAAACAGATCAGGTTATTGGTAGCATTTTCCTTGAAGTCAGAAGGTCTGGATTCAGGTTCCTGATTTAATATTACCTATTCTTGTGATACTGTGGAATTAAAGGAACACTGGATTTAGGATTATAGAATCAGGTTGAAATCAGTTCTTGGCTTTGCTACTTTGGGCAAGTCACACTACCTACCTGGGCCTTATTTTCCTCAACTGCAAAATAAGGGGTTTGGACTAAATTACCTTGAATGTGTCTTCCAGCTCTCAAGCTAGTATCGTTTGATTCTATGCAACCTCTTTGAGCCTCAGTTTTTTCATTTGTAAAATGAAGCTAGTAATTAATTCTTGCAGTACCTAATTCAAAGGGTTGTTGTGAGGAAAGTGGTTTGTAAACCTTAAAGTGCCAAATAAATTGGAACTATTATTATTGTTTCTAAAAAAAGTAAATATTTCTAATCAGCTCTATTTTTATTGAATCTCAAAGAACACTCAGATTGACTCAGGACTCACTATCAATCATTTACTCAATGAAGTATTTATTGAATATTTCCTAGTCATTAGCACTGGGCTGATGACATCCTTTTCCTAAAAGAGCTTAAGTGTGGTACCTTGTTAACATTCAATTTTGGAATGAAATGAGGCACAGTTAACAAAAGCAAAAGAAAGTTTACTTAGATATAACAGAAAGAATTTTCAACAGGGATATTTCTATGGCCCCCTTTAGCTCCCTATGGAAGCATATCTAGTCAGCAGGACAGGATGTGGTGACTGTCAAGGTCTTGGGAAATCTGGTAAATTTGAAGGGGCATGACTTCTGTGTGGGAGGAACTTTTTATGCCCTTAAGAGACAAAGAAACCATGTCATTATAGCCAAAGGCTACCAAGAAGTTGATGTCAAGGGAGTTTAATCCCTCTGGGCCTAGGGATAACTTTGCCATATGTCATGGAAAAACTAACCTAACTAATGCTGTGGGAGAAAGGTGGTGACCTTGGTAGATAGTCCTATCACACCATAAAGCAACAACAAATAATATGAGACATAATTAAATACTAATTAATGTATCACAGTGAAATAGAAAGAGCTATGGGGTTGCCTCTTATGTCTTACTATCTGACTACTATGGACAAGTCACTTGAATTCTCTGTTTCAGTTTCTTCCTCTGGAAAAAATAAAGAGATTTGACTATAAGATTTTTAAAATCTTTTCATTATGTCACACAAGTAGTTCAGAGTGCTCTGGGAATTTGGAGGAGATCATGAAGGGCTCAAGTGGTCAGGGAAGCCTTTGTGAAGGAAACTAGACTTAGCCTGAGGCTGCACTTGGAGGGAGGAGGTCTAATTTAGAGAGAACAACATTTCAGGCAGGGGTTACAGCATGAAAGAAGGAGGGCCCAGAGGTGGCAGTATGAATGTAACATGTTTGTGAGACAGTAAGAGCATATATCTTCTGACATATGCCTCATGGAGTAATGACTCTATTTCATCTATATGTGGTATAGCAAAACTGGCCCTATTCATGATTCCTTGCGTATGATACTCTATCTTCTGTCCCTGTTCCTGTGCCTTTGTCTTCTGACCCCCAGAATGCATTCCCTGCTCATCTCTACCTCTTACTGCTACTTTCTCTTACTGTATGCAACTCTCAAAGCTTAGTGCAAATGCCATTTCTTCCTCCACACTGTTGCCTCCAGCTGCTAATACCCTTTTTCCAAAAATAAATTGTATTAATTTTGTATCTATTTAGCATATTCATAAATATGTATGTATGTGTGCATGCACACGTATGCACATACATTTTCCCCTCCCCCTTCAGTTTATGTTGATTTTGTCTTTGTAACTCCATGACTTATACAGCATATGGTAGGTCCTTGGTATAGACTTATTGATTGATTGTTTGGCCAGGTTAGAGCAGAAGGTATGTTTTGGAGACTTGTGGAAGACAGGGTTTCCTAGCTGGGTCTTGGGCTAAAATTCTTCAGGAACAGTCCATGGCTGGGTTTTCATGCATCAACCTTTCCAGAACATAGTCGCTTCTATACTCAGCAGTGATGAAAATAAAGCAAATTTTGAAAGAATGGAAACAGCTTCCACATCACACAAAGTCCTTTTCAGTGGTGAATCCTAGGTCAGGTCACAAAGATAGTTGAGTCTTGAGGGCAGGTTTGGGTGTGTGATATAGAAGGAAAACTTTTGGAAAAGGAAAAGAAAGCAAAAAGAGGGTTGAGAAGGGTGGGGAGGAAAAGAGGAAAAGGTTGAACTGAGAGGATTTCTTTCCCCCCAGTGGCTTGAAAGGGTAAAAACTAGAAGAATGTGGTGACTGAGCATAATGGGTCAATTTCATGACTCTGATCGCTGAAGCGGACACTACAAATTTCATGGTACATTAGGTAGATTTTAAAAGCTAATCTGCCCCTATGAATGTTTTATCAGTAATTTTATAAAGGTACAGCTTGCTTGACAAGAAAGGGTGGGGGTAGGCTGACATGAGAGAGCCATCTGGTCATCAGTCACTTGATATGACATCCCATTCTCCAGCGACAGTAGAGAGATGTTTCCCACATCATTCCTCATGCTTGTGATGGTGTACAGTGATGGTGATTTTTGTTTTTTCTTTAGTGTCTTCCTCATTCTGCTTTCCCATGTTTGCCTCAAATGGCTATGTTGATGCAAATTAGCAAAACAGGTATTGGCAAGAAATAGTAACCAAAATTGTCCCAGAATCCACAGTTCCATGGAATTTAGAAGTGTGTACTCCGAGCTATCAGTCCAACCTACAGCTGAAAGAAATCTCCACTGTAATATACCTGGCAAGTGACTATCCACCTCCCTTTGAAGACCTCTAAGGAGGGGGAAGTTGCCATTCTTGAGGCAGCCAATTCCACCCTTGAATAGCTCTAATTGGTCCTAAATTTACCTTTTTGCAGTTTCAGCATTGGTCCTGGTTCTGCCAGATGGGGCTGAATGGAGCATGTGTAATTCTTCTTTCGTGACAGGTCCTTCAGATACTTGAAGAAAGCTATTATGACCCCCTCTGCATCTTCTCTCCTCGAGGATGACCATCTCCAGCTCTTTGAACTGATCCTTATATGATATAAATGAAAGCCCTTCACTACCCTGATTGTTTTTCTCTGGATCTACTCTAGTTTTTCAAAATCCTTCCTAAATTGTGGCACCCAGAACTGATCATGGTACTTTAGATGTAGTCTGCCTAAACCAGATGTGGGCTAAGGAAGGCTCAGAGCTTTGAGATTTCTTTCCTGTTATATAGTTTGTCTTCTTCAAATACATAAATCATATTAGGTAGTGTAGCGTAATGGCGCTGAACCTATAGTCACAAGACATGGGTTCAAATTTCATTTACTTATTACTGATATGATAGTTGGCTGGACACAACTTCCATGAACTTTCTAGGTAGGTGGATAGCTAGAAAAAATTCTTGGAGCCAAGAAGTAGAGTGTCTTATTTGTGGAACAGACAGGAGGGCAGTATTACTAGATAGACAAATTATGTGTTGGGGTAGAAAGTATACCCAAAGGGATAAAAAGGATTTTGTTTTGCTTTCTTGTGAATGTGAACTTAGCTCTCTCCTGAGTTTAGGACCCAGATTGTTTCTACCATATCAAGCTTTTGGTCCTTCCCATTTCCCTATTAACTTAGAAATTGTTTTGACTAATTTCAGAATGATTGAATGGTTCCTATGAGAACCATGATTTGATTGGAGATAGAATCCATAAGAGGAAAAAATAAATGTTCTATTTTAGGTTCACTTCTGTAAATGTTTCCAGTTTTTTCCTTTTTATTTCTATTGTAGTTAATGCCTACCATCTTTTTAACTTCTCCTTTATTTAGAGGATGAGTTGAAAATCTTGGTGAAAATAAGTAAAGTTGGGAACCTTAATAAATGACACAGAGGTTGTGCTAGACTAATGGTCTAGCCCAAAGGTCAGACAATGACTCAGGCTTTCAACACTGGTATTTAACATTGAAATGCAGAATTCATTATGAGACAAAATATTTTAAAAGTCAAGACAGAAAACTATGATAAAAGTCCAAACACAAAAGGGCAATTGGTTAAAGAGATATTAGAAGTCAGGGTTTGTAAGGAGCATGGAGGATTCTTGTTATTTGTCTTGAATTCTTGGGGCTTTTTGGATTCAGAGTGTACTGTCTGCACCCAATACATAATTAACAGCAATGGTCTTCAATAAAAATTTATACTTTGCCTGCAACTGGCACCCAAATCATGTAGGGCTAGTTTTTATAAATGGAGCGTGAGTAATGAGGCATACATTGGTAATCCTGGGCACTTTCTGAACTCAGCCCTGAGCTCAAGTGCCTTGATTGAATTAAATGTATATTCCACAACTAAGTTCTGTTCTACAAGAGATCTAGTTGCTGTTCTTCCTTGCTCAAAAACTTTGTTCTCCAATGCCTACCGAAAAAGTGCAAATTCTTTTACTTGACATTCATGGCCCTCTCCAGTCTGGCTCCAATCTACCATTCCAGCCTTCCTTTACAACACTTTATTTCATTCACTCTGTGCAGCCATCTAGATTGAATGACTTGCCCTGCTTCTTGATGCATACACATGCCATTTCCCTTTCCCTGAACCACTTCCCAACATTAATCCTAATCCTAACCCTAACACACATACACATCTTCTACCTATCAAAATCATGCCCCTATGTTCATCTCAAGTGCTATGTCTTTTCCAAAGCCTTCTCTGATCCCCTTAGCTAGAAAAAGATGTCTCCTTGATTCTCTCTGGGCACCATATCTGAAACTTCCTGTGCACATAATCATTTTCTAACTCTATCATAGCTATTTGTTTCTATGTCCTATCCCTCTTACTAGAAAGCATTGTCTATGCACTCAAGTGACTCATTTCATCTTTGTAAACTCTCTGTTGACATGGTTTTTGTATGCCTTCGGTGTTTAATGTCTGTTGAGCTGAATTCAATTGCAAACACTTTGCATAAGATTTAGAGTTGAAAAGGACCTTAGAGATCATATAGGCTAACCTTCTAATTGTACACACAAGGATATTAAGGCCAGAGGTGAGGTGGCTTATCCAAGGTTATACTGGCAATAAATTGCAGAATTAGAACTTTAGGTTTTTTTCTGACTCCAAATCTAAATCTCTTTTCTCTGCTTCCCTCGAGAAGGTAGAGCTCCTTTTACAATGCAGATTATTATTATAGCAATTTATTTTTGTAAACGAAGCACAAGGGGGTTCTTTATGGATTTTTAGCTTTAAACATAGATTATTAAATCATATTTTTTAAATGTGTACCCTAGGGAAGTTTTGTTAAAGGCCTTCAATGGGGTAGAAACCAAATTGGGTTCTCCCAGTTCCACTGATGATATTTTCATGTAACCTTGGGCAAAGAACTATCTTTTCAGGATTCAGTTTCCCCGTTAAAAAAAAAAAATTCTTATATACAACATATGCTTAGAAACTAATAAAATAATAATAGTATCTTGCTCTGAGGTTCTTAGGGCAAAAGTATAACAATTCAAATATAGACATGGGAATATATATTTGGAGCCAGAAAGAACCTCAGATGTCATTTAGTTCATCCACCTCGTGTCACAGGTGAAGAAACTGAGATCCAGGGAGGTTATGCGATTTGCCCAAGGACACTCAAGTAGAAAGTAGTGGAGGAAGCATTTGAACTAAGGTCCTCTGAGTCCAGATACAGCATGCTTCTCTCATTATTTTGCCAATCTTTCTGCTATAGGGTGGTTGGATTGACTTGCAGGAGCTATTTTATGGAGCATGTTCAGACCTGCCCTTTGGGGTTCCAATCAACCATGTGGGATCTTTAAAGTTGTTTTTGGCCATGTGAGATGCAAGGCTAAAGGGCTTGCATTATGAGATGATAAAGAGTTCCTTTACTGGCTTCAGAGTCAGAAGAGATGATGACTCAGTGTACGTAGAAAGGGGAACAACTAACCCATGTGCATCTCTTTTCTTTTTCAGGTATTATTTGATTCAAGATTCTTTTGAAATGCTTGCTGAGAGGGAATGGGGGAGGGGGAAGGGCAT
This sequence comes from Notamacropus eugenii, assembly GCF_028372415.1. Lineage (NCBI taxonomy): Eukaryota > Metazoa > Chordata > Mammalia > Diprotodontia > Macropodidae > Notamacropus > Notamacropus eugenii. The sequence goes on from NC_092875.1 coordinate 178,859,223, forward strand.
TTTGTTGTTATTCTCCTAACATGGCCACAAGTTGGCAGTGAGGTCGTGTCAAAATCACTGGGCCAGCCTGAATTTGGGTTTGCTTGACTTTTTTTTTGTTTTTTCTTTTTTTGATGGGTGAATAAATATTCCAGGATGTATGTGACCTTAGGAGTGTGAGAAATCTGGAGGCCGCGAGTTCCACTGGGTTGCAGCTGGCTTGTGGTAAGGAAAAGCTTCTGTTTCAGAAAAAATGGCTACCAATAAGGATTTGCCCCAAGCCTGTTTTACCAGTCAATATGTACTAGGAGTGGTTTGGACAGTGCAATGCTGAGGTGAAATATAAATTACCTAATTATTTATCTTGCAAACTACTTTTTAAAAAAAATTCTAATGAGGTTTAAGTAGATTCTCAGCAGATTATAACAGTAGTTGTAAGTTAAATTACTAAATCGTGTTCAATTCATTTTGTTATTGGATACTGTGTGTCTTTCATGTGAGAACAAATGATTTGTCCCTTACCTCATTCATATTGTTACATGGGGTACCTTTTTTTACTCATCTCTTTTTGGGGAGCCCTTAGAAATGTGCTCTAAGTGAAATCATACCTGGGCTGCTCAGGTGGCAATTTTCACAGGTAAAAGTGTGAATACAGGGAACCCCGCCCTTTTCTCAATGGGACCAGACTCCCTGACACAGACTGCATGTCTGGGTACAGAACAGGAGGGTTCAGCACCCCAGCCTCTGTGGGCCAAGCAGCAGTTCCACAATATTAAACAATGATTTCGGTAAAGATGTTCCTAATTTGACACCAGAGATGTATTCCTGAAACATTATGGGTAAATCAAGTTTTTACAAATCAAATTATTGAAATGCACTAGGGGAGACTGCTCTTTAAAAGATGCTTATAGTGAATCCTTTTGTAATACAAATAATCATGGTCCTCTCCCCCAATTGACCAATTTTACGTCTGGATTTTTGTATATCTTTTTTATTTAAAGTAGGGTACAACTATATAGGTTCCATTAAATAGATAGCTCCCACAGTGCATTTAAAATATGATTCAATTTACCTAAATTTAATTTTCACACAGCCTTTCAGGAACATAAGAATTTCATAAGGGGAGGCTTATCTGTAAACTGGGGGTGTGCTTGAAGTTTGTCTTTCCCAATCCCACACTTCTTGCATCTTGTACATTGCAATGTCCAATTTCAGACATGGACAAACTGAAATTTATAGCTCTTTACTTTTATTTTTCAAAATTGAATAATTATTTTACAGCACATTTCCAACAACCCTTGTATACAGCTTCAGAATCAAGAGTTAGGCTGTAATTCAGTCTCTAGGTTGAGAGGTTTTCTGCTAAACCTAAAACCCTTAAGCTATATTCTTGCAGTCTGGGACATTAGCAGGATCTCTCAATTGAATTACTGAATAGCATTTCATCTAGGATTCAAGATTGTGGTGTACTTAACATGGTACCACATAAGGAGGCACAGGAGTAATGGGTCTTTTCAGTAATATCATCTTCTTTTTTCTCTCCCTAAATCAAAGAAAGGACTATAAGACTTAGTTATGTGGCATGAATGGAGGTAAGAATATGCAGGTCTGGAAATAGCCCCCCAAATTAAATTATTTCTGTCATTTCCCGAAGGTTTTTTCTTTTACGTGCTGTTGTTAATGTGAATTATTTAAAAATTCTAAATCCTTTTCTTAATTTGAAACCTTTTCTTGTCTTTCCACAGACTAAACAGACTGAGCTTTGGCTTCCCTAATAATTGAGATGAATTAGATTACTGAACTAGTCTGCAACCAGTGACCTCTTTTGTGGTCTTCTATAGCCCCCAGGCTACAGCTCTTGACTCCAGGTGCTTGAGTCCCACAAGGCTGGGTGCTTTCTGACAAGGCTTTGAAGAAATGGTCATTTGTAGGTCCCTGTTGGCTAGTAGATAGGTGAGACTCCACTCTGTATTTTGCTGTGATACATTAATACAAAAGTTTCAGAGAATTCTCTTGTTTAGGTGGGGCATCACAATGAGAGCATCTTCTAGGAAGGTAAAAGGCACGAATCGCATGTCTGTTTCTTTCTCCCTATGTAGGGAGGGCCTTTTGATCCTAAACCTGAATTGCTAACTCTCTTTATAGAAATGAGTCTCACATTAGAGGCTGTGACATTTTGAAGTGTTTCCAACCACTTCAAAACATATGAAATTCTTGAAAAAGTCTCAAATAAAAAAGCATTTCAAATGACTTTAATTAAAAAAAAATAGTGACAAATAAACCCTTGCAGTGTGGGCCAGCTTGATACAATATGAGCACATGCTGTTGGAAAAAAATGGTATTGATAGATTTGCTTAATGCAGGGTTGAAGCAAACCTTCAATTTGTAGAAAATGCAGTATTTGTGAAGTTCAATAAAGTAAAGCACAATAAAATGAGGTATGCCTGTACATGTCGAAGGGAGAGTTTTCTTCCTGCACTGAGGCAAGGTATATGTGGTTCTATACCCTCTTCGGGGAGAATTATGGAGAGAAAAAGGACAGACTTTGGAAAGCAAACATGTATGGAAATGCCAGCCCCCAAGCTTGGCTTCCTTGAGACTTTGGAGAATTTCCCTTTGGGTGATATTGGGATCTCTGTCTGTCTGTCTTTCTCTCTCTCTCTCCCTCTCTCTCTCCTCTCTCTCTCTCTCTTCATCCCCCAATTCCTTTCTCTTCCCTTCCCTTCTCTTCCCTTCCCTTTGCTTCTTTTCGCTTCCCTTCTCTTCTCTCTCTCCTCTCCCCATTTTCTTTTCACCCTCTATCTCCCTCTCACTCTCTGTCCCTTTATCTCTCCTTGCTTCTTGGTTGAGCTAAACTAACTTGTTCCTAGTGGGAGAACTCATTCACTTTGCACATTGTTTGATATATTCCATTCTATTTGCTACATACTTGAGTAAATGAGTTTATTCACCATTCATTATTTACGATGGTGTAACTAGCATTATTGAGAAAGAACCAAACTTTCAAATACAAGTGGTACCCCTTCCTCTTGAAGAAACAGAGATGTAGGAAAAGAATTTGAACCTAAAAATCATTTTCCCTCTTCTAACAGTATGGAGTGGGACAGATAGAAAGAATTCTAGTCCAATACCTCCCTCTGAGGAGAGCAGAGTGACCAATCTAGGAGCTCCAATCTCTTACTCCCTTCAGGCAGAAACAGAGATTCCCTTCGGGAAGCATGGGTAAGATTCCTGAAATACATATTCACATTAACCACATTTAGATAACTCATGTCTATGCACATAACCCACATAATAGGGAAAGTACTCACTCCCTACCTAAGTAAATATATAATTGGGGGAGAAAGGGAACACTGATAGCTAGGGGATTGGCAAAAATTTCTTTTAGGAAATTGTGCCTGAGGTGAGCCTTATAGGAATAAAATGATTCTAAGAAGCAATAGTAAGAAAGAAGTCTATTCCTGACATGGAAGATAGCCAAGTAAAGGCCAAGAGGTGGGAATGAAATGCCATGTTTGAGAATTAGCAAACTGACCAATTTGGTGAGAATGAGTCTTACCTAATCTGTAGTCTTCCCTCCACCCATCCCAGTTTCCACCATCTATTAAGCCTACTGCATTCTCAGACCTTTTGGGTTGCCAGGATTGTTCTATCTTTTGGACGTGGTCTTAATATTTCTAGAAAGATGAAGCCCACAAGATAAGTTTTGCCTGAGAGAAACATTTAAAAGGAAGTTAAAACTTAAAACCAAGGCCCCTACTGTTGATTTGCTTCCAAATCAGAGCAGATTCAAGACAGCAAGCAAGGCTCTGGTAGGCTTCATGGATGGCTGCTAGCCAAGGAGTTCTTTTTGGCCAAAAGAGAAGAGAGAAAGAAACTAAAGGAGCCTTTGGGTGGGCCAGAAATACAGGAAGCAAGAATTCCAGAGGTTCTGCATGCTACTTCTAGTCAAACAAGGTACATATTACCTACCATATTAGATCCTCCACTTTTCCCTCTGAAGTTAGGTCCCTGGCACTTGATGGCTTCCTTCACAATTCCTTGATAAATTCCTTTCTTCAGACAAGGCGAATCACTGGAGAATTTCATTGCAAGTTCCATATGTGAGGTGATTACAATAAATGACACCCAAGAAATTCACAAATATTGATACAGATGGTACATCTTTGAAGTATAAATAGAAATACCCTCATCAAACTGTTCATTTTATTTTTAAAATTTAAATTTCTTGATAATGATTGTTGGAGCTGGTGAGATCCAAGCCTTCAGGCTCGGATTCAATATATTCTTGACTCAGCCTCCTTCTACTTACTTCCAGCCATTAAAAATCACTTATGCCTCAATCATAGTAAAGTAACATGTAAAAATTAGCAAAAGCATGATAATAATGTTGATGTTACCATCTCCACCTCCCAGTCTGAAGTTCGGTTTCTGCCCATCCCTTCTATTTGCTCCAAGCAAACTGAGGCAACCAGCTGACCCAGTGGGTAAGAGTACTGGACTTGAAGTCAGGAAGATATGAATTCAAATCTGGATTCAAACACTTACTAGCTCTGTGACCCTAGGCAAATCACTTAACCCCTGCCTGCCTCAGTGTCTTCAACTGTAAAATGGGAATAATAATAGCACCTGCTTCCCAGGATTACTATAAGAATCAAATGAGGTATTTGTAAAGCACTTAGCACCGTGCCTGGAACACTGTAGACACGTGATTAGTGTTTGTTTTCTTCCTCTTCCCTCTTCCATTCCATAAGAAATAAAGGCACATAGTTCCGTTATATCCTCATAAACTCCTTCTATTTCCCAATACACTGGGCATGGGAAAATAGCTGAGTCATTCAAAGTAGTAGCTAGGGAAGAGGGTGGTAGTTATAGGGTGTTCTGAACTTCTGCACTTGTCTCAGATGGTTCTAGAACCCTTGACAGCTTCAGATATTGACTCCACAAGCCAATTTGTGGAGCCAGATGTGGCTCCACAAGCCACAACTGATTTGGCTAGCTCAGTAGGATGGGAACAGATATCTACCCAGCTCTTCTGGAATCTCACAAGTAGAAGAAAAATTACTGCCGACCCCATGCCCCAGGAAGGGGACTGAGGCTCACATCCAATTGTAGCCATGTTAATTTTTCTGTCTTTCTCTGCTCTTTTCCCTTATTACTCTGTCTTTTGTCACTTCCTCAGACCTAGCTGACTGACTAGTCTAGTCCCCACTCCCTAAAATCCCAGGAAGAAGTTCTACTGCAAGTGTCTCATGCATGAGAGCCACTGGAAACGCTATTCAGATAAAACTTGGACTAGATCTCTTGAGTAGATGTGTCATGTACACTAACCATTCTACAGTAACCAGAGTGCAGAAGAGAAGTATATGCTTCTCCCCAATTCTATACTTTAGACCCTCTTAATATTGTACTCCACTCCTTTTCTCCCTTTGTTCCAATCTCAGCAGAAAAAGCGATCCTTTTTGGCAAGGTCAAACCCCCTACTTATGTGCTTGATCTCATTCTACCTTGTATCTTTTGGGATTTTGCCCCTTTGATTATACCATTTCTCTTTAAATCGATGTCTGCTCTATCCAGCGGCTCCTTTCCTGCTACCTACAACATACCTAGATCTCCTTAGCCTTAAAAAAAAGTCATAGACCTCACACAACAACAACAAAACCCTTTCACTTCACCCTGCCTTCACCTCATGTCCATCTATCTGTTCCTTTTCACAGACAAATTCTTAGGGAGGAAAAGGAACTCTCTACATTTGCTGCCTCCATTTCTTCACATCCTACTCACTTCTTGACTTCTTGCAGGGTGGTTTCTCACTCTACCACTTGCCTAAAACTTCTCTCCAAGGTTGCTTATTGCCTCTTAAGTGCTAAATCCAATGGCCTTTTCTCAGTCCTCATCCTTGATGACTTCTCTACAGCTATTGGTACCTCTTTCTCCTGGATACTCTCTCCTCCCTGGGTTTTCACAGCATTGCTTTTTCTTAGTTCTCCTACCTCTCTGGTCACACTTTACTTTTTGTTGATCATCATTCATGTCTTGTACCCTGTGCATTCCCGGGGTTGTGTGTTGCTCCCTCTTCCCTTCTGGTTCTACCTTTTCTGTGGGGTGATGTCATCAGGTCCCATTGGTTCACTTATCATCTCTATGTGTCCAACTCATGGCTCTCTCTTGAATTCCATTTCCACATCACCATATGATTGCCAGATATCTTCACTTGAATATACAAAAATACCACCAACTCAATATATCCAAAACATAACTCATTAACTTTCTCTTAAAACCCAACTCTTTTTTTAACTTTCCAATTTTTTGTTAAGAACATGCTCATCTTTTCCTTCATCCAGTTTCAGAATGTAGGAGTTACCCTCAACAATTTACCATCCCTTACTCTCCATATCCACTGAGCTTCTTCTGATCCTCCCAACTGCTACTGCCGTCTCTCCCAAACTACCTTCTATTTGACCATTTTGTATTTATTCCCTTTACTCTGTATATGCCTATAAATGTATCCCCTCAGAATGTAAGCTTCTTTAGAGTAGTGATACCTTTATTTTTTCTACTTATGTCCTGAGCAGTGTCTGGAGCACAGTAGATGCTACATAAAAGCTTGCTGATTAATTGATGGATCCAATTAATTGCTAAGTCTTTTGATTTTCTCTCCACAAATCCTTTTTCCTCACACCACAATTATGCTATTTGAGGCACTTATTCTTCTTGCATGAATGATTCCAATAGCCTGCAATCTAACCTACACTCTGCAATCTCCCAAATTAATATTCCTAAAACACAATTCTGGCCATGTCATTCTTTTACTGCAGAAACTTCAGTGACTATTTTCTCTAGCATAAAATGCAAACTCCTCAGTTTGACATTTAAAACCCAACCTATTTTTGTAGGGGGCAGCTAGGTGGCACAGTAGATAGAGCACTGGGTTTGGAATCAGAAAGACTCATATTTGGGAGTTCAAATTCAGCCTCAGACACTTATTAGTTGTAACCTGGGACAAGTTACTTAGCACTAATTGCCTCAGTTTCCTCATCTATAAAATGAAGTGGAGAAGGAAATGTGAAACCACTGCAGTTTCTTTGCCAAGAAAACCCTAAAGGGGCTCCCAAAGGATTGGACGTGACTGAAACCACATTTTTCTAGACTGATTTTATATTGTTCTTCTTTATGTAAGACATATTCTAGTCAGTACACTGCTTGCTCCCTCTGTTATTCAACATTCTGTATCACATTTCTGTGCCTTTACAGATGATCCTTCATACTCAGTATGATTTCACTCCTCACCTCTGCCTCTTGGAATCCCCTAGCTTCATTCAATTATCAGTTCTATTGCCAACTCCTATACAAGACCTTTAGTGATCACAAGTTGTTCCTCACTCTCTACAAATATAATTTTTAAAAATCTATTTTGAGTATATTGTCTATTTGTTTATTGGTCACATATTGTTTCCTTCAATAGGATATAGTATCCTTGAGGTCAGAGACTGTTTTGTTTCTGGCTTTTCCTTTTCAGTACATAGTGGCTAATACATAGTAGGCACTTAATAAATGTTTTTAGAATTTAATGTGATGTCAGAAAAAGCAAAAAAAAATTCACTGGTAAGACTAGGGGCTAACCTTCATTAAAGAAGTAGAGCTGAAGCTGGGTCTTGAAACATGGATGTGATTTCAACAGATAGAGATAGGGGAGAGGAGATTATTTCAGGCATTGGAAACAGTATTAGCAACAGCAGGGTTATTATGTAGGGAATCAGGTTGGGGTTTGGACCACCCAAGGTCCTTGTTAATACACAGATGCTATGATTTTCTCCAGAACTAGAACTCCAATACGGGTGTTTTATTTCCTAGTCCTATGTTCTTTGTAGTATAATTTGAATATTTGAGAATAATGAAAAGAACAGTGGACTAGGTATCAAAAGACCTGGATTTTATATGGTCTCAACTTTGTCACATACTAGTAGTGTGACCTTGGAGAAGTCATTTATCTTTTTGAGCCTCTGTTTCCTTATCTGTAGACTGAGGGATGCTGGATTTAAGGATCTAAGATCCCCTTTAGCTCTAACATTCTAAAATTATTTTTGCACAATGACAGCCTCCTTGCTGGCTGTCATTGTGCAGTTGAATTTAGAAGCCTTTAAAGCAATTAATTTTCCCATTTATCCATGCATGAGCCTTAAGGGTGTAGAATGTCTGTACTTGTGTGTTTTTCTATGTTTAACAGTGTGTGTGTCTTTCTGCATCTTGTATCCCTCACCTTCCTGTGACATGGGTAAAATGATTCATTGTAGGTCCTCTGGAGACATGGTTGGTCATGACACTAAACACCATTTTTAAAGACTTTCAAAGTTCCTTTTTTCTTTACAATGTTGTTTTTCTAGAATAAATTGTTTTCTAGGTCATTTTTATTTTACTCTGCATCCGTTTACATTACCCGTAATTCTTTTAAATTACTTCTTTTATCATTTCTTATTGCACAAAGATATTCTATTGCATCCATATGCCACAATTTGTTCAACCATTTTCCAGTTGTCTAAAAAGCAATCTAAATCATGCCCCTTAAATTCCTTAGCTGGGGCTTTGTGCCAGGGCAGGCTCTTTTTCTGCTGCATTTCTGATTGGTGAGTGAGCCCTGACTGATCTTATCCTGGTCACCTGGATTCTTGCACTGACTTTTGTCTCCCAGATACTGTCTCCTTATCTCCTTGGCTTTCTCCTTGGCGACAGGGTCCTCTCTGACATCTTAAAATAGAATGTTAGGACCTTACAACACTTGGTCCTGAGATTTCTGATATGAACACTAATACCATGCCTGCTGTTGCCAGTTGATGCTCCTGACAATTCCAAGTTCTCCACCCTCTGTGCAGCTCTGTGCAGCTCTTGCTACCTTTAGACACCAAGTCATATTACAGGATACATGTGTCCCTGGACAGTTTTTGGTTGCACTGCTTGGGCTTGTGCTGATTTTCCTGGTGGCCTCTTTTCCTTTTACCCTTGGGTTTCTGGTTGATCTCTTATGCAGTTCTTGGGTACAAGAATTCACTGTAGTTTTTCATTAGTTTTATTGATTATCATTTGGACTGGTACAAAGTTCAGGGCTTTACTGGAGTTGGTATTCTGGGGCTAAATGGTTTAACCTCCTGTTCAAGCATTTTGTCCAGAAGTCTCCTAGCTATCCTATGCAAGAGGAATTAGATTTGCTTTGCTTGGCCTTAGAGGGCCAGACTAGATCTAAGAGGTAGAAACTACAGAGAGGCAGCTTCATGTTCAATGTAGAGAAAAACATTTTAAAATGAAAAATCATTGTTTAATTAATTAAAAATCCATTAAAAATTTTGAATTCCAAATTCTCTCCCTCTCTTTAGCTCCTCCACCACAAGAAGGCAACCAACATACCAATTGTACATGTGAAGTCATGCAAAACATTTCCATATTAGTTATGTAGAAAAAAAGAATCAAGGAAAAATAAAATGAAAAAAAATTATTCTTCAATCTTAGAGTTTATTACTTCTCTCTCTGGAGGTGGAAAGCATAAAAAACCCCTCTTAACAAATATAACTGACCATAAGTGAAATAGGCTACTCCAAGGGGCAATGATTTTTCCCTATATTGGAGGTTTTCAAAGAAAGGTGAGATTACCATGTGTCAGGTATATTGTAGAGGAATGTTTTTAGGTTAGGATTGGATCAGATGGCATAGGAACCGTGCCACATCTGCGATTCTGTGATACTTAAACATGATATATTCCCCCAATTAGATGTAAGATCCTTGAGGACAGGATCATCAGATTAAGAACTTTATAAGATCATAGATTTAAAACTGGAAAGGACCTCAGAGTTCATCAATCCAACCCCTAGGTTTTGCAAATAAAGAACCTGAGGCCAAGAGATTAAGTAACTTGCTCAAGGTCTCACAGGTAGTGTCAGAAGCAGAATTTGAGCCTAGATCCTCTTGTTCCAGAGCCTGTTCTGTTACTCTTTATTTAGTAGATATTTATTAATTTGGGTTGTGTTCAAGCAGAATCTGGAAGACCGCCTCTCAGTGTGTTGTAAATGACCTTCTGGTTCAGGTGGAATGAAAGACTTCCAAGGTCTTTTCCAACTTGGAGATTCAAAGAAACTTGTTTTTGTGTGAAAAAAACTGAGTGGAATAAGCTGGGCTAAATTATTCTCAACTTTATGCAGAAAAAATTTCCATGAAAAATGAGTTAGGATAACTTTGATTGCTTTCATCATTTATTTTTCTTTTAAATTAGTATTTCATGACTAGTTAACTAACAGTACATTATCCTTCTAATATAGAAAATGTACTAGAATTAATAAAATTTTTTATTACCCTTATTTTAATGTCTTCATGAAGGACTCATAAGCTTATAAAAGTCTTTCTTTAGTTGATATACACAATGAGGAGGGAAAACAGCTCTTTCATACAAAAAAGATTTCTCTCTCATGGTTAAACTATTAATGTTTTTTGTTAGGGATTCTGTAATTGTGAACAATTATAACACTTACAAAGAAATAAAAGTATGTGTCAATAAGTAAAACTTAGAATGTGATGTTTACTCAGAGTAGATTTGTATATAAAATTTGAATCTACATAATTTTCATATATTTTGGGAATCAAGTGACAGTCTATTGTTCTAGGACTAAGAAATACAACATGCTGGAAAATTCGGTCAATAATTAACGTTTTCAGTTCTTTAATTCAGAGCACATTTATATTTGACTCCTCTAAGTTTTCAATTCAACAGACATTTATTAAGCCACTGTTATATGCAAGAACCTCAACTGTGGTAAGCACTGGGAAAATAATAAAAAGCCCAAAACATTCCAGGTAGCTTATATTTTTCCCTTGGGAGGGAAACACAATATTGTATGTATTAATTAACCTTAAAAAGATAGGATTATTCTTTGTATGACTTCATTGGAAAAAAAATTTACATAACAAACATCTATTTTCTGTCCTCCCTCCCTTCCCATTGGTAGAAAAAGAAAAACAAAACGAAGCAAAACCCTCATAACAAATAGTTAAATATAACAAATTCCTTTACTGGCTATATCCAAAAATATGTGTGTTGATCTATACCCTGAACCCATTGCGTCTCTGTTAGGAGCTGAGTGGCATATTTTATCAATAGTCTTCTGGCCATTGTGTGGATCATAGCTCTTAAGTCTTTCAAGGTTGTTTATCTTTATAGTGTTGTTATACAAATTGTATTCCTTGTTCTGCTTATTTCACTTTGCCTTAGTTCATATCTATTTTTCCAAGTTTCTCTGAAATGATCTCTTTCATAATTTTTTATAACACAGTAGTATTCTCTTGCACTCACATACATAATTTGTTTGTCCATTCCCAAACTGATAGGCTCCCCTCAGTTTTCAGTTCTATATCACCACATAAAGAGCCTGCTATAAATATTTTTATACACGTACATGGTTTTTTTCTTTCTTTGATTTCTTTGGTACAGACCTAGTAGCATTATTGCTAGGTCAAAGGGTATTTTCATATAACTCTGAAAGACTGAACAGTTCTTCATTTTCCTCGCCAGTAAAAGAATTCCAATAATCACTGTTAGGGTCCTGCAACTTCTGTTGTGGGCATGCCAGAAAGAAAAGAAATGGTATATAACTCTTATCAACCTTGTAGTACAGAAACATCACTGCCTAGCTCTATGGTGTGTCCTGTGCTTAAGACCTCAAGAAGCTTAAGAGCAACTTCTCCAGGGATATGTACAACACAAGGGAACATAAGCATCGACTTCCAAGGAAATGCAACAAGGCAACCACACTCCTCCAAGCTGGACTACTTAGACATCAAAAGTTCTCGTGCTCTTCCTTCTTCCAAATCATGCAGCTCAAATGGCATAGTGAAAAAGACCAGCCTGACATTAGCCCAGAGTCTGCATTCACCTTGCTTTTGTTTGCTGCAAGTGGGCAGACTTATAGTGGGAGAAAAGCTTAGCATCTTCATTAGGTTGATTGGCAGCAGCTGTTGCCTTCCAGCCCCACAAATCAACTGCTTTGCCTTACTCATTGAAGTGACAACCAGAGGATGAAGCCAGTAAATTATCAGTATAACTATCACTATATATTATACAAAGTATTGCACTTAACATAAAGCTTCATTTAAAGCTGCACTTGACCATTGCGTTGGGAATTCCACCACCCCCCCATAACTTATTACTTATAAAGATACATTTTTACTCTCCTCTAGTTAACTCTAATTTAACTCTAACTTTGATCATACAGCCTCCAAATTGGGAAAAGATTTGAAGATCATCTAGTCTAATTTGTTTAGAGATAATTAGCCTGAGCCTTGGAGAGGTTAAGGTATTTGACCAACATTACACAGCTAGAGTATATTTTCTTTCAACTAGATCCTATCTCCTGATTTGCAGGGCATCACTTCCTCAAAACTAGAGGTTGCTAAATCCCCATTTGGGCAGCCCACCTGATTAATAATTAATTAATTATAATTTAATGAATAATGCTAATAAATTATCAAATTATACTGTTAGACTTGATGTTCATTCTTAGCCCATAGGTATAGATGTTTAAAGTGGTATTTTATTCCCCTTAAAAATGGCAAAACCCTCTCCCACTTCCCAGTTGGGAAATGAGCTTATACAGGGTGTTGACTTGTCTTAGTACAATTTTAAGTTTTAATGGCAATAGCTTAAACCTGCACTAAGAATTTTGGGAACCCCTGTATTTATTTTTGTCACTCAATGAACATTTATTAAGCACCTATATGTGCCAGATACTATATCAAATGCAGAGGATACAAACAGAGGCAAAAAAATAATTCTTGCCCTTGAAGAGCCCACAATTTACTAGGGGAAGACAATGTTCAAAGAACCATGTACAAATAAGCTATAGACAGGATAAGTGGAAAATGAACAAGAGAAGAAGGAGGGCACTAGAATGGTGATGGATTAAGAAAGGCATCATGTAGAAAGTACGGCTTTAGCAGAATTATGAAGCCAGGAAACAGAGATGAGAAGGGAAGGCATTCCAAGCATGAGGCCAGTGAACATTCCTGGAGATAGGAAACACCTGGAATATCTTGCTCAAAGAATATCAAGGAAGCCAGACTCGCTAAATTGAAGGGTACACGGTGGGGTTTGGTCTAAAGAGCTGAAATATTTTTCCTCCATAGAATTATTCTTTTGGTCCTTAAGCCAGATGGAAAGGAGAGACTTATCTTGCTGTGCTATTGTTGTGTGGCTTGTCCTTTGTTCTCAAAGAGGACCATGACATCAAAAAGATGATGACATGTTAGGGGATAACAGAAGCATGGGTGGGGAATAGTTACAGACATTTATTAATCATCTTTTATGTGACAAGGACAGTGCCAAACTCTGGGAATTCAAAAAGAGGCAAAAGATGGTTCCTGCTTTATAGCTATTGGGACTGGGTGTGTATTCCGCCTCCTTTCTGAAAGACACTTACCTTTCTGGGATGACACTGGGAACTTCTGATTGGTTCTTAGGGACTCAGTTGGGGTTTGCATGTTTTATAAAAGTGGTAGAAATGACTCTACCCCTTTCATTTCTTTTGGGTTCCCTTCATCTGCCTATGCTTTTTCTCCTTTGGAATTCTAGTTGGGGGTGGGGTGAAGATTTTTCCTCCCCCAGTAACAAAGATGTCACAAGCATATGACAGTGGTAGGGTGGGCTTGCCTAGGTGAGCTGAGTCCCTGGCATTTTGTTATTTTGTTGTTTCTTTCTCTGAGCATAAGTTAACAACTCATAATTCTGAGAAATGGGCATTTCTAGCCTTTGTGATTACCTTGGGAGTTTGAGAGTTCCTAAGTTGGATATAAGCTTCCTCGTGGGAGATTTCCTTAACACTACATTTTCTGGATTTTGGGTATCAGCTGGTGGGGTGGAGAGAGAGAGAGAGAGAGAGAGAGAGAGAGAGAGAGAGAGAGAGAGAGACAGACAGACAGACAGACAGACAGACAGATACAGACAGACAGACAGAGAGAGAATTGTATTCACATCTCTTAGGGATCACAAACCAGGGAGGTTCCTTCCTTCACCAAGAATCTATCCACTCTGACACTCAATTCCAGTCATCATCCTCACAGACCAGTCAGAGCACCAACCTGGAGATCTCTGTGTCATTCTAGTAAAGTGCATAGCCCTCAGTGAGGAACCAAAACACATGTGCCTGCCTGGGAGGTACCCCAGTCCAACAAGTCAGAGCTTCCTCTGATTATCTCCAATGTATCTATATCTGCATTTGCATCTACATCAGTATCTACGTCATCTATCTGTCTATATCATCTATCTACCCCCATCCATATCCATATTGTCTCTATCTGGAATATTTAATATTGTGTAGTTGTCTTGAGTTATCAAGGGTTGAAATACAAACCTTAAAACCAGCAAAGAGACGTAATTGATCCATTTAACATCTTACTATGCAAGTTTGGGAGAGTTGTTCTATTTACCTCCTGATTCCACTTTTTCTTCTCCACATAATTCTTCCTCCAAACCCTAAACTCTGAATTCTAACTCTACATTATCACATGGCAATGCTTCTTCTTGAGGAGTTTACTTGTTAAATGCAAGTAATATTTGTACCCCCTAGAGACACAGATACCTTTTACTACAGATCTATCAAAACCTGTGTCTGGACTTTCCTCCCTTGAGTCCCTCTTTAACTTTATGACCAAAGGAAATTTCCCTCACAGACATATGACCTTTTCCTTAGTATTTATACTATATTGTATGATTTTTCCAGGTGCAACTCTTTGTCTTAGAGATTTTAAAACTTTAAAAACTCTAAATTATTTTATTTTACCACATTTATTCTGTAGAATTTCTTTAACGATAAGATATGTTCTTTTTAACCTTCATGACCTTATCTCCAGGATTTTCCATCAATTTTTCCCACACCTATTCCTTTTTAACTCCATAACTGTAATTTTGTTTGGTCCATTAGGGAAAATATTACAGAAAATCTGTGGAAACAATTAGAACTGTCCCAAAGTGGAAGGGGCTGCCTCAACAAGTAATAAGTTACCTTTCAGTGGAAGTATTCAAGCAGAGACTAGATGACTACTTACCGGGTGCTTGGCAAAGGGGATCCGTTTTTAGACAATAGACTGGACTAGGTTTAATTAAATGAAATTCACAAAGCATTTTGGAAAAAAACACTATGTGGTAGATACTGCTAGGCACTGGGGATCCAAAGACAAATACAAATAATGCCCTCCAAGAGCTTACATAGAGGCTTGTATGCTACAACAAATATGAAGATAAATCAAAATTATATGCAAAATAAATGTAAAATAATTTGAGGGTGGACATTAATAACTAGAATCAAGAAAAGCAACTTAAGTATGGACTATAGAGTGCATTGTAATGTGTAATCATCTTGGAAAGAAGATGGGGCAAGATTTTGTGTCAAACAGAGGTATTTGTATGTTACAGTTGAGGCAATAAGTGATTTATTCACTGGAGCTTTTTCAGCAGAAGAGAAGACCTATGAGAGCAGAAGATCAGACCTATGCTTTTTGACAGATTTGTAGAGGATGGATTAGAGGATACCAATTAGAAAGCTAACTAGAATAGTTCCAATGAAAGGCAATGAGGGTCTATAACCATGTTGGTTGTAATATGAGAAGAGATAAGAGGAAGGATGTGTGAGATGTTGTGGAAGTAGAATTGACCAGACAGGTCAATCAATCAATCAGACATTTATTAATCATCTCTTATGTGACAAGGACTGTGCCAGGCTCTGGGAATTCAAAAAGAGTCAAAAGATGGCCCCTTCCTTCAAGGAGCTTACAAGGTAATGAAGGAGACAGCATGCAAACATATTCAAAGCAATACAAGATAAATTGGAAATAATTAACAGAGGAAAGGCACTGGTGTTGAGGGGCTGGGGAAAGCTTCCTGTAGAAGGTGGGATTTTAGTTGTTACTTAAATGAAGCTAGGGAAGTCAATAGTCAGATCAGAAAAGGGAAAGCATTCCAGGCATAGGGGACAGCCAGAGAACTGAATGGATATGGGGGTGGGTGAGAGTGAAGAATTCAGGATGACTCCCAATTTGTGAATCTGTGTGATCAGAAGAAAAGTATTGCTTTAACAGAAATGGGGAAGTTGGAAAGTGGAGTGGATTTGGGGAGATGATAATTAGTTCTATTTTAGACGTAGTGAGATAGCTATGACACATCTAGGTGATGTCCAGCAGGCAGTTGTAGATGAAGCACAAGATTTAGGAGGGAGGTGAGGGCTGGTGTGTAGATTTGGGAGTCATTTGTAAAGAATTGCAAATTGGAGGTTCCTTTCAGCTCTGAGATTGTATGTCCCTATGAAATCATCCTATGTTACACAAGCAGGAGGGTGTCATAGAGAGAGGGCTAACCTTCGAGTCAGGAAGTCCTTGACTCAAGTTTTACCTCTGACTTACATTGTCTGGGTACTGGGTATATCACATAATTTCTCATTGGCAAGACTCTAAGATCTTAACTTACAGATATGTTATTGATCTGCATTGGTGGAAGAAGAAATATACACACCAAACTGCATTCTTCACCTTTTATTCTCCCCCTTCCAAAAATAAATCCTAAATGAAAGTAAATTAAATTCAAGTTTGCGCCAAAAGTTGACTGTCATCATCACTGACAATTTCAAAGATAATTATTCTGGATAATTATTTCTAACTAAACCAAGTCACAAATAATTCTATTTAAAGTTGTTTCTCTACTCATATATGGGTGTTTTTTTTCCTTTGACTTGGACCAATAATATTCAATTATATTTGAGTCCTCTCAATGGCTATTTGTCAAATGGTGCTTTGTTCAACTACAAACCATAAAAGACTGGATTTAGAGAATTTTTTAATTTGGCTCCTTTCCTGTGGATACATAGATTACCTTCTCAAAGTAGTCATTAAGTTATGTACTTGGGTATTTGAGCAAAACACTTGTACCTAAGGGAGACTCTAAACTATCCTAGACAGGGATAGGAATTGCACCTGTGATTTTGCTGGTACAAGAAACTCGCTGGTGAATAAACTTTCTTTACCACTGCACATCATCATATGGTCTTAGAGAGCTCCCTAGAACACTGAAAGGTTAAGTCAGCTTGTTCATGGTCACCCAGCTAGTATGGCTTCCAGATATTTTGTGGCTCTTGAGCTAGCTTTTTATCCTCTCTGCCATCTGCCTCTCTAAGTTGTCCTGGATAAAATTGGATAATCCTAAGTGATCATATATCTCTTAACATGGTCAGAATTACTTTTTTCAGAGTACAGATAAAGCTTTATAGTTACAGACTATGCCCCAGGGCAAAATGGAAGACTATCATCATATTTCTTTAGCCAAAGGAAACTATTCATGGAATAAAAAAAATTATAGACTGTTGGAGCTGGAACTAGTTTGTGAGGGGCTTTAAATGTCAATTGGGCACACTTGTATGTTATATTTAAGGGAATGGGGAGTCACTAGAGCTTTTTGAGCAGCAGAATTTCTGGAAGTTGTGTGAAGGATGGATGAGAGAGAGAGATGGAGATAGAGAGAGAGGGAGAGAGAGAGAGAGAGAGAGAGAGAGAGAGAGAGAGAGAGGGAGAGAGAGAGAGAGAGAGAGAGAGAGAGAGAGAGAGAGAGACTGGTAGCAGGAAGACCATTTAGAAAGTTATTGCAATAGTTATTATTATACATATTGCAATAGGTGAGAAGCAATGAAAATCTGAATTGCAATGATTATAAAGTAATGAATGAAATGAATGAAAGTAAAAGGGAAGGACCAGCATGCCTATTATGAGATAACCAGCCTAGCTAAGTTTGGAAAGGCTCATCACCTTGTTGGTCATAAGGTAAGGAATTTTGTTTTGACCCAAGATCTCTTGGAGAACTTTTACTATATTATAGAAGAATTGATTCTACATGTTGGGAGGAGTATTCATAGAATCAAAGATGGTTGAAATATTGAAGTATCTGGAACCAAATCAAACCAGAAGTTATTTTGTGGTGTTACTTCCCTAGTATTCACTCAAAAGCAACTTCAGAAAAATTGTTACTTAGCATCTGACACAGATGTATGTATAAATTCCTTCTCCTTGCATCACTGCCCTATATGTCATAGCTCAAGTAATTTAAGATCCGACAATAAAATCAACATTGTGATATCTTGGTCAATACTTTTAAATCAATGCTTTGAAAAAATGATGCTTGGTGGAATCAGTGAAAAAGAAATCTATCTGTACCTAGAAAAGTTGTCAGTCAAGAGGTAGAAACTATGTGTAAGGTGAAGCACA
Source organism: Notamacropus eugenii (assembly GCF_028372415.1). Taxonomy (NCBI): domain Eukaryota; kingdom Metazoa; phylum Chordata; class Mammalia; order Diprotodontia; family Macropodidae; genus Notamacropus; species Notamacropus eugenii. The sequence continues at coordinate 178,877,478 of NC_092875.1, forward strand.
ATGGGTATCTCAACCAATTTTGCCATGTATTGCATTTCCCTTTACCTGGTTACAAAATGTTCATCTTGCATCCCCCTCCTCTTCCAGTTCCTTTCAGCAGTGAGCAGGTACAAAATTAGGAGTCGATTTTTGTTCAGTAAATTGACAATGCATTGTTCGTTGAGCATTTGAAGTTTACTTTTTTAAATTCAATATTGCATAGCAATAAGATAACACCTTTCTTTTTTGGTCATCTTTCTCAGCTCCTAAGGAAGTTTAAAATAAGTTACATCAAAAATTTCAAAGCTATTTTTAGCACTAGAGGGGATCCTCTACCCCACTCCAGAACCAACTCACACAAAGCCTTGGATGGAATGGGTAACTCCTCCCTAGAAGGAGATTTCTCACCCAAGGAAACAAGATTTTTGGAGCATAGAGACTCCCCCGCTAACTCCCTAGCATATCTATTTGCTCTCTATTCATTTATTCACTTATTAACTAATTTACTTTTTTTTTAAACTTACAATTTCTGGTCACTAAGGGAATCAGCTTTGTCAAAGGCCTTACTCTTACTTAGGGTTTAAAATTCCTTGTGGCTCCCAGCCTAATGTACTCATGTGGACCTTGTATCTCAAACCTATTTCAGGCAGAAAGAAACTTCCAAAAAACCCCATAGAACTATGTGAATCTGATTCCTCATGTTTTTTTTTCTTTTTAGGAGATCCAGTCTGCTATGCAAGTGAGTCTGAGTATCCCCAAAGCTAAACGAAGAGAGCTGTATAGGACGTCCTCCTACCTATTCACATTTTTGTCATAAATTCTCTATACAATATGTGTATATATATACACATATGTATACACACACAGACACATGCATGACCATATGTGGCTATCTTGAATATTTTCCAGTCTTTGCACTTTGCTGCCCCTTGCTTCTTTTCACTTACTGATTAAAAAAGAAATTCACATTGGAGTACTTTAGAAATATTTTTGGGGAGAAAAATTCACTGAGTCTGATGGTTTTCCTTAAAAAACTAAATCTGAATTGTTACCCATTTTCATACTCAGAAACTTTATAACTTTATTGTATCTCAGAGTTCATAACTTTTTCTGAGGATCATCATCACTGGGTCTTTGATTTGGAAGTGTTGTGATGGCCTTTGGCCAAAGGCAATAAAAGTTTGATCTGTCCAGACCAAATTGTCCGTTCCATGGAAGAGTAGGGAATTTTTAAAGACCATTTATGAATGCAAAGGTTGCAGGCAGAAAGAAGGAAATAGGAATTGTTGAGTAACTGCCTTACTAAATGAATTCATGCTCACTGAACATATTAAGTAATAACTATGCTGTCTCCTTGATTAGGGAAGTGTGGGATCAAGTTATACATGTGAAACTTAGGTACTTTTTAATCTTGAAGTCACTTTATTTGTTTTTATAAAACAGATTACCAGTTCAGGTAACCATCTCCAGAGACCTTAGCTGATTCCAAATAGTTTTGTAATATATGCATACATACACACATTACACACATATACACATATACATATTTATGTGTATATATACACATCTAGACCTCTTGTATTTAATTTTCTTTGAATATGTATCATCCCCTCAGTTAGCACAATGCAAACTTTTTTGAGGCAGGATTACCTCACTCTTACATTTATCTCTCCAAATACGTAGTACCATAGTGTTTAATATATTCTTGTTGATTGTTTGATATATTTAAGGTACCATACATGGACCCTTAGTGAGGCAGCTTTGGGTGTTGAAAAGATACTGAATCTGGAGTTAAAGAACCTAGTCAGAGGCATGATGGAGGCAGCTCATACCAGCTTTCAAGAGCTGGTTATTGTAATAGTAAGCACCCTGACATACAGAGTGGCACCTGCTGTACAGGTCCTTAGGTCTGCATTCATAAAAGAAAAGTAACTTTCAAGGGGTTAGCAATCTTCTTTAATCAAACACATATAAATCAAAGATCAACAGACATGGCTTCCTCTGTCTGACCACAATCAATACATATATCACAAATCAACAGACAGATCCAGCTGTCTGACCATAGTTACCAGAGAGAGAAGCACCAACATCTGGGTTTTCAAAGCTGGGGTTTTCCTTAGCAGCTTCCCAGAGTCCTCCTCTGGCCAAACAAACACTTCTAGTCAGTGAGTCCCAATGTAAAACTTCACCCTCAGAGTATTTATAATTTTTTTTTAGAGCCAGAGCGCATCCCAACCTTTGAGAACCAGTGCCTCATTAACAAAAGTTATGGCCCTTCCTATGGGACTTCCCAGGCCCATTAATGGGTGGGGAAGATCTTTAATCTTTATAACAATATAAATATATACACTGTTTCTAGTTAAAGAAACTCTTGTTTCTGTGTTTTATTCCTAGTAAAGACTTTTGGTTGATAAAGGCAAGATTCAGTCAGAGCCACTTGATTATATTAAAACAGAAATAGCAAAAGATCCTATTTTCCTTGCCATCGCAGTCATTAAATCTTCAATGTGATTAATTGACCAATGCTACAAATCATCACTTGATTTACTATTTTTGTTGATTTTCTAGAGTTCAGAACGTCATAGAGGAAATGTTAATAATGCATATTAAACTAAATAGTTTGTCATTTGTATTTTTAAGAAGAGAACTAGTTATTTAAACATTGACTGGCACACCCTTGCCTTGGATCAAATCTTCACTTTGCTATCTGCTACCTTGGAAAAGTCTTATGGTCCCAAGTTCCTGTAAAAATAATCAGTAAAAAAATCTGCCAAATAATTCTGTTGGACTAGATACTCCCTAAACTCTCTTTTAACTCTAAATCCTAGGATTGTAGAATTTCAGAATTGTAGTGAACTGAATATTGCTAGAAAACTTTTTTAAAGACTAGTAAAGTAGAACACTATGTTTTTAGAACCCACATTTGTACTATCACTTGCAATATTTAGAAATAATATTGTAGTAGAGCAAGTATTTTATGTGAGAATGTTATTGGGGCTCCACTATATTATATTTAAAGAAATAATTTATCATTTAGTTTGCATTTCCCTTACTTCTACCTCACAGAGTGTAACTGTCTTTTAAAAATATTATTAGTAAGGAACATGAAAACGTTAGAAAGCACTCTGTGTTTTATCCATTGGAACAATATTGTATTATTTTGTAATTAGTCATATGACAGTCATTTTGAGGTCTTGTGTTACGTCTTTGCTTTTTCTTTGGTTTTGAATTTTATAATTCACATGGTACCCCTGGGTGAGAAGGATTTCCTTATTTCAGAAGGCATTTATGGGGAAGATCACTTATAATGATCACTGATTTGAGAAATGGTCTTAAGTCCTAATGAGTGCTGAGAGTGAAGACAGAGTGATTGCAGCATCACGGGTCTGGGAGTATTGATGTTTGCTCTGCTAATTGTACTTAATTTACTGTGAAGGTTTTTTTTTCAACAACTCCTGTTGCTCTGAGTGTGCAGAGCTACTGGGCAAAGATATTCCAGTGGGAGAATTCATCAGCTAAATAACACATGAGAATCATTACGGAAATCATTCAATAATCATTTTTAGGTAATTTGCTGGAGTGATTTTTACCAGCATCAGCTCTGAATTTTCTCTTTTTCTCCCCCTCACACCACTTGAATTTGTGCACAAAATATTTACCAGAATGTAAAAACTTGAATAGCTGGAATTTTCTCCCAGATTTCTTAGATCTTAGACTAGGTCACTGTTCATAGAAAAGAGACCTAGGTTTTTCCTGCCAAGATTCAAGTGGGTTTCTCTTCAGAGTTGGAGAACAGAGAAAAAATAAATCCAGAGAAAAGCAGTTGTCAGAAGCTGTCAGTTATTGTGGTGACATGGGCGCCCACACAAATGCTTTCAAGCTCATGTTTTACCAAACTTTGATCCACTTGGTTGCCCTTCTCCCTTTTCCTGGATTCTGTCTTTTCCCTGGGGAGATCAATGGGAGCTCAGAACTGTGCCAAACCACTACATCCCACCCCACATCCCCCAGGGTTTTGTTCCCTGAATGCCAGAATTTCTCTAGAGGAATTAACACTAGAACCATGCCACCTCAGTTTTCCTTACTGGGGCCAGAAGCTAGAGTGCTTTAATTCTCAATTTAGGGACAACTCATCAAAGTATTAGAAAGAGATTTGCCCAAATAGAGATTATGTTCCTAGATCTCCTCAGGTCTGTACCCAAAGCCCCAAAATGTACCCTCAAATTGTGCAGAGATTCACAGGCAAACCCATTTCTCTTCATAAACACCCTCACTCATACTCTCTCAGCTCTGGTCCTGTCAAAAAGCCAATCACTCTCTCCCTAACTCTGTTTACTGGCACACAAATCAGGAAAGGATAATTAATAGTGACAGACAGTTCTGTGAACACGGTTATCTTCCCTGTACAGTTACCTGACATTCTAATTTTCTCTCCTACCAATCCCCAAATTTGAACCTTGACATATAAGGAACCCGGCATCATATCTTAATGAACAAATGCCATTTGAGGAAACTGATGGTGACTTAGAAACAATTGTAGTGAAAAGTTTTTATACTAAGAACTAAAATTCTTCTGGGTTGGAATCTGAACCTTTACACTCACCAGCTTTGTGACTGAGAACAAATTGCTTAACTTCTCTAAGATCCAGCTTCCTTAGCTGTAACTTCATATAATAATCTTTTCACTGTCTACTTAACAGGGTTTGTGAGAAAGTGGTAGGAATTAATATTATGCTTTGTTCTACAGTTAGTGCTGTAGGATGATGATTATGTTCAGATATTGCTTTGCTATAAAATTACCTTCAAAAAAAGTAAAATATGACTTCTAATCACTCGTGAATCTAAGATCAGTTTTGGTGCATAAAGATATTAGAGAACGTTCTTTGTGAACTTGGGAAAGTGACTTGATCACCCTGTGCCCCAGTTTCCTTTAAAAAAGGAGGGGGTTGGATTAGATGAATCCTTTAAGTCCTAAGTCTAAGATCCTCCTATGACCCTAAGATTTCACCTAAAATTCCAGGTAAAAGATCTTCTCCAGATGAGAGAGAGAGTAGATTAAAAGGTTTCAGGTTCAAATGGATGAGCCGAAACTTGTGGCATTCCACACTTCTAACACTAGTTCTGAATTTGCCATTAATCTAGAATATGAGTTTGGGCAAATTTCCTGAGTCCTTTTTTATTATCAGTTCATAAGATAATACTAATAATGATGATAGCTTGCTTTTCACAGCCCTTTAAGATTTGCAAAGTGCTCTACATATATAATCTCACTTGATTGTCACAACAACCCTGGAAGGTAAGTGCTATTATTATCCCCTTTTTGTGGATAGGGAAACTGAGGGTGAGAGAGGTTACATGTCTTACTCAGGGCACATAGTTAGTAAGTGTCTGAGACAGGGGATTTGAACTCAGGTCTTTCTGACTCCAAGTTTGGACCCCTTACTCACTGCACCAGCTAGAGATGGAAATGACCACAGAAGCAGTTAAGGTTAATCTTAGGCAGGTTAAACTTCAGAGTCCCTCAGGCATCTGGCTCTGATTCCAGAGTCTCTGTTCTTCCCACTATATCAAGCTGCTACCTGGAATGTAATTATTTTTAGGTCTCTCTTATTTTCTCATTCAGTTGCTGCAATACCAGAGTAAGCAACCCTCACAAGGCTACTACAAGGGATACTATGGTGGTAGAGTGCCCAGGGAGTGCATTGAGGTATCAGTGTCAGCTTCCTTCTTCTCTCTAGTAAGACCACAGTTATCACTGATTCATCAGGAAAAGCCCGTGTCCCACAGCAATGGCTGTGTTCTTGGATTCAGCTTTGCCTCTCACAGGTAACTTGGCAAGCGCAGTTCACTTGCTTCCCTTTTCCCCAAAGATCTTCGTAAGGGATGGGAAACAAGACAATTAATTTAATCGGACATGGGAAAGGCATCCTGATCTGAAACCAAGGGGTCTCTGGTGCTTGTTAGAAGATTTATTGCTGTGCGTTTCAAGACAGCCAGGCTGAGCATCCCTGAGTAATTAGGATTCAGTGCATTGGCTGATGGGCATTGACCTCTCCTTTGTGAGCTCTCTAAAGTGTCTGAGCAGAGATTCCACCCCTCCCACCACACCTTTCCAGCCATATCCTAGCCGATACTTTATGACATGTTGGCATGACATAAAGCTTGCATGAACTGTATTACACTGCTCCTAGCCCCAGGCTACTGGAAGAAATTGTAAGCTTTCGAAGTTTAAGCTAAATAATATGCTTTTAATGAGATCATGTGCATTGCAGATCAAAAGTATAACCAAAAGGTAAAAAGTTCAAAAAGCTCTTTACATGTACAGTGAGGTTGTCCAAAATAGCTTTCATGATCTTTCTGATCGGATTTCTAAAAGTGTTTTTAAGTCTCCCTTCCAAAATGTTGTATAGCAGTGGGTTTTTCTTGTGATTTCTATCACCCAGGCATAGGAAATATTAAGTATAATAGCATGAATTTGTACTTTTGGAAATAATAAGAGATTGAAATCCTGCTCACCTTACACATAAGAATTGGAAAGTGCTTAATGAATGTTACTCAGGCTGTTTGACAGTTACTGTGTTGTTATCCCTTTTGTACAGTCAAGGAAATAACTCAGTAATACAGACAGACCTCCTGTGAACAATATCTCTTTATAGGCAGTATGATTACCAATGACCAGAATTAATGGATAACCAGAATGCTGGATTTGGAGTCAGAGGATCTAGATTTAAATCTCAGATTTGCCCCTTATTACCTAAATGTACTTTGAACAAGTTATTTTTCCTGTCTGAGATTCACCTGCAAAATGAAAGAATTTGGTTAGATTATCTCTAAAGTCCCTTCTAGCTCTGGACCTTATGGTCTAGCCTATGGACAATTCCATATGTGTGAATAGTTACTACTGCTAGAACCCTGTGGTGGGAGAATGAGGGGGGTACCACTGGGAAGGGAAAGGAGTTGAAGAGAAGTCATTGGAGCTAGCTAAAAACAAACTTCACTTACTTCATAACTTTGCCTAGAGTGTAGAAACTCAGCCCCAATGCTTCTGTGGAATTCCTCTCAAAGGTAGTTAACTTTGAAGAGTAAGTGGGTATTTAATTCTTCAAACAAGTGGGATTGAATGTGGGTAGGCTGAAGAGGTAATGTTTTATCTATTCTGGGTAGTTAACTGATTACAGTCAGAAGATTTTGGATATGTGTAAATGTAAAAATGTAAAGAGACAAAAGAAATTCAGCAAAACTAATTTTTTCCTTCAGGGTCCTTCAGAATCCAAGTTTAAAAGTTGATGAGATAGCTCAAGTGCCATAGAGGTATTTGTGCAATGGTAAAGGCAGGGCTCTTACAGACTGAGTCAATTGCAGGGGTTGTATAAAGGACTGGCCTTGGAGTCAAGGAGACTTGACTTCACACTCTGATTCAGAAACTTACTAACTCTATGGCTTTGGAAAAGTCACTTTACCTCCCTGTGTTTCTGTTTCCTTATCTGTAAAATGAGAGAATGGAGTAGCTAATCTCTAAGTGCCTGTCCAGCTCTAAATCTGTGATCTTCGGACAAAAGCAAGAGTCAAACAGGAGGAGAAGGCTTGAATGAGTAGCAATCTGCATCATTGTATCATCCCTCCCTCCCTCTCTCCTTCCTTCCCTTTTTTCTCTCTCCCTCCCTCTCTGCTTTCCCTCCTTCCCTCTTTCCCTCCTTCCTTCTTTCCCTCCTTCCCTCTTTCCCTCTTTCCTTCTTTCCTTCCCTCCCTCCCTCCTTCCCTCCTTCCTTCCTTCCTTCCTTCCTTCCTTCCTTCCTTCCTTCCTTCCTTCCTTCCTTCCTTCCTTCCTTCCTTCCTTCCTTCCTTCTTTCCTTCCCTCCTTCCCAGCATTTGTACTACATATTATTCCTCAAGTGCCTTTATTGCTGTGACACTCCTAAATGTTAGTGACTAGAGAAATACTATCTCTTGTCCATAACAATGTGAATCATATCCTGCTGGTTTTCATTCTTGTGTTATTGCCAAAGTTAGTATTTATGAAACCATGGCAAATACTAGTTATTACAGCAGATATCCTTGCCTTACCACTGATCTTACTGGAAAAATTTCAAATATTTCTCTGTTATGAATAGCTCTTACGTTTAAAGAGATATTCTTGAATATAAAAAGGGGACCCTTTTATTCCTATGTTTTCTGTTTCTTTTTAAAAAATAGATGAGTATTGTGTTTTGTTGTTGGCTCCTTATGCACCTATTGATATTATCATGTAACAAACATTTTTATTATTATAATCCATGCTTATAATTTCCCTAGGGAAGCAACAAAGTGTACTAGAGAGCCAGCCTCTGGATTAGAAGACTGCCTCTGCTTCATAATGATATGATAATAGTCAATTTTCTTAACTTCTTAGTGCCTAAGGCAATTCTCTTAAGCCATAAGTTAGAGCTGAGTGAATGATTTTCATTAGGGGTAGTGGTAGTTTACACATAGGGAATTCCTCACATTGTTCAAATCATAGGTTTGAATTGTCCACAACAGTTTTCCTAATGTTGAATCATCCTTGCATTCCTGGTGTAAGAGAACCTCATCAGAGAAACTATTTTCTTAATATATGGTTATAGGGGGTAGGGAGGAAAGTAAATATTAATGTAGTACCTACTACATGCCAGGCACAATGCTAAGTGCTTTTTATACATATCTCACTGGATCCTTAAAACAATCCTGTGAGGTATATGTGCTGTTATCATATCCATTTTAAAGTTGAGGAAACTAAGGTGAACCTCAGAGGTTAATTGACTTTCCCAGTATCACACAGCTAATAAATGTCTGAGGCCAGATTTGAACTCAGGTTTTCCTGACATCAGAACCAGCATTCAATCCACTGCACTACTGGTGGCCTCATTGCTGTTTCTGACTTTTCCTGACTCCATTTGAGGTTTTCTTGGCAAAGATACTGGAGTGGTTTGCCATTTCCTTCTCCAGATTATTTTACAGATGAGGAAACTGAGGCAAACAGTGTGAAGTGACTTTCCCAGGGTGAAACAGATTTGATCTCAGACCTTCTTGACTGCAGGCTCCATGCTTTATCTACTGAGCTACTTAACTGCCCAGAGGCCTCATTAACCTTTTGCTAATATCTTATTTGACATTTAAAAAGAAAATGAAGTCAGGGAAATTAGTAAAGAGTTGGCAAAATCATCCCTATTTATAGATGAGATGATAATTTTCTTAGAGCAACCTAGGGAATCCTTGAAAAGATTGAGACAATAGCTTCAGTAAAGTAGTGGAACAGGAAGCAAATCTACAAAATTCATCAGCCTTTCAGCATGTTACTAACATGATTCAGGAGGAAGGATGATTCTGTTTAGCATAAGAATAAAATAAACTGAATATTTGATAATTAACCTTCTAAAACATACAGAGTACTTATGTAAATTCAAATGTAAAACAAATTTCACAGAAATTTAAAAAAAAATCTAAATAAATGGAGAGATGTTTAGTTTTCCTGGCTGAGCCATGCCAGCACAGCAATACTGTCCAAATTGCTCCTCAGATTTAGTGCCATAGAAACCAATTAACCAATATAAACTTTAACTTTACATAATTCATCTAGAGAGATAAAAGGTCCAGAATATCAAGGGATATGAGAAGAATTACATTAAGAAGGAGACTTAGATTGCTAGATTTCAAACTACACTTCAGAGCAATAATTATCAAAACTAACCCGTTTTGACAAAAGATAGTAAAGGAAATCAGTGGGATGAATTAGAGTACTAGAAACAAATGCACGCACCTGTCTGGTATCCTGTAAAACTAGGTACACAAATTGTCAGGTAAAGTCATCTGTTCAATAAGGACCCCTGGGAAAATTAGCCAGCAGTTTAGCAAAAAATTGAATTTTGTCAACATCATTCACCCTATAAAGTACCACAACAAATTCCAAATTGACCTAAAGAAAGAAATCCACAAAACTAAAAAACAAATATTGGAGAGGAATGGAAGATTGTATACTTTACCACTATGTGTAGGGGACCAATTACTAACTAGAAAAGGGATAGTTATCGTTATTCATTCATTTCAGTTGACCCCAACATGGAATAGAGAAGACTACAAAGGACAAAATGGGACAGTTTTGATTATATAAATAGAATGAGTAAAAAAATTATAACTAGAATAAAAAGAGACACTAGAGAGTGGGGAAAATATTTGCATAAAATCTCTCACCCACAATCTATAGAAAACTGACGTGAATATATAAAATTAAGCAGTTAATCAAATAACAAGTACTTATTAAATACCGGAGCAGCTAGGTGGAACAGAAAATAGAGCTCTGAGTTTAGAGTCAGGAAGACTCGTCTTCCTGAATTCAAATCCAACCTCAGATACTTATTAGCTGTGTGGTCCAGGGCAAGTCACTTAATCCGGTTTGCTTCAGTTCCTCGTCTATAAAAACAATCTGTAGAAAGAAATGGCAAACCACTTCATTACCTTTGCCAAGAAAACCTCAAAATGGGGTCACAAATAATTGGACATGACTGAACAACAAAAACTAAGAAACAACAATGTGACACAGTGAGATCCTGTCTACACCTACCAAACTAGTACCAATCTTAAAAGATGAGAAAGCTCACTTTTGGAGAAGCTATGGGAAGACAGACAGACTATTTCACTACTGTCATGTCTTTGATTTAGTTCAATCACTCTGGAAAACAATTGGGAATTATTCAAGAAAAGTTAGTAAATTATACTTATCCTTTGACCTTGAGATCCCACTACTGGGACTATTCTTCAAGGAGATTATTGACAGCAAGAAGGCGAAAAAAGCCACGCAGATGTACAAAAATGTTAATAGCAGCATTATTTGAGATGATCCAAAACAGAAACTAAGTATATGGCTCCAAACTGGGAAATGACTGAACAAATTAAGGCTTATGACTATAAAAGAATATTCTGTGCAATAAGGAACGATGAATATGAAGAATGAAAATGAAGAAGATGTGGAGTGAGGAAAGCAGAATCAAAAGTGGAATATTCACAATGAGTCCAGAAAGTGAATATAATCAACGTGGAGATGCAGCAAAACTGGTCAAGTACAAAGGTCAATATTAGTGCCATGTAGCCAACATTAAAGGACACAGCCCTCTTTTTTGATAGTAACTGAAAATTTGGGTTTTTTTCTCCTTAAGGAGAAAGCATAAATTGATTTGTTTGGACATTTAGTGGGAATATATCTGTTTTTTGAAAATAAAAATGTTTAAAAAATAAAATGAAGTTTACAAACAAAAACGGAAAACACACTAACTGGATTGGTATCATGAACATCCATTGAGAAAACTGTAGTTCTTTTCTATGCCATTTACAAACTTCGGGTAGCAATGTCTACCCCCCACTTTTTTTCCCCAGAACAAAACAAAAATATGGTCACCCTTCATTTTTCAAAAAAAAATGTATGCAATTTTTTTCTTAGCTCATGTTATTCAAATAATTTAGATTTTTGTAATGGAAAAGTCTTGAATATAGAATATAGAATAATAATAATGTTAATAATCATCAGCATCAAATCTATTCCCTTCATTTTACACATAGGTAACTGAGGCACACAGAGGGTAAGTGACTTGTCCAAGGTCACACAGAGAGTAAGTAGAAGAAATCTGTTTGGAGCGTAGGTCCTCTGCTTCCAAATTTGACACTTCCCACTGCACCAGGCTTCCTTTCATAGGCAAAGAGGAAGACAATGATCCTCTTTCTTCCCCTCTCTCTCCTTATTTTAAAATGTCCCTGGAGGTACTCCTGGGAACCTGGGATCAGGATTTGGAGAAACACACTCTTCTCACGTGCAATGTGTGTATTTGTGGGAGAGTATTCTTCTGGTTTATAGGAAGGAATATTTCGTAGCTACTGTTCATACTATACCATGTTTGTAAATACTTTTGCTTTGTAGTAATTATGTCTACTCAGTGAATGTGAAGGCAAATTTCCCTGGGATGTGCATGGAGGTGGACGTGGTCCTGAGTTACAGTTTTAGAAGTGTCCTCTCTATAACTGAGCAGTAGTTGCTTTTCTCTGGGGAACTGACCCATGACTGTGAGTGCAGTTTGGGAAAATATCCCCTGGATGGGGATACACAAACAAGCATAAATAGTCGCAAATTACAAGAGGTAGCATTTATATAGTTCTTTAAGTTGTAAAGTGCTTTACAAATATTATCTTACTGGCTCCTCTCAACAACCTTGGGAAGAAGGTGTATAATTATCTTCATTTTACAGATGAGGAAACTGAGGTGGAGGGAGGTTAAGTGACTTGCCTAGGGTCATAATGTTAGTTAAGGTTCTGAGGTTACATTTGAATTCAGGTCTTCCTGACTGTAAGTCCAATGATTTATCCACTACACTACCTAGCTGCCTGATATTTAGTTGACATTTAAAAGGAAGTTTCAATGAAAAAATATGATTTAAAATATATTGATACCTAGTTACAAAGTGCTACCTTCTCCCTTAACTTCCTGTTATTTGCTTAATCTAAGTTCCATGTTCATTGTTGAGGATAAGTAATAAACTTGTACTAAATCTTATTTAGGATCAAAAGGCTGATGGCATATATACATGGTTCTGATTTGGAACACTGGTGGATATTGGTTTACATTATAGCTATTCACAAAGAATCATGATATGTTGATAATTATGATTCAAGATCTCTATTCTAAACAGAATCACAGAATTTCACTTGAGTCTGCTCCTCATGGAAGAGTGCTACTTGGAGAAAGTAGGACAATGAAATTGGAAAAGACATCAGTAGCATCAGAGATGTAAGTTCGCCTTCCACATGCGTTCCTGGTCAGAGGTGTTTCCTTTGTGTGTATGCCCATACGTGATCTCTGGGCAGGTCTATTCTGTTCTTGGATCTTGCTTTCTCTATTATACCTTCCTCAGTGTTGCATCTCTGTTACTCCCCACCTCTGTTTCAGTTTTCAGGGGGAGTCTTCCTTTAAAATTCTACCTCTTACTTCTTCCCCATAGAAGGAGAGTTGGGCTCTGCCATCTTTATGTCAGTTTAGCTCCCAGAGTTGTAGTTCTATTAAAAAAGCAGAGTCTCCACACACCCTCTTATGAGGGTAGGAATCACTGGTTGTCTCTTTGTAAAGAAAGGAATCAGATAACTTATGGCCTTTGCTTCCAGGGACCAAGCTCTTTGGGAGGATACAAGGACCAGAAAGCTGATTAAAGAACACAAGCATCTAGTCTATCTTCCTACTGCTGGTAGGATTCATTCTTCTGGCCCAAGTCTTTATCTTAGAATTAGAAAGTTCCCTTTAACTTCCATCACTTTCTGGTTTCTAGACTATATTCACCTCAAGACATTTCAGAGGCTGCCTTCCAACAAGGTTACACAATCCTATCTGGACCTGGCCTTTGTAGTTCCCCTTAGCCTCAAAATCCTTGAAATCAATCGATCAATGATAGGTCAATCACAAAAGCATTTAAGTATCTACTGTGTACCAGATACTGTGTCAGACACTGGGGACACAAGTGCAAAAGTGAGACAGTCCCTGTCATCAGGGAGATTCTACTAAAGGGAAGGAACAAAACCATGGAGAAGTAATGTAAGTGAATCTTAGCCAACCCATAAGAAGTTGAGAGTGAAGTTGAGAGTGAAGTCTTCGTCTTCATCCTGGCTCACCTTCCTGATTTTATTATGTATTATATGCCTAGTGATAAGCTTTTCAGGCTTTGAGCCATTCTAGGAAGGCTACTACTTCACCTATTGGTAAAGTCTGTTTTGTATGATTAGTTTGGAGATGGGAATCTTATTGGAACCATCCCATGACATAACCCAGAGACTTTTTGGGTCAGTGACTGGTCCTTGGGAGTGTCAGTGGGAAAGCCTACCTTCCTACTCTCTTGCCTCTATTGTCATCCAGACCTGCCCAGATCTCCTGGAAGTAATGGTTAGGACATAAAGAGGAGTAGAACTTAGCTTCATATTCTTGTAAACCAATGAGTATCACATTCAGAATAACTCAGAAGAGACCATTTAAGTAAAATTGGGCTTTGATTTATTTTTAGGGTCTTTGATATGAATTTTGAAAACCCATATTTATTTACTTTTTTTGGCTTCTGATGCTTTATTGACTACTTTTTTTTACGGTCTTCCAGCGCTCTTAGTTTTAAAGAGACAGCAAGCATATCTACAGATGACAGTTATCTTCAGGGAGAGGAAAATGGCAAATATCAGGCAAAAACAGGATGAAGTAAATTTTTCACCCTGAAGGGCCAAAGAAATCATTATAGTTATCTGACAGTCCTCAATCCCTTGGCACATGACCTGTTCCCTGACTACTTCACTGCTATTTATATGAGCCCGAATCTCTGCCTAACTGCTGGGGCTGAAATCAGGTGGGATCTAGAGGATCTTCCATCATGCCGGGGGTGGGGGGTGGAGAGGAAAACTGGGAAAGCCTAGTATCTGTTTTTGACACCCATAATTCCAATTTTTTTTCCCAATAGGTGGCACTCATCTGCTCTATCATTTTTTCCTTCCTCTTCCCAACACTAACACATGCATGGAGATACACACACACATGCACATACACACACACCTTCTAAACAACTACCCCCTTTTCACAACCAGTAGAGAAGACTGAAATTTAGGTAATAAGGAACATTGGCCTCTTCTAAGAGATTTCACGACATAGGCAGGATATGCCATGAAACAAGGTAACATAAAACAGCTGTCATATTTCTAGGGTGAACAAAGACTATGAAATGGGAAATTCACAATTCCTGCCTCACTCCTGACATTTATTTAAATATTGCAGGTTTCTTGTTGTAAAACAAAAGCTGTCATAGAAATGCTATTTGTCTGATCTAGCGGAGGCTAGCCCACTTCTTTATGGGGCACATGTAAATGCTATTTGCATAGGGATGGTGTGCTTTTTTCCAGGTGAAGAATAGTCTCTTGTTCAGTGCCCTTTATTAAAGTTTAAGTGTTGACTTGGCAAACCTTTGCGCAGAGAGAGGGGTAAGGAATGAACTTTTCTCTGAGCTGACCTTTAGGAGCTATTGGGTTGCCTCAAGCTCTGTCATTAAGCATGGCAGAATGCAGTAATATTTATGAAAGAGTGTAAAAGCTCACTTCGGAATCAGACTTTCCCCTCCTCCCCAATTAATCTTCCAGGATCAATCAATATTTTTGACATGTCTGTGTACACGTGTCATGAATGCAGTTTTTATGTCACCTCCATCAGCAGCTTAAACACTGAAGCATCATGTCTTGGAGTAAATCAGTAAATCAAGGAGACTTCTGGCTCTACTTTCTCCTTATGTTCTTTCACTGACCTGATCCGATCATCAGAACTTTCAAATCTCTTTCCATTTTTCCTTTCCTAAATTTCAGCCGCCAGTAAGAGGAGAAGTTAAAAAAAGCAAAAAGAAAAGAAAATAAATAAAAAGAAGAAAGGAAGAAAGCAAAGAGTAAAGAAATTCATGCATATGTATTGAGATTCTCTCCACTGCCAAACATCTGCTCCCTTTCTGAAGATCACATCATCTTCTTCTTGACTAGGTTGTGCATTTAAGACCTGAAAGCAGTGACCCCGTTGCCTAGCAACCCTGATGCTTAGGCCTCAGCCCCAGTGGTTGAGATGAAAAAAGGTCAATTAATGTGGCAGGCTTGTCCTTATCAATATGCTACTGTGGCACCTACTTTTATTTCTTTACAGTAATATATCATAATAAGTTTTGTAGGTCTTTATACCATGGTTTCTCCTCTTTGAATAAAAAACATAACTAAGACTTGAGGGTATGTCTGATATAACAGAAAATGTAACCATAAAAAAAAAAAACCCAGAATGGAAATCATCTGACTGCTGACTATCCTGCTGAGCTGCCTGAGGCACTTACACATTTCCATTGAGTTATTTTATGATCAGGCCAGTATGTTATTGAAATATTATCTCTTTAGCCTTTCTCATTCTGATAAGAAACGACAGGCTCTCGGAACAGTAATACATACACAGTACAAAATACGGAGCTAGGGACAAAATTCAGCTGGAGCGAGGAAACTTGACTTTGGAGAATTTCCATTAAAATGGATCATCCTTGGCTTGTATTTTAAATGAGACAGGGTACATGCTAATGGTCTCTTTTAGTTGGGATGAGAATTTGGAGTCTTCTTTTATGACTAAATACAGTCCAATAATTGAACAACATTAAAGAAACTGTGTGTTATTTTCAAAGACTTATTTAGACAGGCAATTCCTTCAGCAAATAAGGAAATATTTTTCATGTGTATGAATCACAGGTAACCACAATGCTTAGGACCTCAAGGATAGAGGTTATTCAGAAAGGCAAAAGAGGGGGTAGTCTGAGAAAACAATATTTCATTTGAAATATTGTAGTCCCAAACAGTGGCCAAACTCATGGATACTGGAGAACTGGAATTTAATTAAATGAATTCTAAAATTTAGTGAATAATACCTTCTTTATAAGATATCTTTATTGACGTTGCTCAGTGTGACACTGTGATACATGCATTGGTCTATTGTAGTTATTGTATTCTTAATGTTCGTGTATTGATCTTTTATTTTATTTTGGATCCAGTTTTCTTTCATATATGTAAACTGCATCCAAATATATTTATATACAAATAAGGGAGGCATCATGGCATAAGAGAAAGAGTATTGGACTGGCTTAGGTCCAAGTCCTGGCAAAAGCTCTATGATCTTTAGTTTCCTCTCCTGAAAATGATGAGTTTGAAATAAGATGATTTCTAGGTTCCCTTCTGACTTTAAGGTTTCATGACATACTTTCCTGCTACAGAGACATAATAAAGTACCTTCTATCCATATATCAAAATGATTCAAGATTCCTTGGAAGATATAACAACAGAAACAATCCTGTTCCATGACCCTCTGATAATAAACATCAGACAAGTCACAGGACAGGAAGATGTATATAAAGTATGATATGCACAATTTTGCAGAATTAGTATTTTGGGTGCTATGAGGTTGTTTGTTTTTTTTAACCCTCTGACTACCGATGCTTGAGAGGACATAAATTTAGATGGCCTACATAATTAAAACCATTGTCAGTCTGGGTATATTGACCTCAAACAATTCTGATGTTAACATTCTCATCTGTTCAGCCCATTTCCCCTAAACTTATGGGTGGATCTTGTGTCTGTTTTGTCTCTCTGTCTCTTTCTCTGTCTCCGTCTGCCTCTGTTGCTATTGCTGTCGCCATCTGTCTCTCTGTCTTTCTCTGAGGGTCTCTCTTTCTCTTTTTCCTGTCTCTCTTTTTGTCTTTTTCAATCTCTGTCTTTCTCTCTTATATACATACGCACACATGCACACACATTAACGGAGAAGCAGATGTTGTCTCCCTCTTCACAAATGCTATACAGTGAATCATCTTAGCCTCTCTGTAAAATTTTAACTTAATGGAGTCCTGGCATTTCTGATGAGCTGAAGAACTTAATTTTATAGAACAACCTATTGAACAAGCTGTTCTTGGACATTCCCATCTCAACTAAATGTTAAAAGTATTAAAATTCACATTAGCGCAAGAGGAAATTTTGCATGGGTAATCCTTTAATACAGTGTTTTATGGCTCTATTAGCTGCACAGCAGCTGGTGACATGATGAATTTAATCCATTAAAAAATTCAGTAAGAGGTTTAAAAGTCAGCTTTTTAAAACATTATCTTGCTGCAAGGAAAGCGAACTTCTCCTCAGGGCCAGAAACATAGGGGCTTCACACTGTGGCAGGTATAGGAAAGGCACTGGCATGACAGGCTTTCATATGCTTATGGATTCACACCTAGAGAGGGGTTATGATGATTAGAAAGAGCCCCGGACACAAGAGACTCCTAAAGGAGAATGTTTCCGAGTACATTCAAACCTCTATTATCTTTCTCCTTTTTTTGATCAAAGCTTTGTGCTTAGCAGTAAAAGGTTTCCAGGCACTTTAAAACAAGCCTGCATGTATGAATCTATCTATCTATCTATCTATCTATCTATCTATCTATCTATCTATCTATCTATCTATCTATCTATCTATCTATCTATCATCTATCTATCATCTATGTATCTATGTATCTATCTATGTATCTATCTATCTATCATCTATCTATTATCTGTCTGTCTGTCTGTCTATACTCATTCATTTCTGGGGATTTTTAATCTCCTGTTGGAAACTTCCCATTGACCTTGTCTTGAGGGCAGTGACAGTGTTTACCTTTCTTTGTATCCCCAGTGCTCAGCACAATGCCTGGCACACAGTTAGCATTTAATAAATACTTGTTGAGATTTAAAATAATTCCACACCCTTGGTAAAAAAAAGTTTTTGAAAAATGCTATTGAAGTCGTTAAATATTTATAGCCTTATCCTTCATTAACTGTTATTTCTATTTTCTAATTTAGGGATTGGGGCAAGGGAAAAGGAGAGCAGGGGATAAAGTGGCTAATAGGTTACACAGGGATTTCATGGCACAGCTGAGATTATACTCAGCTGATTTTCAGTGTTTGAACCCTGGAATCTTAAATTACTTTTCTGTCCAAATAGGAGTCTGGATGACATTTTACAAGAAGAACATCTGTGTTACCACCATGGACTTTAGAATTTTTAGGTAGGTTGAGGTATTCTTAAAGTCAGGAGTGTGCTAAAGAGAAGATTTTATTGTTCTGCCTCAAGATGCATTATTGGGCAAAGGAGGCAGTGAATGTCACCTTGGATCAAATCATAAGCATTTGTAGAAGAAGCAGTTATAATATGCAAATGCCTGTGAGTTGAAAAATGGGTAGTTTCACTCAGTAGTAATGTTTACCTGAGCCACTCATTTATGTAATTTTTCTATGCATGTGTGAATTCTATCTAGTTTCTGTCATCATTTAGCCTAACGCTGTGCTTAGGAAATCATTGATAGATTTCATCGTATAGTGATATGAATCATAGACATAAAATTGGAAATGGCCTTAATGGTCTTTTTAGGCCAGCCTCCCCACCCCTCATTTTATAGATAAAGAAACTGAGGCCCAGAAATGTTAAGTGACATCCCCAAATAAATGTAGTGAGTGGCAGAGTGAGGATTCACACCCAGGTCTACTAAGTCTAGTACTCTTTTCACTGATCCATAAAAACAAAAAAAGAAATTGACATAGTGGATATGTAAAGTGGGCCCTAAGGCAGGAAGACGTGGGGTTAAGTCCTGTCTCTTAGCTTTTCAATTTAACAAGTCAAGTCAGGAAGTATTTATTAATCACCTTCTATGTGCCAAGCACTGTGTTAATACTGGGGATACAGTATAGAAAGGCAAAAACAAAAACAACAGAAAAACTGCCCTTAAGGAATTGACATTCTAGTGGAAGAGACAATATGCAAACAACTATGTACAAAAAACTTACATGCAGGATAAATTGCAGTTAATCTCAGGAGGAGACTAAGGAGGTTTGGAAAGGATTTTTCCCAAAGATGAAACTTGAAGGAAGTCAGGTACGCCAGGAGTAGACGAGAAGGGAAGATTTTCGGCTTGAGGGAGAGCCGGTGAAATTCCTGGAGTTTTCAGATGGAGGGTCATTATATTGGAGAGAAGCAAAAAGGCCATTGTCACTGAATATGGAGAATGTATGATAGATAGAGTGTGTGGAGAATAAGGTGTAATAAGACTGGGAAGATAGGAAAGGGCCAGTAATTGAGCTTTAATGGTCAAACACAACATTTATATTTTATTTTGGGGGCAAAGGGGAGTCACTAGAGGTGATTAAATGGGGGTTGAGGTGGGGTAATGTGATCAGACCTGTGCTTTAGGATGATCAAGTTGGCAGCTAAGTGGAGGTTCAGATAATGGGTTAAGATTTGGATGTTTTTCGTTTAAGAAGTGTTGTTTTATTTATTTTTTTATTTCTTAAGTTCAGACTAAAATAAATTATTTTTTTGTTAAAAAAAGAAGTATAGTTAGGTGCTCTTTCCCCACATGTAGCATGATTTGTTCTTGTATAGCTTGAAGGGAGGCATAGTATACATCTCTCTTCTCCCTCCCTCTACCCCCTTCTCCAATGGAGACTTTAATTCCTCCCAGGAAGGGAGCGGGAAGCTGGGACTAGTGGTCCTCTGTTCTCCTCAGACAGGGGAGATACAAGGCTAGAATTAAATGTCTGCTCCATTAAATATTGTCATTCTAAGAGATGTGATCAAGTTCAAGCTAACTTCTGATTGCAGTTCAATTTTGGGGAGGAAGGAGGACCTCAAGCTCTATATCCAATGTTCGACCTCTTTCCCACCAAAGAACAGTTCCACAATGAACACACATATAGCAAATAGCCAAAAAAATCCATTTATCTAGCAAAACAGATATTAGAGAAGGTATAGGAATATATATGTTAGACAGTACAGCATGAAGGAGTTCTGCTATTTAGTGTGGTAAAACTAAAATAAGCCAAAAGGGAGAGCCCTAGATCTCACCCAAGAGGAGTCTCTAGCACAGCAAGCTGGATCTAGGGACATAATGGAGACTACACACTCCTCTCAAGTCTTGACAGAGTCTTTCCCTTCAGCAACATGAAGTATGGTTGGCTTCTTCTAGTTTCCTTCTTGATGCTGGAAGCCAGAAGTGCCCAAAGCAATTTGAAGCTTGAAAGAAACTCAAAGAAGGCTAGAAAAGGAAGCTCTCACTCTCACCAAGCTCTATGCTACCCCTCACACAAGGTGATGGGGTGCATGGGTACTTGTGCTTGAACCCCAGTTCCAGGATCATACTTCTTCCTAGCTTCAAGACACTATCCCTGACAGTTTTCTCCCCAGCTCAAGGACACTAAGCCTAGTAATAACTCATGAGTGGGCCCCAGTAAGACAAACTACCTTTTCCCAAAATTACTCATGAGTGTGTCCCAATAAAACAAACTATTTTCCTCCATCACAAGAACAAGCTGACCTCTGAAGAAAATCTTTTGTAAAAACAGGGCTATCTTATAACCACAGAATTATCATGTATGGATTCTCAAAGTTATCATATTCAATCCAGAGATCAAGCTATAGACATTAACTCTCAAAATTATCTTGCTACAGATGTAACAGACCAAAAATACATCCCTGAGACACCTCTTCCTCTGGTTTCCAGTAGTGAATGACACCTGTGACCAAGGTTGTAAATTATCACCTAATTAGCTTACCTTCCAGATAATCCACAACTTTTCCTATATAAGCTTTAGCATCATTTCTGCTAAGTTGCAAGTTCATTAAGGAACTCTGCCTGCCATATTAGTTTTGCAATAAACCTTTGCCGCTTTGACTTAAAGAATGCTTGAGTCTGTGAATTCATTACAGACAACCCTGTCCAGTAGTTCAGTCTTTGGGGGGGGGGGTCCCTGAACCCTCAAATTGCATCAAAGATAGGGCATTCATCTCCACTAGTGAGGAGTTTCATACCATTGGGCTTTGTGACTAGGATTACAGATATCTTTGTAACATCCAGTTGGAGATGAGTGATAGATAGTTGGAAATGAAAGACTGGAGGTAAGGAGAAAGGTTAATGTTGGACAAATAGATCTAAGAATCATCAGCATAGTGAATAGTTGAATCCATTGGACCTGACGAGATCACAAGGGAAACAGTATAAAGGAGATGACAGGAGGGCTCGGAACAGAGTTCTAAGTGTCTCCTCTAGTTAGCAGGTTTGACTTAGATGAAGCTCTCACAAAGAAGATGAGTAGGAGTGGTCATAGGGTGGAATGAGCATCAGGAGATAAAAGTGTCAAGAAATTTAGAGAGAAGAGGGTGGCTAACAGAGTGAAAAGCTGCAGAGAGGTCAAAGAAGGATGAAAATCAAGAAAAGGCTATAAGATTTGACAATTAAGAGATCATCATTTAATATATTGATAAAAATATTAGCATTGTACTCTGCATTTTAGACTTAAGCCTATTAGCAATTAAAAAAACTAATTTAGCTATTCTAATCCAAACACTCTTTTGCTTTGAGAGAAAAGTGTCCAAACGGACATAGTCCCTTTATATTCTTGGATATCTCTCTCTATAATGAGATATTTTTGAAGTAATATTTATAGGAATACTGAAGAAGGAAAATTTCACAATATGATAAAGTATAGTTATATAATTTAGGATGAGGTAAACACTATTTTTTTGCCTCATCAATCCAGAAACATAGTCACTTAGCTTTTGGGCATATCTTTGGAGGGTCAACTTCCTAAAACCACTCAGTCCTTCTTTGACCACTCCCCATAAGGACTGTCCCCAACAGGTGGTCACAGATGACCTGAAATATTTTAAGAGACCAGCATCTTAAGTAGACAAGAGGTATTTATGGCTCTAAATCCAGTTACCATCCTTCATCCATTTTTCAGAGTCTTAACTTTCATTCTAAAACTTTTACAGACTTTCTATAAAAAAGTAATTAGACCTAAGAGAAAAGGGGGAAAAGGATGTTAGTGGAAGGTGTTTTTTTTTTTTTTTTGTGAAATTTGATAAGTAGCAGTAACAACAATAACAATCTTATCAATAATAAAATCACTCCTTCAGGTAATTCTGGAAAATACTTTAGATGGAGACATTTATTTCTGAATATTTTCAATGAAACTAGAAAGGAGGTTTAAAAATGCTTCCACAGGCATATACTGACTACCTGATTCTAGGACTAAAGCCCTTTCAGAGGGCTACAGAGCTTCAGAGGGGAGAGGTTTCTCACAATGTCTAAGACTTCTCCTCTTAGATCCATATCTCTCATTAGATGTTGTGAACAAATGAGCCACATCATGCAAAATGGCCCCTGCATCAAGAATGTCCAAAAGCCCAAGTGAAAGCTGACTCTGCCTTTCTGAAACAGCCTCCAGTTCTGCCTCCATAGCCAATTTAAAAGACTTCTTCTAATTATGTGATCAGACTAGAGACAGTTACAGAATATCTTTGCAGATGCCATAGTCTCTCCACATTTTCACATCTCTCCTGGAAGCAGGTTCCTCAGCTTCTCCATGTAAGGAGACACTTTTTCAGGGGCTCTGACCATATGTCAGGTCCCATTATGGATTTATCACCAATCAGGGTTCTTTTGCTTTGGGTTGGTCTTTTACATTTTGGACTGGAAGCAAGTAAGAGGCCATGGCTATATAGATCCTAAATAGAGAAGTCTGGCAAACTGTTTGTCTGATGTGCTAATCCCATTCTTTACATGACAGTTGGTTCAGGGGTACAACTTAGAGTTGAACCTGGCTGAATAGTGTTGTTAGGTGGCTTAGTTCATTTTCTGTTTTTTCATGACCAATAGGGCCTTTGATAAAACTTTGTAGGATGATGAAGAATACCTAATTAGGAGGAGAAATCTTCTGGGTGGCATGATCATTTGTTGCCAAGCCTAGAGGCCTGTATTGGGCTACCCGAGTCTTTCTTACCTGTCCAGGTCTTCGGCTGGCCACGCCGGATGCACATATGAGAGAAAGGACGTTCCAGAGTCAAACAGGGGTTGAGCTTTATTACAGGGTCCGGGTTACAAATGCAGGGGAGTCTTCATTAGGAGGAAGAGGGGGAGATTTCCTAAGAAGGCTAAGCTTAAGGGAATGGAAGTAGAAGTACAAGCGGGAAGAGAGGGGGAGGGGAGAGAGGAAAGAAAAGAAGCGGAGCCCTACTTTTCTCTTTGGCTCCACACGTGCTAAGAGAGCTTTTAGGCTTCCTGAATCCTACTTAATCTTCAGCCACACAGTTTGCATCTCAATACCATGCTGTTAGGTAACTAGGTGTGCTCCAATCCGGGACGACCTCGAGGGCAGGGAGACTCCACCCATCAGGTATCTCCGGGGGAGAGGCGGAAATACCCGAGCTAGCCGAGCTAGCTCGGTCTGACCTTCTCGAACCCCCGCTGTTCATGGAGGGCCTCGTAAGACTCTAAGATTTAGAAGTCCCACTTTTACCTGCCCGAGACTGTCCACACGGAATTGAGCTTCCAGTCCCAACAATTTGTGTTCAAGATGGGTTTAGTTAATGTTCCTACATGTGACTACCTTTGGAGAGGAGCTAAGCCCAATAAGCACTAGGTATTACTACTTTCTAGATGCTATAAAATAAGTCAAGAAGCATAAATTATACAATAGGAAATCATTTTTGACAGATTATTTAAACTCTGAAATGGGAAGCTGTGGACTTGTCTTTATTGAATTTTTTAAAGGATAGGTTAGGTTAGAAAAAAAGGAACTGAATAAAAGCTTCTGGCCTATTAGGAAGATTTTTTATGGAGAATTTATGAAGAGACATAGCTAAGAATCACTCAAGATGAGCAAGTGTGGAGGAGGAAGGGAAAATCATCTAAAAGGTTGGAGATAACACTCCACAAAAATTAGATCATGGATCCATTGATATGTTGAAATAAATCTAGTTAATCATCATCTAACCTAGGGATTCTTATTGTTTTTGTCATGGACCCTTTTGGCAGTCTGAGGAAGCATAGAAACGCCTTCTAAAAACAGCGTTTTTAGATGAGTAAATTAAAATACATAAGATTGCAAAGGAGATAAATTATATTGAAATAATTATGAAAATATTTTTAAAAAGCAAGTTCCAAGACCCCAAGATAAGATGTCTGGAGGTATTAAAAAATCACCTGTCATTAAGAAACTGAAAGCCCAATTTGTAAATTATCTATCCAAGCTTACAGCTAAGTGACACAATGGATACAGTATAGGTATGGAGTCAATAAGACTTATCTTCCTGAGTTCAAATCCAGCCTCAGACACTAGCTATGTGATCCTTAGCAAGTCACTTACCCCTTTTTGCCTCAGTTTCCTCATTTGTAAGATATGCTGAGAAGGAAATGGCTAACCACTCCAGTATCCTTGCCAAGAAAACCCCAAATGGGGTCACAAAGAGTTGGATATAATTGAAACACAACACAGAAACAATAAGAAGTTTCCTACTTCCAATTTGTTTTCCATTTACCAATTTCCTTTTGGCCATTTCATGTCTTGATCATACCTTATTAGGGTGACTGTGAAGAAGACAGAAAAATAAAAATTTAGTTTAAACAATTTTTCCATTTATTGGTAGTACAGGTAAGAGGTTCAGGAAAAAAGTTTGAAGTTTATGACCAACATGATGTCTTACATGTTCTGGATGATTCTCTCTCTCCTTTTGTCTCAAAGAACTGAAAATTGATTGAGGTTTGTATGTTTCCATGCTATAGAGATTGTAGACCCAGAGCAGAAAGAGACCTTTTAGGTCACATTTAACAGATGAGGAAAATGAGGTCAAGAGAAGCCAATAGGTTTGGCCAGCCATTTATTTAGAGGCAGAAAAGGATGAGAATCTAGTTCTCCTAACTCCTGTCCCAAACTTTTTTCACAACAACATGTTGGGTCAGTGTCATGCATGATACTCTCAATAATGAATTTATCATTAGTCTTGTCTTAGGACTAGACATTTGGAGAGTGGAAAACCCAACAACTAGGCTATTTATGTGAGCATAATAGAATGAAAATTTGGAAATATAGGGAAAAAATTTCCAATATTCTTAAAGCATAGAGGCCTTGGTGAGGGACGGGAGAGGAGAAAGATTTTTGAATTGACTTTCTTTATTGATCACATTAATCAATCTGAGCAATCATTAAATGCCTACTTAATGTGTTTCAGGCATTGTCCTAGATGCAGCAAATACAAATTTCAACAGTTCCTGCCCACAAGCAGCTCACATTCTATCACTGGAGATACGAATTACACGTACAAGTATATTCAAAAGATATGCAAAACAAATGCTAGGCTATTTCAGGACACAGAAAGACACCAATATCTCAGGGCATCTGGAAAGGCCTCATGTAGAAAGGATACTTGAACTGAACTTATAAGCTAGGGACAATAAAGAAGAGCATTCCAGGCATGGAGAGAGGAGATAGAATATTTTACATGAGGAGTAGTACAAATACCATTTTGGCTACTAGGGGTTGGGAATCTGTGGCCTCAAGGCCAAATGTGGCCTTGTAGGTCCTTGGGTTTGGCTTTTTGACTGAGTCCAAGTTTTATAGAACAAATCCTTTTATTAAGGGGATTTGTTCTCTGAGGTTCAGTTTCAGTCAAAGGGCCGCACTTGAGGACCTAAAGGGCCACATGTGGCTGTGAGGCCACAGCTTTCTCACCTCTGGCTGCTAGATTATCACATGTGAAGGGCATAATGCATAATAAGTCAAAGTTGGCATGAGGTTGTGAAGAGCTTTAGATTCAACTAGAAAAGTTTCTGTTTGATCCTGGACTTTATTGAGCAGGAGACTCATGTGGTCATCCCTGTTCTTTAGGAATAACACATTGACAGCTGCATGGAAGATGGATTGGTCAGGAAAAGATAAGGCAGGGAGATCATTTAGGAGGCTGTTATAATAGTTCACATGGTAGATGATGAGGGTCTGAATAATGGTAGCTATATGAGTGGAAAGGAATTAGAGGTGAAACATAATTGATTAGTGGCAATAAGGTTGATTTATAATCAGAAGCGTTGAGTTTGAATCCTGACTTTTCTACTTATGATTCAGATGACTTTGGGCAAGCAACTTACTTTTTTGGATTCTAAATTTCCTCATCTGTGAAATAAGGGAATTGTACTAAATGCCCTCTCAAGTTCATTTCAGTTATAATTCTGTATTCCTAATCCCGTATTTAAGTTTATGTTGTCTCAAGATCACATTGCTTTAATCTCACCTGAGTTTTTCCCTGGATTGATAATATTGATTATTACATATTATATATTATATTATTATGTATTGTATATTGTATATATTATGTTTATATCTATAATATTGATAATATAATACTATGGGTCAATTTATCTTATGGTTAAAAGGAGTATACATACCTATGTGATTATATGTCTTGACATATGTGTATAGGCACTTATACCATATAAATTGTCAGTGATCCCAGGAGTGGAATTTTTGAATTATTTTCAGATCAAACGTGAAGAAAAATATTTCTCTTTGCAGACAAAGACAAAATAAGCTACCACCCATACATATCCTGTTTCTGCATACCTTCTGGAGGCAGAGTTCTTACTGCCATCAGTTAGGGGCCCACTGTGTTTTCACATCCTTCCAAGAATAAGGTTGTATTCCATAATGTTAGATGACACAATCTGGCAAACACGCAGACACCCATTAAAATGAATGACTGTCAAAAATTTTTTCATGCCTATTTGTTATTAACGACCTAGAATGTGAAGGTGCAATTCAAATAGTTTATTATTGTTACATGTCTGTAGCAATATATTACAGTTTACGCCTTGGTTTGGAAGTTGATTACAAGTTTTATGAGACTGAGTGCCTGTTATTGGCAATCTTGATGTTTTCTTTTCCCTGTTACATGTCACAGACAATTGATTTATATGTAGCCAATGATTTTTTATATTACATCATTTCAATCAAAAAATTAAAGAATAAGATATGTGCTAGAGAGTGGAAAGAGGATAACAAAGGTTATATCGATGATATGGAGAGAATTGAAAGTACCAGAATATGTGCCCTCTATGGATCATAAGGCTTTTCATATTTTCTCTCCTTGGGATGAAACTACAAGTCATAAGAGACATTTTAAAAACATATTTTGAAGTTATTAATCCAGAAATAAAAAATATCATATTTCCAATTAGTCTGATCAAAGTTTTCCATGTGTACCTACAACTGGTGCAGTGACTAGAGTTTTTCACCAGAGTGCCAAAATTCAGGGGTGCTGAAAGCCTTTAGCAGCATCTAAACAAACTAAAATCATGTAGTTAATATGAATTATTAAGATAGGAAGATACAAGATGGCCTATTTCCTCTTCTTCCCACTCCCCCTTGACTATACCCCAGACAAACTCTTCCTCTTCACTGACTGGCCTCCCTCGTAGTGATCTCATGGTGCTCCCAGTGTCTTTTCCCATGGGGGCTGGTGCTCTAGGGTCTCTCCCCTCACCAGGGTCTTTTGTCCTAGAGTTTTTATTCCTTTGTCTTCTACTTTCAATTGAATTTGTCCTCAAAGATTGATTTGAAGGTAGACTTTATGCTACGTACCTGATATGAATTTTGTGCTCTTGCTCCAGAAGCCAAAATGGTTGATTCTGGCTCTGGTTTTTAATATCCCTTCCAGCTCTTAGTCTTGTATGCTTGAAATCCCTTTGTACTATTCCCAGTGATATAACAGATATATCTGAAATTATCATGCACAGATTGCTTTGGAGATATAAACTGTCTGATTTATGGTTCCATCATGATAAAATATGTTTATTAAATATTTACAAACACATGACCCTGAATAAAATCAAATGGGGCCTACCTTCCAATAACATAGTCTAAAATTAATAATATAAATGAAAATGGGCTTAGAATAAATGCTTTAAAACACAATAGGAATAACTGGATAAACAGTGGAAAATTTAACCAACCAACTGTTCCATCTATAGGACATCAAACAGTGAGCTGGAATAATTTTTCATTGAATTGACCGGCTATTTTAGTGCACATAGAGTTCTAATCTACTTAAATAAATAGGTACCTTATGGAGAAGTTCATGGTTTTAGTAGTCAGGTGTGGGATTGAGAGTTAGGCAGGAGAACTGTTGTTTTGTATACATTTAGGTTGGTTGTAGAAGGAGGAGTAATTTTAGGAGGCCTTTGAAAAAAGGTGGAAATGTTTGGAAAGCCTAAATAGGAAATTGCTATTTTGCATAGGAAGTGACCTATGTAGTTTCGAGTGCAGAGGGTCAGTTGGATGAAGGGATTGGACAAAGCATAGGGAATGATTGTGAGAGAGGTAACTTATAATAGATAATATAGGTTATAGAGCCATTGAGGGTGCCTTTGAAGAGGTGGCATGATGGATAAAATGAAAGACTTGGGGTTCAAATCCTATCTCAAATATTTACTAATTATGGGACCTTGTGTTTTATTTCCTTATTGTTAAAATGAGGAAATTGGTAAAAAAAAATAGCAACTACTTCACAGGGTTCTTGTGAGGATCAAATGAATTTATACATATATATATATATATATATATCTATATATCGCTTTATAAATGCGATCATCATTATTATTATTATTTTCATCACCGTCATCATCAGAATGTGAGAAACTTGAGTTTAATTAGTGATGTCAGTTGATTGGGATACATTGTCCCCAATTACTCCTTCCATTTCTGAGGGGTAATAATTTAGGGTTAATATTTCTTAAGGAAGACTCTGCCTGCCTCCAAATGTGGTTTTTCCTCTAAAAAGCCTCTCCAGTCTGTCAGTGATGGGCATTAGCAGCTAACCCCAAACTTTTAAAGACAGAAATAGCCAAGGATACCTTACACTGCTAATAAATATATAACTCTATGAACTCCCACTGATAAGGCATGCCCTGGGTATTCAGTTACTAGCTGTGTGAACCTCAGTGAGTCATGTAACATCAATGGGGTTCAATTTCCTAATTAGTAAGTTGAGGAGTTTGGACTAGGTACCCTCCAAGATCCCTTTCACCTCTAACTCTAATTTTATGATACTTTTACCCCATTACCTATCCCTACCCTCAAAAATTTCTCAGAATAATAAGAATCATTTTAGACCAGCGTGCCTAGTGCACAGGCACTGATGGTCTAGTGTCCTTGTTATCATTTTTCTCCTACAGTCTGGAATGAACATTCTGACTTGTTGGTTTCCTGATGAGTGGAAGAATGACTTGAACTTTACTTGTGCTCCTAAATACCCAAAATGAGCAGCCTTTCTACCTCTCATACCACTTATGATTGGACATCAAAATTAGTGGTGGGAGATCCAGTACTGATACAAATTTGGACAAAGAAATAATCTATTATAACATTCAGGTGCTCCCAGAAAATTATCATGGTCTATAAGATTGCACTGCATTTTCTTAGGAAACCTCATCCTTTGCCATCCACACTCACAGGGACTTCCAAAAACCAAGAACTTGCTATCCACTCTGCTGATGGTCTCCCCAGATGACTAGGCCTTGTCTTCACTCTCCCTCTGTGCCTTCTGGATTTCTATTTGCCATTCCCATTTTGTTTTTGTGCCTCTTTCCCCTGATCTAATGCTGGACTTTAAGGACATCTTGTTCTTCCCCTCCAATCTGTTACTGACCCCTTTTACGTGTGTTGTCTCCTTCTATTAGAGTGTAGACTTTCTGAGGGCAGAGATTGTCTCTCTTTTGTATTGATATCTCCAATATTTAGTATAGGACTCAACATATAGCAAGTCTATAATAAAATGCCCTTTTAATTCATTCATTCTTTCAATTCCAGTTCACCTCTTGTCATGCCTCAGCTTATCTAAGCAAACTTTTATAAATGTATTAGCCTGTAACCTCTTCTTACAAATTTTCAAGTCATTCTCTCTTGAATTTCTGCTCCACTTAAGCACTCCAACTGAGATATCTCCCCAAATACCACTTTTCACATTTTCCTAATTTATTTCAGACCAATTATACAACTTATCACAGGCAGAAGTGAGAGATGAATTTGAAGTCAGAGACACATCCTCTTCCCTAACTCAGGACTACCCATTTCCCTGGGAAGAGGAATATTTCAATATAAGGAAAGGGTCACACAGCTAGTATGTTTCTGAGGCTGGATCTGAACTCAAGAAGATGAGTCTTCCTGACTCCAGTCCTGGCATTCTATCCACTGTGCCACCTAGCTGTTTAAAAATCCTCTACCTATACTTATATATATATATATATATGCAGTCTAAAAAACAAAACAAAAAATCATGTGACCTGGATTGGGAGAGGAAGGTCCTTATCAAAAGCTTAAGCTTACTAATTTATAATGATGATGAAATCATGGCTCTGCAGGTTCTTTTGGAAAAAAAAAATGAATCAAATAAAATCAATGAGAACATCAGAAATGGTCAGGAGGCAATGGATTAGGAACTGGGATCAGAATGCCTACACTCAGCCAAGTTTGCTTAAATTCATGTGTTCACCAAAATGTTTCATTCATTTTGTTGCTGGCAGGTCTATAACTGAAATCCCACCCCTAAGTCATACCTCTCTCCCTCACCATTGTTTCCTAAGTCAGAGAGCCCTAACATACACTGATAGAAGTCTGAAATGCTGTCCTATCATATCTAAGTGCTAAACTTCCTTCAATATTTCAAGGAACCACGATTTCATCAGTGTAGGCATTTTTTCATAAGTCTGTGTCTTGGTGATACAGACCACCAAACCTCCATGTAGACAGTCTTCAGAAGTTGCTGTGGCTATAGAATTCACCACTCCATGAAAGATTCTTGATGGTAGGTACTTTCTTTTTGCTTGTGTTGTGCTTTGCACCATTCCTGGCACATAGTAAGCACTTAATAAATGCTTATTGATTTTACTTGACCCATCTGGTGATGAACCTTTCCAAATTTCCTTGAATCTAGTTTTTTATTGGGTCTTCACTGAAGCTTTGTAGGACTTGTCAGAGCTTGTACTGCTCTGGCATAGCCTTTGAAGGGTCACCTCTAAATGATGAGAAGGAACTGGAGTAACAAACAGAATGTTGTAATAGTGGAATTGTATTGGTAATGCGTTTTTGCTTATTGTTAATATAATTTTGTTTCTTAAATGGAAAGATATTCCCCATCCATTAATGGACCTGCCCATTAAGGGGAATTTGATTAGGGAAGATTTGTAGGAAGGCTCGCACCTTTTACTATTTTTTTAAATGTTTATTTATTTTTAGTTTTCAACATTCATTTCCACTAAATTTTGTGTTCCAAATTTTCTCCCCATCTCTTCCCTCCCCCACCGCAAGACATTATACATTCTGATCACCCCTTCCCCCAATCTGCCCTCCCTTCTATCACGCCCTCTCCCTTGACTTATCCCCATCTTCTCTCTTTTCTTGGAGGTCAAGATAGATTCTATACCCCATTACCTGTATTTCTTATTTCCCAGTTGTATGCCAAAGCAATTCTCAACATTAGTTCCTAAAACTTTGAGTTCCAACTTCTCTCTCTTCCTCCCTCTCCACCCATCCCTACTGAGAAGGTAAGCAATTCAATATAGGCTATGTATGTGTAGTTTTGCAAAAGACTTCCATAATAGTCATGTTGCATAACTATATTTTCCTCCATCCTATCCTGCCCCCCTACTTATTCTATTGTCTCTTTTGACCTTGTCCCTCCCCAAAAGTGTTTACTTTTAATTACACTCTTGTCCCATTTGCCCTACCTTCTATCATCCCCCCACCCCACTTATGCCATTTTCCCCTACTTTCCTGTAGTGTAAGATGGATTTTCATACCAAATTGAGTGTACATGTTATTTCTTCCTTAAGTCAAATGTGATGGAGTAAGCTTCACTTTTTGCTTCTCGCCTCCTCCCTTTTCTCCTCTATTGAAAAAGCTTTTTCTTGCCTCTTTTATGAGAGACAATTTGCCCTATTCCAATTCTCCATTTCTCCTCCCAATATATTCCTCTCTCACCCCTTAATATTATTTAGATATTATCCAATTTAGATATCAATTCAATTCACCCTGTGTCCTCTGTCTATATGTGTGTGTGTGTGTGTGTGTGTGTGTGTGTGTGTGTGTGTGTATAATCCCTCCAACTACCCAAATTCTGAGAAAACTTTCAAGAGTTGCAAATATTATCCTTCCATGTAGGAATGTAAACAGTTCAACTTCAGTAAGTCCCTTATGATTTCTCTTTCATGTTTACCTTTTCCTGCTTCTCTTGATTCTTGAGTTTGAAAGTCATATTTTCTATTCAGCTCTGGTCTTTTCATCAAGATGCTTGAAAGTTCTCTATTTCATTAAATAACCATTTTTCCCCTGAAGTATTATACTCAGTTTTGCTGGGTAGGTGATTCTTGGTTTTAATTCTAGTTCCTTTGACTTCTGGAATATCATATTCCAAGCCCTTTGATCCCTTAATGTAGAAATTGCTAGATCTTGTGTTATCTTGATTGTATTTCCACACTACTCAAATTGTTTCTCTCTAGCTGCTTGCAGTATTTTCTCCTTGACCTGGGAAATCTTTAATTTGGCTACAATGTCCCTAGAACGGTATATTTTTGGATCTCTTTCAGGAGGTGATCATTGGATTCTTTTAATATTCATTTTACCCTCTGGTTCTAGAATATCAGGGCAGTTTTCCTTGATAATTTCATGAAAGATGATGTCTGGACTCTTTTTTTGACCATGGCTTTCAAGTAGTCCCATAATTTTTAAATTGTCTCTCCTGGATCTATTTTCCAGGCAGTTGCTTTTCCAGTGAGATAATTCACATTTTCTTCTATTTTTTCATTCCTTTGGTTTTGTTTTGTAATTTCTTGGTTTCTCATAAAGTCATTAGCTTTCATGTGCTCCATTCTAATTTTGAAAGAACTATTTTCTTCAGTGAGCTTTTGAGCCTCCTTTTCCATTTGATTAATTCTGCTTTTTAAAGCATTCTTCTCCTCATTGGCTTTTTGGACCTCTTTTGCCAATTGAGTTAGCCTATTTTTAAGGTGTTATTTTCTTCAAAATTTTTTTGGGTCTCCTTTAGCAAGCTGTTGACTTGTTTTTCATGATTTTCTTGGATTGCTCTCATTTCCCTTCCCAATTTTTCCTCCACCTCTCTTACTTGATTTTCAAAATCCTTTTGGAGCTCTTTAATGGCCTGAGACCATTGCATATTTATTTTGGAGGTTTTATATGCAGAAGCCTTGACTTTTATTTTTTCCTCTGATGATATGCATTGTTCTTCCTCATCTGAAAGGATGGAAGAAAATATCTGTTCATCAAGAAAGTAGCCTTCTATAATCTTATTTTTTCCCCTTTTTTGGGCATTTCCCCAGCCAGTTACTTGACTTTTGAGTCCAGTCCAGGAGTGGGATATACTCTGGGGAACTATAAGTTCTCAGTTCCTCCAACGTGTCATAATCAAGGAAGAGGAATTTACTCCTCTCCTGGCCTGCTCTCTGGTCTGGGAGCTACCACAAGCTTTTCTGCCCAGGATCTGTGAGTAGATTTCCTTCTTCAGAGCCTCCACCAGCTCCACCATGCCAGCCAGAGCTCCTCCTCCTCCCAGGGCTGCCACTCATGGCTGAGACTCAGATCAGCCACTCAATTTCCCCAGGGTCTTTAAGCCAAGGGCTCCAGCAATGGATGATGCCACTGCAGAGGCTGCTGCCAGCATGGCCAGACTGCTTTCCCTTCTCATCTGGGTGAAAGAACTTTCTCACTGACCTTTGAAGCTGTCTTTGGTGTTTATAGGTTGAGGAATCTGTGAACTGCAGCTGCTGCCACAGATTCCGTGACCTGAGGTCCTGTCCATGCTGCACCATGGCCAAGGCTGGGCTGTGCTCTGTTCTGCACCCAGTGCTATAGACCTTTCCTGTTGGCCTTCCAGGGTGCCTTAGACTGGAAATCTCTTTCACTCTTTTGTTTTGTGACTTCTGCTGCTCTAGAATTTATTTAGAGTCATATTTTACAGGTATTTTATGGGTTATGGGGAGGAGCTTCTACAGGTCCATTCTTTTACCCTGCCATCTTGGCTCTGCCCCCAAAATGTTGTCCCTTTTGTTAATTTTCTAATGAAGCAGTGGTTCTCAAAGATTGTGATGTCCTCTGGATATAAAGATGTATAAATACTCTTAGGTCTGGTTTTCCTTTGGGGATTAGTTTTTGGGAGAAGTCTTGTGTGCCAGATGAGACTCTGGAAAGCCTCTAACTAATCCCCTGGCTTTGAAGACCCAGATGTTGGTGCTTCCCTCTTTGGTAACTATGTATGTATGTAATGGTCAGACATTTGGATCTGTTTGTTGAACTATGATGTGTGTATTGCTTATGTCAGACAATTGGAAGTGTGTCTGTTGATTTTGATTTCTCTGTACTTTCTCTGAAGTTCAGTGTACTGACTTTTTCTCCTGAACTAAGTGAATGATGCATGTGCTTGATTAAAGTGATTGTTGATCCCTCAAAAGTTGCCTTACTTTTAGAAAAGCAGATCAAAGAACCTGTGATAACAGCCCCCCCTGTGTATGTTGGGGTGCTTACTAATGCAGGGATGTGATATAAAATTTAAAAAGACCTTAAAAAAATTGAAAGACCTTAAATAAGATGATAAAATATTAAGGGTAATATATTACATCAGGAAGCTGAGAAATGCGTTCTTTTGTCCTTCCTTCCTGTCTTCCTTCTTACCTTTCTTTCTCTCCTTCTTTTCCTTCCTACCTCCTTTCATTCTTCTCTTTCTTTCTTTCTTCCTGCTTTCCTTCCTTCTTTCCTTCTTTCTTTCCTTCCTTCCTGCCTTTCTGCCTTTCTTTCTCTCTCTCCCTCCTTTCCTTCCTTCCTCCTTTCATTATTTTTTTTCTTTTTTTCTCTCTTTCTTCCTCTCTCTTTCTTCTTTTCTTTTTCTTCTTTCCCTCTTTTTTCTTCCTTCCATTTTCTTTCTTTTTCCTGCCTTTCTTTTTCTCCCCCTCCTTTTTTTATTTTTCTCTCCTTCCTTCTTTCCTTCTACCTATTCATCCATTTATCCACTCATTCATCTACCTATTAATTTATTTTTTATCCACTTATTTATTTGTATTTTTTTCTTTGACCTAAGTTTTTTTTTGCTATTCAAAATTCCTTTGAAGGGGAAACTACTCTCAATGAAACAATTCTCAACTTTTTTGTGTCATGAACTCCTTTGACAGTCTAATGAAACTTCTAGAGCCTTTCTTCAGAGTATTTTAAATACATGAGATAAAGTACATAGGATTACAAAGGAAGCTGATTATATTGAAATATAGTTATTAAAATATTTTTAAAAACAAGTTCAAAGACCCTTCACTAAGAAGTTTTATCTATTGTATATTGACACTTGTTCTGTGACAGCTAGTTGTCTGGGTCATTAAGAGTTTGAATAACTCACTCAAGGTCATTCAGTCAGTATGGGTCAGAGGTAGGGCTAAATCTTGGCTTTTCTGACTCTGAGGCAGATCTGTGCCTGTGCCACTCTGCCTCTTCTGCCTCTTTTTTAACAACTGATTTTTAAAAAGAGAGAGATTTAATCAGTATGAAAACACATTATAAAGATATTGCCAGATGGGGGAACCTGCACTGATACAAACTTGGACAAAGAAATAATCTATTATAACTGTCTTAGAAAGATCTTCCCTGTTCAAAGGATTTGGTCCTCCTGTAGATTCAGTCTTCCTTCTGTTCACAGAGCAATGCTGAATGCATCTCTATCAATAGAGCATATAAGATGCAGAGTGGGTTGTTCAGCACCAACACTATCACAGATTACTATTGTAACATAATGAAATGTTCACAGAAATAATGAAAAAGAACATCAAAGAAAATGATGTTAATATATTTGAATGAAGACATACATACTCCAAGAGCTCTTTGCTTGGTGGGAGGAAGGAAGCTAGAATTCACTGATCTCCAAAGTGTATTGAGCATTAATATGACATGTAGCCGTTTTCAAAGATTCATCCATGAGCTTACATCCACCAGATGGTCACAAATTCCCATTATGTAATGAAGGATTCATG
The DNA here is from genome assembly GCF_028372415.1 of Notamacropus eugenii. NCBI lineage: Eukaryota > Metazoa > Chordata > Mammalia > Diprotodontia > Macropodidae > Notamacropus > Notamacropus eugenii. The sequence continues at coordinate 178,913,894 of NC_092875.1, forward strand.
TGTTAGAGTGGTAGGATTATAGCTTTCAAGCTGAATGGGACCTTAGCACCTCCTAGTCCAATTCCCTTATTTTAAGGATGAAGAAACCAAAGCGCACATTCGTAAAATAATTATTCTAGATTACATAAGGAGCAGAGCCAGAATTTGAATCACTATCTTCTGAGTCCAAATCCAGCACATTTTCTATCCCATTATTTTAGCTCTACGTAACCTTTTCTGATCCTCCCTCTCCCAACTGCTATTGGCCATACCATATCTGTACATGTTATCTACTGAATAGAATATAAGTTATTACTGTAAAGGGCAGGGATAATTTCAAGTTTGTTTTTGTATCCTTAGCACCCATAAAAACACTTGGAATGTAGTTGTTCTTTTTGTACAGTTGTTTTCAGTCTTATCTGACTCTTTTTGTGACCTCGTTTAGGATTTTTTTGGCAAAGATACTGGAGTGGTTTCCCATTTCCTTCTTTAGCTCTTTTTTACAGATAAGGAACTGAGGCAAATAGGGTAAAGTGACTTTCCCAGGGTCACACAACTTGTGTCTGAACTCAGGATTTAAACTCAGGAAGATGAGTCTTCCCAACTTCACATCCAACACCTAACTGTATCTTATCCTCTTAAGGAAAGACACAGAGGTTAACAGAAGTCTTTCCTGGTGCCCTTGGAACATAGCGGACACAATAATTATGTATTGATTGATCGATAGCTTCTGGGAACAAGCAAAGTATATTTCCTCTTTCACATGACAACTTTTAAAATACTTGATTCTAGCTATCATATCTATTCTTCCACCAAATTTTCTCACATCTAGATAAACCTCTCCAGGTCCTTCAAATAGTTTTTATATGGCATAGTTTTGTGTCTCCTCAGCATCTTGACAACTGTCTGCTGGTTGTGCTCTAGCTTCTTAAAGTCCTTTCTAGCATGTGGTTACCAGAACTAAAAAATGTCCTCCATATGTGATCTAGTCAATGCACAATATATCAGGACTATCTCTTGCTCTTCCTGGATATTGTGTTCCTAAGATTACATTACTTGTTTTGAACACCATGTCACATTGTTGATTCCTATTGAGCTTGCAGTTCACTAAAATTCTCAGATCTTTTCTACATAAACAGCTATCTAGCTATGTTGAAATTCTCCATTTATATTTCCACAATCCTTAATGAGGGAATTTTTAACCCTTGTAGATTTCTTCAAACTACTCTTCATTTGCCTTCTAAACATCATCTTTATTTTGGAAAATCTCTCCCTATCTGTAACCTACTTATATATCTACCTACCTACCTACCTATCTACCTATCTATCTATCTATCTATCTATCTATCTATCTATCTATCTATCTTTCTATCTATCTATCATCTATCTATCTATCATCTATCTGTCTCTATCTGTCTGTCTGTCTATCTTTCTCTTTATCTCTCAATTTCAAATATATTCATTCAATATTTTATTTTTCCCCAATTACATGCAAAATTCATTTAAAAATTTTGTTCCAGATTCTCTTCCTCCCTCTTTCACCTCCCCTGCACCTCAAAATGGCAAGCAGTTTGATAAAGGTTATACATTTACTGTCATACAAAGGATATTTTCATATTAGTCATGTTGTGAAAGAAAACACAGATTAAAAACCCCAAGAAAAATAAAGTTAAACAAAGCTATGCTGCAATCTACATTCAGATTCTATCCGTTCTTTCTTGGGAAATGGATAGCATTTTTTGTCATAAGTCCTTCAGAATTGTCTTGAATTATTGTATTGCTGAGAATAGCTAAGTCATTCACAGATGATCATCATACAATATTGATGTTACTGTGTACAATGTTCTCTTGGTTCCACTCACTTCACTTTGCATCCGTTCAAGTAAGTCCAGGTTTTTCTGAAATCATTTTGCTGTCATTTCTTATAGTATAATAGTCATCTCAATCATACACTGCAACTCATTTAGTCATTCCCCAATTGATGGGTATCCCCTCAATTTCCAATTTTTTGCTGCCACTAAAAGAGCTGCTATAAATATTTTGTATATGTAGATTGTTTTTTTTATCTCTTTGGGATACAGATTTAGTAGTAGTACTGTTGGGTCAAAGGTATGCAGTGGTATAGTCCTTTGGACATGCCTCTAAATTGCTCTGCAGAATGGTTCAATCAATTCACAACTACACCAACAACTAGTGTCTCAATTTTTCCACAACCCCTCCAACATTTGTTATTTTCCTTTTTTGTCATATTAGCCAATCTGATAGGTGTGGGATGGTACCTTAGAGTTGGTTTAATTGGCATTTCTCTAATCAACAGTGATTTACATCATTTTTTCATATGATCATAGGTAGTTCTGATTTCTTCACCTGAAAACTCCCTATTCACATAGTCTGACCATTTGTCAAGTGGGAAATGGCTGTTATTTTTATAAATTTGACTCAGTTCAATATATATTTGAGAAATGAGTCCTTTATCAGAGAAACTTACTGTAAAATTATTTTTCACAGTTATAGTTACTAACTTAACCTACTTTTAAGCTCTGGTTTGTTCAGTCATTTATTAAATATTAAGTTCCAACTATGTACCATGCACTGTACTTAGAACTGGAGTGTAATTCATGTCCCATTCTTCCAAGAAGTTGCTGATAACAATGCACAATTGTATTTTTGCTTTGTTTTGCATTCTACATAGTAGTACAATGCTTGTTGAATGCATCATTGAATTAATTAGCAGCCTGTATCCTTTAGTTGAATGAACCATACAGGTTACCACTTTATTGTGTTGATTCATAATACCTCTATATAGCAAGGTCTAATTTACATAGCATCATACAAATTTCCATTTGAGTGAATTTTCAAGATAACTATATCTTATCCTTTAAAGAAGACACTGAGGTAAACAGAAATTGTGGACAACTTTTTGGAAGTGTATGTCTTTTCTCTTCAAATATATTGTGACTTCCTTATAGTCAGGAACCCTATCTTATATTTCATTTGATAATAATAACTAGATTCATGTAGTGCTTTAGGGTTCACAAAGCACTTTTACACTTTATCTCATTCAGATTTCACAACAACCTTGAGAAATAGATGCTATTCTTAGCCCCATTGTATAGATGAAGAAACTGTAACTAAGAGGTTAAATGAGTTGCCTTTCAAACTTACAAGGCTAATAAATCTTCTACACAGGATGAATTCAGTTTTTTTCTGACTCCATCCCAGCATCTATTCATTCTCCTACTTTTTGTAAAACTTTATGGCACCTACCTCAGTGCACCACAGTAGGTGTTCAATAATCCAATCCAATCCAACAAACATTTATTAAGTACCTACTATGTGCCAGGTACTGTGATAAGATCTGGGGATACAATCCATTAAAAGAAAGACAGTCCTTGCCCTCAAGAATCTTACAATCTAATGGGGCAGGGAAGACAGCACCCAAAAGGAAGCAAAGTCCAGTTTCTGCCATCTCTTAGGGAAGGCATTGGGAGGAGTTTAAGACTTCATCCTCTAGCCCTCCAATCAAAATGGAGAGGAAGCTGAGGGAGGTGGTGTCAGGCAAGGCTTGCATTAGCTGCATGGTGATGGATTAAAGGTGATGAACTTAAACAAGAGTCATCTTGGTCCATAGTGGAGTTGACATCAGGCAGAGCAGCAGATGTGGGATGATTGTTGATTGATTAGTTGATAGTATTTATAAGGTGTATACCAAAATAGTTTCTGATATGCAAATAAATTATATACAAGTGTCTGCTGATGAATTTAAGATACTATACTGTCTCTCTTTTCGTAAAGCCATTCACTTTCCGATACACCTGTACCTGTATTCCCTTTTCAGTCAGTAAAACCAGAAAGGTCTTGTGACATAACACTTCCCACCATTCAGCTCTCAAATAATCTTAATTTATATTCTTGTCACTTTCCTGAAGAATCTTTCCTTTCCTATTTATCCAAGCTTCCCCTTAAGTATGAATCAACCTGGCATTTTCCTTCTTTCATTACATATTTTTCTAGATTCTTGAGAACTCAGTTAATTTCTGTCCAGATAGCCTTCTTCATTGACCCAAGACTATCAACTTCACAAGTTTTAGGTATTCAATAGACTCTTATCTTTCAGATTTTCTTGCTGATTTCTATTACTTATATGAATTCTTTCAGGTATTTTATATTGTCACTCTATCAAACCAATTCATATATCTCAGACTTTTTGTGTTTGTACCCTCAGCACTTAGCCTAGTGTTTGACATAGGGATACAGTTAATGAGTACTTTTTCATTCATTCATGCATCCATGGTTTATTAATTGCTAATGTATCTTTTAGATTCTTTTGCTTTACTAGGATTTGTGACATTAATTATATTAAAAGAGTAACCATATTGAATATAACCTGTTATTTACAATTAGCTGGCATATATCATATTATTTTTCTTACTTACATTTAGTTCATGTGTACTGAATCTACATGGCAATAATAGCTATCTGAAAAAAGAAATATAGCTCAAAATTCTAACACAAAATAAACAAGAGAAATCCCAATCAATTCATATTTTTAGTATTCCAGTACAGATATACATTTTTATACTAAAATGTTAATTTCACCCAAACTGAAGAATTTCAGAGTACATGCTTTCTTCCTACTGTACATTTCAATGGTTTATTTTGGTTGCAATGAACCAAATGTACATTTTCTTCTTTTCTTAGGTAGTGAAGACAAGTATGTAGTGTTGAAAATATTTCCATACTTTCCTTCAATGCCTCTCTGTGAAATTCCATGAGACTTACAGGAAGATTGCTCATAGGAAGTGTGTAGAAAAATCTTTCTGTTTAAGATAGGTGCAAATGGTTTGTTTGGAAAGAATAGAGAGAATAGTGGAGATGGGCTTCTCAAGTTGTATTGGAGATTGCTTAAATTTCCTTACTATATTTTGTTTTCCCTGTAGACCCTGACTTGAAAAAATATTTTATTAAAAACAAAATGAAGCACCTCATTTCAAGTGTTCAGCTTTGACTTCAGGGTATTTTGTTGTGTTATCTTGTATTCAATAGATGTGAAACTAAGCTCCCTTTCCCGATTATATTTGGAAATGAGGCATCCACACAAAAAAAGATAAGTCCTTCTACATATTCATCCTTTGCAGAGTTGTATTTTTAAGAAAGACAAACCTGGACAGAGGAATAAGGTGGGCAATGGAAAAATAACACTGCTTTGTCCACTTAAGTTTTAGATTCATCCTTGAATGGTTGTTTGAGCGCTTCAATTTGTTGACCCTAATGGAGATAAGAGATGGAAACTGTGAGGTTGGAAAGATTATAATGCACAATATTGCTGGGGTCATGTGCTTGGTTAATTTTCTTCCAAAGGGAAGGAAGGAGCGAAGGAGAATTGGAAGGGTAAGTGCAGTCATTCATTCATTCACTTTCAATTCTTACTGGGGACCACATATAATAAATGTTCCTGACTCCATCAAGGGCATTTCTTCCATTTAATGAGCACGTTCCAGGAAAGAGACATTGCTCAAGTACAAGGGTTCAGTTTGCAGTGAGCCACAAATCACATTTCATTTATCAGGCCCTACAGATGACAGGATATCATCTAATCCCTGGAGAGCCATATTCATTAAAAAGAAATCTTAAGTAATTACAACAATTAATTGACTTGAAACAGTTTCTGGTGGATAAGGTTTACATAATTCATTTGCCAGACAAAACAAGCCTGAGCAAGTCAGGCTAACACGTTATTTAGAAGCATCTTCCTCTCTATGCTGAGGATAGCAGTGTATGGGTAGGGTAGTGCTATGGTGAGCCATATATAGGGCGAGGTAAGGTGAAGAATGAGAGTTAAAAGGGGACTTGGAAGACTGGGCCATAATCTGTCTTCACAATTTGTTGGTCCTTAAGATATACTCCCCTCATTACGATTATGAAAACTGATATAGTAAGAGAAGAAATCAAGCTGCAAAGTTCAAATCTGGGATTGAGGACATACTTGCAGATCTCCAGACAGAAACCTTCCAAGTGGATGAATTTTAAAAAGCTATATTTAATTAATCGGAACAAAGATAGGGTCCCTGGTCCCTACTATTTTAGAAAGCAGTTTTCAAATACAATCTCAACTCCCAATCAAAATAACATTCTGCTGTTAGTCCTAAGGTTTCAGATGCATTGGCATTTTTGTACAGAGGGCCAGTGTGGTAAGATAAATTGCTAATCCTTTTCAAAATCAGGCTTTGGATTTACCTCCCATCTCTCATATATACTTGCTATGTGACTCTCCATAAATTACTTAACTAGCCTCTTAGTGCTCTAGTCGATTCTCCAGATTATAAACCTTCCAGAAGGTGCAGGTCTATATTAATAGAGGGAAGGTTTTCATCTAGGAATTCACAAGCTCAATCTTTATCTTATTTTATGCAAACACTTTTGCTAGGCTAGGAATCCAAAGATAAAAAATGATGCAATTCTTTCCCCCAAGGAGTTTCTATTACAGGGTTATGACAAACAGGTAAATATGATTGTAAGGTGTGCTGGGGACAAAGGAGAGATAAATACTCTTGGAAACTTTAAGGAGGGAAAAAATGCTTTCAGCTAGGTTGCCAGGGAAGGCTTCATGGAGAAAGTGGAACATGAACTGAGACTATAAAGAAGAAAAGGATTCTGAAAGTTAAAGATGAAGAGACAGTTCTTTCCAGTCATGAATATAAGAAAATAGATTAAATTTAGAGGGTGACTTCACTAAATAGCTGTGCCAAATCATCAATTTTGTTATTGTTGTAGTTGGTGGTTCAGTCGTTTCAGTTGGGTCTAACTCTTCATTACCTATTTTGGGGTTTTCTTGACAAAGATACTGGAGTGTTTTGCCATTTCCTTCTCCAACTCATTTGAAAGATGAGGAAACTGAGTCAAAGTGAGTTAAGTGACTTTCCCAAGGTTACACAACCTTGATTTTCAGATTTTGTGAAATAAACTTTTTCTATGAATCTGTAACAAGTAATAAAATAAGGCCTGTCATGTTACATAAGACTTTCATTGATAATAATTATCCTGTTTGGGGAGAGATTGAGATTCCACGTAATAATGAGCTGTATTGTATAATAGAGTTCCACCAGAGTCACTTGGTGTGCTTATCTTTCAAAAAATGGAAAATAGTGCACAAAACATGGTATTTCCCATGCATTCACTTTTACTCTCAAGAGAGGACTTTCCCTCTCTTAGCTCCTCGGGGCCTCACTGAGACATAAACCTTTAAATTCCCGTTAAAAGGACACTTTTACAGAAATTAGGTTCTCAGGATCATATTGTAGCCTTAATGTTAAGAGGATCCTTGTTGTTGTTGAATTGTGTCTGACTCTTTGTGACCCCATTTGGGGTTTTCTTGGCAAAGGTACTGGAGTGGTTTGCCATTTCCTTCTGCAGCTCATTTGAAAGATGAAGAAACTGAGGCAAATAAGGTCAAGTGACTTGCCCAGGGTCACACAGCTAGAAAGTGTCGAGGTCAGATTTAAACTTAGGAAGATGAGTCTAGTTCCACCACATAAGTTGTGATTCAGTGACTTTGGTTTACTTGCCGTTCCTTGAATAAGAGATTTCATCTCTAGACTTTGGGCATCCATTCTCACAAGGTGTCTCCCATATCTAGAATGCCATCCCTTCTCATTTCTGCCTTCTAGCTTCCTTTAAGTCCAAGCCTTTCCTGATCCCCCTTCTTCTCTCTATTGATTATGTCCGATTTATCCTGTCAATAGCTTGTTAGTAAGTTATTTTTCATGTTGTCTTCCCCATTAGATTGTGAGTTCCTTGAGAGCAGGGACTGTTTGTTTTTTTTTTTGTATTCTCTGTATCCCCATTGCTTAATATAATCACACATTTCTTGCTTAAATGCTTATTGACTCATTCCTTTACATGAGGGCTGCATGACTTGATAACCTCCCTTGTTTCCAGATATCTCCTCCACTCGTCTGGAATTCTACTATTAGAGATTAGTTTCTTTGGGTCTTATTGGGCTTTTAATCTTCTGAGACCATCAAAAAATTAAAATACTCTGAAAATTTATCTCCTAAAACATTAGTATTGTAAAATGGCATATGAGGAGAGGAAGCATGTGCTTCTTCTGTATTTGGAGTAAGAATTCTTGTAGTTGAATCCCATATCTGATACTCATGCTCTGCTTGATATTGGGGAAATCATTGCACTCACCTCTTGGAACCTCAGTTTCTTCGTCTGTAAAATGAGGGTGTTGGACTAGCCTAGATAGGCTAAAGTTCCGGCTCTAAGCCAATGACCCCATGAAATGCCTGGTTGAGGGCAGTGGGGTAAATGGTTAGGGAGAGGATGATGAAGATAAATACTTAGTTCATGGTTTTGCCCTAAAAATAACTTGATTTCAGCCTTCACCCTTCCTTACATTCTTTCCTCAAACCTTGGATTTGTACTTCTATTGAGTCATCACTGAAGTGGAGAGACTGAAAAGGCACAAAGTGTAACCATTCAGAAAAGTTAACTCAGCAATTCACCTCCAACAGACTCTATACTGACTTCATCTCAGTTGTACTTTACATTTACAGTTCTCCCATCCACACTGTGACTTTCCCCTTCCTGGATTCAATATATGACAGTTCAGCATAAGAAATTAAATGGATTTGGGGGGAGTTTTGAGGAAGCTGCAGATGACATGTGAATGCCGGCAGACAACACAATAAAGTTTAGAAACTCAGAAATACAAAAAATATATGCATAGTATTGCATAATATAAACCCAAATTTTACAATAAAGTACTCCAAACACCCCATAAAAGAAAAAAGAAAAAATTCAGATTTTCTCTAGTATGAAAGGAGCACCAAAAATTTTATGTGGATTTTCCAGATTGCAGTGGTGTTGGACCCCAAACCCTCCAATGTGGCAGGGATAACTGTACCTATTGGTGACTCTTAGAGGTTAAGGATTGTGGAGAAGGCTGCCAGACTGTGCTGATAAAGGCAGTTATCTCAGCCCAACTTCCCTATACCATGAAATCACAGACCTGGTCCAATCCCATTCCAGGGATTCTCACAACTTCTCTGTGAGTTAAGTAGGAATTATCCTCATTTTACAAACTGAGAAGCAATACCAGAGTAGCAACAAGCATTCTAGTTCAACTTGTGTCTGAACAACAATCCTCACTCCTTCCCCTACAACATCCCTAATTAAGGGAAGATAGTTCAGCTTTTCCTTGAAGATCTCCAGTTAGGGGAACTCTTTACCTTCCCTTCCAGTCCATCTGTGTTTTTGGAAAGTACTAATTGAGCCTAAATTTGAGTGAAGTTACATGACTTGTCTAAGGTCACATAACTAATTGGGCTTAGATGTGGGACTAGATTTGGGGGAGAGTTCATAGCATAACTATACTCATAACACAGAGCTGTATGGAACTTAAGAGACCACATAATTTATCCTTTTCATTTTTGCATATGAGGAAACCAAAACCCAGAAGGTTAAAGTAGTTTCCCCAAAGTTCCATAGCTAGCTAGTATAGAGTAATGACTACTTAGGCATTTGGACTCCCAGTCCAGGATTTTTCTTACTACACTAGATGTTCTTGAGGTACTTAGGACAAGTTAGGACAGCTTGCTCCCCCACACAATGAAGGAACACTATGGGACTATCTAAGACTTGAAGGGTAGGAAAGGGGGATCAGCTAGATTATTTAAAAAGAAGTCTGTAAAATCCTCCAAAATGGATGTGATTAAATTCTCCTCTTGATAATGTGTTGTTCAATTGTGTCTGACTCTCTCCATGACCTCATTTGGGGTTTTCTTGGCAAAGATACTGGAATGGTTGACTATTTCTCTTTCCAGGTCATTTTACGGATGAGGAAACAGAGACAAATAGGCATAAAGTTAATGGGATATAAGATCTTCCTGCACATTAGTAGGCCTCACATGAAGCCTTGGCACAGAGTCAATTAAACTCTGGGCCACAGGGATTCCCACACTTTTCCAATTAAGTTTTGATTTCAAATCTTCTCTGCACTGAGCCAATTAAGTGTTGAGTCTTTGATTGGAAACAGTATATATTTTGTTGCTTAGAGGGGAAGGTGTGGGCCAAGAGAAGCAGGCAGAGGGAAGGACTTACCTAGGGAAACTTGCCTTCTGAGAGGCTTTCGGGAAAGAATGCTTCGGATATCAGGGCTCCCTGGATTGGTGATGAGTACCTTACTAAATCTTGCTTTCTGGTATCTTAATAGCAATGTTCCAAATAAATATTTTGGTTTTGTCTTGAAGGAGAGTTTGTTATATTTTACAATCAAACCCTAGGAATACATATGCATATTCATAAAAATTGCAATGTGTATCACATTGGCATTACAACAGGTGACTTGTCTAAGATCATACAGGTACTGAGAATATGAGACCACGCTTGAACTCAGGAAGATGAGTTTTTCTGACAATGGACCCAGCACTCTATCCACTGTACTACCTAGCTGCCCTCTTAATAATAGGTATGGCTTAAACTGGGAGAAAAAACTTAATTGATTTCTCCTTAAAAAAGTCTTGAACATAATCCCCTCACTTGGATTTTCCCCTCTTCAATCCCTGCTAAATATAGCCAGTCTATTGTTTTGGGCTCTGTGTGGAGAAAAGGAGGAAGGGGAAAAAAAGGGCTAGAATATAATGGGGAAGGTGGGAGAAGAAAATAATAATTAACATTTATATAGCATTCTGAAGTTTGCAGAGTTCTGTATATATGTAAGATATGTGTGGCCATGTAAGATAGGAATATTCATACGGTCATCTAAACTGTAGACATGGCTCACAGGAGGCATGGACAGATATCTCTGGCATCTAGGTCACCTTTGTGAAGAGGAGGAAAACCAAGCAGTTATGTATATACTCCCAGCAAACTAGCTAGAGAGAAATGGGGGAGAGTCAAACTGGTCCCAAGAGTTCTGAATGACTGACCATTCTTTTCTCTAGTTTCTGAGATGGGTGTCAGACTAGAATCACATCTCTATGATCCCTCAAATATCTCTGATCTAGGCATATGATTTTTAGGGGTTCAGAAGGAAGCTTCTCAGGCTTCTTCAGGCTGCTCTTGAGGAGAAGGGTAGCCCTTAACCTAAACTTGCTGGCTTAGCTCATCCCTACCAAATACTAGCTACACAATGGACCATCATAAATACAGCATAAATTCATTTATTTAAGCAATCAATGAACAGATATCAGAAAAGCTAAGCAGATTAGAATATGCCAAATAACACACAATTGTGAATGAGTTCTTTGGCAGGGAGGGAGATGAAATCTTAGTTCACACTGAGAGAGTACTTGATCTTACCAGAGGGGAAGCTGACTCCTTAAAGTCTATAGAGAGACAAGCTAGAAATCAAAAGCATGTTGAGGAGCTAGCTTACTCTATATTTGGCTGCTTCTCCAGTCTTTCTCTTTTCTCCCACATGTCTTAGTCTAAGAGTTTCTGGAACCATATATGCTTCTCTTCCTTATGAAAGCACATAGTGTTATCTCAGCATTCTCCCCACCATTAGATGTCACTTCTCCAACTGCAAATTCAGTGGCATGCAAAATGTTCCACACTTGGTCAGAAGTACAGCTACACAAACATTAACTCATTATCTCATAACAATCCTATAAGGTAAATGTCACAGGCAGTATTATTCTTATTTTACAAACATGTACCTTTGGTCAGAAGGTGAACCTGGGGGAAGTGTATAGATTTAATTCAGTTCAATTCAGTGAGCACTTATTGAGCACCTTTTATATGCTAGACATTGTTCAGGGCACTAGGAATATAAAGAAATGAAGATAAAGATATGAAGTAGTCTTTGGCCCCAAAGAGATTACATTCTACTAGATCTATGCAAACCCTTCCATTCTGCTAGAGCAATAGCTCAAAATACATGCCCTGCTAAATGAGAATCAGTAGCAACAATTCTTTTGGGACCAGGTATTAACAAAGCACATTATATTTTAACTATACACTCCATTTGCTGCCTATAAAGTGTTGGTTCTATGGTGGGGAAACCATTGGTCAGTTTGACCAAAAACCAATGTAGTATATTCTCTTTTCTTTTCCTCTTGCAGTCCAGAATCAGATAAGCTTTATCCATCATAAAGGGGGCCATGAAGATGAGTGATATTGCCCTATAGTCCTTTAAATATATTATATGAGTATTCCACAAGGTTCATGAGGAAATGGATATTGTTTAAGTGACCATGGCCTAGCCATATAGAAAGCGCACTGACAAAACAGGCAAGTTTCTTTGGAAATCCTTCTTCCATATAGGAGAGCTGGTATTTCTCTATTCTTCACTCGAAACACAATGGGTGCTACAAACTGTTTGAAGAATACATTATTGTGTCTTAGAATATATTTCTGATACTCTGCCCCTTCCTTCTTACTCTGGGGAATTTTAAGAGGCAGTTTCTAAGTGGGTATAAACTGGAACACTTCCAGTACTGGTATTGTTGATGACTAATGAGCTGCCAATCTGAGGAAGAAAAACCTGCTGATTTTCTGAGGATGTCAGACTCTAGGGTAACAATGATGAAGTCTGACGGACTTTCTTGGGGTTTTGTGCCAAAAATGAGCTAAGTGAGATGGGAAATCACTGGTCACTTGAAACCCTTGAGCTCCAAGATTAGTGGTTAGGTTTTCTGGAAGACTGTTGAGTCATGTGAAACAAAGGACCAAAGCAAGGCTGCTCAGCTAGCTACTAACTCCTGAAACCTAAAGCCTGGTCTGCTTGATGGGGAGGAAGGAATAAAAGGGAGGTTGGGTGCTGCCTAGCTCTTCCCCCAATCCAATCTAATAACATTTATTAGCTGATAATTAAGCACTGGGAATATAGAGCTAATAGGGCACAGACCTGGAACTCGAGAATCTTGTACTCTAATGGTATCGGTATAGGGGAAGACATTTACAAATAAGATATTTACAAATAAAATACTTAAGGGATATTGGGATAAATAAGAGAAAGACAAAGAGCCATGGGATGTCTCTCTGAAGGGAGACAGTCATTTTAGTTTGGGATTGAATGGGTAGAATGAGATGGAGAAAGCTTCATGGAAGAGATAGCACAAGAATTGAATTTTGTAGGAAAGGAGTCCATCGGTTAGCATTTATCAGCTAGCGTTTATCACACACCAACTATGTTCTAGTCACTGTATTAAAGGTTGGGAGACAAAGACAGGCAAAAGACAGTCCCTACTCTCAAGAAGCTCACAATTGAAGGCAGGGACTTCAGTAGGTGAAGAGGGAAGCTGAAATCTGTTCCTGACTTGTGGAACAGTATAAGCAAAGACATGGAGACAGGAAAGAATGAGATGAGTACAGGGAATGAAAAGTAGTCCAGTTTGACTAGAACATACTCAATGGGAAGTAGTATGAGATAAGACTGGAAAGTTAGCTTGGCCCCAGGTTGGGAGGGCCTTGAAAGCTAGGGTCAGAAAATTATACTTTATTTAGTTCTTGAGAAGATTATATTAAAACCCAAGTGTAAGACTTACATTTATCCTTTTAATTTTGGCTTAATGGTTTAGTTTGTCCAGATCCCTTTGGTTCCTGACTCTGTCATCCATCATGTTAGCCATTCTTCCTGATGTGATGGTATTTGAAGATTTGACAATCATTACTATAGATGCTTTTTTCCAGTCCATTGATAAAAACATTAAAAAGCATGGAACCAAGAACAGATCCCTAGGGTCCTCCATTGGGACTTTCTTCCAAGTTGATATAAAATAATTAAAGACTACTCTTTGTGTCCAGTCATGCAACCTACATTCAACCCACCTTTTTTGCTATCATCTGTTCCACATCTGTGTACTTTCTTCACAAGTACAGCAAGAGAAGCTTTTTCAGAGTCATGGTTAAAATCAAAGTAAACTTGATCTACAGCCTTCTGTTTAGCTGCCAATTTAGGTTTCTCCAAAGAGGAAATAAGGTTTAATTCAGCATGGTCTAGTCATCCTTTAGCTGTTCTGGCTGTTTGTGTTGACTATTTTCTTTTCTTGACATTAACCAACTATACATTTAGTTGTCTATTCTACGATTTTGCCAAGAATCAAAGATATATTCACTGGCCTATAATTCTCAAATGCCAATGACTCCTTTAAAAAAAAAATTAGAACATTTCTCCTTCCTCACTTCTGTGTCACATCTTCTGTTTTCCATAAACTTTCCAAGATAACCCAAAACAGTCAATTCTCTCAACATCTAAGGATTGAATTCTGATCCTATATGTTTGGCAACTAAGTGTTGTCTTACTATGTCCCTACTCATACTGACTTTGAACTTCCCCTTAGTTAGTCTTTACCCTTTGTAATTCAAAGATCATTCTCTTTGGATGGGAAACAAAAGACATGAATTGAGTAAGCTTTGTGTCTTTTCCACTGTTTTCTCCTCCTTTCAAGCAACAGTACTGTCTTTTCTTTGATTCTCCACTATAGCTCAAAACAGTTAGTCACAAGCATCTATTAAGGGCTTACTATGTACTGGCACTGTGCTAAGGGCCTTGGATACAAAGAAAAGCAAAACCATGGTCCTTATCTCAAGGAACTCACATTTTAAAGCATTCTCCTCATTGGCTTTTTGAACTGCTTTTGCCAATTGAGTTAGCCTATTTTTAAAGGTGTTATTTTCTTTAGCATTTTTTTGGGTTTCCTCTAGCAAGGTGTTGACTTGCTTTTCATGATTTTCTTGCATCTTTCTCTTTTCTCTTCCCAATTTTTCCTCCACCTCTCTTACTTGATTTTCAAAAACCTTTTTGAGCTCTTCCATGGCCTGAGACCATTTAATATTTATTTTGGATGTTTGGGATATAGAAACCCTGACTTTTATGTCTTTCCCTGATGGTAAGCATTGTTCTTCCTCATCTGAAAGGATGGGAGAAAATATCTGTTCGCCAAGAAAGTAATCTTCTATAGTCTTATTTTTTTTCCTTTTTTTGGGCATTTTCCCAACCAGTTACTTGACTTTTGGGTCCTTTGCCAAGAGTAAGGTGTACTCTGGGGATCTGTAAGATCTCAGCTCCTCCAAGGTGGCACAATCAAGCATGTGCACAGGTCTGGGAGCTGGAGAGATTTTTGTGCCCAGAATCTTAGCAGAGTTTCCTTTCCACAGGCACCTGACCTCCAGTCCTACCAAGCCAGCACTGGTGGCTGAGATTCAGATAAGCTGTGTGGGTAGGGCCACCATTCAGTGTGAGATAAAGATCAGCTGCCTCAGGACCTCTACACAGGGCTGAGGTAAGAATGGGCTACTCAGTGCCCCCAGGGGTTTTACGATCCAACAATGGATGCGGGCTGCTCTACGGGCTGCTGTGGGAACTGCTGCCACCTGCCCCTCTGTGGCTGCTGCCTAAGGCTGGAGCTATGGGAAGGCTCTTCTCCCTTCTAGGCCAGCTGAAAAAACCCTGTCACTGACCTTTGGTGCCTGTGGGTTGAGGGATCTGCAAATGCTGCTACTACGACTGGAGATTCCACCCCTGAGGGCTGTTTGCAAGCTGGGTGGCCAAGGCTGGGCTGGGCTCTGCTCCACTTCCAGTGCAACCAATGTTTCCTGTGGGCCTTTCAGGTCACCCTGGGCTGGAAATCTCCTCCACTTTGTTGTTTTCCACTTCTGCTGCTCCAAAATTTGTTGAGAGTTCCTCTCTACAGGTATTTTATGGGCTATGTCGGAACTCACATTTTAATGGGAAGAGACAACATGCAAATATCCATATAAAATATATGCAGTGAAAATGACAGATAATCTCAGAAAGAAGGCACCAGAAATGGAGAAAACTGGAGAGGGCCTTCTTGGGAAAGTGGGATTTGAACTGAGTCTTGGAGGAAGCAAGAGAAGAGAAAATATTCCAGGTATGGGGGACAAGCAGTGAAAATACATGGAGCTCAGAGATGGCAGGAATAGCAGGTGGGCCAATATCACTAGATCATAGACTCAATAGAGGGGAGTAAAGTGTATGAAAACCAGAGTTGTAGTTGTTTTCAGCTTTCCTTGCCAGTGTCAGTTCCTTCTGAGGTTCTGACACCATTTTTACAGGACTGAGCTAGGTTTTCTTTTTTTCTCTGCTATTACCAGCTTCTATCTTCTTTATTTTTTTAAACTTTAAAATAAATTACTCACACACACATGTACGAACTCCCTAGCTGCATCCTTCTCTACGACCGAAAGGCATCGAGGAAATTAAAGGTAATGAGGTAACAAAGGTCCCTTGCAAAAAGATTGCTGTTTTCTGAATTAAAGGAAAAATGCTTGCCTCTCATGACAGTGATGGCTGAAAACATAGGACTCCAGCTTGCTGAACTCAAATCTCTTTTGTGTGGGAAAGGTTTCTAGAAGTCTGTAAAAAGAGAAAATACTTTTCAGGGCAAAATATGAGCATGACAAGCTCTTCCCAGGCTATTATGTACAATGGGGGAAGTGTGGTAGCAGAATGTGTTAGTGGAATTTATCACAATTCTGGTTTCTATGACCCTAAGTCATGAAATGAAAGCCATGTATCACATGTGTGGCTTTGCAATAGTTCATTGGACTTTCTACTTATGCCAAAGTTACTTTTCCTTATGCCCAGGATGACCCTGACTCTGAGAACCTGAGAATTTAAACTAGTCCCAAAGATTCTTTTCTGTGGATATTACTTAAGTAATGAAATGCAAACTTCTGAATCTGTCAATAGACAAGTACTTATTGAATTTCTGGGATGTTTCTATCATTGTGTAAGCATGAGATAATGACTCAACTTTTGAGGAGGGATACGTAAAAGCAAGGCAGCTAGATGGTACAGTGGATGGAGTACTAGTCCTGGCCCCCAAAAGACTATTCTTCCTGAGTTCAAATCTAGCTTCAGATTTACTACCTTATAACAAAACTGAAAAGAGACAATGATAAAACATTTTATTTGTAGTAAATGAAGAAAGGAGGTAAGGAGTTCCACTTGTCTAAAATCCACTCTCTGAAGCCAATTAGTTAGTTTTGGAATTATCTTCCAAGGTTCTGAGAAGTTCTGTCCAGAAGTTGTTTCTGTTTGGCTGATTTCAGTTGTATTGGACTCTTTGTGAACTCATTTGGGATTTTCTTAGCAGAGATACTGAAGTGATTTGTCATTTCCGTCTCCTGCTCATTTCACAGATGAGAAACTGAGGCAAACAAGGTGAAGGGACTTTCCCAGGGCCACACAGCTAGTAAATGTCTGAGGCCAGAATTGAACCATGAAAGATGAGTCTTCTGATTCCAGGCCTGACCCTCTAATCACTGCACCACCTAACTGCCCTATGTTCAGAAGTACCTTTAGTAATTTTGGGAACAAAAAGAGCCCTTCACAATCTCATTGATTTACGTTTATGGAAGGTTTATAAGCCAATGAGTTAGAGAGCAAGGACTAGATTTAATTCTTGAATCAGTGATCTATTGAGAAGGCCTTGATGATGAAGACTAATTAATTTTAGCCCACAAATGATCTTACGAGGAAGAGAACTTGAATCTCTTTGTTTATATTTTCAAATTTTCACAAGACATCAGATTTATCTTAAAGAAATCATGTTCAACTCTCACAGTTTAGCTGTAATTTAAAAAAAAAATCCTTTTTGTTCAAAATAATACTGTTTGATCACCAAATTTAGCGGACAAAAGATCACAGGCCGAAGATCTAGAGGGAAGCTCTGAACATTTTACAGATGAAGAAACTGAGGGCTGGGAAGTTGAATTGTGTTGCCTGAGGCTTGAGAGTCATAACCCTGTTTAGGGACGCCCTCTATCGGTTTCAGCAGGAATGGCAGCAGCAGCTTTCCTATCACAGGCGACCCAGTAGAACTTTTCCCTCTATAGAGTTTCAGAGCATTTCATGTTATGCTCTCTATACCAGAAGTGGAAAAATCAGGCTGAATGAAAATGAAATTTTTGGGTGCTGTTCCTTTAGATTTTATATTCATGTATCACATCATAGTTATGATCTATTTTTTCATCAAATCTGGAGATTTATTGGGGTAGGGAGCTATCAGCAACTCCGTATGGCAAGATATATGGGCAATCTCTCTGTAATTTATAGTCTTATCGAATTGTCTATAACACTGAGAAACTAAGTGACTTGCCCAAGGTCATACAGTATGTGTCAGAAGCCTGACGTGAACTCACATCTTACTGTTTCTGAGACCAGCTCTCTACTGAGTACAGTGTACCCCCTCCCTTGTTTCTCCCCCTTCTCTCTTTTCTGTTTCCTCTCCGTCTCTCTCTCCCTCCATCCTCCTTCTCCTTCTTCTCTCTCTCCCTCCATCCTCCTTCTCCTTCTATCTGTCTCTTTTTCTCTCCCCCTTCCTCTTTCTTCCCCCTTCTCTCTTTCTCCCCCCCTTCTTTTTATGTCTCTTTGTCTCTCCTCTCTCTCCCTTTTCTCCTTCCTCTCTCCTGTTTTATAAGAATATCTAGAGGCATTTAGGCCAACCCTAAATCTTCAGGCAGAGGTTCCTAGCTAAATCACAATAGTGTTCCAATTCTAACCATTTTCTTCCTTTAGAGAATTTGTAGATGATAGAAGATGGATCCTAAAGAAGTACCAGCTTGTCAATTCTGCTTTGAAAGGATTTTTAAAGAAGTGCATATCCAGCAAAAATACAGAGTCCAAGTTAAAAAAAATAGCCCTGGACATTCCCCTGTCCTCTCCCCAAGGGGTCCAGATCCCTGGCAGGCACCTCTCAACCCTCAGAGATTGGGGATTTGCATTTCCTCTCTGCTGTTCAGCAACAATGACTGTAAATAACCGAACAGAATGACATGTATCCTTTCCAATTCTGTCCTCTGGGTTACGGCCTCCCATACCATGGTACATCTGGGAGTGAATCTTTACGGCCCAGTTATAGGCTCCTGAAAATAGGGGTTTATAATAGAAATGCTGACAGACCCTTAACCATGGTGGTGCTAGCGGGCGCCCGCCATAATATAGTAAATAAGGTGACGAGGCTCTTCTTATCTCATTTCACAGCTGAGCAGTGTATTGCCAGATAAATCAAATCAGGGGAAACAGCTTCATCTAATAAACTGGGTCAACACATAATGTATTTGTTCAGGTTTGCACTTTCATTGATTCTCATTTGATTTAAGAAGAGATATTTCAGTTCATGTTTGAATGTTTTTTAGCACGCCTCCCTCCCTGGGTTAAGAAGGAAAGGCTGAGAGGAAAAGAGACACAGCTGGTATCTTAAAAAAAGAAATTAAGTTTCCCTATTCTTGTAAGTTCTACTTTTCATCTTTATGCACCCAGTTTGGGGGATGTTGGGGGGGGGGGTGTTGGAATGTGATGCATGCACACAATAGCGAGAAAAAAAAAGACGAAAAGAACTTCGGGAGTTACTATCTCTTCATCTGCATTTCCCAATAATGTTTTAGTGATGTTTGCTAATGTATCATTCATTAACCATCAGCCACTATAAAAAACATAATCTATCTCGCAAAGTGGACATTATTATCGCATTAAATCATTTCACAATATACCTGAACGGTTCCACATGATAGGCCTGGCCTGACTGAGCTCAGATGCCTCGGGGGCAAGTCTTCAGCAGTAATGAGATACGAGGTCTGTCTGTGATGAATATGATATTACTCGTGTCAGTGGCTGTGGACTGCACCCAGAATATTTCTTCTTACAGGTTTTTTTTTTTTCATAGCAAAGGAACTCAGGCAAAGCACTATTAACCCAGTAAATGAAGCTCTAAAGATCACAGAGTGTGTCCATTAGGAGACAAGATTGTGACTAATCCAATTTTTCTTGCAGGCAGCGATCCGGATGCTTTGGCAACATCTGGGGGATGGCAGGCCTTGCATCACAGATGAACCTGTGTATTTTTCTTCATTGTCTTAGCCCTTTATATCTCCTCCTTCTCCCTTTCCTTTGTCTAAGGACAATTATTACATCATTTATCCCCTTATCATCTTCCCCCACACCCTCCTTCCATAACCTCTTTGAGAAGGATTAAAATAATATCATGGCTGGCAGAAGAAATGGAAAGGGGAATGGCTGGGGGAAAGGATAGTTATGTTTTCACTCTTTCACGTTTGTAGTAATATTTCTTTGAAGTTTCAGGTTCATGGAGTGAGAGGGCTAGAATCTGCAAAAAACAATATGGGAAAGGGTATGAAAAACCTCTTCTTCCCAGTTCTTGTTAAAACTCCAAACATTTCTACTTGGGAAATAATACTTTGTCTGTCTGTCTTCTTATTCTCTTCTCATTTGAACTGGCAAACTCATTTGGCAATATACTTTGGCTTAGGATTTTTCGGAAAAAAACAAATAAACCAGGGTTCCATATACCTCTTACCCGGTACTGTCCAGGTGAATCAGAAGATTGAGTATCTCCGTGGGGAGGAAAGGAAGAAAGTGTAAATTAAAGTGTCAATTGACCTTTGAAGCTTGCTCCAAAAATCTTCACCCTTTCTTTAGGGTCTGATTCTGATGTTTCCTTCTGAATATCTGTATCCCAGCTCCCATTCATTTCATATTGATCATTATCTCCACTCTAAATCTCAAAAACAAAAACAAAGCAAAAAACAACCATAGCTTCCCTGGGTGCACAAAGGAAAGATCCAGTGATCCCTATTAAAACTGAGTGTCCATTTCAAGGAATAGAATTATGTGTGGTCAAGTGTCAACCCTGGTTCTAATGTCAGGTCTGCATGGTACCATGATTACTTCCAAGGATTAGATTAAATCTATACCGATATCTACTATGCATCCATATATATTACATATTCTTCCTGTATAGTAGCCTAGATAGCACGAAAATATATCCTTTCCCTCACGGGTTTGTTTTCTGCAGTTAATCAATTCAGAAGGATTGACTTAATTTTCCACCCTGGAAAATAGAGGTTGAAACACCCCTTTGAAAGTGGAATTCATAATATTTCAAATTACTCTTGTATCTTAGCTCAGGTGATGTGGAAAATGTAATTTTGAAAACATTTTGGCTTAACTTGCTTTCTTTAGAAAGGACTGCATAGTACGAGCCTCTACTTTGTATCCAGTTGGGTTTCCCTTAAACTTCCCTCCTCCTGATGAAATTGACTTTTTAGATTGTATTAGTTTTAGTAAAATGTATCTATATCAGAAGGAAATACAGGTTCTCTGTCATTTAATGGAAAAATTCAAAGCTGGTTGACTGTGCTTTCTACAGTTTCACTGACATGTACATACATATTTGGAGGATGAGGTTGGTTCCAAGTTCTAGAAATCCAGGTTTTAGTGTTTGCACTCTCCTTTTTGTAAGTCCTTTAGAAGTCCTGAGGGTTTGCTTCTTTTGATCAGTTAAGACAATTTAGTAAAATCCCATAGGTCCAAATGTTCAGAAATCTATTTCCTAGCCATTTTTATGATTATTTTATATTTCATGAGAGACATGATAGGCTAAAGAGTTGATCTAGTCTTAGAACTGGGAAGACCTGTATTCGTAATCTACTTTTGTCACACACTGGTTGTGCCACCACGGAAAAGTCACAACCTCTCAATACTTGAGACAACTTTCTAATATTATAAGTTCCTGAGAAGGTGCCTACCTGCCTTGGAAGAGGGATTTTCCTTACCCAGTGAGATGACAGGTCTAGTTGCCATCCCTATCTTATATTATAAATACTCTGAAGTTTAAAGAAATATATTATGTATGGCATTAGTTTATATATGGTAGTTATAAGAAACAAGGGTTCAAAATAGTTCTGTTTTGTAGCCATATTTCTCTAAAATTCTACTCTAATCTGGTCATTATTTTCTTTTAAGGCAATTGGGGTTAAGGGACTTTGCTCAGGGTGACACAGCTAGTAAGAATCTGGATTTGAACTCAGGTCTTCCTGACTCTAAAGCTGGTGCTTTATCCACTGTACCACCTAGCTTCCCTATGATTACTGTTCTTTGACTGCTCTCTCTCTCTCCCCCTAAATCCCTTATTTCATCTAATCCAACAAGAATTTATTAAGTATCTATTGGGTGCAACGTTATGTAGTTTTGGTTTGATCCCTAGGAAATAAAAACAAAAATCTGACCCTCCTATGAAGGAGTTTACATTGCATTTAAAGCTTTGCTACAATTAAGCATGTGTATGTGTGTATATGTATAAATATTTGTATACATATATATACATATACACATACAAGATACATATGCACACACATATATACATAGACATACATAGATATCCATAAACAGACATATATACACATATAACTCAAATGCATATAAATAAGACTGTATTATGCTTATTTCCACTTGTCATCTGTCTGTAGGTGAATAATATTTTCCTTCCTAAATCCAAATCTTTCCATATTTTTCCAAATTCACTGGCTCATCATTTCCTCTACCACAACAATATTCCAATGCAGTCACATTCTATCTGGGAGATTGTCAATGAGAGATCCCTCTCCCCCAATTTTCTGCATTCTCTCTATTTTTGGCTACATAGGTTTTATTTATATAGGAAAATTTTAATTTAAAATTGTAAAAATTATCCATTTTAACTTCAACACTGCTCTACTCTTACAATATAGTTTAAAGTCTGATACTCCCGAATCTACTTCCTTCATATCTTTTTCTCCTGTTTCACTTGAACCGTTGTCCCTTGAATTTGGTTACTTGGAGAGTCTGGTTTGGTAATAATAACTAGAATTTATATATTTCTTTAAGGTTTGCAAAGCACTTTACAAATATAATCTTATTTTATTCTTGACAATTCTCAGAGAGAGGTATTATTATTATTATTATAAATCCTCTTGTATCCATGCTCATCATCTTGTTTATTCTTCCAGTCACAGTTGGACCAAGACCTTTCTCCCCAGAAGGATTTTTTTCTTTTAGACTCTATTATTAACCTCCACTCCCAGTCACTAGATCTGGGCTCCATTTCCTCTTTCAGAGGGTAGGGATTCTACAGATGAGTAAGGTAGACGTACGAAGAATAATGATTGAAAAAAATGAGCCAAGCGGTTTGGAAGAGAGTCTTCCAAAGAGTATACTGGGAGTTGTTCCCCAAACCAGGATGTTTGAATTAGGCAGACCCATTCTGCTTCTAAACTACCTATTCAACCATAAGTTCTACTACTCTCTGTCCTTCTAAGAAACCCCCTGTTCTAGCCTACACCAATCCCTCAAACATGTTTATTTTTATTTTTGTGCTTTGGTTGATGTTTTCTTTGCCTGCAAATCTCTCATAACTTTACTTATCCAATTCTGTCATCCTTCACACTAGACATGCTCCATAAAGCTTCAGCTGACCATTCTGGTCTGCCCTGATTTATCTTTCTTCTGAACTATAGATTTTGTTGCCATTACCATGATTTTGGCTCTTAATTAGGTGATCAAAGTATATATATACACACACGCACGCACACATACATACATATATACACATACATATGTATCTATATATACACAAAGTATATATATCTGTATTACTATGGAATTTTTAAATGCATAAACCATATCAACTGCACTGTAAGTTTTTCTAGGTTTCTTAGTGAACTCACAAAGTCTCCTAGGCATCGCCCCTCTCCAAGTGCTCACAAATCATCTGCTTAATAATCAAACCTGTAATTTCCCCAGAGATTTACAGAAAATTCAGTAGTCTTTAGTTTCTGAAATTGGTTTTTCCCCTTAATAATAATAATTGTTAACCTTTATATAGCACTTACTATGTGCCAACACTATACTAAAAGCTTTACAATTATCATCTTATTTGATTCTCACATCAATTCTAGAAGGTTGGTGCTGTTACTATCCACATTTTACAGAAGAGGAAAATGAGGCAAATATAAGTTAAGTGACTTGCCCAGGGTCACACAACTAGTAAGTATCTGAGACTGGATTTGAAATCAGGTCCTTCTGACTCTGTCTGGTGTTCTATCCACTATGCTACCTTGCTGATTCCCTTAATAGAAACTGATTGGATATTTAAATTTGTCTGAACACAGAACATTCAAGTTGGATGAGACCTCAGATATCCTCTAGTTTAATCTATACCTTAACAAGAATTCTCTTTAAAACAACCCTGACAAAACATCTGCCCTTTGCCTGATGATCCCCAGTGAGGGGAAAACTTTTTTTTTTTTTTAATCATCTCTCCCATTTTCTAGGACTTGTCAAAGATTTCTGACAGGGAGTAGCTCTGATCCCCTGATCAGATTATAAACGCCATGAGAGCAGGGATCACATCTCATTTAAATTATGCAGCTCTCCCAGAGTCTCTTCATAGTGATTTATCTGATCCTAGAGGTATGAATTCATTTAAAATGGTAAATTGCCTTATTACTATATTTTCATCTATCTTATGCTTCAATTTTATTTTCATAATGTTTATTTTTACTGCTTCAACTTTAAAGATCATTGTTCTCAGTGTGGGAGAGAGGAGCTACCTATCAGCTTAGTAATGATACTTTTGGATGTCTATTCATGTTAGTCAGTCAATAAGCATTTATTAAGTATTTACTATGGGTTGGGAACTGAACTAAGCACTGGGGATTCAAAGAAGGGCAAAGACATGATCCTTGCCCTCATCAAATTCTAATCAAGTATATAACATGTAAATAACTAAGTACTCTAGGTTTTAATGGTTGGTATGGAAGGTGATGGTGGTATTTCACAGCTTTTTGAGATGGTGCCTCTCTGCATAAAATGGCATTGATAAGGGGCAGCTCCTTTGTTCATGTTATGTAAAGTTTATTTTCTACATTGGTCAACTTTCAAGAGATACATGTGCAGAACAAGCGATGTATGGAGGAAGGTGATAGGTATATGTGTTTGGGCTTCGTTTGTTGATGTAGGAAAGAATGGCCTTGTAAGACAGATAAACACAGTACACAGGAGGACTGCTAGCACAGGTTCACTCTTGATTTGGTCAGACAGGAAGGACACTATTCTAGTCCAGTTTTTTCAGAAGAGGATTGCTGATAATGGGAGCACAAACTCCTTCAGCATTTTCTAATCACCCTTCTTGCAGGAGCCAGTGAGAAGGGGGTGCAACTAGCCCTATGTCTTGATGGGGTCAATTGAGACAAGCATATATCCCCTCAAGCCTCAATGGGGGTCAGTTGAGGTAAACACAGATTCTCCCAAAGCTTTGATGGGGGTCGATCAAAGCACGCACAGCATTTGTGCATTCAACCCTAAGGTTCCTCATTCACTGACCAGTAACCATCTGTTTTATAGGCCAACAGACAAAGAAGGAATTTTGCCAGCAATTGCCTCAGAAGTTTACATTACCTTATCCTGTATCTCACTGCACAGTCACAGTGGATGTTTATATTAGTTACCATTACATAATGCTACGCAAGCGTGGTGGAGATGTTTTGAACCATAACTGTGGGAACTCATGTCTAAGAGATTGTTATAGCTATGGATCTTGGGAAACTGAGTTCTGAGAAATAATAACAAAAATTCACTTTACATACATTAAAATCCACCTTACTTACACTAAAATTCACCTTACATACAGGCCCCCATGATAGTGTTATAAACTCTGTGATCAACAGTTATGTGTATCTTAGCATATCAAAAAATGGGTTAAGCGAAGCAGTTCTTTAGGTCAATGTATATGTCTTTCATCTAGTTGGAGTGTGTGAGGTACAGTCAAAATAAAAAATCTGGGGACAAAGGAAAGAGAGTATCTTCAAAACTGAGGAGGTGGTGCTAGTCTTTTGCCAATGCAGAGCTTCCCCACTGCTGACTAATCTCCCCCTTGCATAGATTAGCTTAGCACAGTGCCTGGCACATAGTAGTAGGTGTTTAATAAATGTTTATTAAATTGAATTGAATTGGATGCATCATCAATCTTTTCTCTACCCTGGGAAATATATTCCTTCTCTCTTCAATTTGTATTTCTTTTATCTGACAAATTGCAGCTGCTAAAAGGTATTGGAGTACAACCCTAATCAACTCTGTGTCGTGAGGTGAGATGAGGGAAAAAACAACTGAGAATAACCTCTACTCTCTGACCCATAAAATCTTGAAATACTGAATTAGTGAACTATGAAATCTCACCAGGGTGGAAGCTCAAATAGTTTATAAGCCTCTGTCCCATTTATCAACCATTTCATATCTGGACCAAGTTATATGCTCTCTAAAAGCTTGGTTTGGTGAATAAGACCATCTCTGCTGTCAAGGGTCATAGGTACTGGTCCTTTATCATTGTATATAGTGCTATATGTCTTTACAGAGTCATAATTCCCCAAATTAAAAAAAAGAATGACATGGGAGATCTTACAAGGGAAGGGAAGGGCAGGACAAACTCCTTTTTTTTTTCTAGGAAGTATCCAGGGCCATTGCCTTTGACCTGCTCAATGAATAGACCTGGTTGGCTGGAAACTAGAACAAGTTGGATCATGCAATTGAACATCTTCTGAGAGGGCAGTGGGTAACTTTATTTCTTTTACCATGTTCACAGTATCACAGGAACTCAGAAATGGAAAAAAAAAACATCAGAGGACATTTATTTCAACTTGAGCTCTACAACTTTGCTGATGTGATCATCTAACTGATGCTTGAAGAACTCTCACAAAAGGGAAAACTTAGTACCTTACATTGTAATTTCATGAAATTCTAATTATTAAGGAGATTTTCCTTACATGAAGCCAAAATCTGCTTCTCTGTAGCTTTCATTTTCACTGTTATCTACCTTGTATTGTCTTTTGGAGGTCACGCGAATAAATGTAATTCCTTTTTCAAATAACAGCCCTTCAAATAATTGAAGATTAGTATCATGTCCCTCCTAAGATTTCTCTTCCCAAGCTAAGCATCCCTAGTTCCTTCAATCTTCAGTTACCATATGACATACTCTCCAGTGTTCATACCCATCTGTTCACTAGATGCACTCTAGCTTGTATTTGCATTTCTTTAAAAAAATTATTTTTTTTGTTTTAAAATAATAAAATGCTCTACTTTTTATTTTAATTAATATATCAACATACATGACAACATATTCATTAAACATAATTTTAAAGCCATAATAGTACAATTAATACATTTTCATGCATTAACTTTTTCCTCCTTCTCACCTTCCCCCACTCACTGAAAAGAAAGAAGTGCAGAAATGCAAACCCCTGTATCTCATAAGCATAGCCAATCAAAACATCTTCCCATATTGATCACGTCCAACAATGCATGTTCTTGTTCTTAGTCTATTACATGTCAGGAGATGTGCACAATATACTTCATCATTAATCTTCTGCTATCATGGCTGATCATTTAGTTGCTCAGAGTTGTTAAATTCTTTGTTCATTCATGATGCTACAGGATAAATTGTTTTTCTGCCTTTGCTCATGTCACCCTGTGACATAAGAACTGAAAATAATATTCCAGATGTGTTCCAAACAGAGAAGAGTAGAGAAGACCTATCACATTTTGGCTTCTGGAAACTCTGAATCAATGAATGAAGGCTACGATGGCTTTAGTCATTTCTGATACTCTCCTCATATTGAATTTGTAGTCCATTCAAAACTTCAGATTTTTTTCACAGGAACTCTAATTTCAACACTCTATCCAAAGATCATTCTTCTTTGAAGGAATAAATAGAAACAAAATAAGAATGGAATAGTGGCTTTCTCACTATCTGTTTTTTTCCCCATCTGTCCCAAGCAATGGTTTTATCACTTCTTAATCCTATTCTTGTCTGCAATATAGCTCAAAACAAAAGAAAACAAAGCAATGTATGTGTCTTTCTTATTCTTTTTTATATCCACCATCAGTCTAATTTCATTCTGAGCCTTAGTGGTCCTGGTATTACTCTTACAGGAACATGAAGATCAAAAAGGCAGATGTAGAGATGCAGATAAATGAAGTAGAGTACCCAAGGTTGCCATATTCTGGAAACCCTTTCTTTGAAAGGGGTTGATCATGTTCTTTATATCTTCCTGTTGGGGACCTGAAGCTTCACACTTGGATGGGGACTTGGACAATCTTTCCTATGCTCACTTAACATTGCCATCTCTTGAATGCTGGTAGGTGATCACTTTTAGGAGAAAAGTTCTATTTCCTTCAAGTATGTCTGCCTTACCATATAAAGCAGTCAGGGGTAAAGAAAGGATGCTGGATGTAGAGTCAGAGGACAAGGATTCAAATTCCACCTCTATTAATTTATTAATAATGGGATCATGGGACAGTTTTACCTACAGTTGTGACAAAGTCTCAGCTAAAGCATGGAGTCCCTGAATGTGAAGTTAAGACTAAGATAAGCACATAAGATGAGGACAAAAATTTAAAACAGTAAGGAATCTGGGGAGGGGTTGGGGGAAGATTGAGTAGAAAGAAAATGATCCAAAACATTTCCTAGGATAAGTGGGAAAAGGAGAAATATGGAATATCCAAGTACAAAAAAATATTTCAGTAAGCAAATGGGTTTCCTCCAACATATATTCAGTAGGCAGATGGTAAAAGTGAAAGTTGGCCCATTAAGAAATAATTATAGTGGGTTATTGGAGACTGGGGAAAAGGAAGTAAAGATTTATTAAATAGTTTGTTCTAGTTTAAGAGGAAGGTGGTTGGATTTTGTGTGTGAGAAAGATTAAGTGTGGCTGGCATGTATGTGGCTGTACTTGGGTGGGAGAGAATAGAATGAGATCAAAAGGCAGCAGATTTTGAAGGCTGTAGCAGGAAAGTCACTAAAGCACCTAATAGAACCCCAGCAGCCTAAAAACATGAAATTATTGCCTGATGAACACGAGGTAAAATTTGGCTTCACAACTGCTTTATTGGCAATTGTTAAAGAGACTACTCTGGGCTCCTTGATGATGATTAAAATACTTTCTTAGGACGTATGGGAAAGCCCTTTAATTCACATTTAATGGGAATGTTGTAAGGAGAAAGAACTTGAGTTTTCCCCATTCTGAGATCTTGTGACCCCAAGAAATAGGTTGACCTCAATCCTTGGCCTCTATGTTTATTCTTTCCCATTCTAGGAGATGAGATTAGGACCTCCAATCTTGTGAGTATCAAATTTCAGGGAAAGCAAGCATCCAGGTTTTATAGTCAGCTCAGCATTAGTGTCTGGAGGAGAAGGGGCATTCAAGACCCAACCAGCTGGTAGCTGAGATGAAGACTCTTTCAACAATCATGAAGTTTGGGAACATGATCTTGGTGCAACCAGTGTTATCTAGAAACTGTGCTCAAAGTGAACCCACTCTTTCTCAGGACTGAGATGGAAGAGGGGAGATGTGATCCTGAAATATTAAGGGGTAAGCATTTGTATTTTTATTATTGCTATCTTTTCTAAATAAATACTCTTTTCTAAAAGCTAATTGGTGTTAAGTGGATACAATACAACTGAGGTACATCAGTAAATGGCACCTAATGGTGATGGGAGCACCACAGATGGGAGCTTAAGAGTTAGAGAAGACATGGTCCACAAACCTCTCAGGGTACGCCCTAGAACTCTGAGGGGAAAGATGCAGCTGGTCTAGCTCTGGCAGAGGAAGTCAGACCATACTTACCACACTAATAAATCTTTGAATGCCTTCTCACTAATTCATTCATTCAACTAGTGTTTATTAAGTTCTTATGGAAAGGCCACTGCATTAATCTACATCTTATAACAGTAAATGAATGAATGCAGAGTGGTACCCTGGTATGCAGAGAAGAATTCTTGCCATATCTCAAGAACCATTTAGGTCAGAAACACCCCTACAGTATGCACAGCCCTAGGCAATTCAAACTCTTTGGCTAAGTCATTGTCTATATGATATGTGATTAAAAAGTGTATTACTAAATTCATGGGCCTAAGTGAGGTATATTGAATCAATGAAGATTTCTCGTAATTAGCTTATAGCGGTCATCTTTTTCTTAAAAGTATTATGATTTAAAACCCTGAACTGCATAAGGTGGAAACGGCCAGCTAAATCTGGATTATTACTGTAGTTCATGTGACCACTCATTTTAATATTCTGGGCACTGTTGGAGACCTCTGATGGTGAAAAAGTGAATCCGTTTTCCTTCTTCTCAGCTGTTTGTAACACTTTCAATTGTTCGATTTTTTTTTCAGTTGTGTCTGACTCTTCATGAACCAGTTTAGGGGTTCTTGGCAAAGATACTAGAGTGGTTTACCATTTTCTTCTCCAGCTCATTTTACAGATGAGGAATGGAGCCAAAAAGGGTTAAGTGACTTGTACAGGATACCACAGCTAGTCAATGTCTGAGGCCAGATTTGAACTCAGGAAGATGAGTTTTTCTGATTCCAGGTCTGTACCACAGAGCTGCCCTAACACTATTCATCAGATATCCTGGGGAAACCATTTACGTGATGACAGATCACCTCACTCTCACCCTGCCCACAGTCCCTCAACATGTCACGAATACCCATAGTTTCATTTTCAGAAAGTTCTTTTTGGCACTATTTAATAGCCAACACATAAAAATTAAAGTACATCGAATAGCCTGCAATTGCTCCCCAATACTAAACGTTTCAAGAAAAACTGAAAATCTTGCCCTTTTTGCAACAGTATGTGTCAAAGGATAAAGCACAATTAATAAAAGCTTTAATATAGAATGCAACTGGTTTGGTGAATTTCATGTGAAAAACACCACCATGTTTCATAGATGGCCCAGATAATGATATTCATTTTCACAAACCTGATAAATTTAAAGATAATTTTTGTTGTCTCAGACTAAAGTTTAAATTGTTATTGTAAAGTATTACTTTTTGCTTTGGCAGTAAGATAAACCAGAGAATGGAGTGTTCATACTGTCTTTATATTTTATAGCACACTGTTTTCTGAAACCTACAATAGTATTTTTTAAAAATTAAAATAATAATCACTATATTAACATACAAAACACATCAAAACTATAAGAAAATTAAAACATGTGGAACTTGTAGTTCAATTGCTAATACAAATTTATAACAATGTTTTTATTAAAATTTTTTTACACTGTTTATGACTTTAAACAACATGCAAGAAGTACAAAATTTAAAAATAGTCTTGTGCAGAAAATATCCAGTCTCTACAATAATGTTATGTAATAAGATATTGTGTTACATAATATGATGAGTTATCATTTGTGCATGTATACTTTGATGGCAAACACCAATTTTACCCTTCCTCAGATGGAAGAATTTTAAAATTTAAGTTTTCTACATTTAGAGCCATAACATTAATAATTATGATATATTTAAAAAAAAATTTGAATAGTGGCTTGTTTCTGAATTATTAAGACTTTAGGTAAAGCACCAGAATTTTTAAGTAGGCAATCTGGGTCCAGTTAGAAATGCTGAGTCAAATACAGGACATCAAAAACGATTAAAAAACCAGAACATAGAGGGTATGCTACTAATGGCAATATTTAAGGTACAGAAAATTGTATCTGGTGAGAACAAAAGAGGTTTTTGTACCATTAAAATAAACTATTTGAAAGTAGTTTATTTTACATTAATCTTCTTTTTAATGTCTATTTTTTGCATATGCTTCTTAATGCAGCATATTAGTTTAGTGGTACATGCCTATGTAAACAATTTTTTTTTTTTTTTTTTTTTTTTTTACTGATAGGCGTGCGCTGTCAAAATAGCAGAACAGTGGCCTGGGACACAGAGTTTAAATGACTTGCCAGTGGTCATGCAGTGAACATCTCTCTCTGGGGCTTCAAATAGTTAAGTAGTGAAACCCTCAAAGTAAGTAAGACCCATGTAGGGAATGAAAAGGGTGTTCCTTTCTCTTTCTCTACCCTCTCTTCTCCTCCTACCCCAGTCATCATATCTAGAAACAGGGTTGGCTATACCTCATCCAAAGTCTGAGTCTGAGAGTGAAAAAGATTGAAGAGAAAAGGTGAAAAAATTCCTCTTTCCTTTCTCCCTTCATTGATTAGTACTTGGCTCCTGTAGGCAATCTTTCATTTTTTTTTTCCAGCTATTCTAGCAACTCACCAGTCTTTGGATAGAATTTTAATAGAGATAATTATCACATACACATGCGTTTAAATTTCTGATATACTTTGTTAAGTGCAATTGCTCAGTGATGCAAATGTCAGTGGTTTTGTAATGAATGAGTAAAGTTAAGCCAGATAAATTTTTCCCCCTCAATTTGTGAGAGATTTTAGTCTTGAATTATCTTATTAATTTAGGACCAACAATAAAAAAGTGGGCACCTTCTATTCAAGACTGAATGCTATGAAATTACAATGACCAATTTTAGCCAAAAAGAAGACATAAGACTCATAGGAGGAGAGAATGGGAAAGTGTGCCAACCAGAGAGACAGGGTGATGGTGCGTTATGAGATCTGGTAATTAGCAACTCTTACCATATTAGGTATATTGTTTCAGATGTTACAATAGCAATGATGGCTGTAAATACACATATAGAACTTGGAACAGAGCCACTACTTCCTCTAATACCAATAATAGAAGCCCCCCCTTCCCTTCCCCTTTCAAAGCTGGGGGCTACAAAACCACATCAGCATCTTGACATAGAATATTGACTTAGAAAACCACATTATCTTAGTTCTACTCTATTTTTATTTATTTTATTAGATATTTCCTGATTACATTTTAATCTGGTTTGACCCTGTATTTGACACCTCTGGACTAAACTACTTGTTTTTGTTCAAATCGAAAGAACTCACATTCTATTGCTAGTAACGTATCCCAAGGAGGTGAGTGATAAAGAGAAAGGCCCCAAAATACACCAAAATATTTATAACAGTACTTTTTGTAGTACTAAAAAAATTGGAAACAAATTAGATGACTGTTTATTGTAGAATGACTAAAATTACAGAATATGAATAATGTAATATTATTACGTTGTAAGAAACTATGACTGATAGAGAATCTTGGGAAGAAGTATGAACTGATACAAAGTGAATTAAGCAGAACCAGGAAAATTACAAGTGCCATGACTAAAAAGTTGTAAATGGAAAGAAACAAGATTAAATTGAATCCTGTGAAATAAAAATGACCAATTTTAGCCAGAAAGAACAAAAAAAGAAGACACCTCTTCCTTCCTTCCTTCCTTCCTTCCTTCCTTCCTTCCTTCCTTCCTACCTTCCTTCCTTCCTTCCTTCCTTCCTTCCTTCCTTCCTTCTTTCCTTCCTTCTTTCTTTCCTTTTGCCACACTACAGATAACGAACACTACAGACAGTAGACATTTAAAATATTTTGTTAGTTTGGTGTTTTCTCTCCCTTTTAAAATTATTTGTTATATGGGTTGGCTCTCTAGGAGGGAGGTAGGGTAGGAATATAATGGGAAGCATAATATATGTAAAAATTAAAATGTCAATAAAATTTCATTAAAAAATAAAAAATTGTATTTATGAGTTTGAATTAAAATAATTCCAGGAAAGTTGTATTTAAAATGTGGCAAAAGGAGAGCAATGATGCAAACAGATAGGGATTGTTTTAATGGTGTTGGTGACTGCGCTATTACACAGAAAATGTGGGTTAATGTGGAGAAATGGGGGGAGGGGGAATGTCTTGGAGGCAACAAAGCAAACCTAAGAATTCCTATTAGAAAGACCAGTCAAGCGGCATGCTGATCAGGGAGGAGGTTTCAGGGTCAAAGATACAGAAATCCTTCAGAATCAAAGAAAACAAGCTCTGTACTAGCTAGGATTAAAGGGACAGAGCAATAGGAAAAGTACTGTGTTAATTTACAGACGTTGTCCTCACATCTTGATGATAAACAAGGTTCAAATAAAGGCACTCCTTCTTCCCTCTTTTCTCTGTCTCTCTCTGTTTCTGTCTCTGTCTCTCTGTCTTTCTCTTTGTCTCTGTCTCTCTCCCTCTCTGTTCCTCTGTCTTTTTCTGTCTCAGTCTCTGAAATCTTGCAAAATTTATACAAATCCTCAAATCTTTGAATAGCAAGGGACCTCAGAAGATAAGCCTCCCACCTAAAGCAGGAATACCTCATCTTCCCCAAAAAGGGCAATCAGTTCACATTTGTTGCTCCTGCATTTTTGGAACAGGTCCACAGGGTGAAAAGAAAGCCCCAGAGACATCAGCGATATATCCTAAAGTCCAAGCCTGTTTACAGTATCCAGTGCCTTGCACCTGAGATACAATAGAAAAACCAATCCTAAGGGGACCTCCTGGAGTCCCAGAGATCCTTGCCTTATAAAACAAACAAACAAGCAAAAACCAGCCTCTTTAGGAGGGCATATTCCAAAGTAACTTGGCCTTTACATTAGGTCTCCAGATTTCTGGACTGTTGCACTGACCAAGGTGCCCTTTGTTTAAGAAGCTTATACTGCTTATCTCCAGGACTAATGTTTTGGTATTCCTCACTTAGTAATTAGCCTGCAATGTTGCCTCTAAGCATGGAAAATATAAGCCTTAAAGCAACCCTCCTTTCTCACAAATGTAGGAAAGTACAAAGATAGAAAAAAGTCCCAAGACTATATACAGACTGTATAATATTGGTCTGAAAAAAATGTGATAATTATGCTAGTTATTTCTAACAGTCCAAAATAAATGCTTTCTGTCATCCTCATGTAGGAATTCAATCCATTGTGTCAACTAATCAATTAATAATTATTTATCTAATGCCTATAATGTGCCAGGTACTGGGCTAGGCACTGAAGATATAAAGACAAAAATGAAAATCTCTGCCTTTGGGGAGTTTACACTTCATTGGGGAGGCAATATGTGCATATATAAGCATATTCATGATATATACGTTTGTATATGATATATATGGGCAGCTAGGTGGCATCGTGGAGAGAACACCAGGTCTACAGTCAGGAAGACCTAAGTTCAAGTCTGGTCTCAGATATTAACTAGGTGTGACCCTGGGCAAATCACTTAACCCTGTTTGCCTCAGTTTCCTAATTTATAAAATGAGCCAGAGAAGGAAATGGCCAACCACTCCATTATCTTTGCCAAGAAAACCCCAAATAGGGTCACAAAGGGTCAGACACAACTGGAATGATGGAACAATAAAATATGATATGTACAAAATAAATTCAAGAGCTTTTTTAGGGAAAAGTCACTATTAACTGGGATGGGGTTGGAATCAGGAAAGACTTCATGTTGGAGGTGGTATTTAAGCTGAGATAATAATAGGGATTCTAAGAGACAGAGGTGAGAAGAGAGTGCATTCCAGGAATAGGGAACAGTTTTTCTTGTCTTTGCATCAGAAAGACCTCGCAAGAGCAGATGATGGGAATATGTCCCAATCAGAGAGACAGGGACATAGGGTGGGTGTTGAGATCTGATAACTGGTAACTCTTGCCACATTAGATATCTGGTTTCATATGTTACTTCTACAATGAGGGCTGTAACTATGTATACAGAAGACCTGAGCAAAGCCACTTGCAGTACCCAGTATGTAGAGCTAATACTGCTCCCTCCAACCTCCCTGTCCCCTGGTGAAATCAGATTAAAATGAACATCAAGAGCAGACAGCCTTGGAATGAGGAAAAATAATGAAACATGCATCCTTCACACAACACAACTATGGGTAAGGGGATATTAGTTGGCTCTAGAAGAGGAAGAACAAGAGAATTTTTGTCCGTTCATTTATACAGGTTTCCTTTGTCAAATGTCATGGTTTATTGAAGATTTTACTCCTTTTCTTGTCGATTTCATTTACCTTTTTTTGGCTGGTAGTTATTACATTTATAATTTGTTTTTAAATCAGTGTGAAATAGGGTGGAGGCATTCTTAATTGTTTTTATTTTTTTTAGAAATTAATTTGTTTTCATTTTTCAGCAATTACTTCCTTAAGTCTTAAATTTTCTCCCCCTTTCTCACTCTTCCCTCCCCAAAACAGCATACAATCCTATATGGGTTCTACAAACACATTCCTATTAAACACATTTTCACATTAATCATGTTGCATAGAAAAATTAAAATGATTGGGAGAAACCATGAGAAAAACCAAACCAAACCAAAACATAATACAAGAGAAAATAATTTGCTTCATTCTGTGTTCTGATTCCATAGTTCTTTCTCTGGATATGGATGGCAATTTGCCTCAAGAGTCTTTTGAAATGTTTTAGTTCCTTGCATTGATGTGAAGGGTTAAGTCTATCAGAAACAGTCCTTGCACACTGTGGCTGCAAAATCTTCTCCTGGTTCTGCTCATTTCACTCAGAGTCAGTTCATATAAGTCCTTCCAGGGCTCTTTGAAGTCCTCTTCTTCATCATTTCTTATAGCACAATAATATTCCATTACATTCATATACGACAACTTGTTCAGTCATTACCCAGTTGATGGGCATCCATTGATTTCTAGTTCTTAGCCACCACAAAGAAAGCTGCTATAAATATTTTTGTATATATGGGACCTTTCCCCATTTTATGATCTCTTGGGGATATAGCCCTAGAAGTGATAATTCTGGGTCAAAGGGTATGCACATTTTTGTAGCCCTTTGGGCATGGTTTCAAATTGCTCTCATTAATGGTTGGATCAGCTCACAACTCCACCAACAATGAATTAGTGTTCCAACTCTCCCACATCTTCTCCAACATTTATCATCTTCCTATTTTGTCATGTTAGCCAGTCTGATAGGTGTGATGTGGTACCTCAAAGTTGTTTTGATTTGCACCTCTCTAATCAATAGTATTTAAAGCATTTTTCTTAATTGCTTTTCCTTGTGATGGGGGAGGGCTAATCCTATCTCAGACATGAGATAAAGCAGGATGAGCATCATGCAAAGGATTACTGGATTCAGAATGAGAGAACTGGGTTTGAATCCTGGCACTGCTGAGGAAAGAAAGGCTTTGTGTTTGAGTGGCTAGAACACTTGGTTTGGAGAGAGGGGACTAGGTTTCACATCTCAGGTCTTCCAGTTGTTACCTGTGTGACCTTCAGCAAATCGCTTAATTTGTCTGTGGTTCAGTTCTTTTTCTGTAAAGTTTGAACTAGATGGATCATAAGGGTAAAGATCTTGGGTTGAAAGGGACCTCATGGGCACAGAGCCCATTCCCCTTCATTTTACAGCTGAGGATGGGGAACATTAAGTGATTTGTAAAACGTCACACAGATCTTGAGTAGCAGGGAAAGATTTGAACCCTGGGTGCTCTGACTCCAGAGCTGGTGCTCTTCCCACTGTTTGTTCAATGCAGTTTATTCCAACTCAAAATCTATGCTCCTGTGATCCTCAAACTAGAAACCTGGGCAATTACCTTGATTAACCATTTTAGTGACACCTGAATCCTTGACACCTAGCAAACCTTTTCCTTGGCCCCTTAACCTTCATTAGGAGGTTTACCATCATCCCAGACCTTGAGAGTAATCCAGTCAAGAGGATCATAGTTCAGAAAGTTCAACATCAAACGACTTTTCCCAACTAGTTCATAGACTAATGGAATTTAGAACTGGAAGGGACCTGAGAGATAGTCCACAGCTCAGGAGAGCAGAGTTCCTGAGTGGCTGCTGGAAGGCCATCTCTTAAATTCACATGATGGAACAAATGACTGGGAATAAATTAATTTTAAAGCAGGTTTTGAGGAAAGTAAAAGAAACAGTGATAAAATTGCTCACCTGAAGTCAAGTGATTACATCACTTCTCTATACTCAAAATTTCAATGGTTCCCCATTGCCTAATGAATAATAGTCAGATTCTTCATCTTAGATTTTAAGACCTTCTGCAAATTGAATTCAATCTACTTTTCCAGCTTAGTCATCCACTATTTCACTCCATGTGCTTCAAACAAATTTGATGACCTTCCCTAACGCATTCCCTACTTTCCTGTGCCTTTGCTCAGATCACTCCCAGCTCCAGAATACCTTCCCCCACATTGCTGCTAGTTGAGCACCAGTGCAACATTTAAAAAGGAGTTCATGTCCATATTCTTTTGGAAAGCCTCCTTGATCCCTTTAGCTTGAAGTCATGTCTTCATCTTTAAAACTTGGATTGCATTTTGTTTGTACTTCTCAGAATGGTAGAATCCCATCCATCTGAGATTGCAAGCATTACCATCTAGGGAAGAAGCTTATAATTAATCCATTTGGTGACCCTACAAATAAATACAAAACCACTGACAAGCTCAGTCCATATACACTCACATCCATGTTTGTGAAAAGGGGAATGCACACACTCATATCCACCCATCAGTTTCTGAATACTTGCTACATGTCTGATACAAGTTATTACACCTTGAGGAAAGGGAGAAATGACTATTTTTTATGATAGAGCTTCTTCAAGGGAAGGTATTCTTCTATCAAATTTAGCAAATAGTATATTTGTCATCTTTTCCAAATTTAAGAAAGAGAGCATGGTATAGTGGATAAAATCATAATAACCATCATTTCTAAGAGCCTTAAGTTTTGAAATGTGCTGCGATTGTGTTCTCTCATTTAATCCTCACAACAACTCTGGGAGATAGATGCTAATACTTTTATAGATAAGGAAGCTGAGTCTGCAGAGGTTAAGTGATTTACCCAGGTTCATATAACTAGTAAGTGTCTAAGGCCAAGTAATTTATATCCGTTGTATTACTTAACTATGCTGTGCCATGTGAACTGTGATAGCATTCCTATTGAGAACTTCCAGGTGAGGAAATTTCTTCTATCTTGTTTGTAACTTAGAGTTTTAGAAAGTTGCCTAGAGTGTACTGAGATGATAAATAACTTGCCCATAAATAACATGACCAGTATGTCACAGTGGTGAGACCTGAACTCAGATCTCCCTGGCTTTAGGGTCAGCTTTATAGCCACTATACCAAACTATCTCTCTGTATTAATGATAAACAGCAATAATAATTATTATTATGATTTTTTGTAATAATTCTCTTTGGTATCTCTGTTACTAAACGACTTCTTTGTAGAGCCATATAATTTTATCACTGTTATTTGTCCTTCGTTTCAAAGAGGACCAATGACATCATAGGGTGATGTCTTGCCTTGCTTATTAATTAGACTTAAATGAGGCAGAGCTGCACAAAGTCATCAACCTCACTCTTTCTTCCTGAGTCATTGAAGTCTAGTAGCAAACAAAAGTCAGGATGACCGGTGATGTCCCGGATGTAGGGGATGACCTTGGTGTTTTCAGTATCTGACCAGGCTCCATAGTGCCTGCTTCAGCCATCTTTGTTGCTGTTGGAACAAATTGTTCGCATCCACACATTCTCTCAGGGGAAGTCTTCATGTGCTTGGAGAAGATAACCCCCTAACTCACCAAGAGGTTTGAGGCCTGTTGGCTACCCTTTCTGCCAAGATGATTTTACTAGGGTGTAGTCACTGCTTATGCAACAATTTCTTGGAGCCGCAGGTGAGAGCTGGGTGAAAGGTGGACACCAAAGGTGAATGAGCAGCCCTGAAAAGGGCTTACTTAACAAACCCTTGCACCAGAATTGCTAGTCCTCCCTAAACACTCCATACCCTCCAATTTTACCACTAGAAGTAAGTTTCATGATGAAATGCTTCCACCCTTTAAAACAAATTTGATGCCACTTTCCATGATAGATTTCGACCTTTACTACATATTAGCAAACAGTTGAGAGAACCTTCAAATCATATTATTGCCACCATATAAAAATTTTAATGAGCCTAAAAAAAGTTGGGTGTAGGGGTGAAGAGGTAAGACCAGACCTAGAAACTCATTGTTACAGGGAATTCCCGGTAAAGAAACTGCTAACAATGCAGACTAGTACCTGCTCTGCAACTTATAATTAGAGTTGCCTAGGACATTGGAAAATTAGGTGACTTGCCTAGGGTCACACAGGATCACACAGTTAGACTATGTCTTTTTGACTCCAAAGACACCTTGCTATCTACTGTATCAATGACACTCTTCAGTCATTTTTCAGTTGTATCTGACTCTTTGTGACCCCATTTGGGGTTTTCTTGGCAAAGAGTAGTTTGTCATTTCCTTCTCCAACTCATTTAACAGCTAGGGAAACTGAGGCTAATGAAGTTAAGTGACTTACAAAGGGGTCACACAGCTAGTAAGTGCCTGAGGCCAGATTTGAACTCAGGAAGATGAGTTTTCCTGACTCCAGGCCTGGCACTTGATCCACTGTGCCCCTTAGCTTCCCCTAAATGTACCACAGCTGCCCCTAACTAAGCCAATGTAATTATTGCATAATTTTTTCTCTGAGTTAGGCCAGGTGAATGAATTGGCCGTCTTCCTCGATGTGGTCTTTTGGTGGTTTGTTTTTGTAGGTGCAATTTACATTTACTTCAAAACAGGGCAGAACATTCATGAGGATGAGGAAAATGACGTTAGGGAACAACAATTATCTGAAATTGTGATTTCTACAGTTTTACCTATACTTATTGATTTTGTTTCCTTCTGCAGCTGCTCTCCTGCTGATGTGTGTTCACTTGCAGTAATAACAGGATTGTAGAAAAAGAAACATTACCAGAATTTAGGCCTCAATAGAAAGAAGAGTAAGTTATCACACAGCAATGTGATTTAATTGTATAAAGCATTTATTTTAATTGATGTAGCATAATTGAACACTGAGTTAACAATATTAACAAAAGAATAATCAAATTTGTATATTATATATACCCCAACTAACTGCTTTACAAAAAATCCAAAATAATACAATATCTTGTCACATGTATTTACAATGTAGTAAATATCCTTTCCTGTCAAATTTTACACAAAAATTATTTACAGATGAATATACTACAAAAAAAACCTTTTGTGGCTGATGTTAAGAATAACTTTTTGGTGGTAAGTCTGTTTCATAACATTGAATCAGACATGTATCATTACATCATAGAGAAGGGGGAAGAGTTAAAAAAAAAACTTAGAATAAAAATAGAAAAGCCCTAAAACCTACAAATCATTTAGGAATAGAGTACTGCAGTAATTCACAAAAACTGAATCAATAAACTCCCATGCTCCAACTAGTGACCTCCTAGACTTTTTTTAAAGTCCTAACTAAAATTCCACCTCCCACAGGAAGTCTCTTAATTCCAGTGCCTTCCCCATATTAATTTTTGTTCAGTCATCTAAGTCACGTCTGACTCTGTGACCCATTTGGGAAAGATACTAGAGTGGTTTGCCATTTCTTCTCCAGCTCATTTTAATATATAATTTATTTATTTTTCAGTTTTCAGCATTCTCTTCCACAAGAATTTGAATTCCAAATTTTCTCCCCATCTCTCCCCACCCCCACTCTAGGACAGCATGCACCCCATCCCCCCCTTCCTCCAGTCTCTCCTCCCTCCTATCACCCCCATTATTCCATCCCCTTTCCCTCTATTTTCCTGTAGGGCAAAGTAGATTTCTATACTGCAGTGGCTTGTACAACTTATTTCCCAGTTGCATGCAAAAAAAATTTTTAACATTCCTTTTTAAAGCTTTGAGTTCCACATTCTCTTTCTTCCTCCCTCCCCACCCACCCTCATTGAGAAAGCAAGCAATTCGATACAGGTCATACAAATATAGCCATCCAAAACACTCCATAACAGTCATGTTGCAAAAGACTAACCACATTTCCCTCTGTCCTCTCCTGCACTCCATTTATTCCATTCTCTCCCCTGACCTGTCCCCCCACAATAGTGTTTGCTTCTGATTATCCCTTTCCTCAATTTGCTGTCCCTTCTATTATCTTCCCTCTCCTATCCCTTTCCCCTGCCTTCCTGCAGGGTAAAATAGATTTCCATACTCCATTGAGTGTGTGTTATTCCCTCCTTAAGTCAAATTCCATTAGAGTAAGGTTCACTTATTCCCTTTCATCTACCCACTCTTCTCCTCCATTGTAAAAAGCTCTTTCTTGCCTCTTTTATGTGAGATGATTTGCTACACTCTACCTCTCTCTTTCCTATTACTCCTAGTACATTCCACTCAATAGTAAATTTTTTTTTTAGGTATTCTTTCTTCATATTCAGCTCATTCTGTGCCCTCTGTCTATGTATATGTACATACACACATCCATATACATATAAATATCTACACATTCATACACATATATAATATACACAGACATACATACCTCCCCCCCCACACGTATATTTCCCTCTAACTATCCCAGTACTGAAAAAAGTCTCATGAATTACCAATAATATCTTTCCATGGAGGAATGTAAATAGTTCAACTTTAGTGAGTTCCTTATGACTTCTCTTTCCTGTTTACCTTTTCATGTTCCTCTTGATTTTTGTAAGTCAAATTTTCTTTTCAGCTCTGGTCTTTTCAACAAGAATGCTTGGAAGTTGCCTATTTCATTGAATGTCATTTTTTCCCCTGAAGGATTGTACTCACTTTTGCTGGGTAGGTGATTCTTGGTTTTAATCCTAGCTCCTTTGACCTCTGGAATATTATATTCTAAGCCCTTTGATCCCTTAATGTAGAGGCTGCTAAATCCTGTGTTATCTTGATTGTATTTCCACAATACTTGAGTTGATTCTTTCTGGCTGCTTGCAATATTTTCTCCTTGACTTGGGAACTCTGGAATTTGATTACAACATTCCTAGTTTTCCCTTTGGAATCTCTTTTAGGAGGAGATAGGTGGATTCTTTCTTTTTTTTACTTAAACTTTTTTTGATTTTTAGTTCCATATTCTCTACTTCCTTTCCTCCTGTCATCCCTCCCTGAGAAGTCAAGCACTTTGATTATACATGTGCAGTCCCTAATTAGTCATGTTGCAAGAGAAAATGCAGACCAAAAAACCAAAAATCGTAAAATTTCTGCTTCAATCTGCATTCAGACTTCCATCAGTTCTTTCTTTGGAGTGAATAGCATTTTTCATCATAAGTCCTTCAGAATTGTCTTGGTTCTTTGTTTTGCTGGGAATAGTTAAGTCATTCACAGTTCATCTTTGTACAATATTGCTGTTATTGTGTAATGTAACATAATTATTACAGTCCAGGGGAACTAGACCCAGGATGAAGAGAGAGAAGAAGACACTGCCTAATTCTT
Source organism: Notamacropus eugenii (assembly GCF_028372415.1). Lineage (NCBI taxonomy): Eukaryota > Metazoa > Chordata > Mammalia > Diprotodontia > Macropodidae > Notamacropus > Notamacropus eugenii. The sequence goes on from NC_092875.1 coordinate 178,956,615, forward strand.
CCCTCAGTGAAGGGGGAGGTTAACAGGGGTTGCACATGGCACATGTTTTTGGACTTTTTTATTCTATTCATCGGGTGCCCCGATTTTTTTTCTTCTTTTTTCTTTCTTTTTTTTGTCTTTTTAAAAAATGTTTACTTATTTATTTTTAGTTTTCAACATACATTTCCACAAAATTTTGAGTTCCAAATTTTCTCCCCATCTCTCCCTTCCCCCTACCCTATAATGCCTTGCATCCTGATTACCCCTTCCCTCAGTATGCCCTCCCTTCTATCACACCCCTCCCTTCCCTTATCCTCTTCTTCTCTCTTTTATTGTAGGGCAAGACAGATTTCTATACCCCATTACCTGTATTTCTTATTTACCAATTGTGTGCAAAAGCAATTCTCAGCATTCATTTCTAATGCTTTGAATTCCAACTTCTCTCCCTTCCTCCCTCCCCACCCATCCCTATCGAGAAGGTAAGCAATTCAATATAGGCTATATATGTGTAGTTTTGCAAAAGACTTCCATAATAGTCATGTTGTGTAAGACTGGCTATATTTCCCTCCATCCTATCCTACCCCCCATTTATTCTATTCTCTCTTTTGACCTTGCCCTTCCCTATAAGTGTTAACTTCTAATTACTCCCTTCTCCCATTTGCCCTCCCTTCTATCATCCCACTCACCCCACTTGTCCCCTTCTCCCCTACTTTCCTGTAGTGTAAGATAGATTTTCATACCAAATTGAGTGAGCATGTTATTCCCTCCTTAAGCCAAATGTGAAGACAGCAAGCTTCACTTTTTCCCTCTCGCTTTTCTTTTCTCCTCTGTTGAAAAAGCTTTTTCTTGCCTCATGTGATAATTTGCCCCATTTCCATTTCTCCATTTCTCCTCCCAATATACTCCTCTCTTACCCCTTAATTTTATTTTTTTAGATAGCATCCCTTCCTATTCAACTCATCCTGTGCTCTCTGTCTATGTGTGTGTGTGTGAATGTGTGTGTGTGTGTGTGTGTGTGTGTGTGTGTGTATAATCCCCCCAACTACCCAAATTCTCAAGAGTTACAAATATTATCTTTCCATGTAGGAATGTAAACAGTTCAACTTTAGAAAGCCTTTATGATTTCTATTTCCTCTTTACCTTTTCATGGTTCTCTTGATTCTTGCATTTGAAAGTCAAATTTTCTATTCAGTTCTGGTTTTTTCATCAAGAATACTTGAAAGTCCTCTATATCATTGAATGATCACTTTTTCCTCTGAAGTATTATACTCACTTTTGCTGGGTAGGTGATTCTTGGTTTTAATCCTAGTTCCTTTGACTTCTAGAATATCATATTCCAAGCCCTTTGATCCCTTAATGTAGAAGCTGCCAGATCTTGTATTATCCTGATTGTATTTCCACAATATTCAAATTATTTTTTTCTAGCTGCTTGCAATATTTTCTCCTTGACCTGGGAACTCTGAAATTTGGCTATAATATTACTAGGAGTGTCTCTTTTTGGTTTTTTTTCAGGAGGTGATCAGTGGATCCTTTCAATATTTATTTTACCTTCTGGTTCTAGAATATCAGGGCAATTTTCCTTGATAATTTCATGAAAGATGATACCTAGGCTCTTTTTTTGATCATGGCTTTCAAGTAGTCCCATAATTTTTAAATTTTCTCTCCTGAATCTATTTTCCAGGTAAGTGGTTTTCCCAATGAGATATTTCACATTGTCTTTTATTTTTTCATTCTTTTGGTTCTCTTTTACAATTTCCTGATTTCTCAGAATGTCATTAGCTTTCATTTGCTCCATTTTAATTTTGAAGAAATTATTTTCTTCAATGAGCTTTTGGATTTCCTTTTCCATTTGACCAATTATATTTTTAAGGCATTCTTCTCCTTATTGGATTTTTGGATCTCTTTTCCCATTTGGGATGTCTATATTTTTCAGGTGTTATTTTCTTCAGTATTTTGGGGTCTCTTTTAGCAAGTTGTTGGCTTGATTTTCATGATTTTCTTGTATCACTCTCATTTCTCTTTCCAAATTTTCCTCTATTTCTCTTACTTGGTTTTCAAAATCCTTTTTGAGCCCCTCTATGGCCTTTGACCAATTCATATTCCTCTTGGAAGCTTTTGATGTAGGAGCTTTGACTCTGCTGTCCTCCTCTGGTTGTATGCCCTTATTTTTCTTCTCACCAAAGTAAGATTCTATAGCTCGAGTTCTTTTACAATGTTTACTCATCTTCCCAGTCAAATACTTTCTAACTCTTTGTCAAGGTGGAACTCTGTTTCCAGCAGGGGTAGGGTGGGGGGTGGGGATGGGTGTACTGTCCCAGGCTTTAGGAATTTTGTATCAGCTGCTCAATTTTCCACTGTCTGTGGGCCCAGAGCTCCATAAGCAGCCTCTGATGCTACTGCCTTGCTGCTGCCCCTGGTTGCTTGCACCATCACCCACACTGTCCTGGTCCTAGGGCCAGACTGTGTGTTCCTCTTTCACCCAGGTCCCACAGAGTTTTACCACTGACCTTTTTGGTGTTTGTGGGTTAAGAAGTATCCAAACTGCCACAGCTGCCAATGATTCAGTCCTCTGAGGCCTGTTCTGGGTTGGTCTGTGCCAGAGCAGCCCATGCTTTTTTGTGCTCTACTCCCTGCCCAGTGTGAAAAACCCTTCTTATTGACTTTCCAGGTTGTCTTGGGCTAGGGATTTGTTTCACTCTTGCCAGGCCTAGAGGCCTGAGGGCTACCTGAGTCTTCTTACCTTACCTCTCACAGGTCTTTGGCTGGCCAAACCGGATAATCGTATGAGAGAAGAGACTTTACGGAGTCGAACAAGGGTTAGGCTTTTATTCAGGGTTCTGGTTACAAGTGCAGGGGAATTCTTCCTTAGGAGGGAGCGAGGAATCTCCCAAGGAGGCAAAGATCTTACAATAAGAGATTGGAAGCAGAAGTATAAGTGGGGAGAGAGGGGGAGGGGAGAGCGAAGAGAGGAAAAACGGAGCCTTCTGTCCTGTCCGCTCCGCGCCCCTCCCGCCTAAGAGCGCTTTCCGGCTTTCCTGATCCCAATTAAGCTCTCCAGTCATGTAGTTTGCATCTGAATACCGTGCCTGTTAGATAACAATAGGTGTGCCCAGATCCGGGACAATCTCGAGGGCGGGGAGAGCTCTCTCCCATCATGTTTCTCTCGGGAAGAGGCGGAAATACACGAGATTGCTTGGTCTCACTCCTCGATTCCCTGGTGTTTATGGGGGGCCTCGTGAGAACTCTAAGATTTAGAAGTTCCCACCTTTACCCGCCCGAGACTGTCCACATGGAATTGAGCTTCCATCCCCAGCACACTCTGTCATTTTGTGGGTTCTTTAAGTTTAGAATTTGTTTACAATCTTTTTTTACAGGTATTTGGAGGGCTTTGGTGGAGACCTCAGGGAAGTCCCAGCTTTTACTCCACCATCTTGGCTCCACCTCCTACACAATTTCTAATGAGAATTTCATCTCTTTTCTCAATTCCCTCCTTGGAGTTAATCCCTAAAAGTGGGTAAATTTTTGACTGATTTCAGAAGTAATCCAACCATGAGTCCAAAGTGTATTAGAAAGAACCCTAGATTGGTGGTCAAAATGCCTGGTATTAAATCACAGTTCTGCCACTTAGTTAATAGTTCTGTGATTTTAGTTAAGTAACTTAACTTTCTCTGGGCCTATTTCCTCATGAAATGGCAGATTTATGCTAGAACTTAGATGAGCACTAAATTGCTTTGAAATGCTAAGATTTCACAAATCTACAAAGATATTTAGGAATAGAATAATTAATGTGGTCAAGTAGCAAAAATAAGAGAGGGGCAAGATTCATAGAATCTTAGAGCTAGAACAGGATAAAAATGATGATAATAATGCTTTAAAGTTTGCACACCTTATCTCTTCTGAGAATCATAGCAATTCCGTGTAATAGGTATTCAGTGTTATTTTTTTCCTTTTTTTCAGATGAAATACTGAGTCTTAGAGGTGTTAGTTAAGTGACTTGTCTATGATCACACAACTAGTATATGTCATAGATAGTATTTCAACTCAGGTCTTCTAAGTCCAATACTTATTCTGGTCACCCCCCCCCTTTTTTTTTTTTATCAAATAAGGAATTTGAGCCTCAGAGAGGGAAATCATCTGTCCAAGGTCATACAAGTTACCAATTGTAGAGCTGAGATTGGAACCCAGATTTGTTGACTCCCAGTTCAATGGACCATCAAGGAACTTATATTATAATAGAGGAGATAAAATGCAAATGACTTTGTACATATCAGCTATATACTGTGTACATGAAAGGTTTTTTGTTTTTGTACCTGGTCTTCATTTTTGAAGAGAACTTACAGTATCATGGGGCAATGTCTTGATTTGTGCATGAATTAGATTTAAATGATAAAATATTGTACAAAGTCATCAGCCTCACTCTGTCTTCCAGTCACTGAAGTACAGTGGCAAGACAAAAGTCAGAATGACTGGTGATAGCCTGGGATGCAGTGGATGACATTGGCTTCTTTGATGTCTGACCAATCTCTAAGAATTCCACAGTACCTGCTTCAACCACCTTCATAGCCTTTGAAATAGACTGTTGTCCTCTGTCAGTTCCAGTGGAGAAATCTTCATGTGCTTGTGATAACCATCAGTACCTTTGCCTAACTCACTGATGGGTTTGAGGCTCATGGGTTATCCTCAATCTATTTCAGTCAGTGTGCCAAAATGGTTTTACTGGGATGTAGCTGCCAGGCATGCTACAGCTTCTTGGAGCCACAGGTGAGAGTTAGCTGACAGATAGACACCAAAGGTAGATGAGCAGCCTTGAAAAGAGTTCAGCAACCCTCATACCAGAGGTGGTAGTCCTCCTTGAACACCCCATACACCCCTCAGTGGGGCATCTAAAGTAATCTTGGAGGGGAGGTACTGTAGTACCTACTTGTTATTCAGTCATTTTTTGAGATGGACCAGGAAAGTCCTCTTATAGAAAGTGGGATTTGAGCAGAGTTGTGAATGAAGCCACAGATGCAAAGATTCAGAGGTGAGGACAAAAGAACATTCCAGGCATCTGGGACAATCAGTGCAAATGTATGGAGTGTAGAGAGAAGAGTGTTAGGTGTGAGAAAATATGGATCTTAGAATGTTTAGTGGGGAATGATAGAGAAAAGACTAGAAAAATAGGAAGAGGCTAGGTTATAAAGGACTTTAAATGCCAAATAACATTTATACAACTATTTTCAAGCACTTAGTATGTGCAAAGCACTACTCTAGTAGACAGAGTTCTGGCCCTGGAATCAGGAGAACCTGAGTTCAAATTCAACCTCAAATTACTACCTGTGTGACCCTGGACGAGTCACTTAACCCAGTTTTCCTCAGTTTCCCCATCTGTAAAATGAGCTGGGTAAAGGAAATGGCAAACCACTCTAGTACCTTTGTCAAGAAAACCCCAAACAGGGTCATGAATAGTTGGACATGACTGAAAAATGGCTGAACAGCAGCTAGGTACCAAAAAGATGATAAAGAAATAATCCTTGCCCACATAAAGTTTCTCATCTAACAGAGGAGAAATAAAAGATATAAAAGAGTAGGATATGGCTGTGATTGCGCAACTCGCTGAGTGGAATCAAGGCATAATAAGGCTTTTGATGAGAAGGACATATAAAATAATGAGAAGCGTCTTGTAGGCCAGTTATTTCAAATGTCTGTCTCTTCTGATTTCTTCACTCTTGAGTAGGAAAAAATGGGAATATAGCAGGGAAAGTAGGAAGAATAGAGGGTTGAGGAAGATAAACACATATGAGTTTGGTTTCTCAAGTCAGATATTAATTAATGCCTCCCTTTATTCCTCTTCCCAATTTGAATAGACACACACTCACAGACATCCAATAAATAAATAAATAATGATGGGTGCTAAGTGTCACCTAATGGACAAATAGAACCCAAAGAAATGTTTATCATTTTGACCTCTGTGACTCCAGTAAGCTCAGTCCTTTACAGTTTTAATATTGTTTCACAGTTTGTGCTGTTAAATCAAAAGGTTATCTATAATACATCCGGTGCTATTAATGCAAAAGATCAGGGGTATTCAAAAGACATTTATCCATTATTAATATAGATAATAAAGGATCATTTATGAGGCTTCAGATGAGATTTTTATCATCAAAAGCTTAAAAAGGGAAATTTATTTTTGCTTCAGGACAAAGATGAGAGGAGTCAGTAATGGGAATTGTGGAGTCAACACAAAACTGTCAGCTTCATTCTTTTCCTTAAGACATCAGACACTTTACAGCAACAGATTAAAAGCAAAATGAAATGCTTTTGCTGTTAAATTTCCACTGATGGGTGGTTCTTGGTTCATTCTGGATTTGTTATTTAGTTGGAGTAGTTTAGTTGTGCATTTTATTTCTAGCTCTTCAGTTTGTGAACTGAGAAGTCTTAGGAAAAGGCATACAAAGTAGATCATTTTGTCACTAAAGGGTTTCAGGATGGGGATGGGATGGGGTCAGGAGGGATGAAGATGAAAAGGAACTGAGAACCACAGCTAGTTCTTTCTATGAATGAAAGCTCTTGGTCTGACTTTTTCTCCAGGGTAAGAAAAAAAGAGGAAGTATTAGCTCTGACAGGAACTCTTTTAAAGGACAGTGTTCAGAAAAAATGAGCTTAAGGACACACACCTTTAAAAAACTATCTGGGTGGCTTTGGGGCTAGAACATTATTTTTGACAGGTATAATTTTGGAGGCACTTTGCCTCTTGCTTGTGCATCATCAATCAATAAACATTTAATAAACACCTACTATGTGCGAGAAATGGTGGTAAGCAGTAGGGGTACAAAAAGAGGCAGAATATAGATCTTGACCTCAAGGAGCTTACAATCTAATGGGAGAAGCAAGGTGCAAACAAAGACATAAAAAACAAAATACCTACAGGATAGAAAGGGGAAAGTTGACAAAAGAAGGCACTAGAATGAAGAAGGGTTGGGGAAGTCTTCTAGCAGTTAGGACTTATGGGAAGTCAGAGAAGTTATTGGTTGAAGTGGAGGAGCAAGAGCATTTCAGTCATGGTGGACAGCTGGAAACTCTGGGAATACCAGTTTCTGGCTTATTTTCCTTGATCAAAGATAGTTTAATTTTTGGCTTTGTATTCCTTTCTGTTGTTCAATCATTCAGTAGTGTCTAGCTGTTCGTGACCCTGTGCTCCATGGCATGCTAATGATGTCCGTGGGATTTATTTGGCACAGATACTGGAGTGTTTTGCCATTTCCTTTTCCAGTGGATTAAGTGGTACAGAGGTTAAATGACTTGCCCAGGACATAACTAATGAGTGTCTGAGGCCAGATTTGAGCTCAGGTCTTTCTGCCTTCCAAGCACAGTGCACTATTCACTGAGCCACCTAGCTGCCTCCTTTCTGTTCTTAGCATCCAATATGGTGTCTTGTGTACTCTAGACACTCATAAATATCTGCTAAGTTGGATTGAGTATTATAAGGTAAGCAACATAAATGAATGAAAGACAGAAGGGAGAAAGTGAAAAAAAAAACCCCTGAATCTTTGATAGATTTTTTTTTTAAATAAAAGGATAGCACAAGGAGGTGACTTTTCTTTTGACCTCTCTCTTTCTGCCCTCTCTTCTATCAGTCCCCTTCACTTCTTCCCCTTTTCCTTTACTACATCTTCTCTCCCTTCTATCCACCCCTCCCTTTTCTTTCCCCTTTCCCTTTATACTTCAGATAGAGTAAGTTAGATTTCTATATCTAACTGATCATGCTATTCCCTCCTTGAGCCAAATTCAATAAAGTAAGGTTCCAACAATGCTCATCTCCCTCCCTTCTTTCCCTCTGTTGCAATAGGTCTTTGCTCCTCTTTATGTGATGTAATTTACCTTTTTCTGCCTCTTCTTTTCCTCTTCTCTCAGTACAATCCCTTTTCACCACTTAAATAGATTTTTAATTATTGCATCAAAGTCAATTTATACTCACACTCTCTATGTATACCCTTCTAAATATGATAATAAAGATACAGTTCTCTAGAGTTACAAGTATCATCTTCCCTTGTAGGGATATAAAGTGTTTGCCCTTATTGAATAACATTTTTTCTTTCCTCTTTACCTTTTTATGCCTCTCTTGAGTCTTTTATTTGAAGATCAAATTTTCTGTTGAGCTTTTATCTCTTCATCAAGAAGGTTTGGAAGTCTGGTATTTCATTGAATATCCTCTGCCTCTCCTAAGTTTTGCTAGGTAGTTGATACTTGGTTGTAATTCAAACTCCTTTGCCTTATGGAATATCATATTCTGATTTTTTAATGTAGAAGCTACAAGGTCCTGTGTAATCCTGACTGTGGTTTCATGATATTTAAACTATTTCTTTCTGGCTGCTTGTTGTATTTTCTCTTTGACCTGATAATTTTCAAATTTGGCTACAATATTCCTTGGCATTTTCAATTTGGGATCTCTTTTGGGAGGTAATAGGTGGATTCTTTTGATGACTATTTTACCCTCTGCTTCTAGGACCTCAGGGCAGTTTTCCTTGATGATTTCTTGAAAGATGCTGTCCAAGCTATTTTTTTCATCGTAGCTTTCAGATAGACCATATTATCTCTCCTGGATCTGTTTTCCAGATCCACTGTTTTTCCAAGGAGGTATTTAATGTTTTCTTCTATTTTTTCATTGTTTTGATTTTGTTTGACTGATTCTTGATGTCTCATAGAATCATTGACTTTCACTTGTCTAGTTCTAATTTTTAATGAATTATGTTCTTCAGTTAGATTTTTGTATCTGCTTTTCCATTTGACCCATTTTACTTTTTAAGGAGTTTTCTTCAGTGAGTTTTTGTACCTCCTTTTCTATTTGGCCAAGTCTACTTTTTAAGGAGTTGTTTCCTTAGTGCACTTTTTTCCATTTGGCCAGTTATATTTCTTAAGGACTTGTTTTTGATAGTCAGTTTTTGTCCTAACTTTTCCAAGCTATCGACTCTCTCTTGCATGCCTCTTATTTCTTTTCCCAATTTTTCTTCTACTTCTCTTATTTGACTTTTAAAATCCTTCTTGAGCTCTTCCAAGAAGGCTTTTTGGGCTTGAGATCAGTTCATATTCCTATTTGAGATTTTGAATGTGGGTATACTGACAAAGTTGTCCTCTTCTTAATTTGTGTTTTGATCTTCCCTGTCCCCATAGTAAGAATTTATGGTCTTTGTCCATTTCTGCTTTTTGCTCATAGTGCTTGCCTTATTTCCTGGCTTTTTCAAGTTAAGCTCTCCTCCTGGAGCAAAAGGACCATTGACCCAAGCTTCTTGTGCTGGAGACCAAGGATGTGGTCAATGACTTTGTGTGCTGGGGCCTCAGGTGTTGGCAGCTGGAGGTTGTAGAGGTTTGACTGGGGTCAGCAACACTGAAGTTCTCAGAACCGGAGTTGGAGAGGGATCAGTCTGGCCTCTGAATGATGCCTGCTCACTGGGGCTGCTTTGAAACACTGGAAAGTTTGACTGTTGGAGGATGCCTGTCTGTCAGTACATGGTAGTTTTCTGATCTAGAGTTCACTGATTCCCTTGCCTGTGCCAAGGCACTTGGGGAGTATTGGTGCTTGCCTGCTCCACAACCCTGGGGCTCAGGATCTCCCCCCAGTTTGCTGAGGTGGGGCTTGCCTCTGACTTTCTAGGACACTTCCTGTCCTGTACTGCTCTCCTTCTATCAGAGTGAGAGAGACCTTTTCTGTTAATCCCCCAAGCTTCTCAGGCTACAAGACTGCTGCACTCTGCTTTTCTGCTGGCTCAGCTATTCCACAGTTTTTCCTGGGATGATATTTTCTGGGGTTTTTAGAGGTCAATAAGGGAAGGTGAGTGAAACTTACTTCTTACTCCACTGTCTTGGCTCCCGGAAGACAGGTGACTTTTCTAAGGTCTGTCCTCCCAAGAGTCCAAGCCAACCACGTCATCTGGGGAGCAGTCTGTAAAGCCTACTGTCTAGTGAAATATATAGATACCCTTTAAAGCAGGAATTCTTAACATTTCTGTATCACGGATCTCTTTGGCAGTATGGTTGAAGTATACAAACATCTTTTCAGAATAATGTTATTAAATGCATAAAATCAAATATATAGAATTAAAAGGAAACTAATTATATTGAAATACAGTTATCAACATACTTAAGAAAAAAGTTTACAGATCCAGGTTAAGATCTCCTGGTTGCCTGGAAATTTATTTGCCCGTGTATGTGGTGTGGAGAGGGTGGTGGTGTTGAAATTATATAATTCTGGATTCCCCACCCCCCCAAATTTTCCTGGCTGTCCTGTCCCAATCACATTTTTGGCTGTTTGATTTATACTTTCTGTCTTGTTTGGGACACATACTAGACAGAATGGTAGGATTGAATTGAGTTACAAGATGAATAGGAGTCCCAATATTGAACTTAAGTAGCTCTGGGATTTCTGAGTGAAATGGGATATTCACTACACATGTAAATTATAAATTTTTATTCTTTCTCATTTTTCCTCCTCTGGAGTCTTGGCATTTCTGGGTATTAAGATCAATTCTGCTTGCTTCTTCCCTCTTTGCCTTATTGCAAAGGACATTATCATAGGAAAACTCAACTTCTTTTTAGCTTCCCTACCACATGACCTTTCCCTACTTGTTTCTGTAGGTCAAAGGTTCTTAACCTTGGGTTATCTTACTTACACAGTACTTAGAACACTGGCCCTAGAGTAAAGGAGATATAATTTCAAATCTAACCTCAAACACCTATGGTGTGACCCTGGGCAAGTTATTTAACCCCTGTCTTCCTCAATTTTCTCATCTATATCGTGGTATTATAATAGCACCTACCTCTCAAGGTTGCTATGAGAATTAAATGAAGTAATATTTGCAAAGTGTATTTCAAAACAAAGCACTATATCAATTCCAACTATTATTGTTACTCTTATTATTAACCTTTCTTTGTATCATGTACCTCCCTTTGGCAGTCTGGTGAATTCTATGGAGCCCTTATCAGAATGATGTTTTTAAGTGCATAACATGAAGCACATAAGATACCAAAGGAAACCAATTATATTGAAATACAATTATCAAAATAAAAACAAATAAACAAGTTCATAGTCCATACATTAGGAAATCCTACAAAAGAGAGATACAATCAAAACTTCTGAAGAAATGCTCACTGCTCTCTAAACTTATAAGTAGATTGGAAAAATCCCATGTTAATTCCCTATACTTGTCTGTGTATTACTGTCTATTACTCTCGATAGTATGTAAACTCCTTAATATGGTTTCATTTTTGTTTTTGTATCCCAAATGCCTTGCACTTGCACTAGGAGCTGCTTAGTATAGGTTTGTTGACCTGAACTGTATGAATGACTGTTGCCTCAGCTGATGATTTTTCTTTTCTGTAATAAAGTCATGTTAAGTTTTTGAGGACAGATGTAGGGGAAGATGGTAGAAATAGGTCAGAAATTTCCAGGCTCTCCAGATGTCCCCCAAAGACAGAAAATTGCCATGAAGTGAACATAGAGCAACAAAAATAAAGGGGTAAAACTATCCTAAGATAACTTGACAGGACCTTAGAAAACACAGAGCCTCCAGGGGCTGAGGTTTGGCAGGAGTGAAGTGTAGATACCTCCAGGCCAACTCCATTGAATCAACAAATAATAGACCCTGAGGGCAGCTCCTCCACTTTTACTCTTGACTCCCTTTTTAAATCCTTGCAACTTTTGATGAGTCCTTTAAGATAAACTTCTTGTTTTATCATTTTCATAATAACTTAGAATATGCTATTTTGTAATTCTTATAATAAGATGCAGATGATAAGCTCCAAAGATTGAAGCTTCCTTCCAACAACTCTACTTGCCTGTTTTCAAATAAAGAAGTCTCATTTGACAACAGAACCCCCATTTCCACTTGTCTCTGTCACTTTCAAAATTTTTTTCTTGACAGTATTTTCTTATTTGGATCCTTCTTCCATTCTCCAGATGTAGTCTTGTTTTTTATTTACCAAGATATTTTTTTAAAAGCCCCTTAAAAGTCACATTAGATGTTTGCTCTTTGCCCCTCCCAGAGAAATTGAAATTTTTCAAGCTTAATAATATTGTTTCTTAGGAGTCTCCATTGTTTTTCCACACTCCAGGATATCTGTAGGTTTTTTTTTTTAGTACATCCTGTACATCCCGTTCTCCAAATTTCTTAATCTTTCCAAATATACATTTCTTGCAATAGAGCTCTATGGTAGTATGATGGTTTTTTTCAAGTATTTCTGTCCAGAAGATTAAAATAAACTGAACAAATACTGGCATCTAATTTTTGGCATAAAATTACAGCCTTAAATTGCTCCAATTAAATATTTTAGTTTTAAAGTCTTAAAAAATCCATATAATAGAAAGTCATTGAGAACATTTTAATGATCACATATGTTGGGTGTTTTAAGTGCCCATTTTATAATTGAAATAATACGAGTAGACTATCTTGGGGATTTGATTCATGCAATTCAGTTCTCATTATGCACTAAACTGTTTATTAATCAGTCTGACTACATGGTCTGTTTTTAGTCAGTTTTATTTTTTTCATTTTTTCATTTTGAGTTCAAACTCTTTGTCACTCAAAATGAAAAGTACATTGGCTTTTTTTAAAAAGACCAAATCAAAAATGAAACTTCAGTTAGATTTAAAAACATTTTTCAGCCGTGGAAAAGGTGGAAAACAGGAAAGGGAAGAGGAATCTCATGAACACAGTATCCTCACAACAACTCTTTGTTTGCATTATTATCTCTATTTTACAGATGGGGAAAATGAGACTCATGGAGGTAAAGCAATTTACTCCTGTTCATAAAGCTAGTGAATGTTAAGGTTGGTGCACAAAACCTATGAACCTATGGCTTCTTTTAACTGCATGCTTTGGTGTGAATGCTCTATCTAAGAACTGTTTAATTTAGAACATTATGAAAATAAACTTTTGAATGGTCTGGAAAATAGAAATAGACTTAATTACTATGAGACCATATCCTTCCATATAGATTGGTCCAGGAGTGGAAACTGTGGCCTTGAGGCCATATGTGACCTTCTAGGTCCTTGTATGGCCTTTTGACTGAGTTCAAATTTTATAGAACAAGTCCTTTTATTAAGGGGTTTTGTTCTGTGAAGTATGAATTCAGTCAAAAGACCATACTTGAGGGCATAGAGAGCCATGTGTGGTCTTGAGGCCGCAGGTTCCCCACTCCTGGGTTAGTCTTTCATGTAGGGAGAGTAAGTGTACCTCTTCTGTGTTGTGATGTGAGAAATGCTTAAAATTAACTAAAGTATTATAATTAACGTATCTTACCCTTCACACATACAAAGATACATATTGTTTATGTCATATGTTAAGATAATACTTTAGTCTGAAGTCCTTGGTTTAATTTGAATGACAAAGCTTATCAAAGTTTCTCTAAATACCAATTTTAAAAGAATATCCTGAACTGAAATATTTTTATATTATTCTTATGAAGGTCTAACTGGTTTCTAAAGGGAGAAGTCTGATCAACTCAGGAAGAAATCCTCCCTGAAATTGATTAGGAAAATAATCAGGCTAAGAGAAAGAATGTCTTTTAATTAATTCATTTAAAAGAAATATCTTTTGAGTTGACATTTTTTTTTTGGCCACTGATCAGGTTGAGGGGTGAGTCCTTAGAAGAAGTGGTTAAAGAAGGCACGCTGATATTTAAAGTCATTATTTTATTTGATGAATCAAAAACTATTTCCTAGACCAGGAGTGGCCAACTATGCCTGAAGGCCAAATCTAACCCACCCATTTATTTGTATAGTCTGTGAGATAAGCATAATTTCTTATATCTTAAAATACAATAAAATAAGACTACTGGGGGAGAACCCAATATGATGAAGTAGAGGAAGCATTTGAGTTCTTCCAACATTCTCCTTGAAACAACTTTAAAATAACACCTCATATCAAATTCTAGAGTGGCAGAGCCAACAAAAGTTTGGAGTGGGACATTTTCCCATCCAAAACAGCTTAGGGGATTGGAAGGAGAGCAGTCATAGCAGGTTTTTGGAGCTCTCAAGCCAGAAACCAGAAGGGATCAAGCAACTGATCTGGAAAAGACCACAGGGCAAAAGACTATTTGGCAACTCTATTACCAATACCCACTTCTAGGTCAAAGTTCTAGGACAAAGAGGAGCATTTGCTGTTCCAGGGAGTGGAGTCCCTGAAGAGCAGCATTGCCTTTAGTCACAAGGGAGCAGGGGTGATGAGGAGTAACATCTCTTGTGTTCATAAGGGAAACAGTGATCATACCTCTCCCTGGATAACACTAACTTGGAAGCACCAAAACTTCCCAATGCCCAGAACTATTTCTAAAAATAGTAATATGAAAAATCCTGAAGACTGGAAGAGTCCCACTCCCTTCACCCCTTTTCCCAGAAATGTAGATCAGCTTTTAATATGTAGTCAAGAAATGGACTGAAAAAATGAACAAACAACAACATCAAAATGAACCCAACCATAAAAAGCTACTATATTGACAGGAAAGATCAAGACACAAATTTAGAAGAAGACAACAATGTCAAAATAGCCACAAACATAGTCTCAAGGAAAATTTGACACAAGCCCTAGAAGAATTCCTGGAAGAGGTAAAAATAATTTAAAAAAAATAAATAAGAGTAGTAGGAGAAAAATTGGGAAAAGAAATGAGAGCAATGCAAGAAAATTATGAAGATAATTAGGATCTTGGTAAAAGAGGCACAAAAATATACTGAAGAAAATAACATCTTAAAAACAGATTTGGTCAAAAAAGAGAAGAGGTACAAAATCTCATTGAAGAAAATAATTTCTTAGAATTGGGAAAGTGGAAACTAATGACTTCATGAGACAGCAAGAAATAATAGAACAAAGCCAATAGAATTTAAAAAGAGAGGAAAATGTGAAAAATCTCTTTGGGAAAACAAAGGACCTGGAAAATATATTAAGAAGAAAGAATTATATGTTTGAAGACCATGTTCAAAGAAAGAGCCTAGACATCATATTTCAAGAATTATCAAACTGAATTATCAAACTGTCCTAATATTCTAGAAACAGAGAGTAAAATAGAAATCAAAAGAATCCACCCAAGTTGTGAACTGATCCAACCATTTTGGAGAGCAACTTGGAACAATGCCCAAAGGACTATAAAAATGTGCATACCCTTTGACCCTACAATAACACTTCCAGGGTTATATTCCAAAGAGATCATATAAATGGGAAAAGAACCCACATGTACAAAAATGTTTACAGCAGCTCTTTTTGTGGTGTCCAAGACCTGGAAATTGAGGGAATGCCCATCAGTTAGGGAATGGCTGAACAAATTGTGGTATATGAATGTAATGGAATACTATTGTGCTATAAGAAATGATGAGCAGGAGGAAATGATAGAAAGATTTACATGAATTGAAGCAAATTGAAGTAAGCAGAACAAGGAGAAAATTGTACATAGTAACAGCATTATTGTATGATGACTTAATGACTTAGCTCATACTCAGCCACATGATTATCTAAGACAATTCCAAAGGATTCATGATAAAAAAAAGAAATGCTACCCACATCCAGAGAAAGAATTGTTGGAATCTGAATGTAGATTGAAGCATACTATCTTCACCTTATTTTTCATTTGGTCTGTTTCTTTTTTTACAACATGACTAACACAGAAACATGTTTGACATAACTACAGATATATAACTTGTATCAAATTGCCATCTTAGGGAGGAGGAGGTAAGGGAGAGAAAGAGAAAATTTGGAACTCAAAATTTATTAAAAATGAATATTATCTTTACATATAGTTAGAAAAATAGAATATTAAAAAAGAAATTCAGTTAAAAAAACAAATAAGAACTTTTATGATTCCAGGAATAAACAAAACACACATCTGTAAGAAGAGTAAAATTTAAAAACACTTACAATCAACACCTAAAATTAAAACCAAACCAAACCACAGATGGTTTATAAGAACATTTGGTATTCTTCAAAGAAATTATTGCAAGAGTCTTAAGAAGATATTATAAAATTAGAGATAATGGCAGAGATATGTCCAAAAAATAATTAAAAGTTTAAAAAAGAGCTACAAAATCTAGTAACAAACTCCTTAAAAAGTAGAATGCACCAAATAAAAGTTAATGACTCAAAAATAATACAACCAGAATTCATAAAACAATGTCAAAAAAGGAAAACATATGATATCTTATATGAAAAACAACCAACCTGGGAGATAGATCAAATATAACTTAAGATATTTAACTTAAAACTTAAGGATAACTTAAGAATGATGGTGATACCTGAAGAAATCATTAAAGAAAATTTCCTAGATATATTTAAACAAGAAGGCAATATCAAAGTAGAAAGAATTCACTTATTTCCTGATAAAAACCACAAGTTGAAAATTCTGTCATTGCCTAAATGGATAAAATAAAATAAAATAAGATAAAATAAAAAATAGTGCCAGCAGCCAGAAAAAAGAATCTAAATATTGAATAATTACAATCAGGATTGCACAAAATATGAGAAATTATCATTATAATTTAACTACAATAATTATAATTATAAATAATTATAACATAATGAATTCCAAAAAGCAAAATGTAAATATCTAAAATCAAGAGTAATTTACTCAGAAAAATTGAGTGTAATGCCACAAGGAAAAAAATGAACCTATACAAATAGAAAGATTTCCTAATGTTCCTGATGAAGAAACTGTACTCAAAAAGAAATTTTAAACACAAATATGAGATTCAAGAGAAAAGGAAAAAGGAAAAAGCAAATGAGCAACTAAACTTTATAAGAATGAGCTTTTTGTAGGTAACCAATGGATTCTTTCTATTTTCACTTCAACTTTTGGTTCTAAGAATTCAGGGTAATTTTCACTTGGGTTATCATATCTAGAAACATGTTTAGAATGCCATTTCTAGAAACATGGTATTCATGTTTTTTTTCTTATCATAGTCTAGATAGTCTAAATAAGTCCTAGATTACGAATGATTTTTCTGAGAAAAGATTTAGGTGCTAAAATGTAGGGAGTATTAGTAATAGCTTATGTGAATTACCTTTATTTACATATAATCATTAACATATTTTATATTATATTAATATATGCTAATATTATTACTTATTGTTTACAATATTCAGTGTTGAACAATATATATATGTATGTAGCATGCACATATACATATATTTGTATAATACATAGATATTGCTTTAAGCTTCGCATATATTATTAATTCTCACAATTTTGGGAAGTAGGTGCTATTGTTAGCCTCATTTTTTCAGCAGAGGAAAATGAGTCTAAGCAAAGTTAAATGATTTGACTAGGGTCATATAGCTAGTGTTTGAGGAAAGTTTTAAAATTGAATCTTCCCAAGTCCAAGTTCATTACTCTATTCACTACTACACAGAACTGCCTCTAGGATGATGAATAAGATCACAAAAAAGTAAAATTAATTATATTTTAATAGTTTTTCTGAATCAATTTTCTGACTATATAGTCAGTATATTAGGGCAAAGATAAAAATGAATACTAAACTAAAAGAAAGCGTAAAAATAAGAGAAAGACATGGCATCAAATTAAAACAATTCAAACCTGACCTATTTGTAAAAGTTATTGATTTTGTAAAATTGGATATGGATGGAAGAAAATGCAACTATGCCAATTTGCTAATTCCAATAATTTCATACTGAATTTTAACTGATGCAAATAATTTGCTATAACTAGAGACCACAAAAGCCTAACAATCTGGCATCTTAGTCAGCAAACACTTGATTTCCTTGCCAAATATAAAGAAATGGCAGTAAAGAATAAAATGAATTTAGAAAATACATTTTTTAAAATTTATTTGCCTATTCAGAGCAAATGATAGTGGAAGATTACTAACAGCATTGGATCATAAAGAGAGAAAAGTAATGGAGAGTAGAAACTAATTCAAATGAAGCATGAAGAGAAATCTAGCTAAAAAAATATTACTGAAAATATTTCAGGATGAAACTGGAGGGAGGACAACAGGTAGACAAAAAATGGAAAAATTGGTGGATTTTTATAGCAAACTCTTTTACCCATCAAGGTCAGTGGGACCACCACATTTGAACTTTAACAGTTCAGTATTAAATGTGTTTATAGGGGAGGTAAGAAAAAAAGCACTGAAAAGAACAATTACGGGAAAAGCAGCTCTCCTAGACTAAGTGTACACAGAAGAAATCTGTGCTGAAGATTACACAGTTTAGAGGGTATGATTAGATTGATTTTCAAGGTATTAAGAAGGAGGGGAAAATACAAAAAAATATGGAGAAAAGTCTTGCACCATTTTAGTAACAAAAATTGCAACTGAAAAAAAATCAACACCTTGACATATGCTTACTTTTCCATCTATGTAAAGCATCTTTATGAAATTGTTCTACATGTTTTGAGGAGATCCTTGATCAGGTATTACTAGAGAACTGGTAGACTTTCATAAATGTTGTTCCACAGGAAAACACACCTTTGCCATAAAAAATCTAACTGAAAAATGTAGAAAACAATAGATTCCATTGTTTTTGTGGTTTATTGACTATAAAAATCCATTTCATTCCATAGAGCAAATACTGCCTTAAAGGCTTTCATCCAATAAGGTATATCTCATAAATACATCAGAACAATATAAGATTCTCTGAAAGATAAAGCAACAGAAATAATCATGTTTTATGACATGTAATCACTCATTTCAGATGAGATAAAAAAGAGAAAGATTATAGACAAATATCTTGTAATCATGATTGGGATTCAGAAAGAAAGATTCTTTATAGATAGTGAAGTACTTAAAAGAGGTGTTTTTCTGTGAGTGTGATGTTGTGTTGGTTCCATCAAACTCTAGGATGGTACAGAACTTCCTGAATGATATGCTTAACTATACAAAAGAGTTTAGTCTAACTTTCCACACAGGAAAAAAAACAACACTGCATGCCCATTGTTTAGATTATGACACACAGTTATGTACACAACCTATACAACTTGTCCAGAGCATTTATCTCTTGGATAGCCACTGAAAACAGTGAGTTAGGACCAGAAGTAAACAAAAGAATGGTGATTTTGATAACCTTTGTTTGGGAAATAGCAATAGCAAAGTTCTTCCTAAAACAAAGTTTAGTCTTTTAAATATCAACATTTTATCATTATTGTATGAGTAGGAGTCATGGAACACTATATTGTCTAAAGAACGTAACATGAGGATCAACCCAAAGGGCAAGGTAGAGGTACATGGCATTGTTGTTTATCTTTCTCAAAGAAGACCGATGACATCATGATAATGATGTCTTGACTTGTATGTGAATTGAATTTAAGCGAGGCAGAGTTGCACAAAATTGTCAGCCTCTCTTTCTCTTCCAGAGTCTTTGAAATCCAGTGGCAAGACAAAAGTCAAGATGACTGGCAATAACCCAGCATGCAGTGGGTGACCTTGATCGTTCTAAATTAAGGTCTTTCCCAGATCTGTTTGTCTGAAGCAATTCCCATTCAATGACTAAAGTCTAGGTAAGCATTAAGACAAAAGATGGTCTAATTTACCATAAAAAATATCAGTCTGAGAGGAGAAGACTCTTAAATTTTCTGGCCAGAACAGAAAACAATTGCTATTTACACTCATTCTAAGCCATCAAAACAAAATGAACCATAGAGGCTTGGGGTGTGGGCTATTTTTGGCCATTCAATGAAAGCTATAATGATTTCAGTTTAAAGGCTAGTCAAGTAGCACTATTTGAAATACAATGGGCTTTTTAAAAGAACTAAAGGTTATTTTCTTTCTCTTTTCTCTTTTTAATTGAATTATTTTATTTGTTTTCAGTGTTCGACAGTCATGTCCATATATCTTAGATTTTTTTCTACTCATTCCCCCTCATTCCTCCCTTCCTCTCCACTCCCTCCCAGAGATGGCTTACAATCTTATGTAGATTCTACACATACATTCCTACTAAATGAATAAGATTAAATTAAATAGAATTAAAATGAATGGAAGAAACCATAAAACAAACCAAAACCGAATATAAGAGAAAATGGTCTGTTTCTATCTGGGATCCAGTTCCATAGTTCTTTCTCTGGATGTGGAAGGCGTTTTGCGTCGAGTCCATTGGAAATTTTTTAAGTCCATGCATTTCAATGAAGTACTAAGTCTACCAGAAAAATTTCTCTCACACTGTGGTTGTTGCTGTGTACAAAGTTTTCTTAGTTCTGCTCCTTTCACTCAGTATCAGTTCATATAAGTCTTTCCAGGCTTCTCTGAAGTCTTCCTGTTCATTGTTTCTCATAGCACAATAGTATTCCATTACATTCATATGCTACAACTTGTTCAGTCATTCTTCAATTGATGGGCATCCCCTTGATTTCCAGTTTTTGGCCAACACAAAGAGAGCTGCTGTAAATATTTTTGTACATGTGGGACCCTTTCCCATGTCTATGATCTCTTTGGGATAGAGTCCCAGAAAAAATATTGCTGGGTCAAAGGGTATGCACATTTTTGTAGCCCTTCGGGCATAGTTGCAAATTGCTCTCCAGAATGGTTGGATCAGTTCACAGCTCTGCCAACAATGAATTAGTGTTCCAACTCTTCCACGTCTTCTCCAACATTCATCATCTTCCTGTTTTGTCATGTTAGCCAATCTTATAGGTGTGATGTGGTACCTCAGAATTGTTTTGATTTGATTTCTCTAATCAGTAGTGATTTAGAGCATTTTTTCATATGATTACAGTTTTAATTTCTTCCTCTGAAAATTCCCTGTTCATATCCTTTGACCATTTATCAATTGGGGAATGACTTGTATTCTTGTACATTTGACTCAGTTCTCTATAGTTTAGAAATGAGGCCTTTATCACAGATACTAGTTGCAAAAATTCTTTCCCAGTTTTCTGCTTTGCTGCTAATTTTGGTTACATTGGATGTGTTTGTGCAAAAACTTTTTAATTTAATGTAATCAAAATTATCCATTTTGCACTTTATAATGTTCTCTGTCTCTTGGGTCATAAATTTCTCAATTCTTCATAATTCTGAGAAATACACTATTTCTTGCTCCCCTAATTTGTTTATACTATCAATCTTTATACCTAAATCATATATATGTTTGGACTTTATTCTTGTGTATAGTATCAGGCATTGGTCCATGCCCAATTTCTGTCATACTGTTATCCAGTTTTCCCAGCAATTTTTGTCAAACAGTGAGTTCTTATCCCAAAAGCTGGGGTCCTTGGGTTTATCAAACAGTAGACTGCTATATTCATTAACTACTGTGTCTTGAGTACCTAATTCTACTGGTCTACCCTTTTGTTTCTTAGCCAGTACCAAGTGGTTTTGATGATTGCTCCTTTATAACACAATTTGAGATCCAGTAGGGCTAGGCTGCCTTCCCTAGCATTTTTTTCATTAGTTTCCTTGATATTCTGGACCTTTTTTTCTTCCAGATCAATTTTGATATTATTTTTTCAAGCTATAAAAAATAATTATCTGGTCATTTGATTGGTATGGTACTGAATAAGTAAATTAATTTAGGCAGAATTGTCATTTTTGTTATATTAGCTTGGCCTACCGATGTTTTGACAGGTAGGCTCCCAGATATTTTATAGTGTCTATCATAGCTTTAAATGGAATTTCTCTTTGTATCTCTTGCTGTTGGGCTTTGTTAGTAATATGTAGAAATGTAGATGATTTATGTGAGTTTATTTTGTAACCTGCAACTTTGCCAAGTTGTTTATTATTTCAAGTAGTTTTTACTTGATTCTCTGGGATTCTCTAAGAATATCATCATATCATCTGCAAAGCGTGATAACTTAGTTTCTTCTTTGCCTATTCTAATTCCTTCAATTTCTTTTTCTTCTCTTATTGCTACAGCTAGCATTTCTAATACCATGTTGAATAACAGTGATGGTAATGGACATCCTTGTTTCACCCCTGATCTTTTCGGAAATGCATCTAGCTTATCTCTATTGCATATAATGCTTGCTGAAGGTTTTAAGTAGATACTGCTTATTATTTTATGTAAAGTTCCCTTTATTCCTATGCTTTCCAGTGTTTTCAATAGAAATGGCTGTTGTATTTTGTCAAAAGCTTTTTTCTGCATCTATTGAGATAATCATGTGGTTTCTTTTAGTTTTGTTGCTGATACGATCAATAATGCTAATAGTTTCTTTTAATATTGAACCAGCCCTGCATTCCTGGTATAAATCCTACTTGATCATAAAGTATTTTTCTTCTGATAAATTGCTGTATTCTTTTTGCTAATATCTATTTAAAATTATTGCATCTGTATTCATTATAGAAATTGGTCTACAATTTTCTTTCTGTGTTTTGTCTCTTCCTGGTTTAGGTATCAGAACCGTATTTGTATCATAAAAAGAACTTGGTAGGACTCCTTCTTTGTCAGTTTTCCTAAATAATCTATATAGTATTGGAATTAACTGTCTTTTAAATGTTTGATAGAATTCACTTGTAAATGCATCGGGCCCTGGAGATTGTTTCCTAGGGAGTTCATTGATAGCTTGTTCAATTTCCTTTTCTGAGACGGGGTTATTTAAGTACTCAACCTCCTCTTCTGTTAATCTGGGCAATTATATCTTTTAAAATAATCATCCATCTCATTTAGATTGTCAAATTTATGGGTGTATAGTTGGGCAAAGCAATTTCTAATTACTGTTTTAATTTCCTCATCATTGGAGGTTAGTTCAACCTTTTCAGTTGTGACATTAGTAATTTGGTTTTCTTCTTTCTTTTATTAATCAAATTGATCAAAGGTTTATCAATTTTATTGGTTTTTACATAAAACCAACTCTCAATTTTATTTATTAGTTCAATAGCTTTCTTAATTTCAATTTTATTCATCTCTCCTGTGGTTTTCAGTATTTTTAATTTGGTATTTACTTGGGGATTTTCAATTTGTTCTTTTTCTAGTTTTTTTAGCTGCATGTGCAATTCATTGATTTCCTCTTTCTCTATTTTATTCATGTAAGCATTCAAAAATATAAAACTTCCCCTAAAAACTGCTTTTGCACTATCCCGTAAAATTTGGTAGGTTATTTCATTATTGTCATTCTCTTGAATGAAGTTGTTGATTGTTTCTATAATTTGTTGTTTAACCCACTCATTCTTTAGGATTAGATTGTTTAGTTTCCAATTAGTTTTTGGTTTATATTTCCATGGCCTTTGACCACATATAATTTTTATTGTATTATGATCTGAGAAGAATGCATTGACCATCTCTGCCTTTCTGCACTGGATTGTAGGGTTTTTATGGCTTAGTACATGGTCAATTTTTGTATATGTGCCATGTACTACTGAGAAAAAGGTATATTCTTTTCTATCCCCATTCAATTTTCTCCAGAGATCCATCATATCTACCTTATCCAGAGTTTTATTCACCTCCTTAACTTCTTTCTTGTTTATTTTGAAGTTAGATTTGTCAAGTTCAGAGAGGGAGAGGTTGAGGTCCCCCACTAGTAGAGTTGGGCTGTCTATTTCTTCCTGTAACTCCCTTAACTTCTCCTCTAAGAATTTAGATGCTATACCACTTGGAGCATATATATTTAGTAATGAAATTGATTTGTTGTCTATGGTGACTTTTAGCAGGATATGGTTTTCTTCCTTATCTCTTTTGATTAGATCTATTTCTGCTTTTGCTTTGTCTGAGATTAGGATTGCTACAACTGCTTTTTTGTATCAGTTGAAGCACAATATATTCTACTCCAACCTTTTTCTTATACCTTATGTGTATGCCCCTGTTTAAAATGTATTTCTTGTAAACAACATATTGTTGCATTATGATTTTTATCCATTCTGCTATCCATCTTTGTTTTACAGGAGATTTCATCCCATTCATGTTCAGTTATGGTTACTATCTGTGTCTTTCTCTCCATCCCCTTTCCCCTTGTTTATGGTTTCAGTTCTCCCTTTTCCCTTCCCCTCTACAATAGAGTTTTAATTTTTGACCACTGCCTCCCTCAATCTTCCGTCCCTTCTTTCAGCTCCCCTCCCTTTTAATTTCCTTTTTCCTTACTACTTCTCTCCCTTTTAGCCTCCCCTTCTTTTTCTTTCCCACTTCCTCTCCTACTGCCTGTAGAGCTAGTTGTATTTCTATACTTAACTGAGTTTTTTGTACCCTCTTTGAATCCAATCATATGAAAGTACTTCTCAAATAATGCTCATCTCCCTCTCCTCTTTCCCTCTACTGTAATGCATTTTTATGCATCTTCCTGTGATGTAATTTATTTATTTCTGCCTCCTCCTTTTCTTTTCTTTCTTTTTATTCATTCATTCATTCATTCATTTATTTATTATTTATTTGTTTTAAAAATTAATTTATTTAACTTTTCAGCATTCATTTCCACAAAATTTTGGGTTCCAAATTTTCTCCCCATTTCTCCCCTCCCCCCACCCCAAAACGCTGAGCATTCTAATTGCCCCTCTCACCAATCTGCCCTTTCTTCTAACATCCCTCCCTTCCCTTATCCCCAGCTTCTTTTTTGTCCTGTAGGGCAAGATAACTTTCTATACCCCATTATCTGTATTTCTATTTCCTAGTTGCAAGAACAATACTCAAGAATTGTTCCTAAAACTTTGAGTTCCAACTTCTCCCCACCCTTCCCTCCCCACCCATTCCCTTTGGGAAGGCAGGCAATTCAATATAGGCCATATCTGTGTAGTTTTGCAAATGACTTCCATAATAGTCATGTTGTGTAAGACTAACTATAATTCCCTCCATCCTATCCTGCCCTCTATTGCTTCTGTTCTCTCTTTTGATCCTGTCCCTCCCCAAGAGTGTTGACTTCAAATTGTTCCCTTCTCCCACTGCCCTCCCTTCCATCATCTCCGCCACCCTGCTTATCCCCTTCTCCCCCACTGTCCTGTATTGTAAGATAGGTTTTCATATCAAAATGAGTATGCATTTTATTCCTTCCTTTAGTTGAATGTGATGAGAGTAAGCTTCATGTTTTTTTCTCTCACCTCCCCTCTTTTTCCCTCCACTGAAGAGTCTTTTATTTGCCTCTTTTATGAGAAATAACCTGCCCCATTCCATTTCTCCCTTTCTCCTCCCAATATATTTCTCTCACCACTTAATTTCATTTTTTAAGATATGATCCCATCCTATTCAATTCACCCTGTGCTCTCTGTCTCTCTGTCTCTCTGTGTAATCCCACCAACCACCCAGATACTGAAAAAAGTTTCAAGAGTTACAAATATTGTCTTTCCATGTAGGAATGTAAACAGTTCAACTTTAGTAAGTCCCTTATAATTTCTCTTTGCTGTTTACCCTTTCATGCTTCTCTTGATTCTTGTGTTTCCAGGTCAAATTTTCTTTTCAGGTCTGGTCTTTTCATCAAGAATGCTTGAAAGTCCTCAATTTCATCGAAAGACCATTTTTCCCCCTGAAGTATTATAGTCAGTTTTGTTGGGTAGGTGATTCTTGGTTTTAGTCCTAGTTCCTTTGACTTCTGGAATATGATATTCCACACCCTTTGATCCCTTAATGTAGAAGCTGCTAGATCTTGTGTTATCCTGATTGTATTTCCACAATACTTCAATTATTTCTTTGTAGCTGCTTGCAAAATTTTCTCCTTGACCAGGGAACTCTGGAATTTGGCCACAATGTTCCTAGGAGTTTCTCTTTTTGGATCTCTTTCAGGAGGGGATCAGTGGATTCTTTCAATATTTATTTTGCCCTCTGGTTCTAGAATCTCAGGGCAGTTTTCCTTGATAATTTCATGAAAGATGATGTCTAGGCTCTTTTTTTGGTTGTGACTTTCAGGTAGTCCCATAATTTTTAAATTGTCTCTCCTGGATCTGTTTTCCAGGTCAGTTGTTTTTCCAATGAGATATTTCACATTATCTTCCATTTTTTCATTCTTGTGGTTTTGTTTTGTGATTTCTTGGTTTCTCATAAAGCCATTAGCCTCCATCTGTTCCATTCTAATTTTGAAAGAACTATTTTCTTCAGTGAGCTTTTGAACCTCCTTTTCCATTTGGCTAATTCTGCTCTTTAAAGCATTTTTCTCCTCATTGGCTTTTTGAACCTCTTTTGCCAATTGAGTTAGCCTATTTTTCAAGTTGTTATTTTCTTCAGCATTTTTTTGGGTCTCCTTTAGCAAGGTGTTGACCTGCTTTTCATGCTTTTCTTGCATCTCTCTCATTTCTCTTCCCAGTTTTTCCTCCACCTCTCTAACTTGATTTTCAAAATCCTTTTTGAGCTCTTCCATGGCCTGAGGCCATTGAATATTTATTTTGAATGTTTGGGATACAGAAGCCTTGACTTTTATGTCTTTCCCTGATGGTAAGCATTGTTCTTCCTCATCAGAAAGGAAGGGAGGAGATATCTGTTCCCCAAGAAAGTAACCTTCTATAGTCTTATTTTTTTCCCCCTTTTTTGGGCATTTTCCTAACCAGTTACTTGACTTTTGGGTCTTTTGTCAAGAGTAGGGTATATTCTGGGGACCTGTAAGATATCAGTTCCTCCAAGGTAGCACAATCCAGCGTGTACTGGTCTGGGCGCAGGTAACAGAATTTCCTCTCCACAGGCACCTGACCTCCAGCTCTGCCAAGCTAGCACTGGGGGGGTGGGGGGGTGGGATTCAGTCAAGCTGTGGGGGCAGGGCCACTATTCAGTGCGAGACAAAGACCAGGTCCCTCAGTGCCCGCAGGGGTTTTTACGATCCAGCAATGGTCTCAGGCTGCTGTAGGGGCTGCTGTGAGAACACCTGCCACCTGCCTAATGTGGCCTTTGTGGGCTGCTGCCTGAAGCCAGAGCTATGGGAAGGTCCTTCTCCCTTCCTGGCCAGCTGGAAAAAAACCCTGTCACTGACCTTTGGCACCTGTGGGTTGAGGGATCTGCTGACCTGCTGCTGCTGCAACTGGGGATTCTGAGACTGGAGATTCCACCCCTGAGGGCTGTTCACGATCTGCACTGGGCAGCCAAGGCTGGGCTGGGCTCTGTGCTCCACTCCACATTGGGTGCAACCAACCTTCCCTGTGGGCCTTTCAGGTCACCCTAGGCTGGAAATCTCCTCCACTCTGTTGTTCTCCACTTCTGCTGCTCCAAAATTTGTTGAGAGTCCCTTTCTATAGGTATTTTATGGGCTGTGTGGGGAGACCTGTATATGTGTCTTTCTACTCCACATCTTGGCTCCATCCTGCCTCCTCATTTTCACATCTCCCATTACAATCCCTTCACACCCTTAAATCACATTTGTTATCATCACATCATTTAATTTATACCCACTGCCTGTATCTATGTATATCCCTTTTATATTTCATAATAAATACACAATTCTCAAGATTAACAAGTATCATCTTCCCTTATGAGGATGTAAGCAGTTTGCCCATATTGAGTAACAAGTTTGTTTTTCTTTTGCCTCCTGTTTTCCTTTTTATGCCTCTCTTGAGACCTGCATTTAAGATCAAATTTTCTATTGAGTTCTGGCCTTTTCATTAGGAAGGTCTGGAAATCCCTTATTTCATTGAATGTCCATCTCCTTGCCTGAAATATTATGCTCAACTTTGCTAGGTAATTAATCCTTTGTTGTAGTCCCAGCTCCTTTGCCTTACAGAATATTGTATTCCAATTCCTTTAATCTTTTAATGTAGAAGGTGCAAGGTCCTGTGTGATCCTGACTGTAGCTC
Organism: Notamacropus eugenii; assembly: GCF_028372415.1. Taxonomy (NCBI): domain Eukaryota; kingdom Metazoa; phylum Chordata; class Mammalia; order Diprotodontia; family Macropodidae; genus Notamacropus; species Notamacropus eugenii. The sequence goes on from NC_092875.1 coordinate 178,984,183, forward strand.
CTTGATATTTGAACTGTTTCTTTCTGACTGCCTGCATATTTTCTCCTTCACTTGAAGTTCTGAAATTTGGCAATGATATTCCTTGGTGTTTTTAGTTTGGGATCTCTTTCAGGAGGTGAATGGTGGATTCTTTAGATGACTCTTTTCCCCTTTGCATCTAGGACTTCTGGCCAATTTTCCTTGATGATTTCTTGGATGATATTGTCCAGGTTCTTTTTTTCATCATGGCTTTCTGGTAGACCAATAATTTGTAGATTTTCTCTCCTGGATTTATTTTCCAAGTCAGTTGTTTTTCCAGTGAGATATTTTGCATTTTCTTCTATCTTTTCATTTTTTAGATTCTGTTTGACTGATTCTTGATGTCTCATAGATTCATTAGCTTCTGCTTGCCCAGTTCTATTTTTATCAGATTGTTTTCTTCTGTTAACTTTTGCACCTTCTTTTCCATCTGTCTAATTATTCCTTTTAAGGAGCTATTTTCTCCAGTTAGGTTTTGTATTTCCTTTTCCATTTGTCCTTTTAAATCCTTCTGTGATTTCTTTTTTTCATATTTTTAAAGTCATTGGTCAGTTTTTCTTCTATTTCTCTAATTTGACTTTCAACATCCTTCCTGAGCTCTTCCAAGAAGGCTCTTTGTACTTCAGACTAGTTCATATCGCCTTCTGAAATTTCAGATGGTCTCATTGCTGACTTCTTTGGTATTTGTATTTTGGTCTTTGTCCCCATAGAAAGATTCTATCATCTTTTCTTTTCTGCTTTGATTCTTTGTCATGATGATAACCTGTTTCCTGATTTTTAAAGTAGATATCTGCATCTGGGGCACAGGGGCCTCTGTCCCACAGTTCTTGTGCCTAAAACTTGAGGCTTTGTGTGTTGTGACCTCTGGTTCTTTCAGGTAGAAGCTAAAATGCTGCAGCTTACCTGGTGCTGAGCTGTCTGATGTTGGAAAGCAGAGGCCAGGTGAGGTCTTTTTGAGTTTCCCCTCAGTTACTCTGGAGCTATCTGAGTTAAGTGTTGGGGAGAGCTGGTCTGGACACAGGAGGTCTCCTCTGCTGAGCTAGAGTGTAGGCAAGCTCAGTGGTTGGTGGTGCCATCTATGCTAGTGTCTTCTGGATTCCTATGGTGCACTGAGACACACCTGGGTTCCTGGTGTTGGCAGTTGCTGCTTCACCCTCCTAGGGATCAGGATCTCCCATTTTGCTGAAGTGGAGCTGTCTGGAACAGCTCTGATCCTGCACTGGTCCCCTTCAGCCATAGAAAGAGATACTCTCCTTAGCAATCTTCCTATCCTCATGGGCTATGAGTCTGTTTACCCCTTCCGCTGCTCCCACTGTTCCAGGGTTTTTCCTGGGGAAATATTCTCTGGGCTTGTCAAGGTCAATAGGGGGAGGGAGATAGCAATTATTGATCACTCCATCATCTTCAGTAAAGGTTATTTTCAAATAAATGTATGAATAAAAATAAGTAGATTGACTAGGTATATGATGAAAGTTAGAGTAAACTAATAGAGAGCCTGTATATTCTACTGGCTTCTTCTTCAATGGAAAAAAAAGTGAGCCATACCCCAGCATTTTGGGTATCTCCCTTGGTGAACTTACATGAAAGAATGATAAATAATTGTCAGCGGTAGGAAGGCATGAATGGGCTATAGTTCATATAATTGAATGGAATGACTATATCAATGTGATCGCATATCCCTTTGAATATAGTTATTTATTTCTATAAATGTGTCCCCAGCAAAATGTAAACAATGGATTGGTTTTTTAAGTTTTTCATTGTATTCTTTAGTGCTTAACACGGGGCATTGCATATATTACACATTTAATGAATGCTTCTACGACTGCCTCAAAATGGATTAAACACCATCAGGTTGAGTAGCTATCACTCCCTGGTATCAGAGTCCTCTAATTAAGGGTGCCTTTCCTGCTTCTTGTTTCTATCATCTTCTAGACCATATCTCTCCATTTTGTCCATGAGACATATTATCAAAGTTTTGCTGAAATCTATGTCTAAAGTATTCCCCTGATCTAGGGGGATCTAGTTCAGTTAACTTGCCAAAAAAGAAAATGAGGTTAATGTGACATGACCTATTCTTGATGAAGATGTACACTTTCTTAGTTATCATTGCTTCCTCTTTCTAAGTGTTACATTCTAGAATTTTTCAAGGAACCAAAATCAAGCATATTGATCTATAAGTTGCTAACCATTTCCTCTTCCCTACCTTCCACTCACCCCAAATTAAAAAATGGAAATATTTGCCCTTTTCTGATATTACATCTGTTTTCTGTTCACTAAGATGTTTCAAAGATAACCAGCAGTGGCTCATCCATCACATCTGCTCAATCTTTTAGTACCCTAGTACAGAGATTGCAAACATGCTGCTTTCAGGCCTGAACTAGATTAAAATATAATTGGGAGATATTTAATAAAATAAATAAAAATACAATAAAGCATCAATAATATTACATTTTAAAATTAAGTCAACATGTGGCCTCAGGAAATCTTATATATGGATTAGCAACCTCCTTTTTATTTGAGTTTGCCACCACTGTCCTATGATATAGGTACTCTAGGCCTGGTGACTTGATTTTAGTGAGGACTGTCAGATGCTGTTTGATCATCTCACTTATCTTGGGTTTCTACTCCATGGCAATAATTTTTTTTTGTTCAGTTTTTCCCAGTCTACTGTATCATACTACTTGGAAGAGAAAATAGGAAGAAAATAAAATTTGAGTAGAATATCCTTCTGTCACTGGTTCTTATCTACCCTGAGCATCAGTTCTATTTTTTTTTGGATCATCTTGTTATTGCTGATGCAATACTAAAAAAACCAAACCAAACAAAACAAAAACATTGGGGCAGCTAAGTGGCACAGTGAATAGAGCACCAGGCCTGGAGTCAGGAAGACTCATCTTCCTGAGTACAAATCTGGCCTTGGACACTTACTAGATATGCAATTCTGGTCAAGTTATTTAACCCTGCTTGCCTCAGTTCCTCATCTGTAAATTTAGCTTGAAAAGGAAATGGAAAATCACTCTAATATCTTTGCCAGGAAAAACCCAATGGAGCTTACAAAGAGTGGAACATGACCAAAATGACTAAATAGCAACGGCAATGTGAACAAATTTTTTCTTGTCTAAACTTAATGAACAGTATTGTCATAAGATTGGGTCTGGTGGTATTGAGTCCACCATGGCAATCTCTTCTTAAGGGAGGCTGTTGATTATAGAATCTATTCAAAGAAAAATACTGACAATAATATTTTTTTAAGGTTGGTGCATCTGTGCATCCAAGAATGATATCTTTCCAAGAGTTACCTTGTTTCTCTCCCTATACTTATGTGCCCCCAAAATACCCCTTCACCCTGAACCCTGACATGTAAAGTAACCAACTCCAGATGGTCACCAATATCAGGGTGTAATTATCCCACTCCCAGAAGGACACTTTGGAGCCCACCTTTCCACTTGAATGGACCCATGTCTCTATGTTCCCCAATGCAGTACCAGTCTTATATGAGTTATAGTCTATGTCTTTGAGTTGTATATTGGGTAGCACCATAGACATAATGGGTCCTAAAGATTGTTTTTTTTTTAAACTTAGTTGAATTGAACTGAATGGTAAGACATCCTCAATAATGTGTTCAGGGTCTTGTTGGTGAGAACTATTACAGCTACCAAAAATATTAAGTCACTGTCCAAGGTCACACAGTATCAGTGGCAAGATTTGAACTGAAGTTTTCTGACTCCATAGCCAGGTACAAAACAGTATGGTTATCAACATTAATTTTTTTAATAAAATTTCATGGATTGTGGGTTAAAAATCCTGTATTGAGTCTTTTTTAAAATGTAACTGATGAGGAAATAAAAGGTCTGGGAAGATAGAGTGACTTTTCCAAAGTGTATGGTTATAATTTATAAGACTGAGGCTAGAGTTCAGATCTTTATTCTAAGTCGAAGGCTCAGTTCACTGTATTTTATGGTTTCCCTGACATGACAACATGCTGGTTTGTGAGTTGAAGGAAGATTCTGGAACAGAAGAAAAATGGATAGATATGTGAAGCTTTTAGAGTTTCTGAATAGCAGATCTCCTTTAAAAAATCTCATTTATGAAATTTTTACCTTGATGGTAAGAAATTTGTTACATTTGTAATGGGAAATTTTAAAAATTTCCTTTTATTCCTCCTGCAACTTTTGGTTAACTGAAAGCCTATCTTCTCTTAATATTAACCTTACCTGACCAAAATCTGACTGATAGAATAAGGGAAAACTATTTGACATTCTTCACATAGAATCTAAAGAGGAGCGAAAGTGATCTAGCTATTTGTTAGCTCCTCTAGCTAACTCTAGCTACTGAAGGAAGGATTTCCTGGACACTGTCTTTTTTTTTTGTCTTGGTGATATGTAAATATTCTTCCTTAATCAGTCTATTCATCAGTCATCTAAATGGAGTTTAATCTGTAACCTGACTTAGTTTAACTATAGAGTTTGTTTGATGACGTTTGTCTCCTTAGGGGATGCATGAGATTATTACTTTGATTTGCTAAGTGTGTTCAAATTTTATGACTTTGATGGAAACATAAGAATTATGGGTCTATCTTTTCGTTAACTTGTGTGACTTCAGAGAAATGTATAAGGCTATAATATGTAAAAGAATTACTGCTCTGTCATTCTGATATAATTTGGCCTATAAGAGACTTGTTAGAATTCTAATGTTGGTTTGGGTTTTCTCTAAGGCCTGACCCTATGCTTGAGCATAATCATAAAACCTACCTTTTTATAATTTCTGTGTTGTGGGAAATATATTTTGGCAGCAGTTACCAACCACATGAACTCAGAGAGGATATAATTCTACTATAATGCATTTATTTAGGCAGAAAAATTCCTCGGTGGTTTTCAAATTTACTAAGATTAGTTTTGAGAAGTTAGAATATTTACCAATAAGTTGAGAAGTTTTCAGGTAATTCTGCCTGGAATGAAATGACTTTTATTTATTTTTTGAAAACCTAACGTATATGTATATATATATGTGTGTGTATATATGTACATGTATATATATATGTATATATATTTATGTATGTATGTATATGTATATATGCATTTATTTTAGTGAAGTTAAAAAATAGAGAGAAAAATGATGATTCTGTATGATTCCCTTATCATACAGCTCTCCAGGGCAGGATTTTATTTTATTTTCTATTTTCAAAGTTCTATATGCTTCACCATCTGCAAATGACTTGGCACATCTGTGCTTTCCATTTCAATAATAAATAATAATAATGATGTATTAGAAAGCAATAATTCAAGTACTGAAAATGCAGATACACTCTACCTAAGATTATTAATTGATTTGGCAAAAACACCGTATTAGAAAAATGATATTATAGAGACTAGTTAATTCTATAGAAATAATGCTATAAATGGATGATTGATCAAAGATGTTAAAGTAAGGTATCATTACTTTATGGTGATATTCGATCAGGTTGGTTTTTAGGATGCTATGAAATGACATTGATCTAAGCCACAATTTTTGAAGGATGCTTATAATATGGAGATATCCAGAGAATGGTAGCAAGGCTGGTGAAGGACCTCAATTTCATAGTTTAAGAAGTTTAGTTGAAGGAAATAGGGATGTTTAGTCTGGAGAAAACTTTGATGGGGGATGTGAAAGCTGTTGTGTAAGACTAACTTGTTCTGATTGACCTCAGAGGGAAGAACTAGGAGCAATAGGCACAAGTTAAAAGGAGGGAAATTTAAGCATTTTGGAATTATGAAAAACTTTATAACAATAGAGCCAGCGAGAAATGGAATGGGATGATTTGAGGTCTAATAGTTTCCCTCTAGGTCTATATCTTCAGGGAGAGTTTGTATGGCCACTTGTCAGGTATGTTAGATTCTTATTCAGGCATCAATCAATCAATGTTTGGTAAATGCCTACTATATGCCAACAACTGCACAAAGTGCTGGGTATACAAATAGAGGCAAAAGGCATTCCCTGCCTCCAAGGAATTTATAATATTTTAAAAAAACAAATAGTATTTTATTTTTTCCAATTACATGTAGAGATAGTTTTCAACACTCTTTTTTATTATAAGATTTTGTGTTCCAAATTTTTCTCCCTCTTTCTCCAAGATGGCAAGCAATCTGATAGAAGTTATACATGTGTAATCATGCTAAACATGTTTCTACATTTGCCACGTTGTGATAGAAGAAATAGAACAAAAGGGAACAACCATGCAAAAAGAAAAAAGGAAAAAAGAGTATGCGTCAATCTGCATTCAGACTCCGTAGTTCTTTCTCTGGAAGTGGAGCGCATTTTTCATCATGAGTCTTTTAGAATTGTCTTAGACCCTTGTATTGCTGAGAAGAGCTGTCTATCATAGTTGATCACTGCACAATGTTGCTGTTACTATGTACGGTGTTTTCTTGGTCCTGCTCATTTCACTCAGCATTAGTTCATGTACATCAGTTTCCAGGTTTTTCTGAAATCTGTCTGCTCATCATTTCCTTTAATACAATAGTATTCCATTGCATTCATATACCACAACTTGTTTAGCCATTCCCTAAATTGATGGGCATTCCTTCAATTTCCATTTCTTTGTCACCCGCAAAAGAGCTGCTATAAATATTTTTATACATGTAGGCGCTTTTCTCTCTTTTATGAGCTCTTTGGGATACAGACCTAGTAGTGGTACTTCTGGATCAAAAGTAATGCACAGTTTGATTGCCCTTTGAGCATAAATCCCCAATTATATTTCTCTATCTCTATATGTATATATATACATATTACCTATATAACCCCCATTATTGATATAATCTCCTCCATTTTGCATATATATAATACATAATCCACCTGTATATGTATATATATGTTCATATCTATATCTATATATCTCCCAGTACGTATATAGTCTCCCCCTTTAGGGGAAGACAACATGCAACCAAATATATACAAAACAAACTATATAGAGAGTACATAGAAAAAAATTGACAGAGGGAAGGACTGGAGTAAAGAGGGATCGGAGCAGGCTCCCTGTAGAAGCTGGGATTTTAATTGGAACTTAAAGGAAGCCAGAGAGGCCAGTACTCAGAATAGAGGAGGGAGCATTCCGGGCATGTGGGCAACCAGAGGGAATGCTGCTTGTTACAAGAAAACCAAGTTCACGTGGTAAGTAACTGCTGCCAAATAACGCTATCACAATGCAGAAATTTTAGTGGTTAAAATTTAGGTTTTATTAAGCACAGATTCAGAGCTCTAAAAGATAATCCTGAGCCCTGATAGAGGTTTAGACCAAGCTTTGTGCAGGGAAAAATTATAGCAGAGAGACAGAGAAATAACTTTTTTTAATATATAACAATCTTTATGGCCTCTTAGTCCATAAAGTCATACAGATCTAGTAAAACAGAATCATTGTCTCATCCTTCCTTCAACTGTGGCTAAATAAACTAAGTTAGAACAAAGTAGCAAAACAAGTGACAGATTTAAATACAAAGTCTGCAAAACATTTCCTTTATAATCCTAGAAGGCTACATTTTAAATAATTTATAGTGGGCTAAATGAGAGGAAGAGATTTACATGTCACAAACATGACCAAAGGGACAGAACCAGAAGCATCCTCTCACGGTTAGCTAAATTACGTTGGGTGCGTTTAAACGTTTTGTAGCTGGGGTATTCCTTTCTTTCTCTCTTTTGGTTTCTTATCTCAAGAATGTTAAGCCTTCCCTGAAGTCTATTATTCCAGGAGTCAGGTTTTAGCCAGATGAGATTAATATTAACAGGAAACAGGCTTCAGTTAGCCAGATATTCAGGAGGTATGGCCCTAAGCCCCAAATAATAAAATCCAATGAAACAAAATTTAAAATCCTGATAATGGTTTATAAAATTCTCATAACACTCTACAGTGAGTAGTCTCTGCGTACTTTTCTAAATCCAAGATTCAGCGATTCCTAGCCTAAATGTCAAAATGTTTCTTGTACTTTATTTAGGATTAATTTCCCATGATGATGATTCAAAATTAGCATAAATAGAACTTTTTGATTTATGGTGATATCAAGCAAATAAAAACAGGATTCTTGTGGGTTTGGAGAATCCCAAATTAACATCATCTATGTTGCGTTGTATTTTTATTTATTTTGTTAAACATTTTCCATTTCCATTTTAATCTGGTTTAATCTGGAGTTTGACACCTCTGATTCAGGATATATTCTATTTGATGTTATTATCAAGAAAATATATTTACATACCATTTAATAACTTAACTACGAGTCCATTTTGAAGGAAAGTGATTGGGCCCAGGGTCGCATACCTAGTAAGTGTCCAAGGTTGGATTTGAACATAGGTCCTCTGGACTCCAGGCCAGTCCTCTATCAACTGTACCACCTAGCCACTTGGCAGGGAGGCAGAGAAGGTTAAGGAATATATTTGAGAGTACATTTTAAAGCTGTCATAATTTCCCTCACATTTTCATAATGATTACTGAGTGCTCTCTTTGTATATATTATCTCATTGGATTCTTCCCACAACTTTTGTGCGGTAAATAATATAGGGATTGCTATCTTTTTACTATTTGTCTCAGATAAGCTAAGCAATTTTCTCTAGGCCACAAAGCTGATAATTAGCTGAGGCAGAGTTTGAATCAAAGTCCACTAACTCCAAATTCATTGTTCCTTCCATTATACTGCATTGCTTCTTCACAAGATAACAAATATATGTGTATATATATATATGCATATATATACACAAATATATTTTATATATACATACATACACATATGTGTGTGTGTGTATGTGAGATACTGAGTGCTTTACCAAAACCTCCCTAGAAAATGCCATCAGGTGGTTTTATTTTAAAATACAAGAGAAAGTGATTAGAATCTATATGCTGCCATTTATTATTATAATAATGCATAATAGTAATTTTTCAGCTAGTAGTAAATTTGATCAAGCTAACATTTTTATTTTGATATGTTCTTTTAAAGGAACTATAGTCATCTCTCATGCTTTAACATGGATGTCTCCTTTTTCCCCTTCCATAGAGACTGGTACAAACCACCAAGTCCTTCTGCCTCTGATGCCCTTATATCTTCAGATGGAAATGAACTAGCTGATTATTTTGAACAGTGATTTTTAAATGAGAAGTTAATTTGTAGAATCTGTCATTTACTACCCTGCTCTCTTCTCTTTTCATCTCTACCAGCAATATGTTAATGTAAAGTCAATGCTGTTTTCAGCTGTAGAATATTCTCCCCTTGAAGAGACAGTGATCTAATTAAGGCAATCACCTGAGCAATATCTGCAGTTGCTTCTGGATAATGATTAGGACACCCATGAAAAGAAAGTGATAACCCACAGAAAACAGAGAACTCAGGAAGGTTCAAGTGACAGTGGTAGAGATTAAAATGATACAACACTAAAATAATGCCCTGAATTCTTTCTTGACCTAAGTCAGGTTGCAATCTAAGATGGAGCCCCTCACCTGCTGCCTTGCATACAAAAATTATTCAATGAATAGTTTGTGGAATTGAATTGAAACATAAGAAATTGTGTAACATTTGTCTTATTACAACCACTAGCTGCTTAAGTATTCATAAGGAGGCAGATCGACAGAGAAGCAAGGAGGGAGATTGATAAACTAGATAAACACTGGCCAGCCCAAGTCATTAATATAGAACTGACAGGCAGGCTAACCTACTTATTGCACAAATATGATGAATGTTTCACATTCAGCTATTCTGCACATTTAAAAACCTTTCAGGGGATTAGGAAAGGTCTAATGTAAAGCCATTATGATACTGGGGAAGAAGGGATGTACACTCTAAAGATGTCAGACAAACTTGTGTAATACAGTCATTCATGGGGAACAAATCACAAATAACTGAATATTCTACATTTTATCAAAGAGAAAATGGTAAAAAAAAAATCCTAGCACATTTCAATAGAGAGATTTTATCTGTAAAGTGGGGAACTGGCCAATGAGTGACCTGTCCTTAAGAATGAGTTCAAATCTATCCTTTCTAGTGGGTTAGATGGATCATGAGCAGATGTTCCCTGCCTGGTTCTAATTCAAAATGTACAATTTTAGAGGCCTATTTCCAGCTATACATAACTGAAAAGTTGGTGCTATGTGATGGTGAGAGAGCTGCTTGACTTAGGTGCTAAAGGAACCAATGCCTTGGGGAAATGCTGCACCTGAACTGAGTTCAAATGCAAGAGGGTTGACCCAATGATCTCTCACTCTCTTTTCCTTCTTGGTGGCAAGTGAGGCAAGGATTGTTAGGTGGGTAGAGTATACTGCCTGATGAACAGAAGAGCTTATGTCCTTCCTGCACCAGCTATTATGGATCCATGGGAACTTGGTACTTCTGTTTCTATTGTATTTTATTATTTTCTGATTTTAAGTAAATTAAGTATTTTGACATGGGAGTACTCAGTTGACTAAGTTTTGAAGATCCATTCAAGACTTCAGAGGTCCCACTGGCAAGCAGCAAAGTCTGCTGGAGATAGTATCAGTGGCCATCAGAATGGCTATGAATAATCACCCAGCAACTCCCTGTAGATGAATACAAGGAGACAGTAACCTGAGGAAGATGGTGGCTTCATGGCTCATGATCTCTTGAGATGGAGAAAAATGCTGGCTATGGATTATAGAAAGTTAATGATCCTTAGAACCCAGCAGAGACTTCTACTTAAAATTCATGAAGATTCAACAAAATTAGAAAAAGACCAAGAGTTAGGGGTTGTCCTTTGGTCTACATGTTTTTTTATACATAAGGCTCACTACTATTACACTTAAAGTTTAAGCCCATTCTTCTCAGGGACCTTGTGTGTGCAAAGGCAGTGTGCCATAGTTTTGGAGGTAATGTTCTGTAACAATTGTTCTTATATAATTTTAGTAAATACCCTCTTCTGAAGGTTAATTGAGGGCACCAAACTGTACTCTTGGACTTCATATTAGTTTCCAGAAACTCATCTTCCTGAAAAATCAAAACAGTTCTGAAACTTACACCTTTTCAGTATCCTCTATGTCTGATGTCCCACTGTTCCACCAATTGGGACAGGTAGAAGATGGACATCAAAGATTCTTGTTCTAATCCCAGATTCTTGGTTTTAGGAATGCTCCAGAGGAAGTCATTACATCATTTCCAACCTGGCTAAACTTCATCATCCTCCTATAGAGGTCATTACCATGTTTTTCACTTTCTGCTTCTTTTAATGATGAGATACCAAAATGGTGGATTTGTTTTTCAAACTAAAGAACTAAGGATTTTTTTTCTTAGTTTTTGCCTTTGGTAACATTACTTTGATTCTTTGTAAAAGACTTAAAAGAAAAACTTTTGCAGAACTACTTTTTCTGGGACAAATGCTGTTTCAGAAGATAATAGGTAAGTAGAGTGAAGCCAGATGAACTGTTCAGTTTTGGTCTTTGGCACAGCTGTTGAAACAAGTTCTTCTGAGGCAGCAAGGTAGTGTGAGCTCTGGAGCATCAGAGAGAAAGAGCTCAGTGTAATGATCATTATGAGAGTTAAAGATCTTCCCTACCCATTAATGGGCCTGCCCCTTAAGGGAAGTTTGATTAGGAGAAATTTGTTTTGTAGAAAGGACCACACGTTTTGTTAATTTCTATACACTGAGGTGAGGTTTTACTTTGAGGCTTTCTCATTGGAAGTGTTTGTCCAGATTAGACTCTGGATAGCTGCTAACCCAGATGTTGGTGTTTTTCTCTCTGTTTGTAATTTTGGCTTGTTTTTTCTTTGAAGCTCAGGGTGTTGACTTTTCCCCCTGAACTAAGTGAATGATATAAGAGCTTGATTAAAATAGATTGTTGACCCCTCAAAAGTTGCTTTCTTTTTAGAAAAGCAGATCTAAGGACCTGTACATCAGGCCCTTCTGTGTATACTGGGGTCCTTGCTGATACACTCAGATCAAATGTGACATTTACTGGTTGTGTGACTCTGGGAAAGTCACTTAACTTCTCTCATCCTCTGTTTTCTTACGTGTAAATTGGTGATAATAATGGCACCTCTCCCCAAGGTTGTTGTGAAGATTAAATGAGAAATCTGTGAAGTACTTTGCAAACTGTAAGGTGTTGTCCAAAGACTAGTAATTATTTAATATTATATTCTATGATAAACATGGGGCAGCTAGGTGATATCAGTTGACAAAGTGCCAGGTCTAGTGTCAGGAAAACTCCTCTTTCTTAGTTCAGGTCTGGTCTCAGATACTAGCTGTGTGACCCTGGGCAAATCACGTCACCCTGTTTGCCTCAGTTTCCTCATCATCAATGAGCTAAAAAAGGAAAAGGCCAAACTACTCCAGTATCTTTGTCAAGAAAACCCCCAAATGGATTCCTGAAGAGTTGGACATGACTGAAATGACTGAACAAGAGGTAAATGTCAATATCGTGTCTATTTTTGGAGCAAATTGTAGTTATTTATATAATTAAAACACATAGTTTGATCTTTTTTTATCCACTCTGAGTTTTGATAGCTGATTTCTAAATTAGGTGGAGTTTCCCCTCTGTTACTTCTTTTCTGTAAAAAGATCAAGAATTTTGGGTACAAAAATGTAAATGATTTAAATATACTGACTTTTTATTAGAAAATTTTAATTTATTAGTTGTGAACTATATTCTAATTGGATAAATTTTAATTTATTAGTTGTGAGCTCTATTCTAAATACCCATAAGAGATGTTCAAAGGAAATGGGAAAATGCCATATGCTTTTTAGTTATTAACTCATCATTCCTCATAGCACCCCTCTACAGCAGCAACTGCATAGAAAAATAGAACAGATTTGTCTCCTTATTCTTCTATCATGAAAATGAAAGCTGTCTGAGATTTTTACAACATCAGCTGGGCATTATACCTGCTTGGGGTCTTCTCAGAATTAGAGAGTTTTACCCCAGGGAACAGCACTCAAGAAAGGGATGACGTTCAAGACCACAAAGCAAGAAGTAATTGTGGAATGATTCTGAATTAAAGCCAAAGATTCTTCATTCATTCTTGGTATTGAAAAGGGGGGAAAATCTGTAATAATAAAGTCATGGTAGCAGTACGGCGGGCCTTAGTTTCTGTCCAGGGGGACTTCCATCTTTTAATATAGTCACTTAAAAATACATGCATTGCTACATTTTTCATTACCCTTAATTTTTTCATCAATCATGTTAATTTATACAGAGGGCACTTAATAATAGCTAATTAACACTTATGACTTTTGAAATTAAAAGACCTTTGGAGAGATTAGTGCTGATTGGGAAAAGGATTTTGTTCTTCCAGTTTTAGAAAAAAAAAAGAGAGTAGGGGGAAAAGAGGGAGAGAGAAATAGTGATAAGAGATGTAGCCTTGGTGTTTTGAAAACTTCCTCTCTCCTGTTTCACTCATGCCACCCAAATGAAAATGACATGTCAGCACTGAAACAATGAGGTCATTAACTATCCCCCTGGAAAGCTGTCATTATTTTAGCCATTATTAAGCACTCCTCCCCTTTTCCCCCAAATAAAAATGCACAGATAGAAGTAGCATAGTGGAATGAACAGACAGCTGACCTTAGAGCCAGGAAGACCTGGGTTCACACCCAATTTTGGATACCCACTGGGTTGGGACCCTACACAAATCATATAAGCTCTCCATGCTCCAGGCAGCTTGGTAAATCGCTGAAAGAATGCAGATGTGCATTGGTGGGGAGAATTTCCTCTCTCTACCTGAGGAGATGAAATAACAGGTCTAGACCCATCCCTTACCCTTCACTCCTCTCTTTGAACTCCTTCCCTTCTCCCCTCCCCTCAATTCAGAGTAAAATTTAAGCAAGTGGAAATAAATTGATGAAAGTACCACGAAACCATATTTCTGTGAAATAAAGAAAATAATGAAAAGGAAATTGGGAATAGTTAGGTTGTTTGGGAAGGCAACTATTTTTATGTTTTTTTTTATAATCTTGGTGGTGGGATACATAGAAAAGTATAGAAAAGTATATAAATAAAATTACTTAAAATAAACACTGCACAATAAGTGGGACTAATATGACTTCCTCAGTCAGGAAAGGAAGAGTTTGAATACTGTTATATTTCAAACCCTCCTAATTCATTTGACAGACACACTTTATGTAGGTCCCCCATCTCATACTTTGAATTTCTGAAATGTCTTTTTTTTTCTCTCTCACATTTTAATGACTAATTATAACCTTCCTCAACGTCTTGCTTGTTTGGTGATGGCCTGTGTATAAGGATGAGATTTTTAAACTGGCTTTTTTGATAGAATGGATAAAGGGTCCTAGGTCCCAAACCTTGAAAGATTCAGGCATAGTTGCTTTTTACTGAATTAGAAGAATTTTTCTTCTGTATCACCAGTAGATGTCTCTCTTCTCTGCCAGAAAGTACAAAATGGGGACCCTACAGGGGTTTTTATCAGTTTTCCAATCTTAAAAAAAATAAAAATAAAAATAAAAACCATGAAAACACTCCCTTCTTGAAATATCTTTTAAAGTGTTTCCTCTTGCCTCTGGGCTTTATCCTGCAGCTGAGGCAGTTTCCAGGTTGTCACAGTGACATGTTACCATTGAGAAGTCTGGACCCAGGGCTATACAGGCAGAAGGCATGTGGTCTTTTTCTTCTGGTCTTTCTTCAGTCTTGCCCCTCTCCTTCCACCCTCCTTTCTAATCTCTTTCTTCCTTTATGCCAAGGAATTGGATGAATATTTCTGTTTTGTCTGCTGGGCTGCCTCGGACCCAAGAAGTTTAATAATTTTACCTAAAGTTATTCACTATTTCAGGCAGGTTACTGGATTATATGTAGCCCTATTTGCCAATTTACTGTGATCTCTTTTGGCTAACTGGTAATAGTTGACTCATTTCTTAGGCGATCCATTGCTGTACCAACCAAATGAATAAGATCTTTTCACATTTGTTTAACTGTCCAGTTGTTATATAGGTTAATGGGGGCAAAAGTATTGGTCCAGCCCTGGTAATCTTGAGTAATTCACACGCATGAAGAAAAATCGCACAAGGATATGCACTCATGCAATTTCTTTCTTAGGAAAAGATAAGTTAAGGAAAAACTTGTGCACGTTCCTCCCTCCCACCCCAACCTCACTTTCTTCAGTCTCAATCTTTTTCTTTCCTTTGTTTGTTTCTGCCTGTATTCCCCCTTTTCCCCATCACATTCTACCTTGTTCTCATATTTGCCTGGGTGCATTCATATTCCTCCTACATCATAAATTTCCCAAGGGTAAGGCTTGTGTTTTCTCTTCTTATCTTCCTAGGAGTAACCCGATGGCTGACACATGCTGGGTGCTTAATAAATGTTCCTTGTTATTTAGCAGACTCCTGTCTGACCTGTTGTTTCACCACAGTCCCAGATATTCTATGTAACTTGATAGACACTTAATCTTGTCTAGAACAATGAGGTCAAACTCAATTAGAAAAAGGGTCCAATATTCCATACGTAAGGATTCCTGTGGGCATGCTGACTTTGCTTAAAAATGTAACATTATCTATGATTTTTTGTGGTTTTATTTATTTTTAAAAATATGTCCCAACTTCATTTTAATCTTGTTTGGGTAGCACTCAGGAATGTTGCTAGCTACTGGCTGTGTGTTTGACACCTCTGGTCTAGAACATAATGCCCTCTTTCAGTTGTATTGAGCCAGTTTCCTACAAGATGCGCCACAACTCTATTTTCTACTTTTTTTGATCTAAGACAATATTGTTATTGTTGTTGAGTGTGGTATAAAAGTGACAGAATTATTTCATGGCCATTATCAGCTCTTCAGGGCTGCTAAATGGCACAGTGGATAGAGCATCAAGTCAGGAACACTCATCTTTGTGAGTTCGAATCTATCCTCAGACACTTGCTAGCTGTGTGACCCTGGGCAAGTCACTTCACCCTGTTTGCCTCAGTTTTCTCATCTATAAATTGAGCTGGAGAGGGAAATGGCAAACTACTCCAGTGTCTTTGCCACAAAAACCCCAAATGGTTTTGGGAAGAGTCAGACATGACTAAAATGACTGAACCGTATGAACCACAACATCAGTTCTGCCTTGCAATTGGCAGCCTCTGGCTCTTTGTAGCTTTTCCCTCTGGTATGACTGGCCCATACCTTTGGTTTGCCTCCTTAGTTTGTAAAGGTGTGCTGTTGATTGCCAAAAAGTCCAATTAAACAATCAATCAATCATCTGTTAAACATCTCTGCTGTGTGGTAGGATCTTTGCTAGATACTGTGGATGCACATGCAAAGAAAAGCTCCTACTCTCAGGGAGCTTACATTCTATTGCAGGAAATATCTATGGGTATGTGTGTGTATGTGTGTACACATATATACATGTACATATATACATAAAGACTATATATACATACAGAAAGACCATATATACATACACATGTGATAAACAAAAAATTAAATGAGGGAAGTTAAACATATGGTAGTTTGGGAAGGAGAGCGCTAGAACTTTGGGGCAGGGAGTAAGAAAAGACTGTGGAAAAGGTATTTGAGCGACTGAAGCAAGAGAGGGATTTTATGAGTTGGAGGTGGAGGGAAGACATTTCAGTCATAGGGGAGGGTGGATGCAAAAGCATGGAGATGAGAGATGAGTATAAGGTTCAAAAGAAAACCAGTTTAAACCATAGAAATCTAGGAAGGAGAGTAATGAATAACGAGACTAGAAATATAAGAAGGGGCCAGTTTGTGAAAGTCTTTAAGAGCCAAACAGGGGACTTTACATTTTATCTGAGAGCTAATATAGAGCTAATGGGGTTTATTAAGTAGGCAAGTGACAAACGTTGAGCATTTTCTTGTGTGTGCACTAGCAGACCAAAGTCAGAGTTTAGAGATGCTTTTTATAGGGCAGTCTATGGGACTATCACCAGTGGCCATGGAATTGTAAGAGTTTATCAAAGAACTGGGCACAGAGCCAAACATTAGCTTTCAAGCTCCTTAACCACAAAGGCATTAAATAATGATTGAATACCAGGGGACCTATTAAAATAGCAGGCTTGTTTTATTCCATTGCTGATAGAGCATGGCTTTCCCTGCTCTGAGAGAACTGTCTTTATATTGTCCTGGATTTGTGATTCACTGGGCATTTCCTACCTTGGGGTAGAGCAATAACACATCTGCTCCAGCTCCTTTGTAGGATTTTGGGACGTGTCTTTCTGTAAATCTCTAGTAGAAGACCAGTGTGTTAGTGGCTTTCATTTGGTTCTTTCAATATTTCATGGATAACAGTAATAATGCCAGTTATCATTTATATAATACTTAAAGGGTTACCAAATACTTCACACATTATCTCATTTTTATCCTTATAACAACCCTAGGAAGTAGGTGCTATTATTATTTTCATTTTACAGATGAGGAAACTGAGGCTGACAGTTTAAGTAGCTTGCTCAGGGATATATAGCTAACAAGTTTCCGAGCCACATTTGGACTCAGATTTTCCTGACTTTAGCTCCAGCTCTCCATCTACAGTGCCAAATGCATAACTACCTGTTCACCTGTGAGCCTCTAGTCTAACTCAGCACATAATTGGTCTACTCCTTCTTTAGTCACATATACAATCAAGTTATTGTCTTGGCCATGTCTGACAATGTGCATCTCATTCCACACATCCAGTATACCTCCTCTTTACACAGAGGTGGGAGGCATGTCTCATCATCAGTCTTTTGCAAACATGACTGGTCACTTCCTTGACCAGTGTTCCAATGACTTTCAAATTGCTTTACATTATTGTGGCCATGTTGTAAATTTTTCTAGTTCTGTTCATTTCATTCTGATGCGAGTCTTTCTTAGTTTCTCTGAATTTATTTTTTATCACTGTTTATGAAACATTAATTCAATTAATTAACATTTTTTAAAAGCACCTACTGTGTGCCAGGCACTGTGTTAAGTGCTAGGAATAAAACCAAGAAAAAGAAAGACAGTTCCTACCCTCAAGGAGCTTACAATCTGATCAGAAGGGGTGTGTGTGTGTGTGTGTCTGTGTCTGTGTGTGTTCATCCTTCGTTGCCAAAGAAGACCATGTCATCAGAGAAACAATGACATGACTTGCACTTGACTTTGTTTTGAGTGAGGGAGGGAGGGCTGTGCAGGTCACCAGCCTCACTTCTCCTCCAGAGCCATCTGAATCCAGTGACCAGATATTCATCAGGATGACTGGAGATGACCCAGGATGAGGCAATTGGGGTTAAGTGACTTGCCCAAAGTCATACAGCTAGTGAGTGTCAAGTGTCTGAGGTGAGATTTGAACTCAGGTCCTCTTGACTCCTGCACTGGTGCTCTATCTGCTGCACCAGGTGGTATCTTGGGCAGGTACATTTTTTCTCTTAGAGATGAAACCAGGCAGTGCTGTAGATGCAAGGTGGAGTGGGCTGGAAGCCCAATTTATGCCCTCTATAGAGGAAGAGGAGTATAGTACTCTACCCAGCACACTTCAATCAGAGGGGAGAGGAAGCTGAGGGAGATGATATACCAGGCTAGAATTAACAGCATGGTGATAAGATTAGAAGTGAAGAGCTTATTCTGGGAGAGGCATTTTGTTCCAAGAAGCACACAATTTGTTCAGTCATTCCCTTAGTTCTTTGCTACAATAAAATTCTGCTATATACAGTATTTTTAAATATATGGGTCTTTTACATTGTCAATGATGTCTTTGGGGGCATTTCCTAGTAGTGGCATCAGTAGGTCAAAAACACATAGTTTAGTGATTTGGGTATATAGAACCACATTGATTTCTGGAATATCTGATCCAACTTACAGTTTCACCAGTGTAGTATTCGTGTACCTGTCCTCCCAATGCCATTCCAGTAACTGCTATTTTTAGCTTTTGTCATCTTTTCCAGTATGATGGTTTTGAGGTAGAATCTCTGTGTATATTCAGCAGTAAATGATTGTTTTGCCTCTTTCATATAGGATTGCTAAGACAATTTCTAATTTTTTCCGTTCTTCAAATTGTTGAGATATTGGGTACTATGCCAGTAATAAGTGGATTTTGTATATATGGTGGAAAGCTTTCATCAGTTCAATGTGTCTTGAAATAACAATCCTGTTATAAGTAGCCTGAAGATGAAAATATCCTTCCGTCATAGCCCATCATCTTCCATGAATTTCGTAAATTTGTGATAGATGCTTGTCTTTTCTGTTCATCCTCTGATGAAGGTCTTACCTGGCCTATAGACCTCAGCCATTCCTCTTACCTGAAGCCTTGGTTGATTAAAACAAAAGAATTTCTCTTTTGTCCAGTTGTTTCAGTCATGTTGGACTTTTCATGACCCCATTTGAAGTTTTCTTGGCAAAGATACTGGAGTGTTTTGTCATTTCCTTCTCGAGCTCATTTAGTCAATGAAGAAGCTAAGGCAAACACAGTTAAGTGACTTGCCCAGGGTCACAGAGCCAATAAGTGTCTGAGACCATTGAATTCAAAAAGAAAAGTATCCCTAATTTCAAGCCTAGTGCTCTAGCCACTGTGCCACCTAGCTGCTTTCTAAAGTAACTAATGGCAAGTTAAAAAAATTATGATATTTCCTGATTTTCATTAGGGTCTGTCATCACCAGGGGTGGTCAATAGACAGAAAATCTTGCAGCAAAGCATTTCATTTTCAAGCAATTGGTCTTATTTGGAATTGTCGCCTCATGGGCCCAACTCTGCCCATTGTGTTGTATAAGTGTGCAGTGCCAATTCAATTACAATTGTTTCAGAAATGAATATGAAAATAACAACTGGTTCTCTGCATGGAGCACTCCTAGGAGTGATTTAGGCGCTTTCTGAGGTTCATTAATAATCTTCCAACTCCAGGATGCTTCTGCTTTCTCACCTCCCACCCAGGTTCCATTATTTGTCCTCGCCTGCTGCCTCCACAGTGCTTTTGGCAACCTAGTACTGGAGAAGAGAGGGATGTGGGTGGTGAAAATGCCGTGCCATCTTCATTTTACTCATACCCTACCATCATCTCACCTGGGGGTAAAACTATTACCGACCCCTGGAGTGTTTCCACAGCAACAGCCTGTGTGATTTTCTCTGCTTCCTAGCTGTATCTCTTTGGCAATGATTCCTAAGATTTTTGGAGCTGTGACACCATGCACTCATTGATTTTGATTTTCTGATATAAGTCTCCCAATGCCACCCCTTCTCTAAATCCCTCCCTCTTTACATCATTAAAAAGTGGTATATGGTGTATTCTTGCTTTAAAAATCAAAATAAGTGAGTTTTGAGAATTTCATAGCCCTCTTTGATGACACGAGTATCACCAAACCAAGTTTGGAAACCAATGTTCTGTGGTTATAGTACTATACTTAATCAGCTAAAGTAGAATTGTAGACTGTGGGAGCTAGAAAGGACCTAGGAGACCAACTATCTCCTTTCTCTATTCTTTCAATTATATAGTTGAGGAAATTGAGTCCTAGAGAATTTGACCAAGTTGTCCAAGGTCACAAAGATAACTGATGACAATAATTCATTACCTTTACAGAGTGCTTTGGTATCATAAAGTTGCTAAAAAGTGCATTAGCAATCTACCCTCCTCTTGACTTCTCTGGGTTCCTGTAATTTCAGCTAAACTCTCATCTTCTGCAAGAAACGTTTCCCAGTTCCCAAAATTTTAGTGCCTTCACTCTGAAATTGTTTCATATTTATCCTGCATATATCTTGTTGGTTCATAGTTATTTATATCCTGTCTTGTCCACTAGACTAAGTGGAAAGAGGATAGGGACTATATTTTACCTTTCTTTACCTAGCACATAACAGGCACTTAATAAATACTGTTTATACTGAACTTGACTTGATTTGTTGTCATTTAAACCCTCTTAAGGAAGGTGTAGTCAAAAGACCTAATGTCAAAGCCTGACTCGATAGCTGTGAGGACTAGATCAAGTCACTTTCTCTGAATTTCAGTTTCTCATATGTAAAATAAGAGAGATATGCTATATGTATGCTCTATGATCCCTCGTAGTTCTACAGTCTGTTGTAGCTCAGTCATTTCAGCTGTGTTCTCACTCTTCATGACCCCATTTGGGGTTTCTTGGCAAAGTTACTAGAATGATTTGCTATGTTCTTCTCCAGCTCACTTTACAGTTGTTAAGTGACCTGCACAGGGTCGCACAGCTAGTAAGTATCTGAAGACTGCATTTGAATTCAGGGCTTCCTGACTCCAGGACTGGCACTCTGTCTACTGCCCTGCTCAGCTACCTTGTAAAGTCTGTAATCCTTGTTAATTTTCAAAAAACTGAAATGTGAGAGAATGTCTGAATGCTTAGAATGCTTATTTAGGAATTAGTATCAGATACTATTTGTTTCTCAATATCTACCACTAAATAAATTTATTCCCACCTCCTGTAGTCTACATATCACACTTACCAAAATTTAATCCACAAATGCAGCAAAAAATATTCCACAATAATGTATTTATGAAGTTAATTGTGCATGACCATCTCTGTTTAATAACCTGTATGAATTGGTTTTGAGCTTTAGGGTATCTTTTAATTAGTTAAATAACACCGTACAAAGATCTTTACTGATCGGGTAGAACAAAGTCCAAATTTACTGTCTGTGAGCTTAGGGCTTTGACCCTTGTGACTTAGAGGTAGTAATTAAAGAAGAAGTTGGAGTCAGAAAAAATATAGCAGATAATAAAATGGCGAGTTATTTCTTGTTAAACTATGCAAAAATATAAACACTTTAAGTACTTCTTTCTTTAGTAATTGAAAATATGTGTAAATAGACATATGTAGGTATTAAATGTACATAAACCAGACCATATACATGGTAAAACCCCATTAATTCAACTTGCACCAATTCAGAGTTGGTGATAAATTGAACAAGGTTGGACTGAAGTTGGCCTTAATAGGTGAATTAAAAAGAGGGTTGCTAAATAAATGAATAGTATAAATCAGATTATAGGGGGAAATGCTTAAGCCAGTTAAGACAACAAAGTTCAGTATAATGGGGTCCCCTCCTTTCCCTGCCTCCTGACCCTTGGATCATGTGTAGATATTCTCATCCTGCCCCCAAGCAAGGCAGAAAGAACAGGAGTAGATAAATTCTTCCTGCTTCTGTGAATGACTTATTGCTGGGTTGAGTCTCTTATTGATTATTGAACCAGAAAGAAATGGGGATGTAGGGTACCACATCTAGAAGAAGATGAGGCAGCTTCTGACTGATAGATCTCTTGGAGGTAGCTTTGAAAGAACAAAACGTGACTTGAGTCAGTGTGGTGGGAAAAGTGAAAGACTTTCCTTATCCCAGTATATTAGTGTGCTGAGGCCCTGTGGGCTCCCTCTCTACATGGAGCATGGCGTTAACTTGCCAGATTTGCAAAGGTTCCTGGCTGCTTCTTTTAGCATTTCCTTTTCTTCCAGCATCAATCTTGTGAATAATGAAAGATCCTGGAAGGCCTGCTAGGACAGGTGACAAGGGCAGTGCTTCCTGGAGCAGTTGTGATTTTAGCAGTTAGTAAAAAAGATTGGACTTTCAACAAGAGGAGCCGTGTTTATATTGACAAGTTACTGAATTCTCTTCTAATTGTTTTAGGACACTTTATTCTCTGTATGATAAGAAGCAATCTCTTCCACACTTGATTCTTATTTGTACATTGAAGATACACACACACACACACATACACACACACACGTACACATGCACACATTCACATACACATGCACACACACACAGTTGGTTGGTGGTTGTCCTTAGTCCTCAAAGGGGACCAAATAGCATCATCATGTTGGGGGTCAAGTTACAGAGTGCCTGACTGTGACTGATCAGACCAACATGAACTCAGAAGGCTCTACCACAAATAGAGGCAGGTGTGAGAGATGCTACAGAGATAGTCAGTTAATGATGCATGTATCAAGTTTCTCTGATTGAATTTAAAAGAGAAATTGGCATTGACTAGCTGAAGAATAGACAGTTCTGGTGGCTTTTAAAAGGCTAAATTTGCTAACCTCTGGACAGCTGAGGCAGGGGATGAGTGTCTGGGTGCATTTTTTTTTCAGAGCCAGTTGTTAAACATCTACCAGTGCCACCCTAGCTGTGGAAGGCTTTGTCTCCAGACAAAGGTATTTCAGGCATCAATGAGCAGAAGAGGGAGATATTTTGGTGGGCAGAATTCTTAACTCAAGTACTGTCAGTTCTACATATTTTCAAGAATTAAATGTTTAGGTAAGGTATTAAAAATATCAGGGTCCCCAAGGACTAAGACCTGTAAGGTCAGACTTTTGAGAGGTGAAAATATTTTAAAGACCCTGGAAAATAAGACCCTGAGTGTCTTCTTTATTAAGATACTGAACATATCTACAGTAAGATCTATCACTGGAGTGTCACTACCAAGTGTAGGGACATCTGGGGAAAATGGAACAGATGGGTTGAGGGATATTTTTAAATTTAAATTTCTCTTCAAAGCAACCTAGGTAAGTGTCCTTAACTAAAGACTATTGAGTACAGATAAGATACTTTGGTGCACTTTAAACCACCCTAACCTGGAAAGTAATTAACCATGGTTCAGTAATTGAATTGAATTTTCTCTCCTCTTTGAGGACCACTGTCATCCACTTGGAAATGGAAAGAAAGCCTCTTGACTATTAAAAAAAAAGATTAGTTTTATCGAACAATTTAACATATTTCAAACAGGGTTTAAAAAAGCAAACTTTAAAAACTAAGCAAAAGGTAGAAAAATACAAAAGCCAGTCAAGTGTGTGATTTCCTTGTCATGCCAGAGGTAAAAATAAATTAACAAGCTTTTTTTTTAATGGGAAAGTATTACCCTCTCCCCCTCCTACATTTTATAATTCAAAGTCAACTGAAACAATTTAACTTAAGATGCCTGAAAATTATCACCTTTGGTTTGAGATGAGGACTGGAAAGTTTCAGAATAATGTTAGTCTTGGAGAAATTTTCCAGCAGGTGAAAATGATTTATCATAGGGGCTGCTTATCAAATATAACATTTTAAAAAATCAACAAATGTTTATTAAGCACTCTCTATGTGATAATCACTATGCTAGGTGATAGGGTTACAAAGACAAAAATGAAATGATCCCTGTCCTCTAAGGAGCTTACCTTCTCTCAGCTGGGACAGTACATAGAGAATTATATGCAAAGTAAATGCAAGATGATTAACTGCCTCTGTCAATTACTAACTGCGTGACCTTGGTAAAGTTACTTAATCATCCTGGGCTTCAGTCTCCTCATCTATGATATGAGGCAGTTGGACCAGATGATCTCTAAGGCTCTTCCTTAGCTCTATGATTTTATGAAATGCAGAAATACTAAATACATGTTGCTGTACTTTGATCAAAGATCATAGTTTCATAGAATTAGAGATAGAAGGCCATCTAGTCTAATCCCCTCATTGATAGATAATGAAACAGATTCAGAGAAGTGAATGACCTGTCTAAGATCAGACATTTAATAAACGCAAACAGTCATGCAAATACAATACTCCAATGTACCATGTCGCTTCCCACACCACATGAAGCCCTTAATGTGAGTGATATTTGTCCCAATAATGACAACTGAAGAGATTAAACTATAATGAAGAACCTTCTGCAAGTGGTATGTAGGTAGAGAGTGTTGTTTGGGATGTGGTTTTACTGTAATGCTCTTATATGCAGAGGGAGCCTTTGTGACAAAAGGCCTTATTCAACGTGACTTTCTATGTGTCATGATTGTCTTTTGTCCCGCCTTCCCTCCCTCCCTCCCTTCCTTCCTTCTTTCCATCCAAAAATATATTTTAATAATATTTTTGTTTTTTATATCAACAGAATTTCTTATAGTATCCCTACTCCTCCCCCTCCCAGAGAGCTACCTCATATAACAAATAATATTTTAAAGAAAAAAAGAGAAAAAAAATCACTAAAACTGATAACTATACCAAAAAGTCTGAGACTAAACACAGTGTTCTGCACCCTTGGGCCTCCCACTTTGGTGCAAGAATAGGATGAGGTTGTCTTCTTACATGTCCTGCTGAGGGCCACGCTTGTTATTTGTAATTGTGAAACATTCATTTTTGACTGTTTTTTGGTGGTTGTTGGTCTTTCCATTTACATTGTTAGAGTCTTTGTTTACGTTGTTTTCTTGTTTCTGCTTATTTCACTCTACATTAGATCATATAAGTCTTTCTATGCTTCTCTGTCATTGCTTTCTATTACTTTTCCCTGAGGGTAACATTATTCTCAAAAAAAAAAGTTCATTTGTATTGTTTGAATGGAAAGTATATTTTTTTGGCTAGCCTGAGTTGCATGAGTCTGGGTGCAGCAGTCTCACATCTAGCTCAGAACTTTTGCAGTCTGACCAGCAACCTTGATATCTCCCCAGATATCCCCCCAAATAGTATTTACTGTCAAGGATCAGCTGATTTTGAATGTCCTAAAGAAGACCAATTTCCCCAGAACAAAATCACTGTTGGTGCAGTTGGCCTGGCATGTGCCATTAGGATCTTAACAAAGAATTTGGCTGATGAACTTGCCTTAGTTGATGTAATAGAAGACAAACTAAAGGGAGAGATGATGCATCTCCAACATGGCAGCCTTTTCCTCAAAATACCAAAGATTGTTTCCAGCAAAGTGTGCAGTGTGATTGCAAACTCAAAACTGGTCATTGTTATGGCTGGTGTACGGCAACAGGAGGGAGAAAGTTGTCTTAATTTCCAGCCTAATGTGAATATCTTTAAATTCATCATTCCCAATATTGTGAAATACAATCCTAATTGCTAGCTGCTTATTGTTTCCAACTCTGTGGAAATTTTGACCTATGTGGCCTGCAAGTTACGTGGTTTTTCCTAAAAAATGTATTAGAAGTGGTTGCAATCTACATTCTACCAGTTTCCATTAGCTGAGAGTTTGAAACCTAGTAGATAGATATCTGGACTTAGCTAAGGGTTTAAATACTTTTCACCTCTCTCCCCACAGGCATACTAGTTGTGTGTTTCTAGGAAAATAGTCAACTCTTTAACAATGTTGTTTGTCCGTTTTTGAAGAGAACCATAATGTCAGGGAGATGATGCCATGACATACAAGTGCATTAGATTTAAGTGAGGTCATCAACCTCACTTTCTCTTCCAGTCATCAGGGCCCAATGGCAAGATATAGATCAGGATGACTGAAGATGGCCCCAAGTATAATAGGAGACTTTGGCCACTTTTAGCTAAGGTCTTTAACAAGTCTCAGTTTGACTGAAGCAGCGCCCATTCAGTGATTAAGGCTAGGTAAGAAATGAGGCAGAGAATGGCCTCTTTACCTAGTCCAAGAAAAAAAAAGAAATCAATCTGGGATGGAAAGACCCTCAAGGTTTCTCGTCAAAATAGGGATAATTGCTATTTACATTCATTCTGAGACAGTCGGGGCCCAAACAATGACCAAGTGGCACTTGGGACCTATTGTTGGCCAATCAGTGACAGTCTGAGTGATTTGAGTTTAAGGTGTGGTTCTTAAGAAAAAAGTTTGTTTGCAGAGAAGGTATGATCCACATCAGTAGGAGAAACTTCCTCATCAGAGAGCTCTGTGTTCTAATGAAGTCACACAGGTCCAGGCAACAAAATAAAAACAAAACAAAGAACAGTGATTCACAGATGATAGGCAGTTAAGGGATATAACCTGGAGCTCAAGTCGAGCATTACATAAGACTCTCCTCATTGGTAGAGAGAATGATTAATAAACTGTCCCTACTAGCATGAGGATGGAGGCATGAGAGAACTTTTTTTTTTTTCCATTTTCTAATTTCTGGTTTGGAGAGCATACATTCATGTCCCAGTTCTTCACTCTCCCAGATGCAGATTCCAAGCATCTTCCCTGTGGAAAATTCTGACTTAAGAGGTCTGGGTTTTATTCAAGCTCCCCCTCCTTCATATACCCTCCCAATTACATTTTAATTTGTATATTAAACTGAAATAATTTACTTTTGAAAATAGTCCACATACAGCATATGTAATTTTTTAATTATCCTTGGTGCTGCTCATCATTCTGCCAATGATCCTGTGCATGCCAGTAAGCAAACCAAGCAAACTTTGGACTGGAAGAGACCGTACAAGTCATTTAGCCCAAACCCTCTTATTTTGCAGATGAGAAAACAGAGGCACACTGAGATTTGTTGATTTACCCAAGGTTATTCCACTAATAAGTGGAACAGGGATAGAATTTGAACCTAGATCCTTTAATTCAAAAGCCAGGACTCTACCTATTGTACTACAACTTCACCAAATTGGGTTTCCTTTCATGGATTGTTAGGCCAGTCCTTTTGAGTGACTGTGGCTCTAATTAAGGAGCCTTGATAATTTGGAGCTTGATACAATATACAAAATGTGATTTGCAAACAGGGGAATCTAGAGAACCTTACCTTCTAACACTAATCCTTCTTTCATTTTTATTTTACTCAAGTCTTCTATCATGACTTTACCACCATCATAGATGAGTATACATTTCCCTTGGCTATGGATAACCAAAGGATAACTGAAGTAATGTGTGGTGTTGTAGTCATCAAATAATCTTTAAGGCTATAGTTTGCTGTCCTCAATTCAATGCCTTTTTATAAAGAAAAGCAAAGGAAATAAGTTAAAACAGACGAATAACATTGTGGAAAAGTTAGACTTCTGGAGAAAATTGAATGGAAATAGAAGTGATATACCTTTTTCTCAGCTATACACGGCACCTTCACCAAAATTGAGCATGTATTGGGGCATAAAAATCTCACAATAAAATGCAGAAAAACAGTAGTATTGAATGTATGCTTTTCAGACCATAATACAATAAAAAATTACATTCAATAAAAAACCATGAAAATATATATTAAAAATTATTGGAAACTAAATTCCCAAAGAATGAGTACGTCAAAGAACAAAACATAGAAACAATCAACAATTTCATCAAGCAGAATTGCTGTAATGAGACATCATATCAAAATTTATGGGATGTAGTCAAAGCAGTACTTAGGAGAAATTTATGTTTTCTAAATGCCTACATCCATGAAAAGGGAAAGAGCAGATCAATGAACTGGACATGCAAATAAAAATAGCTAGGAAAAGAACAACTTAAAATTCTCAATTAAACATCAAATTAGAAATCCTGAAAAAACCAAAGGGAATTGAACATAATTGAATTGAATTGAACATAATTGAATTGAACATAAGAAAACCATTAAACTAATAAACATAACTAGGAGCTAGGTTTGTGAAAAACAATAAAATAGATAAGCCATTGATTTAATTAAAAATTTGGTTAAAAAAAGAAAACCAAATTACCAGTATGAAAAATGAAAAGGGTGGATGTACCACCAACAAAGATGAAATTAAAGCACTTAGGGGTTATTTTGCCCAATTATATGCCAATAAATCTAACAATCTAAGTGAAAAAAATGAATATTTATGAAAACATTAATTGCCCAGATCAACAGAAGAGGAAGTGGAGTACTTAAAAGACTCTAGCTTAGAAAATGAACAAGCCATAAATGAGCTCCCTAAGAAGAAGTTCCAGGTCCAGATGGATTCACAAGTGAATTCTACCAAACATTTAAAGAACAATTAATTACAATACTACATTAACTATTAGGAACCAACATAGGGGCAAAATAGGCACACAATTTATATATAAAGGGTGATAGCGTAAGCAAATTAGGGAAGTGTGGAAAATTTTACCTATCAGATTTCTGAATAAGGGAAGAATTTATGACCAAACAAGAAATAGAGAGCATTACAATATGCAAAAATGGATAATTATGATTACATCAAATTAAAAAAGGTTTTACACAAACAAAGCCAATGCAGCCAAAATTAGAAGGAAAGTAGAAAGCTGGGGGAAAATTTTACAGCAAGTTTTTTTTTTTTTTCTGATAAAGGTCTCATTTCTCTAAGACATAGAGAAATGAGTCAACTTTATAAGAATATGTCATTTCCAAATTGATAAATGGCCGCAGAATATGAGCAGCAGAAGAAATCAAAGCTATCTATAGTCATATCAAAATATTCTAAATCATCATTGATTAGAGAAATGCAAACTGAAATAATTCTGAGGTACCACCTCACACCTACAAAACTGACTATTATGACAGAAAAACAAAATGATAAATGTTGGAGGGGATGTCAGAAAATTGGGACACTAATGCACTATTGGTACAGTTGTGAAGTGATCTAACCATTCTGGAGAGTAATCTGGTACTATGCCCAAAGAGCTATAAAACTGCGCATACCCTTTGACCAAGTACTATGTTTACATCCCAAAGAGATCAAAGGAAAAGGAAAAGGACCTATATGTACAAAAATACTTAAACAGCTCTTTTATGGTATCAAGGAATTGGAAATCAAAGGGATGCCCATCAATTGGGGCATGGGAGAACAAGTTGCGGTATATGATTATAATGAAATACTATTGCACTGTAAGAATTAATTATCAGAATGCTTTCAGAAAAACTTAGAAAGACTTACATAAATTGATGAAAAGTGAAGTGAGCAGAACCAGGAGAACCTTATACACTGTAACAGCAATATTATATGATGATTGACTGTGAATAACTTAGATATTCTCAGCAATATAATGATTTAATACTTATGGTGAAAAAATGTTATCCATCACCAGAGAAAGACCTGATGGGATCTGGATGCACCTTAAAGTATGCTTTAAAAAACAACTTTAATTTTCATGGATTATTTTTGGTTCTCTTTTCTTTTGCAATGTGTTTATTATGCAAATATGTTCCACATGACTGCACATGTATAATCTATATTAAATTGCTTGTCTTTTCAAGGAGGATGTGGGGAAGAGGGAGGAAGAAACTTTGAAATTCAAAATTTAAAAAATAAATGTTTAAAAACTTTTACATGTAATTGAGAAAAAAAGAGAAAAAAAGAAAAGCAAGCAATAATTAACATAACAGGAATTTTTGTTTTCTATTAATCTTTGTTAATTACGGAATTATAAAGACGTAGTTAGGATAAATATCCAAAAACTTATCTACTAAACTAAATGTCTGCTTCAGCAGGTAGTGAGATGCTCTTTCCATGAGATCTTCAAATGAAGACTGCATTACTACTTTTCAGATATTTTTCAAAGGGGATTCTTAGCCTAGTCTTGGTTAAATGAGATAGCATCTGAAAAACCTTTTACTTCTGACATCTTGTGATTTTAGGTTTGTTGTACAAAATCATCTGTAAAATTCATCTTGTTCCCTTCCTTTGTTCACTAAATATACTCTTGATATATGAATGAATTCTACTCCTGATGATTTCGTAGAAATTAGAAAGAAGGATATGGGTTGTTGGTGATTGAAGTCTTCTCAGTAACCTTTATTGTGTTGTTGTTGTTAATATGGTGTGTGATCTTTTCCATTCCTTAGAATTTTTCCCTCTTTCAAAATATCCTGAAAATTAATTATTACTTGCCTTTAAATTGTGTCATATTCCAACATGGATTTCTTTCGTGTGCATTTGGATAGATCCAGGCTGTTTTCCCAACTTCTTTTTCTTAAGTATAATTTCTACTTCCTCAAATAGCACATGAGATGTGGTGGTGGTGGAATACACGTGATGGTTCTGTTGTCATCAGTTGTGAGGATAATTGGGTATAAAAATACTGCAAATCTATTCCATCTATTTATTGTCCTGCATCCAAAGTTCTTTGACTTATTTTACTTTATTTAGTCTCATACCCAACTTTAAAGAAATGTTTTATTGATGCTTTATTTTTACACCATAGTCATTTCTCGCTAACCCCTTTCTCACTGCCCTAGCCAAACTTATAACAAAGAAAAACAGTAAGTGAAATCAATGACATGATGACTTTCAGAAGGTGTATGCAACATTCCTCATCCATAGCTCACTACATCGCCATTAAGATGAGAGAAGTATACTTCATCATTTGTCCTTAGGAACAAAAATCTTTCATTGTCATGACAAACTTTCTATTGGCTTGCTTCTTCCTCCATTGATTTTCATTGCCTTTTAAGGTAATACTGGACATAATCTTCTATCATTGTCCACTACAATGTTTCACAGCTTAGTTTGTATTTTGAAACAGTATTTCCCTTGGTTACCACTTCTCTCCATTTGGTAAAGAAATCAAGTCTTCTCTGACAGAGAATTTCTGG
This sequence comes from Notamacropus eugenii, assembly GCF_028372415.1. NCBI lineage: Eukaryota > Metazoa > Chordata > Mammalia > Diprotodontia > Macropodidae > Notamacropus > Notamacropus eugenii. The sequence continues at coordinate 179,015,226 of NC_092875.1, forward strand.
AATTTTTGGCCTTTTCATTGTTAAGACTGTTCTAAGTTTTATTTACTTTAGACTGTAAGCTTCTTTAAGGTAAGGATTGTTTTTGCCTTTTTTTGTATCTTCAGTGCTTAGCATAGTGTCTGGCAGATAGTAGGTGATGAATAAATGTTTTTTGATTATTAATTGATTGAGGTTGGTTAAACTTCCCTAAAAATTGTGATAATCAAGGGTAACTTTTCCTACTTTCATTTCTTTTTATATTTCCTGTTTTTCACTCATTTAACTAATTTGATTAGAGTTGTTCTTTCACATATTCTCTTGTTTAGAGTAGCTAAAGGATAAAATATATTGAAAAACAATGAAGAACATGGGGTGAGCAAAGTAGTCCAAAAGATGGACCTTTGAATTGGAAAAATAACTTTATTCATGTTGGTATCATCATTAAAAGTGAACAGTCTCAGTATTTTTGTCTAACATTTTACCTAAATTTTGTATTCTAAGCGAATATTAAAGAGGTCCTATGGAATACTGCAGAAGATAAGACAGAGGAGAATGACAATGCAAGCTACCAGACTTCAACAGGTAGTCCAGAATGTCACTGGAATGCCAGACTCTTAGATTTCACATCAGGACAACCAAACACTGAACTGACAGTTGGTAAACAAGTAAAGTAAAGCATAAAAAGAAATTTGCTCCATGAATCTTCTATTAGATATGTGCAGGGCTATGACAATATATATTAAAGATATTTTAACAAGAAGAAAAAAACAGAAACAAGCTATCCTGGACCATTATTTATCAGTGTTTGGGTAGGGTGGATGAGACATCAATGACTGTCAGTACCATCAGTATGGAAAGAGGAAGTAGTCAGTAAGAATAAATGTGATGTTCTACATTTCTAGGAAAGAAGGAATTTTGCCTTATTATGTATGAGAAGCTTGTTTCCCAAAGCTGCTAACTAGGATTATGTTGGCCAACGCAGTATTTAAGTAAATACAAGTTTATGTTGTTCTATAACCACTAGAAAACCTACTGTGGAGGAAGGAATGGAAAATAACATCTCATTTGGTGATGCAAAGGGCACTGGATTTGAAATGAGAAGATTTGGGTTCAAATTCTAACTCTGATACAAGATATTAGACTTTGGCTAAAGCATATTTCCATTTTCAGCCATAGTTTCTTCTTTTGTAAAATGAAGGTTTTTATTATCCTGTGATACCTATCCTTTCTTTTATTTCAATAGTTTCTTAATAGAAAAATTGCCATTGGTTTATTCTTAATATGCCATAATATTCCAGTGATTCCTTCTTATTCTTCAATAGCACCTTCATTCTCACTTGATTTTTTAAATCAAATTAAATTTTTCTCAATTATTAAACATTTTTTCTCTCTCTCTGAACTGCTCCTCACTCCAGAAAAGAAAAAAGACAAATAAAATCCTTGCAACAAATAAGGATAGGAAAGTAAAACAAATGACCATAATGATTATGTCCAAAAATAACTTATCTTGTTTTGCATCACTATTTTGTCATCAGGTAAATAGCATTTTTCACCTTAGAATTATGATTGATCATTGTGTTGATTAGAGTTCTTAATCTTTCAAAATTTTTTCATCTATACAAAGTTGATTTGAGGGTAGAAATTATTCCCCTAGTAGTAATATTGCTGCTTCTCTGTGCAATCTATACACTTTTGAGACAGAGATCTAAATTGTTTTCTAAAATGGTTGGACCAGTTCACAATTCCACAAAGTGCAACACTATGATGATTTTCCTATAGCCCCTTCAACATTTGCTATTTTCTGTTTTTGTCAGTTTTGCTAATATGATGGATGTGAGATGAACCTCAGACTTGTTTTAATTTAAATCTCTCCAGTTATTTTTTATTTGGAGCATTTTTCCTATGGCTATGGATAACTAGGATTTCTTCCTTTGAGAACCAGCTTCATATCCTTTGACACTTATTTTGGAAATGGCTCTTATTTTGGAATCAGTTCTTCACGTATCTTAGAAATGAGACCTTTATGAGAGAAAATTGCTATAGAGATGTTTTCCCCAATTAACTGTTTCCATTCTAGTTTTAGTTGTATTGGATTTGTTTTGCTTTTTAAATTATGTAATCAAAACCATTCTGCCTTCTGTGAGCTTTTCAATTCCTTGTTTTGCCATGAACTCTTCTCCCAGCCATAGATCTGAAAGGTAATATTTTCAGTCATTCCCTTAATTTGTTCATGGCATGACCTTTTATGTCTAGGTCATATATCCATTTGGGAGTTTACCTTGGTATATAGTGTGAAATGTTGGTCTAAACATAATCTCTGTCACACTCTTGTACAATGTTTCCAACAATTTTTGCCAAATATTGGGTCCTTACCTTGGAATCTGAGATTTTTGCCTTTGTCAGACTCTGTGCTACTGTTTTTGTTTCTATGTTGTATACCTAATCTATTCCATTGGTTGACCTCTGTTTTTTTTAACCAGTACTATTACACCTTTGAAACATATTTTGAGATCTGGAAGTGCTAGGGCATCCTCATGACCACTTTTTTCATTGTTTCCCTTGAGATTCTTGACCCTTGGTTTATCTAGGTGGATTTTGTTATAATTTTTTTGATTGATGGTTTCTTTTAATAATATTTTCTTATATTATTATGACCATAGTGTAGTTTGTTCTCATGGTTTTACTTACTTTTTTCCTGCATTAATTCACTGAAGTAATCTCAAGTTTCTTTGAATTCTTCATATTCATCCTTCCTTATATCCCAAAATACTTCATTATATTCATAGGTGACAACTTGTTCAGTCATTCATCAGTTTATTGGAAGCTACTTTTCTTCTAGTTTTTGTGGCTATACAGAAAATTGCTACTATAAATATTTTTGCATATATTATTTTTTTCTTTGTCTTCCTTGAGATATATGCCCAGGAGTGGCTCCAGTGGGTCAGAAGGCACATGGAACAGTTACATTTCTAGAATTGTCATCTCGTTTTCCAGAATATTTGAACCAATTCAAAACTTTATCAGTAGTGAAGTAGACTTATCTTCTTATAGTCCCTCCAACAGTTACCATTTTCATTTGCTAATTTATTGTTGATTTTGACCTGTGCTCTGATAATTTGATGATTTGACTGTATATGTTTTTTATTTATTTTATTCTGAAATGGCTCCAATAAGTAGTCATTTCTTGACAATATGTGATCATATGATGAATTTCATTTTTGTGGTGTTTATGTATTTGCCATAGCCAGCAAAGACAATCACTTATTTCTCCTTAATAAATGATAAACATTTATGATAACATTTTCTCACTCTTCTCTTGAAGAAAGTATTCATGAAATAGACATGTCTTCTGCGTATTCTATGAAGTGTTGATATCTTTCATTTCTTAATAACACCCATATTTTCCCAACTTTTTTCTATTCTCAATACCCACCTTTAGATGGAAGTCATTAAAAATCAAAGTATATATTGATTTTGTCTGATGACTTTTTCTTCGTATAATGTTTCTCCTTATTCTTCTGCCAAAGATGTTTCCATATGAGAACCCATTGTTTTGGAGGTAGTCATTTTACTTAGATTTATCACTAGCACAACAAAATGATCAAATGTGTCATGAAATAATGTTTCTTGTTGCCTTCAGGTATATAATAAAACCATATCTAACATTTAATTCATTTAAATTCTCTGAAAAGAAGTTGTGAATTATCCTGCCATTTAGTTACAACCTGTATTTGACTTTTCCTTTGACTTACATAAGAATGCTAATATGATTGTAGTTTGGGATCTCAAGTAGTTGTTGGAAAAGAATCTCACCTTACAGTATCATCAGTAAAACTGCTGTTTATGGGTCATCTAAAATCCGTGATTATCAGGTTTCCCTTCTCTACCTTTCCTTCACTATCACTATGAAGGCAGACAGGGGGATCTTATGAAACTGAAGGTCATTTTGTACTTTTATCTGTTCCACGTTAGCTAAAGAATATTTTCCTAGTAGTTAACATAGTAGTTTTCATTCCATATTTCACTGCATAATTGTTGCAGGTTTTGTCACTTTTTTTGCAGACATGACCCTTATGTGAAGCTTTTTTAAAAAACGGTGCCACTATTGTTAAAAATCATTTATTACTAAACTGTGTTTGGTGCAAGATTAGAATGCATGGAAAACTTGTGAATATGCATTAAAATTGGGAAGACGCAAGTCTTACCATATCACGTGATTTACTCATGGCAACTTTGCTTTCCTGTTGGCTCCCCTTGTGCCTATGGCTCTCATTGGGTTGAGTGGCAATACCGTTAGTCCTGCAGCACTCTAAACAAACCATGCAATTCAGCTTTTGGAAATATACTGACAAAACACATGCATTGAGAATTCTAGGCTCAGGGCAAGAGATAAATATGTATCCATATGCCACTGGTGAATACATTGCTGCTCTGTTTACCTTTTATATGACGTGATGAAGAGAATTATACCATGCAGTTATTATGTGATAAAAGGTTATAAACCAATTTTTGGACCGAAAAAAAAACACCATGCACAGGGTGTAATGATAATGTGGTGGCAACAGTCATGTGGTGAAATATAGTATTTAACTATCTTACATCTTCTCAAAGATATAAAAGTCTTATGCTGAGATTGCACTCACTTTCTTGCTTGGTGGTATCTTACCTAGCCTTGGAAGATGCAAGATCACGCTCATACCACAATGAATCATCAGAGAAGGACCACTCCGCCAAAAATCAAGCTAGGGGATATGGTTGGTAAAAGAGCCATTGTTTGAGGAAGTGGATGACTCTTATATGAGAATTTCTTGGTAGTAGGACCAAACAGTTTAATCCAAATACCAGTTTTAGGATATAGTTCCCTGTGAACATCTATCTTTCTGCAGGAAGATGTCTTGTTTAAGTTGACTAGACCTTCATTTCTAAGCAGAATGGGGGACCACAAATGGGAACCCCATGCTTGGATTTCCTTAATAGTCCTAATCATCATCAGACAAATGTCCAAAGCGGTGTGCCTCTTGGCTATTTGATTTCAGAATAAAAAGAACTCTCCTCTACATGGACTCAAGATTTTTTTGATTCATTTTGTTTTCCATAACAATGGATGGTGTCAAAATGAATGATGCTGTAGCTGTTATTGGGAAAGTGTCATGTAGCACATTTGTGTGACATTGTTAAAATGGAAATCAAATCTACTTCATTAGAATGCTTAGCAAAAAAAAAAAAAAAAAAAAGAATGCTTAGCAGTTTCAAAGGCAAACTGAAGTCCCACCCTAGGTTCTGCTCGGAGCCTAAAGAATAGTTTTTTGTTTGTTTTTTATGCCAGCTCTGCACTAGACTAGCTTTCTTCTTTTTAGTAGGAACTCAAAATCACATTTCCATACAGGTTAAAGTACACAGAGAAGCAGGCTTGCATTCTTAGCCTAAGGTTTGCAATCTTTACCCACAACATAATATTTGTTTAATCTTTTTTTTAACATCAGAACAGCAAAAGGACTGATGTAACTACTATGAATGGTATTTGGATAAAAGAGAAAACTCTGCCATAGCCCTACCTGATTTCGGCTTGTTTGCTTATTCATTTTTATTATTTTTTTAACTGCATCTGAAACCATAGTAGGATAAAATACAAACTCCTCAGCTTGGCATTTAAGACATTTCTCAATCTGGCTCCAGGCTAGGTTTCCAGGTTTGTTCAACTACTTCTCCATTTATCCACTTGCCTTCTAGCTGAACTGGATATTTGTTATTCCCTGAAATTTATGCTCCCATTTCCTGCATCTGGAATCTCCCCTTGACCTAAGAGGTCCCCATTCCTCTCTTCACCTCTACTTCTTAGGATTCCTCATTTTCTTCAAGGTTGAGCTTGGGAACAACCTCCTACAGCAGTGGTTTCCAAATTTTTTTCAAAGAAACCATGTATCCCAATCAATGACATTTTTGGGGACATGAACCCTCAATATATCTCTATGTCTATATTCAAATATTGGTATTGATATCTATGTGTCTCTTTTGTTATTATTGTTCAGTCATTTCAGTCATGTTTGACTCTTCTTGACTTCATTTGGGGTTTTCTTGGCTAAAGTACTAGAGTGATTTGCCATTTTCTTCTCTAGCTCATTTTGCAAAAGAGTAAGCTAAGGTATACAGGATTAAGTGACTTGCCCAGGGTCCTACAGCTAGTGTCTAAAGGTTGCATTTGAACTCAGGTCTTTCTGACTTCAGGTCTGGCTCTGTGTCCATTGAGCCACCTAGCTGCTCCATGTATATCTATATCAATATTGATGTGTATCTACATATGAATCTATGTATATCTATATCATCTATTATTTATGTCTATATCTAAATCTATGCCTGCATGTCTCGATATCCATATTATCTCTATTGATATTGATTTTTGTATCTATTTCTATACCTATATAGAAATCTATATCTATGTCTGCATCTGAAACAGCAAATATATCTATATTTATCTCTCCATTTTGATCTCCGTTCAAATCCATGTCTATATCTATATCTGTGTTTGTGTCTCCATCTCTATCTATTTCTGCATCTATCAATATCTACAGTCATGTCTATATCATCCCTATTTATATCTATTTCTATATCCATATCTGCACCTGCATCTATATATGTCTGCCTAAATTATAAATTATATAATGAACTTATCTATAATGCGTATAATGAAAAAATAAAAATGAAAATGTGTGAGATCCAGATGAAATAATTTTTTTTATCCTTTTGTGTTTTCTTCTTCTTTTGAACAGTCCTGGGCCTATATCCTAGCCATGCTGCTTATTTTCAGTTCTCTACTTCTCCCTGGGATCCTGGGTTCTAATTAATGAGCTTTCATCTTTTCTAGTCCCAGGTTCCTTTCCTACCCATCTCCAAGCCTTTCTTGTTGTATTCTTGTATCTTCTCTCATTAGAACTTAGACTTCTTTCCTTGGGATCCTGGGCTCTCACCTTATGTTGCCTGGTCACAGGTCTGCCACTCCACTTTCCTACTATCTTTAAGTCATTCTACTCTACCCTGATTCCCTTTCAACTTTAAATCATTTTTATGTGCTATCTTTACTAGAATGTAAGGTCTTTGAGGGCAGGGACTGTCTCACGGACCTATTTTTATAATTTCAGTATTTAGCATAGTTCTCATACTATAAGTAATAGCTTAATAAATGATTTTTCCTTCCTTCTCTCCCTCCCATCACCCTTCCTCTCTGCCTCCTTCCCTCCCTTCCTCCCTCCCTCCCTCCTTCCCTCCCTCCCTTCCTTCCTTCCTTCCTTCCTTCCTTCCTTCCTTCCTTCCTTCCTTCCTTCCTTCCTTCCTTCCTTCCTTCCATCCTTCCTTCCTTCTTTGCTTCTTTCTTTCCTTTCTGATTCTAGAATGAATGGAGTTTACAGATTAGGGGAGTGGCATGTACATTAGTGAAATTACTTTTGTTGAAAGCTCTATGAGAGATGTAGTAGAGACAGGAGAGACCAGAAAGAGGAAGGCCAGTAAAGGGGGCTTTTGTAATAGTCCAGGCAAAATGTGATAAGGGGCTAGACTGGAATGATCCTTATATAAATAGAGAGGAGGAAGACGGATTTGAGAGATAATACAGAGGTAAAAATCTCAAGATTTGGCAACTGATTAGATATATTGGGTGAGGGAAAATGAGGAGCCAAAGACAATGCTAAGTTGGCAAATACATTTGATTGAGGGATGGTGGTGTCCTCAACAGAAAATAGGGAAGTTATTAAGTGGCACGGATTGTGAGGGAATGTTAATTTAATCCCAGTCTATGTCTGGTCATTCTCTATTACATTTTTCCAATGAGAGAATCTAAAGTGTGTGATACAGTGGTGTTGAAGGCTTGTTTCAGGCCACTACTCAGTAGTGTGGAGACCTCCTGGGTGAAAAGCCTCCACAATATCTGTATGAGGGGGATGGAGGGAAGGGCTTCAAAGAATTTTGCCCATGGGTGTCTGGTTAGATTAATACCTGCCACCTGAGAAGCCAAGGTAGGAAGGGTGGATTGAGAAATTGGCAAATTTGGGTTAGTTGTTTTGAAGAAGTCATACAATTATCTGGAAGCAGGGATAGAGAAAGTGTGAGAGTGGGATACAAGACATCTGTCTGCTGACTGAATCATCACACACCAGTTGAAGTCAAACTAAATCTCTCTTAGAACCATTTCATCATCTCTCCATCCCTCCATCCTTCACAGGGATAATAGCTCCAACTCTGGAGACCGTTATCCTAAATGTTGCTTTCTTGGACCCTCTTCATTAGTGCTCTCACCCTCTGCCTCGAATTACCCATAATTATAAAAAGGGTCTTCTTTCTTTGTCTCTTAATTTGTCTATATCCACTTTTTTATTCATTTTGCATGTAGGTCATATCTTAATTCAGAACTTATTGCATCATATAATATAATATTAGTCTCAGCCTAATTTCCCCCCAGTCTGATTTCCAATTTTCCCAGGAGATTTTTGTTGAAGTGAATCCTTATTCTAGTAATTGGTGCCTTTGCATTTTTTTGAATACCATGCCACTAGGATTAATCTCCTCTGAGTCTTCTGTTTTGCTGCTGTTGCTGAATCGTTTCAGTTGTGTTTGACATCTTTGTGACCTCATTTGAGGTTTTCTTGGCAAAGATACTAGAGTAGTTTGCATTTTCTTCTCCAGTTCATTTTATAGATGAAGCATTGATACAAACAACATAAAGAGATGGCCAGATTATATAGCTATTAAGTGTTTGAGGCTGGAATTTAACTCAGGTCTTCTAGACTTCAGGCTCAGTGCCACCTGACTAATCCATCTGTTTTTTTTTAACCAATACTAACTAGTTTTAATGATTACTTTTTTTAATCAAAGATTTAAGATCAGTACTGCTAGTTTACCTTACTTCTGTTTTTTTAAAATTATTTCTCTGGAGATGATTGACATTTTGTTTCTTTAGATGAATTTTGTTACTATTTTATCTAGTTCTGTAAAGTAATCCTTTGATAGTTTCATTAGTAGAGTATTAGTTCTGTAAATTATTTTAGGTAGAATTGTCATTTCACTTATGTTAGCATGGCCAGACTATGGGCAATTAATATATCTCAGGTCATTTAAATTTGTTTTGTTTTGTTTTGTTTTTGTAAAGAGTAGACTATGGGGTCTGGCTCTGTCCAACATTGCTGCTCCAACAGATTATCATCAAGATTCCTCTGGCTTCATGTTTCATTTATGGAAACTCACACTGAACTTCACATTTTCATGGCACTTCTCTGCTCAGAGTGCCACTAGGTTTTGGGTCCCATTTACTGGAGGTTGGGCTAACTTCAAATCCCACTGGTACTGTACTACTCAGAGTGCCTGGAGACATCAGTCCCTGTTTATTGGAGCATAGTAGGCTTCCTCCTAGACTGTTACAGCCCAACCTCCAATTACTCTCAGGCTCCTGTCTTTTTTGTGAGTACTGCACTGGATAGAAGAATCTATTTTTATTATTTCCCATTGTTCAATCTTCTTTTCCTTTTAGATTTTTGCTGAGATTTTTGTGGAAAAATTGAGTTCCCCTAGGGTCTTCATGTTGCCATCTTAAGCAAAAGTTCTTGATTCATAAAAGTTTAAGGAAAAGTACTTAATTTTATTGTTGCTTTTTTGTTGTTCAGTCATTCAGCCATGTCTGACTCTTCATGATCAAATGGACCTTAGCCCTTATATATACTCCACTATCTTTTGAAATCTGTTCAAGTTCATGATCATTGTTTCCATGACACTATTCTTCTCATCCTCTGTAATTTCCCTTTTTTCTTTTGCCTTCAATCATTCCCAACATCATGATCTTTTCCAATGAGTTTCATTTTCTCATTATGCAGCCAAAGTATTTAAGTTTCAGTATTGGACCTTCAGTAAAGAGTCTGAATTAATTTCTTTAACTACTCATTGATTTGATCACCTTACTGTCCAAAGGCTTCTCAAAAGTCTTCTCTGGCACCACAAAATGAGAGTCTCTATTCCGTGGTTCTCAGCTTTACTTGTAGTCCAAGTCACACAGTCATATATTACTATTGAAAAAGGCATAGCTTTGACTTTATGGACCTTTGTGGGCAAAATGATGTCTTTGCTTTTTTTTTAGCATGCTGTCCAAATTTTCCACAGTTTTCCTTTTGATGAGCAAGCATCTTTTAATTTCATAGCTACAGTCTCCATCTGCAGTGATCTTTGAGTCCAAGAATATAAAACCTGACAATACTTCCATTTATTCCCCTTCTACTTGCCATGAAGTGATGGGATGTCAAAATCTTAGTGTTTTTATGACATTTTGCATACTTTACTCTGCATATAAGATAATTAAATGACAATATTCAGCCTTATTGTACCCCTTTTCCAATCTTAAACCAATAAGTTATTTCATGTTCAGTTCTAACTGTTGCCTCTTGACCCACATATGGGCTCCTCAGGAGAAAAGTAAGATGATTTGATACTCCCATCTCTTTGAGGACTTACCACATTTTGTTGTGATCCAGTCAAAGGCTTTAGTGTAGTCAGTGAAGTATAAGTAGATGTTTTTCTAGAACTCCCTTGCTTTCTCCATAATCCAGTGAATGTTGGCATTTTGGCCTCTAGTTTCTCTGCCTCTTTGAAAATTAGCCAGCATGGCTGATAATTCTTGGTTCACATATTGCTGAAGCCTAGCTTGCAGAATCTTAAGCATAACCTTGCTGGCATGTGAAATGAGCATAATTGTTTGCTAATTTGAACATTCTTTTGTATTGTTCTTCTTAAGGATTGGGACATGAACTGGTCTTTTCTAATTCAGTGTCCACTGTTAAATTTTCCAAATTTGCTGGCATATTGAATGTAGCACTTAAACAGCACCATCTTTTAGAATTTTAAATAGCTCAGCTGAAATTCCATCACTTCTATTAGCCTTATTGTTAGTAATGCTTCATAAGCATTGACTTTGTTCTCTAGGATATCTGACTGTAGATCAATAACCATTGTGGTTATTAGTCATGTTAAGATATTTTTTGTGTAGTTCTTTTTGTGTTTTCTTATTGCCTCTTTTTAATCTCTTATGCTTCTGTTAAGTCTCTACTATTTATGTCTTTTATCATGCCCATTTTTGAATGAAGATGCTTGATACTTCTAATTTTGTTGAAATATCTCTTGTCTTTCCCATTCTATTGTTTTCTTCTTTTCCTTTACATTGTTCACTTAAGAAAAAACCTTCTTATTTCTCCTTGCTATTCTCTGGAATTCTGAATTCAGTTGGGTATTTCTTTCCTTTCCTCCTTTCCCTTTTCGTCTTTCCCCAGCTCTTTGTAAAACCTTATCAAACATACATTTTTCCTTTCTTGCTCTTCTTTTTCTTTAGAATGTTTTTTGTTGTTCTAATATTGCAAACCCCTATCCATATTTCTTCAGGCACTCGATCTGCCAGATCTCATTCCTTGAATCTATTCATCACCTCCATTTCATATTCATAATATGATAATATCCCATGAACTTATGAACAAGTCAAGTCTTCTGAGAATGGCTCCCTCATGTTTCTGGAGGTAGTGTGGAAAGATTAAGAATTGTCTTTCTAATGCTACAGCTCACAAACCTCTACCAGTGAGCATCCCAGTATGGTAATCTAATACAAGACCAGAGGTCCAAGGGAAAGTGATCTCAACCTTAGAGCACATGTGGCAAATAGAAAAACTCACAAAAAAGTTCTCTTGCTGGAGTCCTCAAGATAATCCCTTAGGTAGTAGGTGACTCAGTGGATAGAGGACTGGGTCTGAGGTCAAGAAATTGTGTTCAAATCCAGGCTCAGATACTTACCAGTCATTTGATCCTGGGCAAATCATTTAACCTCTGTTTGCTTTAATCTACTGAAGAAGAAAGGACAAACCACTCTGGTATTTTTTTTTCCAAGAAAACTCTATGGACAATATTGGTACACTGTAGTCCATGAAGTCACAAAGACTCAGATATTACTGAACAACAGCTTTTCTGCCAGTATCTTTGTAGAGTCTTGCATTTACCTTTCCTATCATGTCCAATCTGTTCTTAGATCTGAATGTAGACACTGCCACTCGCTGCTGTTGTTCAGAAATTATAACAGAATGCCAGTGGAAGAGTGGGAAGTCCAAAGTTTTCCAGACCTTTTGTAGCTCTCAGGGTCTTCCTCCAGCCAGGGGCAGGGGATGGCCAGGGAACAGTAGAGAGGAGGAGATTAAGGCCAAGGTGCTCTTCTCTATCCTCAAGCAATTTCTTCTTGGGCACAATTTTCTTTCCCCTGCTGGGTGGGTCAATTGCGCAGGATTGAACTGGATCAATATTTTATAGAAGACCTATAGGGCATGACCAAGTTTCACTAGCCAATACAAACATAATTATTATTATACCCTAGGAAGTCTCCAAGCCTTGAACAATCAAGATGTGTGCTCACCTAATAAACATTGCAGGGTTAACCATTTTATCACTTAATCTAAGTGTAGTGGGGTAATTGTCTAGACTAGTGGTGTCAAAGTCAAAAATAAATGTGGGCTACTAAGCATATATAAGGATTCCTGTAGGCTACAAATTGACTTAGTTTTTAAATGTAATGTTAGCCATGTTTATTGCTTTTAAATTTATTTAGTTAAATATTTCCCAATTACATTTTAATCTGGTTGAGTTGTACTTGGGAGTATTGTATGCCATGTGTTTGACACCTCTTGTAGACTGACCCTCCCCCATCATAAAAATGATCATGTTAGAACAGAAATTATTTAGAGACTCACAAGCTCAAGCTTAATCATTACTCTCAAAGAATTTAAAAGAAAAAGCCTGTGTTTATACATAATTGCATGGTCTGGAACAATAAAGCTATACTCTCTGTCTGGTCCTCTCTGTTTTCAATTTCCAAATGTTCTTGTAGAGAAATGATCTAAGATGACTTCTTCCCAGGAGACTAGAGAATGCTTAATATGGAGGCTATCATTAAGAAAAAATTTTAAGAGAAGTAAGTTAATTCTGGATTGTGCCTATATGGATTCAAATTACTCCTTATTTGGAATTCTACCAAAAGAGGAAAGAACTTTTGGATTGTGCTGGACTGAAAGTATGGGGAAAAGGAGGTGAAAAATTTCAAGAGGATTCAGTTTATGACACAAAAGGTAGCCAAATCTTAGATGGTGCAGATTAAGGATAGGATTTGGAAGGATAAATCAGACAAGAGTAAAAGATTCATGTGTGTTGAACCAAGATTAACTAACACACTTCTGTAAACATAACCATTTTCCTTTTTTAAGTATTAAAAAATTCTGATTTTATCAAGTGTGGAGTTTACTTACCAAATAAAATGCACGTATACATACATATATATATATAGTGGGATAGGAAAGGATTGTAAATGAAATTCTGAATTTTTATTATATAGATCTTGCTTTTCTCTTAGATTATATAATAAAAAGCATATGAACTTTTGAAGTTGTCTTGCTGATCTATGATTCCTTATGTACTTTTCTTATTTTTTTGGAGGGGGGACCTAAGCCTCCTTCTCTCCTTTCCAATCTCCCTTGAATTCATTCTGCATCTTGAATCCATCACCTCTTTGTCATGAATTGGGTAAGATGTTTCCTCATCAGTCTTCTAGACTCATAGTTGTCATTGATCAAATTTTGAAACCTTCCAATATTGTTTTTAAAATGATGTTATTATTGCAGTAATGATTCTCTTGATTCCGTTGACTTCATTCTGTATCATTTGCCTTAAGGTTAACTTTGGTGTCTATTTCCAGTTTAGCCTGTACATACATAGCTGTTTGTATGTTGTCTGTGACCTCCTTGAAAGCAGGGGCTGTTTTTTGCCTTCATTTGTATCATCAATCTAGAATATAATAAGTCCTTAGTAAATTCTTGTTGATATGACTTGCTTTTTAGTATTTTATGAGACATGTGTTGTAGGTTTTCTGCATCTATTGATATAATCTATAATTTTTATTGTTCTTATTAATATGTTTTAGTGTATGCCAGGCCTAGAGGCCTGAGGGCTACCCGAGTCTTACCTTACCTATCGCAGGTCTTCGGCTGGCCAAACCGGATAAACGTATGAGAGAAGAGACTTTCCAGAGTCGAACAAGGGTTAGGCTTTATTCAGGGTCTTGGTTACATGTGCAGGGGGAACTCTTCCTTAGGAGAGAGAGAAATCTCCCAAGGAGGCAAAGATCTTACAGTAAGAGAATGAAAGCAGAAGTGGAAGTGGGGAAAGAGGGGAGAGGGAAGAGCGAAGAGAAGAGAGAAGGAAGAGGGGCCTTCTGTCCTGTAAGGGTCCCTCAGAGCTAAGAGCGCCTTCAGGCTTTCCTGACCCTACTTAAGCTCTCCTGCCGCATAGTTTGCACCTGAATACTGTGCCTGTTAGATAACAATAGGTGTGCTCAGATCTGGGCCAATCTCGAGGGCGGGGATGCTCTCTCCCAGCACTTTTCTCATGGGAAGAGGCGGAAATGCACGAGATAGCTCGGTCTCACACCTCAATTCCCTGCTGTTCCCTGGGGGGCCTCATGAGAACTCTAAGATTTAGAAGTTCTCACCTTTATCCGCCCGAGACTGTCCACGTGGAACTGAGCTTACACCCCCAATAAGTGTATCTATAGTTCTCCCAAATTTGAACCATTCCTGCATTTTTTGTACAAATCTAAATTAGTAATAGTGGAGGAACTTTTTGAAATGTAGTAGCATCTTCACCAATAATTAATGTAAAAATTTAGGAATGATTTTTTTTATTGAAGATACCATTTTATGATTTTCTTTCTGTTTTGTCTGTCTATAGTTTTGGTATCAAAACTAGATTTGTAATATAGAAAGATTTAGTAGGATCCTTTGTGAGCAGCTTATGCAAATTGGAATTACTTTTTCTTTAAATATTTCATAGAATTCACTCATAAATTCATCTGGATTCAGGATTTTTTCTTTGGAAGTTTGTGACTTTTTCCAATTTATTTTTCTGAGATTGTGTTATTTGAGTCCTCTAGAACAATTTTGCTCTGTTATTCCAGGCATTTTATATATTTGTAAATATTCATCTATTTGTTGTCAGTTTTATTTTTTCCTTCATTTTTCCCTTTATTTGTCATTAATTCTTCTTTTTTCATTTTTGATACTGATTGTTTAGTTTTCTACCTTTTTAAAAAAGCACTATTGACCAATGGCTTTCTAAAAATTAGCACTTAATTTTTTTATTTCATAGTTTTTGTTTTTAATTGTGTTAATTTCTTTGATTTTCAAAATTTCTCTTTTGCTATTTAATTGTTATTTTAAGATTTGGTGGTTTTCTATGGGGAAAGGATTGTAGAGTACTAGTGAGGTCAGCATTAAGATAATTGGTTATAGAATCCATGGATGTATGTGAAGAAAAGGTGGGTGGATGGATTATCAGAATTAAAATCCATCCAGAACTGCAGACTACGATAATGAGGAGACTTAGTAGGTGTGAGTGAATGTGAGAAAGAGAATATAGAGATGTTTTCAATGAAGATAGATCTTAAAGGAGTATCAGTTCATGTGAGGATGAGAACCAAGGTGTGACCATGTAAATTACTAAATGAAAGAATGTAGTATCATGTTCTTGTTGTTCAGCTATTTTTCAGTCATGTCTGACTTTTCATGACCCCATTTGGAGTTTTCTTGACAAAGATACTGGAGTGGTATTTCATTTCCTTCTCCAACTCATTTTTACAGAAGAGGAAACTGAGGCAAACAGCATTAAGTGACTTGCTCAGAGTCACATGACTAATAGTTGTTTGAGGCCAGATTTGAATTCAGGTGTTCCTGACTCCAGGTCTGGTGCTCTTTCTACTGTGCCACCTACCTGGCCTTAGTGTCATAGATCATAAGATCATTATTTTTTGAGCAGGAAGGGACCTCATAAATAATCTCTAGTTTGTTTGCCATATTGTACAAATGAAGACACTGAAGTTTGAAGAGGGTAAGTACCTGGCACATTAGTAAGTACTTAATAAATGTTTATTGATTGATTAAATAAGTATCTTGCTCAAGGTCGTGAGGATAAGCAGCAAAGATGGGATTTGAATCCAATTCTTAAGAAGTCAAATCCATCACCCTTGCCATGATTCTTCTTGATGAATTTCATTCTTATGTTTTGTTTATCTACATCACAAAATTTTTGGTAGATTATTATTTTGATGTGAGTATTCCCATTATCCATTATTATGATGATGACTTCTCTCTTGACTTAACCTTTCAAGCTCATTAAGATCTTAGAGTTAACATTCTAATGGCATAGTCACCAAGAACCCAGGGCCACCTCTGTGATGCCTTCATGAGGTATCAGAATAAGACTTTAATGGAGATTTTTAGCTACATTATGGGTTAAATAGAAAGAGGCAGTGGGGAATAGTGGGTATAGAGTTGACCTCATAGTCAGGAAAACCTGCGTTCATTCAGGTCCTGCCTCTGACACATGTCAGCTCTGTGAACATGGGCAAATCACTTCAGTACCTTGGCCAGCTCTTTAAGACATGCATTATAAATGATGATGAATGACAATAGAGCATCATAGAAGATGGTACATTAGAGATGCTGATTTACTGAAAGGCCTATGGGAGTTTTTCTACACCAGTGAAATCCTAGATTTTATTCTTTAAAAAAATAAGTAAAATAGAATTTTGTGGGGCCCCTGGTAACCTTGTCCCCCTCATAGAGGATTATATCTATGGGAAAATGTAATGAAAAATTCCCCTCTTTTTAAGTTGGAATTTACCAGCACACACACACATATGTATTGTGGGTGTGTATATATACATATATATGTGCAAACACCTATAAGTATATACACATATATACATTTGTATATGTATAACTATATATGCATACAGTATATTTCACATATTCATTATGTATATATACCTATGAGCTGATACTTAAATAGGTTTGTGGTCTTATCAATGGGAATGCTACCTTTAATGGTGTAGATTTCAGCTACTTCATTTCTCAACCTTTGAGACTTTTCCTTCTCAAATCTTTCATGGATAATAAAACAAAGTTCTCAAGTTTTTTTTCCCTCTTTGATATTGTATGGATACAAATGTAGTATGCAGGTTGCCCATTTCCTTATATCACTACATTATTAGTCCACCTCCTGTTTTGATAATACATCTCCCTCCTTCTTCACGGAAAATATCTTGCACTCTACTCAGCTCTATCATATGTCTCTCCATTACCCTTTGAGTGATCTACAGATTTAATTATTTAGAGAATGTAGCAATCCATGACATATAGCCACTGAACAACACATATATGCATTGATCTATAGATTTTTCCTAGTAATTCTCCTTTTTCTCCCCAAATAACAGTTACTATTTAATAGAGTTTGGGGTTTGTAAAGCATTTTACATATGTCATTTGATCATTACAGTTATTCTGTGTTGTAGGTATTATACTCATTTTTCAGATAAAAAACTGAGGTTCAGAGAGGTCAGGAGACTAATCAGTTGTCACATAATTAGCGTCAGAAGTAGGATTTGAACCCAAGTTCCTCTTGACTCAAAGTCCATTGCTCTTTCTAATGAACCTTACTTCTACCCAAATCATTTTCCAGTAAGAAATACACACATAGAATAAAATATTTTTAAGAATTCAGATGCCATGCCTACAAAGTGTATTTGCCATTTCTATTAGTACTCCCTTCTTCATAGACTATTTTCTTTTAAAGACATTGGTGTCTTAAATTCAAAGTCTCTAGTTAGATTGTTGGAAACTCATTTGTTGAACTCTGTTAATTAATGGGATTGGATCTCACCCATTAAGTCTCTGGTCCTTTCAATGCTACTAACTCAGAGAAAGTATTGAAAAAAATCATGTCACTCTACCACATAAATGTTTAGCTATTAACACTAATAATGTCAAGAGCCTATCATCAGGAAAATGAACAGGTATCAAATGTAAACACTTTTTCTCAGGTAAGGCAAACAAGGGGTTAAAGCAGTTTGTACTAATTATTAACGACAAGATTTGCACATGATTGCATAAAATTTCTAAAATATGCCTACGAGCTTCTATTATTGATGTGGTGCCCCCAGGGGGTGCACATATGGGTTTAAGTGTCTAAAACTGTTTTATTAATTAAATTGCTATGATTTACCTCTCCCACGTTAGCATTTACAGATTATGAAACAGCCCTGTCATTTGAAAATGACTCTACTGATGCTGCTTGTTTACTTTGTTGAATACACACACAAACACATAGACACACACTTCTACATATACATGCATATTTGCACAGTATGGACACATGTGAACACGTACACATAAAGATATATTTGCACACACCTGCACACAGGCACACATATTAGAAGTAGTACTGCATGAGCCTTATTCTTCATTATTCAGTTTACCCTCTTATACTACCTTATTTCTAGGCAAATTTAATTGGAGACCACCATTATCGATGTGTTAAATTATTGTTCAGGGATGTGTATAGGAGATAGCTCTGAAGTTTGTTGCTCCTTCTGAGATATATGATGTAATAATCATAGCTAATATTTATATAGCACTTACTATGTGTCAGGTATTGTGCTAAGCACTTTAAATTGTTATCTCATTTGATCTATTATTATACCTGTTTTACAGATGAAGAAACTGAGGCAAACAGAGGTTAAGTGACTTGCTCAGGATCTCACAGCTACTGAGTGTCTGAGTTTGGATTTGAATTTGGGTCTTTCTAACTTTAGGCCCTGCTCTCTAGTCACTGTACTACCTAACTGTCATCTGTGTTTATGAGTTAGTTTTCCCTCCATAACCACAAAACTAGAATCAGGAAGTTTTATCACCTAAGGTGTAATCAAACTGTTACTGATCCACCTAAGAAATTCTTAAGTCTGGCATTTGTCTTTCAGTTAGAAAACTTTCTATTCTCTCCTTATGGGCTCTCCCTTTACTTCCTTTTTATTTTTTAAAATACTTTTAAAAATATCTTTTGTTTTTACATGACCATAATTTGCCCAATATCCTTTCCCCATTTCACCCCACAAAGTTTTCTCACATAATTAATGCTATTTTTTAAAGAAAAAAAAGAGGAATAAGTCAGCATAAGTAAGTAATACATCAGAGAATATGTATAAAATATATGCAAAGTACTTGTGTACTGAACATCCCATAGCTGTAAAGGGATGGGCTGAAAGTGTTATTAGAGTTAGATCGCATTCATTTTTTGTGTGTATGTGGTTGTTCTTTTTGTTTACATTGTTGTGGTCATTGTGTATATTGTTTTCTTGACTCTGATTACTTCACTCTTCACCAGTTCATCTAAGACTTATTTCAAGACTTCTCTGTGTTCATCACATCCACCATTTCTTTTAGCATAGTAAAATTCAATTCCAGTCATATACTACAATTTATTTAGCCATTCTCCAATCAATGGATCTACTCTGCTTCCAATTCTTTGCTGTCACAAAAGTGCTGCTATAAATATTTTGGTTCATATGAGGATTGTCTTCTTATCTATGGCTTAGTAATGAAATCTCTGGGTTAAAAGGTATCAGATCCTTAGGCTCGAACCAGTGGGGAAACTTCCCCAGTTTCATTGTTTTTAGAGTCTCAGCATATCCTGATTCCAGATCCTAAACATTCTTCAAAAACTGTCCTCTTTGTCTCATATTTATCATTTCTGCTAATTCTCAGCTTGACTTTTTCTAATTCTTGACCCTTTCATATGCAAAGACAGTCTCACATCCTTTACAAGTTGCAAGTAGACCATTCAAGGTCTAAAATCCATTATGAATGATAAATAGGTCATTCAGAGTCTCAGCGTTCAGTTCAGTAGGTAGAAGGCACTCACAGCTTGAAGAGGGTGATATAAGTAGCAGTAAGGGGGAAAGATTTGGAACAGCTGTTTCAGAGAATGGGGGTAAAGATTCATTTAGGGAGGAACAATAGAATTTCTTAACCCTTATGAAATCTCATTTGGGGTTTTCTTGCTGCATCCATCAGAGGCACATTCTGAGGCAAAAGCAAGCTTGGAAAACCATTTGATTTGATTTATGGTTTTACATGGTGCTGTTGGGTTGGAGCACTCCCTTGAGAATGATACACAAGTCCTTATACCATCACCCTGAACTTCTTTTCAGAACAGACACAGATATCCTCTGACTACTCCCAGTCTGCCATGTGGACACTTAATTTTATGCTAAATTGGAACTCTATGGATTATGGATATGCCAAATGACCAGTCCCAACCATTAAGCCCTCTTTTTCCAATTGGCTTCCAGATGTAAAGAGGAACTCTCAGTTCTAGAGAGTTGATGAGGCAAATGACTTGTGAAGCATTAGCTTCCTAGACAAGTCTGTGTCTCAGATAGGGCACCTCCTGTTCGTGTCTTTTTTCCCTTAGTACAGGGTCTCTTGAAGTCTTGAAAGGCAGCTGATATCTTCACCCCTTCCTGAGCATTCAAGTAATGGGATATGACTTCTGGAAAAGTTGAAGCACCAGCAGTGCAGACTGACCAAGAGGGAAAGAATCCACCAGAAAGAAAAGACCCTACGTGTCTGATTGGATTGGATTCAGTGGAGGTGAAATGTAAAATAGTTAATAAGAAGTTTTACTACAAATGTCCCTAAAATGCTTGCATACTAGCCTCTCAAAATTATAATTTGCTATTGCTTAACATTCCCCTTTCTGAGTGGGAATAAAGTTTTCAGTGATATATTTGTTTCATGCTTGTACAATGCTCTAGGTACCCTTTTCCCATCCCTTCCACACTTGAGAATTGGGGGAAATTCCTTGAAACTAGAGCCAAAAACATAACTGTTCCTCAGAAATCTAAGGTGGAGAAAGAATTAGAACTCTGGGAGCCTTGATCACCTGTTGGGATTGGAAGCTCAATTCCGTGTGGACGGTCTCTGGCGGGTAAAAGTGGGACTTCTAAATCTTAGAGTCTTACGAGGCCCTCCATGAACAGCGGGGGTTCGAGAAGGTCAGACTGAGCTAGCTCGGCTAGCTCGGGTATTTCCGCCTCTCCCCCGGAGATACCTGATGGGTGGAGTCTCCCTGCCCTCGAGGTCGTCCCGGATTGGAGCACACCTAGTTACCTAACAGCATGGTATTGAGATGCAAACTGTGTGGCTGAAGATTAAGTAGGATTGAGGAAGCCAGAAAGCTCTCTCTTAGCACGTGTGGAGCCAAAGAGAAAAGTAGGGCTCCGCTTCTTTTCTTTCCTCTCTCCCCTCCCTCTCTCTCCCCGCTTGTACTTCTACTTCCAATCCCTTAAGCTTAGCCTCCTTAGGAAATCTCCCCCTCTTCCTCCTAATGAAGATCTCCCTGCATTTGTAACCCGGACCCTGAAATAAAGCTCAACCCCTGTTTGACTCTGGAACGTCCTTTCTCTCATACGTTTATCCGGTTTGGCCAACCGAAGACCTGGGACAGGTAAGAAAGACTCGGGTAGCCCAATACAGGCCTCTAGGCTTGGCAGTTGGCCCCCCAACAGGGATTGGGAGCGTAGATAATCCTGGGTGCTTTTGGGGTACACCCGGAAGGGGCTGTGAAAGAAGCGAGTCCCGAATCCTAGATTCGGAAGGAGAGAAAGAGGAGAGAAGCTTCCCAAACCCCTGGGAAAAGGGCAGGGATGAGGAATCAATTGCCAGTAATAAAGCCAGAGGAACAGGAGGTCTGGGCTGAGAAACTTCACAGGGAATGCAGGAAGGCGGGGGTCACAATAGAGTTAGATGACCTCCGAGAATTTTGTAAAAGGATTTGGAAAGTTTCTCCTTGGCTCAAGCAGGCAGGAATATCAAGAGAAAAATGGGGAGCGATCGGAGAGCAAATGACTGCTTACGAGCAACAATACCCTGGGGAGCTGGAGGATTTAGATTTCCTGATATTCGATGTAATTAAAAGCCTGCTGGAAGGGCCGGAGAGGCCAGGGCGGGATTGGAATGAGAGTGGAAGTGGAGAGAGGGGAGGGGAGAACACGGGAGGGATGGAGAGTCCAGGCAAGCAGAAAGTTAAGCGGAAAGTTAAGGAGCGTAAAGAAAAAATAGACTTGGAGCTCCATCTAGCGGATGGAAAAGGCGAGGCAGGGGAGAATACGCCGTGCCTTCCCTCCGCGCCTCCTTATAACCTGCTCCATTGGTCAGACAGTCCAGGGCCACAGTCCAGTTTGGAAAAAGGAATAAGAAAGGCTATAGAGAATGGAGAAGATGTAGGGACATTTCCTGTGCTAGAAATAGCGGACCCCAGTGTCCCCGGTGGCGTTTGAAGGAGCCACATACCTATAGAGTGGAAGAGAGTGGTGACTCTTAAAGAGGCTTGTACCAAGCACGGCCCTAATTCACCCTTTGTTATAGCCATGCTTGAAACTCTCAGCGGTCAGTTCGTTCTGACTCCTAATGACTGGAAGAGCTTAGCTAGAGCCTGCCTTACCCCTGGGCAGAAAGAAATAAGTACAGGGAGGGGCCAGGATCAGCTTCCCATAGCTATTGCCCTTCCCTTAAAGCACTGGAAGCTCAAAGAAAGCCAGAGACCAGTGTGGGGAATAGGAGGGTGCCAAAATACCTTAGAGACAATGCACCCAGTAAAGTGGGAGGCAGAGGATCGCCAAGGGACCGTATGGCCGTTGGTGATTCCAGGACTTAGTTTTAACATCTGTGGCAGGGACATTATGAGCTGCCTGGGGATGAGGTTATCAAATTTTTAGTAAGGGCCATTGCTGTTGTACTGGAGTCCCCACCCTTGAATTGGAAGTCAGACACCCCGATTTGGGTGGAGCAATGGCCCCTGACTCCAGAAAAACTCCAGGCATTACAAATATTGGTTAAGGAGCAATTAGCACCCTGGAATGCTCCTGTGTTTGTTATAAAGAAAAAATCCGGGAAATTCAGGTTCCTTACAGATGTTAATGAAGCATTTGTAAGCACCTGGCAGCAGCTATACCTAAGTAAAGAGCCACTATGCATTCTTATCAATTTCACCTTGAAGGCGATCCTCGCTAAACAAAGAAGGGGAAAAGGTCGCCTAATACAATCAGAGCTAAGATTAAGAGGCCTAATACAATCAGAGCTAAGATCAAGAGGCCTAATACAATCAGAGCTTGATACAGCTGTCTCAAGGAGCGCACATACTACTCCATCTATGAGACATCTTAAGATACTAATATGGGGTCGAGGGTATGTTTGTGTCTCCACAGGAAAAGGGAATGCGTGGATTCCCATTAGAAGGATCCGTAAGTGGGAACCGATGTCGGAGAGCCCAGAGACCCCGGAGAAGGATCATACATCACAACCGCAGACACTGCTGCTGACAGCTTCCCATCTAGGCATCTTTTTCAGCGGCTGAAGGAGGACTTTGATATCACAAACCCAGGACATTGGGGGGGGAAGGGGTGACCAACTTTTCACCTGAATACCACAGGCTTGGCCATTCAGGCTTGGCCTTTGAGATCCATTTGCATGACTGAGGGAGTGGTGTGGTGTGGTGAATATCACAATAAAGTCAGTCACATGAATTTTTTGGTTTCTTAATGCATATAAAAGATATGTTTATAATATACTGAAATCTATTAGGTGTGCAATAATATTATATCTAAAAATGTGCATACCTTAAATAAAAATATTTTATTGCCCCCAAATGCTAACCATCATCTGAGCCTTCAGAGAACTGCAGACTTTTTGCTGATGGAGGGTCTTGCCTTGATGTTGATAGCTGCTAACTGATCAAGGTGGTGGTTGCTGAATGTTGGAGTGGTTGGGGCAATTTCTTAAAATAAGACAATAATGAAGTTTATCACATAGATTGATATATTGCGTAGATTCCACTTGAAGCCATTGTGGGGTTCATTGACCTAATTTCAATATTGCTATTTCTCAGGGAATAGGGAGGATGAAGGAAAAGGAGAGAGATGGATGATGGCCAGTCGGTGGAGCAGTTAGAGCACACACAACATTTATTGATTACATTCTCCATCTTATATGGTGTACTTTGTGGCAATCCAAAACAATTACAATAGTAATATCAAAGGACATAGATCACCATAACATATATAATAATATTGAACAACCGGAAATATTGTGAGAATTACCAAAATGTGACCTAGAGATATGATGTAAACCCATGCTGTTGGAAAAAATTGTGCTGGTAAACTTGCTTGTTGCAGGATAGCCACAAAGCTTCAATTTGTAAAAACAGCCAAACAAACAAGCAAGCAAACCACACAACATATGTGAAGCACAATAAAGTCAAGTGCAATAAAACAAGGTATTCGTATATTCATCACACTCATCAATTGTGTGTGTGTGTGCGCGCGCGCGTGTGTGTGTGTAATAACAGCTAGGAGCTGACATTTATATAGGATTTACTATGTGCCAGGCACGGTGTTAAGTACTTTACAGTTATCCCATGTGATCCTCACAACAACTGGGAGAGGTAGGTGCTATTATAATCCCCATTTTATAGATGAGGAAACTAAGGCAAACAGAAGTTAAAGGACTTGCCCAGGGTCACACATAGTTCCACCTAGCACAATTCTCCCCCACAGCATCCTTCATTGTGCAGTCACCATTGAAATATCCGTTCTATTGATGATCTTTCCCTTACATTTACCTGGAAAACTCCTCCCCGTGTTCCTGCTTTCCCACTCTTCCAAGTGTCTGCTGCCCCCAAAAGTTCTAATTCCCACCACCACCTTACAGGACAAGTTAACTGTTTAAGCATCAAGTCTCCTAGATCTCATCCAGTGTAAGGTCGTCATTGCTCTTCACTTTCAGGAACATTCCTCAGTGGACCCCTTCCCACCTCCAAAGGCCTTCTTCCTTTTCCTTTCATTTTTAATCATTCTTATCTCCTCACCCACTCCCCTGTAGGACCTTCTCATTCTGAGATAGCATTCACCTGTAGGCAGGGTATTGCCAGATTCTGTCCATAATATCCCCTTGCCTATCTCTTCACTATTATGTTTACCAGATCTCCCCTTTCCCTCCTGTCTTCTTGCATACATTTAGAAAGAAGTCTCCTACTGGTTTCTCTATTGTCACTCTCTTGCTAATATTGTCTTTGCCTGCATTTATTCACTTCTCCTACATTTATGTTGTTTGGGGTGTTTGAGAGGCAAATAATCTTTTCAGAAAGTTTTCAATTTCAAGTAAATAAATGATCTATTTTACCTCTTATATTTACCTCTGTATTTCTTGTTTAGTAGAGAATATATCATAGCTTTCACATAATTATGAGAAGTATATGATGTAACAATAAATGGTGATGATAGCAGGCATTAATAGTGTCTAGTATGTGTTAGGCACTGTGCTCAATGCTTCACAAATATTATCTTCTTTGAACCTCACAACAACCTTGCAAGGTAAGTGCCATTATTATAATAATTTTGCAGTTAAGAAAATTGAGGCAAACAAAAGCAACGTACTTTGGCCAAGGTCACACAGCTAGTGTCTGAAGCCAGGTTTGAACTCAGTTCTTCCTGTCTCTAGGTGTCTCTATCTATTGTTCTATCTGATCTACTTCTCTTCTATTTTTTTTATTGTATGATCTTTAATATTCAGGTCATGTATCCCTCTTGAATTTATTGTGGAATATGGTATAAGATGTTAATCTAAGCCTAATTTCTGGCAAATTACTTTCCAGTTTTTCTAGTTCTAAAAAATTTTTGTGAGAATGATCTATGTATTTCACTGAAGATATCTTGATGAAATTATGAGAAAAAACAAGTAGGCTTTTGCAAATGGTATTCTACAGCAAACACATAACTTAGTCATACAACTGACTATACAAAGAATGTAAGATCACATTATATTAGTGCTTTATTAAGTTTAAAAAATACTTAATTCAGAGGAGAAAAACACTGCCTTATAGTTATTCCTCCAATGATATGTATCCCATCATGTGTCAAAATTACATAATTTTTTGAAATATGTGACATTAAGCATAATCTCATCCAGTGTTTTTCTGATCATTAATATAAAATGAGGATATAAACAGGGAGAGATATATTCTTGCTAAAGTGCTTGCTACTATCGTGGAGGAGGATTTCCAGTACAGAGTGTAAACTGGACAGGACTTCTCTGCAGATAGCAAGGCTCTCCAGAGCTTTCTGTTTCCGGATCTCATTGTGTTGATTGCATCAAGTTGCAAAACATTGTAAAACCTTCTAAATTATATTGTAACATTTAAAAAATTGAATTAATTATCCTATAAAATTTAAAAGAATTGAATTAGCTATCCTTATAGAAAAAGCTAAGTGGTTCAAGATTGCTTATTGATCAAACTCTGATGTGTAGGTATATAGAGGACCCATAAAGATCATCCATTGTTTATATATCTTGGAGAGGCATAACAAATGGATAATATACTAAGCCTAGAATTGACTAGGAGGAGGAGAGAAGGCTGAATTATTTTTGTGATATGGTCACAACTCTCTATTGATCCAAAGCTTCTCCCTGAAATAAAGTTCCTTCTTTGTTTACCAACATCTTTTCCAGGAATTTGTATATCTGTGAATCATAAAATATAATAGTTTCCTAAGAAATAAAAGTTGGGAATCACCTAAAAGACAATTAAAACATATGGTAGGAGATTTCCAGGAGCCAAGATGGCAGAGTAAGCAGTATATTGCTTAACTCTCCCATCTTCACTTCCAAACAATCATAATATAGAACTCCAAAACAAATCCTGAAACAGCAGAATGCAAAAAGATTGGGTGAAACAATCTTTGAGCCCAAGAAACTTGAACGATTGGCAGGAAAGGTCAGTCTCACTTGGGTAAAAGGACAGTGCAGTCCAGGACAGGAGGAGTGCCAGCAAATCAGCAGGAAGTCATACCTCAGCAAATCAGAAGGAGATTCTGAGCCCCAGTACAATGGAGCAGGCAAACACCAACACCTCACTTGCCTCAGCATAACCAGGGGAATTGGGAGATGCCAGCTCTGAAAACTGCCACAGGTTTTAGTGTAGCCTCAGGTAAATAGGTAAACACAAACCTTATGGGTACCTAAGCAAACAGGCAGTGGCCAGCTCCAGGATGCTTCAGCATAGCCCCGGGTAAACAGGCTGAAGACTGCCATGTGCAGGGGAAATGCAGAAACATGCCTCCAGCCTCAGCAAGCACCAGCAAATACCAGATACCAGCATTAAAACCACAGGTCAGTCAGGTAAACTGCTAGGTAAGCAGGTAAGTTACCAGACTCATATTGCCTTCAGCAGCATCAGCCACTCCCTCAGTGAAACACCAGATATGAGAATCCCCTGAAGGCCTCATGGCAACATCAGTGTAGCACCAGGTAAATGGCCTATAGCCCTTGGCACTAGAAGCTTGAGACCATGCCCCTTTCACACAGGGACCAGAACTAAAATTTAAAAGAAAGGAACAAGGCCAAAAAAGACAAAAACTAACAACAAAAAAAGAATCTGACCATAGAAAGTTACTGTAGTGACAGGGAAGACCAAGACACAAACTCAGAAGAGAACAACATTGTCACAGCTCCTATAGGCAAAATCTCAAAGAAAAATGGGAAGTGGTCTCAAACCCAGAAAGAACTCATGGATGAGTTCAAAAAGGAGCTTAAAAATCATGTAAGAGAGCCAGAAGAAAACTTGAGAAAAGAAATGAGAGTGATTCAAGATAATTCTGAAGGAAGAGCCAACAACCAGGGAAATGAAAACAGCTGCTTAAAAAGTAGAGTTGGTCAAATGAAAAAGAAGATATAAAAATCTACTAAAGAAAGCAACTCCTTAAAAAGTACAATTGACCAAAATAAAGAAGAAAGTACAAAAACTTATTGAAGAAAGCAGCTCCTTAAAAGTTAGAATTGAGTAAGTGGAAGCTAATGACTCTGAGACATCAGGAATCAAACAAATTCAAAAGGACAAAAAAAAAATGGAAGAAAATGTAAAATACCTCATGGGAAAACAACTTACCTGGAAAATAGGTCCAGGAGAGACAATGTCAGAATCATTGGAGTACCTGAAAACCATAATCAAAAAAGGAAGATCTGGACAGTATCTTTCAAGAAGTTATCAAGGAAAATTACCTTGATATCCTGGAACCAGAAGGCAAAATAAGCATAGAATAAGCACTGATCACCTCAGGATAGAGATCCCAAAATAAAAAAACTCCAAGGAACATTATAACCAAAATTCAGAACTTTTAGGTCAAGGAAAAAAGTACTGCAAGTGGCCAGAAAGAAACAATTCAAATATCAAGGAGTCACAATCAGAATTACAAACAGGACTTGACAGGGACAACATTAAAGGATCAGAAGTCTTAGAATATGATATTTTGGAAAGCAAAAGAATGAGGATTACAATCAAGAATCACTTATCTGGTTAAATTAAGCTTAATACTTCAAGGGGAAAAAGTCATTTAATGAAATAGAAGGATTCCAAGCTTTCATAAGAAGACCAGAATCAAACAAAAAAATTGATTTCCAATATGAAGACACAAGAGAATCATAAACAGGTAAAAGGGAAAAGAAAACAATGGATTTAGTAGAACTAAACAGTTTACATCACTACATAGGAAGAAGGTACTTGTAATTCTTAAAAATTGTATCACTAATAGTACAGCTAGAAGGAATATATATAGACAGAATGTGCTGGTTTAAGGTAAATTTGAGAAAATGCCATCAAAAGGAATTAAGGGATGAGAAAGAAGAGTGTACTGGGTGAAGAAGGAAAGGAAAGGTAGAATGAGGTAAATTATTTCACATGAAGAAGAGTGAAACACCTATTATAATGGAGGGGAATATGGGAGGATAGGCAATAGACGTTGCTTGAACATTACTCTCACCAGTATAGGCTCAAAGAGGGAATAGTATACACAATCACTTGAATCTATCCTACCAAACAGGGAAGTAGGAGGGGAGGCAATTAAGGAAAGGGGGGGAGACTAATAAAAGGAAGGGGAGATAAGGTGAGGGGGTAGATGGAAGCAAAACACTGGTGAGGAGGAAAAAGTGAAAGGGGAGAGAACAAAAATAGGATGAAAAATAGTATGGATGGAAATACACAGTTAATATTCATAACCATGAATATAAATGGGATGAATGCTCCCATAAAATGGAACAAGTTAGCAGAGTGGATCAAAAACCATAATCCAACAGTATGTTGGTTACAAGAAATAGACTTGAAGCAGAGATTCACACACAGAGTAAAGCTAAAGGGCTGGAGCATAATCTACTATGCTTCAGCTGAAGTAAACAAAAAAATCAGGAGTAGCAATCGTGATCTCAGACAAAGTCAAAACAAAAATAGACCTAATTAAAAGAGATAAGGAAGGAAACTATATCATGCTAAAAGGTACCATGGAAAATGAAGCAATATCAGTACTAAATATACATACACCAAGATGAACACCATTCAAATTCTTAAAGGAGAAGTTAAGCAAGTTACAGAAGAAATAGTCAGCAAAAGTACATTAGTAGGGCACCTCAACTGTCCCTTCTTGGAATTCAATAAATCCAACCAAAAAAACAAAAAAGAAGGAAACTAAAGAAATAAATAGAATATTAGAAAAGTTAGCTATGACTGACTTTTGGAGAAAGCTGAATGGGCACAGAAAAAAATATACTTTTTTTTCTTAGCAGCGCATGGTTCTTACACAAAAATTGACTCTGTATTCAAATCAAATGTAGAAAGGCAGAAATGTTAAATGTATTCTTTTCAAATCATAATGCAATAAAAATTACATTCAATGAAGGGAAGTGGAAAGATAGATAAAAATTAATTGAATACTAAATAATCGAATCCTAAATAATAAATAGATGAAAGAACAAATAATAGGAACAAGCAATAATTTCATTACAGATAATGACAACAATGAGACAACATACCAAAATTTATGGGATACAGCCAAAGCAGTAGTTAGGGGAAAATTTATTTCTCTAAATTCTTACATCAACAAAACAAAAAAAAGAACAGATCAATAAATTGGACATGCAATTTAAAAAAAAAAAACTAGAACAAGAACAAATTAAAAATTCTCAATTGAGCACCAAATCTGAAATCCTGAAAATCAAAGATGAGATTAATAAAATTGAAAGTAAAATAAAAAAAGTTATTGAGCTAATAAATAAATCTGGTAGCTAATTTTAGGAAAAAACCCAACAAGATAGATAAAAAAGAAAAAGCAAAATCAAATATACAATATCAAAAATGAAAATGGTGAAATCACCACCAATGAAGAAGAAATTAAAATAACCATTAGGAAATATTTTGCTCAATAATATTCCAATAAACCTGACAATCTGAGCAAATTGATGAATATTTATGAAAATATAAATTACCCAGAATAATAGATCAGGAAATAGAATGCCTAAATAACCCCATTTTGGAAAAAAGAAATTGAGCAAGCCATTAATGAACTTCCTAAGAAAAATCTCCAGGGCTAGATGGGTTCACAAGTGAATTCTACCAAATACTCAAAGAACAATTAATTCCAACACTATATAAACTATAGTTTATACTATATACAACACTATATAAACTATTTGGAAAAATTGGCAAAGAAAGAGTCCTACCAAACTTCTTTTATGACACAAATATAGTGCTGGTGCCTAAACCAGAAAGAGCTGAATCAGAACAAGAAAGTTAGAGGTCAATTTCCTTAGTAAATATTGATGAAAAAAGTAGCTAGGCAATTATAGCAGTATATCACAGGGCTTACACACTGTGACCAGGTTGGATTTGTACCAGGAGCACAGAGTTAATTTAATATTAGGAAAACTATCAACATAATTGGCCATATCAATAACAAAACCAACAGAAATAATATGATTATCTCAATAGATGCAGAAAAAGCTTTTTTTTTTTTTTTTTTTTTTTTTTACAAAATTCAGCACCAATTCCCATTAAAAACAAGAGAGAGCATAGCAATAAAGGGAGCATTCCTTAAAATGATAAGCAGTATCTATCTAAAACCATCAGTGAGAATTATGTATAACAGAGATAAGCTAGAAGCTTTCTCAATAAGATCAGGGGTGAAGCAAGGATGCCCATTATTACTGCTATCATCCAATACAGTACAAGAAATGTTAGCTATAGCAATAAGAGAAGAAAAAGAAATTAAAGGAATTAGAATAGGCAATGAGGAAAGAAAACTACCACTCTTTGCAGATGATATAGTGGTATACTTAGGGAACTTTAGAGAATCAGCTAAAAAACTGTTTGAAATGATTAACAACTTTAGCTAAGTTGCAGGATGTAAGATTAATCTGCATAAATTATCGGCATTTCTTTATATGACCAACAAAGCCCAACAGCAAGATACAGAAAGAGAAATTCCATTTAAAATAACTGTAAACAATATAAAATACTTGGGGGCCTACCCGCCAAAACCAACCTAGGAACTATATATTAGAAAACACTTTAAACACAGGTAAAGTCAAATCCAAGCAAATGGAAAAATATCAATTTCTCATGGGTAGGCTTAGCCAATATAATAAAAATAACAAGTGTGCCAAAACTAATATCATTATTCAATGCCATACCAAACTATTAAAAAATACTTTATAGAGGTAGAAAAAAATGACAACAAAATTCATTTGGAAGAACAAAAGCTCAAGAATATCAGGGGAATTAATGAAAAAAAATACAAAGGAAAGTGACCTAGCAAGACCAGATCTCAAACTGGTACTGGCTAAGAAATAAAGTGGTAGATCAGTGGAATCAATTAGGTATAGATGACATAATCTCAATGACTATAGTAACCCAGTTTTTTATAGAACCAAAGATCCCAGCCTTTGGGATAAGAACTCACCATTTGACAAAAATTGCTGGGAAAACAAGAAAACAACAGGATACAAAGTAGGGGTAGACCAAGATCTCACACTATATACCAAGATAAGGTCAAAATGGGTGCATCATTTAGACATAAAGAATGACAAGATAAACAAATTAGAAGAGCAAGGAATAGTCTACCTGTCAGATCTATCTACCTGTCAGATCTATGGAGCAGGGAAGAATTCATGGCCAAACAAGAGAAGGAGAATATTACAAAATGTAAAATAGATAATTTTGATTATACTAAAATAAAAAGCTTTTGTACAAACAAAACCAATGCAACCAAGATTATAAAGAAAGCAGAAAGCTGGGAAACAATCTTTACAGCAAGTGTCTCTGATAAAGGCATCATTGCTCAAATATATAGAGAAATGAATCAAATTTATAAGAATATAAGTCATTCACCAATCGACAAATGGTCAAAGAATATGAATAGACAGTTTCCAGATGAAGAAATCAAAGTTATCTGTAGGCATATGGAGTGCCCTAAATCACTATTGATTAGAGAAATGCAAATTAAAACTACTCGGAGGCACCACATCACACCTATCAAATTGGCTAATATGACAAAAAAGGAAAATGATAAATGTTGAAGAGGATGTGGGAAAATTGGGGCATTAATGCCCTGTTGATAGAGTTGAGAACTGATCCAAATATTCTAGAAAGCAGTTTGGAATTACACCCAAAGTGTAACCAAACTATGCCTGCTCTTTGATGTAGCAATACCACTGCTAGGTCTGTATTCCAAAGAGATCATAAAAAAGGGAAAAGGACTCACATGTACAAAAGTATTTATATCAGCCTTTTAGGTGTTGGCAAAATATTGGAAACTGATGGAATGCCCATCAGTTGGGGAATGGCTGAACAAACTGTGGTATAGGAATGTAATGTAACACTACTGTGCAATAAGAAATGATGAACAGGAAGATTTCAGAAAAACCTGGAAAGACTTGTATGAACTGATGCAAAGTGAAAGGGGCAGAACCAGGAAAACATTGTATGCATCAGCAACATTGTGCTATGATCAACAATGAATGACTTAGTTCTTCTCAGCTACACAATGATCCTATACAAGGACAAAGGACTCATAAAGGAAAATGCTGTCCACATCCAGATAGCGAACTGATGGACTCTGGATGCAAATCAAAGCACATTTTTTTCACTTTATTCTTTCTCATGGATTTTTTTTCTTTTGATCTGTTTCTTCTTTCACAACCATGATTAATGTGGAAATATGCTTTATATGATAGCATTTGTAACCTACATCAAATTAACTACCATTTTAGAAAAAGGAGAGGGAAGGGAGGGTTCAAAAAATTTGGAACTCAAAATCTTGTAAAAATGAATGCTAAAGAATGTCATGACATGTAATTGGAAAAAATAAAATATGATCTTAAAAAAGCTTATGGTTGGCATGATCAGACACTACTCAGAAACTCAAGAGAAGGGTCATAAAGGATATCATCAGGACAATATCTGACCAATTAAAATGATTGTATAGTTGCATAGTGAGAGTAAAGCATAACCCATGGACATCCTATGCCCTCTATTGTTATCTTCTGTAGAGGATTTACTGGTGAATATGGACAAGTGTTGCACAGAAGAGAAGCCATAGATGGGTGATGATCTGCTTCAATGGATGTAACACACATGAATGAGATCACAGATTCATCAAAGTAATTACTTATTTAAAGTCTATGTGGTCAATGGTAGACCTTACTAAGGACAGTCAGCTTATCATAAAGCTATTGGTTATATCTGACAACAATCATTCTCTAAGAGGTATTAATACCCAGTCAAACAGCTATAAAATCAGAGAGTAGGGAAAGAAAAATATTCTGGCTGGTGGGGCTAGTGGGGTCAATTTCATATAAATTTTAAATGTATTTCCTCCCTTTCAATTCAACAAGCACTTATTAAGCAACCTCTATGTGCAGAGTACTCTTCAAGTGAATTGG
Source organism: Notamacropus eugenii (assembly GCF_028372415.1). NCBI lineage: Eukaryota > Metazoa > Chordata > Mammalia > Diprotodontia > Macropodidae > Notamacropus > Notamacropus eugenii. Next base: position 179,048,909 of record NC_092875.1, read on the forward strand.
ATTCTCTTGGGCGGTTGTCAGCTAGTGGAGTAATATATGAATCTGACAATGTTTGCAAGAATAGTATGGGTGCTTTCCCCCCCTCTCATCAGTCACTATAAACACCAACTAATGACATCTTTCCCAATAAAATCTTTTCTTTCATCCTCTAAACATGAAAATTCATTGCAGCTCACAGACTCAGCCCTAGGAAAAAATGTGAAATAGGAAGTGTTGGTATTGGGTACATTCCCTTTACCCAACAAGGTGTCAGTGCCCTAGATATTTGGGTGAAACCTCTTGTCCATCCACTATGTATTTCAATTCTTCAAAGGTCATTGTTTTAATCAATGTGGTTATTCCCTCTGCCCTTATAGCTATCAGGTCTCCCTCAGTAGTCAGATGATCTTAATGAGTTGCTGTGGTCAATACAATTCATTAATTGGTGTAAGCCTTCTGGTTGGTACTCATGAAACAAATGTGTTCTTTTGAAGAGCTAAGACCTGATGTCTTTCTGGCTAGTTGGTAACTGTTTTTCATCCTTCATTTTCAAAGAAGACCAATGGCATCACAGGTGATGACTTGAACATGAATTGGATTTAAATGAGGCAGAGTTGCACAGTCATCAGCTTCATTCTCTCTTCCAGAGTCATCAGGGTTCATTGACATGACAAAAATCAAGATGATTGCTAATGACCCAGGATACAGTGACTGACTTTGAGATTTTCAATGTCTGGCCAAGCTCTAAGTACTCCACAGCACTTGCTTCACCTGCTTTTATGGTCATTGAAACAAATTGTTCTCAGCTGCCCATTCTGCACAGGGAAGTCTTCACATGCTTGAAATAGACATGCCCCTGCCTCACCAATGGGTTTGAGGACTGTTAGTTACTCTTAACCTGGTTTAGCATGGTGTGTAGCCACTGTGTAAGCTACAGCTTCTTAGGTGGCCCAGTGGATAGAGTGTCAGGCTGGGAGTCAGGAAGACCAATCCTCTTGAATTCAAATCTGGTCTCAGATATTTACCAGCTGTATGATCCTGGTAAGTTATTTAATCCTGTTTGCCTCAGTTTTCTCATCTGTAAAATGAGCTGGAGACTGCTCCAATATCTTTGCCAAGAAAACCCCAAATAGAATCATGGAAGTTGGACACAACTGAAATGACTGAACCAGAAAAAGTAACTAGAAAAGCTCACATTTTACTGGCATGGCCTTTGGGAATGCAGAATCATCTCCACAGAAGAAGGCTTTGGAGTAAGAGTATTGTAAAAACATTCATTTCAATACATAGTTTTTTTCCCAGCGGGGGAGGGTCATGTTGTAAGCCTTAAATTACACAAAAGTGCCTAGCTACCTCACCTATGTTTACAGCCAGTTTAATTTTTAGAGTTGGAAGCTTCTACATGCTAGTGCAACTGGCCTATTTGTTGAAGATAAAGCACAAAGAGGGAGGAAGAAAAAATTGTTTTATTAGGACCTAAGGTTGGAAGATCTGGGCTCCAGCTCTGGCTCTGCCCCTTGCTAACTGGGTAACCTTGGGCAAGACACTATTATTCTCTAAATTCCAGGTTATCAGATGGCAGTCGTTTAATTACCCTCAAACTCAGTTTCCTTATCTGTAAAATGAGGGTCGGAGGACTAGATGCCCTCTGAGGCGTCTCCCAGATTTAAATCTGTCATCCTATGGTCCTATATAGAAGATTAGTTATTGAGAAGTCCCCAAGACTGAACTCAGGGAAATCAAGAGTTTTAGTTCTCAGGGAACATGCTAAATTTACAAGCAGAAAATTTAAAAACAAATAATTGTGGGGTATTAGTAAATCAATGTAAATATATTATACATGATCCCTTTAGCATATAAGCTCTTTGGAGGAGGTAAGGGACAATGTATGTGTGTGTTTATATGCGTATAAGACATACACTTACATATATACATATAAGCATATAAGAGGCAACCAGGTGGATAAAGTGCTAGGTTTGGAATCAGAAGGACACGAGTTTAAATCTGGTTTCAGAATTTGATTGGCTGCAGAACTCTAGACATGTCACAACCTCTGTTTACCTCAATTTCTTCAATTTTAAAATGGGAATAATAAGAGCACCTGCCTTGCAGAGTTCCTGTGTGAATCAAATGAGTTAATGTTTGTAAAGCACTTAGCACAGTGGCTTAAATGTATTGGGTACTATATAAATTCTTATTCCCTTCCTTCACCCCCCCCCATCATCAACATAGAGGTAAATGCATAAATAAACCCCAACTTTCAGAGAAGAGTTTGCCAGTGGGAACGAAGCATTCCGAGCTGGGACAATGTGAATGAAAAGTGATGAATCCATTAAGGAGCACTTAGCAGTGGCCTTTGACAGCCCTCATGAGATGCTTCTCTGAGAGTGACAAGATGTTTTCATAGTGGTAATTAGGTGATTTAAGTAGACAGATGAGGATTAAAAATAGATTTCCTCTCCTGGACTACTTGGAAGATATAAAGAGACTGTGACAAGAATGTTGTAAAGACAAATCCAAAAAGATAAATTTCCCTGGTACAGTAAAAGCATTTCTCCTCTATTCTTTTGTCCCCTCCTGACCCTCACCCCTGATCACTGCAAAATGTCTTTGTGCCCTTTTTGGATAGTATGTAAATGAGTACTAGGGGAACTCTTTGGTACTTTATTTTATTTTTAAAAATTTTATCTGTGAGATGGGCCTGGAGGAATACTAGGGTGTATGATCGGAAGGGTTGGGAACAAAGGCTGGGGAGGGAGAGAGAAGAGGTGGCATGGGGGTGGGGTGAGGGGGTGTCTATGACAGAAAGGAAGGAAATGTTTAACATTCAGAATTTGTCCACAGCCGATAATTTATTGGAACTCATCTGTAACAAGGCCTGGCACTGATTTATAAGTTGATTTGAAAAATAAATAAAAGTGATAGAAACCTGCATTTGGTTTTAATGATAGACTGTTGCAGCGTGAAAAGTAAGGATATGAAACATTGCAAGGAAATTAGATATTATGCCCTGAAGACAACTGCAGCTACCAGCCCATTAATTGTTAGATATTTATTATTAAAAATTTCTTTTCATGAGTGACTGCAGAATATTTGTGCTACTCAAGTTGTTGAGTTCTGACATGAATGAAGTGTGTGGAGCTCATTTCTCTCTGTGTGTGTTTGTATGCTTGTGTGTGTGTGTGTGTGTGTTTGTGTGTATGTGTGCATATGTGTGTGTGTGCACGCTCACTCTTGTCCAACTGACAAAGCAACCGACCAAGATAAGTGATAGATCTTTACTGGAAAAACACAAACTTAGAAATGCTCTTTCTAGAACTACTCATAGCAATGAACGTGGGAAGACTTGTCATTATTGCAGTCTTTTTGATTTTTCAACTGAGGCAGATGACTTTGTTGTGAATACAAGGCTAACTTATTTCAGAAAGTTCACTTTAAAGCTAAAGTTTTTACCTGTATCTTCCCTACAGGTAATTTATAATGCTGCTGTTGTGTTTGTCCTTCATTCTTGAAGAGGACTGTGACATCAAGATGATGACATGACTTGCAGTTGATTTTGATTTGAGGGAGGGAGGGCTGTGCAAGGTCATCAACCTCACTTTCTTCTCCTGAGCCATCTGGGTCCAGTGACTTGATATTCACCAGGACAACTGGAGATGGCCCAGGATGCAATGTGAGATCCTGGCCCTTTCAGGCTGAGGTCTTATCACATTCTCACTTTGAGTGAGATACACCCATTCAATGAATAGGCTTCTTTAAGTAGTTACTTAGGTGATGGCCCCTTTAATCCCCCGCAAAAAAATCAAACTGGGAGGGGAAGACCCTCAGAGTTCCTGGGTAAAAGAGAAACAGTTACAATTTAGTAATTACATTTACTCTGTGCTAGGTGAGTGAGGATTTGTCCAATCTACGAGCTCCGGAGTGAATTGGGTTTAAGGCTTGGTCTTTAAGCAAGAAATCTAACCAGTAAACCCAAAAGAAAAAAATGCAGTTTTTGGCCATGGAGAAGAAAGTAAGGTTGGTGACCTTGCACAGCCGTCCCTCACTCAATTCAAAGTCAAGTAATGTGTGTTCATCCTTCGTTGCAGAAGAAGACCATGCCATCAGAGAAATAATGACATGACTTGCACTTGACTTTGTTTTGAGTGAGGGAGGGCTGTGCAGGTCACCAGCCTCACTTCTCCTCCAGAGCCATCTGAATCCAATGACCAGATGGATGACTGGAGATGATCCAGGATGAAGCAATTGGGGTTAAGTGACTTACCCAAGGTCACACAGCTAGTGAATGTCAAATGTCTGAGATGAGATTTGAACTCAGGTCCTCCTGACTCCTGCACTGGTGCTCTATCCACTGCACCACCTAGTTGTCCCTAAGGTCAAGTGCAAGTCATGTTATGTACATGATTATTGAAAGACTGAAGAAAAGCTACTGTCCCAACAAAAGTTTCCCAACAGATATGCTGGAAGGAATTCATTTCAATTCAATCCAATCCAATTCAGTTCAGAGGGAGTCTGGTGCTAAGAGCATTGGATATATAGATAGAGAATCCAAGTTGTAATCCCTGTAATCCCAGTTCTGTTACTTACCAGCAATGGATATAACCTTTGGGATGTAACCTTTACCTCTCTGAGCCTCAGCTATCTTACCTGCAAAATCAGAGGGTTGGATTAGATGGCCTCTAAGTCTCAGTTCAGGTCTAAATCCTATCATGTCTATGAATTAGATTCAGGAATTTTTTTCAGTACCTACTCTGTGCACTATCCTAAATACTAATGGGGATACAAATAAAAAAAAAAAAAGCTATTTTACATCTAAGGGACAGCTGTGTGACTCTGAGCAAGTCACTTCATCCTGTTTGTCTCAGGTTCCTCATGTGTAAAATGAACTGGAAGAAGAGGCAAATCACTCCAATATCTTTACCATGAAAACCCTAAATGGGATCACAAAGAATTGTACTTGACTGAACAATAAGAAGAAATTCTGAAGTTTGTCTAGAAGTGTTTTCTCACTTGGGAAATAAAAATAAAAAAGAAATGTATGCCGATCCTATGATGATCGTACATCACTGGGGTGGCAGTGAAGTACAATGGAAAGAACATTGAGCTTGGGGAAAGTTTGGGATTAAGGGCCATTTCTGACATTGTCTATTGTGTGACCATGAGCAAGTCACTGTATGTTTCTGAGTCTCAATTTCCACATTTTAAAATATAAATAATATGAGTATGTAAATACATGTGCTAACCAACTCTCAGAGTTAGTACTGGGAAAATATATTCTCTAAAGTGTTTTTGAGTTGTTAATATTATTCAATAATATCTCTGAGCTTTTCTCCTCTATGAGATGGGGATAGTAGCATTTATGTTAACTACCTTCACAGGCTTGTTTCAAGGAAAGATTTTTGTAGACTGCAAAGTATTTCCTAAATGTTAATTAATATCATAGTTGGGTTATCAGAAGACTTGGAGATGGAAAGAACTATAGAGATCACCTAGCATAAATATTGCCATTTTACATATAGAGAAACTAAGGCATTGAGAAGCTGTACCTTGCCTGAGTTTTTTCAGTCAGAAAGTTGCAGAGTTGAAATTTGAAACCAGGTCTTTTGATTTTAAACACGGTAGTATTTTAACGACAATATGGTGCCTCATATGTCTTCCCTTTCACATACATATACATGTACACACATATATGTATATCTATATGCATGTGCATATATGTATGTTTATGTATGTGTGCATGCATACATACATATGTGCAATTTATAGAGAGCAGACTTAAGAGCCATGAAGATCTGTATTTAAATCCCATTGATGACAAGTATTGGCTGTTACCTTAACTTACTAACTTTAAGTTACAAATCAGGTACAGAGCTGCATCCAAATATAGATTTTCTGTATTTGGAGTTCATATATCAATGATATCACAGGTCCAGATCAAAAAAAAATTTTTTTCAACATTGGGAACCATTCACATTTTTTTTTGGAGGAAGCAACTATATTGTCTGACACACTTTTTCTTCAAAATGGAGTACCTATATTCTTGAAAATTTGCTTCCAGTGTTTCACTTAATATAGTTTTTTTTTTTTAGAAATTATTAAGCTTTTAAAAATCAATTTCAATTTATGACATTCACTCAGACCTATTCATTCTTCATTTTCAATTTTTTACTATTCAGTAGAAAAAGATATATGGGAACAATTGATAATATGTATAGTTGACTTAACAAAGAAATGTCTATTTAGGGCCATAGATGGGTTTTTAAAATCGTATTTAGTTATATCATAAGTATAACTTGCTTTTATTTTGGATTGAATGAAAAAATGCAATGATGGTTATCTGACAGTTAGAATCTTTACTATAATAAGATCATAGATCTATTGATGGAGGGGACTTTAAGGGTCATTTAGTCCAATCCACTAGCCTTGTAGATAAGGAAACTAAGGCACAGAGCGATTTAATTATATGTAAGCTATCACAAGTAGTAAGTAACAAAGCCACAATTTCAACTCATGTCTCCTTGACTCCAAGTCTAGTATTCTTTCTGATAAGAAATGGTGACATACTGTGAGTACTGATTTTAATGGATTTCAATCAGTGATCACATGATAATGAATGTTAAGAGGCAGAGGTGAAGAGAGAGATAGGAATTGGATAAAAATAACAATAGCTAGCATTTATAGTTATCTTACCACATGCCAGACACTCTGCCGAGCACTTTATAATTATTGTCTCATTTAATCAGCATGACATCCCCTCCCCTCCATTCCCACTGACACCATCCTTGTTTGGACCCTCATTATCTCTTACCTGGCCTATTGAAATAATTCTATAATTATTCTTCCTAATTCCACTACTGGATGATGTTTTCTAAGCATAATTCTAATGTTGCTCTTCTAAAAAATCTTCACCAACTTATCATTGTTTACTGAATAGTCCAAACTCTTTAATTTGGATTTCAAGATAGCTCTCACTCCTGTCCATGATCCATCCCCAACCTACTTCTAACCTCATTTGGCATCATTCCCCTGAATTCCAGACAACCTAAACAATTCATCTGTTAGAATATAAGCTCCTTGAGGCCAGAGACTGCTACTGTTTTTCTCCATTTTATTCCAGTGCTCAGCACAATGCCTGGTAAATAACAAGGTCTTAATAAATGGTTGCTGATTTGTTGCTTCCATTCCTCAAGTGTACTTTTTATTAGCCCCAGTGGGACTATTATTGTTCATTACGGTCATTATAAATGAGACTATTGAAGAAAATATCCCTCAATGTGCAAATGCCTCCACTGCATTGGATATATCTTCTGTTGAGGATTTGTGGGAGAACTTGGACAAGAATCCCACAGGAAGGAAAATGAGGGATAGACTGACTTCTACAACAATGGAGTGAGATCATGGAATTGTTGAATTTTAAAAAAATAAATATTTATTAGAAACTTAATACTGAACATCAATACAAGTAACTAAGCTTGCTTAGTAACTATTCACCTTTAATTCTTTGCAACAATATTTCAAAATATCATAATTTTTCAGTTCCTCTAAGTTCTCAGCAGGATCATTTCTCCATATATTCTCATTCATTTCCCCTCATACAAAGTTAACATATGCTCCCTTCTTCTGGTTCTTTTGTTAAAAATTGCTTTTCATTATTTCAGTAAAGTCTTCCAAGATTTTTTTTGTATTCTTCATACTAGTCTGGCTTAATAACATTATACTATTTAATTATAGTTAGATCACAATTAATTTCTCTATTTTATTTCCCTGTACTGAACATTTATATCACTTTCAGTATTTTGTGAGAAAAAAAAGACATGGTATAGTGCAGAATTATACAGTTTGGGGGCTATATTCCTATGTTGCCAAATTCATATTAAAATGCAATTGGGAAATATTTAACAAAATAAATAAATACTGTAGAACACAGATAATGTTAATATGTGCTCTCCTAAGTCAATATGTAGCCTGTAGGTATCCTTATATAAGATTTAATTGCCCCATTTCTATTTTGAGTTTAATACCACTGGTAAAATGGATAGTGCACTATATTCAGAATAAGCTGGATTCAAGTACTACCTTTTGCTACATATTGATTATGTGACCCTGGGTAAGTCAACCAAACTCTCAGTGCTCAAGGCAACTTAAAGATTGTATTTTTCAAAGAAGACATTTTGTATTGGAAGAGGGCACTTCTCCTTACCCAGTGGTTTTCTATACTAATTAAATCACAGATCCAGTTCCTATCCCAATCCCCTTCTAGTTTACTCTTCTGGGGATACTCCCACCATTTGGAGGGGGTCAGGAACCTAGAGGATTCTATGTGTGTGTGTGTGTGTGTGTGTGTGTGTGTGTGTGTATACATATATTTATATATATGTATATTCCTAAAACTATAGTTCACGAGCCCCCACTGGTGTCTTTACCTTTAGTAGTCAGCTAGTTGGTACAATTAGCTCAAAATGAGGGTATTCATAGTAATGACTCAGTAAGAAAAATACTAACAAAACATTTGCCCCATTAGTGTGGGACACACTCTATCACAAATGCATGCAATGCCATTGAGTATAGTAGGCATTCAGATTAAGTTTAATAATCAAGAAGCATATATGTAGGGAATATACATGGCCTAGGCAACTCATTCTCTAGCACTCTAGGCAGGGTCTTCGTATTCTTTATATCCTTTCATGTCTCATGCTGTCCCTGTGCTGTTCCTCCTGGGTACACCATCTCTGCTCAGCAAGTCACTGCATTACATCCTAACTAACCTGAGCAGAGAAATGCCACTTCCTCTGCCCAGAGGTGAGGAATAAGACCTCCTGAAATCTGGGCTCTTCTTCTACAGCCAACTCTCTTCTTGCTGACAGAACTCACAGTTCTCAGAGCTGTCTCCCTAGAGAATGTGTGTTACTTTTAAAAGAGCCACCAGAGATTTAGCTAGATCTTCAACAAAACAGTGAATAACAGTGCTCTCTAATTCCTTCAAGTTTGATCAGAAAGCTTCTTCACAGCTCACAAAGGGATAACAAAGTATAAATACTTTTTCACATGTTGATTTAATATCTCTCACCTCTTTTACCAGTCCTTTATATTCCATAGTTTTATCAGCTGAACTGGGGGGGAGGGAATTAATTGTTTGGGTATCTTTTGATCAACTCTTTCCCAATATATTTTCTATATGTTGCTACTATAAAAATCCTTGAAGAGATTTTTTTCTTTGTTTTTGTTAACACTTACAGGGTATAAGCCGAATGGTATAATTGCTGAGTTGAAAAATATGATTATCTTTGTCTTTCACTTCTCTCCAGCAGATTGATCTCCAGAAAAGATCCTATAAGTTTATAATTCCACCAATAATGCATAAATGATGATTTACCTCTAGGCTACTTTCTTCAACACTGAATGTTATTGCTTTTAATTATTTTTGTCAATTTCCTGCATGTGAGATAGTTTCTCTAAGTTGCTTGAACTGTGGTAAGTTTCAGCTGTATGGAAGACTTAAAAGCTTAAAAATGAATTCTAAGAAATATGGAAGAAATTGAATAAAGTATTTAACTCACTTGTGAAGGGATGATTATTCCTTTCCTTTTTTTAGTTCAATAATTAGAAGGAATTTTTGGGAATGAGACAGTTGAGCTTGATTACATTAAAATTAAAAGTTTCTCAAAAACAAAGCCTAATACAATCAGCAGAAAAGGAAAAAGACAAGATAGGGAATATATTCAATGTCATGTAAAAAGGTAAAAATTTTATATATATTTATGCATATATATGTATATATATATGGGGAGAGAGAGAAAGAGAGAGAGAGAGAGAGAGAGTATTAAAAAGTCAGTGGTAATGGTTCACAAGGGAGAGTCAGAAGATAGGAATATACAACCATCACAAAAGGAAAAAAATTATTCCCCTGAATAATCCACTGAAGAATCAAAATATTGAGGTAATTGATTTGTTTAAAAAAGTTGTTGATTATTTTGTTCTTATATCACCTAGATTTTCCTCTTGTATCCTTTCTCTTTTTCCTCCCAGAGTGCCATCCATTATAGCAAAGACTTTTTAAAGGAGGAAAGAAATCAGAAGTAACTGCTTTCTAATAATGATGAAGAGCCTTTGAAAGAGCACCTTTCTTTTTCAAAATTGGAAATAAATGAAAAGAAAAAGTATGAGAGAAGTTTATATCCTAGAAAGTGTTTCATGAACAGGGAACATGGTCTCTCTTTCCTCCCAATGGATATAAATCCAACTGAGTGCTTTTTGGCCATCTATTAGATTCCTCTGTGTTACCTTGAACTGTAGCTATAGGTTATTGGAAAGAGCATGAGATCAGGAACAGGAAGAAGAAAGTAGAAGTTTGACTCTCACTACTTTCATGATCTTGGACAAGTTATTGAACTCTGAGCCTGAGTTCCTTTCTCTACAAAAAGTGGGGACTAGATTAGATGATTTCTAAGGGTCCTCCAGCTATAAATCCCACCATCAGTCCCTCTTATCACTAGTGAGTGAATGTATTACTGGAAAAAGTGAATTATATCTACCACTGTAATAATGTCAGTTATTTGATGGCTTCCATGTAATGCTCACAATTGAGCCAGCTGGTTCAATTTTTATGGGTGTTTAAGGTATTGTATTGCCTCATACTTGAAGCTTTGCAATTAGAAATCACAAAAATTATACTTAAAAGTAACTTCTGATTAAGAAATAAGGCTCAAAAGGCACAAGATTATAAAAAGATTTCACTGTCAGGGTTAGGAGTTCAGAAGACTATGTGGATCTACTGAAGGGTTTTGAGCACAAGTATAATATGGTCAGAGCAACGTTCAATTCAACATTTGTTAAGCACCAACTATGTCAAGGACCTACTATAGATATACACAACTTATGAATGTACTAACACTTTGTTGTTTAGTCATTTTCAGTCATGTCCAACTCTTCTTGCTAATGATACTAGAGTGGTTTGCCATTCCTTCTCCAGCTCCTTTTATAGGTGAGGAAACTGAGTCAAACTAGTTTAAGTGACTTGCCCAGGGTCACAAAGCTAGTAAGTGTCTGAGGTCAGATCTGAACTCAGAAAGTGATTCTTCCTGACTCCAGGCCCAGAGCTCCATCCACTGTGCCATCTAACTGCATATCACAAATTATCTTTGGGCATAAGGCAACAAAATGCCTCAAGCCTTTATAAACGCAGTTTGCCCAACTGTGAGCACTGCATTTAAATTTCCTAATACAGATTAATTATCTGGGACCACATTTTGTTGGTACTTGGAAATTCAAGGTATGTAATATTGTCTCTTCAATTGAAGTCACCAAGTTCTGTTGATTCTTTGTTGATATTTTTCTTTCTTTTTTTTAATATTACTACTATTTTCCAGCGACAACTCCCAACATCCATGGACTCATTCTTGTAAAAAAGCTCAGTCAAGTAAAACAAATCAACATATTTGCCATGTCTGAAAATATATGCCTCCGTCTGCACCTATGGTCTGTCATTTTTATGTGAGAGGTCAGTGAGTGACTTTATAACCATTCCCCTAAATTCACAATTGGACACTACATTGATCAGAGTGCTGGATTTTCTTAATGTTGTCTTCCTTTACTCTATTATGATTATTGTATAAATTATTCCTGTAGTTCTGTTTACACAGGTGTATCGATGGATCATTCCAATTTCTTTGAATTTTTAATGTCATTTCTTATGATGTAATAATATTCTATTACATAAATGTAATTGATTCATTTATTCCCCCAAAAGGTTAGGTACCTACTTTTCTCTCAGGCATTTGTTTCTATTATGTCTCTTACATTAATCCTTTCCCTGAAGTCAGAGGACCTGAGTCATATCCTGACTCTTCTACTTCCTATTTGTGTGATGTCAGGCAAGACGCTGAACAAACTCGTGGGGTTTTGACTTCCTTATTTGTAAAATAAAGGAGTTGGATTAGATGATCTTAGGTGGCTTCTAGCTCTAAATCAATGATCCTTCCCTTCTTCTCATCCCACAGATACCATTCTAGTTTAAGCCCCAGGCACCTTACAGAGAGACAGTTCTAATGAGTACAACTAGTGTTCCTGTCTCTGAACTCTAAACACTAAACTCTAAACACTATTGACATGTTCTTCTCCTTTAAAACATTGCTTTCATAATATCATTACCTTTTTCAGAAACTTCCAATCATTTTCCATTAACTTAGAGATAAAATCTAGACTCCTTAGACTGGTTGGTATTTAATACCATCTACAATTTGGCTTTGAGCTAAGTCACCAGTTTCATAGTATCATTGGGTCATAGACAGAGCTATGAGGTACCTTAGAGGTCCTCTTCTCCCCAGTCTCTGTTAAAATCTTTCTCTTGCTTCAGGATCCTTCTCAGGTTCTACTTCTTAGAATATTCCTTAATTTCTCAGTGGCAAGTGATCTCTCACTCCCTGAATCTTTTATAGAATTTTATTTCAGCATCTCATTTGCATGAATCATAATCTATTTCATAATATACATAACTGTGCACGTGTCTTCCCTTTCGCTGTATTGTAAACTCCTTAAAGGCAGTTGAGGCTGTGTCCCCAGAACCTGGCATGCTATCTTGGAACATAAGTTTATAACCAATGTTTGTGTAATTGAATCACTCTTATCATGCCATTCCTATAATCACAACCTCTCAGAGACTCCCCATAGACTACTAAACTTCTTATCCTGACATTCAAGGCCCTTAAATTGCTTTTCAAACTTCATTTCCTCTTGTTCTCCTAGATAAACAATTTTACTCCATTTGGATTGGTTCATTTTCTGTCTGCTGAATGGAGCATTGCATCTTTCCTCCCTCCTTTGAGCCCAGGGAGAGGTTAGTAAATGTTTAACAACCAAACTTTCAAAAAAAATTTATACAATGTGTTTTAAATTTAATTTGCGTTATTGACATTTTCTTAAATCTACAATCAATGAAATAATGTCAGGCATTGATTTGTAGCAGTTGCCAGATTTCTGGGATTTAAATTCTTATACTGAAAATTTAGCAATGTACTCTTGAAAGCAGGTTAGGACTGGCTCCAGCATACTGCTCTCTGAGTCTTTCAGTGACTGTGTGAGGTTAGCAGGGCAGTATGATTATTCCCATTTTACCTATTAAAAACTGAGAGCTGTCCAAGCTTATACATAAAAGAATTGAAATAACTAGTACCAAAACCCAACCCTTCTACTCCTAGTCAAAACACAGTGCTTTTTATCCATGGATGTCCTTAATCAAGAGGAAACAAAGCTCCTTTTATTTTTATTTTTTTCCTAACTGGGTTTGACTTTGAATTGGAAAAGCCTCAAAACCTATTTTAACATTTCATGCTGTCAACTTCACAGAGCTAAAAATCACTGTCTGAAAGCAATCTCCTCAGTCATTCTCTGGGGAGAAATGACCTACATCAGCTTACACCCTTCCCTGTAGTTCCTGAGTCTTGGGAATTACCTTGTCCCTCTGTTTTCATTCGGAATGAATGCTTTAATATATTTCTTTAATCATCTGTTGCATCAGAGGATATTGTTTCATGCATATTAAAGACGTGAGCATGTAATAGGAGACCAGGGTTCTGACTAATAAAAAGTACTCCAAGGATGTCACTTGTCTTATTGCCTTTTTTGGCTTCAGGATAGATGTGCTTCATTTGGGAAATACTTCTACTACTAATGGCACCCCTGGTGTCATTACTAATCTGAGTTCTTTTGAAAAATGCTATAATGGTCTTTTCTTCTACTATTGTTGCTTTTTCTTTCTTTTAAAGCGGGACAAATAATCTAGGCTGCATGGTATAGGAAGTGAGAGACATGAATTGTGATTTGGTCTCTTCCCTCCCAACTAATTGTGTTATTTAATGATATAAAGTTATTTAATAATATTTCCATATTTGTTCAATGGTGGATTTGGACTAGATGACTTCTAGATCTTTCTAGTTCCAAAATACCGTGCCTGTCATTTACATCTTCCCTAAGGAAGAACAACTAAGTGGTGCAGTGGATAGAGTTTTGAGTCTGGAGTTAGGAAAACCTAAGTTCAAATATGTTCTCAAATACTTACAAGCTGTGCAACCTTTTGCAAATGACTTAACCTCTCTCTGCCTCAGTTTCCTCAATTGTAATAAAAAATGGGAAAAAAGGGTTGTTGTGAGCGTCAAATCAAAGGAAATATTTCTAAAGCACTTAGCATAGTGCCCAGTAGGTACTTAAAAATTCTTGTTTCTTTTCTTTCCAACTAACTATAGGTATATATTTTGTGCTACTTTTTGAAAACAATTGATCTGTTAATCAATAGGTACTTAGCGGGAGCTTACTTAATGGATAAAAAACCAGAATGATAACATTGTTAGCAAAGCCTTACTGGAGAAGCTGGATGAACAACTAGATTTTGTGCTAGAAATCATTTCTGTATCTAGGGTAAAACTGAAAATGGTATCTGTTCTCAGTAGCTCCAATGCCCTTCATTTCCCAGTCTGAGTAAGGCTCTTCTTGTATGGTCTATATTAACTCTGAGGGTCTTTACCCCAACTCGAACTTGCTCTAACAAGTTGGGTCCCCCGTAGGGTAGCTATATTCCCCCCTTGGAATTCTTAGTGGTAGCTATAAACGGTTGGCATTGTTTTGCTAATGCTCTGGTCTTAAGCTTCCATTCTTGTATATTCCTCCAAATATTAATCATCAGCAAAATTATAGCCCTTCAATGCCATTGATACCAATTAACATTAATTAGTTTTTACAATGGGTTATTTGCTGAAAAGATACAGCAAGAATTACAGTACAAAAGTATTTTGTTTCCCCTCCACCTTCACCACCAACCTGGACTGTGAGTCACACTCTCACTTTGGTCTCTGGGGGAGAGTGGGCTCAACCTTAAAGTTACTCCTAAGCACTTACCCCACTAAATCCAATTCTGAATGTGGTATAGCTCATGGATGAATTGCTTCTTGCTGTAAGACACAGTGCCCTGGCTGCTCAATTCATTCATTTTTACCCTGGCTCAAGTAGGTTGCTCCTCAAGACTTTTCTGGTGAACTCAGATGAATTGCATGAATTGAATTGCATGCTAGCTCTGGCATGGACTATATCATAGGTCCTCTGCCCCTCCAACCTTAAAAGTGGCACAAGGCCCTCTACCAGAGACAAGATGATGCAAACAAGATGCAGCCACATCCCAGACAAGTTTGAACAGGTGTCTATGTGCCTACAGATTGACCTGGTATGGAGGGAAAAGTTCTCTGCCATCAGTCCCCTGGAGCTTGAAAAGTTGTTGTTATATTTACACATGTACATATACATATACATATCATATACATACATATATGTGTATATACATGAATATACACATATATATGTATATACATAGACACACAGAATTGTTGAGCCATTCAATCACATCTGACTATTTGTGACCCTATGGACCAACACTATCCATGCACACCAACACTATCCATGAGGTTTTCTTGGCAAAGATACTGGAGTGGTTTGCCATTTCCTTCTCCAAAAGATTAAGGCAATCAAAGACTAAATGACTTGCCCAGAGTGACGCAGCTACGAAGTGTCTGAGGCCAGATTTGAACTCAGATCTTCCCATCTGCAGTTCCAGTGTTCTATTCACAGAGCCACTTAATGGCCTCCATATGTGTGTATGTATGTCTATGTACACATACATATATGCCCACACATATAATAGGAGAAAGGGTGTCCCAGGCCAGGTATACCCCCTCTAACACCATAGCCCAGAATAACGCTTGATCATTACTCTCAAGATAGAAGTCCATTCTTCGTCTCCTTCTCAGAAGTCTTTTTCATAACAGCATCAACAAGTTCTGCTGTATCAATATGGTAAATTCTGGGAAGGAATCTGCTTTGTAATTCCCTAAGTTTCATATATCTATGTAAACACTGCAGGCATTGATATTACACAGGACATATACCATTAATCATATAGTCAGTTATCTATTAAGTGGCAACAATGCTAAATGTCAAACATACAAAAACAAAAATTAAATGGGACCTGCCCTCTAGGAACCTGCCCTCTTGTGGAAAAACATATGCATATAATTAAATGGGCAGCTAGGTGGTGCAATGAATAGGGCAATGGATTTGGAGTCAGGAAGACCTGAGTTCAAATCTGTCCTCAGACACTTTCTAGTTGAGTGATTCTGGGTAAGTCACTTAATCCTGTTTGCCTCAGTTTCTTTATCTGTAAAATGATCTGGAGAAGGAAATGGCAAACCACTCTAGTATCTTTGCCAAGAAAACCCCAAATAGAGTCACAAAGAGTTGGATGTGACTGAACAACAACAAATAATTAAAACAAAATATATACAAAATAAATGCATGTGTTAATCATATTATAAATAGAAGAGTACAACATGATACCTACTTATTAACATCTCATCTGGTTGTGAAGATAAGACTTACAATGAAACACAATCAAGACTTTACGGAGCTACAAGAGAGAAGAGTGGGGAGGAGTCATTATCTTTATAGAGAATAGAACAAGCTATCCTCATCTTCACTGCAGATAGAGTACATGGGAATTGGAACTGGATGTGAGAACAGTAAGAGTCTGATCAAGTGGTGAGCATGATTGTTAACTAATCTTGCCTTTCCAAAACTTAATGCCATAGTTGTAGTGGTGTCATTTCTGTATTAGTTAATAATGAAGATGATGATAATGTCTTAAGATTACCAAGTACTTCATGTAGATCACCTCATTTGAATCTCAAAAATGACTATTAGGTGCTATTATTACTTCCATTTTATAGATGAGGAAACTGAGGCTGAAGTGACTTGCCTGAGGTCACACAACTAGTAAGTGTCATAGTTGGGGTTTTAACTCACCCTCCTGACTATAGACTTCTAGCACTAGAGACTAGGTTCCATAACAGACTATTTTAAGGCAATGCAGCTTTCTTACTTTCCAATATAATAAATGGCTCACAAAGTGTTCTGAAGAAGCAATACTAGATTTATTTCTATGAATATATGGCTTCTCAGTTGTATATATTTGCATTAAAATGTGATAGAGTTCAAAAAAAACTTTCTCTTTTTAACATTCCTCATAAAGATCACCTTAATTATGGTAAAGAGGTACCCACAGTATAGTAGAATTGGACTTCCTTAGAGTCAGGAAGACCTGGGTACAAGTCCTGTCTCTGACATATACTGACTTTGTGACCCTGAGCTAGTCACTAGCCCTGAGAAAAGAAGGTGGCAAACTGCATTGATACAGGAAGTTTACTAACCCTGGAATTCCCTATTTCAGTGAAAACACTGGCTTCAGTCCCTATCCCTATATATGTGAACATAAACCAGGGTTTTTTGAAAATGTGACAGCGAAGTGTAATAGGTCTTCTGGCATTGGAAATACTTCAGTTGTATTGGAGATAGACAGAAGCTGCTTTCTGAGCTCCAACCTATCTAAGCACAGAGCACTAAAGAGTGAATTGCTCATCACAATTTATTAAACAAAAGAAAGTTGAAAATAGCTGTCCAGCCTCCTTTCTTTCTGAAGTGTTGATTACAGTGACAGAAAAAAAGACATAGAGAGTACTAAGAATCACAGTTTTCAAGCTTGTCTATGAATATTAACTTAACTGTTGGTAGTCTAACCTTTGTCTAATGGCCAGTGAGTGGACACATTACCTGAAGTGTAATCTTTTAAATGAAACCAGAGGACACAAGGAAGTTGTAGCAAAATAGAACTACGGCTCCCAGGTTCTTCTTTCAGAGGTAAATAAAAGAGCTGGCCGAGTTGGTTTTGTGATATGTGCATATACTTTACTAATTGGTGACCACCAAAGAAGAAGGTAGTCTTAGTGGAAGATGGCAAAAATTAGAATATAACTTCTTAACATACAATGCTACCCTCTCTCACATCTTTAATCTATGCTATTTCTTTTGAATAAGATATGCCCATCTGGAACCATGTTACACTTGTAGGTTTTATTCTGCCAAGTCTCAGTGATACCTATGAAGTCAAATTTTCTTCCTTATAAGAGAGCATTTAGTTGCCCTTGCTTGCATCCTTAAGTTTGGGTATTTGTATGTAGACTTTTGGGGCCATGTGACTTCATACTGGTTCCTTTCTTAGATTTTGTCTCATAGATACTTGTAGGTATCAATCCCTACAATTCTTCTTTTACTTTCTTTGTCATATTTGTTTTAGATACCTTTATGTTTCCCTTTCTTTTTCCTTTCTCAGTTAAGTTGTTAATTTAGAATCCCCCTCCAACTTCTTTTCATTTTAAATCCCTCTCTCTTCTCTCAGATTCTTCCTTCCTTCCTTCCTCCCTCCTTCCCTCCCTCTCTCCCTCTTTCTTTCTTTTTCTTCCTTTCTCTTTCTTTCTTCCTTTCTTTCTTTCTTTCTTCTTTTCTTTCCCTCTCTTTCTTTCTTTCTTTCTTTCTTTCTTTCTTTCTTTCTTTCTTTCTTTCTTTCTTTCTTTCTTTCTTTCTTCCTTCCTTCCTTCCTTCCTTCCTTCCTTCCTTCCTTCCTTCCTTCCTTCCTTCCTTCCTTCCTTTCTTTCTCTCTCTCTCTCTCTCTCTCTCTCTCTCTCTCTCTTTCTTTCTTTCTGTTTATCACCTCAGCCTTCTTTGTTTATCTTCATCTGGGCTATGGTCACTAATCAGAAGTGTTATTTAAGGTCTTATACTGCACCCTCTTCCCTTTCCTTTGTACTATTTCTTTTCATTACCTCATGAACTCCCATGGACTTAATTAGAAGCTCTATGCTGATGAGTCCCAGAGTTACATATCTAGGCCTGTTCTTTCTCCTGAGCTCCTGTCCCACATTATCAACTTCAAAAGGCTTTGGACATTTGAACTAGATGCTATGGACGTTTCAAACTCACCAGAAATCACTTTCCCCCTTCCCCAACAATTCCCCTCTTCTCAGGTTCCTTTTTTGCTGCTGATACCATCATTCTCTCAGTCAGGAAAGCTCAAGACCTCAGTGTCATTCTCAGTTCCTCTCACTCACCCCATCCATCCAATCTGTTAAAAATTCTGTCATTTCTGTCTTCACAACATACGCTACTTATAGCCCCCCATGTCTACTCACTTGTCTATCAGTCTTACTCAGGCTCTCATCATCACTGGCATGGAGTATTTTAGTAGCCTTCTGATTGGTCTTCCTGCTTCAAGTCTTGGTCCTTTCTGATCATCTCCCATCCAGATGTCAAAGTGCTAAAGCCCAGAGAAGTCTGACCACCTCACTTCCCCCACGCTGCTAGCCCCAAATAAGCTCCCGTGGCTCTCTGTCACCCCAGAATGAAATTTAAAATACTTTCAGTTTGGCATTTAGTGCTTTTCACAATTTGACCTTTTCCTACTTTTTCCCTTTTTCTGGCTTCCTACACTTCACTCTGCTCCATAAACTCTGTTTAGCTTCAATTGCCCATTTGCTATTTCTTATACATGATACTCTGCCTTTAATCTTTGTGCCTTTGACCTAGATATCTCCCATGAGGAAAATGCTCTTCCTCCTCACCTTGGCACCTAGGGGCAGTGAGGTGGTACAGTGGATAGGGTGCCTGAAATTGGCATAGTTGTCTTCCAGAGTTCAAATCTGACCTCAAATACTAGCTGTGTGACTCTGGGCAATTCACTTAACCCTATTTGCCTCAGTTTCCTCACCTATGAAAGAGCTGGAGAACAAAGTGGCAAACCACTCCAATACCTTTGCTAAGAAATCCCAAATGAGGTCACAAAGATGCAGACATGATTGAAAAATGCCTGAGCTGGAGAAGGAAATGGCAAACCACTCTAGCATTTTTACCAAGAAAATCCCAAATGGGATCATGAAGAGTCAGACGTGATTGAACAACAACAAATCCTCACTTTGGCTTCTTAATTTTGATGGACCTCAGGTGCTAGAACTTTCTCCTCTATTCTGTATGTATTAGTATGTATCTAGTTGTTCTTGTATTGTCTCTCTCATTAGAATATGAATTTCCTGATGGCAGGGACATTTTTTTTTAACCTTTCTTTACATTCCTAGTGGTTAGTCCAATCCCTGGTATATAGTAAGCATTGGATAAATGCTTGACTGACAGATACTTTGTCCCATTGACATGTAGCTGGTGTACTCCTCCCTGCACATTCCTCCAGTCTGCTCTTCCTCTCATCTGATGGTCATCCTTATAACTGAGAATTTCCTTGTCTCAGACCAGGATGACCACCCGCCATGTACCGAGATGCTTCTCTACTCATGGGGCTGATTTCTGCCCCCTATAATCTTTTCTCTGGGTTCTACTTGATCTGCTTTTAGCCTTCCCTCCATCCCTTTCTCTTTTGGGTAAGATGGGATTAAGAGTGAACTGTTGGGGCTGCATTCTTTGACATCTGACAGGGTAGACCATCTTCTCAATATCAGAGCCACAACAACAGTCAACTATCTACACAGATGTCATGTAGCCAGCCTGAAGGCAATATTCCCTCTAGATGGGAGTAGGTTATCCATCTTCAGTAAATGGCTCTTCAGGCAGGGGAGGGAAACACATAAAACAATACTTTTACATTAATACAATGATTCATGGTTTACTGAGCACTTACAGACATTTTTCAGACAAGTTAACTACTGACAGCAGGTGGGAAACAACTAGACCATAAAGGACCTTGTTGTTCTCATTCCAAAACCACTTTTCAGATGTGGATGGGACTGCTTAAACATGGTCCTACCTCACAATACCTATCTTTATAACTATTCACTCCTCTCTAATTCTCTCCTGGCGGCTGCTTAATGAGATCAGAGTCATTTCATAAGCAATTCCCCTTTCCACACAAATTTCTCAGCAAAATGTAATTTGTTTTTGCAAGCAAAATCTTGCAAACCAACCTGAAAAGTCAAGTTACAATTGTGAATTAGAATTACTTTGATGTTCCCCAAGGATTCTACTCCAAAGCTTATACTTCAGTTACTTCAGTCACTCTATCAGTGAGGTCTCTGCAAGAATACAGTGAAGCTGAGAACAATTAACACCATAACATCAGCATTGTAAAAATAATTTTGAAAGAATTAAGAACTCTGATTAATGCAATGACCAGCCAAGATTCCAAAAGATCCATGATGAAGATTGTTGTTCACCTCTGACTGAGAGGTGATGGACTAATAAGCATGAGATAGCTATTCTGGGATGTGATATAAGAAAAGTATATAGAAATTAGGGAGTAGACTAGACCAATGACTTCCTTGGTATAAGGAATTCCCAGGCACACTTCCCAAGCAAGAAAATTCCCTTTACCAGTTCAGGTAAGTATCTTCCATGCAATTTAACCTCTTACAGGGTTGCGTAGAACATTGCATGATTAAGCCACTTACTTAGCATCACCCACCCAGGTAGAACTGGAAGCCAAGCCTTCCTAGATCTGGGGTCAACTCTCTCCATTATACCAGGCTAAAGTTCCTATTTGCAAAGTAAATGCAAATTAAATTCAGGACTGAGAACTACTCACTACACCAGGAGTAGAGAGAGGTGGAGACTAGCATAGGCTTCTTTGAGGAGTTGTACCTTTAAGGAAATTAGAGATCTCAAAGGTGGAGGTGAGGAGGAGTATATTACATAAAGGGGGCACTGCCTACAATGCCCCTCAAAGGCAGAAGGTGGAATGTCAGGTGAGAGGAAAAGCCAGCAGGGTCAGTCTGGCTGGAGCAGAGAGTTAATGAAAAGTAATGATAAAAAAAAAAATTAAAGGTTGGAGTGGAAAGGCAGTTGGAAGTCAAATTGTAAAGGTCTGTCTGAGTATGTACTTTATCCTAGAGGAAGGAAGGAACTATTGAAAGTTTTTGATAATGGGGGAGACATGATCAGATCTGTATTTTGCTGGAAGCTGTGTGGAGGATAGATTTCAGAGGGGAGAGATTGTAGCAGGGAGTCCTATTGGGAGATAATTTGGCATAGGCCAGGTGAGTGGTAATGAGTATTTAAATTAAGGCTGTTAGCTGTGTTGGCTGGATGAAAAGGGATGAATTTGAGAGATGTTTTGGAAACAGAATCAATAGGAACTGATTATTTAACTGGAGGGAAGGTCAAAGAAAAGGGAGAGTCAAGGATGACTCCAAATTTGCAAATTTGGGTGACTGAGAGGATGATGGTACTTTCAACAGAAAGAGGGAAGTAGGGAATGAAAAAAGTCTTTGAGGAAAACATTATGAGTTCTGTTTTGGACATTTTGGGTTTGAGACGTCTAGGAGTTATTCAGCAGAAGTCCAGCAGACTCTTGGTGGAGTTGAACTGAAGTTCAGCGAGGAAATAAACCATTACTGAAAAGTCATCTGCCATCCTCAAAAGCAGGCCTTTGCAACAGGAGGAAGGGAACAAGAGGAAATCCAGAATAGCTTCAAAGAGTTAACAGATTATTCTCCCTTATTATAATAAGAGATCCAGGACACCAGGACTTCTCCTTGAATCTAGCAGGCTTGAGAATCCTATTGTTAGTGGACAGTGTGAGTAATTTGAACACCACCCCCCAACTCCCACTTCAGCTATCTTCTATAGAGATTACTGAATAAAGGGGTAGTTATCCTAACAACTTAGAGGAAAGAAGGATCTCAAAGTACTGTGCAGTAGAGGGATGAGAATTGAATTTCTTCACTAGCAGGTGATTTTAGGGCGTCAGGGATTTGGGACACAAACCAAAGGACAAATGCTTGGAATTCTAAGTATTCTACTGTAGATCTCAATATGTTCTTGCCAATTAAACTTGGTGACCCCTCCCTTTCAAAAGACATTTTCCAAGTGCAATGAGCATGGTCAATTTTTGGTTTCTGCACTCTCCTGTCCTCCAAACCTTCCAATGGAATTTGCCTTCATGCTGTGTAGAGGTTATACAGTTGTGAGGGCATTGACTGCGTACCTGAGGGGTAAAAATTACTGATAGTATTACTATATAAAAAGATAATTAGAAAAATATCATTACTTAACACTCCTTTTTAGTATTTTTCTGTCTTTGAGGATGATATCTTGATAAATATGAGAAGGAAGCAGATAGGCACTTGCAAATGACATTTGAGAATTGACCACATTTTTTGTATTTTAAAAATTGACTGAAATGCAAAAAATCATATTGTGCTCATTTGTTTGTATAGTCAGATTTTTTTTATATCATTCATGTAATGGACTTTTTGCTCATCCATTATAATTATCCTGCATGAGAATATGGGGGCAACATGATACACAATGTGAAATAACACTTCTCAGATGCTTTGGGAGACAGATACACCAAACTTCCTTCAGCCTGTACTTTGATTATTTTATTAATTCTTTTGTTATATTTAAAGAAAATCAAAGGGGTATGTTCCAATATTACTTGGTAAATTACCACAAATGTAGAAACTATCTCACTAATAAATTAACTAGTCTGAGTCCCCAGGTTTATTAAAAACTAGAAACAATTTCTTTTCCGAAAGTTTTCTCTCCTCTCAGCTTCATAGGCTTATTTAGATAAACACAAGTGTTATAAGTTGTAGAATTTATTAATGGTTATAGATAATGTAAATATATTTTACATAACATACATTTGTATATGTGTGTGTGTGTGCATACACAAATATTTTAACAATGTATCAGCAATGAGAAATTTTAAAATCAGGATCACCTCTTACCATTGCTTCAGTATTGGAGTCCTCAGATCAACAACTTAGTTGTCTTAGGATAGCAGTTTAAATGAAGTCTTCTTAGGTTATCTTCTCCACAGAATAAGAGTTTTATTCAAACACTCAAACTTTTCACTCTTTCTTCATGACACTTAACTTGGTGTCTCAGGGAAAAAATTCCCCTAGTCCTTTCTCCCTTGCCTCGGACTGTCTCTCCGTCATGACAGTTAACTTTTTTTTTCAGGTAATAGTTAACTCTCACCCCCTAAGATTCAATTCCCTTTCATAACAATATCAAAGTCACTTTAAGATGTGATTATATTGCCAAAAACAAAACCATCTGATTCAGTAAAGGAAAAAAGCTGCCTTAAAGACATCATTCTTCTACGTTAAAATCCTACAAGATTTCTTGAAAATTCAGTGACAGATAAATTTGATGACAGTGAAGAGAGCACATTGTACGTTTTAAGGTGCTACAGAGATGTAAGTTACTAATAATGTATACTTACTAAAAGTCAATTATTTTCCATGTTGTGTTGATATATTTTTCCTCTCCTGTACTTGATTTCATTGCACTGCTTTCTGTCATTTTTTCCACTGACAAGTTTACCATTAATTCCATTTATGTCTTAACAGACACTAATTACCCATTCTCTACTGAATGCCATTTGCTCTCTTAATTGCATTAACCAAGCTGCTAATGAAAATGTTCAACTGGGCTAGGTTCAACTCTGAAGGATACCAGTTATGAAATCATATGAAGTACATACCCTGGTAAACCAAAGCGAATTATTTTCCACCACAGATGACATATTTAGTTATGTAACTGAATGATAGGTATAGAAAATATAAGACCTATTACATAGGCTTCCTTGAAATGGAAATTTATTGCTGTATATTTTGAATCCTCTCTTACCTTCTGCTGTGCACATGGTAATGCTTTGCTTTTCTTATTTTTGTATTTAAATTGACAATATGTGTTTTTCTTTCCTTATCATACATTAAAGTTCAAAATAAATTGATTTAAAAAAAAGAAAATATAAGATCATGCGGTGTCTATTTTTTCATTAAAAAAATTTACATTTTAGAACAAAATGTAATCCTTGGAAGTTCTTCTCAGACAAGATCTCTCACATGGTTACCCTAAAATTGTGTAAGATTCTCTATCAGATGAGACCAGAGGTGACAAAGCTGCCAAGTATTGACACTAAGAAAGATGTAAAATGAGGAAATATATAATTACCACTGTTGTTTTTCAGTATCTTGGACAGTGTATTCACAATAAAAGAAAGATTCTCTAAATACTCAGGACTGCCAGGTTTTCTAAACTTTCCTAACCACAGCTAACATTTTAGTCATTATGCTAAGCCTCAGGACAATAACAAGCATCCTCTTTGAAATTCAAAACAACACTAGAAATTTGTTTAACAATCCACACTGGAAAAAAAAAAACAAGTAAAAAAAATGCACATGGCCCAGACTTCAAACATTTGAATGAGAAGCCCATCAGATCAGTCCATCAATATGCAAATCTTAGACACTGCAGATGGACATTGAGCTGTGCCCAGAATGAAGACATGGGAGATTATACTAGATGCCATTTAGGAAATTGTACAGCGCTTTCAATGGCTCCGCATTGCTCATTGCCACCAGAGCCTCACTTTCTAACAACAGCATTCTCCCACTGATGCTATACGCTTGCAGATCTGGAATTGTCAGCATCACAGAACACTAGGATTGACGACAAATATAAAAATCAACATGTGTGTTAGGTGTAAGCAGGCTGCAGATTACTGCCTGAGATAACCAGCACAGAAACAGCAGAAAAGGTACAATCCTAGTACACATCACGTGTGTGTGTGTGTGTGTGTCTGTGTGTGTGTGTGTGTGTGTGTGTGTGTAAGAAAGGAGGGTGGTCAAAAATGAAAGGAAATAGAAAGTCGGTCTTCATGACCCATTGCTGTACCTAACAGTTTGATTTCTTTTCTGGACCTCTGATTCCACTGGTATAAGGAGAAAATTCCCTCCACCAATGCAGATTGATACACAAAATATAAGAGAATTATGGTCCAAGGAAAGTACCATAATAATGCACGAGTGCTTTAGGATGGATTCATGGACAATTACAGAATTGAATAAAATAGGCTAAGAAGTCTTGGAGGTATGATGTTTAGCACCAGTACATCCATGGATCTATCAAAAGGCAAAGATAAAGTGAGATCTGAAACAAAAAAGAAATCTCTCTAACATAAATGGTCTTCTCTCTACTCAGTGATGTTTGCAAAACAAACAAATCCCCAACCAAAAACACCTAAAATACCAGCAACACACCACAAAGGAAACATGCTATAATGCTTACCTTGAATCCTCTTAATCACTGTCAGTTGCTATTTTTCACCTTTTTGTTTAATATGGGGATGTGTGTGTAACTATGTGTGTGTGTTCATATTCTAAGACCCAGAAGCCTTCATGTATTGACCCTACTAGATTTACAAAAACTGGTAACCTGTATAAAGATACTTTCTTACTACCTTAAATTCTCTCAATAGGAATAGATTGACTTAAACAATAAATCCATGGAAAGTAGAAATATTTTATTTGACTGACTGGATAAATTCATTTCTCTCAATACAACTCTGACAATAGGGCCACAAAATCTTTTTGAGCAATTCACCACTGTCTAAAAAACTTTCTCACATTTATTTCTGTGGTAGGGATGATGTATCTGAACAATACTTTCTGAATTCTTAGGTTTTGCTTGTGAGAGTATAATAGATTATTATAATCTAGGCTGTTTGTACCTTCCAGGAACAAGTTCATGTAATTAGCAATGTGATTCATCCTGTAGTGTTACTGAGGGATCTGGATATGATGACAGATGAAAAAACCTTTATGAATATGAGAGTGAAGCCAAAGAAGTGTCATTTCAAGGGATTTCTCACTAGAGTCAAGCCTAAACAGGTATTATTATAAATTCCCAAGAAATTTATATTACTCTAAGAGAGTGGTTCAAGGAGAAAAGAGCATATATTCCTGAAAGAATATGTGTTGCCCTTGCAAGAAATGTACATCTATATAAGTTGTCTAAATGTGGCTTGTGGGGGAAACACAGATAGATGCCTTCTACCCCCTTCCAAGGGAAATTGTAGTTCTTGTTTTGAGGGGAGCAGGAGAAGAGGGCTTGGGGCTGTTTGATCTATTCTTTGAGAGAGGGAGTACTAGACAAGAATTATATCTATCTTGCTAAATATTGCTGCTCTAGTGGCATATTTTATGTTATTTTATTTTTTTGGTTAAAAAATTAAAACTTGCTCACTTCATTGGTCATTATCCTTTGCAAGGAAGTTATTCAAGTTTATGCCTGAAGGCCTGATTCCTTCCCACCAAGAGTTATTTACACAAGTTCTACAGAGTATAATATACAAGAAAATACACGAGTGAATGAATACTTTTTTAGATAGGAGTGAAATGAGATCTTGCTCAACCAAAAGAGAAACTCTGATATGATCCAAAAGGAAATTCCCCCAACCTATCTTAAGGAGACAACCTGGAAAATGGGGCTATCTTGAGGTATTGATTTCTTCTAAATGTTTGCCACCTCTAAAGGACTTTTTCTTCTTCTCTCCTATCTTGAATCAGTCCCAAAGAGAATCTGGAATTATGTGTCCTTTCAAAAGAAAGAATGAAGAAAATCTTTCCTTTTCTTTGTTCTCACACAGGCTACTTCACATAATCGCATATGGTTGTGCCAACACTGTCAATCCTGTTATATTCTGAAGACAGCACAGGGCTGTCCATTCCCCACCCAGCTTGATTGGAGGTTGGGTTACATTAAAATCAATATAATGATTGGATGATGAATGTGAAAGTATTTATTAACCATTTATTATGTGCCAGGTACATATCTTTTAAAAGAGATGGTTCCTGCCCTAAAGAATCTCGTATCTTGAAAAATGAAAATATTTATTAATGTAGCAGCCAGGAAGGAGTGCTTTGTTTTGGGGAACTGAATATGCAGAGGTGGTAGGAAGCAGAGATGGAAGGGAGATGGTGAGAATGTCTAGTATGGCATGGGACATGAATGGATGAGACATGGAGATGAAATGAAAGTATGAAATGTGAGAAAAAGAAGAGATACAAAGGGATGGAATATGATTCTAAAGCAAAGGCTGAATACTGCACAAGAATCTGGAAATAGTAATTAATAACCAGAAATCCATAAAGGAAAAACAGAAAAGAACAGAGTGAAAGAAACTGAATGGAAGAGTGGCTATAAGAAACTATATCTGATAACTTAAGATAATGCATTAAAATTCCTCCAAGTTGGAAGGGAAAATTTCAAAACTTGGGGAAGGAGTTTTATAATGGAAAAATCACAAATTTACTTATTTTGCTTTGAGGAAGGCAGTTTGGTGAGGTGGAAAGAGCATGTTGGTCTTGTGGCCAGGAGAGAACTGGATACAAAACTTGTTTCAGACATTTACTAGTTGTACTAACAAGGGCAAATTACTTAACCTCTTTTAGAGCATTGACTTCATCTCTAAAATGGAGCTGAAAATGCCAGTAGTAACCACTTCATTTGATTGACATGAGGATGAGGTAACAGATAAAAGATGCTTTGAAAATCACAAAGTACTATACAAATGTTAGCTATCATCATCATTGTAACATATTATTATAATTTAAATGTAATATGATATAACATAACATAGCATAATACAATACAATATAATATTACACTACATTATATTACCCCATACACACCTTTGAAGGTGGAATGTGAAGTCTCTTATTAATGTAGCCTTAGGGACAGTACAATATAGTGCCTAGAGTACTGGACTTAGTCAAGATGGTCCAGATGTAACACTTTATAACTCCTGACCATGATCACTTAGTCTGTCTTGCGTTTCAGTTTCCTCTTCTATAAAGGGAGGATACTCTACTATGCAGGACTGGGAGTTTCAAATGAGGTAACTGACATAAAATGCGTAGTAACGTCTGTTATTTGTTTTCCTTGAAACAAACTGTTTGCTCAGTTGACAAAAACAAAAATCTTTCACTAGATTGTAAAAGCTTTGCCAAATCTTTACACTTACTCTAACTTATGTCGATGACTAAGCCACAGAGCTCAAGAGGAGTTACAACATTGTTTTGAGGAGATCACCCTCTGCACCTGCCTTCTTCCTATTTGTGTTTGCAAAAGACCTGTAGGGCAGATGCTATGCAAATCACAAACTTCCAGAAGTGGGTACAAGAAAAACTTTATTATACTGGAGATAAAAGCACCACTTGGAAACACAGGATTTTCAATGGTTTGCCTAATAATGGAAATACCTTTTAATACTCTAACACTGAGAAATTGTTTTGTAAGTATCAACCACATTATAAGAAAAGAACATTTAAGATTTACTACCTTCAATGGTCTTGAAAACAAGTTTCTTAGTTCCCCCATTTAATGGACTTAATAGTAATATAATGTCTTCAAGTGATAAACTAGCAATTCAGAGATTTTATCTAATGAGTCTGGGCTCAGAGAAAAGTCTCCTTTGAACACCTGATTAATAGGAGCCCTAGAAGAATAAGGAAGATTAAGGGTGTGAAAATATTTGCCCATGGACAATAAATTGGACTATGTATATTAAATTAAATAGTAAATTTATGGGGGATCTGCTCATCACATGAGATAAATTGCCCCATCTCGTTTCCCCTTCCAAGACAGCAATGTATTTCATTTTCACATTTATCTTTCTTGTCTTTAGACTTGTCAATAGTTTATTCCCTCTTCTTCTTGCTATCATTTGGTTTCCTTTGCTCTACATTACTTAACTTTCTACATTAAGAATTCTTCTGGCTTTTTTGGCTCTGTTTACTCCTCTGTGATATTCCTTGGGCTTTTCAGTTCCTTCTTTCTTCCATTATTTAGACTAGAGGAAGTAGGAAGCAAGGAAACAATCATTTACTAAGAGCTTACTAAATTCCAAACACTGAGTTCTGGAGATACATACAAGTAAAGAGAGAAATGATCTCTTCCCAGAAAGAGTTTACATTCTAAGGGAGGGAGACAATATATAAAAGACTGCTGAAAATGGGGATGGGAATGGGATAAAGGTACTCTAGGTACGGATATGGTTTTGAAGGTCAAAGGAAGTCAGAAGTAGGATTGTAAGGAGAATGAAGGCAGGACAGCATTGGCCCCTCCATAAAATTGAAGTTTTGGGAGAGACTTGTCAGTAGAAGAAGCAGTGAGGCCTACCTTGTGGAAGGATATGACATGGAGAATGTACCTTGGAATGGGGTAGACTGTTCCACAGTGAGGAGGTTATGGGTGCTGAAAGAAACAGCAGGAAAAACCAGTAGTAGAGAGGACATATTTTTGAAGTATAGAGATGAGTAAATGAGGGGAATTGTCTTTAGAGGACTCTCTCTCTCTCTTTCTCTCTCCATATATATATACATGCATATATATATTATATATGTATGCATACACATACATATATACACACATACATATACATATATTTGATAAAAACAATCCATAATATGAAAACTGGAAAAACAAGAAAGGCATTGCATGGATTATTTATAACTGTTAAAGTAAAATTTTAAGTTTTACAGTAGATTTGTATAATTGTAAAGATCTTAAAATCTCAAATAGTATAAATCATTGCTCTTAGAGGAGAATAATTCAGATACAATATTTTGGAATAATAGGTTACCAGTGATCTTATAATTCCCAATCTTCATAGAGTTCTCAATTATCATCCTTCTTGATCTTTTTGCATTATTTCTATGGTTGATTCTTTCCGAATATGATGGTTGCTGCTTTGAGAAAGACAATTATTTCTTGACTTTCTCTTATCTACTTGAACCTATCTTTGTTGGATAGTCAACTCAAGTTCTGCTTCTAAACCATGAGCATCCTCCAGTATCTTCCTGGTTTCTCATCTATTTTCTCACTCTCCCATTTCTTTTGGTTTTCTCAATAGCTTTCATGAATTCAGTTATCATTTCTTTGTGAATAGCTTCCAAATCTATGTATCCAACTGTAGTTCTTTCTTCTGAGTTCCAGTTCTATATCACTGCCTAGTAGAGACTTTAGACTGGATGTCCCATGAGTCTGTCAAAGTCACAGTGTCAATAATTCTGGAAAGAATTTGTCAGTTAAATGCTTTTTGGCTCTAGTCATTACCTCTGAAACTCCCCAGACCAAAAAACCCTTTCCCAGCCACCTCTCCCCTATATTTGTTTTTTCCCCTATGAAACTATAAGCTCCTTTAGGCCAAGGAACTCTCTTTTTAATTTTTTATCCCTAATGTTCACAATTTCTAGCACATAGTAAATGCTTTTCCATTCATTCATTCATTCATTCATGCATGCATGCATACATGCATGCATGCATGCATTTATTCACTCACTCATTCATGCCCAAAACAAAACTCATTATCTTTTCCTCAAAATCTTATCTTTCTTATTTCCTTATTTCTGTCAAGGTTACCATTATATTTCCATTCATACAGGTTCATATCCTTGGAGTCATCTTCTACTATTTACTTTCCCTTATCCTGTATCTAAAAGTTGCCAAGTCTTGTTGATTTTTTTCCCTACAATATCTTGCATATCTATGACTTTCTCTCTATTCACAAGACAACAGCTCT
This sequence comes from Notamacropus eugenii, assembly GCF_028372415.1. Lineage (NCBI taxonomy): Eukaryota > Metazoa > Chordata > Mammalia > Diprotodontia > Macropodidae > Notamacropus > Notamacropus eugenii. The sequence continues at coordinate 179,080,134 of NC_092875.1, forward strand.
AAATTAGAGCCTCACCACTTCTCTCCTAGATATTCCCAATAGTCTCCTAATTATTCTTCATGGCTCCCATCTCTCCTCCACAATTCATCCTTCTTATAATTACCAAATTGATATTCCTAAAAGGTGAGTCTGAATAAGCCACTAGTCTACTCAAGAATTTCCACTTACTCCCTCTTGTCTCCAGAATCAAATACAAACTCTTCTAGTTGGCAATAAAAGTCCTTCACAATATCATTCTAGTCTATCTTTCAGAACTTTTTCCAATTACATCACCATATACATGCTGTTTCAAAGAAAGTATTTGAATTATTAAGACCCAAAATGAGGGAATCCTTTGGGAGTGGAGGGGTGGAATGCATGGTTCTCTGTCTACCCATGCTTTCTACCAATGGATGCACAGTGTCATGCTCATTCATGAAAAGGGCAGCTGTTGGGGTTGGAAGCTCAATTCCGTGTGGACAGTCTCGGGCGGGTAAAGGTGGGAACTTCTAAATCTTAGAGCTCTCACAAGACCCCCCCAGGAAACGGCTGGGAATCGAGGTGAACCGAGCTATCTCCTGTATTTCCGCCTCTTCCCGTGAGAAACGTGATGGGAGAGAGGTCTCCCCGCCCTCGAGATTGTCCCGGATCTGGGCACACTATTGTTATCTAACAGCACGGTATTCAGATGCAAACTATGCGACTGGAGAGTTAAGTAGGATCAGGGAAGCCTGAAAGCTCTCTTAGCACGTGAGGAGCCAAAGAGGACACAAGGCTCCGCTTTTCCTCTTCTCCTTCTCTCCCCTCCCCCTCTCTCCCCGCTTGTACTTCTACTTCCAATCTCTTATTGTAAGATCTTTGCCTCCTTGGGAGATTCTTCTATCCCTCCTAAGGAAGAATCCCCTGCACTTGTAACCGAGACCCTGAAATAAAGCTCAACCCTTGTTCGACTCTGGAACGTCCTTTCTCTCATACGAGCATCCGGTTTGGCCAACCGAAGACCTCGGGAGGTGAGGTAAGAAGACTCGGGTAGCCCACAGGCCTCTAGGCCTGGCAGGCAGCTATATACAGTCCCAGAGGTCCCCCTGCACCCCTAGTTTATGAGCTAAAGGAAGAGAACTACTTAATGAAGCTCTCATTGGGTAAAGGCAAACATGCCTGGTTCTTTGGATATTTGGTGGGAAAGACCATGATGGCAGCAACCAGGGAGTAATGTTTCAATAACACTTTATTAAGGCACAGAGAATACAGAGGTAGAGCTAGGGATAGCAGAGGCAGATGGCATAGGGATGGGCAATGGGGTGGTGGAGGGATACAGAAAGCATGTAGAAGAGAAGGAGGAGTGGAGTACAGAGAGTCACATATACCTGCAGATCAGGGTTTGGGCTTTATGAATCCATGGGGGGGTACAGCAGTACTTGAGGGCAGGAATTTGGGGTTTCATTTTCATGGGGTTTTGGGGTAGGGGATGGATTAATCCTTGCTCATGTCACTTTATGACTAGTTCATTAATATATCGTCATCTCAAAGTTACTTGTACCTTCTTAAGGTAAGTTCATTTGTATGACATTTTTCTGGTTTTTTGCTCATGTCTGGGACTTATATTCAGCTGACAGACAGATGCCAGTTAGTGGTATGGAGGGGCCATTATACTGAATTCTAGCTGGCACTTAGTCTCAAAATAATAGCCTCAGTCAATTTATAGGGCAGCTAAAAGTTGCTTCTATGCTCCCTTAATTTATGAGACAGTTTTGTAAGTGGCTTCTATATTCGTCTTTACATATTTACTTCCTATTATTGTTACCTTATACTGACTACTTGTAGACTTACCATATAAACAGGAGGAGCTGCTGGTGGTAGTGTTAAGGGGGACGAGAACAGAACACAATTTCAACATGCTGTTTAACTTGCTGTTTTCCATACGTGAAATTCCATCTCTTGCTTCTCTGCCTTGGTATAGGTTATGTCCAGATTCTGAAATGGTCTCTGTTTACCTCAATCTCTTGGAATTCCTAATTACTTTAAAGCCCAGATAAAATGACAGCTTCCAAATATGGCCATTATTGATTCTCCTCATTATTTCGCATTTAATTTTTGTGTATTTTATATTTGCTTTTATGTATATATTGTTTTCTTCAGTAAAATACAGCTTGTCTTAGTGCAGGTGAATGGATGAGGAAACTGAGGCCTAGTGAGATTAAGTGACTTGACCAAGGTCACACAAGTAGTAAAGATAAAATCGTATATAATTATTTTTTTAAAAAATTAATAAAAATTACAAGATCAGAGATTTCTCCAGAAACGTTAACAATTTGTTTTGTTTTGTTATAAATCTATGTTATTTGGTTTATAATGGAGACTTCCCAAATGCTTTCCATATTCTCCCATTTACTTCAGATGGATTGGTGACCTCTGTTAGTCCTCAGTCTGTATAATGAATTGTGGTCATCTCCCAAACTCATAACAGTAAAGGGGAGCCATGGACAGCACTGACCCCTGGGCATTGCCATAGTAGGGAAGACTGGAAGCCCATTCATTACTTCAGATATTTCAGGAAAAAATGGGGAGTTTTGGTCCTTGGTAATGGCAAAACCATAAGTAAAAGAAAATTCTGGTTCTGCAATGGAACAGTAGATTGACTTTAGTATAATAGATAAATGAAAAATACAGAAAAGGACACCATGCCTTCTGTACTATAAACACATCCCTTGAACAACAATGTAGAATAGTGGATAGAGTGCTGGATTAAGAGTCAGGAGACCTAGGTTACAGTCTCATTTCACACACTCATTAGTTGTGTGACCTTGGACAAGTCACTTGTTATACAGGAGGCATTTTGAAAAAGACAAATTTCCCTCTAAAACAGGAGTCCTTACCCTTTCTTGTATCAGTGATCCTATTGGCAGCCTCATGAAGTATATGGACATCTTCTCAGAATAATGGTTTCAAATGCATAAAATATAATATGTAAGATTACAAAGGAAATCGATTATATTGAAATACAGTTTTGTATATATATATATTTTAAATTTATAGACTCCAGGTTAAGAATCTGTATTCTGGAGCCTATGTTATGGACAAAATTATGTAATATAGAGAAAGAATAATTGGAGATATAATGTATAGCAGTTAAACTGCTACAAATAGTTGAAAGTCAAGAATAGATGGGCTGAAATTTTACTTCAGATGCTTACTAACTAACTATGTGATCCTGGGCAAGTCACCTAATGTCCTTCAACCTCCATACATTTCTTCATCTGTAAATTGGGATTGGTGACAATGTAATACCTTACTAACAGGGCCATTATGGAGATCAAACATGATAATCTATGTAAAACATTTTGTAAACTTTAAAAGACCATATAAATATCAGGCATTAGTAGTAGTACTAGCATAATCGCACACTTCGTATATGAAAAAGATGCTCCTAACCCAGCATCTGGAAGGCATGGACTTTGAATGGTGTCTTCTAGGAGTGGTAGTGATGGATTTATAGTGATACATCTATCCTCCTTATCATCCTTTGCCCTTATGTGACCAGATGCATGCATAACTATATTTAAAGGTGAAATCTGCGAACTTGGAACAAAGTCAAGCTAATTGGCCTTGACTATCCCCAGTAGGCCAACATTCTAACCTTTGAGAGAAGCATTTCGCATTGTTAGTTTTGTGCATTGGATGCCAATTATAAAGCCTTTACTGAGAAGAGAACAAGAGAAAATGGCAACACAAAAGATTTTGTTTACATCTATTGGGAAATTTTCAGAATGAAGTTTGAATACTTAAAAGGATTTTGGACAGGGACAACTATCGAAGTTCCTTCCTTAGGAATCTCTTGAAAATGTTAAGAGGTGACTATGTGTTAAGACTTAGGTTAAGTCTATCTGGAGGCAAGGAACTGGGTGAAATAGCCTCTCAAATTTCTCTTCACAGAGATTCCATGCTGTGCCACATGTTATATAACAGGATAACCTACTTTAAGTACTTTAAGACTTTTGCTAAATAAAACTTTAATACTTGAAGGCAACGTCTTTCTATGTGGAACATGCGAAACCTTAAAATTTAGTTGTTCTCATTTAACATGAAAATTACAGGAGCAAAACTGGTAATTAAAGTAAAATTGCTTCTAAATAAATGGGCTAAATACACATTGGCATTATAGGAATGAGATTGTATATTTCACTTTTGTCTCAAGATTTCTCTTCACTATTTCTCAAATTTAATAACATCCATGCTTCATGCTTCATGAATCTTCCATTCAGTAGAACCCATTTGTACTTCAGTAGACGAATGCATCAAGCATGAGTTTCAGTTCTTTTGTTATTGTTACTGCTGTTGTGTCTGATTCTGTAAGACCCCAGTTAGAGGCTTTCTTGGCAAAGATACTGGAGTGGTTTGCCATTCCCTTCTCTAGCTCATTTTATAGGATTATTTTACAGATGAGTGTTACAGGATTAAGTAACTTGTCCAGGGTTGCTGAGGTCAGATTTGAACTCAGAAAGATAAGTCTTCCTGACTTTAGACCTGGTGCTCTATACACTGAGCCATATAGCTTTACCATGGGATAAAGGAAAACTTCTTCATTTCTGAAATTTTGAAGCAGACAGAAGTGAAAATTTCTTCATGGCCTTAGAATCAGCATTAGGGATGATCAGATATTACATGTAGTAGAATTCTAGGATTTTATGATCATAGATTTAGAACAGGAAGAGCCCTTTGTGGTCATTTAAACAAATCTCTTAATTTTTCAGTTGAAGAAATCAAGTCCCAAGGGTGACTAGTCATTATTGAAAAGCATAGAATTGAATTGCTTTTAAAAATAGATTAACCAGAACTATAACCAAAATAATCAGCAAAATCCTTTTCAAACTCAATTGCTAATATTTTCCCACCTGCCTACCAAAGACTCATTTGATGATACTCAGGGATCCAGGGGCTTCTTTCAATGGAGCAAGTAAGGAACCCAAAATAACTTCATATTAAATTAATATTTTAAAGTTTTTTATTATCCTGTCAAAAGTAACACTTTGAAAAAGTCTGCTTCAGGGAATTGTACTTCTGGAAACAGTGGTACGATTCCCAGAAATGTGAGAACTTGTAAGGATTTGACCTAAAATGGTGATATTTTTAGAGTTCTAAAGACTGCTGTGGGACTTGTAGAACAGCATTATGAAAGAATGAAAACAATAATACCTTATGATCTCATGAATGTAGATCTGGAAAAGATCTGAAATCTAGTTCAACCCCCTCATTTTACACATGACAAAACTGAGGCCCTGAAAAGTGAAGGGACTTGCTCAAGGGTACACAGGTAGTAATCATTATGAGTAGTCAAAGAATCAAGGGAAATAGAAATAGGATATTAATAATCATTCCATAAGTAGTGTATACTTGAGAGATTCCCACAGTGTACCCTTTTGCACAAGGCATGTGCCACCTATTGACTTTCTAGATTGGTCTACTCACCTCAGTCTGCTCTCATACTGCCAAGACCAGGTACCCAAAGAAAGACCACCACCATTCAACTACATTCAAACTCTCGTAGGATCTTACAAGTAATACTTTTATGGGGGAATACACTCTCTCCACTCACCACTGTAGATTTCATACCTTGACTGGTGTGCTTCCATTTATAGAACAATAATAACAAAACAGCCACTTGTAATGATGACACCATTAGATCTTACACACAACCATTTCTTTTAAAATAAGGCACAAGCAATAATGAATGATTCATTGCAGCTACTGAATATAAGTAAATGCAGAATGATCAATACATCATAGTCTACTCTAGACATAAACTCACCCACCAATCAATGCCCTCAATATCTGGGAGAGAGTGGGCACGCAGTAAACCTTGTATGGAAACACATGAGTGAAGAAAACCCAGGTGTTTAGGGTAATTCACAACTCTGGATTCTAGGTCTTGTTCTATTCAGGAGCATCTGCAACCCATGAAGTTGCTTCTCCATTGGCTGCTTTCCCTCAGGTCTTTGCTACTCTCTTGCTACATAAATCTTTTTCTTCTACTCTTAAACCACCCTGGCATTGAGAAAAACTTTTAATTTTCAGTCACCTTTAAAAGTGTAAAGACAAAGTGTGAAATTTTTGTATTGACCAACAGTTCCTTTTAAACCAGAGAATTGTAAAGCTCATCAAACTGGCTCTCTCAGGCAATGCAGACAAATCCAGCCAGCTCTTTGTTCATAAGGAATATCTTTTCTAATCAGTTGTCAACCAGCCAATCCAACAGTAAAACGAGTAAAGAAAGACCACATTTCCCCTTTCTGCTTTCCTTCTTTCCTCAGAGAGTAAGACATCTCTGAGAGACTTTACCTCTCTCATGCTATAAGTGGTTCTAAGCAAAATCTTGTTGACTTCCAGTGAGAATTAGCTTTTCACTAGACCAACAGGAAGTAGCAACTGAAGCCTGCTCGCTATTTGACTTTCCTGCTGTCCCTTCTTCACATGCTCTGTGGAGGCCAACTTTTCTACCCTGGTTAAGTCCTGCCTTTCCTGACCATTTTCTACCACTCCCAACAGATTGTTCACTTGCTTTATTGGTTGAAAGCAGTACCTCTTTGGCACTCAATAACTCACCATTACCTTATGAACCAAAACAAAACAAAGCAAAAAAGCTCACTTATAAACTTTATTTAATTATTAACCAATAGTCCTTAGTTAATCACCTCAGTGTCTTCAGTTAGGTGATTTATCATTTTGTAAAAAGTAGACTCCTAAGCCTAAAACAATTACATGCAAATGAGCTGAGGGAGCACAGTGGGGGTGGGTGGGTGGAGGGAACTGCCAGGGGCAAATTTGGGGATGATAAGGATGAGTCACACTGGATGGGCAGGTATAAATGGGTTGCTATCTGAATCATTGGAGATCACAGACTAGAGATCACAGAGGAGAGACTGGAGATCCCAGATCCATTTGAGGATTTGAATAGAAAGCAATGCCTTTTCAACTCTAGTAATTATAGGTAGAGTTTTTTAATTAGACAGAGAGACAAAGAGTAGATAGTTTGGAAAAACAGCACAGAAGGTGATCGATTACTGGATATATTGAAAGCAGAAACTGTCAAAGTTGAGAGATAAAGTTTTGTTTTAAATTGGAGGTCAGAAAAGGAAGAAATGTCTTTCAGAGAAAAATCAATTTTAAAGCAGCAGATTTTGTGGGGGTGGGGGAGAAAGTCTGAATTTTGCAGAAAATGAAGGGACAAAAGCAGCTGCTAACTCAAAGTTTGCCCACATTGAAAGCAGTGAGAGGAGGACATAATGAACAGTATGATAAGGGGAACTGAGAAGAGTTCAGAAGAAATATGACCTTTTCATCATGCTTTTGTATTATTGAAAGTGCTTTCACATGCACTGTCTCATTCAAGTCTCCCAACTTAAAGGTATCAACTGATGTTGCTAAGAATCCATGTTTCAAGATACTGAAAATCTGCCATTGATAACAAAGGACCATCAGAGTTCAGATACTCCTACAGTGAAAAAGACAAATTGTTTCCATCTTTGTTTCAGCTAAATGTTTGATAATCTACCCTCTTTGAAAGCTTACAAGTATGGTTTGCTTATCTGAAATTGTTTTTTTCTCAAGAAGGATGGAGTTTGCACATGGATTTTTTATAACTAGGCCTGATTCACATTAGGAGAAAAATAAAGTATGATTCATAATAAGAAAAAGCTGCCTTTGAAATCACTTCCTACCATAATACCGTAATACTGGCCACTTCATTACAATGGTAATTAGGGAAGAAAAAAAACAGTAATGGCCATTTTGGGGGAAATTAGTGCTTAATTTCCAAGACTGTTTTATTTTAATGGTTGCAACACTGGCAGGATTTTATACTTAAATTGCAAACCAAAGAATGATAAGACTAGTGTTTTAGATCTGTCTTCTAAATGGAAAACACTTAATGCAGCACGTAATGAAAAAAGTATCTAATGCCTGAATACATTCTTTCTCAATGTCAAATATTCTGTCTCTGGTGGAGTTTTTCTTTTTATATAAAGATGCAAACTATAATCCATTAAATAATCAATTCCTTTCACCATTAACCAATAGAGTATACTTCTAGCTTGCTTCAGAAAGTTGGATAATAAACATGGAGAGCTATTGTATCAATGAGGAAGTTCTCTTCTACTAAGGAGAAAGTTAAAAAAAATTATTATTTGAAAATGGAAAGACAGGTGCAAAGGGCACTGGACTTGGTGTCAGGAAGACCTACGTTCAAATCCCATCTCAAAAACTTAGGAGCTGTGGGACACTGGGTAAGTCTTGTCATTTTGACCTTCCTAACTTTATATTCCTTCTTTCCTCTGGTGCGGGCTGCTCTCACCACTTCATGCCTGTGGGATTGCAGTAGCCTGCTGGTTGGTCTGTCCCAGCTTCCTCATCTGTAAAATGAAAGGGTTGAATGTAATGACCTCTAAGATTCCTTCTAGCCCTATCTCTATGATCTTCTGATCCACTGAGAAGGATGGAGGGAGAGACTGGACATAAGATGGAAAATAAATTTAAGAAATGAAGAACAATTTTCTCTGAAGGTCATTTGACAAAGATTGTTCAATGAAGTTCATTAGGATTGTGGCTAATTTTAAAAACATTGCTTTATTTATTATGTTTATTAAGGAAAAAAAATTTAAGAGGTAAAATGTGACAAAATTTATTTGAAATTAAATAAATCCAGAAAACATCTTAGAACTATGTAAGAAAAGTTACTAAACTGATTATGCCCTTTGACACAGTGACCCTACTATAGAAAGAAAAGTCCCATACATATAAAATATTCATAACAAAAACTTAGAATTGAAGTATGTGACGCTGTCGTTCCGTCATTGTAGTCATGTCTGACTCATTTGAGGTTTTCTTGGCAAAGGTACTGCAGTGGTTTGCCATGTCTTTCACCAGCTCATTTTACAGATGAGGAAACTGAGGTAAACAGGGTTAAGCAACTTAGCCAGAGTCACACAGCTAATTAATGTCTAAGGGTAGATTTGAACTCCTACAGATCAGTCTTCCTGACACCAGGTCCAGCACTGTATGAGCTACACTACTTAATTGCCCCAAAGTTTGTTGTTGTTGTTGGTAAATGACTGAAGAAACAGTGGTATTTGAATGTAAAGTAATATTATTGCCCTATAAGAAACAATGAATTCAGAGACTCATAGGAAGATTTGCATGAACTGGCATAGACCAATAAAGCAGAACTAGGAGACATACATGCATATTGGCTACAATAATATAAATGAAAATGAAACAATTGATCTGTTCCTTGGCTCAAAAGATTGGGACATGCTGCACCCATTCTGATCTCCTTAAGAGGTTCTTCTGCTCTATTAATGAAGGTGGTTCAGACTAGGTTCAGTCCTGGGTCTGGATTCTAATGAGAGGGGTCGGTATTCCATTAGTTCTAGAAGTTTCTTCACTTATTCCTCATAATGTTTTTTGATTATAGTCACATTCATGTCCAAAAAGTATAAAACTGAGGCACCATTCTTTTCAAAAAGATTTCTGGATTTATCTTCTCAAGAAGTAGGCTTCAGAAAGATAATTGCTTCTGTCACTTCGAAATTGGAAGGAATGAATTGATTTCCAAATACTTGGACTTCCTGACAGTCTGCTCTCCTTAGCACGATTATACTCTTCAATATGTTAACCCATTACCAGGTAACCACAGGGACGACTGTCTTGAAAATTATACTTAGGCTTACCTCTAGGGCCTCTCCCAAGGAGGGGACTAAAAAAGGTACTCATTGTTCAATGTAAATCCGGTATAGGACAGGTACTTTTCCCTAAACACAAAAGAAATGCTAATGTGCATAAAGGTGCAACTAGTTGGCACAGAGGATAGAGTGCCATGCCTGGAGTCAGGAAGACTCATCTTCCTAAGTAGCCACTTACTAGCTGTGTGACCTTGGGTAGGTCACTTAAGCCTGTTTACTTCAGTTCCTCATCTATAAAATGAGCTGGAGAAGAAAATGGCAAACCACTCCAGTATCTCTGGCAAGAAAACTCAAAATGAGGTTACAAAGAGTCAGACACAACTTAAAAAATGACTGACCAACAAAATGTACATGAAATATTCAATGTATACATTGACAAAACAACTTAAAACAAAATCCAATAACTTGTCTTAGAACTTCTATTATACTTGGGAGGTTGATATTTCATCAAAATATAAATCAATTTGCAGGCCTTCTGTTTAGGTATTTTACATTTCACTTTGGCTTTGCAATTTCCAAACTCCAGGTCCATGTCTTTTTGGTGAAATGGACCTGACTTGGACCCATACTTTTACTTTTTGCTTTCTTCTCCAAGAGTGCTAGAATAGTTGGTTGGTATTCCTCCCTGGGTCACCCATATGTCCAAAGGACTCAGGACCTCTCAACCTTTCAGACTCACAAGGTTACTTCAAAGACTGGGCATTCCATCTCAGGATAGATACCTATTTATGTAAGAGCTGGAAAAAACAGACACAAGAGAGGAAGCCCCAAACTCAGACTCATGCTCATATAAATAAAATGGGCTTTATCTTCCATGACCTTGGGTTAGAGATAGGGCAAGCTAACCCTTCATTTCTCAGGGAAGTGACCTCATAAAGTTTTGATACAATCTGCAGCTAGAAGAGTCAAGACAGTAAAGAGACTAGGATCATTCCTTCCTTTTTAAGGATCCAGTGAGTTACAAGGGGACTCATCTCAAAGTACAAACTCTTTAGTGCATCAGCTGTTCAGCCATTTTCAGTTGTGTCCAACTCTAAAGTTTTCTTGACAAAGATACTGGAATGGTTTACCATGTCCTCCTCATTTTACAGCTCATTTTACAGATGAGGAAACTGAGGCAAACAGAGTTCAGTGACTTGTCCAGGGTCACATAACTAGTAAATGTTTGAGGTCAGATTTGAACTCTTGAAGATGAATCCTTTTGATTCCAGGCACAGCATTTTAACCATTACAGCATCTTACTGCCCATCTTTAGTATACCACACATAGCTAAAATCAGGCCTAAATGTTCTGACACAGCATGTTCCTGGAGATGGCCCCCATAGGTTCATACTCCAATTCAAGTACTGTTACAAAAACAACACTAAGGGCACTGCAAGGTCCTGAACTCAGATTAATTGTAATAACCAATACTGGTTCCAGAGGACAAATAGTAAAACACATTTTCATCTTCTCCAAGGGCAGCGCTGTAGATTCTAAATATTGCATACGCAGATAGTGGTTACCCTGGTTTTGTTGAACTCTTTTTCTTTGTTAGAAAAGCCCATTCAATGGGATTGAGAGAGCATATGAGAAATTGCTGTGGTGTTAAAAACAAAAGATGTCAATAAAACATTAGCCAGAAAAAATCTCCAGTTTGATTTAGTCTTATAATGTGACTGAAAGGAATTTTAAACCCATTTGCCTTCACTAAAATTTTCTTTTGCAAAAGCCATTCTTAAGAAATCTTTTTATTTGAACAAGAAAGTTATCCTTGTGTCTTTTTAAAATTTTCAGTATATAGTTTATCTTCATATTTTAATGAAAGAAAATGTTTTTCTCCATTTACAAGTAAGCTATATACATATACATATACACATATATACATATACACATATATACATATACACATACACATACACATATATTCATACATACCGATAGATATATAGACAGAGACAGATAGATAGACAGATAGATAGATAGATAGATATAGATATAGATAAAGATATAGATATAGATATAGATATAGATATAGATATAGATATGTTTTACAAGCAAAGGATCTGGATTTTAATCCCACCGTTTCTGTTTGCTACCTTTGTGACCTTGGGGAAGTCACTTCTTTTCTCCGTCTTTCAATTTATTTACCTATACAGTGAAGGAGTTGGATAATGGAGAAGCATTTATTTACTTGCTTGTGTACTGGAACTACTTCCATTGCCTCTAGGGCCATATACTGAGAATACAATCCCTGCTGAGAGTCTGCTGGTACATATTTGACAACAGGCTGTCCAAAAAAAGAGAGAGTGTATCTATGACATTTTACGTTTAATCGACGTTATCAATATTTTCTCCGTCCCTTCCTTAAGTGTAGATAATCAATAGAACAATAAATGAAGCCCCGATCTGTAACATTTGATTTCTGAGGTGTAAATGCTTGCACTAAAAATTGAACTGTTACTCTTGTAAGTCTCTTCCGATTGGTGCCAGAATCCCTTGCCCTGTCCTAAAGGATTTATATTTTCCTCAAAGCAATAAGGAGCCATTAGAACTTCTTGAGTAGAGATGAGTGACATGATCACACGCACACACACACACATATATACATATATGTATGTGTATATATACATAAATACACATACATATATATATATATATATCTTAACCACAGCACTGAAAGCTATGTTGTGTGACTTCTAATTTTTTATGCAATCATCTTTAATCTAGCATATTAAGTTTTTAAACCTCCACCAGAAGACTCCTACCAGTCAGCATGGTCTCTTTAACTCTGGACCAGCTTATGATGCCCCAGTATACTTCCTTACCTGTGTTCCAGTGGTTTTCTTCTCATATTGGCAGTCCTTCCACCCTTACTACTATGTCCTCCCACGGGTTTCTCCCCTATACCCCCATCTGAGGAAGTGCTTATGCCAGCCATTATATCCTCTTCAAATCCAAACCAGACCATGACGCCCTACACTACCTCCCCACCGTGTTTCCCACACAAGAATCTTTCTTACTCCACTTCCTTCTCCTAACTTCTCAAGTCCCTAGTTAAATGTAAGTTTCTTAAGGGCAGGGACTTTCTTTCTTTTTGCTTGTATTTGGATTCTTAGAGCTCAGCATAGTGCCTGGCACATAGTAGGTGTTTAAATCGTGTTTTATGTATCTAATATTAATGTTAGGTATTCATTCAGAATTTTTGTGGAATGTGGTACATTAAATAGTTATAAGGCTAATTTTTTCTATGACTGCTTTATAATTTTCCCAACAATTTTTCCCTCTAGGTAGTTATTTCTTAAGTAATGTGTGGGGTTTGTCAAACTTAGCATTATTGAGTTCCACTGTTTTCTTGTTCTCCTTCATCAAGTTTGTTCCAATGATCTACTTTCTATTTTTTAACCAATACCAAACGTTTTTGATAACTGTTGCTTTACTTTGAGATCTGGAAGTATTATTCCCCCTTAATCTCTAATTTTTTTTCATGTTTCCCTGGATATGCTAGATATTTTGATTGTCCAAATGAATTTTGTCATTATTTTATCGAGTTCTATAAGTCATCCTTTTGATAGTTTGATTGATATAGCATTAAAAATTAACTTTGGTGGTAGTGTCATTTTTATTATGTTGACATATCCCAGCCAAGAAGACCAAATATTCCTCTAGGTATTTGTTCTTTATTTCTTCAAGGAATATTTTAGAGCTAAATATATAAAAATATTTTGAGTGTTTTGGTATATTGATTCCCCAAATATTTTATGCATTTTGTAATCATTTGGAGTGTGATTTCCCTTTCTAATAATGCCTTTTGGATTTTTAAGTTTTTATATAAAATATTATTTATTCTTGGGGGTTTTGTAGCCTACAACTGTCAATTAGTATTTTTGCTGATTCTTTATGATTTTCTAAGTATATCATCATATCATATACAAATATAGATAGTTTTCTCTCAGTTTTGCACCTTTTTCCTTAACGATTCTTTGTCTTGTCTCATTGCTATTACTAACATTTCTATGATTATTTCAAATAATAGTGGAGGGAATGAACAGCCTTACTTTACTCTTATATTTAGTGGAAAAGATTGCTTTTGGTTTTTGATAGTTACTTTTCATGATATTAAAATGGTCTCTCTATGGCCATACTTTGTAAGAGATTTTAACAAATATACCTTATACTTAGTCAAAGACTAATCTGAATTGATTGAGATAAACATGTGATTTTGTGTATTTTTGTTCATAATGAGCATGTTGATTGCTTTCCTAAGATTGAACCAACCTGGCCTCCTCAGTATAAATCCAACATGGTCATAATGAATGATTTCTTAGATAAATTGCTTTAGCTTATTTTTCAGAATTTTATTTCAAATATTTAAATTAATATTACTTAATATGTTAGTCACTAGTTATTCTTTACTTTATCCTTCCCTGGTTTAAGTATTAGGATTATATTTGTGCCATATAAGGCATCTAATAGAGTATTTCTCATTTTTTGAGAACAATATGTGTAGTATACTAATTGTTCTTTTGATGGAATTCTCCTCAGAATCCACCAAGACTAGTGCCCCCTCCCCTTGCCTTGGTTATTCCTTTAAAGCTAGTTCTATTTCCTTGTCTGAGATTAGATTATCTAAAATTCCTTTTGTCTTCTCTTAATTTGAATATTGTATGTTAGTGAAGTTATTTCTCCACTTCTTTTATGTCATTAGTTTCATTAGCAGAGAATTGTGCATTGAAGATTCTGATCATTCTTTTTATTTGTTCTGGTTTTATTGCGATATCGCCTTGTCCATTTGCCATTTTGTGGATTTGATTTTTTTCCTTAGATTGGCTAAACTTGTATTAGTCTCAAAGAAACAGTATTGAGTTTTGCTTCATCATTCCTATTGTCATTTTAGTTTCTAATTTATCTTTTTTTCTCTAATTTTAAACATCTTGTTTGTGCATGTTTTGGGTTTATTTGTTGGCTTTCTAATTTAAAAATGCATATTCAATTCACTAGTGTTCTCTTTTTCTGTTTTGTTAATTTGTGTTATAGAAATAGAATTTCCTTCTGAAGACTTTTTATCTGCTTTGTCATATTGTTTCATTATTATTATTTTTTCACACAGTTATTGTTTCTATGATTTGTTCTTTGACAGACTTATTTTTCAGGATTTCATTATCGCCTTCATTTGTGTGTGTCTTTTGTTTGTACTCCTTGAATTGATTACTATTTTGATTGTATTATTATCTATAAAAGATATATCTACTATTATTTGCATTATGTAACACATTCTTATATTATATGTAATATAGATATATTATATATAAATGTAGCCATAAGCACTCCAACATACAAAGGGGGACCTGCTATCACAGGTTCTTAGATCTGCATTCATAAAAGGAAAGGCATCTTTTGAGGGGTTAACAATCACTTTAATCAAGCACATGTATAAATCCTTTAGTCAAACACATATATCATTCATCTGGTTCAGGAGAGTCAACACCCTGAACTTCAAAGAAAATACAGAGAAATTAAAAGTCAACAGACATGGTTTCCTCTGCTTGAATTCAACAGACAGTTCCAACTGTCTGACCACAATTATCAGAGAGGAAAGCATGACTTCTGAGTTTTCAAAGCTAGGGGGAGTACTTTTAGTGGTTTCTCAGAGTCCTCATCTGGCCAAGCAAACACTTTCAGTCAGTAAGCCTCAAAGTTATCAACAGACATGACTTCCTCTGCCTGACCATAATTCAACAGACAGGTACAACTGTCTGGCCATACCAGAGAAGAAAGCATAACATCTGGGTTCTCAAAGCCAGGGTGCTCCTTAGTGGCTTCCCAGTCTTCATCTGGCACTCAAATTTTCTTGCAAAAACTAAGCCCCAAAGTAAAACCTCACCCTCAGAGTATTTATACCATGTTTAGAACCAGAGGTCATCTGAACCCTTGAGAACTAGTGCCTCATTAACCAAAGCCGTGGTTGTTCTTGCAGATCTTCCTTAATCAAACTCCCCTTAATGAGCAGGCCCATTAATGGGTGGGGAAGTTCTTTAATCCCATTAACAATACAAACACATATATATTCTTTCTAGTTAAAGAAACTCTTGTTTCTGTAATTTATTCCTAGTAAAGACTCCTTTGATAAAGGCAAGATTTAATCAGGTACTTGACTATACTAAAACAGAAACAGCAAAAGATCCTAATTATACTTGCCATTACAATAAAATGTTTATATTATATATTTATATTTATTTGTACCATCTCTGTGACCTCATACAGCATCAATTTTTATAAAAATTCCATACAGTGCTCAAAAATACTTTATTCTTTAGCAGTCCCTTTTAAAAGATGCCATCAGTCCTTTAGCTCTAATTTTTCTAGCAATTGGTTAAATTCTATATTTTCTCATTTATCTTTCTGTCATATTTATCCAAAACTGAGAGAACATTCAGATCTCCTGCTGTTAGTGTGTAACAACTAATATTTTCTTACACTTCAGTTAATTTTTTTCTTTAAGAATTTAGAACCCAAGTTATTCGGAGCATATAATTCCCTTCCTTATTTATGTTGTGATTTTTTTTGCTATGTTTATTAGCATGAGGGCAACATCTACCTTTTGGATTTACATAGTAAATAGATTTGGATTTGCATAGCAATATTTTTTTCAGAACCTTGTCTTTATTCTTTGCATAGCTGTATTTTTTATACGTTTCTTGTAAGAATCAGATTTTAGAAGGTTTTTGTTGTTTTTATTGTTTTTAATCCAATCTGTTGCTCTCATTTCATTGTATTGTTTAGTTCATTCACATTTAAAGTTATGACTTAGCTTCATATTTTCCTCCATTTGTCTCTATTTTTTTTTCTGAATTATGATTTTAGTTTTGGTTCCATTTATTGTGTAAGGACACTGTGTTTTCTCGTTAGTTATTTTTTCTTAATCTATTTTAAAAAGGCAACCCTATTCCTAAGGCTGTCTTCCCCTCATTAAGCCTCTCTCCCTCATTTATGTCTTTTCTTAGTAGTTTTTAATTATATTTAACTTATAATTTTTTTACTTAGTTATCTAATTCTTTCCTTCTTTTCCCCTCTCAGTTAAGTAAGATCTTCCTTTCTCTCTTCCCCTTCGAATTTTTTTCTTTTCTGTACTTTTTTTTGAAAAAAGAAAAGATTTCTTTTTCTTGTTCTCTTCATTCTATCATTTTCCTTTTTGTCTATTCTAAACTTTCGTTCTTTGATTCATAGTCCTTAGTCTCTGCGTTTCTCATAAAATAAAATCTTCTGAAATATCTATTTTGAATCCCCTCTTCTTAACAATTTCTGTTACTACCTTGTAGGTAATGTTGTGTTTCACTTCTAAGAGAGGTATAAATTCCTATGGGAAATAGATAGAAGGGATAAAATATTGCTCCCTCTCCCACTAACCCCCGCAGAGTTTTTTTTCCTATTACTGATTGTGCAGTTCATTTCTATCCACTGCCTTACCCCACGATCATTGTATTTTCCCTTTACCATGAAATCTCCTCTCTAGGTTCATGTATGCTCACCCTTCTAGATATCAGTTGCCTTAGGACCTCTGATTCCTCTTCTGGTGAAGTAGGATGCTGTCCATGGAAGTAAAACATGTCTGAGAGGTAGTAGTCTTTCTAAGATCAAATCCCTGCTGGTTTTACCCTTTGTCCAGTTCCATCTTCCATTAAAGAATGTCTTTCTTCCCTTCCCCCTAGCCCCCCCACCATGGGAGGGTTCTTCAGTTAGATCTTCTCCCATCCCTGAATTGAGATTTACCCCTTACATTTGACATGTTACATTCCTCTCTTTGCCTCTTCACCCATCTTCCTATAGCATCTTTTCTTCCTGAGAGACTGCAGGTCATTTTTTCTTCATCCATTCTTCAGTTTAGTACCACAAAAGCATAAATATTGACTCATCTGTAGGTGAGATGTTGTGAAGTTTAAATCTATGCTGTTTCAGGCCAGTTCTTCCACCATCACGTCTACTTAAGTTTTGATTCATCCATATTTCCTTGTGTATTTTTTTTAAAATCTAAATGGTCACTTTGTTGTTAGTTTGTTGTCACTGCTTTTAATTCCATAGGTAATACTCTCTTTCTAGAGTTTTGTTTTGGTTTTGGTTTTTTGTTGCTCTTTATTTTTCTGGGGTAGTTTATTTTTTCACATGTACTTTCATTGCTAGTTATATTTATAAGAATAGCTAACATTATATAGCACTTTAAGGCACCCAAAGTGCTTTACAAATATTATCTTATTTGATCCTCCTCCTAACTACCCTGTGATATGTAGGTGCATCATTACTCCCATTTTTTATAGATAGGGAAACTGAGGCAGACAGATATCAAGTGACTTGCCTAGAGTCACACAGCTAGTAAGTATCAGAGAGGCTGGATTTAAATTCAAGCATCTATGACTCCAGGTCTAGTGTTTTATCTACTGTACTATCTTGTGTTTGTGTTGTCTGTGGTATTTGCAAAGCAAATAACATGTCAATGTCTTTTTTTTTAAGTTGCTATTAGAATGCTTTAAATACTTCTATTTCACAGAACATCTATTGTTTTTTCATTAATGCATTTGTTGTTCAGTTGTTTTTCAATTTCTTCTAACTCTTTTTGATCCCATTTAGGATTTTCTTGCTCAAGATATTAGAGGGGTTTGCCATTTCCAACTCCAGCTCATTTTATAGATGGAACTAAGGCAAACAGTATTAAATGACTTGCCGAAGGTCATATAGTTAGTAAGTTATCAAAGGTCAGATTTGAACTCAGGAAGATGACTCTTCTTTGTTCCAAGCCAATATCTATAAAACAAATATAGGCTTATATAGCTTTGTACTCTCTCCACTAGATCCTCCATTCCATTCTGGGACCTCACTATATTGATGGTAGACTTAGTGTGGCTACCTGATTGACCTTAGCTACTATGGCTTAGAGCTCCCAAACTCAAGAGAGCCACAGGTCTTAGCTAGTGAAAAGGGATGGGGATGATTACAGGTCTATACTCCACATTTTGCTAAAGGAACCTTTTATTGCAAACATTCTTTATGAATGCTATATTGTTGTGAATCAGAATCATGAGACCCGACATTCTTTAAAAACACTGAGTGACCAAAATAGCAAGGAAGAAATAAATGATGAGTACAAATATGTTATAGCGTATTACCAATGACAGCTTAAATTGTAGCTACCCAAAAACTGAATGAACTGCCCCCTAAGTTTGTGAGTTCTCTATCATTAGGAGCTTTCTGTAATCACCCGGTTGACTGCCTGGCAACAGTGTGACATATGGTGATCATTGATGATGAAGGTGGCTGTACTAGGCGATAATTAACATCCTTTCTAACTGTGAGATCTAGGGAATGATTTTGATTTTTTATATTTTTGATATAGTGAGAACACAAATGCTCCAGGATAAACTTATTTTTTTTAAGGAGTGTTAAACTGGTATAAATGAAGCATGATGATAACTGGATAGGGCATTAGACTTGGAGTCAGACAGACCTAGGTTACAATCCTTCATCAGACACAGCTAACTGTGCGGTTCTGGGCAAGTTACTTAACCACTTTGTGCTTCAGTTTCATCATCGGTAAAAATGAGATCTACCTCAACGGCCTCTGTAGTCCTTTATATCTCTAAGTTCCTACATTCCTGTTTTACCACAGATCAAGGGAATGCTGTTTATAGAATTTACCTGTATTTTTAGCAACAAAGGCAGCATGGAAAAGTGCAGAAAGAGCTGACCTTGAAATTAGAAAAATGTGAAAACAAGTCCCATCTCTTGACACTTATGACTTTATGACATAGGGGGGAATCATTAGCCTCTCAGTGCTCGAGTTAATGCTCTGTGATTATAACTTCAGGGAAGGGGCTGTTCCAGGTTGGTAGAGGGAGTTTCTGTACCAAAAGATTCTGTATATCAGTGAAATCACAGTCTCAGTTCACAGTTTCTTTGTCTTTTTGTAAAGCATTTGACAAAACTTCTTTTGCTACAACTGTATGTTTGTACTTGTGTGTGTGAATGTGTATGTTTGTGTACACACAAGGTAGAAGTGTAGACTAGGAGATACTACAATTTGATGGATTTGGAAGTGATTAGATAGCTAGACCCCAAGAATAGTTTTGTCAACTTGGAAGGAAGTAGTGTCCCAAGGATCTGTGCTTGGTTAGGTGCTTATTTAACACTCTAAAAAGTAATTTGGATAAAGGCATAGATAGAATACTTATCAAATTTGCAGGTGGCTAAAAATTGGAAAGATCAGGTAACATATTAGATGACAAAGACAAGGTTTAAAAATACCTTCCTTGTGTTTATTGTTTGATTACATACATATGTATGTGTATGTATGCACATATATCAATATCTATTTGACAAAAATGACCATACATTTGGCAGATTTATGATATATGTGAGGTATATAACATAAATAGAATCAATTATCTATTAATTATATACATATATACCAACATGTGACTTGATTTATAGATATATATATAGTGTTCATATGTCTATTGTATATGGATTACATATACACATATGTGTGTGTGTGTGTGAATGTGCAGCTAGGCAGCACAGTGGACAGAGCACTAGGCCTGGAGTCAGGATGACCTGAGTTCAAATCTGGCCTCGGACACTTACTAGCTGTGTGACCCTGGGCAAGTCACTTAACTCTGTTTGCCTCAGTTTCTTCAACTGTAAAATAAGTTGGAGAAGGAAAGAAGATTTTGTGATTCCATATCAAGTAGAGTTAGACCAAAGTTAACCCAGAGTATTCAAGATATTGCAAATGTTGCAAATATTCCACCTTCTCCCTCTTTCCCCCTTCATTTAGATAACAGAAATTGAAGAAGAGAATGAATATTTGGTCAAAATCATCCAAGTGAACCATGAACAGAGTTAAACTTAAAGAAATAATGGCTGGCTCTGGTCCAGATCCATACTGCTCCAGAAAGTCAAAGAGGAAAGGGAAAGGAGGAGAAGGGAAGGAAATAAGCATTTACAGTGCCCCTCCCTCTCTCTATGCACACATATAAAGCACATATACGTACATGTGTATCTATGTATAGATGGATGTAGACACTTTTCTAAATACTATCTCATGTGATCCGCACAACTCTGAGAAGTAGGTGCTATTATTTTCAGCAGCTTACAGATGGAAAAACTGAGGCTGACAGAGACTGAGTTGTCCAGGATGGCACGAGTAACTATTTGTGGTCAGACATGAACTCAGGTCTTCCTGATTCCAGGTCCAGTGTTCTAATGAACAAATCTCAAGATTTCTGTTGTGTGTTAATACAGGAGTGCCAGGCCTAGAGGCCTGAGGGCTACCCGAGTCTTACCTTACCTGTCCCAGGTCTTCGGTTGGCCAAACCGGATAAACGTATGAGAGAAGAGACTTTCCGGAGTCGAACAAGGGTTAAGCTTTATTCAGGGTCCTGGTTACAAGTGCAGGAGAATTCTTCCTTAGGAGGGAGAGAGAAAATCTCCCAAGGAGGCAAAGATCTTATAATAAGAGATTGGAAGCAGAAGTGTAAGGGGGGAGAGAGGGGGAGGGGAGAGCGGAGAGAGGAAAAGGGAGAAGAGGCCTTCTGTCTGTCAGGGCCCCTCCATGCTAAGAGCGCCTTCAGGCTTTCCTGATTCTAATTAAGCTCTCCTGCCGCATAGTTTGAACCTGAATACCATGCCTGTTAGATAACAATAGGTGTGCCCAGATCCGGGACAGTCTCGAGGGGGATGCTCCTCCCATCACGTTTCTCACGGGAAGAGGCGGAAATACACGAGATTGCTCGGTCTCACTCCTCGATTCCCTGCTGTTTTCTGGGGGGCCTCATGAGAACTCTAAGATTTAGAAGTTCCCACCTTTACCCGCCCGAGACTGTCCACATGGAATTGAGCTTCCACCCCCAACACAGGAGTCTAGATGTAAGAACCTGCACACCATGCAAAAGCCCATACAATAGAATTGGCAATGTAAAATTAATGGGTATAAAAGAAGAACTTAAACCCAGCCTGTAGGAAATAGAGAAAGACCCAGTGTGAAGACTGCTAGTGAAAGGTCTAAGTAGTGTGGAGTCCCTCCAGCCCCAGTGCAGTCTTTAGCTTTGGAGTCTCTGGAAGGAAATAGACTTGCAGAAGAGCTCTCTGGGTAGTTTTAAGTTCAAATTCATATAATTGTAATGAAGCTTTCTGACATGACAGCAGGTTCATTTGCATATTCATGCCCATTTGGGGGATGCTGTTTGACTGTGTAATAACAGTGAAGCTTTGCATCTGTTTAGAGAAGCCTGGCTGCTTCACAATTCTAGTTTTGCATAGTGCTTCTTCAGAATACATACTGCTTATCATCTAAAAACCCAAAAGGGTTGGGGAGAGCTCAGAAATTCATGTTTCTCAGGCCCTTATTGGGAAATTAAGTCGAAAAATCACATCTCATCTTTAAATCAGATACAGCTCCAAGAAAAAAAAATCAAGCAGACTTAACTTCTAATCCTAGATCACTACTCCTCTCTCTCAGGTGCACATCATTTCATCATCTATTTTTAACAGGGAGGGATATTTTGATGAATCTGTGATGTCTTCACTGTACAGTAATCCCTCTGATCATGCAAATTATAACCTATTCATGCCTCTTCTCTCTTTTAAAAACATGTTTTAATCATCAAGGATCTGTTTTCTCATCTTTTCACCTTCCTTGCCACACAAATAAGAGCATAAGAAAAACAAAACCCATTATAAACATATATAGTCTATCAAAGCAAATTTCCACATTGACCATGCCAAATTTTTTTTTCATTCTGCATTCTGAGTCTTTTGACTCTTTGTCAGGAAGTGGGTAACAGGTTAGTCTTTAGTTTTTTGGAATCCTGGTTAGTTAATATATAGATAAGAAGAGTTCAGCACAATAGTATTTCATTGCATTTATATACCATGATTTTTCATCCATTATGAGCATCCCTCAGATTAATCTTTCTTTTAACCTACTCTTTCTAAATCCCCCTTTTCCTTTTCCCTTATTTTTCCCCTTTGAGTAAAATATATTCCTGTGCCCAACTCTCTCTCTCTCTCTCTCTCTCTCTCTCTTTTACTGTCTGTCTCTCTCTCTGTCTCTGTGTGTATGTGTGTGCATTCTTCCTTCTTCTGACCAGATGAGAGTAAGGTTGAGTTTCAGTCACTTTCCACACTGTCTCTTTTTTCATTTGTCTAGCTGTCTACTTATGCACTCTGATTATGTGAAATAATTTCTCCTAACTTTTCTTTTCCTTTTCTCCTCCCCACTTGTGTTTTCTTCTTCCCTGTTCTTTCCATTCTTTTCCTAAGATCATTAAGAGAAAACAGAACCACTCCTAGGTCTTGTCTGTCTATGAAGCTTGATGATGATAGGGTAAAAGGGAATGCATGAGTCATCTCCCCATATATGAATTTAAGCAGTTTATCCTTGCTTAGTCCTTTGTCATTATTCACTCATGTTCATATAATTATGTTTCTCTTAATGTGTGTGTTTGAACTTCAAAGTTTTTATTCAGTTCTTATCTTCTTCAGGAATGTTTGGAAGTCTTCTATTTCATTAAAGATATTTTTTCCCCATGTTGTATTATATTCATTTCTGCTGAGTAAATTATTCTTGGCTGTAAGTCCATATTTTTTGCCTTCTGGAATATCATTTCAAGCTCATTTTCATATTTCACTGCTCATTTACAGTGATGGCTGCTAAATTGTTTGTGATCATGACTATGGCTCATTGGTTCTTGAATCCTTTCTTTCTGGCTACTTGCATTTTTTTTTTAATGACCTAGAAGTTCTGGGGTTTGGCAATGATGTTCCTGGGAGTTTTAATTTTAGGATTTCTTTTAGGAAGTGACCAGTGAATTCTTTTGTTTTCTATTTTGATCTCTGATTCTAAGAGATCTAGGTAGTTTTGAGATTTCTTGTTCTACGATGTCTAGACTCTTTGTTATGGTGTTCAGGTAGTGTTCAGGTAGTTCAGAAATTCTTAAATTGTTC
Source organism: Notamacropus eugenii (assembly GCF_028372415.1). Classification (NCBI taxonomy): domain Eukaryota; kingdom Metazoa; phylum Chordata; class Mammalia; order Diprotodontia; family Macropodidae; genus Notamacropus; species Notamacropus eugenii. The sequence goes on from NC_092875.1 coordinate 179,103,821, forward strand.
TTACCTTCAATTTGTTTCTTACTATTTAAAATTTTTTCCCCCAGTATTTGTCTTTGTTTTAATAAATATTTTTATTGCCTTATGGAGTCATTGGCTTTGATTTGACTCACCCCAATTTTTAAGGAGTTGTTGCTTGGGCAAGGTTTTGAACCTGTTGTGCCCAGCTGCTAACTCCCTTTCCAATTCTTCCATAGTAGCTCTCATTTTTTTTCCATCTTTTCCCTCAAGTGTTATCATTCAATTTGATACACACACACACACACACACACACACACACACACACACATGCACACAATTGTTTTCTAAATTACTGCTTCATCTCTTTCAGGAATGTAGTGTAGCTGCCTAAGTTGTGTTTTCTTTGAGGCTTTGCTTATAGATGTTTTGGAGTCATTCTCTTCTCCATTTCTATATTGAATGTCCCTGCCAACATAAGAGGTCATTATGTGGCAGGGGAGGGGTTTCCCGATTTTTTACAATCTACTTCCAGTCTTTGGACTTGATTTTAGGGCTGGGTTCTTCTACGCTTCTGAAGGGAAGATCTAGGTCGGTCCTACTGCTGCTTTCTTGGGGTCACTGAGTATTAGTTATTCCAGGATCTCAGTGACAGGCTAGGTACTTGTAAATTTTCATTGCTTTTAATGTGGTCTTATTCAGACCAAAATCTGATTGCTATCTAATCCCCCTTCTTTCCGCTCCCTCTCCCAGATATAAGTTCTGCAAGTTAGTGACCTAGGTTTGGGTCTGTGCTAGAGTACACTGGTGCTGGACTCCTCCCTTATCATCCAACTGGAAAGCTATTTTGGTTCAGAGCAGCAGAACTGTAGGCTTACTTGTGGTGTGAGATTCTTACCTTGGTTATTCCTCTGCAGGTTGGGCTAGAAACTGGAAGTAAGACTGACACTGAATGAGCTCTGATCCACACTATTGCTATGGTTACTGACTCCTGAACTTCCTACATTGCCCAGAGCCTCCCTACTCAAAATGCCATGACCCTGTGCAGGTCTCTTTCTCAGTCTGCCCTGGATCTGTGACCTGGAACTGGGTAGCAGACAACAAAGCTGCTGGTTTACTCCTTTCCCAGTGGCAGTGCCCTGGTGCTGGTCTGGAACCTCTTTTTGCTTTGGCTCACATCCTCTCCCTGGATGATGGGAGTATTCACCTGCAGTGTGCTCCTGCCTGACCCAGGCTCCAGTGCACACAGATCCCCCTTCTGTCTCCCTCTGCTCTGCCGGGCTGCACAAAGCACTGCTTTTAGGTTTCCACATCAGGATTCATTTTAATGCATTTTCTAGATCTGTTTGGAAAAGTTTATGAACAGCAGCTCACTGTACTGCTCTTACCACTATGCCATTTTAACCTCACCTGTCTCTGTCAATGTCTTCTTATTCTGTACAACTCTCATACATGTTCTCTCATCAGTCCTCACAGATGGTCCACCAGTGTGCTGGGGGCCTTTCTGCCAATCCAACCAACTAGGTTGCCACAAGTTGGGCGGAATCAGGAAGACCTGATTTCAAATTTGACCTCAGACACTAGGCAATTTGACCCTAGGCAAGCCAATTAACTTCTGTCTTCCTCATTTTCTTCAGTTTTAAAATGAGGAAAACAATGACACCTACCTCAATGTTAGGATCAAATGAGAAAATATGTGTAAAAGGCTTAGCACAATGGCTAGGACATAATGGGTGCATTGTAACTGCTTGTTCCCTCCCCGTTCCACTGTTTCCTCTTATACTTATCAAGAATGATGTTACTTACCTAGTTTATCTTGTATATTTCTTCATGGGTAAGGGGCTTCAGAGTACTCATATCCACCAATGTACCTCTCCATATTCCTTTGGATGACCTAAATTTTTAATTCCTTAGAAATTGTGTTTTTTGTAGTCCAAAGAATATTAATATATTAAATAATATGGGCCTAGAAAATAATTAAAATATTAAATAATAAGTAAGATATTAAAAAATATGGGCCTAGAATTAATTTTGTCTTCTTTTTATTAGAGAGGAAGCATAAGAATGATTGATCAGAATACTGGACTACGGGGTTTGGGTTCCCTTCCTTCATGACCCCTTAGGGTGGCAGATAATGATACTGTATGCTCCTACTCCTCATCTTATCTGTCCCCCCAAACATCTGTGGCATATATAATGAAAAAAAAAAAACCCCTGTACATGTCTCTCTGCTTATCTGTTCAAAAAGAATTGCTTTGTATCTTTGCTAAGCTATTAGAGAATTTCTTCTTACTTTTGGATAGGCCTGCATGAAGGAGGAGGAGGAGATTTTGTTTCAGCATCTGGCCATGTGAGCTGTAGGCTTCTTTCTATTCAAAGAAACCATCCCTTCCCCCAATTGCTCACTGTCCTTTCTTTTCTGTCCCTTTATCTGCCCTTTCTCCTTATATAAAACATTTGGCAGCTAATAAAAAACAAATAAGATGATTTTCTAGGCTTTGGGACATTAAATATAGTATGAAATTTCCCTATGCAGTCCAGCCTATTCTCCTTTACCTGTTAAATTCTGGTCCTGTTCTTTGCCCATCTTCAGTATACAAATAGTCCTACTCTGGTGCTTTATTGTGACATGAAGGTGACACTGGGTTATTCTGTCATGCCCTAGAAAAGCTTAGAGTACACTTCACACAATAGACCATGGCTTCTTAAACTTTTTCCACTAGCAACCCCAGTATTTCTTCAACTGTGGGTTGCAACCCCAGTTGTAGCTGCAATAGACTGTCTTTGTCTTCTGAGGATCAGTCTCATTGAGTATGGAACAGCTCATTGCCATTAGAATGAATTATTGAATTATTGGCCATGGCAAGCCATGGGACAAGGAGAAATACAAAATGGTCTTCAAGTCTGTGTGGCTTCTTTTTATTTGTACATCAAAAATGTCAAAGTGGTCAAAAATGGACAGATGGAGTTAAGAATCATAAAGATTTTAGACTGTAAGAAATACTCTGCTGAAACTAAATGTGAAATCCTGGTATAGTGAATAAGTAGTAATTAGTCTACTGTAGCAACCCTTCTGGACTTATTCCTTCAACTGGGCACTAACATTCACAGGGATGCAGCTATTGCTGCTTCTCATAAGGGGAACACTGAGCACCCCTAGGTTTTTTTTTCCTGTGGCTCATCAGCTGCCAGTGGTACCAACCCTAATACTGACTCCTGGCATCACTCATGGCCAGAAGTAGCTATGTTCCTCATTAACAACCAACCAGTTGAATTCCATTAGCTTGCAAGGTCCTGGGGAGAGTGAGTTCAAACTTAAATGATATATAGCAATAGGTACCTCCTGACTCCTGACCCTGGGAGCCCTTTTCACCCTTTGTGGAGTCCTTATGAAGTCCCATAGAAGTAACTCTTGGTTCTGAGGTTTAGTGTCTTTAGTCCAGAGCTTGCACTTCTCTCAGTCATGAGGGGTCTTACTCTCTAAAGCTGTCATAGTCTTCAGGTGACATCTTTTAACATCCATCTGCATCAGTTTATCACCAGTCATACTGTTTCTGCACTACTGCTGTGACTTGCAGTCTCTGGTGGGACCTCTACATCTTTCAAAGTCATCAGTTTAGTAGAGCCATCTCAGAATATTCATTTGACTATGTTCAGGAAAGAAACAGAGGCGTAATGTGCTCACACACATGGTGGCTAAGTGGGGTAATGGAGCCAGCTGCTCTTTGCCACCTCCAATCCGGTAGCTCATAGTCAACCTGTCTGACTCTCCACTGAAAGGACAAGAGGCTGAGAGATGGATAGGCTACGGCTTTTGTGTGTACAGACACTCAATTTTAGCTCAGGAATTCTTGAGATATCAGTTCTTCTGGCTCCCCATAATTTTCATCATCATAATCTGATCCCCTAAATTGTTCTTGGCCAGAAGTAAGCTCACCAGTTTCTGTGTGATTGGATTGAATTTAGTCAGTATATAACTGCATATGCTCTAAGGACTGACCCTCACATTGGCCAGCCCAATCCATTATACTACAGAAGTACTAAATTACTAGTATGAAGCTTTTCACTATAAATGAAAGCAGAAGACAATAGAAAGTTGCAAGTAAATTGAAAGCTAGTTCAGCTGTTCTCCTTGGAGAGGAAAATAAAGGAGTTGCAAGAATTAGTTTTATTGTGCATCCAAAGGCACATCATTTGAAAGAAACATCATTTCAATTTACTCTTGATAAACTCATATTGATTTCTTGCTTTTGGAGAGGTAGAACACTAGTAGCTAGGGGAAATAGGAAAGGCTGTACGTAGAAGGTTACATGAGCTGAATTTTAAAGGAAAACAGGGATTCTAAAAGGCAGAGATGAGCAGGAAGTGTATTCTAGGCATGGCGGACAGGAGGAGTATTATTTATAAAGAGCAGAAAGAAGGGCTGGATCTATGAGAGAGGCAATGTGTAATAAGGCTGGGTAAGCAGGTTGGATCAGTTGTGAAGGACTTTCAGGGTTAGAGAGAGGAGTTTATATTTGATCCCAGAACGAATAGCAACTACAGTTTACTAAATAGGAAAACAACATGGTCACATATGTATTTTAGGAAAATCCCTTTGATAGTTATGTGGAAGATGTATTGAAGAGTAGAGGCTTTAAGTATGGAGAGTAATTAGGAAGTCATATAATTCACATGAGTGGGGATGGCAGCCTCAACTAGCTCGATGGTTTTGTGGGTAGAGAGAATGGGACAAATGCAAGACATAGCCAAAATGATAAGACTTGGCCATTGATGACATATTTGGGGTAAGAACAAGGGGTTGAGTGTGACTCCGAGGTTATGAACTTAGGTGATTGGAAAGATGGTGATTGGAAAGATGGAAAAATGGAAATATGGAGAAAGGGGAAAAATTTAGGTTTGGAGGTAAACATAATAAGTTCAGTTTTGTACATGTTGAGTGTAAGATGCCCATGGTATAGCTCGTTCAAAATGCCTGATAAGGAATTGTTGATGTTGAACTGGAATTCAGTAAAGAGATTAGTCCTGGACTCATGACACTTAGTAGGCATTTATTAAATAAATGTTTGTTGATCAATTTTTCAGTCAATTTCAATTGTTTTCAACAAATTAATTTAGAATCTTAGAGTTGGAAGAGACCCTCGAGACAATTTAATTTAGCTCCTTCATTTTAGAAATAAGGAAATTGAAATCTAGAGGGGTTAAATGATTAGCTTGAGATGATTCACCAAGTTAGTTGGTGACCAAGTCACTAGATTTTCTGACTTTAGTAAGCATGATCTAGAATACAGTGGAGATTGAAGAGTGGCCAGATAGGAGGAAAACCAGGAGAGAATGATGACCTGAAAACCTAGAGAAAAGACAGTATCAAAGAGAAAAGGGTAATGATTTAATGTCAAAGGCTACAAAGAGATCAAGAAAAATGAAGACTGAGAAAAAGTCATTGGATGTGGCAATTAGGAGATTGCTGTTAACTTTGGAGAGAAAACATCCAGTTGAATGATGATGGGGTCAGAAGACACTGTAGAGAGTTAAGAAAGTGAGGAGAGGAAGTTGAGACACCTACTGTAGATATCCTCAAGGTGTTTAATCACAAAGAGCAAAAGAGATTAGGACAATAGTAGTGATGGGGGGAAGGTTAAATGAATGTTTTTCAAGGATGGGGGAAACATGGGGATGCTTTCAAGTAGTAATGAAGCAGATGGTAGACAGAGGTAAGTGATAGAGTGGGGATGATAGGGGGTGCAATCTGCTGGAAGAGATGTAATGGAATTGGATCACTTGTGCAGATACAAGGATTTGCCTTGGCATGGAGTATTTACTATATTTATAGAACTTAATGTAAGTAGATTAGGACATAAACAATGATATACGTTAATGTAATTCTATTTGGACATAATAATAGCTCAATTTAAGACTGGCAAAATGCTTTCACATAAATTATCTAAATTGATCTTCCTAACAATTCTGTAAGGCAGATAGTTGGGTAGAGCAGTGGACAGAGTCAGGAAGACCTCAGTGCAACTCTTGCTTCAGACACTTACTAGTTTTGTGACCCTGGGTAAGTCATAGCCTCTGTTTGCCTCAGTCTCCTCATCTGTATAAAAGCATCTAATTGTGAGAATACAATGTGTTATTTGGAGAGTACTTTATAAACCTTAAAGCACTATATGAATGTTAGTTGTTATTATTAGGTAGGTGATATTATTTATTAACCTCATTTTATAGATAAGAAAATTAGTCTCAGAGAGGTTAAGTGACATACTCAGGTTTACACTGCTAGCAAGTATTGGCAGGATATGAACCTAGGTCTTCCTAGCTGTAGGTTCTGCACATATCCATTATGTCAAAAAATGTTTCCAAATAGTATTGTGTGTTAAGATTTTGTGTTAACGTTTAAACAATTGATGTAGTCATCTTCTATCCTCCCCTCACACTGTGGTTGTCCTTTGAATAGAAAAGTGAGAGACCAAAACTAAAGAAGCTGCCCTTTAGATGACCATGCGTCTCCATCCTTATTTACCCTCAAATCACTGCAATAATGGCAGTAAGCATAGAGTGAGAAATTATTTATGTTTCTGAGATTTGGTGGTTGGGTATATTATATAATTAACCATTGAATGACATACATTTTAGGCATAAACTCGTGGAAAATCTGGTAAGTGTTAAGGTGAACACTGCTTTGAAGCTTTCCTAAGCCCTTGTAATAGGGAGCTCACTCTGAAGCAACAGGAGTTCACTGAAGTGAATATTTTTTCATAATGTCACTACACCATAGCATAAAAAGTATTCTAACTACATGCCATGAAATTAAAACAACAGACCATGACTCATGGTGAATTACAGCTTTATCTTACATTTACAAAGACTTTTTAAAAATAAGTAACACTAACATTTATACAGAAAGTAATGAATACCAAATCTTTCAAATATTTGCGATGATTAAAGAAGTCCTTTCATTTATGCCAGCAATACGTTGGGAGCTAACAGATAAAAACAGAACACAGAGATTGGGAAATACAGAAATCAGGTTTAAGTGTATGACAGACAGATGACAGATTTAAATCATACAGATTCACCTAATTTTAGAAATTCTGATTGTCTGTATTCTAGAATCCCAAAGATATCATGGTAGTATGGGATTGGGGAGAGAAATCTGCTATCATTTTTAAGAAGTTAGAAGATTAAGAAAGTTTTAAAATATTTTAAAGGGCCAACATATTGCTAATATTTAAAAGGGGAGAAAAGCAAACTTGGTATTTAGACTTGTCAACCTAAATCCTAAACTGATTGGGGGCAGTTTAAGGCAGGGCAGTAGTGTCAAAAATCATGTTAAATCCTTGATGAGAATATGGGGTTACCAACTAGACAGGCTTCATAAAGAGCTGTCATGCTAATCCAAGCTCATTTAAGATAAAAATGACTGACCTGTTAAAAGTCTAGACAATATGTAATCTATATTGACTTTGGCAAATTTCATTAAGGGCTAATATAAAATACTTTTTAATGTCATTTAGCTTCATAGATTTAGGACTGGATGGGATCTGAGGTACAATGTCCTCATTTAACCTAGAGGTTAAGCTCAAGATAGATTTGAGTCTCAGTCTTCTAACTTCAAATCCAGTGTATCTGACATTATATCAGAGTTAGGAAATATATTGAAGACCATAAAAGAGTGTTTTTGGTGGCTCTACCTCAAAGTGCAAGGGTGGGATGGAGGGATAATGGTGATATTTTGGGAAGGGTAATCTCTAGCTGAATATCACTGACATTTTCTCCATGATCTGGGTCACTGGCAAGAATGCCTATTAAACCATTCTGAAGATGCCACCTTCCAGGGCAGGGTTGGGAAACAGGAAATTGAGTCAAATTTTACATTATCTTGATAAATAGTATAATCTAATGAAAACATTTATTAAGTAATTTGTTATTTGCAAAGTATAGTGCTAGGTTTTGGGATTTAATGACAGCAGTCCCTTTCTCGAGGAGCTCACTCTCACACACTGCTATAACCTAAAAACAAATAATGTAAAGTAATTCAGGGAAGGGGAAAGCATTTAACAACTGAGGAGACTGAGGGAAGAAGGTGGCACCTGAGTCAAACTTTGAAAAAAGAGAAGGATTCAGAGCAAAAAAAGCTGAGTAGGCAGCTGAAGGATCAGTAAGTAGAGTGGCTCAAGAAGGGAAAGCCAAACTGTTTAAATACACGATACAGAAAATGGGCCACGTGCTGAAAAAAAGCAGAGAGAATCTAAAAATTATAATGGATATACTGATGTGATAACATCGTAATTTCAAAGAAGTGTGGTACAGAAAGGACTGAATGCATTACTTAAAGAAACATGATATATTAGCTGAATTTAACTCATTAATGTAAATAAGAGAATAATGCAAACAAGGTTACAAGGGCAATTTTTAACCTAATTGGATAAGAAAATGTTTTCTAATATTCAATATTATCTATTTGAAGAGATATTTCATTTTTAAACTGTAAATAAATCTTAATTATTCATTAAAGTAGTTATGGTAAGACCTCTACCTGAAAATTTGTAAGTCTTTAATTAGTGCTACTGACACAACTGTAATTTCTTTATTGGCAATGACACAACTGTATTTCTTTAAAAATATCCAATCTTTTAGATTATAACTTTATATCAGTATTTCCCATAGTAAGTTTGATTTCATGAGGCTTTACTCTAAATAAAAGCTGTGAAAAGGCAGGACACTTTAACTTAAGCAATTGGGCATGATAAAAGAAAGAATATTTTGAAATTCTGCAACAGGTTACTGGGTATTTGTGTAATCAGCTTTTTTATTAGGCACTTTTCCCCAAAAGGACAGTTTTATTTATCCATCTTCTAAGGCAAAAAGGGTGTAACTGATGATTTTTCAAGGTTCATTAAAAAACAATATGATAAATTTACAAATCTATGTGTTGTCATCTTGCTTTTTGATATGGCAATTAGATCAATTTTAAAAGACTAGAATTTAACTTTTCAACCCACAAGTGATTAATTTTAAAAAAAGATAAAGTCTTGAAAAATTGGGTGATCAGTTGTCCTAACTTCCTTATCCATTAAGTAACTATCATTGGAAATAAGTGATAACCATGTAACAACTGATAAAGTTAAAAATCATATCTAATATGTTGCAAGGCCTCTTGATTTCACCTTTGCAATGTCCTTCTTTCCCGACATTGCCATCATATTGGTGCAAGCCCTCAGTACCTTCTGTGTGGTCTACTACAATGTTTAAATAATAGTTTGTGTACCTTAAGTCTCTCCTCACTCCAATCCATCCTCCATTTAGCCACCAAAGTGACTTTTCAAAACCACAGGGCCAACCATGTCAACCTCTCTCTCCCCACTTAATGAGCTATAGTAGTTCTGTCACCTCTATGATCAAATGTAAAATTCTCAGGAATTCAAAGCCCTTCATGACCTAGTCCTGCCCCTACCTTTCTAGTCTTTTTACTCCTTACAAATCTACATACTGTGATATTGGCCTCCTGACTGTTCCTGGAGCATGACACACCATCTTGGCTGAAAGCAATTTCTCTGGTTGTCTCCCATGCTTGGAATGCTCTCCCTTCTCATCTCTACCCTCTGGCTTCAAGGCCCAATGGAATTCCTTCTGGGTACGGGCAGCCTTTTCTAATCCCTCTTAACTCGAGGGCCTTCCTTTTCATTACTTATTTTTCCTATACATAGCTTGTTTGCTTGCTGTCTCCCTCACTAGATTGTGAACTCTTTGGGAGCACGGGATGTTCTCTGCCCTTTTATTTTTGTATCCCCCCTGCTTAGCACAGTACTTGGCATATGGAAGGCGCTTAATAAATATGTATGGAGTGACATCTAAGAAACCTATGGGAAATAATCTAGCGGAACAGAATTGATTTGATCAATATTATTTGTATTGGGAAATCAGGTTTGGTCACATATCAGACATTTGAAAAGCTGTTAGTATAATTACAAGTGAATGGCTAAAAAGTCAGATTACTCTAAATATAAGCAAATTGTAAGAGGTATATTATTTCAACTTCTACTTTAATGGATAGAATACCTGGGCTTGGAGCTAAGAACACCTACTCAAGTTTCATTCCTGGCTGCTGATGCCACTTATGGTCTGTGTTCCCTCAAGCAATTCTCCTGCTATATGTTTCAATATCTCTCTATATGACTGGCTTTGTAATAAAACAACCTGGGTTCACATCCCACTTCTGATACTATTTATGTGACCTTGGACAAGATACTTATTCCTGTTCAGCCTTAGTTCCTCATTTGAAAAAGGAGAGAGTTACACTTTGTGATCTTCCAGCTGTGACTCTGTAATACTATGAACTTACCTATTAAGAAAGGCTGTGATCTGTTGGTGGACACAGTTCCCTACGTCTTTTCACCAATACTTTAATATTATAAAATATGAATGATTCCATTTACACTTTGGTATAAGTTCTTTATGACTTGGGGTGGCAAATCTTTACCCTTGCCCCCACCAAAATGATGTGACACTCCAAACATAGTGAGGCTGGCACCTGGCCCATGGGCATAGCCCTTCCCCCTTTTTGGACCTAACAGAGTTTGTACCCTGCTGGCATTGCCTTCAAAAACTCAGGGTCATCCCAAAGTTACACCCCTATTTTAATGACACATTAAAATAGCATTTTAGTGGAGGTCACTGCACATTAAATAGCCCAGAAAAATCTTTTTCTTCTATGTAAAAGCCTGTACATTATTTTTAATACATGAAAAATAAACCAAACTTTCAACTACTTTAACTTCACTGTATCTTTTATTGTTTCAAAGCTGACTCACATTTTGTGAGAAAAGCAAACTATAATCATTTTTCTACTTTAGTTCAGTGAATGAGCCCTTCTGGGATAGTTTAATTATTCATAACTGTCCTCGTGGGCAAAAACAATTCCTTCCATTGATATGCATTTAACTGTTGCATAAAGGTAACTCTTATGTATATCCTAGGCACATTTCACAGAGTAATTAAAAGGCATGCTGTCATTGGAAAATAGAGTTTTAAGTTATAAGTGAGAGAAAAATCCCCCAATTTTTTGTTTCATTAAAGACAATCTAATTTCCATTTTCAACTTTAATACATAATTATATTAAGACATTACAAATCATTAAATATATTTTATTTAAAATAATCATTCTCCTAAGACTTTAAGGTATAAATTTGGTCACCAGTTATCATAACAATAGAAAAAAACTAGTTTTAATAACTCAAACCAAACAACCAAACAATAAAACAACCAAACAATAAAGACAAGACAATCTACAAATTCCGTATCAATGGTATTTTAGATATGACATGAATATGATATCCAAACTGGTCATGGTCTTGCAATGTCCTATTTCCAATTTCCAGTAGAAATTCTCAATAAGCTGCCAAGTACTTCGGTCCTTCATCTTGATATTTCATTCTCATTATGTGCTACACACTGGCTTTGTTGAATGTTTCAAAAGTAAAGTGAGTTCAAGTGCTCTGAAGAGAAGGTTGATTTCATATAAAAATGTTCATATTTAAGCCACAATATGCAGCTTGCCTCCTACTCCTTTGGTTTTTATAAAGATCCCTTTGGAAAGTGAATTGATAATTGTTCCATAAAAAAGTTCCATTCAGACAGTGTAAATTACTGCCTACACTGTTTGTGCCAACGTCCTTGTCTTTCTGTCATCCAATTTTTTATTTAGTAGGTTAGATAATGATGGGAGCTTGATTTTGTCCATATTTTTGCTGTAAACATTTAGAAATATACCAAGTACAACTAATAAACCAGACCACACATACCTAAGAGGGAACAAAAAGAGTACAAGAACATCAATGTAACAATTCATTGTAAACAAAGGAACTTGGCTACGCACACATAATAATTACTTTCAAAGACAGAAGTTTACTAAATTACTATATTATTTGATATTATCATTATATATTTGGTATTACTTTTATTATAAAGTAACTTCAAGGGATTGGAAAAAGAAAAGGCATCTAAGCCCCTCAACTTTAGAAGCTTTGTGACTTTTGGTAAGTCACTTGCCAACCTGGGCCTTGGTGTCTTTTTATGTAAATTGAGGGGTTGGGCTTGTACCAGAGCAATGGTAAAGGAATTTGAAGATCATCCCTGCTTCTTATTAGGCCTATGTGACCTGCTTTGAGCGCTGGCCCAGCCCACAGCTTGAGTCAGATGGAGCCCATGGTGGGAAGAGCTTGCCAAATGGGTAGAGTAGGAAGAGAGAGTGAGGCAGAGTTCAGGCAGAGCAGCTAGCATGATTAAGAAAGGATGGAATTTTGCTTAAGGGAGTTTGTTTGTGGGGAGGTCTAACAGAGGGAAGGCTTGGGGATGTTGGTGCTCCTTGTATTGGTAATATGTACAAACTTCCTTATTACCACGGTGGAACTGGCTTTCTGGTATCTGAACAAATATTTTGGTTTTGTCTTTAAGGAAGAGTTTATATTTTGTGAATTTACCCTGGAAATATGCCTGCATATAAATAGCAATTGCTGTGGGTAACACATTGGTGTTACAACCAGGACTCGAATTTAAGAATACCTCAAAGATTAAATGGTTTCAACTCATGTAGTACATTTTTTTATTCATAAAGCAAAGAAAATGGAGATAGCAGATGAACTATTTTGTATTTCAAAGCAAAATTATAATTTTTTCGTGTCTGAATTAATTTGTCTGGTTCTTCTAGTGTCCTAGCTTCTTCTAGTGTTCAGGTTCCTCTAACTTCAGTTCTAAAATTGTGACTTCACTTACTGAGATCTCTATTGTACTGCATCTTTTCTCTCATCTACAGAGAAAAGCCATTCTTTGTTTTTAGTGCAACATTTAATTTTGAACTTTTCAGAACAATGGTTTGAAGTTCAAAACCCAAACTTTCCAGGAGGTCTGGAAAACATAATCAAAGGATGTGCATGGCCTCAGAACTTAGAAATTGGTCACAGGTCACTTAAAGCAGAGCTTCTTGAACTGTGGGTTGAAACAAAAAAATGTGGTAACAGTAAAAGGTTTCTGAATGCACAATGATCAAAAAGTAATTAAAAATCGATCTGAGGTGTTTCTGATCAGTGCATGCTCTCAGGTCACTCAATGCCAACCAATGCTACCCAAATGCAGGAAAGGGGTCAGGAGTGGAAAAAGTTTAAGAAGCCCTCACTTAGAGAATCTAAGAAACTACTAGATAGGACGTTAAAAGACATGAAAGAAGGTATCTTTAGGAAACAAAGAGAAACCAGGGAAATTTCCAAACACATTGTATGCTATAGCTATTTTGCTCAACAGGTCTGTGTTTGTGTTAACTGACAACCGAAGTATAAGAAAATTTGTATTTCTGCATAGATAGAAATATGTATGAAGGCAGCTAAATGATGCAGTGGATAGGGTGCTGGGCCTGTAGTGAAGAAGATTCATCCTCCTGAGTTCAAATCTGGCTTCTGACACTTACTAGCTGTGTGACGCTGGGCAAGTCACTTAATCCTGTTGGCCTGTTTCCTCATATGTAAAATGATGGTAATTCATTCTAAAGGAACTGAAACAGATTTAAAATTCAAATGACTATGATGTCTAGGAGTTTCAAGTTGCAGCTTCTGCTTCTATGAGTAGGTTTAAGACAATGCTGATTCCAAGTGGGATCAAGGATCACTGGTATCACTGATATAGATACTTCCTACACTGACAAGTTGCAATGTCTGTACAAGACACTTCTTGAGACCAGCCTGGGGATGAACTTATCTTGGCTGGGTTTCACATAACAGATTTAGTAAGAAGTGCCAGAGCATTCCTCTGCTGGCTCAGCCTTCAAAATCTCAGGACTGCTGCCACACCATGATGAAGTATTAAAAAGTGACTCAAATGAAAGATGAGCATGTATTCTATATAACAGAAATCTACTACCAAGTCAATCTTTTAGGCACTTCTACATAATTTCCCTGCACTAGGAAGAAAAATCCTGAATTCTTGCTTTAGAAAACAAGCACTTATTCCTAGTAATATATATAGCATACATTACTAGCATTCAGGATTTCGAGTTATGCTCACTACTTTCAATAGAACCCATTTAATACAAAAAGTGAATTGAGTGGTAAAGAGATATCTCGACATAAGAGGTTCAAGAAAAAGAGTTCATTAGAAAATACTTTCCAAAGCATAATAAAACACTATTAAAATTAAGACACCAAAGAAATTGAGAAAAAGTACAAAAGAGTTAATGTTATTTAGGAGAAAATTTATATTATACTATAAAGAAGCTGAGAAAACCATAGAAGACAAAAGTACTTACTGAAATGTGAATGGCTTTGCAAAGAATATAAAGGAAAGCACAATGGTCATTGCTTTTCTTCCTGTTGTTACTAGAGGAAAAACAAAAGATTAGTTTAATATGCGCCCACTTTCTTGCCAATGTCTTACACAACTTTCACTGAAACTGTTATAAGAATACAAAACAGAAACTTGATATACAGAAGTATCTAACAAGGTCTCCATTGAATGATAAATATAGATTGTTTTCTTCTATATGACCTTTGAATATTTGCTCTAAAACAATTAAATGATTATAAACATTCTAAAATGTAATTTATTTACTTCTACATGATATTTCTTAAAACAGATTATCTTTTAACAGGTAGGAAAGGAATTATATCATTGATGTGGAAGTTATCTCTAAGTCAGCTATCTGTATATAATCAGAACAGTGATTCAGAACTAACAGTAAAAAGAAAAGAAAAATAGGGGAGAAAGATGTGAAGTTAACTCTGATATGACTTACTATGAATTAAAGAAGGAAATGGAAATTTTAAAAACAGGAAATGGACAACAGAAATGACATCATGATAATTTCTTTCAGAAGTTTAGCCAAGAGAATTAATTGTAACAACAGATTAATTGTAACCATACAATAATAGTGACAATAAAGAGATCAATGATGGAGTGAATATACTGTGGTCCATGAATGTAATGCAATAAGAAAAATTCATTATGAAGAATTCAGAGAAACTTAGGAATCCTTTCATGCATGAACTGACACAGGAGGAGGCAGGCAAAGCCAACAGAACAATTTATATAATTGTAATAATGTAAAGGAAAATGAGAGATTTTTTTTTCTTCTAATTTCTGGTCAATGTAGAGACCAATTTTTAGTCTACCTGCTCTCAGCAGACAGGAAAAGGTGGTGAGATCTACTCTGTAATGAGGACTACGAAGTGAGACATAGACAATGTGTTTGTTTTGCTTTACTTTGTTAAAGTTGCGTAACAAAAAAGGCAGAAGACAGGGCAGACTGGGAAGTGACATTAAAAAGCAACATTTTTTTTTAAAGCCCTGCCAAGGAGCAGCCCTCTTTGTGGTTAGACAAGGTCATTATCAACATAACTGAAATCCCCTTTATTTATTGTAGAAGCTGCCAGGTTTTTTTGTGATCCTGATTTTGGATTATGATATTTATTGGACTTGTACTTTGGGGGTTCATTTTACTCTTTCTAACTTTATTTGCTTTCTTGCCACATCTACTGATTTGGGCATTATTTTTCATTCATGATTTATTAAAATACAGAGTTTGGGCTTTTAGAAGTTAAGCTTTTCTGGGAGTCCAATGACTTAAAAATTATCTCTTTGATTTATCACTTGTTTTTGTTATCAGATAACTTAAACATCTATTTTTCCTAATTTTTCAACCTTTTGGCTTTGTTCTAATATTCACTGCTGAAACATGGACTCACTGATTGTCCTTTGTTCTATTCTATTTTTCAGTTATTCCATTTCTTGGATACAGTTTACCATTTTCTTTTTTAAGCTAACTTATCGTCCTTCAATTCTTTCCTCCAAAAATTTAAAGATTTTATTTCATTTTTTAAATATCTTCCTATTTTTTTTCTTTCTGGCACTCATGTAGTCTTTGTGGAGAAATCCACTTAATTTTTAAACCTTTGAATCTGCAGTTGTATGGAATTACTTGTCCATTTGGGGGGAACTCTAAATTTGAAAGAATTTCTTTTTTACATTTTGGTTGCATTTTCCTTGTTCTACTCATGTCTCCTTTCATAGTTCTGAGATTGGGCACTGTACCCTGCCCAGACCTGACCCTTTTTGCCGGGGTGGTGAGATTTGATGGTTCTTACTCTGGGTTCTAGCCTTAACTTCCACCTTCTAGGACCCAGTCCACCCTGGATCTTTGAAGCTTGAAGTACTAGCTTTTCAGGGGCCTCTTTAGAGAACTCTGAGGCTTTCTGACCAGCCTGGTGGCTGGTTCCCAGAGGAGCCCTCTGCTCTTGCTGACTGAACACAGAGCTTTGCAAATTCTACGTGTTCCATCTCTGTTCATCCTCATGTTGGTTTTACTGGAGGGACTGTTTTTCCTATTGCCTGTAGGCTTCTGGCTAACTTTTTGTGAGGTTCTAGGGTAGAAGTCACTGTAGTTTCTTACTGGATTTCTTGATCATTATTTGGTGTAGTGTGAACTTTGGAATTTAGCTGTAGTAGGTATGTGGGAAGTGCATGGTTTACCATTTCAGATAGCCATTTTGTCAGGAAATCCAGACAAATTTTTCATCAAATCCAAGTGAGAAAGAATGTACATGTACAAAAATATTTATAGCATCTCTTTTCCTAGTAGCAAATTATTGGAAATTGAGGGGGTGCCCCATTAACTGGGGAATGGCTGAAGAAGTTACAGTATATTAATGAATGGGACACTATTGTACTATAAGAAATAATGAGAGCATAGATTCAGAGAAACCTGCAAAGACTTGTATGAATTAAATATAATTTTAATTAAATTAAGTGTCCACTGATGGGTTGAACATATTGTGGTCTATGAATATAATATAATAAGAAACATCCAAAGTGAAGTGAGCAGAACCGGGAAAACAATTTATATGATAATTATAACACTATAAAGACAAACCACTTTTATAAGACTTAGGAACTCTGATTAATATAATAACCTACCACAATTCTAGAGGACTCATGGTAGAACATACTTTCTACTTCCATGTTAGTCTTGAGTACAAAATGAAGCATTTTTTGTAAGCAGGGCTGGGAGGGGGTAGCATTGCTAATGTGGGAACTTGTTTCCCACATACATTTTTTAACAGGGTTCATTCTCGAGTCTCTTCTCTCCTCACTCAACACTCTTGGTAATTTCATTCATAGGGAACACAGGTTTAGATCTGGAAAGGTGGAAAGACCTTCAGAAATTGTCTAATCCAATCCCTTTCCCACTCATTCTCCAGTTTTACAGTTGGGGAAACTGAGGTCCCAGGCAGTTATTTAAATTTTGAAAGGTCACAATGGAAGTGAATAGTGAAGGAAAGATTTCAACCTAGATTCTTGGACTCCAAGTTCAGTGTTCTTTCTACTGAACCACAATGATACTTCACTAAGCTTCAATTAATACCTTTAAGCAAATGACTCAAAAAACCCAAAGTTAGCCTTTATTTCTCTCCCAACAGCCAAATCCAGACTCACATTTCTAATGCTTACAGAACATCACTGACTTGGCTTACTGGAACCTCAAATTCAACATGGCTTAAGTTTAACTTAAAATAGCTCTCCTCCCAAATCTGTCCTTATCTGATGTGAATATTTCTTTAGTGGTACCATTGTCAACCATGCTCTCATGTTTGAAATATTGATATTACCTTCTTTTCCCTCCACCATTCATGCCATAATAGTGACCAAGTTCTTTGATTTTTGCTGCTGCAGTATCTTTTACTCCTATGCCCGATTCTCTGTTGCTGGTACACTACAATAACACAGGACCTCATTATTATCTACCTGGGTTATTTCAACAGCCACCTCCCTGACGTATGTTCCTCTTCTACTCTACTTGCTTCCCTCTAGGGAAGCATCCTATAATGACAATCATACTTTTTACATGCTTTCCTCTTGCTCAAAAATTTTCAAATACCTCCTTAATACATGCCACATGTATACACAGACACAGACACAGACACAGACACACTCCTTTGTTTGGTTTTTAGGGATGTTTACAATCCAGGACCTTCCTACTTTTCTAACCTTAATTAACTCCTCTCCATATACTCTGGGCTCTACACTGATTATTCTCCAGTTTTTATGTAAGATGTCCAGCTGGTTTCTGTCCTGATGTTTGTTCATGTTGAATTGATCTACACTTCAGTCCTTTAACAAAAATGCTACTCCTTCTAGGAAGTCTTATAAAATTTCCAAAGTAGGTAAAGACCTTTTCTACTTTGCTCACATAGCACTTGCTTGTGCCTTTTTAATATATTTATAATCAATTATTGGCCACTTAATGCTAAGTTTTGCTGTTATATGTTATAGAAATTTGTGTACCTCTATTAGTTTTTGGGTCCCAAGAGGGCAGAGATTCTATTTTTTCTAAACTTTGTATCTTCCCCAACTCCTAGCTTCCTCCTCTGCATATGGTAGGTACTTTATAAAAGTTTGCTGAAAAGAATGACAAACTGGTATTTAACAATGTAGGCAAATACATATTCAAAAGTTTTAAAAGCAAATAAAATATTCCCTATGAATTTTAAGTAGAGTGGCAAATTATTTAACTATAGACATTTCTCAGCAACATTTTGTACCCTAAAATTTTTATGATAATTCCATGTAAAAAATTCTAATTGCAGAACATTCCTTGCTTATTCATGGTATGCACCCAATAATTACTTATTTTAAGGTTAAGTAATGTTTTGTAACACTGTCTGAATTTATGTATATTAGAAAAAGATTTTTTCCATTATATGGAAAAAGCAAAATAAAAAAGCATAGTTTTAATTAGAAAATTGAGTTTACAGATGAATAATTTAAAAACACTTAAATTACTTCAGTTTTTTTAATTAGTATTACTTCTACTCTTTCACTAAATCAGTTATTAATTAAAATATTTATAACTATTTCCTAAGTTAAATGCCTTTTGTTCTTTTTTTCCAATTAGGTTTGATAAGTTCTTACTTTCCTAATAGAAATACAATTTCCATTAAACATTTTCACCAGTCCCCACACTCAATAGGTGAATGAATAAGAAACAAGGGAATATTGTTTCATAGCACAATAAATAAACATCTTCTAATTTCTGTATTTTTAAAGGACTGAATAAATATTTAAGATCAGAGAGAGAAAACCCATAAGAAAAGTTTCATATAAAGGTAAACCTTAAAATTTTCATATGTGAAATGTAATTTTTTAAGCTTGATTAAATATTACTTTACTGAGCTGAACTGAAAATAACTTACAGAAATAAACTAATGAAAGACTAATTTTTCTTACTTCTTTTTATTATTGTTAAGTAGGTCTTTTTGCTGTATTTGTGTATGTATATATGAATGTATAAGTGGATATTTGTACAAATATGCACATTCACATTTGTATTATTTTCCATATACATATGTATATTGTGTAGACACACACACATATATATGTATGTATATATATATATATATATATACACAACTATATGTAGGTATACATACATACACATGCATCTTTCATGATTGCCACAAACATGGATAAGGAAAATAAATTAATAGTTTCTTATTTATTTATTTTGAAAAAATAATCAAATACTCAAAGAGGTCTATGATCTCATCTATGTGGATGTTTCTTTTAACCAGACACACAGCAAGTAATCCATGACTGCCCATCCTGTACAACTCTTACCCATGTCATCCCCTAAGTTTATTACTGGAAGTCCATCCAACATGCTAGTTGTGGTCTTCTTTGGTTCTCTGACATCATGAAAAAGTAGGAGACTATATAATATGCCCTGTTCCTACATGTTTGGCCTATCTTTTATTTGATCATACATCTCTTTGATGGCATCCTCTATTCTAGTTGTCCTTCATAATTCTTTGTTTAGAGTATTGATATCTGTTCATATACAAAACTGCATTTTTCTATTGTCCCTTGCAATAAGCCTTAATTTGAATTCATTAGAACTATAGTGTTCAATGATGTGCAGCAATACAATATCACTAGAAGGATGTTGATATGTAAAAAAAAAAAAAATGGGCCTTTATTTCAGGGAGCAGCTCAGCGTAAACTTTCACAATTTCTCAAAGGTAATCCAGCCCATTCCTCCTTATAGACAATGCTGAGCCTGATTTATACACACATATGTATATAATACTGGACAAGAATGACCATTTTTCATTTAACTGAATATCAGAGAAGACAATAGGCATTCTTAAATTACTTGGTTTTTCTGATGTGAATAGTTAGGCCAAATTGGATATCACCGAGAAAGCTTTGAACTGTTCTAGGCTTTGATGTAATCATCATATTATCATCAACAAATAGGAACATCTGGGAGACATCACTATCTATGGGAATCCCTCTTCAATTTGGACTTTGCATTATATCTCCTTTAAGAAAATGGTTAACAACTTTCACAAGCATAAATTTCCTGTTTTATATCTTGCATGATAAAATTGATTACAGACTATGAACAAGATTACTTTAGTTGTTACTTTCAGGAAATAATATGATTTTGACATATGCATATGAACCTGTAGGAGGAAAGCCTTTAAGGTGACTACTTGTGCTACCAAATTACACTTTTTTGTAATCTACATAGAAGTACCATAAGATCTTTTATTCTATAGTTCTTTCAGTCAACTCTGCCATGAAAAAGACATGGTTTATGGAATATCACTCAATAAAGTCTGTTTCTATTTCTCATCAAGGGTGCATCTTGATATATGTAGAGATTATACATTTATCATTTTCATAACAACTACACACACACATATATAGGAGATAAGGAATATGGGTCATTAGTTACTGTTGTTCTCTCTAACACTTTGGTGTGTGTGTGTGTGTGTGTGTGTGTGCGTGTGTGTGTGTGTGGAGATTTTCCACTCATGCATAAAATCAAGTTTAGGCAATTACAAGCACTTACTAAGTGTATACTATGTGCCAGGCACTGTGCTAAGTACTAGTATCTTATTCTTAATCTCTTCCAGATACTTTGAGAATTAATTCCCCCAAACTCTCAAAGATGCGTCAACCTCAAGACAAACCACTTTGTCTATCTGATACCACCTAGCTGCTCTTCCCACCTTTGTTGTAATTTTTTCCAGTGTAGTGTGGTACAGTGGAAAAAATGCTAGATCTGGAATCAGAGAGCCTGTATTCAAATCCTGCCTATCATTACTCACATCCAGTATTTGCTGATACCTGATATTTAATACCTATATGGCCTCAGATAAGTAACTTAGCCTTCTTGGGCCTCAGTTCCCTCATCTTTAAATGAAAGGTTTAGCCTCTATGACCTTGAGATTCCTCCCAGCTCTGGAGCTATGATCCTATTATTTATTTCTGTTACTGCGTATACTGATTAAGGGATATGAAACAATGATGTCAAGGGTTAAAAACATGATGGTCTTGCTGCCCTTGATGAGAAAAAGAGTTCGTCTGCAGATCTTTTCCATCTTTCACTTGTTGTCATCTTCTTTCCACTTTCACTCTTAAATGCCTTCAGGATGATTTTATTTAGTTAGATCTCTAGTCCAGGTTTCCTTAACCTGCTTCTCCACCCTCTATAGGGTGATACAACCCATAATCTCTCACCAGGCTCTGTACAATTTTATAAATGAGAATATATTTTATACCAGGGTTATACTCAGGTGCTATAGCAAAGTGAAATGATTATCAACTAATAAATCTCTAGACTTTTTTGGTCTCATTGTTATGGCAACTGATTTATTTTAAACTTCACAATGTCATTATTTAAATACTGTTATGTCTTTACCTCCATCCATTTTTCATGTCAAGAACTTGTTTCAATAGGTCAAGCTAAAATTGTTTTAATTGCATGTTGAGTTCAAAGGTAAGGTAAGGATTTTGAGACATGGTGATGAGGAGGCAGTATGTTCTCAGGTGTCAATGAGTCAGCACAAAGTCATAGAAACAAGGGAAGGAGTGTGATAGGTAAAAAAGTTTCGTTGGACCTAAGAGTTTATCAAAGGGCAAAATGTGTAAGAAGGCTGGTAAAGCATAGCCAGACTATGAAGGGCTTTAACTGCCAAAGAAAAGAATTTACATTTAATCCTTGAGGTAACAGGAAGCCACTGGAGCATATTTTTCATTGTTGGAACTCTACCATCTAGGCTCTGTCACATGATTTTCTCCCACAGTGATTTTCTCTTGCCAGTTTTCCTATGTTATCTTGTGCTTTTAGTAGGAGAAGGAAACCTGTGAAGCAGTTGTTGCAGTTTCAGGGGCTGCCATGAAGACTGTATAGTGTGAAAGATACTAATCTATCTCACAGAGTTTTGGTATGGAACCTAGAGCTATTTGCAGTTTTTCACATTTGTGAGAGTCTAGTGCCCCTAACCCTGCAAATGTGGAGGGAAGACTATATAACCATAATTATCCACCATAATGTAGCAAAGAAGACAGAAAGGTACAATTAGAGAGGCAGTAGTAGAATAAAGAGATAACCAAAAAAAGCAAAAAAAAATAAAAATAAAAATAGAAAGGAGAGGGACTACTTAGGAGAAGAATGGTCAAATGTGTCAAATACTGCAGAAAGATCAAGAAGGATAAAGACCCAACACAGGCTATCAGATCTGTCAATTAAATGGTCTCTGGTAAGTCTGGAAACAGCAATCTTATTTGAGTGATAGGGTTGGAAGCCAAATTGCAAAGAGCTGAGAAGTAAGTATTAGGAATATTAGCAACAGGTACAAACTTTTTATTCAGAATTTGAAAACTGGAGAAGGAAGATAGCAAAATAGCTTAAGGGGATAGTAGTATCTAGTGGGAGGTTTTTAAGATAAGAAAGACTAAGGTGTGTTAGCAGGAAGCCAGGAAGGAACAAGGAGAAAATAAAGACAGAGAAAAAGGGGGAGGGATGATGATGATTAGGGGGGACACAGTCTTCTAAAGAAGAGGGGAGAGGACAGAATCAAATGAGACATTATCAAGTAGTGGATAGTAGAGAAGTAGATAGGGCAATGAGTCACTTGGAGTCAATGAGATCTGGCCTCAAGTGCCCCCTCAGATACTTACTAACTGTGACCTGGGCAAAGGTGCTTCAAGCTTTCTGCATCTCTTATAAAATAAGGAAGCTGGACTTCATGATCATGAACATCCCTTCCGCCTCTAACTATGATCCCATGAAGTAGTGGAGTTGGTTTTAGGAAGAACGGCCATGTTTTCTTAAGAGATAGAGGAGAAGAGAATGGAAGATGAAGTCAAGGGGCTGTGAAATGGAAAAATGAGAGAAAAGGGGAAGCTCGTGAAGAATGGCTTGGCTTAGAAAAGTGTTAGTTAAGGTCTTCAGTAGAGAGCGCAGGGGATAGGGTGGTGTAGAAGGCTTTTAACAGTCACTCTAGGGAACAGGACTGAGAATCAGTTGGAGGGAGTAAAGGATTACCTTGTCATAGTGAGGTATCAGTTAGACTGAGATGAGAAAACATATATTTACAGTGGACTCAGTCAAGACAATTGAGTGGCTTCCTCCAATTTTGTCTAGCAGTGTGTGAGTAGGAGTAGAGGAAATAGATAGAAGGGGTAAGTCAGGGCTAGGGTCATACAAAGAGATAAATACATTTCCTAACCTCAAGAAACTTATAATCTAATGAGTACACTGGAAATGAAACACTTAGCATAGTGCCTAGCACATAGTAGGCACTTAAGGAATGTTTATTTATTGAAGGGATATCAGTTAGTGAATGAATCCTGAAGAATGTAAATTGGAATAATAAACAAATTTTACAATAGGTATATTTTTAAGGTTGATGAACAAAGGAGAGGGAGAGAGTCCCTACTATGCTCCAGAGCTACACTGCTGAGACATTATTCAATTTGTATGCATTTTTCCAATTAATTGATAAAGTTTCAACTCCCATTAAATTCAATTATCATCAGTATGGAGATGATTCTCCGATCAATTTATCTAACCTTAACCTCTCTCCTGACTTTCAGTCTTACCATCTCCAACATCACATCTATTAAAGTGCCTACTATGTGCCAGGCACTGTGCTAAACACTGGAGATATGACACAGTCTCTGCCTTCAAGGAGCATACAGTCTAACGGAGTAGACAACATACAAACAAATATATACAAAGCTATACCCAGGACAAATAGGAAATGAGGAAGGCTCTAGAATTAAAACAGGTTGTGGAAGTCTTCCTGTAGAAGGTGGGATTTTACTTAGAACTTAAAGGAAGCCAGGACATCTCAAACTGCATGTCTCACCCCAAATCTTCCCCTCTTCCAAACTTATTTATTAATATTGAAGGCACTCCTTTCTTCTAGTCATACAGGCTTGAAATCTTGGTGTCCTTGTCTCTTCAGTCTCTCACTCCCCATATCCAATCTGTTGCCCTGCCATTTCTACCTTCATAATCTGTTGTGTAAATCCCCTTCTCTCCTCTGACACTGCTACCCTCTGGTACAAGCCCTCATCACTTGATGCCTGGACTATTGCAATTATTTGATGGTTGGTCTCTCTTGTTTCAAGTCTCTTCCCATTCCAACCTTCCTCCACTCAGCCTCCAAAGTGATCTTCTTAAAGCACAAGTCTGATCATATCACCTCCCTTAAGTCAATACAGTCCACTGCCTCTCTTTTACCTTTAGGATCAAATACAGAGTCCTCTGTTTGGCTTCTAAAGATGTTTATAATGTAGTTTCTTCTGTCCTTTCCAATCATCATATTCCTCTCTATATACTCTATGCTCCAGTGACACTGGCCTCCTTGTTGTTCCATCTCCTGATTCTGTCCCTTTTCACTGTCTGTCCACCTCTACCCATGCTTAGGATGTTCTTCCTCTTCTTTTTTCCCTCTTGACTTCCCTGGCCTTCTTCAAGTCTCAGTTTCTGCAAGAAGCCTTTCTTAGTTCCCCTCAATATGAGTGCCTTCCCTCTGAGATCTTTTCCAATTTACTCTGCATATATTTTCTATATACATTTGATTGCATGTTGTCACGTTAGAATGTGATCTCCTTGAGATAGTACAGTGGTACAGAGTAAGTGTTGGAGGTTAGTTCACTGACTGAATAGCACACAGTGAATGCTTGTTGACTTGATCTGACTTTACTTGATTTTTTGATAAAGGTAAAAGAATGACAATATAAGAGTGGAGAAGAAAATTTTAATTGATTGGTTTGTAAATTACAATGATATTTTAATTACTTTGATGATAGAAAGGGATTGACTGGCTTGAAAATATAATTCTATTATCTTTAAATCTTAAAATGTTAAAATACACAAATGATAATACATCAACAAAATTCCATGATACATGGTGTATATGTATGTATGTTTTGGGGAGGTGGGATAGCTGGGAAGTAGTATCTCCTTCTGGTGATAGAGATGAGCAATAGTCTATAGATTACAGTTATAGAGAAGCTGGGGCACCAAGAGGTTAAGTAGCTTGCCCAGGTTCACACAGCTAATATGTGTGAAAGGACAAATTGAATTCAAGTTTCCCAGACTCAATAGTTGGTCCTCTCCCCAATCTGCTATATTGCCTCTCACTGACCATTTAACATGACATTTTAGTAAATAATATCACCCTGTTTTATTTTCAAATATGGTAAGATTTTAAAAACATATGAATTATATAAAGAGCAAACGTAGCTTTCTTTAGAAAGCTGAATCAACAACATATATTAATCACTCAAGAAAAAAGGTCAAAGGAATTAGTTATTTCTTTGTGCTACTAAAAAGTGGATACTACTCCAGCTTTTGAAGAATAACATTTAGAAATCTGTTAAAATTCTTATATTAAAAAATCAAGCATATAAGCTACTCATACCTGTTACAGCAAGAAGTGCACCAAAAATTTTAATCAAAGCCAGAACAAAGGAGATTCCAAAATACCCAGTAAGGGAGAAAAGGAATGCATAACCATACGTCTGTAGTGGATGCTGCAACAACAAAAAACCTGTTAGGAAAATGCAAAACAAACCCTGAGGTATTACAATATGAAATAAAATACAGATTTTAATCAACTGCTTGAGCAATAATAAGCTGTTCAACAATGCATTCAAGCAAAGATTCTTATTTAATTTTGATTAAAGAATGAAAAAACTATAATGAAATTAAAAATCTACAACTCTGGCAGTGATTGAAAAAAATTAATTTGCTAGGTTGTAGTAAGGACAAAACACATTAAAATATGAATCATTCAATCTAAATTTTTGACGTCCTAACACAGGTCATGGCAAGGTTAGATTAAAGGAATTTCCAAATTACATAAGTAGCTGTCTTTTCCAACAAGGGGAACTTTAAAAGTATACAGAAAACTATTTAGTGGCAGATGTTTGTTTAAAAAGTGACTAACTGGCATTTACCTTTGAACAAAATGCTACTGCAGGGCTTAATCCAGTAGTGCATGTCAATCCCAATAAAATGTACACAAAACCTATTGAATAGGAATACAAAACCTGGAATGGATGAAATAAAGTGGATTTAAAAAAAGATTACCTAGTGATAAGATCAAACCAAAGATAGGAAATTAAGGCCTTTCAATATGTGGCTCGATTAATTTATTCAATTAAGTCTACAGCACAAAACATTTTGAAGCTAACGCATCAATGTTACTGCATAGACTAACATACTAAAAATGTTGATGGTTGATAGTAACTCTTTATAACCTTACAGACCAAATTAAAAAACAAAACAAAACCCTGCAGTACCTAATCTCTTGTATGTATTTAATAATAATATGTGGGAGCAGCTGTTGAATTAGAAGATGACATCTTGGAATAGGATACCAATATTTAAAGAAAAATATACATAGCAATGTTAATCTTTCTAGAAACACTTTAAACTGATATTCATAACAAAAAGAAAATAGCCAAGCACTGCATGGCAAGACTTCATACAAAAACTTCTCTATTCCTCCATCGACCTATATAAAAGCTCAAGGTTTGTCTGCCTAACAATTTCAGTTCTTATGCAACTGGCTGCTGCTTACTCATTCCTTCTGGCCAAGAATGCCCTATCTTAAGCGAGGAGGATGATGAACTACAATTTATTCTGAATAGAGTTTATAAAAGTTTGGCCAAAGGACATATACTATTTAGTAGCTTTTTGTGCATAATTCCAAAATTATACTTATTGGCACCAGTTTTCCTATACTATTTTCCCCATCTCTTCTTTGCCCTGCCCTGTATGTCCTCACATGAAATTCATATATGCAAAAAAAACCTTAGACCTGGGAGGGAACTTGGGGCTACAGTACTCCTTGTATTACCCCCATATTACAGCTGATGAGACAAAGGCTAAGAGAGGCTAAGCAGTTTGCACAAGGCCACACTCCTAATCAGTAAAACTAAGATCTCCCTACTCTCAATTCCATGCTCTTTCCGTTGTGTCACACTGTTGGAAATCACTATTCCATCTACTATTTCTTTTACTTCCATCTCTACTCCTATTAAGATGAGGATAATTGTAAGTCATATACAGTCAAGCTTTGGTCATACAAGCAGCACAGATTAGAACAGTTCAGAATTCATGGTTCCTAATGGTTCAAACTTATGAAATTTAATTCAGTATTTATTAGGCTCCTATTGTGTGCAAAGGACTATGCTAGGCATATACTAGAAAGGTTTTACTGGTCTGGTCCAACAGAATACTTGCTGATTGCTCTTTCTCTGCTCCTTTGCTGGATCTTTATCCATGTTAAATCTGCTAAAAGTGCGGGTCCCCAAGGTTCTTTCCTGGGCCTTCTTTTCTTGCTCTATATACCACTCCCTTGGTCATCTCATCAGTTCCCACTGTTTCAATTATCATCTCTACCAAGATGACTCTGACTCTGGACTACTTGTCCAGCTAGCCTAACCTTTCACTAATTTCCAGTCTTGAATCTGGAATGTGGGCAGCCATCTGACACTGGGCCTGGAGTCAGGAAGACAAGCTCTGGCTTCAGACGTTCATAAGCAGTGTGACTTACATGATTTACTTCAGCTCTGTTTCCCTCAGTTTCTTCATCTGTAAAGTGGGTAATTATAGCACCTACCTCTTAGAGCTGTTGTGAAGGTGGAATGAGATAATAATTGTAAAGTGCTTAGCACAATGCCTGTCACATAATCAGTACTAATTACCTATTATTAGTATTATTACTTCCAACTGCCTTTTAGCCATCTTGAGCAAGATATCCCATAGAAATCTTAAACTCAACTTGTCCAAAACTCAGTTCATTACTCTGCCTGTCCCCCAACTCATCTTCCTAACTTCCATTCCTATTGAAAGTAACACTATCCTTTCAGTGACCTAAGCTTACAATCTAGATAGCATCCTCATCCTTCCCCCTCCACCCCCAATATCCAATCAATAGTCAAGTTTTGTCATGTGTACCTTTGTAGTATCTCTCCTATAAAGCCTCTTCTCATCGCCTGACATTGTTACCAGCCTTGTGCCCTCATCATCCCAGTGCTAGACTACTGCAATAACCTGGTGGTCTTCCTGCCTCACCTTACCATATTTCAGTTCATCCTTCACTCAGCTGTTAAAACATTCTCTCTAAAATTAAGTCTGACCGTATCACCCATCTATTCAATAAACTCCAGTGGTCTTCTGGGATCCAATATAAAAAGTTCTGTTTGGTTTTTAAAGCCCTATATAAACTGACCTATTCCCACCTTTCTGGTCTTCTTACACTTTACTCCCCCACTTCTACACACTTTCTGTGATCCAGTGACACTAGGCTCCTTGTTGTTTTTGCTGGCTGACCCCAGGCCTGAAACACTGCCTCCTCTTCTCCATCTCTTAACTTCACTTGATTCTGCATGCCTTAGCTAAATTCTAATTTCCTCCTTAATCTTAGGGTCCTCCCTCTGAGATTACCCCCAGTTTATCCTATATATCTTATCTGTACCCAGTTTGCATGTTGTCTCACCCATTAGACTAGATTGTAAGCTTCTTAAGAGCAGGGTTTGTTTTTATGTTTTTGTTTTTGCCTTTCTTTTTATCCCCAATGCTAAGCATAGTGCCTGGCACATGGTAGACATTTAATAACGTTAGTTGACTGACTTACTTATTATCTTTCACAATAATACTCAAAATCAATTAATCAATTAATTATGTAAGTTGGTTAAAGGGTTATGGTTGTTACTTGCAAATAAATTTATTTTAATTCTGTCAACACTCTGGAGGTTACTGGGGGTTGTTCCATACTGTACTTAACTAATTTATGATGCCTTCAAAATCTACCAGAAGAATCTCATTTAATGTGTTTATTCTCTGGCTCCCATTAATGAATTTGGTCATTATTTTGTTTTCTGGCCAATATTAATTAAAACTCCTACTGAACCTATCATTTATTTAAAATCATTTCATTCTTCTGCTCTAGGATTTCTAGATGCTTTCTTAATTACTAATATTCTCAATTATTAGTGATGCTCAATGCTAAGACAATTTGTACTTTATTTTCTTTTTGGTCCTGAAATATGTTAACAGGATAGCAAATGCTTTAATCTTTGTATCTATATCTCTCCAGGTACTTGGAGAACATGGAGACTGTAAAAGCTGGTGACTGTTCACTAGAAAACTATGAAGAGCTTCTGGGCTTTGTTCAGCTTTTGAAATCCCATATTGCTCATTATGATAAAGCACTTAATTTTACAAGCTCTGATTATTTTCTAAAGTAATTTCTAATGAGCTTAATCACCCAATTCAGTTCAGTACTAAGAAAAAGCTACTAACTCTGATTAGCTAAAATTTTAATGACTATGTTTCTGTTACCATTTGTATATAGATGAATTTTTATCAAAATAAAAATCCATTATAATTTTCCATTTTGTATAGAAACAGGCCCATTCTATGCTGTACCTTGAGACCATATCTTATACTAACCACTTGTATCTCTGTACTTAGTTACCTTCTGTTACTATTCTTCAGAATACTGTCCTGAAAAAAATCTTTTCTACTATATATTTTTTTGAGTTACCCAGATTGATAAAAGGTTATTTGGGATTTTTCTTCTTATTATTATGTTGGTCCTATGTATGTGAAATAAGGGGCATAATACTTAAAATATCTGAATACCCTCAAATGGAAATTGTAAATCAGGTTTTAATAACATTTAATATAGTTTTCAATAAAATCAGAAAAGAACTCTTCTACATAAAGAATGTTACAAGTGAAGTTCTTTTGAATGCTTTGAGCTTGTGCAAGACAAAAAAAAAAAATTCTGCTCTTTAGAAACATCCATGTAGTCACACACTGGCAAACAGTGCCAGAAGAGGTCACACAACTGAGCCAAATGAGTCATGAAGGCCTCAATTGGGCCCTCACTGCTGCAAAGCAATCTTTTGCTTCCACCCTGATTCTCTCTCCCACTCTTCATAGTCGCTATTCCAAATCTTCTCTTCTGTTCTCCTGATATTTCCCTCATTACCCCCTCTCTGACCCTCTCAGCTGAAGACTTTCCCTCATACTTTACTGAGACAATGGAGGCCATTTTCTGTGTGAGCTTACTCTATATCTCAGTACCTCTTGACATCACCCTCCTCCCCCTTTCCTCCTTTAATATTTGTTGAAGAGGTAGTCTTTCTTCCCTTTAGAGCTGATTTCCCCTAGATCTTCTCCCATTCTATTTCTTCTGGTAGAAATGCCTTTCTTCCCTGTCTCTCCAATCTCTCTAATCACTTCCTATTGACTAGCTCATTCCCTACTACCTACAAACGCAACCAGATCTCCCCATCCTTAACAAAACCTTCATTTAACCAGACATCTATATCTGCAAGTTATCATCCTATATCTCTCCTCCTTTTCTCAACTAAATGGCTGCAAAAATCTGTCTATACTTGTTTCTACTTCCTCTTCAATCACTCATTTCTCAACTCCTTGATGTTTGGCTTCTGACCTCATCACTCAACTTAATATCTTTCCAAAGTTACCAAAGATCTGCTAGTCGACAAATCCAATGGCATTTTTTTTAATCCTCAGTATCTGATAAAGTTGACCAAGCTCTCCTATGAGAGACTTCTGCCTCTTTGGCTTTTTATGACACTGCTCTTCCTGGGTTTTCCTTTTACTTGTCTGATTTGTCCTCAGACTCCTTTTCAGGACCATCATTTATGTCACATTCAACTGTGGACATGACCCCAAGGCTCTGTTCTAGGCCCTCTTCTCTTTAACACTCCTCTCTTGGTGACCTCATTATGTCCAATAGATTCAGACCTATGTACCAGACCCCAATCTCACATCACCAACTGCCAATTACCTATTGAATATTTTCACTGGATATCCTACAGGTATCTTAAACTGACTGTCTAAAAGTTAATCCATTATTTCTATCTTCCAAGTCTACCTTTCTTCCTAATTTCTAATTTCTAATACATATATACTCATGACCATTGGGTCATTCTCAACACCTCCTCCTTCCTCTCCTCCCCTCAATAAGGTGGTTGCCAAATCTATTTGCTTGTACTCCCATGACATATCTTGAATATGTCAACTCTCTCTTTTTACATAGCCACTCCCCTACAATTCCTGGCAGAGAGTAGGTACTATACAAGTATCAGTTGTCATCATCATTATCAACACCACCACCACTTCTTGCCTGGACTACTGCAATAACCTTCTAATTGATCTCCTTGTCTCACCTCTTTCATCTCTAATCCATCTTTCACATAACTACCAAAGTAATATTTCCAAAATACACACCTGAACAAGTCACTCACCAGCTTAATAAGCTCCAATGGCTGCTTATTGCCTCTAGGACCAAAGTTTTTATCTTACGCATTTAAAACCCTTCATAACTTTGTTTGAACCTACTTTTCCAACCATTTTATAAATCCTTCCCCATCATGTACTTCTTTGTACAAAAAACTTGGCTGTCTTACTTTTCTTTAGATATGACTTTCCATTTCATCTCTTCATCCTTTAGCATGGCTGAAATGCCCCACAGCTAGATAAACTCCCTCCTCACCTTTGTCTTTAAAAACCCCTTATTTGCTTTAAAGTACAGCTCTACTGCCACATCCTAACTGGCCTTTCCCAATCTCCCAGCAGTTATTGCCTTTTTTCAGAAATTTCCGTTAACTCAGGAAGCAAGTGTTTAATTTATACTTGAGCAAATACAATTATTTTTAACCAACAATATCTTTATACTTATTGGTTCATTTTTACATGATACAGTACAATTGGTATACTACAGGATTTAGTCCTAACATAAGATTTCACACAATTAATTGCCTGGTTTCTGAGACTAAATTTGTTTACAATTGGAAGATCTGGGTTACTTAACTTGGGAATGACTTCCTTCTTCTGACTATTTGTTCATCAAGATTCATTTACACCAGTCTTAACATTTTATATGTGTATGTATGTATGTATGTAGTTTGCAAACATTTGCTTCTTCCTTCCCTGCCCTCCCAAATATATATTCTTCCAGTCACATTTCAATTAAAAAATATTCAGTGGTAGTTTGGTTAAAAGTTACAAATTATATACATTAAATCTCTCCCCCCTGGTATAAATATTTATAAAGTTTAAATGTAGCTTTATAAGACAGGGGGCAGAAAGAAGGTCTTCTCTATGACTTTCAAAGAGAGCAAAGATGATGTAGATTCCCTGCTTCTAAACTGGAATCCCAGTACTGCAAAAGGAGGCCATCTGAAATTAAAAGAGATACATAAGATCTCTTTCTATTGGTAAACCCCCATGATCCTCATCCTAGGATTTCTGTTGAACACTAGGGGATAACAACAATAATAATGTCCAGTCTTAAAAAACCAAAGTATTCCTTCTAATTGTCATTTATGTTTAGATGATTATTCTTTACTTCTGAGATATATAATTTCATAACTACCTTGTAAGCTTATGAGGCTACAGAATTATCATCTAACATTTCCAGCTATGAAAGACAAACGAAAGGAGCTCCAATATCATATCCAAATATACACAAAGAAGCTTAATGATGGATCAGGAAAACAGGATTCAAGTGTTTGGAGATCTAGTCTAGCAATCTAACCACAAAGCATACTGCCTTTCACTTACATGATGGTGTAAGCACATATATCAATTTTCTTTTTCAAGCTATAAAAAATAAAAAAAAATACTATGTTTTAGGAGTAAAAACAATTGTAATTATAAATCCAAACATCTTTCAAAGAGAAACATTTACAGACTTTAGGAGTTTTAAAGACAATGTAATAAATATATTTCCAATAAGATAAACTAAACAGGGGTAGACTATTTACACAGCATTTTTTTTCTTAACAAAAAGACTTATCAGAGTTCCTTTAAAATGGTTAGTTTCCCAGTGGATTTAAAGTGATCTGATCTAGTAAAAACAAAATTCACCAAGAACTTTTCAGTAAGACAGTTACTACATAAACCAAGGTACATTCTTACATCTGACTTTTTAAATTTGAAAATACAACAGTTTGAGTTCAAACTTACCATTTCTGAATTTGAAGCATTGTGCATCTTCATAGCTTTTTCCTGTACATTTCCTATAACAGCATCTGCACAGAGGGCCAGGGAGATAAGGACCACACCTTCCAGAAAGTAAAAGATGAACAGAAAAGTCTCCTTACTTCAATATAAGAAACACAATAAAGTATTCAGGTTTTAAAACTTGTCCTTAAATTTGAAATCTCACATAAAGAGAGAATAGTCTTGCCATGCCATGTCCATTTAAATCTCATGTAAAATTTCCTTTACATCCAGTTTAACAGCCACACAAAAAGACTAATCTCCTTACTAAAAAGCCTATCTTATATTGGACCTAAAATCATATCTTTTGGCTTGAATAATGATGACATTTAAAAGAATTTATAACAAAAATGATTCAAGCAATGATAAGATTTTTCTTATGTATCTGGCTTCCTAAATTGACAACATTATTTGAAGGATTAAGCTCTATTTTTAAAAGAATAAGCAGCAAAGCATAGTAGATAAGTGGGCTGTTCTTGAGCCAGTTAAGACCTGGGTTTGAGTCTAACCTATGAATCATACTGGTTGTAAGACACTGGTCACTTAACTTAGTGCTGCCTAGGCAATTCTCTAAGACTTCCTAATTTGTGGTCTGTGAACTTGTTTAAAAATATGTTTATTTTGATAACCATGTTTTTATATTGTTAGTTTCCTTTATAATCCTATACATTTCATTTTATACATTTAAAAATGCTATTTTGAGAAGGGTTTCACCAGACTGCCAAAAGGATCCATGACAAAGGAAGGTTAAGATCTGCTTTAAGCTGCAGAGGAGATATTCTAGCCTGCACTTACAGGGAGCTCCTCACTGAAAGCCCTTATATCAGGGAGTGAAAGCACAAGGTCAGTCTCCATCCCTGTTGTTGAAATAATGATATTATTTAATACACTAATATAGACTTACTGTCTTGGAAACATTTTGGGGTGTGTTCCTCTTGAGCGGGCATCTGTATGCAGACTGAATACTTCTACGTGATATGAGCTAGGCTTCTCCTCACTCTGCAATAGCCCCATAGCACTAACAGTGGCCTCTAAACAGAATGAATGGCTTTGTACATGTTTTAAACGATGATGATTTTGTTTCCCTGTAAGGAAATTGTTTCACTGAGAACAGACAAAGAGGGAAGGCACCTCTTGTAAACGGAACTTCAAAGCAACAGCACACCCCTAACAATAACTTCCTTTTCTAAAAACTGTAGTAGAATCAAAACCTAAAGTCTCTGAAGTTAAGTGACTACTTTATGGAAAGCCCTGTGCTAGGTAGAAATTGAGGAAGAAACAAATTTCAATTAATATAAGAGATCTACCCTAATGGAACTTACAGTTTAGTGGGGGAAAATGATACACACACACACACACACACACACACACACACAGAATTACAATACAAAAGGATACATTGCTCCATGCATTAAGAGAGAAATTTAAAAAAAAAAGGATGGAGGTCCAATGGCAAAATGATCCATACTGACTAGGGGACAGAGTATGGCATTTGGTTTGCATTTGAAAGGATGTGTAGGATTTCAACAGGGGAGAAAAGGGGGACATTCCAGGTATAAGAAGCAGCAGTAGTAGAAGCATGAGAACAGCGACTTGAAAACTGGGTTAAAGAGTTTTAGCTTTACTCAGTAGGCAACATAGAGCCAATTAAATTTTTAGAACAGAGTAACATGACCAGAAGTCTCCTTGCAAAGGACTTAATTCCACTCCTAAGCACAGAAATTTAAAGCAGGCAAGTGCTGGGGCTTTAGTTCCTGGGGACATACAATATTATTTTTGACTATTCGGTGTCTATACGCTATGATCCTAAATGGGCAACATATCCATTTGTGTAACCCATTTTTGTTGCCAAGACAAGCAAGCAATCTAGTCAGCCAAGAGACTTTGAATACTGATTTTAAAAAAAGATAATGAAGTTGATGTAAATAATTAGAAGTAACCTAAATAAAATACTTTTTAATTGTTGTCCCATTAAAGTTTATGCCTATATTGTTATTCCTTTGAAATTAAATTTTATTTATTTTAGACTATGGATTGATCCTTTTTCTCCTGGAATTCCAGGAGCAAACTTAGTTGTGAATTCCTATTTCTGTCAGGCATATCTTTTTTGAGGCTAATGTAGGGGCACTTAAAGGAAAAATGTTTCCTACACTCTGTTAGTAAAAGTCTAAAATTCAATACTTTCCTTTAAAAGCAAGAAAATAGAATAAATACGAAAATTAATCCAGAATAATATTTTAATTCTTTTATAATATTCTTAAAACATGAATGGGATTTTGGAATCATTTTAGAATGCCTATTTATTTCTAAATATACAATAACATTTATCCCAATTCTTCTTAAGAAATTATAAACCTAATTTACAGAATTCTATATAGCATGATAAGGGAAAAATTGTTCATCCAATGAAAATACTAAATTCATTTGGGTTTTATCATCATATGTATGAGACACCAAGGAATTTTCATTCTATTTAATCTTAAAGATTATATTCTCTTTCTTAGGCAAACTAGTAGGATGTAAATACATTTGTCCTTGACAATGTATACATTTAAAAAATTTTTATTAAATCAAGAGGGCAAAGGAAGTTCATACTATTAACAGTTTGTGTGTATTTGTTTCCAGTTATCCCCAAAGTATATATGTATATGTATACATATATACACACACATAAACATACATATATACATACATACACACATGGAAACACACAAAACTTAAAAAGTAATTTAATATATAAGCAATAATTATGGGATTATGACCTAAAATTAGAAAGGCAGCAGGTTGTACTGCATTGATGTTGGAAAGGAGTCTGAATGACCTCAGTTTGAATCTTAGTAGCTAAGTGACCATGGTCAAGTCACTTAAGTTCCCTGAGCTCCATCTTTGTCCTCTGTACAGTGGAGATGATAATGTCTGCTTTGGTAACTACTTTACCCTTGTAGGGTTCTTGTTCAGTTCAAATGAGATCATGCATATAAAACAATCTGCAAACTTTAAAGTTCTATAGGAGAGTCAACTATAATTATGAACGTGGGGCAAAACTGTGGTTCACAAGAGGTCAGAATCCAAAGGCCACTGAAACAATTACATTATTTCCAATGACCTTTGTAATCTAATTCTTTAATACAGAGCATACGACAAGCTTATATCAGAATCATGTGAATTATTGTTCTGGCCCTCTACCTGACCATCATCCAAATTTCTTATAAAATTTAAATAACTGTTAAGCAAAGGCAAAAATGATAATGAAATACAAGAATACAAAGAGTTTCTTACCTGTCAAATTGAAATTTGGTGCAACTGTGCTGTCAGCTAGAGTAAACCATATTAGGCCAAGACTCATACACACTGCAGCAGACACATCTGCAATATTGTAACGCTTTCCTATATGGAACAAGAGTTCATAGATATCAGACAGTCCCATTTTAGGCATATATGCTTAATATAGTTTTGTGCTTTGAACTCAATAAAGTCTTTCACATAAATCCTTTGATATACTATCATGGATCTTCAAGGCTATGTCAATGGAACATAAGCTCTGGCAGGCCCTTACGAAGGGGGCTGAGCAGCATGTATTTCTGTCATCAAGGCCCACCCTAACTAAGTTCACAGATATTTATCAGCAGAGGGTTAACTACTAATTGATGAATTGTATTTGCTGCAGCAACTTAAAAAAAAATGTATATAAAGACCTGGAAAGGTTGGAATGGAATACAAGTGCATGAAATACTATACTGTATAAAATATAGCAGATATCCATTTTCCAAATTCAAATTTCAAATTTCAGATTCAAAGACTAAGACCTGGTTTATAGTTCAAATTTGGTCACTACAAAGTATGTGATCTTGGGCAGTCACCCAATGACCACCAAAGTCCCTTTCTAACACTGAAATTCTGTGATTCTCTGTTGAGAATAAATAAGACACAGCTCTTTTCCTCAAGTCTGCAATCTAGTAGATGGAAGAAAAGAATTTTCAATGACCTTAAAGGGGGCACGTTACTATTAAGTGCAATGATTTCTGAACTCTGAAGAAAACAATACATATACATACATGCTTATATGATTCTTCCAGGTAGTCAATTCCAGAGATTACTGGAGTGATGATTTAGGGTGGTATGGCCGCTAAAACATTAAAATCCTAGAGTCACTGAGCTTCCAACTATATGTGATATAGCTGCATGATGTATTTATTAACATGATCTTAAAAATATTACTCAAACATTACCTATACTTTAACATCTACATACTAACACTGAGGTGTTAGGTAGGGAAATTAAATTTGAGTTTGGACACTGACAAAGACATTGAGTATTAATGGTTTTACCACATTTAATCAATCAACAAACATTTATTAACCACATACTGCTTATAAAGAAAGCACTGTGCTGGCTTCTGGGAGGACAGAAAATTTAGACAAAATATAATCCTTACCTTCAAGAAGTTAACTGTCTAATAGGAGTTAGACACCAATATGGATAATTATCATATTCAACATTACAAGAAAAGTTTATTAGAGAGTTGCAAAACAGAGTACTATGTGAAATTAGATTATTAACACTCAGGAGGATAAGAAACTGCTATGCTACAGTGTGAACATAAAGCCAAATGTTTTATTATTTATGTCTCAGTATTTTGGGATAAAACATTAGTAGCAATGTGGCTACTTATATATTTTTAATCATAAATTCTTTTTCCAGAAGCAAAAATAATATGTAAAAAGTAAACCTTTATAAAAAGTTTACTTAACACCTAATTATCTTAAGGTAGATTGTTCTTAGAATATTTTATCTGAAACAAATAGTGCCTTAAATTTCTTAGCACTAATACTTCCTTTATTAACTCTTATTTCCACATATAGTTCTATAGGGACTAGAATGAGTCAAAAAACAAGCTTAGGGAAAGAACAGCTTTATTTGGGTTAATTCTTTACTCAAGTGTCACACCTTGTCCATTTCCAGCACTGAAGAGGGGGCACTAATGAGAGTGGACTGATGGGGAGAATAGGATAGGATAAATAATTGTTAAATTCACTGTTTTTTTGAAATATGGTGAATTCCAAAAGGAAAAAGGGATATATTTTGTATATTGATGTACTTCCCCACACCATCAGGACAGATAAAATTCTTTTGGCTACATTTATTCTCCTTTAACTGAAAGAATAGAGGGCTCTACTAATGTCTCCTCTTTTTAATACCAACTTTTAATAATGTAAAAAATATAACATTGTATTTTTATAAATTGTACACAATTTAGGAACAAAAGGGAATAATTAAAGAACAAGTGAAAGCATTCTTCTAAATTTCAATTCTGAACAATTCTTATTCATTTGGTAACTGGTTTTCCTTATCAGACTGTTTTACACATAATCAAGAAAAACTAAAATTCAAGAATAAGGATGAATATGAATTCACTCAAATAATTTAATAAAAAAAACATAACACCAAAAAGTTTTCTAAATTTAGGAAAAATCCTGATACTTGAACTGCCTGCACCCAGGTTTGAGAGGTATGTCAAATACTTCAGGGAACGAGGAACATAATTGTCACTTTGTTTTGATAATTATGCTCTTTTTGTAATATAGCAGTTATAATTTAAAAATTGAAAACGAACATTTACCATGTTTTAATGGAAGCTAAATGCTTTTTTTAATGTCAGGTACTATTTAAAAAAAACTCTAATGGACAATCTTTAATTAGCTCTAAGGAATATTAAAAATCAATCACTACCTTGAATAAAAACTCCTCCGAGCATAACCGGAATCAATTTGCAGCACTTGAAGATGACTTGGGTGGGGTAATTCAGGTAGCCTAGGGAAGTGTTTGACAAACCCATAGTACCCACGGTTAGAAAAGCTATTATCGTATAAGTTTTTCCTGGTATCCTGTGAAACACAATTAACATTAAAATGAAGATTGGGGATGAAATTAATAATGAGACAACTCAAGATGTGTTCACAAAAGGGAAATGATTTAGTAAATAATTTTCTAATTTTTGCTAAGCATTGCTAAAAAGTATCATTTATTAAGCCAGGGCATATTTTTTAAAGCTTAAAATTATGACCCTTGTATCTTTGAATCACTTTATGGAAATATGTTGGAAAAATAATAAATTTGATTTTCATTTTAAAATTATGAAACATTTGTGAAAAATTGCTTATGAAGAGGGTTTTGTAAAAACAAAATATAAAAATTAATTTGCTTTTTCAATGAAGGTATAGATATGCCTTAAGTTATATTCTTCAAGACATAATACTTTTGTTTACATATATATATGAAGTGTGACAAAATGCAGGAAAAAATTACCTAACTCACTAAAATTTCTTTTGTTGTGGGGTGGTTCATAAAATGCCAAATAACCAATCTAGTATTTTACTTTTAAACTTCAAATGGGCTTACTATAGATATATATAGTCTAGTGTAGGTTCAGAGTACATTTTTGCCAAGAACTGATAAATACAGAATTAGAAAATCAAAACCCCAAGTTTATATCAGGATAACTAAACTATCTAATTCAACATCTTTAACTTATACATTTTTAATGTGCTTTATCTTTGGTAAACAGCATCCAGAAAATAAAAGTATATGCCAGCCAAGTTGTTTATTGATTTCATTTACTTTCATAAATTCTTAATTCTTGGGAAGATGTTTTAGTTGAAACTTTTACAAAGTCTATATTGATTTTACAGATTTCCTTTATTAAAGGACACGTGATCATATGTTGAGCAATGACACTTATAAGGTAACTAGGCTGAAAATATAATACAAAATACAGTCAGTTCTCAATTATACTGGTCAAAGAGGCTTCGGGTAGGGGAATAAATAAAATAGTCATCAAATCTATCTTAAAATATTTTTAAACTTTTCTTCACTAAATATTTAACCATAAAAAAAAAAAATTCCTCTCTTCCTTGCTTCTCTCTTCAGCCTTTGGTCAAAATGCTTAATAATAAACTAGTTCAAAAAGAGAATAATAAGAAAATTACAAGGAAACAAAAGGCATGCAACATCCATAAATAACATTTTTGGTTCAAAGAACAGCATCAGCTTTAATAAAAACTTAAGAAATAACACATCTTTATTTTACAAATATCTAGAGAGGTGCTGTAATTTAGGGGCTGTACGTGTCTTAATGTTAAGTCCAATTTTGGATAGTCTTATTTTTCAGCCATAAAATATACCTCGGGTAGACATTTAATGAAAAATTATAATTCAATGTTACACTTATTTAGTTGATAAACTAGTTTATTTATTTATTAGTTTACTTAGTTTACAAATTCCTCTCCCCAACATTCTTCACTTGTACTTGAAATATGAAATCAAATACTCTTATTTTAAAATACATAACCTGTGGGTTAATGTAGTCCTACCAAATGGATGATACTTAAAGGTTATGAAAACTAAGTCTTGAAGTTCTTAAAATGCCATTTGTAAGGCTAAAATTGGCTACAGTAGTTCTTTTGGAAAGTTAAATGTTAAAATTTGAGTTAGTAAGACTTTCATCATCTACATGTCATGTTTCATTTAATAAAATAGCACCAGTGACTTTCTATCTTATGAGCAACTGGGAAACCAATGGCTTTCAAACATCTCCAAAATATTTCAAA
This sequence comes from Notamacropus eugenii, assembly GCF_028372415.1. NCBI lineage: Eukaryota > Metazoa > Chordata > Mammalia > Diprotodontia > Macropodidae > Notamacropus > Notamacropus eugenii. Next base: position 179,144,787 of record NC_092875.1, read on the forward strand.
TAGTATCTCTAATTCTCTGTGAGAATTTTGTTTTATTCTTTAGCAAAAATTAATAAATAAAAATAGAAAGCATCACTTTGAGGTTCTACAAAATCAGCAATGGAAATCAAAAGGGCTAAAATTTTTGCAACTCTCTTAGCAGATACATCTGTAATGTTTCTACTTCATCAACTTCAGATGAACCCTTAACAATACATTGCAGCTTGGGAATTTTATATATGGAACCAACAATAAACACAAGAAGCCTGAAGAATTTTGATAATTATTGCTGAAATCTATTTCCTACCATGCTAATTAATTAAATATGCACGATTTTGGAAGGAAAAAAAACTAAGGAAAAAAGCTGTTCTTTTGATATTAAGTACTGTGATGTATCCAGCTACATTAGTAATAAAGTTTTGTTTTTACTTTAAAATTAGATATTTTTATCAATGTTAGTAGCAGAATCTATGTATTGACTATCAAACACCAATAATGACTGGCACATAAATGAATTACAACCTTCTTAATCTAAAAATATACATTTAAATATAAGGATATATGATAACAGAAAACATCAGAGAACACGTACTTCCAAGATTATTTCACAAATCTGAGACTGCTAGAAGCGTGATATGTCTTAGGAATAGTTTATAAATAATATTTGACAGAATTTTAAGATTTTTTTTCTAATCCAGGTGGCTGTGTGAAATAAAAACAAAAAATTATGAGTATGAAAATAGTAGTTTGAACACACCCTGTCAAATATAATTTAATCATCACTGTGAAAAATGAGTGATATTCCACGTTATCATTTTATTAGCAGTTTTATGTACTACAGACTTCAGTCTATGATTCCACACTTCACTGAAACTTTTACACAAACAAAATTTCATTGAAATAGATTATGCCTACTTAACATATACGAATTTGAAACTTATTGACTGTCATTTTATTTTAAAAAAGCAAAATGAGTCAGGAGTCAAATCCTATTAGAAGTATGCAACAACAAAATTTTGTATTTCTCAGTAAATTTCTATAAGAATTACTTGAGGAACAAATATTTTAAAAAGTGAAATAATGACAGAATTGAAACAGTCCAAAAAGTACAGAAAAGCAGGTAATTAAAGCCAATTGCTATTAAGAAGCTAATAATTGTTTTGAAAATTTTATCTTATATTCTTGGGTATCAAATGTAACCCTTATATGTAAAATTCTTAGAAGACTAATGGAAACAAAATTTCATCCATAATTGAATTAGAGAAAAAAAACCATACCTTCTCCTTTTGTCCTGAATAAGCTGAAGTTCTATTAGTCCAAATATGGAGTAAAAACCAAACTGAACTAAAGTAAGGTACCAGCCAAAGGGTTTAAAACCTTCCACTGAAAATATCAGCTCCTGTCAAGAAACATATGAAATCATTTAAATTCAAATATGATTACCCACAAAAAATTAAAATACTAGCAACTCGAGACGCAATATTAAAAAGCAGAGCTCAAAGAAAATGAATGACAACAACAAATAAATAAGACTATAAGACTTCTGAAACAGATAAGTCAGACTGAGCTTAATCAAACACAGAACCTGACAACCACTCTACAGAAGACAGTAGTAATACTGTAGAAAACTACTCTCCATAGAACTGATATTGGCTGATACACAGGTAAGTCCCCAGTCAAAAAGAAGGAAAGGGTTTATAAAGAAAAATATCCCTGGCATTTCATTCTTCCCTCTGAAAGGTTAATATTATATAATTACTGCAACTGAAAGAATCGCCAAAATGACAATCAAAGTTACCTTATTCCAACATTCCCAAGACACTGATTAAATGGGTAGCATAGTTTATTAGAATACAAGTGTGAGCTCAAACTTATTATAATGATGCTTCTCTAAAAAGACACATGAGTTCAACTCAATTATTGCTAAGACATATCTTACTGATCATGCATTTTGTAAAATCTTTTGATTTGAGTCCCAGTAACTTAGAACTGAAATATTTTAGATGTGGAGTGAGATTTGGCATGTCTTTTACAAATATCAGTATACTAAGTAAGTTAACAGCATAAATAATTCCCCTTGGAAGGGGGATGTTTAAACAGCTTAAGAAAGCTGTATTAAAGCACTTTAGAAACACTTAATTTATACATAATAAATTTACTCATTAGACAGGTCTCCTCTTGTCATCAAAACAGTTACTATAACAAAATTAAAAAGAATTTTCTTTAAAACAATCCTATAATTCTGACTTCTTAACAAACCAGACTGATCTTACCATAATTTGTCTGATCTGGGAGATCTGTATGCTCATGACTCAATCTATAAGAATGAGATTTTGTTGTTGAAAATAAGCTTAGCAAATGTGAATACTCCTTGCTTTAAATATCCTCAACAAATAAATAACTATGCTTGAAATAAAAAACAGAAATCAGAGAAGAGCATTAAAGTCTTTTTGTTTAAAAACAAAAACTAAAGCAACAAAATACTGAATTAGATGGCCACTGATATTAAATAGATTTTAAAGTGCCCTTTGGCATTACTGTTGAAAAGGAACCATTAATTCCTTTGTATGCATCAATCTGTAAAATGTCTTGGTTTCTTCTGGATGAGAGGACATAAAATGAAATCATAGCTCTCAAAAGTATGGTTTTGCATTCAAAATAAAATATGACTGTCACTATGTGTAACTAAACTATCTGATTTATCATTACCAAAGACTTTAAAAAAAGTCTTACACTATTTCCACATAAAAGTATTTTCGTAGGAATATGAATTTCAAAAACACAAATGGCAAAAATGACAATCTATGATTAGGAGCTTTTTAAGTAATTTTGTTGATTTTTGTGTATGTTACTTTAAAGTAAAGGAAGTCACATTTTATTTCTATTTGTTATTTAAACAAATGTTTCCTCAATAAAATTTTTCAAATTGCCAATTCCTGTTCTGCTGCAATAATGGTGGTATAACTCATTACATAAAAATGAGACTGTAGTTAAAACATCCTCAAACTATACAGAAGCCTTCACATTTTGCTGCATTTAACCATGAAGAAACTAATAGCAAGCTAGTCATGTAATCCTTCTAACAATAGCCATCTTTGAAATATCAATTTTAATCAAACCCATGCCTTAGTGGTAAATTTCTTGTGTTGCATATTTATCTTCTAAGAAATGCTAAAAAACAGATTCTGGATGGAGCAGGTAAGTGAACTTATTCTAATAGGGTTATTTTAATGATACTTTTTAATGCTTCTTTGGACACAGATTTCATTATGGTGAAATTACTATAAAGTATAAATATTGAAGATTTTAAAAAGGATTCGCTAAACATTTTGCTATGCCTGACAGGATACTTGCTCTTTGTGCCTCTGCACAGATTAGTTGACCTATTTTCTCTGGCCTTATACCTCTTAATCACTTTTTTTCTTTTAAAACTGATCAAATATCACCTTCTACATGAATCCTTTCCTGACCACCCTCATTACTCCCTCTCTTAATGCCTCCTCAGATTTACTTTGCATTTATTTTGGATATGCTTATTTGTAAACAAGTTGTCTCCCCTAATAAGACTATAAGATCCTTCAGGGTAGAGATTATGTTTCTGTTGTGCAGCTCTAGAGAGTAGCACAGTCTTGTAAAAGCTGTCCCTTATGCTTAGGACTTTCCTCTGTTGGATCAACACATATGTCATACCTGCTATACTGTCCTGAACCCTCTTCACTTCCCCATTTATAAGATTTCACTTGCTGATTTAATCACTTTCCATGGATTTAACTATCGTCACTATGTGAATGATTCTTAAAAGTATTTATCCAGCCCCAACCTCTCTGATCTACACCTGCCTATTAGACATCTTGACTGGATATCCTGTAGACACCTTAAACTCCACATGTCTGAAACTTAACTCATTTTTTCCCTCTAAACCCTTATCACTCCCTTCCAAACTTCTCTATTATTACAGAGACAAGGTTCACAATCTAGGTATCATCCTTGAGTCACTCACACCTCCATATACAATCTGTTGCCAAGAGTACTTTTAACATCTTTCAAATATTCCCCTTCCCTCCTCTGACACCACCACCACCCTGGTGGAGGTTGCCATCATTTCATACTTGGATTAGTTCAATAACTGACTAGATGATTTGTTTAACACAGTCCATACTCCATGTATCTGACAAAGTGGTTTTCCAAAAGCACATGCTCAACCATGCCACTCTTCTACTCAATAAACTTCAATGGCTCCCTATCACATCCAGGGTCCTGGATTAAAATCCTGTTTAATGTTCAAGGCCCTTAGTAAGTAACTTCCACCCTCTCCTTTCCTTATCTTTCTAGTCATTCGTCTTATACCTTACACCTCAAAAATCCTTCAGTTCAGTTACACTGACCTCCTTCCTGTTTCTTGAACAAGAAACTCCATCTTCTGGCTCCAGATATTTTCACTGGCTGTCTCTCATGTATGAAATGTTCTCTTTCCTCATCTTTGCCTTCTGGCTTCCCTGGCTTCCTTCAAGTCTCTGCTAAAATCCTACCTTCTACAGATGGTCTTTCAAAATCCTTTTAATGCTAATGCTTTCCCTCTGTTGACTTATTTCCTATTCTGCATATACTTTGTATGTAATTGTTTGAATGTCTTCTCCCACTAGATTATGAGCTCTTTGGTGGGTAGAGTCTTGCCTTTTGCTTTTCTTTTTATCCCCATGGCTCAGCACAGTACAGTGTATAGTAGGCTCTTAATAAACATTTACTAATTGACTGGCTTGTTAATTGATAATAATGATCCTGAGGATACTCAGGTTACAAATGACCTCCTTATTACATTTACTTTAAACCTATTCACACCTCCAAAGAAATTTTTAAATCTCTAGCTAAAAGTAGTTTATTAAAATCAAATTTTAAAACTTTTTCTATCATTAATAAAAATCAATGCAAAATATAGCTCAGGTTTTTATGAAAATCATAATGTTCCTTTACTTGAATTGTAGAATTAACTTTTTCCTATCAGAGACAGCAGGAAAACTAATGTAAAAAGTAGATTTGACAAACTTTTGTCTACTTAAAATCTAGGATTTACTAAGTCAGCAAAATGGTGTATATATATATATACACACACACAAATATGCATGCAAGTATGTATATGTATGTACTATCCTATCCCATAAGAATAAGTGGCATCTAGCATTAAGAAATAAATGAAAATGTGATTTTTTTTCTTTACCTGCAAATATCCATAGATTAGGTAAAATACAAAAACTCCTGTAACACATATGAAAAACTGAGTGGGTTTGTTAAATTTGCTGAGATTTATGCCAAGGACTACAATGTCATCTATTGACTTGATGTGGGGCGACATAGTTTGGGCTTTGGAAGAGATACTGATAGAAATATATTTCTTGGAGTTGTTGAATTTCAGATCCATTGTTCTTGGTTTGATGCATTCAGTGCTTACGGAGCTACCTTCCTTATTGCTGAAGTCTTCCTTGGAATGCTGACCAAAGTCCTAGAGAACAAGACAAACAAGAGAGGTGTGAAATTCAGACCATATGGTGAAATTATATTTCTATTAGGCCACTAGATTTATTTTATTTTATATTAAACATTATATTTAAGAATTACATATGCTAGTCTCATTCACTCTCAATATAAAAGTATTTACCCTTCATAACCATCAAAATAAGTGTGCTTATGTTCACAATTCATCTTCTCCTGTTTAAGATGATGATGAAATCACAATATTAAACAGCTTATGTCATACTCATTTCCATGGCAACAAACCAATAGCTAACACCAAATTACTAACTTAATTCTAGGATTATACATTTCAGATAGCAAATGATACACATATGTATAAAACTTGTATTTTTAACATTATACCAAAATAAGAGTCATATTGTTAAATACACTGTTTCCTATATCTGTTTCAAAATGAAGGACAAAAATCATATTTTCATTTTTGATGAAATTCTTTTTAAAATAAAAATATTTGAGGGCAGAGCCAAGATCACAGAGTAGTAGCAGGGACCTCTATAGTTCTCTCCTCAAGCCTAGCCAAATACCTATAAAAAATGACTCTAAACAAATTCTGGAGCTGTAGAACCATAGAATGAAGGATTGAATCAAATCTCCAGCCTAAGACAGCGGGGAAGGTTGATGGGAAGCATATATCACTCTGCACTGGGAGCAGAGCACAGTCAAGTGTGGGCCACCTGAGCAGGCTTAGGGGAGAGGACTGAATCTCTGGCACCTGTGGCAGTTTCCAGACTTCACAACCCCAAAACACAGAGGACAAATTGAAAGTTCGGTGGAAAAAAACCTATCCAAAAACCTACCTGACCTATGTGAGAGAGCAGAGTGGTATGGCCTCAGCCCCAGGAGAGGGGGGAGGATCCCGACCATGGCAGGGGAAGCAGCAGCTGCTGTCTCTGTAGCTCTAGGCCCACAGATTGTGGGGGGGATCAAGAAGCTGATAGTATACAACCCCAAACCCTACTGGAAGCAGAGAACTACCTTCATAAAGAGTTCAAAAATCAAGTAAATGGCTGGAAAAATGAGCAAAAACCAGAAAAGAATCAAACAGCGGAATTTACTTTGGTGACAAGGAGGACCAAAATATACAAACAGAAGAAGACAAAAAAGTCAAAGCTCCTACATCAAAAGCCTCCAAGAAAAATATGAATTGGTCTCAGGCCATGGAAGGGCTCAAAAAAGATTTTGAAAGTCAAGTTAAAAAACAGAGGGAAAATTGGGAAGAGAAATGAGAGTGAGTCAAGGAAATCATGAAAAATGAGGCAACAGCTTGCTAAAGGGGACCCAAAAATGCTGAAGAAAACAACACCTTAAAAAATGGACTAACCCAAAAGGCAAAAGAGGCCCAAAAAGCCAATGAGGAGAAGAATGCCTTAAAAAGCAGAACTGGACAGATGGAAAAGGAGGTCCCAAAAGTCACTGAAGAAAATAATTCCTTAAAGATTAGAATGGAACAGATGGAAGCTAATGACTTTATGAAAAATCAAGAAATAAAACAAAATCAAAGGAAAGGAAAAATAGCAGACAATGTGAAATATCTCACTGGAAAAATAACTGATCTGGAAAATACAACCAGGAGAAACAATTTAAAAATTATTGGACTACCTGAAAGCCATGGTCAAAAAAAAGAGCCTAGACATCATCTTTCAAGAAATTATCAAGAAAAACTGCTCTGATATTCTAGAACCAGAGAGTAAAATAGAAATTGAAAAAATCTACCAATCACCTCCTGAAAGAGATCCCCAAAGGAAAACTCCTAGGAATACTATAGTCAAATTCCAGAGCTCCCTGAAGAAAATATTGCAAGCAGCCAGAAAGAAACAATTCGAGTATTGTGGAAATACAATCAGGATAACACAGGATCTGGAAGCTTCTACATTAAGGGACTGAAAGACTTGGAATATGATATTCCAGAGGTCAAAGGAGGTAGGACTAAAACCAAGAATCACCTACCCAGCAAAACTGAGTATAATACTTCAGGGAAAAAAATGGTCATTCAATGAAATAGAGGACTTTCAAGCATTCTTGATGAAAAGATCAGAATTGAATAGAAAATTTGACTTTCGAACACAAGAATTAAGAGAAGCATGAAAAAAAGTAAACAGGAAAGAGAAATCATAAGGGACTTATTAAAGTTGGACTGTTTACATTCCTACACGGAAAGACAATATTTGTAACTCTTCAGACCTTTCTCAGTATTAGGGTAGTTGGAGGGATTACATACATAGAGACAGAGGGCACAGGGTGAGCTGAATAGGAAAGGATGATATCTAAAAAAAAAAATTGGGAGGGAGAGAGGAATACACTGGGAGAAGGAGAAATAGAATGGAGTAAATTATCTCTCAAATAAAAGAGGCAAGAAAAAGCTTTTTCAATAAAGGGGAAGAGGGGTGAAGTGAGAGGGAAAGAGTGAATCTTATTCTGAACGCACTTTGCTTAAGGAGGGAATAACATGCACACTCAATTTGGTATGAAAATCTATCTTACACTACAGGAAGGTAGAGAGGAAGGGGATAGGCGGGGCTGGAGGGGGATGATAGAAGGGAGGGCAAATGGGAGGAGGGGGTAATTACAAGTAAACATCTTTGAGGATGGACAGGGTCAAAAGAGAGATAGAATAAATGGGAGGCAGGATAAGATGGAGGAAAATATAGTTAGTCTTTCACAATATGACTGTTATGGAAGTGTTTTGCATGACTACACATGTATAACCTATACTGAATTGCTTGTCTCTCAGTGGGGATGGGTGCGGAGGGAGGGAGAGAAGTTGGAACTCAAAAGTTTTAAAGACGAATATTAAAAACTGTTTTTACATGCAACTGAGAAATAAGACATAGAGGCAATGGGGTATAGGAATCTATCCTGCCCTACAAGAAAATAGAGGAGAAGGGATTGAGAGAAGAGAGGGCAGATTGGGGAAAGGGGTAATCAGAATGCATGATGTCTTGAGGTGGGCGGGGGGGCAGAGCTGAGGAGAAAATTTGGCACTCAAAATCTTGTGGAAGTGAATGTTAAAAACTAAAAATTAGTTAATTTTAAAAATTTGAAAAAAAATATTCACCTAATTTTTAATGTGTAAATTTTCAAAGGTACCACAAAGAATACAGAAAATAACTTTTGGGATTATATAGTTATGTAACTTTTTTAAGTGGCACAATAGTCCAAGTCATGAACTATTTCCATGAAAGATTCTTTGTCAACATCCTCAGTAATTGGCACCAGAGAGAATCCTACAAAACCTACTTTTGACAAATGCTACCTGTGTGACCCTGAACAAGTAACATTGTCTATGATCCTCAGTTCCTCATTTTAAAAATGGGCATAATAATGCCTTTAGTACCTACCTCATAAGGTTGTTGTGAGGTTCAAGTCAGATAGGGTATTTAAATGTCAGCTATTTATTATTTTTATTACTACTTTTTAAAACCTACTAAAAAGAACACTGCATTGTAACACAAGTATCCAGCAATTATTCATTCATAATATTAATTACACTAATTTTTAAGGCAAATGAAATAATTAAGAAATGCATATGCTGATTGAAATCTTTGGTCATGCCAACCTATGGAATTGACAAAAAACTCAACCAGTCCTCAGAGATTCCCATTTACTTCTATGGTAAGAGTATCAGAGGATGGGTAGCTGAGGACTACCCATACTCTGGGTCTGTGCACAGTCAAATTCTTCTCTTTTTTAGAATCTATTCAATCATGAATTTAACTTGGTACTGTAAAAGTGTTATCTTTCTTCAATGCCCAACAAGAAACTATGCTGCTGCAGAAAATGAACCCTGAATAACTCATACTTTCATCATACTATGAAAGAAAGCGGTAGCTAAGTGGAAGAATGGCTTGTAAGATTGCCTCTGAAAGTAATTGACAAAGAGGCAATGAGAAGCATTACTTAATAGTCTACTTTGCTAAGTTGTCTTATGGTGAGTGTATATAAAAGGTAGCTGTAGTTTATGTGGCAGCTTCTGTTGTACTGGATAATTTAGGGGAAATTATATTTAAAAATATGTATTTATATATATTTTTATATTTGGTAAAATTACATAAAGGTAGATAAAATAGGTAAGTTTAGGAGTAAGAAACCTCATATCTGTATATCATAAACATTTTTTTTACAAGGGAAGTTGAAAGACATAGCAATTACCAATTACTAACATTAAAAAAAAGAATCTGACTTCATCTTAGGAAACAACTGGTTACAAATATGGGAGTAATTTGTGAATTATCTTTGCACAGTTAAATCATCAGCTAATTTGAGCAAAGGTCAAAATTAAGAACACATTAAAAGAAACAACAGACATGAAATTACAGTGTTCATCTGCAGTAGCTTCAAGCCAATCTCCTCAAATGAGGCATTAACTCTGAAAAATGGAAAATATATAAAAATAAAGATAATTACTGTAGTTATAAAGTATATCATAGAGATACAACCAATATAAAAGAATTATAATGAGGTCAAAAGAGCTCTAAGAAAAGAGCTGAAAAGTGCTGGACATGGCAAGTACTAAAATAACACCACCAAAAAAATCACACTGATTATTTTTTATAGGTAGGAAACAACTAGTTACCAATATAGGAATCAGTACAGATCTTAAATATTTTAGTCACTTAACCCATTCAGAATCCATCTTCCACATAATAATAATGCTTTCAGCTGATCAATAAATAAACATTTATTAAGTATCTACTATGTGCCAGGGTACTGCACTGGGCCCTGGGGATATGAACAAAGGCCAAAGACAGTCCCTACTCTCAAGAAATTCCTAGTCTAATGGGGGACACAATATTCAAACAACTATGTACAAACAAGCAAAAAAAAAAAGGTTAAAACTGGAAATAATACAGGGAAGATACTAGAATTAAGAGGAATTGGAAAAGACTTCCTATAGAAGTGTAATTTTAGCTGGGACTTAAAGGAATCTTTGAGGCAGAGAACAGGAAGAGAATTCTAGGTATTGGGGACAGCCAATGAAAATGCCTGCAATCAGGAGATAGTACAAGGAACTGAAAGAACAGTATAACTGTGCAAAAGAATAAATGGGGAATGAGAGGGCATAAGGTGTAAAAAGAACGGAAAGGTGGCAGTGAGCAGGTTACAAAAGGTTTAAATGCCACACAGAGGATTTTATATTTGATCCTGCAGGCAAAAGGGAGCCATCAGAGTTTACTGAATAGAGGAATGACCTGGTCAGCCCTTCGCTTCAGAAAGACAACTTTGGAAGTTGAATGGAAAATGGACTTTAGTGAGAAGAGACTCATGTCAGGGAAACTAACCAGCAGGCTACTGAAATGGACTAGGTATGATGTGATCAGGGCCTGCATCAGAGAGGTAGCAGTGCCAGAGGAAGAAAGTGGGCATATATGAGAGATGTCACAAAGATAAAATTGATAGGACTTCACCACTGATAGGATATTGGGTGGGGGGGTTGAGGAGTCTAAGACAACATCTATTTTGTAAGCATGAGTGACTGGGAGGATGCTGGTACTGTCAACAGTAATACAGAAGTTTGGAAGAGGGAAGGGTTTGGAGTGGTGGTGGGAAGTAATGAGTTAAGTTTTTTACATGTTTAGTTTAAGATGCCTACAGGACAATCCAATTCAAGATTTCCAATGGGCAGACAGAGATGTAAAATGGGTAGTCAACAGATAGGTTAAGGCTGGATAAGTGGATGAGGCATCAGTATAGAGATAAATGAAACCATGGGAGCTGATGGCATTACTAACTGAAATAGCATATAGAGAAAAGATAATAGTACTTAGATACAGCCTTGTGGGTCAACCCCAAAGCAGGTAAGACTTGGAGGAAAATCCAGCAAGGAAACAGGGGAGGAAATAGAGGCTGTGGGTCTTAATTGTGAGGATAGTGTAACTTTCAACAATGATAGGGAAGTCTGAGTTGGTGGTGTCTTGGGGGAAAAATTATGTTTTTTTGGATATGCTGAGTTTGAGAAGTCTATGGGACATCCAGTGTCATAAATCTGCAATTATATATAAACAGTCCAAGAGGGGTACTAAGAGCCACAAAATAGGCAAAGTCACCAAAGAAGGCCTCCAGGGCTTTGAAGAGATATCACAAAGAATAAGTAAGAAGATATGAATCAATTATAATCTCCATTGATGGAGGGGGTAACAAATCCTTGAAATTATTGATTCATCTAAATATTAAAGGATTTTTAAAAAAATCAATAAATTGATAAAAATTATATAGTATGGGGAGATTTAGGCAATGCAAAAATAAAAGATCAGTAAAAATTTTTTTTAAAAACACATAAAAAAGCTGTTTTCAGTAGGGACGTCTGAATAATAACAAAACTTTCAATAGCAATAGCTTCTATAGATGTAAAAATAATTTTCTTCCCTTTGTATGAATTCATTTTAAATTGAAAATTCACTTAAAAATGAGAACATATGAAAGCTTTTTTTTAGTTTATGAATAAACAGAAGAAAAGTCAAAACAAAGTCAACTATGGAACTCAATTTTTTAACATTCAGCATGTTGACATGGCTAAAATAGAAACACAGAATTTCCTTTAAAGTACCTTCAGAGGTCACCTAGTATGACCTACTGCCAGATATGAATTGATCTCTAAATTTCCAAATATGCTGACTACCCTTTTCTCCTGGATATTGCCTCCTCTCTGGTTTTCTGACACTTCTACTAATTTTCTTCCTAACTATCTTACTTTTCTTTGTTACCTTATTAGGTACATCATGCCACCTAACTGTGGGTATTCCCCAGGTTTCCTCCTAGACTACCTTTTCTATTTTTCCCCCTATAATATAGAATCTATACTCTCTTTCTTGATAACCTCATTAGTTCCAATGGGTTTAACTTTTATCTCTATATGGATAACTCTCAGATTTACATAAACATTCTCAGTTTCTCCCCAACTGTTAGTTCTGCATCACCATTTGCTTGTTGAACATTTCCAACTCGATGCCCTGGACACATATCAAACATGTACAACATGTACAAATCTTAACTATCTTTACTCCAAAACCCTTCCCTTTTTTAAACTTCTTTCTCTCTGTTGAAGGCACTATCCTTCCAATTTCCTAGGTTTGCAATCTTATCATTATCCTGGATACCTTATTTTACTTCACCTCCCAGATCCAATCAGTTCCAAATCTTGCTGTTTCTACTTTCACAACATCACTTCTATCTGACCCTTTCTACTCACAAGAGTTCCAATCTTACTTCAGGTTCTCTTCACTTGTGGCCTAAATTATTCCAAGTCTCCTAACTGATTCCCTGCCTTCAAGTTTCTTTCCACTCTAGTCCATTCTACAGATGTAGGCCAAAAGTAATTTTCCTTAAGTATAAATCTGGTCATGTAACTCTCCTGCTTAATCCCAGTGGTTTCCTATTACCTCTAAGATAAAATATAATCTCCTCTATTTAGTTTTTAAGATTCTACATGTCCTAGACCCAGCCAATCTATCCAGCCTCACTGGTCATTATTCCCTACACTACCCTCTGTTATCCAGCTAACTGGCATCTGGTTGTTCCTTACTTATAACACTTCATCTCCCACCTTTATGCCTTTGCACTGGACTTCCTGAAGTCTGGAATGCTCTTCCTCCTAACATGTACCTCATAGAATCTTTCTCAAACTATGCTTTTTTAACTACTTCTTATATATTTGCATCCCTTAAATTTATATTGTGTCTATTTTAAAATATTCTTGTCTACTGTGCCCTCTGAGGGAACTCTCACTTTATAATTAAACTTCATTTGAGACATCTTCCTTTTTTATACTTCTTCCATCTTCTGGCACTCACTGAGAACTGGTTCCCTCTGGAAGCCGTTACACTCTTGGCCAACTTTTTCAGTATTCTCTTATGTCTCCCACTCATTTGTCCTGGTTGGGGAGTCTGAATTCTCTTTCCTCTTTTCTTACTGCCACTTCTAAGGTCTCCTTCTACCATCACTCAGCAATCCAATTTAATCACACAATTCTGATCTTGGTGGCCATTATCTACTGATATGCAAGACATTCTCTCCTTTCTCACTGAGTTCAGTTTTTGGCTGGCAGTCTTCCTCTTTACCCCAAATCACAACCTCATACTAGGGCACTTCAACATACATACTGATGTTCCCTTAAATTTCTTAGACCCTCATTCTCTCAGTTCCATCTCAGTTACACAGAAGGATGATCATAAAGAGCTTTGTAAACCTTAAAGCGGTACATAAATATTATTAAGTTATTATTCTCTTAATCTTGCCACCATCCTCAAGTGTGTCCCTTCCATGTTCAAGAGCTTCTTTAATTAATCATTATCTTTTATCATTCTATCTATCCCTATGCCTTTTTTCCAAAGGTATTTTGTGTCCTCATCATGATGTCCCGTCTTGTCATCTCAGTTTTTTCCCAGACTAGCCCCTCAACTCTAAACTTTCCACTCTTCCCAATCTCAACTTGAATTAACTCTACACTATCCTTTGCTCTAGAATCCCTTGTCCCCTTATTCTATCACCAATCATTCCTTACCAAAATCTAAAACCCTAGATTACTTCCATCACCCTCCTCTTTTATTCCTACTTAGCTATTGCTGAACAGAGCTAAAATGAAACTGTACAGAAAGATTTCATCAAAAATTAATTTATCTAATCTCAACTGGGCCCTCAATGCAACAAGGCAATCCTTCTACTTTTCCCTAATCTATCCACTATCCCACTCACCACAACTGTTCCAAACCTTCTCTTCTCTCCAGTGTTCAACAATATCCTACTCCCCCAACCCTCTTCCAGCTGTGGATCTCACCTCATACTTAAACTAAAAAACCTCAGACTATTCTTTGAGAGTTCAGTCTTCTCCCCTTTCTCAACTTCACTTCAATCAACATTTATTAAATGGCTACTATGTACAAGCACTGGGGATTAAAAAAAAAGAAAAAAAAAGAGGCAAAAGACAGGCCCTGCCCTCAGGAACTCACAGTCTAATGGAGGAGACAACATGCGCCCACAAATACATACAAAGCAAGCAATATACAGGACAAATAGAAAATAATTAACAGAGGGAAGATATTGGAATTAAGAGCAGCTGGGGAAAGCTTCCGGGAGGAGGTAGGGACTTAAAGGAAGCCAGAGTTCAGTAAAATGGAGGAAGAGCAAGCATTCCAGGCAGAAAACTGGAAAAAAAAAAAGCTTAAAGCTGAGAGAGATGGGAGTGTCTTATTGGTGGACCAGCCAGGAGGCCAGTATCAATGGATCAAAGAGTATATAGTAGAAGATATAAAGGTATAAAAAGACTGGAAAGGTAGGAGGCGGATAGCTTATGAAGGGCTTTAAATGCCAAACACAGCATCTTGTATTTTCTCCTGGAGGCAACAGGAAGCCAATGGAGTTTACTGAATGCGGGTGGTGGTGATGACATCATCAAGACTTGCATTTTAGGAAAATCACTCCAGTGACTGAATGGAGAATGGATTGGAGTGGGGTGAGATATGAGACAGGCAGACAAATCAGCAGACTATTGCAATCAAGACATAAGTACCGAGGGACTGTACTAGAGCTGTGGCAGTGTTAGAGATGAGAAGGGGGCTTATTTTAGAAATGTTGCAAAGGTGAAATCAATGTCTTGGCAACAGTTTGGATACTGGGGGGAGGAAGAGAATGGAGGTGAGAGAAAGTGAGGAATCAAAATGTCTCCTCACCTGTGAGGCTGAGGGATGGGAGAAAAGTGTTCTCTATAGTAATAGGGAAGGTAGAAGAGGGGAGGGTTTGGGGGGAAGAGAACAAGCTATGTTTTGGACACTGAGTTTAAGAATGCCTCCTGGACATCCAGTTTGAGACGTTCAAAAGGCAGCTGGAGATGTGAAACTGGAGGTCGATACAGAGATTGAGGCAGCAAAGGTATATTTGAGAATTATCAGTATAAAGGTGGTAATTAAATCTATGGGAGCTGATGAGATCATCAAGTGAATTAGAGGATTCATAAGGTTAGAGGGCATGATCTGAAGGAGGATCCAGCAAAAGAGAAAGAGAAGTCATATAGGTAAGAAGAATAGGAGAAAGTGGTGTCTAGAAAACCTAGAGACAGTATCAAGTATGAAGAGAGTGATTAACAGTGTTAAATGCTATACAGAGGTCAAGAAGAATGAAATTGAGAAAATGTCACTGGATTCTGCAACTAAGAGATCATTAGTAATTTTAGAAGTTTTGGTAGAATAAGGTTGGAAGCCAGGTTGAAAGAGGCTAAGAAGAAAGTGAAAGGAAAATGGAGGTACCTATTATAGATAGCCTCTACAAAGGGCAGAAGTGATAAGGGACAGGGACAATAATGTGTGTGTGTTCGTGTTCATGTTCATCCTTCGTTGTTGAAGAAGACCATGCCATCAGAGAAATAATGACATGACTTGCACTTGACTTTGTTTTCGAGTCATGGAGGGCTGTGCAGGTCACCAGCCTCACTTCTCCTCCAGAGTCATCTGCATCCAGTGACCAGATATTCATCAGGATGACTGGAGACGATCCAGGATGAGGCAACTGGGTTAAGTGACTTGCCCAAGGTCATATAGCTAGTGAGTGTCAAGTGTCTGAGGTGAAATTTGAACTCAGTTCCTCCTGACTCCTGCACTGGTGCTCTACCCACTGCACCACCTAGCTGCCCCAAAGGACAATAGTAAGCACCGATGGAAGGATCAAGTTGAGAATTGTTTTGTTTTTTTTTACAGGATGGGAGAGGCATTTGCATGACTGTAGGTAGTAGGATATGAACTAATAAAGAAGAGGTTGAAAATAAGGGAATGAGGAAGACAGAGGGGGCAACCTGTTGGAGGAGATGGGATGAAATGGGATTGCTTGAATAAGCAATGGACCTCCCTTGGTAAGGAGTAAGATCACTTTATCATGTGAAACAGAGATAAAGGAGGATAATCTCTGATAGCATCCCCTATGTCCTCTTTTACTCTAGAATCTAAGGAAAAATTTGCCCTTCTCTTTGTTAAAGATAAATACGTGTCCTTGATCTCATAACCTTCTCTACTTTATCTAGCAAACTGCTTCCACTATCATCCCCCTCTCTATAATTTTTAATTCTTCTTCTCTCCCCTCAAACTTTGTGAAAAATCTGTCTATGCTTGGAGTCTTCACTTTCTCTCCTCTCTCTTTTACTCCCTCTGCAATCTGGCTTCTAATATCATCATTCAATTGAAATTGCTTTCTCCAAAGTTACTAGTGTTTTTTTATTTGCCTTTCACTTATGACCTCGTCAGCTCCCATGGATTTAATTATCAACTGTCATTGGCATTTTTATGTAATTAACAACCAGATCTGTGGATTCAGCCCTATCTAGTTTCTCATCTGGTCTCCAAATTCATAATATAAACTGTCTACAGGACATTTCAAAATAGATGTCCAAAGATATTCCAAATTTACAATTTTCAAAATAGAACCCATTATCTTTTGCTCCAAAATTAATCCTTTTCCACACTTTATTATTATAAGGATACTATCCTTCCATCACCCAAATTTGTAACCTCAGTATTCTTTTGAGGATTCTCAATTCTTTACTTATAATACAGATCTAACTAGTTCTCAAATCCTGTCATTTCTATCTCCAAACATCTTTCACATATAACCCTTCTCTTCACTCAGTCACCATCTTACTTCAAGTCCTTCTTCTGGAGGCATTTCTCAGTCTTCCCAGATCTAGGATCTTTCCTCTATGTTGTCTCCACCATTAAAATATCATTTCTGTGAGGAGACTGATCTTCTAAACTTTTCTTTATATCCTCATTATTTAGCATCATGTGGCATATGGTAAGCATTTAATAAATGCTTACCGAATGATTAAATAATGTCCCCACATCCAGTCCTGTCTACTTTCAATTCATGGTGCATAATCCTGTCATATTAACTTCCTAAAAGGTAGCTTGTATCATGTCACTACTTATGAAATCACAGTGATTTTGCTGTTTAGTGTCTCTGTGTTTATCCAAGCTATTTTTTCACATCAGGAATGCCACTCTTTTCAGAAGATTACTTCAAATTCAAGTTAAGAACTACTCCTTATCCCTGAAAGCCTAATGACCTTTCCCTAAAGCATTCTACCATATCACATGCCTCTAGCTTTGAAGCAAATTATATAATTCACTTTATACTGTAGCTGTTTTAATAACCTCAATTAGAGTGTAAAGTCACGGAGTGCAGGAAGAGGAAGTATGGTGTGATAGAGTTAGTAGAGAGGGGTGGAGCCAAGATGGAGGAGAAAAGGCAGGGACTCAACTGAGCTCTCAAAATTCCCTCTAAACAACTTTAAAATGAACTCCAAATGAATTCAGGTGCATCAGAGGCCATAAAAGGACAAGGTAAAATAATTTTCTAAGCCAAAACAACTTAGAAAATCAACAAGAAAGTCTGCCATACCAGGGTGATAGTGGAACCCAGTCCACTGCAGGTAACACCCTGGCAAAGACCGCAGCAAGCTGCATCTCCTAGCCAGGAGCAAGCCTTGGGGGCAACTGAATTGGCAGCAGCAGCTTCTGGAGCTCAGCCCACAGATAATAAGGGGGTCAAATGGAGATTACAAGTCCCTTGCTAGCCCTGGGTGCAGTACTCTGTTGCACTAACCATTCTTGGATCGGGGTCACAGTCCTGAGATGAAGTCCCAGGGTGAGGAAGACACTAGCACAGCAAAGTCTGCACCTTTGGGGGGAGTAAGGACCCTGGTCATAGCCACAGGGTGTAAAAGCGTGCTTGTGGTTTCTCAGAGACCAGAAACACAGGCCAGGAGAGTGATGAACACATCTCTCTAGACTGTACCACCTTAGAAGATCTGAAAACTTACAAAGTCCTAGAACGAGCTCTGAAAACAGCTGCACAAAAAAATCTGAAGTTTGGGCCTGTGTCCCCTCCATCCTGAGAGGAGAACCCAACTTTAACATAAAATTAAAAGTCAAGAAATAGTCGAGAAAAATGAGCAAACAACAGAAAAAGAACCTGACAATAGAAAGTTATTGTGATGACAGGGAAGATCAAAACAAAAACAAAGAAGAAGACAACAAAACCACTACATCCAAAAACTCAAAAAAACAGTTAATTGGTCTAAGGCCCCAAAAGAATTATTGGAAGGGCTTAAAAAGAATTTAAAAATTATGTAAGAGAGACAGAGAATAAATTGGGAAAAGAAATGAGTAATGCAAGAAAATCATGAAAAAAGAGCCAAAAGCTTGGTAAATAAGGCACAAAAAATATTGAAGAAAGTTAACAGTTTAAAAAACAGAATAGGCTAAATGGTAAAAGAGGCACAAAAATCCACTGAAGACAATTCCTTCAAAAGCAGACTTAGCCAAATGGAAAAAGAGGCACACAAATTCACTGAAGAAAAGAACTTCTTACAAAAGTAGAAGGTACAAAAGCTCACTAATTCCTTAAAATTAGAACCAGGCAGGTGGAAGCTAATAATGCCATAAGTCCTCAAGAAACAATAAAAAAAAATCAAAAGAAGAAAAGAAAATAGAAGAAAAATGTGAAATATCTTACTGGAAAAACAACTAACCTGGAAAACAAATCCAGGAAAGCGTTTAAAAATGATCATACTATCTGAAAGTCATGATCAAAATAAAGGCCTTGACATCACCTTTCAAGAAATTATCAAGGAAAACTGCTCTGATATCCTAGAACTAGAGAGTAAAATAGTAACCAAACGAATTCACAAATCTCTTCCTGAAAGAGATCCTCAAATGAAAATTCCTAGGAATATTATAGCCAAATTCTAGATCTTCTAGGTCAAGGAGAAAATACTTCAAGGAGACAAAGAAATAATTCAAATCTCATGGAGCCACAGTCAGGATAACACAAGATTTAGCAGCTTCTATGTTAAAAGATAGGAGGACTTGCAATATAATATTTCAGAAGGCAAAAAGTTAAAATTACAATGAAGAATCACCTACCAGCAAAACTGAGCATAATCTTTCAGGCAAAAAAAAAAATGGATATTCAATGAAACAGAGGACTTTCAAGTTTCAAAGAGCTCCATGACATCAGGGAGGTGATGCCATGACATGCAAGTAAATTGGAGTTAAGTGAGGGAGGGCTGTGCCAAGTCACCAGCCTCACTTTCTCCTCCAGAGTCATCTGAGTTCAGTGACCAGACATGGATTAGGACAACTGGACATGACCCAGGATGCAGTGGGGAACTCCGGCCTTTTCAAGCTAAGGTCTTTTAACAGATCACAGTTTGACTGAGGCAAAGCATATTCAGTGATTATGAATTAATAAGAAATGAGGTCAACAAAATGGCTTCTTAAAAAAAATAGATCTGGGAGAGGAAGACCCTGAGAGTTTCTGTCCAAAACAGAAACAATTGCTATTTACATTCATCCTGAGCCAACCCGGGCCCAAATAATAACCAAGTAGACTTGGCTTGGGACATATTATTGACCAATCAATAAGAAGAAGAGTGGGGTTAAGAATGGTCTTTAAGAGAAAAGGAAAAAAATAGTAGCCAAATAGTAAAAGAGGCACAAAAATAAACTAAAGAGAAGAACTCTTTATAAAGCAGAATTGGCCAGACCATAAAAGAGGTACAAAATCTCATTGAAGAAAATAATTCCTTAAAAATTAGAATTGGTCTCTAAATACATCACTGCTGTTGTTTGTCCTTTCTTCTCAAAGAGAACCATAACATCAGGAGCATGATGAATGTTAATAGCAATTGTTTTGGCCAGAAACCCTGAGGATCTTTCTCTCCCAGATTTTTTTTAAAGAGGCTGTTCTTTGCCTCCTTTCTTATTAAGCCTTAATCATTGAATAGGCACTGCTAGAGTCAAACTGAGACCCATTAAGACCTTAGCCATTGCCAGTTGTCCTGCTCTATATTTAGCCACCGAACCCAAAAGGCTCCTGAGGTGAAAAAGGGGCTGTAACCTTGTATAGCCCTCCCTCACATAAATCCAATTCACTTGCAAGTCATGGCATCACCTTCCTGATGTCACAGTCCTCTTCAAGAAGCAAAAAGCAAGCAAGCAACAATTTGGAGTTTCAAGTATTCCTGATAAAAACACCACTGTTGAAGAGAAGATGTGACTTTCAAATATAAGACTCAAAAGAAACATCAAAAGGTAAATAGAAAAGAAAAATCATAAGTTATTTAAGAGGGCTAAATTCCCTACATGGGAAAATGATACTTGTAACTCCTAAAAACTTTCTCATTATTTAGGGTTTTCAGAAATCAAAGTTATCTATAGCAAAAAGAAAAAAATGTTCTAACTCACTATGGATTAAAAGAACTTTGAGGCACCTGTAAAAAAAAAAAAGCAAGCATCCAGGATGGTCTGCCATCACAGGTTCTTTGATCTGCTTTTATAAAAGGAAGGGCAACTTCTGAGGAGTCAACGACCACTTTAATTAAGCACATATACCATTCACTTAATTCAGGGGAAAAAGTCAGCACTTCAGAGAAAATACAAAGAAATAATAATCAACAAACATGGCTTCCCACTGTCTTATCATAAGCAATACATACATTAACAGATCAATAGACAGATGCAACTGTGTGACCATACATACAGTTACTAGAGAAAGAATCACTAACATCTGGATTTTCAAAGCACAAGGTGGGTAGGAAGGGGAGGAAGAGCACTGCTCCATACTGGCTGCCCAGAGTCTCTTCGGGCCAAACAAACATTTCCAATGAATAAGCCCCAAAGTAAAACCTCACCTCAGAGCATTTTATACATTTTTCAGAGCCAGAAGGTATCACAACCCTTGAGAAACAGTGCATCAAAAATTAACAAAAGATGTGGGCCTTCCCTAATCAAGCTTTCCTTAATGAGCAGGCCCATTAATGGGTGGGGAAGGTCTTTGACTCTCTGATTAGCTTTTCACACCCCACCCCTATCAGATTGGCTAATATGACAGGAAAAAGAAATGACAAATTTTAGAGAGAATATGGGAAAATTGAGACACTAATGCACTGTTGGTGGAGTTGTGAACTGTTTCAATTATTCTTGACGAGCAAATTGGAACCTTGGCCATAAGGTGATAAAATGGGACATACCCTTTGATCCTACAATACCACTATGTATGTATCCCAAAGAGATAAAAATGAAAAAGAAAAAGGACCAAAAGGTGTAAAAATATTTATAGCAGTTCTTTTTTGGTGGTAAAGAACTGGAAATTAAGGGGGTGCTCATCAATTGGGGAATGGCTGAACAAGTTGTGATACATGATTATGATAGAATACTATTATCCTATAAGAAATGAAATGGATGCTCTCAGAAAAACCTGTAAAGACATGTACTAATGCAAAAATGATGGAAAAAAAAAAAAAAGAGAACCAAGAGACCAATATACACAATAACAGCAATAAATTATGACGATCAACTGTGAATGACTTAGCTATTCTCAGAAATACAATGATCCAAGACAATTTTGCAGGACTTATGATGAAAATGCTATATGCCTCCAGGGAATGAACTGATGGAATCTGAAGGCAGATCAGAGAATACGTTTTTAAACTTTATGTTTCTTGTTTTTTGATCTGTTTTCTTTCATAATTTGACTAATATGGAAATGTTTTGCATGACTGCACAAGTGTAACCTAATTCAAATTACTTGCCTTCTCAATAAGTGGTCAGGGTAGGAAGGGAGGGAGAGAATTTAGAAATCAAAATTTAAAAGAATGCTGAAATTGTTTTTACATACAATTGGGGAAAAATAAAATATTAAAGAGGGGAAAAACACAGTATAAAATTAAAATGTTGATAAGCAATATGCCAGATCCAAATTTGGACAACAGAAATAGTTTATATTTTTTAAAAAGTTAGCAGAAATATGCGTTTGTATATTTCCTCTTATAATTATTAACTATAAATGTGACCCTGATTAAGTTGTTTAACCTGAGTGTCAGTTTCCTCATCTGTAAAATAGGAAAATAATACTTTCAACATTTACCTTATAAGGTTACCATGAGAATAAAATGAGATGTGTATAAAGCTTTTTGCAAACTTTGAAGAGCCACATATAGAGTTACATAACTTTGTTTTTATTCTCCTAGTACAGTCCAGGGTACTCACTAAACTTTTGTTAATAAAATGTATTTCTACTTGTATAGAAAGAAACTCAATTAATGAAAGTCAGATAAAGTCCAGAAGAAATGGAAAACCAACCAAATAGCTGGAAAAATAAAGGTACATGAAGAAAAAGTAGAGGAAAAAAGTAGGTCAGAAGAGAGTAACAAGTCACTTTTAATGTGTTTTAAGTACTATGTCAGATTCTAAGAAAATGAAAAATAACCCACTGCTGTGCTTCCAATTCAGATTTGCTGAAAGATGAGGTTGAATTAGGTAAGGTTATTTATTCTTCTGGTTTAACACTGGGATCCCTTTATGAAGGCTACACCTTGGAATCTCCCTAGAGAGCTTTAAATAGAAATAACCATACCTACATATGTGTGTAGAATACTTTTCAAGGTAACTTTCGGCCAGCTTTATTAATTTTTTTATTCTCCTTTGGCATTAAAAAATAGTTATATCCTACTCTACTTTGTTTAGATAGTCTTTTATCAAGAAACTTCTGAAAAACTTGTCAATTTATAGCTTTGTAATTACCATGCTTATGACAAAACTATCTAACAAATATTTACCTTTGAAATGTCTAAAAGTCAGACTTGATTTCAGAAAGAGTAGTCTTGATGACACTTATTTTCAAAGGTATATATTATAAAGTATAATAAATATATTATCTGAAGTTTAAAATTTTTACATACAAGACGTAATAATATGATGTCTGACATAACCAATATTGATTAGTGTTATTCTTCAAATGACCCTATGGACTTTAGACTAGCTTTCCTGGTGTAGACTCTAGAAAAAAATCTCCAGGAGTAAGGCCAAAATCCACAAAAGTCAAGAAGAAAAAATGTGCGACATTACAGACCCAACTCATGTATAAAGTATACATTTAGCTGAGATTTAAAAATTAAAAAAAAAAATGTGCCTTTTTGTTTCTTTCAGTAAGTTCCTTCCCCTTGCTAAAGTTATTACTTACTTTCTCTCCTTTTTTTCTTTACATTCCATTAAATTACCCAGGGGAAAGGTGAGTCCACTAATATAGATAATATAATAAAAACACAGAAAAGAGGGTTGGCTTAGGACTTTTTTAGTAGGACTATTTGCAGTTGAGAGGCAGGTAATCCAGTCATGGGAATCAGCCGGACCCTGAGGCAGCATCCCTCTCTTAGTCACTAGGGAAAGGACATATATAGACAGCCTGGAACTTGGACCTCACTTACTACCTGAGCTTGTTCAACAAATATCTATTAAACACCAAAGCACAATTAATTTGATGTCTAAGTTAAGCAGTATTCCTAATTGGTTTGTGTATTCCCTCCCCACCCCCAATACTTCCTCTACTCACACTTCTTACTCAGGGTTCCGATCCTGTATACCTGTGTTGGACATGTGAACCTAAGGCCCTCTAGAACTTGATGGAGAACTTAGGCTGAAAAAAATGTAATGGATATGAAACTGAAAAACTCATATATTTACCTTGGGCAACAGTTTCACTAATTTCTAGACAGTACCTTGAAATCTTCACTTAACAGCCAGAATAATTTGTTTCTACTTAAAACAATGCTATTAATCAAAAACCTACTTTTCCATTCTCAAATACCATCAAAGATCAGATTTTATACAAAGCTTGCCTTTGATGTCTAATGCCTAAAAGATGGACAATTCTTTCATATCCTATCCAATACTAATTTACACTAGATCTTACCAGCCCTGCTATCATCATCCATGAATCTTCCCCTTCCCTTTGTCAAGCAAATGCCTTGTGAATTCCTTCCACATTTGGTGC
The DNA here is from genome assembly GCF_028372415.1 of Notamacropus eugenii. Lineage (NCBI taxonomy): Eukaryota > Metazoa > Chordata > Mammalia > Diprotodontia > Macropodidae > Notamacropus > Notamacropus eugenii. The sequence goes on from NC_092875.1 coordinate 179,169,105, forward strand.
CTCCATCTCCTATCATCTCTTCGAAACATTCTGCAATTTGGCATCACACATTATCACTCAACTGAAAAAACTGTCTCCAGTCACCAATGATATCTTAATTGCCAAGTTATTTTCTCAATCATCATCCTCAACCACTTTGTGGCACATTATCCTATTGATCACTTTCTCCTTCTGGATAATCTGTACTCAATGGGTTTTCTTGGCCCTGCTCTCTTGGTTCTCCTTCTGTCAACCTGACTGTTTCTTCTCAATTTCCTTTACTTCATTAGCATCCATGTCCATCATGCCTAGCAACATCGAGTATGTTCCAAGATGCCATTCTGGTTTCTCTTTTCTCTTTGAAGTCTTTTTTTGTACACATTAACTTGTGATTGAGCCAAATTAGCCTACTTGCCATTCCCCTCAATGCTTCAATCTCTCATCTCTCTTTGTACTGGCTGTTCCCCATGTCTTGAATGTACTTCCTTTTCATGTCCACCTCTTGGAATGTCTGAGTTTCTTCAAAAGTCAACTCAAGTGCCATTTCCTGAAGGAAGTCATTCCTTATCTCTGAATCCCCTAATAATTTCTTCACCAAGGTTACCTTATATTTTTCTTGTATCTTTTATATACATACATACGTGCAACTTAAGCTCTTTAAGGTAGAGAGTGTTTCTGCACAGAAAGCTAGGGTAGCACATTGTTGCTTACTAGCTATATGATCCTGGGCAAGTCTCTTATCTGTCTGCTTCAATTACTTCATTTGTAAAATGGAGATGATAATAATAGCATCTATCACACTTCTATGTTGTGAAAAGTAAATGTTTGAAAAGTTCTTCACAAACCTTAAGACGTATATAAATGCTATTATTTTCCTTTGAATCTCACGTGCTTATCACAATTCCTGACATACATCAGGGACTTAACGTTAGGTTAGCTGGCTGATTCTCAAATTGGCTGCATCTCCCATATATTAAATCAAACATACCAATGTTTATAGTAATCAAAGAGAACTCTGTCGAAACCCCTTGTTTTGCATTCAAAGCAGATACTTAATAATGCACACTATCATGTTTTTGTAATTCAGTATCATATTCTGGAATATGCAGCACAGATACAATACTCATACAATAACAGTAGATTATTGAGCCAACATAATACACTCACAACAATAATACATGTACAACAATACATTTAGACTTCATGTTTTACATTTGTGTGTAAGGACAGAATGCAATTATCTCTAAAGTAAAATGTTATGGAACAAATCCTATTTTCACACTTTTAAAATGATATAATTAGATATGTATCCTCTGGTTCTGTGTATCCTGACCTGCTGCTAGGGGAAGGTGAGAGAATACCATATGGTAATGCTACTTCCTGCTTTGTTAAAGTGAACAAAATCCTCAGCCCACGTAGAGTATTTGTGAAAGGAGAGGAAGAATTTTGCGGCTGTAGTGGTGTTGTTTTCTGTTGTCAACATTCTAGTGCATGAAATAACCAGACTCCCAGATCAACCTGCCACCATGGCTCTAGGCAAATATACCATACATGAGTTTGACATAATGTATATCAAATTCATTTCTGAATCAAGGGAGGGAGAGAAAGAAAGGGAAGGCAGGAGGGAGAGAAAAAAGATAGGGAGATAGAGAGAGATAGAGAGATAGAGAGAGAGATAGAGAGAGAGAGAGAGAGAGAGAGAGAGAGAGAGAGAGAACTGCAATGGGGTCAGTCCAGGATCCCTCTTAGTCTCAGACTTTTTGTGAATCACTCCAGGGTGGTAGATAACAGATGGTGCAGTTCTAACCCTGGCATGCTTCTGAAGCAAGGATCTGGGAAAGGGATATGCAAAAAGCCTCCAGGGCAGATATTCCGATACTTAAAATCCTAGCAAGTGGGGAGAGAGGGAAAAACTATTTCCTGAAGCTCTGTCAATGCAAGGAAAGGACTGCATAGCAATGCACTGTCAGGGTTCTAGATTAATCAACCCATTGACAAATAACTTTTGGAAAAACTTTTCTCTTTTAATAATAGCAAAATTTCTTTTATTGAGTTGCTGCAAAACACTGATACTTGTACTTATTTTAAATTGATAATGGCGAAGTGACAAAGAATTAGAGTGATTATGTGTAATGGAAAGTATCACAAAGCAAGGACTCCCCTACTTCTTAGCATTGGTTCTTTCCTATGTTTTCTTCCACTATGTAGATTTTATACCTGCTAAAAACTCTGAAAATGTCATTTCTTTTAAAGTTGTCACTTCATCCCAGCAGAATCTTTTGGGTAGTTAACATTACAATACCACATTCATTAAGCAGAGGCAAAAGAAGTCAAAGGAGCTGGATTACTAAAAACATGTTTCTGTGATCCCAAATCAGACAAGGGAACCAGGAAACCAGAGGCAAGTAATTTAGGACGGAAGAGGCAGACAGTCGGCAGGAGTCTAATGTTAAGTATTATGATGAGATAGCTTTTGTGTTTTTGTTTGAACTTCCAGAATGAAAAGTCTTTTTTCAGCTAGCAGTGATAGAAAAACTGTTCAATAAGCCACTCACTAAATGTAATAAAATTTAATAACATAATATAGATTCCAAGCACAAACTTGTAGGAACTCTAAGTTTAGAAGGATTTATACCATTCTTAACATGACAGGCATGAAATAACAGAACAATTTAAAATAACAAGTTTGTATATGTTTAGAGGCCTTATAGTAGTTAAAATGCACAAATTTAACAAAAATGTTTTCAGAAGCTAAAAAGTATACCGTTTTAGAAACAAAATTCCTGAATATAAAGAAATAACATTTTGGTTAATTTAGGAAGACTCTCAATACAGGTTTTATTCAGTAACAAAAATTATTTAAAGAAAGTCATATTCTATAATGAATAATATTAAACCAAGGAACTATGCCCACTAACATGTACTGGTATGATCATGTTTAATCCAACTGGGAGGTTGAAGTTCTAAGATATTAGATTAATAGCTTCACTTTGGGAAGTTGTGAAATACTATCACTGTTTTATTTCATAACCCTATTAATTTCTAAAAGGACTTAGGAAAAATCCTAATTGACATATACTCATTTGAAAAATTAATTTTGCTTTTATAATTTCACAATGCTCATAACTGGTAATTCTTATAACCACTTAGTGTTGTAATCATATGAGAGCCCCCACACCCCGGAAAACAGAAATCTTTGATATAGTACTATAAAATGTTTGTAAAACCAGGACTGGGAATCCACTGCCCTAAGGCTTACTATTAAAGTCAACCAAGAAATTTAGGAACTGAAGTTTCCCAAGGGCAGAGTAAACTTCTGATATTTCTCTAGTTGAAGGGTTCCTAGCACTTGGGTTCATAGGATTTAGAGCTGGAAAAGACTTTGGAGAGCACTTAGTCTAATCCCCCTCATTTTATAGACATTAAATAGTAGACATTTGTTCAATGATTTCTGAATCAAACTGAAGTTGAAGCTGAGAAAAGACCTGCTCAAAATTATATGGGGACTAAAAGTAGCAGAAGTGATATCTGAAACCAAGTCTTCTGCCTTAAAATGAAGTATATTAAGTCTATTGCATCACACTGCAGGTTTTGATGGGTCAGTAATATTACAATGAAAATCAACCCTCTGAAAGGCCACACTTATTATTTAACTACTTAATCTGGTCCCATTTTTTTCTATCCTTAAGGTTTTTTTTTTAGTCCTCCACAATGAAATAGTAGATATTCCAAACCCAAATGACCATGACATTAGAAGCAAGCTTGGTTCTAGTTACATAACTCAAGTTAAATGTAGATGTGACTGAGTATGGGGAAGGGGGAAGAAGGGGCATGTCTTAGAAATGGTCTCTATGATCACTGCTCATAGTGAACTACATGCAAAGCTAATATTATCAATATTCTTTTATTGTCTACTGTTTCAAAGTACAGTTAAGATTCAACACCAACCTTGTTTTGAGGAATTTTTTTTTTTCTGGTATGGACTTGTGATTTCATGGGTATGGGGAACTTTTGGCAAAAAGAAAAATCTATTTTGTTACTAATGCAGAGGACTGCTTCTGAAAAAAGGTCTAGTTTAGTGCAAAAGCTGTCTAAACTTTTAAGGACTTTTTAAAGTGCTTACCCTGAGAGCCAAGACAAACGATTGTTAGTGTTTCCCCTCTCCCCTATACAACAAAATAACAAATATTTTGCCACTTTGGTCGCAAAATCTTAAGTTGATAAGTGGGAGGATGGGAAATCTAAGTGATGGAAATCCAATTATTTTAAGAACACACCCAATTAGACTGGGAACTCAACGGCAGGGATCGTCTCTCGCCACTATTTGAATTTTCAATGCTTAGCAGAGTTGGTGCTTAACAAATGACTGCAGATCAGACTTAAATATCTCAGTATACCACGTTAAAAATCACCAAATATGTACAAAATATACATATATACACAAGTGAGAGCACTGAGTGTACGTATATATATATGTACACGCACATACACATTCAACGCTCTCATCTGTATCTACACTTAACATATAAATACATGTGCATCTACACAGACAACGCTCGCTTGTATTTTTAAGAGGGCTTCATACGCAGACAACTGTCAGCTACTTTAACAAGACATTTACAGATAACTTTCATGGCACAAAATTCAATTCCTCAGCAGGGCTAAAAGCGGCAGTCTTCCGCACCTGTCCTTCACACGGAAGCGCTCATAGAGACTTTTCGCCCCAGAACCAGGAAATGGCAATTAAATACTGGCTCCAGCGACTACACGGGACAGGGGGCCAGACCATAAAACCTGGACCAGCCTCGAGGTGTCAAAAAACCAAGGAGCGCTTAGTGTGACCACGGCGGCGCCCAACAGGTGTAGGCCCAGGTGGGAGCAGGGGGCCGGGCTACAGAGGGAAGCGTCGAATGGGAGACGCGGCGGACAGGTCTAGGTGGGGGGAGGACAGGGGTGTCTCCCTGCAGGTGGGCAGGATGCCGAGGCCACGCCCACCTCAGGCAGAAGCGGTCACCTGGGAGGGTGGCCGGAGCCCAGGTGGATCCGTCGCAGACCCCCCAACTCCGCCGAAATCACCTTCTGCCGCCGCCACCTCTGCTACGGTCTGCATCCCGGGCGCCCGCGTCTCACTTCCGCGTGTGTGCGTGCGTGCGTGCGTAGTGCGTACGCATCTGTATGTGCGCGCGCGCGTTCTCGCCCAGAACCAAAAGCGAGAGCGGCGCCGGCCCCGCCTACTGCCATCCCTACAGTTGGGGTCTCTCCGTTCGGTCGCCCTCCCCCCTCCTCGGACCCTGGGGGGCGCGCGGGGTTCGTTACCTCGGAACTGATACGCGCTGTGTTGGCTCGCTCTCCGCGCCGGGGTGAAGGACGAAGCGCGGCGGAGGCGGCCGCTGAGGTAGCGGCAGCGAGCCGGCCTCCGCTCACTTAGCTGCTGACAATGACGTGGGAGGATGGCGAGCGCCGATCGGCTCGAGCGTGCTCATCCTCCTGCTCGGCGCTCCCCGCCTTAGCTGCCAGTCGCGGTGCCTCGGGGAGGGGGAATCGCGGCCCCGGAGCTCGCACGTGGTTCCGCCCCCGCCGCCCCAGGGCCCTGCCTTTCGTGGAGGTCGCTCCTTCTGCTGCTCAGACTGCCGGCTCTGAAATCTGCCCCACCATTACCGACATGGGAGTACCTCAGTTTACCGTGATCGCGAGCAAAACCTTGATCTGCTTCTGCTCACCTCCAAAGATCCTCTAGTAGATGATTCTTAGGTAGCCCTTGAAGGTTTGCAAAGCACTTTGTATGCTTTATGATCATAGAGCTGGAGGCTAATAGTGAAAATAATAATTACTAATATTTATAGAGCAACCTGTCTCTGAGGCACTGTGCCCAGCGCTTTCCAAACGTTATCTCATTTGATCCTCACAACAATCCTGGAAGCTGTGTGCTATTATTATCCCCATTTTACAAATGAGGTAAGCGGAGGTTAAGTGACTTGCACAGGGTCATGCAACCACTAGGTAATCTAAGGCTGGATTTTAATTCAGATCTTCCCGACTTCTCCCCCAGTTATATCTACTGCATCTTGAGCTCCAGCTAGTTGCTTTTTTGCTATCTTACTCCTCATTGTCACTTCCAGGTCCAAAAAAGGTTTGAAGTGGCTTGCATAAGGTTCCAAAGGCAGTAAATGGGAAAGTAGGAATTTGTGCTCAAATACTGGGACTCCAGCCCTCTGAGATAGGTGTTATTTCTGCTATTTTAAGAGATGAAAAAAATGTTTCAGAGAAGTGTCAGAGGCTAGGTTTGAATCCAGATTTCTTCTGATGCCCGTTTCTTTCCACAGCCACTTGCTTCTCTAAATAAAGGCTGGATAATAAGTCCAATACCAATAGAGGGCCAATATTGGAGTCTAAAAGATGGGGACTCTTGTCCTGTCTTACACAAACTAGAAATGTAACCATAGGCAAATCGTTGAAGCTCTCAATGCCCAAGACAACTCTTTAAGGTTACAGACTATTTTACCTGAAAGTATTTTTTGTGTGTGCATTTGGAGTTTACTTTTTAAGCTTTTTAAAATTGCATTTTTAGTTTATTATTTATTTTATTATTATTGCATATCACAAAAAGCTGATGTAACTAATCTGTACCATAGATTCAGGCATTCTGACATCTGTCCTCAGTACTAGAGTGCTTTGTTCTTAAAAGATCTCTGAAGTAGCTCAGGCCAGGTACCTGTAAATTTTTGTTGCATCCTAAGAGGTCTGATCTAGGACAAAGTCTGATTGCTCCCCTTGTCATTTGAGTTTTACAAATTTCTGATCCCTCTTTGGATCTGGGAAACTCAATTTTATGTTTGCCCCTAGTTGGTGTTCCAGTAGATGCCAAGCCTAGAGGCCTGTATTGGGCTACCCGAGTCTTCCTTACCTCACCTCCCGAGGTCTTCGGCTGGCCACGCCGGATGCACGTATGAGAGAAAGGACGTTCCAGAGTCAAACAGGGGTTGAGCTTTATTACAGGGTTTCGGTTACAAGTGCAGGGAGTCTTCTTTCTTAGGACGAAGAGGGGGAGATTTCCTAAGGAGGCTAAGCTTAAGGGATTGGAAGTAGAAGTACAAGCGGGGAGAGAGGGGGAGGGGAGAGAGGAAAGAAAAGAAGCGGAGCCCTACTTTTCTCTTTGGCTTCACACGTGCTAAGAGAGCTTTTAGGCTTCCTCAATCCTACTTAATCTTCAGCCACACAGTTTGCATCTCAATACCGTGCTGTTAGGTAACTAGGTGTGCTCCAATCCGGGACGACCTCGAGGGCAGGGAGACTCCACCCATCAGGTATCTCCGGGGGAGAGGCGGAAATACCCGAGCTAGCCGAGCTAGCTCGGTCTGACCTTCTCGAACCCCCGCTGTTCATGGAGGGCCTCGTAAGACTCTAAGATTTAGAAGTCCCACTTTTACCTGCCCGAGACTGTCCACACGGAATTGAGCTTCCAGTCCCAACAAGTAGACAGTTAATACTCCCCAACCCTGTCAGTTACCTGGAAGGTTCTGTAGACAGAACTGCAGACTGTCACTTGATCTGAACTCAGTACCCTGGTTTCTCAGCTGCAGGTGTTAGACTAGGTTGGGGGGCTGAATTTGCAACCTTAGTTTGGGGCTAGTGACTTACAATTGCTGTTTACTTCAGTTCCTGCTCTTTTTTGGTCTCAGGTCAGTGAGCTGGATCCACTGGATGGGTGACTGTTCCTTGCCTTGAAACACAGTTCCAAGTCAGTCCAGTGCTCATATTCAGATTTTTTTCCTGTCTACATTGGATCTACAATCTAACTCTGGGATTAGAGAACTAGCTGCTAGTTGGCTCCTAGTTCTGCTTGTTTGACTAGAAAAATGATTTGCTGTGTTTCTTCCTTAGTTCCCAATCACTGCTTCATCTGGTGTTCTTAAATTTTTATTGGAATGCTTGTAGGGGACAGCATGGTTATACTGCTTCCTCCTTCTCCACAGTCTTGGCCAGTCTTCTTGAAAGTTGCAGTTGATAGGTATTTAAATAGAAATGCACCAGCCATAGGAACTTCTGTTAGCAGTGCATCCCAAGACCATATCTTTGCACCAAAAGGAGAAGCCCATCTTGGATCTGGAGTTCCTGGTCTTTCATCTAGTGTTTTGTCCCACTGGATGTTATTTGTTGAATATCATATGGGAATTGTTTTATTTTATTTTCCTGGTTTCAGGACAAGCAGCTACTGGGGAATGAAATACCTTTTTGATACTATTTCTCCACTTGGTGACTAGGAGAAGCTGCAAGAGTATATCTGCACTTTCCCAACTCACATTCCTTTCACCTTATTGAGAAGCTATGTTGATCCAAATCTGGACTGGGTGAAGCACGTTACTCCTCATTTACTCCTCCCTGAATTTAGCTACTGCTTTTACAGGCAGATTGTACTATGGACTCCAATTGCTGGTATTTTAGCATAGCACTGTCAACCTTTTGAAGATCACAGTATCATAACCGTTCTGTGTCTGACATTCATTCTGTTAAGATCAGAAAAAAATTACCAAATGGTGATGGAAGAAACAGAAGCAGCTATGGGTTCAGGGCCACATGATTTGGGTGGAAAGATAATGCAGCTGACAGTAGCATAGAGCCAGCCATATAGGCTTATAGCATTTATTTCTTTTCACTCAAAAACTATCAAGAAGAGAGCTAATGAGCTTTCATAATGCTTGTATTTTTTGTATATATAATATATATGTGTGTGTATATATATATATATATATATATATATATATATATATATGTATATACATTCAGCAGCCAATGAAACAACTTTTCATCACTACATAGTAAGCCAAAAGGAAATAATCAAAGGATACTTGTACATTTCATGAACTATGGAGAGGGGTGGGGGTGGAGAGAGAGATCCCCTCCATTAGGAATTATCACAAATTTCTGAAAGCAGACATCAAATTTCTCTCTATATTGCCAGCTGGAAGGACATACTCCAAGATCTGTGCCCACATTGGGCATTGTGATGTGGAGAGCCTTAGTTGCAAAGAAGAACAACCTTCCTTTCAATTTCAGGCCTCCCATCTCCTGCTGTACCTGTCCTTTGGGTGTAGAAGAGTGGTGCTCTCCCTTCAGTGATGAGTATTCTCACATCTGGTTATACCCTTCATGTCCCTGTACTCCTGTAGAGCATTCAAACCCCATTTCATATCCCTAGCACCTGATTTTTCAGTCCCATCCCCAAGAACTCTCCCACTCAAAAGTTTCATTGTAATTCCACCCAATCCTTCCACTGTACCCTTTGGAATACCTATTTTGTAGTCAACAAATTTCCCTTCATCTTAAATCTGTTCCTCTCCCACTCTTACCATTTACTAGCTCTTACTGAAATCTGGTTTGTCTTTGATGACACAAACTCTCTGACTACCCTTTCCAGTACTTGGCTGTACCTTCACTCATTCTCCTTTGCCCACTGGTCAGAGTAGAGGAGTTGGAATATTCCTTGTTCCGCCTTTGTCATTTCCTGGTTTGAAGCAAATACTGGCATCTGATAGACTGTGTGATTTTAAGGAGAAGAGACAGACAAGTTGTGAGAATGACAAAGGCAGCATGTGGTACAGAGTGCTGGACTGATCATAGACTTATCCTTTCCAAGCTAATACTTGCATTCATCAAAAGTGCTGCCCCCAAGGCAAAATGACTACCAGAAGAATTAATGTCAACAAATTGGAGCTCTTCTCTGAGCATGAACAGTTTGTTGCTAACTTGGAAGGAAAGTTGAGTCAACACAGTTGGCAACAGTGGAGTGGAAAAGGAGTGGGCAGCTTTCAGAGATTTGGTGTACAGCACTGTATTTGCTCATCTGGGTCAGAACACTCACAAACACCAAGACTGGTTTGATGAAAATGATAGGGAAATTTAGAAACTGCTAAATGAAAAAATGAGAACTCTACAGGATATACCAGCAGGATAGTTCATCCACCTCTAAGAAGACAGCATTTAATTCTATCAAAAGCTAAGTACAAACAAAGCTTAGAGAGATACAGGATTCTTGGCTCAGTAAGAAGGCAGATGAAATTCAGTTTTAAGCTGATAGTAACAATCCAAAGCACTTTTATGATTCCCTGAAAGCTATTTATGGATCGAAAAACCTATGATGCATCACAACTACTCAGTGTTGATGGAACCACATTGATTAGTGATAAGGACATGATCCTAGAGACATGGGCTGAACACTTCCATAGTATTCTCAACAGACCATCATCAATCAATGCTGAGGCCATTGATCATTTACCTCAGGTTGAAGTCAATCCCTCTTTAGCTAATCTTCCAGTGAAGAAAAAGTTTGGGGGCCATTAGGCTCCTTTCATGTGGCAAAGCACCTGGTGCTGATTCTATTCCAGCTGAGATTTACAAAGTAGGGGGACCATTGCTGATACAAAAGTTGACTGAAATTTTCCAGGTTATATGGCAAGAGGAAATTATCCCCCAGGAATTCAAGGATGCCTCCATTGTCCATCTCTGAAAAGGTAAAGGGAATAGATTGTCCTGCGACAATCACAGGGAGTCTCTCTCTTAGTCATTGCTGGCAAAATTCTTGCTGAAGTGCTTCTTAATAGACTGATTCTTTGCCTGGAAGATGGTCATATACCTGAGAGCCAATGTGACTTCAGAAAGGGCTGAGGAACAGTCGATATGCTGTTTTCTACGTGACAACTCCAGGAAAAATGCCAGGAGCAGAACAGAGGTCTGTACACAATGTTTGTAGGTCTGACCAAGGCCTTTGATACTGTTAGTCATGAGGGTTTATGGAAAATTATGTCAAAATTTGGCTGCTTGGAGAAGTTCATCAGTATTGTACATCAATTTCATGATGGCATGTTTGCCTGGGTTTTGGATAGTGGACAATGCTCTCCTGCTTTCCCAGTCACCAGTGGAGTGAAACAGGGCTATGTGGTTGCTCCCATGCTTTTTAACATGATGTTTTCAGTCATTTTGTCAAATGCTTTTAATGAGGATGAACATGGCATCAAGGTCAACAATTATATTGATGGTAAGTTCTTCAATTTGAAAAGGCTACAAGCCAAGACCCAAGTGGAGGGAGTGTTGGTGCATGATTTTCTGTATGCAGATGATTGTACACCCAGTGCAACCTCTGAAGCTGAGATGCAACAAAGTATGGATCAATTGTCTGCTGCCTGTGCTAATTTTGGCCTAATAATTAACACCAAGATAAAACAGGTGCTCTATCAGCCACCACCACACCATCCATACTGGGTTGTCTACCGGTGCCATACCAGAAAACTGAATTGCTTCCATTTGAACTGTCTTAGGAAGTTTCTAAAGATCAACTGGCAGGATAAGGTACCAGACACTGAAGTCCTTGCTTGAGCTGAACTGCCAAGCATTCAAACCATGCTTCAGAGAGTGCAACTCCAATGGACTTACCATGTTATTTGAACGCAAAATATATGCTTGCCAAAAAGACTATTTTATGGAGAACTTACATGGGGCAGGCGATCACATAGTGGTCGGAAGAAGTGATACAAGGACACTCTCAAGGTTTCTCTCAAGAACTTTGGATTTGACTGTGCAACATGGGAGACATTGGCGGCATGCCCACATCAGAAAGGGTGCTGTACTCTATGAGCAAAGTAGGATTGAGACAGCTCAAAGTGAATATAGGATGTGCAAATTTGGAGTATCCACCCCAAATATTCATGTGGACTATCTGTGCCCAACCTGAGCATTCTGAGCTCGTATTGATCTGATCAGCTGCAGTCGGACACACTGAAACTTCACTTTATCATGGTGATGTCATTTTGGTCCTCTTCAAAAATGAAGGACAATAACCGCCACCACCATCAGGCAAATAGATCCATGTTATCCAGCTGTTCTTCTGATGGCCACAGCTGCCTTGCTACAAGTTCTGCAGGATGCTTGGATGGCTTACGTATAGGCCTTTCAGGCTTAGTGGCTCTGAAGGAATGGAAATAATTTTGCTACTCCAAACTTGACTTTGATGAGCCCATCAGTGCAGTATCAGTACCTGTGTCATTAACAGCCAGAAATTCAAAAGGAATAAAACATTGTACCATAGAAATCTGACATAAACAACACTCCTCTCTCGGGCTAACATAATATTTTAACTAGAAAAAGGGTTTTATTTGTGAGGCTGTCATTGTGTTAAAGAATGGGTAAAGAAATACCAGATGACTTCTCTTAATTAGTTGCCATGGTCATTGCTGCTTCTTAATTTTGGGGTTTTGGTGAGACTTTGGGATTTATATTTTTAGAATTAACACCAGACATGTCTGGAGGCTATGTTCCTGATCTTTTTTTAAAAAAAATATTATATTTTTTCCCCGGTTACATTCATCTTTAAACCTTTGAGTTCCAGATTTTCTTTCTTCCTATCCCCCTTCATTGAGAAGGCAAGCAATTCGATAATACGTTATATGTGTGTAGTCATGCAAAACATTTCCATAATAGTCATGTTATAAAAGAAAACATAGACCAAAAAAACCCTCAAGAAAAATAAAGCTTAAAGAAATAGTATGTTTCAATCTGTATTCAGACACCATCAGTTCTTCCTCTGGGGATGGATAGCATTTTTCATCATAAATCCTTCAGAGTTGTCTTGGATCATTATATCACTGGGAATAGCTAAGCTTTTCACAGTGGATAATCTTACAATATTGCTGTTACTTCATACACAGTACCTTTCACTTTGCATCAACCCATGCAAGTCTTTCCAGGTTTTTCTGAGAACATCTTGCTCATTATTTTTTTTTCTAATCCTTTTTATTCTTAATAGTCATCAACAAACACAAACACTCCAAAGAGTAACAAAAAAGTGAATCACATATGAAACTGTGAACTTGTATTATGTATTGTTGTATTTGTCTTTTGTTCTTGAAGAGGACCATGACATCAAGATGATATGACTTGCAGTCTAATTTGAGTGAGGGAGGGCTGTGTAAGGTCACCAGCCTCACTTTCTCCTCCAGAGCCATGTGGGTCCAGTGATCAGGATCCATCAGGACAACTGGAGATGACCCAGGATGCAATGGGAGACCCTGGCCATTTTAGGCTAAGGTCTTATTATATTCTCACTTTGAGTGAGATACACCCATTCAATGAGTAGTCGTCTTTAAGTAGTTACTCAAGGGATGGCCCCTTTAATAAAAAAAAAATCAAACTGGGAGGGGAATACCCTCAGGGTTCCTGGGTAAAAGAGAACCAGTTACAGTTTAGTATTTACATTCATTCTATGTTAGGAGGGTGGGGCCTGTTGTCCAGTCTATGAACTCCAGAGTGAATTGGGTAAACCCAAAGGAAAAAAGGCAGCTTTTGGCCATGGAAGTGTACCTTCCCCTGGATAGAGCATCCTGGGCAAGGAGGGAGAGGAGAGGAGAGGAGCTGCCACTCACAGGTTTTTTTTCTCCATCCATCCTATACTGCTCCCCATTTATTCTGTTCTCTCCTTTGACCCTGTCCCCAAAAATGTTTGCTTCTGATTACCCCTTCCTCCCTTTTGTCTTCCCTTCTATCATCCCCCTCTCTCTTATCCCCTTCTGCCATACTTTCCTGTAGGGGAAGATAAGTTTCCATACCCAATTGAGTGTGCATGTTATTCCCTGTTTAAACTAAATCTGATGAGAGTAAAGTTCACTCATTTCCTTTTCACCTCACTCCTCTTCCCTGTCTTCTAGAAGCTTTTTATTGCCTCTTTTATGTGAGATAATTTACTCCATTCTCCCTCACCCTTTCTCCTCCCAGTACAATAGTCTCTCTCACTCCTTAATTTTATTTTTTAGATACCATGTCTTCATATTCAACTCACCCTGTGCTCTCTCTCTCTGTCTCTGCACACACACACATAAACATAAACATACGTGTATATATGTGGGGGGTGTGAGGGGCTGGGTGGGTGTATTCTCTCCAATTACCCTGATACTGAGAAAGGTCTCAGGAGTTACAAATATCTTTCCATATAGGATTATAAACAGTTCAACTTTAACAAGTCCTGTATGATTTCTCTTTCCTGTTTACCTTTTCATGCTCCTCTTGAGTCATATATTTGAAATTAAAATTTCTATTTAGCCCTGACCTTTTGATTAAGAATGCTTGAAAGCCCTCTCTTTCATCGAATGCCCATTTTCCTGCTGAAGGATCATATTCAGTTTTGCTAGTCATTTGCTCTTATATATCCCTGGTTCATTCTCTTGCTGTTCCTTCAGTTTGGGGACCATATGCACAATTTTCTTCTTATGGAATGGCTTGTAATACCAATAAATACCCCTTCCTTTCACTAGAAGTCTAGATTCTGGTATCCCCTTCTTCCCAAATTACTGGAACGATTCAAGAACTTATTTCTGTAGAATGCTGAGCTGAGTTTCTGAACACTGCAGGAAGTCAACACTGCATAAGAAATGCCCTTTCCTGCATATAGTAGCCTAAGGTAAGGTTGAGGAACTCTACATTGGGCTGTGCATTCCTTTCTCCACAGCTGCCATCTCCCAGACTGAAGGATTATACTACTTCCTCTCCATAGCTAGTGACAGGAACACTCAGCTTGGATTGATTGAGAGTACAAGCAACTCCAATATTGCCACAAGGCAGTCAGTAACTGCTTCCAATGGGGAATTCATACACATGCATAGTTTTTCCCATACTCTTAGGACCCAGATCCACTCTTGACTCTGCTTTTCTCTAAACTGTTCAGCTCTTTCAGGAACTCTCTGACAAGGACAGACTCTGCAACTGATAGCTTTAAAAAGCCTCTGGCTAAAAGATATATAGTTCTAACTTATATAATCAATGCTTATTAATTCATCTCCCATTGATCTATAAGAGCTCAAGCTAATTAACTCGGTGTGCTGTATATAGGATACAGGACTTGAAGTCGCGAAGATCTGGATTCTAATTCCATCTTAGACACTTAGTTTAAAATGGTTAGGTCACTTAATCTCTTAACATCTCAGTTTCCTTATCTGTAAAATGAGGGGTTGGATTTAATGACCTCTAAGGTTTCTTCCAGTTCTAGGTCTATGATCCTGTGATTTAAGTCAATGTCCTTGTCCTCAATCAGTTATTTTTTTGAACATATTGAAGTAGATATTCCCCAGGCTTATTAATGAGATAGTCAATGAGCAGGGCTAAACCTTAAGAATAACTATCTCTACTTAGGGTGCCTTGTCCTCCTTGATTTTTCTCCTTGCTTTCTCTTCCAGCCTAGGGCTATCCTGGCACTTATTCAGGATAGATGGGTGATGAGAAGAGCTCTCACCACCAGGGATGCCCTTTGCTCTTGCTTTCACCCTCCCCTTGCCTCGATGGTCCCATAACTCGTCTAGTATAGCTGAACATGAAGAATAACACCAGTGGAGTTGCTCTGCCCCTATCACTTCCTCTTTGTCAGGGCTGCTTGACTGCTCACAGGGTTTGAATGAGATAGAAGTCAATTCCACTCCTGATAAAATGGAGAATGACCAGCTCTTGCCATTTATTCTACTAATGCCTCCTAAGATCAGCCTTACCCCTGCTACCTTCACAGTTTCTTGCTGCTGTCATCATATAACCATGTAAGTAAATTAATAACCTGTTAGCCTTACCATTAGTACTACTGCTACACTTTAGGACTTCTGGACCTTTTTAATCTGCCATTTACATTTGTCTCCCTCATTTAGAGAGTAAGTTCCTTGAGAACAGGAACTGTTTAGCCTTTTCTGCTTGTATCCACAGTATTTAGCACAGTGCTTAGCACATAGAAGATGCTTAATAATGCTTTATTCATCCATCCATTTTTCCATTCATTCATTCTTTTCATAGGAAGACTCAGAGTCCCAAAGACTCACCTCCTGTAAGTTCATCAATGCAATTCAATATGACAAGCATTTATTCAGTTTCTGCTTTGTGTCAGCACTCTTTTAGGGACTGAAGATAAAAAAAGCCAGAATGAAATGGTCCATACAAATCTCTTAAGAGTTTAAATCTTCGTGCTAATCCTCTTATTTATCTTAGCTTATTTAGGAGGCAACTAAATACAGGGCTGGACCTAGAGTCAAGAAGACCTGAGTTCAAATCTGGCCTCAGACACTAACTGTGTGACTCTAGACAAGTCACTTAATCTGTTTGCTTTAATCCCCTGGAGAAGGAAATGGCAAATCACTGTTTACCAAGAGAACCCCATGGATAGTCTGATCCATCATGTCATGAAGAATTGAACAACAACAACAAATCTTATTGATTCCTTTCACAACCAAGACACCATTTCATATCCCAGTTCCTATGAATTCCTGTCTCATTGTCTTTGTGTGTCATGTTAGAAAATAAGAACGAGGTGGAGAAACTTAGTATGTGTACTTGAGATAGCAATTAGAGTATTGTTAATGAGACAAGGGCAGAGGAGCCCAGACAAGACTGTGCACCAAACATGGTATCAAGGACTCAACCAAGACCCAAAGGACATTTAGGTAAACTTTGCACTCCTTTCAATTCTGGTGTACCCTGGTCATACTTGTTCAATCTATATGTGAGTTATGGTACAGTATATGAGAAAGTACAGAAGTAGTTGGTAAGGCTGACTCCCAGAAACTTTTAAGGGGCCAGTTGTTGTGGCATCAGGTTTTCCCCCTACAGTTTTCTTTTTTGTTGTGTGTAGCTCTGGCAGCTGTGCTACTGAGCAGGGCAGGGCAGTCAGTCAGGACCCTATGTATTATGTGTTGCTGTCTTCCATGTTGGTTCTTAAACTGAGAGTTAGCATACAGAGTACGAACCAGGGAGGATTTGAGCAGTGATGCCAGTTCTTACAAATTTAGCCCCAGAGTTATGCGTCTGACCTTAAATGATTGCAGTCAGTTCCCCTTCATTGGGACGGATTATCTAGCAATGGGACATGGATACCCAAGCCATTGTCTTATCGTAACCCTAATTTATACTCTGATTCTTTAAAGAATGGGGCCAAACCATTCTCTTTCTGGTTTACCAGAACTCCACAATGATTGTCTACCTGAACCTTCAATGACTGACTGCTGTCAGACTATGTTGTTGTGATGCTTGATACTTGTTTTCTGGGGAAAACAAGAACAAAAACCTAACATTTCTTTCTACCATTGAATCTCCTCGATGCCAGCCATGGCCTTAGAACTCCAAATATTGTCAGCAACTTTCTTTCTTTTCGTATCTTAACATCATCCTAGCTCCCTCCCAATGCCCACTTCTAGAGAATCCCTTGCTCACTAACTCTGACTAGGCTTTCCAATATATCCATCACCCATCAAATCCCAGTACTGAGATTATACTCTCTATCTTATATGATAGTGGCACTGGGGCCTCATGATATTAACTAGAACCAATCCAAGTCCAACTCCATAGTTCTTTGCAAACAATTTGTCATGTGTTTAAAATAATTGAAAAGTAGGTACAGATAGAGTACCATTCAAGAAGTATGGGTGGATTCAGTCTTATGTTATCCATTTAGTAATTCAACATGGCCTCATGATTTTGAACAGAAAATGGTGAAATCAAGAATTCAGAAATATTTTGATATCTGTTCTCTTTCAGCAATCTGTTTCAGTGCATACTTGGAAGGTTTCATCATCCTTCTAATCTTACTATTTATTTGAAGGTGACAAAGCCCAGTTGTAAAAGCTCAGGGAAGATATATTGTTCACAAATTACTTAAATTCAACATAGGTAAATGCAGACTCACTTTTTAAAAAAGTTCAACAAACTGTGTTTTGAAAATAACTTGCAACTACTGTGAAAATATGTTTAATGGGAATGTTTGTGTAGACCTCATATAAGATTGCTTGTCATCTTGGGGAGGGAAGGGAAGAAAATTTAAAACTTATGGAAGTGAATGTTGAAAACTGAGAACAAATAAGTTAATAAATTTGGGAGAAAACAAAAGAAAATAGCTTGCACAAACCTGTGATTCTTCCAGCAGAGATTTGAGATGAAACAAAAGGAGACAGGAACTTGCCAGAGCACTTCCCAAATCCCCTCCAAAGTACTTTAAAAGATGCCTCAAAACTAATTCTAGAGTAACACAACGCACAAAACGACAGGATAAATAATTTTCTAGCCTACGACAATTCAGAAGAGCTGCAGGAAAGGTCTTTCTCATTTGGGTGAAAGGGGAGCAGAGCACTATATAGATAATATCTGGGCAAGTCAATGGAAGGCTCCCTAATCCCAGCACAGATCAGTAACTGAGGCCCTGTGGCACTGCCATAGCAGGCTAGCACCAAAGTGGGGCAGCTGTGATGCCTCCAATCCCTAGTGCTGCTTGTATGACCAGGCCTGGAGGCCCTGGTGCTTCAGGTGAGCTGTCAGTCCCAGAGCTCTGGAGCAGCAGATGAGCTTCCAGGCCCAGAGACCCTGGCAAAGCTGTCCAGTGGCTAAGTCCTTGTTCCACAGCACAAGAAGCATAGGACAATATCTCCTGTACCCCGGGAGCAGAACTCAAATTTAAAAGTCACAAAATAGGCTGGAAAATGAGCAATAAACAAAATCCTAATCATAGAAAGCTACTATGGCTACAGGAAAGATCAAAACAAACTGAAAAGAGGATAACAATGTCAAAACACCTACATGCAAAGTTTCAAAGAAATATATGAATTGGTCTCAGGTCCCAAAAGAATTCCTAGAAGAGCTCAAAAAGAATTTTAAAAATCAAAAAAGAAAGGTAGAAGAAAAATTGGGAAAAGAAATGAGAGCTATACAAGAGAATCATGAAAACAAGTCATCTTGGAAAAAGAAGCACAAAAAATGGAAAAAAGAAAACAACTCCTTAAAAAGTAGAATTGGCCAAATGGAAAATACTTACAAAAGTTCCCTGAAGAAAACAATTCCTTTGAGATGAATGAAAAACTTCAACAGAGCTTCTTGGTAATTAATAACCAATTTATTAATTAGGCTGGCAAATAATAAATTGATATTCTCAGTAACCAAGCATGAAGATCACTGAGTGCTAAACTCTTTGGAAAAGTGGGTGCTCCTGACTAGTGATCAACCCTGACTGTTGAACTATTAATGAGAGGGTAGATGAGGAGGTAGGCTGAAAGCCTTCAGCTCCTTCTCCTGAGAACTGGTTTGATCATGAAACTCAGCTGCCTTCAGCTATCTGAACAAAGCTATCCATCTCCACACAGACTGCTGAAGTTGAACAATGGTGGTGGTAGGTTCAAGGGCATGGGCCAATTCTTTAGCGCTAGAATTCACCTAGATTAGATTCTGTGTGCTTTTGGTCAGAAATAAACTCTCCTACTTGAGTGGGGTCCCACCAGGGATTGAGGAGAATGTTCCTAGAAGGTTAGGTTAATCTTATCATCAGCCCTGTCCTTCAGAGACTGAGGGACCTACACAGACTGGTCCCTAAATGAGGAAAATGAAAGAAAAAATCCTCAATCCTAATTTAATAATTAGTTGTAGTGGAAAAATAATAATTTCTCTCACTTTGAAAATCAGAATTTTGCAAGTAGAAGCTAACGACTGTGTGAGACATCAAGAATTAATCAAACAAAACCAAAAGAATTGAAAAAAATCAAAGAAAATGTGAAATATCTCATTGGAAAAACAACTGACCTGGAAAATAAATCCAGGAGATAAACTTTAAGAATTATTGGTCTGAAAGCCATGATTAAAAAAAAAGCCTACACAGCATTGTTAAGAAATTATCAAGGGAAACTGCCCTAATATCCTTCCTAGAACCAGAGAATAAAATAATCATTGAAAAAAAATCTACCAATCACTTCCTGAACAAGACCCCAAATTGAAAACTCTCAGGAATATTGTAACCAAATTCCAGAACTTTTAAGTCAAGCTAAAAATATTGCAAGCAGCTAGAAGACATAGTCATGATTACACAGGATCTAGCAGGCTTGTACATTATAAGATTGGAGGACTTGGAACATGATATTCCAGAAGGCAAAGGAGCTTGCCAAGCTCCAAGCATCACCTACCCAGCAAAACTGAGCATAATTTTTTTAGGGGAGGTGGGAGAAGGACATTCACTAAAACAGAGGAATGTCAAATATTCTTGAGGAAAAGACTACAGCTGAACAGAAAATTCAGTTTTCCAATACAAGACTCAAGAAACATAAAAAGTAAACAGGAAAGAGAAAACAAGTTATTCAATGAGGTTAAACTGTTTACATCCATTCACGGGAAAATGATACTTGTAACTCTTAACAATTGTATCACTGTTTTGGCAGTTAGAAGGAATTATATACTGACAAAACTGTAGGTATAAGTTGCTGTGATAAGGTGATATTAAAAAAGGGGGTGAGAAAGACAATTGCTCAGGGAGAAGACAGAAAGGAGAGACAGAATGGGAAAAATGATCTCACAGAAAGATATGAAACTAGGAAAAAATTTTCTTCTAAAAAATCCTGGAATGAATTTGCTGGACTCATAAGAGAGTTATATTTAAAAGCCTGAAAAAGTATTTCATACACTAGTACACATCTTTATTCATGCCTACATAGCAATTAATTTATATTTTAAAACTAATTTATTTGGGATAGTCTTATCACATAGATGGAAACATCTACTTTATTGAGACAGAATGGAATAGGAAATGAGTCAAGTCCATTTTGAGCCCTCATCCAAGGGAACTTAGTTACTGAAAAATCAAAAGAATATCTGTTTGAAGGAGCCTCACCTGTAAATCATTCAGTGATATTTGAATATGA
This sequence comes from Notamacropus eugenii, assembly GCF_028372415.1. NCBI lineage: Eukaryota > Metazoa > Chordata > Mammalia > Diprotodontia > Macropodidae > Notamacropus > Notamacropus eugenii. The sequence goes on from NC_092875.1 coordinate 179,189,765, forward strand.
TTTAATTATATTAACTTAATCAAAGCATTTGTTTCTATATCCTCAATGCATAGAGCTATCATTTGACTAAATAAACCATGTTTGATTTTTATTTGTCCCTTTTGTTTTGCTATATTAGGTAAAAAATAGGGTCAAGGATTCTATATAACTATGTTGATATTCTAAAAATCACATTAATTCATAGGTAGTAAGTTAATCAGAATAATAGTTAAAGATTGCCAGGCCTAGAGGCCTGAGGGCTACCCGAGTCTTCTTACCTTACCTCTCGCAGGTCTTCGGCTGGCCAAACCGGATAGTCGTATGAGAGAAGAGACCTCCCAGAGTTGAACAAGGGTTAAGCTTTTATTCAGGGTCCTGGTTACAAGTGCAGGGGAATTCTTCCTTAGGAGGGAGCGAGGAATCTCCCAAGGAGGCAAAGATCTTACAATAAGAGATTGGAAGCAGAAGTGTAAGTGGGGAGAGAGGGGGAGGGAAGAGCGAAGAGAGGGAAAGGGAGGAGAGGCCTTCTGTCGGTCAGGGCCCCTCCCGAGCTAAGAGCGCTTTCAGGCTTTCCTGATCCTAATTAAGCTCTCCAGCCGCATAGTTTGCACCTGAATACCGTGCCTGTTAGATAACAATAGGTGTGCCCAGATCCGGGACAATCTCGAGGGCGGGGAGAGCTCTCTCCCATCACGTTTCTCACGGGAAGAGGCGGAAATACACGAGATAGCTCGGTTCACCTCGATTCCCAGCCATTTCCTGGGGGGCCTCGTGAGAACTCTAAGATTTAGAAGTTCCCACCTTTACCCGCCCAAGACTGTCCACATGGAATTGAGCTTCCATCCCCAGCAAAAGATAATATGCTGCGTATGACTTATAAGTGAAAACAAATACCCAGTGCAACTCAGAAAATGTACTTTGAAAATTGATAAATTGTTTATACAAAGGTCTTGCTTATACAAAAATTTAAAACATATTGCTCTTATATTTTGTGTTCCCTCTGCTTACAATCTAGATTTCAAAGAAGTGGAGGATTATAGGACATCAAGAGACTTTAGCCTAATCTGCTAAGACTGGGCTTAATCCATAGCATTAAGATAATTGACTACAGTATTCTTAAAATTCTTCCAACATAAAAATTCCGTAACTTTTTTTGGATATGTTTCAGGTAAGTACATATCTGATTGTTTGAATTAACATATTTGAATAGAAAGTGAAGTCTAGAGATGTCTATATTGCCAATAGTGTTTTTATTGATCTAGTTTTAAAAACATACAGACTCACAATTATGTAGAGAGGAGATAACTAAGGATAGTAGTCTTTAGTCTGCTATTTGGGATATCAGTGATGAAGATAACCATAAAAAGGTTACCTTGCTCTACAATGAGGGGGCAATAGAGACATAAAATATTAGGTGCACTCCTTTCATTACTAATGACTGAGAACCCTATGTTTTCTTCAGCGTGTCAAAAGAGACAGGAGTCCATTTATGTTCACCTACTTGTTTAAGATATCCTAAGGCATCCTTACTATCATTGTTTGAGGGAATGGGGGATATGAAAGAGTAAGGCTCGAAGCAATATAATTTTGCTGTGTTTTTTTCCCCCAGCAGTAAACTGGAAGACTGTTAAAGGCATCCTCAAAAGGAAATTGCCTTTCTAAGAGAAATTTTGTTATTCAGTATTTTAACATGAATTGTTTCTTCTTTGAAGCATGTCTGTTATATCTTTGGTGGCCAACCTGATTATCCTATATCATAAAAATTTAGTACCTTTCTACTGCAGTAGTTACTGGGTTAGTGTTCATTTTGAAGGTATAATCAAGTCCATAAATTGCTAAGCCTATTGTTAAATTTAAGGCAATAATAAGAAATCTTTTTCCCTGTATGCCCCTCTTTTTCAAAACATTTCCTTTATAAGTAGTTTGAATCATTAGTCACTACAATCAAAAAAAGATGGAAGGATAATCAAGCTACATGTATTTATTCTGATTTTACAATAATGTTTTCAGCTACAGAAATATCCTTTTTGATTACTTTATTTGTCTTTATTAAAGCTGACAGTTTGTGATTATCGTGCTGTAAGCACATCACAATCATATTCAAATAACTTTTGATCTGCTAAAATTTTGGTTAATTTGACCATTTTGTAATACCTGCTATGGAGTTAATGTGAAAGACAAATATTACTTGAGTTACTACTGATGATGTGTTCTTGCAGTATAAACCAGATGGATTTATTACAGAGAAAAAAAAGACCCACTGGAACAATATTAGCTTAGAGAAAAACTGGAAGCATTTCAGTTTTGTCAACATTGGCATGCCATTATGGAGAAGAGACCATTCCTCTTTGCTTTACTATTTTTAATTTTAGCTTCTATGATCAGAAAAGTATAAACGAAATCCAACCAGCCTGTTTTGCTGGCATACAAAATAGCAATCCTTGTAATTCTGACCACCCCTGTAGCAGCATGGATGGCTGAGTGACTGGGGGCACAGCTGGCACCATTATGTGCTTGAACATTAGACACAAGCTGTATTTCCAACAGTATTCTACTTAGCATAAACACTATGAAGAACACCTGGTTCTGTGGAGATGCTCAGTTCATGGTGGGCTTCACTGTAACAGATAATGTTCAAAGTATCTTAAAGGCCATTAGTGATGAGAGCACTGAGAGTACCAAGAGCTATGCACATGGCGGCACTTCCCTATTAAGGATTCTTTGGATGACAGTCTACACAGATCATTAACCAGCATCACTGCTGTTGGCTGGAAGACATGGGAACATTCTCATTATTCTATCAAATCCAATAGATAGCCAAGATAGTTTCAGTTTGGAACAGTCCTCTACTGCATAGCCAGATCTGAAATCCCTCTACCTGTTGGGACTTGACGCTTGTTATGCTGGGATACTTCAGGTCTTGCCCATCAGACATAAAATCAATGACACATGCTGCCATATTCACTATTAGAAGGGTCGCTAGATTTACTTAGACAAGTTGAATAGCCAAATCCCAGCCTTTGAATGGTATTGGCCCTGTTAAGCCAGGTGGTCCCTCTGAAACACAATCTGTTAAATAAGACAGAAGGCTATGATGAAAAGATCCATCCCTGGCTCAATTCTGTTCTGTTGGGATACTTGTTTTGCAAAAGACAAAGGCTCTGACAGCTGGTTTGTTAATAAACCCTCTGGAACAAAGTAACTGCTAATAAATAGTTGATTTGTTCTAATTTTGAAGGTATTAATACGTGTGCCCCATTTGGAATGGCTTCGGACATCTATTGATTTGCAGGTGAAAATGATCAAAAATATATGTTTGTTTGGAGGTAATCATTTAATCACCTTTTAACTCTATGAGGTAGCTAATAAGTATTAGTGAGACATATTTATAAAAACTGAATGTCTTGGTGCCTTATCCTCATGGCCACTGATACCAGTTGCTTTTACTCATAGAGTTTCTCAAATAGTGCTGAAACATTGCTCCTACCCTTGATTAAATTGTGATCTTGGGTGTCGTTAATCTCTTTTATTTGTAGAATGAAATAGTTCATAGACTCATAGATTTTGTGGTGGAAGGGACAGTTAAGGTCATTTGGTCTAGTCTTTTAATTTTTTTACCAATGAAGAAACTGAGTTCAAATGTTTTTCCTAACATCACCAAGTGAGTAAGTGGCAGAGCTGGGGTTTGAACCTAGGTCCTCTGCCTCCAAAGTGTTCACTAATTCCACCAAACAATCCATAAATAATTTCTAAGTTCCCTTCCAGTTCTATGATTCTGATTTAACATTTAGCAAGCACATTTAGCTCTTGCAATTTGTATCCTTTCAATACTAATCGTTGAATTACAAATGCTATATGAATAGATTTACTACTGGACATTTGTGGCAGGTGCTGTGCTAATGTCTGCGAATTTCCATCTGTCACTGGTACACTAGAAAGTGATTAGATGATTTTATTATTATCCAATGATATACTGGCATTCAGTATTGGCAGAGGACAAAAATTGGCTGTATTTTCTATGAATAATCTATGTTCATCAAACTTGCAATAAGATTAGCATGTCTAGAAAAATGATTTTGGTCTTTAACCTCATCATTTTATTGAAAATATTGCTTAGTAACTTTACTAAAGTTTTTGCTAAAGTGAACTCAAAATATTTAATTTTTTCCAAATACTCCAAATGAGATTATGTTTCTAAATTCGTAATGTATGGACCAAATCCATGGAATTAACTTGAAACCATACTTTGAAGCTAAGTAATACCAAAGATAAAAGGCTCATTAAAATGTTTCTTAGGGTGCATGGGACTATTCCAGTGATCACTTTGTCTTCCTTTTTCTACATTCCCAAGACTCATTCTGGAAGGTAGAGGCCAGGGAAAAAATAGAGTAGGGGGAAGGGTCTGAATCTCTGAGGTGGAAACTTAAATACTGGAGTTACTTGACTATCTACTGTGTATTTCTCAGTCTGCACATGAAGCTTCAATATAGACAAAAATGTCCTAACAGTTTTAATCCTGCATTCTTGGAATTTCTGAGAGGGGAATATTTATTTTACATTAAAAAGAATCAGAATCAGTCAAGTTAGCATTTTGACTTTTTGAGATTCAGACCATATCCACAGTTGGGGTGGAGAGGGAACTTCACATAAAAGATGTTTGTCTTGTCAGTTCAACTTTCATTATTGGCCTGTTTAGCTTACTGCATGGTTGACGTGATAAATTGTGTCACTTAAGTCATAAAAAGAGAAAAATCAGAGAAAGATAAAGAAGAAGGAAGAGTGAAGAAAGCAGAAAGGCAAGGTGAACAAAGTTGGATGTTTTCCTTTTCTATTCCATACTTTAAATATTCTTTTTATGTTCATAACTCTCCTTTCCTTGATTAACAACACTAAATTTGTTAAGGGCAGTGTTTGTATCATTTATCTTTGTATTGTTTCACAGTGTCTACAATACACCCTTGAAACCAGTGGTAACTCAACAAATCTTTGTTGAATGAATGAATGGTCAGTCTAGTCATTGCCATTTTCCTTAATGTTCCAGGAATATACCATATTCATTCCTCTCTGAGCTTTTGATTTTAATGAACAATCCATTCTCATCTTTTTAAAATCTAATTTCTGGTCATTTTTAAGACTAAACTGAAGTTGCTCCTTCTCCACGAATCTTTCACTATTCTAGCCCAATTAACTTCCCTTTATATTCCTATAGCATTTGCCATCTGAACCACAAAGTGCAACACTAAATTATATACTTCTTTGTATAAGCTGATTTTTTTCATGTATTCAGTTTTCAACTATTTTGCTTCTTGACTTTAGATAGTATGTCTCATAAACTTTCAGTCATTCCCACATTGCCTATCAGATAATGGAACAGAATGAGATAGAGAAAAGACAAAAGAAATTTAGAGTTGGAAAGAACAGGTTTGAATACTGCCATAGATACACTAACTATGTGACCTTAGACAAGTTACTTAATCGCTCTGAGACTTAATTTTCCCATCTGTAAAATATGGTATGTAAAGCACTATATAATTGTGGGTTGCTATTGATAATGGAGACTTCCTGTTGTATATAACTTTTTCCTTATAAGCAGTCAACAAATTTGAGAATTTTAGGCTATAAACCTGGGCAAGTAAAAGTTTACGTATTCATGATATGTATTATGTTTTAGACTAAGAGATGTATGTTTTAGAGGGGATAGAAATTGAAACTAAAATAGTTGATATACTCCAGAAACTGAAGTGTATAAAATGTCTCATGATAGAACATTTTGAGAAGAAAGCTTTTTCTGTGTTTTGTACAGTTTGTGAGGCACAGTTAAATTGGTTGCATAGCAGGAAGAAGTACAGCCCAGCACTCTCATCAAACCTCCTTCACAGAGATCTAGAAAGCACACCAGACCAAATTCTGATCAGGATATCTTGGGGAAATAGAGAGGTCTGTGGACACTGGATCCAGGATCTGACCAGGAACAGACCACATATGGAGTATTGTGGTACCCAAGGACCAAAAGAAGACTGAAACTGGGTACCAGGGCAGAAAGCAATGGGGCAAGAAGAGATCCATCCCCAGGGATCACTGAACTGGCTGTGTGGGAGTGAGTATCATCTGGCATCTCTATTGTCTACTACCTAGTACTAGGTTAAAGATCCAGGGAGCACTGAAGAGGGGACCTGTACCTGGGGGTGGCAGAGAGTAGTGGTCACAGAAGCGCAGTTACGTTTATAGGGCCCTAATTCTGTGCTGAGCTAGAAATGAGTTTAGAAACAAATAGTAGTTATATGGTTCTGATCCTAGAAGCTGAGCAAGGACTTGGTTCCAGCCTTAAATCTAGGCTGAAGCCCATGGTGCAGGGATCTGGGTAAGAATCCCAGAGCAAAGGGGAACCTACAGTTTAGTAAGTCTGAAGTTGAATGGCCTCCCTGTGGGCTAATAGTGGCTGAGCCCAGCAACAATGTACTGAAACTTCCAACCAGGAACAAGCCTAAAGACCCAGACCTGAGAAACTTGCAGAGTTCAAACCAGGTGGGCAGTGAGTAGATATCACTCTAGATTGCATTGCTTTGGGGGCACTGAAAGCTTGAAGGTCGCCTGACTGAACCCTGAGTTCAGACATTCCTCCCAGAAATACACAATACATATACGTATATATATATATACATGTATATATACACATATATACATGCATATATATTTTATACACACACACACACACACACACACACACACACACACATATTCCAGAGGTAGGCCAGAAAAAAGTGAACAAACAAAAAAGAATCCCACCATAAAGAGCTGTTATGCCAATAGAGAAGCTCAAGACACAAACTCAGAAAGAGGGAATGAATAAAATATATATAAGCAAAGCCTCAAAGAAAAAAATGTAGCTTGATCACAAGTCCCACCAAAATTCCTAGAAGAGATAAAACAATAGTTATATGTTTTAGATAAATATTTAAAAAGCCAACTCTTTGAGACTCCATTAGGGGTTTTCTAGGCAAAGATACTAGAGTTATTTGCCATTTCCTTTTCTAGCTCATTTTACAGATGAGGAAACAGGCAAATAGGATTTGAGGCTGGATTTGAACTTAGGTCTTCTTGACTCCAGGCCTTGTGCTCTTTCCACTGCACCACCTACCTCTTGTAATGAGAGTAGCAGAGAAAAGAAATAGGAAAATAAATGAGAGCTATAGAAGAAAGATAGGAAAAGAGAATGAAGAGTTTGAAACAAGAGATACAATAACTTTACTCCAAAAAATAATTCCCTGAAAATTGGAATTGAGCAAATAGAAGCTACTGACTCCATTGAACATTAAGAAATGACAAAATAAAGTTTAAAAAAGGTGGAAAATAGAAGAAAATGAGATATTTTATAGCAAAGACAATTGATCTGAAAGCAGATTGAGGAAAGATCATTTAAACATTGTTGGATTACATGAAAGTCATTGGCAAAAAAGAGCACAGACATATTTCAAGAAATGTTAAAGGAAAACTGGTCAGATCTCTTATAACTAGTGGGTAAACTAAACTGAAGAAATTCACTAGTTACTTACTGAAAGAAATCCCCAAATGAGAGTTCTTAGGAATATTATAATCAAATTCCAGAGCTACTAGGTCAAAGAGGGGAAATGTTGCAAGCAGTCAGAATTAAAGTTATTGAAGAATCACAGGATCACATGTGAATTAGCAGTCACCATTATAAAAGAGTAGATAGGGAAAATTTGATTTACAAATAGAGGAGTCAAGAGAAACATAAAAAGATAAATGAGCAAGCAAATATAAGGAACTAGAATAAGGTTAATTGTTTACATATATGGGGAAGGTATACATGTATCCCTCTATTATACTCAGAAATTATTGAAGAAGTCTAATTAGACTAGGCCTGGGAGTGATCTGTTGTGGTTTGATGGAAAGTAAGCACAGTGAGGAGAACGTGGAAGGGAGAGAAACAGTAGTGGCACTTTATCTGACATAAATATGATGTACAAGCAGAAATTTATGTAGTAAAGAGGATGGAGTGTGGTGGGATCAGGCTAAAGACAAATCTCATTCTCATCTGGGCAAAGAAGGAAAGAATATGTAATATTGGGTACGGAAATACATTTGAATGGGTAATAGGAGGGACAGTTATCAAAGGAGGGATTAGTGAGAAGCCAAACAAACTCTTAAAGAGGGGGCTGAAAACAAAAAAAAGTATAAGACTACTGGATTGAGGGAAATACATAACTAATAATCACAACAATGTGAATTGGATGAATTTGCCCATAAAACCTAAGAAGATATCAGAATGGATTAGAAACCAGAATTCAATAATACACTTTAAGAAACACATTTGAAAGAGGACATACATAGAGATAAAATAAGGGGCTAGAGCAGAATCTCTTATGAAAATACTGAAGTAAATAAAAGTGAGGAGGGCAATCATCTTAGAGAAAACATAAAAAATAGACCTAATTAAGGGAAGCAGAAAAACTGCACTTTGCTGAAAGGTAGTATAGACAATGAATATCAATACTGAATGCGCACACACACACACACACACACACACACAAACAGATAGATGCTATGTGGTTTGGTCTATACATGTATAGACCAAAAGGTATGTATGTATACATATATGTATCTCTCTATATATGCATGCATGCATGTGTATATATATATATATATATATACACACACACACACCAAATGTCAGAATCTAAATTCTTAAAGGAAAAGTTAAATGAATTACAGAGAGAAATAGATAGTAAAACTGTAATAGTGGAGTGACTCAGTTGCTCATCTTAGAGATAAAGCTAAACAAAAAATAAAAAAGAAATGAAAGTCCTGAACCGAATTTTAAGAATATTAGCTATGAAAAACCTCTGGAGAATATTGAATGGGAATAGAGAAGAGTACACCTACTTCTCAATTGTGCATGTCACCTTCACAAAATTTATTATATGTTGGAGTATAAAAACCTTGTGAAAAAATGCAGAAAAGTGGAAATATTAAATGCATCATTTAGGGCTCTTAAATAAAGGGTCTTTGAAAAGGATTAAACATTAATTGGAAAAGAACTTAATCTTAAAGAATAGGTGGTCAAATCAATAATTTCATTAAGGATAATGACAACAACAAGATAACATAAGACTTTTGGGTTGCAGTCAAATTCCTACTTAGAGAAAAATTTATATCTCTAAACACTTTTATCAAGAAAAGGAGGAGAAGATTTATGAATTGGATATGTAACTGAAAAAAAACCACCCTATAAAAGCAACAAATTAAAACCTGCAATTAAACACCAAAATAGAAATCCTCAAAAATCTAAGGAGAGATTCAGAAAATTTATAACTAAAAACCCAAGATTAAAACAAGATAAGCCTTTAGCTAACTTGTTTAAAAAAATGTGGGATCTTGGCCATTTTAGGTTAAGGTCTTATCAGATTCTCACTTTGAGTGAGATATTCCTATTCAATGAATAGACCTCTTTAAGTAGTTACTCAAGGGATGGCCCCTTTTAATAAAAGAAAAAAAAAACTAGGAGGGAAAGACCTTGAGGGTTACATCAAGATGATGACATCATTTGCACTTGACTTTGATTTGAGTGAGGGAGGGCTATGCAAGGTCACCAGCCTCACTTTCTCCTCCAGAGCCATCTGGGTCCAGTGGTCTGATATTCATCAGGACGACTGGAGACAGCCCACTTTAGGCCAAGGTCTTAAGAAAAAAAAGATGAGTCTTCCTGACTCCAGGGCCATGCTCTATCCTCTGTGCCACCTAGCCACCCTTGCATCCTGGGTCATCTCCAGTTGTCCTGATGAGAATCAGGCCACTGAACTCAAATGGCTCTGGAGGAGAAAGTGAGGCTGGTGATCTTGCACAGCTCTCCCTCACTCAAATCAAAGTGAAGTGCAAGTCATGTCATCATCTTGATGTCATGGTCCTCTTGGAGAATGAAGGACAAACACAGCTTGTGAGTGAGTGGTTTTTCTTCTCCTCTCCTCTCCTCCCCTCTCCTTGGGTGCTCTATCACTTCTGTGGTCAAATGCTGTCTTTTCTCCTTTGGGTTTTCTTGCTCAAAGAATAAGCCGTAAACCCAATTTACTCTGGAGCTCATAGATTGGACACCAGGTCCCAGCCCACCTAGTACAAAGTTAATATAATTACTAAATAGTAACTGTTTCTCTTTTACCCAGGAGCCCTGGAGGTTTTCCCCTCCCAGCTTGATTTTTTGGTTATTTTTTTTCTTTTATTAAAAGGGGCCATCCCTTGAGTAACTACTTAAAGAGGGCTATTCATTAAATGGATGTATCTCACTCAAAGTGAGGATGTGAAAACATCTTAGCCTGAAAGGGCCAGGGTCTCATATTGCATCCTGGCTCGTCTCCAGTCATCCTGATGAATATCAAGCCACTGGACCCAGATGGCTCAGGAGAAGAAAGTGAGGCTGGTGACCTTGCACAGCCCTCCCTCACTCAAATCAAAGTCAACTGCAAGTCATGTCATCATCCTGATGTCATGGTCCTTTTCAAGAATGAAAGATAAGCACAATAAAAAAAATAGAGAAGAAAACCAAATTACTGATAGCAAAAATAAACAGAAAGATGAACTTAACAGCAATGAAGAATAAAGTATTAGATATTATTTTGCCAACCATAATTGACAATTTAAATGAGATAAATGAATATTTACAAAAATATAAATTTCATATTAACAGAGCAGGAAATGAAAGACTTGGGTAAACTTCTCTCAGAAAAATAAATGAAGCCATAAATGAAATCCCAATGAAAAGAATTTCAAACCCAGATGGATTTACAAGCAAATTCTATCAAATATTTAAAAAATAATTCTAATAACATACAAATTGAAAAAAGTAGCAGAAGGGAGCCTACCAAATTCATTCTATGACACAAATATGTTACTGATATCTAAAGTAGCTGAAGTCAAAACTAAGAAAGAAAACTACAAACCAACAAACCTAATGATTACTGATGAAAAATTTTAAATAAAATATTAACAAGGAGACCATAGCAATGCATCACAATGATCATATACCATGGTCAGGCTGGATTTATACAAGAAATACTGGACTGATATTAGGAAAACTGTACACATAATTGACCGAGTCAATATCGAAACAAGAAAAATAACATAATTATACCAGTTGATTTAGAAAAAGCATTTGACAAGACACAAAATCCATTTCTTTTGAAAATGCTGGAAGATGTGGAAATTAACAGAGCTTAAAATAAATAGTATCTATCAAAAAACAAGAACTGGCATTAGAAGAGGTGATTCTAGAGGTCTTTCCAGAAAGATCAGGGTAAAAGCTAGGTATCCATTTTCGCCATTATTATTCAGTGTAGTGCTGAGAAATGCTATATTTGTATAACAACAACCATAACAATAAGACAAGAAAAAGAAATTGAAGGAATGAATATAAGCAAAGAGGAAATAAAACTATTACTTTTTGCAGATGATGTGAGAATTCAGTCAGAGAATCCTAGAAAGTAAACTAAAAGACAATTGAAACAATTAACAATTTCAGCAGTGTTGAAGAATATAAAACACACCCACAATAATCATTAGCATTTTATACATTCCCAACAAAATCCATCAGGGAGAGATAGAGAAATTTTATTACAATATAACTATAGATAGTGTAAAATACTTGGGAGTCTACCTGCTAAGATATATGGGAATTGTATGAACACAATTACAGAATACTCTTTCCATAAATAGATTGATCTAAATAATGACAACACTGCCAAACTAATTTACTTAGTCAATGCCCAATCAACTAACTACCAAAATATTACTTTATTGAGCTAGAAAAAATAATTACAAAATCAATGCTGGGGAAAAAAAAGTCTTTAATATCAGGATAATTAATCAAAAAAAGGTGGGAGTGAAGAGGACCTAAGAGTATCAGATCTTTTACTTTTAAGCTGTAGTTATCAAAACAATTTGATACTAGATAAGTAGAGAGGTTGATCAGTGGAACATATTAGGTATATGATATATAGAATACATTTGCAACAAGTTTTTTCTGTTAAAGGTGTCATTTCTAAGATACATAGAGAACTGAGCATAATTTATAAGAATAAGAGCAATTCTTCCAATTGTTACATGTTTTAATAATATGAATAAGTCAGTTTTCAGAGGAAAAAATCCAAAGTATCCATAGCCACATGAAAAAATGTTTCAAATGAATGGTGTCTAACTCAGAAAGGGATCCCCACAGGCCACATATGGACTTACAAAATCATAAAATAACATTATCCATGTTCTATTACAATTATATTTTAGTCTGATTTTGTCCCCACTGATCTGACTGCTTGAAGTCTGTGGGTCATTGATTTTGACACCTCTGATCTAAATCATTAATAATTAATAAAATGCAAATTAAAATAACTCTAATGTACTGTCTCACACTCATCAAATCAACAAAGTAGACAGAAAAGAAAGAAAAAAAACAGTTACATCTTTTAGAGACTATGGGAAAACAAGCATATTAATACATTCTTGCTAGAGCTACAAACTGGTCTAGGCATTCTGGAAAGTGTTTTGGAACTATACTGCAAGGCTATTAAACTATGCGTACTTTTTGACCCAGCAATACCAGTACTAGTCCTATATCCAAAAGAGATCAAAGAAAGATAAGGACTCATATCATTTGGGCAATGGCTGAACAAGTTATGGTATGTAATATGTTGCAGTACTATTATATTTTAAGAAATGATGAAGGGTATAATTTCAGAGAATCCTAGGAAGACCTGAGTGAACTTATACAAAGTAAACTGAGCAGAACGAAGAGAATAGCTTACTTACATAATAACAATAATATTATAAATATCAACAACTTTAAAAGTCTTAGAACTCCAGTTAATACAATGACGAACTATAGTTCCGGAAGACTCATGATGAAACACGCTACACATCTCTAGACAGAGAGCTGATGGACTCAGTGTAGACTGTAGCATTTTGGGGGGGGGGCGGGGTATGGCTAATTTATGAATGGGTTTTGCTCAACTGTACAAGTTTGCAATGGTTTTTGCTTTTCTTGCTTTCTCAATGGGGAAAGGGAAAGTGGGAGAGAGATTTACAGCTGAAAATAAAACAAAATTGAATTTAAAAAGTAGAGCTTAACAAAAAAAGAAAAAATATTTAGACTATATCTCAGTGCACTGAGAAGTTAAGTGACTCGTTCTTGGTCATATAGTAAGTTTCGGAAGCAGAACCATCCTTCTGATGCTAAGAAGGGCCCATAAGCCTCAGTGCCAAGCTAATTGGATAATTAATAATTATTGTAATTTTTTGTTAGAACTTTGGCATCAAGTAGACACACAATGTCAGTGTCAAATGAAATTGAAATAATTATGCCATTATTTTGGTTTTAATATATTTCATAATATGTTTTTAAATGAAAATGAATCTTTGAAAAACATTTATTATTTATTTATCTGTGTCATACTGAGGATAGGAATAGAAACAGAAGCTAGTTCCTTTTCTCAAGTCTCTCACATTATAATTGTGGAAGACAATAGATGGAAAGTTCAGTTTCAAGGCAGATGGAAAGGTATAGAAATCCCAATGGTGTAGCTAGAGATTGAGTGGCAAGGCCCACATGTTCTTAGAACGCACCCGGATATCTGTCCCACAAGAGAGGCCCACTGACATTCAGGTTTGAATGTCTTTTTGAAATCATCTATTTCCTCATTTCTTACAGCATAATAATAGTATGCCATCAGATTCATATACCACAGTTTATTCAGCCATTCTTCAATTGTTGGACATCTTAGTTTCCAGGGTTTTTGTTTGTTTGTTTGTTTTGTTTTTTACCACCACAAAAAAGAACTACTGTGCATATTTTCTACATATTGGACTTTCTCCTATTTTTTAAAATCTCTTTTGGACGTAGGCCAAGCAGTGGTATAGTTGGGTCAAAGGGCAGGCATTGTTTAGTAACTTTTTATGTATAATTCCAGATTGCTTTTCAGAATAGTTGTACCTATTCTGGTACACCAGAGTATACCCCCCCAGATTCACCAATATGCATTAATATGCATGTTTTCCTACAGCCCTTAATCATTTTCCTTTTTTGTCATCTTTGCCACTCTAATGGGTATGAGGTGGAATCTCAGACTTGTTTTGATTTGTATTTCTCTAGTAGTGATTTGGAGCATTTTTTTTTCATATGGCTATAGATTGCCTGACTTTCTTTCCTTGACAACCATCTATTCATATCCTTTATCAACTGGAAAATATCTCTTTTCTTATAAATTTGAATTAGTTATTTATATATCTTGGAAATGAACTTTTTTTCAGAGAAACTTGCTGCATTGATTTTTCCCCAGTTGTTTCCCTTTGAATCTTAGCCTTGCTAGATTTGTTTATGCAAAAGTTTTTCAGTATTATATAATCAATATGATTAATTTTACCTTCTGTGGTCCTCTCCATTACTTGTTTGCTCAAGGACATTTCTACTTTCTCTTATCCCTATATATGATACAAATTTAAACATATTTCTATTATTTCTTTATAATGTTTACATCTTGGTAACCTATTCAGTTGGAACTTATCTTTGTATATGCAGTGGCACATTGATTTAAATTTGATCTAATTTGTTCCTTACAGATGTCCAGTTTTCCCAGAAGTGTTTTTTTTTGGGTCAAATAGAAAGTTCTTATTTTAGTACTGGGGTCTTTTTGTTTATTAAATGATAGAAAAATAGATAACTTTTGCTTCTGTATGTTGTATACCTAAACTGATCCCCTGATTGATTATACCAAATTGTTTTAATAACTACTGCTTTGTAATGTAATTTGAGATCTGGCACTGCTAGACCCTCCACATTCCTATTCCCCCTCCCATTATTTTTCTTGAGGCTCTCATCCTTTCCCCCCTCATTCTGAATCTTCCTTCCTTCCTTCCTTCCTTCCTTCTTTCCTTCCTTCCTTCCTTCCTTCCTTCCTTCCTTCCTTCCTTCCTTCCTTCCTTCCTTCCTTCCTTCCTTCCTTCTTTCCTTCCTTTCTTCCTTTTCTTTTTCCTATAAAATAATCTTTTGGTAATTTGGTTGGTATGGCATTGAATAAATTAAGTTAGGTAGTATTGTCAATTTTATATGTTATTTTATTATATTGACTCAGATTGCCCATGAGCAACTGATATCTTTCCAAATATTTGTGTATGTCTTTATTTCTATGAACTTGTTTGTAATTGTATTTAAATAGATGGTTTCAAAAAGACTCAGAAAATCTTAGGTGAAGTGATGCAAAGTGAAGAGAGCAGAATCAGAATATTATATCATCTAATATCAATATTATAAAAATGGACAATTTTGAGGACTTTTATAAACTGATGAAGAATGAAATGAGTAGAACCTGAAGAGCAATTTATGCAATAACAATAACATTGTAAAAGCAAACAACTTTAAAAGCTACGAGAATTAGGATCAATGCAATAACTATTCACAATTCCAAGTGCCAGTGATGAAATGTGCTGTGAAGCATGATGAAACAGACATGAAAGATTAAAGAGCAGAATGAGACGTATATGTGTGCTTTGTTTGACTATACATATTTGTAGCAAGAAATTTGTTTTTCTTTTCTTTCTCTTTGTCCCAGTGGGATGGGAGGAGGGAGAGAAAATAGATGTCTGTTAATTTTTTAAAAATAGAGAAGTAGGGATGCAACAGATGTGAAATGCAAGTACTTTCAGATGAGGTCACTTTATTTTTGGTTTTGCATAAATGTTTTACTTTGTTATAAGAGACCTCTCATGAAGTGGGATGTTTGTTTGTAATATAAAAACAAAACACATGAACTTTAAAATAAGAACAAGCCTAAAAACTGAATCAAATTATAACTAGGGAGAAAATCCAAAATAAAACTGGTGGGAGAAAGATAGAATTACATTTGAAGTTAGAAATATATTTTGGGGATTGTCTTTTATTACCTTCCTCCTCTCAAAAGCAGATCTTGAATATGACTTTAGCTATCCCATCTAGAATACCTAGACCATGTACAACCACTATGTAACCACTCTCTTGTCCTGAAGCTGTCAGTATTTAACCTCCATTTCCTGCCCCCTCTACAACTTCTCATACTTATTTATGAATGTACCTTCACTTAGCACTTACCTTTTGTAATTTCTCCTTTGAAACTCTCCTCCTCCTCTCTTCTTCTTCTTCCTCTTCCTCTTCATCTTCCTCTTCCTCCTCCTCCTTCTCCTCCTCCTCCTTCTCCTCCTCACAACTTAAAAGAATTTAGGAGTATAAGGGAAACTCTTTTTTAATGATGGTACCTGACTATTTATTACCTATGATATAACTGACTAGTAAGACATCTTACTAGCGTCTACCTATTGAAAAGAAATTTTTTAGTACCAAACAGTTTTAAAATATCATTGTTCACTAAATTCCTCTTTCACTTTTAAGTTTTAATAGCTTAAAACTTCACTAAGCTTTTGGGATATCCAAATGCATATATGTATGTGAACAATATAGGCATATGTATATATGTATACATGTGCATGTGTCTTACATATATATATTATACATATGCACATATATAGAATATCATAAATATATACACACACACACACACACAATGTGTGTGTGCCTATATAGAGGAGAGTATGTAGAGAGAATATTATATATATATTTTACATAATATTTTATATTCATGTTATATATATAATCCACATGATATATTTCTATAATTATATATATATGTGTAATTATATACTCTCTAAAGCTGTAAGTTGCAGAGCAGGTGCAAATCTACATTGGTAGAAGGAATTTCCTCTCTAGGAGGTCCCCATATTAAAAAAATTATAGGTTTGACCCAAAATGCACACATATACACATACATCTATATGCACATGGCTTTACATTTAAGGAATTAAGTATCCAAGCATGGACAGTGAAGGAGTTACTCTTTTAGTTTACCAAGTAGCTTATAGAGAAATACATTAGCAAATTACTTCCTAGTAATTGTAATTTCTCAAATAATAGGAGACTGAACTGGAAAGAGCTAACACATTTGCAAAATATCTATCTTACCTATGAACATGAGTAGTTAGTTGTGGGTTAAAGAACTGTGGGAATAAATTAAACAATTGATTGTTTTATTGCCTCATGCCAGTTTGTGAGTTCCTGAGTACAATGAGTTCTGAGTGGATCTTAAAATGGCCTTGTATGCAGTAGCAAGCTGATCAGAGAAAATGAGATCTGCCTCATGACAGACTGACTCTCAAACATTACTTAAAAAACAATTTGTTAGCCTTTGGCATTTACCATTTCCTGCCTGTTAGAACTCCTTTCCTGAAAAGAAAAAAAAAGGAAAAGCTGGATTTTTTTTTCTTCTGGTCTGACATTTATCAGAAAACACCCAGAGAGTGTTTTGGGGTAGGCAGCACCTAGGGCGCTAAATTAAACAATATTGTATGACACAGAAAATGGATACAAATCTCGTGCTGTATATACAGCAATTCCTTCCTCCCTCACTGAGTATTAATTGCCACAGAAGCCTGTCTAGTTCTTTGCAGGAGTCGGCAAAGGCAGAACATTTATAGGAATTAATGCTTGGTGGGTCTACAACACTGGGACCCCAAAGAACTAAAAAAGCGTGAATAAATGTATTCCAATTACAGTCTAATGCAGGTAATGGGTTTATAGTACTTAGAGGGCTGGATCTGTTCGGTGACAGCCTGCAGACATTAGGGGCCCCTCATGACTAGCCTGCGACGGAGGCATTATGGAGTGAGTTTTACTTTACGGTCTTTTCCATCAGATCATCCCCTTCTTTTCACACACAAGGTTAATTCACTTCTTGATCACATTATTTCCTCGCTGCTCTTTGACAATATAAAAATTCTGCGTGGACAGCTCAATCCCTCTTCCATCTCAGATTTGATTGTTATGGTACTGCCTGGCGTCCCTCAGAGGCCTCCAGCAGCCTTTGCTGCACTTTATGACACTTAAATGGCTAGCCTACAATTTCTCCATCTATTCACGAAATGCTGTTAATAACTCATTTCCAAAGAGGCCCTTCTTTATGTCTTGGCATTAAAGGATTTTTTATTAGGTGCCAGGATCGGTGACACACAGCCCCAGTAACCAAAGAGTTAATTAATCTGTTGAAATTTATTGCCTTTTATACTGCACTCAGTGTGACAGTCCCTAAGAGAAACAGATACTATATTTACAGCCCTGGCTGAAATATTCAGTAATATAGTCTGCATACTGACCCACTCCATCAGTGTGTGCCTTTTGCTGGAGTCTCCATTAATCAACTAAGATGGATTTGTGTAATCTATCTTCTTTCTTATTCTGAGATTCCAATAAATATTGAAATAATAATTTATTGATTACCCCACAATATAAATGTATAGTAAAGGCACCCAAGATATTTGCATGGTAATACATTTTGAAAGTTCTTGGTATTCTGTGGGCATGAAAAGAAAAAAAAAGGCATGACACTGGTTGGGAGTGATATGATGTACTCTCATATCTACAGCCTGAACATCGTTACATATATATGTGTATATGTTGTGTCTATATATGTCTATATACTTGCACAATACACATATGTATATATGTGTATGTGTGTATGTATATGCATGTATATATGTGCATATATATGTTAGGAAGAAGAATGCTAAAATCATTTTTGAGTTCTCACAAGGATAAACTACAAGGGATATCAAGTTACTGTTCTGAACTACATCTGATAGTCAATTCCCAATTATCCACATCTGGCTTTTTCACTTTGTGCATTAGCCTCAGCAAATTTTCATTCCCCAAATGGCTTCTCTGTACAACCAACTACATTCTCAACCCGATCCTTAGAGGACATGTGCTAAGGAAATATAAGAAACTTTTATGAGATGGGGGAAGAGGGTCAAATAAGCAGGAATGCTTTCTATGTCTTCAACTCATCCAGAACTTTGGGATAAATTATTTTTCCCCAGCTCTGGAGGCTCCATAGGGACAAGGCTTAGAAGGAGTGTTTTGGGCTGGGCATTGTAGTGCATGCTAGAATTCGAGCTGCCAGGGAGACTGAGACAAGCAGATTTCTTGAGCTGGGGAGTTCTGAGATGTGGAGGTTTAGACTGTTGGCTTTTTACACTAAGTTCATCCTTAATATGGTGAACTGCTACAAGAGGCGTTTACCTACAGATAGATGATTTAACCTAGGTTAGAATTAGAGTAGGTCAAAGCAATCAGAGTGGGACCCAGCCTGAGGCGTTTACCTACAGATAGAAGATTTAACCTAGGTTAGAATCAGAGTAGGCCAAAGCAATCAGAGTGGGACCCAGCCTGTGCTGAAGTAAGGAGATCTAATCTTATAAAGAAGAAAAAGTAGTAGTACTTTAGGTATTTTTGTGTGTGGTTCCTTTCTTGTGTCTTAGGTGAATCTAAGAATTTTGGTAAGTCTTTACTCATGCTTACTGAAGCTTTTGTTTTTATTCCAATTTTATGCTCAGCAGTTATCTGACTTTTGTTTCATGCAGTATCTGACCCAGAAAAGAATAGAAAAATGTAGGCTTTAAATTGCATTGTAGTAACACACTTAACTGCACACAGAGATGCCCCATCCTGTAAAACCAGGGCTGTTCAGCTTTAAACCCCAATTCATTTACATTTAGACATATTTGATGTGTATCAGGTTATAAGGCAGGAAAATATAACTAGTTAAGCCAGTTGAATGCAGCATTTGTGATTCTTCAGTTGTACCCTTATTCCCAACATCATGCACTGTGGTTTGTTGCAGGTGCAGTACTCTTGCTTGAATTCAATCATGTGCAGTTAATGCAACCCATTTCCAGTCTCCATAACAATTTATCTCAGTTTTGGGTAACTCTTTATGGCCAGGATAACTCTGCAGCACAGATGAAACTGTAATGCTCTGGATATATTTTCTAGTGCTTCCCTGATAAGGTTAACCAGATGGTGAAGTGTAATGGCTTGGCATATCCAAGTTTGACATATAGTAGATCATTCCCAAAATGGAAGTGCAGGGGCAAAGGGGTGATAGCTTTTTAGTTCATCTTCTTGATCTAGTAATTGAAAATACTTTTTGAAAAAATTTTAGTGGTAGTAGGATGGGGCAAAGAATTGTCTAGAACAGAATTCCCTTGGTATCTCTAAACCTGTTGTCTGTATCCATATCTTAATAGAACAACAACAGTAAGTCTCTTTTATAACAATAGCTACAAATTCTTATGGAAATGACATGTTATACTCAGTTAAAAAAACACATTTTAAGAAACTCTAAGAAAATGTAAGCTTTGTTGTGATTTCAGAATAGAATATATTTCCTTTTCCTGCTTTCACCGTTGAGATTGCTCCACCAACCAAGTCATATGGTGTTCCTTTTATGTCAGGCCTCATTGAGATACCATCTAAAATCAGCCATTGTCAAAATGCTAGAGAAATAAACCACTTGATTTACCAGCCATTTGGACTCCATGCCCTGAGTAACAATTCTTAATCCTTAGATAGTTACTTTCCATAGGTGGAGGGCATGGTATTTGTTTCAGAGTTGATTACTGATAACTTGTGAACACAATTTTGGCAATGGAATTTTTTTCAATGGCACTTGTTGTCAGGTATAAGTAAACAGGCAAGGGACAAGCAGGACTGCACATACAGTGGCCTTATTGCTGCAACCTCCATCCTAGAGAAGGCTGAGGAAGGCAAGAATGCCATTCAAAAGCAAGTTCCAGGATTTCAAAGGGAATAAAATCCACTTACTTTTGCTGCATAGTGCCCTCTGATGTACACAATGAATGAATGGGTAACTAGCTAAGGATTTCAGACCACAAAAGACTGGCAGGAGCCTTGAACAATTACTGGGTTTCTTCTGGAGACTAGGCATATTTCTTTGGGCACTAAAATTGCTAAGAGATAACATATTATTATACTATTATAATTATTCTTAGTATCTTCCCTCTGAGAATGTCTCTAATTTATCATATATGCATATATCATGTATATGATAAATTGGAGATAATCTTAGAACAAGTATTTATGTGTATGTAATGTATGTATGTGTATATATGTACATATACATATATACACACATGCATACATATATACACAAAATATAGCTCAACTCAGAGGTAAATACAATGCTTTCTACCTTTGGAAAGTAAGTATCCAGGAACTGACAATTTTCACTCAGGTTAATCAAGTGGTTTAATTCTATGACATTTTAACAGTGGCTGATTTTAGGTGATATCTCAGCATGGCATGACATAAAAAGAACACCATGTGACTTGGTTTGTGGAGTAATTACCATGAAATCATAAAGGGGAAAAAATATTTTATTCTGGAATATTTACAAAAAAAACCTCACTTTGTTGTTGGAGTGTCTTAAAATGTGTTTTTAAAAAGTAACTATTACATGTTATTTCCATAACAATTTATAACCATTGTTGTGCATACACATTCCCAATATACACGCACACACATGCACACTCAATATATACACATAGGTATGTACTTGTTGTTTAGTCATTTTTCAAATGTGTCTGACTCCTTGTGACCCCATTTGGGGTTTTCTTGATCCTAGAGTGGTTTGCCATTTTTTCAGCTCATTTTATAGATGAGGAAACTGAGTGCCAGGCATGGAGTTAGGAAGATTCCTCTTCCTGAGCTCAAACCCAGCCTCAGACACTTACTAGATGTGCGACCCTGGGCAAGTCACTTAACTATATTTACTTCAGTTTCCTCATCTGTGAAAAAAGCTTGAAAAGGAAATGACAGATCACTCCAGTATCCTTGCGAAGAAAACCCCAAATGGTATCACAAAGAGTCAGACATGACTGAAGTAACTGATAAACAACAGCAAACTATATATAGTATACACACTCACTCACACATATTTATACAATATACACACATAACTATATACATATACATACCCTTCTATAAACATATAGCTGTATAATGAATACTTATATGTACATGTATATACATACTACATATGCACATACATACACACATATAGAGTTTGCATATAGTTGTTTGCATGTTTTCTCCCCCATTAGACTGTGAGTTCATTGAGAACAGGGACTGTCTTTTCCCCTTTTTTGCATCCTTAGTGCTTAGCACAGTGCCTGGTACACTGTTGGCACTTAATAAATGCTAGTTCATTGACTGATCATCTTAGTATTAGGACATTTCACTTATGACTGTTAGCATATTCTGTTTAAATTCTTCCCAGAATTTCTGTTTATCCACAGATATTTATTAAGTGTTTACTATTTGCAGGCTATTATTGAGTGAGGTACTTTGTGGGAGTTATGAAATGAATGAGAATACTCATTGTCTTTAAAGAATTTATAATAATGTATGATAAAACTGAATTACAATCTAATAGGGAAACATAGGACCATAGATTCAGAACAAGAAAGGACTTTGAAGGCCATCAAATCCAATTTCTTCATTTTATAGATAAGGCAACAGAGGACCGCTGAGGTTAAGTGACTGAGTCATTTAATGGAGTATGGGGAGTAACCAAGCCAGGATTTAAATACTTTAGATCATTCACTTCACCTGTATGGGTCTAAGTTTCCTCTTTTGTAAAATGAGGGAGTTGCACGACTTAATAGCTAAAATCTCTTCCAGCTCTTTGATTCCAATCTTTTTGATTCAATAGAAATTTCTGCCAAGATGAAATGTAGATCACAACCAGTCTATGAGTCAACAGTTAAATCACGGGAAATTGTCTATGGCTTATAAAGGTTAAGTGACATGCCCAGGTCTTCCCGACTCCAAGCTAAACATTGTATTCACTATGCAAAGGCACTGCCTCTTCAATAAGGGAACTATAATAAAGTAGAATATGTGTCATTGAGAGATATTAAATGCTGTGGTATTCTGCTTATAATAGGAAAGGCTTCATGGAGGAAGTGAAGAGATTTTAAAGGCAGATGAGATCTTCATAGACAGAGTTGGAAATGAATCCTACTGGGCAGAGAAGGGAACAACAGAGTGAAATGTGTAGACCATGCAGCTTTGTCTGTGGAATAGCCTAGGCCTGAACACAGGCTACTAGTAAGAGATTAAGGGGAAGGTACCTGGAAAAAAACTTATGAGTTTGAGCTTTATTTGGTAGGCCATGGGTAGTGATAGCAGGCTACTGAGCCATCCAGGCTACCACAGATAAGAATGTTTGAGAAAATTAGTTGTTATAATCAATAGGTAGAGTTATCCCATACAGTATAATTTTCTAGATGATATGTAGAGAAATAGCATGAGAAATAGCATGATAGAGTAGATAGAGAGCTGACCTCAGAGTCAGGAAGACCTAGATTCAAATCAAATCTTTCCTCTGTTATACACTAGCTGTGTTACCTGGGTAATTCACTTAACTTGCCAGTATCTCACACCTGTAAGTTACAGAGAAGACTCTATATTGATGAAGATTTCCCATTGATACATCCTTACATTGATGAAATTTACAGGTCTGTTTAAAAAAATTAGATACACTATAATTTGTATTAATAAGCAGTAAGAGCTTTTGTTGTAATATTTGGACCTGTTGGTTTAGGTGAATCCCAGCAGAAGTAGTTAGAATGTAATAGGGTGAAAGGGAGTTGAATGAAATGCCACCCCCTACTCCCTAGCCTAAGTGCTTCTGTGGTGGTAGAGGTAGTGAGAGAGTATTTGGGAACAATACACCTGGTAAATAGGTAATAGAAACTGTTAGAGTGAGAGGGATTATAGTCACCCAGTCAACAAGCATTTATTAAGCACTTACCATATGCTAAGTACTATGTGCTAAGTGCTGGAGATATAAAGAAAGACAAAACAGTCCCATTTTAATGGAAGAGACAACATACAAATAACTATGTACATCATAAGATCTGGATAGAGTAGATAAAAGACAGGCAATCTGAAACAGGAGGTAGTGATAGCTGGGGTGGGGGGGCGCTGGGAAAGGCTTCTGGAAGATTATTAACGTATCATGAATTTATGAACCCCAGCAGTGATATGACTCTTTAACTCTACTACTTGTCCCTCTTTGCCTTCTTTCTCTCTCTCTTTTTTAATAACCTTTCTCTTTGGTTAATAATTATGTATTATTTAGATTTCAATTAATTAGTCAAGCAACAAACATTTATTTAGTGCCTACTATGTACCAAAAGGGTACTAAGTACTGGGGGACATGAAGATAATCTACAAAATGTGGAAACAAAGGTTTGCCTGAATGTTTGTGGAACATACAAGCTCCCAATAAATATGGGCCTTAACTCTGCCCTGGTTGGTCCAGTTGTCCTTATGAAATTGTATGAGGTAGCTGCTATTAGAAATAACTAGGTAGTAAAGTGAATAGAATGTTGGGACTGGAGTTATGAAGCCCTGAATTCAAACCCAGCCCCATGTACTTACTATCTGTGTGCTCCTGGGCAAGTCATTTAACTTCTTTCTGCTTCAGTTTCCTCATCCATAAAATGGGGATAATAATAGCACCTTCCTCTCAGGGATGTCGTGAGGATCAAATGAGAACATATCTATGAAGTGCTTAGCATAGTGCCTGGCACATAGTAGGTACTTAATGTTTATTTTCCTCTCTTCCCTTCTTGATTCTCTTAGTAGTGGATTCTGAAATAGGAACCATATGTAGTTTTTGAGCAGGGGAATGACATGATTAAGTGGTGTTTTAAAAATGGGGGAGATATTTGAGATAGATAGGATATGTCTAGAGGAAAGGTACTAGTCTTCCAATGATATATGTGAAAGGAAAAGACAATCTGAAATAAGGTCTATGCAGTTCTATGCAATCTGAAATAAGGTCTCCTACCAAAGGCTAATGTTTTTCCCCATTCAATTTACCTGGTGTTTACTTATCTAGATATAGATTCAGTGCCATAAATAGAAGGAAAACTCAAGGTCAGGGGATATTTCATAATTTGCCTTTGTATTTTAAGAGCCTAACATAATGTCTTATATATAATAGTCACATCATTAAAATGTGTTGATTCAGTATGAGAGACACTGTGGTGGTTGTATCTCACCCTCAGGAAGCTGCTTAGCTTCCTGCACCTGAAAAATGAAGGAATCCCATTAGTTGACATTCAAGGTTCTTTTCATTTCTAACATTTTACGGTTCTATTGATCTCTGTGGTCCCTTTCAAATCTAAGACACTGTGAATCACTATAAGCTAAGGTCAAATCCATACATCTGGTGATTAAGTAGGTTTGGAGGGAGAAAGGAAGATCAAAAGTCTGCTTAGTAAGGTCATTCATTTAAAGTATATTTTAAAACCATTTTTATTTACTTTTTCTTGAGAGGCAATATTATGTAGTGGAGAAAACATTGGTTTGGGAGTTAAAAGACCTGGTGTTGAACCAAGGCTTTGATGTTTACTATGTGTATGACTATAGGCAAGTCACTAAACCAACTTGAATCTCCCATTCCTTTTCTTTACAATGGTAAAACTTTTCTTTATGCCACTCACCCTCACAGGGATATTGTGAAGCAGAGGCTTTATAAACCTTAAAACAGTACGTGAATATAAGCCATTATTGTTATTGTAGATTGATGGACTACTTTGCCAGGAATGCTTTTTAACAGTTGCATAGCCCTTAGTGTCCATTAAACTTGGCATTTAAAAAATAGTGAATTTTTTTGTCCATTTAGTATTTAAATTCTTTGGCATTTCCTGGCAGGCTCTTTAATTTGATCTCCTTTTATAGTAATTCTGTTTTCTGTTCATTTCCTTTACCACCTTCTCTGATGAAATATCTCCTGGAATGTGAAGTTCAGAGCAGAATCTTCGAATCATAAAAAAAAAGGTAAACAGAGGTTTGCAGTTATTCATCAGTTTAGGTTAGATCAGTAACCAAATGCATTATTTTGAAGAGTTGAGTAGCCTCTAACGGTTGCCACCTCCTATTCCCACAAAATTCTGTGTGCCTCTAAATATAGCAAGAATTTAGCTGTTCATGAAATTCTTGGGAAATAGAAACCCTAAGGCCAAAGCTATAAATCCTGGTCCAGAGCTAGAGCTTTTTAGAATCCTGGTGTCCTTCTAGTCATTTAGACTGAAACCGAGGCAGGCCAAGGAAAGCTAGAGTAGTTCCTGATACAGGAGACCATTGGAGTGATGACTTTTCCAGAGGGACTGTCCCACTGGGGTCTCTGGACATTGAAGGAGGGACTCTGGGAATATCCTTTCTCACTAGAAATTCTCAGTCTCTCTAGGGTTGGCATGAGTATGCAGTGGACCACTTGGGCAACTTCATATCTCAATACACCCTTCGCCTTCACCTGGTCAGAATCTACATGCTTAGAATGGCATCATGAGCCCCCAAGCTTTCCAAGAGTCTGAAGTGGAGTCAGGAATTTTCCTGCAGTCTAAATAATTATCTAAAAAGGAAAGTGACTGTCTCTTAGCTGCAGGCTGATCATAGGATAATGATAGGACCAATAAAGCAATTCACCAGCAGAGAATCATAGATCTTTAGAGATACACTTTAAAAAAAAAAAAACAACCCTTCATTTTAAAGATGGAGGAAGAAATTAAGACTTAGAAGGATTACATGAGTTGGCCAAGGTCATGTAGTTAGCTTGGTATGGAACCAGCACTGGTCCCTAGATTTTTAATATAGCTCCTGGTCATGTTCTTTTCCACTATCCCATGAATAATGTGTGTGTGTGTGTGTGTGTGTGTGTGTGTGTGTGTGTGTGTGTGTGTGTGTGTAAAACACTAAGTTTTAGTAAGCTTGATTTTTTTTTTTTTACTACGTAGTTAGGGAACTAGGACTTCTCATAGCAATGAAATTTTCAATATAATTGAAGCTTACTCTGTAAGTAACCTACATATTTCAAAACTTTTAAACATTTTTTTGGTAAAAATCTTTCTAAAACATACACTATCCTATTATCTTATAAGAGTTTGCAAAATATTATTTAACATTTTCTCAATGATTCAGAGTCATCATTATGAATCTCAATTTAATAATAAATTCTCTGGTTACAAAGACCTTACATAACCAAACTGTGTTAAGAAATCACAGAAAATTTTGTAAATCATCGGAAAGGTACCTATAAGCATTGATAGCTAAATATGATTAGGGTATCTCTGGGTATAGTTTCTATTTGTCCTCACTCCATTGGAGCCACACAGGGAAGGCTTAAAAATTGTGGAATAGTCTGAGATTTTCTATTAGAATTCTCAGCTTTTCTTTTCTTTACCTCTTTTCTTCTTCACTAGCAAATTCTATGTCTGTTTCAGATACCTAATGTCCTTCAGTTCACTTCTGCTCTATCAAAAAAGAAGAGGATCTTTTATCTATTTATAGTTTATGACTTATTGATTAATTATACTTCAGTGTGATTTAGTTTACTTCAATAAGCATTTTAGGCCTTTTATTTCTATCTGTATAAGGAAAGGATTTCATCCTCAGTTAAATATTATCTTTGTTGTTGTTGTCAGTTTTTTTTAAGTCCAAACCTGTGATTTCACTATTCCTTAGGTAAGGACAGATACTTTTCAAACCTAGAAGGTTCCCTGGTTTCCCTTGTGAGGTCCAGGAAATAAGTTGCCTAATAGCAGGAGGCAGAAGAACCAGCTTCTTAAGTCACCTGATAAATGAGTAAGAGAGAACTCAAATTGTATCTTATAGCAAGCTATGTACTCTTTTCTATACTCTTTAAGTGACTCCTGGAGATAGTGGCATATGTTGGAGCTCTTTACAGTGGGAGCAAGGTCCCATAGAGTCTATCCATCTATAGCTGTACTATAGCTGATAAATAAAGATATGGGCATATAGAAACAAAATTTAAACTTAGGGTTCCTCAATATTCTTTGTTTGGCTTATGCCACTACCCAAGGTTTCCTTTTGGGAGGTCAGGTCTCTATGACATAAGGAAATAATCTTCAGACCCTATACAAATGCTCAGGATAATAAAACAATATGATAACTAATATGTGTATGGTGCTTTAAGGCTTCAAAATACTTTACATACATGATCTCATTTTATCTTCACCACAATACTGTTACCTAGGTATTATCATTATGCCCATTTTCTAGATTTGGAAACTGAGACTGAGAGAAGTGAAGTGATTTGCCTGGAGTCTCCTAGTTAGTAAGTGTCAGAAGCAGGATTTAACTTGGGTTTTCAGGATTCTGAATCTTTTCTACTATATCATCAAGGCTTTATTTAACACCTCCAAAAACTATACAAAAAGACATATCTAAATACATTAACAGCTAAGCTTCACTTCATCAAAGATCAGCGTAATCCTTTAGATTTAGACCATTACCCTGGGTGGGTCCCTCTCATAAGGTAAAAGCATTTGGAAATGCTAGAGAGTAATGTCGCACACCCCTACTTTGAGTGACAACCCTTCCCTGCCTCCCACAGACCTATAAAGCCCTCCATATTAATAGCACTACCTTGGGATTTAGGTTTTCCCCACAAGGGGAAGTGCTCAAAGTGACTAGAGATGTGACTTTCTGTTCTCTGACTCCCCAAACCTGCACTGTATGCATAAATCACAGTACCATTAAAGGTCCCAGTCTAATTATATGCTCCACATACTGGCTCTTTTCTCTGAAGCTCTGGTTTCCTCTAAGACCCGAAATGCCTACACTAGATCCCAAAGGGTTACAGAGCAAAAGGGATCAGAACTAGAATAGTTTATACTATTATGACAACAGTATAAAAAAAAGGACCAAATTTGAAAGACTTAAGAACTATAATGAATGCAATGGGTAACCATGACTCTAGAATAATGATCATAAAGAATACTACCCACTCCTGAGAGAGGGAAATGGACTGAATATATGAAATCATATGGTCATGGGCAATGTAGGAATTTGTTTTGCTTAACTATGTATATTTGTTAGAATTTTTTCCCCAATGGAGGAGGAGGGAGAGGGAGAATGAAAGGAAGAGGAGAGGGAAAGGGAGAGAGGAAGAGAAGGACACGGGGAGAGGGAGAGAGAGAGGGAAAGAGGAAAGGAAGAGAATAATATTTGATAATTGAAAATAAACTTTAGAAAGAAAAAGAATTCCTCCACTTGGTTTCCTTCATTTGAAGCTGGTTCCTTAACACACATGGTTCATTGAAGGAGTACATGTCTCCCCAGGCTTCTGTTTCTCCAGGGTACAAAATTAATATGTATCTGATTGGCACCTTTTTATATACTTTCCCAGATCTGGTTCTCTATCTTTCTTCTAGCTTTCCAACTTCTTCATTTAAATAGCAAGTCTAAAGGTATAGCCCAGGTATATGAACTGAATACAAATCCACCAAACATCCTAAATGTAATGTCATTAGGGAAACTCAAGACAAAGCAAAGGATTCACATGACATTCAAAAACTGTCAAGGAAACTTCATACCTTACTAAGGGGATGTTATCAATGCAATAATTCATTAGTTGAAGACTTCATACATGGGGAGACATCATTCATTTTAACCTGGATTTTTACTTGTGCCTTAGATTTTGTGGATATACGACATAATGGAAAACACTTTCTAGACTCAAAAAGCTTACATTCTAATTGGGGGTGCAGCATTCAAATGGATAACTAAAGAAAATATCCTTTGAGGAGAGAACCAGGGGTGTGCTGGAGCCTACTGAAACTAGTTCAGGAGAGCCCTTGTCAAATTTTAGTATGATCATTTACATCTCAGAAACTGGCACATGCTACAAATGAGGTTTAGTTTATCACTGTTTTGTTCGTTATCCAGAATTAAGAAAGTGATGGAGAAAATTGTAATAATATTGATTAAACTTAAAACTGTGTTGTACATGCATTTCTCCACCTCCAGAGAACTGTGAACCACTTGCCAGCACAACACTGGAGAGAACAGAAAAGTAGGGGCATCAGTAAAGAAGGCCCTGGATGTTTGAAGGAAGCTAGGGATTCTAAGAAATGGAAGCTATGTATGTCAGGCATGGAGGACAAACTACCTATGAAGACAAAGAGATAGGAGATGGAGTGATATATGTGGAGTCAGTTTGTCTGGAATGGAGAACATGAAATTAATTGGGAAAGATCAGCTGGAGCTAAATTATGAAGGACTTTAAATGCCTTACAGAGGAGCTTGTATTTTATTCTAAAAGCAGTTAAGTGTTTGGATTCACTGGAGTTACTGAAAATTCCTAAGCACAGGAATCATATGATCATAACCTGTGTGGAAGATTATTTTGGTAGCTATGTAGGGGAGGATTCTGAAAAAGAACTGGAAATGAGGAGACTATTCAGGAGACTATTGCAATACTCTGGGAAAGAAGTGATGAAAGTCTGAACTAGAGTAGTTGCTTTTTGAATAGAGGGAAGGGGAAAAATGTGAGAGTTGGCTATGAATAGGATAAGTAAGATGCGACAAGTGATTGGTGATAGTGGGGAATGAGAAAGAGGGAAAAGGATGACTCTGAGGACATAAACATTGGTGATTGGGAAGGATATTGTGTCCTCAATAGAAACAGGAAAATTTGGAAGAGCAACAGGTTGAAGGGAGAAGATTATAAGTTCTATTTTGGGCATATCAAATATAACATAACTATGGGACATTCTGGAAGGCTTGTCCCAGCAGGCGATTGGTGAGCTGGAGTACAGGAGGGTGATTAGGACTAGGTATTGATATAGATATTATTTTCAGAGAAATGCTAATTGCATCCCTGGGAAATGATGAATTCATCAAGAGAAGAGAAGAGGATCTTAGGACTATAGTTGTATGAATATGAGATTTATTTATTGTTAGTGGCTTGGGCACAGAAAACTAAACAACCAAGGATAATGGAGAAATTAGGCAGATAAGAGGAGAATCAGGAGACTGTCATTAGGTGAAAAAGTGGATAGAGTGATGGGCCTGGAGTCATGAGTCCCTGAATTCAAATTCACCTCAGACACTTTGTGTGATCCTGTGTTTGTTAGCGGTATAAGAGAATCATCATCTAAGAGAGGTTCTCACTCTAAAAATTCCTGTGATTATAGAATGCAGCCTTGGTATATGGTCTCTTTCAAATACTAAGAAGGAAGATAGGATAGGGCATATGTAGGAGTAAACACCAGTGATTGGGTCCCCAGGAATCTAGATAAGCTCACACTCAATATTTGTTCCTTTGCCTTTTTTTCCCTAATATGACAGTGAATGATACACAATAAGAAGATGCCTTGGACCGGATGCATGCTTGACTTCTAGTCATGCTTGGTATTCAAGATCCTACTACTGCACAAGGTTCTTGTGGCAAGAGGCCTCATTCTGCTTGAGGGTTTCGTCGACCCTCCCCACCTATGGAGAGTTGACTGTTGCTTTCCTCATAAAATTCAGTGAAGTAATATGGAACAAGTGATACCTCCACACGTAGTGGTTAACTTCCAAATCTAGTACAAAGTCCTCACCAGTAGACAGCAGCAAAGGCTTTTATGCTTTGTATAAAGAGATGTAGGATCATAGATCTAGAACTGGAAGACACCTCAAAGGTCCCTGTAAAGTTAATGAGATTTGACGATCTTCTACACCCATTAATAGGCCTCAAGTGGAGCCCACTGGGGAAGAGACTTACCTTAGTGGGTAACTTGCTTGTCAGAAGGCTCACACCTTTTGCTAATTTCTAATTAGGTGCTGAGTCACAAGGGTTGTGATGCCCTCTGGCTCTGAGAAGGGTATATATACTTCAAGGTGAGGTTTTGCTTTGCTCCTTTCTTAGAAGAAGGATCTTGTGATTCCCTGGATGAGACTCTGAGTGGCTATATGTTCCATACTGCTCAGATGTCAAGGCTGTCTTGATCCAGGGATGTACGTAAAGTGTAGAGCAACATTTCTTTGATTCAGGTGGTAGAGCCCTGTCTGTTGGTCTTTATTTTTCTGCTTATATTTTCTCTGAAGTTCAGGGTGCTAACTTTTCCCCTGAACTTCAAGTGAAAGTAATTTAAAAAGATTGTTGACCTCTTTAAAGTTGTTTTCCTTTAAGAAAAACAGATCCAAGAACCTGTGCTGATCATCCTGGATGTGCCAGAGTGCTTGCTGTTGCAGTCATCTAATCTAACCCTCTCATTTTGCAGATGAGGAATCTGAGACTCAAGATGTCATCTATACTAGAACCAAGAACCATCAGTAGGACAAATGTGGACCCAAGACAATTCTGGGCTGGGACCACCACATGTACATTATGTAACAGGAAAGATATTTCTTTATAATTATAATTACAATGCATACATACGTGTGTGCTTTTCTGAGTGTATTACAAAATTAAAAAAAAAAAACAACCAAAAAATTAGTTTCTAAAAATTCTACCTTTAAGGCAACATAATAAGAACACTTTGCATTTATACAGACTTAATTCCAGAGGACTGAAAGGTCTTCACAGAATCTCATTGTTTTATACAACACTCAAGGCTAGTACCCATTTTATGTAATATAGAAGCATGCATATTATGTTGTGTGTTGAGTGATAGGCAATAATCATTGGCATACTTTTAAAAACTCAGGCAATTTCATCTTCTTGTTATCCTTTTTAATCAATCATCTGAAGATTTTAGGCTATATCTATATCCCTCCAAATAAGAAACTTAATGAAATTTCAACGATTTCTCTCTGCCCTCCACATTTTCAAAATTCCAGAATTTAGTTCCTTTACATTTGTAAGAAACTTTACAAAGAGTAACTGAATTAAATCTGTGTTCAGTGAGCAGCCTTTCTTAATAGGAGATTGTGGGTTTCCTTGCACTGAGGTCATTGGTAGCGAATATGTTTTGATTTTCAACTAAATATTCAACAGAATATCATCCTAGCCTCCACCAGCATTTGAAAACCCACATACTTAGGGACTGACTGTCCATGCTATATATTGTCACTGGTTTTGTTTCATTTTGTACAATTCCTGTTAACTTTGGCTACTTAAAGATTGCCTGTTAAACAGATAAGTACACAATTATAGAATTCAGAAATAAAGCTTAAAAAAAACTTAGAACAGCATGAAAACTTAGTTTTACTAGACATTTTCTCAAATAGAATGATTACTTTCTTTAAAAAGTATCAATATGCACTTGAGGTGGGGGAGGGTGGAGTGGATGGTAATGTTCAAATTCATTTGAACTTTTTATTAACTTTTCTGATTAAGGGGAGTGTTCTTGAATTTAGGCATACCATCTTTTGTCAGCAGCCTGAACTTCATACCACAGACATTTTTAATAACAAGAGCAACAACTTTTATATAGTGTTTTGTAAAGCTTTTAAAATGAGTTTTCTCATTTGAGTCTCACAATAACTCTATGAATTAAGTGCACATGATAGAATATAATTCTGTATGTCCATGGCCAAAAAGCATCAGCATGATTTTTTTTGGGGGGGTGATGCTCAGGTGGAATGGCAGAAAATGTTAATGAAAACAAACTATTTAAATTATTCTGGTTAAGGGAAATATTCTTGAGTTCAGGAATACAGTTTTTTGTCTGCTCCTAGACTACTGGCAATGCCAAAGAGGTTTCAGAAAAGGGAATTGTATTTCATTTTAGAACCTGAGGTAAAATTTCTGGAGTTGATTTGTGCAATTTCTCATTCTTTCTTGTAAGAACTACCATTCTGTATTCCTCTGTCTATAAATATTGTTAGTTGAAAACCAAAATATATTAACCCCCAATGACCTCCATGCAAGGAAGCCTATAGTCTCCTACTAAGAAAGGCTGCTTGGTGAACATTGATTTAATTCAGTTACTTCTTGTAAATTTTCTTACAAATGAAAAGTTCAATAGCTTTGTCTCACAATAATTGTCTCAATTATATGCAGATTTTAGCTCTGCTATTCCAAAAAAAAAAAACCCAAACCCAACAAAGCTCTAAAACAAATTGAGGTTGCATTGTTTAAGGAATTATTTTTGTGGCTGAGATGATCCTAGCTGTTTTCTTTAGGTACAATGAGAAAGTTCAAAGTCTCCTCCAGCTTTGGCCAGAAGAGGGAACCAATTGACTGCATCAGGAGAATATTGTGATCTGCAACCAACTTTGTGACTTCCCCTTATGGCCTCATAAAATCAGACCTAAGGTAAGGCAGGCTCCATCTCTCATATGTCACCCAGCAAAGTCTTCCTGGCCTGACTGTAGATGCCTTCACAACGTATTTACCTTCATCCTTTTGTTTAACATGAATAACTACCCTGGTTTTTCTCTGAGACATATGCATTTATCAAACAAGATAATATCTATAAAGCACCTTAAAACTTAGAGTACTATATAAACATAGGCTATGATTATTCGTTTTATTGCTATTTGATACTTATTCACAGTTTGAATATAAAACCTAATGGATTTTTCTGAAAACTAATTAAATAACCAGAAATACTAGTTCTTTAGAATATGACATTTCCCCTCTGATAAATGCACAGTATTTGTGGATTGTGGAATTATTACTTTTCAGTTTTGCTTTCCATAGTTAAACACAAAACACATGAATATTTAAAATTATAGATTCTCTATTGCTAGTATAAATCAGAGCTCACTGCATTTATCTCTTTTCTTTCCCTGTACTTAGAGTTTATTTAGCCAACTTTCCTTTATTTTGCTTTTACTTTATCTCCATTTTAATTAATGACACCAATTTAAAGCACTTGAGAGGCATCATGGTAAAATGGAGAGAGAGCTGACTTTGAAGCCAGAAAGACTTGGATTCAAGTTCTGCTTTTGATACATACTGGTTGTGTGACTGAGCAAAACCACTCAACCCTTCAATATTCCTTAAGTTTAGTCTCTTAAGATTGTACTGTAAACTGCAGAGAAGGTGCTGATACGTATAAACAGTTTTATCACCTGGGAGTTCCCTATGCCAAGTGCCATCACAGATTTAGTCCATACTCCTAATTTACAGCATATGCACCAAGTTTTCTTTGCTAAGTACGTGTCTGCAAAGGCAAAGTCAATTTTCTGGAAGATTCTGTCTAAACATTCTGTATCAGGGGAGAAAATCAGCCTCTGAATTATTGAGATCAGTAGTTTCTCTTGATAATTGTGCCACTTTCCCTTTCACTCCATCTGGCTTACAAAGGTTATACTCATATCTAGCCCCAAGGGCAGAACATGAAATGACTTAACTGTTTCTTTTTACTGATCCATTTGGTCCTTAACACACCTTTTTAGATGGAGGCTCATCACAACAGGATTATTCTGTGGGTTAGAGTACTTCTGAACACACCATTTTTGTTGTGCTACCCTATGAGTGCTTTAATTTTATGTATATATATATATATATAAACTATAGTCTTAATGGAGATTACTATGAGGCTTCCCAGTTAATCTCAACGTTAATTTTGCTCTTCTTCACAAATAAGTAGGTGGGGAGCATCATTCTATTCCAAATTATCTGCTTCCATATGTGACTGTTTTGTTCATGTCATTTATTTTTGCCTACATTTTGGTGGTTGCGGTAGCAGATGAGAGCTCAGCGTTTTTTTGTTCATTTGGCCACTGCTATGATTTCTCTGATACTGGAAATACATCCTCATAGAGCATAGGATCACTCTATTTACCCAATGGCTACTAAGAAAATATTAATAAATATGATTCTGATAAATGAACCCTCAGAAGCTGAACTTTAATAATCCAAATGGCTAAGCAATTTTGTACACACCATTTCCCGTCATGGAAGTTTGTTCACAATAAATGATATAAAGCTGATGATATGGTCCTCAGAAGCCTCTCATACTGTTAGGGGGAAAATGAGGCAATACAGTCTTGTCATCATCGTTAAGGAAAATAGGAACTCTACTGATAAGCTATAAATCTCGTACACTACAATGCCACTTCAGTATGTAATTTTGACACAATGCTATCACTGTACTGGGGAAGAAGGAAAGCTAAACAATTTATTATAAAATATATAGCCAGAAAGGGGTTTAGAATAATTTCTTTTTTAAAGAGTATCTTTAACTTTTTAAAGTAGGATTTAAAAAAAAGAATGTCAGTGCATAAGGACACAGCAACACAATTTCTACTAATTCTAAGAAGTATTGGATAATTAAAGTGAGGTCAAGTGAAGGGCACATCAAGTCTTTTCTCTCTTTTCTTTCTTGGAAAACTCTTGTTTAACTCTGGGAGACTTATCTGAAGGTGTTTCTGATGTTTTGGAAGGTACACACACTCAAAATGATGAATTTTGTCTGGTAAGAAATTCATTATTCCTTTTAAACAGCAATGTACATTTTGATACATACAGTAGTAAATTTGAAACGCAAATCTCAATTGTTTCCTCTTTTTTTTAGAAGAAAGAGACACATTTCCACTAGGAGAAATACAATTCAGACATTCCCAGAAAGTGAGACATCTAATGTCTTCTTATTTGTTCTTTCATGTTAACTAATAGGGACACCAAAACCCAAATTAAAAGATAAAACCAAAAACCCAGTCATTAACAGAACATATCTGTAAATGCAGTAGTGGTTTCCGAGATAAAATATTGATGAGTTGGTCAAATGTTTTCCAATTCAACACAATAATGGACTCTATGACCCAGGACCTGAGCCAGTGAAATGATTCCCAGTCACATTCTAGTTTTTATCCACTAGGGGCTGCCCTAATGCCCTTGCTTAGTATTGAGAAAGGGTTTTTTTGCTTGTTTGTTTGGTTGGTTTTTTGCCTCTTTAATTACCAGAGAGATCTTTACTAAAAGACTTCAGGACAAGACAATCTTTTTTAAAAAGTGCTATTAAAACTCATGTCCTATGATGAACACTTGAAGAAACTGGGCATGTTTAGCTTGGAGAAGAGAATGCCAGGCAGAGAAAAGACATATGTTTTCCAAAAGGAGGAAAGGAATCAGATTTGTTTTATGTCACTGTAACCAGTAGGTCAAAGTTAGGGAAAACTAGATTTTTCCTTAAACATAAGGAAACAATTCTCAGGAGGAAGAATTATCTAACAATGGAACAGGTAGTGCTGGAGGATGGGGAACTTTCTTTTTTTCTTTTCTTTACTGGATGAATTGAAGTCAAGGCTGGATAGCCACCTGTCAACTATGGAAGGGATTCCTCACTGAGTGGGGAGCTAGGTTATGTGACCTGGACAACAAGGATTGAAAGACATCTCCTTTAGTACTGTCCCTGAAGGGATTCCATAATCAAATGTACTAAATAACTAAAATTTTGAAAAGAGCTAGATCCAAATCTAAAATTTTATGATTCCAACCTCTGACTGTATGATATTTAAGGTTGATAAAGATATATACTGCTCAATTTGATAGGTGGGAGTCACTATTTGTTATGGAAGAGCACATTTTTTCCTGAATGCTTCAAAAGTTTTTCTTTTTTATTCTATTTTTTTAGGGAGTGTGGAGGACAGCTGCAATTGATGGGAATAATAGAGAAGAGTCCAGAGAGACTACTTATTAGGGCAATTTGAAGTGATCAATTTGTACTGGAATTAAGAACAGATTTTGAATTTATGGTGAATCTATAAGCAGGGTCCTAATACATAAAGAAAGAGATAAAACAAGAATTTATATAGTGCCTACTATGTGCCAGGTGCTGGGCTAAGCAATTTTGTAAATATTATCTCTTTTTATACATGCAACAATCCTGCAAGGTAGATAGCATTATTTCCCCATTTTACAGGTGAGGAAACAGAGGTAAACAGAGGTTTAAATAACTTGCCCAGGGTCACATAGCCTGTCAGTATCTAAGGTCAGATTTGAATTTAGGTCTTCCTAACTCCAGTGCTCTATCCACTGTACCATCAGTTTGTCCTGCCACCTTCTCCCTCTCTTCCCTCTGTCTACCGCTTCTCTCTATGTATTTGACTAATCATTTTAATATACATTTGACTATCTTATCCAAAAGATCTCAGATCAATTCTTTGCAGATGAAATGCTTATGGAGTATCAATAGTAAAGTGTTTTCAGTAGAATTATTCATTCTCACAAATAGTTCATATTATATAAAACCATTCTGAATATGCTAAATAACAGTGAGGAGAAGCAGCTTTCCTTTATCCCCAAGCTGCTATCATATTGCTCTCTGCCAGCTTACAGGGCTTAAAAACACATGATGAGCACATGCCAAGAGAAGCAAAACCACTGATCATCAGACAGAACTAATGACCAGGTTCCATTCCTAGCTCCTTCAATGACAACATGTCTTTCTAATGTGTGAAAATGAAGTGAAAATTTGGATACCAAAATTATTCTGTTTACTATATAGAAATGATAGTGTGAACAAGAATGAATTTAAGCTTGTCTTGTGTCCCCTCCCAGTCCTCTTTTCAGTACTACTCTGATCTGGCATCCCCTCCCTTAATGCAATCCACTTATTAGTATCTGTCCTGGAGAGGTGACCCTCTGGGGCCTGCCTCTCTGTGGTCTGTGCCTCATGCACCCTTCTGATTACCCATGTCTTGTCACTGCGACATCCCTTCCTATCTCCACTCAAACTGGATCCGCTGCTCCTTATATCATTCCCTCTTTGTGCCTTCCAAAATCATAGTTAATTAGCTAGCTTGATCATGGAGGTTTATAAATGTGCTAATGGGAGAGATCTAAGGGAACTCCAGATTTCTCTTCTCCCATATAATGTATGGTATTTGCATTTTAAAATCTTTCTG
Source organism: Notamacropus eugenii (assembly GCF_028372415.1). Taxonomy (NCBI): domain Eukaryota; kingdom Metazoa; phylum Chordata; class Mammalia; order Diprotodontia; family Macropodidae; genus Notamacropus; species Notamacropus eugenii. The sequence goes on from NC_092875.1 coordinate 179,228,289, forward strand.
AAGATAGTGTTTAGACTTTATTTAGACTTTATTGGTTATTTTTAATTGTATACATTTGAGGCATGATAGAAAGAGAGAGAAGCAGGGAGTCTAGGCAGATGCTACTAGCTGACTGTGGCAGGGCAGTGGAGGAGAAATTCTTGGGCAGTGGATCCTTATGGAAACCTTAAATCATAATACATACATACGTACAAATATATATGTATTTATATAATGTGAATCCTTAAGTGGATCCTTATGGAAACTTTAAATCATAATATATATAGCCACCTATTTATCAAAGCCAGTCAGAGTGCAGGGCATTCATGCAATTCAAAGCCATTTTCCATCTGAGACCTCCATGAACAGTTTTGTTCTTTAGATCAGTTACTTTCTAAAGAAGCTTAAAATTCAGTAAATAAGATTGCTTTCATTTTCATAACTGTACTTGAGTATTTGCAAAATTTGAAATATTCTAAAGAAACAGGAGGCCTGGGAAGGGAATGAAATACCAGATAAGTGGAAAAAGCTGCTACAATGTTCAGGTCCCTTGGACTCCCAGTTTAGTCCTTGATTTGCAGTATTCCCCCATTACCCCTTGATGGCAAGGACAATTTTGTTGTCTTTATATCTCCGGGAGCTAGTGGAGGGCCGGTATATAGTAAGTAGATGTAGATGTTTATTGAAACACTTGTGGAATGAATGAACATTAAGTAAAAAATGTTATGGTTATACCTTAAAGAGTGTCTTTAAGTGAGTCTTAAGACCCACAAATTCAAATTCTAACTGATCAGGTCTCCACGGACCAAAATGAAGAAAATCACTTGGGACAATTTGTATAGATAACCAAACCAAATCTCTATTTTGACCTGAATTATCTCAAGTGATCAGCATGCAACTGTTTTTCCTTCCCTACACTTCTTCTTCCCCTTTTCCCTGCCCCCTGCCCTTGTATCCCCACACCTATCCTGCACTTGCCTTAATTCTGTTAGAGAACATCATTGCTGGTATAGAATATTACTGGCTTCCTTCTCTGGAAGAGAAAAACCAAAACCAAAACCAAAACCCAAACCTTTCACTATCTGCAGCAAAGAGGGAAGGCAAAAATGAAGAGGAAATAAAAATGGAGGCACAACTAGCCAGAAGATAAATTAGATATATAAAATAGGGGAGTGTGTGATAAATAGGGGAAGAGCTACTGCTAATATTCATCTCCTCTCAAGCTAAAAGGCTAAAAAATAACAAAAGCCAATTGGTTCCTCTCAGAAAGAGAAAAGCAGCTCAATTCTGAAGTGGGCAATTTTTCAGATATCATTTTGGAAGCTAGAGAGAGGATTAGAAAAGATGAAAATGGTGCTGTTTTCAGAGACAATATAAAGACTTGAAAGGAAGCAGCAGGCCACTTGGTTAGGATAGTATCTGAGCCTCTCCAAGGACAAAATCTATTGCTTTGATTGTTTCATAAGTTGAATAGCATTGTAACAAGCACATTCTTGTATATTTAATTCCAATGTGGAACCTGAAAAAAAAGTAACAAATACTTAAAACAAACAAAAAAATTCCTTAGTTGAAGAATATGATTTCACATGCTACTTATTTCCTTGGAGTAGGTAGAATGTGCTCAGTATTTTTTCAATTAATTCTGCTATACTGAGTAACACAACAAGAAAGACAAATCACTGTATTTTAAAAAAATCATGACATAGATCAAGACATACACACATGTGTATACAGTATATGATACCTCAGAATTCCAAACCATGTAATCCTGGAAATAGAGCTGAAACATTTCCCTGTAATGTCTTCCACAAATCTTCAAACCCTAATCCATAGCTTAAGTAATGCTTGTGTCAAAATACCAAGCTAACTTTCTGCAAAAGGCGTCTTTGAACTGGTTTTTACTTGTTGAGCTGCTTTGTGTGCTTGAGATTATCCACTTGTCAGGATGCCATACTGGAACAGAGACGAGGAGCTGGAGGACTCACTCAGCTTGCCCTCAGGACAGCGAAGCTTTACATATTTGATGACAATGGAATGCAGTAGTGTCTTGTATCAGGTGGAGTGTGAGTGTGTGTGTGTGTGTGTGTGTGTGTGTGTGTGTGTGTGTGTGTGTGTGTGTGTACGTGCATGCATGCCTTCTCCCATATGTGAGTGTATTTTGTTCTCAGGCTTCTGTTTATAAGTTCATATCGCTTGATTATAAAGTAAGCATGAAGAAAAGGAACATGTTTTTCAACCACCATTCTGTTTTCATTTTGGACTCACTCATCCTATGCAAACCTGATTTCCTCACATTTTCATTTCTGTAAATTGTTTATTTAAGAACCAGAAAATCAGAGAACAGAAGTTAAAGAGAGGCATAGCAGAGCTTGTTTTAAAAACCAAAGCCCTACATTTCATGTTCTCCACTGCGTATTAGAGTTTTAAGAAGTAAAACAAATCCTGAAGGCCTTTTATAGATATTGGATAGATGGATAGTACTTTTGAAAGGTTACAGGAAGAGTCTGTTAGGGCATTAGACATTCCATAGATCTGACAAATATGTGCCTGTAAGTTTGCCCTAGAATTCCACAGTGTCAAAAGCTTTACTTTCATGAAAGAAGCTAACATTGTATAAAGCCTTAAGTGTTTCTTATTTGGGAACTTACTCCCATTAGAAGTAGGCCATGTGACTATTGATAAAGTTAAATAAAGCACCACTTCAAGCAGAAGACATTTTCTTAAATAGGAATATGTTTTCATAATGGTTACACTATAAAGCAAAGTACTTGGGCCACAAACCTTGACCATTCTTTTAAATATATTATTTTCAATGGGATTTCTGCATTTCTATTTAGTATCTGTACCTGAGAGTAGTATCTCACTAAAAAAGGGTAGCCATCATCTTATAGTAGAAAGAGCCCTTGACCAAGAGTAAGAAGACCCATATTCATTCAATCTCAGTTCTGTCTCTTACCATATATGATTTTGTGTAAATAATTTTATCTTACTTGCCTCAACTGTTAAATATAGGGGTTCAACTAGATGATATCCAAGAACTTTTCCAAGTATAACAATTTATGAGCCAGTCAAATGGATTTCTAGTCCCAACTATTCCTGCACAATTTTGGGAAAATAATTTTTGTTCTTGGTCTCAATTTCTTCATTTGTTAAAATAAAGCTGTTGGACTAGATGATATTCACAATCTAAAATTCTATGTTAAAAAAATCATTCAATAGGGAAAAGAGAAATTCCTAATCCAAAAGCCTTGTGTTAAAATCATACATGGCCATAGGTCTGTATCATTGTAAAGGACTGGATTTGTAGAAGTGAAAGAAAGAAAGAAAGAAAGAAAGAAAGAAAGAAAGAAAGAAAGAAAGAAAGAAAGAAAGAAAGAAAGAAAGAAAAGAAGGAAGAAAGGAAGAAAAAGAAAAAAGGAAAGAAGGAAGGAAGGTAGGTAGACAGGAAGGAAGGAAAGAAGGGAATGAGGGAGAGAAGGAGAGAGAGAGAGAAAAGAGAGAAAGGTAAAAAAGAAAGGAAGGGTAAAAGAAAGAAAGAAAGTCCTGTGTAGACTTCCAGACTCTATTATTTAAGTAGCCACGTAGCTTTGGACAAGTTACATTTTACAACTTGTAAGTCTCTTTGAGCCTCAGTTTCCTCATCTATAAAATAAGGATAATGGTACTGTTCTTGCTCTGCTTATTTACTTAACAAGATTGTTGTAAGGGTCAAGTAGAATACTATTTGTGTATGTACATATAATACATATATACATGTTTTTGTAAATGTATTGTTATTTTTGTCTAACTAAGCCTTCATTACATTATATGGTGGCAAAAAGGTTAAGAGTTGGATCCTTTCCAGCAGATGCAAAAGGTAACATTTCAGCAGTACCTGCCCTTAGAACAGCTTATGGTACCATACTTGTTTTTTATTTCAGTGTGATAAAATACAGAATTAAGAGAGTATAAAGAGGTAAAAATAATATGACCCAGCTTATGATAGTGCTCTGCAGTAAAAGGAAATGAATTAGCTGAATGTACTGAGCAAACATGGGGGCAGTTATACTAGCAGCATGAAATAGGAAACAGGGAATTGTAAAAGTAACTGCAAAACAAAGCAACAAATGCCAGGGAGAGGAGCATTCTGGCAAATAAAGACATGTCCACAAAACTAAGATAATGTCACAGCTGAGGAAGGAAGTTACTAGAGGTGGGTAGAAAATGGGACCAAATCCACTGAAGCTCAAGGAAGTTAAGGCTAAGAGTCTTATAAAATACTTGCAATCTCCCTTTTTCAGGTCACACTCCACTAGGACGTGGAGATCTAAGTTTAAATTCAGAGTCTCAATCCTCTACACTGGCTTTCTAAGAGTACAAACCTTCCAGGTTAACTTAAGGCTAAATACAGTTCCATCTAGATACAGAATGGAACTCATTAAAAATAAACAATATTCTCCAATTCCTGTCCCTCCCTTGCCACCTTTCAGCTACAGGAGGCCCTAATACAGCTGGGTGGTGCAGTGGATAAAGTTCCAGGCCTGCAGTCAGGAAGACCTGCATTCATAATCCATCCTAAGATACTTACTGGCAGTATAAGTCACTTAACTTGTTTGCCTCAGTTTCCTCTTCTATAAAATGACCTAGAGAAGGAAATGGCAAACCACTGTACTATCTTTGCCAAGAAAATCCCTAAAAGGGTCACAGAGAGTTGGACACAACAGAAAGCAACTAAACAACTACAATAAACATAACCTTTTCCAATTAAAGGAATTGTGTAGGTGTGTATAGAAATGAGCAGGTTTTAAGAATGACTTTGAATGACTAAGTCATTTTGACTATTATAAATACCCAAATTAACTACAAAGGACACAGGAAGGAAGACACTATCTACATTGAGAGAAAGAACTGATAGATGTATAGAATGGTTTTACATATGCATAAATATTTGTGTCTAATGGTAGCCATCTGGGGAGAAGAGGAGAAAAAAAGGAAAAAAGGTATTATGATAAGAGAAATAGAAGTTGTACATAATACATTTGCATATATTTGCACATATAATCATCTTTTTTTTCTATTTATATACAAATCCAGTTTTTTTATATATAGAAGTTTTCCAGTTGAAACAAACTAATCCAACCGTTATTTAGCTTAAATGGTCTATTAGGCAAATCCCATTCTATTCTTTCTTCCTGGTTCAGTTGGCTGCTCCATAGTCAAGGTTTGTCTTTCCCAGTGCTCAGCTTTTGTCTCCTTCAGAGGCATCTACAAAATCTGCAAGCAATGGCCCTGCTGATCCCTCTGGTTGTGATGGAAGAGTTTCATGGTTCTTTCCAAAGTTAGGCACAGGGACTTCCTGAAAGTCCATAAGGAGGGGCCAGAGGATGAAACTCTCATACCATAGAGGTGGTTAATTACTGCAGTGGAGAGTGCACAGCTCTTGGTGTCAGAAAGATCTGAGCTTGAATCCTGCCTTAGATATACCCACGTGACCCTATTTGATCTTTGTTAGGATCAAACAAATTAATATATAATATAAAAATATGAAAGGAATATGACATTAAAATATTAGCTCTTATTATTATTATCTTTTTCCCAAATTTCCCCTCACTTTATTTGTCTGTGCAAGGTCAGTTTACCACCTGGCCCACAGAGTGACTTATTTTGTCGATACAGAGTTTTCAGATAACATGGACCATTTAATTTCTCCCTTCTCCAATTCATGCTATACCACAGTAGCCAAAATGATCTTCTGCATGTGTAAGTCTGACTGTGTCACTTCCATACTCTAAAGCCTTCAGAGGTTTCTCACACTATCCCTTCGTCTTGCCCTGCCAACCAGTTATCGACAGGATAAAATGTCAATTTTTGTGCTTGGCGTTTAAGAGCATCCATAACCTGGTTCCCAGCAGCTTAAAGGCAGACAGAGAAATAGTGTGTAGAGAAAGCACTAACCCTAATGGGAAGCATCAGGGATTGGGGAGCCCACCTGGGATCTGTCATTTGCTAGCTCTGTGGCCTTGGACAAGCTACTTGTCACTCAAGCTCAGGTGAGGATTAGAATGCTTTCACTTCCCACCTCACAGAAAAGCACTTTGTCAATGTAAAAATGCTGTAGCCAAAGGTGGACATTACCTACTTTTGCCATTTTATTTCATTTACTCCTCTTCATAGACTTGGTTACAGCTGAACTGTTCCCCAGTTTATCCTGCCCTCCCTTTGGTACATAGGACATCCTTCATACCTGGAACATAATCCCTTCATGTTTGGGTCTATGAAAATACTTTTTGTTTGTTTCTTTTCCTTCAAGGCTCAGCTCAGGTGTGGCCTTCATTCCCCTTTTCACATTCTACTTGGCCTCATACTTACTTGTATTCTTTCCTTATCCTCCTTCCTTCTCTACCACCTCCACTTCCTTAGACTGTAAACATCCTGGGGGAAAAAAAAGGAATATACATTTTTTTCTTTATATATTTACAGGGATTATACTGGTAAATTTTTATTTTATTTTATTCTGAACTTAAGAAATAAAGCAAGCATTTCCTTAACATAGTCAAATTTTAAAAAAAGATGATTATATGTGAAACTGCAAATCTATTTTGTACAACTTCTATTTCTTTTAAATATGTAATAAAGCTATCATGTAATAACTTTTTTCTTTTTGTCTCCCCTCTCCCCAGATGGCTTCCATCAGGCACAAACATATATGCATTATGTAAAACCATTCTGTACATCTATTTATCAGTTCTTTCTCTGAATGCAGATAGTGTCTTTCTTTCTATGTCCTTTGTAATTAAGCTAGGTATTTATAATGACTTAGCCATTCAAAGTTCTTAAGACATGCTCATTTCACACAGAACTGGAAGTTGCAAGGATGCCTGTCAACGGGGGAATGGCTGAACAAATTGTATATGATTGTGATGGAATACTGTTGTGCTATAAGAAATGATGAGTTCAATGATCTTAGAAAAAGCATGGATAGACAAATGCTTAACAACTAAGTTGGTGGGGGGCAGAGAGGGCAGGGATATAGGTAACACACACTTTTAGTGTGAATTTGCATAATTAACTTTTTTTGTCATTACCTTCTTAAGTAGAGACAAGCAACAAAACAATAAATCAAGCCTTGATTTGTAGCTTGCTGATTTCTCAAGTGTGAGCGAAGGCTCACATTGGAAATATGACAATTAGGTGAGCTAGTTCTAGCTGGCCAACAGCACATCCTGGAACTTTGATAGCTAAAAACTGCACTGACTTTTGGAACATCCTATATATTTCCAGCTGACAAAATCAGAGTTGCAAGTAATAGGCAAGCTATTAAAGTTATATTTTGTATTTCATCTTAGACTATTAATATGCCTTTTAGGAAGGTATCTTTTTTTCATAAAGGAAATGTTTGACCACATGTTGGAGAACTTCAAGTTGTATCGGCCCTAAGCATACCAAATAAATGTCTTAACCCTGAAGATTTACTGAAACTTTCCCTTGCCTTGTGAATATCTTTACCTTTTGTCTTTTTTCATTCAAAATCTCTTGTGAATATTATGTATAAATTGAAAAAGAAAAGCAAGCATCAGCACATGCAGTTACAATAAACAACGTTAAAAATGTTTTCACTTTATGAAAGACTCTCTGCTTGTTCCAGTTTATCCCATTTCTTAGGCTTTTAAGAAATCTCTTAAGAATATACAAAAATGCCTGATTTGATCTTCTGACATCTTTCATCCCTTTCCTTTCTCTACTCCCCCTCCCCCACACCACCCCTGCCCCCAGTACTGGATCTTAAACTTTTATTCTATTTTCTCTATCCAAAGTCAATCCAAGAAACATGTATTTAGACCCTACTATGTACAGAGCATTGAGAAATTCTCTAACTGACTACACTGTTGGTCAAAATTTTCCCTGAGTTATCAGATTTTAAATCCACCACATCCCAGTGAAAATCAATTTTCAGGCTCCAAATGTAAATCTCCTTAGAGTCAACTTCTAACAAAAGTCTGCTTCAGCACTGCCTCTCCTCCCAACTTCTGCCAAGAAACCATGTCTCCTTTTGGCTCAGGAGTAGTGTGGGTGTTTACTTTGTAGGGCAATTTGCTTGAAGGAAAACCTTTAGTCTCTCTAACATATAGAAACCCCTCCGTACACAGTAGTACAGGTGACAATCATCGTCAAAACAAGTATTTATCAGGGGGCTACTTTGTCCAGAAGTACCTAGTGAAGATTCATCTGACCAGGAACATTTTATGATTTAATAGTCCTGGCCAATCAACTGAACAGTTTTACTATTAAAAACATATAATGCTTGCCAATTGACAAACAGCTAAGCAGCTCTATTTCCGTCACCACTTTTTTTTTTTTCATTTGGAAAAACTTTGCTTTATGAAAGGTTTAAGAGGTTGGATGTCAACAAACAACTCACTTGCAGAGCATGGATTAGAAATCAGATAGTAAATTCAGATCTGGAAGAGATTTTAGCCATCTGTTGCAATCCCTTTACTTTGCAAATGACAAAACTTAAGTTTAGACTTGTTTGCTTTTACAATTAGTAAATGGCAGAGCTGAGATTTGAACCCAAGTTCTCTGCCACAAAATATGGTGCTCCTGCCTCTGAACCATGTTTCATCTCATCTTATGACTTATTTAACAATAAGATACACAAACAGGGATTTGCTGGAAAACATTTAAAAACCAGATCTCTGGGAGGAAGGAAAGCCTGAAGGAAGTATTTTTAAGTTTAATCTTCATTATTAATGCTTTCTCCATTATTTTCTTATGTAAGGGGAATGGGGTGTTCCAGGACGGCTAGCACCTCTGTGTGAGGATTTGCTGAGCTCTTTTCAGGACTACTCAACCACCTTTGGTGTCTGCCTTCACCCAGCTCTCACCTCTGGCTCCAAAAAGTTGTACCATGTGCAGCAACAGCACCCCAGTAAACCATCTTGGCAGATGGGCTAAATCAGGGTGAGGGTAACCAATGGGACTTAAATCTTTCGGTGAATTAAGGGGAATGTCTACCCCAAGCATGTGAAGACTTGTCTCAGCAGAATGGGCAGACAAGAACAATTTGTTCCAATGGCTATGAAAGTGGCTGAAGTAGGTGTTTGGAGTGTTTAGAGTCTGGTCAGACACTGAAGACACTGCATCCTGAGCCACCTACTTGTCTTGACTTTTGTTCTGTCATTGAACTTCAATGACTTTGAAAGAGAAAGTGTAGCTGACAACACTGTGCAACTTTGCCTCACTTAAATCCAATTCTACCCTTCAAGTCAAGACATTACCCTGTGATATCACTGGTCCTCTTCAAAAATGAAGGACTAACAGCATTTTCTTAAGTGTAGACAATCATCAGAACAACATGCCAAGCACTGATTTCTGGCATTTGCTAATTTTGGAAGTGTAAATGCTCATTGAAAATTTAACATTCAGCTGGAGAGCCAGTGAGGGTGACCTCACAAGCCATTGTGTGAGCAAAATATCACATATTTCAGCTTTCCATATTGTAAAATATGGTTATTAATTTTCATGCAAGGGAGAAGTTGGACAGTCTATGAATTAGACCTTAGTGAACCTGGTTTTTAATCCTAGCTGTATTACTTATTCTCTGTGTGACTGAGGTAAAGGCACTTTACTTTCTTCACATCCCACCCCATGTGAAATGAGGGGTTGGACTGAATGATTTCTTACATTCCTAATTATTTGACCCTGGCCAGTCACTTAACCTCTCTTAGGCTTAGTTTCTTCATATGTAAACTGGAGATAAGTTTATAGTTTTCAGGAGGCACCTACCTCCCAGGATTGTTGTGAGGATCAAATAAGATAATACATGTACAATACTTTGCAAACCTTAAAGTGCTACATTAATGTTAGCTATTATTAACAGGTCTGACCATGTCATGCTCCTCTGCCTCCCTCCCCCATTCAATCATCTTCAATTGCTTCCAGTTTACCTCCAGGATCAAATAATAAGTCCTTTCCTTGGTATTTAAAGCTCTTTATAACCTGATCTCTTCCTAACTTTCCAGACTTTACTCCCTTCCAAATATTTTCTGATCCAATGGCATTGACCCTCTTGTTCCTTGTTCAAGACATTCCATCTCCTGACACCATGCCTTTTCGTCAGCCCTTCTCAATGTTCTCTCTCATTGCATTTACTTCTTGGTTTCCCTGGCTTCCTTCGAGACACATTCAATTCCCACCATCTACAGGAAGCTTTCTTTTTCCATCCCTCCTCTCTCTTCCTCCACTTCTTTCTGCCTTCCCTCTTCAATTCCTTACCTTTATGTTGTATTTATCTCATATGTAACTAGTGGTTTGCATGTTGTCTCTTCTATTAGAATGTACACTCCTTGAGGACAGGACCATGGTTTTGTGTTTATTTGTATCCCCACCACTTATCGCTAGGTTCTAATAAGTTCTTAATAAATGCTTGCTTACTGACTAGTGTTGTTATTGTTATTATTATCATCATCATCATCCCTTCTGGCTTTAAAAACCATAGTTATTTTGGAAAAAATTTAATAACAAAAAGTTCATTCAAATAGGCACACATTTAATTGTTTCAGTGAAAATCCAGATGAAACCTCCAGACTGAATTGAAGCTTAAGAAATTTCTTTTTTCTTTATTGCCTACCAAGTAACCAAGGTATCTGGGATCCAAAGTGAATATCTTCTATAGCAGGAATATTGGTGACATTTGTTTTCATAAAGTGATTCTCTTCAGAAATATTTTTGGCCTCCACTCAGCTGTTAGCTGTCAGCAGCACAGCTGTTGACTCACCTTTCTCAGTGGCAAGGAGTGCCTCCCAAACAAACTGAAGGGAACAATTTTTAATCACATAGACTATTAGAGTGTTTTAATATGAAATAAGACTGCTATAATCAATTTCAAAGTATTGAATAAATACTTGACTTAGTTTGAAAAATTCAAGTGTCATAAGATATCATTGGTATAATTTTTATTTTTAAGTGATCTCATTCATAATTTTGTGTATTTCCTGTTTATGTTAACATCTGTCAAAATTTGCTGGGACAGACTTTGCTTGAGAGAAGACACCATTTCAAACAATGAACCATGTTGTCATGGTTGATACAACTTAAAATCAGGCTCAGGAGGGGATACATCTAATCAGGGAGGGATTTTCCTTTAATAAGAAACATGATAAAGAAATACCACATTAGTTCAAAGATACTATTGGGCTTACTAGCATTAGGAGAAAGAGTATTCGTCTTAGAATCAGGAACTTTGTAGCCTCTAAACATTTTTTTATAATAATGTTTGTTGCTACATTCATAATTTCAGTAACTGAAATACTAAAATTTGGTTAGAGGTTAGTGAAAATAAAAACAATTTTTTCCCCTAGCCAAGGTCATGGACTGCCTGAAATCCATTCTCAGGCCCTTTGGGAGCTCATGGACCCCAGGTTAAGTACCATTGGTTTAGATTAAGGCACCCTAAATGGCAGCATGAGAAAAGGAATTCAAAACAGAGAAAATCTAAGCCTGAGTTCTGCTGCTGGCTTTTGTTGACTGAATGGGTGAGACTACTATAGATCTGGGCAGTGGCTGAAAGAACTTAACTCTGTCCTTAAAGGGTAGGAGTACAGAGCTACTCTGTAGGTTGTACCAAAGGATGAAATTAGGCCTAATGAAACCTATTTCATACCAGATAAAGACTAGTAGATAGTAGTGAAGATCAGTTCAGCTGAATTTCATCCCAGGATGCAAAGTAGCTAGGGTAACTGAGCTGCAGAGAAATCAACTCTCTTGATGATATTACCCAAAGGAACCCTTGACTCTGCAGCACTGGAGGTATGCATATTCTTAGCTGTGTGTACCCCAACTATAGGTGCTCCTGCTACATGTGTTCTTTTACCCATTTTTCTTTTGGGCAGAACATATTGCATGTGGTTCATCCTTCATTCTTGAAGAGGACCATGACATCAGGGAGATGATGACATGACTTGCAATTGAGTTGGATTTGAGGGAGGCAAATTTTGATGGCTGAAACCTACCTAGGTAACCTGGGGTTTTCTGACTAGATTTCTTTCTTAAAAATCCATGCCTTAAAGCCAATTCATTCTGGTTCTCATTGATTGGACCACAATAGGTCCCTGCCCAAGCATCACTTAATTGTTATTTTTTGGGCCCTCTGATCTCAGAGTGAATGTAAATAGTAATTGCTTCTCTTTTGGCCAGCAACCCTGAAGATCTTCCCCTTCCAGTTTGGCCTTTTTTTTTTTCAAGGGATCATCCCTTGACTCACTTAAACAGGTCTATTCCCTGAATGAGTGTTGTCTCAACTCTGAAAGACCCTAGCTTAAAGAGGCCGAGGTCTCCCATTGCATCCTGAGCCATCTCCAGTCTTCCTGATCTGGCCACTGGACCCAGATGGCTCTGTAGGAGAAAGTGAAGCTGGTGACTTTGCACAGACCTCCCTCCCTCAAATTCAATTCAAATGCAAATCATGTCATCAACTCCCTGATATCATGGTCCTCTTCAAGAATGAATGGACAAACCACAACCACAGTCCGTGGGAGAGTGTGCCTCTGTGCATGTGTGTATGGGATCCTTTGTCACTTATTTTTAACGTTGTAGGTCCTTTGTTAATATAGTACAAGAAACAGTTAGGAGTTCACAAACTCTGACTTGGGAGTAGATGCTGAGCCAAAATAAAATGCCTTAGACCTGGGATTTTTTTAAATGACCCACCTGTGAAAGGGTCCCTGGGTCTACAGATAGTACAAATAAGAATATATAATCAAGTCAAAATATCAGATCATACACAGAACCACCTTTCCTCCTTGGTCAGGCTATTCTACATTTTCCCAGCTCCAGTTCGAGGACACCATTGTTTATAAGCCATTGTACAAGTGAAATACTACATCTTTCAGCCTATTGTATTTTAAACTATGGTTTATAAGTTTTCATTCAAGGGAGAAGTTGGAAAAGTGTGGAGTAATGGGAAAAGCAATAAATTTCAAATTAATGAATCTGGGTTTGCATCATGGCTCTACTGTTTCCTCTCTGTGTGACTGAGACAAATCATTTTTGTCCTCATGTAAAATGAAGGATTGGACATATGTGTGTGTGTGTATATATATATATACACACTCGCACACACACACATATAATGTGCATATATATATGTCTACATCTATCTATGTATCAATCTATCCATCTATCCATCTGTGTACGTTATGAATTAATAAAGTTTGAATCTTTTGTTTTATTTTGTTTTAGACTTTAGCTTAAAGTGGAATTGGGTAGCTTTTCAAACTATAGGCTACCTTCTCTTAAAGTTCATAGCTTCCTGCTTCTAAAACTGTGCCATTTCCTGCACGTATCTCCAAATAACTATTCATATATTATTAATAATAATGCTAATAATAATTATCCATTAGTTGTACCCAGCTCTTTATGATCCTATTTGGAGTTTTCTTGGTGAAGAAACTGGAATGGTTTGCCACTTTCTTTTCCAGCTCATTTTACTGATGAAGCACTGAGGCACATAGGGATAAGTGACTTGTCGAGGATCACATAGCTACTAAGAGTCTGAGGCTGGATTTGAATTTAGGAAGATGCCCCCAGCTAGATGGCACATTAGATAGAGCTTTGGAGTCAGGAGGACCTGGGTAGGTCCTCAGTGGAGGATTTATGGAAAGGCATCCACAAAGTTCACACGGAATGAGAAGGTTTGAATGGATTTGATTTGTATTGGTAGAGGAAGGGTCCATGTAAATGAGATAAGGATTTCAATTATCCAAGTGTCGAAAGGTGGATCTACAGTTTCCTGAACAACTTACTGAGTTTATAGGGAGATGAGCCTTTGTAACTTTTGATAGCATTTCTCTATGGAGGGTTTTTAGATACATCTAAAATATTTAAACACATCTGAAAACACAAGATGTATTTGGTTAGGCATCTTGACACTTCCTGAAGAATGGGGTTCACTGATGAGATTTGCCTCCAAAAAGAGTTGGTTTCCTTGCACTCTTGTGGGATAGATAAGGTGGGAGGAGTCACCCCTTTTGCTGTTCAACCAATTTCTCTGGAGAGCAGCCTTTGCCTTTGAAAAAATATCCTCCTGTAGCTACTAAGGGATGTTTGGAGACCCCAGAGAGGTAGAGGCTTCAAAAGTCCTAAGCAAAAGGATTATTTTTCTGTAAACTCATCAAACTGATGAAAGAACTCCTCAGATCAATATCACTGCAAAAGCATGTGTGAAAATTACTTTAATCCTCTATTTTTCATCAGGTTCTTCTCTGTATTTTTTATGTAGTTATCACTAACTTGAATTTTTGTTTATGCTAACAGATGATTAATCTTCCTACCATCATCTTAAAGAAGCCTCTAGTTAATTTAGGTTGCCCCCTATTTATAGACATTAGCCCAAGTTTGGGTCTTTTACCTTATGTGATAGATTAATAATAAATCTGAAGTAGACCAGAAAGGCAGCACAAGATAGTGGATAGAGTGCTTGACTTAATGTCAGGAAGATCTGGGTTTGAATCCTTCCTTCCTTCCTTCCTTCCTTCCTTCCTTCCTTCCTTCCTTCCTTCCTTCCTTCCTTCCTTCCTTCCTTCCTTCCCAGAATACAAACACAGATAATGATAATATACAATAAGACTTAGGTAACAGAAGCAGTATGGTGTAGTATTGGGCTGACCTTGGAATCAGGAAGTCCTGGCTTCAGTTCCTGCCTATAACACATACATATGTGACCTCAGGTAAGTCACTTAACTTCTCACTGCTTTAGGCTGGTGGTATCAAACTCAAATAGAAAGGAGGGCCACTGAGTGATACATAACGATCCCTACAGGCCACATATAAATTTAGGAAGCCACATATTAACATTATTTATATCCTATTCTATTTTTATTTTGTTCATTATTTCTCAATTATATTTTAATCTGGTTCAGTTTGAGGAGTGTGGCTACCAGCTGTGTGTTTGTCACCTCTGCCCTAGGCAACTCTTTACTACTCTAAATTGCTGAGAAGATGCCCCCTATATTGGTAGAGGGCATTTCTAACTGAAAGCTTCCATAATTCATGAAATGGCAGACCTCTTTGGATAAAAGAAAGGTTAGGGAAAGGGAAGAAGTGGGCAACTATAAGATTTTGAAAATGGGAGACTGAGTGAATGATGGCACCACTGACAGAAATAAAAAAAAGTTACAAAAAAAGCAAGGTTAATAGAAAAAGAAAATTAGCTCTATTTGAAGCACGTAGAGTTTGACCTGTCAGTGGGGCTCCTATGTGGACCTCTGCATAAGTATTTGTAGATATATATCTGAACCTGAATAAAGTTAGGATCAGAGATATATAGCATTGAGAAGTTATATAAACATAGATTTAACACAGGTGAAACTGAGCTAGGGAATAGGATTGCCAACAAGAATATATAATTAGAGAAATGAAAAGGGCTAAGAGTAGAACCTTAGGGAGTAAGCACCCAAACAAGTACGAAAGAGGACAAGGACATCTGAATAAAGAGTTGCCTGGATGCTAGAGCCATAATTTATTTATCCATTATCAATTTTTCTTTATAAAAGGAGGAAATATTGGTCTACAAAATAGCAACATTAGATCATCATCTACCCCTCAAATAAAGTTGAATGTATTGACTATAATATTTGCAGAGTAAAATGAGCAATTTTTATTTAGATGATATATATATATAATCCTAACTTAAAACTAAAGCTTAAAACATAAATTTCATGGACTGTTCCATAATTCAACAATAAAGCCTTAAAAGAAATACATTTTCCTTTAAAGAAATTCAGATATACAACACATATTTTATCCTGATTAAATCCATCATTTAGCTTTAAAAATAAGTTTACCAGTGCCTTCTCTCCTTACTTCACAATTGTTTCTAGATAAAGCATTCACCCAGAATGATTTACACTGCGCCCTCCCCTTTGTGACAAAGGAAAAAGTTGAGCAAGGACAACTAATGCAATGACTGATAATGTAGGCAATTGTTCTGTCCTTGTGGTCCTTGCCTCTCACCTAAGACATAGATATATATATTTTCTTATCCTCCCTTACTTTTTAACTGTTGCTTTTTGTACTTTGTTCTTGAAGAGGTCCATGACATCAGGGAGGTGATGCCATGACATGCAAGTGACTTGGATTTAAATGAGAGAGGGCTGTGCAAAGCCACCAACCTCACTTTCTTCTCCAGAGCCATCTGAGTCCAGTGACTAGATATAGATCAGGATGATTAGAGATAGCCCTGGATGCAGGGCTTTTTAAGCTAAAGTCATTAAGAGGTTTCAGTTTGACTAAGACAACATCCATTCAGTGATTAAGGCTGGGTAAGAAATGAGCAAGGCTGAGTGTTAACACTGGTTCCACCTTGCTCCTTCAGTTAGTTTGGTTCATTTCCTTCCTCAGACTTCATTAGTACTTTCCAACTCTAATAGTGTGGAAGTATATGAGTGTCTCCATATTGATTCTCATTCTTTAATGTATTGAAAGCTCATATTTAAGGTCAGCAATGGAGCTAACACCAAGTCTTGATTGGCTGTAGGAAACAGTTCTAGGCCAAAAACAAAGTGTGTTAGAGTGATTATTGTTAGCTTTATTGAGTTTTAAAAAATTAATATTTAAATCAAGCATATCTCTAGGAGGGTACTAGGGACATAGGGGAAATCACACTGGGTTGGTACTCTCCCTTCTTTTCATTTTAATATGGGTACAATCTGGTTAAAGTGGACATGAAGACCAGCCAAACAGAAGAGATATTATAAAAGGACATCGTTCAGCCTCAGCCTGAGTGTGATTGGCACAAGAGAAAGTGTATGAAAGGGAAGAGAAGCATTTTTGCTAAGCCACCAATTCTAGACCCTTCCTCAGTCTGTCTCCCCACCTATTTATCTGCTGTATATGAGTGTCTCCAGGCTTTTGTTAGCATCTGCTAGCAAAGGAACATCCTTTTCCCATACCCCTGCCTCCCTGCAGCTCCAGCCACCAGTTCCCCACAGTAGGAGATCGATTTGCCTACAGATGGCTCTAATTTTAAAATTAATTGACTGGTTCCTTAAGTTAAAATCAGTGAATCATACCATAGATCTTAGAGATCAAATGGTGCAACCCCCTTATATTATAGACAAGGAAACTGAAGTCCAGATATATTATTAAGTAGCTTGACCAAAGTCACATAGCTCATTGCTGTATTTCACAGCAAAGGAATGAAAACTATACTTAGTTTCAAATATAAGGCACTAAATACCGTGTAATGGACACCCCCATGTCCATATGTCCCATTATTGTACAGTTGAGGTAGAAGTATGAACTACCAAAATTGCTAACCACAGAATAGTAGTGGCCTAAGATGCCTATCTCTGACAGAGAGTACTAGACACCACTATGTGAAGATGATTCCCTGCTGGATTTTTCCAGAAAAGCTATCAACCAATGTTAGAAAAGAAACTTAGGAATTTAGAATGCGAATTTAGAATCACAGAAAAAGAACCTGAAATTTTAGTAAGGGAAGAGGTGCTCACTATGAACAAGCATGAATTTATTAATAAGTCATGCCAGTCTAAGTTTATCTCCCTTTTCTTGACATTTATTAGCCAAATGGGTGTTTAACAAAGTCTCTTATGGTATCCTTCTGAGCAAGATGGAGATGGAAGGTAAAAACAAAAATCAGAGTGAATGACTAGCTCCCCAAATTGTTCATTAATGGACTGATGCCCATTTAGAGAAATGGTACATGGTTCTATGGTTGGCTCTGTTCAATTCAACAGTTTTATTGTTAACTTAGATGAAGGTATACATGACTCCCTTATTGAATTTTGGGATGATACTAATGTAGGATGGATAGCTAATATTTGGATGGCAGAATCAAGGAGCAAAATAAGTTTCAGAAGCTTGGAGTGATGAGCTGAAGTGAAATTTAGTAGGAATTTGAATCAAATCTTAGACTTGACTTCAAAAAAACAATGATGGTACCAGATGAAGAGACATGGCTAGGAAGAAGGTCATGTGAAAAATATGCAGAAAATTTTGTGAACTGCAAGCTCACAAGCCAGTAGTGTGGCAGGCAGCTCAAAAACCTAATACAACCTTCAGCTGAAGTTCTAGATGTATAGTGTCCACGGAGAGGAAGTTGATCATTCCACTGTGATCTTTCCTGAACTGGACACAAGTGAAATATTGTGTAAATTTTTGAGTATGACATTCTAGAAAAGACATTGCAATCTAGAGCATATCATGAGAAGAGCAAACAGTATGTTATGAATTTTGAAATTATACCACTTGCAGATTGGTTGAAAAATAAGAGAGATGTTTATTTTGACACTTCACTGGATGTGTGCTGTCATCAATGTGAACATTCTTTCCAAGAGTGCAGATCAATAGGGAGATAACAATACTCAAACATTTGGAAGATTGTCATAAGGAAGAAAAATTTAATTTTTTTCCTCTAGAAGGCAGAACTAGAACTAGTGAGTGAAAGTTGTAAAGTGGGAAATTTCAGCTTGATAGAAAGGAAACCTTTCTTATAGAAGGATCCAAAAGTGGGATGAGTTGCTTTGGCAACTCATGAGTTTCCCATCATGGGAGTAGAGATTAGAACCTCCTGTTGGTGGTGTTGAAGACATTAATTTGGGTAAAGGTTAGACTAGATGGTCTTTGAAGTCTCTTCCAACCCTGAAGTTCTATAACTTTATGAAATCTAGTTTTTGTCCAGTGAAATACATAGAGACCTTTAAGTCAGGACCTTTTCATTCTCATCTTGCCTCAGCAACCTTACCTTGCTGTGTGGCCTTGGGCAAATGACTTAAACTTCTTCCACATCTGCAAAATAGAAATAATAAGACCTACCTCATAGGAGTGTTATGAGAATTAGTTAATGTTTATTGAGAGCTTTGAAGATAGTAGCTGTTAAAGACTATTATTAAGCCCTTGCCAATTCCCTTGGGCCATACATTGGCCCTTATTATATCATTATATTTGCCTGATTTCTGTTTCATGTTTTAAGTTTACATGCTGATAACTGTTAGGTGAACTGTCTATATATTTCAATTTTATAATCATCAAAAAGCAATTGAGAACATGATTAGTCTCTGTCTCAGAAAATCCTGGGAATACACTGTCTTGGGCATCAATATTAAGGAGCAGAAAGAACCTAAGAAATGTTCCCTGAAACAAGTTGGATGTAGGTGAGAAAAGTTCCCTAACTGTTGATATCCTTTAATCCAATCATCCCTTTACTGAGTATGTTCCCCAGGGAAGACAAAGACAAAATGAAAGACCATATGAATATAACAACTCCTGGCAAAGGATTGGCTGGCCAGAAAACCCCTCTGGAATTTGAAGTCCTTCCTAATTTAAGAAGAGAGGAAACTAATGTGAGATTAGCCCTTGGACAAGGAAGGGATAGAATTTGGTTTTGTTTTTGTTTTTTTCACTAGTTTTGGTTTTGTTTTTTTCATGTACAGTGACCTGAAACTAGATTTTAAGATTTTCAAGGAGAAGGAGGAAAAAGAAGGAAGAGGAGGTGGTAGTTGTCCTACAGCAGCAGCATAACCAGATCAGTAGCTGGTGCCTGTCACCTCTGCAGGTTCCTTCTAAAAAATTGTGATAGATGACCCCATCACAATGAACAAGCTGGAGGTGTTAGTGACTGATTTTGTGCTATTGGAACAGGAGCCAGGAGAGAAACAAGACAACTGAGATGAACCGACAGGTTATACTCTGCCCCAGACTTCCATTTGTGTTTTCTTAACTTATTCTGCTATATAACACATTTGATAAAAGGAAATATGAAGGAAGAAACTGTCTGCATCCAGAGATAGAACTGAAAAATAGAAGTATGTATAGAATAATTTTTACATACATACATACATACATACATACATATATATATATATTTGTGTCTAATGGTAGCTGTAGGGGTGGGGCTGGAGGGAAAAAAGGAATAAAAGAAATCAACATGATAGCTATTATATCTTTAAATGGATTAGCTAGTTGTATGTAATAGAATTGTAGTTTCATGTATGATCCTCTTTTTATTGTTTTAATTAGCTATAGAAACACTTGTTTTGTTCTATAAATTAAAATTTAAAATAAATAACATATTTGACAATTAATATCATTTCTCATAAACACTTTTCGTTGGACCTGTTCTTATGCTTCTGGCTATCTTTTTGTCTTCAGTGTGAGGGTTCAATGGGAGCCACATAGGAGAGAGAGAGACCTTTCTTTGGGCAAGGTTGGCAGTTTCATCCCCAGCAGACTGTTAGAAAGTTGAGCTCTCTAACTAGGGCATAAGTAGAAGCCATTTCATAACTACCCTTCTAAGTGCAGAATCACTTAGGATCTGTTATGGAAATCTACCTATAGACATGAATCAAAGGCTATATTGTGTTCAGTTGTTTTCCGTCACGTCCAAGTCCCATTTTGGGTTTTCTTGGCAAAGATACTGGAGTGGTTTGCCATTTCCTTCTCTAGTTCATTTTATATATGAGGAAACTGAGGTAAACAGGGTTAAGTGACTTGCCCAAGGTCACATAGCTAGTAAGTGTCTAAGGATGGATTTGAACTCAGGTCTTCCTGACTCTAGACCTAGCACCCACTGCACTGCTGTAAAGGTTACATATGTAATAAATTAACCTAGATTATACAAAAAATAAAATTTTGTGGTAGGAAAAATGCCCTGGAAATTGTCTAGGGTAGAGTTGAATAAATGGTAGTATATAAATGTCATAATACACCTCAAGAAATGATAAATATGAAGAATTTATGGGGGAAAATGGGAAAGTTTATATGTAACAATGCAGAACCTAGAGAACAATATGCCCAATAATTACAATAAATGTAAATAAAACAACCCAAAAGGCATCTGAACTCAGATTAAATGCAAAAATCAATATTGATTCCAGAAAACAGATGATGAAATATTCTTTCCTCCTTTTCCTAGAAAAAATTACCTATGATAAATGTGACATAAATACAAGGATGGTTGCTACATTTTTCAGTTTGACTTGATTGTTTTTTAATTATAAGAATTGTATTCTATAGGGGTGAGGCAGGAAGGATACCAATGGAAACTATCTTGCTATAGAAAACAAAAATGGAGGGAAGGAAAAAGAAGAAAGGAGGAAGGGAGGGAGAAAGGAAAGCTGATTAGCTTCTGGTCCCTTCCTCAAAATGGAGGCTCCAGGAAAGTCTCATGAAATGGCTAGGGGCAGGAGGTGTCTTTGGAGGGATATTCTGAGATGAGTGTGCTCCAGGGATGGTAAGCTGTTGCAGGATGAGAATGCCCTAGGTATAAAGAGAATTTTCAGGATGAGCCAACAGCAGAAAGGACATTATTCTGAAGTTCAGAAAAAGTCAGGAACAGGGCTGAGGGGGTGTGTTTAATAAACAGACTAGTCTGAAAAGAGTAATAAATCTATCTTTCTCTTGTATAGAACTAGCAAAAAGGGATAAACTCTTTATGTTCCTAGGCTTTTAAGACCTTTAAGTTGGAGTTAGTCATTTTAAAGATAAGAGGAATACAAATACTTGAATTTTACAAAATTCAAGGAAAAAAATTGACAATACATCTAGTATAAACGCATTTTTGTATAGCATTGATGTTTAAATGACTTTTTTTCAAACCATTGACGTGCTTTATATAATATAATGGGAATTTACTATACATTTAATCACTAAAAAGTAATAATATGAAATTGACATTCTTGCTACAGCCTAGACTCTTGAGAGAATATAATTAGTAACATTTGTTTACTTAATACTTGGTTAAACATTTAGATATAGATTGCATGAATAAAGATCTTTAGTAAAATTATAAGGCAAGTTTATATACTAGGATTGTAATTTTAGGGCTGAACAAAGCCTTAGAGACAGGGTATCTAGATTGGATTATTCATTTTACAAAGGAGAAAACTGAGTCACAGAGCATTCAAATGACTTGCTTTAGTTCATACAGCTACTTAGTGGGAAGATAGTCTATGAGAACCCAAGTTTACTTGGTGTAGTGCACAAAGCAGGCATTTAACAAATGTTTGTTGGATTGAATTGACTCTCAGTACACAGTTCTCTTCATCAGACCCTGACATGCATCTACATCATTATGATTTTATCTTGTAAAACTAAACTCTTGTATTCATATTTGTATGGATAATAATATGTTAGATCTTACTGGAAGCCAAAAGTATTCATTCCTGCCATCCTTTGACTCCACGCCTTCCCTGTCTCCATTAGATTTTTATGAAGGGTCTAGGGGATTTGTCTGAATGCTGTTTGAAGCAGTTATACATCTGTGAAATAAGCAGCTGTATCATGCATTAACCTAGCTGCGGCCCCTGTACTTAAACAACTGGCACGTTAGACTCTGTCTTTTGTTAACCTTGATTGGTCAAACATTTTGACAAGCTTCAACAGGCTTAGTGCATTTCAGATTCTTCAGCTGCTGCACATCTCCTAAGGGCAAGGTTGCCTCCTGTCTTTTGAAAATCCTTCATCAGCTAGTGCCCAAATGAATGTGTGATTTCAGCAGAATGAGACTTTTTCACTTGTGTGCATTTCTTCTGTATTTGTAGGGAGGGGGTTAAAGTTGAGCTAACACCCCTTTCTGTGGCTAGTGAGATTTTCTGCTCAGAGCTCCAGAATGAAGAGAAACTTTTGCATCCATGGGAGACAGAGAGCAAGCTAAACATTTTATATTTAGCAAGTGGGTGGGCTGTCTTTCACAAAATAAGTTGTAGATGGGAGTGGTTCCAAACATCAAGCTTTGCTTTTCATAGACAATGCAGGTTAGGAATGTGAGTTACAGGTGGAAACTAAAAGGGAGTTTCAGATTGACTTCTTTTAAATTTCTTTGAAAAAACTTAATTTAATTTCAGTTACAGATTCAATAGGATTTGTCAAATGTTTAGTATGAATTGTTCTTTTCTTATACCTGGTCATTTATATTATGTTTATGATTATGCTTGTCAAGTCTGTTCTTAACTTTGTTTTCTTCATATACTTATATTCTTATGTACTTATATACATATATTCTTCATATGTAGCGATGTCATAAAAAGTTGAGATCTGTCTCATTCAGAGTTCATAAGATAGAGACAGTGTTTTAAAATGTTCGGAATGACTTCAAAGTAATTGTGGTCTTTAAACATTACCTGCTTATATTACTTTGTTTGAGTAATCACATGCTATTTGATTATAAAGTGAAGTCCATGCATATGCTACATTCAACTAAAATATAATTGAAATGAAAGTGATATTTCAGATTGGCTCAATAATATTAACTTTGCTGTCAAATATAAAAAAAAAAATCTCTCTTTTACAGAGATATTGTGAAGATGATTCAGCAAACAAAGGTTCAGTTAGACTAAATTCTTTGGAAGGTAAAAATATACAGTTATGCTTGTCTTTGTTTTTGTAATAATAATAAAAATTTCTCCCCAAAACAAAGTGAAAATATTAATTACTGTTTTTCTTTAAAACAATGATTTAAAACCTAGATGATTTAAAAATATATTGTGAGAGCAGTAGCATGACTTAATAGAGAGTTGTCCTCAGAGACAGGACAACCAGGGTTCAAGTCTTGCCTTTGACACATACTAACTGTGTGCACCGAGTGAAACCCTTAAGCTTGCTAAACTATAAATCATAAACATTTCTATGTAATCTCTTGTAAGGTTATATATAAGTTGTAGAGTTACTGATCAGCATCAGATAGGAGTTTCCACATTAGGAGTTCCTCGTACTGATAAAATCACAGGTTTGGAATATACATAATTACACACATAATCAAACCCATCCATTCTGAAATGTAAATGTATGAGTGTATAGATATAGATATAGATTTATGTGGGCAGCACATAAATTCAGTAAAGCCTGAGTTCAAATCCATCCTAAGACACTTGTTAGCTGTGTGACCCTTGGCAAGTCACTTAATCCTGTTTGCCTCAATTTCCTCATTTGTAAAATGAGATGGAGAAGGAAATGGCAAACTACTCTTGTATCTTTGTCAAGAAAACCCCAAATGGGTCACAAAAAGTCAGACACAACTGAAAATAACTAAACAACAACAAAATATTTGTATGGGAGCTACATACAATTATTATGATTGCTTTAGAGACCATTTCTTAGTGATCTCTTTTTACTTAACCTTTCTCTCTGTATATAGTCATAGATATGTGGATATATGTCTATATATTGCTCTAGAATACATACATACATATCCATAGTATCTATATGTCTGTACTATTAAAGTACTACAAAGGGTGAGCATCAATAAAAGGTCTTTGAGATAATCATAAAAATTGTGGGTAGTGTTCTCCAGCTCTTCCCTCTCCCTTACTCCCTCGTATCCAAGTAGTTGCCAAGTCTCATTGATCCTATTTTCATAGTATCTTTTGCATCTGTCCTATTCTCTCTATTTACACAACCTCTATCCCAGTCTAGACCCTCAGCACCCCTCTGACCCCTTGCCTGGAATACTGTAATCACTTTCTAATGGGTCTCCCTGTATCTTAGTCTCTCCCATTTTCAATCCATTGCTCACACAATTGCCAAATTTATATTTTTAAACCACCAGTATGATCCCCAAACCACCCCACATTGCGCCCCAATTACCTCAAGCATAAATCCTTAGAATAGTAATTCAGTCCTGCTACAGATCTGATTCCTATCTACATTTCTAGTCATTTTTTGTATCACTCTCCAAATCATACTCCCTTTTCCAGTTAAACTGACCTACTCTCCATTCCCTGCCCACAGCATTCCATCTGTCTTTGTACAAGCCCTTCTTACAACTGCCCCTCCCCCCAACATGTCTCTCTCTCTCTCTCTCTCTCTCTCTCTCTTTCCCTCTCTCTCTCTCTCTCTTCCCCCACCACCCAGTAATTTTTACTCTTACAATTGCTTTGTATATGTTTTTCACTTTTTTATTCCTGTACATATTGTATTGAAAATATAAGCTCTATGAGGGCAAAGACTTTTATTTTTACTTTTATATCCTCAGTAGCTAGAATGATACCTTGTTTAAAATAGGTGCTTAACAAGTGTTTATGGAATGGCACTGTACAGTGCTAGAAAAAGCAGTTTTATTTTGCAGGGCCAAATAAAGCAATTTACATGACTTTTAAATACTTCTAAAAACTTTCTGGAGATTCTCAATCACTGACCTTAAAACCATACCCTCCATCCTCTCTCCTTCCATCCCCAGTTAAAATAAGAGGCCGTTAGGAAGTTTTCCAATGCTGGGTTGTACATGACTACAATTCGAATGACAAATTATTTGAAAAGATCAATGGATGGAAAAACCCAAAGTTTGAAACTCAAGTTCCTTATCTCTTTTTAATCCTCAGATACCCTATATTGAATAGCCAGATCATTTTATTATTGCAAATACCATGGCTGTAATCTTTTATTGCTTTCAGTCTAGGCCTACAGCATTAAGTTAGTATAAAATTACATATAGTTTAATATATCTGTACAACACCTTTAAACAAGCTTCTCTAGGCAGGAAGGTTATCTGTCTTATAAATCTATTATTCCATTGTACATCTTGATAGCCTGGCATTGCTCCTAGCCATGTTTAAGCATTAAATAGTGCATTATTATTTCACATAAATCAACCAGAGATGTGTGAATTCATAAATTTTGCATTTGCACAGACAGTATTTTAAACGTTTTACGGCTTCGTGGGAACTTGGAACAGAAGCCTGTACACAAATCAGGACCTGAGAAATTTCAATAAAATTTAATATCACAATTACTTCTTTTCAAAGTCATTGCATGCATATTTTAGGACTATTTTAACTGAGTCTAAAAATAAAAGTAAAACTTTCAGTATGATCTCTTTATTTATTTTTTTTTGGCTAGAGTTTTGTCAACTATTAGTGTCATAAGTATGAACATTTCACCAATTTATTTTTGCCCAGTTGACTAAAGAGATTTAGACAATGGACCATTTTGAGTTGGAAGGAAAGAGTACATTAACAGAGAAATCTGAATTATTATATCGATAATTTGCTGGTCTTATTTTCACCAGACAACATTGAACTGGTAGATTTCAACTAAGATTAATATAAAATTTATGTAGCTTTGATGTGAATCAAAAGGAAAGAGAAAAGTAAAGATGTTGTATGAGTGATTTAAGGTTATAGGAGGACAAGTAACATGGCTTAAGAGTTCTGTTTTGTGTACCATAGAAGAGAGATAAATTCTGCTTTTTTTCTTTTAATTCCAAAAGGTTTTTTTTTGTTACTGGGGCTAAATAGTTCTTTTTTTTCCTGGATTCATTCTATTTAGGAAATGTTCCTTTTTAGAACATTAAGCATTAAGAAACAGAAAATTTTCAGCCTACAAAATTTTGTACAAAGGAGGACTTCTGTTTGTAGTCTGATTGGTAAAAAAAATTGTATTCCTGTTGAAATAGCAGTTCCTAAAGTATTTAACTCACTGACAATGCTGAGCTAATTTGAAGATGGCATATTTATCACTTACAAAGAGGTGATGTAGAAAGATAAATTGCTGTGAAAATAGAACTTGTTTTCCATCATAGTCTAATCCTTTTTAGAAACCTGTAAGGGCAGAGGAGAGAAAAATCTTCTCAGTGACTTTATTGGAATGATCTTAATTTGTTGGAGGGGCATTTTTACTCTCATCAATAGGATCATAGAATTATAGCTGCAAAGGAATTTAGAGAACCATCTCATTTTACCAATCAAGAAATTGAGGCCCAGAACTGTAGCATGACTTATTTAAAGACCACACTTGCAGTATATTCCTGAGCTGGAATTTTAACCCAGATTTTTGGATTCCAAATCCAATGCTCTTTAGATTGCATCTTCCTAGGGGAGTTGGTGGTGACGATGCAGGTGGGATAAATCATAAATGATGAACGAAGCATCCTACAAAGTAACTTGTTCTGTCAAAGATTATTAAATCAGGAAACCAATTTTTAATCTTCCTTTCTAAACTTTCTTTAAGAGACTATCTTATATGTCTATATCCTTTCATCTCTGCTCAGATGGACTAGCAAGTTCAAATTTAAGGTTAACAGTGCCAGAAGATCATTACCTAGAGTTTCATCTCTTTTAAATGATCAGAAAGAGACAGACATAGTGAGTCTTTAGAACCCTACAGCTACAAAGAGTAATGACAAACATTACCCTAGCTGGCGCTGACTTTGGAATACTAACAGAAGCAGAGTTAGTTACCATCAATAAAAACTAATGGATGCTCCTTTCACTACTGATGAATGTTGAAAATGATGTTGCTTTAAATAAAAAATTGCCTCCCTTATTATGATGCCTGACTACTTAGCATTCATTGGTTTGGGGTCCATTCAGCTTCTAATGGCCGTTCCAATCCTTGTCTCTTTGTAAGTTTCATCTTATTGCCTGCTTCTATAGTATCAAAGATAAAAGAAAAAAAAATGATTCATTATAGAAATTACATTTTCTCGGTTAAGCCAGAAGGCATTGTCTTTTCTTTAGCTCTTGTATAACTAAGACTTAGTGTTGTGTATATTTGTCATTGTGTATATGCTATATACTTATATGTATATATGTATATTTTACACACACACACATACATACATACACACATATTTTATACCACACAAGTGGCCCATAATATTACCCTTACGTGAATCCCTCTTTTCAAAGGCCATAGAGAAATAGTGGATAGCTAAAAAGTGGTAATGTATAAACAAATGTTTAAAAATTCTCTCTGGCTGCCAATTCCATTCATCTAAGTATTCATATTTTTTATAAGGCTAACTCTACTGATCTGAGGGGAAACTAGAAGAAAGAAATGGACAATGACAGTATTGATGTTTAAAACAGTATAAATTCATTTTCTCGAACTTTTCAGGCTGTATATGTCATGGGGCTGCATACATGGAACATTTATTTCTACTTGAAATCAAAATATGTTCTGTTCTGCACTCTCGTGTGCCTTAAATTTATAGTGTATAACAATAATTTAGCCAAACTCTGATTAATTAAAAATAAACTCTGGCAACATAATTGATGTGACACAATGCAGGAGATTCTTGGTGGCTGCTTTTTTTTGTTCATGTTTACAACTTGAAAAACTTACCTCTCGTTACTATTTCAATCTCCGAAAGGTAACCAGGTAGTGAAGCTAAAGTAAAATAAAGTAACAATTTTCATTAATTTTTATCAGCTCTGTCTTTCGCTAATTCTGCAGTATATCTTTATGGAGGTGTGTAATGGAGTGCTATATTTTAAAGAACCATTATTCAACCTATTGATGAGCTCTATATTTATGAAATATTTGTTGTAGATTTTTACTAGAATTTGGGCCATTATTCATGGTAAGTGTGGGCAAAGCAGGTGCAGTATTTTGCCAAGCCATTGACATTTTTCACAAGGTTGAATCAATCAATTAATCAATCAATCAATATTTATTATGTGACCACTTTGTGCCAGGCACTGAGCTAGTTGCTAGGCATATAATTACAAGGAGGAAGCTGTCACTCCTCACAAGCATCTTGCATCCTAATGGAGGAAAACAAATATTAATACAATCTGGAACAACCTCTGACAAAATAGCTTGTTTTCAATTTATAAATTTGAATACAACTTCACCATTAAATTGAGCGCTAATAATACTTTTCAGGTAATGCAGACTTTGTTTTTCTTTCCTACGTAATACCTCTAGGACTAAGGGAAAAGGCATAATTTAGCAGCACAATTTTTAGCACAGTATTTAGACCACAACAGGAGGTTTGATTCTTTACCTAAGGTCAAAAATGGATTAAAAGACTGCTTATATAAATAAAACTTAATAGTTTGAAAGTGAACTGGTTTTGTCTCCCTTACCTACTGAAACCAGCAATTGACTAAACAGCTTCCAAGCTTACCTTAACATGTGGGAGCACTTTGAGAAAATGCTTTCTCTTCCTTTGACAAACTCTTGATTAAAGCTACATGATTTGCTAGTGTCATGTGTTATATTAATGAGACTCGTTCCCTTTATCAAATGGTTGCAGGAGGGCACACAAATTTAAATAACAGAAGAAAGAACTACCATTTGAGATCTGGGCAGTGATGAAAGGGGTAACCTCTTCTAATTCACTGTATTCAGAACTTTTCAGTAGTTTATCCTTCAGAATTAGTCATCAAACCATTTCTTTCTCCTCAGTATCTCTCAGTTCTTCCCTCCTCTCTGATGCCTACCCACACCACATCTTTGAATACTGCCTTGCTCATAGTAGTCAATTAATATTTATTTAATTGAACTCAACCCTAACATAGTACAGTTGAAAAGGCATCACATTTGAGTCAGAGGATTTATATTCAAATCCTATGTCTTCCCCTTACTACTCATGTGGTCTTGCACAAGACATATAAATCCTTTGGGCCTCAGTTTCCTCATGTGTAAAAAGAAGAGAGTTGGATGAGATGGGGTCCCTTCTTGATCTGAATTCCTAGGGATTTAGGATTCATATTCTCATATGAGTACACAAAAATGTATTCATGAAACACTTTGAAGCTTAATCTGCATTATTAAAATTTTCTCTATCACTTTAAGCCTAGGCAATCAACAAAATAATAAATCAATTTATATTTTCTGCTGATTTCTGGGGTATTAATGCTCACATTGAACATATAGCAACCAGCTTTCATGAGCCATTAAGAGATGGTTCCAGCACACCCCTGCTTCTCTCTCTAAAATAGCATGCATTTGTTTGAGTTTATTCTCTTTATGTTTAGTCTGTGTGTGTGTATATATATTATACATTACATACATGCATGCACACACATATGTATATGTACATGTATATACGTATATGTGTGCACACATATATACACATATATACTGTGTACCTATTAAAATACAAATAAGGGGGGCAGAGCCAAGATGGGGGAGTAGAAAGATGCACATACACATAGCTCTGAACCCACAACCCACAGAACATCTGTAAAAAGGAACTTAATGGCGAATTCTGGAGCAGTAGAGGCCACAGAACAGTGGAGCGAAGATTTCTGTTCCAGAGGGACCTGCAAACCTCTCGCAAAAGGTCCTTCGCGCCGCGGACTGGACGCTGGGACTGGGAGCCGAGTACAGCCCTGCCGCGCCCATGGCACCAAGAGGAGCAGATCCGAGCGGGCTTCAGGGACGGAATCTCCAGCGGCCGCGCGGGTCCCTTCACCCACAGGTGATGGGGGTCGGTGAGAGGGTCTCTTTGGCGGGTCGAGAGGGGAGTGGGGTGCCCCCATAACTCAGGCCCCCTCGGGAGGCAGCAGCTGAGGCAGTGGCAGACCAGGGCTCCCCAAGCAGGCAGGAGGCTGGATCCATTGTTGAAGGTCTCTGCATAAAGCCCCAGAGGGAACTGAGCCTGAGAGGAGGCCCTGCCCCCACCTGAGCACCTGAACTTAATCTCACACTGAGTAGCAACCCTGCCCCCGCCCAAAGCCCTGAGGCTGGGAAGCAGCATTTGAATCTCAGACCCCAAGCGCTGGCTGGGAGGATCCGGAGGCGAGGTGGGTGTGAGGAGAATATTCAGAAGTCAAGTCATTGGCTGGGAAAATGCCCAGAAAAGGGAAAAGAAATAAGACTATAGAAGGTTACTTTCTTGGTGAACAGGCATTTCCTCCCTTCCTTTCTGATGAGGAAGAACAATGCTTACCATCAGGCAAAGACACAGAAATCAAGGCTTCTGTGTCCCAGCCCACCCAATGGGCTCAGGCCATGGAAGAGCTCAAAAAGAATTTTGAAAATCAAGTTAGAGAGGTGGAGGAAAAGCTGGGAAGAGAAATGAGAGACATGCAGTCAAGGCATGAACAGCAGGTCAGCACCCTGCTAAAGGAGACCCAAAAAAATGCTGAAGAAAATAACACCTTTAAAAATAGGCTAACTCAATTGGCAAAAGAGGTTCAAAAAGCCAATGAGGAGAAGAATGCTTTCAAAAGCAGAATTAGCCAAATGGAAAAGGAGATTCAAAAGCTCACTCAAGAAAATAGTTCTTTCAAAATTAGAATGGAACAGATGGAGGCTAATGACTTTATGAGAAACCAAGAAATCACAAAACAAAACCAAAAGAATGAAAAAATGGAAGATAATGGGAAATATCTCATTGGAAAAACAACTGACCTGGAGAATAGATCCAGGAGAGACAATTTAAAAATTATGGGACTCCCTGAAAACCATGATGAGAAAAAGAGCCTAGACATCATCTTTCACGAAATTATCAAGGGAAACTGCCCTGAGATTCTAGAACCAGAGGGCAAAATAAATATTCAAGGAATCCACAGAACACTGCCTGAGAGAGATCTAAAAAGAAAAACTCCTAGGAACATTGTGGCCAAATTCCAGAGTTCCCAGGTCAAGGAGAAAATATTGCAAGCAGCTAGAAAGAAACAATTCAAGTATTGAGGAAATACAATCAGGATAACACAAGATCTAGCAGCTTCTACATTAAGGGATCGAAGGGCATGGAATAGGATATTCCAGAAGTCAAAGAAACTAGGACTAAAACCCAGAATCACCTACCCAGCAAAACTGAGTATAATACCTCAGGGGAAAAATTGGTCTTTCAATTAAATAGAGGACTTTCAAGCATTCTTGATGAAAAGACCAGAGCTGAAAAGAAAATTTGACTTTCAAACACAAGAATGAAGAGAAGCATGAAAAGGTGAACAGCAAAGAGAAGTCATAAGGGACTTACTAAAGTTGAACTGTTTGCATTCCTACATGGAAAGACAATATTTGTAACTCTTAAAACTTTTCAGTATCTGGGTACTGGGTGGGATTACACACACACACATGCACACACGCACACACACATAGAGACAGAATGCACAGAGTGAATTGAAGAGGATGGGATCATACCTTAAAAAAAATGAAATCAAGCAGTGAGAGAGAAATATATTGGGAGGAGAAAGGGAGAAATGGAATGGGGCAAATTATCTCTCATAAAAGAGGCAAGCAAAAGACTTATTAGTGGAGGGGTAAAGAGTGGAGGTGAGAGAAAAACATGAAGTTTACTCCCATCACATTCCACTAAAGGAAAGAATAAAATGCGCACTAATTTTGGTCTGAAAACCTATCTTACAATACAGGAAAGTGGGGGATAAGGGGATAAGAAGGGTGAGGGGGATAATGGAAGGGAGGGCATGGGGAGAAGGGAGCAATTTGAGGTCGACACTCATGGGGAGGGACAGGATCAAAAGAGAATAGAAGTAATGGGGGACAGGATAGGATGGAGGGAAATATAGTTAGTCTTATACAACACAACTATTATGGAAGTCATTTGCAAAACCACACAGATATGGCCTATATTGAATTGCTTGCCTTCCAAAGGGAAGGGGTGGGGAGGGAGGGAGGTAAAGAAGTTGGAACTCAAAGTGTTAGGAACAACTGTCGAGTAATGTTCTTGCCACTAGGAAATAAGAAATACAGGTAAAGGGATATAGAAAGTTATCTGGCCCTACAGGACAAAAGAGAAGATGGAGACAAGGGCAGAGAGGGATGATAGAAGAGACAGCAGATTGGTCATAGGGGCAATTAGAATGCTTGGTGTTTGGGGCAGGGAGGGGATAAAAGGGGAGAAAATTTGGAACCCAAAATTTTGTTAAAATGAATGTCAAATAAATAAATAAATATTAAAAAATTAAAAAAAATACAAATAAGCTCTTTGAAAATTCATTCTCAAAGACCAAACTTTAAACCCACTTCACTCTGGAGTTCATAGATTGGACAACAATAGTTCCCTGCCCAAACACGACTTAATGGCTGCTTTTTGGGCTGTCCTGGCTCAGTGAAAGTAAATAGTAACTGTTTGTCTTTTGGCCGGCAACCCTGAGGATTTTCCCCTCCCATTTTGATATTTTTAGGTGGGGGATTAAAGGTGCCATCCCTTGATTCACTTTTTTAAAAAAAAATCATATTTTGGTCCTATTTTGTCTTTCAAGAACTTCCTTGCAACAGAAATAGTAGGACAAAAATGGCTAATTGAGTTCATTACCAACTTTACAAGATGGTATTCGTCCTTCATTTTAGTAGAGGACCATGACATCAGAGAAATGATGACATGACTTGCACTTGACTTTGTTTTGAGTAAGAGAAGGTTGTGCAGCCTCACTTTCTCCTCTGGAGCCATCTGGATCCAGTGACCGGATAGTCCTCAGGATGAGTGGAGACAGTCCAGGATGCAATGGGGGACCTTGACCTTTTAGGCTAAGGCCTTTTCAGGTACTCAGTTTAAGTGAGTACAACATAACAAGAAGATATTAAGGAAGTGCTTAGTCTCTCTTTAGAGGATTTGCCACCTGACCCAGATTAACTATATCGTTGATTATTGAATGAGTGGCAGAAATGCTTACTTAACAATTGTCAGTAATTCTTTGAAAAGTTACAGAAAAAAGAAGAGATGCTGAAGGACTGAAGTAGGGCAAATTTTAACTCTGCAAATGATAGGCCAATGAACTTCAATTTCTGTGGCATTCTAAAAGAGTTCATTAAAGAAATGGTTAGTGAATATCTAGAAATGGATATGTGATCCAGCTGTGCCAACACAGTTTCATCAAGGATAGATCATGCTAGACAAACTTCACTTCTTTTAGTGACAGGATAATCACATGGATTAATTAGTATCTCACAATATTTTGTGGGCTAGATGATAATATATGTAGGTAGATTTAGAAATGATTGAATGACTAGACTAAAGGAGTAGTCATTAGTAGCTCAATGTCAACTTGGCAGGAGATATACATTGAAAGTCTTCAGGGTTCTGTGATTGACCCTGTGCTATTTAATATTCTTTTTCAAAAATGTAATTTGTTTTAAATTTCAAGATTGATTTCCACAAGATTTTGAATTCCAAATTTTCTCCTCATCTCTCCCCTCCCCCCACACCAAGACAGCTTGTACCCCAACCACCCCTTTTCCCAATTTGCCCTCCTTTCTATCACCCCACCTTCTCTTATCCCCCTCCTCTCTATTTTCTTGTAGGGCAAGATAGATTTCTATACCCCATTGCCTGTACAACTTACTTCCAAGTTGTACACAAAACCAATTTTTAACATTCATTTTTAAAGCTTTGAGTTCCACATTCTCTTCCTTCTTCCCTCCCCACCCACCATCATTGAGAAAGCAAGAAATTCTATATAGGTCATACGTGTGTAGCCATGTAAAACTCTTCTATAACAGTCATGTTATGAAAGACTAACCACATTTTCCTCTATCCTGTCTTGCCTTACATTTATTCCATTTTCTCCCTTGACCTCCATTCTAATTTTGAAGGAATTATTTTCTTCAGTGAGCTTTTGGACTTCCCTTTTCATTTGGCCAATTCTGCTTTTTAAGTCATTCTTCTCCTCATTGGCTTTTTGAACCTCTTTTGCCATTTGGGTTAGGCAACTTTTAAAGGTATTATTTTCCTCAGCATTTTTTGGGTCTTCTTTTTCAAGCTGTTGACTCATTTTTCATGATTATCTTGCATTGCTCTCATTTCTCTTCTTAATTTTTCTTCTACTTTTCTTACTTGATTTTCAAAATTCTTTTTGAGCTCTTACATGGCCTGAGACCATTTCACATTTTTTCTTGGAGGATTTGGATGTAGGAGCCTTGACCTTGCTGCCTTCTGGTTGTATGCTTTGATCTTCCTCATTGTAAGAAAATACCTTTTCATCAAGAAAGTAACCTTCTATAGTCTTATTTTTCCCCCTTTTGGTCACTTTTCCAGTCAATTACTTCACTTCTGAACTTTTCGTTAAGTGGAGGGTGTACTGCCCCAAGTTTCAAGGGTTTTGTACAGTTCTATTCAGAGATATTTTTAGGGACCATAAATTCTTAGTTCCTCTAAATTGGTATGATCAAAGGAGAGGTGTTTACTCCTCTCCTGGCCTGCACTCTATTCTATGAGCACTGTTTTCTGCCCTGGAACTCTGAGTAGGATTCCCTCTCCACAACCACCATGACTTCTGCCATACCAGTGCTCCTCATTGCCTCAGGACCACCACCCAGCACTGTGACCCAGATTAGTCGCTGGATTCCCCCACCATCTGTAGGCCAAGAGCTCCAGAAGTAGCTGCTGCTGTTGCAGTAGCTGCCAGCACCCTGAGGCTGGGACTGGACCATATTCCTGTCTCACCCAGCTGAGAGAGTTTTCCCACTGACCTTTGAAGCTCTCTTTGTCATTTGTGGGTTGAGAAGTCTGAAAATCACTACAGCTGCCAGTGTTTCAGTGCCCTGAAGCCTGCTCCAGTCCCATCTGTGCTGGCATGGTGCTGGGCTATGATCTGTGCTGAGCCCAGTGCAACAGACCCTTTCTGTTGACCTTCCAGATTGTCTTGGGCTGGAAATCTGTTTCACTCTGTTGTTTTGTGGTTTATGCTGCTCTAGAGTTTGTTTAGAGTCATTTTTTACAGGTATTTTGAGGGCTTTGCAGGGAGAACTCAGGTAGGTCCCTGCTTCTACTCCACCATCTTGGTTCCACCCTCCAAGTTCCTGCTTTTGAGAAAATCATAGAAACATAAGATGTCACTCCTGGGAGGGCCCTTTGGGCAGAGAATGTCAGGGCTGGACCTTTCATTCACTTCTTAAAAAGGCCTATTCACTGAATGGGTGTCACCTCACTCAAAGTGAGAACCTGTAAAGGCCTTAGCCTAAAAGGGCCAGGGTCTCCCATTGCATCCTGGGCCATCTCCAGTCATGCTGAGGGATATCTGGTCACTGGACCCAGATGGCTCTGGAGAAGAAAGTGAGCTTGGTGGCATTGCATAGCCCTCCTTCACTTAAAACAGAATCAACTGCAAATTATGTCATCATCTCCCTGATGTCACGGTCTTCAAGAATGAAGGATAAATACAGTAACAACAGCAATAATTTCATTCTTTGGAATTGTATTTCTTACACCTAACATAATTCCTGGCATATAGCAGAGATTGCTTTTCTCATTTCTTGCTGATTAAAGCCCATTTTTATGTTTCTGCATATGCCGTTGTCCCAGTGGAGTGCCTTCCCGTTTCTTTGCCATTCACCATCTCTTTGAAGATAGAGATGAAAAACTCTCTTTTCCAGGCAGTCTTCCTGAACTGCTTTTACTGAGTCTCCTCCCTACTGCCATGCTTGCTTTTTAGTGTATTATATTGCTTGTGCTACATTAAACTCCTATTCCAGTGTCTTACATAGTGAGAGGCATAGGGGTGACCCCGGGTTCCTGAGGATTACACTAGCAGAGTGAAGGTTCCAACAAATTTGGTCAAACTAGAAAGGAGTTGAATATAGGTTTGGTGATGGTTCATATAGTTGCCATTTGAAGACCAGTCTAGGTAAGGTTGTAGAGGCTACTAGGTCATAAACTTTTTGTCTACAGCAACTTTTGAGGACAGTCCAGAAAATTGCAGAGACATTGTCATCTGCACTGTGGAAGAAATACCTATATTTTTAGCTCACGGTCCCAGGAAATGTTGAAATATATATATTTTTGTAATTGTGAATTTCAAATAGTTTCAAGTGTCGCATGCTATCTAGCTATCATCTTGCTTCACAGGATTGTCCTTTCTGCCCCTCTGTCTCTCATTTTTTTGGATAGCTCTATGTATCATTTACACTGTACCTTTTAATCATCTTTTCTGTGTACCTGTAATCTCTCCTACTAGGTTTCAAGCTGCTTGAAAGCATGAATTATATCATTCATTATTTTGCAACCTTCCCTCAGAACTGGTACAGTGTTTTACACATATTACCTAATTAGAACTCAATAAGTGTTTGCTCGATAAGTCAATGAATCTATCAAATTTATTTCCCTAACTCCTTCATTTTGAGAAAATATTTTCATGCTAAAATAGGATAAGGTGGAATATAATTATGTGGTTGAATTTCTCCTAAATGCTGCTAAGGACAGGGTTGAACCTTAACCATCTAGTCTCTATGGGAAGGACCATTGTCAATCAGAATTTCTAAGGTAATGAGGAAATCTTAATGGTGATTAAATTTCTTTCTTTCCTTCTTTTCTTTCTTTTTTTCTGTTTGGCAAACATTTATGCATACCTTTTTGACAGGTGATGTGATATTCTGGAAAGAACACTAGATTTGGAGTTAAAGGACCTAGTTTAATTCCTACCTTGCATTATGACCTTGGGTAAGTCATTTAACCTCTTCAGGTCTCAGATTTCTCATTTATAAGATAATTGTGTTGAGCTAGTTGATTTTTAAGGTGTCTGTTGGTTCTAAATTCTGTGTTTCTCTGAACTGCCCTTAGCAAGACTTATGAGAGACTCCTATTGTCACTAAAGTGTAAAACAGTGTATAGAAAAGAAATTTTACATATTTTCTTCTGAATTTTTTTCTTTGCAGGGAGCAGAATGTCTAAAGGAGAAGAAATATATGTAAATAAATGAATAACTGCAGTAGATTAGAATCCTTACCTTCTTTTTCACCTTACTCATGTACACAAATGCAATTTTTTTGTAACTTCTAAAAGTGGCCTGTACAAAGCAATGCCATTAATAAAAGTTTAATGCTTAGTTAATAAGAATAGAGAGCTTGACCTGAAAAGGCAAATTACTAAACTAAATACCATTAGTAGAATATTATGGGAGTTCTCAGAAGAATAGCAATTTAAAATAATTGATGGATGGCTGTTACTGAGCTATCACTTGTCATGGGTAGGACTGTTCACATAGGCCGAGTAGAGATTACCACCTGAGCTCAGGAATTAAAATTAAAATTAAAGTATAGTTGTTTATGTATTTTGGATGTCCATGACTTGTTAATTAAAAATAATAAAAGTTAGAATTTTTATTGTACTTTAAAGTTTACAGAACACTTTATATTATCTCATTCGATTTTGACAATAACTTAGTGAAACATATGCTATTACTATCCCCATTTTACAACTAAAGAAACTGAGGCTGTAAAAATGAAGTGGCTTGCCCAGCGTCATACATGTACCGTCCTAGATATATAGTTTATAAATGTCTGAAACAGGATT
This sequence comes from Notamacropus eugenii, assembly GCF_028372415.1. Taxonomy (NCBI): domain Eukaryota; kingdom Metazoa; phylum Chordata; class Mammalia; order Diprotodontia; family Macropodidae; genus Notamacropus; species Notamacropus eugenii. The sequence goes on from NC_092875.1 coordinate 179,266,189, forward strand.
TGAACTCAGGTCTTCCTGACTCCAAGTCTAATACTCTCTCCTCTTCCTGAAAATCATATGATTACCTCATCTACTAGGAAAAGAGTTTATAGAAGTTCATCTCTCAAAAACAAACAATAATTTGAGAGGAAACAATTGTGCTGCCAATCTGAATTCTTAAGGCTCTTTGAAGGTTTACCTTGCTCTTCTGTTTCTTGGACCAAAACAACTGATCAAAGGGGATTTTTGGCATTTTCACAAGGGATAGGGATGAAACTTGGGTTTACAGTGATGTAGGAAACTCCTTTGTGAATGAGTTCCCTGTGCGAATGCAGAGCTGGTTTAGGACCCTAGAAACCCTTTTAAGGATTAAGGTGATCTGTGAAAGACTACCTAGTCAGTATGCATCAGAAGTGAGACTTGGACCCAGATCTTCCTGGCAAGGTTGGCTCTCCATCCACTATACCATGCTACCTCTTCATTAAATAGTACTTGATCATATCACTCTTCTTATCAGACTCATGGGACACTAAATTATACTCAGATGCATTTTAAAATTGGAAGATATTTCAGACTGAATTATGTTCACAACTTAATAAATGATCTTCCAGCCCCTAGTTGTGAGGAATTCCTTATCTCTACAAAAAACCCACTCCTTTTTTGGACAACTCTATTAGAAAGTGTTTCCTCATATTGAAAGATTATTATATTCTTTCAGTCACATAGGAAATTTTGTAGTGTGATTTCCTTGCTCCATTTTGATTTTCAGAAAAGGAAGAAATCATGCAAATAAATGTGGTACTTAATTTCCCATTGACTTTGCATGTGCAGCTATAGCCAGTTATCACAAAGAAGTTTTAGCCCTGTAGGCAGAACAAATCCTGCTAGGCTTAGGCTATAGACCATGAAATTTCTCATGGTTCACTCTCCACTCTCCACTTTCTATCAGTATCTCTGCTTGGTTTGAACTCTATGGAACAAGATGCCCTTGTGCTGTGATACCCCTTGGTGATTTTCCCTCTCACTTTCCAACTTTTGTGTTTTCTTCTCTGATTACATTGTAAGCTCCTTGAATATTGGGACATTCTTTTTCTTATTTATTCCCAGTACTTGGCAGAGTGGCTGGAAAATAGTAGGAGCTTAATAAATGCTTGTTGTAATGTGAATTGATCATAAAGAGAGATGGAAAATTGAATTGTTTAGTCACACCCTTAGATCTAAGTACAAAAAAAAGAGGATGGAGGAAGTCACTTTTCCCCAAGGTAAGTCTCCTAACTGTTCAAACTTTTTCTGGATTATTCCATTCCACCTTTGTAAAACAGAGATCATGAGATCCTAGACTGTGAGCTGGAAGATTCCTTACATTTCACAAATGAAGAAACTGAGAGCTAAAGAGGATATGTTACATACCCAAGGTCATACAGGTATGTAGCAGAACCAGTATTTGAACCCAAGAAGACAATTAGGCCTTATCATGAACCCTGCCTCTAGAGCCTAAAGACCCTCAGCACTGTCATTTGATCTTCTGATGGAGCCTAATGACCACTGTCCCTTGCCATCTTTCTCATCACTGTCACCTTTTTAAGACTTTAGGACTTTCCATCCTCCCAGGAGGTGCACTTTTTTTTTCTTTTGTTTATGTCTTGTCTCTCTCAATTAAGCGTGAGAACCTTAAGAACAGGGACTGGGTCACTTTTTATTTGTATATCCAACATTTAGTGCTTGGCACATAGTAAGCACTTAATAAATGTTTTTCATTCATTCATTCCTATATTCAAGGCCAGCTTTACTCACTATGCCACACTCCCTGTCTAGTTATAAATATAACTGTTGTTTTTGCTGATAAATTCCATTAATTTTCATAGTGTAAAAATGAGGTTCATAGCAGGAACTAAAGAAAAGAATTTTGACATGTAAAGGAAGCATTTAAGAAAGGGTCCCAGACCTGGTGCTCTCCTCCTCTCTTTCCATTCTAAATACATCATCTTCAAAGTAATACTTGAGGCCAGGATGAAAGGTAGTAGGAGAGGAAATTCAGTCTGCTTTACTCCTAATGCAACTCAGGACTCCCAAGCCCAAGCAATCAGTCAGCTTCAGTCTTCCTAGGAGCAGAGACTGCTGGTTGGCACCACCCCATTCAGCAACCCTGTTTCTTTTAAAAATGAAGGTATTAAGGCTGAGGGGCTAAGTAACTCTCCCAAGGTTAAATGGATCATGTGACAAAGGTGGGAATTATAAACTCAGGTCTTCCTGACTCTAAGTGAAGTTCTTATTCATTTTTCTTGGACCTAAGATTGTAATTTTCTCAGACCAAAAAAAAAAATTATTTAAATTTAAATTTGTGAGTTTAGCTAACTCTAGTGTTGCTTTGGGGAAGCTAAATGGTGCAGTGAATAGAAGGCAGGGCCTGGAGTTATGAAAACATCTTCCTAAGTTCAAATCTGGTCTCAGACACTTACTTGCTATGTAACTTTGAGCACTTCACCCTGTCTGCCTCAGTTTCCTCATCTGTAAAATGAGCTGGACTAGGAAATGGCAAACCACTCAAGTATCTCTGCCAAGAAAGCTCTAAATGGCATCATGAAGAACTGGACATAACTGAACAAAAAATTTTGCCTCTATTTATATCATTGTGATATATAGTTGTATTAGCTTTGTTTTCTTTGCTCTGAATTACTACATGAAAGCCTACTCTCATATCTCTGAATTTCATATATATATTCATTGTTTGTTATGGTAGAATAATATTTAATTTTAATTATATAACACAGTTTGTTCAGTCAATTTTTTCAGTCGATGATGTTTTTTTCTCCTACCACAAAGAGTTCTGCTATGAACATTTTTTCATGAATAGAACCTTTTCTTTTGTCATTGACCTCTTTAGTGTATATATGTAGAGGAACCATGTGGTGCATTGAAAAGAGTTCTGACCGAGGAATCCCTGAAGCTTAGTTAAAATCCCAGATCTAATACTTACTGCCTGTGGGACTTAGGCAAATCATTCAACTTCTCTAGGCCTCAGTGGGATTGACAGATAAAAAGATATGAATAGCTTAATGATCAATCAAAATTGTTTTCTGGAGTGGTTGGACCAATTAAAAACTCTACCAATAATACAGTGGTATGACTCATCCACCCCTACCCTACTCAGAGTTGGTTTACTTTGCATATCATTTATTCGTGTTTTGGAGCATTTTTTTTATATGGTTGTTGATTGTTTATATATTTTCTTTGGAAAATTTCATATCCTTTGACAATATCCACTTAACTTCTAGGTAAAATCACTTTGATGAATGTTTCAGACTTGATGGTCATTCAATTGCCTTTTCAATATAGGCAATCTGTCTGTTAATTCAGTAAACAATTCTCTACTCTGTTCATGGCACTGACTAGTTGTTGGAGAGAGACAGAAAGAGATAGCATGGTCCTGACTTGAAAAAAGATCATTTGCTGCTAGGTAGGGGAGATAGAAAATCCATAGGAACAACTCTACTACTAATGAACATGTGAAGAGGAAGTAGAAAATTGAAACAATTTCCTCATTTGTTACAAAAAAAAAAATTTAGCTTTCAGGTAAAAGCCTTTTTAAATTCTGATTTATTGACATGTTTGCTTTAATTGTTTACTAGATAGACCTAGTCAAAGAGAGGATTACTTCATTAAACTAACATGAAATCAGAATAAATGCCATTAAGTTATTTTCCTTTCACTTCTAGTGAAAAATGTCTTTGAAGACCTCCATTGCTTGCTATTCAGTCTTCTTTTCAACTAAAAGTTAGTTTTTGTAGTATAAAAAAAAAATCTTCCTATGGGCTAATTGCATATATTGTAATAGGTCTGAATCTCCCCCCTCCCTTTTTTAAATTACAACTCATTTATTTAAAGGAATACTTGTCAAAAGAAAGCTTTAAGTAGTGAGTTTAAAAAGCAGTGTTAAATAATTGAAATGACTGTGATAAAATTGCCTTAGTTTAAACAGACTAGTTTTATCAGTCTGTTTAATGAATTGTGCTTTTATAGGGTGAGATAAATCTAATGTGAATTCAAGTGATTCCACAAGAAATGGTGTTCTTGGCTGGATGTCTTCAGAGCCCACAGAAGTCACAAGCGGGAAGTCACACTAGGGCTGTTATGTTTCATTCACTTACAAGTCACCAGGGTTATGAAATAGCTCCCATTGTATGCCAGGTGCTTCACAAGCTCTAAATACTGTCAATGAGCCCCACTTGCATACTGAACAATTCAGATAATTTCTAGGGTAAGTATCTCATCTGGTTTTTTTTTTCCTCCTGAAGTGGAAATAAACTTAGTTAGTGCCTTAGTTAGGAAGGCAAACATTTATTAAACCTACAAATTTTAGGTAGGAGTTTACATCCCATCAGCACTGGATCAAGTTCTTCTAAAATTTAAACCATGGCAGGAAATTCATTTTGATGTTTTCAAGTAAGGTGGGTTTATTTTTCTGTTTAATGGTGAAGAGGGTTTTCAATGTACCAGAAAAATAAAACTAGCATGTAGTCAGAACTGGGTAGTGATGCTGAGGATCACTTTTTTAAAAAAGGCTGTTACCTAGAACTTTGTGTAACTGTCATTTAGAAAGTGACAACTGGTTTTTATTAAATGCTTATAAGTGCCAGGGACTGTGCTAATATCTAGGCCAGGGGTGAGGAGCCTGCAGCCTCGAGGCCACATGTGGCCCTCTAGGTCTTCAAGTGTGGCCCAAACTTCATAGAACAAATCCTTAAACTGCAGGTTCCCCACCCCTGATCTAGAGAGCTAATTATATAGTTGGACATTGTAACTGGTTAAAGTATCTTTTATCTCCTTAAATAAAAAAAAAAAAAAAGATGAGATGAGAGAACTTGGTTGCTTTCCAACATAACTGACAATCTCTGGCTTGCAGATCTTTGGCTAAGCTGTTCCCTATGCTTGTCAGAAGACTGCTCATCACCCTTACCTCTTAGAAACCTTTGCTTCCTCATGGACTTGTCTCTGGTTTCATCTTCCTGATCCTCCCTTCTGCAAATCCTCTTGCATTTTCCTCTCTGTGACATATTGTGTGCCTCCATAAAAGAAAACTCATTGAGGGAAAGTTTTTTTTCTCTTTGTATCTCCAGTGTCTAGAACAGTATCATATACATAGTAGGTACTTTAAAAATGCTTGTTGGATTTAATGGAATTGAAGACAGACTCCAAGCATGAACAAAAGGTTTTATGCTATGAAAAAAAAGCTGAAGATCACGTGCATGGGTAGCACCAATGTACTCCGAAATTGCCTGCTGTACTAGAAACCATTGGGCAGCTAGGTGGTACAAGGTACAAGGGATAGAATGCCAGATTGGAGTCAGGAAGTCTTGAGTTCAAATTCAGTCTTAGACATTTATTAGCTCTGTGACCCTGGGCAAGTCACTTAACCCTATTTGTCCTAGCTTCTTCATCTGTAAAATGAACTGGAAATGGTAAACCCCTCCAGTATCTTTGCCAAGAAAACTCCAAATGAGGGAAAACAACTGAACAAAAGTAGAAACTACATTTTTTGTTATCATAGTTCAATGTTGTGCAAGAGGAATAAGAGAAAGGGTTTTTTTTTAAATTACTTTTTATCACTTCTCACACAACCTTGCATCCATTCCATTATTTTGGAGTTATCTGTTTTTCTGATCTGACTCTTGAAATTCCTATTTACAGCATATGTTATCTATGAAGTATCTTCTTCACTTAGAGCAAAATTCCTCGCACCATCAACATTGGTGACTTCCTGCCTGTCATGCATGTGCTTTATTCTGAGGTACATTTACTAAATGCTCTTAAAGTACTGCGTTCCATTTAAACATGAAGTATTTAATAGTGATAGTAAATCTTGATTTAAATGAAGAGGTGCTGTGGCTGAAATGGTGAGTATTATTATTGATCGGTAGATTTCAAACTCCTTTCTCTTTTCCCCTCAAATATTTGAATAATTCTGGTAAATAGATATTCTTGAATATGAATGATTCTGAATATGAATTCACAAATTACATAACAGAGTATATTATGCTAAAGCAGGAAAAGAAACTGATAACATGTTTATATAGCATTTTCATGGGATGATAGATTTAGATCACGGAGGGATTTTTAGGGTCATTGAGTCCATTTGTCTCACTTTAAAGATGAGGAAACTGAGGCCCAGAGACCTGAAGTGATTTGTTTAAGGTCACACAGGTAGTAAGTGGAAGAGCAGAAATCTGAATCTAGGTCCTCTGGTTGCAAACCAGCATTCTTCCCTCTGGTCACAGTCACCTATATTACCCAATTTGAGTCATGGCACAGTATGAGGTAACTACCACAAATGCTTTTACCCCCATTTTATAGATGAACAAACTAAAGCCTAGAAAAGTTAAATAACTTACCTATATGGTTACTCAGCTTGGAAGTATCAAAGGTAGGATTTGCATGCAGGTCTTTCTGATTATAGTTCCTGTACTTTTCCCCTATACCAGAAGTTCTCAAACTTTTTGATTTCAGGACTCCTATGTGCTCTTAAAAGTGATTGAGGACCCCAAATAACTTGTTTGTGTGGGTTACATATAGAAATTAAAATGTTTTGACATTATTATGAAAATAGGTTTGAACTCATAGATTCCTTGAAAGAGTCTCTAGGACCCGCAAGTATTCCATCCACTGATCAGTCTTTGCTGATCTACCCCAGGCTACCTTAGGGACAGTAAAATGAAGATGTGAGTTCAAATCCAACCCTAGACACTTACTAGTTGTGTGTGAACAAATCATTTAACCATTGTTTGTTGTTGGGGGTGGAAGCTCAATTCCATGTGGACAGTCTCGGGCGGGTAAAGGTGGGAACTTCTAAATCTTAGAGTTCTCATGAGGCCCCCCATGAAACACCAGGGAATCGAGGAGTGAGACCAAGCTATCTCGTGTATTTCCACCTCTTCCCGTGAGAAACGTGATGGGAGGAGCATCCCTGCCCTCGAGACTGTCCCGGATCTGGGCACACCTATTGTTATCTAACAGGCACGGTATTCAGGTGCAAACTACATGGCCGGAGAGCTTAATTAGGGTCAGGAAAGCCTGAAGGCGCTCTTAGCGCGGGAGGGGCCCTTACAGGACAGAAGGCGCCTCTTCCCTCTTTCCTCTCTTCGCTCTCCCCTCCCCCTCTCTCCCCACTTCCACCTCTGCTTCCAGTCTCTTACTGTAAGATCTTTGCCTCCTTGGGAGACTTCTCTCTCCCTCCTAAGGAAGAGTTCCCCCTGCACATGTAACCAGGACCCTGAATAAAGCCTAACCCTTGTTCGACTCCGGAAAGTCTCTTCTCTCATACGTTTATCTGGTTTGGCCAACCGAAGACCTGGGACAGGTAAGGTAAGACTCGGGTAGCCCTCAGGCCTCTAGGCCTGGCAGTTTGTCTCAGTTTCCTCAACTGTAAAATGGTGATAATAACATCTACCTTCCAGAGTTGTTAGGTTCAAATGAGATTATATTTGTAAGAAAGCTTAGCATAGCATCTGGCATATACTAAGTACTACATATTCTCTCCATATGTTATCTTCCTTTCCCTCACTAAAAATCATGTATCCCAAACTTTTCATTTTACAAATGAGGAAATTGAACATCACAGAAGTTGTAAGTTGTTCCAGGTAATAAACAAATTAATATTACAGGTAGGAATATAACTCAGGGTTCTAGATTCCCTTTCCAGTGTTTCCCTCACCCCCAACAAACTACACTGCTTTCATGTCATTCATGTAAACATGACTTTTAAATAGTTACAAAATTAGAGCTAGTTTGCTCATTTCCAGAAATCTATGAAGGACTTTTATGAACCTGTGGCTTTAAGAAGCAATCATTTGATAATTTTGAAGCATGCAGATAAAAATGTGAATAATTTGAGCACTCCAACTTGAATTTTAAAAATAAAAATAAGTACAATATGACTATTTTTGTGTAGGTATTACCTTCAAAATTGAGTGTACTTCTAAACATTTTATATGAATATAAACTAAACTAGAGGACTATCCCAAAATGACATTTCTAAGCAAGTTCTATATGAGGGGCATCATATTTTAATTTGGGCAACATCTTGATTTTGAAAATATATCTCTGACACTATGTGTCTACTATGAAATGGATGATATGTATACTCTCTTTTAGCCCTTTATTCATGTTACTCTATCTGTTCCCTTTCTTTCCAGTTATCCAAACCCTTCCCATTCTTCAAAAACCAAATTCAGGTGTCATTGCCTCTGAGAAACCTTCACTTACAAATGGCACAAGACTATCAGGATCTCTCTCTTTTATGAAATCTAATAGTGACTTTTGTTCACACCACTTAAATGGTGTACCTGTGTTGTTAATTATCCTTTTCATGGTTCTTCTGTAGCTCATCTGCAAATACATGAATGAAGCTAAAATATCCATGACCTGTTTACATATGTATATAGACAGAGATTTCTATCTATATATAGATATAATATATGTAACTAAATATATATATCTATACATAGACCCATACGTGCATGATTATACATATATTTAAATATGTATGCATATGCACATATATGCATGTGCCTATATAAATATACATACATACATGTATATGCATGTTTATTTTATGTATGTATATGTATATAGATATATCTACATATATACTTTTAAATAAAAATATCTATGTCTGTCTATCTATCTATCTATCTATCTATCTATCTATCTATCTATCTATCTATCCCCCTCAATTTTGTTTTGCGATGTTCTTTCCAGCTTAATATAAGCTCCTAGAAGGCAAGGGCTATTTTTCTTTTTGTTTTTTTAGTTTTGTGTCTCCAGTGCTTCTGTGTGAGTGTCTGTTGGAATGAAGGAAGAATTGATTTCCTTTGATATTGGTTGGTTTTGGTGGTAGGGTTTTAAGCATATTGTAAGTCCTTCAAAAAACAATAAGCAATGATTTTCCTGGTCTGCTTATTCCTGACAGTTTTGTAAGGAGCTGGGCTTGGGATGACATCTAGAGAAGGTGCAAGAGGAGAGGAAAATGGGAGTAAAAGAAATAGAAGATTAAAATAATAAATATAGGGAAGAATTAAACATTTAAGTAAATTAATAGAATTAAAAGGTTTACCTTTCTTCCTCTTATTCTGTCACTATGAACTTTCCCCTCATGTAATAGAATATATCTTTCCAAGAAAGGAAAAATATTTTTTAAAAAGATGAGTCTAAAAAATTAATTTAAACTTAGCCATATTAGAGTAGAATTAAGGCATTCCCCAGCACATTTTATTGGTCCATTAATATATGCCTCAAGTGGTTGAATGCACCTGAGGCATGTACTGTATTAATGAACCAATAAAACATGCCCTGGAGTGTCTTAATGATATATTACTAACCATTTCTATTACATACGTAAATGCACTATTTGCCGGTTGTCTTGTATACTTTTAAAGAAAATCTCCAATTAACCAACAACACTGAACCAAGAACTCTTATCCACAATCAGAAAGGGTAACAAAGGATTCAGTAATGAATTTATTGGTCAAACTACTATGAGGAAATTAATCTCAAGAGCTTTTCATTATAATGCTTTCAGGGTACTCAGTGTTTGGGTTTAAGGTTAGATATTTTAAAATGAGGGAATAAATAGAAAATGACAGAATTCAATCCATCCTGTTTCACTATTTAAAATGTACAATTTCAGCTTATGGTTATAAACAGAAAAAGATACTGGCAGCTTGTTAGGTGGATCTAAACACTTGCTTTTTCTCCCCATAAATATTCAAAGATTACTTTGGAATACTTTTAGGCAGAAGTCTTTTATGGCCACAAGGAACACTCAATGTGGCATCTGGGGATGGTGAGGATAAAACACTGATTTATTTGGGAAGGAAAGGAAGCTATTATGGTGGGGAAGGAAAGGGAATACATGTTAATATTGTACCTACTATGTGCTAGGTTCTGTGCTAAGTGCTTTTAAAGAACTATCTCATTTGATCCTCACAACAACCCTGCAAAGTAAATGCTATTAGTATCCCCATTGTACAGTTGAGGAAACTGAGATAAACAAAAATTAAATGATTGGCCCAGGGACATTCTGCTAGTAAATATCTAAGCCCTATTTGAACTGAAGTTTTCCTGACACTAAGCTGAGCACTCTGTTCACTGTGCCACCAGCTGTGGATGGAGAATATCCGATCTGGGTTATCAGGGAGATCTGGGTTCAAGTTCTGATTTAGACACATAACTAGCTGTGTGAGCCTGGACAAGTCATTTAAATTCTCGATGTCCTAGGCAACTCTCCAAAGTTATAAATTGCAGATGAGATTCCTATATGCATTGGTTTAGGAAATTCCTAATCATCAGCTTCCTACAACCATGAAATCGAAGGTCTGATATAGATGTACTTATATGTACATGTATATGATATGTATTATATGATTAAAATACATACACATGCATTATATAGGTTACATGTGTTATATGTACATATACATTTATGTGTATATATATTTACATATGTGTGCATATGTATATGTGTGTGTGAAACTTATAGAAAAGTTCTTAAACGTTTTTGTGTCATGAAGCTCTTTGGCACTTTGGTAAAGCCTGTGGAACTCTTCTCAGGAAAAAAGTGTCTTTAAATGCATAAAATAAAACACATAAGATTACAAAGATAACCAATCATATTGAAATATAGTTATGAAAATATTAGAAAAAACAAGTTCATGAACTTCAAGTTGAGACCCCTGACCTAGAGAAAGGTTCCCAACATGTTAAGTATATCATCTTATGGAAGACCTATGGAAGGATATGGGTAAGAATCCTTCAAGATGATCAAGCATGGGTGGGTTCTGATTATAGATTATTGGATCATTGATGTAGAGTTGGAAGGGATCTTATAAATCAACTAGTCAAACTCCTTCATTTTGCACCCGAGGAAAATAAGGAACAGAGATTTGAGATAACTTGCCCAGGATTTCAGTCAGAAAGCAGCAAAACCATGATTTGAACACAGGTCCTTTGAATCTAAATCCAGCATTCTTTCCAGTATACCACATTGCTGGATTGAATATTCACACTAATGAGATAGTATCCATTGAAACACTGCAGTAATATTTGGAGACATGAAAGTGTCTTATCTTCAATCATGTGCAATCTCTGTGGCAATTATGGCACATTATTTTGAGTCATGTCTGACTTAGCCTAACTTCCTGAACATAAGATTCACAGATATTAAGGAGGTAACAATGGAAGTAAGAGAAGGAAGCTAAAAAAATATGGAGAAAGAAGTGGAAGTCTAATAATGTGGATCAACCAAGTAAATCAATGAAATGATCACATCCTATTTGTGTGTATGTGTGTGTGTGTGTGTTTTTCCTTTGTTGCCGAAGAAGACCATGCCATCAGAGAAATAATGACATGACTTGCACTTGACTTTGTTTTGAGTGAGGGTGGGCTGTGCAGGTCATCAGCCTCCCTTCTCCTCCAGAGCCATCTGAATCCAGTGACCACATATTCATCAGGATGACTGGAGATGACCCAGGATGAGGGAATTGGGGTTAAATGACTTCCCAAGAATAAATTAAGCATCAAGATACTAAGTATTGATATCTTAATCAGATGATAATACTTCTCAATGAATGAATCCATCATAAACTTTAGACTAAATGTGGAAAAATCTTTGATCAAATGAAGTGATGTTGCACAGGAAATATCAGACTGTCTGAGAAAACTTGGTCATGCCCTGTGAATCTTGTATAAAATATTAAGCCAGTTCAAGGATTTGATTCTTTAGTAGTTGTGAGGAGAAAGCATTTTTTTTGTTATTTTGTTACATGTAGTCTTTAAGCTTGAGCCTCACTTTCCACTGGATTCTGTTGGTACTGGTTGGAGAGTGTGCTACAAACCTTTGGGAGCTTGTTTTTATGCCAACTGTTATTATAACACCTTAATAAATACCTCTTTCTAAAAGTTATCTGTCAGGCAGATTAACTGATAAAACTGATAATCATGGGGGCAAGCCCATTAGTAGGGGCTCATGAGTTATATCATTAGAAAGACTACCCCTAACCACTTAGGGGTAGCCTTAGAGCCCTGAATAGATGTAATGGCCATATTCTGCCATACTTGTCAGTGGGAGGACTAGGAGGTAGGGTAGTAGCACTAGAGCATGTGTTACAGAATTACAACAGAAAAGAAAAGAAGGAAAGAAAAGGAGGTAATAGAAGAAATAAATGAAGGAGAGAAGGAGGAGAGATGGGAAAGAAGGAAAAAAGAAAGGAAGAAAAAAGGATGAAGGAAAAGAAAAAGTAAAACTTGGTGGGGCTAGTGGAAGAAGCCTGAGGGTACCAGTCTTCCATACTCTTCATACCCACATAATGCTCAGTAGAGGGCATCATGTATGTGGCAGTCACTCAGTGAATATGTCATGTTTTTAAGCTTCAGCACCAGCTAATTTAAGATACTAAGAAACCCTACTGAAGCTTAGGGTGGTTTAGAACAAGGTCTGGAATACACAGAAGTAGAGACAAATAGAGGAAAGAGAAGAGATAATTTTGTGCATTTCATTGCAAGGATGTAAAATATGTTCTATGAGTTTTTCTTTTTTTAATATTTAAGATTTGGCTTGAGATAATGAAGACAGGGCCATCTTCAGTTGTCCTGATGAATATCTGGCCACTGTACCCAAATAGCTTTGGAGGAGAAAGTGAGGCTGGTGACCTTGCACAGCCCTCCATCATTCAAATACAAGTCTTGTCATCATCTCCCTGATATCATGATCTTCTTAGGGAATGAAGGACAATCACAACAACACAACCTATAAAGAATTGCGTGTGTGTGGAGAAAGGAGACTATACATACATATAAAAATGCAGATATAACTTCAGTGAACCATGTGAGATGTCCAGTCATTATCACTTCATAGAATCTTAGAACCCTGGAATGTCTGAGTTAGAAGGGATCTCAGTAGCCATTTATGCCAACATATACTTGACAAGTTATCATTCAGTTTCCTTTTGAAAACCTCCAGTGAGAGACTTCAAAAGAAAACCCATTCCACTTTTGAATAACTCTAAAAGTCAGGAAGTTTCCCTATAAGTTTAAACATAAATTCACCTCTTTTTGTCTTCCTCACATTAATCCTGCTTCTGCCCTTTGGGGCCAAACTAAACAAGTCTTCTTTTTTTTTCAACCTTACAGTGCTCAAATATTTGCAAATAACTACCATGCTAATCATATATCAATCAATCAATAAGCATTTATTAAGCATATCCTCAGTGTGAGACACTGTGGTAAGCACTGGCCACTAAGATAAAAGTGAAATAGTACTTGCTCTCAAAGAGCTTACATTTAAACAAGGGAGGCAACTGAAGGGTTAATGAAATACAAAGATCTTGTCTGTACATTTATAAGCCTACGTGGCTACATATGTTGGCCTTTCTCCTTCAAACAGGGGCCGGGTTCCTAAGACTGAAAGACTGGCCGATTTCTCTTCCTGGATGGATTGGCCACCCTTACGTAAATATATGGATTCAATCCTGTGTCCTTTTGACGCAGACATTTTGCCATATCAATCAGGGATGTCTTGCTCCTTTGAACTCCTGCCCAGTTCATAGCTGCAACACATCCTGTGCTGAGTCACATAGGGATCTTGGGCCAAGCCAGTCAGGTGCTAAGTTGCATATGGCCTTGACACCAAGCTTTGAAACTGGATATAATTTGGAAAAATTGATATTTTTCTTTGGTGTCTCACTCACAGGGAGGACACTTCACTGGAGACATTTTTTCTAGCCAGGACTCTGGAAACTGATTATCAAGGGGTCTTCCAGCATGTGAACCCAGATGCTTCCCTGGTTTGGTGATGTATGTAAATATCTCTATTACTCTATTAAGTTTTATCTTTATCCTTCTATATTTCTTTAATACTACTTTATATTGTCCATATGTACAGAATAAATGTTATGTGGATTACAATTCTGTGTGGAGAGTGGTCATTATACTGTGCAATCAGATCCTAAAAAGATAGTTAAAGCAGCTGTACATATCTCTTTAATGATACATACAGTAGCATGTGCATACATGGACATATACAAGATATATACAATGTTAAGTGAGCAAGTCAGCCAGCACTTACTAAGCATTTCCTATGTGCCAAGCACTGTGCTAAGCTCTGGGAATGTAAATATAAGTGGTAAGAGAAACAGAGGCAGCTAGGTGCCAAGGTGGATAGAGTGCTGGGCCTGGAGGTTGAGAATAGTTCAAATCTAGTCCCAGACAGTAGATGTGTGACCCTGGGCAAGTCACTTAACCCTATTGACCTCAGTTTCCTCATCTATGAAAATGAGCTGGAGAAGGAATTGGCAAACCACTTCAGTATCTTTACCAAGAAAAACCCAAAACACCAAATGGGGAATGACTGAAAAAATAACTGAACAACAAAATAAAAAGACAGTCTTTGCTCTCAAGTTGCTTACTTTCTAATGGGGGAGAATAATACACAAAAGGCAGCTGAAAGGTGAGGAGGAAGGAGAAAGAGTGGGGTAGGATGGGGCATAGTAGAGGAAATCCTAAGTGGCAGCCTGGTCATGGTCCTTAAATGGGGATTTTAAGAGGAGCCATCTGATCAGAGTGAGAGGCCAACTCCCTGATTGGATGGTGGTGGGGAGAATTTTGAATATATGAATTCCAGGGCTGGAGTGAAGATGAAAAATGGAGGAATTGTAGAAGAGATCCAAAGTGTAGCCTGGAGAGGAATGAGACATTGCTTGCCTTGGAACCCTCCTCAAATGGAGGTTCTGGGAGAGCCATCCAATTAGAGGGAGGGGCCAGACAGGTGCCCTTCCTTGTGAGAAAACACTAATGTAGAGACTCACTCAAATCAAAGTCGACTGCAAGTCATGTATGTCATCATCTTGATGTCATGATCCTCTTCGAGAATGAAGGGCAAACTCTCAATATGGAGGCTAAGGGGAATTAAAAAGACCTTCTGCAAAAGGGTACTGCTCCATCTGAGTCTTGAACCTCATCTCTGTCCTGAATTTCAAGGTGCAGAGGTAAGAGAGTAGAGAATTTTAGGAATGGGGGGCAGAGATAAGAGGTGGAATGTGATGTGTAAAGAGCATCAAGGAGAATAGTGTGACTATACTGTATAACGTGTAGAGGCAAGTAAAGTGAGGAGTAGACTTGAAAGGTAACAAAGGCCATGGTTGAGAAGAGATTTAAATGCCTAATAGGGGAGTTTATGTTTGATCCCAGAGGTAATGGGGACCCACAGCAATTTACCAAGCTTTAGGAAAATTGCTGTGGAAGCTTTGTGGAGTAGGGAGAAACCAGGCAGAAGGCTATTTCAATTGTCTACGCAAGAGGAGAAGGTCTGAACGATGGATCATGAGTGAGTGAGTAGAGAGAATGGAATGTAGAGGAGTGATATTGTGGAGATAAAAATTGCAGAATTTGGCAGCTGATTAGACACGTAGCACCAGATGCAGTGGGGAATGAAAGATCATAATAAGACTGCAAACCCAGGGTTTTGGGATTGTGATGGTTCTTTTGAAAGTAACAGGGGAATTTGAAAGAAAAGTAGATTTAGGGAAAAGATCACCAATTCTTTTTGGACATGTTGAGTTTGAGATACTTAATGAGGCATCCAGATTGAACTGACTAGCCAGCAATTTATAATGTGACAGTGGAACACAAGAGAGAGACTAGAGCTAGAAAACATCTGTTTTGATATAGTAATTGAGTTTATGAAGTCACCAAGTACAGAAAAAATATACAGAAAGAAAAATAAAAGAGCTCAGGACATAGTTGTGGGGGAAATCCATAGTTAGTAGGTATAATATAGATGAAGACCCTCCAAAGGAGACTGAGAAAGAGTGGTTAGATATGTAGGAGGAGAACCAAGAGATAGAAATACTCTGAAAACCCAGAGAGGAAATAATTCAGACAATACTTGATGTAATAAATGATATTTTATTCTTAGGATTTATATATCATAGATTTATAATTATAATTTATGATATATTTTTGGTAAATTTTTAAAAAAAATTTAAACTTAAATACAAAATAAGAAAAAAAAAGAACATTTTCATGTACACAGCAGAACATGAGAGGATTCAATATAAAACAATAAATTTCCATTTCAAATAATAAATACTACACATTATTTTCATAGTTACCTAGCTTTTCTTTGCTTCCTTCTAGGTTTTCTTTTGTTCTGTTGTGTACTTTTTATTTATCTCTACTCCCCTCCCCGTATACCTGTTGTATCTTTAGACAACTCCTGTTTGTCTTCTGTAAGATCTGTCTCCTCTCAGTGATAAGTTCCTTATGGAACCTCCATCTTTTGGAGGGAGCCAAGTTAAGTCTTCATTCTCCTGCTGACCTTATTCTTGACTTCTGACTCAACAAACAGGCTCCCGTGCTAGTAGCCTCCTCTCCCTCCTCAACTTTTTAGCTCCCTTTTGTATGTTGCCTGTTCCCCTCACCCTCTTGGAATGTAAGCTCTTTGTAAGTGATCTTTCTTTTGGTTTTATGTGGACTTAGCACAGTGCCTGTTATAGAATAAGTGCTTAATAAATGTTTATTCCTTTCTTACTCTTTCATTGGAATTATTTCCTTTTGTTTACTTGATCATTAGTTCTTTCTCCTAAATTCATGCTTATTTCTGAAATTGTCTCTTAACTACCTTCTACTTTAAATAAATACAGAATCACAGATCATCAGTGTTGAAAGGAATAACCAAGGTCATCAAATCCAATCCATGCCTGACCAGAAATCCCCTTCAGAACAACTGGATTGAGTAGCCATATAAACTATTTCAGTCCCTCTATTGAGGGCTTCCCGTTGTTAAGACATTTTTCTTTACTGCTCTATAATTTTCCTTTCTCTGTCTCCATCCATTGTTTCTTGTTCTGCCTTTTAGATTTATTCTTCTTGGCTCCAGTCATTCTTCTATATGATATCTCGTCTACATGATTTCCCTTGAAAGTAACTACCAGGTCATTCCTCTAAACCTGCTCTTCTCCAAGTGAAACTTCATTACATTATGGCCCTAGATCGAGAGCTGGGAAGGATCTCAGAGGTCATCTAGTCTAACCCTCTCATTTATAGTTGAGAAAACTGAGGCCCAAGGAAGCTAGGTATGTGTGTGTGTGTGTGTGTGTGTGTGTGTGTGTGTGTGTTTTGCATTTTCCTTTTCTTTGTATCCCTAGTACCCAGTGCCTGGCATATAGTAAGCGCTTAGTAAAGGGTTTTTGATTGAATAATTTTAGAACCCAGGTCCTTTGATTCCACTGTACCATGTAATATCTTGAGTTCCACGGAATTAAGAAAATATCAGAACTGGAAGGAACCTCAGAAGTCATTGAATCTAATATATGTTGGAAAAAGGGTCCCTATATATCTGACATGATCATTTAGCCTTTGCTTAAAAAACCCAAACTGCCTACTAAGGCACCTCATTTCCTTTGAGTAGCTCTAATTATTAGGAAGTCTTCTCTCAAATCAAGCCCAAATTTGCCCCTTTGCCACTTTTAGCCACAGCTGCTGAGACAGCTAGGTGGGGCGATAGATAGAACACAATGCCTAGAGTTGGGAAGACCTGAGTTCAAATCCAGCCTCAGATACTTACTAGACCCTGGGCAAGTCACTTAACCCCTATTTGCTTCAGTTCCTCATCTGGTAAATAAAGACACACTGGAAAAGGACATGCAAGCTACTCCAGTATCTTTGGCAAGAAAACTCCATGGACAAATTCCATGGGGTCACATAGAGTTGAACCCAATTGAACAACAAAAGTCACAGCTCCTAATTCTGCTCTTTGGTCTCAAGCAGGAAACATCCAATCTCTCTTTTGTATGACAGCTTTTTAGACATTTAAAGATAGCTATCATATCTCCCAAGTCTTCCCTTATTTAGGATACTTCTTCAATTCCTTAAACTAATCCTCCTGTGACATTAACTTCGGCCGTTTACTGTGCCTTTGGAACCTGTTCAGCCTATCAATGTCCATCTGAAATTGAGGGACGCAGAGCTAAAGGAAATACTCCAGATATGGTGCTCTCAACATCCTAGCCACTCTTTTTTGGATTTATCTTAGTTTATCATTGTTAGCATCTAGAAGCCAACACAATGCTAAAGATATGCTATGACCATAGCAGAATACAATTGGACTGTTACTTCTGTCATTCTGGATATTAGATTTCTATCAATACAGCATGAGATCATTATATTTTTGGCAGCTCTGCCTTACAGTTGATTCATATTAAGTTTGCATTCTACTAAAATCCTCCTATATTTAACAAAGAGAATGAAATATTTGGCAGTAATTGTATCGGATAAAGGCTTGACACCCAGAACATAAAAGGAATCTATTCATGCCAAAGGAGAGATTGTCAAAAAACATGAACAAAAAATTTTTGGATAAAATAGGAATCCTTAATAAACACAAAAAGCTATACAAATCCCCCGCCCCCAATTGTATAAAATGAACAATCAAGACAGTTTTAAAAGATTATTACCAAATAAATTATAATATCAGGGCACTGTAAAAATCTACAAATACGAAGAAATACATAAAACCTTACAAAGTGATACAAAGCAAGATTAGTAGGCCCAGATTGGTTTACATATTAATATGATATGACATTATGAAAAAATGACATTAAAAACTTAATACAAAAACAGAGGGAGCAAAGCTTCACGCTGATCCGCAAGGGGTTACCATAAGGAAAATACTTTCTGTTTATTTGTTCTTTGATCCTATTTGATTATCATGGAAGTCATAATATGTTCATTATTCCATGTATGATTTTATTTTTAACATTATATGAATATTTATGCTGATAGTTATTGATTTTACAATAAAAAAATAAGAAAAAAAAGAACATTGGACTAGAAGTCAAGGGGAGCTGGATTTAAATCTCCCTTTTGCCATTGACTTCTTGTATGATGTTGGGCAAATTGCTTCCCCTTCTGGGTCTCAGTTTCTTTATCTTTGAAATGCGGGTGTTTTTACAAAATCATCTTTAAGATGCCTTCCAGTTCTAACATTCTTTGATCCTGTGAATGATATTCTATGGTCCTTTTCATCTAATATGTTCCTTTGGAATAAGGCACATTCTTCTGCAACTATATTCTAGTCATAAATCACAGGCTGCCATGTCTCAGTGAAAATAGGGAGGTAAATTCTGCTTTTTTGTATCTATCTCTTTAGACCATTTTGTTTATTATCTGTACTTTGATCATTTGTATATAAATGCCTTAATCAAGTAGTCTTATGACTGCCCTTGTTCCTAGATACTGTCACCTTTGAATTATTATTTCTCTTTGCTGATATTCTTCATATTGTCTACATGATACTCCCTACTATAACTGGCTAGGCAAATGTATGCAGTGATGTGCTGGTAAATATTTAACAGCTGAATGGTTTCCTTCCCTAATTCCCACCATGCTGCCCCCCACCCTGCCAAATGTATGTACACATCTTTATAAGTTTAAACTTCATTACTAACATTATCTCCATCGCTTTATTAAGTCTGGATAATCAACAAAACAATAAATAAAATCCAGAATTGAAGAAGCTATTGTTATCTTGAGGGTAGTGGTACAAAGTTGGCTTAGTAAGAATTTTAGAAAACAAAAAATAAAAAAGAAAAAAACACTGGTCAAATCTTTAGCAAACAAAGTTTGACATTAGAAGCAGTTATATACTTTAAAGGAAATTAGTCTTAACATGCAAGAAAAAAGATTATACTAAATCATACTTAATACAAGTATTTCTTGTACTAAAAATGAAAATCTCCCAACTGAGTGTTTTTTCCCTTGTGTTTTCAATATAAAATTAGAAATATATTAATCAAATTCCATCAGAGTCCTTTTACATTACTTAGATTTACTTCTATGAGTTTACTTCATACATTAGAATCACCTCAAATCCTAAGATAACTACAGTAGTCACATAAAACACTGGTCAATAAAAAAAGGACAACTGTCCACATCAGTTACCCAAAGTGGGTAGTAGTTTGGTTTCACAAGTGTTTGAAGGTTAGCTGTCATGTACCAGATGCACATTCTAGTATAAGAATATGCCTTTATGCCTACCAATTTTTCATTTCAGTCTTTATATAGATAGAATCATTGCAGTATCCTTTAATAGAAAGTTACCTCACACCTATCAGATTGGCTAACATAACAGAACAGTTAGATGAAAAATCTTGGAGAAGATGTGGGAGAGTTGGAACACTAATTCATTGTTGGTGGAGCTGTGAGCTGATCCAACCATTCTGGAGAGCAATTTGAAACTATGCCCAAAGGGCTACAAAAATGTGCATATCCTTTGATCCAGCATTACTACTTCTAGGACTGTATCCCCAAGAGATCATGAAAATGGTAAGGGTCCCTCTTTGTGGTGACCAAAAACTGGAAATCAAGGGGATGCCCATCAATTGGAGAATGGCTGAATAAATTATGGTATATGAATGTAATGGAATAGTATTGTGCTATAAGAAATGATGAACAGGAAGACTTCAGAGAGGTCTGGAAAGACTTATATGATCTGATGCTGAGCAAAAGGAGCAGAACCAGGAAAACTTCGTGTGCAGCAATGACTACAGTGTGCGAGAGTTTTTTCTGGTAGACTTGAAACTTCATTGAAATGCAAGGACTTAAAAAAATTTCCAATGGTCTTTTAAGGCAAAATGCCTTAAAATTCCAGAGAAAGAACTTTGGAATTCAGTTGCAGAATGTAGCAGATAATTTTCTATTGTTTTAGGTTTCAGTTTATTATAAGATTTCTCCCATTCATTTTATTTCTTCTACACAACATGACTATAGTGAAAATGCATTTAATAGGAATGTATGTATAGAACCTATATAAAATTGTATGTAGTCTCAGGGAGGGAAGGGGGAAGTAGAGGGGAGGTAGGGGAAAAATAATCTAAGTTATGTGGTAGTGATTGTAGAACACTGAAAATAAATAAAATTAATGTAAAATAAATAATAGAAAGTTACCAAATACTGTTACTTGTCTCATCTTCCTTTGTGTGACACTGAATAGTCCCTTTCCTGTTGTCAACCATGAATTCTCACTATTATTCTTTGGAGCATTTCCTCCTAGAGAGACAGAGATAGCTAGGTGGACCAGTACATAAGAGTACTGGGCTTAGACTCAGGAAGTTGTGACTTCAAATCTGGTCTCAGATATTTATAAGCTATGTGAACCTGGACAAGTCACTTAACTTCTCTCTTCCTCATAAATGAGTTTTCTCAACTAAACAATGAGAATGATAATAACATCTAGCTCCCTAGATTGTAGTGAGAATTTAATGAGATGAAAAATGCCTGACACAGTAGAAGGAACTTTACAAATGTTTGTTTCTTCCCTCTTCTCCAGGTCCTGTTATGTTTGTGAGGAGAGATTGTAATATTAATTATGAGAGCTAAAGATCTTCCCTACCTATTGATGGGCCTGCCCATTAAGGGAAGTCTGATTAAGGGAGGCTTGTTTTGTAGGAAGGCCCATACCTTTTGTTAATTTCTAATGAGGCATTGGGTTAGAGGGTCATGCCCTCCAGCTCTGAAAAGTGTATATATAATCTGAAGTGAGGTTTTACTTTGGGGCTTACTCATTGGAAGTGTCTGTTTGGCCAGACAAAACTCTGGGTAGTCACTAAGGAGCCCCTCCAACTTTGAAAACTCAGATGTTGGTGCTTCTCTCTCTGGTAACTATGTATGTATGGTCAGACAGTTATCTGTCAGTTGATCTATGATCTATGTATTACTTATGTCAGGCAGCTGGAAGCACTGTCTGTTGATACATGGTGTATGCGTTGCTTATGATCAGATAGTTGCTGTCTGTTGGTTTTTATTTCTCTGAAATTCAGGGTGCTGACTTTTTCCCCTGAACTGATATATGTGCTTGATTAAAGTAGATTGCTGATCCCTCAAAATTTGCTTTCCTTTTAGAAAAGCAGATCTAAGAACCAGTACAAGTTCCTGTGTATGTCAGGGTCCTTGCTGTTCCAGGGACTCATCTTTATTTTAATTGGGTATATATAGGAATGAAATTCATGTTCTTGTTTTTTAAACAATGTGTGTGTGTGAAATTGTTTGGAAGTTGACATGGGGGAGAGAGGATGCAAGAAGAGATGATTGTTGGGTGTAATGTGGGTGGCAGAAGTTTGGCCTGTGGCCTCAAGGTCACATGTTGCTTTCTAGGTCCTCAAATGCAGTTCTTTGAATACAAACCTCACAGAACAAATAACAAATCCTCTAGGTCCTTAAGCGCTTCCCTTTGAATCCAAACTTCCCAGAACAAATCTGTGAAGTTTGATTTAGTCAAGTGGCCACACTAGAAGACCCAAAAGGCTATATGTGGCCTCATGGCTGCAGGTTCCTCACCCCTGAGTATTTGCTTTCCATGAAGGTTTCTCATTGCTATACTGAGAAGAGTTTGTGCAATTGGGGAACATGCTAAGATTTGTTCCTAAGATTTATTGTTGCAGAAAAATGGCATGGGAAGTGTCTAAACAAAGAGGACATTACAATTGCGGACCTCTGACACTGTCACTGAGGCTGTGAGTTTGGATACAAGAGGCCTGGGGTGAAGATAGGGTAGTATACCAGCCCTCTGAATGATCATTTGGTAAGGACAACTATGTGGTTTTTGTGCCAAGAGTAAGACTACTTACTTAAACATCCTTGATTTAGTTACCCTGTTTTTTATTAAGAATCATATACTGATCATTTCATGTGTCAGATCTCTTTTGGTCTGTGAGAGAAAGTGCTAAGGTAGAGGTTCATATTGAAAGTCTGAATACCTGATGACCCAAAGCAGTGCCTCAAAAACAAAAGATATGAGGTATCTCAGAGTTGCAGGAGGTCTGGTGCTGCAATAGCTACAAAGGTTTATTGGTTCTTTAACTTTCCATCCTTCTCTACTTCATGTACTTCTATTTTTTTTAGCCTTTGGATACTGGTTAGGAGTTCTACTTCACCCTAAAACCTGTGAGATCTGACTGATCTTACTTGAGACAGATCCCACATATCCCCTCCCCATAACCAGTCTTTTCTTTACTGTACCAGCATTACACTTCTGAGTGACAAACTATTGGCTAGTCTTGCAGTATGACACATGAAACTTAAACCCTTGGTAATTTTTTCCAGCATTTTTGAATCCTCATGCTATGATGTCTGCTTATCTTTCTGTTGAATGTGTAAAGACTAAAGTTTCTAATTAACTATCAAGAAGTTCCGACCCTGGAAGGATCATTATTCAGGATCAGATTTCTTCCTGTCCCTCTTCCAGTAGTAGGAATTCCTCGAGGCACCATCTTTTCCAGGTTTTTTGCAAGTCACAGATATTTTCAGCAACAGAAAGTTGCATCCTAAGAGAACTTGATCCTGAAATCCTCATAAGATCTCCCTCATTCTTGGAAACTTTGCTTGTTTTAAGGTCACAGGTTCAAGTTCCAAATTAGCATAGAAAAGGAATGTATTTCTTGCAAATATTTTTGAGATGTTGCTTTTAGGTTTAATTTCCTCTGTAAAGAGCCTATAAAAATACTAAGGATTTCATTAATTTGTAGGCTTATTCTGGGCCAATTTCAAAAACTGGATTATATCTTACAGGCCAAGAGATTAGTTGCTAAAGGGTCTCATTTGCCCCTATTTGACTTTCGTTCATGTTTTGCATTTGTCATGCAAGCTTTATAGCCAAATCTGTATAATTCCTACTGGCTTCACTTATACAATGGTTTGATCCCCATGTAGGGGCCATCTGAGCAATGACTGCTTATCCGACCATTAGGCCTAATAGAATGCAGGGAAGTTGGCAAAAGTGAAACTCATTTTATTCAGCAAATCCTAGATGAAGCCCATTAAACTAATTTTAAACCAATAATTAAAAAAACACACGTGCAATCTATAATGGAAAGGCCTTTCTTTCCTTAAGGAGGTGCTAAAGTTCTTTTAAAGGCCATTAGGTGGGTGTTACTTTATGGTAAAGTGAATATTTAGTAGAGGACAGCAAATACATCATGCAAAAAACAATATACAAATGACTACAATATGCCAGTTCAAAGCCAATTAAATTACTCATCTGTTGGCTGTCTTTCAAGGTGAACAGATGCAGCAGCCAGGTCATGAGCTTAACTACAGAGATGTGAATTCCATTTCAGTGGACACTAGCACCGAGTAGTCACATATGGTTAGCAAATAGCAATGCCTGGACAAGTAAGCATTAATGAACAAGAAAGGGTTAATAATAACAACGAATTGATGCATTATGGGAAACTTTGCAATTTTAGGGACACAGGTTCAAGTTCTCATTTTTCTTCCTTTAAATATACAGCTAAAATTTGGTTGATTAGAGGTCCCTTTGCCAACTGCATATTTCTAATGGGAGCCCTCTGCAGCACACCATTTTATATACAACAATCTGGAGGCTAATGAGGCAGGTACTATTTTCCACTTTAGGAAATTGATGCACAAAGAGATTAAAAATTTCCTTAAAGTCACAGGACTAGTGGATGGTGAAATGAAGCCTCAAATTCAGACCTCTGACTCCTAATTTGATATTCTTTCTGCCATATCTCTTTATGGAATTTAGGAAGGGATGAGGTGAAGTGGCAGACGAGGGGCAGGTTGAGAATTTAGCTAGACAAGAAGGGGACGTTGGCAAGTAAAAGTTAGGCAGTTCTAGTTAAGCTGTTTTCCAAAGGAAAGGAAAGTTAGGTAAGCAGTGAGCATAGGGAAACTAGGCTATGAGATTAGAGAACAGTCAAAGACTCAGTTGAAATGTAAGGTTATCTCAGTTTCTCTGTTCCTGCACACCTCCAATCTCCTTTTGAAATAGAAACCTAAAGATAAAGAGCTCATTTGTCCTCAATTTCTCTAA
This sequence comes from Notamacropus eugenii, assembly GCF_028372415.1. NCBI lineage: Eukaryota > Metazoa > Chordata > Mammalia > Diprotodontia > Macropodidae > Notamacropus > Notamacropus eugenii. The sequence goes on from NC_092875.1 coordinate 179,291,048, forward strand.
TACAAATTAGACAAAAACTGCTCCTTTTTGCTTTTCATCATAGCTTGACATAATACTGTGAGTAGGAGGACAGGAGAGAAGAAGTAAAAATAATATCTTGAATTTGTTTAACTTGCTAAATTTTGCAAAGCACTTTGCATATATTATCTCATAGTATAGCGGTTACTCTTTTTTTAATAGAAAAAGAAGCCAAGGCTCTGAGAGGTTAGACAATTTGTCTTTGGTCATGTAGCTGCTAAATGGTAGTCACAGGCCCTTCCTAATTCCAAAGACAGTGCTCTTTTCATTGTTCCATGCTGCTCCTAACAACCAGGCCAGCTCCTGGACAGACACCAAGTCAATCACCTAGAGTAAGAGTCTCCATGACAATTCCTTGGGAAAATATTAGCAGAAGCAGTGCAGTGCTGAGGACCCACCAGCTCCCATATTCACCTACTCTCACTTTCTCTGCTCAACTAGGGAGCAGATATCCTCATGCACACTTGCCTGCAGTCCCAGATTTGTCTGTAGAAGCTATCAGGGATCTATTATGGATGTTTCTTCTGCTTAAGGAATTAGGAGAGAAAAGCAGTGTCTGCCCTCTTGAGACTTGAAGTAATGAAGTAGCAGGAATAAAGAGGGTGGACTCGATTCACCTTCTCTTTATGATCTTTGTCAAGTCACTTAACTAAATACTAAATACTAAATAGTAACTATTTCTCTTTTACCAGGGAACCCTGAGGGTCTTCCCCTCCCAGTTTGATTTTTTTTTTAAAGGGACCATCCCTTGAGTAACTACTTAAAGAAGCCTACTCATTGAGTGGGTGTATCTCACTCAAAGTGAGAATGTGATAAGACCTTAGCCTGAAAGAGCTGGCATCTCCCATTGCATCCTAGGCCATCTCCAGTTGTCCTGAAGAATATCTGGCCACCGGACCCAGATGGTTCAGGAGGAGAAAGTGAGGTTGGTGACCTTGCACAGCCCTCCCTTGCTCAAATCAAAGTCAGTTGCAAAGTCAGATGTCATCATCTTCCTGATGTCATGGTCTTCTTCAAGGAGAACAAAGGACAAACACAACAAATGCAGCAACCTCTTTGGGGAGGGGGAGAGTTTCCATAGCTGTAAAATGAAAGATTTGAATGGACTACATGACCTCTAAGGGTTCATTCTGACTTTAACTCTTTGTGTCTGTGATCACCTCTGAGATCACCTCTCCCAACTTCTGTCCTTATTGGTTGGCAAGGTGCCCAGAGGATATATGTAATTACAACTGCTCTCAGAAGTCCAGGGATAACCCTACAAATTGCTAGCATTTCCAGCACCATCGCTTGTGAGCCCCTACTAGTGTACTTTCCATTTATGAAGTTTATTTTTTATGAGCACAAACAGCATAAAACATTTATACCCTTAATGGACTAATTGATTCAATCCAGATATCTAAGGACTTCTATGATGACATTAATTGGAGCAATTTAACTTAAAACATTTCAGAGAGCAACTTGATTAAAATGATAAACTAATCAATGTTATGAGAAAATGAATTGAAAATATTAGGAAGTTAAATTGAACATGAATAATTAAAATAGGGCCAGAAATCTGTTAAAATAGTGATCTCTATTGGAAACCACAAATTTACCTTCAGTTTGCTGTGGCATCAAGAAATATACTGCAATAGATTCATAGAGAATGTCTCCTATAAGATCCAAGTTTAGATTGTGAAAGGAAAGCTAGGGCTCGGATTTGAAGCCTAGCTAGAAATCAATCCATCTAAAAAGTATTAGGCAATTTGAGATTTTGAGTTAAGAAATATGAATTGTACTCTCTCTCTCTCTCTCTCTCTCTCTCTCTCTGTCTCCCTCCCTCTCTCTTTCTGTCTCTCTCTTTTAAATAAATCAGATTTAAGCAGGTATATCTGTGTTGACCTACATCTAGCTGCTCTGATGTCTTTAGTTATCTACAGCGGAAAAGCCATAAAGAACAAAAAGCTATACTCAGGAGAAGCACAAGGATAATTATCAACAGAAAATGGTATCTTGAAGTCAGCAGGGTTAGTGGGTTTCAGTTCTGGCTGAAGCTCAGGAGGAACTTAGAAGTGATAGTCACAAAATTGGAATGAAGCTCAGAGACCATCTAGCTCACCCTGTCCCTGAACTGAGAGTCCTCTGCAGCATCCCCCTACAAATGATTATATAGATTTCATTTAAGGATCTCCTGGGATGGAAAACTCACTACCTTATGCAATTGTACATTTTTCCCCCTTATTTCAAATCTGTCTGCCCCTCTATGACTTCTATTTTTTTGTCCTAATTCTATCCTCTGGGACTAAGGAGAATACATTTAATTTCTTTCACACCCTTCAAATACTTGAAGACAAATATCATATCTGCATAAAATAAAAGCTTCCATTTCTTCAGCATCTTTTTCATCATTCTCAATTCTTTGTAAATTGACTTTTGTTGCCTCTGATTCTACTGTAACTATTTTCTGAAATTTCTTAATGATTTTCTTATCACCAAGTCAAATGGCCTTTCCCTTGCCCCAGTCTATACCCTCCTTGATTGCTCTGTAATTTTTGACACTGTAGACAACCCCTACCTACTTGATGTGCTTCCTTCCTTGACTTCTGACCCTTTAGTGCAGGTTTTTCCCAAGGGTCTGTCCATGGCCTTCCCTTTTCTATTTCCTTCTTCTCTTCTCTCTTTTTTTATAATCATATTCTCTCCTGTGGCTTCAACTACTACTTCTTTACAGATATGTCACCAAATTACATTTCCAGTCCTTACCTGTTTTCTAAAATTCAAACTAATATGAAATTTAAAAGAAAGTACTACACTTGGGTTCCAAAAAATAAGTTGCACTTATATATCATTTACATATTTGTATACATATCTACTGTCTCTATTGATAGAATAGGAAAGTAAGGGTTATTTCTCTTTGTCTTTATTTTCCCATGGCATAATACAATGTCCGGCATACAGTAGTTGCCTGTTGATTGATTGTCTAGGTATTGCTGTTCTGTTGTTTTTCAGTTGTGTCCACCTCTGTGTGACCCTGTTTGGGGTTTTATTGGCAAAGATGCTGGAATGGTTTTCCATTATCTTCTCTAGCTCATCTTACATATGAGGAAACTGAGACAAACAAGGTTACATGACTTGCCCAGGGTCACATAGCTAGTGAGTGTATGAAGTCAGATTTGAACTCAGGAAAATGAATCTTCCTGACTCCAGGACTGGCACTCTATCCACTGCACCATCTAGTTGCCTAGATTGTCTAGTATTAAGTCATAAAATACTGGACTGCGATTGGGAATCCCTTAGTACTTTGGCTTTTCCCTTGCTACTTGCTCCAGGAAAGCTCTATCACTAAATTTCATCTGGTGAATCTATAACCAGGCCACTCTCTTCAAACTACTCTGATGGAGCAGAGCCTTCCAACTCTATTTTAAAAATTCCATTCATTGGAGAAACCTTCTATTTAGGCCAGCACAGTACATTAAATCAAATTATATGTATTACATAATCACTTTGGTCAAATATGTAAAAAATGGAAAGTTGAGGGGCCCCAAATTCCTAAATTAGCTAAAAAATCAGTCTCATAATTCAGGGAGGATTATTATTTGCCCTACATCTCCTTTCCCAGGTTACTGGTTTATTTAATAGTGTTTATTGAGCATTGTCCATGTGTTAGATGTGATATGGAGAAGACAGGATGAAGTCCATCAGTCATTTTGTGGTTGGAAAAATACCCACATCCTTATTTCTTTACTGGACTTTTTGAAGGTGACAATACAAGATGAAGTTATAGTCATTGAGAAGGAGTTTGCTTGACCCTAGAGAGTAATGGGCAGATTTAGGCTCAGTGTAAGGAAAAATTTTCTAATAATAAGAGACAAATAGGCTGCTTCAGGAGATATTGGACTTATTCCACTATTAGAGATCTTCAGGCCAAGAAGGGAAAATGAACAATTATTTAATAAACACCTACTATGTGCCAGGTACTTTGACAAGCACTTTACATATATATTATTTCATTTGATCAGGCAGAAACTGCACGATCACTTGTCAGGGATGTTACAAAGGGGATTCACAGTCAGATTGGACTACATGATCTTTAAGACGCCTTACAAACCTGAGACTTAGTCCGTCAATAAACATTTATTAAATGTCTATGTGCTAGGCAGTATTCTAAGTGCTGGGAATACACATACTAAAAAAGAAAGCTAGCCCTTGCTCTCAAGGATCTTACAATTTAATGAGGGAAGGCAACAAAAAAAAGGAAAGTGAAAAGTGTGCGTGCGTGCGTGCGTGCGTGTGTGTGTTGTGGGGGAGATAGGGGAGTAGAAGAAGGTACCCAGTGCAGGAGCATTGAGGAAAAGTCAGAGATGTTCCGGAATGGTACAGGTAAGTAAGAGATGAGATTTCTGAGCTCAGCTCACTCTTTAAATACAGGTTTTTAAGTACATGACTCCTCCTTCCAATTAGAGGAATAAATTGAATGGTGATGAGATGAAATACCAAGGTTGATGGGATTGTGTAGGTCTCTGTTTTTCTACGAAATACCACTCTAGAAATCTGTATTTATTATCACCCACACCTTTCATTTAGAAGTAGACATCTATGAAAACTATGAAATTTAAATGGAAGTTGAACTTTTAGGAAACTAAACCAAATCAAACTTTAATCTGGAGTGAAAAAAAAACCTCAAAAAAGATTTTTACATTGACTGATAGTGCTAATATTTTCTCAAAGAATTAAGAAATCACTAATTCATTTTTGAAAACAGGTGAATGTTTCTTATTTATAATGTTATTGTCTTCTCTAATTACAAAATCTTTCTTGTTGTGGAGAGAATGATTCTGACTAAAATTGTTCTGAAGAAAGTTTTATTATATAATTAGTGGTGTGATGAAATTTGGATTTCATAAGATTGTTTTGTGTGACTAGAGTAGCGGACTTGGAGTCAGGAAGACCTAGGGTCAAATTCCACCTCTGACACTGGCTACCTCTCTTAGACTCAGTTTCCTCACTAGCAAAATGAAGAGTTTGAACTAGATGGACTCCAAGGTGCCTTCTAGCTTAAATCTATGATATTATGAACTTCTCCATGATTAGAATATATTTTCATTAAATATGTTGAAATAAGTAATGGATCACAAATGAACAAAGCTTCTATTCATAGCTTATCTTTCCTTTTAAGAGTACAAAATGTTTTCTCATATTATCTATTTTCATTGTCAGAGAAAATTGAGACTCAGAAGTTCACATCACCTGGGTTAGCACAGTAGCTAGGACATAGTAGGTGTTTAACAAATGTTTATTGATTGATTGGTTGGCTAGTCACTGGTCAACTTTCTTTAGAATCCATACCTTCTCTTTCAGTCTGGTGTTTTATTCAGTATTCCAAAGACTAACAATGCATCTGTTAAGGTGGTATCTACTCAAGTCAGAGTTCAAGCCTGTGGCCCTCATCCAGACTCAGCAATTGTGTATGGAAGAAAGCTTTGTGAAAGGGCATAGGCAGGGTACTGATGAGTAGTAGTCCCTTCATCACCTTCCTATTGGCCTGGAGGGATAGCTAGGTGGCTTAGTGGATAGAGTGCTGGGTTTGGAGTCAAAAAGACCTGAGTTCATAACCTCAGACACATTAGCTGTGAGACTCTGGACAAGTCACTTAACCCTATTTGCCTCAGTTTTCTTATCTATAAAATGAGCTGAAGAATGAAATGGCAAATCACTCTAGTATTTTTGCCAAGAAAACTCGAAATGAGGTCATGAAGAGTCAGACATGATTCAAAAAATGACTGAATAGCAACTGAAGGAAGAGGGGGTGTTAAGTGCCAAATTCTGAATCAGAAAGGGGCACTTAGACATTTTATTAGTGGCTGCTGGAACCCAGCATGCATACTCTCTTCTCTAGCAGCTTTGGAGTTGTATGTCACTTATCTTTTCCTAGGTTATTCTATGACCTATCCCAACTAAGGCTAAAATATGGTTGGCCAGGACAATGCTAGCAGAATTTAGTTTGCAAATAACTTTCAAACATCTTGCACGATTTTAACAGTATGCAGTTATGGTACATACCAGAACTATTTTTTTTTTGTTTTGTTATTTTAAATGAAGAATGTTAACCAAATCCATACCCTGGGCTGTAACAAGTTTCTAGGAGAATTTCTGAATGTGATTAAGATCATAATTTATTCCCATCATCAAAAAGCTTTTTATTAAGTGCATGGTATTGTATTGGGGCCTGTATAAAGTAACTTAAACAAAACTTATCCCTGCCCTCTAGGAGTTGACAATCCGAAGCAGACAACAACACAAACAATATATACATACATAATCAACTCTCACTTATTCACATGTGGATTATCCACGTCATGGAACATGTTTGGCATTTTCAGCAAGATTTCAGTTTGATTTTCTCTCTGTCAGATAGCCCACTTTGAAACCATATTCTTTCATCAGTAGTTTGTGTGTGCTCAGGGAATGCAAACTGATTTTACTATTAGCCTAAGGAAAAGGCAACTCACAAGGTAAATGCATTGCAGAATAATATACTAATGTTATTGCTTCCCTCCATTAGATTAGATAATGGAGAGTCAGATTGTCAATAAGTATTTAAGCAATTACTATGGGTCCAGCACTGTACTAAGCACTGGGAATACAAAGAAAGGAAAACAAACAAAGAATATTTCCCCTCAAGGAACTGACATTCTAATGGGAGAGACAGCATCCAAAAAAATTATAAATGAAGGATATGTACAGTGTAAATGAGAGATGACTAAAAGGATCCATATCCAGTTTATAAGAATACAGAAATTATACATGTTTTTATAATGTATGTATAATGCAATGGCATCAATGTATCAGCTGTTTTGGGGAGTTGGCAGTCAAGTTTTCATTTCATGGATAAACCATACGTAGATGATTGAGAGTTGATTGAATGTGTTTTCCACATCTATGTGTATTTTAATTTGTCAACTCACAGAAACAGGGGTAGTATGTGAATATAGTTTATACAGTAACACATATAGCAATATTCCTCAAATAAAAGTAGTTTGGTGTTAGTTGAGGGAGATTGTCACTGTTTCTACTTAGAGAAAGGCATAGACTTCAGGAGCTTTTCTGGAGTGTTGGAAGTTGCAACTCATTGTAGGTATAAGGAAGAATATCTGAACCCCATTTTGGTAAGTAGTTGATTTTTCTTTTATAAAAATAATTATTATAGATGGAGGTTAGGACACTGACAGAGTAGTCTTTCTGGGAAGATATGGTAAGGGAAGGAAAGTCTTGCAATCTTTGACTTGTAAGAGACATATTTTTGTCTGTCTTCTATTCCTTCACTCCCACATGCCTTACATTTAGAAATGCCCATGAATTTCAAGGAAGGATTCTTAAGAGTCTTACACCTTGTTACCCACTTTTGGAATGCATTTCTTCCTTAGTTCTGCCTCTCTGTTTCTTTTTTCAAAAAAAAGTTATTCCTTTTGTTTTTATATCACCTTTGTTTCCCAGTATAATGCGCCCCCCCACCCCAATATATACAGAGAACAATTCCTTATAACAAGAATAAGAGAGAGTAAAAAAAAGCAGTTCAGAAAATGAACCAACATATCAACCAAGTCTAACAATATTTATAATGTTCTATACCCATAGTTAAACACCCCTGCAAATTTGTGAAGGTTCATACTCATTCATTCCGGAAAACAAATTTGGAATAATGCAAAATAAGGGACTAAAATATTCACACCTATTAACAGAGACATTCTACTGCCAGGCATGTATCCCACAGAAGGCTGAGATGAAAGAAAGATCCCCACCAATATATTTATACACTTTTTGTGATAGCAGGAAACTAGAAACAAAGTAGATATCAGTCAATTGGGAAATAGATGAACAAGTTGTGGAATATGAATGTGATGAAAGGTGGATGGATGAATATGATGCAACATAAGAAATAATGGCCCTGAGGAATCAAGGGAATCATAGAAAGACTTATATGAACTGATTCAAAGGGAGGTGTATAGAATCAGAAAAAAAATAACCATGATGACTCTAACAATTGTTTCTATAATGATTTAAATGAAAAGAATGACAATAAGAACAACTTGAAACTGAATGTTTTAAAATTATAATGACTAAAGTTAGCCTCTCAGTATTTTAAATTTTCCCTTGGGACTCCACTTAAATGTTACTTTCTCCATGAAGACTTCCCTGATATTCAGTTGTTAATGTTCTTTTCTTACTCTAACAAGTGACCTTAAATAGCCATCTAATCCAATCCACTCCTGAAAAGGAACTCCCACTACAATATATCTAGACTATTTTTGAAGATCCCCAAAGAAGGGGAACCCACTATCTCTTCAGGCAGCCCATTTTGCTTTTGGATAGCTCTACTTGTTAGGAATTTTTTTTCAGACAAAATCTAAATTTACCTCTTTAAAACTTCTATCAATTATTCTTAGCTCTTCCCTTTGGGTTCAAATAGAACTAGTCTAATTTCTCTATGGGACAGTCCTTCATATACTTGAAGATAGATTCCATATCCCCTATGAGTTTGCCCTTCACCAGGCTAAGCACTGATTGTTCCAGCCAATTCTCATCTGGCATAAGCTCAAGGATCTTCACTATGGTGGTTTCTGTTATCTAGATTTTCTCCAGTTCTTTCTAAAATATAGTGCAGAAATTAACATAAACTACTCCTTATCACTTTTGAAAAGCACAAGGGATGGTGGGATTACCATTTCCCATGACCATTTACTATCTCAGTGCAATACAAGATCATGTTAGCCTTTTGAATCATGTAGAGTCTATGGATGTATAACCCTCAAATCTTGCCCTCTGTGCCTTTATCCAAATCCCTCATAAAAATGTTAAGTATTGCAGGACTAAGCACAACTCCCTGGGGCACTGTACTGGAAATCTCCTAAGTTGATATTGAGCTTTTAACAACTACTCTTTCAGTCAGTCCTTCTACTAATTCTGAATCCATCTAGTTATACTATAGTCTGACTCAGGGTTTGGGAATCTGCAGCCTTGAGGTCACATGTGGCCCCCTAGGTCCTCAAGTACGGCCCTTTGACTGAATCCAAACTTCACAGAACAAATCCCCTTAGTAAAAGGATTTGTTTTGTAAAACTTGGACTCAATCAAAAGGCTGCACCCAAGGACCTAGAAGGCCACATGTGTCCTCAAGGCTGCGGGTTCTACATCCCTGTTCTAGTTCATATATCTCCACCATTTCTACAAGAATAATACGAGTAAAACTAGAACAACATGTTCCTTTTTCCAGTCCAGTGCACTTTTATCATTTTCCAGGATCCATTAGGAATGTCATTGACTATTTTAGAAGTCACACCTGCCAGTTCTTTCAATGCTGTAGGTGACTTGAATCTATCAAGGGTGGCTAAGTGCTCTCATACTTTATCTTTATTCATCTTGGGTATCAGACCCCTATTGGCCATTTTTGTTAAGTTCTTTCTGGACCTAAGATTACTCCCCTTGTCATAGGAAAGAGAAGCCAAATTCAGAATACTTTGTAATTGAAAATCATCCTAATAGTTGCATCCCCCCAGTAGAATGAAGATGCTGCAGTGCAGAAGCTATTTTGTTTTCTTCATTATATCCCCATTATTATTAACAAAATATTTGTTTGACTGAACCTCCAGCACATGAGCTCTATCCATAGTTCTCAGGTTTTATAAGCTGGTATGCCCAATTACGCTAGTAAGAATAGAAACCAGGGTGGAAGTTACAGCCCTACAATTGGCTACAATATCATAATTCAAGTCCCTTTCTGATCAAACATTTCCTGAAAGCAATTCTTAATACTAATTTTACTGGAAATATGCTAGATCCTACTTATATATTCAATTTGTAATCATAAAGTTTTTAGAGTTGAACAGGACTTCTGCTACCATCTAGTCCAACCTATCACTATCTTTCTTGATACATCTACAGTCTTTATTCCATAGAAGTTGTGGCATGGATGAGGAACAGTGAGTAGGCTAGGATGTACCAATAGCTAAATGATTTATAAGAAGACAAGAAAGGTAGGGAAGAGCCAAATTGTGAACAGTTTTTAATGCCAAACCAAAGAGAAGTTGATATTTCATACTGGAAGTAATAGGCAACAATTGGAGTTTTCTGAGTAGGAGATGATGTGGTTAGACTTATGCTTCAGAGAAGTCACTTTGTTGAAGATGAATTGGTATATAGAAACACTTGAAGCAGGTGGATTAACTGGGAGTTTTTTGCAATAGTAGAGAGGCCATAGGTGATTAAGGACTGCTTTTTATAAATGTTTGTAGAATGGAATCAAATCAGCCATTTCTATCCCTAATTTGTTCTGTATTTGTGCCAAAAGTCTGGGATATCCTAGTCTGATTTTAGGGGAAGCACATTCTAGATAACTCCAGTGTCTGCCCTTTCCTAGTTCCAAATGATTAAATACTTTCCAGCTGGGAGTTATGAGTTCCTCTTGTTAGAGAAGGAGCAAGGCTCAGTCACTCAGGTTCCCATATGGCCTTCTGTAGGGTTAATGGATTATGAAGATCTTCCCCATCCATTAGTGGACCCATGTGACTATACCCCACCAATCAGAAATGTTTTTGCAGCTGTGATGTATCACATGAGGAGTCACATAGAGTCAGCTATGCACATGGGCTCTCATGCCTTTCTGTGCTGAGCCATTTAGGTGCCGAGTAAAACTGTATATATAGAGAGCTTTGAGAAAATGAGTGTAAGAAGAGAAGGAGCTACCATTGAGAGCCCAGCAAACTAGAGCAGCAATAGCACAGCAGCAGGGACTCTCTAGACAACAGGAACTCAATGAGCAGCAGGAATTTGCTTAGTGGAGAGGAAACTTCTCATAGATTAAAAGTGAATCTGTGCTAGCAGCCCTCCTGTTGGCAAGATCCGTGCAGACTAAAGGAAAGCATGGGGTTTAGTGAGACTGGGATAGTTGTCTATTGTTTCCCAGACATTGTGTTATTTTTTTGTAGTTAAAGATCCTATAGAGATAACGAAGGAGCCAGGGGAGAAATTTCTTTTGAACTTCTTAGATTCAAGGCTATGTCCTGAGATTGAGCTTGAGTGGAATAGCCCTGCCCCAAATTGTGCCAGAGGGGTGGGGGCTCTGAGACACTGAAGCTGGGGCTGTAGCAGTGTCAGGACTTGGACTCTTTGGCTTATTTGAGCATGTGTGCACCTGAGAGTACCGGATGGGAGCCTGCAATGGACACACCCCCAAGAAGACTTTTAGCATTTGGACACTTTCTATTTTGATTGAGGGGATTATAACCTACTATGACCTAGGGGTGGAGTGTGTTGTATTCTCTACTACCCTGGAAATGTGTTATGCTAGAGAAGATCCTGGCCTGGGATCCCCTGATTGCATAAACAAGTATTTTGGGATATACTGGTGAGACAGATTAACACAGCATGCTAGAGGGCTGCAGCACAAGTTCACTCTTGATTTGGTCAGACAGGAAAGACACTAAAAAGGGGTTAATGATCTTTATTTTAGTCTAGTGTTCTCAAAAGAGGATTGCTGATAACGGGAGCACAAACTCCTACAGCATTCCCTAATCACCTTTCTCACAGCAGCCAGTGAGAAGTGGGGGCAGCTACCTCTACATCTCAATGGGGTCAATCCTGACAGGCTCAGCTTGTGCTTCCCCTAAGTCCCCTCAAGCCTCAATGGGGGCCAGTTGAGGCAAATACAGAGTCCCCACAAGCCTTGATGGGGGGCCAATCAAAGCATACATACAGCATTCCAGCTTGTGCATTCAATCCTAAGTTTCCCCCCAAACTTCAGTGGGAGCCAGTTGAGGCACATACAGTATTTGTGCATTCAACCCTAAAAGTTCCCCATTCACTGTTTAGTGACCACCTGTTTTATAGACTGACTGACAAAGAAGGCATATTGCCAGCAACAGCCTCCCAAGTTTACATCACCTCATCCCTGTATCTCACTGAGCAGTCTCATTGGATGTTTATGTTATTTACCAATTACATAACTTTGTGCAAATGTGGTGGAGATGTTTTGAACCATAACCGTGGGAACTCATATCTAGTACTTCAGAACCATTGATCATTATGGCCATGGATCCTGGGAAACAAACTCTGAGAAATAATCACAAAATTCACTTCACACACACTAAAATCCACCTTACTTACATTAAAATTGACCTTACATACAATCCTGAATTATATGTTTTGTTTAAAGCCATGTGGCCACCCTGGTAAAGCTATTATGAATTGTGAATGCTTTAGTTTCTTGAATAAGATTTAGTTTTGAATAAATAGAGCAGTCATTCTGTCTTGCAATTAGACCCTCAGGTGTGCTGTGTTGATTGGCCTTACACCTTCCTAAGGGACTCAGGAGACTTTTATACTCTGCCCAATTCCTCCATCCCATGTCTTATTCCTAAATGAGATAAAAAACTGGGTCTACAAATATAATTTGGAATGGTGACTGTAAGTGACTAAAAAGTGACTCTATCTGCATCAAAAGAAAGAATTGATAAATAGAAGTATGCATAGAATGATTTTACACATGTACATATTTGTGTCTAATGGTAACCATCTCTAGGACTGGGCAGCGGGGGGAAGGGAAAGAAGGGAAAAAAAGAAATTTACACAATTTTATTATAGATTTAAAAGGAATAGCAAGCTGTACACAATAGGTTTGCAGTATCATACACAGTATCTTTTTTTATTATACTGTGTTATGGAAATGCTTGTTTTATTCCATGAATTAAAAATAAACATTTTAAAAAAGTTCATGGTTACCCTTTAATTCTCCTCTCAGGATGGAATGATACATAGAGATGGAGTAGGCCAAGTGTTTTCATTCAAGAGAAGGAACCCCTACAGATGTTTAAAATTCAACCAATCAGAGATTTATTTGGTTTAACAAGCAATACCCATTTCTCTCAAGGTTAGGGAGAAGTAATATTAGACATTCATATCTTAGAGAGTGTATTATCAAATACCCCATCTATTTGATGGAGATGATTCTTTCTGTCTTGTTGAATGGAATTGGATTGGATTCCTGCCACCATCTAGTCCAGTCCATCATTGTGAAAAAATCCTCATGGCAACATTTACCCAACAAGGATCTGTCCAGCTCCTGTTAGAAGACTCAAGGAAGGTGAAAGCCTAAACGGCCTCTTTGTACCTTGTACTTGTGAGTGAACACTTCTGAAGGAAAAAATGAGGCACAACTTTAAGGATGAGGCTTGAAAGGGGTTGAAACCTGGTTAACAGAGAACCATGTATATGCAAAATGATTTTCACATTATCTAGGAACTTCCAAAATGAACAAGGCAGTGGACAGCTTTTTGCCTTGGTAGTAAATGAAAGGTTTGTCTTGGCATCAGGTCTTTATTCTTTCTGGTAAATTTTAAATCCATGTGAGTCCCAAGTCAGAACCAGGTTTCAGGCTCTTTACTATTCTATCCTTTGAAAAGAAGGGAGTTGGGCTCATTCTGAAACAAAGGAAGTCTTCCCTAACCCTTCTTGATTTCAGTTCTTTCCCTTTTAATTATTTCCTAATTATTCTGCATATAGCTTGCTTTGTATATATTTGCATATTATCTGTCCCATTAGATTGTAAGTTCTTTGAGGAAAACACTTAACCTTTTTCTTTTTTTTGTATTCCCAGTGCTTAACACAGCATCTGGCATATAGTAGGTGCTTAATAAATGGTGATTAATTGATCCAGAGAATGTGTGTCTTTGGAATATGTAGAGAAAAACCTCCAGTCCCAGTTGAAGACAACTTTGGCAGGCAGCTAGGCAAAGGATGGTGGCAGATGCAATTGGGGACAAGCATGTAAATATGACTGTATTCTTAGTAGACCATAAAAAAAACATTTTAACAAATACAGTGGGCTGAATGGTACTGAGGATACCAGTATTGTAGAACCATCATGGTGCTTGAGGACAGCTTGCTTACATTAGCAATATTTGAAACTGAATCATAAATCCATGAAACTAGAAGGTTGCCTACAGTTAACTGGATTTATTTTGTAACAACTAATTTCAGAGAAGGTTGTGTGTGTTCATCTTTCGTTGCCGAAGAAGACCATGCCATCAGAGAAACAATGACAACTTGCACTTGACTTTGTTTTGAGTGAGAGAGGGCTGTGCAGGTCACTAGCCTCACTTCTCCAGAGTCATCTGAATCCAGTGACCAGATATTCATCAGGATGACTGGAGATAACTCAGGATGAGGCTTTTGGGGTTAAGTGACTTGCCCAAGGTCACACAGCTAATAAGTGTCAACTGTCTGAGGTGAGATTTGAACTCAGGTCCTCCTGACTCCTGCACTGGTGCTCTATCCACTGCACCACCTAGCTGCCCCTCACAGGAGAGATATCATGGAATGGAAGCAGCAAATCTTATCCAAGAAAGTTAGTAAGGTTCATGTAAAATATTGGTAAATTTCTGGGATAGAGCCTGAAAAGGATGGCCTGTAAGCACTTAGAAAACAAAGAAGTGAAAGTTTTATGAGTTCACTAAGGAAAAGTCATGTCAAATTGTTTGACAGGGTTACTAGATTAATTCATCAGGAAGATGAATGAATGAAAAAGCATTTATTCAGCAGTTACTACCTGACAAGGCAAGGATAAGCACTGGAGGTACAAACAGAAAAGCAAGACAGTCTTTGCTCTCAAGACTCTCACATCTAATAAGGGAAGACAGCACATATATCGAAGAAGGTTATGATAGAGTGGAAAAAGGCGAGAGGAAAGAGCTAGAGGAAATTCTGGAGCACTGGGAAAGAAGCAGGGAGGGGGCAGCTTTGAGTAGCACACCACCCGTGGTGGGAGGAGCTTGAACCTAACATGGGGGCATTCTCCTGGAGGTGGGGGGTGGTGGTATAAGGAAGAGACATCAGCAGCTTGAAGGGGAGGAAGCACCAAAGGAAAACTTCATATATATACATATTTTGTCAAGGATCTCCAGTCTTTTAAGAGTCAAGGTCCTCTAACCTTTGCCCTACTTTAGTTCAGTGCCAAGAGGTGAGAAGATTTGGGCATGAGACAGTTTGGTAAAGTGAGCTTAACTGGGTGTAGTCAACTACAGAAACTTACAATGTTTTTCAGGGAGGTTACTGGGGCTAATAAACAGAAGGGGTGCACAAAGCTATTTATGCCTTCAGCAAATGCAAATAAAAGCTGCTTAGTTGGACCTATTCTTTCGCACATTGAAAAATTTAGTAAATTAAAAACACATTTTCAAGAATTGATCTAGTAATGTCCTGGAGAACAAATTCCTGTATGAACCAATCACACTTGGCTTACTTGGGAACTCGTGAGCTGAGGGAACTGCCTATTGTTTTAATTGTGTTTGTAGGGTTGTATATCATAATTTCTGAGAAGAAATCCATTTTACTATTATATGAGCTTCTGTCTTTAACATAAATATTTTGGCTTGAAAGTTGATTCAAAACAATCTTTTAGGGCTTTAAAAGATATAGGATATTTTCCTGAAATACTGTTCTCCCTGACCCCTAAAGAAAAGTCTAGATAAAATTCCTAATTTTATAGTAAAAAATCTTCAAGGCTTCCTATTATTTCTGGAAGAAAAATAAAAATTCTCAACCTGACATATATAGAGTATTACACAGATTAGTAGTTCCCATCTACCTTTCCAGATTAATTTCATTTTTTTCTTTATGCACTCAGCTTTCCAGCCAAGTTGACGTAGCTGTTTTTGTTTTTTAAATCGTTTCATGTTCGATTTTTACCAATTTTGATTTGACATCTTCAAACTCTGATACATTGCAGAGCTGTTCTCTGTGTCAGGAATATGCTGACCTACTTTCCCTTCATCTCTGACTCTTAGAAGCCCTTGCTCTCATACTTTGACAATTTGGTATCTCCTATGGAAGGACTTTCCAAATCACTCCCATTCATCCCTTCCCAATTAGTGCTCTCCCTCTCCTGAAATCACTTTGGATTTTCTTCTTTGTGTACAAGAGGTATTCCCCAATGATGCAGAAACTCCTTTGAGGCCTGGGACTAACTAGCACAAGGATTCATCCTTAGTCTTTTAATAAATGCTCTGTTTTAAAAAATACTTATTGAAAAAAATGAATTGAATGCCTCACTTTATTTAAGAATTGATTTTGACTTCCCAAAGAAAGTCAGAAGAACAAAAACTCCTCCTCCTCCCACCAAAATGGAGACACTTCAAGAATTATGTCTTGGTGTTGGATTGTCTGTCATTTGAGGACTAACCAAACTAAGTTTGAGAGACTTTATTGCCAGAATACTGGCCACCAGGTGGTGAAGTATTTTGGGGGTTTTAGCAATTCATTAAAATATTTCCTAAGGCTGAGAGATTTTGATCTGCAAAGAACTGCCCCTACCACAAATATTGAAGTAAATAAAGAAAATGGAACCCTAGGGATTAAGGAAATGCTATTTAGAGCTATTTTGTGCCTCGGGCTTAAATGCTAAACATGAAAGAGAGAAATTTAATGATCCTCTTGTCTTCTTTTTCAGCATAATATAATAATTCATACGTGATAATCCAGGGAAGTCCCTAACAATGGTTCCCTGCCCACATAAATTTCTTGACATAATTTTTCCAGGGACTGTATATATATATATACATATACATATATGTACATATACTGTGTATATGTATACAGTATATGTATATATTTGCAGTATATGTATGTGTGTGTGTGTGTGTGTGTGTGTGTATATATATATATATATATATACATATATACACATATATATATAAAACCTAAGCACACTCATTCCTCAACTTTAACTTCTTGTACATAAATATATCCTACCAGAAGAGGAATTAGTAATATTTTTGGGAAGAAAAATGTAAAAACATCCTGAAAAGTACAGTTGGACCAACATCTAAACTTGACCATTCACTGCTTAGGTTGGGGAATAAATTTTGTGACATTTTATCAAACTTTGCCTTACAGTTAATATTTTAATTCTAATATCCTATTTCAGCTTCATCAACAGCATGGATGAATTACATATGTTCTAATCACCCCTGCTTCAGCTTCCTTTATGTGTTATCTTCTCTCATTAGAATGTAAACTCCTTGAGGGAAGAGACTGTCTTTCTTTCTGCTCCTATTTGTATTCCTAGTGTTAGCAAAATTCCAGTACATAATGATAATCATAGTGGTAACAATATCAATGGACACTTATATAGCAATTAAGTGTTTCAAGCATTGTGCTAAGTGCCCTAAAATCCTTATCTCATTAGATTCGCATAACCAAATTATTATTCCCATTTTACAGATGAGGAAACTGAGGCAGAGGTTAAGTGACTTGCCTAGGGTCACACAGCTAGGTAGTTGTAAAAGCAAGCACCCTGATGTACACAGGATGGCCTGCTATCACAGGTTCTTAGATCTGCTTTTCTAAAAGGAAAGACAATTTTTGAGGGGTCAACAACCACTTTAATCAAGCGCATGTATCTGTTCAGGGGAAAATGTCAGCACCCTGAACTTCAGAGAAAATACAGAGAAAGCAAAATCAAGAGACATGGCTTCCAACTGTCTGACATAAGCAATATATACATCCAAGGTCAACAGACAGATCCAACTGTCCAACCATTACATACATACATAATTACCAGAGAAAGAAGCACCAACATCTGGATTTTCAGAGATGAGGTGAGGAGGTTCCTTAGCGGCTGCCCAGAGTCTCATCTGGCCAAGCAAGCACTTCTAAAGGGTAGGCTCTAAAGTATGTGTGCTCATCCTTCATTGCTGAAGAAGGCCATGCCATCAAAGAAATGATGACATGATTTTCACTTGACTTTGTTTTTGAGTGAGGTGGGGCTGTGCAGGTCACCAGCCTCACTTCTCCTCCAGAGCCGTCTGAATTCAGTGATCAGATATTCATCAGGATGACTGGAGATGACCAGGATGAGGCAATGGGGGTTAAGTGATTTGCCCAAGGTCACACAGCTAGTGTGTCTAGCATGTGTCTGAGGTGAGATTTGAATTCAGATCCTCCTGACTCTTCCACTGGTGCTCTATCCACTGTACCACCTACCTACCTACTTTTACTAAATGCTTAATAAATGCTTGCTGATTTGAGGAGGTTAATTGTTTTGAAGCTGTCTGTCTCTATCAATGTCAGATGAAGCTTCATTACTAAATAAATAAATAAATATTTTTGTATTTGTATTCTAAGAACTTATCAGAATTTGAACAACCCTTTGTAACCTTCATTGTTTTATGTTTTCAAATATAGTTTTTGAAAAAAGACAAAACTGTACTTTTGTGGTTTTGCTCTAAATACTACTTGTAGCTAATGTTTAAATTTGTATTGATATTATTTTAATGATGCATTATAAATATAAGCATTTTTCTTTCAATTAATCTCCAGGTATTTCTTGAGTGGCTAATATATATGTGTGTGTGTATGTGTACACATACATGTACACACACAAACACATATAATACTTACCTGACCACTAAGTGGAGAAGGGAAGGATTACTAAAATGTGTATTTCAAGGTTGTCACTCCTACTGAGTGCCATGTGATTGCCACAGGATCTCCAATTTGTAAGGGACTTCCAAGGCCATTTTGTCCTGAAGATGAATCCCCTTTTCTACATATCTAGCCTTTGTCAGAAAATCTCCAGAGTGGGGCAAACTATTACTGCTCTAGGCAGCCCATTCCATGTTGGATAGCTCTAATTATTGACAAGTTTTTGCTCATAGCTAGTTGAAATCTATCACTTTGCTATGTCTGCTCACTGTGCCTAGTTCTACCTTCAAGGAGAGAGCAGAGCAATTTAATTCAATTTTCAAGTTAATCAGCTCCTGTGTCCCTCCCATCTTTTCCTTTTCCAAGGTAAACTTCTGAAGTTCCTTTAGCCAATCATTCAGAATTCAATTGACAAACACTTAAAAAATATCTAGGATATGCTGGATACTATGCTAGGTGTCTGGTATACAAATGCAAAGAATGAAAACAATCCTTGACCTTATACTGAAGGAGACAAGTCAAATCAACCAGCATTTACTAAGTGTCTTCTATGACAAAGGCATATATAAGTATATATAAAAAGAGACAGAATACATACACACAGAGAATAAGTAATAAATAGAAAATAAATTCAAGACAGTTAAATAGGGAGGACACTAGCACTTAGGGGAAATTAGGAAAGGCTTTGGGCAGAAGGTGGTGCTGGAGTTGCTTCCTAAAGGAAGTGGTGGATTATCTGAGGCAGGATTGAGGAGACTGTACATTTCACTCATAGGAAGCAGCTATTACAAAGGAAAAGAGATGATAAATAGAATAAGGTGTTTGAGAAACAGAAAGAAGGGCAGCTTGACTAAACTGTACAGTGTGAGATGGGAAGTGATGTATAATGAAGCTAGAAATATAGATTGTGGTCAGGTTGTGAAGGGCTTTGTTTGTCCTTTGTACTTGAAGAGATACAATGACATCATAAGGGTGATGATGTCTTGACCTGTGCACGAATTGGGTGCGAATGGGGAAGAGCTGTGTAAAGTTGTCTTCCTTACTCTCTCCTCTAGAGTTTTAAAAACCAAACAGTTAAATTTGTTTTTTATCTTGAAGGCAATAGGGAATTATTTACTGTATGCTATTGAATAGGGAAATAAAATGCTTAGATTTGAGATTAGGGAAAATTTCTTTGGTAGCTGTATGAGGGATGTATTAGAATGAGGCAGGTATACCAGTTAGAAGGTTATCATGGTTGTCTAAGCAAGTGGTGATGAAGGCCTGAACTAAGATAATGTCAGTGAGAATAGATAGAATTAGATGTGAGAAATGCTGTGGAAGAAGAAATGGGAAGATTTAGCAACTGACTAGATATATGCAGGGAGAGAGCAGCTGTTGAAGGAGATAGTCACTAAGTAATGCAGCTGGGAGATTAGAAGAATACTAGTTCTGTTAACAAAAATATGGAAGGTTAGAACACTAGTAGGCAGTGTTTGTGTGTGTGGAAAGCTCGTGGGTTCTCTTTTGCACATGCTGAGTTTGAGATATTTCTAGAACATCTAGTTTGAAATGTCCAATAAGACACTGGTGATGAGGGAATGAAGCTCTGGGGAGAGGCTTGTGCTAGATCTATGGATCTGTGTGTCAGTTGCATCAATCTAGAAACTGATGAGGTCTCTAAGAGAGTAGAGGGATAAAAGAAGAAAGGATTTCATACACAGCTTGGGGCTGTGTTATGGGGTGTGAAATGGGTGATGAGTCAGTAAAGTAACTGAGAAGTGACCAGATGGGTAGAAGGAGAACTGGGAGAGAACAGTGTCATGAAAACCCAAAGAGAAGACAATATCCAGGAAGAGAGCCTTGTCAATGATGTCATATACAGCAGAAAGATTAGGACTAAAAAAGACCATTAAATGTGGTGAAATCATCGGTAACTTTGGAGTGAATAGAAAGCCAGATTGCAAAGGTTTAAGAATAAGAGGGGAGGAAGTAGAAGAAATGAGTGTAAACCATTTTTTTTTCCCTTAGGAATCTGGCTGAGAATTGGAGGATATATGTGTATGTGTTATATATAGATATTATATAAAATACACAAACCTTATATATGTATATATATGTATGTATGTGTGTGTATGTATGTGTATCTTGAGGGGATGGAACCTTCTAGTGTTTTTTTTTTTTTTTTTAAAGAATAGAGGAGGACTGCATGTAAAGCAGAGAAGGAACCAAACAATAGGAAGAAATAGAAAATAAGATAGAAGGCATAGCTGGGGGAGCAATCTGCTAGAAAAGATGGGCAGAGATGGGAACAAGGACATATCAAGAGAGTTTGGAAAGGAGAAAGGCTACCACATCATCAGACACTAGAGGAAAGGAGGATAAAATGAGTTTTGAAATGAAGCGAAGGGCAGAAGGAACTCCTGACAAATGATCTTAAATTTCTCAGTAAAGATAGAAGTGGGATCCTTAGCTGAGAAAGTAGGGGAAGGGGAATGTGGAATTATGGGAGGCTTGAGAAGGGAGTCTTGGGACTGAGCTAGGGAATCAATTAGGGAAGAATTAATGGAGTGCCTTGCTGCAAGGTGGGTCCAGTTGGCCCCAGGGATTTGACTCACCTTTTCTCCCTTTTACTTTCACCATCACCATTTCACTTGTTCCTAAAGAATTCTGCAAAGAAACAAAACAAAAGACAAATACAGAAAACATGGTTTAATAAAGTAACAAAGGGAGAGTTACAAAATTATAAGAAATCTTTTAAAATCAATTGTAATTTCAGATTTTCATTAGGATAAATAATATACTTGACCTTAAATTTTTTTTTAAAGAATTAGTCTAATTTTCTCTATGGAAAATCAATCTATTCTGTCATAATTCTTTGTCTATTCCCAAAGCTGACCTCCATGAATTTCTTCATTTCTAACCAACTCTATCACATTCTTTTTTTTTTTTTTTTTTTACAAGCCCACTGAGGAGGTGTCTAAAGTGAAAATGGTGGCTAATAGTTCCCACAAAAGCTTAAAGAATACTAATTTCTGACTTAGAAAACTCCAGGCTATGGTATAGATTTTCTGCCTTTTTTGTGGCACCAGCAAAGACTTCTTAGGTCATTTACCAACCAGGAGCTCACAATCTATCTGAGTCTACAACATCTGCACATTAATATTAATTTACAATAGGCAGATGTAGGTTACTAGTGCCAAGTATGTGGAACAGACAATAAGTACTTATTTTATTCCAAAGGTATTCTTAAATAGTCTTAAATATAGGGATGCATAAGTGACCCATTTAAGTAATTACCCTTAAATGGGATGAAGAAGTATTTACACTATATTATAATTATATGGTTATACCTAGTGTTAATTTGGTCTTTTGATACTTTGTTACTTTTTTGGATCTGTGAGCTCATTGTAGGCAATCACTTTACTAGGGCTTATCAAAATCCATTCATACTTTCTTATCCTTTGCAAATCTTCCCTTAGAGCCTCTATGGAAAATTGAAGAAGTGTTGGAATCTTTCCTTTAGTTCTGTTAAGATTTTGTCAATTCCATTCCAGAACTTATTACCTGGGTGTTTGCTATTACTTTTCTTTGTGACCAATATCTTTCCTTTTGTGATTCTTTATCAAGTTTATTATTTCATTTCCACCATTTCTTGCATGCTGATCTGTGAAATTGAAAATTGATGCATTGAGAATTGTACATAACGTATATTTAATCACAATCACTATTTGTGAATTAAATTCACACTTGATTGTATAGGCTCTATTAGCAAAATTTCTAAGAGTTTAACTTCTCTATTCTCTCTTCTTGCTAAATGGAAAGCCCACTTATTTTCTGGTCAAAGATTTCTCTGAAAGTATATGGCACCTTAAAATTATAATTTTCTTTTTTGCTATAAATTTTATTAACAAACAAATATTTCAGTATATAAAGAATTAGTAAAATGCTTGTATAAGAAACCGAACTCTGTATAATCTGTTTCTTTTTTTTTAATTTTTTAAATTTTTTAAAATTTATTTATTTAACTTTTAACATTCATTTTCACAAAATTTTGGGTTCCAAATTTTCTCCCCTTTTGTCCCCTCCCCCCACCCCAAGACACCGAGCGTTCTAATTGCCCCTGTCTGCTAATCTGCCCTTTCTTCTATCATCCCTCTCTGCCCTTGTCTCCATCCTATACCCCTTTACCTGTATTTCTTATTTCCTAGTGGCAAGAGCAGTACTCGACAGTTGTTCCTAAAACTTTGAGTTCCAACTTCTCTTCCTCCCTTCCTCCCCACCCCTTCCCTTTGGAAGGCAAGCAATTCAATATAGGCCAAATCTGTGTAGTTTTGCAAATGACTTCCATAATAGTAGTGTTGTGTAAGAACTAATTATATTTCCCTCCATCCTATCCTGTCCCCCATTACTTCTGTTCTCTCTTTTGATCCTGTCCCTCCCCATGAGTGTTGACCTTAAATTGCTCCCTCCTCCCCATGCCCTCCCTTCCATCATCCCCCCCACCCTGCTTATCCCCTTATCCCCCATTTTCCTGTATTGTAAGATAGGTTTTCATACCAAAATGAGTGTGCATTTTATTCCTTCCTCTAGTGGAATGTGATGAGAGTAAACTTCATGTTTTTCTCTCACCTCCCCTCTTTATCCCTCCACTAATTAGTCTTTTGCTTGCCTCTTTTATGAGAGATAATTTGCTGCATTCCATTTCTCCCTTTCTCCTCCCAATATATTTCTCTCTCACTGTTTGATTTCATTTTTTTAAGATATCATCCCATCCTCTTCAATTCACTCTGTGCACTCTGTCTCTATGTGTGTGCGTGTGCATGTGCATGTGTGTGTGTGTAATCCCACCCAGTACCCAGATACTGAATAGTTTCAAGAGTTACAAATATTGTCTTTCCATATAGGAATGGAAACAGTTCAACTTTAGTAAAGTCCCTTATGACTTCTCTTTGCTATTTACCTTTTCATGCTTCTCTTCATTCTTGTGTTTGAAAGTCAAATTTTCTTTTCAGCTCTGGTCTTTTCATCAAGAATGCTTGAAAGTCCTCTATTTCATTGAAACACCAATTTTTCCCCTGAAGTATTATATTCAGTTATGCTGGGTAGGTGATTCTTGGTTTTAGTCCTAGTTCCTTTGACTTCTGGAATATGATATTCCATGCCCTTCGATCCCTTAATGTAGAAGCTGCTAGATCTTGTGTTATCCTGATTGTATTTCCACAATACTTGAATTGTTTCTTTCTAGCTGCTTGCAATATTTTCTCCTTGACCTGGGAACTCTGGAATTTGGCCACAATGTTCCTAGGAGTTTTTCTTTTTGGATCTCTTTCAGGTGGTGATCTGTGGATTCCTTGAATACTTATTTTGCCCTCTGGTTCTAGAATCTCAGGGCAGTTTTCCTTGATAATTTCATGAAAGATGATGTCTAGGCTCTTTTTCTCATCATGGCTTTCAGGTAGGCCCACAATTTTTAAATTGTCTCTCCTGGATCTATTCTCCAGGTCAGTTGTTTTTCCAATGAGATATTTCACATTATCTTCCATTTTGTCATTCTTTTGGTTTGTTTTGTGATTTCTTGGTTTCTCATAAAGTCATTAGCCTCCATCTGTTACATTCTAATTTTTAAAGAACTATTTTCTTCAGTGAGCTTTTGAATCTCCTTTTCCATTTGGCTAATCCTGCTTTTGAAAGCATTCTTCTCCTCATTGGCTTTTTGAACCTCTTTTGCCAATTGAGTTAGTCTATTTTTCAAGGTGTTATTTTCTTCAGCATTTTTTTGGGTCTCCTTTAGCAGGGTGTTTACTTGTTTTTCATGCTTTGCTTGCATGTCACTCATTTCTCTTCCCAGTTTTTCCTTCACCTCTATAACTTGATTTTCAAAAATCTTTTTGAGCTCTTCCATGGCCTGAGCCCATTGAGTGGGCTGGGATACAGAAGACTTGACTTCTGTGTCTTTCCCTGATGGTAAGCGTTGTTCTTCCTCATCAGAAAGGAAGGGAGGAAATGCCTGTTCACCAAGAAAGTAACCTTCTATAGTCTTATTTTTTTTCCCTTTTCTAGGCATTTTCCCAGCCAGTAACTTGACTTCTGAATATCCTCTTCACCCCTACTTCGCCTCTAGATCCTCCCAGCCAGTGCTTGGGGTCTGAGATTCAAATGCTGCTTCCCAGCCTCAAGGCTTTTGGTGGGGGCGGGGCTGCTATTCAGTGAGATTAAGTTCAGGTGCTCAGGTGGGGGCAGGGCCACCTCACGGGCTCAGTTCCCTCAGGGGTTTTATGCAGAGACTTTCAACAATGGATCTGGGCTCCTGCCTGCTTGGGGAGCCCTTGTCTGCTGCCGCTTCTGCTGCTGCCTCCTGAGGGGGCCCGAGTCACGGGGACATCCCACTCCCCTCTTGACCCACCAAAGAGACCCTCTCACCCACCCTTGTCACCTGTGGGTGGGAGGACCCACGCAGCCACTGGAGATTCCATCCCTGAAGCCTGCTTGGATCTGCTCCTTTCTGTGCTGGGCCTCTGATGCAGGGTTGGGCTCTGCTCCAGGTCCGGGGTGTGAGGGACCTTTTGCGAGAGGTTTTTAGGGTCTCTGGAGCAGAAATCTCCTCCTCTCCATTGTTCTGTGGCTTCTGCTGCTCCAGAATTCGCTGGGAGTTCTTTTTTTTACAGATATTTTATGGGCAGTGGGTTCGGAGCTAGCATATGTACGGCTTTCTACTCCGCCATCTTGGCTCCGCCTAATCTGTTTCTTAAGAAGCATGCACACATGCAGGTATATATTTAACAAGGTAATAATAATAGTAGTGAATATATATATGTATATATCTTAAAGGTTGTAAAGTGCTTTACAAATATTATCTCATTTTATTTTCACAGCTGACAAGTAGGTACTATTATTATCCCCATTTTACAGATGAGGAAATTGAGATAGAGATAAAATGACTTGGCCAGGGTCAGCTAATAAATGAGTGAGGTGAGATTTAAATTCTAGGTCCTTCTAATTTTAGGTCTCGTACTCTATGTACTATTCTACCTAGCAAAAATTTAATATAATAATAATAATATAAAATGTATTTTCATTATGATGTATGACATACATATCATACAACATATGATATGCAATATAGTATATTGCAGGTGATATATACTATATCACACTCAATATATAATATGTATAATATCTACTTATGTGAATAATATGCATATTATCTATTACATATGTGAGATTTTTATTTTTAGATTTTATTATATTTTGTGCATTTAAAATATTTTATTGATGTTTTAAAAAACATATTGATCACTATCCAGTCTTCACTAATAACTAATATGTACAGTCCAGAAAAAAAACAATTCAACACTCCTATCTCAACTCAGTTCTTCATTGGAAGTATACCGTAGCATTGTTTCCGTGGGTTTCTTCCATGCCCATAATAGACTTCTCCACTTTCATTTGGGTTAGTTGTAACTTTAATTCTTTAGTGACCGTGGTATTCCAAGCTTCGCAGTTATATGCATCTCTAGAAGAAAGCTGGTATTGAAAAGATGGAACTTCATTTCAGGGAGATGCTCGGGACCATTAAAACCAATATACAATTTCCCAAGTACAATACGATTTTTGTCTTATTTGGTTCTAGGCATGGTTTGTTGTCAATCTGCAATGTCTTTCTAAAAATAATTATTGGAGGTTCAGTTCTGTGGCTGACTATGCAAGTGTGAAACATAATCCTGACTATAGACATTCTACTTTCACTTTGCTAAAATGATGGGCTGAATTCTTTTGGGTGAATATGAATCTTATTTAAGAGATCCTTCAACATCCTGGGGTTTGATGCAATTGTTATGATGTCATCTACAAGAAAAAAGCATCTAGAATAATAGTCTCAAGACTTTTAAAAATGAATACCTCTTTGGTAAGTAATGACTGAGGACATATGTATATTTATTCATATATCATAAACCTGCAATACCATTAATTTGTCATGTAAATTTCAAAACATTCACAAAAGCATAAATTAAAAAAATGATATAAAGAT
Source organism: Notamacropus eugenii (assembly GCF_028372415.1). Taxonomy (NCBI): domain Eukaryota; kingdom Metazoa; phylum Chordata; class Mammalia; order Diprotodontia; family Macropodidae; genus Notamacropus; species Notamacropus eugenii. The sequence goes on from NC_092875.1 coordinate 179,317,533, forward strand.
GAAATGAACACATTTTACAATCATCTTCATCTTAATAATAGCACAAAACTTTTTGCTGCCACTAAAATATATTTTAAATGAGAACAATGTGAATGAATATGCTTCATTATTTTGGAAAAATCCCTGGGAGAGGAGGCAGACTTGTAAATAATAAGTGTTTGTTAGTGATTATTTAGTTAATTTGATCAATGTTTTTGGCAAAGCAGATTAATTCTTAGATATTTTGTGGGAAAACACACAACAATCATATAAAAGATAATTGCAGGCAGTGAACAAAACTTTTTGGCAGGAGTAATGTTTTTCTGTGTGTAGATAATTAACTCAAATGCAACAAACAACAGTGAATTATATCTAATTTCCAATCAGCAGAAAATTTTCAATATAAACCCATTTATCTTTTTTACATGGTTCTGTCTATTGGATGGTATCATGCCTTAATTGCATATTCTTGTTCATATATTTTGGATGTATTTTTATATGAATATAAGAAATAGCAGGAAGATCAGTTCGACTGGAGACCATAGAGTAGAAGTAACATATGCTAATACATAGTAAGGCATACTGGAACCAACTTGTGAAGGGCTTTAAATGCCAAACAGAATTTGATATTTGATCCTAGAGAAAATAGGGAGCTATTGGGGTTTATTGAGTAGGGGATTGACATGGTCAGATCTGTGCTTTAAGGAAATCACATTAGTATGTGGCTGAATTGGAAGGAAACAGAAGCAAGGAGATGAATTTGGAAGATATTGCAATAGTCTACTAGGGCTTCTTAAACTTTTTCCACTCAACCTCTTTCCCCAGCTCAGTAGCAGTTGTTGGTGTTGAGTGGCCTGAGGGCATGTGCAATGTAAAGTGGGCATGCCTGCGTGTTCAAAACCAAGGTTGAAGAGAAGTTCAAAACCACGGTTGAAGTGAAGTTGTCCTATGCAACATAGGCAAGTGTTGCCAGAAGTACCTTGGATTCGTTACACATTTGATTTTTAATTAATATTTGATCGTTGCACATTTAGAAACCTTTCACTATTGCCAAATTTTTCACAACTTCATACAGGTTGTGATCTACAGTTCAAGAAATGCTGCACTCTAAGCAAAGTGGGGTGATATGGGTCTGAAGGGTAGTAACTGTGTGAGTGGAGAGAAAGTGAAAAAGGTGAGAATTGTTATGGACATAGAAATGACAGACAGGTTATTGTTTGGATGTGCGGGATGAGTGAAAGCTGAACAGAGGATGCCACTACAGTTGTGAACCTTGGTGATTAAGAGGATGGAGGTGCCCTTCAAGAAATAAAAGTATTGGGGAGGGGATAGTTTGGGGGCAATTAGTTTGGGTGGAAAGATCAATTGGATGATGTTCTTCCAATGTGCATCATTCTATTTCACTCAAAATAAAAAGAATGAAGATGGGTTCTCATTCACTTGTCAATGACCCAGAATGAAGGGACTGATGGGACCATGAGATTATCTGGGGGCAGGTTGTGTGTGTACTTTGGGGTTGAAGTAGATTTTCTTAGTGGAACTTACACAGCTGTAGCTGTGGATACCTAGGTTATTATTAGATTGTAATTATCCTCAAAAAATGACACCTCAAATGGGGACGTTGGGAAATTAAGAAGCTGATGGAGGGTGCTCACTGGGGTAGTGTTGGGTGATAATGTGTGAAGGGTGGGTACAGTTGTGTTGGAGAAAGAACCCTAAAATTGACTGTTGCTTAGAGTGGGATGTGACACATCTCACTTTCTATACTTCCTGATACCCTGTGATGTTTCTCTAGAGCATAGGTTCACCTGATTTGGAGACCATTGTTAGGTTAATATAAGGTTCATGGTGGGTGGGGGGAAGAGTTAAAGATCTTCTCCACCCATTAATAGGCCTCAGACACCTTTTGTTAATTTCTAACGAGGTACAGGGTCCCTAGGGCCTTGCCCTCCAGCCCTGAAAAGAGCCTATATGCTCTGAGGTGAGGTTTTGCTTTGCGGCTTATTTTTTGAAATAAGGTTCATTCGCCAGATGAGATTCTGGGCAGCGACTTTTTTTAAGAAGCCCCCCTCCACCCTCTAACCCCCCTGAAAGCCCAGATGTTGGTGCTTCTCTCTCTGGTAATGATGTATGTATTGTCTGTGGCCAGACAGTTGGAAGCCCTGTCTGTTGGTCTTTCTGTTTGTAATTTCTGGTTGTAAATTCTGCCTGCATTTTTTCTGAAGTCCAGGGTGCTGACTTTTTCCCCTGAACTAAGTGAATGCTATATGTGCTTGATTAAAGTTGTTGACCCCTCAAAAGTTGCTTTCCTTTTAGAAAAGCAGATCTAAGAACCTGTACAGCAGGCCCTCATGTGTATGTCGGGGTCTTTGCTGATACAACCATTGATCCTCTCTTTTATAAGTAATCCCCATTGCATTTCAACTCTTCACTGATGTCCTCCCTGAAGTTGATAACCACTTTTAGGAAGAAAATATAAACATTATTACTACTGCCCCCCAAAAGAAGCATATCTCTGTTTTCTGCCTCATTTATTATATATAATCTGAAGATGCTTGAACAAATTTATTTGTACTGCAGTGACTTTCAAGGAATCTTTTAAAAGGAATGATTTTTAATGTGTAATGTGGGAAACACATTGTTAGAGGAGAGTCTGTTTTTTGATCTCCCTAATGTTAGATCAGGGAAGGACTTCAGTGGTCTTTGAGTCCAATTCCCTCATTTTATAGAGAAGGAAACTGAGTCCATTCAGAGCAGTTAAGTAATTTGTCCACATCTTCACAGCAGATTAGTGACAGTATGAGAAAATAATTCTTCTGACTCCATTAAATTCAATTTAATTCCACTCAATTCAGCAAAAATGGATTTAGCACCTATTATGTAAGTGAGCATTATGCTAATCTCTGTGGGAGATAGAGATAAAATGGAATGTAATTTGTGTCTTCTTAATATTAGTAGCTCACGTTGGCATAGTTTTTTGCTAAGCTTTTTCCTTAAGATAACCCTTAACCTGAGGTAGTAGTAGAGTGTTCTCATCTTTCTAAAGATGAAGAAGCAGGCACAGAAAAGTCAAGTGACTTGCCTAAGGTCATGCAGCAAGTAAGGTAATATGGAACGTGCATAATTAAGAATATAAAGTAGAATATAATCAGCGTGTAAGAGAGTTACAAACAAAGCATTATACAAAATCTGATAGTGGAAAAATAACATTTGACTGGGGTTATGAGGATAACCTTCGAAGAGGAAGTCGAATTAAATATAGGTCTTGAATATAGGCAAATATATGCAAAGCCCACTGAATGGTATTAGCAAAGGGAATGGTGTGAAAAAATGCATGAAGACTGGGAAATTATGGAACATGTATGAGTGTTGGCAAATATTTTTATTCAAATATGAAAAAAACTAAGGTAGTTAAGTTTAACTGAAGTGTTTTGGATGTTGAAAGGGTGTAACATGAGAAAAGGCTTGAAAGGTATAGTGCTATATTGTGGAGATCCTTGAATTACAGGCCATAGTGTTTTTATTTTATTTGATAGGGAATAGGTAGCCATTGAGCAGAGGACAGTTGTTTGTATAAAGATGATTAATATGGAAGTGGTTCAAAAAATGGGTTGGAATGAGAAGGGAAAGGAGGCTAAGGAGAATACTTAGCAGGCCATTGCAATAGACCAGATAAGTGGCAATGAGTGCAGTTATTATCACGATGAGACTGGGAAGGAGGACTGGATGCCAAATACTGTGGAAGTCTAATGCTCTTTTCACTATACTACACTGTTATTAAGGTCATTTAATTTAAGCCATGTGCTGGAAGAGAAATCACTTTTAGATCATCCCTGACATGTGATTGTCAGAATACCTTTTGCTTAAAGATCTCAGCATATGGGGAACTCTGAAGGCAGCTCGTTCCATTTTGGTCTAGCTTTAGTTTGCAAGAAAGTTTTTCCTCCTGTCGAGTAGAAATTGTAATTTTCATCTATTCTCCTTAGTTCCCCAAATAAAGCAAGTACAATCCCTCCTCAAAATGAAAATTCTTCCTCTGTGTAAAGATAGCTGTCAAGTCCTTAGCCCAGATTAGCATCCCTAACTCCTTCAAGGGATCCTTTTATGACATGGTTTTTCATGATTTGATAAGTGACACTGCCATCGTTATATTGTCCTTGTCTTAGTTTCTCTACTTGATTATGGGGGAGAAATGATTTGCTTACAGTTGTGTCATTATTCAAAGTGAATTGATAGATACAAATGCTTTTAGGGCAACTTGGAAGACATTTCTCTGTATAATTTGATAAAAGTTGTTAAATATAAACTCCTAGAGTGTTCGAGCTGGAGGGACATTAGAAATCATCTAGCTCAACCCTTTTATTTTATAGATGAAGAAATTAAGTGATGAGCACAAGGTTATACCTTGCTGGAGGCAGTAGGGAAGTAGGAACCAGGACCCAAGGGTTCTGCCTCCCAGTCGAATGGTTTTTTTCATTGACCTCGGGCAAAGCATGTCACTTTTTTTGGGCCTACATTTCTTCATCTGGAAAATGGGGTTAATAATACTTGTACCACATCCCTTTAGGCATGGTTGGAGATCAAATGAGATAATGTACAGGAATAAAATGCTTTGTAAATTGTAAAACACCATTTAAATGGGAGCTATTATTATTGTTTTTATTATAACCATTAGTAACTCAGTTGAAAAGTATAACCTGTTATTAAAAGAATGAAGTTATTAAAAGAATACTCCATTTCCTTTGGGATTCAAGCAACATCTTCTTCACAGCCTTGCCATGAAGTTACAGTTTATTGCTCTAGCCTCTGCTGTCATAAAGCTGTGACCGCCTTGGAGGATGGGTGTGCGGGCAACTATGAAGTTTACATAACACCTTGTATGGAGCTCCTGGTGTGTGCTAAATAAAGGCTTAATGATGATGCCTTTGCCTTTTTTATACAAGTGAAATGAACGCAAGTTTCCAGGGCTCCATTTAATAAATTGCCTCCTCGAGGGCACTAAATTCTGCTCCTCTGGAAAAGCTCATTCACCTCACATGGGTGAGCAATTTGCTTCTTCCAGAGCTCTGTTGTTTACTCCCCATCCATAAACACAGAATAAGGCCTGGTTTGGGCTATTACTGTCGTCACAAGCTCAGGCAGATTTCTCAGCAGGACTGAAAATGAGATGTGGGTAGGTTGTTGATGGGGGGAAGGTGGGGAGGAAGTTGTCTCTAGCACAGCATGGTCAGAAAGTATTGAGGGAAAATGGACCAAATAAATGATGATAGTTAAATGAGTTTAATGATAGAAGGGTCTGTCTACTTGAATAGCTTCCTACTTGAGGAAAGATTTTTGAAATTGGTGGATTATTGTTGCCCTGTAATTGATATTCCAAAGGTGCCTGCAGGTGGTTCAGAAACATAATGGCCCATTTCATGGAGATAAGGCTAAGGGCAAATATTGCCAAACATCAGTAAGAGGGAGCAATCTTATTTGGCCTGAGACATGTGTATTAGTGATAAAGCACTAAGGTTTGCAAGGCACTTTACAAGTATTATCCAATTTTATTCTCACAACAACCCTGGAATCTTCATGCTGTTGTTATCTCCTTCTTGTAGATGAGGAAACTGAGGTATAGAGGGGTTAAATGACTTACCCAGAATCATGTCTCTAGTAAATGTGTGATACTGAATTTGAATTTAGGTGTTTCTGACTTTTGCTCCAGCACTCTATCCAATATACCATTAGCTGCCTCTAGGCAGTACGCAAAACTTGCTACTATGGAAATTCCCTCCACTAATTCACATCATAGCCAGTCTTTTACAATTTCTTGTCTTAGAGAACTGCCTGGAGCACTAATGGTTAAATGATTTGCCCATGGCCACAAAGCCAGTAGGTAGGCGACCTTATGGGATTAGAAGCACCTGAGACTGGCACATAATATGAATAAATTATTCTTATTGAATTAATAAATAAATAATTATTGCTGGATTGATCCCAGATAAAGAGCTAGAAGGGAGGTCAGAGACAATCTAGCCTCAACTCCTTCATTTTACAGACTAGACCCAAGGATGTTGAGTGACTTGCCCAAGATTGCAAGGAAGTAGGATTTGTCCAAAATAAGATTGGAATCTAGATGATTTGATTCCAGAGCCAGTGAGCTTTCTTATTCATTGACAGCCTCAAATTACAGGGGCATAACTTGAACCCAAATCATTCTGACTCCTAGGCTAACTCCTCTGTTTACTAGATCATACTGCTTTTCCTTGACATCATATTTATTTCTCAAAATATCACCTGGAACCTCTTTACTTTCATTTCTTGTGTTCTCTCCTCTCTCTTAATCTGTTTGTATTGCTATGTATCATATTCCCTGGACTAAGAGGGACTAATGCATATGCTCAGGACTCCATAGACAAAGATTCCAGAGTTAAAAGAAAAATGCAATTGTGAAAACATTAGGATATATAACTTAATAATATCTTCATCACTCAAGGTCATTGCAATAGATTTCTTTCATTTAAAGTTTGGATTTTTTGGTTGTTGTTGTCAAGTCACTACTAAGTTGACTTATCTGTTACTCAATAGATACCTTCTTAGGGTGTTTCCTAAGGTACAAGAGGTGATCAACTTGCCCAAGGTCAAAGAGTTATTAAATTAAAGATGCAGGATTTGAAATCAGATCTTCCTGACTTCAACTAAAGACTATTATCATGATACCATGATACCATGATATTATAATACTATCATCATGATAATTGATTGTCACATGAGATATTGTTTAAGTGAGAATGTCAGATGTATCTAATGTAGTTGTCAATCCCTGGAGGCTGGCCTTCTCTCAGAATAAAAATTTAAAAGCTACATATTAAAGTAAGTTCCTCACAGTTGAAAGGATATGGTGATACTGTAATATGTCTGTGTATCAGATCACGATTCAAGGAGACAGACCTTGATTAGTCATTCAGACATTTATTGAGTGTCTCCTAGGTACCGGGTACCATACTAAGCATTAGACAAACAAAGGTAAAAGACATTCCTTGCCAATAAGGAGCCCACAATTTAATGAAGGAGACAACAAGCAAGCAAACAAGTCTGTACAAATAAGCTATATAGAGGGTAAATAGGAAATAAATAAGAAAGGAAGGCACCAGAATTAAGAGGGGCTGGGAAAGGCTTCTTGCAGAAGATGGGATTTTAGTTGTGACTTGAAGGAAGCCATGAGATGGAGATGAAGAAGGGGTACATTCTATGCATGAGGAAAAACCAGGAAAAAAACCCAGAGTTGGGAGAAGGATATCTGGTTGGAGGAATAGCAAGGAAGCTTGAGCACATAGTAGGGATGCTATGCATGTAAGGTGTAAGATGACTGGGAACATGAGAGAGGGCTAGGTTACAAAGGGTTTTAAATTTCAAACAGAAGATCTTATATTTGATTCTGGAGGTGATAGGGAATGACTGCAATTTGTTGAGTAGGGGAGTAACATGGTCAGACCTGAGCTTTAGGAAAAATAACTTTGTTGAATGAAGGATAGACTGGAATGAGGAGAGAATTGTGGTAAGCAGACCCACCAACAGGCTATTGTAATAGTCCAGGAATGAGCAGATGGGGTTTGTACCATAGTGGTGGCGATATCAGAGGAAAGAAGTTACAAATTTTAGAGAAGTTACAAATGTAAAGTCTATAGGTATTGACAATAGACTGGATGGAGGATAATGATGAAGAACTGAGAGAGTGAGTGAGGAATTGAATACACTTGGTTAAGAACCTGGGAGACTGGGATGATAGTGGTGCTTTTGATGATAATAATAGGGAAGCTGGAAGGGGCAGGATTTAGGAAGATATATAATAAGTTCAATTTTGGATATGTTTAGTTTAAGATGTCTTTGAGACATTCAGTTTGAGGTGTCTATCAGGCAGTTGGAGACATGAGATTGAAGGTTAATGGAAAAGTTAGAGCTGGCAAAGTAGATTTGAGAATTATCAGCATAGAGATGATTATTGAATTCAGGTGAGCTAGTGAGATCACCAGGTATGGAGGGGGAAGAGAAGAGGGACCAAATTAGAGTCCTGTGGGACATTGACAGTTTGTAGGCATAATACGAAGAATGAACAGAGTAGTCTGAAAAGGAATGGTCAGATGAGTAGGAAGAGGACCAGGAGGTAGTAGTATCCCAAAGCTTAGAGAGAAGAGGGAGATCTACAGTGGCAAAGACTGTAGAGGTCTGATAAGGATTCAGAAAAGGGCATTGAGTTTGATGTCTAAAAGACCACTGGTAACTTTGGAGAGAAAAGTTTCAGTTGAATGGAGAGCTCAGAAACCAGGCTGTAGATACTTAAGCAAAGAATGAAGGAGAGGAAGTGGAGGTACGTGTTGTACAAACCCTTCTTAAGGACTTAAGTCACAAAGGTAAGAGAGTTATAAGATACTGGTTAGTAAAGATGACTGGGTCAAGTGAGAGTTTTTTTTTTGAGGATAGGATAGTCATGAGCATATTTGTAGGCTATAATGAAACACCCAATAGATAGGGAGAGATTAAAGATAAGTGGGAGAGTGGAGATGATAGAACAGGCAATCTGCTTAATGGGATAGAATGGAATGAGATTACCTGTTCTGTAAAGGGGTTTGCTTTGGCAAGGAGAAGGACTACCTCTTTATGTGTGAAATGTTTGGAGGGGGAGATGATAGTGGTAGAAGGCATATGAGTGATGTGAGATAAGGAGAAAGGGAAGAGAGGGAGATCTTGGTGAATGACCTCATTTTTCCTGGTAAAATAGGAAGTAAAGTTGTTAGCTGAGAGGGTAAGCAGGGGAAAATCATGACATTTGAAGAGGGATGAAAAAGGTTTAGAAAAGCCAATGTGATGAGTGGGATAGTGAGTAACTTAGGGAGTGTAAAGGGAATGATTAGTAGCAGTGAGGCCCCAGTTGAAATTATGTAATAAAATTTGTAGTGGAACTCTCTGGATGGTTGTGTAATTTTTTCCACTTTTGTTTAGCAGCAATTGATGGTAAGACAGACTTATCAAGGAACAATCAGTGATATGAAAAGGGGTAAAGGGATTTAAGAGGACAGTGTAGAGTCGAATTGGTTCACTAAGGGTTCAGAATGGGGAAAGGAAGACAGAATTGGCTAGTGTAGTTGTCACAGAGAGAATGGTAAGAGAGCGCAGTTCCCTTCCTCTTGCCTGGGTAGGGTAGACATGCAGGCATGAAAGCAAGGCCCCTCAGTAAGAACACTGCAATGATTTTTCCAGGATTCTATCTCTATTAATGATAATTCAATGTATGACTTATGAGAAGATCTAGTTATCCTTTATAATGTTAGCATCAAAAGATTATAGATGTCTATCTATATATCTTTAGGTTGTCTACCTTATTTTGAGCTGTTATGTATGAATTTATCCAAATCCTTCTTAAAACAAGATTTTGTATGTTGCATGATTCTTTAAATTTTTTTTCATTAAAATTGCCACCTTTAAGCTTTAAATAATACTTCCAAATGCATCAGGATTTGAAATTCAGCCTATTCATATGCTTCATGATTTTAATGATTTCAATCATATCTTCTTTTAATCTGTGTTCTAATTTTTTGGTTTTTTTTTTCAAATTGTGATCAGTCATTTACATGATCATTTTGTTTACTTTTCTATTGACCTTTTCCAACTCTATTCTAAGCAAAAAATTAACACTGTGTCTTGATATGAACAAACTGTAACCTTATATAAAGGCTGAATGTTTCCAATTTTGCTTCCAATAATCTTCCTGATGGTGCCCCACATTTGTGGACTTTTTCCATTTTTCAGCTAGCATAACATTTGGGGTGAATGGCAACTTGGAAGAAATGACTCACTTGAAACCATAGATCTAAATTAAAGTGGCAGGTAACTTGAGTAATAGGGTTTGATTTGTTGTAGAATTATATTCTTTTCAAAAAAGTTCTGATTTTTAAGTAAAACAATCAAAAGATGAACATTTATTAATCATGATGCTTACAATGTCTTCCTCAGGTTAAAACAGTTATTTGTAAATAGTAAACCACCATGCAAATATGAGTTGCATAAAAAGTATTCTTTAAAAGCAATGGAATCTACTAATTTTGCAAATGATTTGTACTTCAGACTCATTTTTCTTTCTTACTCTGTGTCTGTCTGTGAATTTCTATCAACTATCTTACAAATGTATGAGACACAATACAGAATAGTGATTTTGGAATCAAGAAGCTTCCATGTTCAAATCTTATGTATCATATTTATTAGTTGTGTCATCATGGACAAATGACTTCATCTCTCACTTCCCATCAACTATCTAAAACTATAAATTACAGATGATTTGCCAAGTAGTATTAGTGAAGGAATTTTCGCACTAGAAGTTACCTCTACTGATGAAATAATGGCATCTGAGTACTTCCTCTACCCCCAAAAGCAGATAAATTTTGTCATTCAATTGTGTCTGAGTTTTTATGACCCTGTGGATAGTTTACATACCAATACTGGCCATGAGGTTTTCTTGACAAAGATAATGAAGTGATTTGCCATTTCCTTTTCCAGTGGATAAAGGCAAATAGAGGTTAAGTAACTTCCCCACAGTCACACAGCTAATAAGTTTCTGAGGTCAAACTTGAACCTACATCTTCCTGACTTCAGCTCAGTGTTCTATCTACTGAGCCACCTAGCTGCCTCAATCAGATAAATAAGGAATTGCTACAGAAATTATTGTTTCCTGTCACCCTCCTTGGACTCAGTTATGCATTCTAGCAACCTTTTTTAAAGAGCTTTCTAAGAAACACTTCAGATGTACCTGAGATTGAGTTTTGGAACATCAGTTGTCATGGAGGAGTTGGGTCTTTGCCAAAGTTTAAGAGAAGCTGTGGGAATTAAGTGCCTTGACATGGGTGTACTTGAAAATTATGATACTGAGTTATCGGGAGAGTTCTGTTATTAAGAGAAGAAGGGAAAATCAGAAAGATAAATTGGAGAAGTGAAGGAAAAATTAACCAACAGTTAATATCAAAGAAGATTCTGAGATATAATCTCCTAGAAAATCTTACAGAAAAAGAGAGTAAAGCCTGGCATATTTTTAGAGATACCTGAAATTTGGAAAGAATAGATTCCAAAAGGTTTGAAGAATAAATAGTACTCTATGTTCTAGAATTCTGCAAAGCTTAAAAGGATTGGAAAGCTCTCAGCAATGAAATTTGGAAGATACAAGGAGAAATTATTCTGAGAAAGAAGAAAAAGTAGAGTTGTATAGAAGATATTGAAGTGGATATGTAAGGAGTGCATGAGCAAATTTAGAAGTATAATAAATGGAAAGAATGGATGGCAGATACCACCCAATTCTTATTCAGGTTCTGTTTTCTATGACAAGGAGAATATTTTGAGGGGACGGGCTGCAAAGGATGGAATAAAAACAGAGAGTTGAGACTAAAAGTAATTAGGTAGATAGCAAGATAAAAGCTCCTTGACCTTAATGAATCTAAGTCACTAAAGCTAGACTAACTTTATATGGAAAAACCAAACAAACTTGAAAATGGGATTGCTGTATTTCCATCAGTGATCTTTGAAAGAGTGTGGAAATGGGAGACAATGTCATAAAACTGGGGAAAGTTTTTCTTTCTTCCTTCCCTCTTCTCTCCCTCTTCCCTTTTTTTTCTTTCTCCCCTCCCTCCCTTCTTCTCTTCTTTCATTCATAGGAACTTTGGGATGAATTTAATTCAATAAAACGGAATAGGGAGATAGGTAGATGCCTATGGATAGATACACAGATACCTATTTAAGCAGATACAAGGGTGTGCTGGAGCCAGTTTGAACTTGCTTGAGAGAACCAATTGTTAAATTATCAGTGTGAGCATTTGCACCTTGGAAATAGACACACACTATAAATTAAGACTTAATTTATTGTTTTGTTTAATGTCTAGACTTGAGAAAGTGATGGAAAATGTTAATAATGCAGACTAATCGCCCCTCTGGCTACCAGGTTCTTCTGAAGGTCTTGGGGTATTTTCTGAGGGCTAAGAGGATTAACTGGGTTGTTTTTCACTAATAATTTGTTCATTCTTAGTATTTTTTCTTCTTGTTTTAAAGAAAAATTTTAATCAACATCTTTTTGTATCATCAAAATTTTTTTAGCATATCCTCTCCTACTCCCCTCCAGAGAGTTATCCTATACAACAAATAATATTTTTAAAGGAAAAAAAGAAAGAGTATCAAAACCAATCAGTACATTGAAAAATCAAAACACTATATGCAATATGCCACACCTGTATCTTCTTATATCTCTTCTTTGGATTCCTTGGGTTGGTGTTATTTTCATTTTCTGTCATATTTTGCTTTGTTCTTGGTTGTAACCTAATCTGTTTAATTTGTGAGCTTGAACGGTACTTGAAACATTATTGTTCCCTACACCAAAAGCCACCAATAGCACTGACATTTTGAAGCATACTGTTTAAGGTCTACAGGTTTTTTGTGTATTTCCTTGGAGTAACATCTATTCTTTAAAAAATTATAAAATTAAAACACCACAAAAGAGAACAAAGGAACATGCCAAGAAATCAGAGAACAAATTAAGGGTGGGGAAAACAGTTCAATCTGGTTACATGTGGTCAAGGCTTAATGTATTGAGTCTATTATCAGGAGAAGCACACATACACATGACCAATGCCACAAAATGAAACCATATCCAAATCATGACTTGTCCAAAATAATTTACACATCACTTTACACTGTATCTGTGATCACAGAGATGATAACTGTATTTTATTTTGCCTGGGAGAGAATGTGCTAAATTCTGTACTCCATATTATAGGAATTCCACTGATAAATTGAAGAATATTCAGAGGAAGAAAACTAGGATGATGAAAGACCTTCATATTTTGCCTTATTTGTATCAGTTGAAAGAAGTGGGGTGTTAACCTGGGAGCATGGTCTCCATCTCTGGGCTTAAATGACATGATAGTCACTAACTCTGTTCAAGTGGAATACCTCCAGGTATCATCATCTGCCATGCCAATTTTAGGAGGAGGCCCAGGCCAAAGATATTTCTATTCCTATCCAGGATACTCTGCTGAATCCACTGATCATCTCCATAAGACTTTTTGAACCATGCACTGGGTACTTTCTTTCTCTACTCCTCATGTACTCCCTTTTATGTGCTATCTCCCTCCACTTAAGTTCTTTGAGGGCAAAGACTGACTTTCTTTCTGTTTGAATTTATATTCTCTGCTCTTAGCACAATGTTTTTGATCAACTAATTGGTAAAGAGAAGTCTTTGGAGGAGGCATGAGAGCTATCTTCTAGTAGTTGTAGGGATGATATGTGGAAGAGAGATTAAAGTTGTACTGCTTGACTGTTTTACAGATGAAACTAAAGCTTAGAGATACCATTTATATTTGAACACAAATTTCAGTCATGCCTAACTTTTCATGGCTCCATTTGGAGTTTTCTTGCAGATACTGGAGTAGTTGGCAATTTTCTTCTCTGGCTCATTTTGCAGATGAGGACATTGAGGCAAACAGAGTTAAGTGACTTGTGTAGGGTCACACAGCTAGTGAGTGTCTGAAGACAAATTTTGAACTCAAATCTTCCTGACTTCAGGTCCAGTACTCTGTCCTCTATACCACCTAGATGCTCCTCACCATTTTCACACACACACACACACACACACACACACACACACACACACACACACACGTACATACTTACATGCATGCAAGCATGCATACATACACACACATTGTTTTGTTTGTTCTTCATTACAACTCATGAGAAAAGTGTTATGGGCACCCTTATTGTCTCCATTTTAGAGATGGGGAAGCAAGATCAGAGGGATTTAAGTGATTCATTATCAGAAGCAGGATATCAACCCATAGTTCAACATTCTATTCACTGCACCATATTGCTTCTCTTGTCTCCTTTTTCTCATGAGCCTCAAAATTCTTAAAACTAACTATCCTCAGCAGTTCCCTGGAACTAGGTCCACTCAGCAAGTTTTGCTTAATGTGGTCACCTCTTATTGCCCCATCACAGTGAAAACAGCCAGAGAGTTCCCTTCAAGTGAAACTTACCATAGAATCCCTACTCCTAGAACTGCTTTGAGAAATTGTGGTTTCCCACATCTTGGAGCTGATTAAAGCAAGTGACTACCCACTGGGCATGGGTATGAGTATGGGTATGGGTTTGACTACATGATTGTTGAGGTCCCTTTCAATTCTCCAGTTTTGTGATTTTGTGACTAGAGCATTTGTGTGATAATAGAGCACTATTCATGAAACATGACTAGTATGATGTCTCTTGAAGATGTTTATACATCTCTTGGGCCATATTGTGTTTTCAATGTATAGTCCTGCTATATCCCTTTGCCATACTGACAACACATAACAATAAATGTTTCTCAGAGATTTATTTTGTATAAAGATATAGGGAAAGATTCAGGTTAGATTATCTGGTAGGAAAGGTGATTACGTGGTGCAGAAGATCCAGTAAATGGTTTTATTTAAGCAGACTTTTTTTTTTAAGAAATGATATTTTAATACATGAGAATTTTAGTACTTGCTTCAAAAGTGATTGTGTTTAGCTCTAGCTTAAAGGAAACTTAATGTAATGGAAAGAGTACTGGTCTAACAATTTGAGGACCTAAATTTGAATTGTACTTTCGATACTTACTAGTTGTTTGGCCATGGGTAAAATTCCTTCTGCTTCTGAGTCTCAGGTTGCTGCTTTGTGAAATGAGAACAAACAGTTAATGTTAGTGGAAAGAGCGATGGGGTCGAAGTCATGGGTGGTCTGAATTTGAATACTTCTTCCTATACTTACTAGATATGTGGCCTACTTAACCTCTCTAAACCCTAGTTTCCTCATCTGTAATACAGGGGTAAATTTGCTTACCACAGAGCCTATTATGAGTATCAGATAAGATAATGCCTTTCCCTGATTTTGTGGCATCTCTCCCATTCTCCACTATCTTATAATGGACAGTGATTAAACAAAGTGCTTGTAAATCTTGAAGCTACATAAATACTATTTATTGTTATTATTTACAATAATGATGATAATGGTGATTATCACTCAGGGTTGGTGGAAGAAAGTATTTTAAAAACCTCAAGGCATTATATAAATATTAGCTATTATTATACATACACATACACACATACATATAATCTTCTGCCTCAAAGATAAACATAATTGTAGTGATTTGGGGCATTTGTAAGTATAAATATTACTTGGGTACTTTATTTCTTATTATAGCATTTTTATCTGGCAGTAATAGGGTATCAGTCATTCACTGTACATTTCTTGAGTATTCACTATTATGGAGTCTTAAGACTCCACTGTGTAGAACTAAGAAGTCTATGTTGACCTATATTGAAACTTGGATATATTTGGATAATGAGGGTTGTCTTGACCTTGTTGGAATGTTCACCTGGTGGTAGAGTTCTTGATATTTCTGAGGTAAGATAATTATATCATTATTGTACATAATGAATTATATTTACAAATAGCCAGATGACCCAGTTTCAATAATGCTGAGCCCCTGCCGCATGGTCCAAACGTCTTAGCGCAGTTTTAAGCTATCTTGAAAGTGTGCTGAAAATTTAAGAGCACCCCACATATGTCCTTTATGCAAATCCAATGGGAATTAAAAAAAATTTCCTTATAATTATTATTTTTTGCTGACTCTTCTTGATTATCCAGCCCTACCCTCCACTTCATATCAACTGGATTCCTTCATATCCACTGTGTCTGCTGTGTTTTTTTAAATATGAAAATCAGTCAAAATTCTAGAATATCTACAGTTAGGAGAATTGGATAAAGATCCCAAGTCTCAAAAGAATATCATGAAGCGTTTATGTCTTTTGTGAAGTTTGGTGTAGAGAGTTATCCATGTCGCCTTCAGAACTGGAATAAAGTTCCGCCTCTGACCCCCACTAGCTATTCAACTCTGAGTACATCACTTAACCTACTGATGTCCTAGGCAAATCTCTAGGACAATAAATTTCAGAACAGGTGTCAGTTTGCATTGGTAGAGTGGGTATCCTCATTTGAGAGTTCTGTATACCAATAAAATCATAGGTTCTTATTCCTAATTAACCAACCAAGGCATGACACAGAAAAATTAAAAGCAATATCCAGAGACTGTTTTACATGTTTAATTACTGGATTTGGCTCTTTACGATACATATAATTTTTGGTCATCAGCATATTTACTAAACATTTCTTAAATAGACATAAACATTTCCATTAAGAAAAGGAGAGAACACATTTTTGACAAGATTTGACCTTATGCATGCTGTTTCAAAGCTAAACTTGAAGCTCTTGGTGTTCAAATTATTTTATTCTTGGCAAAAAAGTAACTTCCTGCTTTAAAAGAAATGGCCTAAAAGGTCTTATAAGGGAGACTCAGTATGTTTCTTGGCAATCCAACAGCTTTTACAAAACATTTTGATGTGTTTAGTACAGAGGAATTGGGAACATATGGATTAAATTTTCCTTAAAATGCACATGGGTTTAAAAATTAAGGGGTAACGTTCTTGGCAAAATAGGTTTTGCCAAACCCAAAATGTTTAAAAAATTGTTCAAGATGTTCAGCAGGGCCAAAAGGCCCCAGGGTTCCACAGCCCTAATAATAGAATCAATCAGAAAAAACAGTATGAAGTCACTAAACACATTTTAAGGGTCTCTTGAAATAACCAACAAAAATAAATCTCAATGTAGTAACAATCGCAAGCAATTAGAATATAATAACTTTTATGCTCTTACTGAATAAAACCCCAAGCTGGTAGTTAAAACTGTGCTAGGAGTTCTGGAAAGTTGGCAAGGACTATTGGTTGCCTGAAATAATTGATTGCATCTAGAAAGATGGCAAAGTGACTGGAAGGGGTTGCACAGATAAAAGTACTGTGTAAAAATAGTTTAAAATTTTTCTTCTGCTTTCTAATAGAACAGATATTTATAAGGTTGTTTAAAGCCCACATATTTCAGGATAGAGAGATACGTAGAGGAGGTCTTACCACAAGGTGGCTCATTAAGCTAGCATTGAACACCACTTACCTTATCACTGAATGAACATTCTCATTCCTCAGTGGCATTAGCAGAGCTGATGAGATGAGGCGAAGTGAGACATCATGCTTGAAGCTTGAGTTTTACACGGGAAGAATCAAATTGGTGTGATACTAGCTGTCAGAAAACAAATGCCAAAGCAAATATGCCTCATCCAATGAAAGGTGTCTCAAGAAATGCCTTATTCTGTCATGAGATCCTAATTCACGTAGTAGGTTCAGTAAATATTCATTCCCTGCCTTAAAGGAGTCTCACAAAAATTAATTCCTAGTGGCTCCCCAAATTCAGTAGTCTTTACGATATGTACACCTGCCTCTTGGCTGATGGTAGTCAATGTTTGTGATTCCCTCTACTGATTGGCTCTTCAATCCTAAAACGGAGAGATGGAAGCGAAAAGAGAGGGAGAAAGAAAAAGAGAGAGGGTGCAGGAGAGCGAAAAGGAGGGAGGAAGGGAAGGAGAGAGAGAGACAGAGGGGGGTGTGATGGGAAAGAATGTGTTTGTGTTAGGGTGGGGGGTTTATTAAGGTTTATTAATTAATAATATTATTATTAAGGTTTATTTTTTTCAAATAAAGTAAAACTGTTCAGACACAGACTCTAGAGAGTCACTCTAAAAATATAAAGAAACAAACGTATTTATCAGTTGCTAGTAATTTATGATACAGGCTCTTTCATTGTTACTACTGAACACTAACTAAATCTCCAGTGCTTTGCTTAGTTTATCTCTCAGATATCCTGGTCATGAATCACAAAGTGCTTTGTGAGATATAACAGAAAATGACAAATGTTGGAGGGCTCGTGGAAAAAACAGTTACACTGATGATTTGTTGATGGAGCTGTTAATTCATCTAGTCATTGTAGAATGAATTTAGAACTATGCTCCCAAAGTTGCTAGATTGCATCTACTTTTTGACACAGTGGTGTCACTACTAGGCTTTTATGCTGAAGAGATCAAAGAAACATGAAAAGGGCCCATATATATCTATATCTATACGTATCTATAGATCTCTCTCTCTCTCTCTTTATGTATATATATATATACATATATATATACATATATATGTATAAAGATAATTGCAACAAATTTTTGTAGAGTCAAAAACAAAAACAACTGGAAACTAAGAGGATAGCCAAAATTGGGGTTAAATAACTTATGGTATGTGAATACAATAGAATGCTTTTGTGCTGTAAGAAATTATAGAAGTGGCAGATTCAGATAAATGTAAGAAGAACTGTATGAATGGATACAGAGTGAAGGGAGGAGAATCACAACAATTTATACAGTAATAGCAACACTTTAAAAAACAAGCAGCTTTGAAAGACTTACAAACTATGATCAGTGCAATGATCAACCAGAATTCCAAGAGACTAATGATGAAGCAGGCTACCCACTTTTTTTTTGTATTTAAATTTATTTATTTAAGTTTTTAACATTCATTTCCACAAAATTTTGGGTTCCAAATTTTCTCCCCATTTCTCCCCTCCCCCACCCCAAAATGCCAAGCATTCTAATTACCCCTATCACCAATCTGTCCTCCCTTCTAACATCCCTCCCTTCCCTTATCCCCACCTTCTCTTTTGTCCTGTAGGGCAAGATAACTTTCTATACCCCATTACCTGTATTTCTTATTTCCTAGTTGTATTCAAGAGCAATACTCAGCAGTTGTTCCTAAAACTTTGAATTCCAACTTCTCTTCCTCTCTCCCTCCCTACCCATCCCTTTTGGGAAGGCAAGCAATTCAATATAGGCTATATCTGTGCAGTTTTGCAAATGACTTCCATAATAGTCGGGTTGTGTAAGACTAACTATATTTCCCTCCATCCTATCCTGCCCTCCATTGCTTCTATTCTCTCTTTGGGTCCTGTCCCTCTCCAAGAGTGTTGACTTCAAATTGCTCCCTCCTCCCACTGCCCTCCCTTCCATCATCCCCCCCGCCCTGCTTATCCCCTTCTCCCCCACTTTCCTGTATTGTAAGATAGGTTTTCATATGAAAATGAGTTTGCATTTTATTCCTTCCTTTAGTCGAATGTGATGAGAGTAAGCTTCATGTTTTTTTCTCTCACCTTCCCCCTTTTTCCCTCCACTGAAAAGTCTTTTACTTGCCTCTTTTATGAGAGATAATTTGTCCCATTCCATTTCTCTCTTTCTCCTCCCAATATATTTCTCTCTCACCCCTTAATTTCATTTTTTAAGATATGATCCCATCCTATTCAATTCACCCTGTGTGCTCTCTCTTTCTCTCTCTCTCTCTCTCTGTATGTGTGTGTGTAATCCCACCAACCACCTAGATTCTGAAAAAAGTTTCAAGAGTTACAAATATTGTCTTTCCCTGTAGGAATGTAAATAGTTCAACTTTAGTAAGTCCCTTATGACTTCTCTTTGTACCTTTTCATGCTTCTCTTGATTCTTGTGTTTGAAAGTCAAATTTTCTTTTCAGCTCTGGTCTTTTCATCAAGAATGCTTGAAAGTCTTCTATTTCATTGAAAGACCAATTTTCCCCCTGAAGTATTATACTCAGTTTTGCTGGGTAGGTGATTCTTGGTTTTAGTCCTAGTTCCTTTGACTTCTGGAATATAATATTCCATGCCCTTCGATCCCTTAATGTAGAAGCTGCTAGATCTTGTGATATCCTGATTGTATTTCCACAATACTCTAATTGTTTCTTTCTAGCTGCTTGCAATATTTTCTCCTTGACCTGGGAACTCTGGAATTTGGCCACAATGTTCCTAAGAGTTTCTCTTTTTGGTTCTCTTTCAGTAGGTGATCAGTGGATTCTTTCAATATTTATTTTGCCCCCTGGTTCTAGAATCTCAGGGCAGTTTTCCTTGATAATTTCATGAAAGATGATGCCTGGACTCTTTTTTTGATCATGGCTTTCAGGCAGTCCCATAGTTTTTAAATTGTCTTTCCTGGATCTATTTTCCAGGTCAGTTGTTTTTCTAATGAGATATTTCACATTAACTTCCATTGTTTCATTCTTTTGGTTTTGTTTTGTGATTTCTTGGTTTCCCATAAAGTCATTAGCCTCCATCTGTTCCATTCTAATTTTTAAAGAACTATTTTCTTCAGTGAGCTTTTGGACCTCCTTTTCCATTTGGCTAATTCTGCTTTTGAAAGCATTCTTCTCCACATTGGCTTTTTGAACCTCTTTTGCCAATTGAATTAGCATATTTTTAAAGGTGTTATTTTCTTCATCATTTTTTTGGGTCCCCTTTAGCAAGGTGTTGATCTGCTTTTCATTCTTTTCTTGAATCTCTCTCATTTCTCTTCCCAATTTTTCTTCTATCTCTCTTACTTGATTTTCAAAATCCTTTTTGAGCTCTTCCACGGCCTGAGATCAATGAATATTTATTTTAGATGTGTGGGATACAGAAGCCTTGACTTTTATGTCTTTCCCTGATGGTAAGCATTGTTCTTCCTCTTTGGAAAGGATAGGAGAAGATATCTGTTCACCAAGAAAGTAACCTTCTATAATCTTATTTTTTTTCCCTTTTTTTGGGCATTTTCCCAACCAGTTACTTGACTTTTGTATCCTTTGTCAAGAGTAGGGTGTACTCTGAGAATCTATAAAATCTCAGTTCTTCCAAAGTGGCACAATCAAGTGTGTACTGGTCTGGGAGCAGGAAGGGATTTTTGTGCCCAAAATCTTAGCAGAGTTTCCTTTCCACAGCCGCCTGGCCTCCAGTTCCACCAAGTCAGCACTTGGGGCTGATTTTTAGATGGATGGGCAGGGATGCCTTTCAGTGTGATGCAAAGACCAGCTCCCCCAGGGCCTCCATACAGGGCCAAGGCAAGAATCAGCTCCTCAGTGCCCCTAGGGTTTTTACCCTCTAACAATGGATGCAGCTGCTACGCCTGCTGATGTGGCCTCTGTAGCAGCTGCCTAAGGTTGGACCTATGGGAAGGCCCTTCTCCCTTCCCAGCCAACTGAAAAAAAACCCCATCTCTGATCTTTGGCATCTATGGGTTGAGGCATCTGTGAACCTGTTGCAACTGGAGATTCCACCCCTGAAGTGTCCTTCTCCCAGAGTCCACCACACAACCATGGCTGGGCTGGGCTGTGCTCTGCATCTGGTGCAACAGACATTTTCTGCGGGCCTTTCAGGTTATCCTGGGCTGGAAATCTCATCCACTCTGTTGTTCTCCACTTCTGCTGCTCCAGAATTTGTTGAGAGTCCCTCTCTACAGGTATTTTATGGGCTGTGTGGGGAAAGCCTCTGTATCTGTGGCTTTCTACTCTGCCATCTTGGCTCCACCCCCTTAGCCTACCCATTTCTTGACCAAAAGGTAATGGACTCAGATATATTTTTAAGACATGGCCACTGTGGAACTGTTTTGTTTTTTGCTGGACTGTGCATATTTATTACATTTTTTTTTTCTTTTTCAATAGGGTGAAAGAGGAAGGACAGAGAGAAAATAGATATTTGTTAATTGAAAAAATTAAAAAGACATAAGAATAGTGGATATCTGTGATCTTTGGGGTTGGTTATCTTAGAGACAGGAATGATAGCATTTACTTGGTATCATATATAAGACTATCTGTGTGTGCGTGTGTGTGTGTGCGTGTGTGTGTTTGTATGTATGTGAAGTTTCTGTTACTAAAATTCTTTTCCAACTTAAATGGGGACAATTTATTTTAGAAAAAACCAGAAGAATGTAGTATTTATAAATTAATTTGTGGAGAAATTTCATTTGATTTATATGATATAGAGAACAAAGGATTAACAATGACTGAAGAGAGAATTGGAGAAATTTTATTCTCATTATTGTCAAAGAACCCCCATTCAGTGGACTAAAAGCCTACCTTTCCAAACTTCTCTCTCATTATGTCTCAACATGAATTTTCTGCTCCAGGTCAGGCTGGTCTATTCATTATTGCCTATGCATATGTGTCTTTATAGATGTACCCATCTTGTTTCCTTTGAATGGAATACCCTCATTTTCCTCCATCTGAAAACTATCCGTCCCAACTTCAGGTCATGTCCCACCTCTTCATAAGGCCTTCCCTGACCACTCTAGTTCATAATGATCTCTCTATACTCTGTATATCTATAGTCATTCTTGTATGTCCCAATACTTAGCATTTTTTGCCTTAGATCATTAATTACTTTTATATGTGTATATAGTTCATCTTCTAGCTAAATTAATAGCTTCTAAAGGGAAGAGACGACATCTTATACCCATTTGTATTTCACTTGGTTCCTCCCACAATACTAACCTATAGTAAAAACTCAAGAAATATTTATTGATAACTGACTGTGATTAACTAGAAGATCATATTGAAAGGGAAATTTGTTGGATAAAGAAAATCTTCTTAAAAGGTAACTAATTAGTTAGGACATAGCCTTCAAGAGAATTATTCACTTAGTAGACATTAAAAATTTATTTATTATGAAAAGAAAAAAATTATCCTCACTATATATCTTACTCCTACATACTTCTTTGGCCAAACCTTGCATGAGTGTTGGAGGGAGAATTGGACTGGGATCATAGGAGGTTTATGGACTCCAGTCCCTGAAAGACCTCAGGGAGACAGGTTCTATAGTAACCAGGGGTGGATGTGCTCTAAGGTGAGTTACAGACTTCTTTAACCTAAAAACTTTCAGGTTGTCCAGGACTTTCTTTAAAGCTTCTCCCAAATACCAAAATGATCCTAAATGGATGTAGCTTCCCCAAATCAACTGCTACCTAGAATTGAGCTAATATTTTGTGACCAAGCCAAATGATATATGATTGTCTAGTTGAAATTTGGTCTTGTTCTA
Source organism: Notamacropus eugenii (assembly GCF_028372415.1). Taxonomy (NCBI): domain Eukaryota; kingdom Metazoa; phylum Chordata; class Mammalia; order Diprotodontia; family Macropodidae; genus Notamacropus; species Notamacropus eugenii. The sequence continues at coordinate 179,340,315 of NC_092875.1, forward strand.
TAGTCCTAGTTTGTTATCCCTTCTACATAATGGCTTTCCCAATCATGGTTCTGACATAGTGAGGATTGGCATAAGAAATTAAATAGGATTTCTTTTTGGAATTTTGCAGAAGCTGCAGAAGACAAACAAAGGCCAGTAGATGACATAGAAAAAGTTTAGAAATTCAGAAATGCAGGATTATTATTAAAAAGGCATTCCAGTAGACTCTGGTATCCTACAATATGTTATCCTAAGAAAAATGAAGGTGAAAGGTCTGCCTCTATGGATTTTACACAGATTTTCCACATAGTTAGACTATAATGTCCCTAACCCCCCTGATATGAAAAGAATAACTATACTACCTATGGGTAAATGAACTCTGAATAAAGGATCCAGAAATGGTAAAAATGATAAATGACAAAACAGGGACATGAATCTGGGTCCTCTAACTTCAAACAAGCTTTTTTGTGAATTTACCTTTACCAAAGTATGTAAACTTGTCAGATTTGAAGACTGATAATTTGCAAGGCAAATGGTGGTCATATTGAACAAGGTTGTGCTTGTAGTTAAAGCAAATGTTTTATTCTCTGGTTCATGGAATCATAAGAGCATCTTAGTGGTAGAAGGGACCTTGGAGGCTGACTAGTCCAACCCACACTCATATGCAGGATTATCATTGACAGCGTGCCCAGTGGCTAACTTTCCTTTGAAGATTAATCTTTTGAGGATCACTATGACCAAGTGAGACTAGTGATACCCTGCCTTTGTCTGTTTTAGCAAATCACTTTGGAGTCAGCAGATGTGTTTTCTCATTCATCCATACACAGCTTCAACCTTGTGCAAATCTCTTCCCTTCCTGAGGCCTCAGTTTCCTCATCCTTCTCATATAAGTGTACCAAATTCTTATATGAGGGTGCACATTAAGACACAAATTGCCCTATATGATCCTTAATATCTCTATCATGTCCAAATCCTCATAGGATTTGAGCTATCACTTTGTACTTGATGAAATTCTTTTGAAAGGAAACTTACTTTGAAACTCCAAATTCTTTTCAGTAGTATTCTTGTTTGAAGAGACAGTATCTTTGACTTGCCAGAGGGACAGATTATTTGCTTTTCCTCTCTACAATTCCCAGGGGTACTGTGACTTTTACATTCTCTTCTCAGTTCAGTATTCTAATACTTTTAAGTCAAAATGTAAAACTGTGCTACTAGACATTATCATTTTAAAATTATAAGACCTTTCCATTTTAGGAAATAAATGTTTTTAGAGCACTCCCCAAATGATCCAGTCATTGATAGATGTTGAAATAAATGGGCAGACAGAGACTGGTTCATTTTAAAATACTTTATATGTGTATAAAATGCCTTCCTCTTAGGAAATCCTTATGAGTTCAAATCTGCTTAAAGCAAAGTAAAAGCTTGTCCCTGCTACCTCTTTTGTAGTTTATTGTATCTTCTTTATACAAAATATTTTAACATTCTCAGAAAGGATTATAATAAAAAAATATGGCAATTGTGTGTATGTATAGTGGTCATAGACAAGATATAAAGGTTTGATGGCTTGGTATTGGAAACAATAATCTTGCAATGCAATCTTTCAAAATATAATTAAGAAATAAAATACTGTGATATGATGCCCCCAGATGGGTTGTGTTATATCCAATAAGTCAAGGTAGGGAACATTGATCCCCAGTCTTTGAAAATTACTTAGAAGCCTAATAAAATGGGTTGGAGAAAGTCCAACATTTAGAAAATTGTTTCTGGAAGGTCAATGAGTGATTGTTTTATTGTTATAAGCATTTGACTATATTAGGGGTTGAGAAGCATAGTAGATAGAGTCCTGGAGTGAAGAAGATCTAGTGTTTGGCTCTGACACATACTGCCTCTGTAACCCTTAGGGAAACCATTTGACCTATCCATGCTTCTGGGTAACTTTCTAAGACTCTGAATTACTGAGCTGTTGCCAATCTGATCTTCACTGGTACAGGAAATTTCCTCACCATTGATTGTATAGTTCCTTATACCAAAGAGATCATGGATCTGGTCCAAAAAAAACAATTTCATTATGATAATGATGAACTAGTCATTTAAGTGTTTATCATATTCTGCCTATACCATAGTCAGCATTGAAGAATCTTTATAGTTTTTTATGTGATTGTTAGTTCAGCCTCTTTTGGATAATTATAGATCTTATTGAGGAAGATTTACAATGATCCAACGCTTACTATAATCCACAGAGCAACCAGTGATGTTGGTGCTATTTTCTATCCCCATTTTACAAATGAGGAAAATTAGAGAGGCTAAATGATGTGCTCAGAATCACAGACATAATAAGTGTTTGGGACAGGATTTAAACCAGGGGTAGAAAACTGAAAACAAATAAATTAATTTAAAAAAAGGAAAAAAAAAACGAGTAGGAACTTGCAGCCTTGAGGCCACATGTGGCCTTCCAGGTCCTTGGGTGTGTCCTTTTGACTGAGTCCAAGTTTTATAGAACAAATCTAATTAAGGATTTCTTCTTTTGTGAGGTTTGGATTCAGTCAAAGGACCACACTTGAGGACCTAGAGGGCCACATGTGGCCTTGAGGTCCCAGGTTCCCCACTGTTGATTTAAATTTAAGTTTAGCCAAAAGATGCAACTGATAGTACTAAAAATTTCAGGAAGAAGGGACCTTAAATAAGTCAGCAGTAAAAACAGAAACAATGGAAGGAAATATGACTTCTAGATCTAATAAATAATTTTAGATATCTACGAATAAATATAGCCAAAAAAGGGTACTTTACTCTGACACTTGATGAGACAGAGGGCTCTGAGGAACTTGAAGAGAACATGGATCCATAACATGCTATTTCTAAGTGGTTTAAAAGAGAAATAGCAGAATTAATGTCCTGTTTGAGAAAAATAATGGACAGAATAGAAAATCTTGAATCTGCAATGGCAAGCCTCACCTAAGAAACAATAGAGAATAGTAGATTGGTAACATAAATACACAGAACTGAAAGATAACCTGGATGAAGGGAAGCCAAAACAATAATATTAAAAGAGAATATGCTCACTCTGCAAACAAAAACTAAAATTGAAGACAAGATGTGCAGAGGATCAAGGTCTCCCAGAAGGATATGACAGGACTAAAACACCTAACACCATAATGAAGGAAATAATAGAACTACCCAGAACCCCTATATATAGAAAATGAAAGTTCAATGGAAAGAATTCACAGATGAACTTCCAGAAACAGCAGCAGCAGCAGCAGTAGCATGAATAAACCCAAGACTGCAACTCTGAGACATATAATGGTCAAATTTCACAATTCAATTAAAAAAAAGCAAGTTCTGCAAGCCATCAGGACAACAACTTTCAAATACAAAGAAGAGAACATTTTGACTAACTCAAGACTACTCTGTATGAACTAGAAAAAGGTGGAGGGAATGAAATAATGTGCTCTGAAGAGCAATGGAGTTCAGGATGCAGCCTAAGTTGATGTATCTGGAAAATCTCAGCTTACCTATACAGGACAAAAGATAGATATTTAATAATAATGAAGACTTTGAAACATTTTTGGAAAGAAAGCCAGAAAAAAAGAAAGAAAACAAGAGCTAAAGAAATTGCCTCTCAAATACTCCAAATGCCAAAATTCAGAAAGAATGAATAAATTCAGAAGGGAAAGACAGCACCAGTAATAGAGTGACAATAAAGAGAATCATAAGATACTTTCTAAAAGTAGACAAGAGTGTAGAGACAATCAGGGAGTATTATCAACACAGTCTGAATGCTCTTTTTGTTGGACTATATTACAGTATGGGAGAATATATTAAGGGGAGGGAGAGATTAGGGAGAAAGAGAGGAGTGGATGATGTGTTGTGGTCAAGTCAAGGACTAGCAATGATGGGAAGGTGAACTCTGTGGTCTTAGAGAGAGAAATACATACAGGAGAATGGGTGAGAAGGAAGGGGTAGAGGTTGAAGAGGAGAGGAAAAGGAAAGAAGTCAAATTTTGGAGGTTGGAGGATGAATGCTCTATGAGTTAAGAAAGATTGGTAGTGAAGGAAGATGAGATAATTATTGGAATCATGCATGAGAGAAAAAAGTAAATAGAAAGAGAAGATAGATAATGAAGAACATGAAACAAATCCTTTTGGGAAGAGGTGTGAAAAATTCAAATTTAAAAACTGAATAGTAGGGCTAGCTGAAGATGAGGAGGGAGAGGGGAATATAAAATGAGAAGAGGGAATTAAGAGTGAGGAGAAGAAAGGCAGGAGGAACAGAGTCACCTAAAAAGAATTAAAGTAAGTGAAAGAACATAGTATTTTATTTATGTCAGAAAAGGGAGCTTGAAACTAATGAGCCTCTGTGCAAATAGTAAGATGTACTATGTAGTATAACAGTACTATGATAAGAAGGGAACTAGTTAAATGGGAATTTTTTTTCCCAGATTTCTCTGTTAAGGGTTTGATATTCAAGACATATAAACAACATCTATCTATGTGTGTGTATACACAGTGATATGTATGTATGTATGTATGTATGTATATATTACTAATAGCCATTCCTCAATAAATAAATGGCCAAAGAATATGAACAAATAGTCCTCAAAAGAACTGTAAAGTGTTCACAACTATATGAAACAAAAATGTTCTGAATCACCATTAACAAGAAAAATGCTAATCAAAACAACCCAGAGGCTTCACTTCACACCCTGAAAATTGTCAAAGATGACAAAAATGACAACACTGACCATTGCAGCCATTGTGGAAGGATAGGCACATTGTTGTTGGAGCTATGAAATGGTACCATTTTGGAAAGCAACTTGAAATTCTGCAAATAAAGTGACTAATATGTTCATACACTTTGAACCAGAGATTTCATTACTGAGCTTATACTAACCCAAAGAAGACACTGGTAAGAAAAAGTTCCCCTACATTCCAAAACATTTATAGCTGTGCTTTTTGTGATAGCTAATGATTGAAAACAGAGTAGATACCCATCAACTGGGGAATAATTAAACAAATTGTGGTACATAAATATAAAGGAATGTTACTGTGCTGTAAGAAATTATGTGATGAATACATGGAAGTATGAAAAAATCTATATGAACTAATGGAGAGTCAATAAAACAATATGGATAGTAACTGCAACAATTTAAGTGGAAAATTGTCGTGTTCATCCTTCGTTACCAAACAAGACCATACCATAAAGAAATGATGACATGCCTTGCACTTGACTTTATTTTGAGTGAGAGAGGGCTGTGCAAGGTCACCAGCCTCACTTCTCCTCCAGAGCCATCTAGATTCAGTGACCAGATATTCATCAGGATGATTGGAGATAGTCCAGGATACAATGGGAGACCTTGGCCCCTTTAGCTAAGGAGATGATAATTCCACTGTAGACCACCAAGGTCACAAGGACATCTGGAGCCCTGTGTTTGGTTCCAGGCACCATAAAATGAGGAATATTTAGAAGAGGACTTCCAGTATGGTGCAGGACCTGGAGTTACTGACATAGAAGACAGCCTGAAGGAAATGAGGATTTTAGGTTGGAGAAGGAAAGACTCAGCAGTGGAGGAATGATCAAATAGTGAATACTTTTCATATTATCATTTGACAATTTCATAGTGTTATATGACTTGTTCTGTTTGTCATGAGAGGTAGGTCCAGTAGTGCCAGGTACAAAGCAGCAAATTTTGGGAGGATGTCAGAAGCTTTCCAACTGAATTTTAGATCCATGGGTGGAACTGAGTACCTGAAGGGAGAAGTGTTGGGTGCCTCTTCCGTGGAGGTCTCCAAGCAAAGACTAGGAGGCCATTTGTTGGGTATGTTGTAACAGTGTCTGTGCTCCCTTTTAGATATGGATTGGGTCCGTCAGCCACTGAGGCTCCTTCCAACTCTGAAATTTAGTAATTAAATACACAGCAATAATAAATAGAAGCAGTGAGCACAGGAGACAAGAGACTAGCCATGGTGTCAGGAAGCGTACCTGACACATACTGAGTATGTAGCAAAAAGTCAAAAGAAGATATAACAAAATTATAAAGATCCAGTGGGACTCAGATGAAGAGATGTGAAAAGATAACTTCAGTTTGCCCTTTGGTCCAGTGGGAAGTCCAGTGGGAGGTCCCTTATACCTTCAATCATTCAGGAAATGCTTTGAATTATGTTGCTGGAGGTCGACAAAATACAATGTCCAAAAGCAAGTTGAGTATAGAGATGCATTGCACATTATTTTCAGTCTTTTTCAATGTATAGATCAATTATGCTGATTTTTCTCTTTTCCTCTCCAAAAAATACTATTTGTTATATGGCATCACTCTTCAGGAGGAAGAAGGGGAAGGATACATGAGATATTATGGTGATGTAAGAAACAGAAAATAGCAATGAAAACTTTTAAAAAGTGCTACATAAATGCTAAATATTTAAAAGAGCACCCCCCCATTCTTTTAGTATCTTACCTTCCCTGAGATAGCAGGCAAAACAATCCCTCAATGATTTTAAGATCCTATTGCCTCTAGCACAGAGCTATTTCTATTTCCTCATACTGCTTTTTAGGGACTAAGATGTTAGGGCCAAATGTAGTATTTCCATTGCCTTTGGTGATGAAGGCTGATTATGGGAGAAATGTTTCTGTCTGCTCCATTTTTCATTAGTTATTCTTTGGTCATGTATAAACGCGTTTTTAGATAATGTGGCCCAATGGGTCTCAAACTGTAGATTGGTTTTTGCTTTCAGTGCTTTTTGGTATTTTATGAGGAGAAGCTTTGTAATCTTGCATGCCACTCTTGACTGTCATGTCTTCTTACATGGCAAGATCAGTTGTTTGATCAGTGCAGGGAGATCTCAGTACTTATATCTATGACTATACCATGAGCTGTATGTAGCCCTGACAATAAGGGGTAACAGCAACAATGAGACAAGTTTGATTCATAGCAGGGCTTCATGACCAGAATGTGGGTACTTGTCTGAGTTTGTCCAGTGCTTGTCCAAGCTCAGAGAACAGCTGCTGCTGGTCTAAACATACAATAATTATGTGATTTTGCCAGAGGGTGAGATCATCCAGAAGGTGAACCAAAGGATTGTTGTTATGCCAAGTTCAGGACACAGCTTGCTTGCTGGGCCTTAGCTCTGGAAAACAGAGTGTCTCCTAATATTTTGACATAACTATATAAGAGGGATTTGAAATCAGGTTTTCCTGTCTCCATTTCTAACCCTTTGGCCACTACACCGTCTTCACTGTCTTCTGACTTTCCCCTGCAGTAAAATATTTGTGACATACAGGTGTGAGACTTCCAAGTAGTTGACAAGGCATGGTTCTTTTTCATTTTTGATGACTGATCCATATTTCCCAAACACTTTTCCCCATCTGCCTCCCACCTCCCATGTTTAGCATCACACAATGAAGGAGTCTGATACTAAGACATTTGCTTGGTTTAGTCATCTCATCTAAGAATCTATCTGCTTCCTCATCCACTGCAATAGAGGTGGGTGCCTAAACTGCAGTTATCGTCATGGTGGGCTTTTGCTCATGCTAATCATTAACATTACAAAGTGAGATGACCAAAGATGCCATAGAATGATATTCCTTACTGCCTTTGGAAGCATGATGATGCCATCATCCAATTTCTTTGTTTGACTTTTACAAGGAGAGCCTGCGATCCATGTTTTGATTGACATACATCTTCCTGTTGTCTAGTGGTTTCACTTATTATGAGGTTATCAATATTAATGTGTTTTGGTTCTTCTAAAAGTATGTCAATTTGACTATCATTGGATAAAAATGTCATATTTAGAGTATCTACAGTTGAGTAAATGTTTATTGACAAGTGTGTAATTCTTGCTTTCTTTTTTGACAGCTGTGCTGCCATCATTTCAGAAGAACAAAAGGGCAGAATGGAACTGAGGACCACTTAAAATTTTTTCTTTAGTCCATAGATTGTTGTATAAAAAGAATGATCATCTAGTGGCTGACCTACTCAGGATGAGCATCTCTATACTTTGACTTGTTTTGGACAGTGTACTTAGTCTGCCTCCAGCAACATAATTCAAAGCATTTCCTGTATGGTTGAAGGTATAAGGGAACTAGGTGCTACAGTGGGTAAAACACTGGACCTGGAGGTAGGAAGACCTGAGTTTAAATATTGCTTTGGATATATACTATCTGTAGGACCCTGGGCAAGTCATTTAAGCTCTATCTCAGTTTCCTTATCTGTAAAATGGGAACAATAGCAGCACATACTTCCCAGGGTTGTTGTGAGGAACAAATGAGATATTATTTGTCAAATGCTTTGCAAAGTTGAAAGTGTTATTATTATTACAACATATCTGTTTGCATAGTCTTCAAGGGCTCAAACTCTCCCCTCATGTCACGATTAAACACTGGAGGGATTGTGTGTGTGTGTGTGTGTGTGTGTGTGTGTGTGTGTCCACATGAGGGTGGAGTAAATCACATTAATTTTCTGTCCTTATTCTGTTTGGACTGCCATTCATTTTTCAAATAATATTGTATGTAAAAAATAAAAAAAATACCACCTGATGTCCTATAATATAATTGTTGGGCTTCTAATTGAGTGTAATGTTCCATGATGGAAATGAAAGGACATGTTTTTCAGTGATTTCTTGGGCAGCAGAAAGCCATACTAATGCTTTAAGAGTGGCTTTTACTACATTTAAGTGTCTATCACACATCATGTTGGAGAACACCAATGCTGGTGTGTTTCTGAACAGAATGCCAGGAGCCCTCTGCTTCTGAGAGAGAAACATGGATTTATTTCATCTTTCTCTCCAGTGTACAGACTCAAGTTCTTCCTTCATAAGCGTTTGCATATTGGCCTATCATACAGGACTTCCTCAGGTTCTAGAAGCCCTTGCTAGCAGGAACATCTATTATTTAAAGCACCAAGCAAGTAGCTTTTTCAATCCCAAGTTATTTCCCCAAACATCTGAGATAAATTACTTTAGAGGTTACATGTCTGTAGACCTTTTGGGTTCAGAATTAAAGCATGTTTCACCTTTGACAGGAACAGACTGTAAATGACTAGACAAGAATACTTAAGGGTGTTTCTCACCCACCCAAATACCTCAAAGTTGGTAGATTAAAAAACAAACAAACTTGTTTCTCATTTTCGTTTGTGCATAACTACTGATTCATTAATCATGAGTTTCCAAACTACGTGTTTAGCAAAGAGATGCTTTGAATGTAACAAACTACATGAATATAAATTGATCACAGTTTTGAAAGTCTTCTTAACCTTTGGGTCCCTAGTAAATTTCTTTTCTGAAAGCTCAATCTTGGATTAAAAGTCTGAGTCAGGCTGACTGGGGGATTTGAGAAAGCTATTTAGTTTTAAAAGTTAGAGTTTTAGGTTTCCTTTGTAAATCAGTTGGGCACTCCAGTTTTATAAGAGGATGAAAATGGAATTTTGAAATTCATGGTACAGTAAATATCTGAGCATACACAGTGAAACTACCTAATTTAGGCTGTTAAAACTTCAAAGTTAGAGCAAAAAAAATGACCTTAGAGTTCATCTAGTCCCATACTCATATATTCCAGATGAGGAAACTGAGGCTGCAAGGATTGAAGTGATTTACCCGAGATGTCACAACAAGAGATCACCCAGTTTTAGAAAAGGCATTCCAACACAAGTCTTCTGCCTAATCTAGTGTGCTTTATACTTCTCTTTGCTATCTCTACAAGATAAAAAGAAAAACAACTCCTGTACCAAAAATAACAAAACAAAACTGAAACACTAAAAAACCCTCTTGCTTTTCAGTAACTACTATCACTCCATGAAGATTAATAAGTCTTTGTGTTGGAGATAGATACTATATTAAATATATTGGAATGTAAAATTATAAAAATTCATTTAAATATTTATGTTATATTTAGGAATGAACAAGTCTATAGGCATGTAACTTCTCAAGCAAATTATCTCAAATGTTTATGGAATCAACTTGTTCTTGAAATGTCACTACATATACAAGTATACACATACATATACAAATATTATGGGGAAGCTAGGTGGATATATATATATATGTATAATTAAATATACATATACTTATGCACATACTTGTATATACATTATATATACATATATGTATATACTTATATATTTCTTATATATGTTTATATACATTATATATGCATGTATATATACTCAGTATATATACATATACATACATGTATATGTATACTTATATATTTTAATATAAATAAGATATATATGTATAATTAAGTATACATATACAAACATGTATGGAAAATTTGCAATATGAATTCAGAGAACATAATGTAGTAACTCTATTGTACATATTAGGGTGTGTTTATGTGCTATGTTTCATTGTTCAGATTTGGCCATATGAGCTGGGCTGGCAGTACCTTCACTTGGTTTAATTTTTAAAACAAGAGGTATAGAACCTTGTATGACTGATTTAAGAGCTGATGGAGTTTTGTCCTACCTTTGCAACTAAATAGCTTTGTGTCTTTGATCTTAGTCACAATTTCTTCGGATCTCAAATTATCTCATTTGTAATATCTAAGAATTGAATTATAGGATATCCAAGGTTCCTTTTGGCTTTAAATTTCTATTATCAGTGATCTATAGGACTTCTGAAAAGCCCCTTCTTTCCCCTCACTTCATTTCCCTTTAGAAGTCTCTTACAAAACTAGAGTTGCCTGAAAGCAGAAAGAATACTTAGGGTTACTGAATTTTTGAGTTGGAAGAATCCTTCAAGAAGATTTAGTCCACCCTCTGCCCTCATTTTATGTGTGAGGGAACTGAGGCCTATAATCAACATAGCTGGCAGAGGTGGGGCTAGTACCTCCCACTCTTGCACTTTTGAACAACTTCTTATCTAATACAGTTTATGAGTCCACCTGCTCTCATGTAAAGCAATGCAGAGGTGAAGGCTGAGTTGCATTTATGTGTCTACAAATTGAAAAACTTCTGAAAGCAGCAATATAACCGAATGGTCGTATAGTGTAGGCAGAAATTGAGATTTCACTTCTCTTTCTGCTAAGTAGAAATTCAATATAAGTGTGGCGTTAGGACTTCTGTTTATAAGATGCCTTAATCAATTTAACAAGAGATTAGCAGGTGCTGCACTTTATCATACATGTATAAAATCAGCAGCACAATGGCCTGGGGAATCCTGTTCATCTTTACAAGGTGGTAAGTTTGGAAATAAGCTTTTTGAAGGGATGATGTTTATTTCTTAAGGGGAGAAAACCAACTATGGTCTGCTGATTGAATCAACATTCTCTTTTTCTTTGATATGTTTGGACAATAATAAAATAATTCTTAGATCTTTCCAGGGTGTATGCTTATGTTTTTTTTTTCCTGTTGGGTGATTAATGTAGAAAATGAAAAGCAAGAGACCTGAGTTCATGGAGCTTCCATTGATATTTCTTGATCAATTTTATCCAAAATATATAATTTTGTATTTCCGTGGCTGCTGAACCAGCAGTAGGGCACGTGGAAAAGAGCTAATTCATGGAAGTTCCCTGATTCTTTAAGTCTAAAATGAAAAAGATGCAAGGAATCTTGGGGATTGTTAATCAAATTCCCTCATTTTATAAACAAGGAAATTGAGGTTTTGAGAGGAGACAGGGCAAGGAAAAAGAAAGAGTTAGTGGGAGAGACATGGCTAGGACCCAGGTCTCCTGACTCCCATTCTAGCATTATTATCTCCTCAGTGCACCACACAGTAAGCTAGAACAGTACTCTGTACAACACTGAACATATTCTCCTTGTCCTCTGTTGTTCTGTCTCCTTTTCCCTAGCTGAGGCACCATGGTACAGGGTATCAAATAGGGAGCTTTGAGTAAGAAAGCCTTGAGTTCCAATTCAACATGACATATAGTAGCTCTGACCCTTGGCAAGTTGTATATGTTATTTTAGCCTATTTTCTCATTTGTAAAAAAGAAGATAGCAGTAGTATCAACCTCTTAGCATCTTTGACAGAATTAAACAAAATAATATATGTAAAATGCCTTTCCACTTTCGAAGCACCATATAGATGTAAGCTTCTCTTCTAATGGTTAGAGTCCCAGTGGCAAATATTGGGCTAAATTTCTCCATTCCACACATCATGAGTGGAAGACTCAATGGGATAAGGAGGGAAGAATGTTTACCAAATGGTGGTATGAGTCTAAGTTCTGTGGTCCTAAGGGGAGAAAATATCAGAACATCTTGTCCCTAAGTTTCTTCCTGAGTAATCATGAGGGAGTTAGCCTAGAAGAAAGAACTCTGAAGTCCCTCCTACTTCAGGTATGTTGTAGACAGCAAGCTTGAAATAAATCAAAATTATGACATGACAACTGAAAAAGCCAATGTGATTTTTACCTACATTAAAAGAAGCACTGGGCCCAGGACTAGGAAGAAATAGTTTTTGGAGTCACATTTTAGGAGGATATTGATTTAGCTAGAGAGTGCCAGAAAAGGCAACAGTGGTGGTAAAGAGTTTCATGATCAGGCCATATGAGATTTTTTGGAGAGAGAGAGAGAGAGAGAGAGAGAGAGAGAGAGAGAGAGAGAGAGAGAGAGAGAGAGAGAGAGAGAGAGAGAGAGAGAGAGAGAGCACACTATGTTGCAGGTCCTGTGCTAAGTACTTGGAATACAAATATAACTGAAAAAAAATCCCATCTGCACTGAAGGATCTCATATTGTAATGGAGGAAGCTACACAAAAAGTAGCTAAAAGCTGGAGTAGGAGAGGAGGAAAGAAAGTACTGGGACTGAGACAAGAGAGAGAAGCCCTGAGAGCCAGGAACAGAAATGGGAGAGGAGTCAAGAAGTGACCATAGCTGTCCTAGGCACTTCCTCATATTGAAGTTCCAAGGAGGAACTCACCATTTGCAGGAGTGGGTTGCAAAAAGGCAGGGATCTTCCCAAGTGAGAAGGCCATGGGCTAAGAGCTACCTCCAGAGTGAGAAGGCTTCTTGGGTCCAAAGAGTCAGAAATGGAACCAGGATCGGAGTAAATAAATGGGAAGGTTGTAATACGGAAAAGAGAAAACTTAGGGAAATCACTTTCTTCAGTGTTTGAATGGCTGCCTATCCATGTTTAAGAAGGGTTAAACTTATTCTGCTTGGTCCCAGAGGGTGGCACCAAGAATAACCAAGATGGAAGTGGCAAAAAGACAAATTTAGATATCATGAAGCATAAGTTAAATTATCCACCAGTAAAATGGACTACCTCAAGAAGAAGTGGCCTTCCCCTACCTGTAGGCAAATTCTTCAAGTCAGAGGGGATCCCTGTACAGGTATATGCTGGACTAGGTGATCTCTGAGATTCTGTTAGTATAAAGTTTTTTTTTTGCTTTTTACTTTTTATAAGCTGTATGCAACCTCCTGTTGCCATGCAAGCAAGTTCTTCTCTCTTTGATTTCTTCTTCCTCTTTTCCCACTCTTTACCCTCCCAAGTGTGGGACTTAGAGCATATCAATTTCTCTAGTGTTTTCCCCTCTATAACTGACTTTATATGCTGCTGTCCAGGCATTGCTCTTTGAGATGACTTCTAAATAGGAAAAAAAATAATAGTGGGAATGGCCACAAAATGTAATTAATTTTTCTGACTATTAATGCAGGGGAAAGATGCCTAATGAGTTGCAGATTTCTTCCTATTTGGATCGCGTGACCGTGACCAATTAAAACGGAACCCTTTGCTGAAGTTTCATTTCCTTAGTTCCCCTCCATCAGGATGAAGCATGAGCATGGGGCTACGTCTGGGTGGTGTCCCATGTATGCAAGAAGAAATTCTGCACAAAATGGTTGTAGTCTCATAGATTAGGAAAGAACTTTTTTTTTTTTTTTTTTACAGAAGGCAGCAAGACTCCACTAGCCCTGGTAACCGTTAAATAATTGTGGCTGTCTGCCAGTGTACTTTAGTATTTCTTTGAAGCTTTTCTCTTACTTAACACAGTATAGTAATTAAAGTGTACAATTTCATCTTCATTTAAAAATCCTCTCCCCCTCCTGAAAAAGAGAAGAAAAAAAAAACTAACATAACATTTTGCCTTTACATACACTTATTCAGGGAAATTGAAAATTCGATGAACTCACTCTTTTTAGAGAATGGGTGAATTAGTGTGGGCTTTGTCAAGAAAAGAACAGCTTCTTGAGGAATAGCAGGACAGATGCCTAGTGACATGTTATTTATTTTCTGTCTCTTACTATTTTTTAAAACAACAACCACTTTCTTTAGGTAAAAGAAAATTTCAGAGGTGGTTCGTAGCTGATTAGATTGTTCTAAAGCACCCCCCCCTTAGTGGCAATTAACAAAGAAACAGTACAGATTATGGAGAGAATCAGGTAAGTAGCTGAATTTCCCTTTTTCACTGTGGCAATTGGATTTTTCACCTGAGTGTAAATGAGGCATTTCTTGTGGAAATGTGAAAATTACTTTTAAGGAAAAAAAAGTTAAGAAAAGAAATTCCTCTGGCAAAAGTAATATAATATTAAAAATGTATCCAGAAAACTCCTCAGAATTAGGTTTTCATCGTATGTTCGTTGCCTATGATCATTTTATCTAAAAAATGCTCTCAATAATATGTTAATGAAGAATCTGTTAATGGCAACTTTCTTTTTTTCTCTCTTTTTCACTCTAGATTACCTGAGGACAGATGATTAAAAAAAAAGTACTAGAAAATTAAAGCCTGCCTCTTTGGATCCTACTATTGCTGCTTTAACATTCTTTAAAAGCTGATTCCTCAAATGTAGAGGAGCAGTTTGGTATAGTGGATGGAGAGCTGGCCCTGGAATCCAGAAGTCAAGTCCTGACTTTAAAATATCCTCACTGGATGAGGTTTTTTCATGAGTCTTCTTTACTTGAGTGGCACAGGCAGTTTTCAAAGATCAGAAATCATAATTTGTTGTTGCTACATAACAACTATAATAGTTTTTGCTGACCTGTCACGATGGAGGGAATTTCTTCACTAGGAGTTCCTTCCACCACTGATTTCATGGGGTCTGAACCAAAATAAAGGAACAAAGTAATAATGAGTAGTAGACTAGACAAAATATAGCGGAGGCATTATTTATGATATATAGTACACTGATTTAGTCATAAGTAGATATTTTGCCCTATACATTATCCATAGCTAATCTGACTTTCCATATTGTTGTTCAGTTCTATTCAACTCTTTGTAACCCCATTTGGGGTTTTTTTAGCAGATATACTTGAATAGTTTATTGTTTCCTTTTCCAACTCATTTTTCAGATGAAGAAACTGAGGCAAACAGGATTAAGTAACTTGCCTAGGGACATATAGTGATTAAGGGTCTGAGGCTGAATTTTAACTCAGGAGGACATCAAGTCCAGCATTCTATCCACTGTGCCGCATAGCTTTTTGTATTAGGAGAAGCCTTTAAAATAAAATTATTGTCTTCTTTCTGTGCTAAGGCAAAGTATGAGTCAGACAATAAAATTAAAGTAAAAACAGCTCTGATGTTGTCAGTCTAAGGGGGAAATCACCCCTTTTTGTCTCTCTTGTATATTCAAATTTGATAAGCAGTCTAGTGACCCTACTTAGATAAGTAGGTGAAATGTAAAATCACATTGAGAGGGTGGAAAAAAAAGAAAAGGAAGATATGAGAGGGAAATTCCAGGGTCTGGAGTATCATGTTACATAGAGACTGTCTGGCCCAGTTTTACTTCAGGGCCTAAGGGTTCAACATTCCCAAAGATGCGGGTACAGGTATACAATGCTGGTTAGAAAGCAAGCTACAATAAATTTATTTTGATGATTTAAACATTGGATTTTCCACTAGGCAGGTGGAAGGGCACTGTTTGTCAGGCCCTGTGTGCTGGCATCCTGCCATCATACCTCATTTAGGGCAGTTGGCTTGGAAATCAACCTACTTTTATGGGCATGTTCATCAATATTAAGTTTTCCTGGTTTCTCATCTACTTCATAAGAGGATTTCAAATTTCCAAGAGGGATTAAAAAAGCATGATGATAATGATCTAGAAGGTCTTTCCAGCTCCATGTAACTAAGACCCTATGACTGCCATGATGTAATGGTGGAAGGGAGGCTATGATTCTGTAACGACACTTTATCAGGGGACTGGGGAACAAGATTTTTGGTTGGCATCAGTCTCACTGACTTTATGAACTCAGAAGACAGGAATCTTAGATTACTGAGATCCAGGTCTAATAGCATCTAACTGTCCTTGTTAAGGTGGCAAGGTGGCTCAGTGGATAGAGTGCTATGCCTGGAGTCAGGAAGACGTGAATTCAAATCTGGCCTCAGACTCTAGCTGTGTGACTGAGCAAGAAACACTATAACCCTGTTTGCCTCAGTTTATAAACAGGATAACTGGTCCCAGAGAGGTAAAGAGACTTGCTTGGGATCTCACAGGTAGAGAGGAGAACTTGTACGTAAACCCATATTTTCCGACTCTAAATATTACACTTATCTTTTACACCATTAAAGTTACTGAACTACCAATTCAAAATTTTGGCAAGAGGTTTTTTTTCTGTTCTCATCTAGTAACAAAAATAAAAATTTCATGGACAAAGGAATAACTATATGGAATGATTTTTGTATAGCTTCAGTATTGACTCACTGATCTTATTTCCTTGGTTTCTGAATATATTGTAATCAGTCTGGATGATAATTGGGTGTGCTGACCACTGGTAGTATATTTATATTAAAATAAATTCTATTTTCAAAAAGCTACTGTTAGGGGAAGTTCTATATGTTTACCTTTGCATTACTGCATCTGCCAATCATTTCCAGTCTCCAGCCAATCAGATAGCAGTCAAGGGAGGGAAAACATGTGAGAACAGAAATTTCTTTGTTTTTAACGTGAGTGATTCCTCTATAATAAATTAATATGTTCAGCTTGTCTTAATTATGACAAACTGCTAATTCTGGCATTTGTTTCATCACACTCTTCCATGTCTATATTAATTTTGAAGTTTTATGTAGGCAGCCTGAATCTAACACTTGTTAAATATTATCAAGTTGACTATGTGTGTATATACGTACATATGCACTTTTTTAGCCTCAAAAACAAAGAGCAAATCTCTGAGGTAACTTTTTATTTTCATTTTTGTCCTGAAATTGTTTAGATCAGAAAGTCACTGTCAGTTTTAGACTAACAGAGAAATTGTTAGCTGTTTCTCTTACCAAAGGCTGTTTTTTTCAGGATAGGTTTATTTAGAAGTTAAGATAATACCTTTAGGCTTTTAGGGAGCTTTTGTTTTATATAGACCTTGTTGAAAAAGCAGAAAGAGCTATTAAGAAGATGTCCATATTTGTTTTTTTTTAATTTATTTGTGTGCCCACATAAATGTTTACAGACACAATCAATCAAAATTTATCAAGTTCTCATTATATGCCTAGCATTGTACACACAGACACAGAGAGTATATTATACTATGCGAGAGAAAAGGGATTGGGATGCAAGCAATCTAGTTTTGTCACTTTTTTGCTATGTGACCTTTAGCAAATCAATGAATTAGTCTGTTGTAGCTGCATTTTCTTCACCTGAAAAATGGATAAGTCCCAAGTTCCTTCCAACTCTAAAAATATGTGATGAAACATGCATCTGTTCACTAAACTTCAAAATAATTACTATCATGTCTATTTTTTCTTATACATTTTGAATGCTGTTTTTCCCCCTGAGGATCTAAACTGTTAGAACTATTTGGAAAAACTGATAAGCTGGAAAAGGAATAGAAATGGAAATAAGATGATGAGATGAGCAAATTATTTGGAAAGACTTAGCTAAAAGTCTTCCGCATGTACGGCCATTTTGAATGACAAAAAAATATGGAAACAAAGAATTCCCTTAAATGAGAACCTACATGGTAAATCAATCTTCCCTCCTTTATAAATCAGTTCTAGGACTTATGCATATTAAAAATGGACTGAGAAGTTGTGCTTAGACAGACAAACAGAGTTGTTTCCTTAGTATTTAGTATTTATTAAAACAATTATTTTGAAGGTGCAATTCTGAAATTTGAATTAGAAACCATCCTAATCTGGCTTAACCTGGTTTGAATAGCTGACAACAGGAAAAAAGAACCAGGATAAGATTAAAATGCTCTTATTCAGCAGGATAGATGCTATTTTCCTCACCAGCTGAAGCTGCCTTATACACCTCTGGGCAACTTCTAAGTATTCTAAGCAATTTCTAAGGACTCATTCATTGAATGAATCCAGATGTGGCACAGCAAATGTGTAGATCATGTGCAAGTATCACATGACACTTTTCTGGAACCTGTTAGAGAGAGATGACCTTATCCTTTGCATCATGTGGATTTGAAAAGATAATTTAAGTGGTAAAATATATACATATATATATATTTTAGATGAGTCTAGTATGTATGTTATAAATATGTATTTTTTATTTTTAAAGACATGGACTCACTTAAGAACTGAAACTATTAAGCTATTGCATTTCTGATTTTACACTTCACAAGCTGGCTTTATTTGCAGAGCTAGTTGGAAAGATTTTTTAAAAATCTTGGGAACTACATAAATAAATATTATGCAAGTGCTTATTAGGATAGTCTGCTATCTTTCCAGTATTTTCCATTATCTCATTTTCCCCCTAACTTTTAATAAGCATCTTTATGTTGACATTAAGATAAAGTTTGTACCATTTGATAATATAGAAAAAAGCAAAATTAAAAAAACACAGCAATGTAATCTCTTAATACAATACTCTGGGAGATAAAACCTTGAATATATTAATGTGCATACCATATCATAGAAGTATGTCAAGTAAACCAAAATTTGGATGAATGCTATAATAGTGCTTTAAATTAGGTCATCTTTTAGAAATATTGTTGTCAAGGAAGCTTTGAAGAGAGACCTAGATAGCAAATATTAATGTTCATCTTACAACTCTAAAAAAATTTACCTTGCCCACTTTATTGTAATAGGTCATAGCTATAGGATCATCAAACCTGTTGTTTTCTGTTAGAGTTTTCCATCTTAAAAGGCTTATCACTGTGGAGTTTGACCATGTAGCCACCTATGGAAATGGCTAATAGAATGAGATTACTTATTGCTCTATCTGATAATAATCATTATATAATTTAATCTGTTCATGAGGGTCTAAGAACCTTGAACATCATGACAGGATAAAGCTAATAAGTATAAGTTGAACTATGCATACTTTATGATTGCTCTTTTTTTCACTAGACAATTGATTCTCCCTACTGATTTTTTGAACTCCTAATGGAAGATTCCTTGGGATCTGGTCTGAAACTCAGAAGTTTCATCTATTATAATCTATCATCTTTGCTAAAGGATCTCCACATGATAAACTGCCTTCTGGAATCTTACTTGTGACCAAGATTTGGAAGGTTATATTATTGAACTTGAAGTTATGTCCTTAGCTCAAAGTTTTTGGGTATTTAAAATCAAGGTTGCATTAAAAAATATAAGCAAATAAAAATAACCAACAAATCTTCAGCAGCAAAGTAGCAGGACTGATAAAGTAGTTAGAAAATTTGTTTTAGTCAGGAGGACTTGGGTTGGTATATTTCTTCCATGCCACCTTTTGAGTGGGAAAGATTGTTTTGAACTGTGGGGTAAAATAAAGTGGGTGAATGGGGGAGCTGGCTGCTTTTTTCCTACCTGGCCAATGGCACTTTTGTTTCTTTGTGTATGTGTGTATGAATATATGTATGTATCTATCAAATATATGTGTGTATCTGTATATATAAATGTATATATATATATATACACACACACACATGCATATATATATATACATATGCATACACACATTTGTGTGTGTGCGTATTTTTTTCCCCTTGATATTAGGCAAATAAGTTTTCTGATATGGGAGTATCTAGGCAATCAGTAAAGCCAGGAAGTCCATCAGAACAATCTGAGGTCTCAATTGCAACTAGAGTCTAGTAGGGATAGTGTAGCAGCTGAGTAACCTGTTTGACCCAGCTCAGGAATGAATTGATTCTCTAGCTAAACCACTACATGCTGGATATAACCAGGCTGCCTAAGCAAGGAAGCAGCTTACTGATTGCTGTTGTTATGTCCCAAAGTAGGTAACTATGTAAAAGGAGAAAAAAGCTTCCAGATCCAGTGGTCATGTGGTACCCCTCAGTCCCAAGTCTTTGCTTCACAGGTCCCAACTATCATTCTTCTTTAATTTTGATGGCACTTTTCCCAAGGTCCTTGTGTGAAGGTACAAGGTAAGAATGTACCATCTTTGGGGTGACTGGGTTTTTTTTTTAAATTAATTAATTTATTTTTAGTTTTCAACATTCATATCCACAAGATTTTGAGTTCCAAATTTTTTCCCCATTTCTCCCCTCCCCCAACCCCAAGACATCATGCAATTTGATTGCCCCTTCCCCCAATCTACCTTCCCTTTTATCACACCCCTCCCTTCCCTTATCCCTGTCTCCTCTATTTTCTTATATGGCAAGATAGATTTCTATACCACATTACCTGTATTTCTTATTTCCCAGTTGCACGTAAAAACAATTTTTAACATTCATTTTTAAAACTTTGAGCTCCAACTTCTCTCCCTTCCTCCCTCCCCACTCATCCCTACTGAGAAGGCAAGCAATTCAATACAGGTTATGCTTGTGTAGTTATGCAAAAGACTTCCATAAAAGTCATGTTGTGAAAGACTAACTATATTTCCCTCCACCCTATCCTGCCCCCCCCATTTATTCTATTCTCTCTTTTAGTCTTGTCTTTCCCCAAAAGTGTTTACTTCTAATTACCCCCCTCCTCCCATTTTCCTCTCTTCTATCATCCCTCCCTCATCTCACTTATCCTCTTCTCCCCTACTTTCCTGTAGTGTAATATAGATTTTCATACCAAATTGAATGTGCATGTTATTCCCTCCTTAAGCCAAATGCGATGAGAGTGAACTTCACTTTTTCCCTCTCACCTCCCCCTTTTCCCCTCCATTGAAAAAGCTTTTACTTGCCTCTTTTATGAGAGATAATTTGCCTCATTCTTCCCTTTCTCCTTCCAATGTATTCTTCTCCACACCATAATTTTATTTTATTAGATATCATCCCTTCCTATTCAACTCACCCTGTGCCCTCTCTCTATATGTATATAATCCCTCCAACTACCCAAATACTGAGAAAAATCTCGAGAGTTACAAATATTATCTTTCCATGTAGGAATGTAAACAGTTCAACTTTAGTCAGTCCCTTATGATTTCTCTTTTCTGTTTACTTTTTCATGCTTCCCTTGATTCTGTGTTTGAAAGTCAAATTTTCTATTCATCTCTGGGCTTGAATGCTTGAAAGTCCTCTATTTCATTGAATGACCATTTTTTCCCTTGAACTATTATACTCAGGTTTGCTGGGTAAGTGATTCTTGGTTTAAATCCTAGCTCCTTTGACTTCTGGAATATCATTTTCCAAGTCCTTCAATCCCTTATGTAGAAGCTGCTAGATCTTGTGTTATCCTGATTGTATTTCTACAATACTTGAATTGTTTCTTTCTGGCTGCTTGCAATATTTTCTCCTTGACCTGGGAACTCTGGAATTTGACTACAATATTCCTAGAAGTTTTTCTTTTTGAATCTCTTTCATGAGGTGATTGATGGATTCTTTCAATATTTATTTTACCTTGTGGTAAAATATCTTACCTCCAGTTTTCCTTGAAAATTTCATGAAAGATGATGTCTAGTCTCTTTTTTTGATCATGGCTTTCAGGTGGTACCATAATTTTTAAATTGTCTCTTTTGGATATATTATCTAGGTCAGTTGTTTTTGCAATGAGATATTTCACATTCTCTTCTATTTTTTCATTCCTTTGGTTTTGTTTTATAATTTCTTGATTTTTCATCAAGTTATTCGCTTCCATCTGCTCCGTTCTAATCTTTAAGGAATTATTTTCTTCAGTGAGCTTTTGGATCTCCTTTTCTATCTTGTCAATTCTGCTTTTTAGGGTATTCTTTTCCTAATTGGCTTTTTGAATCTCTTTTGTCATTTGAGTTAGTCTATTTTTTAAAGTGTTATTTTCTTCAGCATTGTTTTGGGTCTCCTTTAGCAAACAGTTGACTTGTTTTTCATGATTTTGTTGCATCACTCTCATTTCTCTTCCCAATTCTTGCTCTCCTTGTCTTACTTGATTTTCACAATTCTTTCTGACCTGTTCCATGGTCTGAGACCAATTCATATTTTTCTTGGAGGCTTTTGATGAAGGAGCTTTGACTTTCTCTTCTTTTTTACATGCTTTGGTCCTCCTTGTCACCAAGGTAAGATTCTATAGTCTGATTCTTTTTTTTTTTTTTTTTTTTTTTGGTTTTTGCTCATTTCCTCAGCCATTTACTTGAGTTTTGAGCTCTTTGTCAAGGTACTTCTCTGTTTCCAGTGCAGGTGAGGGATGTACTGTCAGCCACTCAATCCCCCCACAGTCTGTGGACCTAGAGCTTCAGAAATAGTGGCTACAGCTGCCCTTGCAGGTTATTGTGAGGATTAAATGAAATAATATCTATAAATATTATTTTTTAAAAAAACATACTTAACACAGTGCCTGGTACTTAACAGGTACTATACAAATAACTTTTCTTTTCTCTTCTTCTTGGCACTCATAGAACATCACTTTTATACATGTATTCTATTTCCCCCTAATGCCCAGTAGAGTAGCTACTTGAATTCTTAAAGAATTTCTACAAATTTCTTCTAAATCAAAATTCCCAATGTAACTCCCTAATAAAACAAAACCAAATAGATATGAGGGAAAAATCCAGTACACCCAAATCTCTAAACAACAGTCCTCTCACTTGCAGCCTTTTAGCAACTTCCTATTGATAAAATTGCTTGTATGATAAAATGTACGTGCCTTAGCAAGGGATTTAGGCCCTCCATAATCTGATACCTTACTACATGTTTATATTTTATATAAAACTCCTATCCCCTCTCTCCCTCTCTCTCTCCCTCTCTCCTTTTCTCCCTCCCTCCCCCCCCCCTCTTTCTCTATCTCTCTCTTTCTCATTTATATAAACTGTATTATTTATTTGCTCTCTCTGTGTTCAATCCTACCCTCTGTTGTCTCCATGAATCTCCATGTATCCTTTAATTCTTGAAAGGCATACCCACTAGAATGTCTCTTCCTTTAAGGCCTAGTTAAGCTATGAATTTCTTCAAGAAGCCTTTCCTGATTCCATGTGTAAAAGTGATTTTTCCTTACTCAAATTTTCATATATCACTTTGCCTAGATCTCTTCTTTGGTATTATCACATTCTCCCTTGTATGATACTTATTTGTCTGTTCATCTTATCACTTCTCCATTGGATTATAGACTACATGAGAGCAAGAATTATACCATTTTAAATCTTGGAGTCCTAAGCATAGTAAAACACTTAACGAATGTGAAGTTGAATTGATTTCTGTTTGAACCCGGTTAAATTTAGTTTTATAAACTTCTCCTATTTCTGATCATAATCTGTTTCAAAAGAAAAAGCTTGGGGCACTAATTAGATGTTGAGATAGAACATCATTTTTCCCTGTCCAAGTCATCCTCACCCCATTTCACTTTTTTGCATTTTTCATTGACCAGTAATTGGCATTTGGTTACATTTTCATTTCTATTTGCCATTGATTTAGTTATTGTCTTGTTCTTTCCTAAGGCCAATTCTCCTGAGAAGATACTGCTTTCTGCTTTGCCTCTTATATTATTGATACATTAACAAGTGGAAAATGTTGGGATCACCACCTGAAAGTTATTTGAATCCTCCTAGTATCTGAGTTATGAGTTTTTTTATACAGAGGTAGGGTCCCAAGTGAATGGGTGACTCTACCATAAAATGTGACCTAAGAATTTTATAAAGCAAGATTTCTTGGATTTTTAGGTCATATGGATTATATATTAAGTGCTACACAATTCTGTGAAAGGTGTAACCGAACATTTTGTTCAATAATCCTATGAGCTTTAATATCAAATGTGCCATGAAACAGGTAGGCATAGGTTTTCCAAATGGATGTGCCAGTGTCAAGGAGGATGCTATATACAAAGTAGAAATAGGAGAAGGATTTCCTGTAGATGGAAAGATTCACAATGTGCTCTTGTTTATAGATGGCATTATGTTGAATGTACTGACTTGTAGAATGTTACAGCATCTCCTTAGTGTATCTATTTCTTTTTTTTTTGTATTTAAATTTATTTATTTAAGTTTTTAACATTCATTTCCACAAAATTTTGGGTTCCAAATTTTCTCCCCATTTCTCCCCTCCCCCACCCTAAAACACTAAGCATTCTAATTACCCCTATTACCAATCTGCCCTCCCTTCTAACATCCTTCCCTTCCCTTATCCCCATCTTCTCTTTTGTCCTGTAGGGTCAGATAACTTTATATACCCCATTAGCTGTATTTCTTATTTCCTAGTTGTATGCAAGAACAATACTCAACAGTTGTTCCTAAAACTTTGAGTTCCAATTTCTCTTCCTCCCTCCCTCCCCACCCATTCCCTTTGGGAAGGCAAGCAATTCAATATAGGCCATATCTGTGTAGTTTTGCAAATGACTTCCATAATAGTCATGTTGTGTAAGACTAACTATATTTTCCTCCATCCTATTCTGACCCCCATTTCTTCTATTCTCTCTTTTGATCCTGTCCTTCCCCAAGATTACTGACTTCTAACTTCTCCCTCCTCCCACTGCCCTCCCTTCCATCACCCCCCCACCCTGCTTATCCCCTTCTCCCCTACTTTTCTGTATTGTAAGATAGGTTTTCATACCAAAATGAGTGTGTATTTTATTTCTTCCTTTAGTTGAATGTGATGAGGGTAAGCTTCATGTTTTTTCTCTCACCTCTTCCCCTTTTCCCTCCACTGAAAAGTCTTTTACGTGCCTCTTTTATGAGAGATAATTTGCCCCATTCCATTTCTCCCTTTCTCCTCCCAATATATTTCTCTCTTACCCCTTAATTTCATTTTTATAAGATATGATCCCATCCTATTCAATTCACCCTGTGCTCTCTCTCTGTGTGTGTGTGTGTGTGTGTGAGTGTGTGTGTGTGTGTGTGTGTGTGTGTGTGTGTGTAATCCCTCCAACTACCCAGATACTGAAAAAAGTTTCAAGAGTTACAAATATTGTCTTTCCATGTAGGAATGTAAACAGTTCAACTTTAATAAGTCCCTTATGACTTTTCTTTGCTGTTTACCTTTTCATACTTCTCTTGATTCTTGTGTTTGAAAGTCAAATTTTCTTTTCAACTCTGGTCTTTTTATCAAGAATGTTTGAAAGTCCTCTATTTCATTGAAAGACAATTTTGTCCCCTGAAGTATTATACTCAGGTTTGCTGGGTAGGTGATTCTTGGTTTAAATCCTAGCTCCTTTGATTTCTGGAATATCATATTCCACACCCTTTGATCCCGTAATGTAGAAGCTTCTAGATCTTGTGTTATCCTGATTGTATTTCCACCATACTTGAATTGTTTCTTTCTAGCTATTTGCAATATTTTCTCCTTGACCTGGGAACTCTGAAATTTGGCCACAATGTTCCTAGTAGTTTCTTTTTTAGATTTCTTTCAGGAGGTGATTGGTGGATTCTTTCAATATTTATTTTGCCCCCTGGTTCTAGAATATCAGGGCAGTTTTCCTTGATAATTTCATGAAAGATGATGTCTAGGCTCTTTTTTTGATCATGGCTTTCAGGCAGTCCCATAATTTTTAAATTGTCTCTCCTGGATCTATTTTCCAGGTCAGTTATTTTTCCAATGAGATATTTCACATTATCTTCCATTGTTTCATTCTTTTGGTTTTGTTTTGTAATTTCTTGGTTTCTCATAAAGTCATTGGCCTCCATTGGTTCCTTTCTAATTTTTAAAGAACTATTTTCTTCAGTGAGCTTTTGGACCTCCTTTTCCATTTGGCTAATTCTGCTTTTGAAAGCATTCTTCTCCTCATTGGCTTTTTGAACCTCTTTTGCCAATTAAGTTAGCCTATTTTTAAGGTGTTATTTTCTTCAGCATTTTTTTGAGTCTCCTTTAGCAAGGTGCTGATCTGCTTTTCATGTTTTTCTTGCATCTCTCTCATTTCTCTTCCCAGTTTTTCCTCCACCTCTCTTACTTGATTTTCAAAATCCTTTTTGAGCTCTTCCATGACCTGAGCCCATTGAATATTGATTTCGGATGTTTGGGATACAGAAGCCTTGACTTTTATGTCTTTCCCTGATGGTAAGCATTGTTCTTCCTCTTCAGAAAGGATGGGAGAAGATATCTGCTCATCAAGAAAGTAACCTTCTATAGTCTTATTTTTTTTCCCTTTTTGGGCATTTTCCCAACCAGTTACTTGACTTTTGGGTTCTTTGTCAGGAGTAGTGTATACTCTGGGAATCTGTAAGATCTCAGTTCCTCCAAGGTGGCACAATCAAGTGTGTACTGGTCTGGGTGCAGGAAGGGATTTTTGCTCCCAGAATCTTAGCAGTTAACTCTCCACAGCCACCTGGCCTCCAGTTCCACCAAGGCAGCCCTGGAGGCTGATTTTTAGATAAGCTGCACGGGCAGGGCTGCCATTCAGTTTGAGATAAAGATCAGCTCCCTCAGAACCTCTATTACAGAGCTGAGGTAATAATCAGCTCCTCAGTGCCCCAGGGGTTTTACAGTCCAACAATGGATGCAGACTGCTGTGGGAACTGCTGCCACCTGCCCATGTGGCCTCTGTGGCTACTGCCTGAGGCCAGAGCTATGGAAAGGCCCTTCTCCCTTCATGATCAGCTGAAAAAACCCTGTCACTGACCTTTGGTGCCAGTGGGTTGAGGAATCTGCAGACAGCTGCTGCTGTGACTGGGAATTCGCTCCTACTGCAACTGGAGATTCCACCCCTGAGGTGTCCTCCTTCCAGAGCTGCACCACACCGTGCGGCCAAGGCTGAACTGGACTCTGGTCCATGTAACAGATGTTTCCCATGGGCCTTTCGGGTCACCCTGGGCTGGAAATTTCATCCACTCTGTTGTTCTCCACATCTGCTGCTCCAGAATTCATTGAGAGTCCCTCTCTACAGGTATTTTATGGGCTGTGTGGGGAGAGCCACATATGTGTGTCTTTCTACTCTGCCTTCTTGGTTTTTAGTGTATCTATTTCGACAAAAAAGAAATTGGCTTAGAAACCCACATAGGAGAAACCAAGTGGAAGAACTTTGTACAGTACTCAGATTATTGTATGCAGTTGGATGGGCAATGATTTAGTCCATAAGTCTGTATATTATAGTTGACATTGCATGTGAGCAATAGTAGGCTCAGAGTTAAATAAGAAGAGGAGAAAAGGTAGGAAGAAAAGCTATATGCTGCATTTGACAAGTTGTGTGTAGCTTTCAATGATCACAAATTATTCACCATCACAAAAGCCCAAGGTGATGTTATATGGGTTCAAATCACAGCACAACAGAATCTCAGAAGGATTATATGATTAACATCTCTGGAGAGCAATGGAAAGCTTCATGGTGACTATCAGTTAGCTGAATAAAACCTGTTAGATGAATTGAAGTTATAATCCAGGACACAAATGAGTGGGAAAGGTGTAATTTTGATCTTGTATTTAAAGAAAGTAATAATAAATGGACAGCCCTGTGATGGAGTTACTCTACTACTCAATACTTTAGATATTGTACTCACAGTTGTGATATGTAAAAAGACCAAAAAGAAGGTCCTCATTACAGCGAATGTATACTATCTAGAGAATATGGGCTAGAATTATGCTAGATGATAAGACATTAACAGTTTTTACTCTTTAGTTAGGTAGGAAGTAACAATACCAATGACATCATGAATACAATGAATTGGATTAATATTCAAGGATCTATGGTTTTAAGCATAGGCAAATCTTTCACTGGCATAATTCACAACCCTTTTGGCTTCATGTATTGTGGTAAAAAAATTCTATCATGCAGTGTCCCACTCACCAGTCATGAGTCTTATCCAACTTTGCTAGACTAGTCCTTAAACAACTGACACCATCTATTTCTGAGATCTTATTGAAAGTCTTTCCAGATTAGGAAGAATTGATTAATTTTGTGCACATTTTTGTACGCTCACAAATAAATAATGAGTATACACATGCTTGATGACATACATATAATATATATATGTATATACATATACATATATATGTGTGTGTGTGTGTGTGTGTGTGTGTGTGTGCTATATGTGCCATGAGGTAATATGGCTACACATCATGGAACACCTCAAATTCTGACAAACTCTTCTTCACCAAGAATTTTGGCTCATCTGTAGAAGACAAATTTTGGGCATGTATAGACTGTAGCATATCACCAATGATTAATTGTGAGAAAAAAGTAGAATGAATAATGTCACTGAAGAGCTCCAGGACTGTGAAAGACATGGGTTTGTCATTTAAAGAGAATGGGACACTTAGGTATCATGCTGGATAGAGTTCTAGACCTGTAGTCAGGAAGACCTAGTTCAAATCCTGTGTCAGATATTTCCTTGATGTGTGACCCTGGGCAAGTCACTTAGCCTTTTTTAGTCTCCGTTTATTTGTCTATAAAATGGGAATAATAATAATGATAATAGCCTCTACCTCACAGGGCTGTTGTGAAGATCCAGTGAAGTAATATATGTAATGCTCTTTATAAACCTTAAAGTATTATATAAATATTAAATTTTCTCTTCCTTCTCCTCCTTTACGCCCTCCTCCTTGTCTTGCCTTTACTACTGCCACTACCAAGCTAGTCCAGGATCGAGTTTACTTTGCATCTGCCGTGATATACGGTGGACTCACGCTGAGTTTTCAGTCCAGTAAAACCCAAGATATTTTAAATTCAGACTATTGTCTGGTTATACCTTCTTGCTTTTGTATACGTATGGTTGATTTGTACAGTATAGCCCGTGAAGATTTTATACTTTTCTCACTTATTTTTCATCTTCTGAAATCTAACCCATTATTTTAGCCTGTTAGGACCTTTTTGGTTCCTCACTTTACTATCCAATATATTTGTTAACCTTTCTAGTTTTGCTTCAGTTTTAAATTTGAGGAACATGACATCTCTTGGCACTCCTTACCTGAGGCATTTTAACCTTAACCAAATTGAAGTATATTCAGTATCCATTCATCTCTTCTGTATGCCCCTTACTGTATCTTTTTTCTAGCTCATACCTCTCCATGTTGTTCCCAAGGATAGTATGGCAGACTTTGTGAAATTCTTTTCTTAATTAACCCAGTTCCAGTGAGTTCTTAAAATCTTCCTAACCCAATGTAATCCTTTCATAAAAAGAGATAACATTTAATCTGGCATAATCTCTATTTGGTCAGCCATGCCTGACTCTTGGTGATTACTTCTCCCCTCTCTAAATGCTTTAATAGTACATTCTCGAATTTTGGTGTTAAGGAACTAGACTATGGGTTGAAGAATTTACTCTCTTCTTTTTAGAAAATTGGCATACTTGGCCATCTTTAGTACTTAAGCACTTCTCCCATTTTGAATAATCTTTCAAAGATCACAGAATGAGGTTCAATCATTATATCCTATCTAAAGATGTGATAAATTTAGGCTTGATAGTTTGAACTAATTGAGGGCAGCTACATAGTCCCTTTCCATCTGTACCTTTATATTGGTTTTTAATTCCCTGTGAATCACATTTTTGTCTTATCCTTTCAATTCTGTAATTTACCTTTGTAGAGAAAACAGATGTGATATATGAGTTAAGTAATCTTTCCTTCTTTCTGTGGCCCAATATCATTGTTCCATCTACACCAAAGGTATTCATAGCCCTTCTTTAATCTTCCTCCTCTTACCCCAAGTATCTTTTAAAAAGTCTTTTTTATTGTTGTTCCTAGCATTCATAACAAGCCTCAGGTCTTTTGGAGATTTAGTGTTCCTGATATTATTCTTATATGACACTGTGCCATTCTTTTGTACTCTTCAGTTATGAGGCCTTGTTTGCTGCCGTCATTATATATATTTTGTGTAAAATCTAATTTTGCTGATGAGTGGATTTATGTGTAAATCCCCATTGTTCTCTTTATGCCCCTCTTTCTCCTGTTAAGAACTGTTTCTGTCATCAAAATTTTATTCTTGAGAGCATTCTGTCCTGTTGGGTCAACATTCTCTTCAGAATTTTTGACCTTAGGAGGCTTCCTGTCCTATCCCTGGACTGTCTAAAAATCTTTTCTTCCCAAGTCTAGGTTGTGTCTTATACTATGCCCTCTCTTTATCTCATGAATTCTAAGATGGAGGGGTCAATTCCTCCTAGTATTCTCATAATTTCTGCTACAACAACCCATTTCATCATTTCCTGTTTTGGGTCAGAATCAGACCCAGAAATTATGACTCCTTTGTTATTTCCGTGACATTTTGAAAAATGACATTATTAAGGAAAGCAAAAATAAAAACCCTGCATGGGCTTCTCTATTTTTAACAAGGTGAGAACTCCAACAGGTAGCCAGATACATGCTACCTTCCTCATAATCAATGTGTCACACATCTGAGCCAGCTTTATGAACTCATTCTAGACACCATCATCCATTTCCTTCCTCTGGCCAGGTATTTTGAAGTGTTATCTCACCACAGATTTGCTTCTTCCTGGATTTCTTAATTTAAGACTCTTTCTTCATATTTGATGTTATCCTCCACCTATTTTATCCTATCTGGTTAGTCCTTTTTAATAACATATTTTCCATAGCCACATTTTGGTTATGAACCCTATGTCACCAAGTGTTTAGTTAGCATTTGTAAGTTTGAATTTTTCTTCTTGCAATTAATATATCTATAATTATCAAGGTTCTGAAAATCAACATATAAGCATTATTATTCCTCTACATGTATGTTATTGTACCTATCTCATAGCTATTCTTCTCTGTAGCATATGGCTTGGCAGATTAATGTTTTTAGGTTTCTCCCTCTCCCTCCATTTTCAATTTAAAATACTATTGATTAGGTTCTCAAATGTCCATGAAAGCATAGGTTGACTTGCCCCTATTATTTTATCTATTCTGTCCACTTGTCTATTGTTCTTGTGTTTTGAACCATGGTCCACAAATTCAAGCCCTCTTCTCATACATTGTTGTTAAATAGCTCTTTACATTCCAAACCTGCATTTCCCTCCAGAATCCTCATGTTAAAAAATCAGCAGTGTTGAAAGAATCGTCTGTCTAGCTAAAGTCTTCAATTTCTTGCCTAGTATTCAGTAGTAATTGTCAGGCTTGTCAAGAGTTGGGAGTCTCCCCATTAAATCCCAATACTCTCCCTGAGAATGCCTCCCCATGTTGTTCATACTACTTTGATATATGATAAAGTCAGTACTACTTAGCAAGTGGTCATCAACCACTATGTGACTCATCTCTTTTTCTTCTAAAAATTCTTAAATGACTTATCATTCCCTTTTATATGAAAATATTATTTCACTCCAAAAGGTCTAGCTCATTCCCGTAAAAAAAGAACCTCATGCTTATTACATACCTCTACATACCTCTAAACATTCTATGAACCTTTACATGTGGCTTCTCTGTTGGTCAAAAAGAATTTTTATGTACCTATTTTTTGCTAGGCATTGTTTTAAGTGGTCAATAAACCACTATCTTTTGCAGTTACCAGATACATGAAATAGCTACTTGATCTAGGGTTCTTAACTTGGGGCTGGTAAAAATGGTTTTTGAAATATTTGATAACTGTATTTCAATATAAATGGTTTCTTTTGTTATGCTATATATTTTATTTTATGCATGGAAAATATTATTCTAAGAAAGGGTCCATAGTCATCGCTAGATTGGCAAAGGGGTCCATGACACTTAAAAGTTTAAGAATTTCTGGTAGAGTGAGGAGTTCCTTAAATGTGTGTAAGAAGAGAAATTTTTCTCATTGACTATTCTTCCAATTATCTGGTTAGAGGAATAGTGGCTCATTGTGGGTATGTTTGTTCTGAGTATTTTACAACAGAAATTATATGTGTGCAGCTGGCATTAAAATTATTAGACCATCTTTCCCTTCCTCCTTGCTTACTGTTTATGGTAAAGCAAAAAGTGTGGATGACTTTCATTTGCTGGCTGAATGTTAAATAACAACAATTACTATAGCCATCTTGTACTCAGTCTAACTACATTGTCTGATTTCACTGCTTAGATATGTACAATGCATAGTCCTGCCTAGAAGATAAAAAGTTCTAAAATAATTTCTATATTTTCTATATATTATCACTCCTCTCTTTTGCCTTCCTTTTTCTTTTTTTTTTTTTTACTTAAAAAATAAATAGTACTTTGGAACAAATTGATTTTGCTAGATAGTGCATTGATCATGCACCTTGCCTGGGGACAGAGTATTGCTTCAGAAACAATAATAACTAAGACAATCATCTAATTTTACTGGAATAAAACTGAAAATGTACACCCGGCAGAATCATCTCTGAGACTACTTTAGGTGCATTTGTGCTTGTACTTCATCCTCAATGACACAGTAATCTACTAAAGTTCCTCTCTCGATTTTTCTCTTTGCAATCTGGAAGAACAGATTCACCAGTGATTGTGCTCGTTTATAAAAGCATCCAAAACAAAATTGAACCCCAAGGCTGATAAACTATAAAGATGCTGATCAGATCTGAGCAGAATGGACGATGCTTTGGGGCTTGCTCAGCTAAAGATGGCTCTAGAAGACTGATGGCTTTATATACACAATTACAAACACCAGAGCTCTATTGAATGAATGGAAAAATCATAAAATATGGTGCTTGCCCTTTATTAAGTAAAGAATGGCATTTGGTAAAATACTTCCTAAGATTTAGTAATTTTTTCGGGGGGGAGGTAATTGAATTCCCTCCATCCTTCAGTAGAAAACTTAATCAAAGAAGCTTTTTAGAAGGAACAATCCAATAGAATAAACAAGCTAAACCTTTTTTTTTAAAGGTGGCTAATTGATTTTTTATTACCTCAAATTAAATGAATGCACCTTGTCAACTTTATATAGGATTCATCTATAACCAGTAGCTGTGTCATAATCAATAAAAGATTAGAAATACATTTGTTGTTACCCATGTCCTTCTAGAGTTGGACTCAGGAGCCTGTTTCAAATTATTTTCCTTGGTTTCAATAATACTAATAGGTAATGAGGTAACTCTTACAAGGAATGTGTAAGAAATAACTGCAGCTCATGTTCAGATTAACTCAAGTTGGACAGATCTACCTAGGACACCTCCCTAACACTCGATCTTTGATAGTCTCTGGTAATTGAAATTTACTCTCAATTCTCTTGGAATTCCCTTTTATTAAGAGGGAATTGCCTTGATTTAGATATTTTTGAGGTTCTGTTCCATCCCCTGAACAGCAAACACAAAATCAAAATTCAAGTTTTTTAATTAATAAATATTTGAAACAGGAGCACCATTTCCTACACAAGCTCTATCCTGATCCTACAAATCCATAATGAGCTTTGATGCCCCATATTACTTTGAATTTATTTTCCATCCATTTCATCTTTTCTATCCATATAAAGGCTATTTAGGTAACTTCTTGAGTGCAGGGACAGTGTTATTTTTGTTGTTACATTACCAGGATCTAACCCAGTGCCTTAAATATAACAAGGTTCTTAATAAGTGCTCCCTGAACAACTTAATAAAACATCATAGTTATATTTTCAAATATAGCTGTACACACACACACACACACACACACACACACACACACTTTTTCAGTTTGGAATATGATTTTATATATGAGAAAGATTCATAGTGGGAACTCCTTTCATTAGTCTAGGTTGGAATCTCATCTCACACCAATGAGAGGTTAAGTGACCTGCCTAAAGTGATACAGATATTAGAAACAAGACTTGCCAAGTCTAAGACTGGTCCTCTATCTATTTTATGATATTATTTTTGTATAGTAGATAGATAGATAATAGAATATTTGCTAAGTACCTATTATGAAGAAATGTTGCAAATATATGATCATAATCAGAGCCATCCTTAGGCAAAAGTGTGAAGTGGCTAAAATTTCCTTTCCTTGCTCCAATTCTTACACAATCTCTCTTCTTGACACCAGCAAATTATTCTCAAGTAAGCCTTCATTTTTCCTGTGGTTCCAATCATAAATACCAGTTTAAATTAAAAGAAATGTTTGAATTTTAATTGGAATCAAAACTGTCAGGTAAAGAGATGAAGCTCCAACTTGTGAAATTTAAGGTATCAACAAGTATATGAGGATATTTGGGGTTTCAGGAGAACCATCTTATGGGTGATAAAATAGAACTGAATAGTTAGCCATTCTGCTGCTACGCATAAGAGTAGCCTTCCTCATATTAATGAGGATTGAAGAAAATTTGACATTTGAAGTCCTATCCAAAAGTCCTTCTGTAATGTCTTATCATGACATCCATATAGTCCTGGCATGTCAAACAGCACAGCACAAAAGGTAAAGGCTGGCAGTTTGGATTTGATAATGTACTTTCATCTAAGGTTAATTTAGTAAAGTTCTGAAATGCTAATTGCTAGCATTTATATAGTCCCTTAAGGTTTGCAGAAAAAAAATCATATGATATCCTGTTTGATTTTTACCCTAACCCTATAAGGCAGATGCTATTATAATTCCCATTTTATAAATAAGGAAACTGAGACTGAAAGAGTTTAAGTGACTTGCCCCTTACTTTTTAAGTGACAAAGGTAGGAAATGAACTGTCTTCCTGCCTCTAAGTCCAAGTTCTTTCTTTCTATCTATCTATGTATCTATATGTATCTATGTATGTATCTATGTATCTATCTATTGCTACCTACCTCCATATCTATCTATCTATCATCTTTAATCCATTCATTTATTTTATTTTTTGATGAACAAAAATGCATCCCTAACATTCTGTCCCTTCCTCCCAAGTGAGAAAGAAAAGCAAAACACCTGTTACAAGCATGTATAGTCAAGTGAAATAAATTACCACACTGCCCACAATGTAAAAGACATTTAAAAAGGTTATGTATAACATTGCTCATTCCATTATCATGGTTTTTCATCTTACCAAACACAAATATTCCATACTTTTAGAATCTTTTGAAAGCTGTGTGGCCAGAGAGACTGTCAATTATTTCTAAAAAAGTAGCCTCAGATGAATCATTTAAAGTCAATCAAAAATTGAAGAATGTGAATATTGGAAGGGAGCTCAGAAGCCATCTATTTTCCCCCATGTGCAAAAGGAATCCTCATGATTAACTTACGTCACAAGTGCTTGTCCAGCTTCTGTTTGAAGACCTTCAAGAAGAAGGAACTCTGTCCCTCACTCCAACCTCTCAAAAAGAGGTCATGCCACTTTTGGATAGCTCACATTGTTAGGAAATTGTTATTTTTTTTTCTGACATGAAGCTTAAAAGTGTCTTACTGGGCGGATCCAAGATGGCGGAGTAGAAGGATGCACCTCTAGAAGCTCTCCTCCCACAGCCCATAAAATACCTGTAAAAAATGACTCTAAACAAATTCTAGAGCAGTAAAAGCCACAAAACAACAGAGTAAAAGAGATTTTCATCCCAAGGCAGCCTGGAAGGGCTACAGGAAAGGTCTATCTCACTGGGTACAGAGTGGAAGGCAGCTTGGCCTTGGGCACAGAGTGGAGCACCAGCACAGTGTGGGTCACACAGCAACAAGGACAGTATTGGAGCAGGCTTCAAGGCTCCAGCAGCAGCAGCAGCAGGTATGATTCCCAGGTTCCTCAACTCACAAACGCCAAAGGCAGCTTCAAAGGTCAGTGAGAAAGCTCTTTCACTTGGGTAAGAAGGGAGTACAGCATTCTAGCTCTGGCCCCAGGCAGCAGCAGCTTCCATTGTTGGAGCCCTGGCCTAAGAGCAACTGATCTGGATCTTAACTCTGAGGGGCAGACCTAGGGTGATGAGGAGCGCTGACGTGGTGGAGCTGGTAGAGGCTCTGGAGAGAGTATCCTGCTCACAGACCAGAGAGCAGGCCAGGAGAAGAATAAAATCCTCTCCCTTGATTTTGCCACTTTGGAGGAACTGAGAACTTGACAAAGAACTCAAAAGTCAAGTGACTGACTGGGAAGATACCCAAAAAAGGAAAAAAAGAATAAGACAATAGAAAGTTACTTTCTTGGTAAGCAGGTATTTTCTTCCATCCTTTAGGATGAGGAAGAGTAATGCATGCCATCAGAGGAAGACCTAGGCCCCTAGGGGGCTTCTACATCCAAAATCTCCAAAGTGGATGTGCAGTGGTCTTAGGCCATGGAAGAGCTCAAAAAGGATTTTGAAAATCAAGTAAGAGAGGTGGAGGAAAGGTTGGGAGGAGAAATGAGAGAGATGCAAGAAAATCATGGAAAGTGAGTCAGCAGCTTGCTAAAGGAGACCCAAAAATGTTGAAGAAATTAACATCTTTAAAGATAGTCTAGCTCAAATGGCAGAAGAGGCCCAAAAAGCCAATGAGGAGAAAAATGCTTTAAAGAGCAGAATTAGCCAAATGGAAAAGGAGGTTCAAAAGCTCACTGAAGAAAATAGTTCTTTAAAGATTAGAATGAAGCAGATGGAAGTTAATGACTTTATGAGAAGCCAAGAAATTATAAAACAAAACCAAAAGAATGAAAAAATAGAAGACAATGTGAAGTATCTCACTGGAAAAACAACTGACCTGGAAAATAGATCCAGGAGAGACAATTTAAAAATTATAGGACTATCTGAAAGCCATGATTAAAAAAAAAATAGCTTAGACATCATCTTTCATGTAATTATCAAGGAAAGCTTCAGGTAAGATATTTTACCAGAAGGTAAAATAAATATTGAAAGAATCCACAAATCACCTCAGGAAAGAGATTCAAAAAGATAAATTCTAGGAATATTATAATCAAATTCCAGAGTTCCCAGGTCAAGGAGAAAATATTGCAAGCAGCCAGAGGGAAACAATTTGAGTGTTGTGGAAATACAATCAGGATAACACAGGATCTGGCAGCTTCTACATAAAGGGACTGAAGGACTTGGAATATGACATTCCAGAAGTCAAAGGAACTAGGACTAAAACCAAGAATCACCTACCCAGAAAGACTGAATATAATACTTCAAGGGAAAAAATGGCTATTCAATGAAATAGAGGACTTTCAAGTATTCTTGATGAAAAGCCCAGAGCTGAATAGAAAATTTGACTTCCAAACACAAGAATCAAGAGAAGCATGAAAAAGTAAACAGGAAAGAGAAATCATAAGGGACTTACTAAAGTTGAACTGTTTACATTCCTACATGGAAAGATAATATTTGTAACTCTTGAGACTTTTCTCAGCATTTGGGTAGTTGGAGGGATTATATACATATAGACAGAAGGCACAGGGTGAGTTGAATAGGAAGGAATGATATCTAAAAAAATAAAATTAAAGGGTGAGAGAGGAATATATTGGGAGGAGAAAGGGAAGAATGAGACAAATTATCTCTCCTAAAAGAGGCAAGAAAAAGCTTTTTCAATGGAGGGGAAAAGGGAGAGTGAGAGGGGAAAAGTGAAGTTTACTCTTATCACATTTGGGTTAAGGAGGGGATAACATGCACACTCAATTTGGTATGAAAATCTATCTTACACTACAAGAAAGTAGAGGAGAAGGGGCTAAGTGGAGTGTTGGGGGGATGATAAAAGGGAGGGCAAATGAGAGCATGGAGATAATTAAAAGTAAACACTTTTGGAGAGGGATAAGGTCAAAAGAGAAAATAGAATAAATGAGGGGCAGGATAGGATGGAGGGGAATACAATTAGTCTTTCACAACATGACTATTATGGAAGTCTTTAGCAAAACTACACATATATAGTCTTGAATTGCTTGCCTTCTCAGTGAGGGTGGGTGGGGAGGGAGGAAGGGAGAGAAGTTAGAACTCAAGTTTTAGGAATGAATGTTGAGAACTGTTTTTGCATGTAACTGGGAAATAAGAAATATAGGTAATGGGGTATAGAAATCTGTCTTTCCCTACAAGAAAAGAGAGAAGATGGGGATAAAGGAAGGGAGAGGTATGATAGAAGGGAGGGTACATTGGGGTAAAGGGTAATTGGAATGCATGATGTTTTGGGGTGGGCAAGGGGAGAGATGGGGAGAAAATTTGAAACTCAAAATCTTGTGGAAATGAATGTTGAAAACTAAAAATAAATAAATAAATAAATTGGAAAAAACATCTCATTGCATCACCTGTCCAGTGCTCTTGGTTGCTTTTGTCCTTTGGAGCTAAACAAAACAAATCTAATCCTTCAACATGACAAACTTTTGAATCATTTAACATAGCTATCGTATTTCTCATTTAATCAGTAAATATTTATTAAGTGCTTACTATGTGCCAGGCACTGTGCCAAGCACCAGAGATACAAAAATATGCACAAGACAATCTCTGCCTCAAGGAACTTATAATCTAATGAGAGGAACAACTGCAAACAAATGTATGCAGAGTTAGCTAAATACAAGAAAAATGGGAAATAATTGAGAGGGTTAATCATTAAGTTAATTAATTAAGTGGAATTAAGAGGAGTTGGTGAAAGCTTCCTGTAGAAGATAAGATTTTAGTTGATACTTAAAGAAAGCCGAGGAGATCAGAAGTTACAGTGGAGGAAGAGGAGCATTTCAGGCATGGAACAAAGTCAGAAAGAATGCTAGAAACCAAGAGGCACAGTGTCTTGTCTATGTAATAGCCAGGAGGCCAATGTCACTGGAACAAAGTGTACATATTGGGGATTAAGGTATAAAGTGACTAAAAGGTAGGAGGGAGCTAGATTATAGAAGGCTATGAATGCCAAACAGAGCATTTTGCATATGATTCTGGAGGCATTAGGATACCACTGGAGTTTATTGAATAAGAGGTTAGTGGTGTATGTGACAAGATCAGACCTGCCATTTAGAGGGTGAGTGGAGGGTTGATTGGAGTGGGGAGAGACTTGATACAAGCAGACTCATCTCACCAGCAAGCTATTGCAATAATCCTGGCATAGGGTTACTCTATGCATTAGAATAGTGGCAATGTCAGAAGAGATAAGGAGGTGCATAGGAGAGATTTTGTAAAACTGAAACAGGCCTTGGCAACAGATTGAATGTTGGGGGAAGGAGAGTGAAACATAGAGAGAAATCCAGGAGGACACTTAGGTTGCAAACCTGAGAGACTGGGAGGATGATTTTACCCTGTACGTTAATTAGAGGTGAGGGTAGGATCTGGGGAGAACTTACAGGGTAAATAGTGGTTTCCATTTTGGACATATTGATTTTGATATCTATCTATTTGTAAGGTAATTTGAGAAATCTGAAAAGTAGTTGGAGACTTGAGAGGAGAGATCAGCAGAGAGTTTCAGGCTGGATAGGTTGATTTGAAGATCATTAGCATAGAGATAGTAATTAAATCCTTTGGAACTGGTGAGGAAACCAAGTGAATTTGCATGGAGAGAAAAGAGAAGAGGGTCTAGGACAAACCCCTAAGGGACACTTATGGTTAGAGGTCATGATCTGGAAGAAAATCTAGCCAAAGAGACTGAGAAGGAAGAATCAGATAGATGAGAGAGGAGAGAGTAGTGTCCTAAAAACACAGAGAAAAGAGATTATCAAGGAGGAGAGAGTGATCAACAGCTGCAGAGAAGTCAAAGAGAATGAAGATTGGCAAAAGCCCATTGGATTTTGCAACTAAAAGATCATTAGTAACTTTGGAGAAAGCAGTTTTGGTGGAATGATAAGGCCAGAAGTCAGATTATAAAGAGAGTGAAAGGAAATAAAATGAAGGCATCCATTTTAAGGCATAAACATCCTTTTTGAGTTTAGCTACAAAAAGTAGAAAAGATACAGAGTGATAGCTAGCAGAGATGGAAGGATCAAGTGAGGGATTTTTCAGGATGAGGGAGACATGGACATGTTTATAGGCATTAGGAAATGATCTAGTAGAAGGGGAAGATTTAAAATAAGTGAGAGTGGGGATGAAAGAGGGCGCAATCTTTTGGAGAAGATCAAATGAAATTAGATCAATTGAACAAGTAAAGGGGTTAGCCTTGGTAAGGCCACTTCATCATGTGAAACAGGTAAAAGAGGAGAAAATATTGGAAGGAACTTGAGTGATAGGAGATGGGGAATAGGGGAGAAAAAGGATAAATGGCTTCAGTTTTTTCTGTAAAATATGAGACAAGGTCCTCAGCTGAAAGAATAGGAATAAAAGAAGCCATGGTTGGGCTTGAGGAGTGATGAAAAGATTTGGAAGAACTGCTAGTGAGTTAATTAGGGAATATAAGGAGATTTCCTAGTAGCAGTGAGAGCCTAATTGAGGTTGCATAACATGAATTTGTAGTGGACTCAGAAGTATTATGTGATTCTTCTCCACCTTCAACATCTTTAACCAGCAGCAGCCAATGTATAGGGCAACAAATGGTGGGAGTACACCAAGGATAAAATTTGGCTGGATGTACTTAGTGATATGATAAGAGCACTAGGGATTCAAGAGAGGATGAGAGCATAGAATTGAATTGATTCATCAAGGAATTCAGATGGTGAGATGAGGAGAGAATGACTAGTGCATGGGAGGAAGCTTGGGAGAGAATTGGGGTGTGGAAGGATCAGAGGTCACATTGTGGACAAAGAATAGAGGTTTTGTAAGAGAAGGCAGAGGGAAAGGTGAAAAGACAAGAGATTATGATTGGATGATGAGATTTCAGAATTCTTGAATATAGAGGCAGTGCATTTGTGGATGATGTCAATCAAAATCAAAGTTATGACCATCATTTTGTGTCTCTAAGATGGGGTGGTGGAATAGCTCATGTGAAATGAGTAGGTTGGTGAACTGAATGGTTAGACTATTTGAGGGAGAGTCAATATGTATGTCAAAGTTCCCTAGTGTATAGGTAAGAGTTGGGAGGGAGAAAAAAAATGTATATATAAATATGTATATGTGTGTGTGTGTGTGTGTGTGTGTGTGTGTGTGTGTGTGTGTGTGTGGTATCAAACCCATTGAGGGAGGAAGGAGAATGTTACTGTAGGTCTGTAGACTTTTGGCTTAACACAATTCTTTCAACTGATCCTCATTGAACATGAATTCAAGGACCTTCACCATCCTGGCTTAACACAGTGCCTTCCATAGTAATTGCTTAATAAATACTTATTGATTGATTGATGAAAGATAAAAGAAATTAAAATGATCCAAATCTCTGAAGCATCCTGTTCAAAAAGTTTGTTCAGAATTAGAGTGTTATTTGGAGAGGAATAATTCTTTCCAAGGAAGTAGGTCAACATTATTGTATGATGTGAGGGAAATTTTCTTTTTTATTTGCAAAAATTGTTCTCTTTGTTAAACTGTTTTAGCTTGTTTCATTTATGTGCAAATTTAATTTCAATTAAAGTGCCAGGATGAGAATGCCTGAGGCTTTTCCTGTGGCTTCTCCAAGTACTAGGAATTAACTTGATTAACAGGATTATTTAGACATTGTAGGGTGACAGATTTTCAAACTGGAATTTTTTTTTTTTTTTGGAAAGTGTATAATATGCATAAGTTAGTAATGAATCACAAAGTAAGCAACTGCCAATATAATAAAACAGGAGTTTGTAACCAAGGAGTTACTTAAAAATATTTTGATAATTCTATTTCAATATATTTTATTTCCTTTGTGATCCTGTCTATTTTATTTTATGCATTTAAAATCATCATTCTGAGAAAGGGATCCATAGGCTTTGCACAGACTACCGAAAGGCTGCATGGCACAGAAAATGTTAAGGACCCCTTTGACAGAGAGATGCTATTTTAATATAAGTAGTAGCTACATGTTATAGTGAATAGTGTGCTGGGTCTGGAGTCTAAGGGATCTAAGTTCAAATTCAGCTTTAAACACTTACTAGTTGTGTGACCCTGTGCCAAATCACTTAATCTCAGTTTCCTCATCTGTTAAATGGAGATAATAATAGCACCTACCTCCCAGGATTATTGTGAGGATTAATTGAGATAATAAATGACTTAGCATAGCATGGCCCATAGTAAGTGCTATATAAATATTAGCTGTTCTTATTATTTTTAATATCGTTCAAAGTGATCTCCCCTCTGTACTTCCTCTGTTGACTACTTCCAATTGTATATAACTTGTTTGTTGTGGTTTACTTGTCTCCCCCATTAGATTGTGAGCTCCTTGAGATCAGGGACTGATTTTTGCCTTTCTTTGTATCCCCATTGTTCAGCATAGTGCCTGAATGAATATTTATTGACCAATTGGCTGGTATGACCACTTCTGGAGTATTGTGTCAATTTCTGTGCACCGCATTAGGTGAAATGCATTGACAAGCTGGATAGTGTGCAGAGGCAGGCAACTGTTATAGGTCTGCTCTAATAACCTTCTAAGTGATCTCTCCCTGTTTACAGTGCCTTCTTTCTCCAGCCCAATCATCCCACAATTGCCTTACTAATATATGTCTAACTCTGTCACTCCTCTGCTCATAAGTTTTCAGTAGCTCCTTATTGCCTTAGGATAAAATATAAGGTCATTAGCCTGGCATTTAAGGCTCTCCACTATCTGATTCCAGTATAGCTTTCTGGCCTTATTTTTCATTGCTTCCATTTACTTCCTCAGTCCAATCAAATTGGATTCCTGATTTTTTCCTATTATACATAACAGGAAAAAATCGGGAATCCAGTTTGTTTTTTCTAAGCAATGGCTGTTGTCTTTCCTTCTCAGAGGACCAAAATGACATCACTGTGTTGGAATCAAGGTACAGTGTGTCTGACTGTGGTTGATGAGATCAATAGGAGCTTAGGAGGCAATCCTAAACAATACCTGTAGGGTGGTACGCCATCCTTCTTCATCTTCTGGTTGAAAACATTCTCTTAATTCAAGGCCCAGTTAAGGTGTCACTTTCTTTATAGAGCATTCTATGATCCTTTCAAATTAAGAGTCTTCTTTCTCCTCAAATATTCCCAGAACATTTTATCTGAATCTCTCTTTCATTCTATCGTAGTCTATATGGTTCCATATATAGCTGTGTGCATGTCCTATACTTTCCAGGGAATTATAAGCTCCTTGAGGGTGAGGACTGAATCTTTTGCATCATCAGATATCTAGTATCATTCACAAGGCATGTGAATAATAAATATTTAAGTGTGATTAAATTGGATCCTTCTAATTTAGCACAGAAAAAAATTCATCTCTTTCTAGCTGAAGTCTTCTACTACTGTCACAAGCCTTCATACTAGCTTTGTTATCTCTACCTAGAATCTCTCTTCTTTTTTTCCCCTTCTGGATGGGTAGTCTATAGTATTCTTTTGTTAATATGTTGCTTCTCTCTTCACTGACACTCATTCCTTCTTCCAGTTTGTGGATTTGTTTTGCTGGAGTATATCTTCCTGATATGCAGTGCGATGTCACTCCTTTACCTCTTAACCTAATCTAGTCTGTTTGAATCATTGCCATAATTGCCAGGTCATAGCCTGCCAAGTCTCAGGGGAGATTAAATTTACCTCTATGCATCAAAATTTTTAGCTCACTTTTTAGTTTATTTTAGCTTATTATTCAGACTCCATAAACATGGCATCTTAAGTCATGAATATTATTTCTGTCCTTCTTAGATACTGTCTGCTATGAGTTACTGGGTATAGCTATGGCTGTTCTGATTTATATATCATACTTACCACTCTCTGTGGTATCTGCCAGTGAATATATGGGGTCAATTTTCTCTTTCCATTTTGGTGCTAAAATCATCTACATCAGATCAGCAAGTATCTGAAAGATAAGCTTTTCCCCTGACTTCATCAGATTCAGTCCATCCTTGGTCAGGAATTTATTATTCCTGTGCCTTACACACTGTACCCCAAATCCAAATTACATTCTTGTTTTCTTTCCTAATGCTTAATTCTCCATACCTACCTTTCTCCCCTTCAACTGGCCGCAATTATGGAAACATTACCAGTGTTCCTAAGGTCTTTAGTTTCTTGGCCAGAACTTCATAATCTTTAGAGATTCATTCTAGGTCTTTGCATCACAGTGACCTTTGTCCTTAAAAGCATCACCAGAAGGTAAATTTAGTTCCTAGTTTTGATAAGTCTTGGGTAGTTGTCATGTCCCAGAAATATATCTCTCTAAGGCAAGAAAGCTACCTGATGTTTTATGTCAGGAGGAAATTTCCCTCAGGGTGAAAGCAACAAACCCTAGAGTTTGCCACTTTTCCCTGTGTCCAGATCAGGTATCCTCTCTCCTGCAAGAGTCTGGATTCTCACATCATTGTTTCATGGAACATGGGAAGCTGCTTTTCTCCTCAGGATGTCCTGCTTTATGTTTTTTTCTGGGAAGAGCCTTAAATCAATCTTCAAGCTTCAGAAAGCAATAAAGCCGTACTCTTCTTTCTCAGTCACTTTCTTCATTCCTTCAACTTCTTTTTTTAGGTTTAGATTAATCTCAGAGACTGTTTCTTCTTGGTTTTCTTTTGGAAGCATGCTTCATGAAGTAGATAAGTGGCACAGTAAAGAGAGAGACAGTACCAGACTTGGAGGCAGGCAGAACTGAATTGGAGCCTTTCCTCAGCTGCTTCCTAACAGAACAATTCTTGCTAAGTCGTTTATCATCTCCCAGCATCAGTTCTATCATCTGTAAAGTAAGGATAATGGCATCTAGCTCATAGGATTCTTATGAGAATCAAATCAGATAATATATGTGAATGTTGTGCAAAGCTTAAAGTGTTATATTAATGTTTTCCATTATTAAGATAATTTCAAAGAATATTTCATTCTTGATAATCCAGAGAGTGGAGAGGTATTCCTCTAGCCTTTTTATTTGCTCTTTTAATACTGGTACCGACTGACATTTTGTGCACATTTTGTTCCTCGATGTTGAAAGGAATACAAACAAAAAACCATCATTGTAAGTCACTGGAACAGTCTTCTTGCTCTCCTTGATTGCTAACATGGAATTCTTTCTTTTCTATGTTGGAGGGC
This sequence comes from Notamacropus eugenii, assembly GCF_028372415.1. Lineage (NCBI taxonomy): Eukaryota > Metazoa > Chordata > Mammalia > Diprotodontia > Macropodidae > Notamacropus > Notamacropus eugenii. The sequence goes on from NC_092875.1 coordinate 179,385,059, forward strand.
AAATCTTTGCCTTCCATACTTGCTAAAATGGAAGACTTCAGTTACAGGGGTGGGGAATGTTGCTTTCACTGTGCAGGCAAATTACTATGGGAATCATTTGTCTTTCCAATCCACTAACCTGTAACCTTTGTTGCTGACCTGCAGTCAGGTTTTTATTTCTAAATAAACGGTTTTTCCTACCTACCTATCAATGCTCTCCCCTCTTCTTCTTTTGTCATTTTTGCACAGCTTGTCAAGTTGCATAAATTTTCCAGTCAATATAATATATAAATAAGAATTCCTTAAGTATTACCTTTAAAAAAGGTCAGGTAAAGAAATCCAGCTTTTAGCCACATCTTAGCCATTCTTGATGAGTTTATAATATTCTCCCTGTCAGAATATAAGCTCCTTATGGGCAGATATTGTTTTATCCAGTCTAGCACAATCCTGAGAACATATAAGGCATTAACAAATGCTTGTTGATTGACAAAACTCTTTTCTCATCTCCCTGTTGATCAGTCATAGGATGTTTTCAACTTGCATCATGTTTTTTTGCTGTGTTTTCTATAATTCCCTAGAAGGACTTTTAATTAGAAGCATAAAATTAAAAGATGCTTTCTATCAAAGACAAGGGAAAGATCTGGATTAGATTAAATAGTGACAAGTGACAGCAAGTATAAGTGAGCAAGGCACCTAATGGCATCCAGCTATTTTCAATTGATATAAATCATGTATCAATACTTTTTTTTAAAAGATGACTTAGACCAACATTTTACACCATATGCCAAGATAAAGTCAAAATGGGTACATGATTTAAACATAAAGAGTGATGCCATAAACAAATTAGGAGAGCAAGGAATAGTTTCCCTGTCAGATCTATGGAGAAGTGAAGAATTTATGATCAAATAAGAGATAGAGAATGATAAGAAATGCATAATGAATAGTTTTGATTCCATTAAATTAAATAAATTTTGCATGAACAAAGCCAATATAACCAAGATTAGAAGCAAAGCAGAATTTTTACAGTGAGTGTTTCTGATAAAGGCTTCATTTCTAAAATATAGAGAACTGAGTCAAATTTATAAGAATACAAGTCATTCCCCAATTGTTAAATGGTCAGAGGATATGAACAGGCAGTTTCAGATGAAGAAACTAAAGTTATATGTAGTCAAATGAAAAAATGCTTTAAATCACTAATAATGAGAGAAATGCAAATTAAAACAAGTATGAGGTACCATCTCATACCTCTCTGATTGGCTAATATTACAAAAAAGGAAAATGATAAATTTTGGAGAAGATGTGGGAAAATTGGGGCACTAATGCATTGTTGGTGGAATTGTGAACTCATCCAACCATTCTGGAGAGCAATTTAGAACTATGCCCAAAGGGCTATAAAACTACAAATTGATCCAGCAATACCACTATTAAGTTTGTATCTCAAAGAAATCATAAAAAATAGAAAAGGACTTACATGTACAAAGACATTTATAGCAGCTCTTTTTTGTTGTGACAAAGAATTTGAATTTGAATTCCTTCATCAATTGGGGACTGGTTGAACAAGTTGTGGTATACAAATGTAGTGGAATACTATTGTGCTATAGGAAATGATGAGCAGGCAAATTTCAGAAAAACCTGGAAAGACTTACATGAACTGATGCTGAGTGAAGTAAGTAGAACCAGGAAAATATTGTACACAGTAACAATAACATTATAATTGATAGACTTGGTTCTTCTCAGTAATGCAATGATCTAAGACAATTCCAAAAGAGTCATGATGGAAAATGTTATCCATATCCAGAGAAAGAGCTATGGAGTCTGAATGCAGGTTGAAGCATACTATTTTCTCTCTCTTTTTTTCATTCTCATGGTTTTTCTCTTTTGTTCTGATTCTTCTTTCACAAAATAACTACTATGGAAATATGTTTCATATGATTATACATGTATAGCTTATATCAGATTGCTTTCCTTCTTAGGGAAGGGGGAATGACAGGGAGGGAGGGAGGAAAAAATTGGAACTGAAAATCTCATAAAAGTGAATGTTGAAAACTATCTTTACATGTAATTAGAAAAGATAAAATACTATTAAGTAGAAAAATAAAGATGTTTTTAATGTTTAATTTTTTAAATAAAAGTTTTTGGTTTGTGAAAAAATGTATATTTAAGTAGAAAAAAGTATACTGTAATGGTGGGTAAGGTGGAAAGGCACTTTGGTGTCAAATTATAGTTCCAACTACCTACTACCTGTGTCAGTCATAAGCATTTATTATTATTCTTTATGCCAGGCACTTTATTAAGAACTGGGAATAAAAAGAAAGGCAAAGGACAATCCCTGTCCTCAAGGATCATGCAATCTAACTAAGGAAAACAACATATAAAAAAAGAAGCTGAAATTGTGAGAAGCGTGGGTGGGAGGAGGGAAGATACCTTTCATGGGGACATGATACTGTCCTACAGTCAGGAGGGAAATCATGAGGTTTTTGTCCTGGGCATCCTGCATAAGTGGTGGATAAAGGAGATGCTCTGTGATATCCACCTACCATCTTCTCCAAAAAGGAGGAGAGACCCAAGGGGCAGAGGATTTTGAGGAGGTCTGACTTTCACAACTGTTTTGATCTTGACCTATGTCACTTTGGCAAGTCATCTGCTACTTAGGCCTCAATTTTCTCAATTGTAAAACGAGGAGGTTGGATTAATTGGGCTCTTAGGTCCCTTCTAACTCCAAATAATATAATAATTTTCATAGGCACTGTCTCATTCTAAATTCTACATTTAGGAAGTTTCTAATTCAGTAGAAAGTACATATTTACACAGTGTCAAAAATATAATTTAGAATATAGGTTCAAAGGAGAGGCCAAATAGAGTGACATGAGTGATAAGGGAGTAAGGAATCACTCAGATAATCAGAGAAGCCCTGAGAGGCGCTAAGAAGTTATGTGAAGCCTACTGACCTAGGAAAAACTGATTCTTACTTGCATTGTGACTGTGATTACAACTTTGCCAAGTCTTGTTTCCCTTATCAGTAACATGGAATTACTTGCTGTACTTACTTTTCGTGGTAACAAAGAAAGAACTTTGTAAATCTGAATGTGAAAGAATGAGTACATGGACAAACATTTATTACCACTTACTTGGTGCCTGGGACTATGTTAAGTGCTAGGGATACAAATTCAAAAGGGAAGACAGTGCTTTCTCTCAGGGTGTTTACATTCTATTAAAGGAGCACGTTTACAGGAGTAGTAGGCAGGGAGGACTTTTTTGGTTGGCAGTTACAGGGATGATAGATGGCCCCATAGAGGAGTAGATCGAAAATGCTGGGACACTCGTGTTATTATTATCCCTATTTTACTGCTGGAGAAACTGAAGTAGACAGAGGTTAAGTGACTTGCCCAGGCTCACATAGTTAGTTAGGATTTAAAGTCAAATATGAACTCAGATCCTTCCAACTCCAGCTCCAACAGAGAGATGATATAATTCAATTAAATGCTTATTATATGTCTGTGGAATGTAGAGAACTCTGCTAGGTTCTGGGGGAAGACACAAACGTTTCCTAGATTATGGTCACTGTACATTAGGAACATTTATTTAGACAGCATTATGAAGGGTGGATTGGAGAAGGAAGAGGAAAAAAGCAGGGAAACAGGTTAGAAGGCTACAGTATAGAGCAGAATGGAGGGAGATGAAAGATCAGATTTTAAGCCTTTGTGAATGGGAAGAAGTTAGTACGCTCAACAGAAATAGCTAAGTTGGAAGGACAGGCAGGTTTGCAGGGGAAGATGGATTTAGTTGTGGACATGCTACGTTATAGATATGGGCGGTATCCACAGGTGAAGATGTCGAGGATATATGTTGGAGAATGTCATTCAGGGGAGAAATCAATCCGCAAATGTTTTAAAATACCTACTCCATGTCAGGCACTGGAAATTCATTTACAATAATAATAATAATAACTAACATCTATACAGATAATGTTATAAGGTTTACAAAACACTTTGCATGCTATCTCATTTGATTTTTACAACAGCCCTGTTTTGTTGTTATTCAGTTGTTTATCAGTCCTGTTTTACTCTTTGTTGATTCCATTTGGGGTTTTCTTCTCAAAGATGCTGGAGTGGTTTGTCATTTCCTTCTCCAGCTCATTTACAGATAAGAAAACCAAGGCAAACAGTGTTAAATGATTTACCCAGGATCACACAGCTAGTAAGTGTCTGAGACTAGATTTGAACTCAGGAAGATGAGTCTTCCGGACTCCAGGTCTGGCACTGTAGTCATTGTACCACCTTGTTGTCTGGCAACCCTATGGGGTAGGTGCTATTCTTGTCCCAGTTTTATGGAGAAGGAAAATGAGTTTAAGAGAGGTCAAAAGACTTGTCCAGGGCTATGGAGCTAGTAAGTATCTAGGCAGGATTTGAACTTAAGTCTTCTTGACTCCAAGTTCAGCACTGTATCTATTATGCCATCAAGCCATCCCATAATGATGGCTTCTACAGATATTTGGAAATCATACCTTTTCTTCTCCCCTTTTAAATTAAATCTCTGATTTCTCTAGAGCAGGAACAGCAAAGTCATTCACCATTGATCATTATATAATATTCTTGTTATTGTATACAATATTCTCCTGGTTCTGCTCATTTCACTTTGCATCACTTCATCCTCATTTCTTATAGCACAATAGTATTCCATCACAATTACATATAACAATGGTGGATATAGATCTTTCTAACTCCAACAACAGCTATCTATCCAATATGCCAGCTGTTTTCCACATAGCCATTCACAAAGAGGCGATAATTGAAGTCAGATGAATAAATAAGATTAAAGGATGAAGAGTATATTAGAGAAAAAAGAAAGCAGGTGAGGACAGAGTTTTGGAGGATATCTATAGTTGGTGGAAAGAGGGAGGAAAAGGAAGCAATAAAGAAATATTAAAAAGTATTCAAAGAGGCTGAGAGAATGATGATATCCTTGACAGGATTAAGACTATTTGAAATGGAAAGGGTTTAGGGCAGGGTGAGGAGAAGATACTAAGTTCAGTTTTGGAGACTTTGAGTTAAAGATTTCTATGAAATTTCCAGTTTGAGATGGTGAAAGGCAATTGGAAATGTGAGAGTGAAGGGCAATAGAGATGTTAGGACTAGATAGGTAGATTTGGAATCATTAATATAGAAATGACAATTAAATCCAAGAGAGCTAATGAGACACTCAAATGAAATAGTATTGAGAGAGAAGAAAGATCAAGACAGAGGCCTTGTGGGACACCCATGGTTACTAGGTGTGACCTGGATGAGTATCCAGCAGAGAAGACAGAAGTAGTCTGATAGGAAGGAGAACCAGGAGACAGTGGTGTACTAAAGATCTAGAGAGAAAACAGTATCAAGGAGGAAAGAGTGATCCACATTGTCAAAGGCTACAGAGAGACTTAGGAGAATAAGCATTGAGAAAAGGCCATTGAATTTGACATTTAGATCATTTGTACTTTGGAGAAAGTTGGATTTTTTGTGTCTCTTGTTCTTTTTGAAGAGGGTCAATGGCATCATGAAGTAATGTTTTGATTTGTGCATGAATGGGTTTAAGTGAGGCAGAGTTACACAAAGTTGTCACCTGACTCTTTCTTCCAGAGTGCCCAAAGTCCAGTGACAAGACAAAAGTCAGGATAACTGGTGATTACCCAGGATGGTGTGGATGACCTTGGTGTCTTCAGTGTCTGACCAGGCTCTAAGTACTCCACAGCACCTGCTTCTAATACTTCCATAGGCATAGGAACAAATTGTTCTCGTCTGCCCATTCCATGGGGGGAAGTCTTTCTATGCTTGGAGTAGACATCCTCCTTACTCACTAATGGATTTGAGGCTTATCAATTACCCTCAACCTCATTTAGTCCATCTGTCAAGATGGTTTTACGGGTGTGGCTGCTGCACATGTTACAGCTTCTTGGAGCCACGAGTGAAAATTGGTGGACACCAAAGGTGGTTGAGCAGCCCTGAAAAGGGCTCAGCAAGCCATCTCACCAGAGGTGCTCATCCTCCCTGAACACATATTGTGTTCATATTGTAGGGGCTAAGAAGAGAGTTAGAAGAGATGAAGAGGAGATATCTATTGTTGGTGGTCTTCTCAAAGAATTTTAACAAAAAATGGTCAAAGGAATATAGAATGATAGCTCAAATGGAAGGATCAAGTGAGGATTTTCTGAGGATGAGGGAGACAAAGATTTGTTTGTGGGTGGTAAGTAAGGAGTCAGTAGATAGGGAGAGATTGAAGGTATAAGTGAGAGAGTGGGAATGACTGAGGGGCAGTCTGTTGGAGAATGCAGGATGCAATAGGATTGAATGTGCAGATAGAGGGGTTTATCTTGGCAAGTAGTAGGATTATATTTTCATGTGAGACAGGGGCAGGAGGAAAGAGTGACAGAAGGCATCTGAATGATTTAAGATGAAGAAGAGTGGAGAAGAAAGAACTTAAGAGGAGCAGTCTCAGTTTTTTCTGTAAAATATTAAGCAAGATTCTTAATTGTGGAGGTTGGGGCATGGGAGATTTGAGGAGGTATGGAAAAGTTTGGAAGACCTTGTGGGAAGACTTGTATAGTGAGTTGATAACAAGTCTATATTTATGCCAGCACTAATTATGTTTCATTTTATTACTTGGCTTCTTGAAAGCTGCATGGCCATTATATCCATACCCTAGTGCCCTACTCTTCTTCCCTCCCCTTCCCTTTTCCATATCTACAATCATAACTAAATCAATTAAAATGACCACTGCAAAGAGTGTGTCAATCTACTTCTCTGTGGCTATACTGAACATCTTAGTAACTTTCTAAAGCAAAAAGGCCCTTTCTTTGTACCACTCTGCTCTTACATTCTCCCCTTACAGTGCAAAATCCTTGAGTTCAGGAATGTTGTGTCCCCAGTTATTCACCCAATATTGAGAACATAGTAAGTACCTAATAAAAGTTTTTGTTTTAATTCATCAGTTTGTTTATTTTCTTTTCACGATATCACCTCTTGTTGATAGAGTGAACAAATTGGTAAGTTAGTTAACAAGTGTTTAGTTGGTGATTAGTAAGGGACAGGCACTGTACTGAGAGCTGGGTATAAAAGTTAAGACAAAAAAAATTCAGGTCCTGACCCCAAGGTGCTCCCAATCTAATGGAGGAGATAGAATGTTAATAACAATGTTAGCACACATAAGATATTTATTGTTGTTGTTATTGAGTCATTTTAGTTATATCTGACTCTTTGTGCATCTATTTTGGGGTTTTCTTGGCAAAGATACTGGAAGAGTTCACCATTTCTTTCTCCAACTCATTTTATAGGTGAGGAAACTGAAGTAATCAGGGTTAAGTGACTTGTCCTGGATCACAGAGCTAGCAGCTAGCATATACATATATATATATGTACATATACATACATACATACATATTATATATATGTATGTATGTATGTATATGTATATATATATATATATGTAAAGATTTCCTACAACCTAAAGTAGATCCCAAATCTTTTAGGAGCCAAAGGACATTGAAATTTGTCTTCTGTCTCCTGATTCTTTCTGAAGATAGAAGTTAGATACTCTTGAGCAATCCCAGCCCTACCACTGACTCTTGTACCTCCAGGCTAGTTTCTTGACCTTGTTTTCTACTTCATTTATGTAAGAGGCATAATAATAGTTACCTAGTCCAATTTTTGTGTGTGATGTAGATTAATTAATATTTGTACAGCATTTTAAACTATATAAGACCTAATTTAGGAGCCCTAAGTACTGGATGTTATTATTATTATTATTTCTCAGGCTGTTTTATTGCTATTATCCAACAAAAAATGCATGCAACTGAGGCACATAATGATGCTCCAGTCTTTTCCATATAATTATATTTTGGCAGCTAGAAGGGAAAAAATATCACTCTCAATTTTCCTAGCTTCTATAACTTTCTCTATTTGTACCACAGGAGAAATAACTATGTATTTATACATATGTACATATATATGTCTATTTAATCAGGAAGTAAAAGAGATCAGAGTTTTCCTTCTGAAAAATACATAGGTACAATTTAAAATATGACTTAAATTCAGTTTGATTTTGTGTTTTTACATGCAGGTAATTCTAGAACATTGACAGTTTAAAATCTGGATCTCCCAGGCATATATTTTCAAATGTGGAAGTTTTGGACAGAAATTATCACACTGCCTTTTGAGTCAAGGGACCTGGGTTCAATGCTGGTTCATTATTTACTATCTATTTGACTTTAGGCATTTAATCATTTAAATGCCAATCATTTAATCTCTTTGGGCCTCATTTTCTTCATCTCTATAATGAGGGCGTTAGACTAGATGGGCTGTTAAAATTCTTTACTAAATCTATGATACTATATGTTTCTCTTTCAGAAGCTTAATTTCAATTTAGTGGTAGAATTTCTTGATAGATAATTTGGGGAAGGGAGGAGGAGAAGCAAACAAGAATTCAGTAAATGTCTGCTATGTGCCAGGCACTGTGCTAAGCACTTTACAAATATTTTCACATTTCTGAGGAAGTCAGATTCTAGTATTAGGCTACATACTTATTAGAACTGACATAGAATCATAGATTAGTGTTGCAAACAGACTGTGTATTTAATTTTTGAGTTTGTTCACCATCTTTTGTGCTAATAGAAAAAAATCAGATAAAGTTTTTTGTTGCTGTTATTAAGCAAGTTTTTGTCTGCTGACATAAATATAAAATAAAAGAACAGATTTAATTTTAAATTCCAGATCAGAATCATAAATGTTATTAAATAGAGCCTCTCAGGTAGGATTTCATGGGTCCTTCAAGTCAAAGACCATGTTTTGTCCTTTCTTTTTATCCCAATGCCTTGCACACAGCAGGTGCTTAATAAGTACTTGTTGACTAAAGACACAGACAGGTAGAAGATAGAGTAGTAGAAAGAAGTACAGTGAGCTATCCCCACAAAAAAGCAAAAACAACAGCAATACTCCTCTAAACATTCTGAGAGACTGAACTAGACCAAATCCTGGTGGGGAAATCCAAGAAAAATTTATAAAGAAAGCATGGGGTAAGGGAAAAGCATTTATTTATTTGTTAAAGAATTATTTTACTTTTTCTAAATTACATGTAAAAACCATTTTTTACTTTTGATTTTTAAAATCATTTTTGAGTTCCAAATTCCCTGCCTCCCTCGCCTGCCTTGTCCTTGCGAGGATAAGCACTTTGAAATAGAGTATATACATGAAGTTATGCAAAACACATTTCCATATTAGCCATGATGTAAAAGAGAACACAGACTAAAAAAAAGGGGAGAGGGTGGAAAACTCAAGAAAAATAAAGAACATTTTAAAAATATGCTTTATTTTGCATTCAGACTCCATAAATTCTTTCTCTAGAGGTGGATAGCATTGTATAGATTGCCAAAGCTGAGGTCAGGAAAACTCATCTTTCTGAGCTCAAATCTAGCCTCAAATATTTAGTATCTATGTGACCCTGGGCAAGTCACATAATTCTGTTTGCTTTAGTTTGCTCATCTGTAAAATGAGCTGGAGAAGGGCATGGCAAATCTTTTGAATATCTTTGCCAATAAAACCCCAAATGGGGTCACAAAATGTCAGATACAACTGGAAATGACTGAGCAATAACAACCAAAGCACATTATCATGTCCTTCAGAATTTCTTGTATCAGTGTATTGCTGAGAATATCTAAGTGTTCACAGTTCATTATATAATATTGTTATGACTATGTACAGTGATGTCCTGACTGGTCACTTCACTTTGCATCACTTCATGTAAGTCTTCTGAGGTTTTCCTGGAACCATGCTGCTCATCATTTCTTATAGCACAATAATAAACCATCACAATCATATACCACAACTTGTATAGCCATTCTCCAATTGATGGGCATCCCCTCAATTTCCAATTCATTTCCATCACAAAAAGAGTTGCTATAAATATTTTTGCACATATGTAACCTTTCGCTTTTCCTTTGATTGCTTTGAAATACAGACTCAGTCATAGTATTGCTGAGTCAAAGAGTATGCACAGCTTTATAGCCCTTTGGGCATAGTTCCAAATTGCTCTCCAAAATGATTGGATCAGTTCCCAACTACCAATTGTGTATGAATATCCCTATTTTTCCACAACCCCTCCAACATTTGTAATTTCCCTTTTCTGTAATATTAGCCAATCTGATAGGTGTGTGGTGGTACCTCAGAGTGGTAACCAATGGTAGAGTTGATGGTTGAACTAAGTCTTTAAATCCCAGATTTGGGGCTCTCTTGAATTCAACACACTGTGCTCTCTCTCATATGTTTTGAACCATGAAGTTATATTAATATTCACTTATATATTTGTCTGTTATATATTACAAAATAAACACATATGTAATTAAAATGAAACAACAACAACAAATACAGGCAATTTTATTAAATTGTGTTCATTTTGAAGATTAGATAATTGACAGGAGATGTAATTTACCCAGGGTCACAGAGCTAGAAAGTGGTAGAAATAGCAACCAAACTAGGACTCTAACTCCAGATCCAAGATTTTTTTCACCGTAAGAGAATTTATCCTAATCAGTGATTATCTATCAGTACTAAACATCATGAGGTATGAAGTCTTAAGGACTTTTCTCCTTAATCTGACCCACTACGTAGGCTTTCTGACTTAGCTAATTCTTCACCTGTCCATGAAAACTTTTTACCTATAATGTGATGGGGCCTATCTTTTCTTTCCTGTCTGCTTAATAAAGAAGAAGGAGGAAAAGGCCTCGAGGAAAGTGATTAGGAAGTACTGGCTCTCTTTCTTCTGCTTTCTATGGAAATAGGGGAAGAAGAAGCCCTGGGATATCTTGCCACTTAAAGATGAAAATGTCACTAAAAGAAGGAAGTACATTGAACTAAGTTACAACCAGAGACTAAAATGGCACAAAAGTTTCCTAATTTTACATTATTTCTATTTTGACAACTATTATTCAACATCAATGTATCACTTAATCCTCCTACCTGCATTTCTTCATCTTTAAGCAATAAAAATGATAATTTTTGAGATATAATTCTAAAAATATTATAACTATTTCTCCCTTCCTTTCTTCTTTTTTTTCTTTCTCCTTTCTTTTTTTATTCCTTTTACTCAAAACTGATTTCAAATGGTAGGTTTAGTGCAAACCCACTCAACATGTTTGTATTTTTTTTTTACTGTTCTAGCTTTAATTCATAATTACAAGCTTATTCCAATTTCTGCATAATGAAACCACATTTTAGACCAACAGCTGTTATCTACTTTTGCTGGTAGCCTTGGGGTATGCATATTTTAATATTCATTTACTATGTGCAGATAAACTAAATACTTCCTACTGGAAGTCTATCAAATTAATCACAATATCTTACTTGCTGTTCTGTCTTCCATGTAACTTAAATTTTTTTAAGCTCTCTAACTTTGCGTCTTTATTTTTTAAAGCAAAAAGTGTTTTGTTTTGTTTTGTTTTGTTTTTACAAAATATACAACAGAACAGAATTTAGTCAATAATGGAACATGGAAATGAATAAAGCAATAGACATTTCGGTGACCTACCCTCTTATCCCCTCCTCCTCCTCATCTTGCATAAAGCCAGTTTAAACCCTATTATTTTTGCCAATGGCAATGTTTTAATAGCTGGTTTTGAGTTTGAAGGCTGTGATTTTAACTATTATTTAAATAGTATTAGGTCCTCATATGCAAATAAAGTGGCCTAAAGGTAGATTTTTTCCAATTTTCTAGTCATAATCACAGCTCCAAACATGGTTGTGATACACCATAAAACATGTGGCAACTTTTGTATTTGGAATGCAGTGAATGAGTAGAAAATAAAAGGACTGCAGTCCATTAAAGTTTAAGGCTGTTTATTGTGAAGCATGGATAAAGATGGGGGAAAGGAGGAATGAAAATAGATTACCTCATTGGTGATAGAAGGTAATAATGTCAAAGCTGGGAATGTTTGAGTTGGATTAAGCTAGATGATTACTGCCATGATCTGGCCCCCTTCCCCCCCATGGACATTATTTTCGGACAATAATAAATAATAGATTTGTGTAGAAAATCAAATCTATACTATTAGCAGTTTCTCATAAGCAGTTTCTCATAAATGAGAAACCATGACTGTGCCTGTTTGATTACTGTGCTGGAAAAATAACTACAGGAACAGTCCATATAAAATGGTGCACTTAGCATTTTTTCTAGTTACGAGGAGCAGACATCTTCTGTGAAAGCTTATTTGGCCACAGTCAGAGTACATGTGACAATATCCTGTGTGATCTTTCCTTCGAACTTTATGTTGTTGGCTCTTTGGATAACAGAAGACAAATGTTCAAGCCTTGAATTTTCTAGGAACAGATGCTTTGTACCCTTTGGAGAGGAGAACTTTTATCTGCCTTTGATTCTGAGAACAGATAAGAGTTTCAAATCTTTTCCAGAGCCTGGTGACACATAATGCCTTTCTAACCATCTCAGTCACTTCTGTTCTTCCACTCCCTTATCTTCCTACTTCTCTCATTACTTTCCTGTTCAAATTGCTCCCGTGTGGACAAATACCCATTGACGATAAGGCTATGCCTTATTTCTTTGCTCTATTTGACTTTGCAAAATATTTGTTTTTCTCTTGAAGATCTAACAAATCCTGGGATTGAGACTTGTCCTTGACCCTCTCAACTCAGTGGGAGAGCAAGGGAGACATATGATTTTTGTTGGATGCTTTTGTACCACCAAATCCTGTTTCTTATCATTTCCAGTCTATGCCATTCAAATGTACCACCTTCTCTATTTATTGTTGATGTTGCTTCCTAAAGTAGTTATCTGACTACATCTACCCCTATTCAGAAAACTCCAAGGACTTCTTATTGACTCTAGGGTAAATTTTAAAATTCTCTGTCTGGCAACTTGTCTTCTTCCTTCTTTTCTTGTCTTCTTATACCTCATCCTTCCACTTCCTTTGCAATCCAATGACATTGGCCTCCTTGCTGTTCTATCTCCTATGCCTGAAATGTTCCCCTTCCTTGTCTCCTTCTCAAGGCTTCCCTAACTTCCTTCAGGTCCCAGCTAAAATCTCACCTTTTAAGAAGTCTTTCTGATTCTCCTTAATTATAATGCCTTCCCTCTAAGATTATCTTCACTTTATCCTGTATATATCTTATTTGCATGTAGTTATTTCTATTTTACTTTCCCTATTAGAATTACTTGAGAGCAGGGGTTCTCCCTCCCTACCTCTGCTCCCTTCTTTTCTTCCTTCCTTCCTTCCTTTCTTTTTTCTTCCCTCCCTTCTTCTTCTTCGTTTTCTTCTTCTTCTCCCTCTCCTCTCTCCCCGCCCCCCTTCCTCCCTCTCTCTACTCTCTCTTGGTTGTTATCATGTTGTCTTCCCATTAGACTGAGTTACATTAGAGCCAGACTGTTTTTTGCCTTTCTTTGCATCCCCAGTGCTTAACACAGTGCCTTTCAGTTAGCAGGTGCTTAATAAATACTGTCTGAGTAAGTCAGTACATCCCACTCTAGGACAGCTCTATTGTTAAGAAGTTTATCCTTCTATTGAACCTGATTTTTTGCAGTTCTCATACATTGCTTCTAGTTTTACCTTCTAGGATCTAATCTCTCTTCCATAAGCCACCTCCTTAAATATTTGCTGATTGCTACAGTGATTCTGTATATAGTGGCTCTCTATAGAGTGCCATTCCCCACTCCTATTCCCCTTTATTAAGAATCAGTTCTATGTAGTTTTACAGAGTTACCTTGGATACTGAGAGTTAAGTGATCAAAGTCACACAGCCAGAATATTAGAGTCAAGGTTTGAACCCAGATCCTTTTAACTCCAAGGTCAGATCTTTATCTGCCACTCTAGGCTGTTTTTCATATCTTCTATATTATAGCCTAAACATCCTGTCCTTTAAATTAATCCTCAAAAGGCCTGGCTTTTAATCATTTCACCTTCCTGCTTGACTGCTGGACATGTTCAATCTTTTTTCAATATCCATCCTGAATGTGGAATTTCAAACTGAACAAAATAATTGAGATATAGTTTTAACAGGGAATGTTATAGTAGACTTTGCCCTCCCTTATTCTGTATAATATATTCCCATTGATGCATCTTAAGACTGAATTAGTTTTTTTGTGGGAAGAGAGGCTGTCAACTCATACTGTTGGTTTATTTTGAACATGCAATTTACTAAAAGCCCCACGTGGATTGTTGTTTATCTATACATTTCTCACACTGTTCTTTTGTAGTTGGTTTTTTGAATTGGAATATGACTTTATATTTAATATTATTGAATTTAGTCGTATTACATTGGTTTAACCAACTGAGATCGCACTGAATTCCATTTCTATCGCCCAAAATGTTAGTAATTTCTCCTAGCTTGGTGCCATCTGAAAATTTGGTAATCATGTTACCTATGACTTTATCATGACATTAATAAAATATTGAACAGAAGAGGGTTGTGTTATTCCACTAAAGATCTCCCTTTAGGTTGACACTGTTCCATTTATCACTATCCTCTAGTTCAGTTCATTTAGCCAATTCTGAAACTACTTGACTCCACTATCCTCTAGTCTATATCTCCTCATCTTTTCTAGAAAGATTTTGTGAGAGATTTTGTCAAATGTCTTGCTGAAAGGTATATTATTCCTATAGCCTTTCTCTGATCTATTCTTATCACTTTTTTTCAAAAGGGAAATAGGCGTAATCTTATAAAACTTGTTTTTGATGACACAATAAATGAACTTGTTCTTGATGAAATAAATATTCTTGATGAAATGAATATACACTCATCACTGTCTCCATTTCTGAATGTTCAAAAAAACATCTCTTTGATAATGCCCTAAAATTCTTCCAAGAACCAAAGTCAAGCATGCTGATCTTAAGTCTGAAGAATCACTTTCTTGCCAATTTTTGAAAATCACAATATTTGTCTTTCATATTCTTCTGAGATCTTTCTCATTCTCTAGAATTTTTCAGACTTCCCAAAGAGTCTGAAAAAGTCAAAAAACTCAAAGAGTCAATAATAAACAGTTTTCTTTCAGTACCTTGGGATATAGCTCATCTGTCCAGACGGCTAAAATTTATTGAATCCAAGATATTCTCTTACTAGCTAATCATTTATCTTAGGCTTCAATTGCTTCTTAACCCTTTTAAATCTATTCTTACCTTTCCCGAGATAATTCTTTTTGGGTGATCAATTTATCAACCAACCAGCCAAAAAGTATTTTTAAGTGCTTACTGTGTTCCAGGCACTATTCTGAGCAATGAAGATACAAAGACAGGTAAAACAGAAAAGAAATGAATTTTAAGCTATTTTCCTTTAATGAACCATCCCTTTAAAAAAATGTTTCTAAACTAAATAAAGAAGACATGAATTCATCAGCAAAACATGATGCACCATATTTTGATAATCTCCTTAATGCTCATTCATTTAGTATTGGCTTATCTTAAATGAGATTCATAAAGGTGACAGTGATCTGTAATATAAAAGGTTATTTTCAGAAACTGAGTTTAATTAACAACTCATACTTTTGCTTGGGTGTTGCCCATCTCAATGAAGTACACATGCTTCATTAAAAAGGAACTAATATTTTATCTTTGTTCATTTATTTCCTTGAATCCTTTGGGAAAACCACTCAGTGAGAATGTAAAACACGTTGGCTAAAATAAACAGTGCTCTAAACCTAAAACTGAAAATGTTTCAAATTATACATAGATTACCAGTCTACTGGGACTGTGTATGCCTGCCTGAATTCTTTATGGACTATGGAACCATGGTATCTTAGAGTTGGAAAAAATAACTTTAGAGGTCATCTGGGCCAGTGGTTTCCAAAATGAGGACTATGATCCCCTGGGAGATCATGGCCTAACCTTGAGGAATGACATCAGTCCATCAAAAGTCACATCCCACACTCTCCAAAATAGCCAATCATAGGGTTTGTTTTCAACACTGTCACGTGAGTCATTCACAAATTGTGACTCAACACTTCTCAATTTTGCCCCCTCACACAATCTATGCAACTTTCTAAAGTCTACTATTCTACTCTGAATGTTGGTTTCTCAGGGAAGTTACTGCCTAATGTACCACATACAGTTAAGAAAAAAAAATATAGTCATTTTTATTTTTTTTCCCCAGAGGTCATTAATATGAACTTTTCTAAAATTCTATTGATCTCCTTAACTTCTTTCTGATTTATTTCACAGTTAAATTTATGTAGTTCTGAAAAGGGGAAAGTCAAGGTTCTCACTAATATAACTTTGCCATCTCTTTCTTCCTGTAACTCATTTAACTTTTCTTGTAAAATTTGGATACAATGGCATTTGTTACATATATTTACTATTGACATTACTTTGTTGTCTATGGTACCTTTTAGCAAAATATTGTTTCCCTGATTATCTCTTTTAATTAGATTTATTTTTGCTTCCCTCCCCTCCCCTTCAATCATGATTGCTAGCTTTGTTTTTTTTTTTTTTAACTTCAGCTGAAGCATAATAGATTCTGCCCTAGCCCCTTATTTTAACTGTGTTTTTCTATTTCAAGTGTGTTTCTTGTAAACAACACTCTTGGTTCTGGTTTCTAATTCATTCTGCTATTTGTTTCTGTTTCGTGGGTGAATTCATGCCATTCACACTCAAAGTTCTGATTACTGTGTATTTCTTTTCACCCATTCTTCTTGTTCTTGTTCTTCTTCCCTCTTCCTCCTTCCCTTCTCAAAAGTCTTTTTTATTCTCATCACTGCCTCCTTTCACTGATTCCATATTATCACTTTTCTGTCCCCCTTTCCCCATCATTCTTCCGTATCCTCTTCCTTTTTTGTGGGGGGATGGTCCATGGGTTTTATTTCTTGTCATTCTGTGGTGGTATACAAAAATATCAGCAGACAAAGGAAATAAAAGGGCTAGGGAACACAGTTTATGCCTGGCGATATTTTATGGCACTTTCTTCATGATAGCTTCTAGATAACGTTCTCTTGGAAGGAAGGGCTCTGAGTATACAGCAGGGGCCAAAGCCTCAGGCCTCCCTACTGACATTTGACAAATGCTTTCAGATCTTCCAGAAAGTTGATGTACTCCTGGTTCTGTAAGGCCGTGCTCAGCCTCACATCTGCATGTTAACAATATTCTATTTAAAAAGAGATTTTCATCCCCATTGTTATGAGGAAAATTTAGTAAATATAAAAGGGTCACCATAACAAGGAAACCAGAAGCCTCAGAAATTGCCTTAGTCAGCAAACACTTGATGTCCTTGCCAACCACAGAGAAATGACAGATGATGCAAGCTCATTTTCAACACTTTAGATGGCATAATATTATGATCAGTATCATCCCCTCCCCCATGCTCCCACAAAATAACTAAAATCAGTGGAAGGAAAAACAAATCTGCAGAGAGTTTGGCATGAGATCCAACTACTCCCTACCATCCTCAGAGAAAGGAAGACAACAGATAGGGGTGAAATGAAACAGATTTTCCAGAATTTCTATCATGATCTTCAATTCAATGAACATTTATTAAGTGCCTACTATGTGACAGGTAACATGCTAAACATTGAGGATACAAATGAGAAAAAAATACAGACCTTAACATCTTATAGAGGAAAACAACACACAAAATAAAACTGAAAAGTAAGAGTGGAGGAGTCTGGGAAGTGGATGGAGAGGAGATGGAAGAGACCACCAAAGGGACTGAAGTTCCATGGGGTTAAAACCAAGGAGCCCTGCTGGTAGACAATTGAGAGTTAGGCTGGAAAGTTCTGAAAGTTGAGAGTCCTCTCTAAAGAAAGGCTTTGAAATGCATTTACTACTCCATAATCCATTCCTCCAAACAGAGGGGAAAGAAAATTGAGGAAGTTGAGGAAGTCTTGAGTATTAGAAACCAAGTCAATCAGCATGGTGTTAAGATTTCAGATGTCAGCTTATCCTGGAAGAAAGCATGATGTTCTATAGAGTCAAAACTAAGTAGAGCTGCTGATGGAAAATAGAGAGGTAGCCATTATTACTATGATTTGTTCTCATTGACAGCAGTAGAATTGTCACATTTGAACCATAACAGTTTGTTTTACAAAAAAGGAGAAATGACATTGAAAACCATAAATCTCAAGAAGTAAGAAAGTAGTTTACTCCTGCTTTCCCCCATTTTTCTGATATTGAAAATAACTCTTAGGGAATTTAACTGACTTGCTTAAACTGCTTATACAGGTAGTAGTGAGTCATGTTGGGATTCAAAACCAGGTCTTCAGATGCCAAGTCCAGCACTCATTCTAGTATACCATGCAAGATGTTTGACAAATACATGCAAAATATATCTGAATAATATATAATATTGTGTATTATATAATATATAATGATATTAAATTATTAAATAATATGTGACAATAAAGGCAAATAAGATGATATCAACAGTGAGCAATTAATACTCTTTTTTCTTATCTCTACACAAGTCTTAAAGAGAATGATCTACAACCTTTCCAAAGTTTCCTTGATGAAAATGATAAGGGTATGAATATGTTTTTGCAAATGTCTTATACAGTATGCTGTGTTAACAGTCACAGAAATAAATAGGTAGAGGATAGAAAATTCTGCTTCATTTATTATTTGTTAATTACAGAGTGACATTTGACTTGGTGGAAAAAGATGCATTCTCTCCATCAAATTGCCTCCCATGCATGTGTTAAGATCACGTAAGACTGCTTGACAGATGCATTTAGAAAGATAATTTTGTTCAGTGATGCTCTTTTTATCAAGGCTTAGTGTAGGGTAGAAATGTTGAGTGAAGTTGAATGGAATCAATATCAAAGAAGACACAAAACAAAAAAAAGTACACATATTAAAAGTATGTATTAGTATTGCAGACTTGTTTGTCCTTCATTCTTGAAGAAAACCAATAACATCAGGAGAGTGACATCTTGACTTGCAAGTGAATTGTATTTAAGTGAGGCAGGGCTGTGCAAAGTCACCAGCCTCACTTTCTCTTCCAGGGACATCAGAGTCCAGTGATGTGGCAAGACATGGTTCAGGATGATTGTCAATGGCCCTGGATGCAGTGGGAGACCCTGGTCATTTTAATCTAAGTTCTTTCCCAGGTCTCAGTTTGTCTGGGACAGCACCCATTCAAACAAAAGAAGGATACAAAAGGTGAAGTTCTCCAGATGTTCCTTTTTTGTGGATTATATTTAACAACTAATATTTATAGAGCACTTATGTGCCAAGCACTGTGCTAAGGGCTTTATAACCAATAACTCAGTTGACATTATCTCATCTCTTCACAGCCACCCTGGGAGGTAGGTGTTTTTATTATTCCATTTTGCAGATAAGAAAACTGAGGCAAACAGGAATGACTCAAATAGGGTCATACAGATAATTCAAGTATCTGAGGTTAGATTTTAACTCAGATCTTCCTGACATCAGGACTGGAGATGCATCCATTGTACCACCTAGCTGTCCCCTAATATTTTTCTGATACCTTTAAACCCCAGAATGGTACAAGACTTTTTCAATGAGATTCATAACATTTCAAAAAAGGTTGGCCTGTCAAACCCCATGGGGAAAACAATACCTATAACAATAAGCAAATGGATGAAGGATATATATTTTCTAAATAGGCAGTGCACTTTTTCAAGTACTGCCTCTGACACATGCTGGCTATGTGACTATGATCAAATTGCTTAACCTCTCTATATGTTACAGGGTAATTCTCTAAGACTATAAATTTGGGAAAAGTTGCCAATTTACATTGCTAAAGTTTCTAACCTCCAATTGTTTAGCATAAATGACATCATAAATCTGGAGAAAAAGAAAAAAATGTATACACATAGATGCATGAAGTAGGATGGGCAGCCAATTGTTAGTGCATGTCTTGGCTAGAAACTAGAAATGGAGAGTGAACTGGGCCCAAAGTTGAATAAGAGAAGAATGGGTTTGATTATATGTGGGAAATTGTAGTTTTGTAGTTGACTGTTCCCTGGTGCCACAGCTCATCTTTTCAATTCCAACATTCTTCCCAATGGTTCCATGTGACTGAATCACAAAACATAATCTTAAGAATTAAAATAGTTGGTGAAAAAGAGCATTAGAGAAACAAATGATGGTAGTAAATAGCCTGTAGAATATTGTTGCAATATCTTCAATGAACTGTGTGCCACGAAAGATGTAATCCAGGAAAATTATTGGAAAATGATGTTGGACAGTTTTGCAGTCAGAGTGAGGGATAGTGGATGCCTGGGTGGTTGGCTGGTATTTACAAAACATCAGAAGACTGGTGAGATACTGTCTGCAGATGATTTGTAGGAGGACATGAGCAAGAATCACACAGGTTAAGTATTTTGTATGAACTAGGATTCCCTACATGTTTCGAAGTATCAGTACCTGTATCAGTACACTCATAGGTACACATTTAAGTATTAAAAGATCATGATGGTGGGTAGTTAAAGAATTCCATAGGGGAAAAATGTCACTTGCCTTCTGGGTCAAAGTACCTACATAACATTTTCAAGAGAATATTTATAATGACGTGTAAACTTGGTTTGGAGGGTAAAATTTCAAAGATGTCAATCCCCCATGTCTGGAATGCCCTTCCTTCTTTTTTTTTGTTTCCTGATTTGCCTTGCTTTTTTCAGGTCCAGGCTCAAAATTCACTTTCTACATGAAATCTTTCCTGATGATCCCTCTTAATGGTAGTTCCTTCCCTTTGTTGATTTCTTACCTTGGTTGACATATATTCTACATTAATCTTGATATCCATAACTGTTTGCATGTTTTTCCTCTTAATAAACTATGAGCTCCTTTAGAGAAGTGACTATTTTTTCCACTTTCTTTTTATTTCCAGAACTTAGGACAGTTCCTGGTACATATTAGACAATTAATAAATGCTTATTGATTTGACTTGACTTGGATCTTTGAGATCTCACTGTTTTGGACATTATGAAATTTAAGATATGACCATGTTGATGTACAGTTGAAATCCAGTGGAGAAGGAAGTTATGTAGGTTGAAGAATTGTGTGTTCAGGATTTCAGAGACAGTATTGGCAATAATGATTATCAGTATCAATGTTGAAGTCACTGGCCACACTGATAGGAAATGTGTTGTGGAAAATGATAGTGAATCAGGTGTTAAAGTCTTTTAAAATGTTGGCAGAGTGACACAGAGTTTAGATTATGACAGTAACAAGGATGCCAAGAGGATGGGATAAATGGATTGCCCAGATTTTAAAGAAGCAAAAATATAATAAAGGTAGAGGAATTCCCTGGATGAGGGGAGTAATGACTATGCCAGGCTTACCCAACATTGTGTTAGTAAATGTTTAATAACCAGCTCTCTAGGAAAAAGTGTTCTTGATGCATTTTTAAATTTAATATGCATTATATTTTCCATTACCTTCTTAAACCTAGACAAGCAACAAAATAATAAATCAAGCCCTGATTTGTTGTGTTCATTGATTTCTGGTGTGTAAATGCTCTCACTGAACATTTAGCAATCAGCTTTCCTGACTCAGTTTCAGCCAACTCTAGCACACCCCTAGGCATACCTTTGACTATACATAACAAAGAACCAGAGAGGGACTGGCCTTCAGGAGAAAGGATATTGTTAAAGATGTAATATCTTCATGGAAAGTTAGGTTTCATTTAAAACAGGTGTATGAAAGGATTATTGATAAAAATAAAATTTAGAGCACATCAGAGAATGACTGGTATATGATAAGTTCTTAAAAAGTGCTTGCTGACTGACTGAGGGTACAAAGAGTGGGATAAAATAACATTGGAAATGGACACTATCTCAGGTTAGATTTGGCCTGGGGAGAAGTAAGGCTGAATTGTACAAGAATGAGAATTTAAAATAAAGCATCATGGGAATATAGCTTGAATCTAAGGGGGTAAGATTAGATTAGTGGGATCAGAGGAAGATTGGATTCACATGACAGTAAATACACAAGGATTGTTGAATTGGTGGATTTGGATAGGTCAAGTCAAGTCAAGAAGCATTTATCAAGTATATGCTATGTGCCAGGTATTGTGCTAATTATGCAAAGAAAAAAAAAAAGAAAGGTAAAAAAGAGTCTCTGCTTTCAAGAAGCCCATAGTCTAACAGGGGAAAGAACATATAAACAACTAGGTACAAACAGGCTATATGCAGCATAAATTTAATAAACTGGAGACTACACTGGAGATAGTCTCAGAAAAAGTCACTAAGGTTAACAAGGATTGGAAAAAAACTTTTTGCAAAAGGTGGATCTTTAGTTGAGATTTGAAGGAAGGAAGTGAAGCCAGGGGGTAAAGATAAAGAGAGAGGGAGTTATAGGCATGACAGCAACTTGAAGAGAATACCTCAATGCCATGTTCTGCACAGAATATAGAATGTTAGTATTTTGTACTGTCTGCAGAAATTCTCTACCTCCTACCAGAGGAATCTACCGGAGGTGATGGGGCTTCCTGCAAGAGAGATAACTTTATTTTCTGCTTGAGGAAATAGAACCACTTGAATCAACAGTCTCTACCAACCAGTGAATATTCTTGATTTCTCTTACGCGTGAGCAAACACAGTGCTGCAGAAAGAAGAATAGCAAATGAATAAAATTGTGGTCACAGAAGCTTGAGAGAATAAATGGAGACTGGGGATCATAGCTGGCTGAATGAAATAATGGGAGACCAGGTCAGCCTGTTATATAAGCTGGTACCACTTCTAAAATAGAAGTAGGGCTAAGACTAATATGTATGTATGGGAGGGGGGGAGAGAAATAGACTGGATACAAATACATGAAAACTCTCAGTCTGTCCTTTTCTCATTGAGCATATCTCCTGAGTGTGTAAGTTTGCATCAAATATGGACCAGTGTGAATTCCCAATAGATTAAGTCAACATAGATATTCATGCTTTGCGTGTACATGCCTACGAATCAATGGCCACTGGAGTAGACACAAAACTACTCTTTGCTGATGAAAAATATTCCTAGAAGATATGGATGTTTTCCCAGATTCTTTTAGGAAAAAAGACAATCTACAAACACATGGCTGTTTCTTTTGATAACAGTTTTAACCCACGTTTTTAGGAGAATGGTATCTGGCCATTCTCAATATGTTTTGATAAATATGGTGGGGGCGGGGGAAGAGATGTGAAAAATCAGTAGATTGCAGCTTGTGGCTGAGGCTTCTAGATTGTTTAGGTGAATGGCTTTGAACTCCCTTGGCACAGAGGAGTTGAAAGAAATTACTTCCCTCCACCAGAAAGTACTTCTGCCAAATTTAACTTGTACATTTCTAAATCTCTTACATATTTTAAAGGATTAAAGTTAAAGATGAGATTAAAAACTCTCCTTGGCTTCAAAGGGAGAACCAGCTTCTCCACAGAACACACAACTGACAGCCCCATCTCTATTTAGGAAGTTTTCTTATAGCTTTTAACCCCTTATTTTCCTTTTAGGGTCCACTTGAGATAAACTTGGTCTGGCTGTAGGAAACATGGGTATGCTGCTTCCTTTTGACATTATCCGAAAGCAACAGTTAACAGCTTGATACACAATACTTGCCTGTCTTTGAACTTGGCTCTGATTTTAGAGTCCTTAAGAGTGTTGTTAATTCAACATGTTGTGGCAGAATTAATTGTGTTGCCATAACATCGACTTTCCCCTAATAAATTTTCCTCTGTGGAGATTTCGACACTTCAAAGATGAGACAGCACACTTTTTGCTCACCAGATGATGATAAGGTTTCATGCATGCAATGGAGCCAATGATTATTTCTAAACCAACGTGTAATTATGAAGACACAATGGGAGAACTTTCAACACGCTCACAAGTGGCAGAACTGGATTGGAGCAGGAATGTCATGTCGGGGTTGAGGTTCAAAGTTAGCAGCCAGAGTTTCCCACTCTGCAGCTGCTCTAATTACACAACTCCGTAAATTGGAATCATTTATCTTCTGCCAACTGTGGTAATTAATTTTCTCTTCAGTCAGTGTAGGGGGGATTGATCTTCCTTTTATGAAAGTCTTTCTCACGCAAACACTGTATTCCTCTCCACTTTCCGTGCTGGGGAAAGGAAGGTTGTCCTCCTGCAGAACTGGCATTTCAGCTCCCACCGTATGAGTCTGTGTCTAATACAAGTCAGAACTAAGTTTATTGATGAGTCTCCCTTCCCCTCTGCCCCTTGAGCAATCCAAAGCTTGTCAAAGTATAGACTGATTGGAATACTCACATTATCTATAGCCCAGTTTGAGTGTTACATAAAAGAGTAGTCTGAACACGTAGGCAGGTAGATACTTGTTAAATGCCCCAGCCTGGCTACAGAGATATAGGAAAACAGTGATGCAAGGGCTTATTGCTTTGCTTTGTTTTAGAAGGAAAAAAATTCTGGAAAATTAAAATTCATGATATCTCAAAGCTTCCATTACATCTGGTTGTAAATTGTGAATGCTTTTGTGATTTGGTGAACACCATAATCCCAAACAGTACCCAGTGCTTTCAAACTATGAAATCAGCTTGTAAAAGTGCATAATGTAAAACTCAAGAACAGCTGAAGAACTGGGAGCATCTTAGGATCACTGATTTAAGGCTGGAAGTGATCTTCCAGGCCACAGAGTTCAACATGCTCATTATAAAGACAAAGAAAGTCAGGTTAGATGATTTGCTCAAGGTCCCAAAGGCAGTCTGGTTTATTTGATTATAGACCTAGGCTAGAAGGTATAATAGATGTCATATGGTCCAGCCCTCTTATTTTATAGATGAGGAAACTGTAAGTCAGAGAAGTTGTGATTTGTTTAAATTCATCTGGTAAGTAGCAGAATCGGTGTTTGAACTCAGTGCTTATGACTCCAAACTTAGTGCTCTTTCCACTTACCCAAGCTTTCTCTCAATCGAATTACTTGAAATTAGGTCTATTAACTCTAAATATTTTGTTTGCCCAAGTTGTCATCTTCTAGTCTTTCTTGTTTACCTTTTTACATAGTCTCAATTTTCCCCAAAGGATGACCAATTGAAAAACAGAAAGTTCTTATGACTGAAATAATGTAATTTTTTGAGATATACCAATTTATACATTGCTGAAAATATTTCTTTCCAGGTAATTCAGGATAATAGACTATTCTATCATAACTTTTGCTGAATTTTTTTTGAATAGTAAAATTCTCTGTGATGCATAAATAAAATGTCACAGTGGATGAACTAGACAGCAATCAATCAATGACAAGACTTCTCCTAAGGAGTTTGGGTTAACAGCACTACTAAGAGGGAGATTATTTTATGAATGGATTTGAGAAGGACAGAGGAGTTTGGAATTAGATGGAGACAGTAGATCTGAAAAAAAGAAGAAAGTAGATCTGAATCATTAAGGACAACAGAGGAAAGTACACAAGAAAGGGAAGCACACACACACAGATACACACATATTATTTCAAGATTATATTGTTTCTGGCAGAACAGAACTAGCAATTCCCGGTGGTCTTGGCAAACTCCATAAAATGCACTATGTTGAGCAGCATGAATGATATCCTCAAATTAACCTTTTAAAGATAAATTTAGTTGTAGGTGGTAGAAAGGAGAGATGTTGAGAAGAGATCTTGCATATCAGAACATAAGGATTTGTTGGGGGAGGGACAATAGGATATTGCCCCATAGGTAGAAACCAGAAATCCTGAGCCACCCCTAGGCCATTTTGGGGGAGCCTATCATGAAGAAAGAAAGCAGACCTTGATTGGGCCATGCTATGGGGAGATCACTCAGGGTACAGTTTGGAATCAGTAAGCCATCTGGTAGTTTCCTATTTTAGCTAATTACAGTGGCTAACTGGGTGCTAATTTCAGTTGTTTTTAACCTTCTGGATGACGTAAAAGTTCTGTTAGCACTTGCTCACCTCACCTCACTCTCTTTTTTGTCCTGTTTGGCTTAGGATCATAAAATTTTAGAGATGAAAGGGGCCTTAGAGATCACCTAGTCCAATGGTTCTAAAATATTTTGTAGTAGTAGAACTTTTCAGTCTAAATAAAATTTGGTGGAGTCCTCACAGTAAAACTTTTAAAGTTTATTTTTTAATACCTATGATTTTATGGATCTAAGGGAACCAGCTTTTTGAAAGACTCATTTTAGAAAAGTTAATATTTCCAAAATTAATTTTATTTCTCATCTAAGAGTAATGCTGTACAAACAACTTAGTGTAAAAAAAATCATTTGATATCAACCATTGTAAGATACTTCAGAACATTTTTCTTTTTACCCCCTTTTTGGGGAAGGGGATATTTTTAATTTATCACATTTTTACCTAACTATTAAGGAGTCTTGTTTTTAAGTTCCCTGAATTTGTCTGCAGCTGTCTTTATAATTTTGTTAGAATGTTGGAGGTACTTAAAAAGTTTTTGGTAGCATACCATATATTAGAAATAAATATAAATTGAAAAATATGATTGTCATATTGTTAATTTCTCAGTGCAGCATGTTGCCTATGATAAATTCAACAGGGAGTATAAACCCTATTCTTCCTAGACTTGATTCTCATTGACTCAACCACACTCAACTAAGTAAAATGATCTTCTGTGTCCTCAAGGGTGGCCCTTTAACTGAGTCCAAGTTTTATACAACAAATCCTTTTACTGAGGGGATTTGTTCTATAAAGTTTGGATTCTGTCAAAGGGCCACCCTTGAGCACCTAGAGGACCACATTTGGCCTTGAGGCTGCAGGTTCCCCACCACTGCGTAGTCACATGGCTTCTAAATCTCAAAAATTCAGAAGTCCATTTAATTGTGCAATGCACCTGTCTAGCCCTGCAGTCCTAGCGTGGAAGAGGGGTTCTGTAACTGTCCCAAAACCTAACAGGGTATGCTGGGTGTACTGCCACAAATCTAAAGCCAACTAATATTAGGGGGGAAAGATAGACATGTTGTGTTCCAATTTGTCATTTCTCTCCTTTTTCCTTTAGATTCTTCGTTCTCTCTACCTGATGACTCTGAAGTCCTCCAGGACTAGATGTCCTGTACTGACAGTTACTTTGGAAATCTTATTTCAGTGTATTCCCTATGGTTCTGAAACTTGTTTTGTGGCTATTTATTTCATTACCAGAGTCTTTTTTGAACCTTTTCTTTTTTCCTCAAACTCCTGAGTTT
Source organism: Notamacropus eugenii (assembly GCF_028372415.1). NCBI lineage: Eukaryota > Metazoa > Chordata > Mammalia > Diprotodontia > Macropodidae > Notamacropus > Notamacropus eugenii. The sequence continues at coordinate 179,412,097 of NC_092875.1, forward strand.
TCACCAGTTATCCCTAATTAGTGTTAGTACATGTACACACATATACATGTATATGTATATATACATACCAACATACAAATAGAGTCAATAAAAGAAAATAAATGGATACTGAGTTTTTATACTTTATTTATAGAAACATTATAAAAATCAACTCATTGTTCATCATATATATATATATATATATATATATATATATAGATACATAGATACATATATGTTATTTGGTGAATTCTAGACAAATTAGAAGATAACTCTCTGCTAACAAGATTGGTTTTGGCCAGTTTATCATTTTCCTTATCTGTTGAATGTTCATAATATGCCCACATGTATAGCATAACAGACATTTATTGGGTGTTTGTATGTAGCACTGCATTTTTAAAAAACTTATAGACCTCCTAGAACTGCATTTTTGTACTCCAAGATTCCATGGACTACAATTTGAAAAATGTTGTCTGGTCCATCCTCTTTTCCAAGTCGCATGACTAGCTAGTGGCAGAGCTGAGATTCAGATGTAACTGCTCAGATTCCCACTACATTTCCCTTTCCATTATGTTATACTGCTCCTCTATAATTTAATGGTTATACTTATGGCAAATGAAGATTCAGTGACACAGACATTCTTGTTATTCTCACACATAACCCTCCATCTCACAACTCTGTGCATGTTCATTGGCTTTCCCCCATGCCTGGAAAGTTCTCTCTTTTCATCTTTATTGTCTAGCTTTCTTTAAGACTCAATGCTAAAACTGCCTTCAGCAAAAGGCCTTTCCTGGTCCTTGTCTCCTTCTCTCCAACCTCCACTAAGTCTTACCTCTGAGATTAATTCTTACTCATACCTCCCATATATTTTGCATGTACTTAATTGTTTTCATTTTGTCTCCTCCAATAAAATGAGCTCCTTTAGAGTAGGGATAATATTTCTGTCTTTTTGCGTATCTAGCTCTTACCACACTGCTTGGTACATAGCAAACATTTATAAATGCTTGTTGATTATTGCTTCTTATATATACTCCACCATCCCTAGTGATGTTAAACTAACTACCACCCTTCAATGACGAAGAGATTTTGTGACTGCAGTAACAGATTTCTCTCTGGTAGCTCGTTATTGCAGCATTCACAGTGGAAATTCTATACAAAGATTCTTTTTAACTCTAAATAAATATTAGGATTCTTTTTTCTATGCATTCCATCTTAAAACATACTCCATGGAAGATTCCTAGGTGTTCTAGGGAGAGGAAATACTTCCATAGATTAGGAAATGATCTCATAGAAAGGGCATTTCAGTCTGGACTTTCCATTAATAAAGGCTGGGATAAGCTGGGAAGGTAAGGTGTTCTGTAAACTTCTTGTGCTTCTGTAAAATTCCTACCAGGGTCAGAGGAATTTAAAGGAATTTAAGCATTAAGATGAGGATTAATTACTTCTATTGACAAGAGGAAACTCATGAAAAAAAGTCAGTTCAACACCCTCCTCACCTCTGGAATGAGGAATTTGGTTGTCTTTGAGATGGGAGTGTTCAGTTGACCAAGTATTTGTCTTTTTGTGGTAGTTATACCAGGACATGACACAATCGATGTCTTCCTTCCTCATTTTCCTACAACCTAAAACCATTTTCCCTTACGCCTTTTAAATCTCAAGCTTACCTTCATACCCACTATGGCGTCACAGTTAGCAAAGGACTACAAAATGCAGGACAAGGGAATTCACAGATCATGGAAGGGAAAAAGCACAGTCTCTCAACAAATAACCTCCATGATAGTGCCAGGAAGAAAAGCTTTAGCTGCCCCACCCTAGTTAGAGCATTGGCACCATGCCTTTCTTTTCCCAAGGAGATTCTTGTTTGTGTCCTTCTGTAAATCTTTCATAGATGAGTAACACCATGCTTTGAATGTATTCCCCTGGTCTCTTGACTATTTTAAGGATATGACAAAGACTCAAACTGTCTATCCATTATCCCTCACTCTTCTCTTGCTACATGAATGACCTGTATTCTTTTCTGGTACTTATCTCTGATTGTTTCTCTTATACCACTGCTTGCATGGAAATCATCATTAGTAATATACAAGCACCTAGTTAGAATTTTCATTCTTCTCCCTTCAGGTAACCTGTGATTTTCAGACTTCTGAGATTGCAATGCTTCCTAACTCATGGCTATATAGTGGTACCAAGTGAATACTGAAATTTAAAAGGTGAACTTTTGTGACATGAATAGAGCAGAGTCAGCAATTCAGTCCAATCTCACTCTCTTATCCAATGATGGGTCTACTTTGTAATGATGATAGCTAACACTTGATAATTATGATAATCCCTAGCATTTATGTAGTGCTCACTACATGTGAGGTACTATGCTAAGCATTTTATAATTATCATCTCATTTGAGCCTCACAACAAGCCTGGTTACTATTATTATCCCCATTTTACAGATGAGGAAACCAAGGCAAATAGAAGTTAAGTGACTTACCAGGGTCACTAAGCTAGAAAATATCTTAGGCCATATTTGAACTCATCTTCCTGACTCTTGATCCAGTGCTCTATCCATCACACCGCCTAGCTGGCTCGCAGCACTTATACAGTGATTTAAATTTTGCAAAACACTTTACACATATTATCTCATTTTATATACCTGTGTCACCTTTCCAGGATATATGTATATATTGGTAGACTGTTTCAATGGGCTTTCTATTTAGATCTATGTCTTAATTTGGGCAATATATATTTTTCCATCCACTATAGTTTTCTCTTAGTATGGATAGTTAAACTGAGTATGGAGTTTAATGAGGAGTCTTTTCATATTTTGGGCTTTGATTCATGTCCAAATCCATGTCCTTTGAAATGGATAAAAAAAATTAAGATATGGGAGAGACAACATACATTGCAATGACAATCATGTACTTTTTAGTGTTACTACACAACTATTGAGACAGGTTTTGGGAACATTTTCACTTTCCTTTGCTTCAAAGAGCAATTTTTGACCACAAAAGTTTGTTTCTATGTTTTACTTTGATACCTTAAATATATCTTTGTATTGCAGTTTGATATAAAGCACACTAAGCATGTTAATTAAACAAGGTTTATCAGAAGAAAACAGTATGACTAGAAATACTAGAAGTTCTTTGAGTTTCAGAGGCAAGTGTACAATACATTTTCTTCGGTATTCATTTCGTATGGTGACTCAGATCGATCTGTGTTTCAAGTTCTTAATCCTTCCCTTCTTTTATTTATGTGGTGGGTGCTTGTGGTTTTGGTATTTGATGTTTATATAGATTGTGATGAAGGTTAGATACTATTCTGCAGTTACATAATCTATAGCTGGTCACAGACAGCTTTTCTAATTAGAAAAGACAAATATTCAAGCTTATTTAGGCTCTGGACACGTTTTGATTTTTCTTCAGTCTAAGATGGCAGTAAAATGATTTCAAATTGTTTTGCTTTATTAGTAAGTTTCTGTGGGAAAAGAGGGGAAAAAACCCTCCACTAAATTGGGGATCTGGGTAACTCAGCATCTCTGGGTGGAACAAAGGAAGAGAACAGAGGGGCTAATTGTTTAATTAGTAAATGTCTGCTTGGTTAATGATATATTAATGAGTTTTTAAGACCGTCATATCATTTACCATAAAAGACCCATGTGCCTATCCCTGGATGTACTGTATAATTAAGTAATGTGGCCCAGAGGAGTTAATCATTTAAAGCCTTGTCAGCTTTCTCCAGTTTGCTGTTATAAGATCAAGCAGGCTGGGCACATGCCAGGTAGGATCAGCGTGGAAGGTGATGCTGAAATATATTGCCATTTTTGTAAGGTTTATTCAATATTTTATTATTTCTGCCCCAAAGCTCGTTATTTTTCCATCTACAAGTGAAAGGTATCTTAATGTGCATTAATTTTACACTTGGCAACCCAGTAGTTGGTAGTGAGACTGACAATTGACAGTTTATTGAATATAGGATAGCTCCTTCCTAGGCTGTTCTAGAATCTCTTCCAGAAGGGCATGTCATAATGGAAGATTGCTAAGTTCTAGAAAACATGTGATGAAACCATCTAGGGCATCTACATATGGAGGGTACATTTCATAGCTATTCACATCTAATCTCATCCAGTTAAATGCCAAAAGATAAAGAGATGCTGTGACCTTTGAAGTCTAGCATAATCCCATTGTAGAGAGAGTATGGTATTATTGAAAGTATACTGGAGTAGGTTCCAAGAGATCTGGTCTGTAGTTCTGGCTCTTCTACTAGCTCTCTGTGTAAATGAATGAATGAGTGAAAAAGCATTTATCAAACACTTTTATATCAAGCACTATACTACATGTTAGGGATAGAAAAGCAAAAATGAGACTATTGATGCCTTCAAGGAATTTAAGTTTAATAGTGGGAGATAATACAGATAGGGGTGAGGTGGCCAGGGAATAATATTTTGGCGTGAGGAATCACAGGAATTATGAATGGAATTATAGACAGGGGTGTGCTAGAACCAGGTCCTACTAGTATTCTGCAGAATAGTGTCTAACCTCCACCAGAATCCATATATCTACCAGCATGATTGTCATATTTTTTGACATGAACACGTACAGCTCAGAAACTAACAAACCCTGCAGTTCAGATCTTGATTTATCATATTGCTATCAAGATTTAAGGAAGTGATTGAGAAAATGTTGATACTGCAAACTGAATGTAAGAGGGTGTTCTGCATCCATTTTTTTTTTTTTTTTTGAGAATGGGTGGTTCAACATGGACCAGCACACCCTTCGTTGTTTACCATGTACTTTCTAGTGTAAGCATGGGCAAAAGTTCATTTTTCTGGTCCTCTTTTTCCCATTTGTAAATGAAGAAACTGAAATATCATCTGTTACCTTTTCAGCTCTAAAATTATATATCTATTGTTTTTCCATGGCAATCATTTAAATCGGAATTCTTTCAGTCAGCCATTTCAACCTATCATTCAGCAATTTATTACATGCTTATTATGTGGCAGACATGGTGCTGAGCACTGGAGAGTTTTTTTTGAAAGACAAGAATTTTTTCCCTACGCTTAAGGAGTTCATATTCTAAGGAGGGAAATAACATGCCAATTATTACACATATACAAGCTCTCTCACCCTCCACGTTATCTTTTTAATAAAATAAAATATTTCCTCTAAGTTTATTACTTTAAAGAAAGTTAAAACAAAGAATCTTCAACTAGTCATGGCTCCACTCCCTCCCGTTCATCACATTCTCTAATCTTTTCATAGACCCTACTCACAAAATTTAATCTGATTTCATAGAAAACAACCTATACAGGGATAAAAGTAAGGAAAAGGGTAGAAGGCAACAGTATCATTTAAGCTCTACCCAGTGAGATGGAAGAATTTTGTTGCCCAAAGAATCTCTAATGAAGAGATCCTATAATGAGTGAAGTTCACAGAATCCAACTGACTGAATATAGGCAAAAGGAAAGGAGGGAAGGAAGAAAAAGGTGTGAGAGTAAGTAAAGGACCACTCACTATTTCACACGCAGAATTACTGACATGGGAGAGGCAAAATCAGGTGAAACATTGCAAAAAGGCAATTCTCAGATCTTGAAAATCAAAATATCACATCTGATATCATGGTTCTTTTGTCAAAGGAAACCCAAACCACATCAATTGCTGAAGATGAGGAATGGGACAACTAATAGGCAAGAATGAAGTCAAGATGGTGTCCTTTTTCAAAACTATCCCAGGATTCCATGTATCACAGTTCTCACTAGAGCCATAAGTAATATTTGAAGGGGGCAAGTTGTAGGCAAGCAGTGCCAATTAGGTTTCCATTACAAATCACTTATAGGAGGAAAGAAGAATAAAGAGATACAGCATTGAATTACACACCCTTCCCCCGAAAAGAGGAAAAGGTTGATGATGAAGATCAAATATTGGAAAACCTCCCAGAACACTACTGATGGGAAAAGCTACAAACACCGAGATGCCGTTCATTTGAGGATTCATTTGTGTAAGTGATTTTCTTTGTTACAAGGGAAGGGAAGGATTTAGGGAAGGTATTACTGGGAAATGACAGTGGTATAATAACAAAAAAGTATCAATATAACTTAAAAAAGAAAAACCTACTCTTCTATCCCTTCTCTTCTATCCTCCTAGACCCCCACATAGGGAAGGGGGAGGGTCAAGTTTAGGCTCCTTCTGTGGCTGGAGGTGTTGGGCAGAATACTCAGATAATAATAAGGCAATGGGTTTCTGGGATAGAAAGCATTCACTAGATTCTGGTGGAAGGCTTAATTTTGCACGAGGTACATTCACTCATGGGTAGGAAAAGGCACAAATATTTTCATAGTGGCTATAGCCCTTTGAGAAGTGTCTGCAGACAAAGCAGTTGGATTTATCTGTCCTATCAACTTCCTGGACTCCATCCTTGAATTGAGGGGTGTTCTTAGGTCAGGTAATATTCTTAGATGGATGGTGGCTATTCCTCTCTCTTAGGTTTTCTATTGGAAGGCCCATTCCTGACATGGTCCTGGGACCCTGTTTCCCACCCAGATTGTGGATCCTCATAGTTTCAATGGTTATGGAGGTCAAGGCCTGGGTCCTGGGCCCCCTCTTATTGGGCATTTTCCTCAGAAGGAAAGGGGGAGTCTCAGAAGTAGTGAAATCACGGGTTCCCTAAGCCCGGAGGGCCTCTGTGGAAGACTGGATCAGGGCCACCAAACTTCTCATTGGTTATGGACTAGGGTTGAAGGAGACTAGGTGGACCTCACACACATACTTTCTTCAATCAATATCCAAGTTCCTGGACTACTGCAATAGTCATCTAGCTGGTCTTCCTGCCCTCAAATCTATACCTGCTTTAGTACATCTTTCATTCAACTGTCAAATTATTCTTCCTAAAATAAAGGTCAAGGCAACTCATTCCCTTACTCAGTCAACTCCATTAGCTCTACATTATCTCCTATACTAAATATAAAATCCTGTTTAACTTTAAAAAAAATTTTAAACCTACTCTTAAAGCAAGCTTAACTATCTTTCCAGTCTTCTTATACTATATTCCCTTCTATATACTCTGTGATTCAATGATATTGGCCTTTGCTTTTCCTCACAGAGATCTTCCACCTGCATGTATTTTCACGGCCCATCCTCCATGTTTGAAGTTCTCTCCCTTATGCTTCCTGCCTTCACTGATTTCTTTCAAATCTCAGCTAAAGTCTTATCTTCTGCAAGAAGTCTTTCCAAACTCCTTAACTTTAGTGCCTTCTCTTTAGGATTATCTAGAATTTATTCTGTATATATCTTGTTTCATGGTGCCCCCCTCCCCCATTAGCCTGTGGGCTCTTTGAGATTAGGGACTAATTTTGGCCTTTTTTAAAATTTCCAGCACTTAACATGGTGCCTGGCACATAGTAGGTGTTTAATAAATGCTTATTGACTTAATTTGTCTTGTAAGAGCTGGGATTTGAACCCAAGTCTTCTTAACTCCAAATCTAGCACTCATATCTCCACAATAACTTGATATCTCACTCTAATTCCTTACTTTGTGTCCAAAAGCCATGGAATTCCTTTGAGGTCCTTGAAACCCCATAAGCCTGCTAGTATAAAGTATGATTCTTTGAATGATTCACAGTTTTACTCCCTCTTGAATTATTTTAATTCCTAATTTCCTTTTTCTGAGTGCTTTATTTATATGATTTATCTCTCTTGTGTCTGGCCACTATTGTACTGTCCCTTGTCAGTCATCTTCAATCATTATACAGTAAGTATTTTCCCAAACCCATATTTCTATGCACTTATAAAAATAACTTTTGTCCCAAGTAGAAAAGAGATATTAATTACAATAGTCATATAATTGGGGAAGGGAGCCATTTTATCACAGTAGGCTACCCAACCTTTAAGAAGAAGACACCTGTTTGGGGTACTGTGAGCAGTGAAAATTATATTTATAATTCATTTTAGAAGCATAAATCCCTGTGTGCAGCCAATTTAATATTTATCATCCAATTTAATCTCAACTGTCAGTAACAATGTGAGACTATCCTATAAGCCTTTTTAGTTTAGAATGAAAATTTATCTTTCCCTCTCTTTCTTGGTTGGCTTCCCTTCCTTTTTTGGAAAATCAACTTTAGCACAGAACATTGCAAATTTTGTGAATATTTTTCTCAATTCATATGTGGCATCACAGATTTACATCTGTAAGGTTCTTTAGCAGACCACATAGATCACAAATTCAGAACTGAAAGGAACTTCAAAAATCACCTAGTTCAATTCTCTTATTTTTCAGATGAAGGATCTGAAGTTTATAGAATTTAAGTGATCAGTCCAAGGTCATACAGCTAGTAAATGGAAAAGCTGGGCTACACATCCTGATTCCCTATCTCAAATTTAGTACTCATTGTACATTCATATTCATTTATTGTTACTAATAGGAAAACCTGCTTATGATTGCATTTATATATTTCCTAGAAAATATTTAGTTGGTTTCCTTTAGGTGCAGTTCCTCTAACTCCAGTCTCCAGATCACCTCACATCAGAGCTGGGACCAGGGATAGGTTGCTGCCAAGAACACAATGTGAAAAGACCTGGAAAATGACAATTTTTAACACATATGTACTGTATGTGTGAGTGTGAAAGCTCTGCTCCCATGGCAGGTATGTATTTATTTTGTGATGTCATGTCAAATACATTAAAGAGATGGCTCAAAGTATCCAGTGGATAGTATCCACAAAGGGAGACAATTTTCAGAAAGAACATAATTTTTCAAACCTTTTCTGAGTTATAGAAATGCTTTTTTTTCTGGACCTTTTTCTGGCTTCCCTAGAACAATTGATTAAAAAAAAAAAACCTTGGACTGGGCCCCGAGACTGGGAGCTGAGGGCAGCCCTGCAGCGGCCGCGGTACCTAGAGGGAAAGATCCGAGCGGGCTTCGGGACGGGACCTGCAGTGGCCACGCGGGTCCCTCCACCCACAGAGGCACCTGCAAACCTCTCGCAAAAGGTCCGTCGCACTGCAGACGTAGAGCCCAGCCCAGCCCAGACCTGCTGCGGCCACGGCACCAAGAGAAACAGACCTGAGCAGGCTTCAGGGATGGAATCTCCAGCGGCCGCACAAGTTCCTCCGCCCACAGGTGACGGGGGTTGGTGAGAGAGTCTCTTTGGCGGGTCGAGAGGGGAGTGGGGTGCCCCCATGATTCGGCACCCCCCGGGAGGTAGAAGCTGAGAGGCGGCTGCAGGATGGGGCTCCCCAAGCGGGCGGGAGCCTGGATCCATTGTGGAACGTCTGTGCATAAACCCCCTGAGGGAACTGAGCCTGAGAGGGGGCCCTGCCCCATCCTGACCACCTGAACTTAATTCTCACACTGAATAGCAGCCCTGCCCCCGCCAAAAGCCCTAAGGCTGGAAGCAGCATTTGAATCTCAGTCCCCAAGTGCTGGCTGGGAGGACCAGGAGGCGAGGTGGGTGTGAGGAGAATATTCAGAGGACAAGTCACTGGCTGGGAAAATGCCCAGAAAAGGGAAAAGAAATAAGACTATTGAAGGCTACTTTCTCGGAGAACAGACATTTCCTCCCTTCTTTTCTGATGAGGAAGAACAATGCTTACCATCAGGCAAAGACACAGAAATCAAGGCTTCTGTGTCCCAGCCCACCCAATGGGCTCAGGCCATGGAAGAGCTCAAAAAGAATTTTGAAAATCAAGTTAGAGAGGTGGAAGAAAAACTGAGAAGAGAAATGAGAGATATGAAAGAAAAGCATGAAAAGCAGATCAGCTCCCTGCTAAAGGAGACCCAAAAAAATATTGAAGCAATTAACACCTTGAAAACTAGCCTAACTCAATTGGCAAAAGAGGTTCAAAAAGCCAATGAGGAGAAGAATGCTTTCAAAAGCAGGATTAGCCAAATGGAAAAGGAGATTCAAAAGCTCACTGAAGAAAATAGTTCTTTCAAAACTAGAATGGCACAGATGGAGGCTAAGGACTTTGTGCGAAACCATGATATCACAGAACAAAGAGAGAAGAATGAAAAAATGGAAGATAATGTGAAATATCTCATTGGAAAAACAACTGACCTGGAAAATAGATCCAGGAGAGACAATTTAAAAATTTTGGGACTACCTGAAAGCCATGATCAAAAGAAGAGCCTAGACATCATCTTCCATGAAATTATCAAGGAAAACTGCCCTGAGATTCTAGAACCAGAGGGCAAAATAAATATTCAAGGAATCCACAGAACACCGCATGAAAGAGATCCAAAAAGAGAAACTCCTAGGAACATTGTGGCCAAATTCCAGAGTTCCCAGATCAAGGAGAAAATATTGCAAGCAGCTAGAAAGAAACAATTCAAGTATTGTGGAAATACAATCAGCATAACACAAGATCTAGCAGCCTCTACATTAAGGGATCGAAGGGCATGGAATAGGATATTCCAGAAGTCAAAGGAACTAGGACTAAAACCAAGAATCACCTACCCAGCAAAACTGAGTATAATACTTCAGGGGAAAAAAATGGTCTTTCAATGAAATAGAGGATTTTCAAGTTTTCTTGATGAAAAGACCAGAGCTGAAAAGAAAATTTGACTTTCAAACACAAGAATGAAGAGAAGCATGAAAAGGTAAACAGGAAAGAGAAGTCATAAGGGACTTACTAAAGTTGAACTGTTTACATTCCTACATGGAAAGACAATATTTGTAACTCTTGAAACATTTCAGTATCTGGGTACTGGGTGGGAGTACACACACACATGCACACACACACATACATAGAGACAGAGTGCACAGAGTGAATTGAAGAGGATGGGATCATATCTTAAAAAAAAATGAAATCAAGCAGTGAGAGAGAAATATATTGGGAGGAGAAAGGGAGAAATTGAATGGGGCAAATTATCTCTCATAAAAGAGGCAAGCAAAAGACTCATTAGTGGAGGGATAAAGAGGGGAGGTGAGAGAAAAACATGAAGTCTACTCTCATCACATTCCACTAAAGGAAAGAATAAAATGCACACTCATTTTGGTAGGAAAACCTATCTCACAATACAGGAAAGTGGGGGACAAGGGGACAAGCAGGGTGGGGGGGATGATAGAAGGGAGGGCATGGGAGGAGAATGCAATTCAAGGTCGACACTCATGGGGAGGGATAGGATCAAAAGAGAATAGAAGTAATGGGGGACAGGATAGGATGGAGGGAAATATAGTTAGTCCTATACAACACAACTATTATGGAAGTCATTTGCAAAACTACACAGATTTGGCCTATATTGAATTGCTTGCCTTCCATAGGGAAGGGGTGGAGAAGTAGGAACTCAAAGTGTTAGGATCAACTGTAATGTTCTTACCACTAGGAAATAAGAAATTCAGGTAAAGGGGTAAAGAAAGTCATCTGGCCCTACAGGAAAAAAAGAGAAGACGGAGACAAGGGCAGAGAGGGATGATAGAAGAGAGAGCAGATTGGTCACAGGGGCAATTAGAAAGCTTGGTGTTTGGGGCGGGGAGGGGATAAAAGGGGAGAAAATTTGTAACCCAAAATTTTGTGAAAATGAATGTTAAAAGTTAAATAAAAAAAAAAGAAAAAAAAACCTTTGTAAAAAATCTGCTAATGTGAAAGAGAACTTTGTTTTGGAGGCAAGCAAAGCTTCTACAACAGATGGGAAAGTATTTAATCCTTATAAATTCACTTTTAAGCGGATTTGAAATCTCAGTTCAATTTATTCAAAGAACACTATGCTTTTTTAAAGGATAAGGTGCTTAAATAAAAGTTTGCCGAATTTTAACAGTTTATTTCTTAAACGTTTTTTGGGGGTAGGACAACAGATTGGTTTTTTCCTTCATTGTACATTTTACAAATGAATAAACTAAAGCAATGGAAATTTAAATAAATCTGAGGCAACGCTTGAACTAGACAAAGGATAGTACAATACATGTATATAGAAACACATTAACATAGAGAATTGGAAATAAAAATACATACAAATGAAAAGGAAACATAAGGGAATAGGGACAGAGGAGGAGGGAGCAAGAAGCAAGGGAAAAATTCGGGAAGCAATTAGTCATAATTGTAGAACAAGAAGGGGTGAAGAGAATGAGTATTTCCTATGGGCTAAGCACTCTGTGCTGTGTGCCTTACAAATAATATTTTCTTTGATCCTCACAACAATCCTATGAGGAAGATTTTATTATTATCCTCATTTTGACAGGTGAGGAAATGGAAACAGACACGGGTTCAGTGACTTGTCCGGGGTCACAAAACTAGTAAATGTCTGATACTGGATTTGAACTCAGGCATTCCTGACTCCAGTGCTATCTAGCTATCATGCTATCTAGCTGCCTCACAAAGAGAGGTTTTAAAGGCGAAAAGAGTGATTGTGATGGAGATCTGAAAGGGATAAGAGCAGGTGAGAAGAGGAATATTGCATTAACCACAAAACATTGGTGCTGAGCAAAATTCATCTTTGTAAAAAGAAGTCAGGGAAGGAAGGGGTATAATAGAATAAGATGGAGAGGAATACAAAATTAGTGAACATATCCATAAATAGAAATGGATATATGTCCATAAATAGCAGACTGGATTACAAAACAGAATCCAAACACACTTGAAACAGAAAGAAACACAGAATTAAAGCAAGGGACTGGAGCTGAAGATATTGTTTCGGTTAAAGTAAAAAAGGCAAGAATAACAATTGTGATCTCAGAGGAAGCAAAAGCTAAAATAGATCTAATTAAGAGATCAATCCAGTTTTTCCAGCAATTTTTGTCAAATGTTGAATTCTTACCCTAAAAGCTTGAATCTCTGGTTTATCCAACGCAAAATTACTGTGATCATTCACTACTGTTTTTTGTGTACCTAAAATATTCCACTGAACTGTCATTCTATTTCCTAGCCAGTACCAGATTGTTTAGATGATTACCAGTTGGAAATATGGAATTGCTAGACCACCTTCTGTCACATATTTTTCTCTTGATTCCTTCATTATTCTTGACCTTTTGTTCTTCAAGATGAATTTTGTTTCTAGCCCTATATGGTACTGAAAAATTAACTTAGGCAGAATTGATATTTCATTATATTGGCTTTACCCACTCATGAGCAACTAATATTTCTCCAATTGTTTTGAGAAATTTGTGTGACAAGTGTTTCGTAATGGTGTTCCTATCATCCCTGGGTTTGTCCTGGCAGATAGACTCGTAAGTATTTTATATCATCTGCAGTGATTTTAAATGTCTTTCTGTCTCTTCCTGATGGTTGGTTGTAGATAGAAATATTAAAGAATAATGGTGATGGTGGATCCCTGCTTCACTCCTAATCTTATTAGGAAGCCTTGAAATTTATCTCTGTTTTAAATAATTCTTGTTCTTGATTTTAGATAATACTTATCATTGTAAGTAAGACTCCATTGTTTCCTATGATTTCTGCTGTTTTTAATAGGAATGGGTATTACATTTTATCAAAACTTTTTCTACGTCTATTGGTATTACCATATGATTTCTGTTGTTATTGATATGATCAGTTATGCTGATAGTTTTCCTAATATAGAACTAGTCCTGCATACCTGGTATAAATCCCATTTTGTCATGGCGTGTGATCATTTTGATATATTGTTATAATTTTTTCATGGCATATTTTTGCATCAATATTCATTAAGTAAATTAGTCTATAATTTTCTTTCTCTGTTTTGTTCTTCCTGGTTTAGATATCAAAATCATATTTGTGTCACAAAAGGAATTTGGCAGAATTTCTTCTTTTCTTATTTTAAAAATATAGTTTATATCATATGGAGACTTAATGTTCTTTAAATGTTTGATAGAATTCACTTTTAAATCTATCTGATTCTGAGTATTTTTTTCTTAGGAGCCAATTGATGACTTACTCAATTTCTCTTTCTAAGATAGGATTATTTAAATATTCTATTTCCTCTTTTGTGAATCTGAACAGTTTACATTTTTGTAAATATTCAACCATTTCACTTAGATTGTCAGTTTTACTGGCATATAATTGTGCAAAATAACTTTTAATCATTGCTTTTATCTTCATTAATTGTGCTTTCAAACTTTTCACTTTTATGCTGGTAATTTGATTTCCTTTCTTCTTTTAAAGCAAACTTAACCAATTATTTATGTTTTTTTAACCAGCTCCTAGTTTTATTTACAGGTTCAATTTTTTAATTTTGTTTTCAATTTTATTACTCCCTTTTTTTGATTTTCAGGATTTCCAATTTGGTGTTTAATTGAGGCCTTTAAATTTGTTCTTTTTAAAGATTTTAATTGCATATCCACTTCATTGCTCTGCTCTATTTTATCACTGTAAGCACTTAGAGATATAATTTCCCCATCCAAGTATTGCTTTCAATACATCCCACAAATTTTGGATTGTTGTCTCATTTTTATTGTTCTCTTTAATGCAATTATTGATTGTTTCTAAGATTTGTTCTTTGGCCCATTAATTCTTTAGGATTAGATTATTGAGTTTCCAATTTATTTTCCACAGACTTTTATTAACGTAATATTTATTGCATTATGTTCTGAAAAGGATGCATTTAATATTTCTGCTTTTCAGTATTTGGTTTTGAGGTTTTTATGCTCAGTTTTTGTGAAGGTGCCATGTACAGCTGAGAAAAAAGGTTTACTCCTTTTTATTCTTCTCAGTTTTCTCTAGGGGTCCATTACATCTAACTTTTCTAAGATTCTATTCACATCTTTGACATTTTCCTTATTTATAATTATGGTTACTTAGCTTTGAGATGAGAAAGTTGAGGTTTTTCACTCATATAGTTTTACTATTTTCTCCTGGAATCCATTAAACTTTTCCTTCAAGAATTTGAATGTTTTGCCATTTGGTGAATTGGCTATTTGCTATTTACCCTTCTTTCTCTCTTTATCCTGTCCCTCTCATAAAGTCTATTTTGCTTCTGACAACTGTCTTCTTTTATCTGCTCTTCCTTTTATACCCCACACCTCATATCTCTTATCACTTTCCCCCTTCTACTTTCCTATTGGGAAAGGTAGATTTCTATTAGCAATTGATATATATATATTGTTCCTCTTTGAAGTAATTTAAAAATTAGTTAAGTTTAAGTATTGCCCACCTTCAAATTTCCCCCTCCAGGGTAAAAGCTCTTTCTTGTATGTTTATGTGAGATAATTTCTCCCATTTTTCCCTCTCCCTTCACCCTTCTTCCTAGTCATCCCTTTTCTTGCCTGTCTGTTTTTTTTTTTACATTATCCCAACATAATCAACTTACTTTCACATCCTCTTTCTATGTAGAATCTTTCCAATTGCCATCAAAATGATTAAGCTGTTAGAAGTTACATATATCATCTTGTCATATAGAAAGGTAAACAGTTTAACCTTAATAAATATCCTTTGATTTCTCTTGCCTGTTTAGCTTTTTGTGATTTTCTTTACTCTTGCATTTGAAAGTCAAATTTTCTACTCAGCTCTGGCCATTTCATTAAGAATTCTGGAAAGTCCTCTATTATGTTTAATATCAATTTTTTTCCTCTGAAGGATTATACTCAGTTTTGTAGAGGAGGCTATTCTTGGTTGCAATCTAGGCACTTTTGCCTTCTAGATTATCATATTTCAAGGCACCCATGTTATTAGTGTGGTAGTTGCTAAATATTGTATGATCCTGTGACTCCATAGCATTTTAATTATTTCTGACTGTTTGAAGTATTTTCTCTTTGACCTGGGAGCTCTGCAGTTTGGCTATCACATTCCCAGGAGTTTTGAATTTGGAATCTATTTCAGGTGCTTATGAATAGATTCTTTCAATTTGTATTTTACCCTCTAGTATATCAGGGCAGTTTTCCTTGATAATTTCTTGAAATATGATGTCTAGGCTCTTTCTTTGATCATGGCCTTCATGTAGTTTAATAATTCTTAAATGATCTCTCCTCAACCTATTTTATACATCAGTTTTTAAAATGAGATATTTCACATTTTCTTCTCTGTTGACTTTTAAAAATTGGTTCTTGTCTCATGGAGTCATTAGCTTCTACTTGCCCAATTCCACTTTCTAAAGTTATTGTTTTCAGTGAGCATTTGTATTTTTTTTTTTTGCTTTTTGTTAATACTGCTTTGTAAGAAGTTATTTTCTTCAGTGAATTTTTGTATCACAGTTTTCATTTGACCAATTTTGTTTTTGGGTGTTATTTTCTTTAGTATTTCCCCTCTCTTTCACCAAGGTATTAATCATTTTTTCATAATTTTCTTACTTTATTTTCATGCTTTTACCTATTTTTTTCTCCACCACTCATTTAATTTTGAAGATTATTTTTAGATCTTCCAGGGATTCTTGTTGGGCTTGTGTCCAATTCATGTTTTTTTTTTCTTTGAGACATTTCTTGTAGCTGTTTTAATTTAATTTTCTTCTGTGTTTGTGTCTTTACCTTCCCTGTCACCATAGTAACTCTTTATAGTCACTTTTTGAAAAATTTGCTCCTTTTTTCTACATAATTTCTTGATTTTGAATATTATGTGAAAAGTGGATTCTGTTCCTGGCATGGGGGAAGGATGAACACTATCTCAAGCTTTAGACTTTTTTGCACTGCTAATTTCAGAGATAGTTCTGGGGGGCTGGAAATTTTTTGTGCTTCCAAGTTGGTGTGATCTGGGTTGAGGTGTGATCATTGATCTTCTGGTCTGCACTCTGTTCCTTACCTAAGAAGGGCCTCTTTTCCCTGGTATTTCAATTAGTACAGTTCCCCAGGGCCCCTACTCACTTGGGATTGGAAGTCATTATATTTCTCAGGATTCCTGATCCCTTGGGAACAAAAGTAATAGTGCCTATCAAGGCTTCTACTCCCTTTTGACTGATAGTACTCTTCTCAGCTCTTAAACTGTGACCCAGAAATGAGTACAGGCAATGGAGTTGCCAAACAATATCTGACTGTGCTTCCAGTGCTAGCACATGTGATCTCTTTCAGACATGTTGCCAGATCCCCTTATCATCTCTGGCTCTCAGGAGCTCCTGAAGCTGCTGTTTCTGTCACCACCACCTATTCCCACCACTTGTGTTTCATCCATGTGGGCTCTGGGCTAGCCCCTACCCTTGGGTCACAGATTTCTATTTATGACCCTTAAACTGTCTTGGGCAGGAAGAATGTTTCACCGTGACATTTTGTTGACTCTGCCACTCCTGAATTTGATTTGAGGGATTATTTTAAAATTGTTTGGAGGGGGATGTTAAGAGAACTCAGCGGACTGCTTTCTCTACTTTGCTATTTTGGCTCCACCCCTTCTCACTTCTATAGTGTGAGGGATGTACAAAAGTTTAATGACCTTGACCTTATCTATCAATGTTCTTTTCCCATCTCAAATTACTTTACATTGACTTTTCTTTGTAAATGTATCTAATAGCAACCATCTCTAGGACAGGGGTGGGAGAAAAAAAAAAGAAAAATTACATGATAACTTTGTTGAATATTTAAAAGGAATAGCAAGTTATACATAGCCAACTTGCAGTTTCATGTGTAATCATCTTTTTTATTATACCATGTTATAGAAATGATTGTTCTATTTCATAAATAAAAATAAAATAAATTTCTGAAAAAGTAAATGTATTCTCAAGTAGAATATAAAATTCATGAATAGCTTTCATATTTTCTTTATCCATTGGCTTCTTTCTTGTAGCCTACAAATATATCTGGATCTTCATTATCTAACAAAAGCAAAAACCTTCACTGTCCTGCCATCCATGCCCTTAAGTTTACAATCCTTCCTTTCATGATCAAAACTGTGTAGTGGGGCAGACAGCAAAACCACTATCTTCAATTCCTTTACTTCCATTCTCTTCTCAAACCCTTGCAATGTGGTTTCCAAGCACCACTCTAATGAAACTTTTCTTATCCAGGTTATCAATGACTTTTTTAACTTCTAAGTCCATTGATTTTTTCTTACTCCCCTTTACTTCTTGAGCTCTCTGTAAATTTCAGCACTGTTGACCAAGCTGTCCATATATATATATATATATATATATATATATATATATATATATATATATATATATATATATATATATATACATATATATATACATATATACATATATATACACATACATATATATATGTATATATATACATATATATATATATGTACACACACACACACACACACTCTCCTCTTTTGGTTTTTGTGACACTATTCTCTATTGGTTCTTTTTTCTGGATGACTCTTCCTTCTCTGTCTTCTCTGCTCACTTCATACCAACCTGTGTGTGGGTTTTATCCTGGACTGTCTTATCTCTTGACATGTACTCTCAGGAATCTCATCGAATTCCATGGATTCAGTCATCACTTCTGTGCAGATGATTCCTACCTTTACAAATCCATCTCTCCTCAACTCTAGTCTTTTATCACCATCTAGAAAATTCTTTCTGGTTTTCCCAAAGAATTTCAAATTCAAAAATCTCCAAAAAAGGAATTAATAATCTTTCCCCCAAACCCATCCTTCTTCTTTTTTTTCTCTGTTTCTACTGAAAGCATTGTCAACTTTTTAGTTTCCCAATTTCACTACCTAATATGTCACTCTCAATTCAATTCTTCTTGTAACAACTGGGTCCAATCACTGGCCAGTTTTGCTTTTTTTTAGTTTATTTTCACAAGATTACCTGTAATCATTAAATCCCTTCTCTCCACTAACATTGCCATCACCTTATTTCAGGTTCTAATCATTCCTTGGAGTATTACAATTGCTTCCAAATATTCCCAGTAACTACAAAATGGCAATCAAAATATGAGTAAATTTTAAGTAATTGGAAAACCAATTATTGTCTTGCAAAGCAGATAATATCTATTTTCTCTCAGCAGAGAAGTAGGGAGTTGTAAGGGCAGAATATTGGATGCATTATTAGATAAGAGCATAACATCATTAGTTTTTTTTTCCTTAAGGGCTTTTCTTTACTATAAGAAAGGATTAAGTTAAGAAGTGGGGAAATGGGGATAGGAGAGTAGGAGAGGAAGATGTGTTAAAAATAAAGACATCAATAATTTATTTTTCTTTTTAAGTGGCTACAGTTTCACCATATAACTTTAGCCTACTTTCTGAGACTTTTGTTTTCAAATTACTTTTCTTACTTATTTGATATTCCTCTTCTTCATACAAGAAATTCCATTGCCATCTTCATGCTTGTCTATTGATTTTCCCACATACCTGAAATGTTTTCTTTCCTATTTTTTTTGGAATTCCTACCTGCCTTCAAGGTCAATTTAGGTGCCACCTTCTACGTGAGGCCTTTCTTTACTCCTCCCCCCTCACTGCTAGTTAGTGATGTCTGGAAATTCTCTGTATACATACTAGGTATTTAGAAGAGGGATAGAAATAGAGAGGCTTTCATAAAACATTTCCCCTTTCATTATCATATACCACAAGTGTTTTATATATTATTCCTTTTCTTGAGGGATACTGGTTTTTTTTCTATATATATTCTACCTCATTTTTTTCTTGATTCTCCTGCATTCTGTGCTTTTGTGGAAACATGTTGGTTGATTTGTTGAGGTACAATGCATGAACTTTTTCTCAACATTGAATGACATTATGGTAGGAACAATTGAGTAGTGGAAACGGTAGAATTGGTAAATCAGATGTATGTGTGTTTGCTTTTAAAAACTGTCTTCAAAAAACCATCTATAATGATAGAATCATTACTAGGATATATTACAACAGCAAAGTATACTGTATAGAGAGCTGGCTTAAATATAGATAGATAAGTTCTGAAGTTTTTCTCCCATCCTCAACTCCATTGGTAGGTAGGATCCTCAGCATAATGTTATTTACTTGTCTCTTTAGAATCTTTGGGTAGCTCTCAGAGTTTGGAGACTTTTTTTCCTAATGCTATAACTCATGAACCCCCACTAATATGTTTTTCCCTATTATTATCAGTTGACATCAATAAGTCAGTCATCCTTAATTAGCTTTTCAAAACTGGTATTTTTTACAGCATTATAGTTCCAAAATTCACCTGAAAATTGTAACATACTCTCTAAACAGTACATAGGAAGTCTCAGGAAAATGAACTTAGCTTATAACACAGGTGGCAAGTGGGAGTAACTCCTAGCTCCTAGAAGTCCTTTCATTGGAGCACTCAAGACGTTCCCATTAGGTATACTGGAAATTTTCTGCTAGACTTCTTGTTGAACTTTGAATCTTGCTTTTATTATTGCATTAAGTCTGTTCTTGGATCCCAACACAGACACTGTTGTCAGCCCTGTGTTGCTGCAAGGACCCTGGTAGAATGCTGAAGAAAAGATTTCAAATCCTGTGATCCTCTGAAATTTCTGAGATATTTTTTTAGTCAGGTAGGACATGAGGAGACCAAGACTGAGGCTGAAGCTGTTGTACTCTCCCTACTTCCTTCTACCTGAGGCAGTTCTTTCTTTAGGTTCTGCCAAAAGCTTCCACAGTAAGATACAAGATGTTCAAATTATTCATTTCTAATATAATTCATTATTTTATCTCTGACATATAAGGATAGAATAAAATTTCTTGAACCAATCCAAATACATTTTCTAGGTAGTTCATCCAAAGGCTTTCAAGGATTTTTCTCATTTAGTTTAAAGTTTTTGGAACATATTGTCATATAATTAAGATATCCAAGCATAGACTTTACTTTAAGTAGGTTGGTGGTAACTGATCATTTGATTCAATGATTCTCACTGTGATAGAAGAAAGACTTGGATTCACATCCTAACTCTGACCCATACTGGTTACATGAAAATCACCTAAACTCTTAGTATCCCTGGTAACACTCTTCAGACTACAAATTACAGAGCAGTGGATAGTCTGAATTAATAGTGGGGAATTCCTCATCTGGAGGTAACTACTAATGAAATCACAAGTCTGATAAAAAGAAAAGAAACAAAAACAAAAGCAAATCCTAACCTCAACACATGCTTGGTATTTAGTTACCTGTATACATATTCTATATAAGACTTGAAGAATTCAAACTGAGGATATTGATTACTTTGTGTTTTGTCTTTGGATTCCCTACTCTAGCATAATGCTAGACACATAGTAATACATGTTTGTTGATCTGAATTGAGCTGAGGTCTCAAAGCCTAGTACAGGGCCTTCCTTACCCTGCATAGCCAGTTAATCAGTGCTTCTTGGATTGAAATGCATGGGATTTTGAATTTGCTACTTAACCCAACATACTGAGTGTTTTTTAAAAAATACTCTGAAGAGATTTCTCCTTAGGGAATTGACTCCTTGGGTGTGGCCTTTTGACAAGAGTCCAAGTTTTACAGAACAAATCTTTTTATTAAGGAGTTTTGTTCTGTGAAGTTTGGATTCAGTCTAAGGGCTGAATTTGAGGATGTAGAGGGCCACATGCGGCCTCAAGGCCACGGGTCCCCTCCACCCCCCATAGTATAGTTACTTTCTTCACAAAGAGAGATCAACATCCATACAGCTTCTTAGGATGTGAATTTTTTTGTCCAAATCTTTCCATGGATCCTCTCTAGGCAATATACCCAGTAATCCAAAGACTTTGCTTCTTATTTTAATGTGATAAGAATATCCATAAAATGAAAACTCCTCTAATCCTATTGGTTCTACTTCTAAAATATCTTTTTTCCACTCCTTTTATTAAGAACAGGTGACATACATCACTGAATTTCTTCAAAGCTCCCAATAAAATGGTCTTGATTGATCCTTACAACAGCTATGTGAAATCTTATTAAAGATTTTAGAATCCCCATGTTACAGATAAAGAAATTGAGATTCGAAGATGTCTGAGTAACAGCACAGACTTGCTAGCACTATCCCCAATCCCAGCCAAATACCAACAAAAAATTACTCTAAACAAATCCTGCAGAGTTCACAGAATAATGGAGTGAAGCAAATCTCCAGTTCAAGACAGCCTGGAAGGTTGCCAGGAAGTGTCTATCACACCTCACTGGGAGTAGAGTGCAGTCCAGCATGGGCCTGGCCAGCACAGACAGGACTTGAGCAGGCCTTGGGGGGACTGAATCTCTAGCACCTATGGTGGTACTAAAGAAAGTGTGAGGAAGAGGAGTGGTCCAGCACCAACCCCAGGGCAGTGGAAGGGATGGAGGGACCTATGGAGGAGTCCACAGCAGCAGTAGGGGGAGGAATAGGGGCAGCAGCAGCAGCGGTAGTGACTGTTTCTAAAGCTCTAGATTCACAGATTGTGGGAGGATCCAGTGGCTGATAGTATACCCTCCATCCTCACCAGAAGAAGAGAACTACCTTGATAAATAACTCAAAAGTCAAGTAAGTAACTGGCAAAATGTGCAAAAAATGAAAAAAGAATCAGACTATAGAATCTTACTTTGGTGACAAGAAAGACCAAAGTATACAAACAGAAGACAACAAAGTTCAAACTTCTACATCCAAATACTCCAAGAAATCTATGAATTGGTCTCAGGCCATGGAAGAGCTCAAAAAGGATTTTGAAAATCAAGTAAGAGAAGTAGAGCAAAAATTGGGAAGAGAAATGATAGTGATGCAAGAAAATAAGGAAAAACAAGTCAGTTGCTTGCTAAAGGAGACCCCCAAAAAATGCTGAAGAAAATAGCACTTTAAAAAATGAACTAACCCAAATGGCAAGAGAGATACAAAAAGCCAACAAGAAAAAGAATGCCCTGAAAAACAGAATTGACTAGATAGAAAAGGAGGTCCAAAAGCTCACTGAAGAAAATGATTCCTTAAAAGATTAGAATGGAGCAGATGGAAGCTAATGACTTTATGAAAAATCAAGAAATTATAAAACAAAACCAAAGGAATGAAAAAGTAGCAGACAGTGTGAAATATCTCATTGAATAAAATAAGTGGCCTGGAAAATAGATCCAGGAGAGACAATTTAAAAATTATGGCACTACCTGAAATCCATGATCAAAAAAAGAGTCTAGACATTATTTTTCAAGAAATTATCAAAGAAAACTGCCCTGATATTGTAGAACCAGAAGATAAAACAGATATCAAAAGAATCCACTGATCACTTTCTGAAAGAGATCCCCAAAGAAAAACAGGAATATTGTAGCCAAATTCTAGAGCTCCCAGGTCAAGGAGTAAATATTGCAATCAGCCAGAAAGAAACAATTTGAGTAGTGTGGAAAGACAATCAGGATAACACAAGACCTAACAGCTTCTACATTAAGGGATCGCAGGACTTGGAATATGATATTTCAGAGGTTGAAAGAACTTGGATTAAAACCAAGAATCACCTACCCAGCAAAACTGAGTATAATACTTCAGGGGAAAAAAATGTCTATTCAATGCAATAGTGGACTTTCAAGCATGAAAAGACCAGAGGTGAATAGAAATTTGACTTTCAAATGCAAGAATCAAGAGAAGCATGAAAAGGTAAACAGGAAAGAGAAATCAAAAGGGACTTATGGAAAGATCATATTTGTAACTTTTCAGACTTTTCTCAGTATTAAGATAGTTGGAAGGCATAGGGTGGGTTGAAAAAGTGGGGATGAGATCTAAGAAAATAAAATAGAATGGGGCAAATTATCTCACATAAAAGAGGCAAAAGAACATTTGTTCAATGAAAGGAAAAAGGGGGTAAGTGAGAGGGAAAGAGTGAACCTTAGTCTCATTGCATTTGTCTTAAGGAGGGAATAACATGCACATTCAATTTGGTATGAAAATCTATCTTACACTACAGGAAAGTAGGGGAGAACGGAATTAACAGGGAGGGTGGGGGGATGATAGAAGGGTGGGCAAATGGGAGGAGAGGGTAATTAGAAGTAAACACTTTTGAGGAGAGATAGGGTCAAAAGAGAGAATAGAATAAATGGAGCAAAGATAAGATGGAAGGAAATATAGTTAGTCTTTCACAATATGACTGTAATAGAATACACATGTATAAATACACACGTACATCCTATACTGAATTGCTTGCTTTCTTAGTGGGGATGGGTGGGGAGGGAGGAAGGGAGAGTAGTTGGAACTCAAAGTTTTAAAAACAAATGTTTAAAGTTGTTTTTACATGCAACTGGGAAATAAGATATACAGGAAATGGCATATAGAAATCTACCTTGCCCTACATGAAAAAAGAGGGGATGGGGATAAGAGAGAGGGGAAGGGTACGATAGAAAGGAGGGCAGACTGGGGAAAGTGGTAATCAGAATACATGCTGTCTTGGGATGGGCAGAGGGGAGAGGTGGGGAGAAAATTTGGAACTCAAAATCTTGTGGAAAAGTCTGTTGAAAATAAATTAAAAAATTTTATAAGAAAGAAATTGAGATTTGAAAAAGATCAGCAACTTGTTTAAGGTCAAAAAGATAGCAAGTTTCAGAGGAACAATTCATATTTAGGTCTCTTTTAACTCCAAATCCACAACTCTTCCCACTGCATTACATTGTTTTTAATCCCAGCACATTTCTATTATCTTGATGCAGATTCTCATTACTTTTGTTTTGTCCTATTTTAATAGCATCCTAATTGGTCTTCCTACCTAATTGATTTTCCAGACGGATCAATCTAATCACATAATTGTATTAAAAAACAAAAACAAAACTTTAATAACTCTTTAGTGCCTACTGCTATGAGATAAATTCTGTAGCCCACATTGAAGCCTCTTTACAATCTGTCTCCAGTTTAGTGTGGCTTTTAAGTTTTATTTCACAGTAGATTCTAGATTCCAGATAAACCAAATCTCTCACCTTGTCTATTCTCAAGCTGTCCTTTCTCATATACATATTTTAGGTTCAAATTAAATTGTCTTTTTCATGCCTTCAAGACTCATTCATGTGTTATGTCCTCCATGAAATCTTCTTTGCTCTTCCAAGTTGAAAATGGTCTGTTTTTCCTTACATTTCTTGCAGGGATTCATACAACTATCTTCTTTTTACTCATCTAATTTGTATTATAATAATTTGTGTAGTTGACTTATCTCTCATTCTTGCCTACAAATTCCTTGAGCTTGGAGGCTGGGTATGATGTCATTTTTATATCCCTGTGTAATGCATGTGCAAAGTCATCATTCAACAAGTATCCAATAAATTGAATTTCCAAGATCTCTCTCAATTCTATGATACAGTGATTTTATTTAGTCATTCAACTGGAAAATCTCATACAAGCTTGATATGTATATAAACAAAGAATATAGAAAACAGAACTTTTAAGGGAATATTATTTGTAGTGTAAGTAATTTGCTGCATAGTTTCTTAAAAGTAAGTTGAAGAATTTGGTGGATATTTAGCTTGGAAAAAAGCACACTAAGGAATGACATTTTACAGAGGACGAAACCGAGGCTAAGGGAGGTTCAGTGACTTGCTGGGAGTTGCAGTCAGTGTTTGTGATTACATTGCAATTTCTGACCCACTAGAAATCTTTAAGTAAAGGCTGGATGACAATGTATTGAGTATTCTGTAGAAAGGATTCTTGTTCAGGTACAGATTAAACCAGATGGCCTCTGAGGTCCTTTACAACTCTGAGATTCTATGATTCTGTATTTCTGATGCTTATTTACCAATCATCATCTGCCTAGTTGAAATAAAGCCAAAGAGCAAAAACAAACAAAAAACCTTTTGGTGTTAAGAGCCATTGCCAGTGGCAGATGAAAATTAAAGCCCAAGCAGCTGTTTTGATAAAGTGAGATAGACTGTTACCTATATTCCTCTCACGTGCCCAAGTTTCTACACACAATTCAAGATGAGTATTCATTTTTTAACAGATGAAAAATCTTGAGAAACTGTATATTTGGAATAAATGTAGTTAAAAAGAAATTAATGTCTAGGTTAACTATGTCAGTCAGCCTTTTATTTTGACAAGAGATTGGAAACAGTTAGTCCAAGTATTTGAGAAAATGCAAAGATGGAGCCAAACACTCCAATGCAAAATTCAGAAAGTGATCATTGTTTTTTTTGGCTGCACTGTTTCTTATCTTACCTTTTTTATTTTCCTCTTTTAAGCTCTTACCTACACAGAGGGAAACAAAAAAGAAGCAAGGAGTGATTCAAGTCCTGAGAATCTTCCTTTCCACAAGAGAAACTAATATAGGAGGTAATTCTCCGGATCTTCAGAATAGGTGCTATCTAACCCATTGAAGTTCTCACACAACGGGAATACATTTTACATAATTTGACTTCTAAACAGTGATTATCTTTCCAAAGCTTTTTGTTTCTTCAAGTGGTCCTGCTGATTAGGGGCTCCCAGCTAGGTCTGTGGGGGATGATAACCTACTACACCTTGGCTCTCTGCTGCTACTTTCAACCTGTTTTATTTTGCCTTGAATGGGAAGAAAAAATGCCTGTGGAATTCTCAGCCTTAAGAAGCTATGCCATGTTGCCAAGAGTGGTTACCTACCGGGTGTAAGGAAATATTCAAAGTTTGTTAGGCATTCTGCCAGCATGATGCAGCTGTAGAGCTCAAGGAAGTGTTACGTTGTCATGTTTGCTCCATAATGTGATTATCTCCTTTTCAAGCGTCTCTGTGGGAATTAATGAAGGGTCTCTTTTATCTTTCTCAAAAACAAATGTTTAAAAATCCCCTGCTGTATTCAAGGCATGGTTACAGGTTTATCAGTACACATTTATTGAACACTAACTGCAGCAGAGGCAGTAGGATATCTTCTGGGTTGCTTCACATTACACCAGATGTAGCAGATGGGGGATTCTGAACAATCAATTATAAGACATGATCTCAGATCTGCTGCCTCATTTCCTCCAAAAGAGGGGTCAATAAGGTTGGGAGAGAGGGAGGGGGCAGATAAAATTCTTTAGAAGAATGCTTCTGTCATCCAAATTCTATGACTCTTTGACTAAAATAATTTACTACTTTCATCCTTTACTTTCACTGTGTGATAAAACAAGTTTCCTTTAATCTTGAGGCATTGGTAAAGTCCATTACTGGTCCTTCTCACCCCATCTTTTACTATAAGAAATTCTTCCAATTCTTGCCAGATAGCCTCACTGTCCTCTAACAAATATACCAATCACATGTCCGTCACTCTTATCCATAATTTACTTATACCCATTAAGTTATTCTCCATCACCCATTGGATCACTCTCAGTTTTGCTTCTTTAGAGATTTGTGTTTAATGCTTTGTTAGACCTATAGTATCATGAGGAAAATGAGACAAGATTTTTATCAATGTAGGGAACTTCCATTAAAGTAACTATTTTCACTGAGCAGATTAGCACTTATACTGTAATTTAGAGCCTTTGAAAATTACCTGAGTGCACTGAGAGGTGAAATGATTTGTCCAGGGTAATACAGCCAGTGTGTTATATACAGGACTTGAACCAAGGTTTTTCCAATTTTCTACCAGTTATACCAGACTGTCTCTCACTAGTACTGTTAAAAAAGGATGAGGTTTTGTGTAAGGGAATAGTGGGGATAAATAGATACAATATATTGCAATAATGATGTGTTATAGTCAAAGAAAAGAAAGAAAGTAAAGAAGGAAGGAGAAAAGTGAATGAATCCAGAAACTGTGTGATCAGAATATGAGTTTGGCTGATCATGTCATTAGAACAAGAAATAATAAGGAGACACCTGAGTGGTACATAGGCTCTGGTTGTTAATGCACTTAAGTCCACTGGGAAGTTCCTCTAAGGAGTATTGTTCAGGAAGACATGGATAAGAAACATACAAATTGATTATAACCATGAATAGGTTATAATGTGCATACATTGAGAAAGAGTTTAATGCCTGTTAAACTGACTGCTGGAATTAATTTCATAGCATCTATTATATATCTGTGCTTCTTATAATTTTATCCTTGCACACACCATCTTTCTTTAGTGGGAAATGCCAATGAATTAATATTACTTGCTATAGAATACCAGCAAATATTTATACAGTCACATTGATAATGAAATCTTGTCCCCTTGTGAGGACATCTGTGTACTAGTAGTTTATTCCCCTACTCCTATAGAATCTGCGTTGTCATTCATACACAAAATCCATATATAGAAGGGAAAAACTTCTAAGTAATTCTGTGATATGATAACTATTTGGTAGAGACCAAGGTTCTGTCTCTTCTACCACATAGATTTCTCTAGTTTTACCCTGGAAAATAAGAACACTATCCCCAAGATTTGTTTTTTTTTCTGGGGGCATATGGATCAGTCTGTACCTCTCGAGGCAACTTCCTTAGTGGCTTCTGGCAATACTGAAGTAATTTCCTCATTACCTACGAGCATTAAAATCTTTCACCCATATAAAGCTATAGCCCTATAGACTTGATGAATATTCCAAGAATGTAGAAGTCAGCATATCTTACTATACTAACTAGATAATTTTTCATATAGAAGAGACCATATCTACCCAATCTAAGTGATGTCATAGCCTTATTAAACATCCTTTATATAGTATGGCTAAGTAAACCTCCTTTGATTAACTATTGAATGCCTTGTGAGTTTTGAATTTTGTACTAACAAATCTTAGCAAACAAAGAGTCTGAGCCTGGGTTTGCCTCAAAGAGGCCTTTGAACTTCCCTGGATAGAACATATTTCTGACACTGATCAGGAAATTTAGAATTGGCAACTTTATTATAGTCTTATGTAGTTTTTTAAAAAATCATTTTATTGATGTATTCTTTTTTTACATCACCATGGTATTATATATCCTTCCCTTTACCTTCCCTGAGAGCCATCCTATATGATATACTCTTTTTGTTCTTTAGAGGAAAAAATGTAACTGATAATACTTTGAGAAAGTTCAAAAACACACAGTGTGTGTAATACCTGTACAACCCTCACCTCAAAAAGGAGTGGGTTGAGGGTGTCTTCTTGTATTTCTTCATTCAAGTACCACATGAACTTTATAATTTTGTTGCATTTACTTTAGATTTTTTGGTGTTTCATTTCCCCTCCCCCCCATTTCCATTGCGGTAGTTACTGAATATATTATTTTCTTGGCTTTGCTTACTTCACGCTACATTAATTCATGTAGATCTTTTGATGTTTCTCTAGATTCATCACATGTATCCTTTCCCACAATGAAATAATATTCCACTAAATTCATGTACCACCCCCTTCCCAATCAATGGGCATTTAATCTGTTTCCAAAACTCACCTATCACAAAAAATGCTACTATAAATATTTTAGCATATATGGAAATTTTTTCCCTTGTCAATAGTTTCCTTGGGATATACACCTATTTAAACCAGAATTTCTGGTTTAAAGGATATGAAGATTTTAGTGCCTTTATTTGAATAATTCCAAATTGTTTTACAAAATGGTTATACTATTTCACATTTCCACCAGCAATGTATTAATGTGCCTATTTTACCACAATCACTCCAACATTAATTGTCGCCATTTTGGGCTAATTATTTTTTTTTTGCCAATTTTGAGGGTGTGAGGGAAAATCTCAGAGTTGTTTTGACTTGCATTTCTCTTATTATTAGTGATTTGCACGTTTTTTCATGTGATTGTGAATATTTTGAAGTTCTTCTTTTGAGAATCGTTTGTTCATATCCTTTGATCATTTATCTCTTGTGAAATTGCTTTTTAATCACATACACATATATACATATGTAATATGTATTTATTAGTTGAATATATATACACATATGCATGTATACATAAATATTTATCAAATGCTTATGAGAGAAATTTGATACAAATATTTTTAACATTCAATCACTTTCCTTCTTATCCCTGATAAACTGATATTATCTAGGCATAAGTTCTTTATTTTCAAGCAATCAAAGTTATCTAGTTTTTTCTTTTGTAATTGAATCTAACTCATTTGATTAAAAATAGATCTCTTTCCCATAGCTGTAAAAGATACAAAATCTGTTTCTCTTCTGATTTTTAAAAATAGTATGAGTTTTAATATTAAGGTAACATGTTCATTTAAAAAGTTTTGTTGAGTGTTATATAAGATGTTGTTCTAAGCCTAATTTCTGCCTTTCTAGTTTCTACAGCAGTTTCTATCAAATAGGAGCTTTCCCCAAGGTAACTTATGTTTTCCATTTTATCAAATACTAGGTTGTTGAGTTCTGTTGTTTCTTAGTCTCCTTTGTTTAGTTGGTTCTCTTTCTCTCTCCCTCCCTCTTTTCCACCCCCTCAATATCTCTCTCTCTTTCTCTTTCTCTCCCCTTCTTCTTCAATACTAGATGATTTTGAAGACTGCTGATTTATCATATTGTTTGAACCCTAGAAGTATAATTCTCTTTTATCTTTCTTTTTATCATTTCCCTTTATTCTAGATCTTTTATTTTTTTCCAAATGAATTTTGTTATTATTTTGTTAAGTTCTACAAAGTATCCCCTTGGTATAGCATTAAAAGTGTAAATTTATCATATTGATATGGCCCAGTCATGAACACTGAATATCCCTTGAGCTGTTTAGGTTGTTCTGTAATTCTTTAATAATTGCTTTGTAATTGAATTTATACACATCTGGTGCTTTGGAAGGCTTATTACCAGATATTTTGGTGATATTTAGAATGAAATTTCTCATTCTATTATTACTTCTTGAGTTTTTTGTTATATTTAAATATAGTTGATTTTTGAGGATTTATTTTGTAGCCTGAAACTTACTGAAGTTATTGATTTTCTCAGTCAGTATCGTTGCTGATTCCCTGGAGTGACCTATGTCATTTCAAATAGCAATGAAACATGCTCCACATTCCCTTTCTTAACTGTTTTTGAGTAATAAACAACATTACCTTTCTAAACTCTCATCCCATTTAACCAGTTGCTGTATTCAGAGATCTCAAAATATAGATCTGGAAACAGAGATAATAAATAACATCTTGCTACCCACCAGTAACCATATTGGAGCCCCAGAAAAGGAGAATGCATATGTCAGAGATAGGACTTTTCTTACTTAAAAAAGAAAGCTGGAAATTTGTCTTTGGAGGTGCAGAAACACCATCATGCCATTCTAGATGCAGATTATTGATCATTCTCTCATCCCCTTTCCCACTTCCTGCCCTTTAACACTTCTCTGTTGGGCTGTAAAGAATATCCCCTATTACAAATGAGAATATTTGTAAACTATTAACTTTCAACCATTAAATAATTGCTAGCTATAAAAATGCAATATATATGCTAGTTAATAGCTCTCTTATGCATATATAAGTCTTATGTGGACTTTTCATTTCTTTAGTATGGAAGCTGGATTAGCACATAATTATTTGTTTGGAGAGGCATTTGCTAACAAATGTAGGAACTACAGTGAGTAGAAGAAACTGCTCAAAACTTCTCTTTTTAATACTTGTCAGGGGCACAAAAAGAGCACTCATTCTAATTATTATATGGGGTGGTCCTAGTCTGAGGAAGTCTCACATTAATGAAATGTTGATTTTGTCAAAGAACTGAAGTATCTTTTCCTTCATTTCTCACTCAATTCCCATTTCTTTCCCTGACCATTCCAGGCCACAGATCTTTTTCTTCATCATAACTCTATAGTATATGACTTATATCACTCATTTGATATTTAATCATAATAAAACACATCAGCCCCAGCCATATAGGATGTTAGGTGGGGTGGGTAACAGCAAGGCATTAAAAAAGAAAGAAGAGGAAGGTACTATGGAGATGTAACTACTGTGAAAGAGTAAGGGTTTGGAGAGCTCGGGGAGATAAATTTCCCATGTCTGAGAAAAGGGTAGGTTGCTTGTTTGGCAATAATTTGGACCTGAAAACTGCATAAACAGTGGCTAGATATGGAGAAAGACTGATGCTTGCTTATTCAAAGGTAACACTTTATTTTCTTTCTTTTAAATACACCTTTTAGACAATATCAGGATGCTCCTAATCCATGCGAGTAGAAAGGTGTTCTTAGTACACTGGGAGGCAAGACAAACATATTTTCTCCATAATTCCAAATAGGAATTATGAAGAACAAAGGATGAGATGCTTCTGACGCATATCTAAGACTTTTTTTTTGTGAAACAATGTGACACGATGCTTACATCATTTTTATTGCTATATTCTCTAATTAAGTATATATGGCTTGTCTGTCCAGTTTTATTCTAAACAACTCAAAGGGAGAGAATGGCTTTTATACTGCTTTAAATATCTGATCATACTATTCTCAATCTTTTAAGAATGGTAGAGGTTCAAGAAATATTGTTTAAATTAATGAAAACTTTGATAATACACAAAACATACAATATGTAATACAATTAGATATAAATCATAAACTTTCAATTATCCAGTCATTATAGATTATTTATGCTAAAATTTTTAATATTAAAATGAGTAATTGGTAGAAGATTTTGGAAAACTGAATCAGGAGTTGATACCTAACTACATAACTGGGGTCATAGGTTGGGGAAGATAATTGAAAGTCATTTCAGGATCTTAAGAAAGAAGGAATGAATCATATGACTGGAGAACCAAATTTGAAAGCCCTTTACACTTCCCCTTTTGTTGGGGGAGAATCTGACACAAGCACTATATCTCCTTTGTATTGTTCTTGCATTATTTAAATATTTAAGATTTGTATATGTTTTAGATATCAATATAAGGCAATA
Organism: Notamacropus eugenii; assembly: GCF_028372415.1. NCBI lineage: Eukaryota > Metazoa > Chordata > Mammalia > Diprotodontia > Macropodidae > Notamacropus > Notamacropus eugenii. The sequence goes on from NC_092875.1 coordinate 179,444,447, forward strand.
CTGAATATACTGAAACTGTCTACCTACTTGCAAGCATATAGTTTATGATGTTGCAAAAGAAAGTTTATTTTTAAAGAGAAGAAAATGAATCCATTACTTTTGAATAAGCAAGCATCAGTCAATTCTTCATATCTAGACATTGCTTATGGACTTTCCAGTTCTATAACATTTCCAAGTAATCTGTTTAATCCTTAGTCATGGACAATTAAAGTATATCAGACTAGAGATTATAAGCAACTGGACTGATGGAGAAAATGTCATTATAAATCCAATGCAACAAGACTACATCCTTAACATCGATGTATCCATAGCAATGAAGAAGAAAAGATGAATAGATATGATAACAAATGGCTGTGTTCTATGACTAGTGAGATATGAGGGACTCTTTATTTCACTTTATGCTTATGTCAAAGTCTCAGTAGTAACTGATAGTATTCTACAGACATAGGTATGATACTAAAAGGTGAGCCTTGATAGGCTAAAGTTTACGTAGTTGTAAAATGTTTTAAATTCTCAGTTATAGGAAATGTTCACAAACAAAGTGATGCTGACACTTTATGGAAGAAAAATCAGCTGAATTCGATTATTAATGAGCCAAACTAAAGACTTCTCACTTTTCAATCCCATAAGACTCCTATAATGTGTAAGAATCAAGTTCCTCAGATTGAGAGCTTTTTAGGAGCCCTCAATTACATCCATCTGGCAACAGGGTACCAACTGTTATGGATCACTAAGACAAGTTGGTTGGAAAGGTAGATCATTTTTGTCAAGGAAGAAAATTTAAGGAGTCAAAAGATCATAACTTATATCCTCTACAGTGAAAATGACTCTACTGATGATTTAAGAACTTTCGATGGCGCAATACAGCCAGGATAATTATAAAGAATACACCATTGTGGAATATTATTCTACAGGTCTGTAAATTTCTTGTCATTTTTCCTATTTCCCACTCATCTTACATCTACCCTCACCCTTTCGTTGTGCTTAAAATGAAACAAAACTTCTGTAATGATTATATCAAAATACTAGAGTATCAAGACTACAGAATTCCATTGAAAGCTCTTTGCTTTCTTGCTGGTGTTTATGTACAGCATTATCTTTATAGACTCCATCATACTGATTTCTAAATGTTTATAACAATAATCCCATAGAAACAGCATTGTTTTTTAACGTGTAGAATAATGGAATTCTATAAATCCCCCCTTTTTTTTTAGCAGTAGGAAGAAAACTTCAAATTCAGCCCATTTCTACACATTTTCAACAGCTATCAGATTTTATCATTGACACTGAAATGTCAACATAATTTCCCATTCTCAACCTGTACTCAGGTACTTAATCCAGAATCACATTCTTTACTGTCTGTTCTTGGTTTAGATAAACCTGTTTAAAAGAAAGTTTGTGTTATGAGGTCAAACTACAGAACTCCAAGATGTGTACATTGAAGTTGGTTGGCAGTTCTATAAAAGTATACCTTAACAGTATGGACTGGAAAGAGATGCTGTTCTTTTTTTTTTTATTTTAATAGTTTGATCACTACATTGTCATTCTTTTCACACCTTGCTCTAGGGAAACAACCAGAGGCAACACAAACTGTTGTAGAATGAAAACTTTCTTTGCTTCTGTAAATAATTTAAAAAGAGATTGTTTGTTTAGAGTTTACAGTCATAAATATGCTTACTTGGCAACTTTCTGATGTGTTTTAATCAACTACTCTTCTCACTTTCATTTCAGTGTCTCTTCCAAAATATGATACTGACCATATGCTAATGTACTCAAAGAAAGAGGGAGAAGATGGTAAGATTGAGAGTCAACCATATGACTTTCAACATGGAATTCCAGGCACCAGTAGTTATGGGTGGAGTAAAGAAAGGATTTAGGATTTTTCCAGTGCCATTTTCCAATGGCTGTCATACAGCTAGGAATCTGTGGAATTCCCTTCAAGGGAAATGTCATCAAGGTCTATGAATAACAAGATTTCCATTCCTCCTGATATGTTGGAACTCTGTGACTGGTTCCTCAATGTATGGGAAGAGAGAAAAAAAGACTCTCAATATGATCAATCTGCTTAACTGATTTTTGCTGCTTTCTATGACCTTTTGCCTTTTCAACATGTGGATCTGAAACCACTGGAATAAGGAACTAACTGAAAAAAACTAATATCCACAACTTGTCTTAATAGAGTTGTTAGCTATAATAAAAGGTTAAATGACTTGTCCAAGGTCACAAAGTAGTATTTTAATTTATTAAAGCCTAAAATTGCACAAAGATTTTGGTATGCCCTGTTTACATCAGGGGGCATGATTTGAACTAGAGTATTTCTGACTGTAAGACCTGCTCTCTATCCAAAAAACTACACTGTCTCCCAACTCATTGACAAAAATATCAAATAGCACTTGACTGATTATGGATGTCTGTAGCCTTTCTCTGAAGACCTCCTCTTAAGTTGACATTGAGTTATTAATGATTACTTTATTTTCAGCCATTCAATTACTTCTGAATCCATTAAATACTGTAATCTTCTAACCTACCTCTTTTCATCTCTTTCTCAAGAAAAAAAATCTGAGAGATATTGTCAAATGCATTGTTAGCTCTAAGAAAAGGAAATGACCTACTTGTGGTGAAGCCAAGATAGTTCTTTGTGATTATTTCTTCATTTTCTATTTGTTCACTATCCATCACTTTAGTAATATATTCAACAATTTTATCAGAAATTAAGGTTAAACTCATGGATTTATACTTGGCAAAATAGAGGAGGGCACTAAGAATCACATACATTTTTAGAATTACAATTATTAACTTAACTTGGTCTTCTAAATAGGACATCTTTGTCCAATGATCTTTGTTCAATTTTACATACTTTTAGAAAGATAGTAAAACATCAGCCAGTAGGTGGAAAGCAAGTGGACTTTAAAAGATTTACTTTATCTCTGTTTCTCTAACCCAGTTTCATTATCATTGACAATGAAACCACTTTATCTGGTCTATAACACTTCAATCTCTGATGTAATAAATGAGAAAGTAGAAATGATATTTAAGAATCAATACTTTGTGTCAGACATGGAATACAGCAGATGCAATAAAAGTTATATAATTCAAAATAAAACATGGCCCTTTCCCTCAAGGAGTACACACACTTATGAGGAAGACAATATGAAAACAACTATTTGCATAGGTACAGTGTGAAACTAGAAGAATAGGCAAGGATTGGGAAAGGCTTCTTGCAGAAGGTGGGATTTAAACTGAATCTTGAAGGTAATCCAGAGAAGAGGCAGAGGTGAGGAGGAGTGAGAATATTCCAGACATATAGGACAGTCAGAGAAAAGGTGTAGAATTGGAAGATGGAGTGTTTTGTGTGAGAATCAGCAAGAAGCCTAGATTATATGAATGTACTAAAGAGTAAGCAGACTAGAAAGATAAGGAAAGGAATATTGTGAAGGTCCTTAAAAACTAAACAGAGGATTTTGTATTCAGTTGTGGATGTAAGAGGGAATCAATAGAGTTTATTGAGTAGGTGGTTCCTGTACTCAGATCTGCACTTTGGAAAGATCACTTTGCCAGCTGAGTGGAGGATGGACTAGAGTGGGAGAATATCTGAGAAAGGGGGCAATCAGTATGGTATTGCAATTGTCCAGGAATGAGGTAATAATACACTATGGCAATATCTGTGTGAATGGAGATAAAAGGACATATAAAAGAAGTGAAATGATATTAGGTGCAAGCCAATAACATATCAAGAAAACCCATGCTTGAGGCAATAGTCTAAATTAAATTTATGGATCATTTTATGTGATAATTTTTTGAGAATAACAAAAGTAAATCCCAACAACATTAATATCCACAAAAAGGCTATTCCGTGTATGTCAAAACATGGATGACTACTTTTTCATCTTTACAAAATATTTATGAGCATAATCCATATACACATCAAGATAATCCTCGATGAAAATATAAATAGGGAACAAGCAGATATTAGTCATTTTTTTCCTTTTTAATAATTACTTTATTTTCAGTGCTCTACAATCACTTCCATATATTTTAGATTTTTTTCCCCTCCCTCTCCCTTCTCCCCCACTCTCTCACTACTCCCTCCCTGAGAAGGCTTGCAATCTTATATGGGTTCTACACATACATTCCTATTAAATAAAATTTCACCACAGTCATGTAGAATAAAAGAATTAAAATGAATGGGAGAAGCCATAAAACAAAACAAAACAAAATACAAAAGAAAATGGTCTGCTTCATCCTGTGATCCAATTCCATAGTTCTTTTCTGGATGTGGAAGGCATTTTGCCTCAAAAGTCTACTGAAAATTTTTAGGTCCTTGCATTGCTATGAAGGACTAAGTCTACCAGAAAAATTCCTCGCACACTGTGGTTATTGCTGTGTATAAAGTTCTCCTGGTTCTGCTCCTTTCACTCAGCATCAGTTCTTATAAGTCTTTCCAGGCCTCTCTGAAGTCTTCCTGTTCATCATTTCTTATAGCACAATAACATTCCATTACATTCATATACCTCAACTTGTTGAGTCATTCTCCAGTTGATGAGTATCCCCTTGATTTCCAGTTTTTGGCTACCACAAAGAGAGCTACGATAAATATTTTTGGATGTGTGGGACCCTTTCCCATTTTTATGATCTCTTAGGGATACAATCGTAGAAGTAATATTGCTGGGTGTGGTGCAGAGGATAGAGCACCAGTACAGGAGTCAGGAGGACCTGAGTTCAAATCTCACCTCAAGCACTTAACACTCACTTAGCTGTGTGACCTTGGGCAAGTCACTTAACCCCAATTTCCTCATCCTGGGTCATCTCCAGTCATCCTGATGAATATCTGGTCACTGGATTCAGATGGCTCTGAAGGAGAAGTGAGGCTGGTGACTAGCACAGCACTCCCTCACTAAAAACAAAGTCAAGTGCAAGTTATGTCATCATTTCTCGGATGGCATGGTCTTCTTCAGCAACTAATGAAGAACACACACATTGCTGGGTGAGAGGGTGTGCACATTTTTGTAGCCCTTTGAGAATAGTTCCAAATTGCTCTCCAGAATGGCTGTATCAGCTCACAGCTCCACCAACAATGAATTAGTGTTCCCACTCTCCCACATCTTCTCCAACATTTATCATCTTCCCGTTTTGTCATGTTAGCCAATTCTGATAGGTGTGATGTGGTACTTCAGAGTTGTTTTGATTTGCATCTCTTTAATCAATAGTGATTTAAAGCATTTTTTCATATGACTATAGATGTCTTTAATTTCTTCCTCTGAAAACTGCCTGTTCATATCCTTTGAACATTATCAATTGGGGAATGACTTGTATTCTTGTACATTTTACTCAGTTCTCTGAGTTTTAGAAATGAGGCCTTTATCATAGACACTAGTGGCAATGACTTGTATTCTTGTACATTTTACTCAGTTCTCTGAGTTTTAGAAATGAGGCCTTTATCATAGACACTAGTGGCAAAAATTCTTTCCCAGTTTTCTGCTTCCCTCCTAATCTTTGCTGCACTGGGTTTGTTTGTGCAAAAACTTTTCAATTTAATGTAGTCAAAATGATCCATTTTGCACTTCAAAGTGTTTTGTATTGCTTGTTTAATCAAAAATTTCTCCATTCTCCATAAAATCTGACAAATACACTATTCCTTGCTCCCCTAATTTGTTTATAGTATCAATCTTTACACCTAGATCATGTACCCATTTGGAGTTTATTCTCATATATGTTGTTAGGCATTGGTCTGTGCCCAGTTTCTGCTACACTGTTATCCAGTTTTCCTAGCAATTTTGTCAAACTATGATTTCTTATCCCAGAAGCTGAGTCTTTGGTTTTATCAAACAGTAGATACTTATGCTCATTGACTATTGTGACTTGAGCACCTAACATATTCCACTGGTCTACCCCTATGTTTCTTAGCCAGTACCAAGTGCTTTTGATAATTGCTGATTTATAATACAGTTTGAGCTCTGGTAGGGCTAGGCCACCTTCTCTAGTATTTCTTTTTCATTAGTTCTCTTGATATTCTGGACCTTTTGTTCTTCCTGACGAATTTTGATACTATTTTTTTCTAGCTCTAGAAAATAATTATCTGGTAGTTTGATTGGTATAGCATTGAACCAGTAAATTAATTTAAGAATAATTGTTATTTTTATTATATTGCCTTGGCCTACCCATGAGCAACTGGTGTTTTCCCACTTATTTAGATCTGACTTTATTTCTGTGAAAAGAGTTTGTAATTGCGTTCATATAGTCCCTGTGTTTGCTTTGGCAGGTACATTCCCAGATATATTATAGTGTCTACTGTAGATTTAAATGGGATTTCACTTTTTATCTCTTGTTGTTGCACTTTATTAGTAATATATAGAAATACAGATGATTTATGTGGGTTAATTTTGTAAACTGCAACTTTGCCAAAGTTGTTTATTATTTCAAGAAGTTTTTTACTTGATTCTCTGGAATTCTTTAAGTATATTATGATATCATCTGCAAAGGATGTTAACTTAGTTTCTTCTTTGCCTATTCTAATTTCTTTAATTTCTTTTTCTTCTCTTATTGCTACAGCTAACATTACTTAGTATCATGTTAAATAACAGTAGTGATAATGGACAGCCTTGTTTCTCCCTTGATCTTATTGGAAATTCACCTAGATTATCCCCATTGCATATAATGCTTGCTGAAGGTTTTAGGTAGATACTACTTATTATGTTATGGAAAGTTCCATTTATTGCTATGCTCTCCAGTGTTTTCAATAGGAATGGGTGTTGTACTTAGTCAAAAATTTATCGAGATAATGATGAGGTTTCTCTTAGTTTTGTTGTTGATGTGATCAATAATGCTAATAGTTTTCCTACTATAGAACCAACGCTGCATTCCTGGTACAAATCCTACCTGATCATAATGTATTATTCTTGTGATAAGTTGTGGTTTTCTTTTTGCTAAAATCTTATTTAAAATTTTTGAATCTATATTCATTAGAGCAATTGATCTATAAGTTTCTTTCTCTGCTTTGACTTTTCCTAGTTTAGGTATCAGAAACATATTTGTATCATAAAAATAATTTGGTAGGACTCCTCCTTCACCAGTTTTCCCAAATAGTGCATACATTATTGGAATTAACTGTTCTTTAAATGTTTTGTAAAATTCACTTCTAAATCCATCTGGTCATGGGTATTTTTTCCTAAGGAATTCATTGATGGCTTGTTCTATTTCTTTTTCTGAGATGGGGCTATTTAAGTATTCAACTTCCTCTTCTGTGAAACTGGGCAATTTATATTTTTTTAAATAATCATCCATCTCATTTAGATTGTCGAATTTGTGGGTATATAGTTGGGCAAGGTAATTTCTGATTATTGCTTCAATTTCCTCCTCATTGGAGGTTAGTTCGCTCTTTTCATTTTTGATATTGGTAATTTGATTTTCTTCTTCTTTTTAAATCAAATTGACCAAAGATTTATCAATTTTATTATTTTTTTCATAAAAATCAACTCTTAGTTTTATTTATTTGTTCAATAGTTTTCTAAATTTCAATTTTATTTATCTCTCCTTTGTTTTTTAGTATTTACTTGGGGATTTTCAATTTGTTCTTTTGCAAACTTTTTCAGCTGCATGCCCAATTCATTGATCTCCTCTTTCTTTATTTTATTTTTGTAGGCATTCAAAGATATAAAATTTCCCCTAAGAACTGCTTTTGCAGTATCCCATAAGATTTGGTAGTTGTCTCATTACTGTCATTCTCTTGAATTAAGTAGATGATTGCTTCTATGATTTGTTTGTTTTTTAACCCACTCATTCTTTAAGATTAGATTATTCAGTTTCCAATTAATTTTTGGTCTATCTTTCCATGGGCTTTTGTTATATATAATTTTTATTGCATTACGATCTGAGAAGGATCCATCAACCGTCTCTGTCTTTTTGCATTGGATTGTGAGGTTTTTATGGACTAGCACATGGTGAGTTTTTGTGTATGTGCCATGTACTCCTGAGAAAATAGTGTATTCCTTTCTATCCCCAGTCATTTTGCTCCAGAGATCTATCTTGTCTGCCTTATTCAGAGTTTTATTCACCTCCTTAACATCTTTCTTGTTTATTTTGATGTTAGATTTTTCAAGTTCAGAGAGGGTGAGGGTGAAGTACCTCACTAGTATAGTTTTGCTGTCCATTTCTTCCTGTAACTCCCTTAACTTCTCCTCTAAGAATATGGATGCTATGCCACTTGGAGCATGTATGTTTAGTAATGATATTGCTTCTTTGTCTGTAGTGACTTTTAGCAGGATATAGTTTCCTTCCTTATCTCTTTTGATTAGATCTGTTTCTACTTTTGCTTTGTCTGAGTTTAGGATTGCTTCTCCTGCTTTTTTTTTTTTTTACATCAGATGATGCAGAATATATTCTGCTCCAGTATTTTACCTTTACCCTGTGTGTATCCTCTCATTTCAAATGTGTTTCTTGTAAACAACATATTGTTGGATTAAGGATTTTAATTCATTCTGCTATCCATCTCTGTTTGATAGGAGAATTCATCTCATTCACATTCATAGTTATGATTACTATCTGTTTCTTTCCCTTCATTCTCTTTCCCCCTGTTTGTGCTTTTAGCTCTCCCTTCTCCCTTCCCCTCCACAATACAGTTTTAGTTTTTGACCACTGCCTCTCTCAGTCTTCCCTTCCTTCCTTCTTTCATCCCCTCTCACTTTTACTCTCCTTTTCCTTAATTACTTATTCCCTCCCTTTTAGCTGCCTCTCCCTTTTCTTTCTCCCTTTCCCTCTTACTGCCTATAGAGCTAGTTATATTTGTATACTTAACTGAGTTTGTTGTTTCCTCATTGAACCAAATCAGATGAGAGTAAATCTCAAACAATGCTCATCTCCCTCCCCTCTTTCCCTCAACTGTAATATATTTTTTATGCCTCTTCCTGTGGTGTAATTTACCATATTCTGCCTCCTCCTTTTCATATCTCCCATTAGAATCCCTTTGCATCCTTGAATCACAGTTTAATCATCACATCATTTATTTTATACCCACTCTCTCTGTCTATGTATATCCCTTTTATATATCATGATAAACATGCAATTCTCGACGTTAACAAGTATCATCTTCCCTTATAGGGATGTAAACAGTTTGCCCATATGGAATAACAAGTTTTTGTTTTTCCATTTACTTTTTTTATGCCTCTCTTAAGACTTGTGTTTCAAGATCGATTTTTCTATTGAGTTCTGGCCTTTTCATCAAGAAGGTCTGGAAATCCCTTATTTCATTAAATGTCCATCTTTTTGCCTGAAATATTATGCTCAACTTTGCAGGGTAATTTATCCTTGGTTGCAGTCCCAGCTCCTTTGCCTTATGGATTGTCATATTCCAATTCCTTTGATCTTTTAACATACAAGCTGCAAGGTCCTGTGTGATCCTGACTGTAGCTCCTTGATATTTGAATTGTTTCTTTCTGTCTACCTGCAGTATTTTCTCCTTCACTTGAGAGTTCTGGAATTTGACAATGATATTCCTTGGTGTTTTTAGTTTGGGAATTGCTTTCAGGAGGTGATTATTTCTATAACTATTTTGCACTCTGGATGTAGAATAATTCTTAGATTTTCTTTCCTGGATCTATTTTTCAGCTCAGTTGTTTTTCCAATTAGATATTTTCCATTTTCTTCTATGTTTTCATTCTTCAGATTCTGTTTGACTGATTCTTGATGTCTCATAGAGTCATTAGCTTCTACTTGCCCAATTGTAATTTTAAAAAATTGTTTTCTTCAGTTACCTTTTGCATCTCCTTTTCCATCTGTCCAATTGTTCCTTTTAAGGAATTATTTTCTCCAGTTAGTTTTTGTACTTCCTTTTCCATTTGTGCAATTTTCCTTTTAAATTCTTCTGTGATTTCTTTTTTCATATTTTTAAAATCATAGGATAGCTTTTCTTCCATTTCTCTAATTTGGCTTTTAAAATCCTTCTTCATGGGGTGTATTCAAGATGGTGGAGTAGAAGGATGGACCTCTAGAAGCTGTCCCTGTGACAGCCCATAAAATACCTGTAAAATGACTCTAAAGAAATTATAGAGCAGCAGAAGTCACAAAACGACAGAGTGAAAGAAATTTGTAGCAAAAGGCAGCCTTGAAGGCCAGTAGATAAGGTTTTGCACCAGCTGCAGAGTGGAGCCTAGCCTTGGCCATGCTGTGGCAGGGACAGGACTGGAGTGGGCTTCAAGGTGCCACTGGCAGCAGCTGTGATTCCCAGATTCTTCAACCCACAAACACCAAAGGTAGCTTCAAAGGTCAGTGAGAAAGCTATTTCACCTGGGTAAGAAGGGAATGCAGCAGTCTAGCCCCAGCCACAGGCAGTGGCAGATTCCATTGTTGGAGCCCTGGCCTAAAGACCCTGGGAGAACTGAGCTGCTGATCCATATCTCAGCCCTGAATAGTGGCCCTAGTATGAGGAGAAGCGATGGCTGGCATGGTGGAGCTGGTGGAGGCTCTGGAGAGGGAATTCTACTCGCAGATCCTAGGCAGGAAAGAGTGCTTGTAGTTGCTCCCAGACCAGAGTGCAGGCCAGGAGAGGAATAATCTCCCTTGATTGTGCCACCTTGGAGGAATTGAGAAGTTACAGATCCCCAGAGAATACCCCCCTCTTAACAAAGAACTCAAAAGTCAAGTAAATGGTTGGGAAAATGCCCCCAAAAGGGAAAAAGAATAAGGCAATAGAAGGTTACTTTCTTGGTGAGAAGGTATTTTCTTTCATCCTTTTGGATGAGGAAGAACATTGTATACCATCAGAGGAAGACCTAAAAGTCAAGGCTTCTGCATCCAAAACTTCCAAAATAAATATGGAATGATCTTAGGCCACAGAAGAGCTCAGAAATGATTTTGAAAATCAAGTAAGAGAGGTGGAAGAACAATTGGGAAGTGAAATGAGAGCGATGCAAGAAAATCGTGAAAAGCAAGTCAATAGCTGGCTAAAGGAGATCCAAAAAAATGCTGAAGATGTTAACAACTTTAAAAATAGCCTAACCCAAATGGCAAAAGAGGTCCAAAAAGCCAGTGAGGAGAAGAATGCTTTAAAAAGGAGAATTAGCCAAATGGAAAAGGAGGTTCAAAAGCTCATTGAAGAAAATAGTTCTTTAACATCCTTCTTCAGGTCTTCCAAGAATGCTTTTTGGGCTTGTGACCAGTTCATATTCCCTGTTGAAGTTTCACATGGGAGTACAGTCTCAATGTGGACATCTTTGGTATTCATGTTTGGCTCCTTGTCCCCATAGAAAGATTTTATGGTCTTTTCTTTTCTGCTTTAGTTCTTACTCATGATGATCACCCTTTTCCTGGCTTTTAAAGTAGATCTCTACTTCTGGGACACAAGGGGCTCTGTCCCACAGTTCTTGTGCCTTGAACTTGAGACTTTGTGCATTGTGGCCTCTAGTTCCTTCAGCTAAAAGCTAAAATGCTGCAGCTTACCAGGTGCTGAGCTGGCTGGCATTGGAAAGCAGAGGCCAGATGAAGTCTTTCTGGGTTTCTCTGGAGTTACCCTGGAGCTAGCTGAGCTAAGTGTTAGGGAGGGGCAGTCTGGTCACAGGAGGTCTCCTCTGCTGAGCTAGAGCATAGGCAAGCTCAGTGGTTGGTGAACCCATCTGCACTAATGTCTTTCTGATTCCCCTGGAGTGCTCATGCACACCTGGGGTCCTGGTATTGTTGGTTGCAGGGCTCTGTCCCCTAGGGTTTCAGGATTTCCTCCAAGTTTGCTGAGGTTGGAGTGTCTAGGAAAGCTTTGGCCCTATACTGGTCCCCTTCAGCCACAGCAAGAGGGACCCCTCTGCAATTTTCCTAGCCCCACAGGCCAAGAGACTGTTTGCTCCTTTGTTTGATCCCAGTGTTCCAGGATTTTTCCTGGGGAAATGTTTTATGGGTGTTTCAAGATCAACAAGAGGAGAGGTAGAGAATTTACCAATTACTCCATCATTCTGGCTCCCGGAAGTTCAAGTAGATGATTTACGGACATTTAATCTGCAGGCTGAAAATCTTAGGAGGAGGCATTGCAGATACCTGGGGCTCTGGGCTCTCACTTGCTTGGTTCAGCTGGACTCCTGTCCTGGGCTGATATGCCTGAGATTTCACAGTGCTGCTGCTTCCTTAGATCACCCAGGGCTTCCTGTTTGACCCTGCCACAGCAGGGACCATGCTGATATAGCTTATGCACTGTGCACTGTGTGCTCCTCCAGCCCTGCACAGCAGATCCTTCCCATCAATCTTCCAGTCTGTCCTGGGCTGGAAATCTGCCACAATTTGTCTCCTATTGGATTCTGCCCCTCCAAAATCCATTCAGATTCCTTTTTTAGAGGTATCTGAAAGAGTTTGCATTAGAGCTTAGGTAAGTAGTTGCTCTCACTCTGCCATCTTCACTCTGCCTCTAAATGCTTTTCTATAGCAGACAAATTCTTCAGTGCTACACAATGTTATGATAGGCACAGAGAACTATCAACACTCTGTGTATTGTGTCAGTTGAAAAAAAAATTTGGATCATGAAAATAAAAAGTAAGCCTAAAAGGTTGCCATAAAAGAAACTTCCTTTAGGTATTTTCTGTTGACATCAGATTATTTTAAAAATGTAAACCCAGAGAGAACTCTTTGACCCTTTAATTATTATTAAGAAAGGTAAAAAGCACAGGTAATGGCTAACAACATGCTAGCATCCTGCTTAGGTCCAAATGTAAGAAGAAATCCTTGTAGATTGTAATGTTCTCCACATATTTTAACTGTATCAAGCCCTAGAACCCTCAAATAGATTCATGACTTCTCAAAGGCAATAGGCCTAGAAACCCACATAGGAAACACTAAATTAATGAAACTCCTATTTTCCAGAATATAATAGGATTTTAGATGACTAGTCCCATTAGTTAGTATGTCATTGTATATCTCTTTGATACAAATTAAAAAGCACAAGTTAATACCAGAAATGTGTATGAAGAAGAGAATAGACCAGATTGCATTTGAGAAATTGTATAGTGTTTTTAGTGATTTCAAATTGGACCAAAGAACAAAACCATATCTTTTTTAACATAATCATTTTTGGTAATATTGAATAGTTACAAAGTTTCGAACACTAGAATCTCTGAAGAATAAAAGTTGTGGATAACAGAAAGATGGCTGGGGATGGAGAGGTACATGGTGGTGCAAACAGACTGTAACTTATTTGCAACTTTGATTTCAATGCAAGAAATAAAGCAAAATGTATTGTTGAAGAAAAAGAGAATAGTCAGGAAAGAATGTGAGGTAGTTATGTAGGGAGAGTGAGGAATAATATATAGACAGCCCCCAACTACACTGGTATCCATGGAGTGAAAACAATGTAGTGAGAGCCTTCCTGAATGGTGGAATAATCCTCTGTGGAGGATCAATGGAATAATATACACAAAAATCATTCCAAACTTTATAAACTATTGTTTTTTAAAACATTGGTATAGAATCTATTTATAATATATATAAAGCACTTTGGAAATCTTAAAGTATTATATAGATATTTGCTATTATTATTTATAATGCTACTACTAAAATGTTTTACTAAAAGCTGACATTGAATGTCAGTGCAATCAATAAAACTTGCTTAGAAATTTCTTATATTTAGATTAATATCTAAGTATTACATACTCATCATTGTTTTCAATAATTCCTTCCATCCAAATTGTCATCAGGATCCTTTGTTCATTAATTCTTATTCACTTTTTTCTTATGACTCATTAGTAATACTCAATTCTTCTGCTTTTCCTTTTTTTTGCATTATTTGATTAAGATCTTTCCAAATTTTTCATTTAACTCATACTTATTAATATTAATTTAATATGCCACAATGTAGTTAGTCATTATCCTTTTTGTAATTGCATATCATAGTACTATGATGTAGCTAGGTGCTGTAATAGAGGGCTAAGCCTAGGGTCAGGAAGACTCAAGTTGAAATCTCTCTAGCATTGTCTCCCTGGGCAAATTACTTAACCTGTCTCCCTCAGTTTCCTCAAATATAATAATAACACCTACCTCTCAGAGTTGTTTTGAGGAATACGTGAAATATTTGTGAAATGCCTGACATACAATAGGTCCTTAAGAAATTCTTATTTTCTTGTTTTCTTACTTCCTTCTTATGAAAATCTTTGTTCTTTTAAATAACACTTTCATGGTATGTTTTTAACAATGAAAATTTCCCATATGTAGTGTCAGAATAGTTGTGTGCATGACTATTTTTGTAATTTTATAGTTAATTATTCATTTGTCTTCCAAAAAATGTCTAAAGTTTGCAATTACAGTAACAATGGATGAGTTTATCTGTTGCTTTGTAAAATTGCTACCACACCACTGAATTTTGTTACTTTTAGTTATACTTCTTATCTGAAATCTACTTTTTTTGGTATTCTTTTTGAGCTGTTAGCAGTATTGCCACACGACCAGGGCTAACCTTTCTTCTTGCTCAAGTGATCCCATTCCAACACATAGTACATGATTTGTATAAGCAATCCTAAGAATACAAAGACATGTAATACAATTACCTAAAATCCTTAAAATGGTGATAATCTGAATTTTTTTTTCTCTAAAGTTCTGTGGCACTAAAGAGGAATGTCTGACTGCTTATTAAGCATTAACACTGAGTATAAGAATAGGGAAGTGGCATAGATGCTTAGAGCAAAGAAGGAATTAGAAGATCTAGTTTCAAGTCCTTGTTCTGCTAAATAACTAGTTATGTGACTTTAAGCAAACTTCCACAAATGCTGAGAAACTCAGTTTCCTCTTGTATAAAATTTGTATAAAACAGTTCATGCCCATGCTATCTGACAGGGTTTTGGTAAGTATGAAGTAATATAATGCATGGGAAAATGTCTTATAAGCTACAAATTTCCATATGAGTGAAATCAGAGCAAGATGATTACAGCTTTGGCCAAGGGCACCACACTGAGAGGGACATGATAGCCCTTGCAGTCCTGAGGCAGTGTGAAACCCACACATTCGTCATCTGGTTAACAGGAATAATTAGTGAAAATCATCAATTCCTTCCCTACTTCCATTCATGTTGTAACTTCTCCTCTAATAGTCCAGTATCACAGGTTTTCTTTCTTCAATGTTGACAGTGAGTTTCCCAGATGTGGTCTGTAGTACTTGTCAAAGGTGCAAATATTTCTAGTAAAGTTATTATTAAAATTATTACTAGGAATTAGGGAAAACACAGCTAAGAAGGTTAAAAAGCAGTGTTAAGGAAAATTTATATGTGTGTTTGTTTAGTGTCATTTCTATTTATTCATAAAGCACATTGGGAGCTTTGATATTAGAAACAAAATGTGATGGCTCCATCATCATGGAAGGCTTAAAGGAATAGATAGAATTTGAACTTATTCTTGGAAATTGAAACTTCTGCAAAATGCAGGTGAGGGAGCATAGAGGATGATGTGCTTTGTGAATAACTTCTAATTTTAATTCTTCAGGTGGTTGTTTTATTGTTTCATAGCCTTAATACATCTTCAGAAGAAAGCATGTTATTTATATGAGTTAGCTATAAGATATTGCCAATGAAGAACTGCCCAAAAGTGGTATAAAAGGTATTATCAAGGTTATGGAATACTGGAAAAGGAGATAGGCTCTTCATCTAGTATAGGGGTTCTTAGGTATGAAGTCCACAGATCTCAGAGCATCTGTAATTTTGGATGGAAAAATACATCTTTATGGGGGGCAGAGTCAAGATGGAGGAGTAACAGCATGAACTTTCTAGAGCACTGCCCCCAAGCCCAGCAAAATATCTGTAAAAAATGTCTCTAAACAAATTCTGGAGCTGCATAAGCCACAGAATGATGGAGTGAAACAAATTGCAAATCTCCAGCCCAAGACAGCTTGAAAGGTCTCTGGTCAGTGTCTATCATGCCATGCTGGGAGTAGAGCTCAGTCCAGGGTGAGCCACAAGTGCACAAAGGAGACCTGAACAGGTCTTGGGGGACTTAATCT
Source organism: Notamacropus eugenii (assembly GCF_028372415.1). Taxonomy (NCBI): domain Eukaryota; kingdom Metazoa; phylum Chordata; class Mammalia; order Diprotodontia; family Macropodidae; genus Notamacropus; species Notamacropus eugenii. Next base: position 179,460,395 of record NC_092875.1, read on the forward strand.
CTTGTACCTGTGGCAGTTTCCAAACTTCGTGACCCCAAAATGCTGAGGATAATTTGGAAGGTCAGTGAGAAAAGTCTGTGGGACCAGTGCAGGAGAGTAGAGTGGTCTAGGCCCAGCCCTTGGGCAACTGAAGGGAGAGGATTTGGAGGAACCCATTGCAGCCACTGTTTCTGGAGCTCTAGGCCCACAGATTGTGGGGGGATCGAGAAGCTGACAGTACACCCCTCATACCCACTGGAAGCAGAGAACTACCTTGACAAAGAGCTCAGAAGTCAAATAAATGGCTGGGGTAACAAGCAAAAACTGAAAAAAGAATCAGACTCTAAAATCTTACTTTGGTGACAAGGAAGACCAAAACATTGCAAACAGAAGGAAAGAAACTCAAAGCTCCTCCAACCAAAGTCTCCAAGAAAAATGTGAATTGGTCTCAGGCCATGGAAGAGCTCAAAAAGGATATTGAAAATCAAGTAAGAGAAGTAGAGCAAAAATTAGGAAGAGAAATGAGAGAGATGCAAGAAAATTGTGAAAAACAAGTTAACTGCTTGCTAAAGGAGACCCAAAACAATGCTGAAGAAAATAACACTTTAAAAAACAGACTAAGCCAAAATGGCAAAAGAAGTCCAAAATGCCAGTAAGGAGAAGAATGCCCTAAAAGGCAGAACTGGCCAGATGGAAAAGGAGATCCATCCATCCATCCATCCATCCATCCATCCATCCATCCATCCATCCATCTATACACACACACATACACACACACACATATGTATGTATATATATATATATATATACATATATATGTATATATATGTGTATATATACATATATATGTATATATATATATATACATATATAAAATGTAGTTATTTGTATCTTGTCAACCCTCCTCAGAATATGAGCTTCTTAAGAACATGTACCACATTTTTGCTTTTCTGGGCATTCTCAGAGATTAGCACAGTGTCAGGCACATAGTAAGTGCTTAACAAATGCTTGTGGCCTGACTAGTCATCAAGTCTAGTACCTCCTGATTTTCTTGTTTATTCATGAGAAATATAAGTGAGACTTTGGTATAGTTTAGAATCATTTGGCTTCTCTTGTTCTTTGCTGCTAAACTGAATCCATCTTTGCACTGAGGTAACAATATTAAAACATTTGCATTTTTATTTGAAGGGTCTTATTGAATTTCTCATAGACTTTTGAAACCTTCTAATTCTCTGCAACAGATGTTGGTAAAATCAGGGTGGTCTTTTTTGCAAATACTTATCATGAACACTTTAACATGAGTGGACAAGTGTTCAGTGAAATGATGTTTCTTGTTGCCTTTGGCTCCATCATAAAACCAACTCCTTTGTTTGCCTCTCTCAGGAAAGCTTCAGAGTTATCTTTCCATTTAACTGCAGGGTCCTTTTGCCTTCTGGTTTCATCTGTAAATAGAATGTCAAGGTTTACATGATACTGTTTTTTCCAGTACTGTGTCCACTTACTGTTTACAGTGCCAGGAGCTTGAACTTTTAGTCTCAACTTTTAATGCTTACAATGTTATAAAAAGCTATGTTGTTTTCAGTTTCCTTTCTTTTCTGTAGGACTTTGAAATGAGCCCTGCAGAAGCAGAAGAGGGCTAAAGAGAATTAAAATGAATGCTACATTTTTCTTTGTTTAATGGTTTCCTATGGCTGAAGAATTCATCTCCTGAGTTGCTTTATAATTTGAATGTCTAACTCATAGTAGGCAGGGACAGCCTATCTACCATGGTAGAAATTACCAGGATTTATATAGGCTTTGAGAACTCAGGTTCGCTTTTGCTACCATGATGAGTGGTACTTTCTAGAGATTACAACATGACAAAGGCACAAATGTATAAATAAATTAAAGAATATTCTTTAAACACTTCTTGTGTGCCAGTCCCAGTGATAAGTACTAGGGATGCAGAATAAGAATAAGCACTGAGATTGACCTCCTAGCACCCCGGAAGTATGTCTCTCTTAACCCTCTTCTTTGACATTTGCTATTTTCCTTTCCTTTGTAATTCAGCTAAATTTCAATCACACAACAATATTCATAACATAGCCAATTTCACTGTGTTCTAGAAATACATTTTCATTAGATTCTGCTTTACTGAAATCAAAACATGTAACACATTTAGCTTCTACATTAGTTGTTTATATATGCATACTTGACTAGAAGCTTAACCTCTATTTTTCAAAGCTTTACTTCTCTAATTTTTTTAATAACTCATCTCTCATTTTCACACTTATCTCACTACTGGATAGAGCTATTGTAAAAAAAAAATGAGCTTATTTTTAAAACCAGATGATTCGATAAAATTGTTTCAGAATTTCTCAGTGTGACAGATGGTCCAACCTCTTTAAATTTCAGAATCAAAGAAACTTAGATTTTTCAGAGACTACATGGGTTATTCCCTCATTAGAATGTGAACTTCTTGAGGGAATAAACTGGTTTTGCCTTAGTGCTTAGCACAGTACTTGGCATTTAGGACTTAAAACTTCTTCTTGATATAGTTTAACTTTTCCATAAGCCAGAATTTGTCTATTACATCTCTAACCCAGTGTCAGTTAAAGGATCTTAAATAAAGGAGACCCCAGCACAAACCAAGGTAGCTCATTGTTAACATTCTTCATTACATCAAGGGGAGATCTGCTTTTGGGGAACCAATTTCTTTGATCTTTCTTTTCTAGAACCATTCAGAACATGTTTAACTAATCCCTCTTGTATATCACAGCTGACTGTATTGCCCAGGCAATGTTCACAGCACTGAGGATGGCTATGAATATACGCTGATATAGTTCTGAATCACCAAGTATAAAAGACTCTCCATATAGATGGTAATATCATTGGTACTCTTTGAAATGAAGGATGAGCCATGACTTACTTCACATGATCTTTACATGGCATGTTCTCTGGCTCTCTCACTATCTTGGTCAACTCAATCTGAATGTTCTACATTTTGTCAAAGTCCTTTCAAAACTTTGCCTTCTCTGCTCCCCTGCCAGGCCTTTTCCCCCAGGAAGTAAATCAGTGATCCTTTTTTAAATTGCTTGCATTAGGATTCCAAATTTCTAATTACCATACTTAAACCTTTTTTATGTTTTCCATCTTTAAAACCAAAATAATAAGTGTTCCTTTATGAAAGAAGGTCTCCCCTGGCCAAAAAAGTATTATTTAACATTAACTTTACTTAATATAGCTGTTTTTCACTATCCTCATCATACTTCCAAGAAGTTTGGTATCTGAAGATATAATTGATGATGTTTTTTCACTTCAGAAAATGAAATTGCCATTATTGTTCAGAACTGATTCAACAAGGCAAGATAGCTCCCAGGCCTCTGCAATGAAGAAAAAAATCTTACAATTAATTAAGACTTTCCCTAAAACAATTTTATATTACTTGAAGGGGGAGGGGATAAATGATGCTAATATATTTCTTTACTTATGGGAAGACATAACTCTATATTCATTAAACCACAGGATTTTAGAGCTCATCTATTCAATCCAACTTATTTTATAGATGATCTCCACTGAAGTTAGGAGACTTATTGAAGGCCACAAATCTATTTAACATCAGAGCTTAGGGTAAATATGAGATTCCTGACTTTTCATTCTTTCTTTTACAAGATAGGTTGATAACTCAATGTTTCAACAAAGATGAAATCTGTTCTTTTTATTGTTATCCACAGAGTCTTTAATTATGAGAATTACTTGAAATCAGTGCATAGACTGAGAAGGGACCAAATTGTTCTTTGTATCTATGACATTAGATAACAAAACACTTCACTGAAAATTCATTCAGTATATTCACATAAAATAGATTCCTAAAGTAATTTGACTTAAAGACATAATGCCATATGACCATTGGTAGGATTTAGGTTAGGCTGGGATTAGGTAGCATAAAATGAAATTTGAAAGCAACCTACTGCTTTTAAAAGTTAAAACAGCACTGTTTCTTTGTTGTCTAGTGTTTCTATTTGCACTGTATCATTGATTTGTGAACTATATGCTTGCCAAAACATGTGGGGTTTGAATTTTTTCTTCTTTTAGGGAATTATTTTGCTTTATTAAAAGCTCTTTTTGTAACTTCAAACTAATTATGGATTTTTTGAGTGTTAATTTTTTGTCATAAAAAGAGGGTTTGGTGTGACTCCCTATCTATCTCACAGTGTATTTGTTATGAGCTTTGTAAACCATGAAAAGCTAGGCAAATGTGAGTTCTAATCATTATTCATATTAGTATTAATCAAGGGTGGTGGGAGAAACAAAGCTAAGAAACCTGGAGAAAGAAAGAAAACCCTGGGAAAGATACTGGGACCATAAACAGATATTAGTGACTCCTTTTCCTGCTTAGTGTAATGTTAAGGTAATTTGAAGATCTTCCCTGTCCCTTAATAGGCTCTTGTGACTTGCTTTGATCTTTGGCTCAGCCCACAGTCCGAGTCACATGGCATGGTTGGAGGTGCTTGTTGAATGGGTGGAGCAAGAAGGGTGCAGCAGAAAGGGAGAGTGAGGTGGAGCTGAGAGAGAGATAGCAGGCAGAGTAGAGAAGAGCAGCTAGCCTGAATGAGAGAGGGATATTTTGCCTAAAGGAGCTTGTTTGTGAGGATACCTGATAGAGAGAAGACATGGGGATAGTGGTCCTTCCTCTATAGATAATGTGTACAAACTTCCTTGTTACCTTGGTGGAACTGGCTTTCTGGTATCTGCATAAATATCTTGATTCTGTCTTTGAGGAAGAGAGTTTCTTTTTGTGAATTTACCCTGCAAATGTCTGCATATCCATAGCAGCTGCTGTGGGTATTGTGCTGGTGCTACACTTAGCACTTCCATGATAGCATCCAAAGATAGGAAGGCTAAAGGAAGACATATTTGGAAAGGTATAGTTGGGGAGGATGGGCACATCAGGTACGGAGGAAAGTTTGTGCAATCATATGGAGGTGGGAGATAGAATGTGAGATTCAAATATTACTAGATCTTTTTTACTATGGGGCTACTCTTTTATAAAGCACATGGGAAGGTTCCCAGCATTAAGAAAGGAACAGTAAGAGGATATCTCCTGAATGCCTTTGGTGGCTTTTACAAATATGTATATTGAATAATTATGGTGATAAGATTTAATGAGCTAATCTTGGTGAAGATCTCCAGAAATTTCACATGAAAAATATATATAACTAATAGACAGATGTTCCTTCCTATAAATAAAACAGAATAAAAAAATTCCTTTAATTATCATTTTTATTAGTAGGTTCACATACTAGAAAGAGAATTTCCTTGAATTAAATAAAGAAAAAGTAGCACAAAACAAATATAATATTTTGGCGTTAGAAGTCCCCTTTGAGGCAGCCTAGCTCATCAGAAAGCATTGGATGGGGAATGAGGAAGCATGACTTTCAGTCATAATCTTGCCACCAACTAGTTATGTCACATCAAGTGAATCTCTCTGGTTTTTGTATTCCCCAGTTATAAAAGACAGGGGTGGACTAGATGAGTTCTGAGCTTCTTCACAATTATAAATGACCTAGGTAGAGAATTTAATCCAACCTATTGAAAAACTGTGACTTAGGGATTTTGTGAATTCCCCAACTTCTGTCATTTTTATAGTCAAGTCAAGACTGGTCTTAACTACTAATAAATGACACTCTCCACTATACCACATAGCCTCTCTTCTCAGTTGTACCTTAAAGTAAAGATTAAGTCACTATAAGCTCTGAATACTAGGGATAGCAGATGTATAGAAAGGAAGTACGGAGCAATAATACAGCTCTAGTTTTGAAGTTAGGAAGACTAAGACTCAATTCTCACTTCTGGTACATACTAGCCATGTGGTCATGGGCAAGTCCCTTAATCTCTTACTAATCAAAGGACCCATCAAAATCAAATGATGGAGAACAGTTGTCCATTTATATGTATACACACACACATACACACATACACACACATACCATAAACACACAGAGGAACAGAAAAAAAAAAAAAGATGGGTAGCCGAAGTGGTACATTGCCATTCAGGAAATATTCTGAAAAGAAAAAGGAGTGAATGGGTTGTGATTTGCACCACTGGAGGGAGCACCCATATAGATAAGATCAACTGAAGCATTAAAACAATTTCAGACATTCATGATATAATTTCATCCAAAATATTTGGAACAATTTAATGTTGAGATATAAATGAATCTTAGTTGACAGCAATAGTATCAATGACCAAGTTTGAAAATGTGGTCTTTAATACCTACTTTGCCAAGCCTTAACAAATCAAATAGTTTTTCATTTATAAACAGTATAATATACAACCCCCCTCCCATACATCTTTAAAAATTACAAGTAACACAAAATGCATAGAAATATCTGTTGCAAATTGATGACTATAAGAATATCTCTTTCTTAAGCAGATACATGGAAGATGTCATTTCAGTGACAGTGGTGATCCTTAAAGTATCATCCTTGCTTTGGTCTTGATTTGATATACCATATGCCATTAGGATTTCCAACATTTCATTTCATTTCATTTCCTTTCTGTGGAGCAATAATAACACATATTACCACTAAACCTCTCAGACATTAAAGGGAAGACATTTTAACCTGCATTAGCAGCATCTTTAGGCCTCCATAAAGCTTTTATTTTTCCCCCAATGAGATAAATAACCAAACATTTTAAAAAGCTAAGGAACAATTGCTCCGTTCGAATGAATAGATTCTTATGATGATCTATGTTTGCCTTCTTGATTGAATACCAGCCATGATACAATTAGACTGTAAAGAGCCTCTTCCCAGTGGAAAGCAGAGGAATCCTAAGTATGCTCCTGTCATGTGACAGTCCTCAGGACCCCCTTTCCTCTTTTTTCATTCCTTAGTTGTCCTTGGCTGGCAGCCAACCTCCTCCCTACAGTGGTTTGAAGAGTTGCAGAAGTGGCAGGATGATTTCCCTGCATCTTCGGGGATACTGTGATTATTGTGTAATGTGCATTGGAAGAGTAATTACTGGCATCCCTCATTAGAAGGCAACCCAATGGGTAAAATGGTGTAACACATTGTACTCAATTTGCACTTACCAAATGTTGCAAAGTGAACCTGCAGTGCTCTAGTTACTCTAAATGGGTGGAGGTAAGAGAGTGGGGGAATGAGTAAGACAGTATGACAGTGATGCAGCGATTTGGGAATCCTGAGGTGAGAGCATGGAAATAGTCAAGGGATAGAGCTGGTACAATTTTTATATCCTTATGAATTTATGTTGTTAATCTCTTATGTATTTCTACGATTTGCAATAAATTAAGGTAGAGTTAACCTAGAGGAATTTTGTAGTAAACAGGACTGTCATGTTGAAAGTTTCCTCATTCTTGCTTGTTTGGCTACCAAATACACTATATTTTATTCTAACCCAGCAAACAATTATTAAGAACCTACATGACATGAAGATGAAATTTTAAGATATTATCACATTATTTAAGGAATTTAGGGTGAAAGTAGATATATATGCAGATGATTATAGATGAATGAAAGCTTCAGAGAGGAAGACAAGTGACCTAAGAAATTCAAGGAGGAGGAATGCTCTATAGCTAGGAGGTGGAGTAGGAAACTGAAGGCATTATGGAGGGGATGTCATGCTGGCCAATCCTTGAATGAAAAAAGGATGTCAATAGGTAGAGATAAGGAGAGAATTTTTCTAGGCATGAGAGAGGACATATGTATATATGTTTAAACTTATAGGAGGTAGAGGGAAGTATGAGACTGGAGAACTTCGAATAGCCTGACTTGCTTGCAGTATGGTATGCATTAAGAGAAGTATAATGAATTAAGGCTGGAAAAGTAGGTGGGAGTTTGGTTATGACAGGTCTTGTATGTGTGGCTAAGGGGTTTGTATAATATTTAGTGGGAAATAGGGAACTACTGAATGTTTCTCCAAAGGAGTGTTGTTATCAGATAACAATCAATTCAAGTTGTGAGAAACTAAAGGCAGAAAGATGTGATAGAACTCTATTTTACAATGGTCCACAGGAAAAACGATCAGTTAAGAGAGGACCTTAATAAAGTGGATTTGTGGGTGAAATAAAGACATAAAGAGAAAATATAAGACATATTTCAGTTGTATAAATGATAGATTGTGTGTCCTGTAAAGAAGAATAAAGGATGACTGAACTTTTGAACCTGGGTGACTGACAAAATGAGGGTGGTATTGACAAATACAGAAGTTGGAAAGTGGAGGGAAGACATGCTGAGTTTGAGGTGAAAGTGGGTTATTTGGGTGAAGAAATTCAAGGAACATTGGAAATGAAGGATTAAAGCTCAAAAGAGATGTTCAGAGACAGATAAAAATAGATTTCTGAGTCATGTGATCAACAAGATAGAGGTTTGGAGATTTTCTTCTGTCTTCATTAACTCTCAAAAGAAAATTCAAAAAGAAATTGTGTATCAGAGGTAGAAAATTTGAAAAATTTACTATATTTTTCAATTATAACGTCACTTTTTTTTTTCTCCCTCACACCTCCCTTTACCCACTGAAAAGACAACAGAAAGAAAGTAGGAAGAAAGGGGGGAAGGAAAGAAAGAGGTAGGGTAAAGGAAGAAAAGAAGGAAGAAAAGAGAGGAGGCTGTAAGGAAGGAAGGGAGAAATAAGGAAGGAAATAAAAGAAAAAAAATCCTGTCACATATAAGAACATTCAAGGAAAACATATTCCCACATTGGCTACTTGCAAAAACGCATTTCTTACTCATATTAATCATTTAGGTGGCTTAATGGATAGAGTGCTGGGCTTGAAGTCCTGAGTTCAAATGTGGTCTCAGAAATTTTGTAGGTGTGTGAATTTGGAAGTCATTTAACTTTTGCAATCAATTTGATTAAATCAATCAATTAAATCAGATCAATTAAAATGAGAATCATAATAGCAATGGCCTCCCAGGTTTATTGTGATGATCAAATGAGATAATATTGGTAAGCAATTAGCACAGTGTCTGAAATGTAGTGTTACATAAATGCTATATATGTTCTATATAAATGCTAGCTAATTTGCTGCAGCTGCTGCTATCTATTAATTCATTATCTCTTTCTCATGAAGATGACATCATTCTTCATCAGTCTACTGGAATCATGGTTGATCATTTTGTTTATAAAAGTTCTCAAGGAGATGAAAATTGTTCATTTTTCTAACGTTGAAATTATACAGAAATTATTCTGTTTCTGTTCACTCTGCATAAGTTCATACAAGTCATTCTATGTCTCTTTGAAACTATTTCCCCTCATTTCTTACAGCACAATAGTCTTCTATTACATTTGTATACATGGGTTGTTCAGCTGCTCTCCTCATGTGTATCCTCTTAGTTTCCAGGGTGGTTTTTTTTTTTTTTGGTTTGGTTTTTGGTTTTTTGTACATAAAGAACCTTTTCCTTTTTTGATTTCTTTGGAGTATAGAGCTAGCACTCACACAGCTGGGTTAAATTTCATGCACAGTTTAGTATTTTTTTGTGCATGATTTCAAATTGTTTATGTTCAAAAATTTCACCAGTTGTTAAATGTGCTGTTTTCCTGCTGGCCTTCGAATATGTGCCATTTTCTTTTTTTTCCTTTTTTGCAATCTTTGCCAATTTTATGGTGATGAGGTGTAACGTCAGAATTGTTTTAATTTACATTTCTCCAATCGTTTATCATTTGAAGTATTTTTTCTTATGTCTTTAGATAGTCTGGATTTCTTCCCTTGAGAACTCTCTGTTCATATCCCTAGACTATTTGTCTATTGGAGAATAGCTCATCTTTTAAATCTGAATCAGTTCTCTATGTATTTTGAAAATGGATTTTTATCAGAGAAAATGATAAAATTTCTATCTCTTCCCACTTGTTTTCCTTCTAAACTTAACGGCTTTAGATTTCCTTGTACAAAACCTTTTAAATTTTGGGAATCAAAATTAGGTTTTTTATCTTCTGTGATCTTCTCTATCCCTTCTTTGATCATGAACTTTTCTCCTATCCGTACCTCCATAGGTAATTTATTCCTTGTTTCTCAAATTTGCTTATGATGTGGCCTTTTATATCTAGGTCATGTAGTCATTTGAATTTTTATCTTGATATTAAGTACGGGTTGTTGGGCTAAATCCAATTTCTGCCATACAGCTACCTAATTTTCCCAGCAGTTTTTATCAAAGAGTCTTAGCTTTTATATTTAGCAAATACCAGGCTCCTGGGTTCATTTGATTTTGCATGAAGTATACTTAATCTATTGTTTCACTGATTGATTTCTTTATTTTTTTAACTGTAGCAGATTATTTGAATAATTACTATTTTGTGCTATAGTGTGAGATCTAATATTGCTAGTTCTTTATTTTAATTCTCTTCCATTTTTTCTGCTTGAATTTCTCATTTTTTTGCCTCCATATGAATTTCATTTTTTAACTTTTACAAAGTAATCTGTTTTAGGTAAGATTCGCATTGTACTGAATAAGTAAATTAATTTAGAAAATAGTCCATTTTTATTATTTTTGCTTGACCTACCATGTACAATGAGACTTTAACTATTACTTAAGTCTATTTTTGTGAATAAAACATTAGTTTTTGTATTTATATTGTTCTTATTTAAATACTTGGCAAATGTACTTCATTTCGCAAAACCAGATATAGATTGACTCCCAATGCATGACAATGAAGTGAAAATAGCTTGAATGTGTACATGAATGAATTAATGAATCAATGAATGCATGGATGAATGATTTTATGTACTTGATATGTAGCACTTAAGTGCTAAATGCGGTTAAGTGCTAAATATACAAATATACAACAGAGAGAAAATCTCTGCCCTTGAGGAGCTTTTATTCCAATGGGGGAAGAAATTTATGTAAGGAAATGGTAGCTTGGGAAGGCTACTCTCTTAAAAGTCACAGGCATAGTGGGTATATCAATAGGATAAATGACTGACATTTCCTTTTCAGAAATGATGGTAGTATAGCTACTGTGAGATCAAACTAAACAGGACAGCCTGGCCCCAGAGTTCCTTTATAACTTGGTCCCTGGAGATCAAAGTAAAGGGTACAGTAACAGTGAGTCAAGGAAGGTTTAAAAAGAAAGAACAGCTAGTTGCACATAGGTATATTTATCTTTTTTACCTTTTCTCATATGAATGGACATATGATTTGTTTGTTGCTCTATTGAGCAACCTGTAGTTATCTTAAAACCCTGTAGTTATCTTATGGTCAGTGTGGCCATTTCTCTATTTCTTAAAATTCTGAATCTTATTAACATACCTGTAATGCTCTGTCTTACCACATTGGAACTGCACTTTCTGGTGACATCTATTCCTTACAATTCAACAATTATGTCATCTATAGAGTGTGACAATGTCAACTAACAGAGATACCTCTGTTACTATTGGAGTCAAGGAATTCCATTACTATTCCCCTAGCCATGCTGTCATGATCCTTATAAATCAGAATCCTCTTTAAAGAGCCTTTTCTAGGAATAAACCTATATCCTTTATTATGTCCCTACATATGAAGTGATGGCTTTGCCCAGTGGATATGACAACAAATCTTCCTAGAGGCTGAAAAGAGGATTCCCATATGTATGGGATCTTCAACTATCTTCCTCAACAGACCTCAGATTATGTTTCCACCTCCACTGAACATTTGATATTGGATGACCTTCCTGATTCCTCTCCTTCAGGCTGATAAAATTGCATGATCAACTATACTGCTTTTCAAAGTTGCACATGTCTTAAATTGGGTGTGGTTAGTAGAGAAACTGCCAGCTCAATGTGAAATATTCATAAGCCATAAATATAGATTATTTGTGCCCAAAGGATTACTTTTAAGAGGAAATAATCTTATTACTTCAGAAGATGATTATTAAATTACCTAGAGTGAATTAATCAGAAACTGTTCATATGAAAACAAGAAGTCATATCCAGGGAGACAAAAATTGATTCTGATACGTAATCATTTAGCAGGGACTTTGTTATATCACCCTACCTCATAAAATTCACCAATGACATTTTCCTTTATCCATGGGAAGTTATACAGGAATTCATAAGAGTTGTCAGGGACCTGAATGTGTTAATACCTTTCAGTATCAGAACACAGGCAACCAATAGGACAGAAAAGAGCTTACTCCTCAGGCAAAGCCATCCTCATGAAGTGACTGCAATGAATGTAGTCAGCAGTCACAGCATGGGGGGCAAAGGGGCAGGGAAGATGCAGGTTCATAGCAAGTGGACAGTTTTGCAGACAGCAAAACTTTAACTATTCCCTTATCTCCTGATGACTCTATTTGAGGTAGCTGGGCTAGGGCTCTGTTTATTCATGCCAGCAGTTGTTCTAATGATATGCAATCATATGTGATCAGCTGATATGATCAGGTGACATGATCAGCTAAAAGTTTTTGTAGAGCAGGAACTATGCAGTTGCTAGGATTCTTTGATACCAGTGGTTCTCAAAGTGTCATTTGGGGATTCCTCAGGGTTCCCAATATTCTTTCAGGGGAATCTGTGAGGCTAAAACTATTGTCAGTGTAATATAACAACATTTTACTTATTTTTATTTCCCATTTCTCCTCCATCTCTCAGAAACTTCCCTTACCTTCTGTAGAGACTTAACTCAGGTGTTAGCCCAAATAGAAAGTTTTCACTGATCCTTCTTGAAGTTCTAATATATTCTCCCTTCTCATTTATTTTTTTCTGAGCTACATACTTGTTATATCTTTCAAAAGAACAATAATAGCTACCATTTATGTTAGCACTTTAGAGTTAGTAATGTGTTTCACATTTCATTAGATCACAAAAGCCCTGTGAGGCAAATACTATTATTATCCCCATTTTAAAAATGAGGAAACTGAGGCTGACAGAATTTAAGTGACTTGTCCAGTATCACATAGCTATTATGTGTCTGAGACAAGATTTGGACTCAGGTCTTCCAGATTCCATGGCCAACATACTATCCACTGTACTACTTAACTGTCCTAGAATGTAGACCAGATAGAATGTTTATTAAGCACTTATGTTCCAAACGCTGTGCTAAAACTGAGAATACAAAAGTAAACAAACCAGTATCTGTCCTTAAGAATCTTGTATTCTAATATGGGATAATAACTAATAAAGGAGGTGCTAGAAGAGGGAAAAAGATGCTGAGCCTTATGAAAGTAGTATGGGGTTCTCATTCATAAAGAGATGAGGCAAAAAGACTAAGCTGTTAGAGTCAGTGGTAGAGAAATAGTTTCTGGTGGGCAGACTGCAGCTCCTTGAAAGCAGGGACTATTTTCAATTTTGTCTTTGTATTTCTAGTGCCTAGCATTGTGCCTTGCGCTAATGAATGCTAATTGAATCAAAAAGTTCCTATCCCCTCCTATCTGAGATTATTTTATCTTTGTCACCCTGCATCCTGAATACCAGCTATAGACTATTGACTACCATAACACCCATACAGTTGGGGCTAGTGTGACCTGTATTCCTGAAGATCAATTGAACCATTGTTTAGCCACATTGAACCAACTATGACTGACATAGTGATCTCTAGACCATCAAATACTCAATCTTCTTGGAACTTCTTAGAGTTAAACCTGGCCCCAAAGGAATACATGCATCTCCTACCCCAGAAGGCATAAGTGATATCAGGGACTATAATGACTCTGATGTCTACTGGCGAAGGCTAATTACAGAGCCTCGTGATGTAAAGCAAGAACAAAAAAAAAATATGTAGAAGGAGAGAGTCAACAATATAAAATGCTTAGAAATGTAAAATTGGTTGAAAGAAGAAAAAATTATTGGATTTATCAATTAGGAGATCTTTGAAGAATTTGAAGAAAGCAGTTTCAGTTGAATGATGGAGCTGGAAGCCATATTACAAGGGATTAAGAAATGAAATGAGAGGTTGAGAAGATATGTGTAGATAGCTTCTTCTAGGAGTTTAGCTGTGAAAAGAGGAAAAACAGAGGATAATAATAATTGCAGGTATGGTAATACCAAATGAATTTTCAAATTAATTACTATGTTCATATGTTTGTTTGTTTCAGTAGAAGGATACATGATATTTTTTGTAGGTACCAGGGGATGAGACAGTGTGTATTCATCCTTCATTGCCAAAGAAGAAAGAGAAATAATGACATGATTTGCACTTGACTTTGTTTGGGCTGTGCAGGTTACCAGCTTCACTTCTCCTCCAGAGCCATCCGAATCCAGTGACCAGATATCATCAGGATGACTGGAGATGACCCAGGATGAGGAAATTGGGGTTAAGTGACTTGCCCAAGGTCACACAGCTAGTAAGTGTCAAGTGTCTGAGGTGAGATTTGAACTCAGTTCCTTCTGACTCCTGCACTAGTGCTCTATCCACTGCACCACCTAGCTGCCCAAGGATGGGACAGTAAATAGAGACTGAAGATTATAAAAAAGAGGATAATTATGGGGTCAAATTGCTGGCTGTGTTTGGAAGGGATTAGGGTTAAGGGTTAAAGTAGGGGGGTTTTCCTTAGTGAAGAGAAAGGCCAACTTCAGAAACTAAATTGGGAAAGAATAGGGATGATATCAAGTGGTTTAAAGATATAGAATAGAGGAACAGAGGGAGCTCATGGCAAATGATCTATATTTTCTCACTAAAATATGAATTAAGGTCATCAGCTGAGAGATATGGGGGCAGGGAAAGTGTAGAAAGCTGGAAAAGAGAAGAAAAAAATTTGAAACAGCTGGTAAGGGGAATTCTCCTTATCTGAGGAGAAGAAGTAAAGAGTCCATAGGCTTATTGTAGTGATGATACAAATGAGATTAGACAAGCTAAATTTGTAGTGCATCCAGGCTCCTTGACTGTCTTTTGCCTTTTTGTATCCCTAGTGTTTGGCATATGCCTGGAAGGAAATAAATGTTTATTGACTGACTCCCTGATCAAAGTCAAATGATTTCCTCTGGAATTGTTCTGAAGCAAGGGAGTGATAGAGATGGGGGTAGATGGTTGTTGTAATTCATAGTTGGTGTTTGGAAAGTTATTTGTGGTGATAAGGATAAGGGGACAGGGACTCAAAAATAGTGGATGGGTGAGACATTGAACTTGTTAACTATGAAGCTAAAGATTGGAAAGAAAGAGAAGTGAGCCCGGAGCAGGGAATAATGGCCTTAGAGATTACTTGGAGTTAAGGGATATCATAAGAGTTGAGATGACTCAAGAACAGGGAGACTAAGGTGGTTTGAGAAAATATGAAGAATCAATATACCATGTATTTTAAAAAGGCAGAGGCTAGTGTGGGTAGTGGAGACAGTGAACCAGGTGTAGTGCATTCTATGGTATAGCTATTTTTCCAACTCAGTTTGGTGAGTTGGGTTTTGAGCATGTCAATTACATTCCCTCAGACCCCTAGGGTTAACCCTAAAAGTTTAAGGATTATGTTTCTCACATTATAGCTCATAAGTCCCCATGAGTGTTTTTCCCATGATGATTATCAGTTATTTAACATTTCTGGGCTCCAGTATCCTTTTCTGTAAAATGGGATAGTGGGTAAAAGGAAAGGTAAGTAGAAAGGTCAAAGAACTCCATGATCTCTTAATTCCATTCAAACTATAAATAGGAAGTTTTAAAGATATATTATCATCTTAAGGTCAAAGACACTGGGTAGATATTTAGAAACAGTATTAAATGACAGTTTAAGAATCAATCAAAAGTGATTCTTCATGAGTCATGTGTTCTACTTCATTTCATTTTTGAAAAGTAGCAAAGAAACTAAGTACACCGTAAAAAATCACATTAATGCAGAGAAGAGTTTTTATTTTCAATTACATAAAGCAGTTAATAGAAAGTGGTGGTGGCAGGGAACAGCGAAGACAACCTGGCAAGAAAGGGATGAAACAGCATTTCCGTTTCTCAGTGTCTTTATTTCTTTGACATTGGTCATTGGAGCTTAGCAATATAACATTTGATGTTATTGCTTAATGGGGAAATCTCACACTCTGTTGCCAGTTAGCTTCATTTGCCTTGGAATGATTTCTTTTTTGATGGCACCATTGTATGACCAGATACCAGACCTGTCAGGGTCATTGTAGCCTCTAGTTTGACCAGTTATGCTACCTTTCAATGAAGAAAAATTCTTTTGAAAAAAATAGGCAACTAAGGGGATAAGATGATGTGTGTATTACTTTTCTGAAGGACTGTGAATAATTTTGAAGTTTTGGAAATATATCCGCACCACATTGAAGTACTAAGACAAATGTTGTGACCACATTTAAAAACAAAACAAAAAAATCAAACGCACACACAGACACACACACACAGACACACACACAACAGAGGACCTGGAAAGCAGGTGGATAGAGAGATGACCTTCAAGTTAAGAATAACCAGAACAACAGCACACTTTTATATATAAAAGGGCCTAATGTACCTTCCAATTCTTAGAATATGTGATATCCATAATTTATTAGAGTAGATTTTTACTTCAATTATCTAGATATTTCAGATAGAAAAGAATACATTTTAGCTTTAATTATCAGAGTACTTTCTTCACTTCAAAACTTCATTGTGCATATAGAATGTCTTTTTGCTTGCATTTGTATCCCCATTCTTAGCACAGTGCCTGGCACTTAGTAAGTGCTATATAAATATTTATTTTTTGTTAACTGTTCATTATCTGTCAGTATTCCATTGCTGCTATTTAGAAAAAGTCTCAGGAGAAATGAAACAAAGAGTCATCCAAAGACTGCCAAACTATTTTCACCTCAACATCTGACATAGGTAAAACATACTTTACCTTTTATTACACAGATAATTATTTAGACAAACACTCTGAGTGAGAAGAAGCACCCTTCCAGTCTAAACAAGACTTAATAGAATCCAGAAAGAAAAAAGCAACATACTTCCTCACCTTATGCTTTTTACAGCATCATAATGATACAAGTAGAAGTGTAGAATACAGAGACAAGAGGTTAGTTTCTCCATTAAGTCAATTTTTGTGTTTCTCTTCTCCGTATGAGTTTTAAAAAGACTTTTGTCTTCCTTTCCCCTTCTGAAGTGTATGTGGAACTATTCATTTTGTGGTCCACTTTTTAAAAATTTTGTTTTTTCCAATTATATGTAAAAATTTTTATCATTCATTTTTAAAAATATTGAGTTACAACTTCTGTTCCTCTTTCTCTCTGCCCCCTCCCAAGATGGCAAGTAATTTGATATAGGTTATGCATGTGTAGTTATGTAAAATATATTTCCATATTGGTCATGTTTTGAAAGAAAATGTAGTTTAAAAAAAACAAGACAAATAAGATTTAAAAAAAAGTATGCTTCGATCTGCATTCAGACTCCATTCATTCTTTCTCCAGGGCTGAATAACATTTTTCACATAAGTCTTTTGAATTGTCTTGGATCATTGTATTGCTGAGAATAGCTAAGTCATTCACAGTTGATCACTGAACACTATTGCTATTTTCTCCATTGTTCTGGTTCACCTCACTTCACTTTGCATCAATTCATGTAAGTCTCTTTCCAGGTTTTTCTGAAAGCATCCTTTTCATCATTTCTTATAGCACAACTTTCCATCACAGTCATATACTATATCTTGTTCAGCCATTTCCCAATTGATGGGATGGACATAACCTCAATCATGGGATATTCCCTTTGCTATATTTTTTTCACAGTTATGATTGCTAACTGTATTTCTTTCCATCCCATTTCCTCCTGTTTGTCCTCCTTGTCCTCTACCACCACCACCACCATCTTCTTCTTTCATTCTACCTCTGTCTCTCTTTCTCTGTCTCTCCTTTCACTGTGTCCCCCCCTTAAAAGTATTTTGCTGCTGACAACTGCCTCCCCCAATCTGCTCTCCCTTCTACTTTCTCTTATCTCCTTCCCCTCTTCTATCCTTGTAGGGTAAGATATGTTCTATGCCCAAGTGAGAATATATATATATATATATATATATATATGTATGTATGTATTATTCCCTCTTTCACTCAATTGCAACAAGAGTAAGTTTCAAGTCGGTAGCCAGTCCCCCCCCATCTTCCCCTCCACTGTAAAAGCTCTTTTGTACCTCTTTTATGTAAGATAATTTAGCCCACTCTACCTCTCCCTTCCCCTTTCTCCCAGTGCATTCCTTTTTATTATCACTTAGTTTTACTTTTATTAGATATCATGTGATCATATTCAACTCAGAACTGTGACCTCTGTCTATATAAACTCCTTCTAACTGCCTTAATAATGAGAAAGTTCTTAGCAGGTACAAGTACCATCTTCCAATGTAAGAATGTAAACAGTTTAGCTTTATTGAATCACTTATGATTTTTCTTTCTTGTTTACCTTTTTATGCTTCTATTGAGTCTTGTATTTAAAAGTTAAATTTCCTATTTAGCTCTAGTCTTATCAGTAATGCTTGAAAGTCCTTTATTTCATTAAATTTCCATTTCCTCCCTGAATTGCTCAATTTCAGTGAATAAGTGATTGTTTATTGTGATCCTAGCTCCTTTGCCCTCTCAAATATCATATTCTAAGTTTTCTGATCCTTTATTGAAGAAGCTGCTAAATCTTGTGTTATTCTGAATGTGGCTCCATGACATATGAATTGTTTCTTCCTGGCTGCTTGCACTATTTTCTCCTTGACTGAGAGCTCTGGGATCTTTTTCAGGAGGTGATCAGTGGATTCTTTCAATTTCTATATCACCATTGGCTATAGGACATCAGGGCAATTTTTATTGATAATTTTTTGAAATATGATATCTAGGTTATTTTTGCTCATGGCTTTCAGGTAGTCCAATAATTATTAAATTATCTCTCTTTGATGTATTTTCCAGGTCAGGTGTTTTCCAGTGTTTCATATTTTCTTTTACTTTTTCATTCTTTTGATTTGTTTTACTTTTTTTTTTAGAGAGTCTCAATTACTTTATTATGAAGCATTTTACTTGTGTTTTTAATGTTTAAAGCAATGGGAAGCCTGTCCCAGAGTGGAGATCTTAAGGAACAGATCCAGAGTGCAAACTGAATGGTAAATAAGGCCAAGAACCATCACGGTCACCATCCAGGACCCAGCACTCCAAGCTTCACTAGGAAAACTCTTCAGGATGATAGGGGGTGGAAGCTATTTTATTGTTTTTTTGATGTCTCATAGAATCATTACTTTCCACTTGCCAAATTCTACTTAAGGAATTATTTTCTTCAGTAAGCTTTTATTAACCTATTAAAATTCTACTTTTTTAAGGAATTCTTTTTCTCATTGAATTTTTCTTGGTCAATTCTTTTTAAGGAGTTTTTCTCTTCAGTACTTTTTTGTACACCTTTTTTCATTTGACTAGTTCCTCTTGTGAAGTTGTGCTTCAATGGATTTTTGTGGCTCTTTCACCATTTTTCCTAGTCTGTTTTTTAAGGTGTTATTTCTTTCAGCATTTTTTGAGTGCCTCCTTTACCAAGTTAATGATTCTTTTCCCCCAAAATATTTTTGCATCACTCTCATTTATTTTCTCAATTTATCCTCCCTTTCTCTTGTTTGATTCTTAAAAGCCATTTTGAGCTCTTCCAGGAAATCTTTTGGGGTCTCAGACTTATTCAAATTTTTTTTGAGGGTTTGGATATAGTGTTTTGACTTTGCTGTCTTCTATATTTGTGTTTTGATCTTCTCTGTTACCATAGCAACTTTATACAATTGAGTTCTTTTTTGTTTGTTTGTTAGTTTGTTCATTTTTCTAGCCTATTTCTTGATTTTTTATGTTAAAGTTGGCTCTGCTCTTGGGTTGAAGGGGACACTATCCCATGTTCCATATTTTTCATGCTGCTTTTTCTAGAGCTAGTTCTGGGAGTCTATAAATTTTCAGTTCTTTCAGTGGTATAACTTAAGGACAAGTGTGGTCAGTGTTCTTCTGGCCTTTGTTCTAGTCTATGAGTGACCACAAGAACTCATGTCCACCCGGGAACTGTGACCACTGTTCCCCTCCCCTGTAGCTGCATGTTCTAGTGTGCTAGTGCTCCTCCTTGCCCTGGGACTGAAACCCAGAACAACATATGGGCAATGTAGCACAGTGCTTCCCCCAGTGCCAGCAAAGGGTCCCTTATAATTGTCTCCTGACCAGTTATCTAACCCTCTTACCTTCTGTGGGTTGAAAGCTCTGGAAGCTGCTGCTGCCTACTGCTCCCAAGGCATATTCCTGATGTGTCAGGTTTGGCCCACTACTGGCTTCTTCATGCATGGACCCAGGGCCTTGTTGCTATCTTTTGCCAGGGCTCAGGGCCTCAGTGCTGCCTTGCTGGGTATGGACTCTGCTGGACCATACCTCACTTGCAACCCAAGGAGAAAGATCTTTCCTGCTGAACTTCTAAGTTGTCTTTGCAGATTTGCTGAAATGATAGATGCCTTTCACTGGGGAATGGCTAAAACGTTGTGGTATATGAATGTGATGGAAGATTACTGTACTATAAGAACTGATGAGCCAGTTAATTTTAGAAAAACATGGAAAGACTTGCATAAGAAAAATGAAAAGTGAAATGAGTAGTCCCAAGAGGGTGATTCCCATAGGAACTGAAATATTGTCCTAAGAATAACTTTGATGACAATTCATCTTGAGTATCATAAATATTCAAATCAACTACAAAAGACCTGTGAAGGAAGTTGTATCTCCAGAAAAAGAACTGATAAATAGCAGTATGCATAGTATGGTTTTATTTATATGTATGTATATGTGTGTGTGTGTGTGTGTGTGTGTGTGTGTGTGTATGTGGATAGCTAGGTGGTGCAGTGGATAGAGCACCAGTACAAGAGTCAGGAGGAACTGAGTTCAAATCTCATGTCAGACACTTGATACTCACTAGCTGTGTTACCTTATGCAAGTCACTTAACCCCAATTGCCCCATCCTGGGTCATCTCCAGTCATCCTGATGGATATCTGGTCACTGGATCCAGATGGCTCTGGAGGAGAAGTGAGGCTGGTGACCTGCACAGCCCTCCCTCACTCAAAACAAAGTCAAGTGCAAATCATGTCATTATTTCTTGGCATGGTCTTCTTTGGCAACGAAGGACGAACACACACAGGAATGAGTATGTATACACAGAGAGATACATATCTGTGTATATATGTATGTTTGTGTATATTTATGTATATATATATGTGTATACACACATGCACACACACATATATGTTTAATTGCAACTTTCTTTGCGGTGGTGAGGAGAGGGAGAGAGAAAAAAGTGCACAGCAAAGATCAAAAGAAAACTTAGAAAGAACAGAAAAGCTCAGTAACCTTGAAAACAATGTGTGGTATTTATTGCATAGTTTTTTAAAGTAAACAGTCTGAAATGGAAATTCATGATTTTTTATTGAATCCTCTCTTTATGTTGTGCTGTGTCCTTGGGAATGCTTTTTTCTCTTTTTTGTATTTAAGTTTAAAATGTATAAAACTTGTTTTAAAAAAGAAAATGTAACTGGGAAAATATTCACTGTAATAAATAAAAACATATTAAATCCAAAAATAAAAATAGGTCATCTTTGGCTAGAAATTTTTTCACCTCATCCTTTTGTTAATTCTACCATTCCAGAATTTGTTTTGAGGTGTTTTTTACAACAGATTTGGAGAAAAATGGGAAGAACTCAAGCAAACCCCTACCTTTCCTCCACCATTTTTGCTCTGTTCTGAGTTATTTAATAAAGCATTCACAAAGTTTAAGTGTTGAATGTTGGGATGTAAGTTCCTCAAGAGTAGGGTTGTTTCATTTATTTGATTGTAATCCCCAGTGTCTAACACAGTGCCTGGCATAGAGCAAGATACTTAGTGATTGATAGGAGGCTGCATTTACAAAATCATCTTTGCATAGCACCTAACATCGGGTCTAGTGTACTTAATTTGTGTGCAAAAGTATTTATTAATACTTTTGATGATGATGGTGGGGTATGTGTATGTGTGTGTCAGATGCATAGACATTGATACATTGAGGAAGAAGGATGGGGAGAGAGAAAAGAAAGAAGAGAAAGGAGAGAGAGAGAGAGAGAGAGAGAGAGAGAGAGAGAGAGAGAGAGAGAGAGAGAGAGAGAGAGACAGAGAGAGAGAGAGAGAGACAGAGAGAGAGAGAGACAGAGAGAGACAGAGAGAGACAGAGAGAGAGACAGAGAGACAGAGAGAGAGAGAGAGAGAGAGATTACATGACATTGGGAGAATAAACAGGATATCAATTTTCCTTTTCTAATGGTTTGACAATACATACCTTGCCAAAAAGCCTATGGGAAAGTGTTTTAAAGGAAACATTAAAACAAATCATACCAAATCCAAAGTCTAGAAGAAGAAAAATGATCTTCTTGATAAGGAATGCAAAAACAGAGAATATGTCTTGGTTGGACTCTTAAAGGTCAATCAAAAATTTCCACATTTTTTTCCTGGGCTAGAGATAAAATTACCAGATTGGACATAAGAAAATGACCTAAAGGGTTTTTTCTTTCTGTATATTTTGTATTTTCCCCAAGTATTCAGAGTTGACTTTTCCAGGCATCTAAATAGCCGTAGCTCAACTGCTTTAGATGAAAAAGGATTTCTCGAAGGTTTTAGTTGTATTCCTGAATTCTTATTTAGCACATGAGCAATGTGTTGGGCACTGTGGAAAACACAGCTAGGAGATTCCTGGGAACTGGGCTGAGATTCTCTTCCCAAGGCTCTAGCTAAGACCAACAAAAGCCTTTGTGTTTTCGCTTTTGAATGTTGCTTCAAATTAAATGAGGACAGCTATCTGTTTCTGAGCATACCAGAAATTCTAGGAGCCTTTTTAGTATGAAGAGTTGTGTTACTGTACATCCATTTTAGGCATTTTCTCAAAAGTGGCATTACTTCTATGGTAGAGGAATAAAAAAATATTTTGTCAAATTTCTACCTATAATATAATATACTATCTACATGAAAGTTCTAGTAATCAGGAGTGGGGAATCTGTGGACTTGAGGCCACGTGTGGCCTTCTAGGTCCTCAAGTACACCCCTCTGATTGAATACAAAGTTGTCCTCAAGTATGGCCCTTTGACTGAATCCAAACTTGTTCTGTGGCCGCAAGGTCACAGATTCCCCACCTGGATCTAATTTAAATGTTATCTATTACATGAAATCTTCCTCAACTCTCTTGGCCTGAAGAGATCTCTTTTCTGAATTACCACTGAGTTTATTAATATTTCTTTTCCTGTTCCATAATTTATCTTCTACTACATTTTAAATATAATACAAATAATAGTTTCCATACCTATTTCATCTCCTCTGCCATACTAGAAGTTCCATGAGGGTAAGAGCAGAGCAAACTGTTTAAGTGCTGTGGAAGCAAGATAGTAGGGTAGAAATAGCCTTGAACTAGAAGATAGGAGGCCTGAATTGTAGTCCCAGCTCAATCAGTAACTTACTACTGCATGACTTGAACCACCTGGTCCTATGTTTGTGTCATCTCTTAAGTGAAGACTGTTGGACAAGAGAGCCTCTAGTTCAAAAAATCTTAATTCAATATTTAAATCTTTTTATGTTAAAAACAAAACAAAATATAACATAGAGGCAGTTCAGCATCATGTATACAATGCTAAATTGGGACTCAGGGAGCCCTGGATTCAAGTATTGCCTCTGAAACTCCATAGCTCTGTGACGGTGGTTATGTTATAATCTCTTGGAACTTTATTTACTTCATCTGTTAAACACACCACCATTAAAATGGGTGTGTTTCTTATCTCGCTCTTTTAGAATTTTTAGTTTTCTGCAAAGTCCGGTTCAAATGCCACCTCCTACGACAGGCAACTCCATCTGCTAGTGCATCCCTACTTAATCCCTTTGTATTGATTTTGAACATATTTTGTACATTTTTATATGTCTACATGTCATCTCTCCTCATGTAATATAACCTCATTAAAGGCAGGAACTGCTTCATTTTTTACTTTGTATACCCTGCTGTTCTGTAGTACCTGACATATGATAGATACTGAATATATTCCCATTCATAATTTGATTACTTATACATGTCTTTGAAGTTTAATTTCTGCATAGAGATCATTCTGGCTAATATGTTGCATATTTATATTTTTTGGGGGGGGCGGTTGTCGCTTGCAATTTCGATTCTTTAGAGATTGTGGTTTGTAAACAATTGTTTACATCACCAAGAAAATGGCATTACTTTGTATATAAACCTACGCACATGTGCACACACACACACACACACACACACACACACACACATACCCTTTCCTAAATGAAATCTAGTTCACTCTCCTCCTTCTAGTCAGTTCTGACCCATTACATTGATTATCCATCTATGTGCCTACCCAGGATCTATGAGCTTAACAGACTAACTCAATGATCTAACTGAATGAATACCATAAATCTCATAAAAGACATGCTTCATTGTGTGTGTGTGTGTGTGTGTGTGTGTGTGTGTGTGTGTGTTACCAGGCCAATATGTTTTGAGCATCCATGAAGCCCTATAGCATGCTCAGGATTGATTCAATTATATTCAACTCAATAGCCATTTCTTAAGTGTCAGTACAGGGGTGGGGAACCTCTGGTCTCAAAGCCGCATGTGGCTTCTAGGTCCTTGCTTGTAGCTTTTTGACTGAGTCCAAGTTTTACAGAACAAATCCTATTATCAAAAGATTTGTTCTGTGAAGTTTGGATTCAGTCAAAGTACCCCACTTGAAGGCCTAGAGACCACATGTTGCCTCTGTGTTCTATGCTTTCACCACTGTGCTCTACACCAGGGGTCTGTCTACCCCACGCATATGACTCTTCCTCTGGTAGAATGGGAGGATGAGAAAAACTTGTTCCAATGGTCATGAAAGTGGCTGAAGTACATGTTGTGAAACACTTGGAGCTGGTCAGGCATTGAAGAGCTATGTTTATGCACTGCATCCTGAGCCATCACCAGTCATCCCTTTTATTTTTTCTGCTGGACTTTTGATAAGTGTGGAAGAGAGAGTGAGAATGATGACTTTGTGTAACTCTACCTCACCCAAATTCAATTCATGCTCCATCACCCTGTGACGTCGTTGGTACTCTTCAAAAATGAAGGATGAAAAACGTGCCAGAGATACAAACAGAAAGGTGAAGCATAGATTACATATACAGATACATATATGTACATATATATAGATAGATAGATAGATAGATAGATAGATAAATAGAGATAGACAAAGTAATATTTGTTGAGAAGAAAATACTAAGAACCAGAGAATTAAGAAAAGAGTGCAGCAGAGCAAGGCCTAGAAGACAATTAGAAGTGAGGAAAGGTGGAGGCTGAGTCTGTACAGGTGCATGTACAGGATAATGGAAGGTCGCATAAGGGAAACATGAACTTTTTGAGTTTGAACAGGAATATGGAAGACATGAGGGATCTTGTGTGCATTGTGGTACAATCAGGGGAATCTGAAAAGTGCTTTCATCTGAAAGTAGGAGCATCCAAAGATGCTATTTTTCACTACTAAATAAATGGAGCAAGAGGCAAAAAAAAATCACTTATTCCTAAAGCTTATGATAGGTACTTAGTAAATATTAACGAATTTGCAACTGTGTCAAATCACTAACTTCTGCCTTTTTTGTACTGAAACATAATTACTAATGGCATCAAGCTGGGTTGGTAGCTGGGGATGATAAAGATTTTCTCAGCCTCTTTGACAGACAGAGTTTTACCTAGTAGCTACTTTGTATCTCTAACATCTAACATTATTCCTTGTCCTTTTTTAAAATCTATCTCTGGTTGCATCAATAGGGAATTTTCAGTGAGAAATCTCCCTCCAATGTAGACACAGATCTCAACACCGGTTCAGCAACTTAAAGTCTTAGAGAATTGCCTGGGAATCTTAGAAATTGAGTGACTTGCACATGATCTCAAGGACAATATATAGAAACTAAACTTAAATGTTTGGATTCAGGTCTTCCCAAAGGGAGGCATGGATGCCACAGTAGACAGAACATTGAACCTGAACTTAAAAAGATTTGAGTTCAAATCTGACTTCAGATACTTGCTTTGTGACCCTGGGAAAGATATAGGCTCCATTTGCCTCGGTTTCCTCAGTTATAAAAAGGGATAAAATAGCACCTAACTCTCAGGGTTGTTGTGAGGATGAAATGCAATATTTGTAACATGTGCCTGGCATGTAGTAGACACTATATAAATGTTTCCTTCCTTCCTTCCTTCCTTCCTTCCTTCCTTCCTTCCTTCCTTCCTTCCTTCCTTCCTTCCTTCCTTCCTTCCTTCCTTCCTTCCTTTCCTTCCCCTTAAAACTGGAGTCAGCTCCCTGTTAGGTGCTACTGACTCTCTCTTGGACAAAATAAAAGTGTAATTGACAATGTCCTGGGCCAGGGGCTACCTAGACTACACTTCAAGAGCTCCAGTGAGAGGATAACCATTTCTCCCTGAGGCAGACCATCCCATGTCTGGATGAGGCTAATTGTTAGGCAGTTTTTCCTCTTCTCCAGCCTACATCTTTGCAATATTCATCTCCTGCTTTTGAATTCTACTAACTTTAAAACCTGATTTTAACCAGGGATCCTATTACAGTTAAGGATATTGTAAGATGAAGACTTCTTCATGAGAAAATTATGTCTATCCTCTCTTTGTCTCTGTCTCTCTCTTTCTCTATGTTTCTGTTTCAGTGTCTCTGTCTCCGTCTCTCTGCCTATGCTTGATTCTGTTTGTATCTTATCTTTCCTTTCTATTTTCTTTTCTCCCATTCATCTAGTCATTATATGTGGAAATTAAGTGAAGAAAAATCAGTTACTAGGATTTTCAGACCACCAGAGAATCCTGTGTGGTCTCTAGGTATAAATGCCATATTCAAAAGCAGAAATAAGACTGTTTACACATGCCAGGGTTTCCATTTCTTCCTCAGCCTTGGGTATTCATGTATTAACATTGCTAAACTTAGTTCACAGCAGCAATACAATTAACAGGCTCTCTGAAAAACCACCTCAGTTTGTGGCTACTAATGTATTTGCTATAGATTTTTGTGACAGAAATAGTGATATTAATGTTGTCAACATTTATGGCAATGCTGGAAGGCATCATGTAAACCAAAAAGTTACATTTTAAATTATGAAAGGCTGGGTTAGGGGAAAAATGAAGTTCTTCATTTTTCTGACACATCAAAGCAAAGCACAAGGATTATATTTCATATGCTCAGAACTAATCAGTGTTTGCCAAGAACCAAACAAAGAGTACAGAGTCCAAATGGTTGATGTGGGGAATTTTAGATTTCTTGTCAGTTATGTTTCAGATATAAAATTGTTTTCCACCTTTTGAAGAACCTGTTGAAAGAATATATATGTTGGGTGTGATAAGTGAAGATTATTCACTGACTATCAAAGATCATTCTAATTTAGGATATTTAGTGTAATATTTTCTCTACCTTATTATTTTGAAGAGCAAAAAATGGAAACTATACTTCTCCAACAGATTTATGGAATCATCTCAATTAATCTGAACATTCTTTCTATCACAGGTCGTAATACATCCAAGTATGCCCTTGCTGTATGACTACCATTGCTATGTGACTATGATTGCCATGAGGTATCCACCATCAACACACATAACGTTTCTCTTTATTTTTAAAGGGAAAGTTTATTGAATACCCACTCAAAATGTTATTTTTATTTGTTAGACTAAAGAAGGTGAAACTTAACAAAATTGAAAATGTTTTATTTAAAAATATAAAACTTAAAAATCAGGCATAAAATATTAAATTTTTGTTACGGTGATAACCAGTCTTACACAAAATCAAATTTTATGATCTTTGTCTTTAGGCAAATAATGAGCTAAGCCAAATTCACTGAAAGAGATGAAGGTTTCTTCATCTCCCTGACATACATAATAAGATATAATTTATTCATTGTTATGGACATACATCCCTCAATCACATTATTGTAATTAATCAACAAAACCAATTCTTATTTCATGGAAAAAATCACAAGTGAATTAAAGCATTGCTAGGACATTGTATTTCTGAGTACTAGATTTGTAAAAAAAAAAAAAAAAGACCCTTTTATATGATCTACTTGCAATCAAAAGGATGCAAATTATTGGGCATACTGATAAAAAGTTTGACATATGGAAGGTAGGTCTTATTCCTTTAGACTATCAAATACTGTCTGGTAGCATATATATTGCTACATTTACGAATGGATCCACCATAAATGTGAATTGATATGACTTCAACTTTTTAATTCACCCAAAGTCACTTTAAATTAGTAGACAATGAGTCTCATATTGTCTCTTCTAGCTTCTGTGTTGAGCTATTTTCCCATTGTCTACTTTGCAAATATTTGGTCAATGTTGCTAATCATTGAGTCAAGGGGGTAGGCAAAATGAATTATTTTCTCATAATTTTCTTTTGTATCAAAATGATAGTAGCACTCAAATGCATTGTTGGTAGGAATGGATTTTTTCCCTCTTTTTAGTGGTGGGTGAAATCAGGGCATCATTTTTTAACACATTTTCACAGTGTAAGTGAAAATATGAGCAGCTTCTCATCATAGCTAGTTATTCAACTTTTTCATTCCTTTACTAAAGCAGGTTGAGATCTAGATCTTGAAGAGCTTTACTCACTTCAACTATCACCCAGAGAACAAGATGAGTGAAGTGAAGGACAAAGCTGGACTTGAATGAATTTAACGAGTGAGGTTACTACTTTGATTCTGGTGTTAGTAAGATGATATGTTCTGGTAGTAGCTTGCAAATCTTGTCAAATGATGGTGTCATTTTGTTTTATAATAGCCAATAATTCTGTTCCATGTGTACATAATGAGTTCTACAGTGACTTTAGCATCTTCCTATGGGATCCTGCTTTTTATCAAATTTTCTCCATCACTAGATGTAAGCACTAGACCAGGGATGGGGAACTTGCAGCCTCCAGGTCACATGTGGCCTTCTAGGTCCTTGAGTGTGACAGTAGAGTGATTCATTTTTAAAATCAAAAAATAGTATCATGCATTTGAATGAAGATGTAAAGTCACTGACATATTTCAGTAGAATATGCACAATCAAGATTACAGATACTACACAATATAAATTAATTTTTGTCAATATTAGTCAGAAGATAAGAAAATGTTCATTATAATACCATGGACTTAAAGACACATTTTGTGAATGAATGTAAGCTTTATTTTTCATGATCACGTGTCTATGTTAACCACTTTGGTACTTAGTGCATAATATAGTAATTTATACACTGAAATTAAAAGAGCACACTATAAAATGAAATTAAAGTCCAAGACCACTTCTCTTTGCTATTTCTATATGTCAACTGTGGTGTATCCTCAATCAGATCCTCACTTTCTTTTGACATTGTGTGGTTTCCAAAGGATCTTGTGGGACATCCTCTTTTTCCTGATAATTTATTTCTGAGGATACTAATTTCCTTCCTTTTTTCTTTTTAAATAATATCTTATTCTCCCCAATTACATTTTTAAAACAATTTTCAACATTCTTTAAAAAATTTTTAAGTTCCATATTCTCTCTCTCCCTCCCTTCTTTCTTCCCCTCCCTCCTCTCTAAAACAGTAAGCATTTGATATGGTTTATATATATGCAATAATGTAAAATATGTCCATATTAGTAACTTTCTGGGAGAAAACATAAAAGAAAAAATAAAATGAAAAATCATATACTTCAGTCCACATTCAGACTTCATCAGTTATTTCTCTCAGGGGGTTAGCATTTTTCATCATAAGTCCTTTAGGATTTTCTTGGGTCATTGTACTGCTGAGAATAATTAAAAACTTTATAACTGTTCATTGTACAATGTTGCTGTTACTACATACAGTGTTCTCCTGGTTCTGTTCCCTTCACTTAGCATCAGTTCATGTCAGTTTCTCCAGGTTTTCCTGAAGTCATCTTGCTTGCCATTTCTTATAGGACATTAGTATTACAGTAAATCATATACCACAACTTGTTCAGTCATTGCCCAATAGATGGGCACACCCTCAATATCCAATTCTTTGTTATCACAAAAAAGAGCAGCTATAAATATTCTTGTACAAAAAGGTCCTTCCCTCCCTTTTTTGATCTCTCTGGATTACAGAATTAGTAGTGCTATTGCTAGATTATAGATCCCCCACTTTTATGGTCCTTTGGGCATAGTTTCAAACTGCTTTTCAGAATGGTTGGATCAATTCCCAAATCTACCAACAGTCCTTTAGTGTCCTAATTTTCCCACATCTCCTCCAAGAGTTATAATTTTTCTTTTCTGTCACATTAGCCAATCTGATACATGTGAGTTGGTACCTCAGAATTATTTTAATTTGCATTTTTCTAATCAATAGATTTTTAGAACATTTTTTCATAGAGCTATAGATAGCTTTGATTTCTTCTTCTAAAAACTGTTGGCTGCGTATTCATATCCTTTTTTTTTTGTTGTTACCACTTATCAATTGGTCAATTCTCTATGTATTTGAGAAATGAGGTCTTTATCAGAAATGTTTGTTGTAAATTCCCCCCCCCCAGCTCTTCTTCTAATCTTGTTTTTTTTCATTTTGTTTGTGCAAAATCTTTTTAATTTAGCATAATCAAAGTTACCCATTTTACATCTTGTAATGCTCTATCTCTTGTTTTGTTCTACATGCTTCACTTATCTGTAGATCTGTGAGGTAAACTATTCTATGCTCCCCTAATTTGCTTATGATATATGTCTAAATCATATACTCATTTTAACCTTATCTTAGTATAAGTATGAGATGTTGGTCTATTCCCAACTTCTGCAATATCATTTTCCAGTTTTCCCCAGCAGTATTTGTCAAATAGTAAGTTCTTTTCCCAGAAAATGAGGTCTTTGGATATATCAAACTGCAAATTACTATGTTCATTTGCCACTATGTATTGTATCCCTAATTTATTCTATTGACCCACCACTCTATTTGTTAGCCAGTACCAGATTGTTTTGATAATCACTGTTTTATAATTCCTCCCTTTTTTCTAATCAACAATGAATGAAGAAACATATAAACAAACTTTGCATGATACTGGGCTTTAGGACCTCAATTTTCTGATCTGAAAAATAAATAAAATGGAGATACTAGATTCAAAGAAGAGTTATATATAAAAGTTAACTTGAAAGTTCTCTAGTAGAGTTCCCAAAATGCTCTATCCTTGGCCTTTTATTATTAAAAAATATTTTTAAAAATTTAAAAATCAATGACTTGGACAAAGACATGTTTATATCTTTGCAAATTATGAAATTTGCAGATGAAACAAAGCTAGCAGGAATTGCTAATATAGCAGATAACAGAGCTGGGATATAAAAAGAAATCAAACAGCTAGATCATTGAGCTGCACATAATAAGATATAATTTAAGAGAGACCTAAAACTTTACACCTAAATTCATAAAAGCAGCCTCATAAATATAAGCTTGATGAGAATGAATACATGGAAATTGATCTGAAAAAGATCTAGAGACTTTAGTAAGCTGTAAACTCAATATTAGTCAAGAATGCAGCAAAGTAAAAGAAAAACAACTAACACCACATTATGTTGTAGTGAGAGGCATAATATCTGAAATATGGAAGGTGATCATCCCATTATTAACTCCGTTGGGAAGACCACATCTGTAGTGTGGTGTTCAGTTATGGTAGTTACATTTTGGTAAGACCTTTGATGTTCAACCAAATTGAGGAAGATTATACAATTATGATATTTGAGAATTGGTTGAAGGAATTGGGAATGTTTAGCTTGGAGAAGGGTAGTACATGACAACTGCTTTTAAGTAGTTGGAAGCTGTCATGTAGAAGAGGGATTAAAGCTTTTTCTGTTCCTAGGACAAAGCAATGGATGAAAGTTGCAAAAAAATAATTTTCATTTTTATATGAGGAAAACATTTCTAACAATTAGAGCTATTTTTCAAATGTTGAATGAGGTGTTTTAGGAAGTACTGAACTTTGCGTCATTGAAGAACTCCAGGCAAAGTCTGGATGTCTATTTAGGTGCAGTATGTTGTAGGAGTGTGGATAGAAGTGTGGGAGTGGACTAGATGAATCCTTATGTTTGTTACAAATTGGAGGTTCTATGATTCTGTTATTATATGACCTTTATGCTTTTTTTCAATCCTACATTCACTTTCTCCCCCCAATATACTTTCAGCCAGTGTAGTAATTCTCTTCAGACTGAAAGCATACATGACAGTTGCTGATTGTTGAACAGAAAAGTCCTGTGGCCACCTAAAGACTGATGTAATTTTCCTCTTGTTCAGTTAGATTTTATGTTATACTTTACTTATCTTCTGAAACGCAGAAAAAAAGTGTAGCTTCTGTGCCTTTATTGTTTTTGAGTAGTATCAAAAATAGAGCAACAAAATAAATAATTTTTTACAGTGCTCAAATAAAACTAATTAATTGGACCTACATGTCTGCAGAAATTCTGTCCTACATGATAAATTCTTGTGTTAAGGTTACTTTTGTGCACCAGTCCTGTGGAATTCTTTAATCTTAAATTCCTGAGGATTATAGCTACATTGCTCAATAGATAAGCTATTCAACCTGGAGCCAGGGAGATCTTAATTCAAATTCAGCTTCAGACACCAAGTAATTCTACTTGGGACCAAATAGATCAAAGCTTGCCTTTCTTTCACATTCCAACTCTTCAAATACTTTAAGATGGTCTCCTCCTCCCTTAGAATTCTTTTCTTCTAGACAGTCACCCCCATTTCATCAACCATACCCAATATGATATTGTGCTTCACTATCCTGGTCATCTCCATTGGAGAAACTCTGGTTTGTCAAACTATTTTCTAAATATGGCTGCCAGAACTGAATATGACACTCTAGATCTGGTCTGATAAGGACAAAGGGCATAACACATCTGAGTTCAGTTTTGAATAAAAAAATCACCTCTTCATGAGAATGAAAAACATTTTTTCAGCTTGAAAAGAGCTTTTGATTTACCCACACAATGCCTAATTGTTGATATAACATGACAAAACTCTCAAGTTAGGAAATTCACCCAATGTTATAGAGCCTCTGGGAATGTTTTTATTATGAATAAATATCTTTTTTTTCCCCCTTCTTTGGGCATTTTCCCAGCCAGTTACTTGTCTTTTGAGTCCTTTGTCAAGTAGAGGGCATAGTCTAAGGACCTGTAAGTTTTCACTTCCTCCAAGGCGGCACAATCAAGGGAGAGGAGTTTACTTCCTCCTGGCCTGTGCTCTGGTCTGGGAGCAACTATATCCAAAAAAAGTAATGGAATTTATATCATAAACTGTTTTCCCTTCTTTTCCATCTCTATGAATTTAGTGTTTTATTTTGTTTAGAGTTCATTCGGTTGTATCACTAGTGGACATATCTTTGTATTGCTGACTGCCTAAATCTGGAAGAGTTCTGTCTCTTTGGTTTTCTTACTCTTTCACACTTCAACCCTAGAAGACTACCATGAAAGATCAGATACTCTAAAAACTTCATTCCCTCAAGGTCATTTGAATGTTTACTCCCCTAAACTCTGACAAATTACAAAATCTTCATTTTCATAAGGATGAATCATTAGGATTCATACTGTTCTTAGATGTTCCATCTAAATGTTTCTCCTTTTTTGTTGTTGGTTTAACCACTGTTCTTCTCTTTTTGATTGAATCCAGCGTATTATTGCTGAAGCCACGAGTAAAAGAAAAAAAAAATTAGTTTCAGCTTTGGGGTCCATGCTGTTCTTAAGATATCTTAGTTTCAAATAGGAATTTCTGCTGACCTCTGAACTACTATTGGGAAAATAGATGCTTTACTCTTGTACAATAATTGAATGGTGGCCTTCTGCCAATAGAATGACTCCTTGGTGCCTGAGGTAAAATGGATGCTCAAATCAGTCAATCAATCAATCCCTAATTTAACAGAATCACAGTAAAATGTTTATGTGTGATATAAAATTCTGCTGATTCAAACAGGAAGTTGGATTCCTGTATATCCAGTGATATGTAGTAAGTACAGGTTTCATCTTGCCTGTTTCATGATATCATTGTGAAGA
Organism: Notamacropus eugenii; assembly: GCF_028372415.1. Lineage (NCBI taxonomy): Eukaryota > Metazoa > Chordata > Mammalia > Diprotodontia > Macropodidae > Notamacropus > Notamacropus eugenii. Next base: position 179,494,260 of record NC_092875.1, read on the forward strand.
GCAAATTAGATAATAAAAGATTAAACCCTGATTGAACATTCTAGCCTCTTTGTCTTTATTTCTTAGAACTCCTGCTGCCTCTTCCACATCCTTATTTGGTTCTAGGAACTTAAGTTCATATACTGATTCTTATATCAATTCCATAAACCTTTCTTTTTTTTGTACTGTGCCTAAGATATTCATCGGTAAGTACTATCCCACTCACCAGTATATCATTGGTATCTTAGCTGTAGGCAGGTCTATGGAGGTAGTAGCAAAGTGGATAGAAAGCCCAGGTTGGAATCAGGAAGGTAACCAACTCTATCTATGTCACCATGAGTGAGCACTAAGGCTCTCAGGGTTCTGGGCAATCTCTGAGGTTAGAAATAGCTATGTGACCCTGGGCAAGTCATTTAAGCTCACTTACCCTAAACTTCCTCATTTACAAAATGAAGAAAAGCATTATTATCCCTACATCACAGAGTTGTGAAGATCAAAATAGATAACACATATGGTGTTTTAGAGGACTTAAAGAGCTATGGAAATTCTCTTTTAAATGATAAAGAACAAATACAGACCCAAAGAAGAGGTGTGTTAAGATACCTCTGACCCACTCCTTTGTAAAGGTTAGAGGTCCACTGATATGGATCATTGTATATATTTTCAGACTTTTTTGATGTATCGATTTTTCATCTTTTTCTTTTCTTTAAAAAATATTCATTATTATATAGAGTGATTCTTTGGGAAAGTAAGTAAGCAATACTGTGAATAATTTTTGCAATGTTAAAAGCAAAAGTTATAAATAAAATTGATTTCTAATTCACTGGATATAATTATTTTCATATTAGAGAAGAGATGTTAATCTACGTTAGAAAGAAGAGTTTCCATACTGTGAGTTCCCTATGGTAATTCTTAACCTTTTGTTCTTCCAGATGAATTTTATTTTTTCTAGCTCTATAAAATAATTTTTTGGCAGTTTGATTGCTGTAGCACTGAATAAGTAAATTAGCTTAGGTAGAATTGACAGTTTTATTATATTTTCTTGATCTACCCATGAACAATTAATGTTTTTCCATTTGTTAAGATGTCTTTATTTTTGTGAAAAGTTTTTGTAATTTTGTTCATATCATTCCTGCACTTGTCTTGTCAGATAGACTCCCAAGTATTTAATTTTATTTAGATTTTGTGAATGAAATTTTTCATTCTATCTCTTCCTGATGAATTTTGTTGTTAGTATGCTGGTTACATACATGAATATATTTTGTATCTCTCAACTTGGCTAAAGTTGCTCATTGTTTTGATTAGTTTTTGTTGACTCTCTAGGGTTCAAATATACCATCATATCATCTGCAAAGAGGGATACCTTTGTTTCTTCATTGCCTATTTTTATTCCTTCATTTTTTTCTTATCTTATTGTTATAACTAGTATAACATTGAATAATAGTGGTGATAATGGATATCTTTGCTTCACTTCTGATGTTATTGGGAAGGATTCAAGTCTATCCCCTTTCATAGATAATACTTGCTGGTGGTTTTAAATAGATACTATTTATCATTGTAAGAAAGGTTCCATTGACATATGTTTTCTGGTATTTTTAATTCAAATGAGTATTGTATTTTGTCAAAGACGTTTTCAGCATCTATAGAATTATTATTTTTGTTGCAGATATGTTCAATTATGCTAATACTTTTCCTAATATTGAACTGGCCCTGCATTCCTGATATTTTGTGCTATACTACTGTAATCTTCTTGCAACAATTTTATTTAAAATATTTTCATTGATATTAATTAAGAAAATTGTTTTATAGTTTTCTTTCTCTGTTTTTGTTCTCCCCACTTTAGGAATCAAAACCATATTTGTTTCACAAAAGAAATTTGGTAAGATTTCTTCTTTGCCCATTTTTTCCAAATAGTTTATATAGTATTGAGATGAATTGTTCCTTGAATGTTTGGTAGAATTCACTTGTAAATCCATCTGTTCTGGGGAATTTTTCTAAGGGAGCTCATTTATACCTTGTTCAATTTTTATTTCTAAGATAGTGTTATTTAAGTATTCTATTTCCTCTTCTGTTAATCTGTACAGTTTTTATCTTTGTAAATATTCATTCATTACATATAAATTGTTAGTTTTACTGGCATACAGTTGGGAAAATATCATCTAATAATTGCTTTAATTTCATTTTCATTGAAGGTTCATTCACTCTTTTCATTTTTAATATCGGCAATTTTGTTTTCTTTTTTAAAATTAAATTAACCAAATGCTCTATCGATTTTATTGTACTTTTTCATAAGATCAGCTCTGTTTTGTTAGTTAAATGTTGTTTGTTTTTACATTCAATTTTACTAATCTCTCCTTTGATTTTCAGTATTTCCAGTTTGGTCTTTAATTGTGGATCTTTAATTTGTTCTTTTTTTTTTTTGTGGTTACATACATCCATATGTTCTCTGTTTTGTTGGTGTAATTATCTATAAATGTTTTATCCTTGTGATCTCCAGGCCAGCCTTCACCCAGGTCACAGATCTCTTATTTCAATCTTCTAAGCTGTCTTGGGATGGAACAGTGTCTCATTCTGACCTTTTGTTGGCTCTACCCTTCTAGAACTTGAATGAAGGTGTTATTTTATATTTGTTTGGAAGGGAATGTTGGTAGAACTTGGTCAAGTGCTTCCTCTGCTATCTTGGTTCTGCTAATTTCACTTAAAGTTTCATTTATGATCAGTCAGTTAATCAATCAGCATTTATTAAATACTTACTATGTGTCAGACATTATGCTAAAGGCTAGAAGTATAAACTGAAGCAAAACATAGTCTATGTCATAAAGCAACTTGTAATCAGAAGCAAGACACAACATGCAAACCAATGTATACAAATGAGTTAAAAATAGGATAAAGAAAAAGTAATTAGCAGAGAAAAAGGGCTAGAATTAAGAGGTATTTGGCTAGGCTTTGTGTAAAAGATGAGATTTTAGTTGAGAATTAAAGGAAATAAGGAAGTCAGTACATCGAACTTGGAAAGAAGAGCCTTTCAAGCATTGGGGACAGCCAGAGAAAAAAAATCCACAGCCTAGATAGAGATGGAGTGTCTTGTTTGAGCAACATCAAGAGTTCAGGGTCACTGGTCTAATGGGGATGTGAAGGGGATTAAGTTGTGTTCTAGACATAAAAGCAGGATTGAGTGAGAAAGTGAATAAATTAAGGAGATAAAAAAGTAACTGCAGCAAAGAAGATCCACTTGAGATTATGTAAAATTAATTTGTAATTTGTGCAAAAATCAAAGTTTCAGGATTATTTTAATCTACTAAAATAATTATAACCTTGAAATTTTTAGATTAAATTAACTCACAAAATGGAAGATAGTAGAAGAACAAATGGAGAAGGGGGATCCAGCAATTTTCTATATATGTGAAACATATTTAAAACATATCTCTCCATATATCTATCTAGAAATAAAGGGAGGAAAGAGAAGAATGTTTATTATCCTTCAGTTAAATAAATGAAGCATAAATTATGGTGACTTTTCATGAAATAAAAAATAGAAATTGGATGAATACATCAGACACTACAAACTAGAAAATACAAATCAATAATTCTTAAAACAATATAATAATGGATTTTTATCATGAAAAGGAAGATTATAAGATGTAAATATGTATTAATTTTATTAAGAAAACAATGGAAGAATTGAAAGGAACAATTCATGCTAAGATGAACTTTTAAAACAACAAAATGTATTGTAACCAAATACCCGCCAATTAAACTGAAAACAAATGAAGGGAATGGATAGCTACAAAGTTAGAAAATATCCAGATTAGTAAAACTAGAAATAGAGTATCTAAATAGCTAAATCTTTGGAATATCAAATAAACAAGTTATAAATTAAATACCCTAAAAGAAAAAATCCTTTCCCCAATGTGTTTGCAGTTGAATCCTATCAAACATTTTAAACCAACATTCTCTATAATATACAATCTATTCTCAAACAGAGAAAGAGCACACCATAAGAAACCCTTTGTATAAAATAAATATGGTCTTGACAATTAAACCAGGGAGGGATAAAAGAGAGAAAAATAATAACAGTTAGTGTCATCAATAAAGAGTGTTACAAAACATTCACTAAAACTAATAAAACATCTGGACCCACATAATTTCAAATATCCATTTATTTCATATGAATTTCATTATGTACATGCCAAAATTAATAATTCATATCATAATGAAAAAAAGAAAAAAATTGCAAGATTATATTAATTAATGGAGAAAAAATCTTCAACAAAACACAGAATTCCCTTATCATAAAAATGCTTAAAAACAGAATAATGAAAAGACTTTTCTTAGTATGATCAATAGCCTTAGTCTAAAACCAAGAGACAGCATTCTGTCAAAATGGTAAATAATGAAAGCTTTCCAAATAACTTCATGGATGAAGCAACATGTCCACTACTTCCATATCATTTGACACAGAATACAAATAATTTAAAAAATTATGATAATATAACTAAAGTTGCAAACATAAATCAGAAATCAGCTCTTTGAAGGAGATGAATCAGTTTGGTATCATTTAAGTACTCCAATCTTTCCCTGAAGCTGTTTTCGTCACATTTATTTCTGTAATTGGCTGCAGCAGTCATTGTACTTGTGAACAGAATTTGTTTTTGATGGGCTCCAAGGATGGGATTGTTCTTAATGGTGTTGGTATGCTCTTGATTTCATAGGGATTCAGGAGACTATGCCAAACCCCCCTCCAAGGCTTCAACCTACCTAAAAATAATACATAATATAAATGATATTCATATCAATGGCTCATTTAACAAAAAAGCCCACTGAACAAATATTTAAAAAATTAAATGTTGATTAAATATTAAATAATGACAAGTCCCCATATCAGAACACAAACCCTGGAGTTGTGGTCTTGTGGAAGCAAAGTTAAATTGACTGGACAAGCTGTTTCTAACAAACCATTCAGTGTGATAAAGGGGTCTATTATGTTACAAAGCCCAGAAGGCTCTGGTACTTCAACTGTCATGAACAGAATAGGCTTAAGGACTTTTAATGGGATTGCCATACTTTTCTACATTGAAAATTCATAGATATAGGCATATCATAGCCTTTATTAATATAAATAATAGATTCCATTCAAATTTGAAATAACTACGATGTAGCCCAACTACTTTATTTGGTTATTTGCTGTTTCTATTCTATTCTTGAAATTACATAAATGCATCCAAAATAAAACAGCTTTTAAATATTGGACTATGTTTTCTAAGTGAATGGAAGATTCTGAAAGATTTGTATGGGAGCAAACATGTCAGTGGCAAGACATAAATCACAGATCAAAATAAAGCCTGGATTTCTTTGGGGATTGGCTTCATGTGATTCATGTCAGTGAAGGAACACTTCTCCAATGGATACATGAGTTTTGAATGTTCTCTTTTCATCGCTTTTTTTGTATCACCTCTATGCTCTCCTCATGTTACATTTTTGAAGATAAACAATACTAAAGCCCAAGTAATACTGATGTCGGTGAATATGAATTTTTCTTTAATGCAGCATAATTGGTCAAAGACATTTCTCTCTGTTGGTGTAAGAGGCAATGGGGTGTAGAGGGAAAAGACTAAATTTGGAACCAAAGTAATAGGTAAAAATGTGGCGCTTTGATATTGTAGAGCTCCTTACATGTATTATCTCATCTGACCTTCTCAAAAACCCTGTGAGGTAAGTGCTATTGTTATCCGCATTTTACAGATGAGGGAACTAAGGTTAAGTGACTTACTCAGGGTGACAAAGCTAGTTCAGACTTAGGTCTTCTGACATTTAAGTCCAGAGCTCTAAACCACCCAACTGCCTAGAGATGTAGTTATGAGCTCCTGCTCCTCACTAGAATTCTGACTTCAAACAAAATATGCAAATTATCTAAACCTCAATTTCTTCTTCTTTCAAAGAAAGATAAAACTACTTGCCATCCCTATCTCAAAGGGTTGCTATAAAATTAAAACTGGAATCCAATCCAATAAACACTTATTAAGTACATAGTGTGTGGAAAGCACTGGGCTTTATGTTTTTATTCAGACATTAAATTCAAGGCAACAAGCATTTATTAAGCACCCACTATATGCATGGTACTCAGTACTGGGATTACAATGACAGAAATCTAAATAGTTCTAGTTCTGAAAGACTTCACCTTCATGGCAGAGCCAAGATGAGGTAGTAAAAGCAAAGACTTGCTTGAGCTCCCCGTAAACCCCTCCAAATACCTGTAAAAAATGACTCTAAACAAATTCTAGAACAGCAGGACTCACAGAGTGACAGAGTGAAACAAATTTCCAGCCCAAGACATCCTGCAAGATTGACAGGAAAGGTCTGTTACACTGGACTGGGAGAAGAGCTCAGTCCAGAGTGGGCTGCACAGGCACAGACCAGGTCCTACCAGACCTAGAACATACCTCAGGACACTGAGTCACTTGCAGCTGCGGTGGTTTCCAGACTTCTTGACCCACAAATGCCAAAGATAACTTAGAAGGTCAGTAGGAAAGGTCTGTTGGACCTTTTGGGTTAGAGACGAATGAGGGCTGGCCCCAAACCAAGGGCAATGGTGGCATCAGCAGTGGCAGCAGTGGCAGTGGCTGCTTCTGGATCTCTTAGCCCACAGACGGTGAGGGATTGAGTGGCTGATCAGAGGGGGATCATAACGATCTCTTTGCTAGTGCTGAGACAGGATTCTCTTGCTTTGCCCATGTTTAGATCTGGGTCACAGTCCTGGTGGAGTAAATACCTCTCTTTTGATCATACAACCTTGGAAAAATTGAAAATTTACTGGTCCCTAGAAATATCTCTGAAAATAGCTGCCCAAAACCCCTGAAGTTTGGGACAATGCACCCTCCACACTGCAAGTAGAGTCCTACTTTAACAGAGCTGGGAAAATGAGCAAACAGCAGAAAAAAAATCAGACTATAGACTCTTACTTTGGTGACAAGGAATATCAAAACATACAACCAGAAGACAACAAAGTCAAAGCTCCTACATCCAAAGCCTCTAAGAAAAATATGAACTGGTCACAGGCATGGAAGATCTCGAAAAGGGTTTTGAAAATCAATAACTCACATTCTACTCATGTTGTGAGGATAGGACAGCATGTAAAGATAAACACAAAACATAAACAAATTAATTGCAAAGTGATTTCTGTATTTGACGACAGCACGAACTGGGAAAGTTTGGATGGCCCTTGAGGTGGTACTCAAATGAGCCATGAATGAAGTGACATATTCCCAAAATGATGAAAGGAGAAAATTCTTGGCTTATGCCTATGGGGATGTTCCATGTGATGGCATGGGGGTGGAAGATATATAGCAAACTTATGATTTTTTCATTGGAATGCAGAATGAGCAAAAGGGAGTAGTATGAAACTGGTCTGGAAAGATAAGTTGGAAGAAGTCTGTGAAGTGTTTTGAATGTCAGATATGGAAGTGTATAATTTATTCTGCAAATCCACTAAAGACTATTGGCAAGAAAGAATGATACAAGCATATCTGAGTTGTAAGATATTCATTTGGCAGCTGTTAGAATGACATTGGAAAAGAGATATACTGGAGGTGGGGAGACCAATAAAGAAGTTCAGTTAGGGAGCTATTACAATACCTCACATGAGTGGAGATGAAAGCCTAAGGTAAACAGACATTAATTTGAGAGATATTACAGAAATAGAATGGACAAGACTTGACAAATGATTGGATTTGGGTTGTGAGGAAGAGAGGAGAGTCAAAGATGACTCCAACATAGTGAACTTGGGGGACTGAAGGATGGTAGTACCCCTGACAAATAGGGAGGTCTGTTGGAGGTGTCAAAAATAATATAGTCCTTGACCCGCAATGATCTTACAATCTATTGGGAGAAGGAGTATGACATGGATAAATATTCTCTAAGGTAGAATATGATAGGACAACAGGGGAAAAGTATTTGAGCAGAGAAAGATAGTTTTCATTTGTCAGGATCAGGATGGTTTTATGGGGTATCTGAGTTTGACCTTGAAGAAAAGAAGAACTTTTACATATAGAGATGAGGATGGCATGTATTCTAGGCAAGAGAATGATGAAATTGCAGAGTACACAGCTGTGTGTAGGGCTCTGTAACCAATGAAGTGCTATCTAAATATCAATAAGTATTATGAACTGGTTTCTTATTTCATGATTATTCATGCTAATATGACACTGAGTTTCCACAAGTTCCAGATTATTTGAAAGTGAAAAATGAATGTGAACATTAAATAAAGCTTATTGTTATAATAGATGTGAATTTCCACAAAAAAGATTTTAAATGCCCTGTATCATTAATGATAGAATCTCTTGGCAATAAAAACCTGGCAATACATTGGGACAGCCATGCTTTCAATTACAAGTAATTGAAAATTGACAAGTAATCACACATTGAAATCTAGTGGCAAATGATCCTTTTTTTCCCAGGATACTCTACCCAATTGTTTTCTAAATGGGTTTTAGGAATGAAGAAGTGAACATGATTAAAATATAAACACTCACATATAAACACATACATGATACACACATATAGAAATACTCTCTGTGCGTATGTAGTGTGTATGTGCACACTGCACATGTGTGAACACGATATGAACGTTTTCTTTCTGATTATGATTTTTTACATAATTCAGACAAGAATGTGTTTTGTAGCACATTTATGAATTGGGAGGGACATGATTCACTTTGCCAGTTGTAAGGTACTTAATCACAATGACATTACTGACATGTTTCACAGAGCTATCCAACTTGTTTAAAGAAGTTAATGCAAATTGTCACTCCTCTGTGAACTTCAACTTTTATATTCACAAGACTGTTTTGGTCAAAATCAGGGCTAGAACACAGGGTTTGAGAAGCAACTGTGATATAGTGAACAAAGAGAGAACTATTTTTAGAAATAAAGGAGCCACGACAAGCCCTGACTGTTTCATATTGGGTGAGTTTTTTTATCTGTGAAATGAGTGAGATGAGTTGTCATTTTTAGCTGTTACTTTATATATTCTCGATTGCCAGCGAATCACTGTACCAGTGAAAACACTGTCTACCATATTGTATTACATCTCTGAAATTCATTCTTTCTGATTTGAGATGAGTATACACACAAATTACAATTTTCAGCATTTTTTCTCGAGACTCAGGACATGCCATGTCTTACATCTAGCTACATTTCTCAAGAAGCTTAGTCTTTTGTCATCTTCACACATAATTGCTGTCATAGGCTGGATTTGACTCACTGTAGTACCCTGATAGTTTACTGATATTAGAATGAAAAGAGATATTCTTATGTCATTCAACAGTGTTAAAAAGGAGATGTACTTAGCCATAATAGTAAGTTACTCAACAAGGATATTCATTGAATGCCTTTTGAAGTGATTCAACTGGATGAAGCTATTTTACTCCAGCTGCCCATCATTTTTCACCAGCCAAGCATCAAAGAGGTCCTCAAGTTCTTCATGGTTGTTTTGTATTCAGGTGACCAAGACATGATGTCAACAACCTCAACATTTTGCTCGTTGAGGCAGCTAAGTCATGAGAATAGTTTCAATACCTTTTCAGGGAAAAATAACCAATAATGACATTTTAAGGATAAAGGAATCTTATCTCCAAACTGGGGTTGACTTGATTCTCATGTATATTTGCTTCTAAATTCAGTTTGGGATAATTGTAGAGGCTAAGTCTAATCTTGCTTTGTTAACAGCTGAACCTGCCCCTGAAGTCAGTAATATCTGAGTTCAAATTTCACCTCTGACAAATACTAGCTGCTTGGATGTAGTAAAGTCATTTACCCTCCCTGGGCTTCAGTTTCCTCATATGTAAAATGAGAATACCAGTGCCTATGGTGACTGCCTCCCAAGGTTGTTAGGAAACAAAAATGATATTTTGTATACATGTATGTGTATATATGTATTAAGTGTCCATATATGCACATATAATGTATATGCACATATAAACATATATAGTGCTTAACAAACCCCAAAGTACTACATCATTGATGATAATTGTCAGCTTCTATTCCATGAGCAACAGTTTAGTCACAGCAACTTTGTCACCTCAGCAGCAATTATTCAATGCTCTGCTAGGACAAGAGACAAGTTATATAGCAACGAGCCATCAAACTCTGAATTTTTATACAATTTGATTTGAACTAGCAGCTACAACATTGGTTCCCATATCACAAAATTTGCGTCCTTCTGAATGTACTCTTGATTAACATTTTCATTCTGTTGAATCCAATAGCAGTGCATATGTTTGCATTTGTGAGGAGTCTGTCACATTCCCTTCCTGAAATTTTTTTAGCTCTTGAGAAAAGTGCCTTACATGTAACAGGTGTACAATAAATAAATACCACACAGGTAATAACTGCTAGTCAATGTGACAATCAGAACTTAAACCAGTACTTTCTAAAGTTATATCCAATACTCATTCCTATATATACTACCCCTTGATAATAGTTATAAAAATAATTTGAAAAACTTCAAGTATTATATACATACACAATTTTATTTAACTTATACTATAGTGAGCTTACTATTTTATGGATGAGCTGCTTCAATAAAACTTTCCTTTTTGTCCAGCAAGAGTTTAGTATAAAGGACGTCACTAACATTTCATTCATGTAACAGTGAAGCAGGGATCAATGATACTGTTTCAATGGTATAACATTTTCGAAATCAGATTACTCATAATTACTGAATAATACTGCTTTATTACTTCTCCTCTTTTTCCACTCCAACCAGCCCCCATGCTTGGCAGTTCCCACAGCAAAGTAGTCTTAGAATTTGTTTTAGAGATAGTTTTTATGTCATGCAAAAATGACCGAATTCTGTAATAGAATCATAGAAAATTAACACTTAAGACCTGGATGGTTCTGAAAAGATCATCTCTTCCATGGTAATGTAATGATAAAATGTGTCCATCTTTTATACAGGATATCTGTTGCAATGCAATAACCAAAAGTAATCCTTTGTTTGGGAAGTTATAACGATTGAGGATAAGGAGTGTGAAGCAGGAGATTTTGAAGGTCAGGAATCCTAGGAGCTCAGTCTATGACTTCTTGTTCCCAGACACTTTCCTTTCTTTAATTCAGATGAGCTGCTAACATTTTGATTCCAGAGTCTTGGGCTGTAAGAAGTTATCTTTGATTCTCCCTTTGTTTCCTTTATGTTTTTGTAACTTACTCATGAACAATCTAGAACTTAGTTACCTCCCCCTCCAATCTGTTTTTCCTCAAAGCTACCAAATAATCTGCTTTTCAAGCCATTGCTTTTTCTAAAACATTAAACTGCCTCCTATTAGCACTGGATAGAATAGGAACTGGTGAAACCACAATAGTTTCTTGAATAGAAGAATGACATTACATCTAAATCCTTCAATCAAGAGAACATCGTATACAATAAAAGCAATATTGTTTGAAGAACAATTGTGAATGACTAAGTTATCTGAATATTACAAATACTCAAATCAACTACAGAACACCTATGAAGGAAGGTTTTATAGATAGATGTGTGTGTGTGTGTGTGTGTGTGTGTGTGTGTGTGTGAAATGGTTGTGTTCTCGAGGGGGGGGGAGGAATGAGGGAGGCAATTTGAAATTTAATATCTAACAATAAATTAATTTAATTTAAAAAGAATGACATTATTAGAAATACCTACTTTTGGAAAATCAGGATAATACTTGTGCTACCTACTTCACATATATTGTCATGTTATGAACCTTAAAGAGCAACTGAAAAATAAAATCCTTAGGTTTCAGTTTCTTGATCTATATTTAGTCTCCCCTCCATGTTTTTCTGAGTCAGATTTGACTTGTGTGGTTTTTGCTTAAGTATGCTTACCTGCTTAGAAATAGTGGGCTGAGCATATGTTCAATAACTACTGAGGTCTCTTCCTGCTCTAATATCTATGATTCTATTTCTCTTCATTCTGACATTGAAAGTCAAGAAGAATATGGTTCACATTATCTAATAAACTGTTTTTCTTATCATTTTCCATCATGGACCCATTGCTTGGGAATGTTCACTTTCTTACTGCGCCTAAAATGGATAATACTCGTTCAAAAAATCATGTTGAATTTAGTATCAGAGGCCTTGGTCTTGTCATTTAGTAGCTGACTGACTTTGGATAAGTAAGTTCAACTTTTCTACCATTTTCACTCCTGTGAAATGAAGATTATAATGCTCACTGTGATACTTAGATTAGAAATTTCAAAGAATATAGTAAAAGTCAAAATCTTGGTTGATTCATTAAATTAATTGAATTTTTTTTCCAAATGAGGAAACAGAGGCACAGAAAGGTTAAGTGTCTTGCCCAGGTCACATATCTAAAAAATACCTTGGTCAGGACTCAAAGTCAAGTCTTCTAATGAATTGATTTTGCCTTATATTAAGCTGCCTCTATATGGCCATTATTTGGGAGAGACTAAAGGAGTTCTGGAGCAGCCAGGTAGTACAGTGGATAGAGTGCTGGGCCTGGAATCAAGAAGACTCATCTTCTTGAGTTCAAATCTGGCCTCAGACACTTACTAGCTCTGTGACCCTGAGCAAGACATTTAACCCTGTTTGCCTCAGTTTACTCATCTGTAAAATGAGATGGAGAAGGAAATAGTAAACTACTCCAGTATCTTTGCCAAGGAAACCTCAAATAAGATTGCAAAGAGTTGTACACAATGAAAAAATGACTGGAAAAAACATTCTAAATAGCATGATTAAAAATCATGACAACTTGTGTGCACGGGGGTGCTTTTTTGAAGAGGAGGAATATTTGTTAACTCATTTCGTTCATATGTATGTATGTATGTATGCATACATGTATATATGAATGACTATCTATCTATCTATCTATCTATCTATCTATCTATCTATCTATCTATCTAATCTAATCTATCTCCTCCCTCTCCTAAATTTCCCTATGGTGGTATTGTTGAGGGAACCACTGTTCTCCTTGAAACTTAGGCTCACAATCTAGGTATTAATCTTCACTTCTTACTCTCTCACACAATGTATGTCCAATATGTTGCCAAGTCCTCTTGGTTTTACCTTTCTTTTATATATGACCCTTTCTCTTTCTCTTCTAACACTGCAACTGCCTTGGCTCAAATTCTCATTGCCTCTTGCTTGGACCATTACAATAATCTGTTGGCTAGCCTCACTGCTTCAAGTATTTCCCTATTCCAGTCTATATTCCATTCAGTTATCAAACAGACTTCTGTAAAGTATGCATCTGACCATATTACTCCTCTCCCCTTTTAATAAATTCCAGTGGTTCTCTTTCGCCTCCAAGATCAAAAGTAAAATCCTATGCTTAGCATTCAAAGTCCTTTCTAACCTGAACCACTCCCATATTTCCAGTCTTTACTTCTTATATCTTACTCACTACCATATACTCTGTGATCCAATGACACCAGATTCCTTGCTATTCTTTACACAAGACACTCCATCTTTTGACTTGGAATTTTTACTAGCTGTCCTCCCATGTCTGCAATTCTCTTACTTCTCATCTTCACATCCTGGTTTTTTTCAAGTCTCAGAAAAACTCTTTCTTTTGTAAGAAGTCCCTCTTTATTTGCATTAATGCTAGTACTTTCCCTCTGTTGATTATCTCCAATTCATCTTGTATAACTTTTGTTTGTAAATATTCATTATCATGCTATCTCCTCCATTAGATTCTAAAGCTCCTTGAAGGCATTGATTGTCTCCTGCCTTTGTTCATGTCCCTAGTGTTTAATATAGTGCCTGACACTCAGTAGGCACTTAACAAGTATTTATTAACTGACCATCATGAAGACAAAGGTGATAATGATGCTGAGAATAAATAGCAGTAAGAGAAGAAAGATGGTAAGAACTGTTAATTTCCTTTAAGGGGGCATTCCCAGGGAACTGGTAACAGATTAATATTCATACACAAATAGTATCATCAGTTGTAATAAACATAATAGCATGGTAGAGTGAAAACAATCCCATGATGTTTTTCATTGCACCACTTTAGTTGAAGCAGAGAGCATGGGATGTGGTGGGAGGAGTGCATGGAAAATGAATCCAAAGTTCGTCAGGAGTTATTCATTCAAGTGGGAGATTCTAGTTCTCCCAGTAACCTGTTGCCTTCAACATCCAAGATATCATATTGATGTTCAGAAGCTACTCTAATCTTGTCATTGAATTAAATTCAGTAAGTAGTAATTGAGCACCTTATACATACTTAATCATTCGTTCAGTAAATATTTATTATCCACCTACCATGTACAAGCACTGTGCCAAATACTAGGGATATGAAGAAAGGCGAAAGAGATCATTATCTAATGGGAGAGACAACATGCAAACACCTATGTACAAATAAATTATATACAAGATAAGTTAGATATTACTAAAAGAAGTAAGGTACTAGAATTAAGGGGAATTGGGAAAGGCTTCCTATAAAACCAGGGATTTTAGCTAAGATATGAAGGAAGTTGAGAAATAAAAGGGAGATGGGGAGCAAGAATTGTAGTTATGAGAGACAACCAGTGAAAATGCTGAGATTTAGGAGATGGAGTATCTTGTTCAAGGAGCAAGTAGGAGGCCAGTATCTCTGGATCACATGATATATGAGAGTAGGGTAAAAAAGAGCAAGTAAGTAGTGAAGTGGATAGAGTGCTGGATCTGAAGTCAGGAGGACCTGAGTTCAAATCCAGCCTAGACACTTACTACCTGTGTTACCCTGGGCAAGTTACTTAATGCTGTTTGCCTCAGTTTCCTCATCTGTAAAATTAACTGGACAGGAAATGGCATATCACTTCTGTAAACCTGCTGAGAAAACTCCAAATGAATTCATGGAGAGTCAAACACTACTGAACAAAAACAACAACCCCAAAAAAGGGTAAATTAGACTGAAAAGGTGTTGGGGGGGAAAGATTATGAAGGACTTTGAAAACCAAACAAGGGATAGAGAGCCATTGGAGTTTATTGAGTACATATGAGTGAGCCCCAAAGTAAAATACCAACCTACCAGTATAGTATAAATAGTTTTCAAGTAATAGATTCAGAGCCAGAAGGCATCACAACTCACATGACTCAGTGCATAATTGGCTTGGTGCTAAAAGGTGTAAAAGCCTTTCTGCAAGCAACCACACCCCAAGCAAGCTTCCCCCCAGGCAAGTTCCTCCCCTAAGACCATATAAATCTCTCTAGATCACCTGATAGGCTCTCAGTTAACTCAAAATGTGTCATAGCTGTGAAGTGAGCTGGAGTTCAAAGAAGCAAGACATCTGTGATTGAAATACCTGTGTACCTTTAGACCTGGAAACACAACCCGTGTTCCAAAGAGAAAAGGAACATGTGGTCACATAGGCCTAATGGACAGAAATCTTATATTCCATTAACCCTACACAGACCTAGTAGTGGTAATGCTAGGTCAAAGGTAGATCAAAAGTCAAATGGTGTGCCTTTTGGGCATATTTCTAAATTACTCTACAGAATGGTTGAATCAGTTCACAACTCCACCAACAGTGCATTAATGTCTCATTTTCCCTACATCCCCTTCAACATTTGCCATTTACCTTTATTGTCCTATTAGCCGATCTAATAGGTATGAGATGGTACATCACAATTGTTTTAATTTGCATTTCTCAAATCAAGAGTATTTTCTTATATGGCTTATAGCTAACTTTGACTACTTCATCCAAAAACTGATTATCTCTTTTGATTATGTATCATTTGTGAACATAATGGCTCTTGTTTTTATAAATTTGACTCACTTCTCTATATATTTGAGAGATAAGGCCTTTATCAGAAAAAAATTGCTTTGATATTTTTTCACGTTTACTATTGCTAAATTTCCCTCCATCATATTCCACATTCCTTTTTATTCTATTCTCTCTCTCCTTTTACTCTTTAATACCTCCTCTCCCAATCTGTCCTCTGTTCTATCTCTCTCCCTTTCCCTCCTACTTTCCTGTAGGATAAGATAGATTTCTATACCCAATTGGGTGTGTATAGTGTTCCCTCCTCGAGCCAATTCTGATGAGAATAAAGTTCACTTATTCCCCCTCACTTTTCCCCTCTTCCCCTCCATTGTAAAAGCTTTTTCTTGCCTCTTTTACGTGAGATAATTTGCCCCATTCCATCTCTACCTTTCTTTTTTTCCAGTACATTCCTCACTCACCCTTTAATTTTATTTTTTAGATATTATCCCTTCATATTCCATTCACACCTGTACCCTCTGTCTGTACGTACTCTTTCTGACTGCCAGAAAAATGAGAACGCTATTGTGAGTGGCAAATATCATCTTCCCATGTAGGAATGTACAAGTCCCTTATGATTTTCCTTTCCTGTTTATCTTTTTAATACTTCTCTTGAGTCTTGTATTTGAAAGTCAGATTTTCTATTCAGCTCTGATCTTTTCTCAAGAATGCTTGAAAGGTTTCTATTTCACTAGATGTCCATTTTAAAAAATATATACTAATTTATTCGTTTTTGGTTTTCAACATTCATTGCTGCAAGATTTTGAACTCCAAATTTTCTCCCCATCTCTCCCCTCCCATATATCCCTATATGTCATGCATTCTGATTGCCCCTTCCCCCAGTCTGCCCTCCCTTTTATCATTCTCCATCTTATCCCCTTCCCCCCTACTTTCTTATAGGGAAAGATAGATTTTTATATTCCATTCCTTATTTATCTTATTTCCCAGTTGCATGTAAAAACAATTTTTAATATTTATTTTTAAAACTTTGAGTTCCAAATTCTCTTCCTTCTTCCCTCCCTACCCACCCCCATTGAAGAAGTCAAGCAATTCAATACAGGTTATAGATGTGTAGTTATACAAAACACTTCCATAGTAGACATATTGTGAAAGATTAACCATATTTTTCTCTATCCTATCCTGCCCTGACAATTATTCTATTTTTAACTTTATCCCTGTCTCTTTTTAAAAGTGTTTGCTTCTGATTATTCTTTTTCCCAATCTGCCCTCCCTTCTATCATCCTCCATCACTATTACTTCCCTCTTACTTTCCTGTAGCGTAAAATACCCAATTGAATGTGTATGTTATTCCCTCATTAAACCAAATCCAATGAGAGTAAAGTTCACTTATTCCTTCTTACCTCTACCCTCTTCCCCTCCATTTTGAAACCTTTTTCTTGCCTCTTTTATGTGAGATAATTTACCACATTTTATCTTTCTCTTTCTCCTCCCAATATATTTTTCTCTCACCCTTAATTTTATTTTTAGATATCATCCCTTAATATTTAACTTCCCTGTGCTAGCTATATGTCTATCTGCCTATCTATCTGCCTATCTATCTATCTATCTGTCTATCTATCTATCTATCTATCTATCTATCTATCTATCTATCTATCTATCTATCTATCATCTATCTATCTGTCTGTCTGTCTGTCTATCTACCTACCTACCTACCTACTTATCTATCTATCTATCTATCTATCTATCTATCTATCTATCTATCTATCTATCTATCTACCTATCTGCCTATCTATCTAATTTCCTCCAAGTAACTTAATACTAAGCAATGTATCATGAGTTACAAATATCATCTTTCCATGTAGAAATATAAACAGTTCAACTTTAATAAGTCCCTTATGATTTCTCTTTCCTGTTTACCTTTTCAAGCGTCTCTTGGTTCTTGTATCTGAAAGTCAAATTTTCTATTCAGCTCTGTTTTTTTTCATCAAGAATGCTTGAAAGTCCTCTATTTCATTGAAATTCCATTTTACCCCTGAAGGATTATACTCAGTTTTGTTGGGTAGGTGATTCTTGGTTTTAATCCAGTCTCCTCTGACCTCCAGAATATCATATCTCATGCCCTTCAATCCCTTAATGTAGAAGCTGCTAGATCTTGTGTAATCTTGATTGTATTTACATAATACTCAAATTGTTTCTTTTTGATTGATTACAATATTTTTTCCTTAACCTGGGAACTCTGAAATATGGCTACAACATTTCTAAGAGTTTTCCTTTTGGGATCTCTTTCAGTAGGTGATTTATGGATTCTTTCCATTTCTATTTTATCCCCTGTTTCTAGAATATCAGGGCAGTTTTACTTGATAATTTCTTCAAAGATGATGTCTAGGCTCAATTTTTTTTTGATTTTGACTTTTGGGTAGTCCAATAATCTTTAAATTATCTCTCCTGGATCTATTTTCTAGGTCAGTTGTTTTTCAAATGAGATATTTCATATTTCCTTTTATTTTTTTCATTCTTTTGGTTTTGTTTTATTGTTTCTTGATTTCTCATAAAGTCATTAGCTTCCATTTGTTCCATCCTAATTTTTAAGGAATCATTTTGTTTAGTGAGTTTTTGGACCTCCTTTTCTACTTGGCCAATCCTGCTTTTTAAGGCATTCTTCTCTTCAGGGGCTTTTTGGACCTCTTTTACCATTTAGCCTAGTCTGTTTTTTAAGGTGTTGTTTTCTTTAGTATTTTTTTGTGTCCCCTTTACCAAGCTGTTGACTTGTTTTTCAAAGTTTTCTTTCAATACTCTCATTTCTCTTCCCAATTTTTCCTGTCCTCTTACTTGATTTTCAAAATCCTTTTTAAGCTCTTCCATGACCTGAGATTAATTTATTTTTTTCTTAGAGGCTTTGGATATAAGAGCTTCAACTTTATTATCTTCTTCTGAATATGTATTTTGATTTTTCTGGTCACCATAGTAACTTCCTATAATTAGAGTTTTTTTCTGTTTGCTCATTTCCCCAGCCTGTTAGTTGACTTTTAACTTTTTTTTAAAATAGAGCTGTGTTTCCAGGGTGGTGAATATATACTTCAAGGGACCTGTAAGTTTTCAGTTCTTCCAAGGTGGTATGATCTAAGGAGAGGAGTTTATTATTCTCTTGGCCTCTGTTCTGGTCTGTGAGTGACCACAAGCCCTCTTTTCTGCCCTGGAACTGTGACGAGGGTCCCCTCTCCACTGCTGTCACAAGCTCTGCTGGTGCTCCTCCTTGATTTAGGAATATCAGTCAGTATTTTGACCTGAATCCAAGTATGGGTAAAACAAGAGTCTTGCCCCAGTGCAAACAAAAAGATCACTGTAATATTCTTCTGACCAGTTGTTCCACCACCTTATCATCTATGGGTTGAGAGCTGTGGAAATAGCCACTGCCACTGCTCAGTTTAGTCACTCCCAAAGTCTACTCCTGGTTTGCTAGGGCTGGGCTATACTGGCAAAGCCTGTGCTGGACTGTGCTCCACTCTCACCCAGGTGTGACAGACCTTTCTTGCTGACTTTGTAAGTTGTCTTTGGCATCTGTGGGCTGAGAAGTCTGGAAACTGCCACTGCTGCCAGTAATTCAGTGATCCTGAGGCCTGCTCTGGGTTTGTTGGTACCCAGTTCGCAGAGACCTGGCCTGGGCTGGACTGCACTCTCCTCTAATCTTGGTGCAACAGAACTTTTCTGCTGACCATCCAAGTTGTCTTGGACTGGAAATTTGTTTCACTTCATCTTTTTTGGATCTTCTGCTCTAGAATTTGTTTAGAGTCGTTTTTAAAGGTATTTGAAGGGGTTTTGGGAAGGTCTCAGGTAAGTCCCTGCCTTTGCTCCACCATCCTTACTCTGCCCCAGTGATTTATTATTACTAGTCAGTTTTTGTAAATTAACAACAATCCCCACCCCTCCTCAAAAAGAAAAAGAGGGAAAGGAAATCCCTGTAGGAAAACCTCAGATATAATTCAACAGTGAAACTGACAGCATAAGGTAACAAACAAACAAACAAAACTGTGTGGGAGTAAATGGTACTGGGTAAATTTATTTAAGAGGAGACAAAGTGACTCTTCCAATGGATGTGATCTCATAACTAAAACTTCCGTGCTGAATTTGAGATGGGCATTGAAAAGCTATGTCAGGTTCCCCTAAATAAGTTCATGATAGCTTATGAAAATTCTGAGCTTAGGTTCCTGCCTAATAGTATTTACTCGATAATGGGGGAGAAGAGGGAGAAGTGGAGGCAGAAAATTTGAAACTCAATTTTTTTTTAAGAAAAATGAATGTTAAAGATGTTTTTACATGTAATCGGGGAAAACAAAATATTCAAAAAATTTAAAATAAAGAAATAAAGAAATAGTAACCCAGTAGCCAGAAACAACATACTTTATGTGTTGTATGCTTTAGTAGGATACAAGGGTTAGGTTAAATGTGATGACTAACCTGTTTCTTTGGAGTCTTCTGGCTCCCAGACTAGAACATGTATTACTTAGGAGAGAAAACAACCAAAATACATTTAATCTTTTGTTTTTGTGGGCATGCTTGAAAGTTTCTGTGGTTGGACATTATATTGTACCCATCAAATGGGCTGAGTTCTTTTGGCAACATTTGGGCAAGGCAACATTAATTTACTTTCCAAATGTGGTAGTGTTTAGAATTTATAGACTCTGTACAACAATGTGATATGTAAAACATTTATAGGACACAGTAGGAAGTCTCAAAAATATTTATGAAAATCAATCTGTATCTATAAATCTTGAGTCCATTTGCTTAAATTTGCTGAGCATGTTCTTCACATTGATTAGCCAAGAAAATAAAAAGAATGATAAGAATATATAATATGATGGAACACATTTATGTGTGTGCCATTTATGGGATCTGTGAATTGCCTGAATAGGGATAAAGTAGAAGAAAATATAATATGATAAAGTATTGCAGGCATGGGAAAGGATTCTGCTTCTCAAACTTTATGGTACTATGTAGATACCCATTATTATTATTGGTGGTGGAGTTATTGTATTGTCATTTTCAGGGTGTAACCACATTAGGATATCATGAGGTAGTATATTGGCTAGAGTGCTGGACTTGGAATTAATAAGATTTGCATTCAAATCCTGCCTCAATCACTGCTTCCACCACCTATATGTGTAAATGCTATATCCTATTGCTACGAAATGCTGTCAGTACACACCCAATGATGAATTGTATTACTGTTATCTAAGGACTTGCCAGTAGATAATGATTTATTAAGGATCTACAATTTGCCAGGAACTAGGTGCTAAGGATATGATGACAAAAGTGATAAGGTTCCTGCATTCAAGGAAATTAGATTCTAAGTAATGGAAGTAACATATGCATATATAGGCATATGTACAATAGACTCAAAGTCATTTTGATAGTAAAGCATTAGTTAGTGCATAGGATCAGGAAAGGCTTCATGTAAAAGATAGTAATTGAGCTTGCCTTTAAAGAAACAAGGGATTCTAAGAGGTTGGGGTGAAGAGAGTATATATTTTATGGATGAGGGAGAATCAGTGCAAGGCGTGAAGATAAGAAATGGAAGACCATATGTGGGCAAGACTAAGATAGCCTATCCAGAATAACTTCAGAGAAGCTTATTGCCAGAAGGTTTGTTAACCAATAGGCAATGACAACTCATAAAGACTCTCCACTAAGATTGAGAAGGTTTCATTCTATGTCATTGTAGAAAGTGACTTGCTAAAAAAAAGAGGAAACAGATTTTGTCAAGATTTCAAAACATTGACTTTCAAAATGTTGCAATAATGTGGCCATTACTTAGGTAATTTAAAAAAAAAACAAACACTGAGTCACCTTAGAGAAAGAAAGTGGTTGACTATGTGTTTTAATATAAAACAATATCTTTATGTACTGTATAGCTTGAGTTACGGCTCTTACCATAAGGACATTATGTTTTAGCTAATCAAGATACTCCATGCTTAGTAATTTCACACTTAAGATCCATAAAGATTAGCATCTGTGACATTGAGAAATGGGAAGAGCCCCCAGGGATCTTTTGGATATAAGAAAGCTCAGTGAGCCTGTCCATATAACTGATCACACCTTAACATAGCTGCTTATTCAGAAATCAATATACTCCAAACATACACATGAACAAGTTTTCAGCTGAGAAAGGAATATAGGAAGAATATAAGTTCAAATTTTTGAATGCATACTGATGCCTCCATTTGTAAGCTATATCATTATAAGATTTTTTTTTTAAAAAAAGCTGTATTACTTAATATAAAATTAATGGGTGAAAATTCTTATTTTGGAAGAAGGAGATCAGAAAATGTAATATATTATTTTATGGAATGATTTTCTTGAAAAGTAAATGCCATACTTTGAAAGGAAGAACATGAGGGATGTAAAGTTCAATCAACATTAAACAACTGCTCTGAAGTTTTTAATGACTATTACAAATGAGTTACATAGAATGTACTCTATACTTGGTGATAATGGGTTCCGGATTATAGAAGAAAAATCTTAGGTAGAAAAGTACTCTGAGTGCCTTCTATTCATAAAAAATATCCCTTGTCTTTCAGTCTCTAGCTCCTTTTCTGTAGTTGCTTCCACTGAAATGAAAGCCAAAAATGTTTTCTTCCCTTATACTTTACATATAATAGACATATCTTATTATTATCATTTGTTTATTTAAAATTGATAATTCATTTTATTGTGATGCAACAGATATTTCTCAGCAAGTCTCTGATCAAAGTACATCCCTTGAATACAGTTAAATAAAATTTAAAAAATAGTTCTATGAAACTAACTCTCTTCAACTAATGATGCTTATGATTTGTAAATTCTGCATTCCATTTTGTAATTTATGGAGAATATTCTCCTAACAGAAAGGAGGTATTTATGCCACAACTTAGTACTAAAATGGATCCTTAGATTTGTCTTAATTTTGTTGTATCCTATTGTTGAAAAGTATTCCCAGATAGTTCAAACTATTGTGCTTTGGTGCCTGCACTATCTCTTCCTGGCTACAAATAGCATTTTCTTGTCCTGAAAGCTTTGAAATTTAGTGACTACAACTAGGGTTCTTCACTGTGAGTGTATTAGGAAATCCATCTTTATGTATCTTGTTTTTTTACTGTTTCCAATACATCGAGTCCTGAAATATTGAGACAATGTTCAGGATATTTTTCATCCCTAATTTTTTTCACTTATTTTATTATGATATTCAGTTACTCCAGGATTTCTTGTTGTTGTTTCATTTTCTTTTCTATGGCTAAAATTGTAGAAATTGAAGAATTATCCTTTTATTCTTCTGAAGATTGTTCCTCATTATTTTGCCTAATGCATTTATCTTTATTACATTAGGAAATTTTCTTGCATGCTCCCTTTCATTTTAATTTTTTACATATGAATTTCTTTTCTTATACACTGTTATTATTCATTTATTTATTTATCTTTTGCATTTCATGGATTGGCTTTTTTGTGACTCTGTGGAGATGATGGAGAGGTTGGCATAGACAAGGTTTCTCACTTAACCATCTGGTCACAAGTCTCTCCCATAAAGTCTATGATAAATCTTTATCTAACTAGTTCCCTTCCAGCCCCGCGCCCCGCCCCCAATCACTGCCTTCTTGTGGCAGAGGGGCTTGCATAGTTCAGTGAAACTATGAGCTATGTCCTGCAGAGTTACGCAAGTCAGACAGGTCATAGTGGAGAGTTCTGACAAAAGGTGACCTACTACAGAAGGAAATAGCAATAGATGTGGAAGCAAAACTGACAAGATTTTGTAAGAAATACCAAACCACTCCAGTATCTTTACCAAGAAAATCCCATGGACAGTACTAAAATTAGCCTCTCAGGTCAGAAGTTTTCCAATTACATCATCTTCATGGATGCCAAAAAGGACAAATTTGATCAGTTCTACAAAAACCTACAACATCTTCTAGAAATAACATGAAAAAGATGTCATATTCATCATAGAGTGTTGGAATTCTAAAGTAGGAAATCAAAAGATAATTGGAATAATGGGCAAATTTGGCTTTGGAATAAAAAATGAACAAGGGCAGAGACTGATAAAGTTTTGTCAAGAAAACTCATTGGTAGTAGCAAACATCCCTTTCAATAGCCCTAAAGGTGACTCTATACATGGACTTCAAAAAACCTGAGATTGTGGCAACTGATCCCATCACTTTCTGGGAAATTGAGGGACAATAGAACAGTGTCAGATTTTATATATTCTTGGGCTCAAAGGTCAGTGCTGATGACAATTTCAGTCATGAAATTAAAAACTCTCACTTCTTGGAAGAAAAGCTATGACAAATCTGGACATCACACTGAAAAATTAAAGGCATCACCTTGTCAACAAAGGTACAGATAGTCAAAGCTATGATTTTTTCCAATGTAATGTAAGGCTGTGAGAGCTGGGCTACAAGGACTTCTATACTTTCAAACTCTGGTATTAGAGAAAGACTTTTGAATGTCCCTTGGACAGCAAGAAGATCAAATAAGTCAATACTGAGAAATTAATTCAGACTATTCACTGGAAGATCAAATACTGAAGCTGAGTTCTTTGGCTACATAATGAGGAAGATGGATTTCATTGGTAAAGACCCAGATGTTGGGAAAGATGGAAGGGAAAAGGGAAAAGATAAGAGTAATGGTACAGAATCAAGAACTGTCAGATTGTAAATGGTGCTATGACAAGAGGGGATGGGACTTAAGAGTGGAAGACAGTTGAATTAATGAATGATAATATCAAGAATATGAAGGGCAAAAAGTAAAGTCAGAGAGGAGAGAAAGATTGGGACAAAAGAAAGGGATGAATGGATTGGAGGTCATAGAATAGGCTTAAAAGCAGTTAGGCAAAAGGATAGTAAATTTATTGATTTTTTAACATTATCAAAATTTTTCTCTCTTCCACTTTCAAGAGGGCCATCCAATATAACATGTTATTTATTTATTTATTTATTTAACTTTTAACATTCATTTTAACAAAATTTTGGGTTCCAAATTTTCTTCCCTTTTGTCCCCCCCCCCAAAACACCGAGCATTCTAATTGCCCCTATCACCAATCTGACCTCTCTTCTATCATCCCTCTCTGCCCTTGTCTCCATCTTCTCTTTTGTCCTGTAGGGCCAGATAACTTTCTATACCCCTTAACCCGTATTTCTTATTTCCTAGTGGCAAGAACAGTACTCGACAGTTGTTCCTAAAACTTTGAGTTCCAACTTCTTTTCCTCCCTCCCTCCTCACCCCTTCCCTTTGGAAGTCAAGCAATTCAATATAGGCCAAATCTGTGTAGTTTTGCAAATGACTTCCATAATAGTTGTGTTGTATAAGACTAACTATATTTCCCTCTATCCTATCCTGCCCCCCATTACTTCTATTCTCTCTTTTGATCCTGTCCCTCCCCATGAGTGTCAACCTCAGATTGCTCCCTCCTCCCCATGCCCTCCCTTCCATCATCCCCCCCACCCTGCTTATCCCCTTCTCCCCCACTTTCCTGTATTGTAAGATAGGTTTTCATACCAAAATGAGTGTGCATTTTATTCCTTCCTTTAGTTGAATGTGATGAGAGTAAACTTCATGCTTTTCTCTCACCTCCCCTCTTTATCCCTCCACTAATAAGTCTTTTTTTTTCTGTCATTTAATTTTTTTTTTTTATTAAACTTTTAACATTTATTTTCACACATTTTTGGGTTACAAATTTTCTCCCCTTCCCCCCCCCCCCCAGATCCAAGCTTTCTAATTGCCCCTGTGACCTATCTGCTCTCTCCTCTATCCTCCCTCCCTGCCTTTGTCTCCATCTTCTCTTTTGTCCTGTAGGGCCGGATAGCTTTCTTGACCCCTTAACCTGTATTTCTTGTTACCCGGTGGTAATAACATTACATTTGGTCCTAACACTTTGAGTTCCAACTTCTTTGGCTCCCTCCCTCTCTACCCCTTCCCCTTGGAAGACAGGCAGTTCAATATAGGCCATATCTGTTTAGTTTTGCAAATGATTTCCATACTAGTTGTGTTGTATAGGACTAACTATATTTCCCTCCATCCTGTCCTGTCCCCCATTACTTCTATTTTCTTATGGTCCTTTCCGTCCCCATGAGTGTCGACCTCGTATTGCGTTCTCCTCCCCATGCCCTCCCCTCTATCCTCCCCCCCATCCTGCTTGTGCCCCTGTCCCCCACTCTCCTGTATTATGAGATAGGTTTTCCTATCAAAATGAGTGTGCATTATATTCTTTCCTTTAGTGGATTGTGATGAGAGAAGACCTCATGTTTTTCTCTTGCCTCCCCTCTTTATCCCACCACTAATAAGTCTTTTGCTTGCCTCTTTTATAAGAGATAATTTGCCCCATATAACTTCTCCCTTTCTCCTCCCAATATTTCTCTCTCACTGCTTGATTTAATTTTTTTTTTTTTTTAGTATGTGATCCCATCCTCTTCAATTCACTCTGTGCACTCTGTCTCTATGTATGTGTGCGTGTGTGCATGTGTGTGTGTGTGTGTACTCCCACCCAGTGCCCAGATACTGAAATGTTTCAAGAGTTATAAATATTGTCTTTCCATGTAAGAATGTAAACAGTTCAACTTTAGTAAGTCCCTTATGATTTCTCTTTGCTGTTCGCCTTTTCATGGTTCTCTTCATTCTTGTGTTAGAAAGTCAAATTTTCTTTCCAGTTCTGGTCTTTTCATCAGGAAAATTTGAAAGTCTTCTATTTCATTGAAAGACCATTTTTTTTCCTGAAGTATTATACTCAGTTTTGCTGGGTAGGTGATTCTTGGCTTCAGTCCTATTTCCTTTGACTTCTGGAGTATCCTATTCCATTCCCTTCTGTCCCTCAATGTAGAAGGTGCCAGATCTTGTACTATCCTGATTGTATTTGCACAATACTTGAATTGTTTCTTTCTAGCTGCTTGCAATATTTTCTCTTTCACCTGGGAATTCTGGAATTTGGCCACAATGCTCCTAGGAGTTTCTCTTTTTGGATCTCTTTCATGCGGTGTTCTGCGGATTCCTTGAATATTTATTTTGCCTTCTGGTTCTAGAATCTCAGGGCAGTTTTCCTTGATAATTTCATGGAAGATGATGTCTAGGCTCTTCTTTTGATCATGGTTTTCAGGTAGTCTCAGAATTTTTACATTGTCTCTCCTGATTCTATTTTCCAGGTCAGTTGTTTTTCCAATAAGATATTTCACCTTATCTTCCATTTTTCGAATCTGCGCGGTATGTTCTGAGATATCTGTCTTTCTCGAAAAGTCCAAAGCTTCCATCTGTACCATTCCAGATTTGAGAGATCTATTTTCTTCAGTGAGCTTTTGAATCTCCTTTTCCATTTGGTTAATTCTGCTTTTGAAAGCATTCTTCTCCTCATTGGCCCCTTGCACCTCCCTTGCCAGCTGAGTTAGGCTAGTTCTCAGGGTGCCAATTTCTTCAAGATTTTTTTGGTTCTCCTTTAGCAGGGAGCTGCTCTGTTTTTCATGCTTCTCCCTCATCCCTCTCATTTCCCTTTCCAGTCTTTCCTCCACCTCTCTAACTTGATTTTCAAAATTCCTCTTGAGCTCTTCCATGGCCCGAGCCCATTGGGTGGGCTGGGACACAGAATCCTCGATTTCTGTGTCTTTGCCTGATGGCAAGCATTGTTCCTCCCCATCAGAAAGGAGGGGAGGAAGTGTTTTTTTCTCTCCGATAAAGTACCCTTCAATAGTTTTATTTCTTTTCCCTTTTCTTGGCATATTCTCCACCTAGTGGCCTGAACTCTGAATGTTCTCCTCATACCCACCTCGCCTCCTACTCCTCCCAGCCAGCGTTTGGGAGGACTGAGATTCAAATGCTGCTTCCCGCCTTAGGGCTTTTGGCGGGGGCAGGGCTGTTATTCAGTGTTAAATTAAGTTCAGGTGGTCAGGGGCAGGGCCGCCTCTCTGGCTCAATTCCCTCAGGCGGTTTATGCACAGACCTTCCACAATGGATCCAGGCTCCTGCCCGCTTGGGGATCCGCCGTCCGCAGCCGCCTCTCAGTCTCCACCTCCCGGGGGGGCCCGAGCCATGGGGGCACCTCACTCCCCTCTCAACCTGCCAAAGAGACTCTCTCACCTACCCCCTTCAGTCACCTGTTGGTGGGGGGGCCCGTGCCGCTGCTGAAGATCCCGCCTCTGGAGCCCTCTTAGGACTGTGCCTCTCAGAGCCGTGGCCACCGCCACAGGTCCGGGCTGGGCTCCACGTCTGCAATGCGATGGACCTTTTGCGAGAGGTTTGCAGGTCCCTCTGTGGGTGGGGGGACCCGCGTGGCCGCTGGAGATCCCGTCTCGCAGCCCTCTCGGATCTTCTTCCCACGTTGTCGCTGCCACGGTAGGGCTGCTCTCTGCTTCTCGCCCCGGCACCCAGTCCACGGTGCGAAGGACCCCCCGCAAGAGGTTTGCAGGTCTCTCCGGAACAGAAATCTCCCTTGCTCCAATATTCCGTGGTCTCTGGGTGCAGAATTCGCCCTGGGTTAGTCCCCTCTGCCGTTCTGTGTTTTGTGTGTTCGGAGCTATGTGTATGTGCGTCTTTCTACTTCGCCATCTTGGCTCCGCCCCCGGCTAATAAGTCTTTTGCTTGCATCTTTTATGAGAGATAATTTGCCCCATTCCATTTCTCCCTTTCTCCTCCCAATATATTTCTCTCTCACTGCTTCATTTCATTTTTTTTAGATATGATCCCATCCTCTTCAATTCACTCTGTGCACTCTGTCTCTATGTGTGTGTGCATGTGCGTGTGCATGTGTGTGTGTGTAATCCCACCCAGTACCCAGATACTGAATAGTTTCAAGAGTTACAAATATTGTCTTTCCATGTAGGAATGTAAACAGTTCAACTTTTATAAGTCCCTTATGACTTCTCTTTCCTGTTTACCTTTTCATGCTTCTCTTCATTCTTGTGTTTGAAAGTCAAATTTTCTTTTCAGCTCTGGTCTTTTCATCAAGAATGCTTGAAAGTCCTCTATTTCATTGAAACACCAATTTTTCCCCTGAAGTATTATACTCAGTTTTGCTGGGTAGGTGATTCTTGGTTTTAGTCCTAGTTCCTTTGACTTCTGGAATATTATATTCCATGCCCTTTGATCCCTTAATGTAGAAGCTTCTAGCTCTTGCATTATCCTGATTGTATTTCCACAATACTTGAAATGTTTCTTTCTAGCTGCTTGCAATATTTTCTCCTTGATCTGGGAACTCCGGAATTTGGCCACAATGTTCCTAGGAGTTTCTCTTTCTGGATCTCTTTCAGGCGGTGATCAGTGGATTCCTTGAAGATTTATTTTGCCCTCTGGTTCTAGAATCTCAGGGCAGTTTTCCTTGATAATTTCATGAAAGATGATATCTAGGCTCTTTTTTTGATCATGGCTTTCAGGTAGTCCCATAATTTTTAAATTGTCTCTCCTGGATCTATTTTCCAGGTCAGTTGTTTTTCCAATGAGATATTTCACATTATCTTCCATTTTTTCATTCTTTTGGTTTTGTTTTGTGATTTCTTGGTTTCTCATAAAGTCATTAGCCTCCATCTGTTCCATTCTAATTTTGAAAGAACTATTTTCCTCAGTGAGCTTTTGAACCTCCTTTTCCATTTGGCTAATTCTGCTTTTGAAAGCATTCTTCTCCTCATTGGCTTTTTGAACCTCTTTTGCCAATTGAGTTAGTCTATTTTCAGGGTGTTATTTTCTTCAGCATTTTTCTGGGTCTCCTTTAGCAGGGTGTTTACTTGTTTTTCATGTTTTGCTTGCATGTCTCTCATTGCTGTTCCCAGTTTTTCCTCCACCTCTCTAACTTGATTTTCAAAATCCTTTTTGAGCTCTTCCATGGCCTGAGCCCATTGAGTGGGCTGGGATACAGAAGCCTTGACTTCCGTGTCTTTCCCTTATGGTAAGCATTGTTCTTCCTCATCAGAAAGGAAGGGAGGAAATACCTGTTCACCTAGAAAGTAACCTTCTGTAGTCTTATTTTTTTTTCCCTTTTCTGGGCATTTTCCCAGCCAGTGGCTTGACTTCTGAGTATTCTCTTCACACCCACTTTGCCTCCAGATCCGCCCAGCCAGTGCTTGGGGTCTGAGATTCAAATGCTGCTTCCCAGCCTCAGGGCTTCAGTGGAGGTGGGGCTGCTATTCAGTGTGAGATCAAGTTCAAGTGCTCAGGTGGGGGCATGGCCACCACACGGGGCTCAGTTCCCTCAGGAGGTTTATGCAGAGACCTTCAACAATGGATCCAGGCTCCTGTCTGCTTGGGGAGCCCCTGTCTGCTCCCGCCTCTGCTGCTGCCTCCCAAGGGGGCCTGAGTTATGGGGGCACCCCACTCCCCTCTCGACCTGCCAAAAAGACTGTCTCACCGACCCCTGTCACCTGTGCGTGGAGGGACCTGCACAGCCGCTGGAGATTCTGTCCCTGAAGCCTGCTCAGATCCGCTCCTCTAGGCACCATGAGGCCATCGCAAGGTTAGGCTGGGCTCTGTGTCCGCAGCGTGAAGGACGTTTTGGGAGAGGTTTTCAGGCTCTCTGGAACAGAAATCTCATCCACTCTGTTGTTCTGTGGCTTCTGCTTCTCCAGAATTTGTTGGTAGTTCTTTTTAACAGATATTTTATGGGCTGTGGGTTCAGAGCTAGTTTATGTGTGTCTTTCTACTCTGCCATCTTGGCTCTGCCCCCATAACATGTTTTTAAAAAATGTTTTATTCACCTTGTTTTTTTACATTATAAAATTTACTTATTATCCCCCTCCCTCTTCTCCCAGATTGTCATCCTATATAACAAATAATATTTTTAAGGAAAAAAAGGAAAAATCTTCCAAACTGATCAAAACATTGAAAAAACCTGAAAATACATTCATTGTGTCTCATCTGTGACCACTCATCTTTGCAAAGGGGTAGGAGTGGGGGAGTGTGGACTTAACTTTTACTTCAGCTTCCTCAGTTGCAAAAAGGGGATAATACTAGTACCTACATCATAAGGTTATTATGAAGATCAAATGAGAAACTATTTGGAAAACTCTTAGCACAGTGCCTGGCATGTTGTAGGCATTTAATAAATGCTTGTTTCATTCCTTACATGTGACCTAGATTCCATACCCTCCCATCTTCTATGGTAGACTTTAACTGCAGGTTCCTCGACCTTGCTTGAATCTTCAACTTATCTGCTAGTTCCTTCCCTACTGCCTTTAAACCTGCCCACCTCTCCCCCATTGTTGGGGAAAACAAAACAAAGCAAAAAAAAAACCTTTACCAGATGTTACCAATTTCTCAATCTATAATTCTATATCCTACCTTCTTTTCTCAATCAAACTCCAAGAAAAGTTATCTACACTCCTTGCCTTCAATTTGTCTCCCTTTACTTATTTTTTAACCTTTTGTATTATAGCTTCAGACCTCATCATTCAAAACAGATTGTTCTCTCAAATTACATATGATCTCTTAATTGCGAACTCTGATGGTCTTTTTTGGGTGCTCCTCTTTTTCTATCAATCTACTGCGTTTGACCGATCCTTGTATCATACTCCTGCCATAGTCATTTTCTTTAAGCAATGATCACACCATATTATTGAATGGAGACTCAATAACCTTCAGTGAGTTATTCACTTTTAGGAACAAATAAAAGCTTTCTTTCTCTTCCTTTATGCTTTCTTTTCTCTAGAATTTAATGACAGTATTCATTTCTGGTTCTCCTGTCTAAATATTCCTTATTGGATTCTTTGCTGATTCATCATCCAGATCACACTCATCATATTCACTAACTTTGGGTATTCCCAAAGTTCCCTCCACCCACCCACCTAGGTAACCTACTTGTCACTCTCTATATTCTCTTTCATAGATTTAATGGACAATGACTATCAGATCTACATGTCTAACCTGTCTCATCTAATATTCAATGCTGACTCAATAATGCCTACTGGGTATTTCAAAGGAGATGACCCAGAGAAATCTCTAGTTTAACATGTTTAAAACAGAACTCATAAATTCCATCTGCTCTCGCCCTGCCCCTCTCACCCCCTATTTCTTTCAACTAAACCACAATTCTTCCAGTCTCCCAGGTATATACCTTCAGGTTATTCTGCATTCTTTATTCTTCCTTACCCCACGTATCCAATCAATTGCAAAATCTTGCCATTTCTACTTTCACATCTATTGCATCCAACTGCTTTATCCTGACTTACACAGCTACCCTTTTATTTCAGTCCCTCATCATTTCTAGTCTGATCTACTGCAATGACCTCCTAATTGATCTCCTTCCTCAAGTATTTACCTAAGTCAATCTATCCCATACTTTGCTATCAGAGTGATTTTCCTTAAGCATAGATCATGTCACTTTCCTATTCAATAAACTCCATTGGATCTTTGTAGTTTCTTGAATGAAATAAAAACCTTGTGTAGCTTTTAAAGCCTTAGAAAATCTATTTTTTTCCAGACTCATTTGATATTACTCCCCCTCCTGCACCCTGTTGTTCAGCTTGACTAACCTTCTTTATGTTCCTCACATAAGGCACTCCATCTCTCATCCCTATGACTTTGTATGGACCATTCCTAGAATGTACTTACTCCTTTTTCACCTCACCTTACAGAATCTCTCTATTCTTTTAAGATTCAGCTCAAGCACCTACCTCTATATCAAGCTTTTCATAATTCTCCTAAACTGCTGATGCTTTCCTTCCCAAATTATTTTGTACTTAACTTCTTTATATTTATTATCATTTTATTTATCTTGTGTAACTTATAAATGTCTGTATTCTCTCCCCTTCGAGTATGCCTTCGGTATTCAAAGTGTTTCACTCATTTTATCCTAGTTGAATCTTTAGTGCTTAGCACAATGCCTGATGCATTGTAGACTCTTAACAAACTGTTGATTGATTTATTTATAAACTTTGCCTTTCTCCCTTATCCTTCTTAGATGTAGGCTCAGTTACAGCTCCCATGGCAAGGCAGTCCACTATGAGGTCCATATAGCACTTCCCAGTTGCTGGGGTGAAAAAGAAAATATCCATTGGATTTTCTTGAAGTCAAGTCAACAAGCATTTATTAAGCACCCACTATGCACCAAGAAATGTGTTAAGCACTGGGGATACAAAGAAAGGCAGAAAATAGTTCTTGTTCTCACGAAAATCACATTCCATTAGGTAAGATAACATGCAAATTTAATGTGTTGGCCAAACAAGATACATACAAGATAAGTCAGAGATATTCTTAAAGGAAAATCACTAGTACTTAGGGGGATAAGAAAAAGGCTTCTTGAGGAAGGTGGGATTTGAGCTGGGTCTTAAAGGAAGTCAGTGAAGCCAAGAGATAGAAATGAGGAGGAAGAGAATTCCAGGCATGGGGAAATGTGAGTAAAAATACTTGGAAAGCTATAAATAGGACAGTGTCATTGGCTCTCAGAGAATGTAGGGGCAGGGAAGGGGGAGGAGTTATTAATTGTATGAAGACAAGAAAGGTAGGAAAGGACTAACTTATGTTGGGCTTGAAAAACCAAATGGAACATTTCATATTTGATCCTAGAGGTATATGGGAGCTGCAGGAATTTATTAAATGTACACGGAGGTGAGGTGGGGGAGGGAGTTGACATGGTTAGATCTGTACTTTAGGAAGATAAATTGGTTGGCAAATTAGAAGGGCAACCATTGCATGTTTAAGGAGGAATGAAAGGGGAAGCTTTTATGCTGAATGGGATAGTGAATTAATTCGTAAAGTACAATGGATTTCTTAGGTGATATTATGTAACATAAATTTGTAGTGGATCCAGTTAGCTGAGTTTTGTGATTTTTTTCTCCAATTTAATCCAGTAAGCATATGAAAAGGAATGAAGGTAGCAGGTAGTAGGAATAATCTAATGTTGAGGCTTAGCAAGGTAAGAGCTTTGCTAGGATAAAGAGTGAGCAAACTTGAGAGAAGAAGGCAATATAGAATTGAAATGGCTCACCGAAGGGCCAAAATGGGGAAGAACAGAGTGTGTAGTCAGTGCAAGGATGATGGTTTGGGAAAGAAATGAGGGGTCAAAAGATTGGAGGCCATGGTGAGGATGAAAAATAATTTGAGGTAGTAAGGAAGAAGAAGAGGTAGAAAGGCATCAGACTGTGATCAGATAAAGTAATTTTGGAGTTCACAAACATGGGAGTAGAACACTTGTGGGTGATGTCAAGATGAAGGAGATGTGGTGTATAGCTGTGTATAGATGAGTTTGGTTGTAGTAAAGGAGTCATGGCAAAGGAATAAACTGAGGAATTAATTAGAGTATTTGAGGGAATGTTAATATGTATGTTGAAATACCCTTGTGTGAGGGCAGGATTTGAGGAGGAGAGAAAAACCCTAAGCTACACACTGAATTCATTGCACAAGGAACAGGTCTTGCAAGTCAGTAGACAACAGCTACAAGAATCTTGGTTAGGTGGCAAATACAGATCGAATGAACCTCAAAGGAGGAAAGGTTACTATTTAATGGGGTAGACATAAATCCTGCAAGTGACAGTGGGGAGCAAGTAGTATTCCAACTCCGCCATTACTTAGTCAGCTGTGTGAATGAGAGTGCAAGGAGTTCTGGAAAGGGTGGTCAGAGAACCTGTGTTATCAGGAGGAAGTTGATTCTCAGTCAGCTCAGGAAAACTGAGGGATATGGAAAGGAAAAGTTTGAAAATAGTTTGTTAGGAATGGAATAGGTATTCAAGAAAATACACTGGACAGGGTAGGTATATTTAGAGTGGGACATTGGTGGGGTTGGGTTGAGTGCTATGAGAATAAGGAAATGGTAAGTGGAGGATGAAGAATGGGGTTTGAACAATGTCAGTCAGAAGTTCAGAATCACCGGGATGGATGGGGAATGGCATTAATCATTGAGAAATTATCTTAGGTAGGTTATAATTGTCCATATGGGTTTAGCCTGGGGGTGGAGTTGTCCCATGTCTGACAGCTGTGAGTAGCTGAAAGGCAAAGGGGTCACTATGGTGCTAGGTCAGGGGCAAGGCAGTTGTTGTGGAATTATAGGAGTTTGCAGAGGTGCCCTAGAGTTCCACAGAATTATTGCTCAGGGAGCTTAGGATGCCATTCCATGGTAGGTGCAGGCAAGACAACTGTAATGAGGTTGTAGGTGGCCAGAAGATTCTTGGGAGGTAGTAGTCCACAGCTGTACATTAGCAAATACTAGGGACGAGGGTTGATGAAAGTTAGGCTATGCACTGGGAAAAGAAAGTTCAAAGGAAAAAAATGGCATTTGCCATATAAAGAACTTTAACTAATTTTAAAGGGTATAGAGACAACTGAATCAATTACCAATGGAGGGTGAGTAGAAAAGCTTGTTCCAGAGCTTGTGAGTGGTGCCTGGTATGTAGTAAGTAATATATAAATACTATTATTATTATTATAGTTGTTTTTATTATTAAGTAGTACCTCTTTTAGATCTAGATCTAAATCCACACCCAGATTTAGATCTTGTTATGATTCATTACAATCTTTCTCATTCTTCCTTGACAGAAAAAGAATTAATGAAAACTTTTCCATTCACAGAAAAGGGAAGATGGAATGGAAAAAAATACACTAGAACATTATGTAAAGTGGAAAATGGTTCTGATAAACAATAATTAATCCTTATTTTACTGACTCATTTTCTATTTTTGCTACTTGATTGTGTAACACTTAAAAATAACAATGAGCACTTTTGCAGAACTTTATTTAAAAAAGGACTGAAAAATATTAACTAATCTATACCACACCACATCACAATGAGGAGCACAAGATTCAGAGATGTATTTCAGTGCCAATTGTTATTTTCCCCCTCTCATTTTCACCTAATGCCATGCTTAGATAAATTTGTGGAAGAACAGTAATGGATAGTGAGCCTCAATCTGGCAGAACGTTGTGTTTGTTTGTGTATGTGTGTTTATGTATATACTTATAAAGTATTCTTCCCATTTTTATTTTCTTCAGTACCATTTGTATTTATTCTTGAAGAAAGTCTGGGAGTGTATTATAGGATTCCAAATGTGGTAATTTGACTGTCTTTGACCTGAAAAGAATTTGTTGTATTAATCTTGACAGACCTTTTCAATTTTTCATCTGATAGTTACCCTTCTTTCAAGTTTCATTTTTAAATGTTCTAGGAAAAATTTTGCTTTGTTGGGTCTCATTGACCTTTTGTTTAACTTGTTTTCTCTATATACTATCTTCCTCTGTAATTATATGCCAATGAGTTTATATTATATGATGCTTTCCTTGCTTCTCAGATCTCTATATGGGCTGATGAGGCATTTTCTAATCTCATTTGTCCTCTTTGGCAATTGGTTTGCATCAATTAAATTTCTTTAGGAAATTATAATCCATCAATGTCCTATTTTTAGCATTAAAAGCTTGTTTAAATATGTCAAGCTGGAGTGGTATTAATTGTATGCCATAACTTTATTCTCATTTTCTGTCTTCTAGTTTTGTATCAATCTTGATCTCTGCTCTAATAAATGATTCGACTATTTGCAGATGAATGCTTTGGGAATCACTCACATAAGTAATAATTTGTTTTCTTGCTTTAAAATACAATTAATTTCATTATGCTGATTAAGTTTCAACATTCCAGTGTCTTTCCATACTTTTTTTTAAGAACCTGGTCATGATTATAGGTGTGAGGTTTCTACTTAATCTTTGTGCCTTTGGCATCTCTCATTTCTTACTCCTGACCATATTTTTCAACATATTTTTCATTGTCTTCTCTAATCATTACCATTGCACTGAAATCACTAAGAGCACTGAAGTATACTTCTCCTAAGAGAGATAATTTATCAGTTATAATGCCAGCCATCTTGTAGTGCAAGTTTGCTATTGAGATGAAATGAAACACTCACAAGTCATTGAACACAAAAGGAACTTTGCCATAATCTTAGTCCCACTCCCAGTAGGAGATTTCCCTTCACTTGTAGGGTCACCAGCTCTATTAGCTGCCCCTGAGCTTTCATCACATAATCTCCCAAAGCCTAGAGCTTTATCACTACTTACTTAATCCATTTGCCCAGTTAATTTTCAGTCTTACTATGCTGGCAGTCCATCTTGAGCAGAAAAGCCAATAATAAAGATGGAATGCCAGACTTTTTGCTTTTTTTTTGCATTCCCTGGCAGCCTCCTCCATCATCTACTAAATGAATTATTTTGTTTGAACAGGAGTCTACTCCCTGTCCCATGGAAAGAGGAACGAATCCCCATTAAAGATTGAGAGTGCCCTTGAAAGTGAGAACCATGAAGCATCTTGCTATCCCACCACTCTGTTCTCTGTATTTGCAGCCCTTTCCCCTCAATTCAACCACAACCTGAGCCATAAGGTCCTCATTTTATCCTAAATGCCAACTACATCAAATGTTAGAGGCAGACCTAACACCAGCACTCTCTTAGTTCAAATTCTCTGTTGGGATAATTGGGCCACTCACAAGTCACTGAACAATTAACAAAAGAAGTTAAAACAGTTAACCCAACATTTTTCTAATAAAGCAAGACTATGCAGCAGAGAAACATTTTCACTTAGCTTCCCTGGATGTGGCTTTCTTCATCACCATATTGAAATCCATCTTTTCAGTAGCAGGACAGGAGGATGCAGTTTACTTTTGTGGGCTGCAGAAACCCTTCAAGTCCATGAGCCCCTGATCATACACGGTCTTCTTATGCCCTTGGGTTTACCAGGAAGTTGTGTCAAGGAAACAGGGGTCAATCAGGTCTCAGATCATTTTTTTCTTCTTCTAGGGAAAACTAATTCCTATTACTGGAGAAAGGAAAAGCTGTGGATCCAGATCCATGTTTTAGGGAAAGAATATAAATATTAGTCTTATCTCATGTATGTTATTTAATTATGACAACTGGATAAATCATTAATTGCATTTGGCTAATATTCTTGTCTCTGTATGATGTTTTATTTATAATTTTAGTCATCATGATATACAAGTCTTCCCAGATTTCTCTGAATTCCTTATATTATCATCCCTTATGGAACAATTATATTCCATTACATTCGTATGTTACTATTTTCTAGTCATTTCTCAATTGCTGGGCAGATGTTTTGCTTTTGTCATTTTGTTATCATTAATAATGCTTCTGTGGACAATTTTGGATTAATAGGCCTTCTCTTGCAATCAAAGATCTTCTTTGGGTACAATGTCAGTCCAACCTCTGAATCATATTATGTGAACAATTTTATAAGTTTTCTTGCAAAATTAAACTGTTTTACAGAATGGCTGAAATAGCATCTGCTCACAGATGCTCAAAAATCACTTTTCTTACCTTTTAGCATCTTTGACTGGCAACTGAAGTTCATGGATATTTAGTTTGGATTTTTTATTATTAGTGATTTTATTCATTTTAGTTTGCATTTCTTCTTTTGAAACCTTTCTATACTTTAATCACTAGTATAT
This sequence comes from Notamacropus eugenii, assembly GCF_028372415.1. Classification (NCBI taxonomy): domain Eukaryota; kingdom Metazoa; phylum Chordata; class Mammalia; order Diprotodontia; family Macropodidae; genus Notamacropus; species Notamacropus eugenii. The sequence continues at coordinate 179,532,307 of NC_092875.1, forward strand.
TTGGAAGTGTTTCTTATTTTTATATGTTTGTGGAAGGACCATTTAAGTTTTAAATTTCAGAGTTTTATTTGCTTAATGCAAAGAAATTCTTCCCAGTTCACTCTTTTCAGACTCAGCTATTTTGATTTTTATTGTGCAAAACTTTTTTTTAGTTGTGTAATTAAGATAATGTTTTTCATTCCTATCCCGTATGTGATGAATTAGATATTGCATAATCTGAAAATTACAAACTTTCATTCTCTTCTGTTTTCATGGAGCAACTTTTTGTTTTCAAAGAGTACATCCATTTAAAATGTATTGTGACATAAGGTGCAAGAGCCTTGAATAAACCTATATTTCTACCAGATTGCTTTTTGGTTTTCCTAGAAGTTGTTGCCAAATAGATAGCACCTTGCTCACTAAATTGTGTTTTAGGGTTACTACATAATACGTTGTTTTATGCTTTTTGAATCTGTGTTTCCCATCTCTATTTTGTCTACTGATCTATCTGTATTTTTTAAATCATGTTTTGAAGTTTTCTAGTATAGTGTCAAACAATAGTAGAGGTGGTAAGCATTCTTGTTATTTCTTTGTAATATAGTAGTAATGTATTACTAGTGTAATATAGTAATAAAATAATTTCTTTGTAATATATTTCTTTGTCCCTATAGTAATATAGGTGCTCCCAATATAAAATGGAAGTACGAAACTGCTTGCTACTTTATTCTGTCACTTGATTTTTTTTTTACCTTTTCTTCCTCCAAATGAGCATTCAGCTATGTCCTATTTGACAATGTATTCTTCTATTAAAAAAATTTTAGCAACAAATCTTTAGGGTAATTTTGGTAATACTTATTTACTACTTTTTGTATATTTTTAACATGAATATAAATCTCTCCAATTATTTACACTTTATTTCTAAGAAAATCATTTTATAGTTCTATTTACATAAATCCAGTATTTTTCTTATTTATTGAGCTCTGGTTTTTTCATCAGGAGATTTTGGAAATCCCTTATTTTGTCAATTATCTATATCATCCCCTAAAATATTATACCTAGTTTTGCTGGGTAGCTGATCTTTGGTTGTAATCCAAGCTCCTTTGCTTTATGGAATATCATATCCCATGTCCTCTGATCTTCTAATGTAGAAGCTGCAAGGTCTTGCGTAATTCTAATTGTGGTTCCATGATATTTAAATTGTTTCTTTCTGGCTTCATGCAATATTTTTTCCTTGATCTGATAATTCTTGAATTTGGCTACAATGTTCCTTGGTATTTTCAATTTGGAATCTCTTTCAGGAGGTGATCAGTGGATTCTTTTGATGGCTATTTTACCTTCTGTTTTTAAGACCTCAGGGCAATGTTCCTTGTTGATTTCCTGAAAGAATAACTTTTAATTGGCTCTCCCAAATTTATTTTCCAAGTCAGATGTTTTACCAATGTAGTATTTTATGTTTTCTTCTATTTTTTCATTCTTTTGTTTCTGTTTGACTTATTTTTGTTATCCCATAGAGTCATTAGCTTCTACTTGCCCAGTTCGAGTTTTTAATGAATTGTTTTCTTCTATTAGATTTTGTACTTCCTTTTCCGTTTGGCTCATTTTACTTTTTAAGGAGTTCTTCTCTTCTGTGAGTTTTTGTGCTTCTGTTTCCATTTGTCCAGTTCTACTTTTTAAGTACTTGTTTTCTTCAGTGTACCTTTCCCCTTTCCCCATTTGGCCAATTGTATTTTTCTACAGTCAATTTTTGTCCTTTTTCCAAGCTATTGACTCTCTCTCACATACCTCTCATCTTTTCTCATTTTTTCTTCTACTTATTTGACTTTTAACATCCTTCTTGAGTTCTGCCAAGAAAGCTTTTTGGGTGTGAGATCAGTTCATATTCCCCTTTGAGATTCTGAGTATGGGTAGATTGACAATATTGTCCTCTTTTGAATTTATGTCTTGGTCTTCCCTGTCCCCATGGTAAGAATCTATTGTCTGTTTCAATTTTTTGCTCATGGTATTTGCCTGATTCCTGGCTTTTAAAGTTGAGTTTTGCTGCTGGAGCACAGGGGGCATGGATCCAAGCTTCCTGTACTGGGATCCTGGGACCTGGTCACTGGCTTTGTGTGCTGGACCTGCAGGTGCTGGCAAATGGAGACTGTAAGGGTCTGGCATCTCACTTGTTGCTGAGTTGGGGTCAGCAACACTGGTGCTTTCATGGTTGGAGTGGGGAGTCTGGGCTTTCCTGGGGGAAGCCTGCTCACTTGGGCTTTGTACTCGGTGTTTGGCTGTTGTAGAATATCTGCCAGCCTGGGCTATCCCTCCTGGAGTGATGCTTCCTGGAGTTGTGCTGAAATACTGGGAGATATGACTCCTGGAGAATGACAGCACATATGATGGTTTACCAAACTGGTGTCAACTGGTTTCCCTGCCTGTGCTGAAGCACTTGGGGGGGGGTCTTGGTTGTGGCACTTGTCTGATCCACTACCCTGGGTTTCAGGATCTCCCTCTGGTTTGCTGAGTTGGGGCCTGCCACTGGCTTACTGGGATACCTCCCAACCTGTACTGTTCCCCCTCCTCCAGAGCAAGAGGGGCCTTTCCCATTAATCCCCCAAGCTCCTGGGCAACAAGACTGCTGCAGCCCATCCTTCTGCTGGCTCTGCTGTTTCAGGATTTTTCCTGGGGTGATATTTTCTGGTCTATCAGACATCAATAAGGCAGAGTGAGAGCAACTAACTTCTTCCTCCACCATCTTGGCTCTCAGAACCCTCTTTTACATATTTTTAAAAGCAATACTTCTCATCTGCTCTCTTCCTCTCACCCTGAAGCCCTGCTTCTTTATTTGTCAACCATATCTCTGGTTTTTGAGTTTTATTTGTTAATTCATTTTGATTTTTTCCTAATTGTTCCCTACACTTTTACCCTTGAGGTATGTAGTTATATAGCATCCCTCTTTCATCCCTTTCAACTTTTTTGTTAGGGTATTAAAATTTCATTTTCTGTCCCTTTCTCTAAAACCAATCTTTCCCACATTTTCTTTAGTTCTATTTGATTTATGTCTATGCTAATAATTTATTCTTTGATTCATGTTCCTTGTACTTATTTGTTCCTTCTTTAGGCTCCGTGCTCCTCAAGGAATCAAGGGATTAAGGTTGCCAAAGTACTTGTTTTGAGTTGCTTCTTCTAAACCATTTCTATGTTATTTTCTTTATAGATTTTGCTCCCTCCTTACATATTATAGGAAATTCATTAAAGTCAAGTTCCCCCCAGGCTCATTTGACCTCATCTTGGTCCATGACTTCAAGTCAGCCTGCGTAGTTCTAACAATGCTCTGCTTATATTCAGAACAGTTAGGGTAAACGTGTGACGTTCTCTGCATCTTTCCTATCTACAGCTACATGTATTAAAGGATTTTTCCTCTAAGAATTCCCTACACCAATGAAACCTCAGGTTCAGGCCCTATCCTCATGCCTATTTTTAATAGTTTTCCCATCATAATGAGATGATTCTTATATTACATAAAACAGCATTGCTAAAATGTGAATTAAACAAGTGATTAATAATGCTTATAGAATTGAATCAACATTCCCTAGCAGTTAATATAATTAAAACTTTAAAATAAGAAAACATTTATTCCTATAATCACTCTCCTAAAAATATTTCCAATATTCTTTCTTCTGGATATATTATGAGTGTAACAGTACTTTGGAATGTAATTTTATTTATTTATTATAGATAGTACAGGCTTAATCATTCTACTTTCTTTCCTTTTCTTGCCTGCTTCCAAGTTATGAGCTCATCTATGCTTTGAAAGATGAAACGATTTTTACACTGACCTCATCATGTCTCCTTTGTCTTTTTTGACGTATACTCTCCATATTAATTGGTTCTTAATTAATCTTTGTGCTTGGGGATTTGGAATAGCTTTAGAGTATTAGTAGCCAGTACCTATTCTTGCTCATATTTTACAATGTTGATTGAAAATTAATTCAAAGTGGAAGAAAATGACTATATGCCATGGAGCAAAGTGGCCTTTGGGTGCTCTAATTAAAATATCCTGCCAATTAGGACCATAATTTCAACCAAAGTTTTCAAGCAGACCACTAAAAAGGCATTGTCTTACAGCCTAAAGGCATAGACTCCATCCAGAAATGATCCTTTTCCCCCAGTGAATGAATATATTGTTCACCCTCTGGAAAGATGACAAAAAATATTTGTTGCTGACTTTTAAATTTCTTGTTAAACATTATTAAACATTATTGAATGTAATTGTATCCTGTCTGAGTTCTTTAAAACAACATTTGAAACTGTAAAAAACAAAACCCTCTGAGTGTTCCTCCAGAATCAGCCCCCAGCCAAAGAGAGAGAGCGAGAGCTGAAAAACATTTGATTAAGATTTAGATCTTATTGCCTGTGTTGTTCTTACTCTGGGGGAATCGTTTTATTTATGGTCTGCTCCAAGTGAAAGATTTCTAGCAAACTGGGCTCAGATGGCACTCAACAATCAGGTGTTTGTTATTTTTGTCATTTGCAAATTTGGAATTGTTTTATAGACATTTTGGAAGCAAAATACTTCCACCATTGGGGTCTCTAGGTTGGAATTGTGAATTCCTCTCTGAAATTTCCAGTGTGCCACATGATGAATGCTCCTGGAACTCAAAAGTTGCCACCGCAAGGGTATTTCACCATGTGAACATGTTTCTCTTAATTTGTAAAATACTTCTGTTTTCAGCATCTCACAGTGGAGTGCCTCGTTGCTGTACTTTTCAAGTCGGAGAGTATCAGGGCCTCAACCACCTATTTTGCCCTTTTAGTGGTAGTGAAATCAAAATGTGAAGAAACTAGGTTAGCTAAAATCTGAAAAACAAAGATTTATCTCAAAGTTTTTTGATGCTAAGCTAGATTTCGCATTAGAAAATTAAGCCATATCAAAATATGTAATGATAAGAACTGATGTTGATATAATATTTTAATATTTGGAAAACACATATAGTATCTCATCTCAACCTCCTAACAACCCTGTGAGGGACATGTGATAGGCATTATAATTCTTGTTCTATAGATGAGAAAACTGAGGCATGTAGGTTATGTGACTTGACTAAGGTCACATAATTAAGTAAGTATATGACATAAGATTTGAACTCCAAGGGGCAGTTAAGTGTTGCAGTGGACAAGAACACTGGCCCTAGAGACAGGAGTTCAATCCATTCTGTCTTCAAACAATTCTGAGTTCAAATCAGACACTTGACACTAGTTGTGTGTGACCCTTGGCAAGACACTTAACCTGGATTGCCTCATAAAGAATTGAACTCAGATCTTCCTGATTCCAAGTTTAATGCTTTATCCACTATAAAGCCTTTTTTGTGTAAATTATTACTTCTAAATAACGGTGAAAACTTAGAAATAAAAACCCAGAAAATTAAGCATATTAAAAGCAAAATACATTCAACCTCACAGCAAATGACTGACCATTCTTTCCAAATTACCCTAAGTTTTCATTTCTTTATTTTAAATTGAATAGTCGCAAAGTTTCTTCCTGTGGCAGCAGATTTGGGTAGATTAGCCAAACAAAGGTTTGGTCGGCTTGGTTTTGAACTATACAACATAAGATGATAGCCCTCCAGAGCTACTTTGTTATTGTTGGGTTTTTTGGCAGGGGGGAGCGTTTAAGAAAGGGAAAGAAAAAGATAGGGGCTGGGGGCATAGAGTTCCACTGTTCTCAGGATTTTATAACTAGCCTCTGGTTCAGAGGCCTGGTTGAATGTTTCTGTCATGCCTAATTCAGATTCTGTCACATATATACATCACTTAAATGTGATTTCACAAACTGTAATTGAATTTTGAGGATTGCTATGGTCAATTCTAAAAGAGCACCTTCTCTTAATGAGGTGCAAAGTCTCTTTTTTCTCTTTAAACAAATGCACACTTTCATGCTCCAGCACACACATGCTCACACACGCATCTATACACACACACACACACACACACACACACACACACACACACACACTCTAACAGCCTATTTTCTATTGATTAGTCACCAACCCTGTATATCTGTGCAAAACCTACTCCATCTATATTGTTGCCTTGGGGTCAGTAGGTGGGTTTTCTCCTTTCTTTAGAACCAGATTAGGGGGTTGGGGTGCAGGGTCCTTCCCATTTTACAGTAGAAAATGTGGATGCATGCCCTGCATGCTGGATTTAGTCCCTGGACCACTGGTTGAATCCTAATTTAGCCTACTCAGGTGATAGGCATTTAGCTTTGCAGGATCTTCAAACTTTATGCAATTGTGGTCTTTCAGATTAAGAAGAGTTTTATTACAACTAAAGAATGTTAATGGACATCATTTTGGGGGGAGCATTTCTGTTAGTTTTTTCTGTGTGATGTCACTTTTGTTCTCTCTGCTCAATCCCAGGGGTCAAGCAATGAGTACAAGTGGGTGACAGACAGATTTAGGCAGAAGAGGGATCAGACAAATAGTGGGAAAACCAAGAATGAGTACTATCATGGATCCCCAGAGAAAAGAGAGCTGTCAGCAGTGTCAAATTTGGCAAAGAAAATGTCAAGAAGGATGAGGACTGGAATGAAGGACCTCTTCATCTCCATCTCATAGAAGCTCTCTCTTAAAGATACAGCTCTAGTATCATTTTCTACAAAAAGCCTTCTCTGTTTACACAAATTGTGAATATCCTTATTCCCTAATTACTTCTATTTAACTCACTTTTATTTATTTATTCTGTATATGTTTATATATGTGTACATTATCTCCCCAATTGAATGTAAACAGTAGGGATTTCTTAATTTTTTCTGCCTATATTCTCATCACCTAGTATACTGTCTAATACATAGTAGATGCTTAATAAATGTGATTGATTATCCTCTAATACATGGGGACAAGTGCCACAAAAGGACAATTTCCTTCCTATTTTGAAGAGAGGGAATTATCGGTGCTCACTAGTGTGCATGAAATTAATTTTGATATTCTGAAACTTTAGCGATAGGGTTTTGGAAAAAATCAGTCCTTGGGAAGGTATATATGAACATATGAAAAATGTGTCATCCAAGACACCTAGGGAAATGGAATGAGTTAATACCTGAAGCAATCAGGAAATAATTATTCAATGGGTTCAGGAATTATCTGCCCTTTCTGAAAATTTTCCATTAAGTAGAGGTGTCCTTTAGATAGAGTTTAATGGAATACCCAGTTGATAATAGACTTCAAAATAGGAAACAGGATGTCTAGTTGCTTTTGCAGGAGGGACCATGGCAGACATTATCTCCAGGAAATGGTGCTGAGAGTCACTAAGGCTATAGTCTCATTGGCTTTATACCTTCCTGGAGGTTATGGGACTAGATGCAGAAGACTTCATTGGAAGGATAGGACCAGCTTTAACAACTAACTAAAGACATCTGCTTCAGGCAAACTACCTGGAAAAGAGAAATAGGTAAAGGACAGGATAACTGGAGTTATTAAGTCTTTCATTCCTGTAAGATAAGTGACTTCAAAGGTTAGAGAAAGATGAAGTGGTATTCATTATAACATCTTTAGCAGACAACTAGAAAAGTCTTTCTAACCCAGAGAGCCAAGGTGCAGGATAATATTTCTCAAGGCCTAGCACAATTGACAAGTTCAGTGTGGGCAAGGGGGATGATGGTACGATCCTTTCTTGATAGTCTAGGCTCAATGGGAGACATCTTTGAGGGAAAGTAAATTAGAAAAGCATCTTTTCCTGGATATAGAAAACACGTGGAGATAAAGTTATAAAAAGATTTTGAATCTCAAAGCACTCTTGCCAGACAAAATCTACCTTGGAAAGATATCTCTCAACTTAAATGAGTATCCAACCTTTAAAGGGTCATGGCTGAGTGACTGAGGAGAAAAGAGATGAGGTTAGTAAAGGCTAGCAAATACCAAAGCCTATCTCCATTGCACATGCAGTAACAGGATCACAAAGTTAAAACTGGAAAGAACTTTAGAGAACATTTATCACAGTTTCTTTATTTTTACATATGAGAATATTGAAGACCATACTGGAAAAAATGACTTTTCGGCAGTCAATGTAGGGAACAGAGCTAGGTTTTGCCCAGCCAAAGGTCACACAGGTGATCTCCATGATAGGCCCCCTGACTCCATATCCAGTGCTCTGTTTACAGCCTCACACTATTCTCTTTTGTTTGTTCATATTTAAATAATCTATGAAAAATAGTATTGTTCTAATATAGAGACCCTAGTATTTAATTCTTCAACATTTAAGATGTCAATTTGTTACGTTCAATTTTATGCAGCTTATCAGAAAGAAAATAGTAAAATGGATAATTTAGAATAAATTGCATAGGATACAATGACTAGTAACAGGATAAGTTTTAGTCAGAGAAACATAGACTAAGCCTAACATGATTCTGCTAGAATTAGATTGTAATTGAAACACCAGGAGGTGGTAGGAGAACATGCCTTTTGTTGAATTATGTTTTGTGATGTCTACTACAGAACTTCTGTGATGAAATACATGTTCTGGCTAGAGAAAATTGTATTTTATGGAATCCAAGTGGTAGTTGTGAGATTTCAGGGTTATTTATCTCCTGTGCCTTATACTTCACCAGGAGCAGTCCCTTGATGAGCATCAAATAGATTCTTTTGGACCTGAGAATCCAGATGTAAAGGATAAGGCAAGGTTTGTGCTTGGAAACTTTTGCTTGTATCATACCTAACACATTCCAACCGTTACCAATCTGGATGTGATTGTTTTTGTTGGTCAATATGATGATAACATTCAGCACCTGACTAGAGAGGACTTGAGTGTATCTACAGAGCCCCCAACATATCTCTTTTAAATGAAATCACTCGAATGACTTTCTTGAAATTATGAACATTAAATGATGACACACGTAAAACAGTTGGCTGACATCAAGGTGCTATGTAAATACTAGTTATTTTTATTGTTATTTTGATCTTTTACCCTCCCCATTCTCTATGCCACCATGAAGTTTACTACATCATTTCTTTACCTCAGAAGTACAAACTGAAATATTTATTTGAAAATCTATTTCTATTCATTGCTTCCAATTCACACACAGCATCACCATGAAATACTGCTATGAGTTAATATAAGTTAATGCAGCCCATCTTAATGCCGCCAGTTGCACTACTAGCTTTCATAGCTACAAAGACATAATGAAAAAACGAACTGATAAAAAAGCAAACAAGAAGAATTTGTGTTGATCTTGGTCTCTGAAGATATAGATCCTGGTTGAGGTTATCACTTCTTCTCCAGAGATGTGTTATCATTTGTAGATAAAATCTTCATAGACTGAGGAAGAGAGGAAACTCAGAGGAGAAGTGTATAGAAACTGGGTTCAGGCAGCATCTGTGCAACAGAAGGCATGAGCTCAAATTCAATTTCAAAATTAAACATTTAATAAGCATTTAATAAAGCTTCCTGCGTGTCAGGCAATGTGCTAGGCAATGGAAAATCAAAGACAAAAACAGAAGTAACCAATAAACCAATCAACAAGCTATTAAGAGATTATGTGCCAGGCATTGTGATAGGTACTGGACGTTCAAAGGCAATTATGAAGTTATCCCTTCCTTCAGGGACCTTACATTCAATTGGAGGAGACAATATTTAATTTTTAAAACAAGCGTAGTGATAAGAACTAGACCTAGGATTTCATTAGTATAGGGAATTACTGATTGAGGAAACTTCTTTATTTGTTTGTTACAAATATAAGCTGGTGCCTTCTTTGCAACTCAGTACCTTAGAGAGTTGCCTCAGTCATTAAGAGTAAGGGATAGCTAAGGTCAACACAGTATGTTTTGTACTTGAATCCAGTTCTTCATTGCTCTAAAGTCAGCTCCCTAAATATGGATTGCCTCTCTGCCCCTTGTACACGTAGGAATATCTCTCTGTCTCTGTCTCAATCTCTCTCTGTCTGTCACCATCGCTCTGTTTTTGTCTATGTCTTCTGTCTCTGTTTCTCTGATGTCTTTCTTCCCCTTGTACATGAATGGGTATCCCTATCCATCTTTCTGTCTGTCTATCTCTCATGTCTGTCTCTCTATCTTTCTATCTATGTGTAGATATAGATATGTATATGTATGTGTGTGTGTGTGTGTGTGTGTGTGTCATAAAGAAAAATCTTGGGAGGAAGGATACTAGAGTTGGAGGGATCACGAAAGGCTTCATTAATTAAAGTAATCTCTGTTCACTTGCTCATTGGAGAGTTTATTTTCTCCCATGAAAGCGAGACAACACGTGAACAGGTATAAGTAAATACAAAGTAATTTGAAGGCTAGCAGAATATCAGTGACTTGGGGGGAAGGGACACATGTAAGATTTGTCACTTGAACTGACAAGGAAGAGTGCTAGGGAATTGAAAAGCTGTAAGTAAAGAGGAATAGTATTCCAATTATAAGCCATGGCTTAGTATTTCCTAATTATGGGTTTTCATAGACAAGTATTGATATGTTGACCTCAAGATTTACTATCTCTTTAGTTCATGTTGTTCCTGTAAGTGTTTCATGCAGGAAAACTTTTGCATCATTGAAGAGCCTCCTAAATTTGTGAAACAAATAAATGAATAAGTAAAATTCTTAGAATAAGTGCCTTTCATTCTCTTTGGTATTTAAGCAAGATCCAAAAAGAACCTGGAGTATATAACATGCTGATTTATAGTGGAACCCCAAAGCTGGGTCTTGAAAGAAGTACTAAATTAGGAAAAGTCAAGAATCAGTTGAAAGATATCTAAAAGGAGACACATGCAAAATTTGTAGAAAAATGAAACTATTCAGACTATTGAGGTTAGATAATTTTGCTCCTTTGTCAATTTATAGCATATCACATATGTGTGTGTATTTATTTATTTAAATCTTCAATATATCCCTGAGAGATAAGGAGTAATTATGAATCACTATTTCTACATATATTTGATATAAAGTATTTATTCATGGCATACTATAATATTGAGGCATTGGTGGCAGCTTTGTATGCAGATAGCACACAAAGATGCATTTAGTTTAGATTTTGATTATATTTTATTTTGGAGGTTTTTTTTTTAATATTAGTTGTGTTGCTTTTCAGTAGGTATAGTAACTAGCCATTCTTATGGCAGCTGCTATCAGAATCTTAGTCTGATGTTCACTAATGAATATGAACATTTTAATTAATTGTTTCTAAAAGAAAACAAAGGTGAAGCTTGATAATATTGCATTTTAAATATGTGTATGTATGTGGACACCCAGAACATATAAAGGGAACAGAAACAGAATGATATTTTACATGTTATATTTGGGGCATAAGGCATAGGCCTTCATATCACAGCATCTCAAAACTAGAAGGTACTTTACAAATAATTCAGTCCAACCCCCTCTATTTGAAGAAATGAGAGTTTAGAGAGATTTAGCTACAGGAGTATCTTTTCAATATTTCAAATTTTTACTTTGTAGTTTTATCACTTAAAGATCAGGTAGTTTAGTCCTATATTTATATACATACACACACATACATATATACATGCATATACATATAAGAAAATCCTGAGGCCAAGGATAAGTAAATAACTTGCCCAAAATCACACAGGTAGGAAGTTGCAGAGCTAGAATCTGCACACTTGTCTGCTGAGTCCCAGCTCAATGTACTTGTCACCATACCATCTTCCATTCAACTGAACCATGATTACTACCCTGTGCCCTACAGCTGATATTTCTTTCTTTACATAACATCTTCAGATTTCCAATCTTTTTTTAACTCTTTCCTCTATAGTCAATTTTAAATTGCAATCAGAAGAACTCATCTTTGGGCATGAAAAAACCATTTTGGTTCTCTGGAGAATTTCATTATACCCTCTTTTTGTTAACTATTTTCCCGTTACACTGATATTTCTTCTCACCTTAATCTATCCCTTTCTTTCCCTCTGTCATAGTAGTGTTGATGATCACTGGAAGAAAATTCATGGATATCTGTTCTGGGATAAAAGGAGCTATATGAATTGGGCAAAATATACCCACAGCTACTTCATCCAATCTCTTCTCTAATTACATACTTACCTTTACTTCCTTCCCGTAAAAATAATTTACTCTTGGCTCATATGTAATTTCATTTATATATTGGGTCTATTCTGATGTCTCTATATCCTATCCCCCTTTTCCCTCCCCTTTTCTCTCATCCCTGCTCTCTCTCTTTCTGTCTGTCTTTCATATATATATTTACAGCAATGTTTTCATTTCATACTATTAGTCTTAAAAATCTGGTGAAATATCTATTTTCTTCTCTTTTATGCCATACCTAATATCTGACCTCATGAAAATAGATACTTTATAAATGTTTCCTCAAAACGGGAATGATAAGGTAAAGGGTTCTCTCAAAAAGTCCTTTTTTTTTGCCCCATATTTTTATTCATATTTTCCTCTTACCCTTTCATTGGACATTGAGAAGGGGTTTTCTAAAAGCATAACTTCACTTCAAAGACCCAAAAGTATGTTGGAAATTTAGTATTCTAAGAAAGGCATTTAATAGTGGAGACAGTATAACAGGAATGGGTCCCTGGAAGGCATGAACTTTGACTTCTTCCTCTTTCCATTCTGCAGAGTACCTAGCACAATCAATAGCACATAGCAGGTATGTAATAAAATGTTTGTTGGAAGGACAAACGTATATTTGCAAATTAATCGCACATATAAACATGTACATAATTAGCAAAGAATTACATTCTGACTTATTCATAAAAAGAAAAAAAAACCAATGATTAAATTAATGAATATCTTTGTTTGTGCTCATGTTTACAAAAGAAATAATTGGATAATATTAGTCTCTGATTTTGGCCCTTAGGAAAATGTATGTAAACATCTCTAGGGGAAGACTAAACTTTTTCCTCTTTTATATTGAGTATGCCCTTGTTAAATGTAGGTTGAATCTATTGGTTGAGAATAGTTTTGTATTTTTATGAATGTTCTAGGATGTCCTCAGCATTCTTTCACCCTGCAGGAAGCCAAAATCAACAAATCTCTTTCATTCTATGTCTTATTGCTCCAAATATAGATCTCTAGTTTTATTCAAACTGTGGTTTGTATCAAATTTGAGGTCTTCATGTAATCTTGTTCTTATTACTGAGAACTGTTCTGAATGACATCTAGTAAAACAATTAGAGAGAGCAACAGTGAAAGTGATAAATAATTTTGAATGACAATTTGTTTTTTCTAGACCTTTGATTTCATGTGTAGTAGTCTCCCACTAAGGAAACATCCTCTTTTAATGCATATTTGGAGCTATTAGGTAACCAGGAGTCTTAGTTTGTCAGTTACCTGGGGGCACTGAGAAGCTGAGACGTCCTCACCTGGTAAACTGCCAGCGTACCTCAGAAGTAGAACTTCACTCCAGGTTTTCCTGATTGAACCTGATCTTTTCTACTTCAGGGCTGTTTCTTTCTCTCCTATGCCAAGTTGAGCGATTTTTAAAAAATCATGGAAGACTTTCTGTGTGCTACATAAGGTCATGCCACTAATAGAAAAACTGGACATTGTGGTCTAAGGCAGGGGTTCTTAAATTCTCTTGTGTCTTGGCCCATTTTGGTAGTTTGGTGAACTATGAACCGTTTGGAGGATAATATTTCTAAGATGCATAAAATTAAATATGTAGCATTATCAAGGAAATCAACTCTATTGAAATACAGTTATCAAAATAGTCTTTTAAAATACGAGTTCATAGATCCTTAGTTCCAGGGAGAAGGAAATCATTGGATTTAAGACTTCAAGGTAGCATGATAATTTTCATTTTTATATGAATTCCTCACTACATCCTTAACTAAGAAGTAGTAGAATCTTCTTATTTTTCTTTGTTTTTTTAAAGCCTAAATGTGATGTTTAAAACCCACATTATAATGCAGTATGGAAGTATTAAATTGGTTAGCACCAATACAATTCTAAATAAATACATTTTAAAATTTCTTCTTAGATGCTAAGAATGTATTTGTGCTGCGTAATCATTCAGATTTAGAGACATATTAGCCTTTAAAAAAGAACCCTTTTTCTTTATATGTTTCTAGTTAAAAATTATATTTTTTTCTTCAGGGAAGATGGAAGCATAGTCTACATAATCTAGCAGTCATTGAAATTCAACAGAACACTCTTAGTCTTTTGAGGTTACTCTGTATATTTTAACATATCATTCCTTTTGTTTTCCTATCTGTACATTATCTGCATCATTTAATACCTAGAGAGATCATTCTGTTTCCTCCCTTCTCTGAAGGCTCATCCTTTGGAACAGTTTTAAGATGCTGAAATTCATCAAAAGTAGATAGGAAGGTATGGATTTGATTGTTGAATAATTTAAAAACTTAAGTCTTAAAACAGTTGTCTAAACATGTTCGTATTACTACTGTTATATATAGTGATAATGTTTTCTAACATATTTGGAATCTATAAATACAAAAAGGAGAATGTAAACATAAAACATGAATAGCATAAAGGTGACAGGGGTTCTATAATCATTTCAATTTATTCATGTTACATTTACTTAATATTTTTGATTTATAAATCTCTAAACATGATATTAATTATTGAAAACTGGAATCTATCACAACTTGCCATAGTACTACATACAGAGAAGCCTTGTCTTACCAGATTTTTAGGTACCAAGTGTAAGATATTTTTTAGAAAAGAAATAATCATAAAAATAAATAATACCTTATAGTATATTATAAATTTTTCTTCTCCTCAAAGGACTTTCATGTATATCATCCAAAGCTCTATTGCTTGGGTTTAGCCTGAGAAATTATCTTTGCTAATTAAAATACTAAGGTTTATAACAATGGACTTTGAATTAATCAAGATTAGATTATTCATCATTTTTGGTCAAAGGGCAATAGGACATTGAGTTGCCTAGGGAATCGTAAGTCATTTGAAGTATTTTAATATCAATCTCAATTTAGAGGTGTGGTATATAAGATGGAATATTGAACTTGGAGTCAAGGATTCCTGGGTTTACAGCCTGCCTTTGACACAATAGCAGTTTGACCACAGATAAGTTGGCTGAGGAAGAGGAAAAGACAAATTGCTTAAGCTCTGGTCCCCAGGCAACTCCCTAAGATTTCTCCAATAAGTTGTAGATAGGTCTCTTTTCTTTCTTTATGGACAGACTCATAGGTCCCTGATTGCAATACTATTATTTTTGGACCAGATCTGTGATTTTATCAGTCTTCTTCTCCCTGGAGTGGAAACTTTTTTAGTAAAGTAGATGAGCATCTTCTCTCTAAGTTATAATTTTAGAGCAACCCCAGGAAATAAGAGGTCAAATGACTTCTAGGGACACATAACTAGTACGTGTCAGAGATGGAGCTTTAGCATTCCTTATCCAGTTCTCTACCCATTAAACTACATTGTCTCTCAGTATTAGTTCAGCAAATTTTTAAGTGAAATGCAGCTTATGATGACCTATCATATTATTATCTTAGAACTTATCATTTTCAACTGATATTTCTCAAAAGTAATGGAGTTTAACTTGTTTTATATGATATTTTTAGTCATGCTGTTGAGATCATAGTTTAAAAAATAGAATTATAATGTTCACGACATTGTTACTAGATAATTCTTTCACCTGGAGTGATATACTGCTACAGATACAAATAGTGCTTTTAAAGGAATTCACAGTACAATGGATCTTAAGGTAAATATTGCTTTATCAAATTGGATTACACTTCATTTTATGGTTACCATTTTTCTTACGCCTCATCATTTTTGACACAGTATCTCTTTTCTTTAGTTTTTGTTTTATTAAGTAGAAGGGGAAATTCATTGTGTTTTATTTACTTTTAATATGGTTTATTTTCCCTCAAATTACATGCTAAAAACAACTTTTTAATATTTGTGGGTTTTTTTTTTTTAACATTTTGAGTTCCAAATTCTGTCCCTCTCTCCCTTCTTCCCTCGCTCTCTCCTCACATCCCTGAGATGGTAAGCAATCAGATGAAGATTTTATATGTGCAGTTATGCAACAAAATTAATGTGAAAAATTTTTAAAAGTTTCAAATGAATTGCTTTCAGCACCTGGAAATTTAACAGGTGGGAGAGTGACCTTGGGAAAGAAGGGTGCTTAGATAATGGGCAGTAGGAAGAAAGACTGTGACTATCCTTTTGGTTCAACTTCTTTCTTTTTATTAAACTCAACTATTTGGGCTGGAGGCTCTTGGTAAACAAAGGTCCTATTCATCCTAGAATACTCACATAAGGTAAGATTGGTATAGCTGGTGCCATAAGATCAGATATTTATAGAATAGACAAGTTTTTTAGATGTTTTAAATGTTCAAAGTTAATATCACTTGTTAATCTGGAAGCCTTCTCTAACTATTCCCTTCCCCCTTTTTTCTACCTTTTGGCTTGGGTTTCATATAATATAATTTTTCACCTCCCTAATACAGTTAACAATTAATAATATATTATAGTATTTAGTGTTGTTTTGTCTGGATCTTTGATTTCATGATAAAATGTGGAACCACCTTTGACCAAGGCAGGTGGGTAAGTTCTTTTGAAAGTTATAGTCTTAGAGAACTGTCCACCACACCAAAAAGTTGCACAACTTGTGTAGGACTTAACTCCATCTCTTCTGGACTTCAAGGATAGTTCTTTATCCATACACCCCACATTACTTCTCATCTTATAGTTCTCTAGATACGTATCTTTCTGTTAAATTTTAATTTCAGTGAGGTTGGGACTGTGTCTTCTCTAAATTTTACATCTTGCCTTTCACTATCGTAGGCCTCAGCATGCACTGGGCATGTACTGCTGGATTTAGTTATCCTTTCCACATTGGGTTTAGAGGTGTAGCACCACCACAATTTGGAAAAGCCATAAAAATTTTTGGCTCTCCCTTTGTACCAGAGGAAAAGTCTGAATTATTATTGTATTAAAAGATAAAATATGTTGATGCTATATAAACTCTCTCTATATTTTATGTATTTCTGAGTTTCTAAACTTTTTCCATGTTGCCTGATGACCATTGTTTATCGTCTATGGTTTCCACAAAACTGCAAAAATTCCAATTTAATTTCTTATGCCGACCCGTTATGTATTGAAACCACAGTGGGGGAAGCTGGGATGTGGAAGGGCTAACTGTAATTAAATTGAGTGATCTGTCTGAATTTTGATCATATCTGACTTTATCTGATTCATTGCTCCCATTAGGTCTGTTCCAGGGTTTGCCTTCTTCAGTGACTTCTGCCATAGATGCGTCAAGGTTGAGTAGGGCAGATGGGCCTGCCAAATTCATCTGGAAAGCAAACAAAAAACCAAAAACTTTCAGAGCTGTGAGGAGAACTGTCAGCAGATGTGTGGCCCTAAGTGGTTTGTTGGAACTGAGCAGTTTTGTCTAAGGATCTGCCAAGATCCCGTCTTGAAAACATAGTTGTAACCCACGTGTTTAGAAGAATGATCCTTTTAACATTGTGTCACATGAAGTCATGAGTCTCATACTCTTTGGCCTAGTAGAATGAATGAGAATATGTACCTGAATCACTCAGTGGTTTAATGGGGAAAACGATCTGAGAAAGGAATTTATTCTTTTGTAGTTATTTGTAACAATGTGTATTTTTGGGTTACTATGGACTTTATTTGCCTTGATGTTATTTAGTTCCAATCACCAAACATTTATTAACTACTTTCTGAAGTGCACTGAACTAATCACTGAGAATACAGAGGGAAAAGAGACAATCTTTGGTCTTAAGTAATTTACATTTTGCTAGGGAAAGTGGGAAAAATGACAATGTAAATCATTATTATTTTGGGTCCAGATTTCATCAGTTTCAGCAGCTTCAAGTATGGAAGTTCCTTCCAATGCAGAATGACAGCTTTTTTTTTAACTTAAGAGTTTTAGAGACTTGCCTGGTATACTGATAGGTTAAGAGACATCACAAGTCCCAGATGTGTCAGAGGCAAGAGGATGGCTTCTCTGTATTCTTTATGTTCATTCTTCAGTACAAAAATATCCCTTCACAATCATGCATCATATATTTTAGTCTTTCCCCTATCAATGGTGGTTACTTTGTTTCCAGTTCTTGGTTACTACAAAAGAATGCTGCTATAAATATTATGGCTTACATGGAGATGTTGTTTTGTCAGTGACTACTATGGAATCTCAAAGGGTAAGGATTTTTTAGCTACTTTGTGTGTACAACTCCAGATTGTTTTCCAGAAAGGTTACACTAATTCACTACTTCACTGAAAATGTATTGCAGTTGGGTAGTGAAGTAGATACAGTATTGGGCCTGGAATAATGAACCTTAAGTTCAATTATGGTTTCAAGCACTTATTAGCTGTATGACCCTGGGCAAATCACTTACCCTCTGTTTGCCTAAGTTTCCTCATCTGCCATATGACCCTGGAAAAGCAAATGGCAAACTACTTCAGTATCTTTGCCAAGAAAAACCACAAAATTGGAATCATGAAGGGTCAACATGACTGAAACGACTGAACAACAAACATGCTATGTACTAGAATACAAAGGAAGACAAACATATTCCCTGCCTTCAAGGAACTTACATTCAGATGGGGAAATAATATTTAAATAACCAGTTACACAAAAATTTTCATATTATGAAATAATGCTGGAAATGCTCCGAAGAGGCAGCATTGTGCAATAGAATGGCAGCAGACTTCAGAATCAAGAAGCCCTGGTTCCAAGATCCATCTACCTCTTACACATATTGGATGTGTGACTGAATAAACCACTTAGCCTCTCAATACTTCAGCCAGACAGTCAGACTCTGAATTTCTAAGCAAGTGCCTGGCAATTCCTTATACAAGTGAAATCCCAAGTCCAGACTCCTGCCTTATTCCTTGCCACCTGAAAAAAAAGCTTGGGAGAAGAGGGAGCTCCAGATATACATCTGTTTCTATCTGAAGATCTGAACTGCCTTGTGAAATCTACAAAATGGAATATCTTACTGTGCCAGATATTGTGGTGGAGACAAAGGGGTATAAATGACAGAGATCCTGCCCCCAAGGAGCCAACAATGTGTCTGGGACATACAAAAAGTGAACTATTAGAAGATTTCAGTAATAACCTAAGATAGTAATGCAAGCGAGACCTCCAAAGCAGGCCATGGTTAATTGCCAAATGAGTGGTATGGGCTTTAGTAAACAGAGAGGTTTTTGTGGGTGGTAGCAATAGTGTGGCTGGGGCATTTTCCATGTAAAGGAGGGAACCATGAAGCTGGTTCATGGTCAAAAACCACAATGTCAAAATGTGAAAGAGTGCACCCATGTGTAAATGATCTAACCAAGACTTAGTTGGAAAGAATAAAAGAAAATGGATGAGGAGTTCCAACAATGTATCAGCTGTGGCCTGAGTATAAATACACCCTGAGACTTTGGCTGACAGGGATTTGGACGTGTTCTATTCAGCACCGTTTATTTGCTGAGACCACTGCTTCCTGCCAGGCCTGGTTATGGTTATGGTGCAGGAACAATGCTGTGGCCCAAAATGAATTCACTGGTTCCCAGGGAGTACAGCACTTAACCTACTAACTACAGCCAGCCTTTGAGGCATGTTTTGCATGCTTACTTAGGTGATTATCAAACTCTTTTAATAGTTACCTTTTTTTGTATGTCCTTGATGCATTGTTGACTCCTTGTTACTATTTTTTGAAGCAACAACTGTAAAACTGTTCATTTATTTATTTTTATTTTGCCAGTTAAGTCCTGTGATCTAATCCTCATGTATTTCTTATGACTTTGCATGAAGTCCATTAAGAAACAGCCCTAGCTAACCTAAAGACCATGAGGCTCCATCACTGCCAAAAGCAGGCCGGATGAGCCCAGTACTCCATGTCGGAATGCTGCGAGATAAGCTGAATGTTCTGTCCAGTCCCGTCTGTTAAAGTAATCTGCCTCTCCCTGCGCTTTTCCAGATTGGAGAGCTCCAGACTCGGCCAGTAGATGGCAGTGTGAGAGTGGGGAATTCAGATCCGGCCCTACTTTACATGAAACTAGCCCAATAAAAATGGCTTTTTGACTTGGAAGCATTAATGAAAAGAACCTTCAGCCAGACCTTTGTCTTGCAGCCAGGTTCTTGCTCTTGAAAGCCAGGGCAAACCACAGGTGTTGCTTTGCAAGTGCTTTGTCTGAAGCCGGTTTGCTCCCATCCCCTGGCACTCGAATCTTTCCCCTCCCCACCACTCTCCAGCCTGAAGTTGGAGAACATATGTGTGCTGCTCATTTACTTAGAGCCACGCAATCTGCCAATCATCCTGTACTTCCTTGCTTTGTGCCTGGGGAAAAGCTGCTCACCACTCAGCAGCCATCCCTGTACTCCTCTGCCCTCTTGACGAGTGCCAGCCCCTGCCTGGGAACCACACATTTAAGCCCACGTGGTGGAGGTCTGAAGCCTGTTCATCTTCAGGTCTCAGACTGATCCCCATCATTCTCTCTGCCCCAGACCCCAGAAATATAAGAGGGTGACTGGAGGGGGTTGGGTTGCAATTCTGAACTGACAAGTTTGGCTGCTCATGGGAAGACTGCTTCCTGGAGCTGAGAGAATATTCCCCATGGCTCATCCAGTAATGGGTTCTATTCAGAATCCTTGAGAAGTCATGCAAAATAGGGCAGGCAGGAAGGAATCTAGGCTTGGTTTTGCTTCTTCATAGTTTAACTACTCCTGCTTGTGACAGCTTTTACCTTTGGCAGAATTTTAAATTTGTAGCTAGTGACATAGCTTTTTAATCTCCCTTTTGCAAGAGGTTATGAAAAGAGAATATGCTTGTCCTCAAATACGTTGAACAGAGAAGGGCTAACCTAAACCTTTGATGCTCTCAGCACAGTCTTTACCAGAAGAGAGATCATAATTCTAGAAGCTCATTGCTGTGCATTGTCCTAATTCTAGAATTGCCATAGAGGCAGAGGGTTAGAATCTTTCTGGTTGATGTGGTTTTCTGGGTCAGTGGCATTCCAAAAAGACACACCAATATTACTTTGGTCATATGTGCAAGAACAGAAAATTTCAACTTCTAGTTGTTAAAATACATGAAAGCATCTGAAGTATCATTCATGTTTATATGAGAAGATTGTGTGATGTAGTAGATTCTGATTTCAGCTCTGACACAAACTTACTTCTGGGGGTTGGGACAAATCATTTAATGATTGGGGACTTAGGTTCATCATCTATAAAACAGAGTAAGGGGAGAAGGCAAAATTCAATTAAATAATCTAAAGTATAGGCTCCAAATCTGGCTTCAGGTAGACCTGCTCCTTTAAAGGCAGAAATCACATGACCAATATTAAATGACCCAAATTTTGAAGGATTCTGTGATTATGTACCTACTTGAGCATAGTAAACAATCATTTTCTGATGGTCCTGGATCATTCATCTGAGTTCTCAAATCTATTACAGTATCATAAAATCTTGTATCTTGAGAAGGGATCTCATAGACCTATCTCTAACCAAAAGCACTCATGGCTGACCTTTCCTCATCCTCGATAAGTGGTTATTCAAGTCCTACTTGGATATGTCTACTTTTTAAGGTAGTATATTCGGTTTGGGGACACCTCCAATTTTTGGAAGTTTTTTTTTTTTTTTTTTATGTCAGCCTGAAATTTACTATCTATAAGTTTCAGGTATTGCTCACAGTTCTGCTAAGTCCATGGAGAAAAATAAATTGTAATCCCTTTTCCAAATTGTGATTCCTTTGTCATGAAATATTTCTTAGTAATTCTGATACTGACTTGCTTTTAACTCATCACATCCTCCCACCCCATCCTCATTTGTTTTCTTCTTTTAATATTATTTCTGATTCTTCTTGCCTTTCCTTTTTCTCACAAATTGCCTTGATTATTTTTACAGAAATATGGAATTTTGAGTCAGGAAGGATCTCAGAGGTCAGTTCATCCATTCAGTATCTGAGTGTGAATCATATCTTTACCATTTACAAATACCAATTACATCACTTGACTAGCTCTCACTTGTGTGAATGTTTTAGCCTTGTTTAATTAAAATATATATAGACATCTTAAAAAAAAAAAAAAGCTACATGCGAAACTATTTCCAGAATCTATAACCTCAAAGTTGTAAGGATACTCAAAGATCATTTAGTAGAACCTATAATTAAACAAGAATCTCCTTTACAACATATCCAACTAGTGGTCAGCCTTCTTTTGTTTAATGACCTCTACTGATTATCTTCAGTTGCAGCCCATTCTATTTTAAGATGCCTCTAATGATTAGGATGCTTTTCCTTCTATTGGACTGAATTTTAACTTCCTGAACTTCTATCCATTGCTTCTAGTTCTTCTTTCTACGACCAAGAAGAACAAGTCTAATCCATCTTTTAGGTGACAGCCTTCCAAATAATTAAAAATGGTTGGCAAGTCACATCAGCTCTATACTTTCTCTTCTTTAGGACAAATATTCTAAGTTCTCATACACACTGAACTCAAGATCCTTCATCATTCTGGTTACTTGAATCTAGATCTTCTCCAGATTATCCATGTGTTTCCTAAATTGTGCTACCCCAAATTGAACAAAATATTCCACATGTGGTTCTTACCAGTAGAGTACAGCTGTCACAATCCACATTCTGGATGCTAACCTTCCTTTAAAAGCAGATTAAAATCATATCTGCTTTTTTGGCTACAACATAACGAAGAACTTGTATTGGCTTTGGGCTTTGGTTCACTAAAATATTCAATATCTACTTAAGATTTCTCTATTTAATATATTTGATTGGTTTTTGAACCCACTGTAAATTTTTATATTTATTATTTTAAATTTCATCTGGTTAGATTCCTCACAATCTGCTCCTTCTCCTCCTTCTTCTTCTCCTTACACTTCAGTGCCTCTTTATTTCTTCACAATTTTTCAAAAATCTCCACTAACACAATAATGGCATCAATCTAATTGGCCAGTTCGTTCAGTATCCTAACTTAGAGCTCATTCTGGTGTCTTGAATTGATCAAGGGGAGCTAAGTGCATTTTTTCTACATTTTTTAGCTTAATGACTTCCTGTGAAGGGACCTTATTATTTACCAAGGCAATCCATTCAACTTTTGTACATTTTTAATTGTTAGAAAATATTTCTTGATATCAAGCTCTAATCTGCATCTTTTCATCCTCTACCCATTGCTCCTGGTTTATTTCACTTTTCGTAGCTTTGCCCTTTGGGCCAAGCAGAATAAATCTAATCTTTCTTTCACATGACAGTCCCTCAAATCCTTGAAGACAGTTATCATGTCTCCCTTCAGTCTTCTTTTTCCCAGGCCAAACATGCCTGATTCAATCAATCTGTTCTTTTGTTGTATAGTTTGAAGTTCACTTACCATGCTGGATGCTTTCCCCTAGAAAACTTTCATGTTCTCAGTGTCCTCCCTCAAATATGGTGTCTGTAATCTAACATAATTTTGTAGATGTAGTCTGACAAGGAAAGAGGACAACAGAGCTATCATCTCCCTTGTTCTAGATACTATACTCCAGTTATTACAGACTATTATATCAATAGCTTCTTTTGGTTGTTCTGTCGCACAACTCACTCTTAATGAACTCAAAATTTCCTAAATCTAAAATGTCCTTTTGAAACATCTATCAATCAAAAATCACCTATTAAGCACAGAACTGTGTTCTAACAAGATTTCCCTTTCTTGTACTGGTGTAGTTAACTTTTGGATGCAAATTTAGAATTTTACTTTATTTCTACTAATTATATCCTATTAACATGTTGAGAACTTTGGTGGAGGGGTAGATCTTAACTCTCATTCATTATTTTATCCCTTTTTCCCAGCTTTTTTTGTCACCTATGAAAAATATGCTGTCAACTTTTTGTCCACAACAGTGATAAAATGGTGAACCAAGTAGTTCCCTATAAATGTATAATATTCTTTTAATCACCTCTAGTTGCATTTGTTTACCTAATCCTTCCAAATCTAACATATTGCAACATGATTCACATTTCCAATCCACAAATAGTCCAGACAGATACAGAGAATGTTTCTCAGATTCTTCGCTGAAATCCAAATATCTATGTGCATTTCAATTTCTCAATTTTCCAGGCACATTAGCCTTTCAAAAAAAAAAAGAAAGAAATGAGATTAGTCTGGAATGATTTTCTCTTTTTGAATCCATGATGATTTCAATGATTACTATCAATTTTTTTGCTCACCAACTCATCGTTCAAACAATTTATTTTCATTTGCTTTTTTTGAAAATTACCACTGCCTCTTTCAATTTTCAATTCTATTGCATCTCTCTCATTGTCCATGATTTTTTGGTGATGTGGCTCAGCAGGAAAAAATATTGATTTTTAAAAAAATTACCTGTATGTGTTCCATTTGAGTCAGTCAACATATTCAGTGATAGCAACTATGTGTTCTCACTTACCTTGGATTTTGGTTCCCTGTTAATGATTTTGCTTCCACTCTTCCCATTCTGAAGATAAATCTCCCAGGGAGAAAAGATGAAACAGAATCAAAGCAGGAGTTTGTATGTTACCTTCTCCATCATCCTTTTTCATGGTCCCATCACCTCCAAACAGTGATTCAATCACTTTTTACTTGTGTGATTCTTAAAAAGCCGTTTTTGCTATTCATAGCAGTCACATCAAGCCTCAATTTATTCCTAATAAGGCCAAGTTATTGTTTACCATTCATCTTTAGTTTTCTGATAATGTTTATATCTATATAGATGACTTTAAAATATTAAGGTTGATCAATGAATTTTTTTATTGTACTCATATCTTTACCTTTTTGTAGTCTCTTTTTTTAAAAAAAAATTCTGAATTATGTTTTTATCATCAAAATTCCATCTTTAGGAGTATCTTATTTCTTGTGACACAATTTCCCCTATAGAATCTTAGGATATGGCTTCTTACCTACTGTTTATCTAACTCAGAGAGGCATCATAGTAGATAGAAGTGCTGGACTTGGGATCTGGAACATGTCACTTCAGATTCTTACCAGTTGTATGTGACTCTGGGTAGTTGTTCAAACTCTACTGATTTTAGCTTTCTTATCTATGAATTGGGAGCTGGACTTGACCTACCTCTAATGTCCCTTCTAGGTCTAACTCTATGATTGTGACCTTGTGAACGTTTTGGAATTTATCTGCTGAAATTTAGGGAGAAATACAGCATTCCCTTCCTTTTCCATCACAGATTTTTAAATAACATTGTTTCATTTTCTCAAGTTTCTAGTCATTTAGATGTTAGCAACTAGCTTCTCCATATTAGTGAGGACTAGATCCTAAACATTATGTCTCTCTATTGAATCCTGAGACAAAGGCATATTATTAAGGCAAATTAAGAAGTACTCAGTTGTTCTAGTTTTAGCAAAGATATTTAGTAGACATCTGGATAGCGAAAACTCCCATCACTGTTATATTATGTTGTCCCAATCATGGTTCTATATCATGTACAGTGGACCCAAGGTTAAGATTGACCATTTCTTTAATCAAAATATTTTTAGGAACCCTCAGTGAAAAGTAGTCCAGAAGGAGGTAAAAGTAGCCTACCAAGAAGTGCCCTGGGGTCTCAGAGTCTTAAAGTTGTCTTTCTGTACCCTATTTCCAAAGGGTTAACAGTTTTGTTCCAGTTCGATCCACCTAAGGCAAAGTTAGGCCAAACTTCTCCAGATCTTCTCCATAGCATCTTGGTACACAACAGTACCAACAGGTAGCATAGGAATCTGATAATTAACCTAAGCCACTTCATTTCCACTAGGATCCTAGCCCATAACAAATATCTTCAGGCTAAGTTTGTCATCTTCAACTGAAGTCATTTACATCTAGGTTTGTCATTATCTAATTACTTCTGATTGGGTAATCTGCAATATGCTCCCACCTCAATATCTCTTCCATTTCTCCCTTGATTGATCATCACCCAAATGATTTTATTGATGAGATCTCTCCATTCTCCCCCCCCCCACCCAGTTCTCCCCATACATACCAAGATCAGTTCACAAATTTCTTCATAGAAGAATATCTCCTTTTCCAAATATGTTTTATTTCCAAAGGACAGAAAATTAATATCTTGTATCATTGCATCTTTCCATCTGCCTTCTGACCCCTAAATCAGTTCTTTGTCCTTACAGTGACTTCCAGTTCTTCCAGTCTTCAGTTATGCTAGGCAGCTAGTTTCCCTAACGTAGCTAGATAGCATAGTCAATAGAGTCGAAGGCTTAGAATCAAGATGAACTGAGTGTAAATCCTGCTACAGACATTTTCTGGCTGGGTGACGTTGGCTAAGTTACTTACCCTCCAATGCCTAAATTTCCTTTCCTATAAAATGGGGATAATAATAGCGCCTTTCTTGTTGTGTTCATCCTTCATTTTCCAAGAGGACCATGATATCAGAGAAATGATGGCATGACTTGCACTTGACTTTGTTTTGAGTGAGGGAGGGCTGTGCAGGTCACCAGCCTCACTTCTCCTCCAGAGTCATCTGAATCCAGTGAGCAGATGTTCATCTGGATGACTGGAGATGGCCCAGGATGCGCTGGGAGACCTTGGCCTATTAGGCTAAGGCCTTTTCAGCTCCTCACTTAAAGTGAGGTAATGCCCATTCAGTGAATAGGCCTCTTTAAAAAGTAGTCAGGGGGATGGCCCCTTTAATAGAAAAGAAAAAAAATAGGTAGATCATGCTGGGAGGGGCTTGATGGCAAAATCATCTCAGTTAGCATATGTAAAGTTCTTTGCAAATTCTTAAGAGCTGTATAAATGCTAGCTATTGTTATTCTTTCCAAAATCATCACCCCAACACTGGCTATCCTCTTCTCTCTTCTCTATCTCAACCTTTTGCTTCAACTCTACACTATCTTTGATTTTCAAATATCTGACTTCCTTGTCCAGTCACTGATCATACCTTGACACACCTTAACTTCAAATCCCACCTTGGCTTCTATTATTCAAAGACTGCTGAATGGAGATGGAGGAAATCATGAAGCTGTGCTTCTTGGATCCACTGTAAGTTTATGACAAACAACTTCAAATGGGTCCCCCTGAAGCTAGGCAACCGTTTTGTACTTTAGTGAGTGATTAGCTAGGTCAAGATGACCTGACTGTAAATCCTGCTACAAACATTTTCTGGCTGGGTGATGTTAGCTAAGTTACTTACCTTCCAACACCTAAATTTCCTTTCCTATAAAATGGGGATAATAATGGCACCTTTCTTGCTGTTGTGTTCATCCTTTGTTTTCAAAGAAGACCACGATTTCAGAGAAATGATGATATGACTTGCACTTGATTTTGTAATTAGCTGTGCTAGATTAGCTAGCACAGTGGATAGAATGCTGAGATTGAAATCAGAAAACTTACATTCCTCAGGTCAGATCTGGCCTCAGACACTTACTAGCTGTGTGACCTTGAGAAAGTCCCTTAACCCTGTTTACCTCAGTTTCCTCTTCTGTAAAAATGAGTGGAGAAGGAAATGACAAACTGTTCTAGTATCTTTGCCAAGAAAACCCCATAAGGGGACATGAAGAGTCAGATATAACTGAAAATGACAACAACAACAAAATAATTAGCTATCCTACTCATCATGACAGTGTCTATTCCAAAACATTTTAACTACAGTACTATCACATACCATCCCCCTCCCATGACACTCATATTTAATTCATTAACATTGAGCTTCCTTTTTTCCCCTCCTCATCTAATATCAATGAAATGTAATACTCCGTTGTCTCCTGATTGATCACTATATCACATGAAGAGTTAGCTTTGCTTTCTTGCAAAGGCAAAATCCTCTACGTACATCCTTGATACCATCCCATCCCATCTTCCCCAGAAGATTGTTCCCACTATTCTCCTAACTGTGTACTAATATTCACACTCTCTCTATAGCTGCTAGGTGCTTTGCTGTTATCTATGAACACAGAAATGTCTCTCCCATTTGAAAACCTCATTTAATTCAAATATCTTCATTAGTTATCATCCAATAACTTTCTTTCCTTTTGTGGCTAAATTGCTCGAGAAAACCATCTACAATAAATGCATCCAATTCTTCTCTTCTCACTTGATTCTTCATCCTCTAAAATTGGGCTTCTGACCTCATTCATATGAAATTGTTTTCCCCTATGTTACCAAATGATTTCTGAATTTCCAAGTCTGGTGACCCTTCCTCAGTGCTCATTCTTCTTGATCAATTTGTGGTGTGTGACCATAATCACCTCTTTCTTCTGGGTATTCTCTTCTTTTGAGGTCTTCATGACATTGTTCTCTTTTACTTTTCTGCCTACTTCTTCAACTGGTCCT
This sequence comes from Notamacropus eugenii, assembly GCF_028372415.1. NCBI lineage: Eukaryota > Metazoa > Chordata > Mammalia > Diprotodontia > Macropodidae > Notamacropus > Notamacropus eugenii. The sequence continues at coordinate 179,560,483 of NC_092875.1, forward strand.
CATTCTTTTTTGCTTCAGATCATGCCCACAAATCATAGGTATTCCTGGAAGTCTGTCCTGGAATCTTTTATGTCTTGTTTTCCTCTTGTTTTGGTCTTCTCATTAGTTCCAATAGTTTTGTTGTCATGTCTATTTAGATGATGTATATGTGTGTGTATGTGCATTTGTGTATAGGGTTTTTTCTTTTATTTTTTTCAAATTTATTTATTTTTAGTTTTCAACATTCACTCCTATAAGTTTTAAATTTCCTTCCCCTCCTTCCTCCCTCTCTCCCCATGACAGCTTGCAATCTGATATGGTCTCTACACATACATTCCTGTTAAACACATTAGTCATGTTGCATATAAGTATTATAATAAAGTGGAGAAACCATGAGAAAGAAAAAACAAAACAAAATAAAATGAAAAGAAAATAGTCTTCTTTGCTCTGTATTCCAATTCCAAAGTTCTTTTTCTGGATATCAATGGCATTTTCCATCTTGAGTCCTTTGGAATTGTTTTAGGTCCTTGTATTGCTGAGAAGGGCTATGTCTATCAAAATCAGTCATCACACACTGTGACTCTTTCTGTGAACAATGTTCTCCCGGTTCTGCTTACTTCACTTAGCATTAGTTCATATAAGTCTTTCCAGGATTTCTGAAGTCCGCCTGTTGTACAGGTTGTTTTTGCTGTTCAGTAATTTCAGCCATGTCTAACTCTTCATGACTTCACTTGGGGTCTTCTTGGCAAAAATACTAGAGTAGTTTGACATTTTCTTCTCCAGCTTACTTTACAGATGAGGAACTGAGGCATGTAGGGTTAAGTGACTTGGCCAGGCTTACACAGTTAGTAAGTGTCTGAGGCCAGATTTGAACTCAAGAAGATGTCTGGCACTCTATCCATTGCACCATTTTGATATTGTACATACACACATACACACACACACTCACACACACTCACACACTCATACGCACACACAACACATATACACACAATGCATTCCTAACCTCTCTTTGAGCTGTAATCTCATATCACCAACTGACTTTTAGACATCTTGAACTGAATGCCCTAGACATATGTCAAACAAATATACCTAAAATAGAACTCATTATATTTTCCCTCATACTTTCTCCTCTTCTAAATTTCTCTATTATAGTCAAGAGTACCACTATCCTCTGAATCACTCAACTTGCAACCACAGTGTCATCTTTGACTTCTTATTTACATCCACTCTACATATTCAATATATAATTTCTACAGTTACATCATCTCCCATTTATGTTCCCATCTCTCCACTCACACAAACATCACTCTGTACCCCATTCAGGGAAACAATTCTTGTTGAGAAGGGGCTGCCTTCCCAGTAACCACTAACACTAACTGTTGACTTATTGCCATCTAAAAAAAGTAAGCTCAAGAGCCTCGGGAACAGTAGTGACACCTAGTTGCATCTAGCCACTCTCCCTTCAGTAACTCTCCAGTGTACATTATTGGAATGTACCTGCCAATTATCTCTATAGTTGCTATCTGTTGTCCCTTACTCCTTTAGTAGAAGACCTGGAAAATAAAGTTCCTATAACCCAAATCCTTTATACCATAAAAGTATTTAATAGATATGGCTTTTAATGATGGAGATCATGGATATACCAAGAAGTTACTATAATTAATTAAAAGTCATCTGACATTGCTGAAACCTCCTATATGTGTTCCTTTCCCCTACTAGACTGTTAGCTCCTTGAGAGCAGGAACTATTTTGCTTTTTCTACTTATATCTCTAGCATTTAGAATAGTGTTTTGTACATAATTCTTTTCTCAATAAAAATAATATAAATTATATATTGCAAAAAGTCTGATTTCAATTTTATAAATGAGGAAATAGAGTTATTGAAGTGTCTATTCAGGGTCATACCACTATGGAGTTTTGAAGCTTCATTCATCTGTTTATTGTAAGTAGAAACCTGACTCAGTGAGTACTATCTCTCCTGGGCATCCTCACTGATGTTCTTCTATTCCATTCTCTTCTTTCTAGGTCTTCATGACATTGCTCTCTTTTTCTTTTTCATCCTACTTCTTAGATCAGTTTTTTTTCTCCAGATCATGCCTGCCAATTGTAGGTGTTTCCATAGGTCTGTCCTGGATTTCTGTCCTGTTTTCCTCTTTTTTGGTGTTTTCATTCATTCCAGTAAGTTGTTATCATGTCCATTCACTTTGGTATCTGCTGCTCTTTAAGAGATGTACACAGACCATTTTCTCTTTCCTCCTAAATTTCTAATTGAAAGCCCTTTTTACAAACCTATAAATATCCTGGAAATTACATTTTTCTAGTCTCTTTATTAGATACATCCAAAAGCTTATCATTGCTGGGATTTAAGCTATTATCTAAAAATCCAAATGCTTTTCTATGACACCAGTTCCTTAACCATATGTTTATTGATCACATCTTCATTTCTCTTGTCAAGCTTATCCTTTCCATAAATAGCAGCAATCAGAATTCAGTTTTACTGATAGAGCCACACTGGCTAAGAACTTCATCAACCCTAAAGATACCTTCTTTATTTCTTCCAGTGGTAAAATTTGTTCATGAATCATGAGAAGTGAGGGATATTTTCATTTTTGAGAAGTCTCAAGAGGTTTTATGTTACATCCCTGTATATGCTTTGGTCAGACAATGTGATGTGACCCATGTATAAAACATTAAATGGCATTGTCATATTTTCTTAGGCTTCTAGTCATATATACTTTAGAAATTGGTTCCTCCTTATTGGTAAGACTACATTGGTAATATACAGCACAAAATAATACACAAGTAATAAAATAAGGCAGAAATTTCCATGTGAAGTACAAAGCGGGAAAAAAGGTTACTACTAACTGGGACATCACAGAAGCCTTCCTGGAAGAGGTAAAATTTGAATTTTCATTTAAAGGGCATACCCTAGGAATTCAAAAGAAAAGAAGCAGATAGATCCAGTTTGGTTGGAGCAATGAGTGTCAAACTACCAATGTGACCAAGTCATCCCTCTGCTCAAAACCCATCAGTGGCTTCATATTGCCTTCTGAATAGAACAGACTCATAATTCTGGTGTTCAAAGCCACCCATTTTGGCTCCACCCTAATTGTTTAGTCTGAACTTATACTCCTCTCCTTCATATAATTTATACTCCAATTAAATCAAACTATTCTTTGATTACTGTTCTCATCCAGACCACTTCTGTCTCTGAATCTTTTATCATTCAACTCTGCATGCCTAGAATAGACACGCCACACATCTGTTCATGAAATCTTTACCTCCCTTAAAGGCACATTTTAGGTATGATTTCTTCACATAACTTTCCATGACTGCAATGGATGAATGTGATCTTTCCTCAAGCTTTTCAGACTTTTGCATGTCTTCCTTGCTATATACTTATTTTTATATTTTTCCTTCTATTCAACAGATTTTGTTACTAGCAGACAAAGTTTATATCATTTATCTGTCAGTCTATCAATCTGTTTATCATCTATCTATATCTTTGGACCCTAGTGCCTAACAAGTACTTGGCAAATGGTAGGCACTTAATAAATATTTGTTGATTTATATTGAATTATTGTATGCTTATCTCTTTGGTAAATAGAATTTTTATGCCTCCACAAACTAAAAAAGTGCTTTTTGCTTCTTATAATGATTCTTTATAAACACGTAATCATACACACATACTCACTCATTGTAAACACCATTACATACTGGAACTCTATTTTAGTGATGTAGTTAAGGGAGCTTTCAATCAATCATCTTCATAATTCAGCAGTGTTGTCACTTAAGTTAGGTCATTTTATCACCCTGACCTTCTATTTCCTCATCTATAATATGGAGATTACTCTTCTTGCAGTATCTACCTTATAGAAGTTTTGGTGAAAAAAACAATTTTTATCAGAAAATGGTAGAAGTGCTATGTAAATATGAATGTTTTAATAATATATTGGAAAATACCCTAGAAAAATCTAGGTTGAGATTCCATTTGGAAGAGGAATCTTAGGATATGTCTAAAATGTGTGTATTATAGAAACCTTGGCCTCACAGAGACAGAGGCACTATAATGCCTGTAACAAAGGGGAACCTATATCACAGATGTCAGAGCTGGAAGCAACCTCATTGGTCATCTATTTTAGCTCACATCTGAAACAGAGTTTCATTTGCAACATACATGAAAAGTGCCTATCTAAACCTAAAACTTACTATCTAAACAGCCCTTGAGCATATTATTTCCCTGTGATCCTGATATACTTTGAGATGGTCCTATTAGAAATGTTTTCCTGAAATGATGCCTAGACTTTTCTCTTTGCAATTTTGCCTATAGCTCTGCTTTCTCAGGCCAAAAGGAACAAATCCAAGCCTTCTTCCACGTAGCAGCCATCAAATATTTGGTGACAGCTATCACCATACTCCCATTCCCTTTTCTCCCTGCCAAATAAAGACAGGTCAACTGAATGCACTTCAGCCAAACTTTATGTAGCATGAACCTGAGGCCATCATATCCCCTGCTCTCTGGACAATTTGTACCTGATCAAGACCTTCCTACCCAGAACTTCACACACACTCTAGATATGTTTTGACAAGGGCATTGTATAGTGAAGCTATCACCTCTGTATCACAGGATGTTATGATTCTTCTAATACTGCTGAACATCCCATTAACTTTCTAGATTAGATTTTTTAAGTTACCAAGAATCTCTTTTATTTTCCCTTACCACTTCCTTTATTAGGGAAAAAAGAATAAAAAAACTAAGTGTAATGAAATATCATTGGGCCATATGAAATGATAAATGGGATAACTTTGGATCACATCAACTTTTGTACTGCATGACTATCATAATCTTTGAACAAATATCTTAAGAAAGATCTATAACTTATATTCTGGGATATGGTATCATTATTATTTTTTCCTGCTTATCTGCTGATATAGACCCACCATTTTTTTGGTTGTAAATTTTAACTATTTCTAGCTGTCATGCTTCATTCTCTTACTTATCGATAGCTTTAAATTTTTGGAATCTCAAGCATTTTAAATTTTTGCCAACTTATCAGTCTACTTATAAGATGGAAATAACCCTGTTCCTATTATTTCAGAGTTTTGGGTTGCTTTTCTGGTTGAGTTAAAGATTTCTTATATGTAACATACATGTAAAAATATACTTAAATATACTTATAATATATTTAAATATACTTAAAATATACTTAAAGTGATATCACCAAGATAAGTAGATTTGAAGTTCTAAAATCTCTTTATCCAATGTAGTAGTTTCCTTCAATTATACACACATACATATATATATGTATATGTATGTATATATGTCTATCTATATCTATCTATTATCTATCTATCTATCTATCTATCTATCTATCTATCTATCTATTTATCTATCTATCTGTCTGTCTATTTAGTGTTCAGGAATGACTAGCACCTTTAATGTGAAGGCTTGCCAAGTTCTTTTCAGGGTTGCTCAACCACCTTTGGTTTCCATTTAACCCAACTTTCACATTCTTTATCCACATCCCAGTAAAACTATTGCAACAGATGGGTTAAACAAGGTTAAGGGTAACTGATAGGCCTCTAACCTAGAGGTGAAGTAGGGAGATGTCTATCTCAAGTATCTGAAGACTTCCCCTGGTAGAATGAGTAGATGAGAACAATTTGGTCCACTTAAATTCAATTCACAGGCAAGTTAAGACATCAACCATTATTTTTTACCCTCAAATCAGGATATCATTGATTTTCTTTGAAAATGAAGGATGAATAACAATAAAACAGTAATAAAAACAAAATGTGTGTGTGTGTGTGTGTGAGTGAGTGTGTGGGGGGGTGGGGGGGGGGAGAGAGAGAGAGAGAGAGAGAGAGAGAGAGAGAGAGAGAGAGAGAGAGAGAGAGAGAGAGAGAGACTTCTTTGGCTACTTGTGTTTCACTTTGCAACTTGCACATAGTCAATTTATGTGATTATTTTTCCATTTGATTCTTGTGTTCTGGTAGAAATGTTTTATAGTCATTAGATTTATAAAAGGTCTTAAATATGGGCTAGTTCAGTTCCCTCACTTTATTGATGGGAAAACAGGTCTGGAAAAGTGACTTGCATAAACTGATTAGTGACACCTAACTAATAGTGGAGGTGGAACTAGAACCCAGTTTTCAGTCTGTCAACCCATTGCCCTTCCTACATTGCCTCTAGGAATCATGTGATCTTTCAGAGGACATCTTCAAACTATACAAAGCATATGATGTGTGTGCGTGTGTGTGCATGCTAATCTCAAGAGACCTGATTAATTATTTTTCCCCAGTCCATCTGATGAATTTGAGAATATAAAGGGCAGATATAAAAGAAAAGGCAGTGCTAAAGTATTAAAAGAAGTTTTCATTTTTTAAAGTTTTTATCAGTCATGGAAGTAAAAAGCAGCCAGCTGGTATATGGTTGAAGGTTCATTCCTATGCCTGGTCATCTGTTAAATAGCAAAACAATCTCTAGGAAGCAAGTTGAGGCAGGAAACATCTCTGTAAATTATGAAATCTTCCAAGTGAAAAGATTGTTAGCTATAGACGAATCCAGCTCTTGAGAAGTAATTGCTTTTCCCTTCTTGAAGGAAGTTCCTTCCCTCCATCTCCCCACCAGCTGTCATGTCTGTCAGCAGATCTACTTACCAGGAAGGAGGTAACCTAACATGAAAACTTAAGGAGCATATTTGAGAATTTTGCTCAATAGAAAGGCTAATGAGAAATAGCATGAAGACATCATGAGCAAGAACCAAGATAACAGGATGCTGAATATTTAGAGTGATCAATAACTTTGCCCATATATGTTCCTTAAATGTATATCTCTTTACTAATATACTCTATGTATGCGCTCATTCTTCCGTTGATGCTGAGTGCATATGTGAGAGTGTTTACTCCAGCTTTATGAAATACTTTGTAATTGCTGTTCTTACAATGTGATTTCAGTAAAAGACTATGTTGATTATTAAAAGTAAACATGGGGCTCATGAATTAAAAGATTTTGTGGGATAGATCCATAAGTACCTTGAATCTGGGGCAGTGGTTTGTGGGAGAATCCAAACTATGATTTGAGGATATATATAGCACCTGGTAGTTCCAAATATTTTAAGAAGTTATCTAAACAATTTCTCCTATATAAGCAAACATATTAACAGAGTACACACCTAAAAGATATACAAATATGTTGTAAAGTTATTGAGATTTCAAAATGTTAGAGTCAATTATCTACAAGCAAGATCAAGACACTAATACCACACATCCACATAGAACTCTTTACTATACAGTATCACACACATTGTCTCACTTTTTTTTCACCAAAACAACATAAATTAGCTAGAACAGTTATGCATATACCTCTTTGTAGATGAAGAAATTGAAATATACAAAGAGTGACTTTACAGGGGTCATGCAGCTAGCAAGTGACAAGGTCAGACTCAAAATCTGATTGTCCAATGTTCTTTCAATCATGGTTGATTATTCCAACTAACTTGCCAATCAATGTCAAAAATAAAATGGTGTTCACCAATGAAATAACTTTATATTAGAATATATTGTTTTGTGGTAGAAGGAAGGAAAGAAGACAGGGAGGCAGAGGCACGTGTAATTTGGGGAAGAGAAGACTAATAAGAACGTGATAGTAATCTTCAAATTTTTGAAAGGCTGCCATGTATAAGGAAAAGTACAACTAGTCTGTGTTGTCCAAAATAGAACTAGAATTAGTGGGTGGAAGATAAGGTCCAACTCCACAAGTCTATGATTCTATCACTTTATAAGGTATAAGCAGGGACATTTTGACTCATTATAAGAAAAGCCTTTCTATCAATTTGAATTGCCTAACCATTTAATAGACTGCCTCTTGAGAGAGTAAGTTTTCCGTCACTGGACATTTTAAAAGAGGAATTCATTGACATTGTTTCAGATGTGCTATGAAAGGGAATCTTGAATTGCGTGAGATGTTGGACTAACTAATCTCCAATTTCCTCACTTCTCCTAGATTCTATTAGTCTATGATCACATTGTCAAGCAAGTATTATTTGGTAGACCAGTTATTCAAGGGAGCCAGAATACCAATGTACTAACTTTTAGGCTTAAAAGCAGTCAGACTGCTTTAAATCAGTCCAAAAGATCAGTTAAAGGGGGAAAAAATCTACTTGGCCTTTGCTCAATGCCCTTTCCAAGTCAAAGCAAATTATTCATAGTTTCCTTTAATGTCTGCTGTTTTGTTTATAAGGAATGACTCAAGGGAAGTTTTTCCTTAATTCAAAACAAACAGATTGCTTACATGCTGAATGACTCACTGGGACTTCAATGTTTGTTAAAAATCACATACATGTCAGATGTTATGTCTTTCAATCAATCTTAAATCTTAGCCCAAAAAGTAGAAAGAAATCTTCCATGAACAATTGCCACTGATTTTCATTCCCCAAACTCTCTCTCTTATTTTCAGAACACCACAAGTAACTGACAGCTTTGCAAGCTTTTAAATTGTAAGATGGCACTGCAACATTTAGAATTTTGGTAATGGGATAAATACAATTTTGGATCTGAAGTGACTGTTTTCACCCGACTCTGATCAATAAAAGTTAAGAAATCATTGTTTTTGTTTTACTTTAAGCTTTATTGATGCATTGTGTTTTTACATCACAGTTTCTGTTTCCATCTCTTCCCACATAATGAGTCTTTCCTAATAATAATAGTAATAATAACAATAAATCAAACAAAACCATCCAGCAGAGTGACCAAGTCTTACTGAATAAGCACCATTTCACTCTCATAGCATCCCAACTCTACAAGTAAAGGAAGTAGGTAAATATTATGATTTCTTCCCTTGGCCAAGATTGGTCATTACAATAGAATAAAAAGCGTGCAGTATTTAGCTTTGTTTTAGTGTTTAGTAGTTTATATTATTTTGTAGATAATATGTCTGCTGTTTCCTGATTATGGTTACTTCAATTATGTATTATTTCTTACATATTCAACCAAGAAACTTTTACTTTTTCAATTAATAAACATTTTACTCATTCTTCTCCTTCATATCCACCTCCACTTTTAGAGGGGAGAAAAAGCAAAATCATACACGTGTAGCTGAGCAAAACAAAATCGTGCATTCCCCACTTTCAAAAAATGCATTTCTCATTCTGCATCTTGAGTCCTTCACTTATCTGTCAGAAAATGGGTGGATGCTTCATCATCAGTATTTTGAAGATAGAAGATGATTAATGTTTACCATAGTTGGTCATTGCATTGACCAGTTTATAAATATTTCAGTTATTTTTTCAATCTTTATAAGAGTATCTATTTTCAATTCTTTGCAATCATGGAAGATGTCCTAATTTTTAAAAAAATACATACTAATCCTATTACTCTGTCTGAGATCTTTTCGGCATATATGCCTGATAGTGTTATTGACAAATCAAAAGTTGTGTACAGATTAGTGGCTTTGGGGGCTCTAATTCCAAATTGTTTTGCATCATTATTTGACCAATCTACAGCTTTACTAGAGTTTACTGACAGGGCCAAAAGATGACAACTAACAAACTTTCTGTGGCCCCTCAAACTTTTGTCACTTTCATCTTTTTCCAACTTGATGTGTTTGTGGTGAAACTTCAAGGTCATTTGCATTTGCATTTCTCTTAATAGTAGTGATTTGGAGTATTCTTTCATATGGTTGGTGATAGTTTGCATTTCTTCTTTTGTAACCTGCCTATCTATATTACTTGATCAATTATTCATTGCAGAATCAGGCTTATTCAAACACGTCTATCAGTTCTCTATATATTCTAAATAATCTCCTTAAGATATGTGCTGCAAGTATTTATGAATAAATGAGTAAATAAATGAAAAGGGCACTTATTCCGTGCTGATTATTTGTCAACTATTGTGCTAAGCACTAGAAATACAAATAAAAAAGTGAAAAACTCTCTGTGCTCTAGGAGCTTACATTCTAATAGTAGGAGACAACACAGAGAGCTGAATAGTGACTAGGGAGGGAAGCATCTGTCTGGTGGATGCCAGGGATCATGAACTGATTCATAGGGCAACTGATTGATGTGACTTGTCTAGAAGCAGTAGTTTGTTTAGTTTGTCTAGAGTAACACATAATAAGCAGGGGTAACACATATATTACATGCAAGGTGTAGGAATGAAGATGACAGGATGGCACAGGTGAGTAACTGAAAGACATGAAACATGATCTGTGTTGGTGGTTGGTAGATAGAGTTAGCTAGGTGAACTTGCACACATTTATTTTCCAGAGTTCTAGTGCTGAGTAGAACAATTGCTTCAGGAACCGGGAGGGTGACTTCTGGAGTTTTCTTCTCAAGGATGCAGTACAGATGGAAAAAAATGGAGCATCAACAGATCAGGTACCAAGACAGCCATTAGTTGTTTCTCCTCTGTTTCAAAATGCTCAATTTTATGTAATTAAAAGTGGTTTCATTTTGGTTAGCAGATGGCATTTTTTTAACGTTTCTATTTCTCTGAATCTATTTATGAGTTTTTATGCCCTATTACAGTTTTTGCATAGGTGACATGCAAATCTGAGCTATATATACTTGTTAAAATTCCCATTTAACATTTACTCCTAAAGCCAGTACCTTTTGCAATGCCAGGCCACATACCTGGGGGAGGTGACTTCTTGCCACCAGCCTACTTACTGTTACTCGCTGAGTTAAGGCCCTTTCTAGCACTAGACTATATTTGGTGGTAGTGTGGAAGCCACCAAAAGCCACCAGGACTCAGTGTAACACATGTAGTATTTTACAGGCAATATTTGAACCCAAGTACTCTGATTTTAGAGTTAGGGTTCTTTTCACTGAATCATGTTGCTTACTCAATGGCAACAATGGACATCAGTCACTTAGAAAATTCTGAAAGTTTTGTTATTAAATCATGGGTACTAAAAACTGCCTCCTCTAGACAAATTTCCTTTTTGCTCTCTTCTTTACCTATTGAATGTAGGCAAACTCTATATTCCATGACTAGGCCAACACATGCATCAGGAACTGAAAGCTTCCTTCTCTTCATTTTTAGCTGGCAATAGAGTTTTCTCTCTCATTAATGGATTTAGGTAGTTTAGATGCAGCTGCACAATTTCAAAATTGGAGTATCAGTTCTGACTATGACATAAAAGGCTTAATTCCTTCTGATTTCATGACTAGTCTTATCCTTTCATCAACTTTCCAAGCAGCTTTGACTAGGGAACCATTAATAGTTTTCTTCCAAACTTGACAACTTTTTATATTAGGGTTTTCTAAAAAATTTTCTGCTTTTCTTTGTATATACTTTTTATTTTACTTTTTTCAATTAGTAAGCATTTATTTTCTCTCCCTCTAAACCAAACAATCTTTGAAACAAATGTGTGTAGTCAAGCAAAACAAATAGCTGCATTGGCTCTGTCTAAAAATATGTGATTCAGTCTGAATCTTGGGTTCATCACTTTTCTCTTAGGAGATGGACGGTACTGTTGGTTTTCGGGAACCATGGTCATTCACTAGTTAGATAAGAGTTCTAAAATTTTTCCAAATTATTTCTCTTAATAATATACTTGTTACTGTAAAATTTTAGTCCCTTTATCCTGCTCACTTTATTCTGTTTCAGTTCATACAAATCTGTTCAGGTTTCTCAAGACTTATCCCTTTTGTCATTACATATTTTACAATTATATTGCATTATATTCATATATGATAATTTTTTCAGTCATTCCTTAATTGAACAGTCCCTGGCATTTTAGTTCTTATATATATATATATATATATATGCATATATACACACACACATATATATGTATATATATACACACATACATATATACATATTTATGTATGTATACATATATTATAATTATAGATATTTTTGTACCTGTCTTTCACCTTTTTTCTTTGATTTTTTTGAAATATTGGACTAGTAGTCATATTTCTGTGTCAAAGGATATTAATAGTTTAGTGATAGTGTGGATATAGCTCCAAATGATTTCCCGAATGGTTGGATTAGTTCACAGCTCCTACAGTGTCATAATGTGATTGTCTCCCACGCTCCTTCCAACATTCATCATTTTCCATTTTTGTCAACTTTGGAAATATGGTGAGTATAAGATGGAATTTCTGAGTTGCTTCAGTCTGCATTTCTCTAACTATTAGTGTTTGGAGGCATTTTTTTCTCATGGCTATTGATAGCTTATATTTTTCCTTTGAAAACTTCCTGTTAATTGATTGAAATTTATGACTAAGAGTCATTTCCTAACAGAAATGGTCAAAAGAAAAGAACAGATTTTTTTAAAGGAAGGAATGGAAGCTATTAATAATCATATAAAAATTTTCTATGTCACTAGCAATTAGAAAAAATGCTCTTCAAAGTAACTTTGAAATTCTACCTCACACCTCTTATGCTGACAAAGATGACCAAAGACAAAGGAAACAACAAATGCTAGAAAGCTATGGAAAAATAGGCACACTAGTTGACTGGTTAAGTTGGAGTTCTGAGTCCAGACAATCTATAAAGCTATTTGGGACTGTATCCAGAAAGTTACTGGACTGAAGTACACCACTACTAGGAATATACCCCCAAAGAATTCAAAGAGAGAAAGTATTCATATATGTACAAAAATGTGCATCGCAGCTCTTTATATAGTAGTCAAAAATAGAAATTCATGTTGGCAAGTAGCTAAATAAATTGTGGTCACGGTTAATAGTTTACTGACATTGAGCCACTTTTGCATTCTTGGTATTGTGACATATGAAATGATGACTTACAGGAAACTAGAAAGATCTTTATGAACTGATACAGAGCAAAGTAAACAGTACTAGGAAAATAATCTAGACAATGACAAAGACAGAGAAAAAATCAGCTTGTAAGTATGTTAAACTCAGGTCAACACAGTAATGGATCACAAGTGGTTACATTAAAGATAGAATAAGTAATTCCATTTTGCTTTTATCTGCCACTTTAAGTTTTAACTTCATGTAAGTGACGCAATCACCAGAAAGTCATGAAAGGAAAATCATAAAACTACCCTCTTGACCCCCACTTACTTCAGTCTCCTGATTCCTTCCATCAATAAGAAACCAGATGTCTCAATAATTACAATCCTGTTTTTCCACTCCTTTCAATTAGACAATAACCGTAGAAACCAAGGTTCTGGGTTCTTTTGCTACCAAGATCCTGGGACTGTTTTTGTTTCTGTAACCACATGCATTGCTAAATAAATCATTTGTTTGGATGTGACTAATTAGTGTCTTTATTCCCCCATAACAACGTCCAAAAGCATGAAGATGAAACATGGGACTCAATTCCTGTTAGAGAGGTGATGAATTCAAATTGTAGAGATATACCTTTTCAAGTCTTGAGAATTAATGTGGGATTTTTTTGTACGTGTGATTATATGGATTTTTATTAAGGATTTTTAAATTAAATTTGTTCAATGAAAGGATAGTATGAGGGACAGATTAATTAAAATACTTATTACTTGAAAAACAAAAATAGCTATTTTAAAACCCTGACTGCTATGCCCATTTATTTCCCTTTTCCCCATCATTTCCCCTGAAGTCATTGATATTACAAAGTAATACTTTGGTAGTTTTATTGGTATGATAAATAATAATAATTTTATTATAAAATATAAATATTTTATATTATATATGATGCACATATATAATATATAACTATATAATATATAAATAATTAATGATATTAATGCTAAATCAAACAACAAAAATCATATTATTACATCAAGAGTTGCAGAAAATGTTTCAACAAAGCTTACGTAGGGGAAAAGCTTTCAACAAAGAACAAAAATTTTCGACAAAATAGAGCATTAATATTTTTTTTAAAGCATAAAACAAAGGAATAGACCTTTGCTTAATATGGTAAGTGGAATCTATCTAAACTTGAGCCAACATTCTATGTGATAAAGAAAAATAAGAATCCTATCAGACAAAATTAGAGATAAAGGAAGGCTGTTGAGTATCACCACTATTCTTTGATATGGTGATGGATGTTCTAGCTTTATAAGTAAGTAATAAAGAAAAAGTGATCAAGAGAATAAGCTAAGTCTGAGATTCATTCTTGAATCAGAGCAACAGAGCTACAGATCCACTTTTGATCTGTACTCCTAGGCTAACATTGAATAACCAGTTCCGGGAGCAGATTACAGAACTTTATGCCAACTCTTCCTTATCTGCCTATGTGCTGAATCTGAGATCACAGGTGGAAAACCTACTCATTGTGGTTTTCCATTAGATATGCAGATTACGACTCATCCCAGTACTCTTCCTCTTTTTTTATTGGACTAGTTGAGGGAGAGAGGTAGGCTATACTGTTCTTGCCTTCTCCCTCACCTTTACCAGTCACCTCCACTCTATTCTATGATATTTCCTAGTAGACATCTGATCAAGATGCAAAGATGAAAATGTGTCTTTGCATTTCACTTTTAAAAACACTGAATGAAACTATTTCCTGGCTAAAAACTGGCAAAAACTACAAGCTGGCAGATAGTTAAGAACACTGGACAATGTCCAGTGTTTAATTTAAGAGAGTAGGGGATGGAGGCATAGCAAAATTATTCCCTACTTGGGCAATTAGATCAGAAAATGAACAGTTTAAGTTAAATGCCAACTGAATTTCATAGCTGTAACACAGTAACTACTCATCTGTGTCTCTGTCTGCCTCTGCCTTTGTCTCTCTCCCATTAATATCTGGAGGATGGATCTCTGGCTTGATTTCTTGTGAGTGGCTTGTTTCAATTTTAGAAGCATGTCTCTTTCTCTGACTAGACCATATTGTTTCATATATAAGCTCCCTGAATAATATTTACAGGGGTGGGGAACAAGGCCATATGTGGCTCTCCAGGTCCTCAAGTGCAGCTCTTTTACTGAATCCAAATCCCCTTGATCAAAAGATTTGTTCTGTAAAGCTTGGACTCAGTCAAAAGGCTGCACCTAAGGACTTAGAAGACCTCAAGGCTGCAAGTTTCCTAGCCCTGTTTTAGAGGTAGCTAGACGGCACAGTGTGTAGAGCATTGAGCCTAGAATAAGGAAAATCTGAGTTCAAATCCTGCCTCAGACACTGTCTAGCTGTGTGACCCTGGGTAAGTCACTTAACCTTGATTTGCCTCAGTTTTCTTAACTACAAAAATGAAACTAATATTTGCACCTACCTTGCAGGGTTGTTGTGAGGATGCAATGTCAATACTTGTCAAGAGTTTAGCACAGTGCTTGTACATAGTTGGTTGGTTGTTGTATTTTGAATTCGAAGAGGACCAAAATAACATCATCATGATAAAGCAAAATTTCATTGTGTCTGACTGTGGCTGATCAGACCAATGTGAGCTCAGAATGCTCTACCACAGGTTGGGCACAAGTAATCCATGTAATATTTGGGGTGGATATCCCAAATCTGTGCATCCTACCTTTACTTTATGATGTCTCAATTCTGCTTTGCTCATGGAACACAGTACCCTTTCTGATGTGGGCATGCCATGCTGAGCAGTCCTCCCATGTGTCTCCCATGTTACACAGTCAAATCCAAAGTTCTTGAGAGAGACCTTGAGAGTGTCCTTGTATCACTCCTTCTGACCACCATGTGATCACCTTTCCCATGCAGTTCTCCATAAAATAGTCTTTTTGGCAAGTGTATATTTTGCATTCAGACAACGTGGTCAACACATCAGAGTTGTGCTCTCTGAAGCATAGTTTGAATACTTGGCAGTTCAGCTCAAGCAAGAACTTCAGTGTCTGGTGTCTTATCCTGCCAGGTGATCCTCAGAATCTTCCTAAGACAGTTCAAATGGAAGCGATTCAGTTTCCTGGCATGGCACTGGTAGACTGTCCATGTTTTACAAGCATATAACAATGAGGTCAGCACAACGACTCTGTAGACCTTCAGTTTGGTAGTCAGTCTAATACCTTTTCTCTCCCAAACTTTTCTTCGGAGCCTCCCAAACACTGAGCTAGCTCTGGCAATGCATGCATCAACCTCATTGTCAATGTGTACATCCCTAGAAAGTACAGTAACGAGGTAAGTGAACTTATCCACAGCATTCAAGACTTCTCCATTTGTTGTAACCAATGGTTCCATGTATGGATGGTGTGGTGGTGGCTGATGGAGCACTTGTGTTTTCTTGACGTTAATTATTAGGCCAAAATTAGCACAGGCAGCAGAGAATTGATGTATACTTTGCTGCATCTCAGCTCCAGAGGCTGTCCACCTCTATAAAGGTAAAGGGAATAGATTGTCCTGCAACAATCACAGGGGGATCTCTGTCTTGGTCACTGAAGGCAAAATTCTTGGTAGAGTGCTTCTTAATAGGTTGATCCTTCACCTGGAAGATGGTCATATACCTGAGAAACAGTGTGGCTTCAGAAAGGGCTGAGCAACAGCCAATATGGTGTTTGCTGCCCAACAACTCCAGAAAAAATGCCAGAAACAGAACAGAGGTCTGTACACAACATTTGTAGATCTGACCAGGGCCTTTGACACTGTTAGTCATGATGAGGGCTTATGGACAATTATGTCAAAATTTGGTTGCTTGGAGTTCATCAATATTGTACATCAATTTCATGATGGCATGCTCGCCCAGATTCTCGATAATGGACAATGCTTTCATCCCAGTCACCAATGGAGTGAAACAGGGCTGTGTGCTTGCTCCCATGATTTTTAGCATGATGTTTTCACCCATGTTGTCAAATGCTTTCAATGAGGACGAACATAACATCAAGGTCAACTACTGTACTGATGGTAGGTTCTTCAATTTGAAAAGGGTACAAGCCAGGACTAAAGTGGAGGGAGTATTGGTGCATAATTTTCTGTTTGCAGATAATTGTGCACTCAATGCAGTCTCTGAAGTTGCACATAGTAGGCACTTATTAAATGATTGTTCTCTTTCCTTAAGTTATTAATAAAATATACTTGCATAAAAAAGAAAGGAAAAATTTAGAGTGTTTCTTTAGCATAGTTTATTCAACAAAGTCTTGTGCCACAGGCTTGTACTTTTCTATTTCTCTGACTCTCCATTTTGATGTCTTTTAGAGGAGTTCTTTTCATTTGAATTCTGATTTATCTTCAAAGGTTGTTAATATTCAGGAGGGCTGGACACCTGACAACAAAAGATAATTATACAATCCGAAACTAGCTGCTTTACTCATATTAAATAGAGAAATAGTTTACCATAGAATCCTCCCTATTCCCAAAATTCTTATTTTCATATGGAAAACTCCAAGAACCCTAAAATTTCAAATGCATTCTGTTGTTTTTGCATCACTAAAATATCATGAAGTGACTTGTCCTCACCATAGGGCTAAGAAAAATCTTTCCTCATTGATATGAAGAATGCCATTTGTGCCTTCTCTTAGAATATCAAAAGAGAGTCATATGCCTATAGAGGAAAGCATAGGAATTTTTCTGGGTTTTAGTCCTACTTCTAACACCAGCTCTGTGATTTTGGATAAATAACTGTACTTCAATGCCCCATTTAGAATTGTTCATCTTGGTCCCACTCCTTGAAAATGTATATGATCACCTGCCCATGGCAGTTTAAGTTTGGATGGATCTAGCAAAATCCATCAATAAGACTAAGAAAATAGAGAAAGTATATGCTTTACTAATGGGAGAGGAGGTGAATACTTCCTTATGCATATGTGAAAGGTAACACATTTGCTCAATTCAAATACACCAATATATACTTTTCACCTACTATATGCCCAGCAATGTACTTAGTCCTGTAAGAGATTAAAATGAATGAAAACAGTACTCTTGTGTATCTTCCCTATTTTCCTGATAAAATCATTATACTCATCTTTGTCTCTTTTGTCTTTTTTTTCTTCTGGGCAATCTTTATCAACATTTATGATGTTGACTAGATTCTACACATTCATAACTTTAACTGTTTTAAAATGTCATCTCATTTTATACTCACAACTCTAGGAGATAGTTGCTATTATTATCCACATTTTATATATGAATGAGGAAATGAAGTCAAATAGACCTTAATTGACTAGAATAGGGTCACGCAGTTACTGTCTGAGGCTGGATTTGAATTCATGTGTTCCTGATTCCAGGTCCTGTCCTCTCTCACATAGCTGTCTACTTCTATTTATTTTTTGCTTTCTTTGTCATTGGCCTTTCTGGTGCTTTTTTCAGTTATTTACTGGAATTTATGTGGAAGAGCTGTACTTCTCTATGAAATTTCACATCACCATATCAGCTAAAAGGAAAAGTAATTATTACATATGGTTAACTTTCCTCCCTCCTTCCTTCTTTCTTTCCTCCTTTCCTTTCTTCCTTCCTTCCTTTTTCCTTCCTCCCTCTATTTTTTTTTTTGCTTTCTTGATTTTCTTTGATTTTTGACATCAGTATTCTTTACTCTTCTCTCCCTTTTGTTTGTTGGGTTTTTCTAGGTAGTGTGTGAATCTTTTGCTTTACATTAATTTGAGGGAAAAAGGATATTTTTGAGAACATGTATTTATTTAGTTGAATGATCTTCACCTTTTATGAAAATCATTTTTCATCATTCTTACTTTAGTTTCTTTCCACTTAGCATTTATATGATTTTCATATTTCTCAGTCCTATTTTTCTTTGACAGCTTTACATGTTCTGATTATGTTCTAAAAATAAAACAGCGCAAATACTAATGAATTATTTTATATTTTAGCCAAAATCTAAATTAAATGTTAAAAATTAGAACAATAAGTCTGTTTTCAATTAAAATATTGGACTTTTATTTCCCAGAAGATTTGTGATTTTATTTTATTTTATAATTATATATTACAAGGAAAGTTTTATGACCTATGGGACTCTGAATATTTTGATTCCCTATTAATAGATAGAGGTCCATATAGATAGGTAGTTATCATCAAGATGGTCTTGTATCATAAGAAGGTCCTGGCTAAGCTATTAGAGTTCCAGGATGGAAGTTTAATTCTGGGCAGAGTAGAGGGAGGTGAGACAGAAAGAATAGTAGGGTGACCAGGGCTCTGCTTTAGGGGACACAAAGTCAGAGGGCACTATTAGGAGTTTTTGTCTTTTAACAATATAAAAACAATTAATCTCAACACCTAGTAAACAGGAATAGTTAATAATAATAGGAAGCAGCAAATAATGAGCTTTCTCTCTCTGCCACTCCCTATGTCTGCACCTTAGGTAAGTTGTTCACTGTCTTGGACTCTAAAGTGGAATCATGTTGCTGTGGGTTCCCTTCAACATAGATCCTTCCTATTCTCAAATTTAATGAATTGGTTTGGTACTACATTTTGCACTACTCTCTCTGGGCAGGAATTTTTAAAAAAGAAGTTCACTGTAGGGGAAACGAGATGAAGAGTAAATTAATGGAACAAGAGAACAAGGCAAAGAGGTTGGGTCACAAGCAAGAAAATAATAGCCTGGCTGTCATAGCCAGGCAGAATTCAAGCTTTGAGAGGGACCAATGATTCTGAGCCACCTGAAATATGGATCATTTATTTACTCTGCCCAGGGGCTATCTTGATTCAAGAATTGAGGTAAGAAATTCCTTCATCTGGAAGGGCTGGAAGTATGATGGAGAGATACGGGTCTGTATTGCTTTCATCCTTGCTTCTATTGCATAAAAAAATAAGCTTCTAATATGAAACAAATGACAATTTGAGGCACATAGGTGATGCAGTGACTATATAAAGTGTTGGGCTTGGAATGAGAAAGATCTGAATTCAGATCCAGCCTCAGACATTTAGTAGATGTATGACTCTGGACAACTCACTTATCCTCTCTCAACCTCAGTTTTGTCATCTGTAAAATGGGAATGATAACATCAACTTCCCAAGATTTTTTTGAGAATAAAATAAGATGCTATTTGTAAAGTGCTTTGCAAATTAAAATGATATATATATGTATGCAATATACATCTCTGTGTAACTATATATATATATATATACACACACATATATGCTAGCTATATTTGTGATTACTATTAAACTAGGAGATATAATTATGAAATTAAGGTAAAGGAAATCAATATGATAACTTACCCATGTGAACAAACTTAAGCAACCTAACCAAACTTGGGCATTCAATGTTAGCGCAATCACATGTAAGCATTAAATACAAATTTCAGGGGGAAAGTACCATCATTTAGTCTGTGTTTCTTGCTTATTGAATTCTGATTGGGTGAAAGTTATATTGCTAATTTTGGTTTCTCGAACCCTCATAAATCTAGTGAGTGGGTAAAATAAGGAGAGAACTTGAGTGGGCTAGAAAATATAGAGAGTATATTGACTGAGAAGATTGAAATCATTTTTAAAATGATGTTAAATATACAGTTTTATTGTACTTATACTAAAATATTCATTCAGCTGAAGAATCCAGTCCTAAGTTTCCATGATGTCAGAATTCTTTCTCCTAAGTGGAATTAATGCAAGAACTGGAGCACTATAAACCTCAATCGTTTCCACTTGTGTGTGTGGGTTTTTTTTTTTTTTCCAAAGGGTTTGAGTTGATTCAATTAATTTTACCCCCTGCTGAGTCCCATTTTCATCTGAAGCCACATGGCAAAGCTGTAAATGATACGTGCAAATAAGGATTAATCTCTGGGGAAAGACTTCTAAGAGGAAGGGTCTCTCTCTTCCTTTTTGATATACCCTAGATGTTGTGATATGGGTTTCAGTACCTGAAAACTCAGGAAACCAAGGTTACCATGGAATGAAGTCTACTTTTAATATTGAGTGAGTTTCCTAGGTATTTTTAAAAGATATCCAAATCTATCACTATAAAATCTTTAATGGTTTAGGTCCAGAATAATTTCAGAGAAAAATACCTTTTCCCTAAAAAATATGAAGTTTGCTATTCACTCTAAGATTGTTACTGAAAAGAATGCTCCAATGTGATGGGAGATAATGATGGAAGATAAAATACAACATCTCTCTTTTTTCCCTTAGGATATACCAAAATTCAATTCTAAATAACATGAAAAAGACTTAAGCATCATTCAAACATTTTTTCTCATCACTTTTATGTTATTCGCTAGAACTGTACATCATAAAAATAGAATTTTACTGTATTTAACCTAAAATAATTCTTTGCATAAATGAGTAGCAATATTTTGTTAGTTTTACTTAAAAAGAAAAATCAATACTGATTTTTGATAGTTCCTTTGTTTTACACTATTCCCCTACTCTAAAATCTTGCATGGCTCCCTACTGTCTACAGAAAACAGTCCAAATTCCTAAGCATGCAATTTAAATCCCTGTATCCTCTGGACCCAAACTTCCTTTCAAATCTCTTTCTAATTTGTTTCTTTTTGAACCTTAAACTCCACCCAACCTAGATTGCTAGCCCTTCCTCATACACTGTTTTGCTCGTCTATCTATATTCCTTTGCTTGTCCATCCCCTCCAACTCTTAATTTTTCTTTTTCTTTTCTCAGTTCTACCAGTTGTGCTATGATCCCTTCAAATGCTTCTCTTCCTTAAAGTCTTTCCTCACCTCTCTCCAGTTATAGTCTCCTGTTCTGTGGTCCTGTGCTACTGTGATCATTCTTGTGGTAAAATTTATTACATCTCCCACAACACATAGAAGTGTTCAGTACATGATTATTGAATTTATGTCCATAGGTCTCATCTCCATTTTTAATTTGAGGTATTGCAACTATTAACGTGCAAAACAATCTGGGAGCCATACTTGACTTTTGGGTTATGAATTTAACTCTCTCTTCATGTCTCTCGAGGTCCAAAAATTTGTCTAGAAAACAGATTTTCCTTGGAGGTCCAGCTTATTCTTCAACTTAAAATACACTCCATGGAAGACATCAAGCTTTGGAAAGGAAGCTTCAAAACAAAAATGAAAATTCACTAATGATAAGTTTAGAATTAAAGGTGGTGGAATATCTGAAGAACGGATATCTTCTACATGTACTTAAGTTGTGGAATACTATAATGGGGAAAATAATAGAGTAAGAGGCATGGGTACAAATCCCGTATTAACCTCTATAATCCTCATCTTCCTCATCTGTAAAATGAAGATTATAAAATTACTACCTTGTACCTCATAGGATTATGAAATTTGTCAGTTTATTATTATTTTTCTTTTTTCAGTTATTATAATTATGAGGAAAGCACATTGTAAACTCTAAAGCTCTATGTAAATGTGGTTTTTTAGCTTATAAATCAGAGCAGACTTGCTTTGTAAAATGAAAAAAGAAAATCATGCCTAAGGTACAATTTACTATGTTGGTTTATTTTTAAATAACACAATGACAGATCTTATGTATATATTGATTCTGCAGCACACCTGATTTACTCCCTGTTTCAATGTGGTAGTTTTGAAGTAAGCACCAAATTCAATTCTTGGTCGAAGACTCCATTCAGAACATCCTTGCTATCATGCTAGACTATGCCAGAAACATATAACCCAATGCCAAAATAATTTAATTAAGATGTGAAACAATGCAACAAAGAAGGGAATACAGTAATAAGACATTCGCTAAACCCATGTGCAAAAAGGTATAATCACCTTATCTCCAGGGAAGTTATAATTTGATTCCCCTTTCATTCCTCTGAGTTTCTAGCCTATCTGTTGATGGTGGTGGTGGGAGACACCACATCTTTCTTCAGAACTCATAGGCCCAGAAGCAAATAATTAGGGTGCAGTGTTGTCCGCCTCTTGGAGGTTATTTTCTAAGAATCTCTCCCAACAATTTGAAAAACTGCTGAAATATCTCAACTCTATTGTGGAGTATAATGGCCCAATGAATCATATCTATAAGGATTCCATGGCCATCCTATTCCATGTAATAATCTATTTTTTTTCTTTTCCATAGTTTGATTCCCAGTATCTATTTGTTGCAATTCTGCCCATTTTCTTATGGAAATTAGGTGGCCTTATATCACACTTTCTGCCAGTTGATATTATTGTTAAATTATTCCATCAGTCAATAGCCCTTTATTATAATCTACTGGGGGCAGGCACTGTGCTAGATGCTGGATATACATGTGTGTGTGTGTATATATATATATATATATATGGCGAGACAGAGAGAATGAAACTATTCCTACTTTCAAGTAACTTAAAGTTTAATGAATATTACCATCCTAAAGACTCATTCATGGAAAAAAAGTCCAGATAATATGTCTAAGGGATTGAGGATCTCTCAGCCCCAGACATTTTGGGGAATGGAATTCTAAGAATTATGTGGGATTCAGAGGCAGGGACATTTGGCTTCCAATCCCAGATCACACACCTACTAGTTGTGCTACCCACAACAAGTTGGTTGACTTCTTTTTGCCTCAGTTTCCTCATCTCTATAAGTAGAGGTTGTCACTGGATGACTTCTGTGGTCTATTTTAGTTTTAGATCTATGGTCCCCTGATCCTTAGAAATCAAGTGTAGAAGCATTCAGGATAATGATTCAGGTTTCATACCTTCACTCTCCTTATTATATCCTTTTCTACTGGACTAGAAGTTCACAACTTCGCCTCTATTCAGTTACCAAAGCAGCTATTGTATGTTCAATTTAGCATTTTTGTATGCATCGATGGACAATTAATTATATGAAATTTATTAGATCCAGGTGGTTGATATGAATAATCAATGAATGTTAGAGCCAGAGGGAACTTTAAGGTTCACTTGGTCGAAATTCACTCCCAATGATCTAGATGAAAAAGTTGAGCCCAAGAGCAGTTAATGGCAAAGCAAGAACTGGAGCTCTGGCTTCTGTTTTCCAGTATGCTGATACTTTCACTGCACTACACAATATTAGTGTAAGGGAAATTAATGGATAGTATTTAAGAATGTAATCCCTCTTCAAGTTGTTGTTTGGAAGCTCACTATTTTTGAGAACAGTCAGGACTAGAGAATGTGCCAACTTTGCTGGAACACCTTACCACAAGCTACTTTCCATGGGGAAAGGTGAGGACCGGTAGTAATACATGTCACAAAATGTGCTAGTACATCAGGCACGCTGTGTAGACATATGCTCAGTGGTTGGACGGCACAATTAAAATGCATGCAAAGAAGTGAAAGTGAGTCTATATTAAAGATGCTATAAATTAAATGAGAAGGCAGATAATTTCTTTTAGATCTGGTTTTAGCAAAGAAGATAGATAAGATACTTCCTGGGTTATGAAATGCCTTAGGAAATAAGTGGAAAAAAGCTGTCCAGGTTCATTCATTGTCAGATAAATAACAGAAATACCTGTTTTCTTCCCTCTTCATGCTATGTAACTGGAAGTATTGCTTTGTGCCACTAACTGACAGCTCAGGTCTATCGAGGACTAGCAGGTAGGTCAGGTAGACTATACTGTCTTTGAATCTTTGTTTGGTGACCAAACATTTTGCTTTCTTACCAGATATTGCCATTTGATACGGGCCACCAATCTGAGCATAGACTGTCCATCTGATTGTGGAAAATGCGTTACAGCCTAGAAATGTGATTTTGAAAATCTTATAAGAAATTGAGGATATGTCCCTAGGTAAATATGAGGAAAGCAAATATAAGAGAATTTTGATTTATAAAATAGAAATATTTCTGGAAATTGTGCATCAACTGAATGTTTGAAAATAAAATCCTACTTTAAATGTACATAGGGAACTATTAAAAAAAATCTCTGAACTAAATGTTTCCTAAATGAAGATTATTTTTCAAAGGGGAATAATCAAGATTTGATTTATTAATTTTCATTAATTTATTAATTTTCACATTAAAATATGTTCATACTTCAAAAATGAATTTGTCTTCCTTCCTTCCTTCCTTCCTTCCTTCCTTCCTTCCTTCCTTCCTTCCTTCCTTCCTTCCTTCCTTCCTTCCTTCTTTCCTTCCTTCCTTCCTTCTTTCCTACTCTTTTCTGTATATATGATACTCAGTACTTTTTCTTCTCTTTGTCTTCTGGTTTCAAGATTAAGCAAAAATCCTACCTTCTGCAAGAGGCCTTTCCCAGTCCCTCCCTGTCTCCACTTCTCTCTAGTTCCCTTCCTCTGTGATGATCTTCTGTTTAAAAAAAAATATATATATATATATATATATATATATATATATATATATATATATATATATATATATATATATATATATATCTTGTATATACAGAGTTTATTGCATGTTTTATCCCCTACTAGAAGGTGAACTTCTTTAGGTGAGGCACTGTGTTTTTTCTTTTCTTTCTATAGTCAATACTTAGCCCAGTTCTTGGCATGTGGTAGGCACTTAATGTATTCTTGTTGGCTGATTTATTGACTACTGTCTCTTTTATTAGAGTATGAGCTTTTGAGATGGGAGACTATCTTGCTTTTCTGTTTTCATCTCCAGCCCTCAGCATAATACTTTGAGTATAGTAAGTGCTTAATAAGTGTTTATTCATACATTAATTTGTTTATTGCACTGTCAAGTATTTTGCTAAGTATTGGGCACAAAGACAAAAGTAAGACAAGGAGCTTACAGTATACTGGGAAATACAACATATCCAGATTTCAAGGAGGAGATAACTTCTAATTTTCACCATTACACAGTAATGCAAAGGTGAATATTTGCTTCATAAGTGACAGAAAGCTTCTATAGCTAACTGTGGCTAATGTAAATTTGTAAGTTCACACAGTTTATTAGTCATTGAAACCTACAATTTGCTTATTAATGATCCCAAGCAAAGTAGGAAAACCAAATTGACTGGTACAGTAGTTGATAACTCCATTTTCCATAGTCATTATTTGCTCAATTTAGATGTCTGTAAGTACTTCAAATCTTTCTTCCATTCGAGGCCCTTGAGCTGCTTGTTAATCCAAATTATTTCTAAATATTGTACTGAATTTCCAAATATTGGTCTGAAATCTGATGACCTAAATGTTCTTAATTTTTTTTTAAATGGTCAGGAACCATTCATTCTGACTTCCTGGTCTCATGTACATTCAATCAAATGACATTGCCTGAAAGGAATAGAGTTTGTTGTTACTGTCATTCATTCTTTGTTTTCAATGAGAACCTGCAACATCACAGTCTTGTCTTAGCTTGCGTGTGAATGTGATTTAAGTGAGGCAGGGTAGCATGGTCAGCTTCATTCCCTCATCTACCTTTGAAGTCCAGTGGCCAAACAAAAATCAAGATGATTGGTGATGGCCCAAAATGCAATGGATAACCTTGTATCTTTGATGTCTGACCAAATGCTAAATGGCCACAGCACCTGCTTCTGCTGCTTTCTTGGCCATTGAAATAAATTGTTTTCATCTGCCCATTCTGCCAGGGAGGAAGTTTTGCCACGCTTAGGGTAGACATACCTCTTCCCCACTTACAGGTTTGAGTCCTGTTGGCTACACCTATCTGCTGAGACAATTTTACCAGGGTGTGGAGGGTGTATGGGGTGTTCAGGGAGAACCAGCAATTCTGGTGTGGAGGATTGCCAAGTCATTTTCAGGACTGCTCATCCATCTTTGGTAACCTTCTGTCCTCCAAATTTCACCTGTGGCTCCAACAAGCTGTAACACATAGTACAGTGGCATAGTGAATATAGAAGCCAAGAAGACGTGGGGTCAGATCCTGACTCTGACATGTGCTGGTCAAGTCACCCTGGACAAGTCAATTAACTTCTCAGTGATCTAGGTAGCTAAGAGTAAAAATTGCAGAAAATGTGTCTATGTATCTTGGTAAAGTGAATTTGCCTACCTCAGAGTTCCCTAAACTAAAGAAATCATAGATTTAGTTGCTATCCATGACATTTCTTTCACAGAGAATCAAATTTTTGATTTGGAAAATAAAAATGAATTTAAATCTCATTTACCATCAAATTTTGTACCTTTTACTTTATCTCCTCTAAATATCCTTTTTGTTTGTTTGTTTGCTTTGCATAATTTCATTTTATTCTGTTTGAATAATTTCTTCCAGTGTTAATTCTGTCTCAGCCTGTAGATGAGGAAATGAAATTTAGAAAAATATATTTCATATTGCTGTCATGCCTGTGGGTATCTCTCCCCTTATTCAACTTAGATTTAAGTAATAGGCAAGATTTAGATCCCAGTTTCAGAACTAGTCAACTATGGAAAGGTCTTCTGAAGAGAATCTTCTAACTTTTCAACCAGCTTTTCAAATGGACTGAACCTGAAGGTGGAGAAATTGGATAGAAGGTTCTATTCATTATTTACTCATCATTGGAAATGCTTTCGCTAAAGATCCTGAGGGTAAAGGAACAGATGGCACTGTAATTATTTTAGTTGACATAGTAATGAACCATCATCTATAAGAAACTATCTTCAAAAAAGAAACTTACAAAGTGTACATCAAAGATTAAATGGGATTCATCAAAATTAAGCTAAAAGACATGAAACTAGGTAAAGTCTTTTATGATGGAAGTTACAGAACAATTCAAATATACCCATGCTAATTAAAAATAAAACTATCAGTTTGTTGTTTTTTAAAGGTAAAAATATGGATTCAGATTGTGTAGAGCTTGCACCAGCCTTTTGTGAGGATAGTGTTAGAAAGTAACATTGGACGAGGCATTGACCCTTCAGGTACTGTGTTTTTGTTGTGTAGTCATTTTTTTTTCAGTTGTGTTCAACTCTTCATGGTCTCTTTTGGGGTTTTCTTGGTAAAAATACTGGAGCGTTTTGCCATTTCCTTCTCCAGCTCATTTTACAGATGGGGAAACTGAAGCAAGTAGGATTAAGTGACTTGTCTGGGATCACACAGCTAGTAAATGTGTTTGAGACTGGATTTAAACTCAGGAAAAGGAGTCTTCCTGACTCCAGCCCTGGTACTCTGTTCACTGTACCCCTAGCTGCCTGACGTTGTTAGTAACATATATATACTAAACATATATATACTAAACATATATAGTTTAAACTTAAAGCATTAAATCAATAGAATTCAGTCAGAGTAGTTAAAATGAATTTTAGACCCCCTAACATTTATTAAGTGCTTTCAGTTTTACCAAGTGTTTTAGAAATATTATCTTATTTGATCCCCCCAATGCTTGGAAGTAGTTGCTCTTATTTCACCTATTTTATAGATAAACTAAGGTAGACTGAGGCTAAATGAGTTGTCAAGGTAACATAGTCAGGAAGTGTCTGAGGCTGGATTAGAGCTATATCATGTAGGAAGTGAGGTGGCACAGTGGATAGACCACTGGACCTGAAGTTGGGAAAACCTGAGTTCAAATCTAGCCTCAGATACTTCCTATGTTACTATGTGTGTGTGTGTGTGTGTGTGTGTATTCAATGCTTCTACTCCAAATAAAAAAATAAATGAAAAAGCCACAAATGATATCAGTCAATGCCTGTCCAAGTCCTATCCGCAACGAAAAGCAGTTTCTAATTACAATGACAGATAATCTAAAGTAATCAGTCAAATCTCAATTTCTAAACCATTTCTAACCCATATTTAAGCAAAATCATTAAAGGAAACATTCACAGAAAGTAAATATATCCATGATGTCATTTGAATTAATATTCTTTCCTAAAACAAACTTATAATTGTTTTACTTTTAAATTAGCAAGGATGTGCAGCTTGTCATAAAAGATTTTACTCTGACTTGTTCCGTAAGCCTATCTTAGATGGATTCATCTAATCTTTGTTATAATTTTTGTTGTTTTTTTCTTATGAAGTTAGATTTTTTTATATGATGGTCCCTTCATTATCAACTCAAGTGATTACAATGGCATCTCTGCTTTTACCCTCAAGATCTTCAGCACAGACATTTCAACTGATGAGTTAATAATCAATAGAACCTTCTGTCCAACTGATGCTTTTCCTTCTACCTTCAAACACAATCAATTTGAAATCATCTGGATCTTATAGATACTGATTTTTCCACATCCATTCTAGTACTTGTCTTTTTCCTTTTTTGACATATTAACCAATATGATAGGTGTGAGGTGGTACCTTACAATTGTGTTAATTTGCGTTTCTCTAATTATTAGTAATTTAGGAATTTTTTGTATAAGTATTGATAACTTGATTTTCTCTTCTGAAAACTGCCTATTCATATCATTTGATCATTTGTCAATTGAGGAATGGCTCTTATTTTTCTAAAATTGGCTCAGTTCTCTGTATATTTGAGAAATACGGTCTTTATCAGAGAAACTTGTTATAATCTCTCCAACACACACCCCTGCCCCAGTTTCCTATTTTTCTTCTAATTCTGGCTAGTTTTGTTTGTGCAAAAAACTTTTAATTTCATGTAATAAAAAAATCCATTTTACTTCCAATGATTCCCTCTATCTTGTTTCAACATAAACTGTTTTCTTATTCACAGATTTAACCAGGAATTTTTTTCCACAGTTCCCTAAATTTGCTTATGGTATCACCCTTTATGTCAAAATCATGTATCCATTTTGACTATATCTTAGTATATGTGTGAGATGTTGGTTTATGTCTAGTTTCTACAAGACTGCTTTCTAATTTTCCTAGCAGTTTTTTTTTTGAATAGTGAGTTCTAGCCCCAAAAGCTTGGTTCTTTATGTTTTTGAAGCAGATCACTGTGATCACTTATTTCTCTGTGTTATATGCCTCAGGGTTGCTAAATGGATAGAGTGACAGGCTTAGAGTCAGGAAGACTTTTCTTCCCTAGTTCAAACCCAGTCTCAGATACTTAATAGCTGTGTAACCCTGGGCAAGTCACTTAGTCCTGCTTGCCTCAATTTCCTCATCTGTAAAATGAATTTAATTGTGAAGTTTTTATGTCCTAATACATGATCACTTTTTTTAAGGTGCTATGTATAACTGAGAAAAAGGCATAATCTATTCATTTTTCTCCAAAGGTCTATCATATTTAAATATCAAATTTAAATTAAATTCTAAAATTCTATAAACCTCCTTAATATTTTTCTTATTTATTTTATGGTTAGATTTATCTAGTTCTGAGAGAAAAAAGTTGAGGTCCCCCCATTAGTATAATTTTATTATTTCCTCCTCTAATTCAATGAACTTTTCCTTTAAGAATCTGGTTACTGTATCATTTGGTGCATATATTTTTAGTATTGATATTACTTCACTGTGGTGCTAATTTAGCAAGTTTTAGTTTCATTGTATCTCTTTCAATTAGGGTTTTTTCTTTGTTTTTGATTTTGCTTTGTCTTGGATCAGGATTTCTATCCTTGCTTTTTTTTTTTTTTTACTTCAGCTGACATATAAAATATTCTGTTCTAGGCCTTTATTTTTAACTGTTTGTATCTTTCTCTTTCAAGTGAGTTTTTTGTAAACAACACATTGTTGGATTCTGGTTTCTAATTCCTTCTGTTATCAGCTTCTGCTTTATCGGTGAGTTCATCCAATTTAAATTCACAATTATGGTTACTGTGTATTTTGTTCTGTCCTATCCTTCTCTCTCTCTTATTTTTTTTTTTTACTTTGTTTCTCCTCAAAAGTCTGTTTTGCTTCTAGTGACTGCCTTCTTTAATTCACCTTCCCTCTTATCACCACCCCCTTTCTTTTATCCCCTTCCCTTACTACTTTGCTGTTCAGTAAGATGGATTCCTGAACCCAACTAATTGTGTGCGTGTGTGTGCACATTCTTCCCTCTTTGAGCAAGTTCAGATGAAATGAGGTTCAAGAATTGTGCTTTCTACCACCCCACTATAAAAACTCTTTCTTGAGTTCCTCTTTTATATGAAACAATTCTTCCCATTATTTCTCTCCCTTTCCTCATTCCTCAGTTCATCCCTCTTTCTCACCCCTCCATTATTTTATATCATTGCAACATACTACTCATACCTATGCCCTCTGTCTATGTAGATCCATTTTAAATGTTCTCACAATAATAAAGCTCTTAAGAGTTACATATATCAGCTTCCCATATATGAATGTAAACAGTTTAACCTTACTAAATTCTTTATAATTTCTTTTATGTTTACTGTATCGTGTTTCTCTTGAGTCTTCTGTTTGAATGTCAAATTTTGTATTCAATTTTTGATTTTTGTCAGAAATGCTTAAGCATCAGTAATGCTTCATTAAATCTGGTTTTTTCCCCTCTGAATGGTTTTACTTGGTTTTCCTGACCAAGGTATTCTTGGTTGTGATCCTAGCTTCTTTGTCTCTCAGAATATCATATCCTAAGCTCTTTGCTCCTTTAACAAGGCAGGTGCTAAATCTTGTGTGACCATGTTTCTTTCTGGCTATCTTTTATATTTTCTTGATCTGGTTGTTTGAGTACAATATTCTTGGCAGTTTTCATTTTGGTGGATTCTTTCAATGTTTATTTTACCCTCTGGTTCTAGGATATCAGGGCAGTTTTCCTTCATATATATATATATATATATATATATATATATATATATATTTTGACCATGGCTTTCAAGTAGCCAAATAATTCTTAAGTTTCTCTCAATCTGTTTTCTAGGTCATTTGGTTTTCTGATGAAATTTTTTTTCTTTTGACATTTTATTGCTGATGTTTCGTGGAGTTATTGGTTCCACTTGCCCAATTATAATTTTAAAGGAATTCTTTTCTTCAGAGAGCTTTTGTATTTCTTTTTCCATTTGGGTAATTCTGTTTTTTTTCCTCATCAGTATCTCTTTGTGCCTCCTTTCCCAAACTGTTAATTCTCTTTTCATAATTTTCTTTAATTGCTACATTTATTTTCTCAATTTTTCTTCTGGAGCTCTTATTTGCTTTTTAATTTTCTTTTTGCTCTTTTAATCTCTTTAACTTTTCTAGGAATTCTTTCAATTTCTTTTTTCTTCTCTTATTGCTATCACTATTTTTTTTTTAGTACAATCTTAAATAAATGTTAATACTGGGCATTCTTGCTTCACCCCTGATATTATTGGAAAGGTTTCTAGCTTATCCCCATTACAGATAATACTTGCTGATGGCTTTAGATTCTTCTAGGAATTTTTATTGGGTACATGTCCAATCTACATTTTTCTTCAAGACTTTGCTTTTTGATGGTTTCATGTTGTTGTCTACTTTTGAGCTTGTGTTTTGAGCTTCCCTGTTTATGGTCATGTTCCTTTTTTTTTTTTTTTTTGGTTTTTGTTCATTTTCCCTGCCTATTTCTTGAGTTTGAAATTTACAACAGAGATGGATTTTACCTCCCTGGAGACAGGAGGTCACTGTTCCAAGCTTCAGATTTTTTTACCCTGTTGTTATGAGTTACCTCTGAGAATCTGTAAGTTCTCAGTGATTCCACAGTGGTTGATTTGAGATAATGTGTGGTTATTGCTCTTTTCCCAGTACAAGCACCTATTTTCTTGTGACCACAACTGTGCCTTTCTGCCCTGGAACTGCAACCAGATACTGGGTCATGGGCGATGGAGTTGCCAAATACCATCTGGCCCTACTGCCAGTACTTACACAGAGGTCTGATTCCCTTGTCTTCTCTAGGGGTTGAGAGCTGCTCAAACTGATGTTACTGCTTTTAATGCTGCTGCTTCCACAATCAACAGCTGGTGTTGTTGCTGTACATGCTCCCAGCCAGGCTCCACCTCAGTGCCATAGACCTCTCTTTCTGACCTCCTAAGTATTTCAGGCTGGAAATGTTTCTCACCCTGACCTTTTATTGGTTATGTCTCTCTGAGATTTGATTTGATGTATTATTTTAGAGTTTTTTTGAAGGAAAATGTTGGGAGAATTTGGCTAGAATGCTCCAACATCTTGACTCTGCTCCTTGAAGTTTTTTTCAAGAGGGCACAACTGATTCTTCTGGAGTTGTGATCAGGGGTAGGGATGGAGGCAAACAGAAAATAATCTTCCAACTACTCTTATAGACCTTGGGGCCAGAATATTTTTTTTTGGTGGTTCTATTTGGATTAGTGGTGATTCTTCCTTTCTAAATTTATCTCTTGGTTGTCTTACAGCCCATAGCATCTTTTCATTGTGTTTGACATACGTTTCTTTACCCCTGTTTCTGGCCTCAGTTTCCTTATTGGGGATTTGTGCTTCAGTCATATTTTGCTCTTTACTTTCTGTCATAGTTTTGAATGGGGTAGATAGGCCTTGTTGGCAAAGGCTAAGCCTTACTTTCTTCTGGAATTCTTTGGTTTACATTCAGTTTCCTGAAGGCTCTACTAAGGTTTTGCCTTTGGTCCCCTCCTTTGCCTCTTTTTTCTTGTACTGTCCCAACCCCAGAGTTGACTCCATACCTTATTGTAAGACTACAGACTCCAAAAAGACAATGTTTGTAATTATAGTATCAAGCATCCACAAGACCCTTGGTGTATTGCTTCCTGGGTCTTGCATTGACTATTGATACATCTTCTGATGCAGCTTGTGTACTGTGTACTGTGTGGATGCTAGACTGCCTGCGTCTGACCATATCAGCTTTGTCTCAGTCTTGTCTACTGTAATGGTTTGCCTGAGTTGCCTGAACCTTTTAAGAAATGCTGATCTTGTGTCTCTTGCTATTTATCTAGGTTATTTTGAGTACTTTTCCTTCTACTACCCTGGCTTATCTTGATTCAGAACTTCCATGGCATTCTGGCAGTCTTAGGGAAAGCTCTAGATTGAATGGAGATATTTATAGCTGTTTCTCCTTAATTTTTTTTTAGTGTTCCTTCTGATGCATTTTTAGAGTTTTTCTTTGGGATCTGGGTTGCTCTAATTCCCAACACTTCCATCTTCCTAGGCTTCATACCAGAATCTTCTCTAAGTTAAATGTCATCATTTTCTTCAACCAATAGTCAGATGACATGGGCATTGACAAAAAAAAAAAAGAAACTTTGTTCAAGGAAAAACTCTTCTATATCTTGTACTTGTACTAAGTTCATAACTTGGGCCCCTGTCCTGAAATTTCCATTAGAACAAAGCATGTGTTTATCATCACTAATTAATATTTGTGTGTGCTCACAAGGAGTGTCTTTAGGTATAAGACAACTTTAAAATCCATACAGAAAGTGATATTTAAGTAAAATATAGGTCTAAATGCAAAGTTTCCCTACTACATCAATTTATTTTAAATTCTTTATAGTTTTATATTTTTTAAAGAGGATTGATTATGTAGTGATTAGCTTGTTTCATTCTTACTTCTCCTTCCAGCAAGAAAGAATCAGTGACAACCAAAATAAAAATTTTTGTAATCTTGCTGTTTCAAGCTACTAAACCACGACCTAAATGAAGAGGCGTGGTGGTTTTAATGAAGAAAAATAAAACAATTTAAGTGTTGCCAGGTGGAAAATAAAAGAATGCCTTTATAAGGAATATACAAAAGAGGATGTGGAACATGGGTGTTCAGGAAGACAATTTCCATTGTCAGGAATTTTTGGACATTACCTTTGATCTATGGGCCAGTTTTTGTCATGCACATAAAAAAAGGGAAAGAAAGAAAGGAAGAAAAAAGAAAGAAAGAAGAAAAGGAAGGAAAGAAGGGAGAGGAAAGAATGAAGAAAAAGGAAGGAACTAAGAAAGAAAGAAAAAAGAAGGTAAAAGAAAGAAAAGAAAAATAGTTACTTCTTTTAATTAAAAATATGAGCCACCGAGGGAGGCCTGGGGGGGCATTGTAAAATGGGTATTGTAAGAATGGCTTTAAAGACAGCTTTCTCTTAATTTAGGATTGATGTTGGGACAAAATGAGGGACTAGTAAGTCGCTGAACCTTTAATAAAAGAGGAAGTGAATTTTGACTTGACACATCAAGAATAGGCAATGAGGATACAGTGTCATTCAGCTTTTCTAGACATGAGCACTTCTTGTTTCCATCTGGAAACTGCATCTGATTGGTACATCATCAGAGTGTCATGACTTTCATGGTCTCAGGCACCGTCCAATTCTCAGAGCGACTAGCTACATATAATGTCAAGGGAGCTGGGACCAGTCAGGTTGCATGGGAAGAAGAAGTTAAGGAAATCAAGGAAGCTGCATCTGTAATGTGTTGGTCCTATCATAATGGGTGGGCAGTTCAGTAGATGGGTGGTTCAGTAGATAAAGCATCATCCTGGAATCAGGATAATCTGAGTTCAAATCCAGTCTTAGATACTTGTTAGCTGTGTGATGCTGAGCAAGTCACTTCACCCATATGTTCCCCATCTGTAAAATAGGGACATACTAGAGAAGGAAATGGCAAACTACTCTAGTGTCCTTGCAAAGAAAACTCTGTGGAAAAAAGTCCATGGGGACACAGAGAATTAGATGCAATTGATTAAAAACCACGATCACAATGGGTATTGGCAAGCAAATAGAAAAACAACAGCATCAAAGTGCTGTCATTGTATTAAGATCCAGGACTTCTTAGAATTTCAAGATAAGTTCTTTGTATCCTGTGAGTCAAAGACTCCATTTTAATCAGAGAAACTGCATCCTATTCAAAGTCAGTCAGTCATTAAATGCCTTCTATGTGCCGGGCACCTTGCTAAATGCTAGGGATGCAAAAAGGAAAAAGTCAGTCCTTGCCCTCAAGGAACTCACAATATGGTGGAAGGAAGGACAACTATTGATTCCGTCCCTAAGGACAATGTAATCATTCACCTCTTGAGAGGTCTATTACTGTGTTTAAAATTTTCCAACTATTACAATGGAAGGAAGGGTCCCATCAGTAAGTTCCTACAACTCCATCAGAAACAGTTTATAATGAATGAGTAACACCAGCTGGTTTCAGACATTGATCAAATTTAGCTTCATTAGTTACATAATTTTGATAATCCCATTGATTTTTTTTGAGAAAAACAAGATAGATAAATTTGTTTGCATTTTACTCAGAGCCAAAACCACTTAATTATCTGTAATGGCAAGCAAAGTAGGATCTTTTGCTGTTTTTTGCTTTAGCATAATCAAGTACCTCTGATTGAATAAGGTGACTAAAGATCTTCCCCACCCTTTAATCTGCTTGAGAAGATTTGTAGGAAGGCCCACACCTTTTGTAAATGAGACACTAGTTCTCAAGGTTTGTGATGCCCTCTGGCTCTAAAAACTATATGAAGACTCTGAGGTACTTTCGGGTTTAGTTTTTGGAAGAAGCTTTGTGTGCCAGATGAGACTCTAGGAAGATGCTAAGCAGCTTCCTGGCTTTGAAAACCCAGATGTTGGTGCTTCCCTCTCTGGTAACTACGTATGTATGGCCAGGCAGTTGCATCCCTCTGTGAATCTGTGATGTACGTATTTCTTGGATGACCTTGGCATCTGCGGTGTCTAACCAAGCTCTAAGCGTTCCACATCACCTGCTTCATCTGCCTTCATGGCCGTTGGAACAAACTGTTCTCATCTTCCCATTCCACCAGATGAAGTCTTCACGTGCTTGGAGTAGACATCCCCCTAACTCACCAATGGTTAACCTTGGTTACTCTCAACCTGGTTTGGCCAGTCTGGTGAAATGGTTTACCGGAATGTGGCCGCTGCACGTGCTGCAGCTTCCAGGAGCCACAGGTGAGAGTTAAATGGAACAGGGGGACGCCAAAGGTAGAAAGAGCCCCAAAAAGGGCTCAACAGCCATCACACCAAAAGTACTGGTCCTCCCTGAATACACCCTATACCCTACTGTCAGATAGTTTGGAAGCTCTGTCTGTTGATTTAGATTTCTCTGTATTTTCTCTGAAGTTCAGGGTGTTGACTTTGTCCTTCAGCTATGTGAATGATACATGTGCTTGATTAAAGTGATTCTTGAC
Organism: Notamacropus eugenii; assembly: GCF_028372415.1. NCBI lineage: Eukaryota > Metazoa > Chordata > Mammalia > Diprotodontia > Macropodidae > Notamacropus > Notamacropus eugenii. The sequence continues at coordinate 179,596,944 of NC_092875.1, forward strand.
CCCTCAAAAGTTGCCTTTCATTTTAGAAAAGCAGATCTAAGAAACTGTGATAGTAGACCCCACCTGTGTATGTTGAGGTGCTTGCTTTTATATTATCCTAACTTTAATACCTCAAGAGTAAGGATGCTTACCCCTTTCCAAAGAAGACAATGCCAAACAGTATATTTACCTAGGTATAGCTAGGTGGCACAGTGCATAAAGTGCCAAACCTGGATTCAGGAAAACCCATCTACCTGAGTTCAAAATCCAGCTTCAGATATTTATTATCTGTGTGACCCTGGACAAGAAACAACCTTACTTACATCAGTTTCTCATCTGTAAAATGACCCAGAGAAGGAAATGGCAAATCACTCCATTCAAGACTAGTCATCTTCAGTTTCCTTGACTTTTGTCTAGTTCCTGGATTCCATTGATTCTGGAGGAAAGAGTAAGGGTGATGTCTTTGGTCAGCTCTGCCTCACTTAAATACAGTTCATGCACAAATCAAGACATCTCCCTTGTATTATCATTGGTCCACTTGGAGAATGAAAGATGAACAACAGCAACCATTCATGAAAGCTGGAGTGACCCAATTTCCATTTTTGCCCACACTATTTATTGTGTTGTTAGAGAAAGAAGTATCTTCAGAAATGCTAACTTATTTGTGTCATTAGTGATTGAGCACTGTTTCAAGGAGCCCTCATCTCAGGTGGTATTCTTTGTATACCCACCTTGTGTTATATAAATAACCAGCACATGAAATAAATAATCTTTAAACCAATGGACAGTGGTGGTTTCCTTTCCTCATCTCTGTGATAAGAACCATCTTTTTTTTTTTTAACCAAATAACAGGATGCAAATTCTATCTACTACAGAAATAGGTGCAGTGGACCAAATGCTGGGCCAGGGGTCAGGAAGGCCTGAGTTTAAATTTCATCAGTACCTTCTCTGCCCTTTGTTTAGAAGGGTGGTGAGCAACCATAACCTTGATTTAAAAAGGGTGTAGAGGGCTCACGGTCCAACCATTTCCCACCAGCTGCACCCCTTTGATTCTACCATATTCATGGCCCTACGTGGGGAACCTTGTACCTCCTATCCTTATCAGCTGCTTTTCAGTTTTAGATTCTACTTCTAGCCATACCTTACTTGCCTAGAATGATTTCCAGAATCCCTACCATACTCTTATTTTGGATGCTATGGCTTTGTTACGAATATTGTCATGGTATTTCAGCTGTGAGATACTTTTAAAAATGCATCAACCAAAACAACTAACATCGGCATCTAAAATGAGAGTAATTATATACCACTGTATTCTGCCCTAGTCAGACCATACAGGGGATATTCTGCTTAGTTCTGGACACGGTATTTTTGAAAGAACATTGATGCACCAGATTTAGTCTTTTCCAGACTTTTCCAGAAGTGGCAAAACAGGGAACATGATAACTATTTTCAAATATTTGAAAGGCTTTCCCATGGATACTAGATGAGATCTATTTTATTTAAACCTTAGAATTCAAAACTAGGAGACAACTTCTTCCTAAACATATTCCTTAAATGGAGTATGTTGCTTTAAGACATAGTAAGTTCCCTGTCATTCAAGATACAGAAGTAGAGGCTAGAAGAGGCCTGGTAGATCATGTGATAGAGGGCATTCCTGTTTAGGAAGGTCTGAATTGAATGAGATGATCTCTGAGGGATTCTTAAGACTTTGAGATTATGTAATTCTAGAAATTTGTTAGATCCATCATTCTTTTGAGAGTAGATTTGTGGGAATATCAAGGCTACGTTTTTTTTTTTTTTGAGTAGGAAAACATATGAAAGGATCATAATGAAGAATTATATTTCTTCAAGTTAATTCATCCAGTAGTAAAACTTTATTATACTATTACAATGTGATGGCTATTAGATCAAAATTAATGTGGCTTATAAATTAAACTACATTTGTTTTCACTTGAGTATTTGCTTTGAGTAATGACTAAAGATCTTGGTAAGATCTTTTTCTTTCTCCTTGTTGGTGGTGGTAATCATTTATATCCTTAACCGTTCATAGCTCATACATTTGTTACAGTGTGGTTATGGCTAGAAGGATACTTTGAGGTTACTCTACTAGATGGACCTGAAGTTTCATAACGCAGCAAATCAGTAAAATCACAACATAAGAAACAAAATTAAATACTATGACTTTCTTTTCCCTTCTGCCTTTTTATTTCTTTTTGTGGTCTGTTTCCTTTTTTCTTCCTACTTTTCCTCCTATACCTTTTAGTGAAGGGCAATATGAGAAAGAGAAATTGTGGAAAGCAGTGTTGGACCCGAGAATCAGGTGAGAGTTAATATTTAATTCAGTGGTATTTGATGAGCAATTATTTCATGGATAGTTAAATAGTTTTCACTGTCATACTAATTTTGATTGGCATTCATATTCTGATTTAGAGATGATTTCCATTGGTAGATGAAGTTTTTCCTAATACACTATTTTCTCTGCCTTCATCCTAAATAACCCCTTCTCTTTACAGATACAGAAATGCTAAAGGTCATGAATCTTCATGCTCCCTCTGTGAGGAAGGTAAGGGACATTATTTCTAAAGAAGCTACATTAAGAGAACTGGGCTCAGTTTTTGGCTCTCCCTTAAACTTCCCTTAAACCATCTGTTTAAAGTAAACTCGTGTCACTTATATGTAAAATAAAGGGCAGGGGAAGGTAATGCAATAGATTATTTTTTGCCAACACTCCATTCAGTTCTAAAATTTTGGTTTCAGTTCTTCAAGCTACCTTGTTTAGGTACCCATAAAGCTAGTTTTCCAGCTCTGTATGTGTGTGTGTGTATACATATATATGCATATGTGTGCATTCATATATAAATATGTGTACATATAATGCACATGTATATACATATGCATATTATATATACATATTATGTGTGTATTTATGTGTATGTATACACACATATGAAATACAGGATTTTTATGTTGGCATATAGATCAGCATGAAGTCATTAAATAATTTCAAAAATCTCTTAATGTAGTTAACAGGGTCAGATTCATGAAAAACACAATCACAAAAACATATTGACTGAAATCTAAAAAAAAGGAAGTGATCCATGCACCTCAATTTCAATTTTAATTTGTGCCTATGCCTCAAAAGAGACCACTAAAGAAGATTCAGTGTGTCAATGGCTTCCACTGTCACTGCGATGATTATTGTATTATGACATGAAGAGTTCACTATTATCTACTTAACTGAATACGTGTAGACAATTGAGTAAATTTACAAGGCTAGGTGGCATGGTGAATAGTGTACCAGTTCAGTCCAAATGAAGCTCTAGATACTTACTAGCTGTGTGACCCTCTGCAAGTCACTTAACCCTGTTTGCTTCAGTTTCCTCATCTGTAAAATGAGCTGGGGAAGGATATGGCAAACCACTCCAATATTTTTTCCAAGAAAAACTCCAATTTGGGTCATGAAGCATTGGTAGTGACTGAAAAAATGACTGAATAACACCAAAGAGCATTTCTGAGTAGAGACTATGTGGAAAGCATTGTGCTTAGCATTGGGTTGTTGGTGTTTGTCCTTTGTCCTCAAAGAGGACCATGACATCAGGAAGGTGATGCCATTACTCACAAGTGAATTGGATTTAAATGGGGGAGGGCTGTGCAAAGTAACCAGCCTCGCTTTATCTTCAGGAGCCATGTGGATCCTGTGGCAAGATATACATCAGGATCATTGGAGATGGCCCCAGAAAGAGCAGGAGTCCTCTCCTGGTTTAAGCTAAGGTCTTTCCTGGGTCATGGTCTGACGGAGATAACGTCCGTTCAGTGATCAAGCCTAGGTAAGAAATGAGACAAAGGATGGCCTCTTTTACCTAGTCAAAAAAAATCAATCTGAGAGGGGATGAACTGACCAAAACTGAAATAATTGCTATTTACATTTACTCTGAGCCAATCAAGGCCCAAACAATGACCACTAAATGGGGCTTGGTCTGGCACCTATTGTTGGCCAATCATTGAGAGCCAGAGTGAATTGGGTTTAAGAAATTGGCCTTAAGAAAGAAATCCATCCCGTAAACCCCAAGATACTTTGTGAGATTTCAGTCATAGAAATTTATGTTTCTTTGGGCAGAGCCCCATCAAGTACGGCTATGAATAGAAAGATAAAGCTGTACAAAACAAAATAAAAAACTTACTGCTTGTGTTCTACTGGATAAGCTAGGTAATCAAAGTTAGAAAAGATATTTTACAATGCAAGATTTATCTAATGGATTTCTTTGGTCATGGTAAGGAGGACTGTATGATACAGCTAAGTCCCTATAAGTATGAATCAAAGATTTCATTAAATGGTCATATATTAGAATTTGTACTGCGTATTTCCATTAGCCTGGAACAAATGAACATATTTTACATAATTATAACTTTGAATAGTATGAATTTGAATGCATATTATCATTTCAGAGAATACATTATTCACAATAATCAAAAACTAAGTTGTACATTGTTAATCTGAACTATTATTTTGCAAATTGTAATCATTTTTAACTTTCTTTGTTACATGCAGATGTCCCACGTATAGATAATTTAACAAAGAGGCAGATGAACAAGCCAACTTTATGTACATACCCTCTAGCCTTAGTTTTCTCAAAGCCCCATATTTACCCATTTCTAATCATGATTTAGTAAGTCTTTTTTGCCCCTCACAGAGGAAACTTTTGAGCACAACACATATACATATGTCCTTAGTTTACTATTTAATAGAGAAAAAAATTTGAACCTTTCCCTCTTTGAAAAATAATGAAATGATTATGATGTAGCTCAAAAAATAATGAAATGATTATGATGTAGGTTGGAAAGAGACACCCACAGTCAGACCAATCCTTTGCTTTCCAGCTGTTCATTTTCTTGGTATAGTCTTTCTTCCTACCATGACACTTCATGTTGCAGGATATGTGGATACATAATGAAAAGGCTTTTTTTTAGACAATAGACACTATAGAAATCATATCTTTTCTTACTTTATATCTAGCAACAACAACATAACAACCCTTTTATTGGCAAATTTCTTGGCACTCTCATTAAAAAAACAAAAACAAAACAACTGGGAACAACTTATTTCATAAAATGATTCCTTGGGCCATGCAGGAATTGTATGTACTGAATTCCATGTTCAGATTTTTTTAAAAAGCTACACTATATTCTATCATCTTCTGCTATTTTTGTTGTTTTTCTTTAGGCATAGACTGATCTACTTTCACTTGAAAATGTTCATTTTGCTCATAGGTTCACTTTAAAACAACCATAATGTCGTATTCCTCAGACAGCAATAAATCTGATAGATTTTGAGTATTTATCTTGTAGGCAATAAATATCCTTTTACAAAGTGTATTTCATGAATTAACTCAAATTGCATTTGGGCCACATCAGTACTGAAGACAAAGGTGGCAAGCAACAAGCGAACAAGGGAATGTTGTATTTGACTTCAGGGGAGAACAAAACTTGAAATTCTTTCATCAAAGATGAAGTAGGAAAGTCCCATTTGTTAACATTAAACCATTTATTCTTATTTACCTGTCAGTTTTATTATAGGCTTTCGGGGTGACACACATGTTCCTAAATTTGAACACACTTCAACATAAGCCTGGTATATAAATCTTTCAGATTTTTTTCCTAATCCATTCAAATAAAGATTTAAGGGCCTACTGTGTGCAAAGCTTTTCATTTCATTGGAGGGGATGTGAAGTTTTGGGATCTATAATTTCTTCCTTGTAGGGAATTTCCAGTGTAGAAATTCTTGCCATCTGATGGACATATGCAGCTCCTCTGCCACTAGAAGACTAAACTGTTACAAAGAACCTAAGTGAACTGCCTCTGGTCACACATCTAGCAAAAATCAGAGACGGAAGTTGAACCTAATTCTCCTGGCCTGGCTGGGTCTTTAGCCACTCTTCCACACTGCCTTTCATTGATTATAGACACTATCTAAGATATCTTGGGGTTTATAGGCTAAATTTCTTTCTTAAACCCAAGTTTCCTTGATTGTGGCTCTTGTTGATTGGCCAGTAATCCATCCCAGACCAAGCCCCACCTTGTCCTTGTGTGGGCCTTGATGACTCAGTGAATGCAAACAGCAACTATTTCTGTTTTGGCCAGAAACTGGAAGGATCTTCCCTTCCCAGATTGATGAGGTCATTCTTTGTCTCACTTCTTACCTTGCCTTAATCACTGAAGGGTGTTGGCTTAATGAAACTGAAACTTGGGGAAGACCTTAGCTTAAAAAGGCCATGGTTTCCCACTGCATGTGAAGATCTGGGTCCTAAGATTAAAATTTCTTAATGATGGGAAAAAAGGGAACAGCCTCAGGACAGAGACAGAGAGGCTTCTGCAGGACAGGGAGAAGGGAGACTATAGGAATATAACTCTTAAAATACAGTGGGTTATTTTATAGGAGTTATAAATGCATAAATGTATCCTTCAGTATCTGAAGGAAAACAGCCAGCAACTCTCAGACTTTTCTAAGATGGCTCATTAGAGAGAATTATAAAAGGTTACTGGTAAAAAGAGGGTTCAATAAATCCTGGACTGGAGAAAGGCATCATAATCTAGTTCAAGTATCAAATTGGTAATCAGAAAATCTGTTGTAGCATCTTGGAGTCATTCCTATTGTATTGGTATTCAAGTGGCAAGTCAGACTAGAGAAGAGAACAGTTTTAGTCAAGTCTCGGAGAGGAATCAATGTTCTTTCTTTTTTGTGGTGGTAGTAGTGGAAAACAGATGTTCATCTTTTCCCTCACCTTTTGGCCAGAAAATGACCTTTTAAACTTAAAGAAGGTTGGAAAACTTTGACCTTCCCATGGGAATCCTACCAATGTCCCCCAAATGACAGTAAGTGCTGGCTGCATCTGATGAAGAAAGGCAGTTTCTGGACTCTACAAGGTGTTCAGGAGAAAGCTACACCACAAAAAAGGGGAACTTTATGAAGTCCACAAGAAGAAGAGAAAAGAGCTTTGAGCATCTACAACCTGTGAGTAACTTCTTTGCCTCATGTTCACTCTAAGTTTGAATTCACTTTCCCCGGACTCTGTACGTAACTGTGGGAGAAAATGCCCCTGATTTGGAGGGATATTTTGTATTAATTTGTCTTACTATATGGCTTTAGTAAATATCCATTTCTAAAAGCTAATTAACTTTGGATGGCTAATTGAAACCAACTGATAATTAATGGGAAGAGGCACACCAGTGAGGACTCATGATAAATAATGCTAGAAAGATAGCCACTAACCCTCAAATTTGCCCTGAGAATACTGAAATAAGAAATGTTCAGCCAAGCTTTTGGAGATCAGACCTGCTGATTCAAATGAAAGTTAGAAAAGTAACCAAGAAGCTGTGCTACCTATATATTATTTCATTTGACCTTCATAACTATGAGTTTACTGTAAGACTAAAGATATTATTATGCCTAGTAACTGAGGGGATGAGAGGATAGATGATGTATGCATGCAGCTAATGTGTTGGAAGTAAAATTCAAACATACATTTTAGAGGTATATAGCATTTTCACCACTATGTTATACAGCCTCCCCGTACGTTGATAATTCTTAGGATTTTTCCCAGCTTGTCTTTCTTGTCAGTTATTAATGCTATTACATGATTAAAACTTAAAGGTCAAATACATATTCAAGTAAAGCTTTCAATAGGGAAGGGAGAAAAGAAGGGAAAGGAGTAGGCATGTATAAAGTACCTACTATGTGCCAGAAACTACGCTAAATGCTTTACTTAGGGTGGGAGGGGGGAGGGAAGAAAAAGGAGATAAAAAGGAAAGTTATATGATAACTTTATTATATAATTAAAAGTAATGCCAAGTTGTATGTGATAGATTTACAGTTTGATGGACAATTATCTTATTTTTTTTAAATTTTATTTATGGAGATGCTTGTTTTATTTAAGTTGAGAATAAAATAAATTTTAAAAAGACAAATATCTCATTTGATCCTCACAACAACTTCAAGGAGTAGATGGTATTCTGTTATTATTCCCATGTTATAGTTGAGGAAAGCGAAAAAAAACCACACAAAAATCTTGCTATTTACCATCATGAGTTTATGGGGTATGTCAGATTTTATTTTTTTAATTTGCACCATATTGCCCACAATTTATTATGAAATGCCTTCATTGAGCTCAGATTTTCAAGGAATAATCTGTCTTTAGGTTATACCAGGAATAACTTAGAAGAGAAGATACCCTTTTTCCCCCTGACTCAATGCATCAGTGTTGAGGCACCCAGGGAAAAAAAAGAAGGAAAAGGAAAATCAGGCTAACTTTCAAGCTGATTAGACTTGAACCTGGAATTGGGTGATGAAAGAATGGGATAGAAAAGGCTTAGCAGCAGTACATTAATCCAGCATGGCAGTAAAGCCCTCCTGGCTTTGTGTGAAAAATATTGATTGGATCTGATTGATGGTCTTTATGGATGGACAGAGAAACAGATTATGGGAATTGGATATACATAGTTCGTGAGAATAGGCTCATTCATTAGCAAGATGCAAATCATTTAGATTATGAGATTTATATTTGGGAAAGTGATGTTCAGCGTAGTTTGCTCCAAAAATGCTTTTTATCTTAGTAACAAATTTACAAATCTACCCACTAAGGTCATATTGGCAAAATGTGTGCTGAAAATATTACTTTTATGCATACAAAATAGGTGGGGTAATTGTGCCTTCAGCTTTCTAATTAACACAGTGAAATAACTATCACAGAGAATTGCTTCGTGGTGCTCACACAAGCGTACGCTGTGTTTAATTCTTGCCATTTCTTTTGTCATCAATTGAGAAAATATTAGTAACGGAAATGATATTATAACTTCGTGGCATTTTGCAATGAAAAGGCATGAGGTTACTATTTAGCTACTTACCAAATAAACAGTTTTTTATTTGTTGGTAAGAGTTGATAAATAGCAGTGTGAAGAGGTGTGCCATAGTGGATTGACAGCTTACCTTAGAGCCAGCACAAGCTGGGTTCAAGTCCTGACTTTTTAACTTTCTGGTTAAGTGATAAAGAGTCACTTAATTCTTTCCTGTCCCTAGAAACTTTCTAAGAATACCATAAGTTGTAGAGCAGCACAGATCTGAATTGAAGAAAGAAATTCCTCACCCAGCTGTTCCTTACACTAATGAAATTATAAATGCCAACCAAATAAAAATGGTGGGGTGCTACACTAAGAAATATAAGGCATGACGTTTGACCCCCTTAGACTTCATTTGCAAAGTTTTTAAAGCATGTGAGTTATTATTCAAAACGAAATCATACAAACCTTTTTTTCTTTTTTGGAAATTTTCATTCTAATACCACATTCTTTCTTTTCGTTTTTGTTTTTTATTCCAAGTCACTTTCTTTCTACCTAATCTCTTTATGCAAAGGATAAGAGAAGGGATCCTGTTTTCAGTGGAGGGCCCATTGACAAATTCAGGAAGCCCTCTTTTGCCTGAATCATAGGGTGACCTTCTCTGCTTTGTTTGAGCAGTGAAGGCTCAGCATAGAGTGATGTGGAAAGAAGTGGGAGAATTGACTTTCTGATGAACGGGGGGGGGGGGGGGGGGGGGAAATGAGGTTTAGCAAGATCCTTCCAAGTTTCAAACAGAAATTCCTATTATGCATTTTAGTGAATATCATTTATCTTGCCAATAAATGTTACTATTGCTAAATTTCTACTTTGCTAAGGGGGAGAAAATCACTCCAGGTCCCTTGAATAGTAGAAATCAATTTGATACTGAACATTGCAGTCAAGTCACTTGCATATTGATGTGGAAAAGTGAGAAGTAACTAGGGCTGGGTGAATGGGACTTTATTACAGTTTGCTGGCATCCAGGGCACAGGATATTCTCTATCTCCTGAAGTGTATCCTTCTGCCGCACAGTGATTCCTGTCCTTGAATGCTGTCGCTAATTCTTCTGAAAAGATGTGCTGTGGTGTAATCAGGCTGAAGGCCCCATGACCATAATGCACCTCTCCAGAGGAAGGGCAACCCTTCGCCAAAAGTGACTGCACTTGTGGTCAAACTGTCTACTGTGCTGCTGTCATCAACTCTACCTCACTATTTTTTGTTTTCTCCATGTGAAAATGTCCCAAGTTACAACACTGGTGGAATGGCATAGGACCCTAGACAAATCAACTTTATGAACCCCTGAACTTCTGTGTCTTCAACTTTAAAGTGGAGATGATAATATTTCTACTTGTCTCATAAGATTGTTGTGAGGAAGACATTCAAAAAACTGTAATATTAAGTCATCATCATTATGACTATTTTGCCCAGACTTATGATTCTGTCAGCATAGGGAACTTCTAAGATGATATTCACTTTGCAGATTGTTGTTCAGTTGTTTCAGTTGTGTCTGATTCTTTGTGACCCCCTTTGGGGTTTTCTTGGCAAAGATACTGGAGTGGTTTGCCATTTCCTTCTCTAGCTCATTTTACAGATGAGTAAACTGAGGCAAACAAGATTAAGTGACTTTCCTAGGATCACATAGCTAGCCACTGTCTGAGGCCAGATTTGGACTCAGGAAGATGAGTCTTTTGGGGCACTCTGTCCACTGTGCCACACTCTACAAATACACATCAGAAACTTATATTCAATTTGTACGTCTGAAGACTTGTTTAGGGCCCTGAGAGGTTACATAGGCTAAAGTCACGTAGCCAAAATGTGTTGGAAGTCAGAAAGGAACACAGGTTTTTCTGACTCCAAGGTCAGCTCTCTATCCACTATGCATATTCCTCACAATTCTATTATGGGAATGTGATATGATTTATTAATTAAGGATGAAGAAGAGGATGCTGTATATGGTCACAATGATGTATTTTGTTACTGATGTGTGTCTTTTAGCACTTCCATCTTCGGAACTAGCCTTACACAAAACTTTGAGGCAAACAATAAACAAGCCCCATTCAATGTCTCCCTTCTAGGTACCCCTCTACTTTCACTCAATTCCCTTTTCTCTCTAGGCTGTCCACTATCTAAGAAGTGCCCCACCAATCTGACCACCTTTCTCCCAGCCTCTCTCACTAGCTCAGTGTCTTAGCACTGCTAATAATAATGCTAATAGCTAACATTTATATAGCACTTACTATGAGCCAGGCACTGTTCGAAGCACTTAATAATATCTCACCACAAGCCCATGAGACAGTTGCTATTAATATTCCCATTTTACAGATGAAGAAAGTAAGGCCAACAGAAGTTAAGTGACATGTCTAGGGGCACACAGCCAGGAAGTATCTGGGGCTGGATTTGAACTCAATTCTTCCTAACTCCAGACTTGTGCTCTTTCCATTGCACCATCTAGCTGCCTCCAAAATGATATTGTAAAAGGCTAGAGGAACTATCCAAGTAATTCTTAATTATGGATGAAAGGGAGGAGTCTCTTTTAGAAGAAAAAAGTCCTTTTTTACACTGGGGATTGATTCATCTGTTTATTTTGTGTCAAGCCTAGAGGCCTGTATTGGGCTACCCGAGTCTTTCTTACCTGTCCCAGGTCTTCGGTTGGCCAAACCGGATAAATGTATGAGAGAAAGGACGTTCCAGAGTCAAACAGGGGTTGAGCTTTATTTCAGGGTCCGGGTTACAAATGCAGGGTGATCTTCCTTAGGAGGAAGAGGGGGAGATCTCCTAAGGAGGCTAAGCTTAAGGGATTGGAAGTAGAAGTACAAGCGGGGAGAGAGGGGGAGGGGAGAGAGGAAAGAAAAGAAGCGGAGCCCTACTTTTCTCTTTGGCTCCACACGTGCTAAGAGAGAGCTTTCTGGCTTCCTCAATCCTACTTAATCTTCAGCCACACAGTTTGCATCTCAATACCATGCTGTTAGGTAACTAGGTGTGCTCCAATCCGGGACGACCTCGAGGGCAGGGAGACTCCACCCATCAGGTATCTCCGGGGGAGAGGCGGAAATACCCGAGCTAGCTGAGCTAGCTCAGTCTGACCTTCTCGAACCCCCGCTGTTCATGGAGGGCCTCGTAAGACTCTAAGATTTAGAAGTCCCACTTTTACCTGCCCGAGACCGTCCACACGGATTTGAGCTTCCAATCCCAACAATTTTGCAATTAACAAAGGCTAAGAGAGTTCTTTTGTTTTGAATTTTATACTTGGGTTCCAGGATATTAACTTAAATTGCTTGGTGAAGAGGAGCCCCTGTGAAGGGTTTAGTTGGCTAGGAGTATCTCAATCTAAAAACATACTCTGTGGCATTACAGAGAGGTATTCTGGGTAGGGGAAAGGTGTGTTTGCTCAGGGAAATACAGAATCAAATATTCAAGAGATATCTTCTAATAACTGAAACTCTTAAAGACTCTCTGTTTATATTCAACATAGCTTCTTATACCTACAAAAGGAAAACATGCAAAAGATAATTGACTTTGAAAGTGATCGGTGTTTTTAAAGTATTAATAGTTATTTTTAAAATATCCATAAACAAGAGTAGATCTCTGAGAGATCCAATACTCTTTCCACTGTACCCTCCAAGTGGCACAAACATTTGACATCTGTCTCTCTGTCTTTCTGTTTCTGTCCCTGTCTCTTTCTCTTTCTGTGTCTTTCCCCTGGCATCTATCTCCTTTTCCTACTCTCCCCCTCAGTGCCTCAAAGAATGAAGATTAAGCTGTAACTCCAATATTGTACTGCCTATTAAAGATACACTAACAGTATTGAAGTTTTTGTGGGAAAGGTTATTGAAGCTTGTGTTACAGTTGACTTTCAACATTTGAGGGTTTATACTCCAGTAAGTAGATTTTAGAGCCGCAATCGCGCAGATATTCCAAAGTAGAATGGTCTGCCTAGGGAGTCAGTGTGTTCCTTTTCATTGGAAGTTTCCAAGCAAAAACTGTATACCTGTTGGTTATATCGTAGAGTTTATTATTGTTCAGATACAAAGTTTATTAGAGGGCATTTAAGATATCTTCCAACTCTGAATTTCTGTGATTTTGTGACTAATAAAGTAGAATAGGAAAAAGATGCTGGATCTAGATTTAAATTTAGTCAAATCTGTCTCCTTCCATTTCACTGATGAAGAAACTGAGACCTAGATAGGTTCTGTGACTTACCTATAATCAGCAAGTATATTAATACATTTCTAATCCATTAGTTATCTATATCAATTTGTTCTTAGTATTACTGATGCAGTAGATATAGCAGTAGGCTTGGAATTAGGGAGGCTTATCTTCATGAGTTCAAATCCAGCCTCAGGCACTTACTAGTGTGTGACCCTGGGCAAGTCACTTAACCTTGTCTGCCTCAGTTTCATCATCTATAAAATGATCTGGAGAAGGACATGACAAACCCCTCCAGTATCTTTGCCAAGAAAATCTCAAAATGGAGTCAGACATGATTGAACAACCACAATTATTTTGTAAGTCAAGCATGAAGTAAAGGAATTACCTGAGTTTTACAGCTGTAATTTGTGTGTTAACCACTTGGTTAGTTCTGATCTGATGATATAAAGCTTATCATTCAAAAGCAGCATATGCTGGCATAAGTGGAAAGAGCAGTAGATTTGGGGACACATGACCTGAGTTCAGATTCTAGTTCTGCCACTTATGATCTGTGTTACCTTTGGTAAGTTAATTTTTCTCTACTTCTGGTTTCTCATCTGTAAAATGAGATAGAGAAGAGAGAGAGAGTGAGGCAGGTTACATTAAAATACTTCTAATGTCACTTCCAGCTCTAAATTTATGGACTTATGACCTGATATGGGTGAGCCCCGAAGTTAGGAAGTCCTCATTTCATACCCTGCTTCTGACATGTATTTGTTGTGTATTCTGGGGCAAGTGATTAAGACTTGGATTATATTCACAGCTCTGCCACTAAGTATCTTTCCAACTTTCTGGGGTCTTTCTGGATGATAATAATCCCCATAAGTGTGGCATAACTTCCAAAAATAAGGAAGTAATATTCTCCTGAATGGGATTATGGCCAGACCATATTTGGGATACTGCATGTAGTTCTGGGTCCCATGTGTTAAATACGTTGATAAGCTTGTTTTCAGTTGCACACCCCTTAAGGACTTGGTGGAATAAAATGGAAATTTTTAACCTGGGAAAGAAAAGACTTGTAGTCATGATTCTGGATCTACAAATATTTGAAAGGCTGTCCTTTAAAACTCAGAATAGATTTGTTCTTTTTTGGCCCTCCCTGGAATAATAGATGTAGGTAGAAAGGGACAAAATTTGATGAAGTAATGGGAAAAACCACCTAAAATTAGAGCTATCTAGAGTAAGCTGCCTTGGGAGGTAGCAACTTTCCCTGAATTGGAGTTCTTCAAGTAAAGGCTAAATGAGCATTTGTTGGTTATGTTTTAGAGGGAATTATTACTTTTATTATGAATTGGTTTAAATGATCATTCAGATCCCTTTCAACTCCTAAATGTTATAATTTTGTGGAGATGGAATAGATCATTTTTCACGGGCCTCTAACCTCTAACATTTACTGATTTTTTAAATATATTCGCATTCAAAGAATTAAGTAGAATTGATATATAGAACATATTTGATATCAAAAGATAGAGTGTATCTCATTTTTCAAATAAGAAAACAGATCCAGTGTCTTATTATCATGCATACTGTCACAGAATCAGTGAGGGCATATTGCACTGGGCTGATCATATTCAGTTATAGTGTAGTGATGAAATACAATTTGGAAATTTACATCCTTAACTACTGCATTATCATGGGCTAGTGAACTGGGATTGTGCATAAATTATTTATGACTTAGACATGCAATCACTTTGGACCAAGCTGGATGATTCCAGGAGGACCATTACTACACAGTTCTGGAGGTTTTTTTGAACAGTGCATCATTTTCTATGCCAGGTTTCCTTTCAACTGTGTTTGTGGCAGGTGGTACAACCCAGCTGCCCATCTAATTCCAGCCCAAACTTTCCACCCTGGTGGCAAATACTAGATAAAAAAAAAATTACCAAAAGGATGAAGGAGTAGGTTCAGACAATATTGACTTGTGGAAGAGTGGGTAGATAATATTGACTAGAAGAATTTCCAGAAAGCATGGAGTAGCTCATTTTGACTGGAGGGAAGAGCCTACAGCAAATGGACTGATTTTGTCCCAAAATTCCAGACCACTATGACAAACTCATTATTAGCAGTACTTACAAGATATGGGCAATATATGAGACTCCCCTCTGCCTTGCCTCCCCCTTCCTCCCATCCTAGCTGACTGACTGGTAGTAAGCCTGATTTGGTTTTGGTTTTCTCTTAAAACTGTGGCATGCTCAGGTGTACTATCTACATCCTTTTAATCATTCATTCAATGCAACAAATATTTATTTTTATATACCTTGTGTTAAAGATATTTTACTAGATATTATGGGAAATACAAAGTTTTTAAGCAGGCTCCCAGTCCCTTGGAGCTCATAGTCTATGTGGGTGGATTAGATATTTTAATAATATTTATAACACAAGGTTAGAATGTGGTTTGGGAATTCAGAGACAGCATAGATTACTTTTAGTTGGAAGGGATTAGGGAAGGTTTTATGGAGGAAACTTCATCTGAAGAAGGGTAAGAAATAGGAAAAAGGTGGAAATAGGGAGAAAGGTCATATGATCAGGTAATATATTAACTTGAAGAACTTTGGCAGTTCTTATTTGACTTGCTAGGGAGGAATCATTAAATGAATATGTTCCTAAAGTATTAAGATTTTTAAAAAATATTTCTTTAACTCAATTATTTCAATGTAGAAGTCACTCTGAGGAGTCACAGTAGTCATTTTGGGACATATATTCACCCATTCAAGTCCCTAGTGAATAATAATGAAATGATAATCACAGCAGTATACCAAACTATAACCAAGGGTCATCGAGGAAGTACTTATCATACTATGAGAGTGGGAAACTGTGGTGAGATGAGAGTAGATACTCTCTAGATAGATACTCTGGGAAGGAAGTGGTATTTAGTTTGTCACAGCCATTTAGGAAATGCTAGATCTGTTATTTGACTTGATACATGAGAAATTCGCTGACTGTATTCCTTTTTTGTTGGATAATGGACATTGAATTGACATTAGTCCTAATTAGCTTTGAATGACTCCGTTGACCAATGAACAGTCTGTTCTTTGCTTCCAGCTAAGAAAATTCACTTGATGATTCATATATTTTGGTTTTAAAGCTTCTGAGATATTTCAAAACTATGGTATTTCTGTTTATCATTTCTTTCTTCCAGGTCAAAGTACAAAAAAAAGTGGGGGAAGAGAGGCTGAAGAGAAGAACTGGGGTGAATATGTTTACAGCAAATCATTTTTAATCACGGTTTTAATTTTTCTAGTTTCGAACTTAAAATGGCCTGTCTCCAGCTTATTGCAAAGACCTAAGGACTCCTTCACAAATGTCCAGCTCACTATCTCTACTTCTGATATTGTTGCAGTTACTATGGCAAAAGCACAGAGGCAAAACTTCAGTTCCCCCATTAAGTTATTAGATTTTTGAGATCATGGAATCATAAAATAGTAGAATCTCAGACTCAGAAGGGATCTCTGAAGTCATCTAGGCCAACCCAAACCTAAACCACTTACAGGAAAAAGTGTTATCTAGACTTATCTTGATGATTTCTACTGCACTGAGGAGTGAGGACGAATCTCCTCCTCCTTCAAAGCAGCTCATTCTATTTTTGGATTACTCTGTTTGCTAGAAAGTTTTTTTCCTCCCCAAAGCACTTGCCTTTTTATACCTTGCAGTCATTACTCCTTATTTTGCTTTCTGGGTGCAAATAAAGTAAGTTTAATTTCTTTTCTATTGACAATACTTCCATTTGAAGACAATTGTCAAATTCTTCTTAAATCTTCTCTTTCAACTGATCCATATATATAGCTTGAATTTGTACGTCTTTCCTCTCCTAATTGCCTGTTTCCAGACTCTCTTCCTCTTACTTATCAGGGTCTTTCTTTAAATGTGGTACATAGAACTCGATGTGATACTTGATATAGTTTGACCAGGTCAGTTATAGGGGTACAGCTATTTTCCTAGTTCTGAACACTTTGCCTCTATGTGTAACCTGTGATTATAGCAGATGTTCTGGCTGCTATAATATATATATATATATACACACTCTTTACTCATACTGAGTTTATAGTTCTCTATAATCTCTCAAATATTTTCAGATGAACTGCTACCTGGTCATAGCTCCCCAAAATGATAAGTGATTATTTGAACCTTATTATAGCAATTTATATTTATTCCTTTATAATTTCATCTTGGTAAATGTCATCCAATATTTTAGCTCAAAAGCCAGCAAACTGTAGCCCAAGGGTCAAATCCAACTTTCTTTGGTTTTGTACCACCATGCATTAAGAGCAACTTTTACAGTTTTAAATAAAGTTTCATTATACTTAAAATGTTAAAAATAACATTCGTAGCTTGTGAGTCATACAAAAATAGGTGATGGGACAGAAGAGTTTGTTTATGATTGTTTTAGTCCATCAAGATCTTGAATCAACTCCCACGCAAAAAGCTTTCATTTTTCCCTAATTTTGTGTGACTTGAAAATTGAATAATTCTAATGCACTGATAAGAAGATTTGATAAAATGAATCCAAACTCCATAGATAATGGTGAGTATTGTTCACTGGCAAACTATAACTGGCCAACTGGGGAATGAATGTCTTTTAGCAGCAGAAAAAAGTCAAGGCTAAGTTTCTCCCATTGATTATTAATTCTTCTCATTGCTTTATAATAATAAAGGTAAAATAATCTTTCAAACCAGAATTTGGCTTTTGTTTATTTATTTATTTTTATCAAATCAAGTAAATCAGAGAAATGTTGATAGATGGCTGCTGTTGAAAGATGTTAAGATAAGTGTATATATGGATTTTTTATACAAAGGACTCTGAGATTAATGCACATGGTTCAGTCTGTTACAGCAGATACTAAAAAATGAAACCTCTCACACTAGGGTTCATTTCTCCCTAAACATAAATCAAATTACTCATTAAGTACTCTCTGTGCTACCTTTTAAGTGTAGGAGAGTTCTCAAGTCATGCCCAATCTTGTCCTTATTGGGAATAGAAGGGAGAAAGTTCTTTTGTCCTTTCAAGGTGTAGCTAAGACATAAGTAGAATCTTGGTCATTGTTTCTCCTTGAGATTTTTTTTTATTTTTGGCCCACTATCAGTTAGTCCATCAAGCTGTATTTTGTACAGACTCTGCATATGGCTCTGTATAGGATTTGCAGCTAATACAGAGAATAAAAGAAAGGTCTGGGAAACACATATGGTACTTACTTGGTTCCTTGTAAGTCTAAACATCATTTCTTTGATTCTTAAAATCCTCTTTTGAAAGTATGGTGAGTCATTACCTCTGACCGAGACCTGGCTGCTGGTCCTCTGTGTAACTGTTTGATTATAGGAGGGTCAGAAGAATAAATGCCATTTTGGTTTTAATTAAATCCTGCAAAAGATTCAGTCATATTCCTTGATTTTCCTCTGTCATAGATCCTTACAATCAGGATAGTGGTGTCTACTTTTGCACTCATGAGTTCTGACCAGGAATTTATTTCTATTTTCTATTGTAGGCTGTTTTGTTGGTGTATTTTATGGCTATTATCTCTGGCAGTTTTAATCTGGTTTTCTTCAGCTGCAGTTCTGCTCCTTAAATCCAGTTACTGTTTTTGTTTGTTTGGTTTTGTTTTGTCTATGTTCTTTTTTTGTTGGTAGTGGATTTATTTCCTCTGAGGATTTCCTTTAAAATCATTTTCAGACCTTGTTCTTCCTTTTCATTGACCCGAGTCTGCTTCTTCCTTGGTGTGACCATTCCTTGTTCAAATGGCCTGGATACTGAGAGTCTCATGAATATTTATTTCTAAAGACTATCTGATGCTATTTACATTGGCATCTTCAACAAAATAATGATTTTTATCACATTTGCTCCACATCTTTTAGTTTCAGTATTATCGGATATTTTTGAAAATGAAAAACAAATCTCTTCTTTGACAGGAAGTCAGTCTATCAGTCACCATTTATTTCATAAGTAATTGCTATCTCCTTTAATTCAGGAGTATTAGACAAGGAGCTTTCTGCCTAGACAAAGAGACAGAACTAATATATGAAGCAAAGCTAGACTGAAACAGTTAAGTGCTAAGTTAGGCACCTACTCTATTGTAATTGCACAAGGAAGTGAGCAAATTGTCTGTTATAGCATAGTGCCCTGCACATAGAAGGTGCATCTTGCAGATTGAGTTGAATCTAGACAAGCAGAATGAAGAAGAAAGGATGTCTTAGTAGAGGATGTTATTGCTTTTTGTTTTGTTTTGTTGTTATTTAGTCAATTAGTTGTGTTTAACTTGTTGTGACCCCACTTGGGGTTTTCTTGGCAAAAATTCTGGTGGTTGCCATTTTCTTCTCCATCTTGTTACACAAATGAGGAAAGTGAGGTAAAGAATTAAATGACTTGCCCAGGGTGACACAACTAGTGAATATCTGAGGCTGGATTTGAATACAGGTCTTTCTGATTCAAGCTCCAGGGACTCACGATCCACTGCACCATGTAACTGCCTTAGTAGAGGGTATACCATCAGCAAAGGCATAGATTGAGATTAAAACCTCTTGTTCTATGATAAAAGGATCCTACTTCTTAGTTGGGTGACCTCAGACAAGTCACTCTATCTCTGAAAGTCTCTCTTTCTTCATTTAAAAATTATGGGTGATACTTTCACTGTGTACATTACAGCATTGTCATGAGAAAAGCTTCTTCCAAACAGCATAGAATTCTTAAATGTAAACTATTAATTGCAAGATTAGTAGTGGCAGATTACCTCAGAGAGACAAGGTACAACTAGCTTTTGAAATATATTGAAGTCCAAGTAGGATTTTGATGTGATAAAACAGCAACAGGGAATATTTTTCACATTTGGGGTTGGGAAATGGCATATTATGGAAGGTGAATCTGACATCAGCATGCAGGGTAGGGTAGAACTGGGAAAACCAGAGACAGTGCAGCTGCCATTATCCAGGATCCTGAGCTTGTAGTGGCAATGGGAAAGGCAGGGAAGACTGAGTCAAAATGAGATTTTTTTCCTGCTGTTTGAAATACACTTTTTTTTTTAGCCCTATTCAACTTACACTCCTTTATTTTTATGATTCCCTTTTTTGTTTCATTGAACTCAAAGGAATCTTTCCCTTTGCTCTTTAATTTATCCCCTGCCTTTACTTTTAGCCAGTAGCCTCATAATCTTAAAATCATAAACTTTTAATTTTTTTCTTTTAGAACTTCAAGGGACCTTAGAATCCCAACCCTTAATTTTATATACAAGATGTTCCAAAAGTC
Source organism: Notamacropus eugenii (assembly GCF_028372415.1). Classification (NCBI taxonomy): domain Eukaryota; kingdom Metazoa; phylum Chordata; class Mammalia; order Diprotodontia; family Macropodidae; genus Notamacropus; species Notamacropus eugenii. The sequence continues at coordinate 179,617,210 of NC_092875.1, forward strand.
TTGGTGTAGTTTTAAGCTTTATAGCTTGAAATCTATAAAGCTTGAAACTACATTCAAACTTTTGGAACACCCATTATGAGACTGAGAGATTAAATAAATTGTTCAAAGTAGCAGAGCTAGTTAGTGACAGAGATGAAACTAAAGAAATAAAATATACTTTTTGTCTTCAAGAAACTCATAAATTGGAAGCTTAAAGACAGTTTTGACAAAGCAATTATAACTAAATCTCTTCTAAGGCCTTATTTGAGAGCTAGATTGTGGCATAGAGGTTACTCTTAAATCTCATAGACTATCCCAGAAGAATCCATCTTCTCCTAGATGTTCATAAATGTTAGGTCTAGAGATAGAAAGGACCTCAGAAGCCTTCTAATGACACCTGCTGAGGATACTGGAGGTTAAATGATTTGTCCAAGGCCAGACAAAAATTAAGTGTGAGATGTAGGATTTGAACCCAGATTCTCTGTCTACAGCCAATTTTCTTTCTTCTGTACAATATTGCCTTCCTATAATGAAACCACAAAAGCTTTGGAGTGCAGGTCCAAGGACAGACTGTATGCTTCTTTAAGGGCCTGCTTAAGTAAATGTCAAGAAGTCTTTCCCAAAAGATGGACTACTAGGTGATGATTTTTTTTTTCTGCCACAACTACTTATGGAACTTGGCAGGATGGTGATCCAGCACTTATCACTATGACTGGTACAAGATAGGTCTTTAGAATGTTTATTGATTGATTGATCGATCTTAGTGGGTGGCATGGGTGTATCAAGAAAATTATACCCATCTCAGCACACCTACCTATAACTAGAAAGACAATAATTTAAAACATGACATCCAAGTTTTTAACTAAAGCACAAAGATAGCCTAAGCCAAAATCACTTTTGTGTTTCCCGAAAAACGAGAAACTGTAGCTTTCTTACATGGTGCTAATACAACTATAGATAATACTAAACAGTAGTGAATCTTGCAGTTCTAGTGGCAAAAGGCCTGGTGCTCTGTGCAATATGATCGTTTTTTATTTATAAAGAGTAGATGTGCCAAAACACTTGAGGCACCAGACATAAACAAGAGTAAAACATTATAAACAATAATAAAAGACTGCCAATTGAATAAAAGAGCATAAAAAAACCTAACGACTGAAACAAACAAACAAAAAATGGAATGATTTCTGTAAAAGTTTTGGTCTTTTAATTTGCTAACTCTTCTTGAAATTGTGAGAACTGAAGTGTAGGTCTTGTACTAGTCTAAAACAATTTTTACTTATATTTTCAATGAAGACCTGATTCCTGAGAATGTCCTGTGATTTTAATGAGTTCCATAGATACAGTCTCCATAAGGATGAATGTCCTTCTAGCTTAAACTGGATATATGTGTAGAAGTATGAAATGGTTAGAAATTATTTTAAAATATGAAGGATATTTACTTGAATAAGCATTACCTTTTTTAAAAAAGTTCCATTTCCTTTCCCCCTTTTACCTTTTTTCTCTTTGAAATGATTCTTTTCCTCTGCTCCTTTATCTCTTTTCATTCTTTTCCTTTTGTTCTCAACTATCTCTTGGTCCAAGGATCTTGGACTTTATTGTTTATCTAGTTCCACGATACCTTTTCTTTTATATATGAATTCTAGAGATGTGACTATATTAACCAAAGTAACAGTACTAGTTAATGGAAAATATATACCTAGAATCATAGCTTTTGGGTGCTCTGTAGAGTCTTACTTCGACCACAGCCTACTTCTGCCTGTCTCACTTTTCTACTTTTCATTTTATCTCTTCTTATTGTAGGAGTGACTGCACTGAATGTATGCACATGTCTCTTTACACAAGCAACTCACTGACTCTAGATCATGTAAAGACAGAAAGAATTCACACATTAAAAGACCGGTTCTTTACATGCAAACCATTTGGTTCTTGGCCATTTACTACAGAAAGAAATGGAGACAGCAAGAATGCAACGATAGCAATATAAAATAAAAATGTATCTCAAATACCCACCTCTCCTCTCTCCAGTTATATTTTTGCTTTTATGCTCTTGCTCTTTCTGCTCGTGAGAGCAGAAACCCTCACAAATAATTTGAAAATTGTTTCTAAGAAATTTAATGGTATGGTTTGGCCCAGGCTCTGCTAAAACTCTTCTTGGGATGCTACTTATTTACCAAGATCATCTTTCTTATGTATTCAACACCAAAAGTATATGCACATGATATTCTAGGATTGAGGACATCTTCTCATGAATGGGCCTACACATTTTCACTCATTTGTCCTTGTGATCAAAGACATATGTTTATGAGATAGCTGGCAAGAAATAAGTAAGCAGAATGGGGTCATAAAAGAATAGAAGAAACTGACCCATAGAGACACTGAGTCCATAAACTTGACCTTACTGGTACAATTCTTACACAGTGTTGAGAGACAGGTTCAGATAGTGTCTGAGGCTAGGGGATCTAAAGAGTTGCTATTTTCATCAAACATATAAGTTCATATTTTAATGTCTTTTGACATTATCAACCAGTACTACCAACTTAGACATATTTGTTACATAATACCAAGTTCTATTGCTTGCTTAAATGCAATCACATTTAGTCTAATGATCATATATGAGAAGTGATTTGATCCCATGTCCTCCAAACTCCAAGGTTAATCTACCCATTACACCCATACTGTCTCAGATCTTCTCTTTGTAAGTACGACTGAATATCAATGATTCTGGATGTGAAAACTTTATGTTACTTTGAAATATTTTCCCATCAGTTTAGAATGTCATTCTTTTGTGGGAATTCAGCTTTTGTTGCCAAATATCTTCTTGGCTACTGCTTTTACTCATTTCACTTTCCACATATCACTGACTTTCTATTGTGTGGCTAGAAGAGGGATCTCCATGTGTTGTTGCATCACTAGTATCAGTGGATAAATGCCCACATTCTTATTATTTTCTGCAAGGGTACACAGTCCACAGAGAAAGATTAAAATCCCAGACACCTCTTTGCCTTTGTAGTCATCCAAAGAACTGACCAACTAGAGTCCCCAAAACAGAATCTAGAAGAGCAGATGCCTCCTCACCCATTCACTTTCCTCCTTTCTCTTCAATCATTGGTGTTTAGACTGTGAGGGGGGGTTAATTCCTTGACTGCTCTGTCAAACGTTCAGTTCCAGTACAGATACTTGTGTATATATGAACAACTGTTTTTTAATAACCTGCCAAGAAGCTATAATCTTCCATTGCCATCCCCTTGGGATTTAATTAGAATGGTTTTCCACAGCCTGACATGTTTATGGGGCATAGGTAAAGAGACAGTTCATAAAACTGTCAATTTTCTGAGAAATTAAAGAAAAATTGGGCTGCTTAGTGCCTTGGCAATTCTGTGCTGCTGACACTAGCATTGCAAACAATGAAATCAGAAGAAACATAACAAGATGCTGATGCATTAGATATGGGGAGGGTTAAAAATAATGTACAAGGGCATTTGTCAATTTGAATGCATAAAGAAGGAATGTGGGAAGCAAAGCAGAGCCTGGGATAGCTTGAATATAGAGAGCTTGGGGAAAAACAGTGAATGAAAAAAAATGGCCTCTTCATTTACATCCATAAGCCATGTAACTTTACTTTTCATTGGTCAAGATGGAGAAGCATGCTGTAAACAGATCATGCTGCCACCCACCCAAAAGAGTGGGGCAGTCATGTTTAGTCTCTTTACCTTGGTCTTCTTTATCTGTATATCATTTACATCACGCATTACACCTTTTAGTAAGTAGAATTGAACCCATGTGGTCAATGTCTTTAGACATTTTAGATACTCAGTGTGTTAAAGCAAAAGAAGCAAGTTTATCCTCATGAATGTTTCTTAGTATATCTCATAATGAAAATACTCAATGAATGGCCAAATAAAAATTCTCTCTGGTACTAGATAAAAATTATAGTCCCTTGTTCTACTGTCTAGCATTGGGTGGCAATACGGGAAACAAGGAGAGTGTGTTAATTTTATTGGTTGCTGCTGTTGCTGCTGCTACTTCTACTGGTACTGGCCAGCATTGATAGAACTTTTTAGAGTTGGTGAAGCATTTGGTATGTGCTGTCACATTTGATACCCTCAACAACCCTGTGAAGGAGTTGAAGCTATTATTCCAAATGAAGAAACTGAACATGTGAGGCATTAAGTCACAATATGTGACACTTCAGAATATGTTCAGTATGAGTTAATGGTGAATGTTAGTTGAATGGGATATTAAGAGCAGTAGGATGAAGGTCTAAAAATATTAGTAGCTGAAACCTAACTATGAATTGAAGGTAATATAAACTCCTTTTTATGCCAGACTACTTCGGTGTCTAGTATATAACAAGCACTTAAAAATCCTTATCAAATGACTAATAGACTGAAGTCCTTCAGGATAGGACAGAAATCCTGGTGTAGAAATGATGGTGACTACTGACACCTTTGGTGAGATTAACGTGGGACAGGACTAGACATAGAGAAGAAAAAAAGAGCTTTGTATTTTTCAATATATTCTTTGCCTCTCCCCTAAAATTGTTTAGGTTTCCCTGTACACCTCTGGACAATTTCTCAAATGCCTTGGAAAATAGTTCAGCCTTAACAAATAATTTCTAAAATTTCCTCTTGTTTCAAAGGACATTGGATCCTCAAAGTTACTGACTATGGAAGCTATTGCAAAGAATAGGAGCCATTAATTTCTCCCTAATATTACAAGAATTACTCATGTCTGAGTCTCTGAAATATTTTTTTTTCCTTTTTTCAGAATTGATTTACTTATTTTTAGTTTTCAACATCCACTTTTATAAGATTCTGAGTTTCAAATCTCCAACCCCCCCCACTCCAAGATGTCATGCAATCTGATATAGGCTCTACTTATGCATTCATATTAAACACATTTTCACATGTAAAGAATTAGAACTTACAAGAGGAACCACAAGAAAAGACACAAAGCAAAATCACAAAAGAAAAGAACAAATAGTATGCTTCCATCTGCATTCAGACTTCAAAGTTTTTTCTCTGGATGTAGATAGGTTTTTGCATCATGAGTCTTTTGGAGTTATCTTAGATCCTTGCGTTACTGAGAATGAACTATCAGAGTTGGTTATCGCACGATGTGGTTGTTACTGTGTACATTGTTCTCCTGGTTCTGCTCGCTTCCCTCAGCATCAGGTCATACAAGTCTTTCCAAGTTTTTCTGAAGTCCACTTGCTCCTCATGACATCATTTGCTGAAGCAAATGTCATTTTTACAATGAAAAATGACCAATTTGTTCAAATGAAGGACCTTGCTAGAGGATGGTCATAGTGAAATGGGTTACATCTTCAGGTTATCATTTGAATGGGCTGCCTGGGATGTAGGCTACTATCTCAATGGAAGTCCCAATGAGTAGGCTAGGTGATGACTCGTAAGTGATACCATGAGGGATTCAGTTAGATGTAATATAGATTAAACGGTCTTTTCCAGCTCTTAGATCCTAGAATTCTGCTAACAATCAAGTATCTCTAGTATAACAATTCCAGTTAGCTTGTATCAACTTTGCTCTCATATGTTATAAAATAGAGATAGAACTAAGGTACTATCAAAGTCCCATTATTTTTGTTTTGGTTTTGCAAAATTGATGGTAGGTTTGGTTTTTTGAAACAGAAGATAAGATATGACTTCGATATTTTTGTGCTTTACTATAACATAGATTTGGCTTAGAAGGAGTTTGGGGATTTATTCAGAATCTAAAAAATAATGCTTTTTATAATTAAATATGACATAATATGGACATCCTAACAATACTTTTACATGTCCTCAGGAAGATTAGAGACCTGCCAACACCTGCATGTAACTACAGTTAAGTGTCTTATAATTACAGCATATGCAAAACCATAATTAATGTGATGTTATGCTGGAGATTTTATAATAATGATAATAATAATTTGCACTTCTGTAGCTTCTTTCATCTGAGGATCTCAAAGTGCTTTATAATCACTAACTAATTAAAATTTTCAAAACATTCCTTGACATAGAGATATGAGGTATTCAGTATGAAACTAGTTCGTGAGAGTATATTCAGTCAAATCTACTTGTCATTTGAGAAACAACTGGTGAAGCAACATTCCACAGAATAAAATATTTATTTCTAATCTAAGATTTTGCCAGGATTCTAGGATTAACATTCTTTAGAAGGATGGCTCTTCAAGTAAGTTGAAACAAATGGGCAGTGGCCAAACAAATTATGATACTTGAATGTGATGAATATGACTGTGTTACAAGAAACTATTAAAGGAAAGATTCAAAGGCGCATGGTGAGACTTTTGGGAAGTAGAGAGATTTACAACGTGAAGTAAGCAGAGTGAGAGGATAATAGCCATGACCATATATTCAGCAGTACAAATGGAAAGAAAAACAACAAATCAAAACTGAACGCTGTTAAATTTTGATAACCAACTTTGGCTCCAAAGAAAAGTTATGAGAACGTTTCCTTCCCTTCTTTGAAAAGGTGTGTGTGGGGGGGCTGCAGGGGAACTACAAATGTGTAACATTAATGTACAATATTGCCCTTGGCTCATGGAAGGCCTCAAAGTGGGATGGATTTGAAGTCAGGAAGACTTGGATTCAAATCCAACTCTGACATTTACTACTTCTGTAAACATTGACAATTCATGTAAGTTCTCTGCACCTCAGTTTCTTTAAATGTAAAATAAGGTTGTTCGACTTGATGACCCTTAAAGTCCCTTTAAACTCTAAATCTATGATCTTATATTAATGTAATGTACTAACTAGTGCTACTTATCTGTTTTCATCTCTTTTATTTTATAAGATGTTGATCACTATTTGGGTAGTGGACATATTAATGGGTTAAAATAAAACATAAAAAATTAAAGGCTATTAAAAAACAAAACATATCAATAAAGTTCAGTTTTATTATCAATTTTTTGAAATGGTGCCTACATCAAATCCTTAGATTTCTAGAAGATTTCCTTCTATGCCAAAGGTATACATATGCTAGAGAGAGCAGATGGTCATTGACAAAGAAAACATGGTACAAAGGCAGTGTGTTAAAATACTTGTCATATCAATGAATGAGAAAGTGCTAAGCTAGGGCTCAAATCCTGTCCCCAGTTCTTAGAGACTTTGAGACCATGGACTAGTCTCTTAACTTGATCCTACAGGAAGGTAAATAGTACAGTGGATAGAGTGTTAGACCTGAAGACAGGAATACTTGAATTTAAATCCTGCTCAGACACTTAACTAGCTGTGTGATCCTCAGCAACCACATAACCTGTCTTCCTAAAACATCCCCTAAAATGCGTATAATAATAACACCTCCCTCTCATGGTTGTTGTGAGAATGAGATAGTATTTGCAAAATACTTTACAAACCTTAAAGCATTACACACATACACACATACACACATACATGCATATATATATGTATATATGCTAGCTTTATTAATTCATTTCCTCATTTGTAAAATTGAAACATAAGCATTTATACTTTCTCTCTCACTTGAGTTGTGAGGAAAATGCTTTACAAGATGTAACATGTTATTGAAATGTGAGCTGTTATCATCAATGTATTAACTTTGCTCTAATTCTCAAGGACTAGTATGATTCAATTACATTACCACAAATTTGCACGGTATTTAGTTGATATTTAGTAGGTCTCCTATTCAGTTATGGCAAGGATCCAACCCTAATTCATTTGCAAGGTGTCTTGTCACCATGTGGTTGAGGTGTGACAAAGAACAATTTATGTTTCCCACACAACCCAGAACTTGACTCTAGATGCACCCACAACATTTTTCTGTTTCTCCACAAGATATTTACTTGGAGTTCTCAGTCCTGCTTCCTGAAAATGTAGGTCTGTGGTTTAGCAAAGTCTAGTTCTCATACTGGGGTAGCCTAGATGGTTTAAGGAATATAATAAACATGCTACAATAATTTCTGCTACTCTCACAGAAAATTACTTTTCCTTTCGAGATACAACTTAATATTTATAGGACAAAACATTTTTTTAAGTTTGAAGGTATATAATTAGTTTGATGTGTTAATTAAAAAAAAAACTTGCTGGCACACACAAGCTTTCTGCTTTTCCTATTTTTGATTTATATATCAGGGAATCACTAAAAATAAATAGCTCAATCTTTATTTTTTTGAGGGGTGAGGAAGGGGAAGCTATATTGTGGAACAATAAATCTTGCTGTTATAATGTATTATCTAATGTGTAACTTTTTTTTTTTTAATAACTGTTGTAACTTGTTTCTCTGTGTCAAGATCCCCTGGTCTAATCTGTCTTCCACAGAAATGTCAAAGTGATATTCCTAAAATGTGGATCCAATCATATCATTCACAAATTCTAGTGGCTCCCTATCACTTCTGGAATCAAATGTTATCTTTTTGGCATTTAAAACTCCTCACAATAAGTCTTCTCCCTACACGTCTAGGGTTCTTTGCATTATTCTCCTCTCCCCACTCAATGGTTCCGGCTATACTGGCCTTTTTGCTGTGCCACATATACAGTGTCCTAGCTTTGTTCTCCCTGCCTTGGTACTGACTGTCCCTCATGTCAGTAAACATGTAGGAAGTGTTTCTTCCTGGTTTTGACTTCTTAGAATCCCTAGCTTTCTTCAAAACTCAGATAAAATGCCATTTCTGTGGGAGACCTTTCCTAGTACTCCCTTCATCCTCACTGCTAAAGCTTCTTTCCCCTAAGGTTACCTTGCATTCGCTCTGAAAATATTGTCTCTACTAGTGTATATGCTGTCTCCCTCATTAGTAGGCAATCTCTTTGAAGGCAGGAACTCTGATCTTTCTTTGTATCACTATTGTTTGGCATAGTACCTGGCACGTAGTAAATACTTAATAAATGCTTGTTAATTTACATTCTTGTTACATGCATATTCTGTATGGGAATCAGTTTAAATCCTGCAAGAATAATGAGAAAAGGATCTAGTGTATATAGTAGAAATTATGGATAACTTACCCTTTCCATTTTTGATTTCATCTGTGTTCAAATTTCAGTCATGATCAGTACTTTAGATTTCATTTGTTTTTTAAGGAAATGGTATTATGCTTGGCTGAACTAAGTGGAACTTTTGGTACATATAAATAACTGTTACACTGAAATAATACTAAGGATTTCATCCTTCCTGAACCATTTTAATTTTCTCTCTGTCTTTCTTCTGCCCCCCGCTTTCCCCCATCTCGAACTTCTCTGGGCTCCCTTCATAGAACGTATGGTATTTATTTTCATTATATTGTCTGCTTGTTCCCTTTTTTTTCTGTCCATCTCCTTTTCTATTGTTAGATTTTAAAATCACCATCATTACTCATAGAAAAAGGTATAAGAAGTCATCACATACAGATTTTTTTGTGATATGTCTTTTATAAACTATAAACCACCAGAGGGAGAATAGCTTAGCAGTCCAGGACATCATATCTTTATCTCCTCTAAGATTATTTAACTTCTTGCGTCTTTTTCATTTTTTTCAAAACTCCTTTCACACTGCTTTTCATATACTCATAAAATAATGCCTACCCAAACATCAGATCTAGTTTCTCTCTATATTCCTACCTATATAATATGTAGTAAAAATGGAAAATAGAGAGAGTATGAAGAGGAAAAGAGTGGAAGTCAAGGAGAGATTGTGCTATAGGTCAGCAAAGTAATACAGAGATTTCATTCAGATCAAAGAAAGTTAGAAATTATTTGACAGTGTTTGATATGAAACAGCTGTGTTGAGAAGTCTTCTGTAATAATTTTTCCTTCCTTTTCCTTGAAGAGTGCTGAGCTGTCTTGAAAGAATTCAGACAGCTAAGTGTGGCCACTATTTTCCCTTTTCTCTGACTCCATATTCAATTGGAGAAGATGCGATATAATGTGACGTGTCAATGTATGTCTGATCAAAGTGTCATCTTCCATGAGGGCCGTACTCTCTGATTTGGGCTTGAGCTGCTACAAACCAGATTTGGATGGAATCAGAAATGGATTTTCTTTCACTTCATTTCATGAGGCTCTGGGAGAGGGGAGAATGGTAAATATACATCTTGTTTGCTGGGAATGCCATCTTCTCCAATACCTCTGTCCTAAGGCCTTTAGAGATTATCCCATGGCTGGCTCCATAATATTGGTTTTTAAACATTTTGACTAATAAATGACTTCATAAAAGTAAGTTCTCTGTAGACCATTTAAATGTAATTGTAGATCATCCCCTACAGGTTTATTTAGGTTTGCTTTTGGTCTGAACCTGTGACTTCATTATTTGGGAAACTCCTTCCACCAGTGCAAATTGGTGACATATCATAACTGAAGATCTTAAATGAGCTGCCTAGGGACATACAGAAATTAAATGACTTGCTTATGATCATACAACTAAATTGAACCTAGTTCTTCATGCCACTAAGATTTACCTTCTATTCAATAGGATAATCTTTCTCTCTACTTACCACTTCCTAAAACCAGAACCAGTAGTTGTAATCAAGTTAAATTTATTTTGATGAGTCTCCAATGAGAAGAATTCTGGTTTTATTGTCTGAGAAAATAATCTATATATTTTATGCTCCAAATATTAATACTAAGGAAGATAATCTGAGGACTAGATAGATTATCTTCTTTACCTCTGTCTCACACGAAGAGGCAGCACTGTTACTTACTGAAGCAAATCCCTTTATCTGCACAATTCCATCCCATCTTCTCTAACATATTGCCTCCTCTGTCATCCTCATGCTTTCACTTATCTTCATCTCTCTCTATTTACTCACTCCTTCTCTGCTACCTTCAAACATGCTCATATTTCTCCCTTCCTGAGAAAAATCCTCACTTGATCTTTCTTTCCTTACTATTGGCCTGTATCTCTTCTGCCCTATATAAAGGTCATCTACAATAAGTGCTTCCCCTTTTTCTCTTCTCACTCTCTTTTAAACTATAATCTGATTTATGAACTCCTCATTCTACTGAAAACATTCTTTCCAAATTTACAAATAAACTAATTGCCAAATCCAATGGCCTTTTCTCAGTCCTTATCCTTTTTGAACTCTCTGTAGCCTTTGACAGTGTCAGTCACCCTCTCCTCCTTGACCCTCTTTCTCTCTAAAATTTCAGGACACTGATTTTTCCTGGTTCTCCTCCTACTTATATGACTGCTCTTTCTCAGTCCCCTTTACTGAATCCTTTATTCAGGTTGCACCTACTGACCATGCATATTCCGATGGCTCTGTCCTGAACCCTTTTCTCTTCTCTCTCCATATGAAGGAGTGATCTCGTCAGCTCCCCTAGATTCAATTACCATCTCTATGTTGATGATTCTCAGTTACCTACTGTATTCTAACCCCTCTGCTGACCCTAATCTTGCATCTCTAACTGCCTTTTAGACATCTCAAACTGGATATTTTATGGATATCTTAAACTCAATAAGTCTAAAACTGAACTCTTTACTTTTCCCCATCTCCTCTCCCACCTCCCAACTTCCCTATTACTGTCAAGGGTGTCATGACCCTCCTAGTGCCCCAGGCTAACAAACTAGGCCAGCTTTACTTCTCACTATTTTTCACTCTCTATGTCTAATCTGTTACCAAGGCTTGTTCATTTTACTTTTACAACACCTCTTGAATACACTCCCTTTTGTATCTAACATCATCACCACCCAGGCATGGGTCCCTTTAACCTCACTCATGGACTATTGCAATAGCTGGTCAATACATCTACATTTATAAGTCTCTCCCCTTAGACTGTGAGCTCATTGAGGGAAGGAATTGTCTTTTGCCTCTTTTTGTATCGCTAATGTTTGACACGGTACCAGGCACGTAAGTACTTAATAAACATGCACTGATTCATTGACTGAGAAGATGAATAATGGTTCTCAATCATGCCTTAAAAGAAATGAGGGCAGGTAAGGCCTTGAAGTGAAATGAGAACTCAGTATGACATGGTGCTTTCATATTTCTTTCTTAAAATTCATCAACTTAACAGAAAAAATTTCTGCAAAATTAGCTTTCAAAGTGCCAGTAGGAATAGGCCCAATGCCAATCAGGAATCTCGGGATTACAGAGAGGGCTCATTTTCTTTGCCTTTTGATCACTTACACGAGTTTAATGTTTATGTTCATGAACTGATTAAGATAATCCCTATAAAAGCTGATGTGATGCTGAAGAGGTCAATTTAAGCCAACGTCTACTTTTCTTTCAGCATCTTCTCTATGCCTCTTGTATGATGTTTGAGGGAAGCAGGCAATTTCCTGTCAAAACATATATGTCATAAAGTACCTATCACATTCAAAGCAATGTATCTGGCAGAAGAGAATCTGAAGAGTTGGTTTATTTTTCTTTGCATTCAAGAACTAATTATCAAGGCCCTATTCTGAATTCTGTAAGGGATGCAAAAATGTGTAAGATTCAATCTGTCCTTTAAGGAGCTTATCTCTAGATGGGGCAACAACAACAACAACAACAACACACACACACACATGCATGGTTAATTAACAGCATAACAATATTGGCAGTAAAACAGGTCACATAAGATCATGTTCTGAGTCTGAATTCTCTGTGACTTTGGGTTGATCTTTATCCTGTTTTCCATTCATCCTTTTTCTATGGAATAATGTCTGGAGAATCAGACAGGTGAGTAGGGGTGGCAAAAGAGGGGCCAAGCAGAACATGTCTGGGAAATCTTTCTTTACAGGTTAAATTGCTGATGACATATTGTTGATGACGCTACTCCAACTCTATGTTAGGCTGGCAATGTCCAGTGCGTCCCATTTCCCTTGAAAAACCAAAAGCTAGAATATTTTGGAATATTTGTGATATATGCATGTTTTTTTGACTAATTTATTTAAGAGCATTTTAGAAGAAATAAATGGAAAAAGGAACTTGATGAAACTTTTTTGCATTTGAACAATTTGTTAATTGCCTTATATTTCACTGCAATTATTGATGTCATCCTGTCTTCAACTTCATCCTCTTTGTAATGCTGTCATTGTATAAATTGTTCTCCTAGTTCTTCTCTCTTCACTCTGCCTCAGTTCTTAATCCTCGTCATAGATGGCATATCAGGAGGCAAGATACCAAATCAGCACCTTGCTCTTAGATGATTTCCTACAGAGAAGGATTGTAAAGTGATATGATCAATCAAATTTTATTTTTCATTTATTCATTTCTCTTCATCTCATGTCATTCAAGCATATTCCTCCACTATCTCCTTTTTTCTCACTCCATTTTCAATTGAAAAAAAAATTGCCCTCTTTTATTGGCAAGAACTGCCCTGATGCACATTGATGATCCCATCAACTTCTACTTTCTCCGTATTACTGTGCCATACTATTACTTCCACATACTCTCTTTTCTTTAGTCTCTACTATCTCTTCACCTGCTACATATAGAAATGCCCATATCTACTCCTGTCTGTAAACAATCCTCATTTGACCCTGGCATCTGCTCTAATTATAGTTGTATATCTCTCCTCACCGTCATGACAGAATTCCTTGTGAAAGCCATATTTACTTGGACCCATTCTCTCTTCTGTCTACTTTTCCTGCAATTTGACTTCTGGTATCATCATTCAGCTGAATCTGTTCTCTCCAAAGTTATACACGATCTCTTAGTTTTCCAAATCCAATAGACTTTTGGTTCTCAAATTTCTTGATCAACCATGTCTATAACTATTGATCATCTCTTTATGTATACTCTTTTATCTTTAAGTTTATGTAACTACTCTTTCCATGTTCTCTTCCTATGTGTCTAATTACCCAACTCAGTCTCCTTTGTTAGTTCTTCATTCATTCTACACCTACTAAGACCTTTGGGTATTTCCTAGGTTTCTTTCCTAGGTCTTATCCTCAGTTCTCTTTATTGGTATCCCTTGGTGATCCCATTTATTTCCCTTGGTGATCTTATTAGTGACAATGTTCAGTTATCATCTCTGTGAAAATATTTCCCAGATCTGTATATTCAACACTAGTCTCTTCTGAGATACAACCTTGCTTATCCAATCTTCTATTGAACATGTTGAACTAGTAATGCTGAAAATATCTCAAATATATCCAAAAGGGAGGTCTTCGTCTTTTCTTTTGAACTTCCCTTTGACTTGAGGACCACTGTCATCCTCCTACTCTTCTAACTGTACAATGCTGGCATCCTTCCCCAATCTCTCATTCTTACTCAAACTGCATATTTGCCATTTGCCAAATCTTGCTGTGTCTCCTTTCTATGACATCTCTTGTGTATGTCTGGGCCTCTCTACTCACAATTACACCACCTTAGTTCAGATCTTTATCATCTCTCATGTGCTCTGTTCTAATAATCTTATATCTGGTCTCCCTGCCTAAAGTTTATCCCCATTTTAAGCTATGTTCCATTTAGCTACCAAAGTCATTTCCCTAAAGTGTAAATCTAGTTGTCTCTCGTACAGTCAATAATTCCTTTTCTGACCCTCAGGGTCAAATATAAGGCACTATATTTGAAACTTAAAGCTTTTTAGAATGTTTTCCATGTCCTACCTTCCTAATCTCCTTATCCTTGATTTCCCTCCACATATTCTATAATCTAGAGACACAATTGCTGTTCCTTATATATAACCCTGCATCTCCCATTTTCATGCCTCTGTGCCTAGCTCTCCCACCTGGAATGTTTTCTCATCTGAGCTCGATCTTTTGGCTTTCCCAGCTTCCTTCAAGACTCAGCTAAAATTTTACCTTTTTCCGCCCTTCCAAATCCTAGCAGTTCTCTTCTCTAACATTATTTTCTATCTATTCTATATATAATTTCTATGCTCTTAGTTATTTCCATATTGTCTCTCCTGCAGAATGTGAGTTCCTTGAAGAAAAGGACCGTTGTGACCATTCTTTGAATTTCCAGTGCTTAACATAGTTCCTAACACATGAATGAACACTTAATAAAATACTTGTTTACTTTGCTTGATTAATCGAACCTTGGACAGTTTAAGGAAAAAAAAATGAACATTGCTTAAATTAGAATATTCAGCTCCCAATACTCTAGGACTTCCAATTACTCACAAGTAATGTCATGCATTCCCCATAGCAAGAAATCTTGACTAAAACCCAGGATTTTTAAACCAATCACCCAAAATGCAGTTTGTTATTTTATATACTATTTTCATTCACTCCCCTTTTCCACCTTGCATGATTTAGTGGGGGGGGGGGGGGAATGTTTTACATATAATTATATGCCTTTGAAATTTTTTCTTTATTAGGCACATTTAAAGTGTTTTGCCCTAAATCATCCATTTTTAGTAGGCAATTAGAAGAGCAAATATTCAATTCTATAGCTTCCCTCCACTTTAAACAATGACCATATTATTAAGTAATTTGTCAATTGAATCTCATAAAGTATATGTTGCATATAACAGTGGAAAAGAGGACTTACATGAAAGATGTAGTGAACCTTCACACAAAATGAAGAATTTCTGTGTAAAGCTAATAATCTCTACCACCCCAATTTATCTGTTTGGTAACATGAGGATTTTGAAATTCTTTTTCTTAAATTCAGGTATATCTTTATTAGTTATTACTACTTCAATGTGGGAAACCTCATAGAAATTTTGATGGAGGGGTTTCACAGAGGTCATCTTGCATTTTAAAAGATTAAAATAAAGTGGACTAAGGTGGAAACAATATATTATATTAGAAACAATATATTATATTAGAGTGAACCCCAATAGATAAATATATTTGTCCTCTGACAGCTTAAAGAAGATCCATAGCAAGACTTTGAATATCATCCAGTGGAAGGAAAACTGACAGACTTTTGGATAATGTTCATTTAGAAAGAATATCCTATCATTCAGTCTGTTGATTTATCAAAAATGTTTTATAATGTGTACAGTTTTAAGGTTCAGTTAAATACAGTATTTAGTACACAACACTGCAGGGAATTTAAAGTATGGGAAAGGTCAAAAAGAAGATAATTAGCATTTAGCAAAGTGTCCCTTGCTATAGAGTCTATGAAACTTGTGGCTCCTAATTCCTGTGAACTTTATGCAGTTCATGGCACAACCTGTATATTGTTCCTGTACAAGTTAGCTTGTCAAGAAGTGATTGCCAGAAGGGATTGGAAACCTGTAGAGTCACTACCTTCACCAAAGTCCTCTGGACTATGCTAAAGACTCTGGCAGCACTGCTTCAGTTCAGTTCAATTAAATTCAAACATTTATTAAGCTTCATTTATGTCCAAGGTCTCCACTGAAATCCTATATCTAATGCAATTAAATAATTTATTAAGTATCTTTTGTGTGCCAAGATCTGTTCTAGGTGCTATGCTTGGAATACAAATCTCAACGAATGCCAGTGCCCACTCAGGAAGAACTTAACATTCTGGATGGGGGTGGGGGAAAGGCTATATCATATAAACAGAGAAATACATACATGATGATTTGAGATTTGAAGAAGTGGAGTTCTCACAAGTAATGTGATCATGAAAGGCTTTTTAGGAGGTAGCACATAAGCTAAGCCTTGAAGGTTTTTAAGGACTGGAAGTGAGGAGGGAGTATGTGACAAGAATAGGAGAGAGCCTATGCCAAGGAACAGAGACATGTAGGTCAGTTTTTGTGGAATATAAAGTGGTTGAAATAGGCTTAGAAAGGGATGCTACAGCCAGATTCAATTTAAATCCAGGGCTTTAAATCCTAAACTGAGGGTGCTGAATATTTTCCTAGAGACAATAGAAAGTCAATAAAATTTCTCGAGAAGAGAAGTGAACTTAGCAGACTTACGCATGAGGAAGATGATTTTGACCACATTTTGGAGTAGAGATTAGAAAAGTAAGGCACTGAAACTCAACTAGGAGCTTGAGTGCAATAGTTCAGACAATAGATGCTGAGGGCCTGAACTGGGTGGATTGTGATATGAATAAATAGAAGAGGCAAATGCAAAACATGTTTGGAGGTAGAACTGACAAGAGGACAACTGAGTGGATATGGGAGATTATGGGAGAGGAAGAGTCAATTATATTCTCTAGGTTACAAATCTAGATGAGTAGATTGTGGTATTGTGGTAAATGGGGAGGAAACTGAAACCAGAATGGGGAAGATAATTGAATTCTTTTTTATCTATGTTGATTTTAAGGGGCCTACAGGATAATTACAGGGATATCTAACAGTTAGCTGATGTTGTCAGTCTAGAATTTGAAAGAGAATTTGGCTTGAAATATAAATCTAGTAGTCATTCTCATAGAGATTTTAGGTATACTATAGTAACCAATAGAATAATGAAAAAATGAGTTTTTTTAAGGGAAAATAGAAGACTTTATAGAACATCCATAGTTAGGTATAACATTGATGTCAATCTAGTAAAAGAGACTGAGAAGGGGTCAGACAGGTAGGGAGAGAAACAGTACAGAATACTATCCTGAATACCATGGGTAGAAAGAATATTCAATTAATATTCAATTAAGTCAACAGACTTAAAAGCTACAGAGAGGCCAATAAAAATGAGAATTCATTATAGTTTGTCAGATTTGATCATGAAAAACCATATATAACCCTGATAAGAAATATTTCAGTAGAGTAACATGAACCAAGTCAGATCTCAAAGGTACATGGAGTAAGTAGGAAGAAAGAAAATGAAGGCACTTAAAAATTTTTTTTGATTCATTTTTGCTGCAAAAGGTTATAGAACAAAAGGATAGTTTGAAGGGATGGTAGGTAGTACCATGAAATTTTATTATTATTTTTAATGAAGAAGACCTAAGAAGGAGTAAGTAGATAAGGAGACAATGATTGAAGAGGCAAACTACTACCAGAAGAGGTGAGATCAAAGCTACAGGTGGAGACAAGGTGACCTTGGTAAGGAGAAAAGCCAAGTGTTCATCAGAAACCAAAGAAAAGGAAGAATAATACTGCGATTTCCAGAATTGATGAGAGTATTCTCTTCTGGCTGAAATATAGAGGATGTGTAGCTAAATAGGGTCAAAAAAAGTCTTACGTGACTGAATTTACTGAACAACAAAAAGGGGAGAAAGGTGAAATAAGGTTGAAAAGGTAGGTTGAAGCAGTATTGTGGAGGGGTTTGATAATAAGTTTTCACATTTTTCTCAAAGGCAATTGTGAGCCACTTGAGATTTTTTTAATAGAAAAGTGACATGATCATATTGGTAAAATACTTCCATGGATATTAAGAACTTTCTTCTTTCTTGTTTTGTTTTTTTTTTTCTCGAGAGGAAGAAACATACTAGCCAGATACTGTAATGGTCTGATTTGAATATGGAAAATCATTCATCCCTAGAACCTGCTACTGGTGTTGAGTTCTCCTAGCAACTTCATTCAGTACTGATTGGCAACACCTTTGGGTGATCCTCAGCCAAATCTTTCTCTTGATATTGAGTCAGGTGTGGTATTAAACATTCCACTTCAACTGGAAAAAATTACAGAGAATTTGTTGATGTTGAATCCTGACTTAGTGGTTAGGGTTGAATGTTTTTGTAAATTTCAGTTTAATTCAGGTTTAATCTAGAAATCCGAACCCATACCAATTCATCAAGGTAGCAGTTGAAAGGTAGGCCTAAAACCAGACCAGGAGGTCTTGTAGTAAACTATGTAATCTAGCATCACATTCTCTCAGAGCTCACATGAAAAAGAAAGAAAAATTATTTGCAGAAATTTCATCCTTTGTGTTGAGAAACTATAGAGGCCTGTTCCTACCCAAAAGTGATGGCTTTGGTAAAAACTAAAGTGCACATACACTCAGTGTCCCTCAGAGTTTATTTCAATGCACCTCAGTTAGTTAAGGGCCAGAGAATGACACAGTGGTTGAGGCACTGGACTTGAAATCAGGAAGAACATGCATGCTTTTGATACAATTTTGTGACTGTGAAAAAGTCTCCAGCTCTTTAAGCCTCGTGTTTAAAATACAGATGATAATATCAATACGACTTAATTCACAGAATGGTTGTAAGGATTAAAGGAGATAATGCATATAAAGTATTTCCCTAATATTAAAGTATTTTTATATTACTTTCAGATTTGCAAATACATGTTATCTCACTTGATCCTCCTAGTAAAGCAGGAACTACTCTTAGCCCTGTTTTACTGATGAAGAGGAACTGTTGCTATTGACAACAACCCTGAGGCTCCTGCCTCTCCCAGAGTGATTTATCTATTTATTTTTCTCTTCTATTAAAGGGGCCATCCCCCTGACTACCTTTTAAAGAGACCTATTCACTGAATGGGCATTACCTCCCTCTAAGTGTGTACCTGAGAAGGCCTTTGCCTAAAAGGCCAAGGTCTTCCATTGTATCCTGGTCTGTCTCCAGTCATTCTGATGAATATCTGGTTGGTGGATCCAGATGGCTCAGGAGGAGAAAGTGAGGCTGGTGACCTGCACAGCCCTCCCTCACTCAAAACAAAGTTAAGTGCAAGTCATGTCATCATTTCTCTAACGTCATGGTCCTCTTTGAAAAACGAAGGACGAACACAACTGATGATGAAATTAAACCTAAAAGAGATTAAGCGATTTGCTCAGTCCCATGACCAGTAAATGTTAAAGACAATATTCAAATTCAGGTCTTTATCACTCTAAGTTCAGCACTGTACACACTATATAAAACTATAGCAGTGACTTAAAAATTTAATCATTCATTAGACACAAACTATGTCTAATCCACTATATTAAATATAGGAAGGGGGCACAAAGATAAATTAGATGGAGTATCCTGCTCTCAAGGAGCATATGATCCAGTAGGGTGATAAGAGGTATACACAGATAAACCAAATATGAACTATACATGCATAGGAGGAGGAAAAATTACAATGAAGTCAGATAAGGGAGAGCTCACTTCCATTCCTCTCAGGTATAGATGGTATTTGAATTGAATTGGGTATTGGAGGTAATACTTGTTCTACATCTTGAAAGAAGTCAACAAAATTGAAAGGAGATAGCAGCTGTGAATTATATATGGAGTCATTTAAATGAATTTGCATGTCTTCCTGGATTAGAAAACAGATTAGGGGGAAAAAACCCCCACAACTTAATGTCAATCTGTTTAAACTAAGGATATTCTATTGCACAAAACACTATGTACTCCATTCATCTAGCTTTAAAAATGAAATACTAATAATTGAAGTGCTTTTGCAAATATTGTACATTCTGCTGGTAAGCTACATTTGGAAATAATCCCCAGTCTTATTAATTTTGTAAAATTGGCTGCAATTTTCTGCAGGGCCTATAAAAGCCTGTGCTTTTAGAATCCTTGCCAAAGAGATACACTTTGTACATGTAAGTAGAGTCAAAAGTCAAGGATGATACAAGAATTTACAAACCCTTTTAATATTATGTCTGAAGGGCTCTGGATTCGGAACCAGGGACTTGATTCCAAATCACAGAGAAAGAAGTTTACTGCTTCCTACTTTGGGTAAGTCATATAAATTTTCATAGTTTCTATTTTCTCATCTGTAAAATAAAAAGTTAGCCTAAATGACCCCTCAGTTCTCATCTAGCTTGAATATTCTATAATTCTATGAAATTTGTGATCAAAATTACACAGATATGTAAGTGAGATATTTTGTTCTATTGAATTCCATTTAAAAATATATTTTAGCATTATGGCAGAATGAAAAGAATAAGTTTTTTTTTTAATAGTTGAAAGGAGCTGGGTTCAATCACAACTCTTTTATTTACTTCTAAAATGATGCTATGCAAAACATTTCAACTTCTCTGGACTTGTTTCTTCAAAGAAGGGGGTGGAACAGGGTGATTTCTAAGGTATCTTTTAGTTTTTCATCTTTGACTCTGTTTCTATTAGAAAGAGTATTGCGTGGAAGTAAAAGTACTTTGGCTTTAGTCCTGGCTCTTCCAGTTAAAATTCCTCCTTCAGACTCCTTTTTATGAAGAATGCCCAAGACACACAGATTCACTTCAAACTCTACTTCTAGACTTTTTTTCCAGTGTCTCTGCTAGGAACCTGTATTTCCACTCCCCCTTTAATAATTTCCTTTTATGTGTTGTCTTTCTCCATTAGAATAGAACCATCTTAAAGGCACAGGTTATCTTTCCTTTTGCATGTATTTGTATTCCCTATTTACTGTGTCTGACGCTTGGTATTGTCTTAATAAATGCAGGTCAACTAACCTCTCAATCATGAAAGCCTTGTGCAGATACATACTCTTTTTTGTGCATCTGTAGTTGGGCACATAGTAAACATTCACATGTGGCATGTTCGTCCAGGAGGTGCAGGTCTGGAAGGCAATGCTCAGCGGTGATCATTAGTTTCAAAGCCCAAGAACATCACTTTTGGTCCTGCAAAGTCAATTGATCATATGTCCTTATTTAGGGTTTTGAAAATGTGGTTACTCTAGGCAAAATGGTAAATATATTGGGAATTAGGGGAAGTGGATGTGATCTGAACACTGCCAATGTGTAGCTGTGCTACACTGGAAAATTCATTTGACCTCCCTGTACTACAATTTCCGCAAGGATCAACAAAGTCCACACATCATAATAATAGACAAAAATGATAGTTGGCATTTTATAGTGCTTTGCAAAGTTTTAAAATTTCCTTTTTATTGTTAATTTCATAATCATCAACTAATACAAACATTTTGTTATACAAAAAAGGACAAAAAATGTATATTTGAACATATGCTTTTTGCAAAATCTTTTCCCAGTTATATTTCTGGTTCAGACTTTGGAATAACAATAATAAAAGATCCTGATTTTAATCCTTCTTCTGCTACTAGTTCATGACTACCTTTTATGGCAAGACATTTAGTTTCTCTGTAGCTCAGTTTCCCTATTTCAGTGCAATAGATGTAGATTTTATTATCTGCACAGGCTGAGAAAAATTGAATATCATAAAACAGTATATAAATGTGAGATATTTCTACTGCTGGTACTACTACTACTACTACTACTACTACTACTACTACTACTACTACTACTACTACTACTAATTATAGCACACAAGCATGAAAAATGAATAAGCTTTTATTCCTTGAAGGGAAAAGAAACATACAAGATATGCTAGGTTGGTTGAAAGAGGGATAAAAACTGGACAGAACAGTGGAGATGAGGGGTTTGTAAGTATGAGAGAAAGAATCTGAAGGAAGGAGTCAAGCAAGGCTCAATTTGTAATGAAAAATGAACCAGTTTGGAGGGGAGGGGAGATGGTAATTTTACAGCTCAAAAAGAGATTTTGTTCAAGTGTCCTAAAATGCAAAAGAAAAGTGGATTTCTGGGAGTGGAGTCAATCTGAGGGAGTAAAAACAAGGACTTCCTAGAGCTCTCCTCCCAAACCCAGCCAAATGCCTATAAAAAATGACTGGACAAATTCTGCAGCTGCAGAATGCATAGAAATGATAGATTGAAGCAAATCTCCAGCCCAAGATAGCCTGAAAAGTCGGCTGGAAGTGTCTATCATGCTGCACTGGGAGCAGAGCACAGTCCACAGATAAGACCTGAATAGGCCTGGAGGGGACTGAATCTGTGGTACCTGTGGCACTTTCCAGACTCCACAACCTCAAAACACCCAAGAGAATTGGAAAGTCAGTGGAAGAAACCTGTGGGACTTGTATGAGAGAGTACTGTGGTCCAATCCCAGTGGTGGGGGCACAGGGACAGCAACAGTGACAACTGCTATTTCTGGAGCTCTAAGCCCATAGATTGTGGCTGACATTACACCCTCCCACTCCCACTCCCACTGGAATCAGAGAACTACCTTGACAAACAGCTCAAAAGTCAAGTAAATGACTGGAGAAATGAGTAAAAAATGTAATAAGAATCAGACTATACAATCTTACTTTGGTGACAATGAAAACCAAAATATACAAACAGAAGAAGACAATGAAGTCAAACCTCCTTTATATGTATAAAGCCTCCAAGAAAAATATGAATTGGTCTCAGGTCATGGAAGAGTTCAAAAAGGATTTTGAAAATCAAATAAGAGAAACAGAAGAAAAATTAGGAAGAGAAATGAGAGTGATGCAAGAAAATCATGAAAAATGAGTCAACTGCTTGAGAAAGGGGACCCAAAAAATGCTGAAGAAAACACCTTAAAAAATAGACTATAATAAAAAATGGCAAAACATATCCAAAAAGTTAATGAGGAAAAGAATGCCTTAAAAAAGCAGAATTGGCCAGATGGCAAAGGAGGTCCAAAAGTTCACAGAAGAAAATAATTCCTTAAAGATTAGAATGGAGCAGATGAAAAGTTAATGACTTTATGAAAAATCAAGAAATTATTAAACAAAACCAAAGGAATGAAAAACAAATAGGAGACAATGTGAAATATCTCATTGGAAATATAACTGACCTGGAAAATGGATCCAGGAGAGACAATTTAAAAATTATTGGACTACTTGAAAGCCAAGATCAAAAAAAGAGCCTAGACATCATCATTCAAGAAATTATCAAGGAAAACTGCCCTGAAATTCTAGAACCAGAGTGTAAAATAGATATTGAAAGAATCCACCAATGGTCTACCTGAAAGAGATCCCCAAAGGAAAACTCCTAGGAATAGCGTAGCAAAAATTCCAGAGCTCCCAGATCAAGGAGAGAATATTGTAAGCAGCCAGAAAACAACAATTGAAGTATTAAGGAAATACAATAAGGATACCACAAGATCTAGCAGCTTCTACCTTAAAGGATCATAAGGCTTAGAATATAATATTCTGGAGGTCAAAGGACCTAGGATTAAAAGCAAGAATCACCTACCCATCAAAACTGAGTATAATACTTCAAGGGGGAAAATTGGTCTTTCAATGAAATAGAGGACTTTTAAGCATTCTTGATGAAAAGACCAGAGTTGAATAGAAAATTTGACTTTTGAACACAAGAATAAAGAGAAGCATGAAAAGGTAAACAGGAAAGAGAAATCAAAAGGGACTTATTAAAATTGGACTGCTTACATTCCTACATGGAAACACAATATTTGTAACTCTTGAGAGTATTAGGATAGTTAGAGGGATTATATATATAGACAGAGGGCACAGGGTAAGTTGAATATGAAGGAATGATATCTAAAAGAATAAAAGTAAGGGGTGAGAGAGGAATATATTGGGAGAAGAAGAAAAGGAGAAATAGAATGGGGCAAATATTCTCTCACATAAAAGAGAGAAGAAAAAGCTTTTTCAATGGAAGGGAAGAGGGGGAGGAGAGAGGGAAAGAGTGAACCTTATTCTCATCAGATTTGACTTAAGGAGGAAATGACATACACACTCAATGTGGTATGAAAACCTATCTTACACTATAGGAAAGTTAAGTGGGGTGTGAGGGACGAGAGGAATTCAAATGGAAGGAAGGCGTAATTAGAAGTAGACACTTCTGAGGAGGGACATGGTCAAAAGATAGAATAGAATAAATGGGGGCAGGATAGGATGGAGGGAAATATAGTTAGTCTTTCACAACATGACTGTTATGAACGAGTTTTACATGACTATATGTGAAATCGATATCTAATTGCTTGCCTTTTCAATGGGGGTGGGTGGGTAGGGAAGAAAGGAGAGAAGTTGGAACTCAAAGTTTTAAAAAGGAATGTTAAAAATTGTTTTTACATGCAACTGGGAAATAAAAAATACTGGCAGTGGGATGTAGAAATTTATCCCTCTCCCCTTCCTTCTCCTCTCCAAAGGAAGGTAAATTTGGATGGCCAGAGGATGCACAGTTAAATTGGGGTTTATTGGCTAGATTTCTTTGTTTGTTTGTTGTTTCTTTCCTTTTTTCTCTTTCTTTCCTTCTTACCTTTTCTTTCTTTCCTTTCTTCCATCCTTCTTTGCCTCTTTCTTTCTTTTCCTTCCTTCCTTCCTTCCTTCCTTCCTTCCTTCCTTCCTTCCTTCCTTCCTTCCTTCCTTCCTTCCTTCCTTCCTTCCTTCTTTCCTTCTTTCCTTCCTTCCTTCCTTCCTTCCTTCCTTCCTTCCTTCCTTCCTTCCTTCCTTCCTTCCTTCCTTCCTCCCTCGCTTCCTCCCTTGCTTCCTTCTTTCCTTTTTTCTTCCTTCCTTCCTCCCTTCCTTCTTTCTTTCTTCCTTCCTTTCTTTCTTCCTTTCCCAAGTGCACTCTGAAGTCCATATATTAGACAGCAATAGATACCTGCCCAAACTCCACTTAATGGCTTTTTCCTGCACCCTCCTGGCTTAAGAGGGATTATTAATAGTAACTGTAGCTCTTTCCCTCCCAGCTTGATTTAGTTATATTTTTTTTCTTTGACTCAATAAAGGGGCCATTCCCTGACTACTTCTTAAAGAGGCCTATTCACTGAATGGGCATTACCTCACTCTAAGTGAGTCCCTGAATAGGCCTTAGCAGAGAAAGGTCAAGGTCTCCCATTTCATCCTGGGCTGTCTCTAGAGGGCAAGGGGATAAGAGAAGGGAGGAGTGTGATAGAAGGGAGGGGACATCTGTGGAAGTGGTAATCAGAATGTACTCTGTCTTGGGGTGGGCAGAAGGGAGAGATAGGGAGAAAATTTGGAACTCAAAATCTTGTGGAAGTGAATGTTGAAAACTAAAAATAAATTGATTAATTTAAAAAAAATAAAAATTAACTAATCCAAACCACACTTGAAAAAAAGAAGATGGGCAGATTTCTAAGGACTTTGAAGGAAGCCATGGCTTGATTAGAATTCAGGAGGAGCCTTGAATCACTAGAGTTTATTTAGAACTCATGAAAAATTGGATGAATTCTTATTCCATTTTTTATCCTGCCTATTCAGAGGCTCTTAACTTGGTGCCCACGGATTTTTTCTACAGATAGATTTCTGGGGGGAGGGGATGGTCTGTGAATTAATATGGGAAAAAATAAATATTTTCACTAAGCTCTGTTTTTTATCATTTGTTTTAATTACCAGTGTAGGCCACAATATTATCCTGATTCGAAATCCATAGGTTTTCTGCAGATTGCCAAAGGGACCCATGATACAGTAAATGATTAAGGATTCCCGACCTCGAGGAAAGAGCTGTTGGGGTGACCTTCAAAGGTATCTGAATGTCCTAAGATGTTGCGTTCTATCTGCTGTAACAGTACATGAACAAATAGCACATGGTTTTAGTAAAGAGTGGTCAGAATTTGACCCTGGGAAGATGGAAGACGGCTGTAATGTTAATTCTTTAAAATAAAAGTGCTTCAAGAAAGCCAGAAATAAATCCAGTTACTATAAACAAGGCAAGGAGAGGCTTACTCATCACAGGGAAAAGTGGGGCTCATTAAAGAAGGTAATTATTACCTCTGACATACAGATCTGTGTGCTGCTTTAAATTAAGGTTCTTAACGAGGCATTTCATTGTATATCCTCAACTGAGGGATTTGAGGAAACAGCCTTCCTTAAGAAGTTGTTGCAAATGGGAATACTGTGCTCAAAGCTTTTGATGCTGAAGAGTTTGGTGAAGTTGGTGTGTACAATAGCAAAAAAATGGGTTTTATTGAAGAATCTCTGTTTATTTGAATAGACTAATAGAAAGACTGTGTGCTTATAAGTGGAAAATGCCAATTTTCCCTGCATGATATTTGCTTATTAATTTCAACATGAAGCAAATGACCCACAGGCATTTGCTATCTGTAATCTTCCAAGAGATGTAACCGACTTTTTCCCCCCAGACTTGTGATTTAATTGTTGTAAGGAGGTCCCCAAGTGAGTGGACTCATCTACCAATGCAGATTAGAACTTGCTTAGAGGAAAAATGACGGGGCCAGAGTCACATAGACCCTGCGTTTCAGAGATAAGACCTGAAAATATACTGTTCTGATGCAGACTCTATCTCTATAACCATTGTGCCATGCTACTTCTCTTTGAGCCATCGTCTTGATAATTGCTTTAAATATAAACTAGTGAAATTCTGCATGGTTGTATTTTTAGAACTTCTGATTATTTTCTCTCTTCATTATTTCCTCCTTTTAATTTTTTGCATTATTCGTAGATATGGAAGTATGTCCTTCAATTTTTATAGACATTTGTGCATAGGCTTACATGATTTGACATCAGATTTCCTTTGGATAAGGATTTATTTGGAAAACATCACATAGCCACTTTATAATCTTGGTGGTAATCGGAACTGACACCTACCTGCATTAAATCACTCCATCAGCAGTCACTTTTTGAGCACTTGTTCTGTACCCATAACCATGCTAGGTACCCTAGAGAACTGGATTTTATTACTGTGTTTTAGTGGGAAGGGACATGATTTGACAGCCCCTCCCGCCCCTAGTATGTCCAATTTATATATTAGGAATGTGTTAATGGGGTTCTCTTGTCCTAATTTTTAGAATTCCTCAACATGAAAGATAATTCTCTAGCCTACTGCTGGACAAGAAATGGAGCTGGAGTGTTGCTCAGATGGAAAGTTAGCCTTCTACCTCATTTCTTCAGCATATAGCTAAATTCATGAAAACCTATGCACCATTAACATGATTTCCCTAAGGACTGTAACCTGTACCTTCTAAAAGTAAGCTATAGTATAGTAATTTAGTAACCTCATTTTCTCTACCAGGCAAGTAGCAATGTCTACTGGGTACCCAAGAGGTATACAAGTTCTAAATAGAGCTTGTGATCTGTACCCACTATAGAAGAAATCATTCTAAAGTTTCAGTGTCTGTGAGCATTTGAGTGTGACCTGGAATATTACTACCTGGCTAAAATCCATTTCCAGTTAAATTACAAACTTCTATTGTTATTCACCCGATTCTCTCTCAGTGGGACTTTCAAGGTTGGTTCACGTCCTTGGTTACCGAACAAAATGTACACTTAGGTCAAACAATCTGTGACATGAGCACTGATGTCAATGTCTAACTCTGCTACATGCTCTTCAGTTTCTGTGATGATGTAATGCTTAAAATATATGTTTAGTCTGTTTCAAAATAAACACGTCATCGGCTGGTTTTGTTTCATTCTACCTCTCTAATCATGACAAATAAAAGGTCTTTCATTCAGGTCTTCTGGTTTGTTCTCTGCATCATGTGCAAATTATTGGGGAGATGTGCTACTATTTGTCATTTGAGGTGCTCAGGTTTCTCCTTGTATTTTCCATACAATTTAATGATGAAAACTTGGGCTTTAGAATTTGTATAATATTCATTGTTCTAAGTTTAAAAGTTCACACTTGAGGTATTTAGAGTCAGAACACAGATATTTCCAAATCGTTTAATAAAACATCTTCACTATCTTCCATCTTCCTCTACATATACACACATACACACATACATGCACATATAACTCACCTGACATTTCAGCAAACTGATTTTTACTGGACTGTTTGATTCCATTAATATAATACTGGTGGTGATTCTAATTATCAGTGATAAAAATGAAAAGTATGGCTTACTTAAAGAATACTCTGGACCAAATTATTATATTCTGGACCAAATCACTTTATCTTTTTATGTTCCAATCTTTCTATCCATGTAAAAAAGATAATATCAAATATTTCTTTCTCCCTCTCAAGGGTGTTGTGAGGATGACTTTACCTAGGCTTGGAAGATGTTTTAAGGTTGCTTCTAAGCTGATGAGATAAAAACACCTTTTTTTTTTTTTTTTTTTAACAGATGAAGACAGAAGCTCAGTTATCAGGAAAACTATTCAAATTCCAGAATGATTCACTGAGAGCAGAAGTTTGTATTACAATCTCCTAAGGCTCACACCCAGACTTAGAAGGTGAATTCCTCTCTGAAATAACAATTCTTTAGGAGATATATATGGCATTAAATATATTTGAGAAAATATTTGTAGTAAAGTCAGTCAACTAGCATTTGCTAATGGCCTACTGTGTGTCAGGCATTATGCTAATTGCTGGTGATACAAAGACAAAAAGCAAATATAAATTTTAAGAGAAATCAGTCAATAGACATTTAATTATGTGCCTATTATGAAGCAGGAGGTACTATGCACTGGAGATATAAAATGAAGCAAAGCATAGTCCCTGCCCTCATGGAACTCATGATCTAACAGAGGAGACAATCAAACAAATATGTACAAGCAAAGAATATATAGGAAAATAGGAAACAGTTAATAGAGGGAAGGCACTAGAATTAGGAGGGGCTCAGAAAAGCTTTCATTGGAAGGGAGGATGTTAGTTGGGACTTGAAAGAAACCAGGGAAGGTAGGAGGCAGAGATGAGGAGGGAGAGAATTCTAAGCATAAGGACCAATCAGATAAAATGCCTGGAGCCAAGAAATGGAGTGGAACAGCAAAGAGGTTAGGGTCACTGTACTGAAGAGTATTTGGCTGTGAATAAGGTGTAAGAAAACTGAAAAGTGATGTGTGTCTCATGGAGTTTAGTTTAAGCAATTCTTTCCTAACCTTTTCCTTGATTTTCTTCCCATCTGTTTGTGCTTCTGTAAAATAATACACACTATTTGCATGCCTAGAAATGCTTTCATTCCCCATTTTTACTTGTTAAATTCCTATCTTCTCTCAAGAAACAGCTCAGGTGTGACTTCTTCTCTGAAGCCTTCCATGAGTCCCTCATCCACAAATGTAAGCGTTCTCTTCCTCTTCAAATTTTCTAGAAGATCCTTCCAAAGCTCTTACCTTTAAATCTGTTATCATGTTTATTTATCTATATGTCTTGTCTCCCTTACTTGGTGTTAATTTCCTTGAGGATAACAACTATGTTGTTTTTCATATCTGTGCTTCTAACAGCTAACAAAATTCCTCATATGTATTAAGTACATCAACAATTGTTAAAAAAGAATATTTGATCTTTTTTCTTTTTTTTAAGCAAAGGCCTGTGAATTTTCATTTTCTTGGGATACTTCTCTAAGAATAACATGTATTCTAATTTGTGAAGATAGATAGCATCTAGAAGAATCTTCCCTTTATAATCCTATATTGATCTTAAAAAAACATTGTCTCTATACTTATATTTTATCCTACCCTCCAAATTCATGGAATGCGGAAATAGCTCTCCTCTATAACCTTAGCCCTTCTACCTCCATCCTGACTCCATCCCATGCAAAC
Organism: Notamacropus eugenii; assembly: GCF_028372415.1. NCBI lineage: Eukaryota > Metazoa > Chordata > Mammalia > Diprotodontia > Macropodidae > Notamacropus > Notamacropus eugenii. Next base: position 179,647,062 of record NC_092875.1, read on the forward strand.
CTCTAAGAGACTTAGTTAACTTCTGTAATTCTCTCCTTCTTTAACAGAGAATTTGTTGATGTTGGATCTTAACTTAGTGGTTAGGGTTTAATTTGTTTGAAAATTTCAAGTTAATTCAGGTTTAATCTAGAAATCCAAACTCATACCAATTCAACCAGTTAGCAGTTGAAAGACAGACCTAAAACCAATTCAGGAAGTCTTGTAGCAAACTATGTAACCTAGCATCAGATTCTTTCAGAACCCACATGAAAAAGGAAGACAAATTATCTGCAGAAAAGTCACTCTTCCTGTTGAGAAATAATAGAGGCCTGTTCCTACTCAAAAGTGATGATGGATTTGGTACAAACTAAAGTGCACATACACTCAGTGTCCCTCAGAGTATATTTCAACACACCTCAATTAGTTAAGAGCCAGAGAATGGCACAGTGGTTAAGGCACTGGGCTTGAAGTCAGAAAGAACGTACATGCTTTTGATATATATTAATTTTGTGACCGTGAGAAAGTCCACAATACTCTAAATCTCATGTTTAAAATGCAGATGATAATATCAGTACTATTTAACTCACAGAATGGTTGTAAGGATTAAAGGAGATAATGCATATAAAGTATTTCCCTAATATTAAAGTATTTTTATATCACTTTCAGATTTGCAAAGAACTCTATGCATTATCTCACTTGATCCTCCTACTAAGGCAGGAACTGCTCTCAACCCTATTTTTCTAATGAAGAGAAACGGTTATAATTAAAAACAACCCTGAGGTCCCTGTTCCTCCCAGAGTGATTTATCTGTTTATTTTTCTTTTCTATTAAAGAGGCCATACCCCTGACTACTTTTTAAAAAGACCTATTCACTGAATGGGCATTAGTCTCCTAGTGCATCCTGGGTCATCTCCAGTCATCCTGATGAATGTTTGGTCACTGGATTCAGATGGCTTTTCTGGAGGAGAAGGGAGGCTGGTGACCTGCATAGTCCTCCTTCACTCAAAACAAAGTCAAGTGCAAGTCATGTCATCATTTCTCTGATGTCATGGTCCTCTTCGAAAAATGAAGGATGGACACAAGGGCTTTAAGTTCTTTCTCTCCTTAGCTTTCTTCTTTTCTAACCTTAAATATATTCAGGCCTCCCCTATCACAGGTCAAACCTTGAGTTTGACCTTTCTATGCATCCAAGTTATATTTTAATCTTGTTCTTCCCATTCACTAACAAATTACTCAAATTTATTTTATCTCTATTGCTTCTACTTCCTATCCAACCATTCTTTCTAAAAAAACCATGCATTTTGACTTCCATACCTACTACTGTATTAAAATGGCTTTCTCAAAACTTATCGGTGACCTACTTCTTGTCTCACCATGGTATTTTCTTTCCTCCTTCATGGTTTTGCTCTTTTTGGAGAATTACCACCTGTAGAACCTTTTCCTTTTTTGATTCCCATGGCACTGAACATTTCTGATTTTTGTGGTATTAGTGGGATCGTCCTTTTCTGGATCATTGGGATGACTTCCTTTACCTTCCTACCTCCTGCTGTAAATATGTTTCAGTGCTTGATCCTTTACCGTCTTTTCTTTTTCTTCTATATTTTATCCTTTGGTGAGCTCACCTGTGATCATCATTATATGGATGACATGTCTTTTTACATGTTATATCTCTTGTTAGAAAGTAAATTCCTTGAGGGCAAGGCTATTTTCATTTTTTTCTTTGCATTTCTGGCATTTAGGATGGTGCTTAGCACAAAGTAAGTGCATTAAAAAAAAACAAACCAAACATTGGTTGATTAATTGATTCAATGTCATTAGTGGAGCCTTAACATCTCCTGTACTCAATCTCTTATTTCCAAGTGCCTTTATTTGGATGCAATGCTTTTATATTAATTCCTCTCCCACCACAAAGTACTGTTTGCTCTTTTCAGCTAACCAGTTTGTTAGTGGCACCAGCATCCTTCCCTTCACCCAGAATATTCTTTCCTTCATTTCATCAAATTCTGTCTACCCAAGATAGCAGTGAGCTCTTTTTTTGAGCCTTGTCCTACAAGCCCATCCTATGTCAATCTCACTATTCTCTGAAGGCTTACTGAAACTACAGTCAATGCTATGATTTAGGACATATATACACATATACTCATAAACACACATATATATACTTACATACATACATAATATATATACAACATACATTTGTCACATAATATAGTATGCATTATGTAACAATAAAATGTGTTCATTATATATATATATATATATATATATTCACATATATATAGATACATTATATGTGTGTATAATATGTAGCTCCTAAATGGCATATATGTGTATATATAACATATACATTATATGTGTGTACATTATATATACACATTACATGTGTATATATAACATATAACTTAAATCACATAACTGTTAAGTGTAATGTGATTTTTATTGTTACATGTAGACAGATATAGATAAAGCTATATGCATTGTTCAGTCATGTCTGACTCTTTGTGACTCCATGAATTGTACTATCCATGGGATTTTCTTGCAAATATGCTGGAGTGGTTTGCCATTTTCTTGTCTAGTGGACTAAAACAAACAGAGGTTAAGTGACTTTTCTAGGGTTACACAGCTTGTAAGCATCTGTTGCTGGAAGCACAGAAGGGTTTTGTTTGATCACCCCTACTTTTATGTTTTTAACAGAGGATTTTTATGAGCCTGAGGAAGGGAAATTGATCTGCTTTGCTTATCTCCAAAAGTGAGAGTAGTGCAATGGAAAGCAAATGGGAGTGGCGGGTGTGGTTAGTAGGACCCAGGTTCAAAACTTACCTCTTCTACTCATAAGGTTTGTGATCATAGGTCAGTCATTGTGCATGTATACACACACATACACACACAGAGAAAGGGACAGAGACAGAGAATCAGAAATAGATTGAGAGTAAACTTTTCTCCTTAAATAGATTATAAGCATAGTCCCTTCAGAGAACATATTATGTACTTCTCTTTTTTTCATGCTAAGTAAGACATAGTAGAGGCTCCCTAAATACTTGCTAATTGATAATGTTGAAGGTTCTAAATTAAGCTGAAGGTTTCTTTCATCATGAGAGGGAAGGAAAAGATTTAGAAAAACACATGTTGTTTAGCATCTGTCTTAATAATGTATGGAGGCATTCATTTAGAATGACTTTGAATCACTTATAGGAAAGAAGCTGATGGTTTTCATCAGATTCTGTGACCACAAGCAACCTTGCCTTAACCTGATACTAGACTGTGTTGCAAACAGTGTGATAGAAGTGATATATTTATTGAGCTAGAGAAATTAATAAGTAAAGAATACTACTTTTTCTTTTTATCTGGCAATGTGAGTTACTTAAGTCATCTTACAGACAGATGTATATTTTGCCATTTTAAGTTTTCCAAGTGACATGATCAACAGAAGAAGCCGTTTTACACAGCAAAAAAAAAAAAGAGAGAGAGCCAGATTTAGATTTAATGAGCCAGTTCTGATTTGGTGACCTTTGGCAAGTCACTTGACCTTAATGGTCAAAAGAGAGAGTTGGCGCAGATGACCTTGAAGATCTCTTCTATCTCTCAACTTATAATTCTATGAAAATGAACATCATAAGTCAGTTCCTTGAAAAAGGAAGTCAGGGAAACCTAGTTCCCAGAGGGGCATGCTGGTGATTCTTGGAGGATATGGAAGTACAGAAGGGCTTTGTCTGATCACCCTTACTTTTATGGTTTTAACAGAGGAGTTTCTATGAGCCTGAGGAAGGGAAATTGATCTGCTTTGCTTATCTATAAAAATGACAGTAATGCAATGGAAAGCAAATGAAGTGGGAGTGCTGGGGCTTAGGAGAGTATCTCTGCTATTTATCAGAGGTGTGACCATAGGTCAGTCACTTACCTTTTCTGAGTTTCAGCTTCCTTGTGTTTAAAATGGTTTTGTTGTGCCATGTTACTATACAAGATTGTTATGAGGCTCAAATGAGGTAATGCTTTGCAAACCTTAAAATTGCTCAATAAGTGTCAATGATCATGGTGACATCAATGGAGTTATCTAATCATACTTTGCTTTTCCTTAGACTTTACATATGGAGTTAGTATGGCTTCACCCTGAACTTCTGTTTTCTTGCTTCATATAGACTCATCTCTTCTCCTCAACCAGATTATGAATTTCTTAAAGCTGTAGTCTGTGCTTCAGAATCTCCAGTGGCCGTGCAGGTCCTTCCACCCACGGGTGCCAGGGGTGAGTGAGAGAGTCTCTTTGGCTCGCCAGGAGGGGAGTGGGGTGTCTCCATAACTCAGGCCCCCTCGGGAGGCAGCAGTGGAGGCGGCAGCAGATAGGGGCTCCCAAAGCAGGCAGGAGCTTGGATCCATTGTTGAAGGTCTCCACATAAACCCCCTGAGGGAACTGAGCCCAGTGTGGTAGCCCTGCCCCCACTTGAGTACCTGAACTTAATCTCACACTGAATAGCAGCCCCACCCCCACTGAAGCCCTAAGGCTGGGAAGCAGCATTTGAATCTCAGACCCCAAGCTCTGGCTGGGCAGATCTGGAGGCGAAGTGGGTGTGAAGAGGACATTCAGAAGTCAAGCCACTGGCTGGGAAAATGCCCAGAAAAGGGAAAAAAAATAAGACTATAGAAGGTTACTTTCTTGGTGAACAGGTATTTCCTCCCTTCCTTTCAGATGAGGAAGAACAATGCTTACCATCAGGGAAAGACATAGAAATCAAGGCTTCTGTATCCCAGCCCACCCAGTGGGCTCAGGCCATGGAAGAGCTTAAAAAGGATTTGGAAAATCAAGTAAGAGAGGTGGAGGAAAAACTGGGAAGAGAAATGAGAAAGATGCAAGTAAAGCATGAAAAGCAGGTCAACAGCTTGCAAAAGGAGACCAAAAAAAAATGCTGAAGAAAATAACACCTTGAAAAATAGACTAACTCAATTGGCAAAAGAGGTTCAAAAAGCCAATGAGGAGAAGAATGATTTCAAAAGTAAAATTAGCCAAATGGAAAAGGAGGTTCAAAAGCTCACTGAAGAAAATAGTTCTTTCAAAATTAGAATGGAACAGATGGAGGGTAATGACTTTATGAGAAATCAGGAAATCACAAAATAAAACCAAAAGAATGAGAAAATGGAAGATAATGTGAAATACCTTATTGGAAAAACAACTGACCTGGAATATAGATCCAGGAGAGACAATCTAAAAATTATGGGACTACCTGAAAGCCATGATCAAAAAAAGAGCCTAGACATCATCTTTCATGAAATTATCAAGGAAAACTCCCCTGAGAGTCTAGAACTGGAGGAAAAAATAAGTATTCAAGGAATCCACTGATCACCGCCTGAAAGAGATCCAAAAAGAGAAACTCCTAGGAACATTGTGGCCAAATTCCAGAGTTCCCTGGTCAAGGAGAAAATTTTGCAAGCAGCTAGAAAGAAACAATTCAAGTATTGTGGGAATACAATTAGGATAACACAAGATCTAGCAGCTTCTACATTAAGGGATCAAAGGGCATGGAATAGGACATTCCAGAAGCCAAAGGAACTAGGACTAAAACCAAGAATCACCTACCCAGCAAAACTGAGTATAATACTTCAGGGGAAAAATTGGTGTTTCAATGAAATAGAGGACTTTCAAGCATTCTTGATGAAAAGACCAGAGCTGAAAAGAACATTTGACTTCCAAACACAAGAATGAAGAGAAGCATGAAAAGGTGAACAGCAAAGAGAAGTCATAAGGGACTTACTAAAGTTGAACTGTTTACATTCCTACATGGAAAGACAATATTTGTAACTCTTGAAACTTTTCAGTGTCTGGGGAGTGGGTGGGATTACACACATACACACATGCACACGGCCACACACGCACACACACACAGAGACCGAGTGAATCGAAGAGGATGGGATCATATCTTAAAAAAATGAAATTAAGCAGTGAGAGAGAAATATATTGGGAGGAGAAAGAGAGAAATGGAATGGGGTAAATTATCTCTCATAAAAGAGGCAAGCAAAAGACTTTTTAGTGGCGGGAAAAAGAGGGGAAGTGAGAGAAAAACATGAAGTTTACTCTCATCACATTCCACTAAAGGAAGGAATAAAATTCACACTCATTTTGGTATGAAAACCTATCTTACAATACAGGAAAGTGGGGGAGAAGGGGTTAAGCAGGGTGGGGGGGATGATGGAAGGGAAGGCAATGGGAGGAGGGAGCAATTTGAAGTCATCACTTGGGGAGGGACAGGATCCAAAGAGAGAATAGAAGCAATGGGGGGGCAGGATAGGATGGAGGGAAATATAGTTAGTTTTACACAACACAACTATTATGGAAGTCATTTGCAAAACTACACAGATATGGCCTATATCGAATTGCTTGCCTTCCAAAGGCAATGGGTGGGGAAGGAGGGATGAAGAGAAGTTGGAACTGAAAGTTTTAGGAACAACTGTTGAGTATTGTCCTTGCATACATCTAGTAAATAAGAAATACAGGCAATGGGGTATAGATAGTCACCTGGCCCTACAAGACAAAAGAGAAGATGGGGACAAGTGCAGAGAAGGATGATAGAAGAGAGGGCAGATTGGTGATAGGGGCAATTAGAATGCTCAGTGTTCAGGGGTGGGGGGAGGGGACAAATGGGGAGAAAATTTGGAATCCAAAATTTTGTGAAAATGAATTTTCAAAGTTAAATAAGTAAATTAAAAATAAAATAAAATAAAATCAGAAAAAAAAAGGAAAAAAGAAAAGAGAACTGCTGAATATACATGAGGTATACTCAAGTAAGTCAGGTTTCCAACCCAGTTCTTTCAGTTCTAGATCATTGCCTTTCTCCTCTGCCCTCTTCTGCCTCAAGTGTTCACTCATCACCTGGAGTTAACTGCTTTGCATTAGGTAGAAAAAACAGAATTCTTTGCTTTTGGGTGCTAAGCCATATGGCTGAAAATATCTGCACTATTAAAAGTGCTATGTGTGCCTTTCTTTCTGACATTGGCTGTATCACTTTACATTTTAAAAATCAAATTCATACTTCATCATTGTTATGGATAACACTGCATTTCTCTTAGCAACATGGTGCACAGAGGAATTTGTTTTAGGATGTGTCCCAAAGCCTGCCTTCTCTTTTCCTAATTTATTTTGAAGGGAAAATGCTAGGCCAAAGTCAATCCTGAAGTTTGAATTGTTTGTTCAGGAAAATCTAGGAACTGCTCTAACCTCTATTTCCTATAAGACCCAGTGATCTAGGGGAGAATCACACCTGTTAAAGAGATATTTTGGAGAGGAATGGATTTTGAAGGGAAGATGTTCCTCCTCGCTACTTCTTTTCACAGTTAAGAAGAAACAGTTAGAAGAATTTTGATACCTTGAGGAAGCATCACACAATGAACCTAGGGTAAGTAACAGAGATTACTTGAAGAGAAGGGGAGTCACTGACTTAGGAAGTTATATAGGGTCAAAGATTGTGAAACGCTGGTACAGCCTCTTTGGGAGCCTGATGTTGGAGTGCAGTGGGTCAGGAAAGGAGGACCGCATTATTCCAATCTACCATCCACCGCTTCCTATTTTAACTAATTCTTCTTGCTAAATGTTAATCTCTGTGCTTTCTATGTTGCTGAGGGACCACAAGTATAAAATTCGGTGCCCTCCATGTATTCAATACAATGAATCACAGCCCTGATTGCTGCACCATACTTATGGTTCTGTCAATTACGTAGTTGCCAATAGAAACTCAAGTTGGCACTATAATTCATAGGGTCTACCAAGGAAATCATTGGTTCAGTTGCACAGAAGGACTGTTTGCCTTTTGTTTAGCAGATGCCAAGAGCCTCAGTTGTGGTAACACATCATAAACAACAGGTTGTGGTTCTTAGTTCTGAAAAGGTTTTGTAATCTGAGAAGCTGAAAATGAGTATTGTCTGGGTAAAGAACACAATAAAAGCCTTCATCTTTCCAAGGGAGGTGCTCCAAACACCCTCTCCTGAGGAATCTAACTGAGTATCCGTGGAGGTAAAGTGGATATAAGAAAAATGCCAAGTGTATGGAGAGCATTAGGAAAGGTCATATATTTCAAGAAAGAATATTGTTTACAAGGAGTGTTAATAGGTTTCAGGGGAAATGTTAGTTTTTTTTTTTTCCTGGCTAAAATAGCTACTGTAAGTTTTTAATGGTTAATCATTCATTCCTGAATTTTTATATTAAGCATTTCATATTACTTTATTGACTTAACTTTTATACTCTTCCTCATTTTGACAGTAAAGAATGACCAGGCAATACTCTTTGAAAATTGGAGACCATTTGCAGCTGCTCTGTGTGGAGAAGAGTGAATAATAGGGTGCCCTCGAGGAATTTCCAAGGTATCACTCAACAGAAACTTTTGTGTCTGAAGAAAACTAGATCATTTTATCATGGTAGGCATACTGATATGTTTGCTTTAATAAAATGCCATATTTCTGCCTTTAATCTCTTGTCAACCAGCTATTAAAACCCCCCAAAGTGCATGCGTGCAGCACATGTAAACACTTGTGGTTTGGAGGCTGCCACAGAACATACTAATAAAGCATGTAATTTGTGTTTTGTGCACAGACTGTAATCATTTATTGAGTGGTAGAAAGAAGCTAGAAAAGGATTTTCTCTAACTTTAGCCAGAAAGTCAATTTAATTTCAGTGCCCCATGCAGATGTCTGTATACACAAAAGCTCATGTCCTGAAATCACTCTTGAAAGGTACAAAGAAGCTCCAAAAATAATTATTGAGCAAAATGTAAAAAATTAACATTTAAATGTATTTGTTGCATAAAAATGAAATTCTGCTAGTATATATATCAATGACATCAAGGTATTGTGTGTTCTATGCTCTTTAAAAAACTATGCCCTGAAGATATTATTATTATCACCATTATCACCATCACCACCATCCTCATCATCACTTTCTTTGTTGTTTTTTTCTGTGCTTGTTATTTCATTGTGATGTGTATTCTCCCCTGCTAATGATGAAAATCATGGGATCATAGACCTTGAGCTATGAAGAACCTTAGAGGCCATCAATTCTAATTCCTTCTTTACACACACCAGGAAGCTGAGGCCCATGAAATAACTTTCCATTGTCTTACCTATAAGTAGTTTATAAATATTAGAGACGGTTTATATCCTCAAATGATTTTAATGAGTACCAGAAGTTGTTAGAAAGCCACTGCTAATATTGTTTTTGTGGGTTTGGGTAAGTGCTTTAGTTTCTTCCAGTTTAGTTTCAGCTATTTCCTATTGGATTTGGAGTCAAAGGAACTGGTCAATGTTTTTCTGAGCCTCAGAATCTCTTGCCTCCCCTTCTCTCCTGCAGGATATGCAGGGTGCAGCACAAAACAAAACAAACAAAAAACATGGTTAAATAAATAGAGTGGTTGCTGAAGTTTGTGGAACTCCATGAGTTTGTGAGTTTATAGGTGCTGATTTTCAATTAAGAAATTCATTTAGCTTCCTAGCTTCCTCAGGCAGGTGGATCCATGTTTGACTTAGATAGCTGAATGAGTTTGGAGGGGATAGGTGTAGGACAGAGTGGAATCCAAGAAGGGTGCAGTTGTTCTTTTCAAGGAACAGTTTGCCACACTAGATTTTTTTAGAAACAGAAAACTGGCTCATCACTCATGCAGATCAGAACTGTGCCCAAGTTAAAATCTGCCAGACATATCCAGCAATTGAAATGAAACCAAGTTTCCAACCACAACCAAGTTGTAAAATAGTTTCTTCATTCTTTACCTTTACCTATCTGCTCTAACATGTTCAGACTCTTAAGTGGGTGTGCAAAGAACTTCATGTGGCAATGAGATATCAGAGAAGTCTCTGGGAAAATTTGTAAGGAGACAATAAGCACAGCTTCCATGTGTTCATGGAGATCTCAGGACTTGGACTGAAAACAAAATTGTTCTCAGGGGTAAATACATGAACAAAGCATTGGAGAGGGAGTCCTCTTAGCATTATACCACTCTGCCAGAGGTACCAGCAAGATCCCAATAGCCACCTCCATTATTTCTGTGGTCTGTAATGTATGTCAATTTCATCCCTCTGGGAAATAATCATGGGCATAAAGACATTTTAAAAAAATCATCCCTCTCACCCATGAGCATTGCTGCACTTCAGTTTTGTTGTAGCAAAGGTAATGGACGCAGTGGCAATAATAATAGTAATAATCACATCACCAGCAATAATGGAATCAATCACAATTATTTACTGGGTGTGAAAAACTTTGAAGCTGACTGACTTTCTGATTATGATAAAAGATATAAAAGATAGACATTAGCTATTTAAATAACTTCATTAAAATGAATGTAATGAAAGTCATTGCATGACCACCTTTTAAAAACTCTCATCTGTGGATTTATTTCTTTTCCCACTCTGCACCTCCTAATCTTTGAAACATTTAGTTAATATACATGGAAATACACACACACACACACACACACACGCACACAATTATTGTGTCATGTCTAGCTGTTCTCAAAAAGGACCATGACATCAAGGAGATGATGACATGACTTGCAGTTGACTTTGATTTGAGTGAGGGAGGGCTGTGCAAGGTCACCAACCTCACTTTTTCCTCCTGAGCCATCTGGGTCCAGTGACCAGATATTCATCAGGATGACTGGAGATGACCCAGGATGCAGTGGGAGACCCTGACCCTTTTAAGCTAAAGTCTTTTCAGGTTCTCATTTTGAGTGAGGTAACATCCATTCAGTGGATAGGACTCTTTAAGAAATGAGTCAAGGGGTGGCCCTAATAATAATAATGATAATAATAATAACAATTCAACCTGGAGGGGAAGACCCTCAGGGTTGTTGGCCAAAAGAGGAACAGTTACTATTTGCATTTACTCTGAGCTAGGAGGGAGGGGCCTTATTGTTGTGCAATCAATGAGATCCAGAGTAAATTGAGTTTCAGACTTGGTTTTTGAGTAAGAAATCCAGCCAGTAAACAACTTTCAGCCATGAAAATGTACGTTCCTTTGTGCAGAGCACACTCAGATATGGGGATATTCTAATATATAATACATGTATAGTGTATTAACCCAGTTAACTGAAGATAGCCTATATTCCATATTCCAGAAGTGTCTACAATTTTTTAAACAAAAACAAAACCCTTAAACAATAGCAAAATTGTACAAGCATATTAAATTTAACTTCCACCAGCATCTTATCCCAATGTCTCTGTGGCATGAAAAGAAAGGAATATTCCTTTATAGCGCACCTACTATTTGCAAAACACTGTATAAGGCATTTTTAAATAGTTATTTTCTTATTTGATTCTCACAACAACCCTGAGAGGTAGGTGTTGTTACTACTCCCATTGTACAATTGAGGAAACTGAAGCAGATGGAGGTTAAATGGCTTGCCTAGCCTCACATAGCTAGTAAATATCTTGAGGTCAATTTTGAATTCAAGTCTTCTTAACTTCAGGTTTAGCATGCTATTCACTGTGCCACCTAGTTGCCCCATGAAAACAAACCTAGGTTCCTGCAGGTTCAGTAAATAGCATATAAACTCTGGCCAGTCTTTCCATTATGTAAAGACTTTTGGTTATGGTCCTAAGGACAAAAAGTACACCTTGCATCTCAAGAGCAACATGGCTAAGAAAATCAGTATTACCAGGGTGGGAACCTAGGTGGTACAGTAGATGGGGTCAGGAAGACTTGCCTCCTTGAGTTCAAATCCAGTTTCAGACACTCACTAGTTGTGTGACCCATAACAAGTCACTTAACCCTGTTTGCCTCAGTTTCCTCATCTGTAAAATGAGCTGGAGAAGGAAATGACAAGCCACTCCAGTATCTTTGCCAAGAAAAAACCCAGAAGTAGTCATGAAGAGTTGGATATGACTGAACAATAACAATTACCAGGCAGGTGATAAAATTTTCAACCATCTACAAAATAAATGAAATTAGGACTCACATCAACAATATCTCAGATCTTTGCAATACTTGAATCATATTAAATAGAAATCACACTTACCAAGAACAACAGTGACATACCTGGAGAGCCATTTCTATTTTAATTTATTCAATCTAACCTAATCTACATAATTATGACAGTGATAAAGAGCAGGTCATTTTTGTTGTCCTGAATAAAGACAGAAAAAAATGGAGAGGGAAAAAAATTGTAACTTTCTGTTATTTGTTTTTAAAAAGTTACCATATGTGTTGCTTAAAGAATGTAGGTCAGAAAAATAAAAGAATGGAATTTCAGGGCTAAGAAAGATTTAGCAAAAGTTTTGTGGGTTTAGATGGATAGCCAGAAGCAGGAATTCTTTTAAAAATGAGCTAACAGATTTGATAATTTTTTAAAATTCAGAATTAAGCATCTCTTAGAATATTGGGAGGTATCAGATTAGATGACCATAGAAACCCTTTTGATAACAGGATTATATATCTAGAACAAGGAACGGCCTCAGAGGCCATTTAGGCTACTGCTTTGTTTTGCTGTTAAGGAAGCTAAAGTTCAGGCATGTTAAGTTGTCTAAAGTAATGTGGCTATTTAGTCTTAAGAGGCAGGATTTGAACTAAGGTTCTCTGGCTCCAAAATCAGAGGTCTTTCTACTAAACCAAACTTCTATTCCAAGAAATAGGAGGATACAATCAGACTTCTTGGGCGTGTATTTTACTCACTGCTTCCTCAGAAGGAAAATTACCAGGAGCAATCACCAATGACGTTATTCTTTTATCCAATCTACTTTAACAAATATCACTTAAGTTCCTAGTTATGTGCAAGGGACTTGTTTACTCTTCAAATTCATCCAGCTCAGATATTGTGTCATTATTAGTTTAATCTAAGATGCTTGTAAGGCAGACAAGTGCCAGGGTGTGTGGCATTCTAGATCAATTTAGAATAAATCACAATGTAGTTCCAAGCATCTGTCATATTTTACTGGACTAAATCATTCATGCCACTCATTCATCATGATCTGGAAAATGTGAATAGTTCTGGCTTCCTTTCTTTCTTTTTCTCCTTTCCTATTGCTTGACTTGGGAAAAGCATCTGATGTGAACAAAAATTATGACTCTCTTAGTGAGAGCTCATGTTGACCCTTTGTCAACGACATTGGGGTAATGTCTGCTGATTCGGGCTTTTCAAGTAGTACCTCCAATAATTAGCTTTGAAGTAGAGTCTTCAGATATAATTCAACAAGAATAGCTGACTTTCTTAAAGTTTTGCCAAAAGATGTGATAGTCATCGATGATTTTCCCCAAAGCATTCTTTCAGATAGGATTGTAAGTATTTCTAGGAATTTCAAAAACTTACCACATCCTGAATTATCATCTTCAAACAAATAACTTGAAGGCCACATGGTGAGAAAACTGCCAGAAAGAAGACAGAATGAGATGCATTTAGTAGCAAATTGGTGAGTCAGAGATGGCTCTAAGATATTTTGTAGATTCTTCCTTGTGAACTTTGGAGGGGACTAGTCCTATGTGGGAAACAAACCACACTTGACCTGTGTCATTCCATTCCTGGCTCCTCCATATTTTCTGATCATGCTGGCCATACTACTGGACATCACAGAAAACACTTAGGACAACGTGGATAAAGATTTATCTTCACATGGTAGTTTGGGGAAGGTATTTTTTTTTTAATAACTCCTCAAATTGAGTGCCACAAAAAACCTTACATAAAATAAAATCCCTTACCAGAGAGCTCTGTGACATCTGAAACACTGATCCTAGACTCATCATAGCATCATTGTGTCAGTGAGCCAGCCAATGCTCTTCTCAATCAAACCTCCCATTTTGGAGCTGTGCCCTCGGGAATGTCAAGTTCTATCATAAAAGAAGGACCAGGAAAATCTCAATATGGATTTGGAGTGTGTTTCATTGTACAGGTTGGGTAACTTCTGAGGAAGGCCTTATAAGAGATTACCTCAAATAGGCATTCCAGGTAAAGAAATGAATTTTCTTCCTCTTCCTTCATCCACATTTCAATGACTCTCATACAACTAAGAGATATTCAAGACTATTTCCAGAACTGACCTGTGCTACCTGACCAAGTTATTGTCATGGTAATCATGATGATTATTAGGGCTAAAGGAGCCAACTGTCCTTTTTTAGATGACTTTCTCTTTGCTATACAAAATAGACTATACCACTCCAAACTGGTTCTGAATCATTTCAAAAGGTTGGAAAATGATAGTGCTGGGAAACTCTTCTCTCCTCTTGTGCCACAGAGTCTGAGGCTAAGACTATTTTTAGCTCCCCCAAGGGGCAAATATTTTATGTGAGCTGTCCTTATTCTGTGTTGTTAGTCATTGTACCCTAGGTTTAGAGCTAGAAAGGATTTTAGAGATCACTGAGTACAGTCCACATATTTTCCATGTAAGGAAACTGAGACCTAGAAAGGTTAAAGGACTTGACATAGTATCCACAGATAATATAGGGCCTCTTATGCTAAAGCCAGTGATCATCCCACTGTACAGCATTGCCTCTGGTCTATTTAATCAGAACTTTCCCAGCCTTACGAATGTTACCTTGTCCACTTACTAGATGTGGATTTTTTTTGATAATGAGCTACTTATTCTTTTTTCCTGATAGAAGTCCATACACCATGTGGAATATCATTCAATGGATAGAGCCCTGTTCCAAAGAACTGAATTGACTTCCAAGAGTCATTTTTCACTTATGAGATGGAGAATGTCAAGCAAGCCATTTCACTTACTAGAATCCCAGTTTCTTCACCAATAAAATGAGGGACTTGGTGAATCCGTTCCAGCTCAAAATCATATAACAAGCATTATGTTACAATATTGGTAGTCCCTAATTTATAATTGAGTGGCCTGCTCAAAGAGAGAAAATTAAGTTTTTGAAATTCACAGAAATAATTCCCAAGTAAGACTTCAAAAAAACAAAAGGAAATACCAATACTCAGAGAACTTGTGTTATTTTCCTAAGAAGTGTAGTATTTAGGGGATTTACCCAGGTTCTTATCACTCAACCAATTAATAAACATTTATTAAGCACCTACTATATATTAGTAATTGTACTAAGTTCTGAGGATACAAAATGAGGCAAAAGATGGTCTCTGTCCTCAAGGACTTTGCACCACCAATAAATCTCAGAAGCAGTATTTGAGCCAAGGTCTTCCTAACTCTAGCCAGCAAGCTAACTATTCACTGTGATATATATAATATATATATATATATATGTTATAACATATATATGTTATAAATGTGTTATAACATATATATGTTATAACATATATATATATATATGTAAGCTGATACAACTATGTAATAGCTGATATAAAGAGGTAGAGTTGTGGGTCTTAGAGGAAAGGGTCTACGTAGTAAAGGAGGGAAGAAGAGAAGGAAGAAAATTCTGATACTTGAGAAAATTTTAAAATAATAGCTTTGACTTTGAACATCTTCTACACTCCCTTCCCACCTCTCTTACTACTCCTAGGTTCTCTCTTCCATGCCTTCCTCATAACCAGAGCCTTCATTTTGTCCTGACTCTCACTGTGGAACCCCATATAGATGACCTCTTTGTGGTCTGTGGTCTAAAATGATTGATCCTCCCCTCCCCCCCATGCTCATTCATTAACCTTATTCCCTGAGAAACATTAGAGTATAGTTGAAAGAACATTAGGTAAGTAGTCAGGAGGGTATGAGTTGAAATACTGCCTTCATATACCTACTGGCTATATGACGCTGGGTAAATCATTTAACATCTGTGGGCCTCAGAGTCACACCTCTTAAAAGAGGGGTCAAATGAGATGACCTCTAAGGTCCCTTCTGTCTTTAAAGATCTTATACTGTGATCTAGAAGAACATAGGAGAAGGAATGTAGTTTGGCACTTGTCAGGTTATTAAGTGCAATGAATGATCTATGAGGTCTCCTAAAGTTCTAAAGTTTTGTAACATACCTTATATAATTCAAATGATATGATTAGCTAGGCATATTTATGTATTAAATATTTCCCAAATACATTTTAGAAATTAATATTTGTTTATTTTTTTAATTTTGAGTTCCAAATTCTCTCTCTCCATTTTTTTTCTCCCTCACTCCTGAAAAGGCAAATATAATGCTACTTAGATCTTCCCTGCCCATTAATAGGCTCCATGTACCTTTTGTTAGTTTTCTAATGAAGCACTGGTTCTCAAGGGCTGTGATACCCTCTGGCTCTAAAATGTGTATAAATACTATGAGGTGAAGTCTTTCTTTGGGGTTTACTCATTGGAAGTGTTTGTTTGGCAAGAGACTCTGGGCAGCAACTAAGGAGCCCCCAGGCTTTGAAAACCCAGATGTTGAGGTTTCTCCCTCTGGTAACTATATATGTACAGCCAGACAGTTGTGTCTGTCTGTTGATTTGTGATGTATGTATTGCTAATGGTCAGACAGTTGGAAGCCCTGTCTGTTGATTATTATTTCTTTGTATTTTCTGTGAAGTTCAGGATGTTGACTTTTTTCCTTGAACAAAGTGAATAATATATGTGCCTGATTAAAGTAGATTGTTGACCCCTCAAAAGTTACCTTTCCTTTTAGAAAAGTACATCTAAGAACCTGTATAACAGGTTCTCCTGTGCATATCAGGGTTTTTGCTTGTACAGCAAGTAATATATTAATTATACATATGACGTCATGTAAAACATGTCCATGTTGCAAAAGAAAACACATACAAAAAAAATACAAGAAAATTAAAGCAAAATAATAGTAAGCTTCAATCTGTACTCAGAATTTATTAGTTCTCTGGAAATAGGTAATGTTTTCTCATCGTAGGTTCTTAAAAATTGATTTGAACTGTTGTCTTGATCAGAGTAGCTAAGTCTCTCTCATTCTTATCCTATTGCTATTACTGTGTACAACATTTTCCTGGCTTTTTTGCATCAGTTCAAATTATACTTTTCAGGTTTTTTTCTGAAACCATCTTGTTTGTTGTTTCTTATAGCACAATAATATTTAATTGCAGTCACATAACACTTGTCCAACCATTTTCCAATTGATAGATATGCCCTCAATTTTTAACTTTTTCTACCACAAAAAGAATTGCTATTGATATTTTTGTAAAAATAGGTCTTTTTCCCTTTTATTGAATCACTTTGGAATACAGACCCAATATTGGTGTTGCAAGGTCAAAAGGGTATGCATAGTTTTATAGAACTTTGAACGTATGTTCAAAATATTCTTCAGAATGGTTGGACCAGTTTACAATTTCACCAACAGTGAACTGACATTCCAATATTTTCATATCACATCCTGAATTTGTCATGTTCCTTTTCTGTCACATTAGCTGAAACTGAGTGGTATGAGGTGCTGCCTCAGAGTTGTTTTAATTTGCATTTCTCCAATCAATATTGATTTAAAGCATTTATTTTCATGAGACTATAGGTAGCTTTGACTTCTTCATATGAAACCTGCTTGTTCATAGCCTTTGATCATTATCAGGTGGGAAGTGACTTTTGTTCTTATAAATTTGTCAGAGTTCCTTAGATATTTGAGATATAAGGTCTTTATCAGAAAAATTTGTTGTGAATTTTTCTCCGGTTTCTGGCTTTCTGTCTAATCATGGCTACATTAGTTTTATTTGTGCAAACGCTTTTCTGCTTTATGTAATCTACCTTTTGACTCAGAAATACCCCCATTAAGTCTGTTTTCAAGGGGAAAAGGAAAAGAACCTTTATGTTCTAAAATATTTATAGTAGTTCTCTTTGGGGTGGCAAAGAACAGGAAATTATGGGATTGCCTATCAATCGGGGAATGGCTGAATAAGTTGTGGTACATGATGGTGATGAAATTCTACTGTGCTATAAGAAATAATGAACTTGATGGTCTTAGAAAACCATGGATAGAATTCCATGAAATAGTGAAAATCTAAACGAACAGAACTAAGAAAATGCCATTTACAGTAACATAAATATTGTTTTAAGAACAATTTTGAGCAATTAAGTCATTTGACTATTAACTATACTGAACCTATTAAGGAAAATGCTATCTGAATCTGGAGAAAGGATGGATAAATAGAAGCATGCATAAAATTGCTGGGGATGGAAGCTCAATTCCAGGTGGACAGTCTCGGGCGGGTAAAGGTGGGAACTTCTAAATCTTAGAGTTCTCACGAGACCCCCCAGGAAACGACTGGGAATCGAGGTGAACCGAGCTATCTCGTGTATTTCCACCTCTTCCTGTGAGAAATGTGATGGGAGAGAGCTCTCCCTGCCCTCGAGATTGTCCCGGATCTGGGCACACTATTGTTATCTAACAGCACGGTATTCAGATGCAAACTATGCTGCTGGAGAGTTTAAGTAGGATCAGGAAAGCCTGAAAGTTCTCTTGGGCGGAGGGGCGCGGAGCAGACAGGACAACAAGGCTCCGCTTTTCCTCTCTCCTCTCTCCCCTCCCCCTCTCTCCCCACTTATACTTCTACTTCCAATCTCTTATTGTAAGATCTTTGCCTCTTTGGGAGATTCTTCGCTCCCTCCTAAGGAAGAATTCGCCTGCACTTGTAACTAGACCCTGAAATAAAGCTCAACCCTTGTTCGACTCTGGAACGTCCTTTCTCTCATACGAGCATCCGGTTTGGCCAACCGAAGACCTCCGATAGAGGTAAGGGAAGACTCGGGTAGCCCTCAGGCCTCTAGGCCTAGCATAAAATAATTTAGAAATATGTGTATGTATGTGTGTGTATGTATTCATACTTGTGTTTAATGGTAGCCATCTCTAGGGTGGGGGAAAGAAAGTCATATGGTACTTTTGTTATGTGTTTAAGAGATATAGCAAGTTGTACACAATAGAGTTACAGTTATATGTGCAATCATTTTTTTTCTTTCTATTCTACTATATTATAGAAATGTTTATTTTGTTTCTTGAGTTCAGGATAAAATAAATATTATTTTTTAAAACTCACGTAATTATAGTCCATTTTACTTCATATGATCCTTTCTATCTCTTATTTGATCATGAGCTCTTTCCATATTCATAGATGCGACAGGTAAAATTTTCCATGTTGTCCCAATTTACTTATGATATCAACTTTTATGTCTAAATCATATATCCATTTTGACCTTATTTTGGTATATGGCATTGGATATTTTTTCTATGCTTAGTTTCTGCCAAACTACTTTCCAAATTTCCCAGCAATTTATGTCAAATGGTGAGTTCTTGCCCCCAAAGCTTAGCTTTTTGGGTTATCACACACTAGATTATAGCACAGTCATTTGCTGCTGTGTATTGTACACCTAATTTATTTCAATGATCCATCACTCTGCTTTAGCCAACAACAGAGTTTTGATGATTACCACTTTGCAATATAGTTTGAAATCTGATATTGCTAGGCTGTCTTCCTTGACACTTTTTCTCCATTAATTCCCTTGATATTTTTGACCATTTTTTCTTCCAGAAGAATTTTGTTATGTCTTCTAACTCTACAAAATAATTCTTTTGTATTTTAATCGATATGGAACTGAATAAGTAAAGTAATGGGTAGAATTGTCATTTTTATTATAGTGACATGGCCTACCCACAGGCAGATAATATTTCTCCAATTATTTAGATGTCTTTATTTGTGTGAAAAGTGTTTTGTAATTGTGTTCATATAGCCATTGGATTTGTTTTGGAGGTAGACTCCCAAGTGTCTTAAGTTGTCTTCAGTTCAAGTTTCTATTTTTTATAAAAAAGAATGATTGTTAAAGAAGATGTTTTTACTTCTCCACTAGATTGTAAGCTCCTTTGTATCCTTATTGCTTAGCATAGTACCTGGCACAACGTTCAGTTGGTTCAGTTGCATCTGACTCTTCATGATTCTATTTAGGATTTTCTTGGCAAAGAGACTTAGAGAGGTTTGTAATTTCCTTCTCTAGCTCGTTTTAGAGATGAAGGAACTGAGTCACCTAAGGTTAAGTGACTTGCCCAAGGTCACAGCTAGTAAGTGTCTGAAGCCAAATTTTATCTCTGGTCTTTTTGACTCCAGGTAGTAGTAGACATTTAATAAATCTTTGTTGATTGACTGAATATAAATGTATGTTGACTAATTGTACTTTTTCATAAAACATATAGGAAAAAATCAGGCAGTGCAGAAAAAAGTCTTTGAGAGAGCTGGGACAAGTAGAAATTATAATTCCAATGCAGTAATCCTGCAGATACTGTGCTATTTGAAGTTGAAACTACCAAGTTTTCCATGAAAAAGGATCCCAAGAGAGCAGCAGTATTACCTCCTAAGTGAGATGGAGGACACAGAAGAATGTATTATTTGTAAACTGGCTGTTTATATCCAATAGATAATTATTTGCAATTGTTGTAGATATTTATTTAAGGTCTCAGGATTATAGATTTAGAGGTGCTAGGGATCATAGGAGCTGTATATTGAATAACTTGGCCAAGATCACACAGGTATCGAGTAATGCAAACAGGATTTGGACTTTAATTTTCTTGCTTTAAATGGAGTACCCTCTAATTGTACCACAAGAGCTGATGAGCTCATGGGCGGCATTAAGAGAAAGACTGATGACAGGAATTAGAAGACATATTTTGTCTGTAGCTGACCACATCAATAGTATCATATTCATTTCTGGATGTTTCAAAGATACCAGTGAACTGGAGAATATTCAGTGGAGAGTCACCAGGATGGTGAAAGGCTCTCAGTCCATGTTATATGAGGATGTGAAGAAATAAACTGGAGAAAAGAACATTCAACAGTACATGATGTCTACATTTAAGTCTTTGAAGGCCTGTCATGTGGAGAGGAATTAGAATTATTCTCTTTGACCCTAGTGGATTGCATTCTGAGTTATGGGTGGATTAGAAAGAGATGGCTATTGGGCATGATGAAAGACAAAGCTTCCTGATTATTAGAAACTTTCCAGAAGTGCAATAGGCTGCCTCAAGAGCTGGTGGGTTTCCCCATCTTTAGATATCTTCAAAAGGAAGCCAGACAACCATTTCTCAGGTACATCACAGTGTGGAATCCTTCTCAGATATGTGTTGGACTAGATGGCTGCTGAGGTCCTGTGAAACTGTAAGGTTCTGTG
This sequence comes from Notamacropus eugenii, assembly GCF_028372415.1. NCBI lineage: Eukaryota > Metazoa > Chordata > Mammalia > Diprotodontia > Macropodidae > Notamacropus > Notamacropus eugenii. The sequence continues at coordinate 179,668,020 of NC_092875.1, forward strand.
ATAGCACAGGTTTTCAACAGATATGGGGTATACTTTAAAAAGCCAGTCGCAAAGGCTATTTCAGAGAAAAGAACTATTAAAATCCCTATACCAAAGTTGTTCTTTCCTACTGAAAAATAAGTAACATAGAGCTAGAAAATGTTAGAGGACTTGAGATTAAGGATAGATTCACAAGTAGGGCTACTTGGGGACTTATTTCAACGGCTGTCTGAATGAACTTTTCACCCATGTTACAATGTCACAAATATAATTTTGGGGATAATTATTGATTTTAAAAGTATTTATTTTTTCAATTACTGGTAAAGACAATTTTTAACACTCATTTAACAAATGTTTTGAGTTCCAAATTTTTCTCCTTCCTTCCCTCCTCTCCTCCCTAAATCAATAATTTATGTTATATGTGTGCAATCATATAAAACATAGTTCCACATTAGTCATGTTGTGAAAGAAGAAAACAGCAAAAGGAAAAAATAAAGTGAAAATCCTATGCTTCCATCTGCATTCAGACTCCATCAGTTCTTTCTCTGGATGTAGATAGCATTTTCTATCACAAGTCCTTTAGATTTGTCTTGGATCATTGTGTTGAGAAGAGGTAAGTCATTCATGATTGATCATCACACAGTGTTGCTGTTGCTGTGTACAATGTTCTCCTGGTTGTGCTCAATTCACTTCACTTCATTTATGTCACCCTAGTTTTTCACATCAGAAATATGCTCACCAAAAAAAAAGTAACTCGCGTTATTTTCAACAAGTAAGAAAAGAAAAAAATGAACGCAACTGGTACTAGGATACTCTTTGGAGGTCACATCTTCAAATACTATTTCAAAATGCAGAATTCAGCAAGCTATCCTCTGTGTCAAAGACCTGTGAGAATCAGAATTCACCTCCACTGATTTTGAACACTTCATCTGCTAAGGATTGTCAATTCTCCATTTTACATGAGTTGAATTCCCTTTTAACAAGCCATGCTTTGAGATGGCGAGGTTAGTTAGCATCAGTCTAATAAAAAGAAAAAATCTCTTGTTATCTTGTTATTAACCTACTCCTGGGTATAAATAGAGGACATGTTAAGAATATAACATAACAAAGAATTAGACAAATCAAAGAATGTTTAAAAACGAAAAAGAACAAACAATTCTTCCCAGTGGAAGTTTAAGGATACTTTGATCCTATTGCATTTAGAGAAAAACAAGGGGATGAGGAAAGCCTCTAATCTTTCAGAAGGGAGCATTTCAGGTATACCAGTAGTAGCCGGAAGAATGAGTGATTTCTTTCGGTCCCTGGTTATACAATGTTCTGGTAATTTCAATGTTGCATGTTTCCTGCTAGTGCTATTGCATTTTGTATAGATATGTTCTCCTTTTTAGTACTTTTTGTTGCTACATAGCAATATAAAGATGATCTACTACAGAAAATAAATGATGCCCCAAATTCTTAAGAAGGAATGGACTGTATGGGCTGATAAAATCTCCTCTTTTCGGTCTTTGCAGCTGTTGGCTTTTGCTAAATACAACTGTTGCATCTTATTTGTCCTGAGGATTGACAATCATTGTATAGGAATGAAAAGAATTCATTTTGATTATCATGCAGTGGAAGTGTTCTTCTTGCAACTTTCATTTAGCTAAATTATTAAAATTTGATTAGAACATGTGTCCAATAAATCATCAATTTATTTTAATCAGAGCTGGGTGGGTTTTCTTCCTTTGGTGCTTTCAGTATCATTAGAGGGTTACTGGAAAGAAAGGTTAATCTGGAAATGCCTCTAAGCATAATCAGCCTTTTTCTTAGTTCCCTCTAAACAAGGAAGATCACTTATATCCATGGATTATTTGTTCAATACTTTTTCAAGGTAAGTTAGTTAATGAAAAGTAAATTCTCTAGAGACTCTCTACTTATAGCTTTTTCTGTATTGATCCATTTAATATCTTTGCTTGCGTGTTTAATCCAGTGTATTGGTATTTTTGTTTGTGTCAGAGAGGAGCATAGCAAAGGTAAAGTTTAATCTCACTTGGAGTTGGGGATGGAGGAGAGTCAGGAGACCTCAGTTCTAATATTGTCTTGTCCATTGGCTAATTGTGGGACCTTAGGAGTCTGAGCTCTCCAACTCAGTTTCCCCATTTGTAAAAAAAGAAAATGTTTCTTGCTGTTGACCTCTTGTAGGAAACAGAAAAAAAATGCTAATAAATTAAATAAAGGACTTTAGATGACCTCCAAATATTACTTTCTATAGTGAATTTTCTAAATTCCTTGACAATTATTGTGGTTGTTACCTTAGTGCCTAAAGTAATAATGTTCTTTCATGTAAAAGATGCTTAATGCATGCTGGTCAGTGGACATGGGGCAGTGAGTGTCCCAAAGATATAAGAATCAAACTGTTGCAAGAAAGTAAACTGACCTTTAAGATGTCCTTTGCAAGCAATTAGATAGAAGAAGAAATCTGGTCTTAGTAGTACTATGTCTACTTTCTCAAAAAAGCTATCTTAAAAGGCAATTAAATTTCAGCCCCTCCACTGTCCTCTTTTTAGTAGTCTCCTGCAGACTTAGCTTAATTTTAGTCCATGCTCCAAATATTCCATTTTAGTTGTGCTCAGTTTCTTGCAATGTCTTTCTCCCATAGTACCTTTTTTCAGTCTGAGTACCAGAAGTGGAAAATGGGAAAAAAAAAATAAAGCAGAAAGGGAGGCTGGTGTCAAGATATAAGAATAAGAAGGCAAGATGTAGGCCTGGAACATAAGTGTTAGTGAGAGAAGTGTCAGCTATGGTTTACTCACTTTTGACTTTCATTTTCCTTCTCAGCTTTTTGAGTAGCTTTTGTCATGTCCTTGATTTGAAGGTGAAATTGTAGAAACAATTAGAATGATCAGGGGTGGAAATGAACAAAAAAGTTTTTTTTATAACATCAGCAGTCCACTCTACCCATTGCTGAGTTCAGGTTAGCTCATGCTTACATTCACTGTAAGTTAGTTAAGCAAAAAAAAGAACTCAGTCCTGGCTCTTTCTCAGGAAATCTTTTGCCTATTTTCCAATGTAATGCTCATAAGTATGGTCATTCTAAATGCAAATAATGATCATGGTGCCCAATTTCAAAATACTTTCATTCATAGAAACAAAATTTTATTTTCAAAAATATAGGCTCCTTGAGCATAGCATCCCTGTGTTGTCCATCTCTTTATTTCCCAAAGTGTCTGGTATTGTACCTTAAATACAGTGTGAGGTGGGTTGTGATCTGCAAATTTGAAAATGATGAGTTTATGTATCCATTGAGTACTTAACTGACTTCTATACAGTACTTTATGTTCATTTTCTTTAGAGTCTTGTAAAAACTCTTTGGTGTATATACTATAGGCATTACTCTCCTCATTTTACAGGAGAAGATGGAGGCTCAGAACTTTATATGCTTAGCTGAGGCTCCATCAACTGTTAGGAGATGGATGCAGAATTTGAACTTAAGTATTCGTGGCTCTAAGTTTAATAGTCTCTCTAAAACAACATTTGATAGATGCATGCTCAATTGGAAAAAAAATTGCCCAAGCCCTGCTTTAAATTGCCCAAGCCCTGCTTTAGAAAAATATGGCTTTACTTAGAAAAAAAAAAAAAGAGCAAATTAGGGAATGGTTACCAGCAGTCCTCCACTGAAGTTCTCTTCTCATACCTTTTCTTGGCCTAGAGGGGAACCTATGCTTTCAAAGATGATGTTACCTGAGTGCAAGTTCTAGAAGGGCTATCAAGTAGAAAATATTTGGGCTAAGTCTCATAAAACACTGTGCGTCTATTATCTGGGTACCAGCTTAGCTAAGTATATAAAAGCTTATCAGCAGAATATTACCCACAGTGTTGTGTATGTGAGTGTGTATATGTGTTTGTGTGTGTTTGTATGTGTTTGCATGTGTGCTCATACATGCAAATGGGCTAAGCCTAACCCTGACCCTAAATTTGTATATGTGTACGAATGTGAATGTGTTCATGCATGCACATTCTAGGGAATATTTCCCTAGTCATAGCAGTTAAAAAAAAAAACACCATTTACATTGAGATTGCAAAGGAGGGCATGGATTGATATGGAAGGCCTACCCCTACTAATTGATCTACAAAACTCTGAAATATTGAAATGAACTTATGATTGGCAAATCAAAAGCAAAATAAAGAAACAAAAAGCTAGTGGAGATGTATCATATCATTTTATGCTTTAGTATTCCAGGCAGCGTAGACTGTAGGAGTCTACGCTGCCTGCCTGAATCGTTTTAAGGGGTTCCAAAAGACTGGGAGACTTTTTCCACAAAGGAAATAGGTCTTTCTTTGTCACATCAATGTGCCTAAAAACTCCATCACACAATTCTTCCTTTGGGCAAAGATGGAAGGAAGAGAAGGAATGTACAATAGCCAAGATCATAAGGCATGCCTGGAAAACCAAATGCTGTACTGGCAGGTCTTGATTTATGAAGGAGAGGAAGAGATTTGAAAAAAAAAAACAAAACCAATGAATGGAGCTGAAATGACTGAAGAAAAAATGGAGAAGTTTCCAAAGTGATCATTATTAGTTGTCTACTTACCAGTTTTGCCTAGAGTTTGTTGGGCCTGGCACTGAGACCTTCATTTAACTAGAGTTTTCTAAGTAGCATTCAAGATTTAATGAAATTTCTCAAAGAGCTTACAAAATTATCACGGAAGAGAGCATTAATATTTGGGAGAACTGGTACATTGGGTGTGATTTGTGCTACCAGGGAGCTAAGTCTATTGGGATTTCAAGCTAACTGTAAAATAATTTGGATTATTTCATTTTGTGAACAATGTCCCAGTTTTCTTAGTATTCATGGCACCATGCCCAGAGAAGGCATAGCCTACTTTAAACTTTTCCATTGCCTTACAAAGGATTGCATACGATTAAGAATTTGCCAAAGAATGATGTGTCAGTTGACAAATTGTAAACTATTTAAATATGCTTTCATTCCTCCATGGTTTTCCCAGTTCCCTGTTCCCATTTTGGTTATGAAGATTTATAATGAGAAAATACATAATGAGATATAGACACAAAAGAGAAGGGAGACTCAAAGACGACTCCAGGCTTTCTAGCATAGAAAACAGGAAAGATATTAATACAATTAACAATATGTGGCTGAGAAAGGGATCCTTAAAAGAGCTTAGGTTCATACAAGCTTATTAAAGTTAGGCAAGTAAAGGATGCAGCTTGTGATTCAATTCAACAGATACTTATTAAATGCCCATTATGTGCTAGTTGCTATGGTTTCAAAGGCAAAATGCAATTGCCCCTGCCCTCAAGAAGATCAAGCTCTAGTGGAGATAGAGTTGAGTTCCAAAATGTGTACAAATAAGTAAACAAAAATAAATTTGAGTGGAAGAGAATGATATACAGTTTAATTCTTCTTTTCCTGTCTTCTGATAACTTTCAGAGACTTGATTAAGCTTTGTTCTTAAGTCACTTTGTTTTTTAAACGAGTTAATTTATTTTTTAAAAATGGTCCAGGAAGGGTAATTCTGTTCTCAGTTGTTGACCACAATTGAATGCATTTCGAAATTCAAGAATGCTTGCAAAGTTGTTGACTCAAGAGTTGTGGTTTTCCTATCCTAGTGAATCTTTTTTTTAAACTGACTTTAAAGGCAGTGTTCAATCTCTTCTCTGATCTGAAGTTCATTGCTGAATATACTTTTTTTTTCTTCTCTTGTTTTTCCTATCGTTTTTCCTTTTTCATTTGGGCCATTGTTTCACTTTCAAGCTTGGTCAATCTCTTGTTTAATTGTTTCAAATTGCTTTTCAGTGTAAGCATAGAGATAGTTAATCTTATGGGAATTGAGAAAACCTCTCCATCTTATTTGCCCTTTGGGTATGCAATGCCCCTCTCTACTTTTCATTTGCTCCAAACTTCTATATCAAAAGAAAGGACAAAAGTTAGGATATAAATGAAATGGGGTCTAGATTAGACAGTTTTACTTCTGTTGACAGTTTGAAGACATAAAACATAAATGTGCAATATACAATTATTGGCATTGTAAAAGGGATTGATTGTGGGGTGTCTGCCCCTCATCAATTTCAACATATTCTCCACCTTTAGAGAATAAACATTCACATTGATATCTTTTTAAGAGGACAATTAATAGCTCTTGATTAATTTCCAGTTACTACAAGCTGCCCGTAGAATATTGGCTGCCTGGGGTGTAGGGTCCTGGATGCAGGGCAATTACAGTCTTGCAAAGGAATATATACAACTAGGTAGATGAGGTCTCTCTTCCTAGCATCCTCCTTTCCTCTCTCCTGTCCTCTCCCTCTCCCTCTCTCTTCTTTACTCCCTCTCCCTTCCCCTCTTCCTCTCTTTCTCCCTCTCCTTTCTTCCATCTTTCTTTCTTTCCAGTGGGTGGGGGAAGTAGAAGAGAAGAAAAAAAATGGATACTTGAAACTTGAAAAGAATAAATATTTATAAACAAAGAGAGAGAAAGGAAGAAAACAGAAAAAATAAAGAGAAAAAAGGAGGAAGAATGAAAAGTCAAAGAAAGAGGGAAGAGGAGAAGAGAGATAGAGGGAGGGAGGGAGAGAGGGAGGGAGAGAGAGAGAGAGAGAGAGAGAGAGAGAGAGAGAGAGAGAGAGAGAGAGAGAGAGAGAGGGAGGGAGGGAGGGAGGGAGAGAAAGAGGGAAGGAGGGAGAGAGGAAGAAAGAAAAAAGCTATTTGAAATCACAGCTATATTTTACTACTATGGCAAATGACCTCTTTAGCTGGGAAAGGCACTGATCCTCTCAAATTCTTAAATTTTCCCCATCTGTAAAATGTCCATAATACTTTCGCTACCTTATTAGTAGTGTTGTGAGGAAAATGAGCAGTTTAGGGTGCAAGGTTTTTTCCTTTGGTTTTATGTAAACAAAGACTAGGAATCTGGAGAGTTGGCTATCATATTTGCTTACATTCCTACCTTAATAAAATAACCAAGCTAACTGACATATTCTATTTAAATGAGGCTTAAGAATGTGGAAAGAGGAATGTATTAGAAAAACCGTTTACTCCAGCTCTTTTCCTTACTTTAGAAAATATCAGTGTGCACTAGTGTAAATGGCATTTAACCTGGCATTGTCCCTTATTGGGTGACTTTGTGTAAATTATTTCACCACTCTAGCCTCATTTCTTTTCTCAAAGTAAAAGTAGGGGGTGGAACTAGATAAACTTTAAGGTCCCTTGGATCTAAAGATCTAGCTCCAAAAACCCAAAAACTCCTATTCATGGTCTTTAACATTCTAAACACACCCTTGTTTTGGCATCAGGGTTTTCAAGAGAGTTAAGTGTATATATATATACGTATATATATCTATATCTATATCTATCTATATCTATCTATCTATCTATCTATCTATCTATCTATCTATCTATCTATCTATCTATCTATATATCAGCTTTGTGTCCTAGAATGTCAAGAGTAGACAGAGACTTCAAAGATCATCTTAATTCTAGACCATTCATTTTACTTTTAAAGACACTGGGGCCCAGAGGAGTGGTAGGACTTACTCAAGGTCTGCCAGTTAGTTCATTGAAGACTAGTCTAGATCGCAAATGTCCTCATTTCCAATCCAACACTTTTCACAATGTTTTTGAATGAGACCTATCAGCAATCATTTGTCATTTATTTATTTGTAAAGAAGGTATTACTTTTAAGCAGTTGTTTATACCTCCTTTCTGAAGCATTTCCATATATAAATAATGATTGTCCTTGGCTCCATAGTGGGAAAGGTAAATGCAGGAAAGAAAGGAAGAAAGGGAAAAAGGAAGGAAGAAAGGGAAAGGAAAGGGAAGAAAAGAAAAAAGGAAAAGAATCTTTGTGAAATAAATAGTAATGCTTTTCCTGGTGCCCTATTATCATCTTATCAGAAACTAAACAAGGGGCAATTTCCTTAAAAGTTAAATCAAGAATTCCTAAATTGGGTAAATATACTCCTCTAATATTGACCAAGTATAGGTGCTCCAGGGGACCACTGCAGTCCCTTTAGGTATATGAATTAGGTTTTCAGTAGAATTTTTTGTTCATTTATTGGAATGATTTTATATTGAATACTTGGATGCAAGTTATGGTTCAAATCCAATTTCATCTTCTTTTTGGGGATCTTTACAGAAATACTACTCAGATACAGTACTTAATCTTGATGTGGAAATTCCCTGCATTCTTGAAGGCCATACCAATAGAATGAAATCTGAATTAGTTTCTACGAAGCTGTAACAACTTTCATATGTGTCAGTTGTGAATGAACAGACATTATACGTCAAGTCATAAGACTCTTATTGGCTGCCCAAGTTCTAGTCAACCAAGTTAAAATTAGATAGCATCAAAAACAATGATGTGGTCATTTTTTGGGGGTCACAGTGATTCCTGCAAGAGACAAAAATGCAAAATTACATTCAATAGTGTATGAGTACTCTCCTGTTTCTCCAGCCAATCAGATGTGGCCACAGAGATAAAAGGATCTTTGAATCTGAGAGGTGTATATTAATGTGTGCATGTGCATGAGCATACATGCTCATATGTGTATAGTATGTGGGTGCATGTTATATATATATATATATATACACAAAATATATGTGTACATATGCATAAGCATCTGTAAATATATTTCTAATTATACATATAAACACAGAAAAACATAACACATCATGTATACTATCATAGTCTATGAAATAGACTTCAAAATCCTCTTATTTTTCTTTTGATTCTGGTTAGGTATCTTTCATATGATTTGATGGGAATAAATAATCTCTAAGATTCTTCTTAAATCTATGATCCTCTCTGGAGAACAGAAATCACAGATCAATCAAAAATGCCAAGAGATCATAATTCTCCCACCACAAATATCAGTTATGTCAACTTGTACATTTTTTCCAATAGGACCAAAATATGATCTTTACTTGTTCTTTTCGGGATGGGGTAGGGAAGGTCAAGATTTTCATGATGGAGTACCTTTAACTTCATATTCAAAATATGAAAGGGTGGGAGTGTGGGCAACCCTCAATGCCCTTTATTAAAAAAAAAAAAGTAAAGTCACTTTTAAAAACCATAATTATTAGCTTAACAAAGGAAGGCCAGAGCTATGTTCAAAGAATTCATGTTTGAAGTGGTAGATAATCCTGTAATTGGTGCTTCACTATATAGTTCTGTATATATGTGGGAGAAAGCCTTTATTTAAATCATGGCACATTACACATCAAAGCAGTTTCTGTCAAGGATGCTTTTGTTGCTTTCTTTTTTTTTTTAAATATGAGAACTAGTTTTCAACTGAAGGAATCATGAGGAAAGGATGGAAAAGTAACTCCCATTGTACTTTCAAGTAAATTCTATTCTGTCTCAAAGAAAATGCCATGCCATTTGCTATATAAAACCATTCCAACTAAAGTAAGAACCTTCCCACTCCCACCCCCAACACACACACACACATATGATTGGTATATGCATTTATTGAGGTGTGTGGGGTGTTCAGGGAAGACTCGTACCTCTGATGTGAGGACTTGCTAAACTATTTTTTAGGACTGTTCATCCACCTTTGGTATTTTCCTGTCACCCAACTCTCACCTGTGGCTTCAGAAAGCTGTGACATGCAGAATGGCCACACTCCAGCGAAATCATATTGGCAGAAAGCTAAACCAAGTTGAGGGTAATCTATAGCCCTAAAACTTGTTGGTGTGTTAGGGGACGTCTAAATCAAACACACGAAGACTTTCCCTGGTGGAATAGAAAATTTGAGCCAATGACCATGATGGTAGCTAAGTTAAGTGTCTTGGGGTGCTTAGAGCTTGGTCAGATGCTGAAGTCACCAAAGTCATCTGCTGCATCCCAGGCCATCAGTAGTCATCTTGGACTTTGATGACTCTAGAAGTGAGTGAGACTGAGGACTTCATCCAACTCTGCCTCACTCAAATCCAATTCACATCCAAGTGAAGACATCACCCCATGATGTCATTGGTCCTCTTTGAAAATGAAAGATGAGTAGCAGTGTCATCTATCATCTATCTATCTATCTATCTATCTATCATCTATCTAACGCATACCTAAATGAGAAAAAGCAACAATGCAGAATAGTAGTGGTATAATTTTTTTTGGTAGTTGTGCTTAATAGATTCACTAGTAACTTTTTTCTTTTATTATTATTATTATTTTTACTTTTGGTGCACATTTTGGTGCATTTCCTGCTAAGCTGAAGATACAAGAAATTTTGTCCTTTTCAGAAGAATTAAATAATATTCATTATTTTAAAATACCTACTTCAGATTCTCCCACAACCCACTTCAGATTCTTTTGACCCCAGGTGTAATTCTTGGCTAACTTTCCATTAGGGATAAATCTAGGAATTTAAGACATCAAAATTAGCAGGATGTCAGTATTCAGTGCCTTTGGGGGAAGCACTCAGGCCAAGGAAATCATAGATTTTTCTAATGTAATATTGACTTATTTTAATATATCTCACCTACAGTTTATGTCTAAATATTATAGTGCTTTTTGGAATATGTGTTTTTTTCTTCACAAACAAGCCTGCAAAGTCAGCAATATAAGTAGCACCTTTTTACAGCTCAGAAAATTAAGGATCAAAGAAGTGAAAATGGATGAAGGACACATAGCAAAGTATCTGAGGTAGGACTGGAATCCACATCTGCCCCTATGTGTTCAGTTCCACTGATCTTTCCAGTATGCCGTGAGCCTCTTAATAAGTATATAAGATTTAGAGCTAAAGCGTGAAGGGAACTTAGAAATAGTATCTAAATGGCACAGTGGATAGAGCACTGAGCCAGGAGTCAGGAAGATAAGAGCTCAAATTTGGCCACAGGCACTTATTAGCTGTGTGATCCCAGGCAAGTCACTTGACCTCTGTCTATCTCAGTTTCCTCTTCTGTAAAATAGGGATAATAATAAGACTATCTCTAAAGGTTGCTGTGAGGATCAAATCCTGGTACACAGTAGATGCTGTATTAATGCTGGGCAACTAGATGGTAAAGTAGATAGAGAGCACAGCCTGGAGACAGGAAGACACATCTTCCTGAGTACAAATCTGGCCTCAGACTTTAATAGCTATGTGACCCTGGACAAGTCACTTAACTTTGCTTGGCTCACTTTTCTCATTTATAAAATAAGCTGGAGAAGGAAATGGAAAACCACTGCAGTATCTTTGCCAAAAAAACTCCAAATGAGATAAAAAAAGAATCAGACACCTGAAAAACGACTGAAAGGTAGCATCCTATGAATGTTAGCTATTATCAATGAGTCCAGCCCTTTTATTTTACAGATAAGGCCCAGAACAACTATCCAAGATCAATTTTAGTCAAATGTCGGGAATTATTTATATGCATTTAAAATTAACCACTGGTGTTACTTTGTTGTTGAAAGAGGAATAGAAGTGATTTAAATACCCTTGCACCCAACTTTTGTTACCATTATTATCTACAATGAATCCCATTGCTACATTTTGCAGGTACTGTCTCTCAGGCTGTATGTCATAGCCTAACCAGGGCTTCTCATCCTCTGGAATTCTTATCCTTATCCTCCAGTATGGTGAAGCCACAGAGCACTTTTGAGACATTCCAGTTCAGAAAACTTTTTTTTTTTTTGTGATAATATATAAAAGCAATATCTCTTGTCTCTACTTGGAGGAGGTTTATTTTTATCCTTGTCTGTTAATAGCAATCACGTCATAGTTAGTTTAAGATGTTAGAATCTTTGTTGGGATTTCAGATAGTTATTTTTGACATATCTAAAAGCCTCCACTTTATGGTTTCAACCTCCCTTTTCAGACATATTTCGTGTTACTTTTCTTCATGTGCTCTAGAGTCCTGCCCAATTGATCTCCTTGCCAGTCTCTGATCTTACCCTGCTACAGCCTACCTCCTTATATTTGTGTAATACATCCTCCATGCCTGAAAAGTACAGACATACCTTATTTTATTATGCTTCACAGATAAAGCATTTTTTACAAATTGAATTTTTGTGGCAACCCTGAATCCAGCAAGTCTATTGGCAGCATTTTTCTACCAGCATGTGCTCACATTTTGTCTCTGTGTCACATTTTGATAATACTTGCAATATTTCAACCTTTTTCATTATTATTATCTGTTTGGTGATCTGTGACCAGTGATCTTTGATGTTACTATTATAATTGTCTTGGAGCACCACAAACCGTACCCATATAAGATGGCAAACTTGACTGATAAATGTTATGTGCATTCTGAGTGCTTCACCACCAGTTATTCCCAGTCTCTCTCTCCTTGGTCTTCCCTATTCCCTGAGATTAAACAATATTGAAATTAGGCCAATTAATAACCCTACAACATCTCCTAAGTATTGGGGTGAAAGAAAAAGTCAATCTATGAAGCAGGCTTCATTTTGTCTTATTTTAAGAAATTGCCACACCCATGCCAACCTTCAGCAACTACCACCCTGACCAGTAGGCAGACATGAACTCTGAGGCAAGACTCTCCATCAGTAAAAAGATTATGCCTCATTGAAGGCTCAGAGGAAGTTTAGCATTTTTTAGCACTAAAGTATTTTTTAATTAATGCATGTATTATTTTTTAGACCTAATACTATTGCACACTTAAAAGACTACAATATGTATAAACATAACTTTTATATGCGCTTGGAAACCAAAAGAATTGGGTGACTCACTTTATTGTGACATCCACTTTATTGAGGTGATCTGGACCCTACCCCACAATGTCTCCAAGGTATGGCTGTATTCAAATCTAATTTCCCCTTTATTGAAATCCTTGCTTCTTTCCAAGGCTCGGGTCATCCAAGGTGTCTTTCCTAATTCCCCAAACTGAAGTTCTGTCTTCCTCAAATTTCTTTGTGTTTTTTAAGCTTTCTCCTTTGCTTCTATAACTGCACTTTGTAGTTAGCACTATGCTTGTTTGTATACATTATATGTAAGCCCCGCCCATACCCACGGTAGATTGGAAGTTCGTTGAGGGCACAGTTTTTATTTTTAATCATTTATCAACTCTACATCCATGGCACAAATCATTGTCTTGAACATAGTAAGTCCTTAATACATATTTGCTGGATAGATTTTTTAAAAAATTGAGCTAGCATACTTTCAATTTTGCATATCTGCAAAAAAAAAAAAGATATTTTACCTTAAGTTTTAGTTAATCAGAGTGAACCTTTTTTTTGGTGGTATGTGATTAGCGTTTGGAAACAAGGATAATACTCATGTCCTATAGCTTTGTCGTCTCCTATATCTGAGCACATTCCTTCATTTAACTGTTGTTGTGAGCAAATCCAAATTTAGTTTTGGAAATGTAATTCTTGGGATGGAAGTAGATTGGATGGGTTTCTTTCTAGGATTAAGTATCAACTAAAAAAAGCCATTATTTGAGATATAATTTCTTATCATTAAAAATGATTCAGCCAGAAAGTAATGGCTAAGGACTTGTGAACAGAAGAAAAAGAGATTCAGAATTCATTATGATTTACATTTTATTTTATTATCATCTTTTTGAATATCCGTTTTCTGATCTGAATGACTTGCTATTATTATGTAAAAGCTATATTTCCAACAAAATAAAACAAAAGACAACCTGTTATATTGTATCAAGAACCTGTCTTAAGGTCAGGAAGACTAGACATGCCCTACTTCTAACATGTACCAGCTTTGGGACCATAAACCCTTCAATTAATATTTCATAAAAGACTTGGTGGAAGAAGTTTCCATACCAGGAATTCCTTAACAGAATAAACTTACATGTCTAAAAAGGAAAAAAAAACCAAAAATTGCATTATTAATTGTACCAGCAGATTGGGAGAAATAGAGCTATTTCCAAGTATATATTTTATCCCTATATCTCTTATCCATAATGAATGTTGGAAAAGCATATCTGCTTAAACCAGAAAATGCCTGTAGTAGCGCATCATGGCTGGCCTCATGTTCACCCAGATGTTATCTGATGTGAAAAATTAATGGTCTGGTAAAAAGACAAACAAAAAACTTTGATCAGTAAAGAGACCAGCAATGATTCCTGGCAGAGAAGTGATGGATTCAAGGTGCAGAATGAGGCATACTATTTTTTGGACTTGATCCATGTGGATATTTGTTTTGGTTGACTTTACATGTTCCTTCCATCTTTCCTTCTTTTCTTTTCTTTCTTTCTTGGTAGGAGTGAGAGGTGATGGGAGGGAAAGAAAATAAATGATTGTTAATTGAGAAAAATTTAAAAGAAGCTGATGTTATGTGTGTCAGAAAATTAAGCAAAAAAACCTTTACTGAATGTAGCCCATATTGAATCTAACTTACCGTGATAGAGATAGTAATAAGATATCTAGTGGGAAGAAAGCTGCCCTTTTTCAAGGAACAGCAAATATTTCAGTTCAGGGAACACTGAAGGATTCTCTTTATGCAATATACATATGTCAGGAACCCACAGCTAATTGAGATTTTAGACTTTCCATGACAGCTATATAGTAAATACAAAACAAAAAAAGGGAGAAGACCCTTGACTAAAAACTGGGGGAGTGTTTCAAGGAGTCCACATTGAAGTTACTTAATCTCAACTGCAAAATTAAAGAATAAAATTATATGATATCTAATGTCTCTATATAAGTTCTTAATACCATGATCAGTCATTTACATCTGTGAGCGAAAAATAAACAGAATACAAAAATATAGACAGTACTCAGAAACTTGTAAATATAAAATCCTGGTTTGTGATAACTGTTTTCTATTCCAATTTTGTTTTTTACTTATTTGGTTGTTGTTCAAGGGTAACAGAGTTTTGTGATTTTGTTTTCTGAGAAGGAAGTAGAAAAATAAGAAACAAATAGAGATTACATCCTTACCCACAAAGCTCTCTGGCTTGGTTTCTGAGAGGGCACTATTCACTTCTCCCTATTTGCTGGGTACACGTTGAGGACTTATGACCAAAAGACACAATTTAATAGATTGAACTGCCTGTCAGTCAGCACAGTAAGTGGGCCATGCAAGAGGTTGCTTTTGTTTGCTTTTGTTTTAATAGGCATCTCTGTGGTAAGCACCTTAATTTGTTGTCATGTTAGGGATCAACAAGGACAGGGAAATGCTTTGGAACATACGAATTTCACATACATTTTCAATACAATATGTTTCATAAAATCCCAACAAAATGGTTACATCTTGTCAGTAATGGTCCTTCATCTCAAATTCTCAGGGGGTTCTTTATTCAGGGAAGAGAGTGGTCCTGCGCTCCTGGGTAATTTTTAGGAAAAAGAACTGTATGATCATCTTGCCTCTGTGTCATTTCAAGTTAAAAATTTCTCTAGCACTGTCAAAATTTAGTCAATAACAAATAACTTATTGTCATAGTGTATTGCAATAACAAGTAAGTATTTGTCAATAACAATGTATAGAACTACTCATCCACTTTGAATTTCTGTTACAGACAAATCACATGCCTATCAAGAAGAGGGAGAGCAAAGGCTATTCTAGGATTAATTCTAGTGTTTGAATTGTGCAAGCATTTATCAAGTGTCTGCTATGTGCAGAGAACTTTTTTGTATGTACTTGGGGAGGTACAGGATAAAGCTAAGCCATACTCTCTACCCTCATGGAACTGACAGTCTAGTAAGGGATAAGACAAGTATTTATAATAGGCAAGAATAGACAAGTTCTTATGACAGGAAGACAAAGTGGGCTATGAGGATCAAGGGGAGAGCCTCAAGGTCGGTTGCCGTACTTCAAGAGAGGTATAAACAAAGTGGAATATGTCTAAGAAGAGTGATTAGAATGGCTAGGGCAGTTCAAACCATGTTCTTTGACAGCTAATTCAAAGAATTAGTGGTGTTTGACTTGGAAAAGAAAAGATTAAAGGTTAACAGTTTCTATCTCTAAGTACTGGAAGGGTCCAATATAGAAGAGGGATTGGGTTCATTCTGGTTACTATCCCAGAGCTAGGAGCAGACCTTTATCTGATAAATAGAGAATACATTTACAGTATTCAGTAATACAGTATGCTGTATTACATACAGTATCTGCATATAAACTGTGTAAAACTGGCTTATTTTAATCCTTTTACCTTCTTCCATCCTAACTATAGCTTTGCTTTCATACACTATTGCTAGAGGCAGCTGTGCTATTTAGGAAGGGATAAAACTCCAGTCTTTCTGTGTTCATACTGAAGTTGGCTTATCAAACTGTCTTGGGCACCAGTACTTGGCACTGGGACCTGATAGTTTCTATTAACGAACTAGACAAAAGGGTATACATTATGACCAGGTTTGGCAGTGATATTCTCCATTATTATAAGAAGGTATAACGTAAGTTACAGCCATTAAGATAAGAATATCATTCCTATGACCAGGTTCGGTACCAATCCATTGTATGTCACCTAGGCCTGAACTTCAAATCTCAAAGCCTAACTGGTCACAGAATTTGAGTGGTGGAAGGGATTTCAGAATTTGTCTTGTCCAACCTCTCGTCACACACAGGACTCACGTATGTAACATGAAAATCTTGTGAATGTTACCAACATTGATTGCTCCAATTGTTAGCAATGATTGCTTTCTAGAACTCAAATATTACTCTTTATAGCTATGTATAGGGGTAGCTAAGTAGTACATACTTTTAAATATATTCATTTATACAATGGAAAGATTGGTAGAGAGTGATTCAGCAAGCATAGATTAAGTGCTGACTTTAAAAAAAATATTTATTTTATTCTGATCTTAATAAAACAAGCATTTCCATAACAGAACAGAAAAAGATCATTGTACACAAAACTGCAAATCTGTTATGTACAACTTGCTAATCCTTTTAAATATATGATAAAGTTATCATGTAACTTTTTTTTCCTTTCCTTTCCCTCCCCTCCCCTCCCCTCATTAAGTGCTTACTATGTGCTAAGCACTATGCTAAATTCTAGGAGTACCATTGGTAGCAAAGACAACCTTTGCCCTCAAGGAGCTTAAATTTCAATGGGGAAATAGCAATGCACATGAAAAGGAAACTGAAAAGTTTGGAGTAGTGGAGAGAGAGAGAGAAGGGACTTGCTCTGGGCATGTTAGGAAGCTATTTCAATGATCCAGGTGACAAATAAAGAGAATGTGAAATAGAGTGGTTGTTATGTGAGTGTAAAGAAGTAGAGAGATGGAAGAAATATAGAAGTAGAATCAGTAAGACTTGGTAAGCATCAGAGATGGGAATTAAACTCAAGTTCTTGTATCCAAGTCCAATAATCTATCTCCTAGATCATATGCTACCTCCCATGCTACATTATTTTATCAAGACAATCAATGTTTTTGTATAAAGAAATTGTTTTCTGTCTTGATTGATTTGCACATATATTATATTACTAAGGATTTTACATTCATTGCAATCAGGAAAATAGATGAGATCTAGAGAAGAACACAATTATTCAAAGATTAGCTTCAATCTATCATTCAATCAACAAGCATTTAATGATGCACAAGCACTATGCTAAAATCTGGAAAATATGAAGGGAAAAAAGAGGAATGATCCTTGTTTTCAAGAAGCTTGTATTCTAAAAGAGATGACCCATCCTTTCATGAGTGAATAATACAAACAATGAATATGAAGTTGATTTAGGAAGAGTTTAACTAGCAAGTGATGGGATACAGAAAGGTTTTATGAGGAAGGCAGCACTTGGGCTATCTTAAAGTTCAAATCTTGCCTCAGATTTAAAAGCCTGGATGTTTAACCTTTCAGTTCCAGTGTCCTAATCTGTAAACAAATTATTCACAAGGTTGCAGTAAAAACAATCTGTAAAATGGTGATAATAATACACATTATTTACAAGGTTGCCCTGGATTTTTAACCTTTCAGTTTCAGTGTCCTAACCTGTAAAACGGTGATAATAATGCAAATTATTGACGAGGTTGCAGTAAAAAAACTTTAAGCACCTTGCCAACTCTAAAGCATTATGCAAATGCTAGCTAATATCATTATTAGCTTTCATCCACTATTGCTATTTTGATCTCTGAAATAGTATGGCCTTTCCAAGATAGTAATCATACCTCATTTACCAAGATTCTCTTGGTTCAGGCCAAATATTCCTGTTCTTCACATAGCTTGGGTTTCAGACTCTTCAGAATCTTAGGTATCGTCTTCTAGATGTATTCAAGAATTTTTATATCTCTCTTGATATTTCTGCAATGCCTAACACTGGACAAAATATTCCAGATATAATCAAACCCAGCTGAAAAGAGGAGGACTTATTTGCTTAAAAAAACTAACAGCTATATCCTTCTCTTTACTCATTTAAGTTTATGATCAACAGAATGTTGAATTCCATCTCCAGAATGTTTTTAAGCAAAGGGTATTACACCCCAAAATTATGTATTTGATTTGTCTTAGTCTAAATGTAGGACATTATACTTATACTGGCTTCATTTGATTTTTTCTCTATTTAGGTCCATCATTCTTGCTTATCAAGATCATTTGGAAACCTGTCTGTCATCCAGTATTAACTATCCCTTCTAGCTTTGGGTCATCTGCAGATTTCATAAGCATGCCATCCATGTTTTCATCTGAATCATTTGCACAGTGGCAAACTGAGCAGGGCTAAGGACAGGACCTTACAGCATGCCAGAAGAAATCTCCCAGTGTTTTCAGTAGGATTGTTCAAACAGCTGCAAATTCATCTCACTGTACTGAATCCAGCCCACATGCCTTTCATCTTGTTCACAAGGATATTGAGAGACTTTGTCAAATGCCTTGATGAAATTAAGATACTCTATCTATGGAATTCCTCTCTTCTATCAGTCTAGTAACCCTAACAGAAAAAAAAAGGAAATGAGATTAGTTTGGCTTGATTTATTCTGAGTGCTGGCTCCTAGTTATCACTGCTTCCTTTTCCATGGGTTCACAAGCCATCTGTTTAATAATCTCTTTTAGAATTTTTCCAGGGACTAATGCTAAGCTTACCAGTCTGCAATTTCTGGCATTTATTCTTTCTCTCTTTGTGTAAAACATCCATTTACTCATCTCTTATTCTCCATGATTTTTCAAAGCCAACTGACAGTGGTTCTACAATCGTATCTTAAAGTGTTTTCATTGTGCTGAGATCTAATTCATCTCTGGAACCTGGAGACCTGGATTCGATTAAAATGGCTGGTGCTCTTTTACTATATCTCTTCTATCTTGCAACCAATTTTTGTCTTAGCAATGTTTGTCTCTCTTTTCTAGTCTGAATATTGTACTTCTTGTGGGGAGAAGTTGAAAGCAAAATGGTTCTGGTCTTGTTATTTATTAACTTGTGTAATTTTTTAAGTACTTGGTCTGTTCTTTCGCTTTTAATCTCTAGCTTTGAACATACTTTTTAAAAGAATCCTTATCATTATCTTTAGCATGAGAGACAGTTTGCACGTTGGAATGGAATCAAGGAGACCTGAATTTGAATTTTCTCTCAGATGCTTGCTAGCTGTATGACAAGGCTAAGTCACTTAACCTCTCAGTCTTCAAGCTTTAGAGGCATGCCCCCAATCCCCCTCCTCTCCTTTAGAGTCTCTGTCCATAATTTCTTCAAGATTAGGACACATGTTTTTACCATAACTAGTGTTCCTCTCCTTCACTACAGAAAACTCCACGGAGACATGTTCGTATACTTCCATGGTTCCTTTCCTATTCCGCAGTGTTGGGGATCGTAGGGTCTGAATGAGATGATAGATGTGAAAAAACTTGGAAAATTGCTTTTGTAAACAACTGTGGGAATTGAAACAGTTGTCACTGATGAAGTTATTAATGTTATTAGTCCACATTGCCCTTTAATTCTTTTTTCTTGGTCAGAATTAAGTCCAGAAAATTAGTTTCAGTCACGGTGATGAAACTACTAAGGTCAGTCAAAAATTTATCAAATACTCTTCTATTTAGAAAGATAGACTTCCAGCAAATGTTTAAATAGTGGATGTCTCCTATTATTACTCTATGTGGCGTCTTGAGGCACAATTTTTATGTTCTATATTGATTCTATTTTCTGATATTCATTCAGAATGAATGAATAAAAATGTTATTATAATAATTCATCCTAGTCTAAAGTCAGTAAAGGAAGAAAAAGTCACAGAACTTCAATAAGATTATAAAGAAGGTCTTTCTTAGCACTGATCATACTTGTAGCCCCCAAAGCCAAAATGATTGGATGGGGAAACTGCTGACTTCTCTTTTTTCATTGTGATGAAAGCAATTGACAAAATAAGACTTGCACAAAAAGCCTTTAGATTTTCCCCAAGGACATTTTATATGCTAGCCATACTGGTGTTCTGAAGGTAGAGATTGTATGGCATTTGTTTTGTTTTTAGTGCACAGGCCCAGTGGTGGGAGACAGAGTGATATTGAACGAACATTGGTAGTTCGATAGGTGCAGGCTTAAACTGGTCATGTTCCTATAGAACACTAAGACAACTTCAGAGAATGAAGTTCATTGGCAAAATTTAGCCTTGAATGTACATATGTGTTAGGGGAGATTTTTCTTGAATTGTCGCAAGGCTGAGCAGGAAGGGTTGGCAAGAGGAAGAGCTGGATGGAAGGATGCTTACATGCCTCTCCAGGGATAAATTGTTAGACATCTTAAGCTTTCAAAAAGAGCTTTTGCATGCACTTTTGTTGACCTTCTGTTTCTGCCTCAGTTTCTGTGGCCTAGCCAGCTCACCCTTTTTGGTTATGGTCTGTGAGTTCAGCAAAATCATGAACTCATAGCCAAGCTTACTGGTCTACTTTGACTATGGTAGTCAGTTTCATTACTCATCAAGTGCAGTGCATGGGGCTAAAGCACCAACTAATGGTGATTTATTAGCATCTTAATCACATGAAATACTTGGATGGCCAGGTCTATTTGATGTGCCATTTAAGCATAACATAGCATTAACATACTCAAATTTACCCTTCTTTCTGGTTATACAGAATATCTATTAATCAACCACCATTTACATGTGTAGATATTTCTAGCCTATTTTCAAACCTATATGAAGAATTTTAGAGCCTGTTTCTAGTCATGCCTGAGAGAATGACAGTGTATGATGAAAAAAAGGCTTCTAATTGGCTGCAGAGTCAAAAGAACTGATAATTGAGGAGTTGCTGTTTTGAAACCAAGTTTGAATATAAATGACGCAATTTGGTCATCTCTTGGTCACATTCATACTTGGTGGAAAGTGAAGCAGCACTACTTTGAACTGCCAGATGCAAGAAAGACAGCTGGTTACATTCTGTGCCCAAATACCATGTTTCTGGGTTTTTTTGTGTTTATCCTTCCCTAATCTTTGGTAAGTTGTTATTTTAACATGGGAATGCTCAGGCAACTGAAGCGCCAAAGGTCTCATGAGTGATTAGAGGTTGTAGCCATGGCCATTGGAGGAGTAGTGGCCAAAGAAAGAGTAAAGATCTATAGACAAATAAGAAAAGATAATCACTTGAGAATGGCAACACATTTAGGAAATGAGATCTTTTATGGTAGAGAGAAATGCTGACACTGCACTCATGGATCCTCAGGGGTCGACTGGGTTGTTTGCCCTGGATACCTAAATGGAATTTCATGAGGACTCTACAAAGGGAGAAATGGACTTCTAGGTCCAGGAGTTGGGGTGTATCTTTGCCATATATGTATTCTCTACACAGGCACCTCACTTTGATTGCACTTTAAGTTTGAACCCACTTTACCCAGAGTACAAGTACCTTGAATACAAGGGGATAGTATGTCACCAGTTTGGGTGTAATGTTTAGTACTAACTGTTCTTAGCATGCTTTCTTAGTAAACTCTTTTCTAATAGCTGATGGAACTTAATTGGTCAGCTGCTAATGGGAAACATATCAATACAGGCATATAAAGTAGTGTGCCAGAAACACCTCAGGATTATCTCTAGAAGCCTAGTGAGAAGAAGTAGTCAACTATACTCTCTGGCGACCCCAAAGTATAAGTGTGAATGCTCTCTTAAGGGGAGTAACCCTATAAGAAGTGCTGTATAAGCAATTAACCTGACATTGCAGAACACTATAGTGCTATGTCCTTTGTGTGCATGATAGATTCTGGAAGGTGAAAGTAAAGCATGCACATCATACTGTTAAAAATAAAATATAGGAATATTAGTCTCCCCCCCACACACATACACAGAGGATGTTTTGTGTGTGTGTGTGTGTGTGTGTGTGTGTGTGTGTGTGTGTATGTGTGTGTGAGAGCAATACCAGAACACAAGGGGCACACAAGTAGTGCATTTGAATCACATCTTGGGAATATTTTTTTTTAGGAAAATACTTTAAGACATATAGTTTGCCAGGGTCTGGAGTTCCCTACTTGTTTCACTAGGGCACTATTTTGTCCAGGTATTTTTTCCTGGCCAAAAGTGAAAAGTTTTCCTAGGAAAATCATTCAGAATTGGGTGGTAGGTTCTGCAAACACACAGCCTGTCTGTTCCAGTGTGCCAAAGTTACTTAAAGGTGCAGGAAAACTGTGGTTTGGGGCTCATGCTTTAAAAACCTAATTATCCCATAAAATAACTCCCTTGCCAATTTCTGATTACTCCTTATAGTGTATTCTTCCCAGTAGTGTAACAACTAGTCCAATTTTTTAAATGGTCCCCAAATGCTTTCCTATACTTCCGTGAGATGACTATTCCACAGTTAGCCAATTTCACTGCTGTTTTAAGGACTGTCTCCTATATTGAGCCTAAATTCTACTTTTCTTAATTTCATCCAATTTCAGTACTCTTAAAAATCTTCCCATGGGAAGCAATTCACCTACTTCTTTGGATTCTTCATTCTTCAAATAGAATACTTGGAGGAATTCTCTAGGTTATAGTAAAAGGAAAAAAAAAAACTTTCAGAACATGTGGACAGGTAAATAGTTATAAGTTATATGTGTATATATATATATGTATATTTACAAATATACATATATATACAATATATAAAGATATATATATATACACGTACATATTTACACCAAACATAAATGTGAGTATATATGTATACATGTGCATAAAGCATGTGTATGTATATATGTATATGTGTTACATATATTTTTATTGTATATACATATATATTTTGTTTTTTCCTCCTCTTTATTTCTCTGCCTGGGCCTGTTCATTGAACACCACACAATGTCAAGGAGGCAGTATCTGTAAAAGGGAATTTATTTAACTCTAGGTGAGATGTACAAATGTAATAATGGGACTCAACTCATGTTTAATTTGAAGGCTCCCTCCTCAACAAAACTGTTCATAATGGACAGTTCAAGTCAAATTATCCATTATTGCTCCTAAGATTTACAATTAAACTATCGATCAAAGCTGGCAGTTTTGAAAGCAGCCTGAATTCAACTACAGTCACCCTGTATCAGAAACAGGATTTGGGGGAGAGGGGAATGGCATGGGCACACACAGTCATACACACACACACACACACACACACACACACACACACACACTCACACACTCACACACAGAGATACACATTGAACCACCACTGAAGCATCACTCAGGTAATTCCAGAGTTAAGAAGCCAGTATACAACAATGATTATGTACTGTGGGTGCAGAGTTTTAATAGACGAGGTCCCCTGCATTTTGTGACTTCTATCCCTGTCCGTAAAAATTGGAGTTTAACAGGTTCTGATCCATGGGGAACCAAACTCAGCTTTTAGGCTCCTTCCGACACTGCAGAATGCATCTTTTCTGGGGAATTCCACAATAAAATGACTGTTATTTATCATTACAAACCTCTTTATCATTTAGTCAATAAAAGGCCTCTCTTTCTCTCTCTCACTTTTTTTTCCTGTGGTGTGCTCAGAGTCAGAAATCTGTATTAGTCTCTCCTGGCCCGAAGGCAGGAGATGTCAAAAGCTAAATCATGATCTGCCCTGGCTTCCTGGCTAAATTGTGTATGAAGGCCTGAGGCAAAAAGGTGCACATGCTCATTATTTGAAACAAGGATCCCCCCCCCCTTTAGTTTTCCTTTCTTTCTCTTTTCTTCTCTCTCTCTCTCTCTCTCTCTCTCTCTCTCTCTCTCTCTCTCTCTCTCACACACACACACACATTTTACACATTTACATATTGAGATATATAACATATATAAATATAAAACTCTGAAAGTCTCAAACATGAAACAAAGCAGGTACGCAGAAAGTGTCACCTCCATATAGTCTAAGATCAGAAAATAGAGAAGTGACTAGGTGTGCGTGTGTGGTGGGGGGAGGCAGCAGACTTCACCTTTTGAACTCTTTTGATCATCGTGAAAAACCAGTGTTATTTATGAGTGGTTGTCAATGAGAGATGCCTTCATAAGAGCTGAGCAAACCTCTAGAAGGTCAGGTTTTTAGTTAAACAACAGCAGGGTTACTGTCACTTTCAGACAAAGATAGAAGCAGATTGCCTTGGTGAAAAGATTAAAGGCTAGTTCCATTACTTCACTGAGTAGCTACGCATCTCCAGATTCATAGAATCACAGCATCTCAGGACTTTGGAAGACACTTCAAAGACTCTCTAGCCCAATACATACTTGAATCAGATTTGTCCTCTATGTTACTCCTGACCAGTGCTCACCCAGTTGCTGCTTGAAGACCTCCAGTGTCCAGGAGACCACTACTGCTGAATTCATTCCACTTTTGGACAACATTCATGGGTTGGAAATTTTTTATACATTTAACCTAAACTGACCTTTTTGTGGCTTCTACCCATTGGTCCTCTAGGGCCCCAAGTCATTATCTTCCTCTTATTATCCTTAGTAATAAGCTGGAAGTATAGGCCAGGCAGGTTCTGACTTTTAAAGGTTCATTGGTACATTATCATTATTAAAGAGAGATAGAAATATATTCTTCTAAATTCTATATTTGAACAGTTCGCACAAATCTCAGCAGTTACACCAAAAATAAATCACATTGATATTCTACTTTAGGACTTAAAAAGTTCTTTCTTTATGAATATCATTGTCCCAATTTTGCAGAATAAAGTTCTATTCAAATCCCTCACTATACCAGCACATCACAGAGAGTGGACGTGGAGTTCTCAAAGGCTATACTAGTAAAATGCAATCTTCAATTTGATAAAACTGGAAAGATTTGGGTGAAGACTAACCTGTGGTCTGCCTGTCTGTTGCATTAGCATGAACCTCGCTAAGTTCAGAGAAGGTCTGGCAGCCACTTGAAAGATGTTCTTTTTGTCTAATCTAAAGCTTAAAGATTGTCAACTAAGTGTTGAATGGGGTTATGTTTGGT
This sequence comes from Notamacropus eugenii, assembly GCF_028372415.1. Classification (NCBI taxonomy): domain Eukaryota; kingdom Metazoa; phylum Chordata; class Mammalia; order Diprotodontia; family Macropodidae; genus Notamacropus; species Notamacropus eugenii. Next base: position 179,693,173 of record NC_092875.1, read on the forward strand.
GTTTGTTAAAAAAAAAAAAAAAAGAGAGAGATTGGTTTAACATTCATTCATAGTAAGTGCCTATAGAAGAAATAAATGGCCATGACATGGTGGAAGGAGAGCTGACTTTTGAGTCAGAAAGGCCTGAGTTGAATTTCTGCCTTTGATAAATATTATATTACCTTGGGAAAGTCATTTAACATCTCAATACTTCAGGCAATTCAAGCAGAGCAGGTGCCATTCTGTATCAGTGGAGAGAGTTTCCACACTTGGAGCTATCTGTTTGGATGAAATCATAGATGTGGTGCAAAATACGAATGACTAGCATTGTGAAGGATACAGAAGGACCATAAATGTGGTTTTTGCCTTCAAAGACTTTGTGCTGCCTTAGAGGACTTACTACATGAAGTGATACGATAGAAAGTGATGAAGTATAAAAACTGGAATACAGAAAATAAAGGCTAATGAAGATCAGAGAAAGAAAAGCTTTATCTAGTTCACAGAAATAGGCTTCAATCACATAGGGGAAGGTACTAAGCATTTATTAATTGCCTATGTGCCAGGAATTACACTAAATGTCTTATAAACATTATCTAATTTGATCTTTATAATAACCCCAGGAGGTAGATAGTATTATCACCCCCATTTTACAGTTTTGGAAATTAAGATAAACAATAGCTTAAATGACTTTTCCAGGGCCACTCAACTAGTAAGTGACTGAGGCTATTAAACTCAATTCTTCCTGACTAAAGGCCCAGTGCTTTATCTGTACTAGATTAGATCTAGATTAGATGGCTTTGAACTGGCCTCTTTTGCTGTGCTTTTATTTTAATAGAAAACATGACTCTAAAGTGTTAAGCATTTCTCCTTCCTTCTTTCCAGGCTATAGAAGAGATATACCTAAATCAGCATTTTTATTCATTCCTTTGTTTGTTTATATTTTTATAATTTAAAAAGATATTGATAATGGAAATGTAAATAGAAAATTTACATAGATGCTATCATAATGTAGGAATGTGTATATATACAGATGTATGTACACATGTATATATACATACACATGTGTGCTTTATGTATAGATGTATGTACACATGTATATATACATACACGTGTGTGCTTTATATATATATGTATGTGTATACATGTTTGTGTTCAGTCATTTTTCAGTCATATCAACTCCTCATGATCTGACTTGGGATTTTCTTGGCAAAGATGCTAAAGTGGTTGGCTATTTCCTTCTCTAGCTCATTTTATAGATGAGGAAACTGAGACAAGCAGGATCAAGTTGTTTGTCCAGGGTCACAGAGCTACTAAGTGCCTGAAGCCAGATTTGAACTCAGGAAGATGAGTCTTCCTTACTTCAGGCCTGGCATTCTATCTACTGTGCCACCTAGTTGCCCTCAAATCCTTACTAGAGCTGTGCAAACTTGACCAAGTCACTTAATTTCAACTTCAGTTTCCTCATTTGTAAAATCAAGACAGTATAAAATATAATGTTTACCTCATAGGATTGCTGTGAGCATCATGAAATTTCACGTATCTGAGAGTGCTTCATTAATGTCAGTAATTATGGATGATGCTGATGAAATGGAAAAATAACTATCTCATCCTAACATACCACTTAGCGTCACTGAACACTACTTTCCTAAAAAGTCAGAATGTTTATCTAATGTGTCTATTATGATGTTTGGTACGTGAACGATGGGGGCTAAAAATGTTAGTGCGATTTTGTACAATTTTTTCATGTAGAACTGTGGCATATATAGTTTATTAAAGTTTCTTAGAAAGACTAAATAAGATTATCTAATCAAAACTTTATTTCAGATATGAGAGAAACGGAGGCCCAGAAAGGTTAAGTGAATTACCTAATATTCTTCAGGGATATAGGTAGACAGGACATAGATGAGCTGGGAATCTAACTCAGGTCTTCTGGTACCAAATATAGTGCTCTTTCTGTTGAGTAGGATTTAGAATTTTGAAAGGTTCTTAGAGTTCATGTGGTAAATGTTCATACATTTAAAAAATTATTTTAAATTAATGGAATAAAACAAATATTTAAATAATATAGTACAATAAAAATATGATTGCACATAAAGCTGCAAATCTATAATGTACAAACCTGCTATTGGTTTCAAATATACAACAAAATTATCATGGAAATTTATTTTTTTCTTCCTTCCTCCCCTCCCTAGAGATGGCTAACATTAGACTCAAATAAAAGACATATATGAACCATCATAATTTATAGATGATGAAATGGAAGCCCAGGGAAATAAGGTTACTTGCCCAAGATCTGCAGTGAGTAGTTCAACTAAGGTTTTTCTGGGTCTTAATTCAATGCTTTCATCCATATACCACACTGCCACTCATGGCTATATATTTCAACATCATTTCTCCTTAAAGACTGGCACATATCCTATAATGATAAGAACTGAAAAGGTACTCAACTAATGCTTCCAGAGCTAAAGGCATGTTACTTATAGACCTTTAGAATTTACCCAAGTATAAATCATAAGCTTTACTAGTAATGGGGCAGCCAGAGAATGCAATATATTTCATCTGCTTTATGCTCCTCTTTGAATTTAGTTTTAGAAAATGCCAATTATTTGTATAAAAGTAAGAAACTTTTGTCACCATATTTGGTCCAGAATATATAATATTTAGGAATTACCAGGGGATTCAACATTGTGTTTCATGTTGTTTACTTGGCATTGTTAGGAAGTACTATATTTAGATTTTCAGCTTCTCCCAGTGAGAATGTACATTTGAAAGAGATAAATGATCATAAATAAATATTCTTCTTCTTCAATGTTATGATTTACTTTATAGGACTGGGAATACTGTGGTAGATTTTGTGTGTGTGTTTGTCCTTCATTGCCGAAGAAGACCATGCCATCAGAGAATGACATGACTTGCACTTGACTTTGTTTTGAATGAGGGAGGGCTGGGCAGGTCACCAGCCTCACTTCTCCTCCAGAGTCATCTGAATTTATTTAAAGTAACAGAAAAATCTATCTCTTTGAAAGTGGTTGTGTAGAATTCAGGTCAAACACTTGGGCCAATACAAGTTCCAGATGACTGAGGTTAAAACAATTAATTCCTTTCTGTTAAAAAAAAATAGTAAAACTTCTCGGGGTGGAGCCAGGATGGCAGAGTAGAGAAACACTTAGCAGAGCTCTCCCAACAATCCTCTCCAAGTAACTTAAAAATAATGCCTCAAGTCAAATTCTGGAGTGGTAGAGCCAACAAAAGTTCTGCATGAGACATTCTTCCAGTTCAAGACAACATAGTAGATTGGAAAGAGAGATCTGTATCATAAGGTGCAGGTTGGGCCAGAGCATACAAGGATGAAAATCCAATGGTGGGAATAAGGTGGCAACAAAAGTAGCAGCAGCTTCAGGAACTCTCAAGCCAGAGATGGTATAGAAACCTGGCAAATGGTCAGAAAGACATTACTGGGTACTGCTGGGCTAACACTGGATGGAGGACCAGATTCTGTTTGGCAACTCCTTTGTCTATACTCACTTCTTGGTCATAATTCAAGGGAATATAAGAAGAGCACTTTCAGCATGGACAGAGTGGGATCCCAGAGGGGAAGTATCATTTCTGACCCCAAGAGACAAAACTTCCTGAGGAACAGTATGAGTTGTAATCCCTTGGCATCAAGGGTCCTTCTTGGGTAAGGATAGTAGAGTAGACCAAGAAGACTTATGATCAAAATGGTCAAAAGATATGAACAAGCAGTTTTCAGATAAAGAAATTAAAGTTTCTATAGTCATATGGAGAAACTCTCTAAATCACCCTTGATTAGAGAAATACAAATCAAAACAACTCTGAGGTACCACATAACACGTATCAGATTGGGTAACATGACAGAACAGGAAAATGACAAGTGTTGAAGAAGATGTGGGAAAATTGGATCACCAATGCTTTGCTGGTGGAGTTGTGAACTAATCCAACCATTCTGTAGAACAATTTGGAACTATGCCCAAAAGGCAATCAAACTGTGCATACCCTTTGACCCAGCAATGTCACTATTAGGTCTGTATCCCAAAGAGATCATAAAAGGGAAAAGGGACCACATGTACAAATCTCTTTATAGCAAATCTTTATGTGGTGACAAAGAACTGGAAATTGAGGAGATGCCCATCATTTGAGAAATGGCTAAACAAGATGTGGTAGATGAATGCAATGGAATATTATTGCTTTTTTTTAAAGAAATGATGAGCAGAATATGACTAAACAGGAAAATGATAAATGTTGGGGAAGATGTGGGAAAGTTGGCACACTACTTCATTGGTGGTGGATCTGTTAGCTAATCCAATCATTCTGGAGAACAATTTGAAACTATGCTTAAAGGGCTATAAAAATATTACATACGCTTTTACCCAGCAATACCAGGTTTAGGGTTGTATCCTAAGAGATTATATAAATGGGAAAAGGCTCCACATGTACAAAATTTTGTGTTTATAGCAGCTTTCTTTGTGGTGGTCAAGAAATGGAAATTGAACGGATGCCCATCAGTTGAGGAATGGCTAAACAGGTTGTGGTGTATGAATGTAATGGAATACTATTGTGCTATAAGAAATGATGAAAAGGTTGACTTCAGAAAGAACCTGGAAAGATTTACATGAACAAATGCTGAGTGAAGTGAGAAGAACCAGGAAAACTATACATAGTAATAGCCATAGTCTGTGATGACTGATTTTGATAGACAGCCCTTCTCATCAATGCAAGGATCTAAAACAATTCCAAAGGACTTATAATGGAAAATGCATCCACATCCAGAGGAAGAACTATGGAGTCTGAATGCAGACTGAAATAGACTCTATTCTTTTTGTTTTGTCTTGTTTTTTCTTTCTCATGGTTTCTCCCACTCATTATAATTCTACTATACAACATGACAAATGTGAAAATATGTTTAATAGCAATGCATACATATGAAATTGTATCAGTTTGCAGGCCATCTTGGGGAGGGAAGGGGTAAGAGGGAGAAAAATTTAAAACTTATAGAAGTAAATGTTGACAACTAAAAATAAATAAATTGACAATAAAAAAAGAAATGATGAGTAGGCAGATTTCAGAAAAACCTGAAAAGACTTACATGAACTGATGCAAAGTGAAGTGAACAGAACCAGGAGAACATTGTATATGGTAATAGCAACATTGTGCAGTAACCAACTTGGTTAGATTTACCTTTTCTCAGCAATACAAGGATCTAAGTCAATTCCAAAAGACTTATGATGGAAAATTCTATTCATATTGAAAGAAAAAACTGTGAAGTCTGAATGCAGGTAGAAGCATTGTATTTTCATTTTTTCCTTTCTTGTGGTTTTTCTCTTTTGTTCTGCTTCTTCTTTAACAGAATGTCTAATGTGGAAATACATTTAATATGATTGTACACGTATAGCCTATATGAGATTACATGCCATTTTAGGGAGGAAAAAAATATTTGGAACTCAAAATCTCATAAAAGTGAATGTTAAATCTATCTTTACATGTAACTGAAAAAAAATTTAATATTATTAAGTGGGGGAAAATGAGTAGTGATCAAATCTCTACTCAGATCATACCACCTGAAAGTACTGAAAACTTCTAAACCCCCAGATCTTGTTTTGAAAACAACAGTGTAAAACAATCTGAAATTTGATAAAGAGCTCCACCCACCCCCACATTAGGAATAGAATCTAACATTAACATAGTTTCAAATCAAGAAATAGGGTGGAAAAATAAGCAAACAGCTAAAGAAAAAGAACCTGATCATAAAAAGCCACTATGGTAACAAGGAAAATGAAGCTACAAATTCAGAAGCAGTGAAGTTAAAATAGCTATAAGCAAAGCCTTAAAGGAGAAATGTCAACTGGATATAAGTCCGACAAATATTCCTGGAAGAATTAAAAATTGATTTTCAAAGTCAAGTAAAAGTGGTAGAGGAAAAATTAGGTGAAAAAATGAAAGCAAAGAAAGAAAATTATGAAAAAACCATTAATGGCTTGTTAAAAGAGGTACAAAAATTCCTAAAAACAGTAGCACCTTGTTAGAAAACAGAATTAGAAAAATGTAAAAAGAGGTAAAGAAATTTATTGATGGATTTCTTAAAAATCATAACTGACCAAATGGGAAAAGAGGTACAAAAATTCAATGAAGAAAATAGCTCCTTAAAAAGTAGGATTGGGTAAATGAAAACTAATGGCTCCCTGAGTTGAATAAATAGTAAAAAAAAAAAAAAAAAAAAAGAAAGAAAGAAAAAGAAAAAACTCAGAAAAATGAAAAAAAAATGAAAATGTGAAATATCTCATCAGAAAAAAAAGACAACTGACCTGGAAAATAGGATGAGTAGATATAATATAAGAATTATTTGATTACCTGAAAGCCATGATCAAAGAATGATCCTCAACATCATATGTCAAGAAATTGGGAAAAACTGCCCCAATGTCCTGGAACCAAGGGTAAAATAGAAATTGAAAGAATTCACCAAGCACAACCTGAAAGAGATCTCTAAATGAAGACTCCCAGGAATTTTATAGTCAAATTCCAAAACACCCAAGTCAAAGTCAAAAATAAAATACTTCCAAATGGCTAGAAAAGAAACCATTGAAACACAGTGAGACCACAGTCCAGAGCCACAATATTTAGCATTTACTACATTGAAGCAACGGAGGGCTTCAAATATAATATTTCAGGAGGAAAAAAAAAGATTTGGATTAAAACCAAAAATAATCTACTCAGTAAAATAGAGTGTAATCCTTCAAGGGGAAAAATGGATATTTCATGAAATAGAGGAATATCAAGCATTCCTGATGAAAAGGCCCAAGCTAAGTAGAAAATGTGACTTTCAAATACAAGACTCATGAGAAACCTAAAAAGGCAAAGATGAGACAGAAATCATAAGAGACCCAACACAGTTAAACTGCTTACCTTTCTATATGGGAAGATGATACATTAATTTTCTAAGATCATTTTCATTATTAGGGCAGTTAGAAGGATTCTACAAAGAAAGAGGGTGCAGGAGTGAGTCAATTCTTTTGGAATGATGAAAAAAAGTTTATAGAAAAGAAAGAAAGATGATCTGGAAGAAAGGAGAGAAAAAATGGAGGATATTATCTTATATAAAAGAGGCACAGAAGGGAGAGGTTTTATAGTGGAGGACAAAATGGTGGGGACAGAATTGCCCAATGTTTGAACAAATTACTCACATCTTAATTGGCACACACACACAGTCATTTGGTAATACAAATCTTTCTTACCCTTTAGGAAAGTAGGAGAGGTGGGGATAAGAAAAAGGGTGGGTGATAAAAGGGAGGGCTAAAAGAAGGCAGTGGTTACAAGCAAAGCAGACACTAGAGGAGGGGTGGGATAAAAAAAGAGAGAGAAGGATAGATAGAAGAAAATAGAATGGAAGGAAATGCACAGTTAGGAATCATAACTGTGAATATGAAAAACTCACACATAAAACACGAGTGGATAGCATAAAGGGTTAGAAACCAAAATCCAAATATTTTATATATAAGAAACACAGCTGAAACAAAAACTGTAAAACAAAGGGCTGGAGCAGAATCTATTACGCTCCAGGTGAAGTAAAGAAGGCAGGGTTAGCAATCATCATCTCTGACAAAGTAAAATCAAAAATAGACATAGTTAAAAACAAGATAAGCAGGCAAACAACATTTTGCTCAAAAGCTCCATAGAAAATAAAGTAACATTAATTATATTAATTATAAACATTAATTATAAACTAAACTGCCTAAGATCCAATTTCTTAAAGGAAAAATTTATTGAATTACAAGAAGAAACATAGTAAAACCATCCTTGTGGGTGACCTCAACTCTCTTCTCTCAAAGTTAGATTCATCTATATAAGATCCCTCTATAACATTCATATATAAGAAAGAAATCAAGGGATGGAAACAAGATGGTGGAGTAAAAGGAGGGACTTGCTTGAACTCTCTCCCAAACCTCATCCAAAATTTGTAAAAAATGACTCTAAACAAATTATTGAGCTGTAGAACCCACAAAATGGTGGAATGAAACAATTCTCCAGACCAAAACAGCCTGAAAGGTAGACAGGAAGGGTCTATTTCCTTGGGCTGGAAGTAGAGTGCAGTCAAGCATGGGTTGCACCAACACAGATGGGGCAGGGCAGGCCTTAAAAGACTGAATAACTGGCAGCTGTGGCGGTTTCCAGTATTTTTGGCTCACAAATGCCAAAGACACCATAAAAGGTCAGTGAGAAAACTCTTTCAGACCTGAGTACCAAAGGGACATGGTCCAGTCTCATCCCCAGAGCAGCAGATGTGATGATGGCAGCAGCAGCAGCAGTTCCTTCTGGAGCTCACAGGCCACAGATGGTGTGGTGATCAAGCAGTTGATCAGAAGGCAATTACAGGGATCTCTTTGCTGGAACTGAGGCATGATTCCCTAATTTTGTCCTGCTTGGACCTAGATCACAGTCCTACATGGCAGTACTGGGGCAAGGAGGAGTGCTGGTGTGGTGGAGCTTGGGGTACAGTGGAGAGGGAATCTTCCTGACCATTCTGAGACAGAAAAGAGTGCTTGCAGACACTCACAGACCAGAGTACAGGTCAGGAAATGAGGAAACACCTCTCCTTTGATCATACCAACCTTGGAAGAACTGAAAATTTACAGGCCTCTAGAAGTAGCTCTGAAAAGAACTGAACAAAACCCCCAGAGTTTGAGACAGTACACCTCCCCTCCTCCATGGGAAGTAGAGTACTACCTTGACAAAGAGTTAGAAAGTCAAGTGTATGGTTGGGAAAATGAGCAGATAGTGTAAAAAAACCCTCAGATTATAGAGTCTTACTTTGGTGACAAAGAACATCAAAACATACAACCAGAAGAAGACAACCAAGTCAAAGATCCAACATCTAAAGTCTCCAGGAAAAATATGAATTGGTCACAGGCCATGGAAGAGTTCCAAAAAAGATTTTGAAAAATCAAATAAGAGAAATAGAGGGAAAAAATGGAAAGAGAAATGAGAGCAATGCAAGAAAATCATGAAAAACAAGTGAACAGCTTGCTAAAAGAGACCCAAAAATGCTGAAGAAAATAACACCTTTAAAATTAGACTCAGCCAAATGCAAAAGAGGTCCAAAAAGCCAATGAAGAGAAAGAGACCTTAAAAAGCAGAATTGGCCAAGTGATTAAGGAGGTCCAAAATATCACTGAAGAAAATGATTCCTTAAAAATTAGAATGGAGCAAATGGAAGATAATAACTTCACGAAAAATCAAGAATAAAGGAAAAAGAATGAAAAAGATAGAAGACAACATGAAATATCTCATGAGAAAAACCACTGACCTGGAAAATGAATCCAGGAGTGATAATATGAAATTCATTAGACAACCTGAAAGCCATGATAAACAAAAAACAGTCTAGATATCATCTTTCAAGAAATTATCAAGAAAAACTGCCCTTCCCTGATATTCTAAAACCAGATGCCAAAATAGAATTTGAAAGAATTCACCAATAAGCTCTTGAAAGAGATCCCAAAAGAAAAACTCCCAGGAATATTGTAGTCAAATTCCAGAGTTCCCAGTTCAAAGAGAAAATATTGCAAGCAGCCAAAAAGAAACAATTCAAGCACTGTGGAAACACAATCAGCATAACGCAAGAACTAGTAGCTTCTACATTAAGGGACTGAAGGACTGGGAATATGATATTCCAGAGGTCAAAGGAGCTAGGATTAAACCCAAGAATTACCTACTCATCAAAACTGAGCATAATCCTTCAGGGGAAAAAATGGAACTTCAATGAAATAGAGAACTTTCAAGCATTCTTGATTAAAAGACTAGAGATGAATAGAAAATATGACTTTCAAATACAAGAACCAAGAGAAGCATGAAAAGGTAAACAGAAAAGAGAAGTCATAAGGGACTCACTAAAGTTGAACTGTTTGTATTCCTACATGAAGAGAATATTTGTAACCCTTGAGAGTTTTCTCAGTATTAGGGTAGTTGGAGGGAATATACATACATACATACACACACACACACACACACACACACACACACACACACACACACATATATATATATACAGAGATATACATGTGTATCTATATATATACATATATATATATATATATATATATATATAGAGAGAGAGAGAGAGAGAGAGAGAGAGAGCACAAGGTGGGTTGAATATGAAGGGAAGAAATCTAAAAAATAAAATTAAGGGATAAGAAAGGAATATATTGAAGGAGGAGAAAGGGAGAAATAGAATGGGATGAATTATCTCACATAAAGGTGGCAAGAAAAAGATTTTACAATGGAGGGAAAGAGGGGGGAGGTGAGAGGGGATGAGTGAACCTTACTCTCACTGGATTTGACTCAAGGAGGGAATATACCTACTCATTCGGGTATCTTACCCTACAGGAAAGTAGATGGAAGGGGATGAGGGGGGAAATGATAGAAGGGAGGATAGATTGGGGGAGGGGGTAGTCAGAAGCAAATACTGTTCAAAAAGAACTGGGTCAAAGGAGAGAATACAATAAATGGTGGGGGCAAGAAAGGATGGAGGAAAATATAGTCTTTCAGTGCATGACTGTTATGGAAGTGTTTGGCACAACTATATATGTATAACCTATATTGAATTGCTTGCATTGTCAATGAGGATGGGTTGGGAGGGTAGAAGGGAGAGAATTTTGAACCCAAAGTTTTAAGAACAAATGTTAATAATTGTTTTTGCATGCAACTGGAAAGTAAGATATGCATAGAAATCTTTCTTGCCCTACATGAAAGTGAAGGGGAGGGGAACTGGAGAAAGGTTGGGGTGATAGAGGGCAAGGCAGACTGTGGGAAAAGGCAATTAGAATCCAAACCATCTTGGGGTGGGGGAGAGGGGAGAGATGAGGAGAAAATTTGGAACTTACAATCTTGTGAAAATGAATGTTGACTAAAATAAATACATTAATAATTTATTTTTAAAAAGTCAAGGAGATGAATAAAATCTTACAAAATTTAGATATAATAGGGCTCTAGAGAAAAGTGAATGAGAACAGAGGAGTACACCTTTCTCTCAGCTATACATTGCACCTTCACAAAAATTGACCACGAATTAGGACATTAAAAGCCTCAGAATTAAATGAACAAAAGCAGAAATACTGAATACACCCCTTTCACACCATAATTCAATAAAAATTACACTTAATAACAAAAAGAGAGAAAATGGTATGCTTCAATCTGCACTGAGACTCCATAGTTCTTTCTCTGGTTGTGGATAGCATTTTCCATAATGAGTCTTGGAATTTTCTTAGATCATTACAATGTTGAGAACATCTAAGCCTATCAAAGTCAGTCACCACACGATGTTGCTGTTACTGTTAGACCAATTTTCTTAATGAATATTGATGCAAAATGATTTAGATATATAGGATATCATAAGTAAATTAAGGGAGAATGGGAAAATGTACCTGTTGCATCTATGGATAAATGAAGAGTTTATGAGCAAAAAAGAAATAGGATCATAAAAAGTAAAATGGTTAATTTTGATTATATAGAATTGAAAAGCTTTTGCACACACAAAAGCAATGCAGCCAAATTGGCATAATAAGAAATGGGAAGAAATTTATAAAAAGTTTCATTCATAAAAGTCTCATTTCTCAAATAGATAGATAATTGAGAAAAATTTATTAAAAAAAAGAACTATTCCCCACTTGAAAATGGTGGAAGGATATGAACAAGTAATTTACAGAAGAATAAATCAAAGCTATCAATCATCAAACAAAAATGCTCTAAATCACTACTGATTAGAGAAACACAATTTAAAACAACTTTGAGATACCATTTCATACTTGACCAAGAAGCAAAAAAAGGAAAATCGCAAATTCTGGAAGGGTTGTGGCAAAATTGGGACACTAATCATTCTGGAGAACAATTTGGAACTATACCCAAAGAACTATCAAACTGCGTAACTTTTGATCCAGCAATTTCACTACTAGGTCTGTACCCCAAAAACATCAAGGAGAAGAAAAAAGGAACTATTTGTACAAAAATATTTACAGCAGCTCCATTTGTGGTGGCAAACAATTGAAAACTGAGGGGATGTTTATCAATTGGCAATGGCTAAATAAGTTGTGGTATGTGATTTTGATGGAATACAACTGTGCTAAAAGAAAGAACTGTGAAAGACTTAGCTACTCTGATCAATCATCCAAGACAGTTTCAAAGGACCCATGGTAAAAAATGTTACCCCCTCCAGAGAGAACTTATACACTCTAAATGTAAAGTGAAACACCTTGCACCCCCCTTTTAAACTTTCTTTACTTCTATTTTGTTTGTATTTTCATTTATAACATAGCTAAGATGGAAATGTGTTTTGCATGCCATCACATGTATGGTCAAAATCAAATTTCTTGCCTTCCTTAGGCAAGGGGAAAGAGAGGAAGGAAGGGACAGAATTTGGAACTCAATTTTTTTTACAGTGCTAATTCTTTTTACATTTAATTTTCAGTGGGAAATATTTAGCAAAATAAAAATAATTTTTAAATGAAAAATAGTAAACTGAGAGTGGAAAGTTGCATTGTTGTCAGTTGTAATCACTACACTAATTTGCTTAACATTTTTATATACTACAGTGGAATTGATTGGAAAAAGACTTGTCAAAACAAAATACATTAGGATGAAAATGTTGTATCCCTATTCTTTTTCTGTCATTTGATAATCACTTCCATTTTTCTCATGATCAATTATTTTTTCCATTCCAAGAAAATAATATATTTTTCATATTTCCAAATGGTACTTTGTAAAGTTGAAGGTAATCCAGTATTCTTTTCCCTAAGAAATATTGCTTTAGAAGTCAGATCTTAATAATTCCAGACAAAATTATCAGGTGGATATTTATTATGTCTTATGACTTTTCAAATATTGTTGCCCATAGAAATGAGAGCACAATTTCTGTGAAGCGATGTAAGCAATGTAACCTTTTTTCTTTCCCCATAACCTTATTAATGTAACTGTATACTCAAGGCAGGTGTGACCCTGAGTACACAATACTGTATGTATTGTATAATGTACTATCTTCTTAATCAATTTTATGTTTTTATTTTTTAATTAAATTTATTTTCAGTTTTCAACATTCACTTTCACAAAATTTTGAATTTCAAATTTTCTCCCCATCTCTCCCCTCCCCATACCCCAGGACATCATGATTATCCCTTCCTCCAATCTGTCCCCCCTTCTATCAATGCTTCCCTCTCTCATCCCCTTCCTTTCTATTTTCCTGTAGGGCAAGATAGATTTCTATACCCCATTGCCTATATATCTTATTTCCTAGTTGCATGTAAAAACAATTTTTAGCATTCATTTTTAAAGCTTTGAATTCCAAATTCTCTCCCTTCCCCCTCCCTACCCACCCTCATTGAGAATGAAAGCAATTCAATACAGGTTATACATGTGCAGTAATGCAAAACATTTCCATAACAGTCATGTTGTGAAAAACTAACTATATTTCCCTCTATACTGTCCTGTCCTCCAGTTATGGTATTCTCTCCTTTGACCTGTCCCTCCACAAAAATGTTTTCTTCTGATTACCCCTTCTCCCAATCTTCTATCCCTTCTACTCTCCCCCTTGTCATGTACCCTTCTTTCCTGCTTTCCTGTGGGGTAAGAAAGACTTTCATACCCAATTGAGTGTGTATGTTATTCCCTCCTGAAGCCAAATTCAATGAAAGGAAGACTCACTTATTCCCTCTTACTTTCCCCTCCATTGTGAAAACTACTCCTTGCTTCTTTAATGTGAAATGATTTACTACATTCTACCTCTCCCTTTATTTTCCAGTACATTCTTCTTAACACTTAATTTTTTTTAGATATCTTTCCATAATCCACTCATCCTGTGCCCTTTGTGTTTGTGTATGTATATGTATATATGTGTGTATGTATTTGTATATACAAATACATACACACCCACACAATATACATATATATAGACACACACACACATATTCCCTCCAACTACCCTAATACTGAAAAAGGTTTCATGAGTTAAAAATATCTATGTAGGAATGCAAACAGTTCAACTTTAATAAATCTCTTATGGTTTCTCTTTCTTATTTACCTTTACATATTTCTCTTGATTCTTATATTTGAAAGTAAAATTTTCTATTCAGCTCTTGTCTTTTTAACAAGAATGCTTGGAAGTCCTCTATTTCACTGAAATTCCTTTTTATTCCCTGAAGGATTATGCTCAGTTTTGCTGGCTAAATGATTCTTGGTTTTGATCCTATCTCCTCTGACCTCTGGAATATCATATTCCAAGCCCTTCAATCCCATAAAGTAAAAGCTGCTAGTTCTTGTGTTATCCTGATTGTGTTTCCACAATGCTTGAATTGTTTCTTTCTGGCTGCTTGCAATATTTTCTCCTTGAACTGGGAACCCTGGAATTTGGCTATAATATCGCTGGGAGTTTTCCTTTTGGGATCTCTTTCAAGAGGCTATTGGTGGGTTCTTTCAAATTCTATTTTCCCCTCTGGTTCTACATTGTCAGGGGAGTTATCCTTGATAATTTCTTGAAAAATGATGTCTAGGATCCTTTTATGATCATGGCTTTTATGTATTCAAATAATTTTCAAATTATCTCTCCTAGATCCTTTTTCTAGGTCAATGATTTTTCCAAAGGGATATTTCATGTTTTTTTTTCATTCTTTTGGATTTTTAAAAAATATTTTCTTGATTTCTCTTAAAGTCATTATCTTCCATTTGCTCCATTCTAATTTTTTAAGAAATCATTTTCTTTAATGAGCTTTTGGACTGCCTTTTCCATTTGGCTAATTCTGCTTTTTAATGCCTTCTTCTCCTCATTGCCTTTTTGGACTTCTTTTCCATTTGGGTTAGTCTAATTTTAAAGGTGTCATTTTCTTCAGCATTTTTTGGGGTCTCCTTAAGCAAGCTGTTGACTCGTTTTTCATGATTTTCTTATATTGCTTGTATTTCTCTTCCCAACTTTTCCTCTATTTCTCTTACTTGATTTTCATAATCATTTTTGAGTTCTCCCGTGGCCTGTGACTAATTCATATTTTTCTTAGAGGTTTTAGATATAGGAGTTTTGACTTAGTTGTCTTCTTCTGGTTGTATGTTTTGATCTTTCTTGTCATCAAGGATGTAAGAAAATACATATTTACTGAGAAAGTATGATTCTATAGTCTGATATCCCCCCTCCTTGTCCCACATTTGCTCACTTTTCCAGTTAATTGCTTGACTTCTGAGCTCTTTGTTCAGTGGAGGGCTCCAGAAGCAGCTACTGCTGTGGCAGTAATTGCTGCCACCCTAGGGCTGGGGCCCAACCACACTCCCCTTTCACCCAGATAAGAGACCTTTCTCACTGACCTTGGAAGCTATCTTTGACATTTGTGGGTTGAGAAGTTTGAAAAATACTGCAGCTGCCAGTGAATCAGTCCCCTAAGTCCTGGTCCAGCCCTATTCATGCTGGCATGGCCCATACAGGACTATGCTTAGGATCCAGCCAGGTGTGGTAGGCACTTCCTGTTGATCTTCCAGATAGCCTTGGGTTGGAAATTTGCTTCATTCTGTCATTTTGTGGCTTATGTTGCACTAGAATTTGCTTAGGGTAATTTTTTACATGTTTTTTGAGGGTTTTTGGGGAAAGCTCAAGCAGGTCCCTGCTCCTACTCTGCTATCTTGGCTCTGCCCCCCTTCTTATACATTTTTACTTAATGAAGAGGAGAAGGAAGAAGTTGTTGACAGGCATGAATGATGTGGATTTTTTTTTTTTGCAGGGGCAAGGGGGAATGGAATGGTTGTAGTCCAAAGTATTGGGTTTGCAATTCATCTTATGAACTAAGACTCTGTCCATCTGATTTTAATATGAGTATAACAAGACCAATTTAAAGGTTAGTTTGATAAATTTAAAAAAAAATTGTTGTTGTGATGGTGGTAGTTTCAGTTATTTTCAGTTGTGTCTGACTCTTCATGATCCCATTTGAAGTTTTCTTCGCTATTTGAATTTAGGACGAAAAATCTTTCTGACTCCAGGCCCAGCACTCTAGCTGCTGTGCCACCTAGGCACCAAGTATACTTGTCATATCATTAGAGCAACTTGGGCTGTGGTCATACCAGACTTCATGGTTAGGTTTTAGTGAAAAACTAGTAGGGCATTCTTCAGTGAATTCCTGTAGACCTAGTTGTCTGTACTTGTAGACTTATGAAGCACTTAGCATCTTTTACCTTGTCCGAGCACACATTCACACACACACACACACACACACACACACACACAAGTAAAACTGGTCATGTTAACATTGGTCCCATAGGGTCTTTAACAATAAGATGAAAGAGTAGAAAGAGATGGTCTCTAAGGTCCCTTCTATTTCGAGGATTATGACATCTCTGCTACCTCTCATTCTATATATTATTTCCTTATTCATTGATTCATTATGAATTCTCTCAGTAACTAAAGTTTTGAAAGGTGCCTCCTTCATGCTAATTGCATTAATTATTTTTATCTTTTATATTTACATTACTTATCCAACTCTAGATAGAGTCTAACTGAGTCTAGTTCTATTTTGTGATATTCATATATACATATACAAATATATCATATATATGTATATGAATATATCTACACATGTACTTATGTCATTTCCAACTTGGCCACTATATTTCTTGATGAGCTATACTGATATTTTCTCTTTGTTGATATCATTTTTATTTTATCTTTCTTTCTCCCTGTTTCTAATTAATCTGCACAGTGTGTTTGAGGTTTTTTCTTAAGTTTGGTATTCAGACTTTATATTGTAAGGTTTTTTTTAAGATATATGAACTTTGCATTATGTTTGCACCTTTTATCTTCAAGATCAGTCACCTAAGCTGATCTCAAATATTTCTCTAATAAATTTAGTTAGAATTATCAAATTTTTTTTCACCTTTGCCTTTTCCCAAATTTACTATTCATTTTTGGATACATTCACTATTTTTAAGTGATTACCATATAGTCACATAGTCAAAATAATCTACTTTTTCTTTATCATATTAACTTCTTCTATGAGAACTGGACATTCTTCACCAATTTCCTTAATTCATATTTTAATATTTCTTTGAAATGTTTTATGTTTTTTCTGCTCTGAGGTATGGAAAGAGAGTTGGACTTATATGTTACTTCTCTTTTAATCTTGTCAGGAGCATATTCATTACTATTTTAAAAAATGTTGAATCAGGCCTTGTCATGATTTGGACCATCTCCCTTTTCCATCATAGCCACTTTGTTTATGCCATACAGAACTTTAGGAATGTGAAAACTCAATAAGCTTCATCACTTTTCCTGTTAAAGGATATATGATATATCTTGCTGGCTTCATTCCAAAGGAGAACATTTAGAAATAATGATCAGCTCTGTGGAAGTGAGGTTTATACTTAGCCTATTATGCTACCTTCTTTCTGACAACCAACCCCTTTCTTTATGCTCTAGACAGAGTTGAGTTAGGTCTCATAATTTTGTGACCCTTCTCTACTCAGAACCATTTCTTTTGAGACCATCAAGGTTCATCTTGGGAATTCAATGACACTCTTCCTTTTCAGGAGTGAGACTGTTTGATTAAGTCACTGTAATTAATGTAATTAATAAATCTATGATTTTTTGTGATATTTCTCCTTTAGGCACTGAACATCACCAGTATGTATATGTGTGTGTATATATATATATATTTTAACCTATTATGCAAAGAACAAGAATTTGAAAATTTAGCCAGAGATTTCATCTATCTTATACTGTTGTCTATGCTCTTTAGCTGCATTTAGAAGCCAAAACATATATATATATATATAGATAGATAGATAGATAGATAGATATGTGTGTGTATGTGTATATATACACACACATATATTTAATAACATTTTTATACTTAGGAATTAACTTATTTTACCAACACTGAGAACTTAAAATGGGTGGGAAATACACACATGTATGTGGGTGTATGTGTGTGTGTGTGAGCCTGTATGTATTTATAAATGAGGGTGCAAATTTCTTGAGGGCATGAGTCATATTTGAGTTCTTGTTTATTTCGATTCAACAAGAGATTATAGAGTGAATGTTATGTGCCTAGTACAGTAGGTATGTCTCTTTTGTGTGAAATAGTAGACATTTTCTCAGTCATTTAGGCATGCATAGATTCACAGGTGAGTTAACTGAATCCAAGGGATGTAGGATGACTTGCCTGAGGTCACCCTGGTAACAAGTAGCAGAGTCAATAAATGAGCCCAGTTTATCTGACTCTTCACATGATATTCTTTCTGTTCTATGTCTCCATATCAGACATTTCAATACCAAGTATGCAGCATACTGCAGCAAAGCAAAGGTGTATTTTGAATGACTTTTAAAAAATCTTCAAATAAAGAATAGCCATATTTTGAGAACTTTGTTACTGTAGAAGAAAAGTATTTACCTCAATCTTACTAAAATTATTTAATTGCAAAAACTAAAAAGCCCTACACAACAGAAGATCTTGTGTTACCTGCTGCTATTAAAATGTCAGAAATAGTTCATGGGAAAATAATATGGGAATGAAATTCTTAAAATTCTGTTATCCAGTCATACTGTTTCCAAAAGAATTTCTGAAATCAGCAATGACCAATTCTAGCAACTTATTACTAGGCTTACAGGTAGCCCAAAGATTGCAATTCAGTTAGATGAAAAGACTGATAATTCTAATATGGCACAGTTGTTCCTTTATATAAGATATGCTTATAGAGGAAGCATACATGAGGGAATACTGTTTTGTTGTCCTTTGGAAGGGCACACAAGATGAAAAGATGTAGATCTTAAAGTTGATAAATTTTTCATAAATGAAGTTTTACAGTGGAAAATTGCATTAGAGTCAGTATAAATGGTGCTGGAACAATAATGGGTGAGGATGTTGAACTTGTAGGAAAAGTTAAAACTGGTGGCAATTAACACGTTGCTTTTACTCACTACAGGATTCATTGGGAGGCACTCATAGCCAAAAAACAAAAATCACCAGTTAGATGTGTTTCAGGATACTATCAAAATCATTAAAACTGTGCCCTTAACAATCATTTATTTTGAAACCTTTTCAAAGATATGGACTCCAATTACAAAAGCCTATTACTGCATGCAGAGGTAAGGTAGATCTCAAGAGGGCAAAGTTTAAACAGATTATTGAAATTGAAAGAAAAAGTTATATTTTTGACTGAGTAGAAATCTGATCTTGTTAATTTTTTCATAATGACATGGATTTCAAAACTGTGTTATTTGTTAGATATTTTTGAAAAAGAATAATTTAAACATGTTGCTTAGGAAAATTGTAACACTTATATTAAAAGATAAAATGAAAAACTTTACTTAAAAAGTTAATATATTGAATGGGGTAGAAAATTGTTCTTTTACAACTACAGATGATTTTATAATTGAAAACAGCATTCCCAAAGATTTAATTGTAGAGTTATGATTGATCATCTGAAGTGTCTGGAGATAGTTTCAGAAATACTTCCCTTCAAATTCTAATTCTAAAAACTAAAGCTGGATTCATAAACCAAACTCAATTGAAACGAAAAATGTCAGACATCTGTCATTAAGAATTCAAGAAAAATTTGCCAAGTTATCAAGCAATTCAGGTTTAAAACTTGAGTTTCCTAAAAAATCATTAAGTGAGTTTTGGTTTGGGATTAGGACAGAATTTCTGACAATTTTGAAATGGCCCTAAACATACTTTTGTCATTTTGTAGTATGTATTTCTGTGAAGTGACATTCTCAACACTGATGATTATAAAATCAAAATATCAATCAACTCTGAAAAATGTTAAAAATACTCTATTTCTCATAGTATCAATATTCTGTCAAAATTTAATTCTCTATGTAAAAATTAGCAAGCACATTTATCTCATTAGTATGTGAATTTGCTTTCATCTTTAATAAGTTGTAAAATTATATGTATACCAAATAATTATTTTAAAATAAATTTCTTTATGATTTATTATCAGCAAATGTTTGATTTGTATACCTATTTTACACACCTATATACAAAGAGTTGCTTAAAAAATTCTCAATTGAAAAGGGATTGCTAGTGGAAAAAAATGAAGAAGCCCTGATCTAGAATATAGTAGACACTTAATAAATAAATAAATGCTTGTTCCTCTCCCTTCCCTTCTCATTTGTCACATTCTCTTTCAGTTTCCAAATTTTCTTGGGTTATGATAATTTTTTCTCACAATTTGATCTTGCAAATTGAACTCTATCATTTTTTATCATGGATATTGAATGAAAAATGTAATGCATTTTTCCAGGAAATTTAAGGGAATAGATCTTTTTCCTCTAGTATCACTGATCTTAATTTTCTAAGCATCAAAAAGAAAGCACAGTGCTGATCTTTGATGAGATCTCCTATCTTCCTGTGTTGAGCTGGCCATGGTATGCCCACTGAAGAATTTTCCTTCCAATTTCCCAGTGATAGAAGTAGTAGTTGATAAATTGCTATCTATGATGTACAAATGAGGAAAATGAGGTTAAGAGAGAAATCACTTGCCTAAGATGACACACTATTAAGCTTCAGTGCCAGTGTTTCCTCAAGTTTTCAGGAATCCCCTATTAAAACAAAAATTCAAGGGAGGAATAATATTTTTCTACCTAAGGTCCTAGTTACCCATTTATATGTTAATGAGCATTATCAGAAATAAGGAAGAATTAGAAAAAAAAAGAAAGGAAAAGGGAGAAGGATGACACTAGAAGGAAAGGAAGGGACATTCATTGAAAGAGAGATGAGAGGGCAACAAGAACATTTACTCCTTGTACGTGGTTTCCTCAGGCCAACCCTGCTCTCAAGTTCTTAACAAGATTTTTCTGTCAATGTCCAAATTTCTGGCCCTTATTTTCTAACATATGTGCTTTGTTCCAATGGTTTTTTGACAGGAGAAAGAGAAAGTCCACTCAAATGATAAAAAAAAAAAGATTTTGTAGGAGATACTTTGAATGAAGCCCTTGTATTTTCTCTTTTGGCTTATTTGCTATTTCACAATTTAATCCTTGCAAATTGTCCTGTTTTTATCTCTTTTATATGGTAACTTTGATTCCCCCCCCAAAAAAGTTATTATGAATGACAAAAATGTTGATTAACAAACTTTCATTATAACAGCATAGTACGTAAATAGAGTCTAGAAAATCCAAATCTAAATTTTTAATGGTTTGTTATTCATATCTGTTGCCCCCTATCCCATTTAGAAGCAGTGGGAATAATCAGTTTCTTTTCCTCAGTTTCTTCTAAGAGTTTTCCATCAATAAAGAAATGTATAATTTCCCTTCTTTTTGTTATTACTTGTGACTGTACTTTTACTTCTTGTATATTACAGTATTTTCCAATGCAACAAACTTCAGCATGAGACAACAGAATCAAACTCTTATTTATCTCTTCCTTGAAGAAATTCTTAATGATATTTTTAAGGCAATTGATAATAGTATGTAATTATGAGGAAAGTCAATAAACGTATATTGACTATTGTTTATAAGAGTCAGTATTAACAGAGTCAGTATTAACATTTGGTGCTTGCAATAATGGTAATAAAGTGTTGCATAAAATGTAAAGGAAAAATAGTCAAAAAAATACCCACTCAAAGGGAATGCCTGAAATATTTGTATTATATTAACTTGGTGTTTATAATAGCTTGGGTTGGAGGGAGTTACATATTTTGTCCTAATTTCCAAAATGTTTCTTATTTATACCCTAGGGAGGCTGTCATAGAAGAAATATATGGGTAAATTTTCTATGCTCTATTTATGGGTGTCAGAAATGATTTCCTTGGTTGCCTCAAAGTAAGCCATTTAAAATTATCCTCAAGCTTTCTAAATGTAGCATATACTTCTTAAGCTCCTATAGCATTGGGAGAAGAGTATAAGATTTAGACAAGTCATGTGCCTGCCCTCAAGGAGCTTACAATTCAGTAAGGAGGAAGGTATATACTTGCATTCTAATACTTAAAATTTCAGCTCCTTTACAACTTGTTAGATGATGTAGCCTTCTACTCAATGAGCCTCTCTGAACTTAAATAGCTTGATACTCATGAGATAAACAAGTTTGTTGCACCCATACTTCAAGTCTCTCCACCTTGCTATGACAATCCAGAGGTTTCTGCCAAGTGTTATTCTTGGTTAACCCCTAGTCACCTCACACCACAAAGAGGCACAGGACAAAGCCTTCAAGAAATGCTGTGAAAAACAAATAAACATAATATTGTCTTGCAGCCACCCTGCAGATAAGACTCTTGCAATGTAACTAAGTTCATCCTTCGACAACAGACAGAAATTAGGACCCATGTAACACCATATTTGTATACTCATAAAGGCAGCAGACTAGTAGAAGGCAAGTCACATGGTACATTTTGAGAGAGAAAAAGTCATTCCTGATTGATGATATCAAAAAGATTTCATGAAAGAGGAATCACTTAAATTAGTCCTTAATATTAGTCATATTCAATAGGCAAAAAAAGGGATAGGGAGAATTGGGACACAAGAGAATAGTGTAAGGTAAGCCATGGAGATGAGAAATTTTTGCATGTTATTACGGGCAGCAAGTGATATGGTTTTACTAGATCTTAGTATCTAAAAGTAAATAACACACTATAGAAGGAAAAGTATAGTAGTACCAAATTGTAGGAGGCCTTGAATGCCAATGGAGATTAAATCTCATTTACTAGACAATAGCAAACCACTACAGAATTTTGAAAAGAGGAAGGGAGATGCACAGACCCATTCAGAAAGAAGAATAATTTATCAACAGTTAGATGAAGGAATATACAGGAAGTGAAAGAAATTGCAAGTGCTTCTGTAAATAAACAATTACAACAGCACAGATAGGGGAGTGGATAATGAGAATCTTTACCAGAGTGATGGCAGTAGGGATAGAAATAGCAGGGTAGCTACAGGAAATATTACAGGCACAAATAAAATGAAGAGATCTTGGCCATTAACTGAATATGAGAGAAGTGAGAGATGGAAGAATAAAAATGAACACCTGAATCCTCAGGTTGGGAGACTGAGGGCACCCTAGACAGTGGACACAAAAGGAATATATTTAGAAGGGTCAGTAATAATCTCAAAGGGCACAAACATTAATTCAAGGTTTCAAATCCAAGTGTATGAGCAGCTGGGCATTATAAAAAAGAAGGAAGTTTAGGGAAGGAAAAAGAAAGAGAAAATAAACTCTCCTCACTCCTCTCTATTCCTCACCCCTCCCCCCCCCCCTCCCCCCCGAGAATGCTGAGTCTCTAGGTAATGAATGTGATTGAGTAATGATAGGTTGATTACCCTACTGTGTGGTTCTTCCAGGGCACTAATGAATCCTTGGCCATTTTTACCGTCTTAGGCCAGTGTTTCTGGAGAGGACAAGAAAGACCCATAAAGATGACATGTTTGCTTGCCTGCTCCCTGATGGGGCTTCAATGTATTACCTGGATCTAATTATCTCATCTCCAGGCAACAGAGAGGGTTCCATAGAACCCTTTCCATCACTGGAAGCCTCAGCCAAGCTTCCACTGGGCTGTCTAATAGCTTGATATATTTTTGGATCTCCTGCTCATTGGATGAACAAGCTGAAGCAAATCATATATTGACCTCAAAGCATTTATAAACTGTAGAACATTATATTCTCATCATAGCCATAGGGGCAGTAAACTATAGTTTCTCTGCTGTGAAACATGGTTTTGGTCATGCACTGTGTTACTAGGGCCGTACCTAAACAATAATACATCATTTGTGGCACATGTCGCCTTCTTTATTGAAAGGCAAAACAAAGAGTTGAGGACAAAAATCATTACTTCTTTAGCAATTTTTCACAAAATGCTTTTCTTTTGTACTTGACACACAGATGGGACATAGTACTGCAGTGGGGATGATGTATGGCAGCATGACAAACTTCATTTCCGTTATAAACCAAGAATCAGAAGGGTGCACACATTTGGGAAAGTTGTGTTACTTTAAAAAAAAATAAGAATAAAATAAGCTTTTAAAAAAATGACTCAAAAACTCCTGTGGGACCTTCAGAGAAAATGTTTGTCTGCTTTAATTGACTTGTCAGGTATTGAACAAAGTGCTTAAATGAAAATATTGGAAACAATAAACTGGTTTCACGTAGGGGCTTTTGTATCACCTTGGCAATGATAATCCATGACAGAACGATGAATTAATATGAGCTGAGACAATGGAACAGGAGCAAGAGAGACCAAAGGAAATAAGGAAGATCTGGATTTATTTTCTCCTGTGGGGTCAGGCAAGCCCTGGTTGTGTGCTCTCCTGAGTGTGGAGCAGACACAATCTACTCTTAGCCTCTTCCTTCTTTTGCTTTGTCCTCTTTCTCCAACCTTCCTCCAACTGTTAATGATAATGATAATAATTGTGAACCCTTTCAGACAGTGTATGTTACTTTTAACAGGGAACTTTTAGCTTTTAAGTCAAAGGCAATAAGTAACATTTTAGTCACTGAGTCACTGTGATTTTATACATATATAGACAGATAGATATATATCTATATATAGTATATGGATATATTTATGTATGCACATGCTAGAAGCTTCCAGTTAAAATTAACATGTGCTATCTGAAGGAGTTCATGAGGAAGTTTGGAGAAAGAAAAAGAAGGGAGGGGCTGAGTAACTTGTCTCTCTTCTGCACCCCAGAGAGCCCACAAGTCTACAAGTAAGTCTTTCCTGACCCCACAGAACAGAATAAATCCAGATCTTCTTCATCTACTTTGGCCTATACACATACACACATATATACATATATACACGTAGTCTGGTTGGTTGGTTAGTTGGATGGTTGGTGGTTGTCCTGCCTTCTCGAAAAGGACCAAAATGACATCACCATGATAAAGTGAAGTTTCAGTGTGTCTGACTGTGACTGATCAGACCAATATGAGCTCAGAATGCTCTACCACAGTTTGGGTCCAGATAGTCCATGTGAATATTTGGGGTGGTTACTCCAAATTTGTACATCCTCCGTTTCCTTTGTGCTCTCAATTTTGCTTTGCTCACAGAGCACAGAACCTTTTCTGATGTGGGCACGCCATGTGTGATCACATGGTGGTCAGAAAAAATGATACAAGGACATTCTCAAGGTCTCTCTCAAGAACTTTGGATTTGACTGTGTGACATACATGTATGCATACACACATTATATTTATACTGATGTATGTGTGTATAAGGCCATCACTGTCACTCACCTGAGATAGTGGAGTAGCTTCCTAGCAGATCCCTCCAATTCTACTCTATCCTTGCCTCCAAGCCAGCCTCTGTCCTCAAGACAGAGTTGCCTTCTTCATATAAAGCTCTAGTCACTTAGCTCCTCTACTCAGAAAATTTCAGTGATTCCCTTTTACCTGATGATAAAATTTAAAGCCATAAGTAATCTAGCAGGACTCCACCTCCCCAGTATTATTTCTTCCTTCTACCTTGCATATCTTTCTAGTCAAATTGAATACCTTGCCATCCCCTCTGCATGTCTACTCTGTACTTCCTAATTCTATATGATGTGATGGAAAGTTAGACACAAAAAGGTGTTTAGTGACCATTGAGTTCAGGGGTGGGGAACCTGAGGGGAACCTCATGGCCACATGGGGCCCTCTAGGTCCTTTGGCTGAATCCAAACTTCACAGAACAAATCCCCTTAATAAAAGGATTTATTCTATAAACTTGGACTCAGTCAAAAGGCCACACTTCAAGGACCTACAAGTTCACATGTGGCTTCAATCTCCTTATTTTATAAATAAGGAAACAAATCCAGAGCAGTTAAATATTTTCTTGATATTTTGCTTTATTATTTTTTGGTCTCATGACTTCCAAGGCTTCCCCTTGACCAATTCTCATTTTTTTTTTATCAGTACCAAGTCACTTTATTGGGATGTAAATGGTGGTAGTTTTTTGGTGCAGATTATGAAAAGGTCAGATAAACAAAATATGCATGTACTGAAAGGCAGTAGGAGTCACGCCCACAGTTCCCTGGTGTAGGGGAAGCCAAGTGTGGCTTACCTCTCACTATCACTGTTTCCAAGGGTGTGCTTGTCAAAAAGATATTCTGCCATACCAGAATCAGGGCCCCACCATTTTACGCAGGTTGGTTACCTGGTCACCCAGTTGTTTGATGGATTTTACCTGTTCATTCAGGTAGTGGGTTTCAATGAGATCACATAAATGAGGGTCATTCTTGTCAGTTGCTAGCTTGTGCAATTCTAGTAATGACTGACATTTTTTTCCAAGTGCAGACCACACTCCATTGTATTCAGCCCACTCTTCCAGTCATGTAGGTCAGGTTTCTTGAAGCAGGAAGATCTGGCCACCTCACTGGTTTTGGAGTTTTTTCATTAGCTTCTCAGCATGTTCCCTCTCCTGTTGGGATTAGTGTTGGAAGTACTTGGCAAAGTTCTTCAATGCCACATCATCTCGGTGAAAGTGGTAAGATATGGACTAGTAGACATAGGAGGCATAGAGCTCCAGGTGGATCTGGCAGTTGATGCTTGCCTCCCAGTCCTGGTAGTAGTCCTGCTGCACCTGAGAGGGGGACCAGGTGGGCGTGGTGGTGGCAGCGATTGAGGAGGCAGCAGCGCAGCAGTTGAGGCTGAGGCTGAGGTTACGGTGATGACTGAGCTGGTGGCTGCTGCTTGAATGGTAGGATGGTAGAAATGTTGGTTAGTGGAGGGAAAGGTGGCTAAGGTTGGCTCTTACTTGCAATCCAGCAGTGGGTTCTGTTCAAGCACTGTTGAAACAGGAAACCGCAGCGACTCCCCGTCCCTGCACTTCTGGCCAACCAGTTCTAATTTTCAAGCAATTGTTTTCTTCCTTAAGATTCTGGATCTCCTTTTCCAATTGCTTAACTTTCTTTCTTGTTTTTCTTGAATTGTTGCATTTTTTAAGAATTTTACCTCAATCCTTCTCATTCGATTTTACAAGTAGTTCTTCTATGAATTCTTTTGGGGCAGGT
This sequence comes from Notamacropus eugenii, assembly GCF_028372415.1. Classification (NCBI taxonomy): domain Eukaryota; kingdom Metazoa; phylum Chordata; class Mammalia; order Diprotodontia; family Macropodidae; genus Notamacropus; species Notamacropus eugenii. Next base: position 179,720,099 of record NC_092875.1, read on the forward strand.
AACCACTTGACATTACTCTTTCGGGTAGGAAAGGCTTTTTTTGCTTCAGTATCCTCTTCTGATGATGAACCCAGGTCTTCTCTATTCCCATAGTAACTTTCTGTGGTTGGGTTCTTTCTCCTTTGCCTGCTCTGTAAGTGTTCACAGCCAACACATCCCTGCCCCCCACTGCTTCAGCACTCACAAGGCATGTGCTGGGTCCTTCTCAACCAGGGTTGCATCTTGGCAGCATAGCTGGACCTGGCATCCCTATCAGCAGAGGTTCCCTCAATTTCCCCCATTCAGATGCCTGATTCCTCACACTGTCCGAGAGGTGAAAATTCCTGTGACTGTGACAGAGGCTACCTTCCAACCCAGTTAGCCCCAGGGGTCACAGCTTGTTCTTTCAGCAGAACTAGCCTGGAGGTGTTTACTTTTCACTGAGACCAAAAAATAGTCCTGGGATTTTTCTTCTGTTCTCCTCTTGTTTCTTGAGGAACACTGTTCTGCCCCAATACTTCTTTATTTTTACTCCTCTGTGTACACCCTGAGGTGCTATATTGTTTTGTTTGTGGGGGAAATCTGGTGAGCTTGGAATTTTCTCACTCCACTATCTTTCCAGAACCCTCTTCTTGAAAGGATATTTTGAAAGTCAGGTGCTAGTAATCACATAACTGTTCAGAGCTCCTGATTCTAAGTGTAATCGTCTTGGCTTAATTAAGCCTTAAGTTGTTTCTGATGCCTGAGTTCGCCACTGTCCATTTTCTCATTTATCTTTAGAATTTCTATTCATACTTTAAAAGCAACTATCATGTCATAAATCCTATCCCAACCCCCACCCCTACTCTTGACCTTGTTGTTTTGTGGGCTTGTCATATATTATTGTAATAACAATAATTACTAGTTTTTATGTACTATTTTAATGTGTATAAAATATTATCTTTATGAATATTATCTAATTTCAGTCTCAGACCAACCCTAGAAGGCAGGAATTATGATTTTTCCCATTTTTACAGATAAGGAAATTGAATCAGACAGATTAAATGACTTGTCCAGAGTTCCAGAGTTAGTAAATGTCTGAGGTTGGACTTGAATTCACATCTTTCTGAGCCCATGTCCAAAGTTCTATCCACTGTGCTGCCTAGATACCTTATATACTAAATATAAAGGTCCATGAGTGATATAATTTTATATTGCTTACTTTTTATTCTTGCTCACCTGTTAGCATTTAGCAAATTTCTGATAAAATTAATTGGGTAATGATAAGACTAGAGCCCAATACATTTAATGTACTTATTGGGATTTTTATGAAAATACTAAACAGAATCAAACAATGAATGACACATATATACCTGTCTTAGTTGAATTTGAATATTTTACAAATAGATTACCTTTTTATTCTGGCCCTTTGCTTTCTATTCATCTCTATTAAAATTGCTTGTATACAATTTTCCCACCAAATTCTAGTAAACCATTCATAATTTACTTATATTATTGTGCAAACATAATTTTTTGATTATTAGGTTTCATGCTATGGTTGGTGGTGTTCTTTCTACTGAAACATGCTATAGTATTGTTTGAAATAAATGCCATCTATAACCTTTATTCAAAATCATAATTACTGTGGTAGCATATTTCACGTAAAGGATTATGCAAATCTCATGTGCAGGTCATACTCATTCTTCCCTTCTACCGCACTCCCCATAAATTATTTTACTTTATGTGTTCCCCAAGTATTTCTGGAATCCTTCTGGTAAAATTCTACATACAGTCTTACTTTTAACTTAGTTTTTCAAAACATAGCTAAGTAAACCATCTATATAAGGTTTGTTTTGCGGAAAAGAGGGGGCAACTGTTGTTTGTGATGACATTGAATTACAATTCTTTATCCTTCATTCTTAATCTCGTTTTGATGACTAGATGGGAGCATAGACATTATGAAGTACCTTGTTATCAGGCAATGACATAGTCTACACTTAGTACCATCACTTTTTGGATAAACCAATCAATTCACTTCTGCTTCCAGAATAATAAGCAACACCCAGTAGATAATTTTAACAACAATAGTGTCACTATATAGATGACCATGATGATCGACTTCCAAGTAATTGGAATGATTTTAGCAATCATTACAGCCTTAAATGGATAAAAAGAATAAAATTCATTATGCTGTGAAGCTTTATAGTACAGTTGTGGTCAGAAAATTGTGTATAATTTGTCCTAAGTGAAACAGTAAATGAAAGAAAAATCATGTAGTCAGAACAGTAAAGCATCATGTGAGTATTTTTTTTTTAAATTAAGCACATACAATGTGCACGGTACTATGTTATAGAAATACTATCAAGCACTTAAAGGGGGTGCAAACATTAAATAGGCTGCAGTTCTTACTGTAATGTAGATCACAATTTAGAATAGGAATGGGACACATAGACAAATAAACAGAATGCAACAAAATATAGTAGGTGGATATGAAGTTCCTAAGTATGGTTAAACTCTGAAGAAGGCATGAGAATTTATAAAATTGGGATGGAGATTGTGGAAATTATATTGGAAAGAGGTACCATGGACTTTGCACTGTATAGAATCCTCTCCACAATTCACATCTAAAGTTCCCTCTAAAAAGAATGTCCCAAAGTATGCTTTTTACTAATGAAATGAGGATTTCATTGAGGTTCATCTGGATTTTAATACAATGGATTCTTTACCTTATAATTGAGTCTTAAATGGTGGCATGAGCAGCTAAATGCGCTATATCACCTTTGACATTTGTTTTTTTAATTTGGATTTTTAAAAATCCCACTGAGTTGCTTTTATGCACTGCAAGTTGCTCCCATAACAGTTATTATAATTGTCCATTATTTTACAGCATTAAAAGACATAGAAAAGAAGTGACAGGAGACTTTGGCATTATTGGTAGTCTTAATTAGGTATATGACCTTGTTTAAGTCACTTTCCCTCTCTAAGCCTCAGTTTTCCTCACTGTAAAATGAGGAAGCAAGATCAGATGATCTCCAAGGTCATATCTAGCTCTAACATTCTATTTCTAAGATTTCTCCTCTTTCAGTTTTACAGATTCTATGTGCCATGCTTACATTTTTTCCCCTCAGGAACTCTCCTTTCCTGTTCCTCTCTTCATGCTTAACTTTGAGAGACAAATAAAAGATTTCTTTTCTCTGTATAATTTTCCCTCTGGCAGCCTGTTGTCACCAACAGCACCAGTCCTGTAACCTCTGAAGGTTTGCTAAGACTAGTGGTTGAAACCTCAAGGTAGGATCTTTAGACTTCTACATTACAAATTCTGGCAGTGGTTGCCCATTTGTATGAAGCCTTTATTGAGTATTCCTGTTGTATTTGCAGGTCCAAAAAATTGCATGTCCACCTTGCAATATTTGAGATACAGAGTTTTTTTCTGTTGGCTGGATACCATTTTAATTCATGACAATGTTACATTAGAAGCATTTTTCCTGTGTTTTACTCTGGGGTTTATTTTAAGGCACAGAGACAGATGGGGGGGTTCCTTTGTGCTTTTGCTGATACCTAGAAGGGATATGGTTTTCTCTCTTTTTTTTTTTTCTCCTGTAGGAATAAAAATAAAAATAGAAAAAAAATCCTAGCTCTTTCTGATATGTCTGAGCGAGTAACTAAAAAGTTACAAACCATCTATCAGAGTAGAAGGTGATCTTTTAATTTCTTAACTTTCTATCAAAAAAGAATTATCTATCTAAAAAGAATGTATATATGTACATACATGTGTATGTATGTACATGTTTGTGTGTGTGTATATATATATATGTATGGATATATATATGTGTAAAATCCTTTAATATTTACAGCTTTATCAGAGCCCTTTGAAATTCAGACTAACTGTAATTTTGCATTCTCTCAGGGACTCTTGTTAAAGAGAGTATACAGTTCTCTTGGCTAGTGGTTAAAGAAAGGGAAGAGAACTTGTGATCCCAGCTAGCACTATTCCAAAGAGGAATGAGCTTCCTTAGACAGAAGTGAGCTTCCAGACTATGGAGATCTTCAACCAGAAGCTGTGCGATGACATATCATGGATATTCTAGAGATAATTCTCATTTAGGGATAGTTAGATTAGATGACCTCTAGGGTTCCTTTAATTCTCAGTTTCTGAGATGCTCCGCCCACTTGCCACAATTCACTGCTGTTGGAGAAGGAACACAACCGCTTTTTTAGGAATGAAAGCTATTTAGATATGAGACAAGTAATAAATAGATTTGGATTTTACCTTAATAGGTCACTGTAAATTTTTATACTTAGAGCAAGTAACCAGGAGGCAAGAACTTAAATGAAGCTGCCAGAAGATTAGACTTAGATCAGCTACTAACTCCTTGGAGGTTGTGTGGAAAAGAGGAAAGAGTACTCAGAGTTAGAGAATGAGAGTTTGAATCTCACTGCTGTCATTTAATACCTGCGTAACCCATGTTGACAAGTCATTCTATGGACCTCAGTTTCTTCATCTATAAATTGAATGAATTGGGTTAAAAAGCCCCTTGCAGCTCTAGGTTAATGATGCTATGTTTTAGGGGGTGATTTATTTAGTTTTAAAGTGATCAAGCAAGAGATGATCATTATATTATTGAAAATGAGAAATGGTTACACTAATTTGCTTTGTACCGAAAGCAACCAGATGTGTGTCAGTTCATTTGGCCTAACAAAATATGATGATGTGAATCTTTGTGATTAGCAAAGTTCCAAATGTTAACTTGGCATGAGGTTGTAGAAAGGAGAGGTGGAAGTGACTGTAGAGAACATTCAATCCAATCCCCTTCACTTTTTCAGTTGAGGGAATTAAGGTTCAGAAAGATGAATTAACTTGTCCCAAGCCATACAGCTAATTAGGGGCTTGAACAACACTGGATTTCAGATATTCCAATGCCCAGTCCACTTGACTGCATATATAACTTCTGGTAAATGATGTGGCAAACTCTGCCACTAAAATGCTTTCTCACTTATATATAGGCAAGTCAGTTCTATGGCTTGAAATACTTTATGTCGAATCCTGTCCTCCTTTCTTTCTTTCCCCCCACTATACGTTTTCCAAAAGGATACTTCATTGGTATTTCAAAGTAGCTTAGTCACAGATGTCATGAGGCTTCAGTCTTTGAGAGAAAAAAACAAAACAAACTGATGTTCATATATATTTCTTCTGAATCTTTGACTGTTGGAGGCAAGCGTCTTGGCTCATCTTAGCTCATCATACCCCTTATAAGTGGGGCAGCTAGGTGGTGCAGTGGATAGAGCATCAGTGCAGGAGTCAGGAGGACCTGAGTTCAAATCTCACCTTAGACATTTGACACTCATTAGCTGTGTGACCTTGGGCAAGTCACTTACCCCAATTGCCTCATCCTGGGTCATCTGCAGTCATCCTGATGAGTATCTGGTCACTGGATTCAGATGGTTCTGGAGGAGAAGTGAGACTGGTGACTGGCACAGCCCTCCCTCACTCAAAAGTCAAGTGCAAGTCATGTCATCATTTCTCTGATGGCATGGTCTTCTTCAGCAATGAAGGATGAACACGTACACCCTTATAAGTCTATATTTATCCAAAACAAATAAAGAAAACCATTACTTTCTTGACTCGTTTAGACATGAATGCCTCTAGGAAGAGAATGGTCAAAGGTGCCAAATATATGCTTAACTGCACTATAAAGGAGTATGCAAGATCCCTAGGAATTCTTTGTTGTTACTTTCTAGGTCCACAATCAGCCTGTTCATCTCTTTTATGTTTGTCCCAACTCAGTTGAAGTCCTTAATGTACTTCAAAACTCATTTTTGAACTGTGATCCAATATAGTGAAAGAAAAAGGAGATTTCATAAATTCTCAGTTCATTACAAAAGAAGGGACACTATTACAAGAATACATCAAGGGATGAGGCAAAACTGTATGAATTTAAGTTAATGAAAATATTAAATGTTTGTATCCAGAAGATGCACAGTGTTTTCATGAAATATAAGTTCCTTCTTTGCATTTTTAACGTGTAAACATTTTTTTTTTGTCCTGGTCATGGTCTGGCTGGGTAACTACGTTGGTCCGGTTAAGATAAAACGTACGCTTATTGTTCTTTTATACACCAGTTAATAAAAAATTAAACTCATTAGGAATATAGCATTTAAACTGGAGTGAATGATATTTTTTTCATGTCACACTAGAAACCACATTTCTTTTAATCAGCATCTGCTCTGTGTTAAGCTGCCTATAAAATCTGGTGCACTGTTGACAATGGAAGATGAAAACAAACAAACAGGAAAACTACAAAAGACATGGTATTAACATCAAAGTACAATAACCCTGTTCTCTTTCCTTGGCATTTGAAAAACGTCTTTATTTTGACCCCAAACAATTGGATTTTCTTTCCACCAATCTTGATTTTGGAGTGCTGGATTAAGAAGAATTGCATGTGAACTGAAACATGAGAGTAAGGAAACAGGAGAATGAACAACAGCACAGTTTGAACAAATTAAGACATTTGCAATTGTAAAATCTCTTTCATTGTTTGGGACAGTCAGAAAATAGCACCACATTTGTTAGTGGATTAAACTCATGCTTTTCAGCTGTGTACACAGGTGTGGTATACAGGGTAAACTGTTCCCAACTGTAGGCCTATGTTCTAGAAAATATAGTCGTTCAAAGATTTAGGGCTTTGAGAAATAGAAACCAGCTCTCTTGCCATACTTATGTAAACTGGAGCCTGGAAGCTCCATTCACTTTTTAATGAGCTGAGTGATCTACATTGCTTTTGACACTCTATAGAGAGAGCTGTGAGTATAGGCTCCAGTAATAGGAGATTGTGGAGAGGCAATGTGGGACAATTCTGGCTGGTCCGGAATCTGGGGAGTCTGTCAACAACTACGAAAATGATAAATCCTGCAGGCATCATCATCCCAGAGGGGGCAATTTGCTACATTTTGGCCAAGTGCATTGTTTCCCAGAGGGGTTTGTACTCTCCCTATACCACTATACATTTGATAGATTGATAATCTATGATATGTTACTAAGACGAATAACTCACTAAGGGAAGCATAGTGGAAAGGGCAATTTTCTCTTTCCAACATCATTTCAATAACCCTCTTCAATAATGTACACCTGGGCTGATGATCACTGTGCGCTTAACATAGAGGCATAACTGCAGTACTTCATCTAGCCATTTGGTTATTGGCCTTCAATTTCAGAATGCCCCCTAAAATCCACTATTCAAAGTTCTTTCCAACTTGCCTTTTTCACTTGTGCTACAGGCGAAAAACCTCTTGTCATTTATGTCTTTTTCAAAATGTCCTCCCTAAAACCTTCTGTTTGTTTCCAATGGGAAATTTGTGATGATTTCAAGAGTTAGTATTTTCTTAGGAAATATTTCTCTTTTATAAACTTTATTATTTTTCAATGATCAAGTATTCAGTTTCCCTCTGTCTTCCATTTCTCCCATCCACAAGAAGGAAGGAAGAAAAGAAGGAAAGAGAGAAAGAATGAAAGAAAGGAAAAAGGAAGGAAAGAAGGAAAAAAGGAAGGAAGAAAAAAAAAGGAAGGTTTATTTTGGAACTACCAAGTAAAACAAATTCCCACACTGGTTATGTTTAAAAATTCATTTCTTATTCTGCATATTGGTTTATAATATTTCTGTGGTGAGATGCATATTACTTTTCTTTTCAGTCTTCTGGAGTCATATCTGATCATTTATTTTATCTGAATTCTTAAGTCTTTCAAAATTGTTCATTGCTAAAATATTTCTATTATAATATTAATTGTTCTTGTTGAGTCTACTCATTTCATTCTGTCATTTCAAACAAGTGTTTCCATGTGTATTTGAGACCTTTTTCTTCATTTCTTATGACACAATAGTATTCTGTGACATTAATGTAACACAATTTTAACAGATACTTCTGTATTCAAAGAAAGCTCTTTGGTTGAGATATCTGCAGTAGTGCTGTGAGGTGTGTGTGTGTGTGTGTGTGTGTGTGTGTGTGTGTGTGTGTGTGTGTGTGTGTGTGTGTGTGTGTGTGTGTGTAAACTTAAGAAAATAATTAGGAAGAAAAAATCTCATATTCCTTATTTCATTTGTTATTTGAATGCTCTTGGCTGTCCTAATAACCTAATAATATATAATAATCAATCACATAAGTAATTGGAACAAGTTATTACCATAAATTTTCTCTCGTTTATTTTAACTCGTTCATCCAGTGCAGCCTGGAAAGGTTAGATAAGGAGAGTGAAGGGTTATTTGCTGCCCTGAGCCCTTAACAACTATAGGAATGGTTCTGTAACATACCCAGAGCAGTGGCAGACTATCCATACCAATCTCTTTGGATCTAACAGCCACTCTTTGAAATCCCTGACCTTGAGGTCTATTGACTTAGGGGGCTGTATGAAGTCATGCTTCAGTGACTGCATGTATGTTGCTCAAGGAGGGTGAGGCTGAGGAGGTGCTCATCAACACAAAGGGATTGCTCTAGAGAGGTGTTCATTTGCTTTTAGGCCAATACCTTCTTGCTCACAGCTCCCAGTCTGAATCAGGAATTAAATTGAAAGTTAGTCTTTTGTTGAGATATTTTCAACTGTTTAGACCTATAATTTATGTTCATCTGTACATGCATATTACAGATATACAAATACACATATGTAAATATGCAAACATAAAATGAATACTCAGGTGTGAGTTTATTTTAAATGTCATGTTACCCCCAAAGGAGGATAGTATTACATATTTAAACATAAGTCAAAAAGTTAATGGAAATCTTGCATACTACTCATATCTTCCATTTAGAAACATAAAGTATTCCAATCTAATCTTTAAAACTCCATTTTCCTACCTTCTCTTTGCTTCCCTTTCCTTTTTTATTCCCTTTTCCTCTTTCTTTCTCTCCTTCCCTCTTTCCTTCTCTCTCTTTCCTTTATTCTTTCCTTTTCCCTCTTTCCCCATGTTTAATTCATTCTTCCCCCCTCCTTCTTATCAAAGAATTGGCTATTAGTATCCATGGGCAATAGGAAACATAATTAAGGTGAATAGAGTGATATTGTTTTAAAAGTAGCTACCATAATCTATGATGTTAAATTGATCCATTATATGTAAAGCTCAGTGGGGCAAGCAATATTAATTACAGGCAAGAGACTATATCCATATGCTGTGAACCATATCAAAGATTGTACTGCGCAATGCACAAATTCATGGGAGAGGTTGGACACATTTAATGCACATCCATGATTAAGCCTGTTCCTTCTTTAAACCATTCTCTCTTATCCCATTTGAAAATAAAATACAGTGCATTTTAAAATTATACAAGCAAAACTGCTTCTAATTCATAGGGGATTTCTGTGATCTACCCTGCCATTGCCATTCCTACCCTCACTCTGCAGTACAAGAAAACACAGTTATTTACCCTGGGACACAGGTGACTGAACTTATAAAAATCACTACAAGACAAGATGTATTGAGACTTGGCACAGAATGACAAATTCTGGTGAGGTTCACCAAGAAGAGACATATTGATTCTTAAATGATTAATAAGGAGAATATAATTGTATTTCATTAAGATGGATGGGATTTCATTTAGTCTGTCTTCTCCCTTTCCACTTCAGATGCGAAAGGAAATCAAGCCATCATCAATGGCACCTTGTGTTAGCCTGCCATGGCAACAAGGTCATTGATTGAGTAAAAGAAGTTTCAGATAGACTAGCTAGTCTTTAATGAGTCTGATGTAAGCCCAGATAATATAGCCAAGAGAGCAAGCTAAGTTTTATATGTATGTATACTTATACACATATGTGTGTATAGATATGCACACACATACACATATATACATATGAGAGAAACACAGAGATAGACACAGAGACAGTTGGAGAGACTGTAAATTGACAGTGGAGGTTTGTCTTCAGCTTTGGATTTAGTAAAATCCTGCAGGGGTGGTGATGGGGGAGGAATGTACCAACTCTGAAGGTGTTCTGTGATATGTTGTGGGTTTGTATGGGTGGAACTTGATTTGCTCTAGAAAAAAAGCATTTTAATAAAGGATTTTTTTACCCCAATAAACCAGTTAGAATCATCTCCAACTGTTGGTCCTCATATAGTTGGGGAATGAAACATTCCAATCAATCATATATTCTAGTTAACAGACAGCATATTATCAATTCAATTCAAATTAGAATACAAATATACTTAATGAAAAATGATATGCCACTTTAATGGTTCAAAAGATACTTCAAAATTTTCCATATCAGCATCATCATCCAGTAAAATGAAAGTTTCTTGAGGACAAGAACATCTTTCATTTTGTCTTTGTATATAAAAACAATTGAATTAAGCTGAGCATATGTTCATTATATAGAATCCCGGTTGATATAATATCAGAGAAATCTATTTTGCTCAGTACTTCTTTGTTTTAGTTTCATATGAATTGAAAACACTAGATGATGATGATGATGATGATGATGATGAGATATATACACGCATAGATACACATGTGTATAAACATTATATACATATATAAATGGTAAAAGTTACACAAATGTAAGCTATTATTACTAATATTATTACAGTTCATAAGAAGGTCTTGTAAGTTCTCTCCAAAGCAAATAAGGTAAGCAGGGATGACATAGATGACATTTAAATGACGGGAAAGCTGAGGCACATAGCTGTTAAAAGAACCCTTCAGACCATAGTGGCTCTGAATCCAAACGTTAGCAGTCTCCGCCTCTGAGGGCTGAGCCATGCTCCCATTCTCATGCAAGCCTTCCGCAGCATCTTATCCACAGGTAAGATCAGTGAGAACACTGGAGTGCATGTGATTACTGCTTTTGCTATATATCCAAATCACTTTAGATAAACAATTCACTCTTTGAGCCTCTGGGTTGTGAAAGGAGTAAGAGGCAGCAGTAGTTCAGCATTCTAAGATCCTAGCCCTGAGGTACGGAGGGTTGGATCTTGGCAGAGATAATGGGTTCTTTAGCATTCACTGTGCCAAGGCATCCCTGCAGGTCTCTTCAGGAAGTGCTTTAGTAACTTACTGGAGCAGCAACCACACAGTCTCACTCCCAAGAGGGAGTGAAAGACACTGGGTGTTTATCAAAGAGTGAAGGATGTATCTGTGTTAACGTGTCTAGGGAAACGAAGACAAAAGAATGAGTTAAAAATTAGCTATTAGTCCCCTGGATGGGAAAGAGTCATTTACCTGCCAAGTGTGAGGACACTACACCATGGGAAGTTGGTGCTAGCAGGGAGTTAAGACTATGGCTCTTGAGATTTTCTGGGAATGGGTCAGAGAGCCTGCTTTTCTGAGTGTTCTGAACCCATTTGTATGGCAATGGGGAACCCAACAGAAACGTTTCAGATTTATTTACGTTAAGAAGCACAGAGTATGCTTTCTAATAAAATAAAGAGAAACTTAAAAGGCTCAGGAGTCTGCTTAGATTTTAAATAGCTCTTATAAAGTAACATTTTGATGATTTAAATATAAATGAATCATAACATACAGATTAAATTTTCCAGGAAATCTACATTGACTTTTGTATATTTTTTTATTACATTTTCATTTCCAATACCTTGAAAGAGGGTCCCAAAAACAAGATGAAAAGAAAGAATAACAAAAACATGTATTCAGCTCTGAGCATGCTGTTATGTTTCATAATATTTTCAGTAAACAAGATAAATAGAAAGAAAAAGGAAGCTTGTGTCTAGGGTTTGCATGGTCATACATAAAGCAGCTATCGTGTCCCTGCAAATCCAGATGGGTTTGAGGGCTGAAAGAACACATGCTATGGAAACAAAAAGGATTGGGGATTTGCTGAAATCTCAAAATATTTTTTTAAAAGGATAATACAGGAGACTGTTTCCAGCCATTAGTGACATATTCCAAATACCCTTCAAATAGGGAAATCTGAATGCTTCCATGCTTTGAGGAGTAGGTAGAGAAGTACCTTTCATTTGGGGTCAAAATTAAGCACAAGTGATTAGAAAATAGAGAGGCATACTGCTTGTACAAGTCTCCTTTGCCAAAGTCATCAGAAGCTGGGGAGGACAAACATAGAGAGGGAGCTGAGGAAGAAAGCTTGGTTGATTGCAGAAATGGTTCCCTGCAGCATTATTTCCAGGGCTTATTTGGTGAACCTCAACTATTCCAACTTCCAAATACTCAAAACCACAGATCAAGAAAGTAGAAATAAATTGACAGTCAGTCAAACCAAGTAAGTCTGAGATCACCTGCTAATAATTTAAGATACAAACGAAAAATGTTAATATTTAGCCAGGATATTAAAAACCTCTGTGTTCTAACAAAGATTCTGGATTGGAGAGGGAGATTACTTTTTTCCAAGGGTCTTGATCTATGAGTGGAAAAGCTTTGTCATTCCATCAATTAAAAATAAAACAAAAAAAAAAATAGGCTAGAGCCACTGAAGAAAATGTATCAATTGATTGCTTATGTTTTTAGTTACGTAGACTAGATGGTTTAAAAGTTATGATGGGAGACCTTAGAAGAGGAATTTTGGGGTGCTCCCTCAATATTGTCATTGAAAATCAGATAAGCAAATCATAGAATCATGAATCTAGAACTGAGAAGATTATCAGAAATCCTTTTGGTCCAAGTGCCTGATTTCCAGTTGAAGAAATTTGGGTCTAGGGAGGTTAATGACCTGCCCAACAGGTGTTTAGTGTCTGAAGTGAGATTTGAATTCAGATGGAAAACCAAAAGTCTTAGATGTTCAGATAACTTCATTCAGCTAACTTGCTTTCTCTCAAAATAGCCAATCCATTTGCCCTTATTAAAACAGGTACTCTCAGATCAGATACTCTTTGGAAAGACAAAGAAAAAAGAAAAAAAAATCAATTACCTTCCATCTTCAATATCATATAAGCCTTCTCATTCATTTCAATATATTTTATGTTACCACTATTTCAAACATATTGCTACAGTTCTGAATTTCTACCAATTGCCCTTCATTTCCCATATGTTTGCTCTTATTTTCTTTAGAAATGATTTGTGACTGCCCACCAATTTGCAATTTAACTAGTCTTGAAAAACAGCCAGAGTCCTAAAGAAATACCTGGAGAGATGTCTAGCTATGCTGTAGCAATCACATTTTAGTAGAATTTTTTAGAGTTGGGTTCTTGAAGTAACAATGAGGAGTGGTTATTATCTTCTGTTGAGAAGACTCTGCAAACTGCATTGAATCGCAGACTTTGGGTTAAAGGAGACTTTAGAGATCACCTATTCAAATCTCATTTTGAAAATTAGGAAGACTGAGATCCAGAAACGTTATGAATTGCTTAAGTCTGCCACTGTAGTAAGAAGGAGAGGCAGGATTGAATTCATGTCCTCAAATTCAAAATCCAGGATGCCATACAGGATCCTTACCTGAATAGGTGGAACTATAGGAAACTGGTAGGTAGAGTTCAGCGTGAGCTGGAATCATTTGGAAAGGCTTTATGGAGGAGGTGAGATTTGAACCAAATCAAATTAACTATGGTGAATTTCAGTCACAGTTTTCAGAAATACCACAGGACTCCAGTTTTAGAAAGTAAATTTTGAACAGTTCTAAGCATTAGATCTACCTGGTGGGTGTATTGATGGGAAGAAGAAGGGCCTTTAACATCTTTAATTCATGTTTTCTATCAACTTGTGTAGTATCCATGAAACAGTTTCAACATATCTGTTTATTCAAATTTAGATTCCTGAGACCTTTGCTTAGGAAAGAAAGTGGTCAGTTCAGGATTCTCGTCAACATAGGCTTGCAGTGCACCAGCCAGGTAACCCAAGTCCCAGAGAACTACATCCATTTGCTGAGTTTTTACTGAGATCACTTTCCCTAGATTTCCTGGATTTCTGGCACAAGAATCTTGATATGGGGGTTACAGGACTGCTTGTCTTCCCCTTTCCTCTGCTTTCTGATTCAATTCAATTCAGCAAACATTTACTAAGGCCTATCATTCTCAGATATTTTAAAGGGGATTTACTACGAAGCAATGGAAGGGAAACCTAATAGCAATTGGGGATGGAATGCTGTAAGAGATGAAAACCAGAACATTTTCACAAATTATAAAGGTTTTTATAATTTAATCCTGTTTCTTGGCACTAACTATAGAGCATTTAGCCTAGTGTCCTACCCAGACTTAGCTTTGATATTAACTCAGTTTTAGTTCCCTCACTGTGGATTTGGTTGGCCAGGTTGATAAAACTCAATCCCTCGGAATCTGCTTCTTCATCACTCAGTTGGGACTCTAATCTATAAGGGAGTCTAGGTTTAGAACTAGTACCTCCACTCTGCTCCCCTATCCCCCACTTTGAGTCTATAATAACTAAATAGTAGTTATTTCTCTTTTACCCAGAAACTTTGAGGGTCTTCCCCTCCCAGTTTGATTTTTTTTTTTTCGATTAAAAGGACCATCCCTTGAGTAACTTAAGCTTATTCATTGAATGGGTGTACCTCACCCAAAGTGAGAATGTGATAAGATCTTAGCCTAAAAGGGCCAGGGTCTCCCATTGCATCTTGGGTCATCTTCAGTCATCCTGATGAATATCAAGCCACTGGACCCAGACCGCTCAGGAGAAGAAAGTGAGGTAGGTGACCTGGGACAGCGCTCCCTCGCTCAAATCAAGTTCTACTGCAAATCATGTCATCATCTTGATGTCATGATCCTCTTTGAGAACTAAGGACAAACATAGCAATTTTATGGGCCTCTCTCCTTTACCCATTATGCATAGCCTAAGGAAATGCTTCTGCTCTTCCCATTAGAAGGTCACTTAAGGTCTATGTAGTTCCCTCTCTGGGCAACAAAATTAACTTCCTAGCTGGTCTCTAGGCTTCTTTCACCTTAGTCCTTAAAAGTCACTCTGATTTATTTACTTGAAGTTACTTCTGGCCAGACTTTCCACGACCTTACTTAAGTTAGACCATGATGGTGAAATTATATCTTCCACCTATATTACAGAAACCATGGACCTGGATATTTCTTTGTGGCTCATAATATAACTTTTCCCAGACTAAATTTAGTTTTTTTTCAATTTACTACCCCAGTGGCTCTGCCCTAGCTCTCCACACATAGATCAAGTTGAAGTGACAGATACAAACTAGGGTAAAGAATATTTAAAATTTTGGATTGTTTTGGAATACAAGAACTAATCACTTCCCTACTTCAAGGTGCCAAGTCCCTGATCATCCTAGGGGTGTTTCCCATGTAAAGACCAATTTATTGGAATCTGTTTAGTGATCCTTTAGCATTTAGTATGTAGCAATTTTAACATCTCTTATTTCCTCCACCTGCTGTTCCCTATATGCCCTAACTAATAATCAGAGGGCATCAAACTATCACTACCTCATATCACTATATCCTGTCAGTATTTGCTATGTGCTGTGACATTTGAACTGTAGAAGCACTTTTGAGAAGAGTTAGAACATGGAGGAAACCAATCTTAAGGATCTCATAATCTAAACAAGAAAAGAAAGATACCTGAAGCAAAGAGTTGTATGGGCTTTGTGAAGGACACATGTTGTCACTTTTCCTGAGCTTTTGACATTATGCCTCAGTGTTTCAGTGGATCACAGAGAACATTGATGTGGGCACTGTCTCTAATAAAGTGAATTATTTTTTTGCATTTAAGTATATTTATTTTGGGGACTACATTAATCTCTAAGACAGATTCTGGTTCAAAAATTCTGTGATTCTATACAAGAAAATTCCTAGACCAGTCTCTTATAGCTGGTTCCATAGGGAGAAGTATTCAGTCTTCAGGACAAGTAGAAAATTAATCATTTTGTTAGTTTGGAAGAAAATAGTACTCATGGTAGACAATGCACTCACCATCTGCAGATGTGGGAAAGAGTATTTAGTATACTACTAAGTTACTGAGTAGTGAGATTTAATAGGTGACCAACACTAGCCAAGGAATCCTGAGATAGGGTTTCAGGATTGCCTCTGGCTGGACTTTCTGCTTCTTTACTTCAAGTGGTTTTTCCTTTCAGGGGCTTCCTTTAGTCATCTGTGAAATTGGGATGATAATACTTGCCCTCTCCTTGCCTCAAAGGTATTCTGAAAGGATTAATTAGATTGAAACAAAGTCACTGAATGGGCAATATAAGTGGAAGGTTCAATTACTTTTTAACAACCTGTTTACTGATCCTTCCATGTTTAGCATTTTTCTACTTTGTGAGGTTTATTATTGATGACCACAGGCAACAAACAAAGCAGTGGCAGAATCAGAGCTCTTTTTGGTAAGTGGACCATATTCAAGCATGGGGTTCTGTGATTATCTATCACCTCTAAATTTCCAAGAGTTTTTAAGCCCACAAACCAATCTCCTGCTTGTCTTAGCAATGTAAAGAATTCATCTGGATAACATGCTGTTTTCTAAATGAAAGATGACTCAAGAATTGACATGAGTTTGAATCTAGCTGATAAGGCACAGAAAGTACCTATTGAATTCCTAGCTAACCTTGCTCAGCAAGCCATCAGTCATATAAATGTCTCCATCATCAGCTTAGACATTTTATTCTTTTTAAAAAAATGTATTCTTAAGAAATATGATTTTACTCTTAAGAAATTAAATTGTTTGGAGGACTTTAATAAAGCAAAATTAGTGTGTGTGTGTGTGTGTGTGTGTGTGTGTGTGTGTGTGTGTGTTTTACAACAGGCACTGGATGTGCTGAATGAGGCCACTTATTAATTATTCTTGGCAATAAAAATAATGGTTTTTTAAAAATTAAGTAGCTCCTTTATTCAGAGAAGCTGAATATATTTCACAGAAATAATGTTATGTGTCCTTTCAATATATCTTTCAGGTAAATAGAAGGTATCAAGAACCACATTTTATAAATGAGAGACAAGAATTTATTGTCTTTTTTCACTATTACATGTAGATCTCAAAATAGAAGTGGAATATAAACTGTACCTAAAATATTATATAGGTTATTAAAGTCAGCTTGCTTGGCTCCCACTTGAACACTTTTTTGCTAATGTTCATACTGAGCTATGGTTGATCTGGAAATAAAAAAAAGGGAAGGGACTTTGATTTTCTAAAAGTAGTGTTGCTAGTATGTGTGTTTTTTGAGTTGTCAGCTCTGGATTTTTCTGTAATGTAGAGGTATACCAAACACACTTCGAAAGGTTCTTTGACTCAGAATACTTAAACACAGTAAAGCAATTTTGCTTCATAGAAGTAAAGAATCATAAAAGCAAATTAGCTTCTATGATGACCACCTTCTTCTTGTCACTTGAGGCATATACAGCCTCTGTTTAGGGACTCTGGGGAATGAACCACATCTTCCAAAAATGACTGCACAATAGTAGATTGTCTCTGTTCCATTAGGACCTCCTAACCAATTGAACTGACACCAGGCTTAATGTGGGCTCCATATAGAACTTCTGAAATTGATTATTGAAACTATGGATTACGGACATAAATTCTTGGTTACCATCATCCATTCCCTCTCCACTTCTATTTTCCTGTGTGACTTTTGGTTTATTTTTATATATAATGCAAAGTCCATGGAGAAGTAGGAAAGGAAATCTAAATGTGTTCATCCTGCTCATCTTAATAACATATTTGTTGCAATAACATATTTCTTTGTAATTATTTGATCGACAATTGGGATTTGTCTTAAAGAAAGAGACAAAGAGTTAAAGTTGTTTACTATAATAATGAGTTTGGGGATTATTTCTGGATCTTAATTATAAAAGATGTAATGTTCAATGATAGCAGAAGCTGTCTACTGTCTGAAAGCCAACTTGGGTGAATGTGAAATGGTCAACAAAGGTGACTACAAGTTAATGCTTTCCTTCCTTCCTTCCTTCCTTCCTTCCTTCCTTCCTTCCTTCCTTCCTTCCTTCCTTCCTTCCTTCCTTCCTTCCTTCCTTCTTACAAGTTGATGATTTTCTTTCTTTCTTCTTCCCTTCCATCCTACCATTTTCCTTCCTCCCTTTCTCATTTTCTATTCCTCCTCCTCTTCCTTCTTTTCTTCTTCTTCCTCCTACTTCTCATCTCCTACCAACTCTTCCTCTTTTTTTGTACTCTAACAATACATAAAACTGATACAATTACAAAATGAAAATGACCTCAGCTGTTTATGGTCATCTTTCACAATGATAATAGCAGATTGGCAGAAAAGGAGGATGAAGATATTAACAATAACCAACATTAAATGATCTGAAAGTTGTTTAGTTCTTGGTACTCTATGCCGCAACAAATGAGTGAAAACACTAATAGGAAAAGTGAACCAATCTATATTGACACTTTTACTATAAATCAAACCAAATAAGATAAAGGAATCACAGCAAATGGATGGATGACCCATGGAATCTCCTTGAAGAGAGGAAGGAAAGGATTGGTTTTGTTGTGCATGCAAATGTAAAAAGAAAATCCTTTGGATGGGCTCACCTCTTAGTTGATCACAGTGAATATAAACAAATAGATCATCATGAAGATAATTACAGCTTATACACTAAAACTTGTAAAGGATAAAAAGTAGAGAAATCCTATGAAAAACTTAAAATATTCTCCAAACTAAGTCAATTTTTCTGTTAATAAATAGCACTCTCAAAGGTATTATAAGCAGAGAGCAATGTAGAAAATCATATAGAAAAATATGCCTTGGCATCTAGAAGTGAATGAAAAAGGTAAATGCTTAAAGTTAAATACAATAAATGTATAAAATTTGAATACATATATGCATGTGTGTATATATGTATACACATATATATGTGTATATATATATATGGTGTGTGAATATTTATGGTGTACTATGTATATTTACTTCAAGAATAAAGCTGGAAGATTCATGATCCTGTAAATATTAAATATCATGAAAAAATGAAATTTATTCTTTTAACAAAGTAAAAGAAATTATTGGTTATCAATATAGAACTAATTTCATAATCAGCTGCCCATGTGAAATTAGATGATTAAAACTGAACCACTGTAAAAGTCAATAACAAATCAGAAAAAAAGGATTAACATGACTGTTACCATCCTTAGCACATTTTGACTGATGCAAACATCATCAAAAAGACAAGGAAACTTAAAATTCAGTCATACCCAGAAAATATTGTCTGAAAAAGACAATAGTGATTTGATACTGACTTGAAAAGCATTCTCCTATATGAATGAATAAAAATATATGTATTTATATATACCTGTCTGTTTGTGTTGGTAGCCATCTCTAGGATGGGTGGGGGGAAGGGAAGAAAAAAGAAATTTATATGATAACTTTAATATATATATATATATCTTTCAAAGGAAAAGTAAATTGACCAAAATAGATTTACAGTTTCATATGCAATCATTACTCTATGTTTTGGAAATGCTTGTTTTAATCAAAAATTAAAAATACAATAAATTTAAATATATATGTATTAATCATATTCTGTGTGCCACTGTTACTGTGTTAAGTACTGGTGTCACAAATGAAAAAATGATAGTTTGTGCCCTCAAGGAGCTTACATTCTAATAGAGGGAAAACACACACAGGAGAGTAGTGAGGGAAGCAATTAAATTAGGTGAGTTGATCCACAGGGCAGTTGGTCAACTAATATATCCTTTCAATAAGCAGTGGTACTTTTGATTTGATTAGCATGCCCAGAGTAAGAGGTGGAAAGTGGACTATTAGAAGATGAGTTCTATTCTATCAGGGTAAATGTCAAAATGTCCTATCTGGTTAATTGGACAGATGAATAGGATGTGAAGCATGGACTGAGAAGCTGACCTGCTATGATGAGTAAATTTGTACTATTTGTCTTTAATAAAGATGACAGCAATAGGATGTTATCTAAAGATTAGCCAGTTAACTTTCCCAGGTAGTCCATAATGCATTCTGGAGGGCTAGTGAAGAGATAGCTGTTCTTTGTGGAAAGAAGTAGGCATTGGTAGTAGGGCAGGTGGCAAGAAAGCTCAGGTAGAAAGCTAGAGATCTAGATGACATGTCCCAGAGAAGTGCTGTAAGGACTTGTGCTTGTGGTTGTTCTTATTTGCCAATCAATTAGATGAAAGTAAAGAGGTTATATAGGTATACACACACACACACACACACACACACACACAAACACACACAACACATAAAGTATAGAGGGAATGATTATTTAATCTGAATCTTCAGGTCAAATACAAAGTTGGGGGGAATAGCTAACAACATTGGACAACATGATACAAAATGATCTTAAAAAGTTAGATCACTGAGATAAATACAATTAGAAGATATTTAAAATGGAATACACTTGAGTTTTTAAAAAAAAAATCAGATTCGGAAGTTCAAGATGTGGGAGGAGGAGCATGGCTAAATACCAGTTTATCTGAAAAAAATATGTATACATATATATATACACATATATACATAAGTATATTTATATATACATGCATATGTATATATACATATATATGTGGGGATTTGAGGATTTTAGTATATTTCAAGCTGATTATGATTTGGCAGTGTGGTGAGGTAATAAAAAAAAGCTAGTACAATCTTGGGCTATACTTAAAAAAATTAATTTCCAGGAATCAGGTTGTGTATGCAATATTGTGGTTTAATTCACAATTCAGGAAGGACAGGATAATAAAGACCCTTGAATCTATACCATTTGAGGAGTGGTTGAAAGAAATGGACAAGTTTGACTTTTTATCACAGGAGGAGCATGGATGAGGTCTTAAAAGATTTAAAGGTCTGTTATGTGGAAGAAGGATTAAACCTTCTTTTTGGCTTCATAGGGTAGAAATAAGAGCATTAGGAAGAAGCCACAATGAGACAAATTTAGGCTTGATGTTAGTAAAAAAAAAAATCTTCATTATTCAATGGTACAATAAGCTGCTTCAGGAGGGAATAGGTTTCCTGACCTTTGAGGTCTTCAAGAAGAGGATACGTAAGACTGTGATGGTGGCAATTCTTTTCATGTCTTGGTTGGAGTAAAAGGATTTTGAGGCTCCTTCCAACATTAAAACCCTGTGACTCCAGTTCTATGGTGCTTGCTTACAAAAGAGGTGTGGCTGTTCAAGTGGATTCCAATTTAGAGTACAAACTCATTTTCAAATCATCATGGTGCGATATTACCCTATAAAATAATAATAAAGTGGTTTAGGGGAAATCTTGGCTGATATCCATTTTAACCATATCATTTTATTAGCTTAAGAAATCATGAAATAGGATGAATCTGCAGGTCATTTCTATAGTGGAGTAAGCTTAAGTGATAATTGGAACCACTGCCAGACCAATATACTATGAGAGGAAAGGAATGGAGGTCAAGTTGAAAAAGTAGTTGGACCCGTATATTTAAATGAGAACTTCAATGGGCTTGTTTCTAATTTCTAGGAGAACCTAAAATAAGAGATATTGTGAGTTCAGAACTACACAGCTAGTTAGTATGAAGTTGAAAATTATCCATAGGACCCAGGGCTCCAGGCCTTTGCCTTAACCACTGAATCATCCATGCTTCTACTGTCAATTATGAAGCAAACCATAACATGGTTTGTTTTCCAAGGTTCTGTTCCTTGAGAGTAAATGCATCTTTTAATCCTGCTCTGGATTTCCCTTCCCTTCTCACACACGCTTTCCCCTTTAGTCAATAATTCTTTTTATTGGTTACAGTGAGAATGCACTACTTTGGGCTTTTCCACAGCTGAGCACAGCTGCTAATGTTGGCTATTGATTCCACATGTTAGCTCAAAAGTGTATAATAATCTGCTTTAATAGTTGCCTTTGGCTTTTCCTCTCTCCACTCTGAGCAATGCCCTCTGCCCCTGGCCTGGCATGCCAATAACCAGAAACGGATTCTAATTATATCAAACCATTCTCTGCCAAAATGTCCAAATAGCCATCACATGTTCAAATAACTAACTACAGCTTTAATATATGGATTTTTATGCCACTCTATGGAAAACACTTCAAATTATCTACTGTGAATATGTTGGCAGGAAGAGAATGTTGTGGGCATGATAGAAGGCTCAGTTACTTCTAACCCACAAGGGAATTTCCTTGTAGCACAGCTGTATTGCAATTTAAGTCCTACTTCCTAACTCTCCTCAATTGCTCCCTCTTTCTCTCCTACTTCTCTTCATTCCCATATCTTCCAAATGTCTATAGCTCTGAGGAATCTCCAGATTGAAATAGTATTCAAAGGGGAAAGGCATATAATCAGCCCTTATGAAATCAACTTGAATAGGACCAAGTAAATCCCAGCCCTAATTATATTACTGAGGTTGCAAGGGACTGTGCACATCTGGAATATGCAAAAACAGTCCAATGTTGGTGCCATCCCACAGAGTCCCTGGGCAACAGTGCTTTGGAAGTCATCCAGAAGCACACCAAAGCATGGTCACAAAGATCATAGAATCCCACAACTGGAAGGGATTTTGGAGGTCATCTAGGACAACTTATGCCTGAAAATGAATCCTTCTGCAAAATGCCCAACAAGGGGTCAACCAGCCTTTGTTTGAAGACTTCCAGTGAAGGGGAACACATGATCTTCAGGGTCATCCCCTTCCACTTTAGACATTTCTAACTGTTAGAGGTGTTTCTTAAATCTGTCATTCTCTCCCTTCCTTCTCCCCCATCTTTCTGGGTCCTTCTACATCTTTTTTATTCAATCTAAATATCACTAATTCCTTCAACTAATACTGATAATATCTAACCTTAAGGTTCTTCAACAATCTAGTTTTCCTTCTTCGGATGTTATCTAACTTAACAATGTGCCTCTTAAACTGTGGTGCACAGAAGTAAGCACATTGTGTAACATGACCACTTCTCTAATTCTGTTGTATATTGTGGCCATCTTATTGCATATCATACAAGTGACACAATAAAATTTTTTTCAGATGATTTAATGTCTTACCATGACTCTCCAATCATCAAGGTGTCTGGGTGGCGAAATGACTTGTACATCAATATTAAAGCCACTTCTTTCTACTTCTAGAATACCCTCTATCACTGACTTTTGCAAGAAGAACTTTTATAAAAGAAAAAAAATCCTGAGATATAAGAAAGTCTTGAACAGTTCTTCTCATTGTTTTCAGATGGGCAAACACTCATTGAACACTCAGGCACTGAAACAAAATAATCAGAGCATTTCCAAATGGTCATTGATCTCTAAAGGAATACAGGGAAAGGAAGGAAGGTCCAGTGAGATTAAATTTTCTTAGCAGAATTAACATCTGGACAAAACTCCAAAGAAGAGAACCTGGGAGTTTCCAGTAATCCAGGCTCTAAATCTCAGTGCCACCTTTGACAGGCCCTTAACCTATCAATCATCAAACTTTGTCTATTTTTTTCCCTTTCCAATACCTCTCAAAACCATACTTTCTTTTTCATCATCACTGACATCACCATAATTCTAGACCTTATTATCCTATAACTGAATTATTTTAGCAGACTATAAAAATGCTCCCTAACCCCAATTCACTCTACCCTATATACTCAGCAGATCAATCTGCTTAAGGCATACCTTGAAATGTGTCACTGTCTTGGTTAAGAACTTTTAATGCTTCCTCATTATCTGCAGGATAATAATATACTAAAGCCATGTCCCAAAAATCTAAGTGCAGCTTTAAACTTTCTAAAAGCCTTTAAAACAGCACTAAGACTTTTGGGTTTCCCTATATAATAAGAGAATACGTGTGTGCGTGTGTGTGTGTGTGTGTGTGTGTGTGTGTGTGTGTGTTTGTCCTTCGTTGCTGAAAAAGACCATGCTATCAGAGAAATAATGACATGATTTGCACTTGACTTTGTTTTGAGCGAGGGAGGGCTGTGCAGGTCACTAGCCTCACCTCTCCTCCAGAGCCATCTGAATCCAGTGACCAGATATTCATCAGGATGACTGGAGATGACCCAGGATGAGGCAGTTGAGGTTAAGTGACTTGCCCAAGGTCACACAGCTAGTGAGTATCAAGTGTCTGAGGTGAGATTTGAACTCAAGTCCTCCTGACTCCTGCACTGATGCTCTATCCACTGAACCACCTAGCTGCCCCATAACAGAATATACAAATACTTCATTGGAAAGTATTCAAGGCTTTATAATATATGATACCTATCTTTCTTTCCTGATTTCCTTATTTTTATCTATTTGTATTTGTTAGTTTATACATTCTTTCATTTATTTGCTCATCCATTCATCCACTCATGTTTATTAATCCATTTATGTATTCACTCATTCATTCATGTATTCATTTGCTTATTTCTATATTTATTCACTTAGCTATCTCTATCATCCATCCAAGCACTTATTTATTTATCTATTCATCCATCCATCCATCCATCCATCCATCCATCCATCCATCCATCCATCCATCCATTCATTCATTCATCTATCTGCCTATTGATTAGATTTACTTTTCCCTCCTTTATACAGTTCCTGAAACATGGAATTTTGCTTTATCCTAACTGAAATATTCCTTATGTTTTCCAGTTTCCATGCCTTTGTTCTCATTGTATACCCCTTCTCCTCTCAGATCCTTGGTACTGGCATTTCTTTCCTTTTTCTCTTAGAATACTTGAAGCATCTGTGATTTTGTCAGTATGGGAACTCTACGCATTGATAGAGATCAAAACCTTTCTCTGGTTTAGTGGACAATCTTCTTGAAATGCTGTAGACTGCAGTTTCATCACATTGTAGCTAATCTGTCCACATCTTAGTTAGGCTAATTATCGGATGGCAGTCACGTGGTCTGTCGTTGGGTTTATAGATGAAGCCTCTCCTCTTTGAGAAGCCTGATCAAAACTTGTGTTCCAGGATTTTAGCCTTCAAGAACCTATTGTCATCTTACTGCTATATTGAGAACTGTAACAAAATATCCTTCTCTTCTCATCCTGTTAAATTTTTATCTGTCCTTTGAGATCAGTTTAAATTCCACCTAAGCCATGAATCTTTTCCTGACTACCCCAGCCCTCAGGAACCTCTTCTCCCCTGAACTATTTTCGTTCTTCATACTTGTATCATTCACCCAGTATTTTGGTTATCTCTTAGGGAAGGATGAGGGAATAAATACTTATTCAGTGCTTACCATATTCCAGGCACTGTACTTAGAGGTTCACAGATAGTATCTCATTTTACTCCTCATGATAACTCTGTGAGGCAGGTATTATTATGATCCCCATTTTATAGCTGAAGAAACTGAGGCAGACAGAGGTTTAGTGAGTTAGCCAGTGTCACATGGCTAATAAGTGTCTGAGACCAGATTTGAACTCAGGTCTTCCTGAGTTCATGCCCAGGGCTCAATTCACTTTGCCACCTACCTGCCTCTGTATTGTTTGTTATCTTTTTTGGGGCCACATGCCTTATCTCTTCCTCCACAGTATAAGTTCTTTGATGTCAGGGCCTAGGTCTTATTTAATTTGTATCCTTTGGAGTGACCTGAACAAATAAATACTCATTGAGTATTTCTTAATGATTGATTTAGAATTTCATAAAGTGTTATAAAGAGGCATCATGGTGTATGGTGCAGAGATCTGGAAACCAGTACGCTAAGAATACCTAAATATAAGCCCCATCTCTGACACATGTGGACTATATGACCTGCGGTAAGACCAGAAACCTCTCAGTGCTATAGGTTACTCTTTAAGACGAAGTTGTTAAGAAGGTATAACCTGCATTAGTAGAGAGTGTTTACTTCCCTGGGATTTTTTTCATTTCAAATTTGATTTTACTGTATTATTATGTTCTGTTTCTTTCCATTTCTAGTACTTGTGATGTAGCCTCTAAGCCCTGCTTCCGCTACTTGGGGCTAAGCAGACCTGTAAGAACATTGACTCTCCTGTTGCCTAGTAATAGAATGTAGCACTTTTCTTAGCAAATCTTCCATGGAAGGGGTATGTGCTATAGCTAAGTTTCAAAAGGGGTATGTCAAAGTGCAGGTTACCATGAATTCAATCATTTGTGATCCATGTTATGATCATGTCCATCCCTCTTTCTTGACTGCTCTTTCAGAAAAGCTGCCCTAATAGAAGTTCACTCAATTAATCAATAAGCATTTACTAATTACATACTTTGTATTATGTACTTTGCTGTTTTCTGGGGAAACAAGTACAAATATTGAAACAATCTCTAAATGCTAAGAGCTTATATTCTAATGGGGGAGACAGGTGCATCTATAAAAATATAAAGAATAAATACTTTTTAAAATAGCATTTGTTAAGCACCTACTGGGTAACAGGCACTGTGTTAAGTAGCAAAGAAAAGCAAAAGACACTTCAAGTTCTCAAGGAGCTTCCAGAGCAACAGAGGAGTTTGGAAGAAGACAGAGTAGACTGAAAAGATGAGGACTTGTGTTTGACATGATGAATTTGAGATGACTCTGAGACATCCAATGTGAAATGTCCAATAATTGGTGCTACAGGCTTGGCACTAAGTGGAGACACTGGATCTGGACTGCTGATTTTATCTTTGCATCATCTTTCCTGACACTGCCACTAATCTGGTACAGGCCCTTATCACCTCATTCCTGGTCTATTTTCATGGACTGCTGGTTCTTTTACCTGCCTCAAACCCCTCCCTGTTCCAATCCATCTTCCATTCAGCCATCAGAGATTTTCCTAAACTACAGGTCAGACTATGTTACCCTCCCTACTCAATAAACTCCAGTGACAACCTATTGCCTCTAGGATCAAATACAGAATACTCTGTTTGCCATTCCAAATCTTTCATAACCTAAGACAAGGTTAGTCTTTTTACAACTTACTCCACTTCAAGTACTAGCTGATGCAGGAGCATTGGCTTCCTGGTTGTTCCACAAACAAGATATTCCTTCTCTTGACTCTGGAAATTTTCTTTGGCTGTCTTGCATGCCTGGAATTCTCTCCCTTTTCTGCCCCAACTACTGATGTCTCTGGCTTACTTTAAGTCCAAACTAAAATCCCATTTTTTACTGGAAGCGTTCTCCAACTCCTCTTACTTTCTATGCTAATTTTAAGCCCTTTTACTTTTATCTTTTCTCTGTTAATTATTTTCTATTCTTGCCGTACAGCTTATTTTGTCTCCCCCATTGAATTGTAGTTTCCTTAAGGGCAGAGACTGTCTTTTGCTTTTTTTTTTTTATTTTTTATTTTGGTATCCCCAACACTTAGCCCAGTTCCCGGCATATAATAGTTATTTTACAGATATTAATTGATTGATTGCTTATATAGCTCTGGGGGCATTTACATAAAGGTGATTAGTAAACATATGGGAGCTAATGAAATTACCAAGAGAGAGATTATAGAGGGAGAAGAAAAGAGGCGCTAGGACATAACCTTGGGGAACATACAAAATTAAGGGACATGACATAGATGATGAGCTAACAATGGAGACTGACAAAGAGTGTGCAAATAGGCAGGAGGAGAACAAGGAGAAGTGGTATCATGAGAAACTAGAGAGGGCAATGATATCCAGGTAGAGAAGGTGGTCAACAATGTTCAATGAAGTAGATAGGTCAAGAATATGAGGGCTGATAAAATGGCCATCAGCTTTGACAATTAAGAGATGCTTCACAACTTTGAAGACTGCAATTTGAGTTGTATGGTAATGTCAGAAGCTACATTACAAATTATTGAGGAATGAGAGGAAAAGAAGGGGAGGTAGTGAGTATAGCAAGATTTTTTTGGAAGGGGTTAGTTAAGAAGGAGAGGAGATGTATAAAACAGTATTTGTTATAAAATATAGGCAATACTGCAGGGTTTTTTTTTTGTATGGATAGGGAGATTTGGCCATCTTTAACGTCAAAAGAAAAGGAATCATGAAATAGGAATCAGTTGAAGATTCAGAAGAGAGGTAGGATTATTGAGAAGTTAGTCTTCTGGAGAAGGTGGGATCAACTGCATATGTGAAATGTACATGTACGGGCTTTCCCTTTGGCAAAGAGATCTATATTTTTAAAGAAAAGTGAGGATTTAAAGTAAAAAAAAATATTCTCTTACATTTATTTATTAAGTCAACATATAGAGAATAATTCCTTTAAGAGCTAGAGTTTCAAATGTGTTGAATTTCCTTAGATTTTTAACTTAGTTTCTTCCCTGCTTATATTCGAAATCGTGGAAAGCAGAAAAGCTACGCCAAAGAGAGAAGAATTCTAGAATTGGAAGGTACCTTAGTGATTATTTATTCCAGACCTTACCTGAATAATAGTGCTCTGTACAACATACATAGCAAGTGTTGAACTAGCCTCTTATTGAAGACCTGCAGTGAGAGGGGGTACGGTACCTCCTGAGAAAGCCCATTCTACTTATGAACAGCTCTAATTGTTAAGACTTTCTTGGTGGTGGTGGAAGCATTATTGTTGTTTTTTTCCCTGCTTCAAGACTAAATTTCCATCTTTTCAATTCCTACTCTTTGCTCCCAGTTGTGTCTTCAGAGTGTGAGCAGAATATTATCCCTATTCAGTCTTTGCTTAGAGACTCTCAATGAGAGGGAGTCCAATGCTTTCAGAGACAGACAATTCAACTTTGGTTAGCTCTAATATTTAGGAAGATTTCTGCCATCAAGCTAAATATGCTTTGTGCAACTTTTAACCATTGTTCCTACCCAGCCCAACGGAGCATTTCTAATTCCTCTTATACTTTCAAATACTCAAAGACAATGTTGTAATTGTATTGCACTTGGCTTTTGACATCATCATTCAACTGAAAGAGCTCTTTCCAAAATTATTGTACACCCTGGTCTTCTCTTACTTTACTCTGGCCAACTACCATCAACATGGACAGCTGATCCTTATATGGCATAAGCTCAAGAATATCTTTGTTGCCCTCTTCTGCATATTCTTCACCTGATTGTCCTCTTTTATAAGATATGATGTCTATCAGTAAATACTATACTTCAGATGTTATCTGACTGGGGGAAAAATCAGGGACATCATCAACTACTTATTCTAGGAAGCTATGGCTCTGTTAATATAGCAAATTCCCATGAGGCTCCTGAAATGTGAATGTTACTGTTATTACTCATGGGTTAGCCCTGCTACAAAAGTGGGTAAGAATTTAGGACTTTAAAAGGAAAGAAATATGAACAGAATCTTGTTCTTTTCATAGGGAGAACCCATGGGATACACTGTAAATAAATCTGCAATGTAAAATATTAGCCTCTATTCTTATAGTTCCATCTTTAAAATATAACACCTTTGTTTTATGTGTTCTTTTCCTTTCTGTTCATTTATTCTTATTTATTTTCACATTATTTAAAAAAAAATCAGTTCCAAATTCTCTCCCTCCCTTCAGCCCCTTCCTTACCCACTCAGAAGACAAGTAATATGATATTAATTATACATGAGAAATTACATAAAACATGTTTCCATATTAGTCATGTTGCAAAACAAAAAAGCAACAGCTAAGAATAAGAAAGTGCAAAAAGTATACCTTTATTTGCACTCAGAGTTCACCAGTTTTTTCTCTTGAGGTAGAAGTTCCAGTTATATGATGGGGAGAGACAATGCAATGAATAGTTCCTTATGTGCTATGCACAGCCATATAAGAAATTCCCTTAATTTAAGTGTGGCAGAGAACTTGTAACACAGAGAGGCCACTGATGAGGAGGCTGTCATGATGATACAGAGTTAGGCCAGTTTAGGGAGAAGGTCACTTGAAATACAACCTCTCAGGACAGGAATGGAGCCACCATCTGCTAGCTTCCTATTTTAACTGTGTACTTTTACTAACTAGGTGATAACCTCATTCGTTTCAATACTGCAGAAGGATTAGAAGTGCTAGCTGTGCTCTTTTAAATGTTAACACTCTAGGGCAAAAGTCTTCTCACCTCACTCTAGTTATGGTTTGGGGGAGTGTGGATCTGGGACAAAGTTCAAAGCAGTATTTTGGGTGGTTTTCTTTATCTTTAATAAAGAATTTTTCTCTGTAGAAATTTCCATCTTTCATAAATCCGCCTTCTCCCTTTTTCCCTCCCTTTTTTCCCTCTCACACTTCTACTTTCCTTGGGTGTTTGTATCTCAGGAATCTTGCCTTCCCCTTGCCCCTTTTCTTCTTTCATCTTTCTTCTTTAATATTATAGAGCTTCCAGACCCTTCACTATCGTTTGTCCTTCCTACAATGTACTTTATCTTGTCAATGTCCCATGCTAAATATGGCACATCACCTGGAAGGTGACAATGGACCTCTGATGCCATCTTTTCAACACAGAACAGAGTGGACCTATTGTGAACATCCTTGTTCTGTACACCACAGGATGTCAGTCTGCAGTAGTGCAAAGAGCACTCGATATGAAGCCCCAAGAATTACGTTCAAGTTGCCGCTATCACATTCTAGATATGTGACTAGACAGGACTTAAGCACATTGAGTTCTAATGATCTCAGTTTGAAGGTAGAGATAATGCTATTATGCTATCTACCTCACCATTCTTTTGGGGGATGGAGGATTAATTATAATCATCATCCTAGCAGTTCACATTTATTATGATATTTACAAAGTTTCTTTCTAATACTAATTTTATGAAGTTGGTAGGGCAAATCTTGTTGTACCCATTGTAAAGCTGAAGAAATGTGATCTCAGAAAGTTGAGGCAATGTTCATGAACACACAGCTAAGATTCAGTTAGATAATGTACTTTTAGCTCTTTCCTTGTCCCTTAGTTCCTCAAGGCTATGCAACAGAATTTAAGTCTATATATGTATATATATATATATACATGTATATATATACATATATATATACATGTATATATACATGTGTGTGTGTGTATATATATATATATATATATAAAACACTGAGGTTTACACAAATTGTAAGTTTCATCACAACAACCCTGAGATGTGGGCATTATTATTTTATGTAAGAAATGAAGCTCAGAAAAGTTAAATGCATTCTCCATGATCTAAAAGCTAGTTAATGTGAGAGACTGAATTTTAATCCAAATCTCTGTTGACTTAAAGAATAGCGCTCTTTCACAGAATTATCAGAAAGGCTGCTTTCTCATTTTTATGAAGGAGAAAGTGACCAGAAAGACTTATTGATCTCCTGCCTAAGCTTTGAAAGGAACTGGTACAGTAAAGAGGATGATAATGATGATAAATGATGTACTTTTATAGAACCTGAAGATTTTCAAAGCACTTTTTATACATTGTCTCATGAGAAAAATTGTAGCATGCCTGTTTTAAAAAAGCAGAATCATTACAAGAAGTATACCAGTACCTTAATTTGGAATATCTCTTTCTTATTAGTTTACCCCCAGTTTTCAGACTGACTTTTTGCATTGCCTACTAGAGCTGGTGGTGTGATTATTTTAAAGGCTGAATCAAGAGTAATTTAGAAATTTAACATTATTGAACAATGACACATTAACAAATGGACTGGACCATTATACTGTACAAGAGGTAGAGGTTTTGGCCATCCCTATTTGGAACAAACCATTTTTGTCTTTAGTTTCACTCATCAGTCTCAGTTCATTCTGAGTTTTATATCTCCTGACAATATTTGTTCATTTACATGTATACTAGATATGCATACGCCAACACATATACATATATACACAAATACTACATACATAAAACACATATATACATGTGTGTATATATAGTATGTATACATACACACACACACACACATATATATATAAATTAAAGTCAAACTTACTGACCGATAACTTGCAGATTTTATTATCTCCGCTTTTATGACCACCATGACTGCATTTGCTCTTCTAAATGGGGATTTGAAGAGCAAGAAAAAAAATTACACTTTTTTTTTAAAAAGAAATACCAGTGTTGCTTTATAAGAAGAATGGACTCTTTTCTGGTAATATATTACACTACACTAACAAACTTGATAGTGGGTTCAACTATTGTCTGTGTGCTAACTACCCGGTGACCCTTTGAGTCTTAAATGAAACCATTCATGTCCTAGCTTGACTTGCAAGTCTTGTAATATTGGTACCTTTGTACAGATGTACTTTCTATGGGAAATGTCTAGGCATAAGGTAAACAAAGAATAAATTGATTTCACAATACCTGCTTGAACGGTCTTGATCGGCTTTTAGTTGCTATAACTTCCTTCAACATGTGTTGAGTTATGGAACTCATTACCCTATACCTGGATTACTATAATAGTCTATTGCCTGATTGCTCTCTCTTCAGTTTCTCTATTTCCCCAAACTATCCTGCACAATATTCTGAAAACACTAATTTTATAAAAAACACTACTTAAAAAAAAACTAATAATGAGGTCTATTATTTATTAAATCAGGGACAAATACCTCCTTAAAGACCTGGGTTTCTAATCCTGGTTTTGATTCTGGGCAAATCACTGAACCTTCCCTATCCACTGTGTCACTGAAGCAGTTATTACAAGTTTTCCAGGAAAATTTTTAAAAAATGAAAAAAGAAGACAATAATATACTAAAACAATTTAGAATAATGGTTCAATAGTATTAAAAACAGATAACAAAGCAGAGATTGAGACAGTTGTCAGAACATCAAGAGAAAGAAACTTCAGATTGATCTCACCAAGAAACATAACAGTCAAATTTCAGAAGTGCAACATCAAAGGAAAAATCTTGCAGTGATCAAAAAAAAAAATCTTGCAAATTTAAAGTAGAAATAATCACTAAGTATTAGATTACTCTGTGGTTACAAATAAAAAGGAAAAAGAGAATATGATATTCTGAAGGACAAAAGAAATAGGCTGGCAGCCTCAAATAACATATCTTGCAAAGCTGAGTCTGAACCCAAGAGAAAAAATATGCACAGAAGGAAAACCTAGAGTCACCCCTTTACCATGAACAGGCATCAAAATTAGACTTTGAGAAGGGTTTAGCTGTTCATCTTATTCCCAGAGAAATTTTCCTATAATTCCTTGAACTAGCATACTACCATGGAGGATTAAATAATTGAACAAATAGGACAGCCTCAAATACTGTTGTTTTTCCTGTTCTTATTCTGCTCCCCCATCCCCTCCATCCTCCTATTCCTCCTCCTTCTTTTCTTTCTCCTTCTCCTTCTTCCTTCTCTCCTCAGAACAATATTTTAAATGCATAAAACACATATGATTAAAAAAGGAAATAAATTATCCTGAAACATATTTATCAAAATTTGAAAAAAAATGTTCAAAAGGTCTAAGTTAACATTCTCTGTTTAAGATTGTGAGCAGTTAAAATTCTAATCATGAAGTAAGAAGAAAGTATATTTCTGTGTCTGTTTATGTTGATATGTATCCACACATTAATATCTCTATCGGTATCTATATACTTTTGTGTATGTGTGTGCGTGTGTGTGCACGCACGTATATGTGAGTGTGTGTGGGTGCAATCTGGTGTTTCCTAAAAATGATGAATATGAAAAGTTAGAGAATGAATATTGTAGACCACAATTACTAGATGGAATTTGAAGTAGCATATAGTTTAATTTTTTTTCTCCCAAATCAACAAAAGAGTTAAAGTCTATTATGGAAGCTATTAACAACATCTTTTAATATGCACCAAGTGTCTGGTCCACATTTATTGCATGTAGCAAATAGTGGCTTAAGGAGCCTCGTAACATATTCTAAGGCAGCATTCACTTTCCGTACAAGGTAAAATCCATTTACATTTCTCATTTAGTTGAACAAAAATGAGTCATTTGCTTAATGGATAATTTTAACTTGATTTCTAATAACTGGATTAAGTCACTGAAGAGCTACAAGTCAAGGCAGGATATTTAGAGACACAAGTTGGGCTGTTTCCATTAGTCTTCTTATCAATAAGGGTCCACTCTAAGCTAACTTTCTAATGTCTTGCTTTCCTTTGCTGACATGTTTCAGGCATTTGCGATATTATACCAGGGTTGCAGGCTATCTGGATAGGCCTCATGCTGTTAGCCCACTTTGTTAAATAGAAGTTGGTTTTATATTTAGTTGTGCATGGTGCGTGCAGATGAAACAAATCACTTCTGTAAGCCCAGTAAGATGAATAGTGCCTGTTGAAAACTAGCAAGCAGGCTGGATGTAAGATTAATATGCAGTCCCAAGTTACGCTTCCCACAATTTTTATTGATTGTGTGAGAAAGTACTCAAACTCATGATTTCTTTGGTGAGTTAGATTGAAACTCGTGCATAGCCTTAGTAGATGTAATTTTTCTGAAAGGCACCATTTGTCTACAAGCATAGCTTTTCATTTTCAGCCACGTGCAATGAATTCCATGCTGATATCAAAGGCTTTCTAGCTGAGCTCTTTGTTGGGAACACGCCCCATTTCTGAGTGGAGCTTCCTTGTCCTCTTCAGCCCTTGTCCACAAATGCACATTTGGGAGAAATTTTCAAATGCCACCTCTTCTTGTGGTTCACAATTCCAGGGCTTATGTTGTATTTTGTTTTTCCGTTCCCACAGACCACAAAGAATTACATGTTTTTGTTTCATAGACATTATTTAAGATTCTTCCATTAACATCTGATTATCATTCCAGTTAATCTGACACAATGTTCTGGAGGCATTGGATAGAAAGGGGAAATCAATAAGTTAATTTTGCCCTGCCTTTCATAGTTTTTGACCTATATTTTAATCGAACGAAGCATCAGCTTTTTTTCAAGTTAGTTTCAGGAAACTCTGTTCAAGTTTGGATTTGGTTCAATCCAGAATGTTGTTTACCCTGTCGCATCACCTCCTGCTGCCCTCCTCCACTCAATGAGGAGAAAACTGAAAGAGGATCAGGAGGAATCTTGGAAAAGCAGGTCAGCTTTGAAAGTTACATGAAGAATTTGCTATACACTTAAAGAGAAAAGTGTGTCCAACCTAACAGAGATTCATAGTTTCATATACAATTTTATCCTTCTGTTCTACAGTAAAGACAGAAATGCTTATATTTTTGTAGTTTTTACAGTTAGAATGAAAGATAAAATGGAAAAAAATATCCAGAAGGAAAATAAAGTAATTGAAATTTTACTCTTATTTTTTCCATTGTTAAAACCTTTGGTTCAACATTTATTTATATTCAATTCAAATGTCAGGAAGTTAGTGAGGTAGTACCCCAAGGATAGAAACTACTAAAGCAAAGACTTCAAGTCAATATAAACTTCTGGGAAGAAATGAAAGGCAAAATGGCAGAAGTTAGTTTTGGGATAACATCTTACATCTTGTGCCACAAAAAGCTCCAAGAGGATGCATGGCCTAAATATAAGAGGTCCTATCAAATTAATTAGAGGAGAATAGAAGGAGGTAGTTGTCACAACTATGGATTGGGGTGGAGGGGGCTCCTTGAATAAACATGGGAAAGGAATTATGATAGAGATAAAGAGGATAATTTTAGTTATATGAAATTGAAAAAAAAAACTTCTGGGCACCCAAAATTAATGTTCTTAGAATTATAAAGGAACAATGAAGTGGGGAAACTTTTTGACAGCATAGTTCTCCAGTAAAAGTTGGAAATCTGAGATATATGTGGAATTAATTCAGATATATAAGAGACGGAATCATTCCCAAGTAGATAAATTATCAAATGATATGGGCAGTTTATTTTCAAAAGAAGAAATGATAGCTATAAACAATTACATAAAACTGCTCAAAATCAAGAGAAATCCAAATAAAAAAATAGCTCTAAGGTTCTACTTCAGACTTTCAGATTGGCAAAAATGAGAAAAAGGACATTTCCAGTAATTTTCTGCCAACTGAAAAACAATTTGAAATTATATGCTATGGAAGCACTAAATTGTCCACATCTTTTTGACTCAATGGTACCATTGCTAACTATGCTATCAAAGACAGAGGGAAAGGAAGGACCATTAGAGTACCTAAAATAAGTAGTTGCTTATCAACTGGAGAATGGCAGATTAAATTATGGTATATGATTGAAATTGACTATTACTTCATCATAAGATATTCATAGATTATTCATAGGGATTCATAGAGATATAGGAAACTTTCTATTAACTATTGTAGTGAAAGAAGCAGAATGTGGAGAATAGTTTACACAATAATGCCATAATAATGAGAAACAAAACAACTTTGAAAGAATTCAAAGTTTGATCCATGAGGTGATGAAATCATATCTCAGAAGCACGTCTCCTACAGCTTATAAGGGTGTTTATAAAATACAATTACAGACAGACAGACAGACAGATAGATAGATGATAGATAGATAGGTGGAAGGATAGATGGATATAAAATTCTATTATTATACAGAATATTCAATATGCTTATTTGTTTAGCTTAAATATGTTTATCTGTTACAAAGTATAATTCTATGGATGGAGTAATTATAGAGATAGAAATAAAAAAAGAAAAGAAAGAAAAATATCAGATACATACACACCAGAGAACAGAAGAAATTTCAAAGGTGTGACAGCTTTGGCATTCAAACAGAAGAGTTATGAATGGGTGGAATAAAACATGTTCACAAAAGTTAATAATAGGATAGTTACAACATAATTTTAAAATGATTAGAAATCTATCCATCGTGGGGGCTTGGGTGGCATCAGAAAGATTTTTTGAGTATAGTGGCACTTGAACTGATCCTTCTGGGGACGGACTGGATCCAAGAGGAAAAGGTGAGGTAGGTGAGCATTCTAGACTTTGGGAGAGCCTCTGCAAAGATATCATAAGGAGAGTTGAGGCATCATGTACTGGAAACAGCAAGTAAACGAAAGGTTGGGCTAAAATACAGGGTTCAAGAAGGAGAATACTATAATAAGATGTTTATTCACGATGGAGTAATCAGCCTGAAAAGGTAGGGGAGATCTATAATAGGATTCATTCCCTTTAGGGGGCATGTGAGTTATGGCTAAACTGGTGAGGTCTCTATGAACTCCTCATAATGATGTTTTTAAATGAATAAAATAAAATAGAATTACAAGGGAAACCAATTACATTGAAACATAGGTACCAAAATGTTAAAACAACAAGCAAGCAAGCAAGTTAGTTCCCAGACCCCAGGTTAAGGACTCTAATCTAGATTATGAAAAGTTTTAAATGCCAAAATAAAATGCCAATAAATGTTTGTTAATTGAATTATTTATTAGGTATATAGGAAAGTCACTGATAACTTTGCTTGGTTTTACTTTTGTTACGTTGATTTTGGCCGGAAGAGTGATATAGTTCTACCTGGGCTGTAGGAATATGAATTTGGCAGCTTTGTGGAAATTAAATTGGAGATGGGGTTAACTAGATGCTAAGAAACTGAGAGCCCGTGAAAGAGAAGTGACTGGCACAAAGTCACAGAAGTATTGTGGCAGAGTTGGAATTTGTACCAGCTACCAAGGTAGCAGTCATTCCTCTGAGCCATGGCGTCTGACTTCAGTTTCCATGCACGTCATCACTAACGTGCACACACTTCCAAATTTGATATGAATGGACTTTGATAACATGAAAACTCCTCCAGGAGAAGTCTAATTTGTCCAATAGACACAGTCACCAAAAATAACTCATTCAGCACTTTGAATGG
Source organism: Notamacropus eugenii (assembly GCF_028372415.1). Taxonomy (NCBI): domain Eukaryota; kingdom Metazoa; phylum Chordata; class Mammalia; order Diprotodontia; family Macropodidae; genus Notamacropus; species Notamacropus eugenii. The sequence continues at coordinate 179,757,368 of NC_092875.1, forward strand.
GACAGCATTGACATTTGAGGGTTGAGTATTAACATGTTACTTTTCATTGAAATTATATTATTGCTTCTGGTTGTAATATGTGTATGTTTATTAATTTTAAGACAACATAAAATGTTAATTTTGTGTAGATAAATTCTAAAGATAATTTTTAAAATATATAATGCTGAATTCAGTAATAATCATGTTAAATGAAGCAAATATTAACTGCTTTGTGAAATTAAGTGCAGCATTTCTATTCCATATCCTATTAACAGAGAATCCCTGCATGTATAAAATTCTTGTAAATTCCTTCCCTTCTCTGTCATATTGTTTCTTTCTAGAACTCTTGCAGGTATGATGTGAGATGACATAGTCAATGAAAAACATGTAGACCGTGGTGTGGCTAAAAGGGTCTACATGGACAGCCATCAGAGTAACTGGGAGAGACATCCTTTCCTGGGTTTATAACCTGATGGTAGCCTTTTAACTTAGGGTGAAAGGACTGCTGCCTGAGCAATCCACTCTGATGCCCTATTACTAACTGCCCAAAGTTACAGGAACCTGTTCAAGTGTGTGGTTGCGTGTGTGTGTGTGTGTGTGTGTGTGTGCACGTGTGTGAGAGAGACAGAAACAGAGAGAGAGAGAGAAACAGAGAGAGAGAGAGAAACAGAGAGAGAGAGAGAGAGAGAGAGAGAGAGAGAGAGAGAGAGAGAGAGAAATAAGTGGACAGAAGAGACATAGAGACAAAGCCAGAGAGAGAAAAAGGGAGATACAGTGCCAGACACCAAGAGACAGAAAAACAGACATAGAGCTAGCAACAGCCCTTATGCTACATAAAATTTAGCAGCCGTTAAACAAATAATTGCTTTATTTGGAAGCTTGTTCTAATTAAACATTAGTCACACACTCTCCCTTGCCCCCTGCTTCCTGCATTAAAAATCACCATCCTAAAAAGCTTACTTTATGCATTCCATAATTACAAAAAAAGTTCCCACAAGTATGTGGTGGTGGTGGTGGTGGTGGTAGGGTAAAGGTGGGAGTTAATGCATGTGCATGTGTATGATATGCATGCATGCATGCATGCATAGTTATGTGAATGTATGTTCACAACTTCTTTTCAAGAATATTCCAAAAACACTATAAGCAATGGGAAAGAGTATGGGTGATGTTGAGGAGGAGAAGAGAGAGGAAAACAATAGGTACAAATTTCTCCCTGTTTCCTCAGGCACCCACAGCAGCTGCTTAATGACACATGTATCATTATATCCTAGAGTAGTTGGAGGGCACACACAGACTTGATTACACTACAGACAATTGTTTCACAATAATTCTGGACCATTTTTCATTAGCTGTCTCCCCTCCCAGCAAAACAAGGGGTAATTTTTTTAAAAGAAAAAAACACAAAGAAAACAAAACAAAGCACCCTTATACCTCTGGAAGGTTGTCCAACAGTTAAAGATTTTTAATAATTCATCAAGTGGAACATCTTGGACTAAATGCTAAATTTCCAACAATAACAATGAAAGATGAATGAGCAGAGCCCAGCTTAACTTGCTCAGTGAGAAACAAAAGGGGTAAATGAAAGGGACTGTGTACTCACCTTCCAAGATTTGTTTGTGCATTTTTATTACCCTGCTCTTGTCTTACAGGTACTGTCATTCAGTCTGTCGAGTTAGAACAGTGTGTTTGGGGGCAAATTGATTCAGTAACTGATTTAGTAATTTGCTTTAAAAAGCGAGAAAAGTGTCTTATCAGAAGCTTTTGGTCACATGCAGACCATTGTTAACAAGAATCATTTTCCTTAACAGAAAGGAAGGAGAGTTTAATCCATGCGTCTGTCATGGTGAGGGCAACATTAGATAAACTGGGTCACAGCCTTTCCTAATAAAAAGCTCAGTACTTCTATTCAAAATATTAATAATGTTGATGAGGATTGCTAGCAATTTATAATACTTTAATGCTTGCAAAGTTCTTTACATACAATATGTTGGTAGCAACAGCAGCAGCACCAATGCCACCACCAACATTAATAGCAAGTATTTAGTCTTCTAAGGTTTGCAAAGTGATTTACGGTTGTTTCTCATTTGATCCTAAAAACAATTCTGTTAGTTATAGGCTATTTTATCCTCATTTAGCAACTAAGGTTGGCAGAGGTTAAGTGCCTTACCCAGAGTCACACAGCTAGCTAGTGTTTAATCAGGACTCAGACGCAGGACATGCTGTTGCCAAGTCTAGCTCTCTCTCTATTATGTTAGAATCAAGAGAAGATTCTAATCCAGTTTCTCTGATGCTAGAGTCCATGGGTATTGTTTTGATTGTATCATGCTTGCGTCTCTTTTCAGCATAAATGTGGGACGGAATGGTCTGAGTTTTACTTTACCACTCTAAAACATCTGGGCTATACTAGATGTAACTCAATTCTGGAACATTTTTTTAAAGTGCTTACCATTTTCTACGCACTGTACTACAGATTGTGGTTGCAAAGAAAAATGCAATCCTTCTTGTTCTCATAAAGCTTCCATTTGAATGATCTTGAAAATCCTGCCTCATCCTGTCTGTGAGTTTTTCTTCGTGTCAGCACTTAAAGTTCTTTGGCCCATTGTACCTTCTATATCTCTTCCTGTATCTCCCTCTCTAGCTATATATTGCTTACAACCATTTCATCTTCTTATAGGATACTCATTCTTACTTCTACATTTGCTTATACGTTCCCCCACATTGGAATTTCTAGAACCATTATTGAAAGTTAGGCTGACCCCATGATCCATTGCTTCCAGAACTGCTTGTCAGTTGGGGGGATGCCTCTGTATGTAAGGGGGATTTTATTATTCTTTTTAGAGTTGAGTTTCTCAGGATCCACGGCCATGGCAATGTCTAGTTTTCAGGTGTTAGATAATAACTGCCCTAATGGCTTCAAGGATCCTAGACAGTAATTCCTAGAATCATAGTACTAGGCAGTCTTACTGAGGCTGTGCCATGAGATAAGGGGTGACCTAATGTAATATTTACCACACTTGCGCAGAATGGTGATATTGCTACAGTTAATTTGTGAGCTTAATGTTGGCAAGATGCCTTCTTTGTCTGTTGCCCCATTTATAGTGGGCACTGGTCAGTGAAGGTCGAAAACCACAGGGAAATCACAGGTAATACATAGAGGAATGCATGTACCTGCCTCAACTGGCCCACATTGAGGCTTGAGGGGATTTACCGGAGCGCAGTCTTGCCTGTGTGATTGACTCCACCGTGATGTAGGAGTAGCTCCCCCGCTCCGCTCTCACTGGCTCCTGCAAGAAGGGTGATTAGGGAATGCTGTAGTAGCTGGAGCTCCCATTATTGGCCATCCTTTGAGAATACTAGACTAGAATAAAGCAGATTATTAACCCCTCTAAAGGTGTCTGCTTGTCTGCCCAGATCAAGAGTGAACCTATTGGAGGTGGAAATCCCCAAACTCCTGTGCCTCTTGTGGGTTATCTGTGAAACAGTCTCACTCAGTCTGCAGCTATTTCTTACCTATTTTTCCTCTCTTGGTAAGTCTTCTCCCTATCTGTTTGTACCTGAAAATTGTCACATACTGGTTACTTTGGGGAGAAAATGAGATGCAATGGCCCATCCCCATTGGCTGATGTGAGCATCTCTGAATTGTCTTTATCTCATTCTGAATGTTATCAATTAAAGCTGGCTCCATCTTGAAGTGATTGTTAACCCCCAGTGATCAGTCTTGTTGCTACCTTGATGTACTTTTAATAAACTCTTTTAATTTTCTTTGTCCTGAGTTCTGCCTCTTTAACAAAGGGAGAAAACCTGAACAAATAATTTTCCTTTTAACATCATCCTGCATTGGTTCAAATAATTCCATTCCTTCAAAGAGTATTTGAAGTGCCAATCATTTCTATCTCTCACTTTCATGGCCTCCCATAATACTATTGGTAGTCTATAGATCGGCTCATTGGATCATTGATTTAGAGCTAGGGGAACTTACAGTGCGTCAATTCCAATTTCCTCAGAGCTTAGATAAGTAGATAAGAAAGTAGATGACAGACACAAAGTGACAGAAGCAGCAAGTGGCTGAGTCAGGACTCAAACTCAGGCTCTCTGACTCCAAATCCATGGTTCTTTCCAATACATCAGAATGAGATGAACAAGTTAGAGCTTAAAGCAATAGGTTCTTTTACTTGATAAGTTTAGAGTGACTTTATCATGTAGATTGTCTAGATCTACCTGAGGGACTACAGAAGGGCAGTAAGGGCAAAAAAGATAGGGTCCTAGGGCAGTCTGTTAGTACTGGGGCTAATGATTGCAAAATAGCACAAGGAATGAATAGGGAAGAAATATAATCATGGCTATGATTAAGTATGGGCAAGAAATATAAACAGACACTATTAGAAGAGCATAGACAAAATTGGAAGAAACTGTAAGTTTGCTCACTGGACCTAGATACAACAAGCCTTGTGAGAACACCTTTATATTGCTTTAGGGTAGCTCTGGGATCATTATCAGTCCAAGTTTTTAATAAAGATGAATGCAGGCTTGCTGAGGTGGATCCTCCTACTTATCATCTTAACTGGGGGATCTAAAGTCCTCCCTGATCTGAGTTAGATTGAATCCCATTTCCTTTTTTCCACTTCAGGCTGCTGACTGTGCTCCCTTTACATGGCCATTCTGGAAGAGAGATGAAGCTGGGAAAGAAAGCAAGGCAGTCTTAAAGCAAAGGCTCAGATCCCCATTACAATGTTTTATTATTATTAATTATTCCTAATTCCTTCACATATCTTTGGGAAATAGGAGAAATGTTAGATATTTCCTGTGTGCCTATCACTGGTAGATACTCAGGATATTTGGATTGAATTGATAAGTTTTCTTCATCATTTTCTTAATTCCTCCAATACACAAGATTTGGATGTTACGTATGCATATACATTATTTTTGACATGGAATTGTCTTAATCAGTCCACAGATATAGGGATATGATGCAATTAATTATTAGAGATTCAGAACTTAAGATCTTGAAGGTTTTTCAGTCCTCTGGAGTTTGTTATTACTGCCGTGAAGCAGTTAGGTGGTACAATAGATAGAGTGGTGGACCTAAAATCAGGAAGATCTGAGTTAAAATTCAGCCTCATACCCTTATGATGGGACTCTGGTCAAGTCACTTAATTTCTGCTTGCCTCAGTTTGTTCAAGTGTAAAATGGGCATAGTAATAACACTTATCTCACAGGATTGTTGTGAGAATCAAATGAAAAAAAGAGCTTAGGATAGTACCTGGCACATAGGCACTTAAGAGATACACAGTACCATTCTTTCCCCCTGCACTTCCTTCTTGTCCCGTGGTGGTGGAGGAGTCAGAAAGACTCACTTTCCTGAGTTCAAATCAGGACTCAGACACTTACTAGCTGTGTGACTTTGGGCAAATCACTTAACCCTGTTTGCCTCAGTTTCCACATCTGTAAAATTAGCTAGAGAAGAAAAAGAGAAACCATCCCAGTATCTCTCCCAAGAAAATCCCAAACAAGGTCACAAAGAGTCTGATGTGGCTGCAAAAGGACTGAAGAACAAATTTCTATATTCCAGGCTCTAAACAAACAAACAAACAAAACCACTGTTATAACAAAATTACTATTGCAATAGATAAGACCTTAAGACCACAGTGAAAAATAAACAAGATCATGGGAGGATAGGCAAGATTTGAAAGTGAGCTCCAACATCCTCTGGACCAACCTTCTCAATTTACATGAAAGGAAGTGGAGGCTGGAGAGATTAAGAAGTCACACTGTTAGTAAGTAACAGCTAGGATTCAAACTGAGGATCTATGACAGAAGATGAGGGTTTTTAATTGGCTACTTGTGAACTCACTTTTAAAAATTAAAATTTTTATAACTACATTTCAATATGATTGATTTTCTTTGTAACTCAATGTATTTTTTTTATGCATGTAAAACCATTCTGAGGAATCCAGAGACATCACGAGACTTTTAAAGTGACCTATGCCACACCTTATATCATATCTTTCTTTTGCATCACATAAATTACAGGTATTCAGATTCAATGCCAGAGGTTTTTTTTTTAAATCATAACAAAGCAAAAATAAAACTAACAAACTAAAAAGGAAACTTTCTAAAGAAGTCCCACTACTTTCTTAAAAATTGTTTTTTGTTTTTTTTTCCAAATCCCGTTGTAATCCTTTGTTTAGATAACAGGCAGGTCAGAATTATGTTATTTCGTATTGGCTGCTGTGACCTCCCCAAAACTTCAATGCATAGGTTATTGTGATCTACAGGGCACTGTTCAACAAAAAAACAAAGAAATATTCAAATACTTGTTAGACATTTACTATGTGTCCCTCATCCTCATCCCCTCACAAAAGGAAAGAAAAACACCAATAATTCCTTCTAAGCCCTTATGTCCTATCCTTAATTTGGAAACCAATCTTCCCATGAATTTTCCTCCTGTTTCGGAAAGGATAATTGTTCTAGTCAATTCAACTCAGCAATTCTGAAATGACTAGTATATTCTAGGAATTGTACACATTTATTTGAAATTGTGTAAAGCCATAGTTGCCCAAATGAAGACAATAACAACCTCTAAAATATAATGTTAAGGAATTTTCTCTTTCTTGCGCCTTTTTGAGGCATTCAGGATTAAGTGACTTGCCTACAATCACACAGGTAGTAAGTGTCAGAGGCTGGATTTGAACTCAGGTTTTTCTGATTCCAAGATGGGTGCTCCATCCACTGCACCACCTAGATGTCCTCATTAGCAAGGTATTTTCATATGGTACTGGTACTTGAATCAGTCACTCTTTCCAGCTCAGGAATGAATTACAGTTCTGGTAATTCAATGCCAGTTCAGATTCAGCAGCTGCCTGCTGAACAACAGCTTTTATCTATTTTGCATGGTATAACATTTCTTGTATGGGCTTGGAGGCATGGTTAATAGAGTTGGGGGGTTGGAGGTAGGAGAAAAGGAATGAGGAGAGAAGAGGGTGTCACCAGCATAAAAACACTGACATAGCACAGTGAGAAATACAGGGGTCCAGGCTCAATTTGAATATCCACAAAGTTTCTTGGAAGCTAATTATTCACAAAAGATAACTAGTTAATCTTGGTTTCAAGGGGCTGAACAGGAAAACTGTCCTTGGGAAACATTTCTTAAAAACTTCAATAAGAAAAGCTGATTCACAAAGAAAATACAAGCTATGCCAGAGGCTTTGGAATGTGAGAGATGATAGGATGAAAAGAGAGAATGTCTCCTAACTTTATTCATTCACTGAGTCTTGGCAGACATGGTTCAGATGTTAAGATACTGATATCTTCCCCCAAAGAAGAAAAAAACAGAAGATTGAAAATTATCCAGGATAGTTACTAGATATGTTGGGGATTAGAGGAAATGGAAGTTTTGTGCATTTTGCCCTTCTATACCTAAAACTAGTTATAGCTAAATGAGCCACTCATGCCACCTGGACCCTGAAAGGAAATGTGAATGAATGTGGGCAGAGAGAATCAGTTAATCCAAAGGGGCTGGATCATGTTCTTTAACAGATACCTACCTAGCCATTTGGGACTAACTGCACTCATCCTGCTCTATGTCTTCTCACTGGATCCAGATGACTCTGAAGGAAAAAGTGAGGATGTTTACTTTGTACAGCCCTCCTTCACTTAAATTCAATTCACTTGCAAGTCATGGCATCACCTCCCTGATGTCATGGTGCTTGAGAGAATCAAGGACAAACAATCATGCCTAGGCATTTAATAAACCTCTGTGCCCTTTTCTAATTATCTCTTCTGAGTAGATCCCATTTGATATCAAGGTCAGTCTCACCATCCTTTTCTACAGGTTTTTAAGCTAGAAGAGGCTCTAGAGGTAACCTTAGTCTAACTCTATTTTATAAATGAAGAAACTAAAGAGTCAAAGGAAGCATAGTTAATTTCCCCTAGCTACCCAGGAAATAAGGGATAGAATTGTGAATAAAACTTAGATCCTTTTTCTAAATTAAACAGTTGTTCTATTAGGTGATCTATAAAATGCAAGTTTGATGATGTTCATGATTTTTACCTGCATTTCAAAGGAAAATGGATGCTCCAAACTCACATTTATGCCCTGAGTTCTCAAAATTTTATCAAAGGAAAAGTTCTTGTCCATGACACTCTGGGAGAAAGAAAACAGGAATAATACTACAGATTAATGAATGTACAGACTTCCATATAACATTGAGTAGGTAAGAAGCTCTGTTTGGCACTTTGAAAAACAAATGAGAGTTTGGAGATCCAAAGGAGAAGCCTTAGGAAAAGAAAGCTCTAGTTCATTGCTAGAATGAGTGACAGAGACAGGGAAACCATTGGAGGAGAAATACAAGTTAACCATAAGGCATTGCTGCCTCCATTCTAGCAATGTTCAGCCTAGCAATGTTAGCAATAGTTGTAATGGTATTTGATCCAAGTTCCAGAAACTATTTTCACACTTTGTAAAGCAGGAACCAACAACTCCAATAGTCCTTTCAAAAGAAAAGTAAGAATCTTTTATAATTTTAGTAAACATTATAACAGACACTGATGATGAAGCACTTTTTGACCGAGAAGTAAGGAAGCCTGGGTGTAGAATGCAACATGTGTGGTTTTTTTTTTTTCAACATGGTCATTACAAAAGTTTGTGTTATCTGATAAGGCATATTTGTTACATCAGTGTTCATTTTTCTTTTCTTTCTTTTTTTTTAATGGAGGAAAAGGAAAGTGAGTCAGGTAGCATTTACTTAGCACCTGTCATGTGCTAGCAACTGTGTTAAGTTCTGGGTACACAACGGAAGAAAGAAGAGAAAATTTTTTTTTTTATGATTAAAAAAAGAAATAAAAGTGTTGAATAATAGGAAGTTGGAGATAGAACTGATATCCCTAAAACATTTTCCCTCCTGTCTTAAAGTACCAGTTATATATCTACATAATTGGGAAATAGACATGATATCTGGGAGAGAGCACTAAGTTTGGAAGCCAAAAGACTTAATTTTGAGTCCAGGCTCTGACTCTTACTTGACATGTGGCCATGGGTAAGTTTCTGAGTTGTCTCTCTGAACTTTATTTTCCTAATATGAAATATAGAGTTAAGAATATTTGTACAATCTATTTCACAGTTATTGCTAGGAATGTACTTTGAAAATTATGAAATTGGATTATTTATACTGAAATACTTTTATTATCAGAGGTAAAACATGTGCTAGGTGTGTGTGACTGTTACCTTGTCTCTTATCTAACTTATTGAAAATGTGGTGATAAAGAACTGCTTGCGTTTAGAGAGATCCAAGATGGAGACAGGTGACAATCTATGGAATAAGGTAACAGAGAAATATGAAGGTTGAATTGGAGGAAATAAATGAATAGTCTAATGTTTACAAGGATGAGGACTACCCCAGTCTCTGAGAACAAGTAGAAGGAGAAACAAATGTGTAAGGTCAGAAAGTTGTTTAGAAGAGTGACGCCAAGAACTATGTTTAATCAAATAGTGACTGTTAGAAAAGTACAGGAACACAAACTACTGGGGAAAGGACTCCTCATTTTGACAAGAACTACTGGGAAAGTGGTTTGGTAGAAATAGTATCACACGTTTCAAAATAAGCTCCAAATGTATAAGTGAACTTAATATAAAAGGACATTTCTTTAAAAAAAAACAAACAAGCATCAATATAAAGGGAAATTGAAGGGAAGCCTCCTTTTTGATCTATAGCTTAGTGAAAACCCCTCAGCAAGCAAAAGGTGGAGGAGATAACAAAATAGACAATTTTGGTTATATAAGCTTTTAAGATGACTTTACATGAACAAAGTCAGAATGAATATAATCAGAAAAAAGAAACCATAAGTTGTTTGGGAAAATTTCACTTCAGATGTCTCTAATAAAGAACTGAAATCTTTGGTATGTAAGGAATTGGTGAAAAAAATAAAAACTAATTCTGCAGCTTCACCTCAGGTGCATCATATTGAAAAAGGTGATAAAATATAGAAATAATCAATGTTAGGTGAGTTGTGGTAAGACAGGCACATTAAAAAGCTATTGGTGGAGCTGGGAGCTGGTCTATCATTTGTAAAACAATTTGAAACTTGTGTTTAAAAAGTGAAAAAAAAAGACTCCTTTTCTATTCATGTCTCTGCACAAGAGAGGTAGGAGCACATATGTGCCCCAAAAGTCTCAATGCAGAAGGAATGGTGCTATGTACCAGCCATACGGAAGCACTTTTTGTAGGAGCAAATAACTGGAATCAAAGTGGATGTCTACCTATTGTTAAATGATTGAACAAAATGTAGTATATGTATAACAAAAAATATTATATAAGAAAAGTGATTATGAAGAATGCAGAAGAAGTTAGGAGACTTGATTTCTCATCTTGGCCTACTGGCTTCCTTGGTTTCCTTTAAATCCCAACTAAAATCCATTGTTCTACAAGAAGCCTTTCCTAAACCCTCTTAATTCTAATGTCATTTATCTTCCAATTATTTTCCATTTCTTCTGTATTCTGTACATGTTTGTTTGTTTGTTGTTCCCTTCATTAGATTGTGAACTCCTTGAGGACAGGGAATGTCTTTTGTATCTTTTTGAAGCCCCATGCCTGGCACATAGTAAGTGCTTTATAAATGGCATTTGACATGTATGAACTGAAACAATCAAAGTAAATAGAACAAAGGGAACAATAGACATAATTACAATCGTAATCTAAAATAATCCATACTAAAAACATATCAATAATTTGATCAAGTCAGTAACAAATCCAGAGGACTGGAGATGGTCCATACTTTTCCTTTCTTGGCAGAGAGGTAGTATACTAACTATATAGCGAGAATAACCCATGCATGAACTGCCAGGAATGATCAATATGGGTTTTTTGTTTGTTTTGCCTACTGAAACTCTGTTACAGAGGAAGGATCTATGGGGGAAGGAGTTATTGAGAAATAGTATGTTGTAAGAAATAGAATTAATAGTATTTTTAACAGTAGAGAATTGAAGGAGCTCATATCAGATAGTGTAATTGCAGGAATATGCAATACCATATCATCTACTGAGAGTGATAGGTAGGATTTGGGGTTTAAGGTGAGAGAAAATGAGGTCCAAAAACAAATTGTGTAATTGAGGCACACAGGACTAAAGTGAGTATAGTGTTTTATGAACACCCAAGTAGTTAATGAGTAGAAACTAAAGTCTCCAATTTTAGAGCCTAAATACTTGCATTCTAGAACTTATATGTGAATACATATACATATATGTAGGTATATTTGTACATATAATGTATACATAGATATGTGCATAGTATATAAACACTCATAGATGTAGGTATATATAATGTTTGCATATCATATTACAAATATATCATGCATATATTGTTTTATAAAATTATATTTTAATATGTGATATATTGTAGTTATATATTATAATATGGTATATTATACAATAATACACACATACATATATATATACATATACATATACACGATATTTCAAATATGTTCTTATCCCACCACTTTTTTTGTAAGTACACTTCTCAATAGACAAGATTTGATCTTTAAATAATTAAGATATTCTCTTTTTTTTTTTCAAATCATGCTAATGATTTGACTGCAAGAGATAGGAGCCAATGGCTGGTATCAGTATTGGGTATGGTAGTATGGTCTATTGGAAAGAATACTATACCCAAAGACAGGAGACTTGAATTCTTGTCTTGACTCAGCTTCTAACAAGTTGTGGAACCTTAGTCATCTTCTAGTCTTTGTGGACCTCTGCTTGTTGATGTGTAAAATGAAGGCATTGTTGTCTGTTATCACTTTTAGCTCTAATATCCTATTACATTACCTTTCTGGCTACCATTTCTATTCAGAAAATGTCACACGAATAGGACACAATTTGTCTGCTGTAGTTTCCCAAGACCATGCCTGAAAAGATGGTATTTCACATTTTAAGTCTATTACGAGGAATAATTCATTCATGATCACATATGTTTTGACTTTTAAATTCTAATATTATTGCAAGCTTTTTCTCACACCTAATCTAAGGAGAAAATGCCACACATAGAGACTAAAATTTTAGCAACACATGAATCAGCAATTAGTATTTTCAAGGAAACAATTCTTTTTTTTTTTTCTCCAAAGAAACTCTCATGATTCAAAGTTAATCTATTCCAAGGAACAGAACTACAATTGGTTACTGACATGCAATAATTCATTTCTTATTTTACCAACAGTAATTAAATTGCCTGGAACTGTTGTCATTTAACAGCCTATTAATTGACTAATGTGCATTGCTTTCACACAAGCTATAGGTAAAATCCAGGGATTAAGCAAGCAAGCAAGAGATTTACAAACTCTCCCAGCCATCCTAGAAAGTGGTACATTTCCCTCCCATTTCAGGATAATGTATGAAAAAAGGTAGTTTGTATTTCAGAAAGGGAAAGTATCAGTGAAGCCCTAATAGTCCCAGAGACTTCTTGCAATCTTGCTTTCTTATGTTTTTTTCTCATATCATTCAACAAAATTACCTTGTGTTAATTTTGCATATACACTTTATGTACTAATATGGGTTTATGCTGACTCCCTCAGGAGAATAAGCGCTCCTTGTGGGCAGTGACTGCTTAACTTATTTTTTGTAGCCCCATCATTTAGCATAATGATGCCTTAATAACTAAATAACATTTAATAAGTCATTATTGTTTTGAAAAGACATTTATTTAACACCTGTTATTTGCAAAGGCAAATACCAGACACAAATAAGAAAGTATTATTAAGAAATTATACTGATTAGCAAAATGAAATAGCTCCTATCCTTAAGAACCTTATATTACACTGTAGGGTTATGACAATACAAAATTTATAAGTGAAAATAAGTCAGAAAATTGAGTGTCATGTGCAGTAGCAAGGAGACAAGTGTTCCTGAATTGCCGAAAAGATTTTTGGGGTTTGAGGATGGAAGGTGTAAGAAGAATGGATATAGAGGAAGTAAATATTGTGAATTGCTTTAAAAACCAAACCAAGGATCTTACATTTGATACCAGAGGCAACAGGAAACAACTGGAGTTGATTGAGTATGGACATGGTCAGACTTGTGTTTTAGGAAGACCAATTTGACAGCTGAGTGGAGGACAGATTGGAGTGTGGAGAAACGAGGTGCCTATGAGAGCACCTAGACTGTGATCTTGGGAAACTGGGAGATTTGTGGTACTCTTTTCAGTTATAGGGAAATTAAGAAGAGGATTATGTTGGGGGAAAAGATAATGAGTTTTGGGACGTCTTGAATTTAAGATATCTATCAAGAAATTGTGTTCAAAATGTTTCCTAGGCAAGTTGGGGATGCACATTTACTAACTGTCTGAGACAGGATTTGAACTCAGTTCTTCTTGCTTCTCTGTCCAATACTGTAACTACTACACCATCTAGTTGCCTCATTCTGTCTTCTCTGCATCTAAGCTCAACTCTGTATTCAGGTCTTCTAGTTGCTTTTAACAAATGCCTCAGATTTCTGGCTGTACTTCTTCTTAATCACTTTTCTTTGTCTTCTTTATGCTTTCATTGTATGTCATAGTCTTTGTCTTCTATATACCTGAGACCATCCATGGAGAAAAATCAGGATCAAATATTTCGCAATAACATTTCATTATCTTCACTCAAGTCAGAGGTCCCAGAAGGGATTTATCAAAAACCACTTTAAGAATTCAACAAATTCAAATGGCATTCAAAAAAATGCCACTGTGCCTGGCTCTGTGGTATGCTCTGGGGATACTTTAGAGTTTACTTGCTAGTTTTTAACTATGATATTATATCTGGCTACCCAAAGTCCTACTCCAATTCCTTATCATAATGTCAAATGATCCTAGACCTTCTCTGGCAATGTCTGTAATATTAAAAAAGATTTAAATTATTGTTCTAACTTTGTTTTCTGAGGAAAAGTCTAGATAAGATTTAAAGAACTACATTAGGTGGGCTACTTAATGCCCAGATTAAGGGAATGAGTAAATTTAATTCAAGTGATCATTGTACATACAACTGTGGGCAAGAATCCCTCAGAAGAAGTAAAGTAATCCTCATTGTCAACAAAAGGATGAGAAAACCAATACTGAGGTATAATTTCAAAAAGTTCAAAATGATATCTTTTCCAATCCAAGGCAAACTATTCAACATCATAGTAATGCAAGTTTATGCTCCAACCACTGATGACAAAGAGGTCGATGTTGATCAGTTCTATGAAGACCTACAACATCTTTCAGAAATAATACCCTCCAAAAAAAGATGTCACATTCTTCATAGGGGATTGGAATGGTAAAGTAGGAAATCAAAAGAAAGTTGAAATAACAGGCATATTTGACCTTGGAGTACAAAATGAAGCAGCGCAGAGACTAATAGGATTTTGTCAAGATAACTCACTGGTTATAACAAACACTCTTTTTCAACAACCCTAAAGGCAACTCTATACATGGGTGTCACCAGATGGTCAATATAAAAATCAGATTCATTATATATTTTGCAGGCAAAAGTGGAAAAGGTGTATACATAGTCAGTTAAAAGAAGACTTGGAGACAATTGTGACTCAGATCATGGACTACTTATTGAAAAATTCAGACTTAAATTAAAGAAAATAGGAGAAACCATTAGTTCATAGAGGCATGACCTAAGTAATATCCATTATAAATATGAAGGAGAAGTGATGAATAGATTCAAGGGATTAGATCTGTTAGACAGAGTGCTTTAAAAAACATGGTCGGGATAAACCCTCAGTTGCAGAGAGATGACATGAAGCTAGCTTAAATTAGCTCCTAAGAGTTAGCTATTAAATTTTCAATATGAGCATTTATACCTCAGAAATCAGCAAATTGTACCAATAACAGCTTGGTTTTTTGTTCTATTGATTGACTAGATGTGAAGTGATAAAAAATGTTATTGATGGGGACAACACTTAAAAATGTCATATAAGATGACAGAGTAGAACCAGGTACCTGCTTGAGATCTCCCCCAAAAGCACTTGAAAATTTGTAAAAATCACTCTAAACAAAGTCTAGAGCAGCAGAAGCAACAAAATGACAGACTGAAGCAAATTTCTAGCCCTTGACAATCTGGAAGGTTGAGAGGAAAAGTCTATCACACTGGGCTTGGAACTGAGCATGGTTTGGCATGGGTTGCACTGACATATATGGAGCTGGAGCAGGCCTTAAGGGATTGAATCCCTGGCAGCTAGGGTGGTTTCCAAACTTCTTAACCCACAAACACCAGAGATAGCTTTGAATGCCAGTGGGAAGCATTTCTCACCTGGCTGAGAGAGGAGTGTTGTCATGCCCGGACCCCAGGGCAACAGCAGCCCCTGCTGAAGCCTTGCCTGCTTTTGGAGCCCTTTACTTAACAAACAGCTCAAACATCAAGTAATTGACTGAGAAAATGAGCAAAGAAGGGAAGAGAAAACAAATTATAGATCTCCTACTTTCTCAGCGAAAAAGTATTTTCTTACATCATCAGTGGTGAAGAAGATCAAAACATACAAGAAGACAACAAAGTCAAAGCTCCTGCATCCAAAGTCTCCAAGAAAAATATGAATTGGTCTCAGGCCATGGAAGAGCTCAGAAAGGATTTTGGAAATCAAGTAAGAGAAGTAGAGGAAAAATGGGGAAAAGAAATGAGAGTGATGCAAAGTAATCATGGAAAATGAGTCAACAGCTTGCTAAAGGAGACCCCCAAAATGCTGAAGAAAGAACACCTTTAAAATTAGACTAAATCAAATGGTTGAATAAAAATGTTTAGATAAAGTTTAACTGCCATGCAATCTGAGTTGTGCTGAGGACATTTAAGAAGTAAATTAGGACAGCAAGCAAGTGAAAGATGGAAAAGATACGCAAAAATCTTCATAATAAGCTCTTATTCTCATGAATAAGAATGGAGCAAGGACAATTGGCTCACAATTTTGAGGGCATTAACAATTCACTCTTAATTTATCTTAAAAAAAAATAAAGGTGTTCAAAACACCTCAGATCATATTGTCACCCAAAAAAGTGACTGAGCAAGATCAAAAGCTACCAGTCACTCGACCCACCTTTCAATCTGTAGAAATAAGTTTACATGAAAAGATACTCTAAACATTCTCTTCCAATAGGGTGTCTCATGTGCACAAGACAAAATTATGAGATTTCTTGAAAGATATAAGAACGATATGATCATTTAAATGAGATTCTTGTTATTACTGTCAAGTGAGAAATAAAATTAGGGAGATGTTTGTCTGTCAAAGTTGTTTACCATTATTATATTAATATCTAGTACAGATTCCAAGTCAAGGATAGATTCCCAATCGACAGTAAAATTCTCGCTGTTCCCCTGGTGAGTTTTATGTAGCTGAATAGTCACACATACTCATCTTTAGTATATGTGTGTATGTGTATGTTTGTGAATGTACATATGTATATGTGTGTATATGTATGCATATACATATATATACTGTACATATTCAGATATTTCTGCATATGTACACACATTTTGAATGAAGTGAATATATATGAATATATATACACATATGTATGCAGATACATAAAACTCACATGGAGAAAGTATGTATTTGTGTTTGTATACATACACACTCCTATGTATATACACATGAATTTATATAGCTGGTGGTTTTTCTAGGGTTATAGAACACTACAGTCTCTGAGGAATTGAAATCAAAGGTCATCCAGTGAATAAAGAAGAGGGACATGCTGGGCACCAACTGATTCCAACACATAAAAATGGAAAATTGGCAAAAAGAAATGGAGCTAACATCAATATGTGTTCAAAAAAGGATATGGATGGCAAAAGAAAGGGCTTGCTGCTCTGTTAATATCCTCAAGAGAACACATCGATGACCTCCTATGAGTTGCATGGTTCCTTTGTGGTGAACTTTGGGAAAGGTAGGAATGCATTGCATAAGGTTCGTCAAGTATGGATCGGTTGCTCTACAGTCATACTGATAAAGATAATAACATTATCATTGGTCCATGGAGTATTAGAAAATCATATTTAGTGATCTGGATCTTTCCATCTCTTATGCATGTGGAAAAAACATTTTATAGAATTAAGAAAGAACCCACAATGAGGAGCTCAATTCCCTCATAATTATTTTCTGAGAATCTAGGATTTTCTTCCCTTTCCTTCCCTATTCTAGTCCATCCTCCACTCAGCTGTCAAATCAATGTTCCAAAAATGCAAGTTTGACCACTTTGCCCTCCATATTCAGAGAACTCTAGTGGCTCTCTATTGCCTCAGGGATCAAATATAAAATCCTCTTTTTGACCTATAATGCCCTCCCTTTTTGCTTTGTCCAGTCTTCTTATAGTTTTCCCCTTTCCATCACATACTCTACAATCCACAGATATAGGCTGCTTTGAAGTTCGTCAGACAAGACATTCCCTATCCTGACTGTGTCTTTTCATGTGTTCCCTGTGCCTGGATATCTATCCATGATCATTTCCATCTCTTGGTTTTCCTGGCTTTGTTCATATCTCAGCTAAAGTTTCACCTTCTGCAAGAAGACTGTACTGATTCCCCAGAATGCTAATAATGCCTTCACTCTGTTGCTTATTTCCAATTTACCCTGTAAATATTTTGCTTGCACATAGGTCATAAACTTGGAGAATTTTCCCCTCCCAGACTGATTCTTTTGTGAAGGCAAACTAGGTCATCCTTTGCCCCAATTTTTACCTAGTCTTTAATTACTGAATAGGCATTGCCTCAGACAAACTGAGACATGGGAAAGACCTTAGCTTAAAAAGGCCAAGATCTCTCACTGCATTCTGGGCCATTTCCATTCATCTTGATCTGTGTCTTGCCACTGGAATCTAATGACTCTGGAGGAGAGAGTGAGGCTGATGACTCAGAACAACCCTGCCTCACTAAAATCCAATTCCCTTTCAAGTCACCCTGCTGATGCCTTTGGTCTCCTTTGAGAATGAGGGTATAAACGAGCATTCTGTGAGTTGTTGGCATGTTATCTCCCCAATTAGACACTGATTAGCTGTATGACTTGGGCAGATAACTTAATATCTGTTTGATTCAGTAGGTCCAACTGTAAAATGGGGATAATAGCAATAGCCACCCCACTTGGCTATTATGAAGATCAAATGAGATGACTGTAAAGTGCTTAGCACAGTGCCTGATACATGCTAGATACTATAAAAGATAAATGCTTATCTTCTTCTTTTTTCCAGTGTCCTTTCTGTACACGGTGAGCTCTTTGACAGCAAGGCTCTTTTGTCTTTCTTTGTCTTCCCAGTGCATAACACAGTATCTGGCACTAGTGGTAGTTGAATATCTTTCAGGTCATTCAAATACTGTACCTATGGAATAACAAGTTACCTCTTTCCAAAGACAAATTCTTTTGATGCTTAATCCTCTGCCCATCAGAAAAAATATCTGCCTCTTAAAGGTAAGTACTACAAGGGATCTTATTTTCACATTAAGGAACCTTAGAAAGCAGGTGTCAATTTAATTCAATCAAAAGCTTTAATTAGGTACCCGCTATATATAAGGCAGTGGGTTAGATTCTAAGTACACAAAGACAAATTCAAACCAGTTCTAACTCTCAAAGAGATATCAATTTGTACTGAGACTGTGTGTGTGTGTGTGTGTGTGTGTGTGTGTGTGTGTGTGTGTGTATCTGGGGTGGAGGGTTGGAGGTAAAGGGGAAAGCAATACAACATGTGGGCAGACAACACATTTAGAACCAATAAGCGTCATATAAATATGAGCTGTAATAATTATACAGGATGTGATTTTTAGTCACCTGAACACTAAGATAAATATACCTCTTCCATTTCAAAATTTATACTTTGTTCTCATTCAGACATTTGTATTGTTCTCTGGAATAAAGACTGAACCCATATGTCTCTGATCTAAAGACAGAAGTAGAGTCCAGAGAGTTGCCACAGAGCCAAATGCTAATGATTCTGTACTTCTCAAGCTCCTTAGTCTAAGAAAACAAGCCAGGGGGGCAGCCCGGGACAAGCAAACCACAGTACAGAGAGAAGGGCATAGCCTGCTCATGGGGACAACAGTACATTCACCAAGGGGAGATTAAATTTCCAAAAGGCAGCTTGGAGAATATTGAAGCACATGCAGCTACCCACAGCTTCTCTAAATACTATGGATACTCTTCTCAATTAGTGGGTCTGTTGCCAGATGCCAGGTCAAGCTATTTCAGGAGTTCCCTCCTTTGTTCACCACCTCACTCATTTACATGTAGAACCTACTCACCATCTTCAGGGCATTTGTCCTATGCCTTTCTGACCTTATCAGAACAAACCACAACAACCATGCACTGTGTCAATCACTTTGCGTTTCTCTTAGATTCAGTGTAGGATGCCTGATAATCTGTGTTTCTGAAAAAAGATCTGAAAACTAATTTTTCTAATTCAAGGTCCAATGTGATGTCTACTACATTATGTCTCCTTCCATAACCAAGAGATGTGCTCTCTTTCCTCACACACATATGGGTTGAGACAAGTAATTGTATATGTTTCTATAAAAAGTCTTAGTGTTCTTCTATATGTGGATTGGAGAAAGATGAGTTAGAGTATTATCCCAATCTTTTTCAAGCATGTCTGGCAATAGTCCTTTACTGTTTCCTTTCTTGTTAAAATCTATAGCTACAGATAAACAATCCCACTTATTTCTCCAAGAGAACAAATGGGCCATCCATCCCACATGTTTTGTTTTGTTTTTCTTCTCCCAGGATTGGATTTTTGTTGATTGATGATATATAAATACAAGACAAGGCATGAGATTAAATTCCAGACCCTCAAGCAAGACATTGAGAACCGGACTGCTTACCCTGAGTTAATTGCAAAATAAACAGGTGTCCAGTGGAGAGCGGTCCCTATGTCACAAGTGGACTCCTTGGGTGGCATATATATATATACATATACATATATATATGTATATGTATATATATATATACATATATGTGAATAAGAGGCACTTTAAGCATGTGTAAGACCCTGAGCAAGTCACCTAAGCTTGCTGTCAGCTAGCACATTTATAAAATGGAGTTGGACTGCTTTATGATCCCTCTGAGCTTCTGTGATTCTATGTAAATAAAAATGCATTCACATCTAGGGAAAAACTATAATTTATGAAATGAGAATTCAGTTATGTCTGGGAGTTTTCTGGAAGAAAAGCCTACGTCTAGACAAAATCAAGAAGTATAATAGGATACTTCCCTTCATCCCAAAATCCCATCCTAACTCATTTAGGGAGGAAGGGTATCCTTTCATTTTGTGATTCTAAACTCTTTGTATTCATTCTTAAAAGATTTGTCATCTGTCACATTTTCCCAAGGGTTCTGCCTTTATCTAGTTGTCAACTTTTACAAGGAAAGGCTAAATTAATTTGTTCTCAGGCATAAATAACTAATAATTATTTAATATTACTCTGGGAGAGGCATTAGGATTTTAGTAAGATACAGTGCTTTTTGCCCAAATGATGAGTCTATAGCAATGGAATTTCAGGTATATTAATCCTTCCTAGAATTATGTAGATAATGTCAACATACACAAATGTCTACATGTAAACAGATATCAACTGAAAACATAGTTAACATTTCATCATATTAATGCATTAGGGGTATCATGGAATTTTATACAATATACATTTTTTCAACACATGCTGTACACAAATCTCACTTTTGCAAATTAAATAATATAAATATACCAGAAGATCTTTTATTCAAAAAGAACTCTATGGTGGACATTGTTGTAAGTGAATAATGCTTTCAGAAAATAATAACCTGCCTTATCCATTTGCATTGTGCACTAAGGTTTTGGCAAATATAAATTGTCAACTTTGAGGACAAAAGACTATGCCTCATTCACCATTAGGTCCTTGGCAGTGCAAAGCAGTGTCATGGTTCATAGAAGGAACTGAACAAATGTTGGGTGAATTGAATCTGCTACTAGTGACCATGGGCATGTCACTTCTCTAGACCTTGTTTTCCTCATCTGTAAGTCTGAGGGAGTTGGATTAAATCCTCTTCACCTGTGTAGTCAATAAAATTGGCTTGTCTTTGTCTGTTTTCATGTGATATTGATCAAGAAATTATTTATCAAGAGTTTTTTATAAGCCAGTCATGAGGTTAGGTGTTTGTGACACAGAGACAAAAATAAAACTTCCTTGTGGGGGAATATAGCATGTGCATATATGAAAATATTTACAGAATAAATAGAGGAAATTCTGGAGAGAAGGGAAGTAGCAGCTGAAGGTCAGAAATAAAATTAGTAGGAATCACATGATTAAGAGTTGGAAAGGACCTTTGAGATCTATTTATTTTCCCCTATCATTTTTACATTTGAAGAAATTGTAATCCAACAAATTTAAATGACTTGGCCAATTTTACATAGATGGTACATGGTGCAATATAATCATAAATCTAGAACTCTTTCCATCACAGCTGCTTCCTTACAAGGTCTGTGAAGAACTTTGTATGCATCATCCAAATTGAATTGCACAACAAGCTCACAACAAGTCCATGATGTATGCAGTGCAAGTATCAGCACTCCTATGTTACAGAAGAGAAAAGCTGAGGCTCTTAGTGAAGTTAAGTAATTCTTTGTCTAAAGTCATATGGTTCATAAAAGTCAGAGAAAAAATGAAAGATATTATCCCATGATAAGGGTTTCAGACCTCCATGAAAAGACTTATAGAGAGGAAGACGGTCTTTGTCCATATCCCTGGAATCAGTTATAGGTAGTTTCTTACTGTCTATGTAAAAGACCACCCTTCATCTGAAACGTAAGGTGAGAAAGTCTCTTTCAAACCTTTCACTTCACTAAAAGAATATATCTTCCTGATGGGTTAATACCATGAATTTAATATTCGAAAGGGAGCATTCTGGGTATTTATTAAAAGCTACCAGTCTCAAGATTTTCTAAAGAAATCTTTTCTCTGCTAGAAGATAATGGTTAAAATAGTGGTATTGTGGAGAATTGTAGATAGAATTGCTACATATCTTTGGCTTACAAATTGTAGCATTACTTCTTGTAAGTCTCTAACATTCTTGATTTTGTTCCACCAAAACAGTAATTTAAACAAAGCCTAAATGTGTAAAAATAATATATAGGAAGGCTATGAACAATTTATTAATAATGGTAGGACATTTTCTGTACTGCTTTTAATGCATCACTTAGGACTGTATTGATTCAGCATCAAAGTTCTTGGAAACAAGCCTCTTACCAATATCTAAGATCCTGATGTTGTAATTGAACTAGAAAATGTAAGATTTCCAGTGTTCCTGCTGAGAATTCTTCCCAATAAATGTATGTTTTCCACTGGGGCTGAAACCACCACTGCTTATGTTTTTAATTTTTTCTCCTATTTCTTTTTCATATCACTCACTTCTCTTTTTTTCTTGCACTTTACGAGCAGAACAGACATATTAGAGAATATTTATTCCTCCAAGACAACTTACACTTAAGGGGGCCATTTGAATGATAAACTTTGTTATAACTTATAACAAAAAAACTAGCAGTAGGATATAATTGGAAAAAACCACATGAATGTTTTTCTACAAGTCTTCAAGGTGTTCAGTTAAAAATATGGTCTAGTGATGATCAATCAAACATGGCTGTGCTCTTGCTGTGTGCCTAGAATTGTGCTTTGTATAATGAGGCACCAAACATACCCCCACCCTCATACATGACATTTTGTCCTTTCACAAGTAACTGATAACACATTCAAGGAAAGCAAGGATTAGGCTGTTTTGCTTGACCTCAAAGGCAGAACAAGGACATTGCAGAGTAGTAGAGTTTGGCTTAATATAAAGAAAAAAAATCTAATAATTTAAATCATGCCAAAGCAGAATGGCCTTCCTTAAGAGACAGCAAAAGCTCTCCTTCAGAAGAGCTTTAAGAAGAAGCTAGATAACTCATCAGAGAGAAGAGTAAAGGGCGGATTTACTCTTCAGAATTGAGTGAAATTAATTTAGAGAACAGAAACTCCTTGAAGGTAGAGACTTTAAATGAATCTTACTTAGAGTCCTGGGTGCTTAGTATAGTACCTTATGAATAGTAGAAGAAAATAAATTCTTGATGAATTAATTGAATTGTAATCACAAAATGTTATGGTCACCTAGTTTCTAAGTATCTGAGGTCAAATTTGAATTCAGGTCTTCCTGGTTCATTTTCCAGCATTAGCAAATCACATAATCAATAAGGCACCACTTGTGCATTGTAGACAAGATATAGAAAAGTTCAGAAGAGAAGGAGTTGGGCTGGAACAATTAGAATCATTATATTCTAGGAGAAGGGGAGATTTGCAATGGACTCTGAAGGATGGGCAGAGAGAAGTGAGGGGAAAAATTCCAGTTATGGAGAACATGAACAAGTGCTTCTAAGTTATGAAAGGAGATCTCGGTCAGTAAATGTATACAACATTGCCTGCACTCCAACCATAATCCTGAGGTAGCTTTGAATCTTGGATATTACCTCAGGTCTGATAGATGATTTTTAATTTTATCTTACTCAAAAAACTATCTTCCACATAATTTACTGACTACCTCCAAAATGTAATGACTTTCTTTCCAGCTCCCTTTTATGCATTGTTTTCTCCTATTAGAAATTAAGCTTACTGAGGGCAATGACTTTCTTATACTCTTTAAAAAAAACAGTTTAGTCTCAATGAGTTTATCAGATCCCTTTCTTCCCAGTAGGAAAGAATGTTGTTAAGTTGTGTCTAACTTTTCGAGATCTCATTTGGGGTTTTCTTGGCAAAGATATCAAGTGGCTTGCCATTCCCTCCTTTAGCTCATTTGACAGATGAGTAAACTGAGGAAAACAGGCTTAAGCGATTTGCACAGGGTCACACAGCTAGTTAAGTTTCTGAGGCAGTATTTGACCCTGGATTGGGGATGTTCGAGGAGGACTACTGCCTCTGATGTGAGGGCTTGCCAAGTCCTTTTCAAGGTGGTTCATCAACTTTTGGTCTCTACTTGCCACTCAACTCTCTACCTGCCACTCAGCTCAGACTACCTGAGTCTCCAAGAAGCTTTAGTGTACTCAGTGGCTGGACTCCAGTAAAACTGTGTTGGCAGATGGGATAAACTAGTTTGAGGGTAACCAATGGGTGGCCCACTGGTGACTTAGGAGTACATCTACCCTAAACATGAGAAATCTCCTCACAGAATGGGCAGATGAGAACAGTTTGCTCCAGTAGCTGTGAGGTGATTAAAGCAGGTGCTGTGGAGTTCTTAGAGCTTGGTCATTATAAATGCCAAGGTTATCTACTGCATACCAGGCTGTCATCCATCATCTTGACTTTTTTCACTGGACTTTGATGCCTGGAAGACAGAGTGAGATTGAAGACTTTGTGAAACTCTGTCTTACTTATATCTAATTTACCCACAAGTCAAGATATCACCTCTGATGTCATTGGTCCTCTTTGAAAATGAAGTAAAAACAGTAATGGCAATTAAAAATCATTTAGCACCTTGGCACATGCCTGGTAAACACATAATTCTTCCTGTGTGTCTCTGTCTCTATCTCTCTCTATCTCTCCCTGTTTCTGTTTCTCTTGCACTCATTCTCATTTTCTTATTCTCTGTTGCTGAATGACTGAACGTTTTTCTTTTCTTTCCTGAACTTCAATCATTCCACTTGTAGAATGTAGAAGCTGGATATCATGACCTCCCAGAGCTAATATGCTATGTCCTGAGACTTATTTTCTGGCCAGCTGGGTTGGATGGCCTAGGCTGCTGTGTGAAGGAGTAGCTGTCTTCTGCCCTCCATATTAACTCTATACGGATGGATATAAAGTCATCCTCAAGCAGCTCATTATCATATAGCACCAAAGGGTCAGAAGACCCTTTCTGTCTTTCTGGATGCACAATTTCATTAAGAAAGGAAAGTGATTCATCCATTGAAAAGTATCATTCAGGAGAAGTGGTAAATTCCTTTAGCAGGAAAAAAGAAGTGTCATAAGTATTCAGTTTTACCAAAGACTAAATGAAGGAGTTTTTTTTTTTTTAAATCCTGAATTGTTTGTTCGTAAATGGATCCTTTTCTTTTTTCCTTTTTCTTCTTTACTTCCATTCTCCACTCTTGTCTAGGGACCCTATTTAGGATTAAAATAAATGGACCATTTCAGCATAAATGTAGCAGTACAAGAAAGAGTGTGGAAAGTGCTTACTGCATAAAACACATCCCTTTCTGATTCATTACATCCCTTTTCTGCTGTGGATAAGTGGACACCTTTCACTAACTCACTACAGGGGAGCTGGGCACATGCATTGAAAAGGGGAGGAGCCAACTTCCAAAATATATGTGGCCAAACCAGAAATCAGTTAGGCTTATAAAAAATAATTAATAAAGGGATCATCAAAAATGCATAGGAAACAATGATTTGTCCATGCCATGTGCTGATCACCACCTTTCCTCATCTTTCTTTAATGGAGGAAGAGTTTACTTCATATCCAAAAGAAATTTCTAGTTCCTAGAAACCAATCTTCTACTGAAAAATAGAATAAGCAAGAAGAATAACTCATAGAGCAATTTTGTAAATTAAATATTTGAAAGTATGAAATAAAGGCAGAAATGGAAGAATGAATTAGAATTGAACTCTTAAGTGAGGTAATCATTGATTCTTTCAAGCTTTAATGTCCCATAATTGTATGGTCAGAATTCATGTTCTTTTGGTATTTAATCTATTGTTGGGGAGGAGTGGTGCAATGGATATAGTATTGGGGTCAGAAAAACTCATCTTCCTGATTCCAAATCTGACCTCAGACCTGAGCTGGGTGACCTTGGGCAAATCACTTAACTCCGTGTGCCTCAGTTTCCTCTTCTGTAAAAAAATGAGGAGAAGGAAATGGCCAATCATTCCAGTATCTTTGCCAAGAAAACCCTAAATGGGGTCAGAAAGAGCCAGACACTATTGAAACAACAGCAATTTATTGCTTCCTTATCCTCCTCACCAGACAAAAGGGAAAACCTAAAGTTTTTCAAATCCACTAGTTTCAGTTAGACAGAAAGTTATTTAAAGAGGTAAATAAACAAATGATATAAATGCTTTGAAACTCATTTCTGTGTTTAGTCATTTATGAATTATAACACAAAGTGGCCAGGTGTGAAAGGATAAAGTTCCAGGGCCAAGGCCTCAACATAATGTCTACAATAAAACAAAATAATCCGTAGTAAATCGCCATTAATTAGATGCCTACTATGTACCAGGCATTGTGCTAAGATGGAGATGCAAATATGAAAAAGACAGTGCCTGCCCTCAGGGAGCTTTTACAATCCGATGGGGAAAGACAATACACAGATAGGGAGGGAGGATTCCCAGATGAAGGATGGAGGTGGGAGTCATGGTAGAAAAGTCTGAGAAGTCCCAAAGCAGTGGAGCCCAGTGAGCAGTGAGCTGTCTGGTTGGAGTTCTTTCCTTGACATTTTTGGAGTTGATGACTCCAATCTTCAATTAGAGGGACAGAGGGTATTCATGAAGTAGAATATCGACTGATGAGATCTTCAGGTGGATGATAATATTTTCACACCTTTATAGAGTGAAACAACTTCATTTCAATTAATTCAACAAGCATTCATGGGGTTCCTACTATCACTGCTATATGATAGGAAGATAAAAATGGGGCAGGATAAAAGGTAAAACTTACATATTATTGTGTAAAGGGGGCAAAAGATCAATAAAATAGACCTCAGATCCAATCCTGTCTCTGTAATTTATAGCCTGCATGAGCCTGGACTTTACTTTTCTGGCACTCAGTTTCTATCTTGCCACCCTTAGGGGCTGCCTGAGCCTTTTCTCTTACGCTTTTACCAAGGTGTGAGAGGCTTGCATAGTATATATCTCCAGCCTCATTCTCTAAGAGCAAAGCTACATTGACCCCTCAGGATTCTAAGAATTCACTTGAGGGATTTCTTGTTTTTGTTGTTCAGTGGTTTCAGGTGGATCTAACTCTTTGTGACTTCATTTGAGGTTTTCTTGTCAAGTTCATTTTTTAACCATGAGGAAACTGAGGCAAACAGGGTTACATGACTCACAACAACTAGAAAGTGCCTGAGGCCAGATATGAAATCAGGAAGATGAGTCTTTCTGATTCCAGACTGGACTCTCTGTCTACCTAAATTTGAATACCAGTTCCAGGTGTGTTCGTCACCCCTTTCAATTAGGGGCCTGGCACCAGGACCCCAGTTCAATTCAACCAATTAGGATCAATTAGTTTTTAACAACAGAATGCTTGAAGATAAAGCAAAAACAAAAATATGAACAAAGATAAACATTTTCCTAAATCACTTTGGAGGCACATTCTTCTCTCAGTCACCTTGGTTTCTAGGGATAGTGGGTCTATGTTTCATTATTTTTTTCTAGCAAACATTTGTCCTACCAAGTTCATCTCTAAATGTGGCATCCCTGCTAGATGAGTCTTTATTTCAGCCACTGATGGGTTGAATAACAAATATTGCTCCTCAGTTCTCAGACTAACAATACTGGTCTAGTTGCAGAATCCTATTTAGACTAGTTTGAGATCACTGGGCTTTGGGTGGCTCACTCTGCTGACTTTTTTGAAACTCACAAGGTTATATTCTCCAGTTTTAGCCCTCTCATCTAAAATTAGAGAAGGAGCTCTTTCTTCCCTTCTGGGTTTCACCACTATGCTTCAGTTGTCTTTCACCTTAGAACTTTCCTGAGCGTCTGAGGAGGGATCTCCTCACACTGGAACAACTATCCACCTCTGTGGTCTTCTCACCTTAGCATACTCCTCCACCATTCTGTCCACTTTTCTCATGGATGAATTCCTTCCATTTTGGGGAGAGGCCCAGGGTGTCTAATCATCGGTCCCCTTTTGGCTCTGCTTCTGACTTTCAAAACTTCGCTAAAATGCTTCAGCTGGCTCTCACCAAGGAACTTCCTTCAGTGCCTATGGGCTCCTCACCCTACAATTCACTCCTACAGCATTTCTCTCCTTGGAGCATTCTTCTACCATTCAAGTCCCCCTTTTGAATTGCTGAGTTCTACTTGGTGGCTTCCATATTGAGGAGGGGTCCAAGTCAGTCAACTTTCCTTCCCCTCTGGCTCTGCTCTCACTTTTCAAACTTCAGTCATACAGGTACCTCCTTCCCCCACTATAGACACGTTTTTTCAGTTCTTTTTTGCATATTGTCTTCCCTCATTAGAAATCTTGAGGACAAGGACTGTTCCATTTTGGTTGTATTTGTATCCCTGCTAATTATCACTCTGCCTCTACCTTTCACCTTTCAATTCTTAGTATCTCACTGCTTGATATGTAGTAAACCCAATATATGCTGTATCCTTGCCTTGCAAATAGGCTAGGGTAAAGAACTGGGACCTGTACTCATAGGCAGTATGTTGGTCTTAGAGGAGAGCCCAAGGTTTCTCCCCTTGACTATGTCTCTCTGTCACTGACAAGCCATCCTTCTAGAAGTCAGTATAAGAAAAGAGCCAAAGCTACATAGCCCAGTCATAAAGATGCCTTTTAATTATGGGGTATGCAGATGAGAATTAATTACAGAATGTCCGTGCACTCCTCAAAATCTGTATAGCACACTTTCATTCTAGAATTAACCTTTCCAGTCTCTTCCTTAAGGCACTCTACACAGGCTCATAATGACTGTGTTCAGTGACCAGTATCCCATTATATTTGGATGAGAGTGGAGTCATCAGTGATTATACTTTTCAGTGAAATGGGAGACAACCAGGCATTACCATCTGCCCTACCTCTTTAACCTGCAGTATCAGGCTCTGTTATATAACCTAGGGACTTAATCTAGGATCCTTGGGCCTTAAATCTGATTATCAACCTCATGCTTAGTTCTCCTACCTTTTTCGTCTGCCCTACAATCTAACATCCCCCCCCTTTTTTAATGTGCTATCTCTCCTAATTAGAGTGTGAGTAAGAACTATCTAGCTTTTCTATTCTTATCCTTAAGACTTACCACAGAACTTAGCACAAAGAAAATGCTTAATAAATACTTTTTCATTCATTCATTTCATATCTATAGATTGGGAACCTGGGCAAGTATGCCATCATGAAATTGCCACATTGTTCAAATGCAAAATGTATGCTTGCCTAAAAGATTATTTTATGGAGAACTCACATGGGGCAGGTGATCACATGTTGGTCAGAAGAAGCGACACAAGGACACTCTCAAGGTCTCTCTCAAGAACTTTGGATCTGACTGTGCGACATGAGATACACTGGCACAGGACCACTCAGCATGGTGTGCCTACATTAGAAAGGGTGCTGTGCTCTATGAGCACAGCAGAATTGAGACAGCACAAAGGAAACACAGCAAGCACAAATTTGAAGTATCCATTCCAAATGTTCACTTGGATTATCTGTGGAGCATTCTGAGCTCATATTGATCTGATCAGCCACTGCTGGGCGCAGTGAAACTTGAGTTTATCATGGTGATGTCATTTTGATCCTCTTTGAGAGCAAAGGACAACAACCATACCACCGTAGATTGAGAGGACTCTACTAGAAGGTGACTACATCCTCTGAAATATAGACAGAGCAAAGGTTCTTGCTAGAGAATGTATATTACTTTTCCATAATTTAACATGATGTTTTGTAAGTATTTTTTTTAACCATTAAAGGATTTCTTCAAATGGAAAATGCTACTTCCATTTTCATGTCTATTTAGACATGAACACACTAGTCAACTAATGTCTAGACATGACCTGGCTATGTGCAAAAAAGGAGATAAAGCTATTTATAAACATCAAAAGGTTTATAAAAATTGGAGAAAATATTCTTAGTCATACTAATACCTAGTAATGGACTCATGAAAAGGCCCATAAAAATATTAAGGCCTTGATAATCTTTCTTTAGCAGGAAAAGGCAAAAGGTAGAAAATATGGAAAGAAAATAAGGTAGTAGTTTTATGTTTCCTTTTATAAAAAAAATCTGAAATCAGAACTAATGATACTAGTAGTTTTTCAACACCCACCAAGAATTTTCTGAATTTCAGAGGTTGTGATTGTTTGTAGGAGGGTGTGTCTGTCCATTGGCAAAGGCATAGTTTTCCATATATGGACCATAGCACAAATATAAAAACTAGAATGCAACAAACAGTGTTCATATATGAAGGACTTTGTTACGTGCATTCAGTTACCTAACCCTCAGGAATCATAAGTAACAATAACAACAGTAATAATAGCTAACATTTATATACCTCTTTGAAGTTTGTAAATCACCCTTCTCCTTTCGAGATTGCCATTGACTTCATAATTAACTCCTGAATAACAGAATCTCACTCAGAATCTAAAATGTATGAATACCAATGTACCCTAACATTTGACACAAAGTAGATACTCAGTAAATGCTGTTGAATGATTTAGTCTCATTGTGGGGTTTCAAACAGAGGTATTAGAGTCCTTGATTTCTAAAAATTCTATTTCAGAATAGCAAATTTCTGTAGCTCATGTCCCATCTGTTCAAGATCCTCAATTGGTAGGCATGGTGAGCTGTTCTAGTTCATTTAAAAGTCAATGAATTCTCTAAGAATAGGAAGAGGTCATCTAGTACAGCATCTTGCCTCCAGGCACTACTGCCCTTATCCTGTCCCACAAATATAGTGCACTTTTGTCTTATGTGACTATATTAGAAAAATAGCAACACTTTTGTGTATGATATTTTACTAAGAACAAAAAATAAATATAGATGAGTAGCTAAGTGGCTCCAATGAAATCATCCTGTAATATCTGACATGGAGGTGACCCTCAGTTTTTGTTGGCTATGACAGTGGGGTCCAAAGTGGGGCAAATTTTGGCAAGTTGAAAGGATTTCATTTATTTGCCCCATGATGAATTCTATGGCGGCTGTGTGAGGAGCAGCCTGGATAGATTTTAAGCAAGTCATTGCCAGGGTGGCCACAAGTGATGATATTTTGGGGCATAACCACCCT
This sequence comes from Notamacropus eugenii, assembly GCF_028372415.1. Taxonomy (NCBI): domain Eukaryota; kingdom Metazoa; phylum Chordata; class Mammalia; order Diprotodontia; family Macropodidae; genus Notamacropus; species Notamacropus eugenii. The sequence goes on from NC_092875.1 coordinate 179,788,246, forward strand.
CAAAGATAATTTTCTTGAGATATGTTTTAGCATGTGGTATATTAAGTAAATTTTAACTTTGAAAAAAGAATAGAAAGTAAAGAAACAATATATTTTTACTGATTTTCACAGTTAACAGCTGTTTTGGTTAGAAAGAAAAAGAGTCCAATGTTCTTTCCAGGTCTCTGTTTAATATCCTATGGTTATTTACTGTGGAGAAGTGTAAAAGAATGAGGAAGAAGAAGGAAGGGAAGGAGTACATTATATGATTATTTAGGGAATTTGTCTAAAATTCTCTTTGTTTAGGAAGGAAGCTGAGATAAAAGTTAGTTTACTTTTGGTTATTAATATGTGAATTACTCACTACCTCAGCTGAATTTTAAGTTGGTTTTCCCCTGCAAGTGGAAATATTGATTGCACTGGTCTTCTATTTTTGGGAAAGTGAGTTGGTTTTAATGCTTCTGTAAGTTAGAAAAGACTAGAAAGAGTGGCATACTGAGAGATAGAAACATTGGGTTGGAATTTGCCTTAGATATTTAACTAGTTGTCTGATCCTGGGCAAGTCACACATTCTTTTTGTACTTCAGTTCCTCATGTACAGGACTTGATGGCTTCTAAGGTCCTTTTCCTATACTTAAATCTATAATCTGATGATTTAATGATCCAAAAAATGAGGATAAAAAATGCCAGTGCTACCAACTTTACAGAGTTGTTATGAGGAAAGTGCTTTGCAAACATTAAAATGCTATATAATTGGGAGTTGTCATTATTTACTTTCAGAAACTCCTATAAATTACTTCAAAGTCAAATGAAATTCATTATTTGCTGGTTTCAATTATGTGTTCCCCTCTTTATTCTTATAGTTACTAAAAAGGTGACTGTATCCTCTGAAATATGGAGAGATCAAAGGCTTGCTATACACATTAGAGAGTGTATATTACTTTTCCACATTTTAACATGATGGTTTATAAGTGTTTTATTTTATTAACCATCAAGGGATTTCTTCAAATGGAAAATGCTATTTCCATTTTCATAAGTGGTGCAAATGAGCTATTTGAATTTCTTACCCAGGAAACAGAATGCTGGAAGTAGGTCACAGCATTAATCTCCTTACCTCTTCTTATCCCCATGTATTAGAAGGCAAATACTTCAGTTTCTGGGAGCAGTACCCTATGAAAAGAAATGTATACAGCAAAGTGACATAGTTACATCCAAAGCAACTTCTCTCTCTCAAACACAGCCTCAACTGAGCTCAGCTAGTTTCAATCTTCATTGCTGTCAAGAATAGAAGGGAAGATGATCAAAAATAATGGAGGTTTCATATAGAAAAACAAACAAAAAAACCTGAATTGAACCAAGGCAATGAATGAGTGAATGAAAGGAAATGTGATTGAGAGAGTAGTCTATTGTTTGCTTTGTAATAGAAATTCTCAGATAGTAGGAAAAGATTTTTCCTTAGGAAAAGAAGGTGGGATTACATCTTCTAAACTCTTATCATAGTTTAAGAAGACTTGATGTCAAATTAAGAATCAGGTAATCTGGGTTCAAATTCTACCTCAGATATTTGTTTTAGCTGTGTGACCCTGGACAAGTCATTTAAATGTTTCTGGGTCTCAGTTTCATCATTTCTGAAATGAAAGGGTTAAATTTGGTGACTCAAGGTGGTTTCCAACTCTAAATCTATGATCCAATGACAAATCTGAGTACTACATCATTCAGTGTGTTATCACTGAGTAACTAATTGATTATAGGTGAAATACACCCAAAGATATTAGAAGTCTATTTTTTCAACTTTTACTATAAACCAAAGCAACCCATTTCTTATAAATAACTTCTAGAAATTTCCCAGTGGGGCAACAGAAACTCAACAACTTGTTTCCTTGCAAGACGACATTTGAAAATAAATTTCCCTAAAATGTGGAGTTAAGTTGGCGATGTTGTACAATGGGTAACTGAACTGCTAGAACTGAAATCACTGGGGGAACTGAAGTCCTATTACTCTTCAGTAGGAGTTTTATAGACTTTTTATAGAAGCTAGAGATTTTTTATTCCCAGTTTATATGTAGATTTTATGTTTATCCATTCAGTATCCATTAAAAATTTACTTCCTAGTGTAAGGTATTAGAAAGAACAATGGTTGCAGAGGCAGTAGTTGTGGCTGCTCAGTCATGTTCAACTCTCCATGAGGTCATGGATGATACTATCAATGCGATTTTCTTTGCAAAGGTATTAGAGTATTTTGCCATTTCTTTCTCTTTTGGATTAAGAAAGGAAGTTACCTTAACAGAGGTTAAGTGACTTGTCCAAGGTCACACAGCTAGTAAATATCTGAGGTTGTATTTGAACTCAGATCTTCCTGACTCTAGGCCCAGAAGATTTATGTACTGAGCCATCTAGTTGCCCTTGGAATCAATGGACTTGAGCTGAAATTCTGGCTTGGCTACCTACTAGTTGGGTGACCAGGCAAATCAGTTAACCTCTTCAGCCTGGATGATCCCCAAATGCTGCCTTTAAGGGTTTATTATCATAATCCTAAAACCTTATAGGACAACAACTGAATAGTCAATAAACATATATTTGTTAAACATCTACTGGTAATATAAGTAACATCATTTTATTTTTGTAGAATAAGAAATAGAAACCCAGAGAGGAAAAATGATTTGCTCAAGGTCACAGAGCTCAGTGGTGGAAGAGGACAGACAGATGCAGATTTCATGTCATTCAGTCCAACGTTCTTTACATTATGTAATGCTGCCTTCTACAAAGTTTGCATTGGTAAGATGAGATAATTCAGAAAATCTTAACATTCTATAAAAGCATCAGCTGTTATTATCACTATTCAGTCAATGAATAATTTATTAAGTGCTTACAACACACAAAACACTTTTCTGTTTGCTTGGGATAGAAAGACAAATGAACAAACAAACAAACAAATATCCCTCAAACCCTGAAATAATCCTTATTCTCAAGAAGTTAGCATTCCATTGGGGGGAAAGTATGTATAGAATAAATCTGAAGTAAATTCAAAGTACTTAAATAGAAAATACGGAGAGAGGAAAGTAACAGTCAAGAAGTGGGAGTTTGGGGGCAGAGCCAAGTTGGGAGAGTAAAAGCATGGATTTGGTAGAGCTCTCCCCTCAAGACCAGCCAAATACCTGTAAAAATGACTCTATGCAAATTCTGTAGCTACAGAACCCACAGAATGATGGAGTGAAGCAAATCTCCAGCTCAAGACAGCCAGAAAGGTAAACAGGAAATGTCTATCATGCTGTCCTGGGATTTGGATGTGTGGGCCACCGTGGCACAGACAGAACCTGATAAGGCCTTGGGAGGGACTGAATCTCTGGCATGTGTGGTGGTTTCCAGACTTCATGACCCCAAAATGCCCAGATCAAATTGGAAAGTGAGTGGAAAAATCCTGTGGGACCTGTGGGACCTATGGCAGAGAGAAGAGTGGTCTGGCCCCAGTCCCAGGATGTCAGAGGGAGTGGAGGAGGCCATGGAAGCAGCAGCAGCAAGGGCAGGGGCAGTGGCAGCATCCGTTTCTGGAGCTCTATACCCATAGATTGAGGGGAGATCAAGCACCTGCCAATACAGCCCCCCCCCAACTGGAAGCAGAGAAGTACCTTGACAAAGAGCTCAAAAGTCAAGTAAATAGCTAGAGAAATGAGCAAAAACCAGAAAAGAAATCAAACTGTAGAATCTTACTTTGGTGACAAGGAAGACCAAAATATACAAAAAGGAGAAGATAACAAAATCAAAGCTCCTACATCCAAAACCTCTAAGAAACATATGAATTGGTCTCAGGCCATGGAAGAGCTCAAAAGGAATTTTGAAAATCAAGTAGAGAAGTAGAGGAAAAATTGGGAAGTGAAATGAGAGCAATGCAAGAAAATCATGAAAAACGAGTCAACTGCTTGCTAAAGGAGACCCAAAACAATGCTGAAGAAAATAACACTTTAAAAAATAGAATAACCCAAATGGCAAAAGAGATCCAAGAAGATAACAGGGAGAAGAACGCCTTAAAAAGCAGAATTGACTAGATGGAAAAGGAGTTCTTAAAGCTCATTGAAGAAAACAATTCCTTCAAGACTAGAATGGAATGGATGGAAACTAATGACCTTATGAAAAATCAAGAAATTATAGAACAAAGCCAAACAAATGAAGAAATAGCAGATAATGTGAAATATCTCATTGGAAAAATAACTGACCTGGGAAATAGACCCAGGAGAAAAAACTTAAAAATTATTGGACTACCTGAAAGCCATGATCAAAAAAAGAGCTTCAACATCATCTTTTAAGAAATTATCAAGGAGTTGGAGCAGAATATATTGTGCTTCAGCTGATGGAAGAAAAGCAGAGGTAGCAATCCTAATCTCAGACAAAGCAAAAGCAAAAATAGATCTAATCAAAAGAGATAAGGAAGGAAAGGCACCATAAACAATGAAGCAATATCATTAACTAAACATGTATGCTCCAAGTGGTATAGCATCCATATTCTTAGAGGAGAGGTTGGGGGAGTTGAAGGAAGAAACAGAGAGCAAAACTAGACTTGTGGGAAACCTCAACCTCCCCCTCTCTGAACTTGATAAATCTAACCTCAAAATAAACAATAAAGAGGTTAAGGAGGTAAATAAAACTCTGGATAAGGTAGATATGATAGATCTCTGGAGAAAAATGAATGGGAATAGAAAGGAATATACCTTTTTCTCAGCAGTACATGGCACATATACAAAAACTGACCATGTACTAGGATATAAAAACCTCACGATCCAGAGCAGAAAGGCAGAGATAGTCAATGCATCCTTCTCAGACCATAATGCAATAAAAATTATATGCAATAAAAGACCATGGAAAGATAAATCAAAAATCAATTGAAAACTAAATTATCTAATCCTAAAGAATGAGTGGGTTAAACAAGAAATCATAGAAACAATCAACAACTTCATTCAAGAGAATGGCAATAATGAGAAAACCTACCAAATCTTATGGGATACTGCAGAAGCAGTTCTGAGAGGAAGTTTTATCTCTGAATGCTTACATAAATAAAATAGAGAAAGAGGAGATCAATGATTAGGGCATACAGCTGAAAGCTAGAAAAAGAACAAATTGAAAATCCCCAAATAAATACCAAATTAGAAATATTCAAAACCAAAGGAGAAAAATTGAAATTAAGAAAACTATTGAATTAATAGATAAAACCAATAGTTGGTTTAATAAAAAAAACTAATAAAATTGATAAACCTTTGGTCAATTTGATTAAAAAATAGAAAGAAGATAATCAAATTACTAATATCAAAAATGAAATGAGTGAAATCACCTCCAATGAGGAGGAAATTAAAACAATAATTAGAAATTACTTTGCCCAACTTTATGCCCATGAAATCGACAATCTAAATGAGATGGATGAGTATTTAAAAAATATAAGTTGCACAGATTAACAGAAGAGGAAGTTGAATACTTAACAACCCCATCTCAGAAAAAGAAATTGAATAAGCCATCAATGAACTCCCTAGGAAAAAATCTCCAGGGCCAGATGGATTTACAAGTGAATTCTATCAAACATTTAAAGAACAGTTAATTCCAGTACTATATAGACTATTTTTGAAAATTGAGAAGAAGTCCTCCCAAATTCTTTTTAGGATGCAAATATGGTTTTGATACCTAAACCAGGGAGAGACAAAACAGAGAAAGAAAATTATAGACCAATTTCTCTAGTGAATATAGATGCAAAAATTTTAAGTAAGATTTTAGCAAAACGAGTACAGCATCTTATCACAAGAATAATACGTCATGATCAGGTAGAATTCATACCAGGAATGCAGGGCTGGTTCAATATTAGGAAAACTATTAGCATTATTGATCATATAAACAACAAAACTAACAAAAACCACATGATTATCTCAATAGATGCAGAAAAAAAACTTTCAACAAAATGCAACACCCATTCCTATTAAAACAATGGAGAACATAGGAATAAAGGGAACTTTGCATAAAATAATAAGCAGTATCTACCTAAAACCTTCAGCAAGCATTATATGCAATGGAGATAAGCTAGATGCATTTCCAGTAAGATCAGGGGTGAAACAAGGATGTCCATTACAACCACTATTATTCAATATGGTACTAGAAATGTTAGCTGTACTAATTAGAGAAGATAAAGAAACTGAAAGAATAAGAATAGGCAAGAAGAAACTAAGTTATTACTCTTTGCAGATGATATGATGATATATTTAGAGAATCCAAGGGATTCAAGTAAGAAACTGCTTGAAATGATAAACAACTTTGGTCAAGTTGCAGGTTACAAAATAAACCCGGCACAAATCTTCTGCATTCCTATCTATTACTAGCAAAATTCAACAGCAAGAGCTAGAAAGAGAAATCCCATTTAAAGCTAGGACAGACACTATAAAATATTTGGGAGTTTACCTGCCAAAACAAACCCAGGGACTATATGAACACAATTACAAGATACTTTTTGCATAAATGAAGTCAGATCTAAGTGTGTGGAAAAACATCAGTTCTTCATGGGTAGGCTGAGCCAATATAATAAAAATGACAATTCTACCTAAATTAATTTACTTATTTAGTGTCATACCAATAAAACTATCAGATAATTATTTTCTATATAAAATAATATCAAAATTCATCTGGAAGAACAGAAGGTCCAGAATATCAAAGGGACTAATGAAAAGAAATGCTAGTGTAAACAGAAGGGTAGACAAGTGGAATACGCTAGGTACTCAAGACACAGTAGGCAATAAATATAGCAATCTCCTGTTTGATAAACCCGAGGACCCCAGTTTCTGGGATAAGAACTCACTGTTTGACAAAAATTACTGGGAAAACTGGATAACAGTGTGGTGGAAACTAGGCACAGACGCATGTCTGACACCATACACAAGAATAAAGTCCAAATTGGCACATAATCTGAGTATAAAGATTGATACCATGGACAAACTGGGGGAGCAAGGAATAGTGTATTTATCAGATTTGTGGAGAGGAGAAGAATTTTTGACTAAAGAAGAGATAGAAAGCATTATGAAGTGCAAGATGAATCATTTTGATTACATTAAACTGAAAAGTTTTTGCACAACCAAACACAATGCAACCAAAATTCAGAGGGATCTAGTATATTAGGAAAGAATTTTTACAGCTAATCTTGAGGATAAAGAGCTCATTTCTAGAATATATAGAGAACTGGGTCAAATGTACAACAACACAAGTCATTCCCCAATTGAAAAATGGTCAAAGGATATGAACAGGCAATTTTCAGAGGAAGAAATTAAAGATATCCATAATCATATGAAAAAATGCTCTAAATCACTTTTAATTACAGAGATGCAAATCAAAACAACTCTGAGGTACCACATCACACCTATCAGATTGGCAAACATGACAGAACAGGAAAATGATAAATGTTGGAAAGGATGTGGGAGAGTTAGAATACTAATTCACTGTTGCTGAAACTGTGAGCTCATCCAACCATTCTGGAGAGCGATTTGGAGCTATGCCCAAAGGGCTACACAAATGTGCATACCCTTTGACCAAGTAATATCGCTTCTAGGACTGTATCTCCAAGAGATCATAAAAATGGGAAAGGGTCCCATATGTACAAAAATATTTATACCAGAACTCTTTGTAGTGGCCAAGAACTGGGAATCAAGGGGATGCCCATCAATTGGGGAATGGCTGAATAAATTATGGTATATGAATGTAATGGAGTACTATTGTGCCATCAGAAATGATGAACAAGAAGACTTCAGAAAGGCCTGGAACGACTTATATGATCTGATGTTGAGTGAAAGGAGCAGAACCAGGATAACTTTGTACACAGCAATGACCACAGTGTGTGAGAGTTTTTTCTGGTAGACTTGGATCTTCACAGCAATGCAAGGACTTAAAAAAATTCCCAGTGATCTTCTAAAGAAAAATGGCTTCCACATCCAGAGAAAGGACTATGGAATTCAATTGCAGAATTTAGTGTGTATGTTTAATGTTTTAGTTTGTTATATGATTTCTCCCATTCATTTTAGTTCTTCTACACGGCATGACTATAGTGAAAATGTATTCAATAGGATTGTATGTGTAGGTCCTGTAGAGAATTGTATGCTGTCTTTCGGAGGGAGGGGGGTAGTGGGGGTCAGGTAGCAGGGAAAAATCTAAGCTTTATGATAGTGATTGTAGAACACTAAAAATAAATAAATTAATGAAAAAATTAGAAAGGAAAAAAAGAAATTATCAAGGAGAACTGTCTTGATATTCTAGAACCAGAGGGTAACATAGATATTGAAATAATCCACCAATTACCTCCTGAAAGAGATCTCAAAAGGAAAACTCCTAAGAATATTGTAGCCAAATTTCAGAGCTCCCTGGTCAAGGAGAATATATTGCAAGCAGCCAGAAATAAACAAGTTAAGTACTATGGAAGCACAATCAGGAAAACAAAGTTCTACAGGCTTCTACATTATGCTGTGAGAGGGCTTAGAATATGACATTCTAGAGGTCAGAGGAGCTGGGATTAAAACCAAGAATCACCTATCCAACAAAACTGAGTATAGTACTTCAGGGGAAAAAATGGTCATTCAATGAAATAGAGGACTTTCATGTATTCTTTATGAAAATTGCAGAGCTGAATAGAAAATTTGGCTTTCAAACACAAGAATCAAGAGAATTGTGAAAAGATAAACAGGAAAAGAGACATCATAAGAGACTTAGTAAAGTTGAACTGTTTATATTCCCACATGAAAAGATTATATATATAGCTCTTGAAATTTTTTTCAGTATTAGGGTAGTTGCAGGGATTAGATACATATAGACAGAGGGCACAGGATAAATTGAATAGGAAGGGATAATATCTAAAAAATTAAAATTGAGGGGTAAAATAGGAATATATAGGGAGTAGAAAAGGAGAAATACAGTGGAGCAAATTACGTCTCACATAAAAGAGGCAAGAAAAAGATTTTTCCATAAAGGGAAAGAGGGGGAAGGTGAGAGGGAAAGAGTGAACCTTCCTCTCATCAGACTTGGCTTAAGGAGGCAATTACATGCACATTCAAACTGGTATGAAAAATCCATCTTACGCTATAGGAAAGTACAAGGCAGGAGATAAGCATGTTGTGGGGGTATGGTAGAAGGGAGGACAAATGGGAGGAGGGAGTAATTAGAAGTAAATACTTTTAGGAGGGACAGGGTCAAAAGAGAGGACAGATTAAATGGGGAGGCAGGATAGGATGGAGGAAAATATAGTTAGTCTTTCACAACATTGTTATTATGTGTTTTGCATAACTCCATGTGTGTAACCTATATCAAACTGCTTATCTTCTTAGTGGGGATGGGTGAAGAAGCAGGAAGGGAGAGAAGTTGGGACTCAAAGTTCTAAAAATGAATGCTTAAAATTGTTTTTAATGCAACTGGGAAATAAGATATACAGGCAATGGGGTAAAGAAATGTATCTTGCCCTACAAGAAAATAGAGAGGATAGGGATAAGGGAAGGGATGGGTATGGTAGAAGGAAGGGCACATTGGGGGAAGGGGTAGTCAGAGTGTATGCTGTCTTGGTGCGGGCAGAGGGAAGAGATGGGGAGAAAAGCTGAAACTCAAAATCTTATGGAAATGAATGTTGAAAACTAAAAATAGATAAGTAAATTTAAAAAAAGACGTAGGAGGCCAGGAAATGTTTTATGTTGAAGGCGGTGTTTTAATGACATTTCAAAGGAAGTGAAGTGTTGCATAAGGTTCAGGTGAGGAGCAAGTATGTGTTAGGTGTGGAGCATAGCCAGCACAAAGGCACAGAGGAAGGAAATAGAATGTTTTCCCAGAGCTTCAGGGAGAAGATAGGTAATTCATAGTATAACTGCTTACATGTGGTAAAATGGTAGCCCATCTTTGAGTTCTTGACCATGAAATCAGGAGCTTTGCACTATATGGAAGAAAGAGGTATTTACTATGTTAAGTTTAACCTTCAATAAAAAAAAACACTCATATATACACATACATATATACATATATGTATATACATATACATACCTACACATATGTATGTGGATAGAGATATAGATTTGCATGTTTTACCTCTGCCATGTACTATCTGTGTGACCTTTAGAAAGCCACTTAACTTCTCAGTGTTTTAGGTTAAGCTCTAAGATTAGTAGTTTTAGAGAAAATGCTGACTTGAATTGGTAGAAGGTGCTTCCTATTTCCTCATCCAGAATATCCCTATGTCAATGAAATCACAGGTTTTTGTCCCTTTTGAATAAAAAGCAATTTCTAGGTTAAGGTTCATGTTTGTTACTCAGCAATTTGTGGTCTTAAGAATAAGAGACTGGATTCCAAAAATTGACATTGATAGGGAAATACATTTTGAAAGCACCCTAGGAATAATATAATCTAGCTCCTTCATTTTACAGATAACGAAACTGAGGATCAAAAAAAGGAATGATTTATGGAAAACTACCCACCTAGTAAATAGACTATAAACCATGTTCTTAATGCCTATTTTATGAATTTCCCACCAGATCATGTTCGGTGAAGAAAACACTATTAAAACATAGGGCAGTTTTTCCACTCCATATACTTCAGATATTAACCAAGTAACTTTACCAGATGATTTTTTAAAATTTATACCTCATATGTATTCTGTAAATAGTACTATGGGGAAACAGCACTCTAGGTGTAAGGAACCACCTGAGTAAAAATGTGAAAGTGGGAAAGAAAAACAAATGTTTGTCAGATGTTGAATACAGGCTAAAGTTTGAATCAAGAGTTTATATAACAATGAGATGGAAGAGAAAGTTGGGCAAAGAGCAGCATTGTAGAGGGCTTTGAATACCAGATCAAATATTTTGGTCTTTGTTGTCTAGACAATAGGAAGCTGGTAACATTCATGAAAAGTTGTATGAAGGAAGAAGTAGAATGGGAAGACATCATTGTCAGTATTGTTAAAGTGTTGAATGGAGAAGGAATTACTGAAGATGTATGCTGATAATAGAAAATCACATTTCTAGACCTAGAAGTGACCAAGAAGCCATCTGGTCTAAATCATTTTACTTTATAGTTAAGAAAATGAGGCCTAGAGAGATTATGTGATTTGCCCAAATTTCACTGTTTATCAACATCAAATGCCATTTTGAACCCTCATCCCATCCTTTCTCTCTAGAATCATTGAATCACTTGACGATATCATTGTCAAGAGTTCAGCAATTCAGTCAAACCGGATGATGGAGTGACCTAGAGTTGTCACTCTAGGAATGAAGAAAGAGTGGGTGTGTTAAAAAAAAACAAAAACTGATATAAAAAGCGTTGGTATTTTGCTGTATGTGTCAGAAAGGACTGTTTGTGCTCAATAAAATAAAGTGACCAAGAGGTAACAACTAAGCTCTTTGCTAGAGAAATCTTAATATACTTTAGTTTATATGGAAAATGTGACTGTCCTATACATTTCCTCTAGATTAAAAATCTAAAATGCATTGCTCTTATCCTACCTCCCTCTATAACCTTCAATAACATCCTATTACCAACAGAAAAAATCCATAACCCTTAACTTGGACTTCAAAGGGCTTTATAGTCTCACCCTAGTAACCTTTATCTTTTGTTTACTTCTCCCTAAGAACTGTCTGTTAAAGCAAACTGGTCCAAAACCAGCCTTTATAACATACTTTGTGCTTTCCCGCATCTGCTATTTCTTCCTGTAAGGAAGGCACTGTCCTTTCATCTTTGCACATACAAATCTTACCTATCCTTCAAAATTGTATTCAAAGCCTTGTTTCTTTCAGCTTTAACGATATGAGTCTTCACATAGTCTCATTTTCATCTGGCTTCCTATCCTATCTGGGCCAGCTAGGTGGCACAGTGGATAACAGTACTGGTGTAGGAGCCAGTAAGACTCATCTTTGTGAATTCAAATCTGGCCTCACAGTTTCCTCATCTGTAAAATGAACTGGAGAAGAAAATGGCAAACCTTTCCAAGAAAACCCTGAAAGGTGTCATAAAGAGTTGGACACAACTGAAAAGAACTGACAACAATCTATGCTACTTATTTTTCTGATCAGTTTTTTGTCAATGATAAGTTATCTTGTTCATTATATTGAATATCTCTTAACTCTTCCAACTAGATCATAAGCATGGACATATAAAGAGGTAAAATATGTAAACGCACACATATGTGTGTAAATATACATATTTGCACACATATGTGTGCATTTATATAATATACATATATGTATATATTTATTTATATATAAATAATATATTTATAAATATACATACATGTATATTTACATACTTGCTTTTATGTGTAGTTATTATGTTCCTGCCTACTCCATTAAAATATGGACTTCTTGAGAGCAAGAACTATGCTTTGCTTTTTCTTTATATCCACAGTCCTTAGCAATGTTCCTAGCACACAGTAAATGCTTAGTATTTAAGAAAAAATAGGTGCTGACTGACTAATTAAATGATTGTCCATAGCAGGGTAGGAAGGAGGAAATAGCCATTTATATAGTAACTACTATGTTCCAGACACTGTGATAAGAAATTTTGATAAATATTATCTTATTTGATCCTCACAGCAACCTTGGGAAGTAGGTGCTACTGTCACCAACAATTTACAGGTGAGTAGACTGAGGTCAACTGAGTTGAAATGGCTCACCCAGGGTCACACAGCTAGTAAATGTCTAAGGCTGGATTTGGACTCAGATCTACCTGGCTCTAAAATCAGTGCTCTGTCCTATGTGCCAGTAGATGCCTTTAATGGTCATAGAGCTAGGAAGTTTCAGAACTAGGACTTGAACCCACATTTTCCAGTTCTGTGAATAATTCACAGTAACACACTACTTAAATAGGAACCCAATAAACTGCTGTTAATTCATTAGTCAACTAGAAGACTTTAAAATAGCATACATGGGGGTAGCTAGGTGGCACAGTGTGTAGAGTATGACCTCTGGAGTCAGAAAGATCTGAGTTCAAATCCCGCCTCAGACACTTTGTAATTGAGTAACATTGGGCAAATCATTTAATCTCAATTGCCTTGAAAACAAAAATGTTGTACATGATTAGAAAATCATCTTAACCCATGAAATAAAAGATCAACTGGAGTGTCTTTGGGCTTTGTCTTTGTCCCTCTTGCAAATTTTGTATAGTATCTATCTATTTATTTATGTATTTACATTTGAATCAATGATTTCATCAATGTGGAGAACTTCATATTTGGAAACTCCTACAGATGCTGATTGGTGTCCAATATTTAATTTATTTGCTTGGGGGCTTGATAAAGGTTAAATGACTAGTCCAAAGTTTCACAATCAGTATATATTAGAGGTAGGAACTGAAACCATGTCTTCCCAACTCCATGACTAGTCTTCTGTCCATTACACCATACCATACTGCCTCTCGGTATAAATGAATAAAATATGTTAAATGATTTAAATATCTTCCAGCTTTGGATCAGCAAAAATAAATAATATGCTGTCCCCATTGTGCCCAGCAGTGATAACATATTGCATCTGTTTTTCACAGTAAGGTTCCTACATAAACTTTTGGAAGCCACGACCTCCTATCCTTCTCTATTAACACTTGTTACACCTCCCAGAAATCTATTTTTAATAATCAATTGGAATTTAAGTAGAATACAGACATCTCAAATTAAATATCTTAATTAAATGCACATTTGAGAACCTTAATTTAAAGTATTACCTAAAGCTCCCCGCTCTCAAGACATCTTAATTTAGACTGAGTATAATCATACCTTCTTCTATCACTTCAGGCAGTAAATGGTGCAAGCAGCCCTGTGCAGAGCGTGTTGGAGAACACAATGTCTATTATTAAAGGCATGAAAGAGCCTCCATTTTCCCTCCGAGCACCAAATGTACAACAATAAGAGACAGCCATTCATTTCCTGATTGCAGGCCCATGTTTGCTGTCTTCCGAGCCAAGCAGTCACAAACACTCAGAGAAGAATATATGTAGCAACAAGGGATTCAGGGATAATTAATGATGATTTCGATTAATTGGAGTAACTCTAACCCTAAAGCTCCTCTAAAGCCTGAAACTAATGATATTTCCTCTTGAGAGGAGAGAATATTATCACTTTGGCCAAGCCTCCTGCTATTCCAGGGACAAATACAAAGACAAATAGATAGTAGACAGTGCTGTTTACTATGATCTTTGAAGTTAGGTTTGATGGGTATTTCAAATTTGAAAAAAAGGGAAGAAAAAATCTATAGCATAAGATTAAAAACCCAAGTAAGGCATTATACTTTATGATCAGAATCAGACCCATGAATTTAGACAAGGTCAAACGCATGGATTTTCTTAAAATATTAGGCATCTAAAGAGTCACTCTTTAGAATAAAGGAAATTCATGTGTATTTTCTATAAATCTTGAAACATGGATAACAATTGAATTTCTCTATACGAGGGAAATGGCAATTTGAACTGGAAAAAACAAACTAATTAAATATTTTGACAAATAACCCACCCCCCCAAAACCCTAGAATTATATCATTTTTCTAGTCTATTCTGTTGCTTTTAGAATGTAAATAAAATTTAACAAACTGCGAGGCTCTGTGTTAGAAGGGACTTTGGATACAAAGCCTCCAGTCAATATTAGAGACAGAGAAATTAGGATCCAGAAACATTAGGTCACTTGCCCACTGTTCTAAAGGGCAGAGGATCTCTATGTCCAAGTCTAGTTCTCATCCCACTACTCCAAACTTTTAAATCTCTTCCATTCTCACATAGGGCGTATCTGGAATGTCATCATTTGGATCCAAGGAAACAAATGAGAAGAGATACATCCAAAAATTCCAAAACCAAACCACTTAAATAATTCCAAAGGTCAATTTCCTATTTTTTTGATTTGCTTCCTGTCTCTCAGGATGAACACATATCATAGTTGGTATTTTAAAACAAATTTCAAGAGTCACTTTCCCACCAGATCCAGAAGGCCAACGTTTTGTACAACTTTTGATAAATTGGACAATCTTGTAGAGGCAACAAGAATAGGTGTCCCTGGATAGGAAAAAACAAAAACAAAAACAAAAAATAAACTTGTCATATGTGACATTCTGTGCTTTCCTTGAGCTACCAAACTTAGTTAATATCTTGAATTTAGATAGTTTTATTTTCTCATGTAACATAGTGTTTATGTTTATGAATGATAGTACTTTTTTAATTTTGCTTTTTTTTTCATTGCCATGAGTTTTTCACAAGGCCCACAACTCTTCTATTGGTAAGCTGAGAATATGTTTAAATATGGCTTTCACAGTACTTATGTGTAAGTGATAGAATCAGAGTGTTGCCTCATTGTAAAATACTTAATTGACTTTAAAAACCATTGCATACGTATTTCTCTAAGCCTCTGTGAATGATGGGATTGTGGTCACAATCATATCAGGAGGCAGGGGAACACTATGAACACTACTACTCAAGTGGTTCAATCTCCTGTGTATGATAGAATGATCACAAGAAATTTCTTTCTTGAAAAATTTCCGTGGAATCTATTTTGTCACTTATGATTACCAATAAGATAACTCTGGGTGGGGAGGAGGGAGCTATCTCTGTAAATTGTAGAAGCAAGTATGGATAAACAAAGGTACCATTTTGCCAGTATAGAAACACTGTGCCATGGTAATTTCTGAGACCCAGCTTTGAAGCCCTTTATTTTATGGTTCTGGCATCTATTGTCTTGATCACATTCAGGCATATCTGCTCAACTTTCTTCCATATGAGTGACAGCTTGAAAAAAAGCACTGTCTCTGTAGTGAGTCAAAAGACTTAGATTCAAATCCCACCTCTGACACTACTTCTGTGACCTTGGACAAATTACTTAACCTCTTAATGTATTAGTCATATTATTATATATTATTATTATTATATTATAGTCAAATTAATGTATTAGTAGTATTATATGAGAGAGTTGTGTTTGATAATCTCTAAGGTCCCTTAGGGCTCTAAATCTATGATCTAATGATGCCATTAATAAAATGACAATAATCAGTGGCACGTGAAGAACACTGACTCAAGTGTTGAATCAGAGCCACCAGTTAGGTCGACCTTAGAATGATCACACAGCAGCAACTGGAATGAAAAAACCACAACTGACTTGGACAAGTTTTCTTTGGTGATATTAGTATCTGATATTAGTACCCATTTCTCAAATAAAAATCTTTACCTATCATTTAGCAATGCCTGTAGAGGGTCAGGTTGCTGTTATGGCTGCACAACCTGCCACACAAAATAACTGCCCTTTGTCAAGAATGATGAACCTTTCCAAAAGGAAAGAAGATGCTGTTGTCATCTTTGAAGAGTCTAAGCATTCTGCCCATTGTGGGAATATGATCAGTTCATTTGTTAAGTGGTGAAGTCATCAGTCTTGGCCCTTTGCTAGCTTTGGATTTCTTTAATCTCATTCTCTTCATTCTCGTTATTACCAAGAGGGGAGAGGAAAACAACACACAAAAACCTGTTATCTATTATCCCTGTTCCAAATTTCGCTGGTTCTCAGTCCCCAGGGTTCCAAGTCAATATGTTTGGTAATGACTTTGTACAAAGAAAAAGGAAAAGAAACACAGATTGGATTTCCAGTGTTATGATAGATGCATATCGGAACTTCAGCTAGGTTTGGCTTGAAGATCTGAGCAATCAATTGTGTGGGAAGGGGTATTTTTTCCTGAGGAACCAAAACTTGATAGAAAGACTAGACTGAGAGCTTTATGTTATGTTATATTTTATTTTGGATTCTGAAATGAAGGTAAACTTTCAAAGCAACTTCTCTGACAATACCTTCATTTGTAAGTAGATGAGCACCACTAGGCCTTACACAAACCCCCCAAATCATGTCTTCCTCCTCCTGTTGTTTAATTCTCCATTTCCCCCCACCCATTTATATTCTATTTGGTTTCTTTTATCAGGAGAGAGAGAGAGAGAGAGAGAGAGAGAGAGAGAGAGAGAGAGAGAGAGAGAGAGAGAGAGAGAGAGAGGGAGGGAGGGAGGGAGGGAGGGAGGGAGGGAGGGAGGGAGGGAGAGAAAGGAAAGGAGAGGGAGGGAGGGAGGGAGGGAGAGAGAGAATTTCGGCAATATTTAATGTTCCCCACATAGCAAGCACTTGACTCGTGTTTTTTGACTGGTTCTTTAATAAGACAGTTATTGTAAATAAACTGTACCTCTTTTTATCTTCTTTTAATTCTTTCTTCTCTTCTCAATATTTTAAGTTCAATAAGCAAAATCCTCAAATTCTCTTTCTCATGCTGGTATTTTGTTGGTCTTTAACTGGACTTAATTTTTTAAATATTGTGGCTAAATCTTGTATTTCTTTTCAAAATGCCAGAAGGTATGTGAATTCCTTTTGGCAGGAGGAAAACCAACAAAAAGGATTTAATGGATTTTATAAACACTCTATAAATTTAAATCAATAGAAATATTCCCTTGTCATGCTCAAATGCTACGAAATGTGAGGATGAAACTGAAAATAAACAAAAGAAAAATGAATCAAATCTTGAAAGTTATTTTTAGTATCACACACACAGACTTGATTTCTACCAGGCTTATATGGACTGTTTCATCTTTGTCACAGTGTGAGGTGCATTTTTCCTCAAGGAACAGTTTCATGAATTTTCATCCATTCAGAGAAAGCAACCACTTTTAATCCTCAAAAAAAATGCTATATCATTGGAAACTAGGCTTATATCTTGCCTTCCCAGATTCCTTACTCCCTGTCTTTCCTCCTTCCAGTTTTGGGGCTGGTAAAATGCTAGCGTCTTTAATATAATTATTGTTAATAATTGTATTTACTATCTTAGCAGAGGTTCTGAAGGGATGTGACTGGTGAGGAAAGAGAGTGGAAAGAGCTATATCTGGAGTTAGAGGACTTGGCACATGATAAATTCTAAGGAGCCATTCATTCAGTCTGTCAGTCATCCAGTCACCCAGTCATTCATTCATGAAGGCACCAAGTAGTAACACCTTAAATTTATGACTTTCTTTGCCATATCAGAGCTCAAGACATAGAGGACAAATGAAGAGGATCAATAAAATTTTTTTCCAAGGTAATACAAGGTTGGGATATATGGTAAAATAATTTGAAATTAGCATTAGGAAATGGCCAGTTCAATAGCTAGCCTCTGTAGTTTCAAGGAACACCGTTCTTATATTACTCTTATCTGTTGCTTTAAGTTCTCCTGGGACTTGTGGCAGGCAACAACTAAGATTACTGGAAGCCTGTGAAAAGAATTGTAGTTCTGTCATCAGTCTAGGAATTGATTGTCCCGACTGACGAGGCAGGTATTGTAGATCACAGATGAATTCCTCCTAAAACTCCCTCAGAGAGAGTTCTGCTCTGTAGACTGTTGTGTATTTTAGATGCAGGTACATATCCTGAGCTGGATGTGGAATGGAAAATTATCCTTTAAGTTGATGCTATTGGATCACAGATGGATGCTAAAAACCCAAATAAGTCACTTTTCGAAGGGTAAAAAGAAAATCTTGAAATATCAACCCTATCTGAAAAGGAAAGGCAAAAGGGCCCACTTAGCTGGCAGTTCTACTATCTCTGCTCCTTTACTGAAGGGAAACTAGAGCAGAGCCATGACACTAAAGGGCCTAAAGCTCCTACTGTAGATTTGTTATTAATTAAAAATTCAGCAAGGGAAATCTCAAGTTCTTTAAAGGAATTTTTTATCCATTTCCCCATCTGAGCATGAACTCTATAAATTCTATTTTATGATATTCATATCAATGGTTTGGGAGAACAAATTAATTGTTGGGGGAACGAAGCGGGTAAGTGAACATTGGGAAAAAAAATCTTACCAAAAGAACAATTAAATGAGATAGGTCATATGATCAGGGTTAAATATACTCTTGGTAATTTCTGCAGGTTCCTTTTTTATTTTTTTTATAAAGGGAATTTAAGAAAGTGCTTTTTTCACAAGGATTGTTATTTAAGTCTACATGCATTTTGAAGAATTTAATGCCCAGAAATCAAATTTGAATCATCCCTGAAGAATTAAGAAGGGTTTTAGAAGCAGTCCATTGCTGTAACAGGGATTGACTTGAGGTCTGAGTGCCTAATTTTCACCCATATAATCGTGGGCTATTCATTTTTTCCTCAGTTCTGATCATAAATTGTTAAGTCACTTGATGAAGGTGGTTTTCCAATAATTAAAAGTGAAGAAAAGGAAGAAGAATATTAGAATGAAATAAGCCTAAAACACTTTTAAGTCATCTTGAAAGCACAACAAAAATTCTTGGATTCATTTATCAGTTTTATTCATCACAATACTAATCAATAAGCATTTATTTAAGTACCTAAAACCAACGGATCCCTGGATGAAATTCTGGGGATTCTAAGTTGTTTAAAGCATGATTTGCATGACCAGTGACCTTTAATCTAGCTATGGATAGTAGTTAGAACTCTAAAGGATCACAGAGATCATCTAGTTCAACGCCTTCACCTTACAGATGACACAAATGACACCTGGAAATCTAAGAAACTTGCTTAAGTTCACACACATAGGAAGAATTTATAAAATTTATAAAGATCTGAACCCTAATAATTTGACTCTGATCAAGCACCCTCCGATTCAATAGTCAGTTCTCATTACACTGAACTACTTCAAAGATGTCCCTGGAGGAATTGGAATTCCTTCTCCCCTCCACTTTTCATTGTGTCTTTCTTCCTTGCCTTGTTTTTCTCCCCCTGCAATTCCTCATCTATGCCAGTAGTCTCATCCTTGCCAGTAGTATAATGCTTTCCACAATCTTTCTTATTAGAAAGAAAGGACATATGTAGGTTACAGTTTTAATGATCTCATATATTACCCTCTCAGGAATGTTGGTATTTTTTTTAAAGAATGTAATGATAAGGAAAACTTTTAATTCAAAAGAAATGAAGCAGTTTGATATAATAGAAAGACTGCTGAATTTGGAATTGGCAGTACTGCATTTGAATCTGGACTTCATTACCTACAATCTTCATCACCCAAAGCCTATCAACTAAAGTCTCTAGACCTCAGTTTCTTCAAGTATATAATCAGAAATGATCCAATCACATGACCTCCAGTGTCCTTTCCAGTCCTAAGAATATATTCCTATGAATTTCTAATAGTAAGATTTCTGACATTTGGAAGAATGTGTATTTTTAGGCAAGCTTCTCTCTCTGGTCCATTTTAAACCTCATCACTAAGAAAACAATGTACAATACATGAAACTAACCTGGGTAGAATATGTTCTATTTATTGTTCAGTACAATTTCTTTGCTAAAGAATATTTTCCTATCTTAATTATTTTTGATTTATTTTTGAAATTTGTGTCTTTTGCTGAAATAAAAAAATTTCTTAAACTATATGTTTAGTCATTTTTTGTTTTTCCAAATCTTTCAGGAATAGAAAGTTACATGGTCCATTGAATATTAAAATATTCAACTAATTTCTAATAGAAACTGTTTAGACCCATCTAACCTGAGTTTTATTTGCTGTTTAGGCTACTGCTTACTCCAAATATATGCATTCAAACTTACTTAGACTTTCATAACCTGAGATAACCTGCCTTTCATCAAACTTTAGCCTCTCAATATCCCTTTCATCCTCTGAATGATGGATGATGATCATTTACATAGAATCTGCCACTGGAAAACACATTAAATAACACCATTATCAGTAGCAACCTCTTTGTATTCATTTTTCTTGAGTAGTATCATTTCCCTAAATATTCCTATACTGACCAGTTTTCATTCTATGCTAAGTTGATTCAGTGGGGAAAAAAAAGACCATATATTTTATTGAAAAATGCAATGGTCATTCCATTTTACAAATGGCTTAATAAATCATCAAAGTGTATTTCAGGGTTTTTGATCTTCATTTAAAGATGTGCTTTAAAAATGTTATCCCATTGATTTGGGTGCTTTCTCCGAAATGGAAATTGCAAGTTGTTCTCCCCTTCTCATGCTACTTTTGCCCATGATCTCCCATGAATTCTCTACATACAGTCCACCCAGTGTTCTATAGGTTTTCTTCTAGATCTCTTAAACTTGATTCTCTTGGAAACTTGCAGTCTCAATCCTGAGTCCATGGATCACCCAGGATATCATTGAATACAATCCCAATAAAATAGACTTTGTAGTAGTTCTACATTATATTTGAGTCTCCACAAATTGATTGTCAAACAAAAATGAGGAAGCCGTTCTGTATAGTTCTTCTCCTTTACCTGTTAAGGAAAACAAGGAAGGAAATCAACATGTACTATGTTTCAGGCACTATTTTAAAACACTGGGGATACAGAAAAAGGCAAAAGACAGTTTCTGCTTTCATGGAACACATAGTATAATTAGGGAACAGCATTCATTCCCTGCTGCAACATAATAGATTCAGATACTTGACATACGCTAAGAAGAATTGGTACTTATCAATTAAAAGCTTTTGATCAGTAGTTTCTGGGCAACGTAATCTATTTCTTCTTAATTTTTAAAAATGGTTTTTCTTAATAAAATGTAATCATTCAAATATCCTAATGCTTTCAACTAGTTCTTATCATTAACTACTTCTTCTGTGAACCACTGAAAATGTATAGGGGTCCCAGAAATCCATTTGGGGCATAAGCTCAAAATGTACAGACAAAGGTGGCCTTTTATTCATCCTCTTATATAGGGATCAGATAGTTTCTACTGTAGTGGAACAACATTGAAAACCACTGGTTTGCTATCAGAGAGTCCAGGGCAACTTCAGTTTGTGACATGGTGTACTATTCCACTTTTGCTCTCTTGTTCAGTGTCTGATAATCCACATGTACAGATCTGATCTTTTTTACTGCCAGTAAAAGTGAGACACAGGAACTTCAAGGCCCCATGTTTTTAGAATAGGCAGCAAAATAGTTCATTCTGGTGAGAACATTAAACTTCTATTTCAGAGGACAACTTTTCCAAATAATTCATGAAAATCTCAGAGTCCTTAAGCTGAATCATATGTTTTGTGTCCTGTTTCTTATGACTATCCCACATCAAACTCACGCAATGACAACATATTGCCTCTTGAGATTCATTTCTTCCTAAAATGATATTTCTATTCCTTAGCACTAGACTCTAGAATAGGACTTCATAATGTGTGTGTGTGTGTGTGTGTGTGTGTGTGTGTGTGTGTGTAGGAGAGAGACAGAGACAGAGAAAAAAAGAGAAAGAGAGAGAATGAAATATAGTTCTGTATCTAAACGATATAGTTAAATCATTCCCATGTACTATGTATTCTTGTTTTTATATGCCAAAGATTCACTATGGCTGTTAAAATATCCATAGAATTTTTGCACAGAAGTAGTATTTGACCTTCATCAAGATCTACTTTTTAACAGAGGGTATTAGAGGGATACTGATGGTGACATTGTTGATAATGATGACTATGAGGGGATGTCAGATACTGATCATTGTATATCGTTAGAACATCAGAGTGGTAGATACACAAACTGTGGGCTTTTCTACTGAAATACCTTTTAGAGAGATTACTTGAATATCAGCTCTTAAATCCCTTACTTCTGAATGAGAGCTGATGAATGAGTTTAATTAAAGTCTTCATAGTGAAAGAAAGATGTGTTAGGTCTGATGTTGAAGGCCTGATGAAGGGGAGCATCATTAGCAGGAGTACCCAAACATATTTCACTAGCCTTCATCAACTTTCATTGAGGATTCATTTGATGGTCCAGTTCCTATACCTTCCTTATGGACAGTGAAACAGTCATAGAATGGCAGTATCTACTCACAGGATGAAGACTGTTAGCCTAGCAGAAAGTATTGTTCTCAGTGACTCAATATGGAAAGCATTGGTCTTTTTCAGGAGTAACATCCTCAAGCACAAAGAGAGGAACCCTTTGACTTTTGATTGAATCAGGCCAGAGAAGTAATGTTGAGTGGCAGAGTACTCACATGAAAGAACACCGTATCTCAACAAAAGAACCTCAGGGGATCATAGGCATTGATTAAAATTATAGCACCTCAAGGTGCACATAGTATCTAGGAAGATAATTTGGTATCTTAGAGTGTACAGGCTATCTGTATCATGTTCTCTAATCACATCTGATAGGAGGGAAATCAGTCCTGTGACACAATTTTATTACTGAAGAGACTATTTTAGAGGGGAGGCAATCAGAGAAGCTGGGCCTGAGCAGTAGGATAAGATTAGACTGATTGAAGTGAACAAGAAGTTGGCATACAATAAAAACTCTACAGTTACACTTGCTGAGGAAAAAACCCCAAAAATCTCAGACAATTTCTAAGTAATTTTGAAGTTGCTATTCCCATTTAGGATGATATCTTACATAAAGAAATAACTACAAAATAAGAACAATAATAAACATTTATACAGTGCTAACGATATGCCAGGCACTGTGCTAAGCACTTTATGATTTTTATCTCATTTGGTCCCCACGACTCCCTGTGAAGTATGTACTGTTTTTATTTCAATTTTAAAGTTGAGGGAACTGAGCCAAACAGAGGTTAAGTGGAATGCCAAGGGTCACCTAGCTAGTAAATATCTGGGGCCAGATTCAAACTCAGGTCTTCTTGAAGCCAGGTCTAGTACTCTATCCACTGTACCACCTAACTTCCTCAAATCAGCCTCAGGGCATCTCTTCAGTTATGGTCCACTAAGACCAAAAGAGAGGCCGTTATACTTTGCCCAGATTTCAGTAAAAAAGATTGGGCCAAGTCTTCTGTTTATTCCTAAGGTGCCATTGCATTCTGTGCTGGAGTAAAGTAAAGTCTGTTGAAGGACTGATTGACTTAATGTATCCATCTAGTAAAGGGTTTTTCAGAATATAGGTCAGTTCTTAAGGATACTCATTACTGTTGCAGATGCTGTAATGGTAATTTAAATAGGAAGATCTTTCCCATTCATTAATAGGCCCATGTGACCTGCTTAAATCACATGGAACCCTAAGTCACATGGAACCCTAAATCACATGTGGTGGGAGAAGCTTGCTGAATGGGTGGAAGAGAAAGGGTGGAGCAGAACTGTAAGGAAGTTATTGAGAGCAATTAAGGTTTAAAAGGAGAGAGGACACAGGCAAGCAGGTACAACTAACCTCCTTGAGTGCTTGTTTGTTTGTGGGAAGGCCATGGGTGTGGGGGGTTGGAGGGGTGGGGAGAGGATTGGGAATGGTGATAATGTGTTAGAACTTCTTGGCTAGTATGACAGGTTTGGATTTCTGGTTTTGGGATTTGACTTTCTGGTGTCGGAATAAATATTATTCTTCTGCCTTCTATATGGAGAGTCTGTTATACTTTGTGATTTTGATCTATGCTGACATATTCATAGTCGCACTCAGTGCTGTGAATATTGCTTGAGTGATACAAATGCAAGGCCCTGCACTGACCCAACACAATTAGTAATTCCGCTAACTGATTAGATAGAGAGAAAAGACTATGACCTTGTTCCATAGTCTTAGCTATATACCTTTTTCTCATCTACTAATCTATATGAGAAAGCAAAAGGAGTTTGCAACTGAGAAACTGGGAGGTGGCAGTAGGAGTTATGTTGGGTGAGTAACTCATAATAGATGTGAACTAGGTAGTTTCTAACCTTTAAAAATTAAAATTTGTAGGGCTAGGGAAAGCTTACCATAAATTAGGACAAGGCCAGTGACACCTAGAAACAAATTCTAGGTCAGGAAATTCATTTCAAAAGACCATGAGGTCACTAGCTATTTAGCTTAGAATATCTCTAAGGCTAGGTATCTTATTATTTTTCTGCATGTTATAGACCCCTTTCATACTGTGGTGAAGACTATGGATAATTTAAAACAATGTTTCTAAATGCACAAAATAAAATTACAAAAGAAAATATATTGAAATACAGAAATCAAAAACTTTTTAACTGCAAGTTTTCAGATCTCAGATTAAGAGCGCCCACCTGTAGAGTTTGGTATGCATACCAAAAGTATATAGGAATCTGCAGTCAAAAATATAAAAAGGAATAGGATAATTTGCTCCTTAAGAAAAAAAGCCAAGAAATCTATCCCCATCAAGCCAAGGGAGGCTTGTTGCATTGCTTAAGATTTTTCTAAAAGAGCTAAACATGGCAGGACCAACTCTTCTCATGAGGAAGAGCTGGAACTATAGCCAAAGACAATAGTTTCTGTTGAGGCCCCAAACTGAGAGAATTGAGAATCCACAGTCATATGTCCAGTAGGACTGTGACTAATAGGGACTGTGACTGGTGGAGCTTTCCAAGCTCATATTAGTCTGATCAACCACAGGTGGATACACATACCTTTATTCCAATATAGTGATATATTTTAGTTCTCTTTGAGAGCAAAGGACAACAACTAGCCAAGCAGCTGATAGTGATCAATGGAGATTATGTATCAATAGAGCCATTTTAGAAACCCTATGCTTTGTGAAATATGTGTACATGTATATATCACATGTCCCCTATGTACATGGCCCTGTAAGTCAGTACCCTTTGCAAATGATTTAATAGAAGAATATGTCTTAGGTTTATCTGGGCAAATATTGTGTATACTTATTATTAATAGTTCATAAATAGTAATCATTAATAATAAAATTAAAATAATAGTTCTTATTATTTCATTTTATTATATGCCTTTGCTTTGAAATAATTGTTGCTGCTGCATGGCTACAAATGTCAGTAGGGGCTTGTGAGCTGATTTTGAGTAGATGCAATTGAATACAAAGAATACATTAATCCTAGGGTAGCCTTCTGGGGGGGTCCACCCTGATAGTCTGAGGGTCCCCCTGGCACTATAGATCATTAAGACTGCAAGATGGGCCACTCCTGTAGCAACAAACAAGGAAGAATTACTAGACATAGAGAAGTCAGAAAGGAGAAAGCTGTGGACCAGTGACATAGAACTAGATGACTTGGTGGAAAATAGCAACAAAAAGGCATGTAATCAGAACCAGTCCATGTGTGTTTTCCCTGACTGTCCCTCATATTACTAAAGATTGTGGGCTCCTTAAGTGCAGGGACTTTCTCTTGCCTCTTTTTTATCCCTAGCACCTTGCACTGTGCCTGGCAGTGAGGCACAGTGAGGGTACTCAAATGTTTATTGATTGACTGATGGAATCCTCTCCCTCCTCACATTCACCTATGGCTTCAAAACTAAGCTCATACCCCACCTTCTGCAGGACGCTTTCCCAATCTCCCAGTTTTCTCCATGCCCATTCCCACTGGTAGGGCTTCACCTCTAAGATGATCTCTTATTTACACTGTCTTTATCTTGACTGTAGATAGTGATTTACATGTTACATTCAATGAAGTGCTTGGTGCATAGAAAAGTGCTTAATAAATGTTTGTTGACAGACTAGATGATAAAAAGATGACCCAACAAAGACAAAATGAAGAAGCACAATACTCTTTTGGGGGCCATCTCCAGTTGTCCTGATCTATATTTTACTGCTGGAGGCAGCTGGCTCCAGAGGAGAAAGTGAGGCTGGTGACTGCACAGCCCTCCCTCACTTAAATCCAAGTGGTAGAGTTATCCTCTTGATATCACAGTCCTCTTTGAGAATGTAGTACAAACAACAATAAGAACAAAACCTTTAAAATTTCAAGTGTGAAGAAGAATTCAATAATGCCTTCTAGCTTTGTATCTTGTGATCTTAAAGCAGCTGGCTCAAACGAGGTTTGAAAAATACTACAAGGATTCTATCACTGAGGAAAAGTGAGAGATGGACATTGTTCTTGATAAACTCAGACTGAAAATGTCTGAGCCTTCCTATTATTCTAAAGTGCTCTTGATATTGTACTTTTATACTAATGGAGCTAAAGGCTAAAAGCTCCTGGAGACTCAGCAATAGTCATATCTCAAATTCCCCATCTCCCTACTGAGAGGGATTTTGGCAGGGTAGACTGATTGCTGTTCCTAAGCTCTTGCCTTATGGGTCTGAGGCCCTCTCTGTGGGAGGTTGACGCATAGTGAGGCTGCTGGCCTGAGACCTGAACTTGGCTTGGAAAGGAAGGCAAGGAGCACTTTAATGTATCTCCAAGCTCTTTCTCTCTTTTTTTGGCAAGAGTTGTTGCTGAGAGCCAGCAGGTGTTTAATGCTGTTAAATTTATGAGTACTGAAAACTGTTGGATTTCTTAACATCTGGGTAACATAAATTATCTGAACTTTTTTTCTTATAATTTCACCCCTACATAGTTGGAAAGTGATTTTGAAATCCAATACAAGCCATTAAGTAAACATTCTAAGACTGTGAGGATTTCTGAGCATTTGCCCTTGTGACAATGATGTTCTTGATATGTGCTGGCCCTAATGAGCCAGGAGGTGAGCAGGTCCCCAAAGTCTAAGGTAGAGGATCTTTCACCTTGTAATCAGGGCCAAGAAGATCACAGGGGCAGTCACCCAACAAAGTCTTACTTTGTAATTTTCCCAGTATGCATGTTCATCTATGATTAGTGAAAAATGTTCAGAGCAGGAATTACTCAAATGAGGGAAAGACTTCTTTCCCTCCCATAAATACACCATTGAAAGTTAGAGATGTTCCTTGCAGGAATCAGGGCTTCTTAACATTCTTTTGCATGGTGAACAGACCACTTTGTCAGTCTGGTGAAGTCTATGAATGGATACCTTCCTCAAATGATATTTTTAAATAATTGAGGGGAATGCCAAATTTCAGTTAGAGATTAGTGAAAATAAAAGAATTGTATTTTTTCCCCTTTTGGTATATAGATCTCCTGAAATATATAGAACCTATGGCATAGATTGTGTCATGATCCTCATAGCAACTTTTTATGATAGGCATTGTAATGACTTTATCTACTTTTTGCAATTTAAGAAACTGAGGGTCAGATAGGTAAAGTGATTTGTCTATGGTCATTCAGATAGTATGAGTGGGAGGTAGTATTTAAAACCATCTCCTCAACTCGAAGTTCCAGAATACGTTCCATCATACCACACTGCATCTGTCTCCTCCAAAACATAATTAGTCATATTTGCAAACAAAATGCAATTAATAGTAGTCAATTCTCACTGTAGTTCTCAGATTTAATTTTACCCAAATGTACCAGTATGACAGTTCTTTCTTCCTTTTCTTTCTTCCTTTTCTTTCTTTCTTTTCTTTTTCTTTCTTTCTTTTTCTTTCTTTCTTTCTTCCTTCCTTTCTTCTTTTCTTTCTTTCATTCTTAATTTCTTTCTTCCTTTCTTCCTTCCTTCCTCCCTCCCTTCCTTCCTTCTTTTCTTTCTTTCTTCCTTCCTTCCTTCTTTTCTCTTTTTCTTTCTTAATTTCTTTCTTCTTTTCTTTCTTCCTTCCTTTCTTCCTTCCTTCCTCCCTTCCTTCCTTCCTTCTTTTCTTTCTTTCTTTCTTCCTTCCTTCTTTTCTCTTTTTCTTTCTTAATTTCTTTCTTCCTTCCTTCTTTTCTCTTTTTCTTTCTTAATTTCTTTCTTCGTTTCTTCCTTCCTTCCTTCCTTCCTTCCTTCCTTCCTTCCTTCCTTCCCTCCCTCCCTCCCTCCTTCTTTCCTTCCTTCCTTCCTTCCTTCCTTCCTTCCTTCCTTCCTTCCTTCCTTCCTTCCTTCCTTCCTTCCTTCCTTCCTTTCTTCCTTTCTTTCTTTAATTTCTTTCTTTCGTTCTTAATTTCTTCCTTCCTTCCTTCCTTCCTTCCATTTGTTCTTATCTTTCTTTCCTGGCTTCCTTCTTTTCTCTCTTTTTAAGTCATTTAAAAAATTTTGAGTTCCATGTTCTCTCTCTCCTTTCTATCAGTCCCCCAGTCACTGAGAAAGCAAGCAACGTGATATCAATTATACGTATGATGTCATACACAGCCTATTTCCATATTAGCCATGTTTTTGAAAAAGCAAGAAAAATAAAGTGAAAAATATTATGCTTTAATCTGCACTGAATTTATCAGGTCTCTCTCTGGAGGTGGATAGCATTTTTCATCACTGGTCTTTTGGAATTGTCTTGGATCATTATACTGATGAGCATGACTGAATCTTTCACAGTTGTTCACTGTTACATTATTGTTGTGGCTGTGTGCAGTGTTCTCCTGGTTCTGCTCATTTCACTTTGTACCAATTTATTTACATTTTTCCCAGATTTTTCTGAAACCATCCCCCATATTTCATCACAGTCATATTACCAGAGCTTGTTCAGCCCAATTCTCAATTGATAGGAATCCTCTCAATTTCTACTTCTTTGCCATCAGAAAAAGAGTTGCTATGAATATTTTGGTTCTTTTCCTTTGATCTTTTTAGGATACAAACCCAGTAGTGGTACTGCTGGGTCAAAGGTTATGCATAATTTGATAGCCATTTGGGTATACTTTCTAACTGCAGGATGATTGTACTAGCTCACAATTTTACCAATAGTGCATTAGTGTGCCAATTTTTTCCCACATCCCCTTTCAGTATTTATCATTTTCCTTTTCTGTCATGTTAGTCAATTTGATAGATATGAGGTAGTAACTCAGAGTTGGTTTTTTTTTTTTTTTTTTTTTGCATTTCTCTAATCAATAGTGATTTAGGGCATTCTTTTACACTACTATTGATGATGCTGCTTTCTTCTTCTGAAAACTGTTACTAAGGGATTACTATAAAATTATTATAAGGGATTACTATAAGAAACTAATCCCTTGTTTGGTCATACATTACTCCCTTGTCTATAGATCTGACAGGTAAAGTTTTTCCTTATGTATGCAATGAGGGAAAAGAAGGAAGAAAACATGCATTTCTCAGTTGGCTATTATATATCTATATCTGTGTTTATATATCTATATCTATCTATCTATCTATCTACACACACACACACACACACACACATATATATATATATATATACATATATATATGTGGTTGGGTTTTTATGTCCATATACCTTATAGTACTTTTATAACAGGACACCTTCTGGAAGACTGGGACCAATCAAGTTTCAGGGATAGCTTTACATTAGGTCTGCCTTAGGTTAGCTGAGGGTTAAGGGTAGAGGAAAGAGAGTGGTTATATCAGGGAAGCTGGGGCTAATTAAATCCTGGAGAACGCTTTCTTCTTTTAGGTAAGGACATACCATGTTGTAGATGGGAGGAAAGAAGTTGCATAAGGAAAATGCAGATCCTGTCCCAAAAAAATATACACATATCTGAACAAATATTCTTTGAGATCCTTTCCAGCTCCAACATTCTTAATCTTTCCTAAACCTCATACTGTTTGTGTGAAGACCAAATGAGATACTGAATATAGAGTACTATGTGAATATGTTATTGTATCATTAAAATATGTAGCAGCTTTCATCCTTGGTTCCTAAGAAAATAAATTATATTTCTCAGTTCCCACTTTGTGTCCCTACCTCTTCCTTCTGAGTTTCATGTGTGTAAAGTCAAAACCTAAGAGAATGAGTGATAAAACAGAGAATACTCTGAGACAAGACTTATATGGATTAATTACATTTACACTTGCACAGCTGGGCATAATTTACCTGTTCATCTACTGAGACTACATGGAGAGTAAAGTCATATGACCATAGTAAAATTGATAAAGCTGGACTATATCTTTAATAGTTTTGTTTTCTCAGAGAGGGTGGGCAACGGATCCCAAATATGTAAATACCATTTCATTTTGTTCTCATTTCTCTCTATTATTACATTTCTTCCTGATTTTCCATGTCCCCTACTTAGAAAATTATGCATCAGAAAAAAAGTTGTATATTTGCTAATAGAACATACAGTTTGTATATGTAGATATAGATGTATAGATATATATGCATATACACATCCATCCATACATATGTATGGATATGTAGTTATATTAATATGCATATATGTATATATATATTATATATTTTTTCTCAAATTTATGTTCACTCATGTGACTATTTTTCTGGAATTTTTTTTAAAAGAAAAAAGTAAAGCCTTTGACAAAATCTATAACAGTTCTTCCCAACAGAAGATACTTTTCTTGGGGTTTCTACGCTTGGAGGAAGACAAAAAATAACTAATAACATGCTGGAGACCCCAAAGGGAAATGTATTTTTAATGGAAAAATTGCCTTCATTCATGCTTTCTATTTAAGTCAGCCCATGCTGCCAGATTATAATGAAAACATAAAGGCCTAATACAGAACTGATTGGAAAAAAGGAGGATACCCTTAAAGAACAGCGTAGAAAACAACACAGAATCCAGATGTTGGGCCAAGTAGGGTGGCTGTTGTGAAAGATAGCTGTCAAACTTGATCCTTTTAATTCTCCCCCGGTGTCCGACTCCCTGACCACGGTAAAAAAGGGCTATTTTCTTATGCAAGTTTTGAGCTCATTCACGTTGTTTGGTTGAGGGAAGTAGGATTTATTGAGTCTATGTGGAAATCCGAAATATGGAAACAAATTCATGGTGACAATCATTCCATCGGTAGAGAACTCTAATGTACTAGGCAAGAGCCTAGAAAGAAAAATTATTTTGTTCAAGTAAGATGGGTTTTGTGAAGGGCTGAGTTCATATTTTATCTTATTGAAGTAAACACTTATGATTCTTTCTGAAATGATGGTAGAGCTAAAACCTTGAAGTAAATAAACAAACAAAACTACACTGAAAGTATTGCTTTTAAAAAGATAGTTTATTGGCTCATGGCAAGGGTAAGGGAAGCAGGGATATTAAAGTGTAAGAGACAAATTAATCTCTGAAACAGACCCATGTAGTAGTTTAATAATTAAATAAAATAGTGCTCATTGATGAATGTTAAGTGAACGACCTCAGGGAGAAATGCAAATTATCTTTTTTTTGAGCCCTCTCTCCTGGTCTTCTCTTTGCCTTTGGGAGAAAGGTTCTCTTAGTTTAGTGAAGCTAGTCATAAAACTTTATGGAATTGTAAATTCTACTCATGGGGACAGATTTTCATCTTGCAAAATTCCATGTTCTTCACAGATGTAACATGAGATGGGAGTCTAATTTCCTCTTCTAAACTTTGCTATCTGAGGCCTGTTTCTGATGACATATGTTTCTACCACCTATTTCTCTATTTATTTTGACTTTTTATCACTTTTTGAGCATCTTTTTAGTGGAAAATAGACTGGGAAGACTTGATAACACACATCCATGAAACTTTGACCCTTAGCAAATAATACTTATGGCATGGAAAGAAATTCAAATATAATTTTCATATAGATCTAGTAACAGCAACCCATTATCTACAGTAAATGTGCTTAAATTGTACTAGATAATGAATTGTTTTGAGGTTTTTGCTTTTTAGTACAGGACTTGTGCTTTCAGCAAGCTAGGAAACTCTTGGTGAGGAAACTCACACTACCGATGCTGATCTACAGCTGGTTTGCAGTTAATAGTCTTGAGTATTTACTATGCTAGTAAATGTTTAACATCAGGCTCTCTGATGCTTTAAAACAGTCAAGATATGTCTTCTTAGATAGATCTCACTTTCATCCCCCTCCAACTGAGAACACACACACACACAAACACACACAAAACTCATCATGATATGTGGAGTCAAAACAAATGTCCATATTGTCTATGTCCAGAAAAAAAGTCTCATTCTGGAATGTGAGCCCTTCACTTCTCAATGAGGAGGTAAGTAGCAATTACAGGATCTTGGAGGGGGAGAGAGCAGAGTTTAATCTGTATTATTAACATTTTCCCTACGACTTTTTTATGTCTTAAGACAATCAACAAGATGATATCCCTGTTTTGTAGCATCTGATGATTTCTGTGGTGTAATACTCATATTGAAAATTTTATAATTGTCTAACTCTAGCACATTATTGGTCTTGACATCTTTGCTTTATCCGATAATTTTATCTATCCTTTTCTCTTAGATACTCTTTTCCTCTCTGTGTTTTCATGATAACTCTTTCGGTTCTCCCCTTTCATGTCTGACCTGTCCTTCTCAATCTCTTTTGGATTATAATTTATATTATGACCCTCAGTTGTGAGTATTCACCAAAACTATGTCCTGGGGTTTTCTGCAGACATCTAGGTCCTAAAATGGACCTGGGATATGCTGTATCTTGAGTCAAAAAGACCAGAATTCAAATCCCTCCTCAAATACAGCTAGATACTTCCTAACTGTGTGACCCCAGGCAAGTCATTTAACCTCTGTCTGCTTCAGTTCCCTGATCTGAGTAAAGGGAGATAATAATAGTACCTACCTACCAGTGCTGTCATGAAGATCATGAAGATCGAATGCAATAATTTGGTACAGCTCTTTTAAAACCTTAATTTGATATATAAATGCCAGCTATTGTTAGCAATAAGATCATCTCAATATAAGTTACTCACAGATCTATACGTCTAGCCTCAGTCTCTTTCTTGAGCTCTCATTGCATATTTCTAATATCCAATTGAACATTTCAAACTGGATATCTCAAAGACATTTCAAAATCAAAATGTTCAAAATATAATTTATCCCCCACCCCCAAGGTCACTAAAACAAACAAACAAATAAGCAAATAAATTCTCTCCGACAAAAGTCCCTATTTCTATTGAGGATATCATTGTTCTTCCAGTTTCCCAATTTTGTAACCTTGGTGATATTTCAAAATCATCATTTTCTCAAATCAAATTGGTTTTACTTTCACAATAGCAAAAAATATCCGATCCCTTCTCTCTCCACACACAACCACTGGCTTAGTGTGGGCGCTTTCATCTGGACTTTTGAAGTGGACTTCTAATTAACTGTGCCTTCAAGTAACATACAAATAAGCATAAATAAACATAGCCTATGCTGTATACAATTGGGGTTGTGGAGAAAAGGGTGAGGAAAGTGAAGTGAGTCTCTTTTCCCTTCCCATCCCCCTTCCCTAAATGGTCAGTTGGAAAAGGCAAGGAAAGTAGTTGTGTGGCTAAAGGGGAAATGATTTTCTCTAGGTAGTATTGCAGGGAAGGGTCACAGGTTGAGGATCCCAAAAAACCTATGTACTATACGCTAGGCATGTCACCACCGACCATCACTTCTGGTCTACAGACAGCTTCTCTGCTCCAGTCTGCTGTTACTTCAATGTCTGTGTCTCTCTCCGACCTAGGGTTCTTGACTCTCAGTCTAGTTCCTGAGTCTTTGTAATCATAATATTATTTCACTCTTAAAAAGGTCCTGAAGCCACCCAACTACCTTTCAACAGATGAGTCTAGAAGATAGGTACCTCATGATAAACCAATCACCTCATTCCTCTAAATAAAATGATATACAATCGACACACCATATCCATTTTTACCATAGACTTTAAATGTTAGTTGTTGGGGAGGGATTTCATATTAGTCATTTTTCAGTAGTGTTTGACTTTTCCTGACCCCTTTTGGAGTTTTCTTGGCAAAGATACTAGAGTGGTTTGCCATTTCCTTCTCCATTTTACAGATGAGGAAACTGAGATAAGAAGGGTTAAGTGACTTGTTCAGGGTCACAGAACTAGTAAGTGTCTGAAAACGTAGCTGAACCCAGGAAGAGGAGTCTTACTCCAGGCCTGGTGCTCTATCCATTGTACCACATAACTGCCCATATGCAGTAGAGATTATAGAATACATGTCTAATCTGTAATTAATTAGCCTCGCCTGCCTGCTGCGGTTAAAGAGATTACCTCAAATTTTAACCCAGAAGAAATTCCACCTTCATTCATGTGGGTTCTTTTCTTTGCAAAGTTAGAGAAATGAAATGTACAAACTATTAATTTCAGACAAATAAACAAACAAAAACGGGCAAAAGCAGACCAGAAATGAAGATCTACAGTCACTAGCTTCTCTCCTGTACACTCTAGCCATCTGCAAAATATATGTCAAAAAGCAAATACAGTCTGCAATAAAAAAAGGTTTTGCTTTAAGTACTGCTGAGGTAGTAATACACTAAAATTGAAAGAATAAAAAAAACACTTAGGAGTAAGCAATGCCAGACCATTGCCAGGCAGTGATAAAACAAAGAGTAGAGCAGAGAGTGAAACAAATTCACCCTTATTGTAGCAGCATCTCACAGTATATACAGTGCAGTCACTTTGTAGGCTGACCTTTTCCATAAGCAGAGCAAGGAAAGACCCCAGTTGCTCAATACCTATGGTCAGTGCCCTATTCACTACATCACTGAATACTGGTAGATGCTTCTGTTATTGCTGCATGTAATTATTTTTATCTCCCTTGTAGACAGATTAGTTCAAAGTTTATTAAGCTCTGGAAACTCTTCCAACTCTTAGAATTTCTAGCTTCATTCAAAGCTTGACTTTGTGCCAGCATCTACAGGAAAACTTCCCTATTTTCCCCAACTAGTAGTTAATTCCTCAAATGACCTTGCATGTACTTATTTATTTACATGTGATATCATTCCAGTAAAAATATTCTGGGTTAACGCTGATTGAAGTATATTTGATGGTTCAAGGTTGGAATGACCTCTATGAGACATTAGTATACCCTCTGACAATTTAACAAAAGGAAACTTAACTTTTTAATAACATGAACAAAATATTCTTCAGTGATTCAGCATTGATTCAGATGGTCTTTTTGAGCCCTGTTGTGATATCCTTGAATAGTAACTTGTATTAATCATAAAGAACTACTGACAACATGATGTACTGAGCTTTTGCGCTTAGTCAATCAGGAAACTCCAACAATAGTTTTACTGTTAAGCCCATTGACAAGTTTAAAGATAGGTTTTATCACCTTTTAGGCTAAAACTAGCCTAGACTACACGGTAGAGACCTAAGTAGATGTTGCTTCTACCAATAAAAAGGTAAGTTCCATAATGATGAGCATAATGAGAAGATACTGCCCCCAAACAAAACAAAACTCCAAATCACAGTGAGTCATTTTTCCTGTCTAGGTTGCGATAGAGAGACAAAGAGAAAACTACAGACCCTAGGGATAAAGGTTGTGACATGAGGAAGGGACGGACTATGGTCTTTACATAGAAAATTCTAACACAGGAAGATGCTGTATACCAAGGGAAAATGGGGTACCAAATCCAGCATGGAGGATAATAAATTGCAGGAACAAGTGACAGCTGGTAGTTCTTTTGCTTACTATACAGTTCTAGGTAATAGACTTAGGGCAGATTGAGGAAAGAACCTGCACTTAGAGGTGGTATGTTAGGGGGAGAAGTAGTAGCCATCCCTGACCTGTACAGAGTAAATCAAAGTTCATAAACAAGCAGAAGCTGTGTGGCTCAAATCCCTGGAGCAGAGAGGTTTAGTTCTATCAGAGAGCTGTAGTTCTAGCTTCTAGCACATTCTTAAGCCTGCTGAAGAATAACCAGGTTAGATATCTTATAGTAAAGGAAAGGCCACGGTTGTGTAACTTTGAACCAGCAGAATTTTCCAGCTGGCTTATAATGTCTGAATCCAACAATATGACGAAACTTGAAGCAGATCAAGACCATTGGTCTATTGCCCAGACCAAAATCCAGATCAGGAACTTACAGAACACAGATTGCGGAGCAGTGAGTGAATAGACTAACCACAGAGCACACTGAAAGCTTGCAGTTTCAGGATATTACAACACTCAATACTACCTGTTGCCCCAAGGAAGCAGAAAAACAGCCCAGACCTTCACATCAAAAGTTTGTAGAACCTAGCCTGTCTATTTCCTGACTTCAAATATGGAGACAGGAAGTAGACTAGAAGAATGATCAATTTTTAAAAAAAAATACACCATAAAAAGCTATTGAATGTAATAAATCCTCAAGAAATGAACCTAAATGAAGAGAATGGTTCCAAAAAGTTTACAAGCAAAGCCTCAAAGGAAAACACATCTTGGGTGCAAATTATATTAGAATTGCTGGAAAAGATGAATCAAGTGTTTAAAAAGTTTGCAATCTATGTACATATGTATGTATGTATGTGTGTATATAAATATGTATACACACATATATATATGTATTCATGGATGCTTATATGTGTATACATGCATGTGTATATGTGAGTGCCAGAGCAAAACTTTGGAAAAGTATTTAGAGTTATTGAAGAAAGAGCTAGAAAGCGAAATAAGAGCTTAGAATAAGAAGAACCACCTCCAAGAAAAAACAAACCTCCTTGAAAGTTGAAATAGACCAAATATAAGCTAATAACTCCATTAGAAAGTGTGAAACATTAAAATAAAGTCAAAAGGTTGAAAAAAGAAGAAAAATATAAGATATCTCAAAGGTAAAGCAAATAAGTTTGAAGACATCTTGAAAAGAAAGCATTTAAGAAATATTGAACTACCTATTAGATAGCTATAACCAAAAACACACCTCGATATAATATTTCAATAAATCATGAAACTGCCAAGACATCTTAAAACAAGGGGACAAAGTAGAAATAGAAAGAATCCACTGATCATCTCCTGAAAGAAACTCCCCAAAGAAAACTGTTACAATAATGTTGTTGTATTTGTCCTTCATTGACAAAGAAAACCAAGCTGTGACAGAAATGATGACATGACTTGCACTTGACTTTGTTTTGAGTGAGGGAGGGCTATGCAGGTCACCAGCCTCACTTTTTCCTCCTGAGCCATCTGGATCCAGTGACAAGATACTCATCAGGATGACTGGAGATGGCCCAGGATGCAATGGGAGACATTGGCCCCTTTAGGTCAAGGCCTATTCAGGTATTCATTTAGGGTAAGGTAATGTCCATTCAGAGAATAGACCTTTTTAAGAAGTAGTCAAGGGATGGCCCCTTTAATGAGACAAAGAAAAAATAACTAAATCAAGCTGGGAGAGAAACAGCAACAGTTACTTTTGAAAATCACTCTTAAGCCAGGAGGGTCCAGCAAACAGCCCTTAAGTGGAGCTTGAACAAGCGCCTAGTGTTGTCCAATCTTTGGGCTTCAGAGTGTAGTAGGTTTAAGGTTTTTTGAAGGGAAAGGAAGCCATCTAGATCCAAGGACTGGATATTCATCAAGATGACTGGAGATGGCCCAGGATGCAACAGTAAACCTTGGCCTCTTTAGACCAAGGCCTATTCAGGTACTTATATAAGGTGGGGTAACACCCATTCAGTGAATAGGCCTGTTTAAGAAGTAGTCAGGGGATGGCCCCTTTAATGAGACAAAGAAAAAATAACTAAATCAAACTGGGAGGGAAACAGCAACAGTTAACAATTGATAATCACTCTTAAGCCAGAAATATCATCATTTCTCTGATGGCATGGTCTTCTTCTGCAAAGAAGGACAAAAATAACAATCTGTGAGTAGACTCAACAGCCTGAATGACCCAGCTAGCTGGGTAACTCACCTCCTCCTCTCCTGTCCATCTCCTCCTCCCCTTCCTTCTCCTCTCCAAAGGAAGGTAAATTTGGATGGCCAGAGGATGCCCAGTTAACTTGGGGTTTACTGGCTACATTTCTTCCTTCCCTCCCTTCCTTTTCTTTCTATTCCCTTCCCTTCCCAAACCTTTTGCACTCTGAGGCTCATAGATTGGATAACACTAGGTCCCTGCCCAAGCTCCACTTAAGGGCTATTTTCTGGACCCTCCTGGATTAAGAGTGACTATCAATAGTAACTGATCATCCAATAATATTCCAAATACAAGAAACAATGCAGCCAAAATCCAGAGCTTTAAGTTATCCAAAAGAAAGTATCCAAGTATTCAGGAGCCACAGTCAGATTTAGATAAAAACTGAATATAATTCTATAAGGGAAAAACAGATTTTTAAATATGAAATAGAGGTCATCTAAGTGCTCCTGATGAAAAGACCAGAGCTGTATGGAAACTCTGAAGTTCAAGCACAAGAGTTAAGAAAAACATAAAAAGATAAACATGAATAAACAACCATAAGGGACTAAATGAGAATAATCTGCTTACATTTTAACATGAGGGAATGATACATTTTTTCCCACTAAACCCTATTATTATCATCGGTGATAGAGGGAGTCTAATTAGAAGGACTGAGAGTGCTTCTATTATGTCTTGATAATGAAGAATGGAAAGGAAAGGATAGAGTAATACACCAAGCTATATAAATAAGGAAGAAGGGGTGGAGCAAGTGCCTGACACTTGAACCCCAGTCTTATCTTACCTGGTCAAAAAAGGGCACAGTACAAACACAGAGTTATTGTAGAAAGAATTAGAAAGGGAAATAAGAGCTTGGAATCAGAGGAATCATCTCCAAGAAAAAAAAACTCTTGAAAATTAAAATAGATGAAAGAACTCTGATTAGTATAATAAGCAACCGTAATTACAGAGGATTAATGATAAACAATGATACCCATCTATTGATAGAGAGGTGAAAGTCATAATTTCTTTTGACCTGGCCGGTATGGAAATTGTGTATATATTTGTAACATGAGTTTTGCTTTTCTTTCTTTTCTAATTAAATAGTGGGAGTGAGAGAATAAAAAGGCAGATTGCTTTGCTGATTAAAAATATAAAATTTAAACAACAAAAAATAATCATTTAGAGGACAGGATTTTTTCCTTTTTTTTTCAATATTCTTACTGCTGAGTAAAATTGAAAAAACAATTAATATTTTATTGTTGTATGGATTGCATTAAGTGATTTGTTTAATGCTACACAAAATGTCTGGAAATATTGTAAGATAGTCAGTAGAATATAACTATTGTCATGTCAACGCTCAACTTAGCAAGAGCAAATTGCAGCTCCAATTCTAGAGGAATTGGCAAATAACATAATGTATTAAGAGGGAAGCTTGGGGAATGTCAGGGGTGTGATAATGTGGGATCAGGGGGTGAATGGCATAGATAGCTCATATTTCTATAGTCAGTCAATCACCAAGCATTTATTGAGTTGCTACTAGGTGCTAGGCAATAGAGAAATGAAGATAAAACTATGACAATTTCTGTGTTTAAGAAACATGAAGAATTAGTTGCAAAGTACATTGCTCACAACACAGTGAGGTAGTTAATGTTTTATCCCTATTGTTAAAATGAAGAAAATTAAATTTAGAGAGTTTGAGATGCATTTATGGTCACATAATTTACAAATGTCTGAACTGATATCTGAACTGAAGACCCCTGTCTAACATGAGACTAACAATAAAAGTGATATGATGCTAAGCTAAATGGTCTTCGCTCTCCCCACAATAAAAACTTGGCTAACATGGCTTCCATAGGAGATCAGCTAGCTAGAAATTGATCTCATAAACAAATCCTAAATTAGATGCGAAGGATTAATAATGGCTTATATTATTGGGCAAATATATATGGATGGGAAAGATACCTTTTGGGGAAAACATTACAGCCCAAAGGTACAAAGGAACACATATTTATCATAGGAGGTTCAAGACTAAGGCAACTCTTATCCCATTTCCAGGTTGAGCTAAATGCTTTGGGCAATAAATGTTTCTTTTAATTTGTTGAAATCTCAAAGAAAGAATTTTGGGAAGAGAGTCTTTCCATCATTTAGGTGACTGTGTACTTTGCCTATGCATAAGAATGATTCCGTATATTCATCCTTCATTTTCTAGGTAAAGATGCATTTCAGTTTTGTATGGATAGAAGTTAACCACATTATCCTCATATTTTTATAAGGTTTACCTTTGTCCCCACCACAAGTTATGAATGATCTGGCCGATTTGGCCCTTAGCAAACAGAACCACTACTGACTATTATGCCAAGTATTAAAAATAATCTTTCAAAAGCACTTTGCTATTGGCATTTTCCATGATAATATCATAGTGTTTTCTGTATTAAATAATAGCATATAGTTTTAGATAAAATGTTCCTGTAAGTGTTCATTAGGAAAACAATATTTTTACTAAAAATCCATTGGTCATTTGGAACAAAAATCCTTGACCAATAAGTCATTATGAAACTTTTATCTGTTTACTATTGACTAAAAATATCACTAATATCCCAAACCATTTTGTTTTCATTTTAGCCAACTCAATTTCTAATAAAAGTATTCTGTCAGACACATATATCAACTCCTTTAACCTTTACATCAGACCATACTGTATTACCTATCTCTAGCTATACAATCTATTTACATTTGTATCTCTAGTCACATCGTCTGTTGACTAAATACACTTCAATTTCCCAATAATATTAAATGTAATTTTATTGTTGATTATTCAAATATGCAAGAGAAAAAGCACACTGACACATAGTACTTTTTTTCTTTATCTCATTTTATAATTATAAACACCACATCAACAGGGTATATTTCTTCAGTGAATGTCACTTACGCACATCTCTATGAGGCTAAAATTCTTATAACTTTGCAGCCAATGTGATGATGAATTGGTATCTCTGAACTTAACAAATGGGCTCCTCAAATGTCAGATCTAGAGCCACACTTAAAGGCTTTCCTTTTTGGTAGATTTTCTGGAGCTTATGCTCCACTACAAAGCTTTCAAGATCCAAGGGCCATCTCTGATATAATGACTCTCCAGAACAGTATGTTAGTATAGCAATTATTTTGTATTTCTATTTGTACACATGTACATTTTTAGTCACAAATAGCTTATGGCATATCCTTTATGGTACCCTAGATGACATTTTGTTCATTTTACACATTGATTAGCTGATTTAAAAACAATGTGAATAATTTGTCCAATATTACAATATGCAGAAATTCAGGAATCTGAAATAAAGTAATATCTTGACAAAATGAGAATAATTGTATTAATACTCAATGAACAGCAATATATAATTGTCAACATAATAGAGGCATTAGATACAGTGCCAACAGATCTGTATTTGTTCCTGTACTAGTCCATTTTTTTTTTCAGTTACTGGGATAAAAGTAGGAATGGTTACCTTTGCTCTTAATGAATAGCATATTGGACGACATAGGAATCTATACAGACTAAAACAATAACCCAAATATACTATTTAGGAATTTCATTAAAAATTAGCTTTTCTTTTTATGATTTATCTTCTGTGACATTTGTAATATGCGTTTAATAATGATGTTTCCATTTTCTATGATGCCTTTGAGAATAATATAATGTCTATGGACTTATTGTTCATGAGAGTATATTTTTTTAATTTTGCCTTTCCTGAAATAATGACTACTACCCTTCCTATTTTAGGATTCAGCTGACTAATAATAAATTTATGCCAGCTCTTCATTTTTCATTTGTGTTTGATATGTTAAATTTATGTTTGATATAACATATTGTTGGATTATGTTTTTCAAGTCATTCTGTAATTTGGTTGTTTTATGGTCAAATTTAGCCCATTAACATTTGAAGATTTAATTGTTAAATTTAGTTTTATACTCTTTGAATTCTGCTGTATTCCTGTTTTAGAAAATTACCATTTATTCATAATTACCTTTATTCTGCCACTAAGAAAATATGATCTTTGGAATAGAGTGATCAGTATAACAAAAAAGAGCTGTGAGAAAGTTGTTTGGTGGTTAATCATGAGTTAATAACCAATGTAAGGAGGAAAATGTTGAGAGAACATAACCCTTGATGAATTTAAGATACCAAGCCATGATAAAATAGATTTTTGGTAACAGAAAGAATTAATAGATGTGATGGCTAAACACCTCTGTGTTTTTTTAATGATTGTGGTTAATGAGAAGGGTGCTTTAGGATTTGTAAATGGTAGGTTGCCCCAATTTTCAGAAAAAAGACACTGATATAATCTAAATATTCTAGGCCAGTGAAATGGACTTTTATTTCTGCCAAAATTCTAGAGTGTACTTTGAAAGGAACAGTGAACACCTAGGAGAAAAAAATAGTCAACATGGATTCATTAGGAGCAGGTATACTCACTTATTTTCTTTTTTTGGTGGGATATACTTTTCCAAAACTGGTATCCCAGAGAATTGCTACAGATATAATTTGCCTTGATTTTAATAAAGCATTTGACAGTTCCCATATGATAATATTGTGAATGGAATGCTTAAAGTTGAGCTAAATGCTCATATGCTTATTTGGATTTTAAAATGATTGGTCAGACTCAGAAAGTAGTAATTAATAATTTTATGTCAACTTAGAAAGAAGGTCCAAGGGATCCATGTATGGTTCTGTGTAAGCTAAAATTTTCCTCAAAGCCTTGGATAAAAACATAGGTGTCATTTTTATTAAATTTATAGATAGTACAAAACTAGTGGAGGTAAAAAGGTAACCACTATATTAAAGGATAATCACATTTCAAAAAGACCTTGAGACAATTAAACTCCGATCTAATAAAATTAACTTTGTTTTTGTTTATTTGTTTGTTTTCTATAACTGTGAACTCATCAGTATAGGGAAGATGGAGTTTAGCAAAGAGAAGTGCAATTTTGTATTTGGGTTAAAATCCCCCCATTACTTTCTAAGTTCAATATAGAGGAGATATATATTGTAGTTGATCTGTAAAAGGTCTGAGGCTTTTACTAGACTAGAAGCTCAATATGTATTAATTTTGTGGTGTAGAAGCCCAGAAATATAATGCATTTTCAGGATGCAATAAGATATGTAATTTATCTGGGACCAGTGTTCTCTGCCATGTTTACTCTGCTCCAGTTAGACCTTATACCTGGAAACCAAAGTTTTAGGAAGTATATAGGTAAACTGAAGAATGTCCAGAGAATGGTAATTAAGATGGTGAAGGTTATGAGATCATGCCAAAACAACTGGTTGAAAGATCTAGGAATACTTAGAATAGAGAAGAGATGATGTAAGAGAAATGTAACAGCTGTTTCATGTATATGAATCTCTCTTATGAGGAAAAAGTGGTATGTTGGTCCAGAGACAAGAATTCTGAGAAAAGGACATCGACTGCAAGCAGGATAGTAAAAATTGTCAATTTTGAGAACTGAAGATATCAATCACAGAACAGCTTCCTAAAAATTGCAGTTATCAAAAATCCAAATGGGCAAGGTGAAGAGGTAATGGGTTGGAGCCGAGATGGTGTAGTACAAGCAAGGACCTACCTGAGCTCTCTGCCAAAACCCCTCAAGATATCTGTAAAAAAGACTGAACAAATTCTAGACCAGCACAAACCACAAAATGACAGAGTGAAACAGATTTCTAACTCAACACAATCTGAAAGGCCAACAGGAAGGATTTGTTGCACCAGACTCAGAGCAGAGTTCAACCTATCATGGGTCACACATGCATAGACAGGACTGAAGGAGGCCTCAGGGAACTGAATCACTATGCCATGGCTTCCAGACTTTTCAACCCACAAATGCCAAAGACAGCTCCAAAGATCAGTAAGAAACCTCTCTCTCACTTGGATGACAGAGGAATATAGTATGACTCTAGCCTCAGGGCAGCAGCAACCACTGCTGCAGAGGTGGACTGCTTCTAGAACTCTTGGACTGCAGATGGTGGGGGAAATGAGCAGCTGATCTGGATCACAGTGCTTAGTGGCAATCTCAGGGCAAGGAGGAGCACTAGCATGGCTGAGCTGGTGGTAGCTGTGGAGATGGAATCCTACTCACGGATCCAGGAGAGAAAAGAGTGCCTGTGGTTGCTCACAGACCCAAGTGCAGGCCAGGAGAGGAGTAAACAACTCTTCTTTGATCATACCACTTTGGAGGAGCTGAGAGTTTCTAAAAGCAACTACACAAAGCTACTGAAACTTGGGGCAGTGCACCCTACCATTAACAAGGAACTCAGAGGTCAAGTAACTGAATGGGAAAATGACCAAAAGGGGCAAAAATAAGACTAAAGAAGGTAACTTTCTTGATGAAAAGCTATTTTCTTACAACTAGGAAGATGAAATCATACAACCAGAGGAAGGCAACAAGATCAGGGCTCCTACATTCAAAGCCTCCAAGAAAAGTATGAAATGGTCTCAGGCCATGGAAGAGTTCAAAAACGATTTTGAAAATCAAGTAAGAGAAGTGGAGGAAAAATTGGGAAGAGAAATGGGAGCATTGTAAGAAAATCATGAAAAATTAGTCAACAGCTTGCTGAAGGAGACCCCAAAATGCTGAAGAATATAACACCTT
The DNA here is from genome assembly GCF_028372415.1 of Notamacropus eugenii. Lineage (NCBI taxonomy): Eukaryota > Metazoa > Chordata > Mammalia > Diprotodontia > Macropodidae > Notamacropus > Notamacropus eugenii. Next base: position 179,832,967 of record NC_092875.1, read on the forward strand.
TAAAAACAGACTAACTCAAATGGCAAAAGAGATCCAAAAAGACAATAAGGAGAAGAATGCCTTAAAAAACCAGAATGGGACAAATGGGAAAGGAGGTCCAAAAGGTCACTGAAGAAAATAAATTCCTTCAAAATTAAAATGGAGCAAATGGAAGCTAATGACTTTATGACAAATCAAGAAATTATAAAACAAAACCAAAAGAATGGAAAAAAATAGAGGACAACGTGAAATATCTCACTGGAAAAACCATTGACCTGGAAAAAGATCCAGGAGAGATAATTTAAAAATTATCAGTCTACCTGAAAACCATGATCAGAAAAAGATCCAAGACATCATCTTTCAACAAATTATCAAGGAAAACTGCCCCAATATTCTAGAACAATAGGGTAAAATAGAAATAGAATCCATTGATCACCTCCTGATCCCAAAAGGAAAACTAGGAATCTTTTAGCCAAATTCCAAAGATCCCAGATGAAAGAGAAAATATTTTAAACCACCAGAAAGAAACAATTGAAATATTGTTGAAATACAATCAGGATAACACAGGATTTAGAAGTTTCTACATTAAGAGACTGAAGGGCTTGGAATATGATATTCCAGAGGTCAAAACTGAGGATAATACTTCAGGGAAAAATAGAATTTCAATGAAATAGAGGACTTCTAAGCATTCTTGTTGAAAAGACCAGAGCTGAATAGAAAATTTGACTTTTAAATACAAGAATCAAGAGAAAGATGAAAAGCCATAAGGGACTCATTAAAGTTGAACTGTTTACATTCCTACATGGAAAGATAATATTTGTAACTCATGAGACCTTTCTCAATATTAGGATAGTTAGAGGGAATAAAACAAACAAACAAACAAATAAATAAACAAGTGAATGAATGAGGGAATGAATGAACAAATAAATAAATATGCACATGTATGTGTATGTTTATATGTATATTTGTGTGCATGTATGTGTATGGGTATAGTATACATGTGTAGGTCTATGTATATGTATATATGTAGGCATATGTGTGTATGTATATATGTATATATGCATATATACCGAGGGCACAGGGTAAGCTGAATATGAAGGGAGGATACATAAAAATAAAATTAAAGGTTAACAGGAATGTACTGGGAGAAAGAGCAATGGATAGGTAGAATGTAATAAATCATCTCACATAAAAGAGGTAAGAAAGAGCTTTTACAACAGAGGTGAAGAGGGGGGAGGAGAGAAGGAATAAGTAGGACTTACTCTCATTGGGTTTGTCTTAAGGAATGAATAACACACATTCAATTGAGTATAGAATTCTATCTTACTCAACAGGAAAGGGATAGGAGAAGGAGGACAATAGAAGGAATGACCAGTTAGGGGATAGGCTAATCAGAAGCAAACACTATTGTCGGAGGAAAGGTCAAGGGAAAGAATGGAATAAATGGAGGGTGGGATGGGATAGAGAGAAATGTGGTTATTCTTTTGCAATATGACTGATTCAGAAGTGTTTTGCATGGCTACACATGTATGGCCTGTATTGATTGAATTGATTTCTTTTTCAGTGATGCTCGGTGGGGAGGGAGGAAGGGAGAGAATGTGAAACTCAAAACTTTAAAAATGAATGTTAAAAATTATTGTTCCATGCAACTAGGAAATATGATGTACAGGCAATGGGGTATAGAAATCTATCTTGCCCTAGAGGAAAATAGAGGGGAGGGGACTGGGAGAAGGGGTGGTGATAGAAGGGAGGGCAGATTGGGGAAATGGGTGGTTGGGGTGCATGATGTCTTGCGGTGGGGGTAGGGGAGAGATGGGAAGAAAATTTGAAATTCAAAATCTTGTGGAAGTGAAAGTTGAAAACTGAAAATAAATTTTATATATATATACACAAATATGAATATATACATATACACACATATGTGTGTGCATATATGTGTGTATATATGTGTGTATATATATGTATATATATATATATATATATATATATATATAAAAACTCATTACCTCATACACACACAAATATGTAAATACACTTATATTTAAGCTCCCTTCCAACTCTGGGATTTGGTGGCAATTCTTTTCTTACAACCTGGAGTCTAGTTGCAGAGCTGTTGTCTTCTGGACATTCCTTTCTTTTACCCCATCATACTCTCTTGTGTTAGTAATTGTTAGATTAAAATCTTGCTTCCTTTTCTCTACGGCTTTTTTCTACAAGTTTCCTCCTTTCCTCTTTTGTTCCTCGTTGTGCTTTTTTTTCTTTTTTTATCATATTTGTTGTTGTTGTTTTGAGGTTAAGATGGTGACCTAAGCTTGGACATGGCTCAGACAAATTGCCAAGAATTACAGAAGCTAATTAGATAAACTATAATGGTGCCTCTGTTCCTCGTCTTATTCTTCTGTACCTTCCTTACCAGTTTTATTCTTATCTTGGCATGGAAACCTGACTCACTCTGAATTAGTTACTTGCCAAAACCATATCTTGTCTAGCCCACCTAGTATGAACTCGATCTCTAATGCCTGTTAACTGTTTGTTCCTAGAAATCTGGTAAGGATTCCTGGCCTGCACAGCTTGTTTGCAAAGCATGGCCAGGTGCTCACAGTTTTCTCACCTTCATCTGACCACTTTTAATTATGTAATAAGGTCAATAGACCATGAAAGCTCCTTTACTTTACCTCCACCTGAGCCTTTTTAATGATGTTTATCAAATTTGTAGATGACACAAAGCTGGGAGGCATAGTTAACGTGGTGGGTAGAAGAATCAAGATTTAAAATGATAACAAGAGGTTAGAAGATTTAACAACACGATGAGACAATAGAGATAAATGTAGTCTTACATTTAGGGCTAGAAATCAATTGTGTATTAGTACATGAAAGGATAAAAATCTGCCTCGACAATTTATGCAAAAAAGACCAAAGAATTCGATGTAAGTTAACATACAGCAAAAAAAGAATAAGTAAGGCTCTCTTATGGGGAACCAATGGAAATACAATGTAAATGTCATGGTATAGAAGTTAGATGGAATAGTGTTGAAGTGAGACCAGTAAGGAATATTAAGTTTAATAGGACCATTGACATAGCAAATTGTATCAACAGGAAGGACAGTACTTAATAAATGTTTGTGAAATCAATGAACAAATCAGTGAAAGAAAAAAGGTGACAAGAATAATAGGGGGCATGGAAACTGTACTATGTGAGGAACAGTAGAAGGAATCTGAGAGACCTACTCTACAGGAGAAAGGCTTAATAGTTATTCTCAAATATTTAAAGAGTCATCCCCTGTTCTCTCTTATACCAACATATAGAAATGACAGAATAATTTGTAATCATTAGTTATCGAACAATGAGATAGGCTGTCTTGCTGTGCAATAAATGTCTTGTTGCCAACAACTTTCCAGTGTAGAAGTCATGAGCATCTGTCAATTGTTCAGGTATGTTGCATATGAAGTTCTTGTTTTGGGCAGTTTGCTGTGTGGAGGCAAGGTTAGGGTGCTAGGGAAGTCAGGGAAAAGGTGGGGCTGTAGAAGTAACCTTTTACATAAAGCACTTTGATTGACAGTAGTCAGGGAGAATGTATCAGTGGCAACTGAATGGGGAATAGACTATCTTGAGGTTGAATGACCAAGTGAGCAGAAGAGCTGGTAGTGTAGAATTCTTGCCTGACAGAAATCTTAACCACATAGGTAGTGAGCTATGTTTAATCAGACAAAGTAGAGTTTCATACCAGGAGTTCAAAATAGAAGCAGAAAGGCACAAAAGCAGATCATTATTATGAAAAATTGCAATCAATGGCAGTGTTTGGAGTTTAAAGACTAGAGGGAGAAAGAGAAGAGGTAGAATAATATTTGAAGTAATGTAATGGTAGGCCCCTACTTAAGTCAGTTGCAAAGAGACTTTTATAGCCAGCATGCCCTTTGAAGTACCACAAGGCATAACTCTATCCTAAAGGGTTAGAGGCTTCTCTGGTTTTTAAGGAGGACTTTTTCAGTTTAGTATCTGAGGACCAGAGAACATTATCTTTTTGACCAGGGATTGGCAAACTACAGCATATAAGCCAAATCTAGGTCACTGCCTATTTTTGTAGGGGCATATGATCTAATGGTGGTTTTTATGTTTTAAAATAAAGTTATATTTTTAAAAGTAAAATGCATCCTCTTGTACTCCACAAATACAGATAGCAGGATTGATTTTGTCCTCAGGTGTAGTTCGCCGAACATTGTATCTAGAAAAAATGGTGCCAATGTTCTTGAAATTTGGTTTAAAGTAAATTCAATTTATTAAGTCCCTACTATGTTCCAGGTACTGTGCTAAGTGCTGGGGATACATAAAAAGGCAAAAGGCAGTCCCTGCCCTCAACAAGCTTACTGTCTATTGGGGAGCCAGCATGCAAACAAATATATACAACTGATAACTTAATTAGGAACCAAATGGAACAATTGACAGAACTTGCTTTTTCATATGTTCTTATAAAACTGTCTCTTTCCAGTTTGTGAGCAACTTGTCTAAGTTTTCTATTGTGTAGTTTACAACTTAGAGTGTCTTAAAACGTATTTTGCTTGCTTTATATATTAAAATGCTTTGTATTAATACTTTTTCTTTAAATTATTCTTTTCAGAATATATATGTAGAGCCTATTTCAGATTGCATGCCATCTTGTGGAGAAAGGAGGAGAAAATTTAAAACATGGAAGTGAATGTTGAAAACTAAAAATAAATCAATTTAAAAATAAATTACTCTTTCCTTAAATACATATATGTATGTAAAACATATCTATCCATCCACCCATACAACCATCTCCACCTCCATCTCCATCTGCATCTCCATCTCTATCTCCAGCTCCAGCTCCAGCTCCATCTCTATCTTCATGGGAGCATGGATAATGAATAGACTTCCAAACAAAAAGTCAGGAAGTCCTGGGTTCAAGTCCCACATTTCAAACATACTGATTGTGGGACCTTGGGGAAACTCACTAAACCTCTAAGCCTCAGTTTCCTCATATGTGAAATGGGGGAAAATAAAATACCTATCTCAGAGTTGTGAGGATCAAATGAGATTACATATGCATATATATAATAGTATATATATACATACATATACACATATATACATAATATGTTATTATAATATATACATATATACATATAACATATACATATATAATAGTAATACATAATATATAATAATAATATATAATATAATACTCAGATATATATGTACACACGTATGCATATATACATATATGAGATAACATGTATACGTACATATGTAGTACTTACAAATATTTAAACATTACATAAATGATAGTTTGATGATGACGATAAAAGCAAAGTAACTTTCCCTGTCTTCCTTATGTGATTTATCGTATATTTTTAATGGCAACTAAATTAGGAAACAGAACAATTCCAGCTAATTTCTTTATAAGTTCTTATATTGTTCAGGATCTCTCTGTGTTTTTAAAATATTTAATATTTTATTTTTCCCAATGACATTTTTCCAATAGACAATTTTTAATATTATTTCAAAAATTCTCTTTATTCCTTCCTCCCTCATTGAGAAGGCAAGCAATTTGATATAGGTTATGCATGTGGAGTCATGCAAAACATACTTCCATATTATTATAGTGTGAGAGGAAATAAAGACACCTCCTCTACAAAAGAAACCAAGAAAAATAAAGTGAAAAAGACACAACAGTATGCTTTGATCTTTTATCAGACTCAGTTCTTTCTCTGGAGATGGATAGCATTTTTCATCATATGTCTTTCAGAATTGTCTTGCATCATTGCATTGCTGAGAATAACTGAGTCATTCACAACTGAACATTGTACGATACTGCTGTTACTGCATATCATGTTCTCCTGGTTCTGCTCACTTCACTTTGTGTCAGTTTATGCATCATTCTTTCCAGGTTTTTCTGAAAGCACACTGCATGTGTGCCATTGTGCATATTGTGCCATTTATTATGGCACAATAGTATCCCATCAAAATTATACAGCACAATTTGTTTAACTTTTCCCTGATTGGTTTCCTCTCAATTTCCAACTCCTTGCCACCACCAAAAGAGCTGCTATAAATACTTTTGTACATGTAAGTTCCCCCTCCATTTTGTTTCTTATCTCTTTGGGATGCAGACCTAGTAGTGACACTTCTGTGGCAAAAGGTGTATAACTGGCCTAATAATGAGAAAGTTCTTAGGCATAAGGGTCATCTTCCCACATAAGAATGTAAACAGTTTAATTTTATTGAATACTTTATGATTTCTCTTTCTTGTTAACCTTTTAATGCTTCTTTTGAGTCATATTTGAAAGTCAAATTATCTATTTAGCTCCATTCTTTTTATTAAGGATGCTTGAAAGTCATCTATTTCATTGAATATCCATTATTTACCCTGAAGGATTATGTTGTGTAGGCAGTTCTTGGTTGTAATCCTAGCTCCATTGCCCTCTGGAATATCATATTGCAAGCCCTCAGATTCTTTACTATAGAAACTTCCAAATCTTGTGTTATCCTGATTTTAGCTCCACAATATCTGAATTGTTTCTTTCTGTCTGCTTGCAATTATTTTCTCCTTGACCTGGGAGCTTTGGAATTTGGAAGCACATGAAAATATTGAAGAAATTAACACATTAAATTCCTTCTTTATAAAAGTATGGCTTTTTGTTTCAGGTGCAGGGGCACTACCCAAACTTCAGGCCTTTCTTGCTGCTTTCTTGTAGCTAATTCTGAGAATCTGTGAGCTTTCAGATTTTCCAAGGTAATAGGATCTAAGGAGAAGTGTATTTACTACTCTCCTGGTACGTTCTCTTCTGTGAGGAACCAAAAGCACTCTTTTCTGCCCTGGAACTGTTACCTGGATATCCACTCTCCTGGAGCTGCAAGTTCTGGTGTGCTAGTATTCTTCATTACCCTGGGACTATGATTTGGATCCTGTATGGGCAATGCAAAAGAGTCCTGCACCTAGTGCTAACAAGGGGACCCCTGTAATCTCCTTTTGACCTCTCCTCTGACCTCCTTATCTAAGTCTGTGGGCTGAGAGTTACAGAAAAGCCTTTGCCACCACTGATTCAGTTACTCCTAAGTCCTGATGTTTATTGTGATTCAGCCTGAGGTGGACTGAACTCCATGCTCTTTCCCATATAATAGACCTTTCCTACAGACTTTCTAAGTTGTTATGGGCTGGAAAGTTGCTTCTTCCCATCCTTTTGTGGGTTCTGCCACTTTTGTGCATTCTATTGATGTGTATTGGTAAAGGGAATTTCCTATCCAGATACTTCTGCATACTGATATAATCACAGATCCATCCTAATATGTAATATATGCATGTGTATATATATATACATACATACACACATATACATAAACATACTACATACATACATTTAAATGTGACATACTTATGTCTTTTCTTACATTATCTTGATTTCCGAATATACTCTACTTATTGAGCCATTCATTAGAACAATATATAAAAGAGAAAAAGAAAAAAAATTCTACAAAACTAACCAAAATATTAATTAAGTCTGATAGGATAGATGATGTTCAAAATTTGTAGTCTTTCACCTTTGCAGGGAAAGGGGAATAGATCATTTTCTCACATATTTTTGGAACCAGGTTTGGTCTTTGTAATTATAATTTTGTTAGATTTTCAATGTCTTTAGCATTCATGAAAAGGAAAAGTACATTAATAGGAGGAAAAACAAAATCTCAGCTAATATCCAGAATCAACAGTCTACTCAGTTTTTCAACTATGATTTCTTACTTCCCATTTTATAAATACTAATCTATCAAGTAGCTTTATAAATTGTCTTTTGTGTGCCAGAAACTCTTCTGGAAATATAAAGACAAACATGAAGTAGCTTCTACTTTCACAAAGCTTATTGCATTGAAGGGGAAACTATGGACATGTACAGGTATATGAAAACAGATAAAAGGTAATTTGGGAAGCAAGGATGCACCAGAAGCTGAAGGATCACAAAAGGTTTCCTGTAAAATGTGGTACTAGAGCTATTCCTTGAAGATAATTAGGTATCCCAAGAGTTGGAACAAGATAGGGAACGCATTCTAGGCTTAGGAAATAGCCAGTACAATGAATGGAGGTGGGAAATTAAGTGCCATTTGAGCAACATTAAGAAAGTCAAATGATTTAGACTTTAAAACAGGAATTCTCAATCTGAGATGCTTTAATTAAAAAAAATGTACATAGGTATGTGTGTGTGTGTGTGTGTGTGTGTGTGTGTATTCTCACACATACATATGTATATAGTTTGATAATTTTACTTAAATATAATTGATTTTCTTTGTAACCTAATGCATTTATTCTTGTGTTTAAAAATTATCCTGAGGAGAATTCAGATTTCCAGAGGGGTTCATGACACCAAAAGACTGAGAACATGTGATCTATAGCCCTGCAGCCCTTGAAATCATACTAGGATATTATCCATTTCTTTATGAAGAGAAAGAACTATTAGGAGGTGGAGCCAAGATGGCATAGAGAAGCCAGGAAATTGAATGAGTGCTACCCAGTTTCCCTCAAAATCAATGCTAAATCAAAATTCTACATGGATTCTGGAGTGACAGAAACCACAAAAAGATGGAGTTAAACAATTTTCCAGCTTAAAATAACTTAGAAGGATTTAAGGAAAGATGTCTTACTTGGGGAAAAGGGGAATGCAGCCCTGCTCAGACTGTCATGGCAATCTAGCAAGAGAATCATAGCCACAGCACAGAACAGCAACTGAGTCCCTGTGGTCCTGACTTAGAAGGTCAGTTGTATAGCAGGCCAGCTGTGAGATCTCCAGTCCCAACACAGAAGGCATATTTCTAGCCGTGGAACCTCAACACAACAGGCACAACTAGACTGGGCCACCTCAGAGCAGTAGGCAAGCTGTCAGCACCTGGGCCCTCTGCATGGAAAGCCAGTGACCAGGCCCATGTCCCCCAACACAAGAAGATTGGGAGAATGTCTTCTGTGCTCCAGAAGCAGAGCTCAACTTTTAAAAAATGAACAACAACAACAAAAAACCAAAAAGAACTCTGACCATAGAAAGTGACTACAGTGAGAGAGAAGATTGAAATGCAAACTCATAAAAAGATAGCAATCTAAAAATGCCTACATGTGAAGCCTCAACTGAGAATATGAATTGGTCTCAAGCCCAAAAGGTCCTCTTGAAAGTGCTCAAAAAAGGATTTTAAAAATCAAGTAAGAGAGGTTGAAGAAGAAAATGGGAAAAAAATGAGAGTTATGAAGGGGAATTATGAAAAAAGAATCAACAGCTTAGAAAAAGAAGCACAAAAATTGATTGAAGAAAATAACTGCTTAGAAATAGAACTGCCCAGATTGAAAAAAACAAATCCACTGAAGAAGAAAATGTCAAGAATATCAAGGGAATTATTGAAAAAAATGCAAAGAAAAGTGACCTAGCCTTACCAGACTTAAAACTATATTTAAAGTAGCAATCATCAAAACTATTTGGTACTGACTAAGAAATAGAGTGATGGATCAGTGGAATAAGTGAGGTACATAAGACACAATAGTCAATGACTTTAGTAATGTATTGTTTGATAAATTCCAAAACTCCACCTTCTGGGAAAAATAGTACAGCAGAAACTAGGCATAAATCAACATCACACTGTATACCAAGATAATATCAAAATGTTTACATGATTTAGACATAAAGGGTGATACCATAAGCAAATTAGGAGAGCAAAGATTAGTTTACCTCTTACATCTATCTATTCAGGACCAAATGAGGTAGGATTATTATAAAATGCAAAATGGGTAATTTTGATTACATTAAATTAAGAAAACAGTTTTACCCAAACAAACCTGATACAACCAAGATTAGAAAGGAAGCAGAAAGCTGGAAAACAATTTTTATAACCAGTGTCTCTGATAAAGGCCTCATTTTTCAAATATATAGAAAAATGAATCAAATTTATAAGAATACAAGTTATTCCTCACTTGATAAAGGATCAAAGAATATGAAAAGGCAGTTTTCAGATAAAGAAATTAAAATTATTTATAGTCATATGAAAAAATAGTCTAAATCACTATTGATTAGAGAAATTCAAATTAAAACAACTACTGAGGTACCATATCACACCTGTCAGATTGACTAACATGACAAAACAAGAAGATGATAAGTGCTGGAGAAGATGTGGGAAAATTGGAACACTAATGTATTGTTGGTGGAGTTGTGAATTGATCCAACCATTCTGGAGGACAATTTGGAACTATGTTCAAAGGGCAACCAAGTGAGCATACCCTTTGATTAAGCAATAACACTGTTAGGTCGTTATGCCAAAGAGATCATAAAAAAGAGAAAAGGATGCACACGTATAAAAATATTTATAGCTACTCTTTCTGTGGTGGCAAACAATTGGAAATTGAAGGGATACCCATCAATTGGGGAATGACTGAACAAGTTGTGGCATATGAATATAATGGAATACTATTATGTTATAGAGGTGATGAGCAGGAGAATTTCAGAAAAACCTGGAAAGACTTACATGAACTTATGCTGAGTGAAGTGAGAAGAACCAGGAGAACGTTATACACAGTGACAGCCACAATGTGTGGTGACTAACTTTGATAGACTTAGCTCTTCTCAGCAATGCAAGGATCTAAGACAGTTCCAAAGGACTCATGGTGGGAAATGTTTTCCATATCCAGAAAAAAGAGTTATGGAGTCTGAATACAGATTAAAGTATATTATTTTCACTTTTCTGTCTCATGGCTTTTCCCTTTTGTTCTGCTTCTTTCACAACATGACCAATGTGGAAATATGTTTAACAGGATTGTACATGTATAGTACATATCAGATTGTTTGTTGTCTTGGCATGGAGGTGGGGAAGGAGAGAGGAAGGAGGAAAATTTGGAACTCAATATTTTATAAAAATGAATGTTGAAAATTATCTTCATAGGCAACTGGAAAAATTGAATACTATTAAGTGCAAAAAAGGAGGGTAAGCTTTAAAAAAATAAATATTAAATTAATAGTAGCATGGCTTACATTTGTATAGAACTTTCAAAACATGGTTCTCAAAATGAATCTAGGAAGTAGTAGTGCAAATCTAATTATTTCCTCTTTGTAACTGAAGAAACTCAGACTCAAAGAGATTGATTTGCTTGGTCATATTAGGGCCTGACATGGAACTCAGATTTACTATGAAATTCTAGGGTAGTCCATTAGGGGACTTATTTGTTGGTGGAATTGTGAACTAATCCAACCATTCTGGAGAGCAATTTGGAACTATGCCCAGAGGGTTATAAAACTGTACATAACCTTTGACCCAACTATACCACTTCCATCTCTAGGTCTGTATCTCAAAGACATCATACAAATGGGAAAAGGACCCACATGTGCAAAAATATTTATAGCAGCTCTTTTTGTGGTGGCCAAGAACTGGAAATTGAGGAGATGCTCCTCAATTGTGAAATGGCTGAACAAGTTGTGGTATATGAATATAATAGAAAACTATTGTAATATAAGAAGTGATTAGCAGTCAGACTTCAGAAAAACCTAGAAGGACTTATACAAACTGATGTTGAGTAAAGTGAGCGGAATCAGGAGAACATTGTAGCAACAACCACCGTGGTTTTCCAAATGCACAGGTCTGACCATCTCACCCTCCCTCTACTCAATAAATTCCAGTAGCTCCCCATTCAAAATCAAATAGAAAATGCTCTGTTTGGCATTCAAAGCCCTTTATAAGCTAGTATCCTCCTACCTTTATAGTCTTCTTCTACCTCATGCTCCCCCCCACCCCAAATGTAGCTAATTCAGTGATGCTGGCCTGTTGGCTGTGACTCCTCTTAGATCTGGGCATTTTCTCTGACTGTTTCCCTTATCTGGGATGCTCCCCTTCCTCAATTCTTCCTAATGATTTCCTTGGTTTCCTTTAAGTCCCAAGTGAAAGCTCATCGTTTACTGAAAGCCTTTAGCAATCTCTCCCAATTCTAGTGCCTTCCCTTTCTTAATTATCTCTCTTTATCATTTACATAGTTTGCTTCAGATTTATTTGTTTGCTCGCTTTCTCCCTCTTCAGACTGTAAGCTTCATGAGGGCAAGAACTATCTTTTACTTCTGTATTCTCAGTGTTTAGCATAGCGTCTGGCATATAATAGAAGCTTAATAAATGTTTATTGATTGAGTAACTGGTTCCTGACATATAATCAAGATTCTTAGCTTAGCACAGACCTGCACAATTTGGCAGTAGGTATGGACCAAGATTAAAACAGCCTAAACTTTTCAAGCTACAGATAGGTTTTTAGTGGCTCACTTTCCAAGTAAAGGAAAAGTTTAAATTAATTAAATTGATGTTAAAACTATTTTGCAAATGAACCATATTTTAAAAAGTGAAATTTCATTAATGCCAATTAATTACACATTACTTAATATTTTTATTTATCATGAAATCACATTAATGTGAAAAAATTACTTAGCAGTAAAAGTTTGAATACATTTCCGCATTTTCTTACTGGTTGCATTTACCAACAACTGAAAACACATTGAAAAGATATGACTCTCACTCCTCTCAGACTAGAGACAGAGTGACGGTTGATTGCCACAGGTGACGTGACAAACAGGGGAGAGTGTAGAGTAGCAACCCCCCTGCCAAGTTACATGAGAGGCACAGTAGTTACGAGTGGAAGGCAAGGTAAGCAGGACACAGATAAAGCACTCAGCACATCTTTACTTTCTTTTATATCCGTGTACAATTTTTGTGCACTGCTCCAAATGCTTTAGCAGGCCACAAGCAGCATGCAGGCCTGGTTTACTACATTAGACTCTTTAATTTTGATGTACATATTTATTTTGTACAGTGCCCATAATTATTGTGGGGGTATATTGCATTCTATACATTTAAGTTTTTTGTTTTTTTAAAATTAAACCTGGGTATAATTGCACCCACCCCCACCACTTATCTCACCTAGATATGGAAACTGTAGACCTGTGGTTGACAAACAGGGATGGGAATTCATAGAGGGTATAATTTATGTACTTTTGTTTTATTTAATATTAATATTTTTGTCTATGTGCCTTATCCCAATATAGAGTGAAAACTCAATAAGATCAGGGACCTATAATTTATATTTACAATTATAATTTATAATTTATATTTATACTTACCAAAGTGTTCAGGGAATAGGAGTCACTTAACATGTTTGGTGAGTATCAAAATAGTTCCTTATATATGGAAACAGGTAGAGGTTATGATTTGAATCATGGAAGACACACAGTATCTTTCCTAGGTGGATTCTGAAAAGATATCCATGTTTGTTGTTATTGTTTCTTGTTTTTTTTTTTAAATAGGCTTCCAGATCTCTCTGTTATCTCAGCCCTAGCAATGGGTGGGAAATTGATTAGTCCCCTCTACAGAAATCAGTGTGTCATAGCAAATATAGAACTGACCTCAGTGGCAGGAAGACCAAAGTTTAACTCCTCCTGACTCTGACATCTAATGGGTATGTCAGAGCCCCAGTCAACCCTCTAAGTCTACAGGCTTTAGAACAGTTGCTGACCCATATTGGGTGAAGGACTTCTATAGACTGATGAAGTCATTATTCTATATAATACAGCAAAACAAAACAAAACAACAACAATGTAGCAGAAACCTCAAAGTCTAGGGGTTATTGAGAAAAGAAAGGGGTGGCAGCAAGACATAGAATAGGCCAAGGTTTACTCACAACATTGCATTTTCACTCATTAATACAAAATTGATGTTGTTTCTTTACAGTGGAATCCATTTTGGGTAAGGAATGTGCAGTTACTACCACTGCCTTGGTAAACCTAATTATTGACTGAGACTATTGTTTTTAGAGGTGGACTTATTTATTTTTAATTTAATTTATTTATTTTTAGTTTTCAACATTCACCTCCATAAGGTTTTCCACCTTTCACCTTTCACCTTTTCACATTTTCTCCCCATCTCTTCCCTCTCCCCCCCCCCAAGATGGAGTGCAAACTGCAACATTCTCAATATGTACATTCGTACCAAACCCATTTTCACATCAGTCATGTTGTACGTAAGAACTGGAACCAACGAAAGAAACCACAAAAAGAAACACACCAGAAAAAGAGAGAGAGTAAATAATATGCTTCAATTTGCATTCAGATTCCATAGTTCTTTTCTGGATGTGGATAGCATTTTCCTTCATGAATCCTTTGGAGTTGTTTTAGATCTTTGCATTGTTAAGAAGAGATGAATCTATCAAAGTTAGCCTTCCTATAATGTGGCCATTGCTGTATACGATGGTCTCCTGGTTCTACTCACGTTAGTCAACTTCAATTCATATAAGTCTTTGTAGGTTTTTCTGAAGTCTGCAGGCTAATTATTTCTTATAGCACAATTGTATTCCATTACATTCATATACCCCAACTTGTCCAGCCATTTCCCAACTGAGAAGCATCCCTTCAATTTCCAATTCATTGCCACCACAATAAGAGCTGCTATAAATATTTTTGTACAGGTAGGTCCTTTTCCCATTTGTATGATATCTTTAGGATACAGACCTAGAAGTGGTAAAGATGTGTGAAGTGGTAAAGTGTACGAACAGTGTATAATAACCCTTTGGGAATAGTTCCACATTGCTCTCCAGAACGGTTAGATCAGTTCACAATTCCAACAACGTGTTAGTGTTCCAATTCTCCCACATCTTCTCTTGAATTTATTATTTTTCTATTTTGTCAGGTTAGCCAATCTGATGTATGTGATGTGGTACCTCAGAGTTGTTTTAATTTGCATTTCTCTAATCAACAGCGATTTAGAGCATTTTTTTAATATGTCTATAGGTACCCTTAATTTCTTCATCTGAAAACTGCCTGTTCACATCTTTGACCATTTATCAATTGGGGGATGAGTTGCATTCCTATAATTTGATTCAGTGTTCTATATGTTTGAGAAATGAATCCTTTAGCAGAGACGTTGGTTGTAAAAGTTTGTTTCCTAGCTTTCCATTTCCATGCTAATCTTCATTACATTGGCTTTATTTGTGCCAACTCTTTTTAATTTGATGTAATCAAAATTATTCCTTTTGCATTTCACAATGTTCTCTAGTTCTTGTTTGGTCATAAATTGTTCCATTCTCCCTAAATCTGACCAGTAAACTATTCCTTGCTTTTCCAGTTTGCCTTTAGTATCAGCCTTTATATCTAAATCATGTACCCATTTTGACTTTATTTTGGTATACAGTGTAAGATGGTTTGTGACTAGTTTGTGCCATACCATTTTTCCAATTTCCCAGCAGTTTTTGCCAAATAATATGTTCTTACCCCAGAAGCTGGAGTCTTTGGGTTTATTGAACAGTAGATTCCTTTTTTTAAAATTTTATTTATTTTCAGTGTTCTATAATCATTACCATATAACTTAGATTTTTTCCCTCCCTCTTCCTCCTTCCCCCCTCCCTCCCCAAGATGACATACAATTTTATGTAGGTTCTACACATACATTCCTATTAAATGCATTTCAACCATAGCCATGTTGCATAGAAGAATTAAAATCAGTGGGAGAAATCATATAACAAACCAAAACATAATACAAAAGAAAATGATCTGCTACATTCTACAATTGAATTCCATAGTTCCTTCTCTGGATGTGGAAGGCATTTTGCTTTAAAAGACCATTGGAAATTTTTTAAGTCCTTGCATTGCAATGAAGTTCTAAGTCTACCAGAAAAAATCCTTGCACACTGTGGTTGTACAAAATTCTTCTGGTTCTGCTCTTTGCACTCAGCATCAGTTCATATAAGTCTTTCCAGGCCTCTCTGAAGTTTCTTGTTCATCATTTCTTATAGCCCAATAGTACTCCATCACATTCATATACCAGAATTTATTCAGCCATTCCCCAACTGATGGGCATCGCCTTGATTTCCAGTTCTTGGCCACCACAAAGAGTGCTGCTATAAATATCTTTGTACATGTAGGACCCTTTCCCATTTTTATGATCTCTTGGGGATGCAGTCCTACAAGTGATGTTGCTGGGTCAAAGGGAATGTACATTTTTGTAGCTCTTTGGGCATAGTTCCAAATTGCTCTCCAGAATGGCTGGATGAGCTCACAACTCCACCACCAATGAATTAGTGTTACAACTCTCCCACATTTTCTCCAACATTTATCATCTTTCTATTTTGTCACATTCGCCAATCTGATAGGTGTGTGAACAGTAGATTCTTATAGTTATTGAATACTATCTTGTATATACTGAGGCTAATTTTAAGGTAAAGTATGTTATTACTGAAAATTTCCAAACTTTCACCTATTTGAACAAGCTACAAGATAAATCCCTAACTTTCCAACACTTTCCCATAGCTTTTTTTTGAAAACTTTTCTATCTCTTCTCCAGATAAATTTGAAAGTACTCAAGGTAAAGCATAAATACATGACCTGGGAGTTAACATTTTCAGGATGACTTTATAAATATTCATCAGTGATCATGAACACAATTGGGACAACTCTACTTACTAGTATCAAGGAAAAGTAAGTAATTGCATTTTACAGGAAATGTTTTCAATCTCTTTTCCTTTTGTCCTAGTTCCAGATGTCAGCATATTATTCTTGGATTTGACTTCATCATGAATATTAGGAGATTTAAATGGAAGCTAATTATGCTTTTCCATTCATCATATTGTGTTTTGAAACATCACTACACCTGAAATCATGTGAAAGAGCCATTCTCTCAATGATCTAGTCAGAAATACACTAGCTACTGAGAAGTATCTATCTAGTATTTGAAGGGAATTTCAAGGTAGATTCCTTGACATGCAAATCAGTTTCAGCTTTGTAAGTAAGATGGATTATTATGGTAATTTTCTTCAAATAATTTTGTTAAATTTCATTTCTAGGGTATAAATATCTTCTGAACCTATATTCATGAACTCAAACCAGTAACTGCAATACTGTAAATGACTTTTTAATTATCTACTGATAAACAGAATAAGCTTATATGGAATACAATGTCCATATAATTGTATACCTCAGATAACTTATTAACTTGGAGACTCAAGTCTGTTTACTTAAGGACATAGTATGATGGGTATAACATGAATATTTTTTGAGTCAATGAAGTTTTATTTTTTCTGTGAGATTCCTATTCCTGCATGATATTAGATATAAACATTTTGGTTTGATCCATAGATCTGTAGATGCTTATTTTCATTATCTAATATGTCTATGAGAACTGTATGAGAAATGATTTAAAAACAGCTTCTCATTATATATTATTGCATGATTAGAGCACCCTGAGACAATGTCCCTGTGTGCATAAATGTCCACTTCCATTTCAAAGGAAATCCCCCTGCAGAACTTTTTTAGTTCAAGACTATCAATGGCTATCTCAAGGTGCACTAGCTTGCAAAGTCTTTCCTGACCAAACATCCTACACTGATGCCTATGTCTAAGCTCCAACAGTATTTGTTTGAATCATTCATTGACAGAGACCACATGGTAACTTCTGTCACTACTTAACATTTACTTGCATACACATTATTTCTCCTAAACTGCAAGTTCTCTGTGGGCAGTACTGGTGAATAGTACATAATGGATATTTAATAATCATTTAATAAATACTTGAACTGCTACATGAAACAACAGTGTGTTATATATTCTGTGGTATCCAAGACACATATAGGCAGACATACACACACACATGGGAACACACACATACGCGCATATATATACTTCTTTTTCTCTCCTAGTCACCTAGGTTCATCATTTAATTAAATTCATTTCAATTCAATAAGCATTTATTAAGTGTCTCCTATGTACCACTGTTGTGTTAGGCAACACTGTTTCCATATATATGCATATGTACGTATGCATATATACATATAGATACATATATGTATGTATTTGTGCACGTCCATATACACACATATATATTGTGTGTATACATAATATGTGAATATGTGAAATGTAAATCTCTAGTACTCCAAGACCCTCAGAACAGAGGTTTTAAAACCTTTTTTTATCATACAGCCCTTTGTCAGGCTGCCAAAGCCTATGAACTCATTCTCAAAATAATGTTTTTGCTGCCTATGCTCATAATTGAAGGAAAGGCTTACAATTAGTTCAGGATTAGTGAAAATACAGTAGCAATTTTCCCCCTCTAAATTCATGGGAATCCCTCAAATCTATTCATAGATACCTTGGAGGTCTTTGGAAACAGCTAAAGAACACCTCATTTAGTAGAAGTCTAAAGGATTATAAGTCTTGAGAACGCTTCTTTCTCATTTGGCTTGTTAAAGGGTGGCCAGGACTGAAGGCTTCTCTGTCTGAGGAAGAAACAAGTATTTTTAAGATAACCAGTAGAAATAGCAGAGATGGGTGAATCTATATCTATCCATCTATCTATCTATCTATCTATCTATCTATCTATCTATCTATCTATCTATCTATCTATCTATCATCTGTGTATCAGTCTATATGTCTACATGTTTAAGTACATAAGCATTTGTTCATTCATTCATTCATTTTTCACGAAAGTACCACAAAGTGAATCATTCCTGAAGAGTGAAATACAACCATCTGAAGCACAGTACATCATGACATAAGCTCTTTAACATCCAGAACTCCATAGCTTTTCATCTTTCTATTTTTAGTCCCTTGCAAAGAGTCTTGCACACATTACCTAGATTAATATGTATATATACACACCTCTAGCCTTTCTCCCCAACATTTACATGTTGTTAAAAGAAATAGCTGAAGTGGCTTAGAGGTACAAAAGAGGAGAAAGCACTGTATAAGGACAACATGGGATGTGGAAGGTTTGTGCCAAAGAAGTGCTTCCATTTTCCTTTTCTTTTTATTGATATCTTTTCTTGTTTTGTCACATTGATTTTTAATTGTAACCTCCTCCTCTACTCAGTAAACTATGTCTCCTAACAAAGTTTCTATGACTTGAAAGACAATTTGACTTAATAGTTAGAGACCTGCTCTGGAAACCAGGAAGAGTTAGGTTCATACCTCTCCTGGGACATGCACTTGCTGTGGGATCTTTAAACTCCCAGTGCCCCAGGCAGTTCTCTAAATCAAAAAGTTACAGAGCAGGTGCTGACCTGTATAAATGGAGGGGATTTCCTCACCTGGGAGTTCCTTATAATGAAAACACAGGTCCTCTCTCTATCTCAATAATACATACGCATACTATTTAACATTTTTTTTCTGAGAACTTTCACAAACATTCATCAATGAATTCATTCCAAAGAACAGATTGACTACTATATGTTCTGTCCTATTCTAGGTGCTGGACACAATCTTATTTGATTCTGATGGCATCCTTGTGCATTGAATAGGGTAAGTCCTTTTATCTCCATTTTATATAAAGAGAAAACAAGGATTTTATAAAGCTTAGGTGATTTAGTGAAACCCAAGGTCATACAGCTATTAAGGATAAAGTTGAACTAAATGCATCCTCTCTGAAAACAGGAGAGGTGGCTGCCTATGGGATCTGATTTGAAGGATACAAGAATAACACCCTCCCTGCAAAGCAAGTAAACACATTTCTTCATCTTTTCTCTAATGCCTGAAATTACTTTAACAAAGCACAACAGTTTTTATTCCACAATTAGAGTTAAGCCTGAAGTCATTCATGCTCCTCTGAAAATACAAATGTGTGGCATTAGGTTCTTTCATAAGAGCAGATTCTCATGGCAAGAAGGTATGAATGAATGAGGGTACTGAGCACCTAAAGGAGGAAAGAAAGGGAAAGTTTCATTAGCTAAGAAGGAAATAGGCAAATGATAACAGTAACACAGGCTTCTCTCCACCATTTACCTTAGAGATACATTTGGAGACAGGAAAGGTTCAGGTCTCCAGGCTCCCTCCAGTGATTTTTCCACTAACCACATTGAAACGTTCTCCAACCTGGTGACCTCTGAAAAGTAAGAGACTAATACTGATTCCCAACAGTGCTCTGTGTACAGTCTAGGTCAACTTCCATTGAAAACAAAGCAAAACAAAATACAAAACACTAACGCAATCATTGGGTTAATTCAAAGAAGGAAAGAGAAAGAAATATCACCAATTATTGCCTGAAATACCCAGATAACAGAATAAAGCTTTGGCTTTTCTGGCCTGATTTACCTGGGTAGCTGGCTTAATGTTTTACTTAGCTTTGCCTGGGGAGATATCCTCAAAGCAAGTCAGGCTATTGGCTGAAGCACATAATGTTTTCTCTCTATCTCTGACCACCAGATGGCAGAAACAATAATGTACAAACTCATTCCATCTCTTTATTTCATCTATGAAAGGAGAAATTTTTTGTTTCAACCTATGTCAAAATCTTTTTTTAAGCAGTTTCAAAAACAGCCATTGCAACTACAAAAGAATAATAAACATTCCCTTTCTTCCTTCTTTCCTTCCCCTTCCTTTCTCTCTCTCTCCTTCCGTCTTTCTCCCTCTTACCTCCTTTCCTTTCCTCCTCCTTCCCTCCCTCCTTCCCTCCCTTCCTTCCTTCCTACCTTCTTTCTTTCCTTCCTTCCTTCCTTCCTTCCTTCCTTCCTTCCTTCCTTCCTTCCTTCCTTCCTTCCTTCCTTCCTTCCTTCCACTGTTTTTCGATAGTGACTCTTTGTTTTGATGCTGAAATTGGGAAGAATTTATAGGACTTTGTTTTCATTTCCTTTGTACCCTACTATTCCACATTATGCCATGGGAAGTTTCCAAAATCCTTTTAAAGCATCCCTAATTAAAGTCACTTTTAATTTACCAATTCAACTAAAAGTTGCCTGACCCAAAGTAAGTGTTTAATAAACTTTCTTTCTCTCTTTTCTCTTTCTTTTCTTTCTCTTTATTCTTTTCTTTCCTTCCTTTCTTTCATTTCTTCCTTCCATTTTTTTCTTTCTCTTAAAAACATTTATTCTTTGTTGTGATTCTGGAAATTGAAAGGATGAGTGCATCAAGTTAGTTGTGGAAATTTTGAGCTATGGCAAAGGAACTATGTTATATGTTACAATGAACAAAGAGGATGTGTTTGACCTGCACTAAGTAAATCCCTGGAGATTCTGATACTTTCTCAAGATGTTTTCTTCTAATTACAGTAAGTTATCACAGTAAAACAATCATTTAAAGATCTGACGCTTTTCCAGCACTGAATTTTTCCCTTCTCAGTTAAATTTTTTTGTATTCCTGTGTATAATTCTCTCTTCCCTTGTTGCTTTAAAATATATACTAAAGCTCAAAGGTATCTGAAAAGAGCTCCACACATTCCGTGGATAAAATTCTTTAGGAATTTGCTCTCATTAAGGTCACTTGGGTCAGAAATTCAACACCTTTTTTGTTGTTCCATGCCTGCTTTGGTTATATTTTTCAAACAATGTACTTATAAAGGTCCCTAGGAATGATGAACATTGTTCTTTGTTTTATTCTTATAGGATCCCTTTCTTTTTATTTGCTGACTCAGGAGAAGATGATTAGCCCTTTCAGTTGCTAGGTAGTTATGGGCAGGGATGATGGAAGAGTTGATAAATTCCAGGGATTGGATCTTTAACTCATAGATTTAAAAGATAGTTAGTCTTAAAAATATGCTACTCTGTGTGCGCGCGTGTGTGTGTGTGTGTATGAGTGAGAGACAGAGACAGAGACAGAGATAGAAAGACAGAGAAAGAAAGACAGAAAATTGTCAGTCAAGAAAACATAGAAAAGACCCACTCCAATAATGTCTCATCATTGAGCATATGGGCCAAAACTGTTGCATGTTTAGGTGGTGGATCAATGAGGTCTGGGTAGCATTTGGAAGGAATGTATGTTTTCTTTTGGCCAAAGTTCCATTTCTGTTATTATGAACCAAGTTTCCATGCCAGCCTTTAAGTCTATGTATGGAATACAGATCAGACATCAATTTAGGTAGAAAATAAAGCCTGTTTTTTCACTTGCAGGAGCTGTTTACATGAAGAGGACAGATTAGTAAATAAGCAGCTACTGAATTTTTAGTCAGAAATGCCTGTTTGAATGTTGAGTTGTTACAATGCTTTGGAATTAGGCATTTCGTCTTTAACATATCCAAATTTTAAAGGCCATTTCTGAAAATTGGTATTTTTTTAAACAGTAAGTAAACAGAATAGAGTGGGATTGACACATTAATTTTAATTATCAAATTTTATTTTTAATTTATAGAATAAAAGCAGTGTTTCCATAATATGGTACAACAAAAAAGATTATTGCACAGGAAACTAAAAATTTGCAACGCACAACTTGCAGTTCCTTTCAAATATACAACAAAATTATTATGTAAATTTATTTTTTTCCTTCTCTTCCCTCTGTCCTAGATATGGTCTTCATTAGCCACAATTAAGTGTGTGTGTGTGTGTGTGTGTGTGTGTGTGTGTACACACATATATACATCTGCCTACATATAAACATTAATAGTATATGTATAAACATACACATACTTGTATTTGTATGTTCTTTCTCTGGATGCAGATAGCATCTTTCTTCATATGTTCTTTATACTTAATTTGTCTGTTTTATAATAGTGAAAATAACCTATTAATTCAGTCATTTTGAAACAATATTGCTCTTGCTATATACAATGTTCTCTTGGTTTGCTCATTTTGTTCTTCATTATTTTGTACAAATTTTTCCATGTTTTTCTAAAATCATTGAGCTCATAATTTCTTACAGCTCAGAAGTATTCCACCAAAATCATATACCATAACTTGTTCAGCCATTCCCCAATTGATGGTTATACCTGCATGAATAATTTGAGCTAAAACTAAAAGTATATTTTAGTAGCACATCATGGAGAGCTTGTAATACTGGGCTTAAGACTTTCAGCTTTGTGTGATAAGCAGCTGTAACACCAACCATAGCAGCATACCTAAGGACTGAGGCTGTGAATAATTTTAAGGGTCTAATTACATAGTATAATGAACTCTCCATTTATTCAGCAGTAAATATATATACATGTATATGTATATATATCTCATAATACTCAATATGTCATATGGCACATAGCATATATTGTTGCATCCCCAAAGTCAGATGGTCCCAGGCAAATGTCTTCACAAGCATGATGTATCCTTAAGGGGTAGGAAAAAATACTATACCATCCACCCTGGGTCACTGTAAGAACAATCTCCTTAATCAATACACAGTGTCCAAATCAAGTCCTTTCTCATTTTGACTAGAGGCTGATTCCAAACCCCATGGCTCCTCCTCCATGGACTGACCACTGCCAGCTCTTGCCTGAGTTCACACACAGGCAGCTCTGCTCCTGCTCCTTGTCTCAACTCCTGGGGACTTCCCCTCCAAACTCTTCCTGCTTCTGCCTGATAGTAGGCTCCAGGGGCTCTTGCTCACAGCTTCTGTTTCTAGGAAAACAAAGCTTAACAGGGCTATAACAATATTTATACACATTTACTTCAGCAGCTTTTAAAAGGGGCTTAAGCTAAGCTCCCTTCCTGTGGGCAGATATCCACTCTTTAGCTCAGTTCACTGATGAAGACTAACAGACAGGGTTTCTGTCTGAGAAATCAAGGCAGATCAATAGACAAGACTTCTGTCTGGGAAATCAGCACAGATAAACAGAGGGAGTACCATCATCACAAACATTCTTTCTGTTAGACCTCCTCACAAGCAAGTTCCCCTAGCCTACTCACGTTTGTATTTGTTGGTCCTTTGTTTCTGAAGAAGACCCTGACATCAGAGAAATGATGATATAACTCCAAAGAAGAGAATCTGGGTGCTTCCCGTAACCCAGGCTCTAAATCTCGGTGCCACCTTTGACAGGCCCTTAACCTATCAATCATCATACCTTGTCCATTTTTTTCCTTTTCCAATACTTCTCAAAACCATACTTTCTTTTTCATCATCACTGACATCACCATAATTCTAGGCCTTATTATCCTATAACTGAATTATTTCAGTAGGCTATAAAAATGCTCCCTAACCCCAATTCACTCTACCCTATACACTCAACAGATCAATCTGCCTAAGGCAGAACTGTATCACTGTCTTGGTTAAAAACATTTAATGCTTCCTCATTATCTGTAGGATAATAATATACTGAAATGATGTCCCAAAAACCTAAGTGCAGTTTTAAGTTTTCTAAAAGCTTTTAAAACTGCACTAAGACTTTTGGGCTTCCCTATATAATAACAGAATGTGTGTGTGTATGTGTGTGTTTGTTCATCCTTCATTACAGAAGAAGACCATGACATCAGAGAAATAATGACATGACTTGCACTTGACTTTGTTTTGAGTGAGGGAGGGGTGTGCAGGTCACCAGCCTCACTTTCTCCTCCTGAGCCATCTGGGTCCAGTGACCAGATATTCATCAGGATGACTGGAGATGGTCCAGGATACAATGGGAAACCTTGGCCTTTTCACATACTCACTTAGAGGAACGTAACATTTATTGAGTGAATAGGTCTCTTTAAGAAGTACTCAGGGACTGGTCCTTTTAATGAGCAAAAGAAAAAAATAACTAAATCATGCTGGGAGGGAAAGAGAAAATGCTACTATTGATAATCACTCTAAACCAGTCATTACATGGAGCTTGGGTTTTCCAACCTATTGCCTTTAGAGTGCACTGGGTTTAAGGTTTTGGAAATGACAAGGAAGGAAGGGAGGGAATGAGGGAGGAAGGAAGGAAAGAAGAAAAGACGGATGGACATCTAATCAGTAAACCCCAGAGGAAGGGGAGAGGGAGACAGAAGGGAAAGGATGAGCTGGGTTATCCAGCTATCTGGGTCCTCACTCAGGCAGCTCTGGTCTATTCACGGGTTGTGTTTGTCCTTTGTTTTCGAAGAAGACCATGATGTCAGAGAAATGATAACATGATTTGCACTTGACTTTGTTTTGAGTGAGGGAAGGCTGTGCAAGGTCCAACCTCACTTTCTCCTCCTGAGCCATCTGTATGCCTATCTATCTGTCTGTCTGTCTGTCTATCTATCTATCTTTTTTTTTTTTGGTTTCCAATCAAAGATTCTTGATTCAATCAAAGACAGTCAAAAACACTTGGTTGGTTAAAACTCAATCCATTAAAACAGCCAAAAATCCTACTTTGCTTGCCATCACACAGCAGCAGAGAATTTCTACAATGGTATGACATAATTAGAGCTGGGTATTTTTTGGGAGGATTCGTATTTCATTGGTGCATGGAGCTCATGATATGAATCTCCCACTACCAATGAAGATTAGGGACTTTCTACAACTTGTGCACACATAGAGTTACCAGGGACAATGGAAGTTTTCATGATGTGTCCAGGATCATGAAGCTAATATAAATATGTCAGAGACTGGACATGAGCACAGGTCTTTCTGACTCGGGAGCTAGCGTTCCAACCACCATGCTTTTTCTTGTTTTTCAAATAAGAAAATTTAATCTGGACACATTATAAAGGGTGAATTGGAGAGAAGAAGGGAGAGAAAAATATTTTTACACTCTTAAATACCCATATAAAATATTTGTAATTATTTTATAAGTACGGTTTTATATTTTTCATATTTAGTGTTTTCTTAAGTACTAGAAAAAATTTTATAATTATACTTACATAATATGAATTTTAATTTGGATTTTTTGTGAGTAAAATATCTTAGTACTTATTTAATGGATTAATCTAAAAGAATATTATAAGTAGTGTAATGAATTACTCTGGGTGTTCACACCACACTCTTTTAGTTTCAGAGGTTCATAGAACAAAAATATTGGAAACCACTTCTCTGATTGTTATAGTCAATTTATTAATTGGATTCATGCTGTGAGACTCAAAAATATTTTTTAAAATTCCATTTTCAATGTACTTATGTTTTAAAAGTCATTTAAGATAGCATTATTTTAGCATGTAGCTTGTTGTTAGGCCATTTTTAGAGTTTCTATTGAGTGAAAATTTCATTTCTGATAATCTGGGTTTAGGAGTAAAGTCATCTCTCATGATCACCTTTGGATTACAATACACAGTCATGTAAGACGGAGCCTAAGATGTAATTAGCAAAAAGTCTACAATAGTCCTTGTCTGTTTCCAATTATTTAATCATGAAGTAGTCTTGGCAAATAATAAAAGAATTCATGTTTTCAGTCCATTTTATGTGCATGCTTAGTTCATCCAATTCAGTGGTTAGCTCCATCTGCACAAGAACATTTTCAGCAGGTGGAATAGTATTAAGTTCTGAATTGTTTTGGTATTTCTTATGTTCTTATGAAGATGGAATAGTGTCACTTATACTATGTCTTCCATCTCATATTGATCATGAAAATAAAGCAAAATAGAGATAGTCTATAATCCTATGTCATCTTTTAAATTCCCAGGAGAAATGGCATCACATTGGGTAGAGTATTAACACAATCACTGGTTGCACCAGAGCTCAATTTGCCAGCATTTCCCAGTTCCTGAAAATTCACAGCTGTGGTGCAGTCTCAAGGTACACACAGGACCTTGCTATATTTCATCATGGCTTGTATTCCTTTACTTTTCTCCTATAATCCTCCCCTCCAGTACTAATTGTATATAAATTGGGTTGAATTTGAGAATAATTCCACATAATTTTATTCTATTTTTTTTAATGGTGCTCAGAAATAGCCCTGAGAAAAGTTAATATCCTGACAGGTGACATGTTACCTTTATGTTTAATGTTCTACAGACTGTTTCATGGGTGGGTAAAATAGATTATTGTTGCAATTGAATAAAAATATTTGAATGTAAGCCTGTCTTCTATCTACTCACTGTAAACATTCTCATTATACTTATATTTCCAGAATAAATAGGAGTGGTGATATACACCTTATACTTTTCCCACTCAATTTTTATTTCCTTTACCAGATTTCTCTACTTAGGGAGGTTTTTATTCCATTTAGCTTAGTGACAATGATTATTTTGTATGGCAGAATGAATTAAATATTATTTTAATTTTTATTAATAAATGTTGGGTCTATATAATTGTGGACAATAATCCTGTGGGTGATATTGCTCCAGTTCCAGTACAATTTATAAGTTGAGTACTCCAGGATATTTGCAGGTATATATTTGAATACAGTAGTTTAGCATGTTAGTTTGTGAAAGATGATGTAGCTCTGATGGATAATTCTAGCCACCAGGCCATGTCTTGTTGGTATTGTTTAAATGCTAAATTTTTAGAACTTGTAATGATTCATTCTCCACCTCTCCAACATTCTCTTGCATATTCCACATTGATCACTAATTTTAGGGACCATAGGGATGATCTTTCTCTAGTTTGTGATGGTAGGGAGCTTGTCCTTAAATGACATCATATATTGTTGCATTGCCAGAAGCATCCAGGCACTTGTTGGACATTTGTATTCTGAAGTGTCATTTGTTGAGTTCATATGGATGCCACCGAGGGAGTGTCCTTTGACTCTATTCTTGGATCTTAGTCATTTCATAGTCTCCATTCGGAAGAAAGCCACTTTTGATTACATTTGACAAATCTAGTTGCAGATCTTATTATCAGCTTTTATTTCTGTTGGATTTTTGACCTATTCAATCCCTTAGGTAAGAATGTTGATCCATCTTCTTCCTTTTTGGCATGGGGGTGTTCATCTTTATTTAACTTGCTTCGAACGATGGGTCTTATGTTTTTTTTTTTATTTTTAATATTGTATAGCTTTATATTAGGGTACTTTCAAAATTTGTAGGCCTAGTTTAGAATTCTGAAGGTGGTCAATGAGACTTGTATTAAGTAGATGCTTATTGCTTTAAATGAGTTATTTCCATGAAGCTTTAATTTCAGAAAATGAGTAACACTCATCATTTCTGGCCATGACCTGCTCCTTGATATTTTTATGTTAGATATACTTAGCCTAAGAAGACCAAAGTATTTGGAGGAAGAATCTTTATTCACTTGTATAACTTTATCACCATATTCAGACTGAAATCTTTCCTTAGTGTACATTAAGAATTTTATACTTATCAGGATGAATTCTTTTTGACATTATTACAGAAAAATTCCATGAGCTATTTATGTTTTTGATTGAGCTAATGTAATTTTTATATATCAATTGATTACTAAGATATTTCAGGCTGTCTCCTTTAAGTTTGAAGTTATTCTTAGTTCCATTTAGAAAAGATGATAATAGATTTCAAACTAGGCAGAATCATAATATCCTTGAATGGTCTTTCTGAAAAAAAAAGCAAGTTATGTTTCACAAAAAATCATTCTTGACATTATTGTGTTGGTGTTTCAAACAAAAATAATTTTTCATGTTTCCAATATCCATTAAATACTCCAGCATTCTTTATAGTTGTGTCCGTTTTATATTGCTGATACCTTTTTGCATGTTTTTGGTGGAGTTAATTTTTGGTCATTTTTCTTTGGGTATTATAACAGTTGTGTGTTCTACTGTGTTTAGCAACTGAAGGCTGATATGATGATCTTCCCATGCCTTTCTGAGGATATTCAATACTTCTCTCAAGTTATTTCTGCTACTATCATCTTTGATAACTGCTCTTAGGATTATTGCATGATAGCGCCACTTTTCTTTGGCAATATCAGCTGCATATATGACTATGTATAAGTTATAAAATTCTTTTTACACATTCCATCAAATCCTGTGGGAGAATGGAATCAATCATGATAGTATTAGAAGACACTAGATTTCCTAGATCTAAGACAACTCCAAAAGACTCATGATGGAAAATGCTATCCACATCCAGAAAAAAGAACTATGGAATCTGAATGGAGATCAAAGCACATACTATATACTCTCTCTCTCTTTTTTTTCTTTTTGTTTCTTCTTTCTCATGGTTCTTTGCATTTGCTTTAATTCTTCATTATAACATGTCTAAAGTGAAAATATGTTTAATATGAAAGTATATAGAGAGTCTATATCAGATTATATGCTATCTTGGGGAGAGGGTAGAGGAAGGGAAAAAATTAGAACTCAGAATCTTATAGAGGTGAATGTTGAAAACTAAAAAATAAACAAATAAATGAATTAAAAACTTATTTTCAATTCACAGAACAAAGCAAGCATTTCCATAACACAATACAATAAAAAAGATGAATATACATGAAGCTGCAAATCTACCATGTACAATTTGTTATTTCCTCTAAATACACAGCAAAGTTATCATGTAATTATTTTTTTCCTTTTTTCTTTTCTCCCTAACCCCATCCTAGAGATGACAACCATTAGATAAGTATGTGTGTATATATGTGTGTAAATGCATATGTATATGAGTAAATATGTATATGTATACAAACACACATATTTATAAATTATTCTATATGTCTTTCTATTTATCAGTTCTTCCTGTGGATGCAGATAGTATCTTTCTTCATATGTCCTTTATTTTTAATTTGTATATTTACAATAATCAAAATGACTGTCACTTAAAATCATTCTTAAAACAGTATTGCTATTGCTATACACAATCTCTCTTGGTTCTGCTCACTTCACTCTTCATCATTTTGTGCAAATCTTTCCATGCCTTTCCAAGATCATTGAGCTAATCATTTTCTAGCTCTTTACCACCACAAAGAGAACTGCTATAAAGATCCCATTCACTTTCAAAACTTTAATTACTATTTATGAATTTTACCCTATCTTATTTTTACTCACTTTTGTCTCTCAGACTCTCTTTTTACTCCTTCTCTGTTACCTTATCTTCTCCCTCCTCTCTCCCACCCACACTTCATGCACTCCTCCAAGAGACCCCATCCATCCCCTCATCTCATCCGAAATCTCAATCCACACACCACTCTAAAAGTTCTTCCCCCCCATCACCCAGTTTTCTCACTTCTCTGCACGTTCAGAAGACTTCTATAGCCCTCCAGATAAACACATTGTTTCCTCTTCAAACCAGATCAGAGTAAGGTTGCAACATTATCAGCCTTCTATGCCCATCTGCTTCCTTTGTATTAGTTCTTCCTTTTATGCCCCATTTTTATAAGTGCTCCCTTTTACTTTTCCCTACACAATTTTATATTTTAGAACCACCCCATCATACACATTTCAGTCTCAATGTTTCTTTCAAACTACCTTAGTAGTGATGACAATTTTAAGAATACTGATAGCATTTTCTTATATATAAGAAATAGTTTGATCTTAATGAATACCTTATAATTAGTCTTTAATATTTTCCTTATGTGTCTTCTGGATGCTTTGTATCAAATTTACCATTGAGTTCTGTGAGACCATAGATTTTGCAACATTTTATTTTGATATAATTAGCCTACGAGTGAGATTTATAATGTTATTTTCTTTAAAAAAGGACTATTTTTAGAATGCCAGCATAAGGGTACCCATCTTTTTTTCAGGATCACTTGAAAATTTAATGTTGCTTTTGTCATCTGTTTCATTATTAACTATCACTGCTGGAGTTCCTATTTACTAAAACTTTTCAGTGTCCTAGAGTCTTTCAACATTTCCCTGTTTGGATTTCAACAGTTCCTTGTTGTCATCCCTTAACTCATCTAGTCTAGGTTTAGAGATGAAATGATTTACCTATTTCTTTATTAATTCCTTTTTAATTTGTGTTTATTCATTCCTCTATCCATTTATTCATTTGTTTATTCATACATATATCCATTTATGTATTTATCCATTAAAAGTATTTCTATGATTGTCTTACATTTGTCAGAATCATGTCATGGTTTAACATGGAGCTGATGGCACTTTTGATAAAAAATAGGACCAAGTGTTTGTTTATTACTGGTCAAACCTGTTTTGAATTGTGTTGTGATATGTCATGGGCACATAATGAAGGTATCTGTGTCTTTCTTTCATGTATACTTATGATTTATACACTAGAGTGGTCTGTGTCCTCTGTACCAGAATGTTTCTAGTCGGTGAGATATTAGTATTTCCATTTTGTTTTCATATATTTGCTCTTGTGATATCAGAACATAGAAGAATGTCTCTTGTTCTATCATATATGTCATGCTTATCATCTTGATTACAAATAGAGCTAACATTCAAGTCCATACCTCTCTCTTCAAAGTAAACAAAGCACTGCATATGTTACCTCATTTGATACTCAATATCATTATCCTTGTTTTGCACATGAGGAAAATAAATCTGAGTAAAGAGTTAAATATCTTGCTAAGAGTGATCTAGCCACGTGTCCGGGGCAGGATTCAAACTCAAATCTACTTGCCTCCAGCAACCTACCGGTTGCAATGTTTAACTGCTCTACTTTAAATGTTATTATTAGGGAATATATTAGAAGCTTCCCCCACCCCTTACTGTAATTGTAATGATACATTCACTCTAATCCATTCGTCTCTAGCCTGTGTTCATAGAACCACAGAATTGATAAGTATCTAAGTGGCCATCTAGTTTAAGGTAGAATTGTAAAAGATTTCCTGCTATAATGAGCCCAAAAGGAGGTAGCATGGTACAATGGACGAAATAGTGCCGTGAATGTCAAGACCTCGATTCCATTCTCATTTTGGAGTCTATGGCCTTTGTGATATGGAGAATGAATTAGGTGCCTTGGGATGGTGCTTCTAGTTCTAAATACATCTCTACGACTCCCCTTCAATAGGGACTGAAGTCTTATACCGCTCACTCTGGGTTCGGTGGCTAATTCAATTCCTCCAGTCGCAGCTTGAAGACCTCCAATGAAGGGGAGCTCAGTGTCTCCCTAAGCACCCTTTTTGGTTTTTGTGTAGCTGTAATTACTTTAATTGCTTAGATATTTGCTTTATTGCTGTTTTCTTTGTGTCAAAGCTAAATCTGCAACATTTCATATTCTACCTATTGTTTTTTAGTATAATCTTCTGGGGCTAAACAGAGGGGTTGTCTTGTAGATGTCGACCCTTCAAATATTTGAAGATAATAATCATGTCCCTTTCCTCCTCCATTTTCCTTCTTCCCTATGTCTTTCTTTCTTATATCTATATGTCTATATCATTCTAACACTGATCTCCATCTGACATGGAGTTAAAACCCTTTATTTATTCCTGGAAGTGGCATTTCCCTTAATTTAGCTTCAGATGGAATTTGGGGTTTTTTGGTTGCCATCTCACATTGCTGATTCCTTTTGAGTCTTGAGCCCTCTAAACCCTCCAGATCAATTTAGATGTACTGCTGACTTATCATGACTCTAACATTCCCTTCTTTTGAAGTTGATTTTTCAATCCAAGAGCATGCTTCTGGGGCATACATACACACACATATACATATATACACACACATACACTCATATATGTATGTATATACTAATATATATGCTTGTATATTTGCATATATACAAATAAATATGCAAAAATGAAGAACAGAATCTGAGTCAATCTATAGTTTATGATACTATAACATGTGAAGAGTGAGGACATGGAACCAGTAAAGTTGGCTCTAATATCATGATGATTAAAACAATTGGACTAATATATCATAGACATAGGTATCAAATAAATCTAATTAGGACCTAGATGTTATTATGAAGTGAATCTAAACTGAATTACATAAATGTTTCATTTTATAATGAGAGGTTTATTTCTGTGTATGTGTGTGTATGTATGTGTGTGTGTGTGTGTGTGTGTGTATGTACACTCCTTCTTCCACAATATTTTCTTTTCTGGGGTCATTAATATGAAGATTTGATGTTACTTTTTTAAAGTATGTATTGTGGGGGCCTTGAGGGGAATTTATTGCATGATTATTTTTTCTTAAATGGATTGAATTTTCATTTTTTCTTCTTCTGTGAAAATTTAGCAATGCAAATGCATAAAAGAAGTAATATTCTAGAATTAAAAGGGAAGTTAGATGATGTATAGTCCAACCCCCCTCATTTTTCAGATGGGAAAACTGAGGTTCTCCAAAAGTAAAGTAATTGCCCAATGCCAAACATACAGTGAATGTGGGAGTTGTTACAAGGCATTTCTTTATGCTTTCAGATATACTAAGTTCCAGTGAAGAAGACATGATTTGCTTTTTGGAATAGAGATTATGTCTTCATTTTCCTCCATGTGAACTTTGTACCAAGGGAAACTTAAATGTTTACTAAAGGTCTTGTAGAACATGATACTATTAGAAAACCTTCTTGTAATAGTTATTCAAGCATACATAAACTTCTAGAGAGATGAAACCTCAAGTTGTTTTGTGGAAATGTATATGGGAAGTTACCATTTCTTCTCCTATCACTTTTTAAGTTTTTGAACATTTTTGTCCCTTCTCATGTTGTCTTATTTCTCTGATTTATCCTTAAGCCACACTTAAGCAGGGTATATACTTTAACAGAATTTTGTTTATTGGAAACCAATAAAATAAAATCTTTTAACATTGGAAGATTGATTTGATCTGAATGCAAATTGAAATGTTGATTTAGTTAAGGCTAAAGATTAAAGAGTTCTTATTTTTCAACTTGGAATTGGATAGAGTGGAGAGGAGAGGAGAATGCTTTTTCTTCCTATAGTCTCACGAATTTGGTTTCATTAATGTCAAATGGTATAGCTAAATGAGCTGAGGCAGTTGATCCTGAGGATGACTCACTTGCCCTTGTTATGGAAGGAAATCTTCATTTTGAAAGAAGAAGAAAACTAAGCTATTATCCTACAGAAGAGACCACTTGGTTCAGAGTTCATGAAAATGACTGATTCCGTAAAGATACATTCTTTCATCATTTGGATAATTCCTCCCTCTAACCCCCTGCCACGGATTGCATATTCTCTGTAAACCAATACATTTTCTTTAAGAGATGTTTTAACCAAGATTCATGAAACTATGTTCAAATCAGTATTGAGTCTTTTAAGACTGAGCTGGGCTGGTCACTAGACCACTGACAAATGGTCTGTCCCCTACTTAAAGCCTGTCCATTAGGTATACTCTGCTATAGCTTGTGATCCACATGCATGGCCTTTTAGAATGTGGGGTTATCCTCACAAATGGGTATGCTGGAGCCAACTGTTAAATTTTCAGTGTGATCATTTAAACCTTGAAACTGGGCAATCACTACAAATCAGGGCTTGCTTTATTATTTTATCATTTGCCCAGACCTAGGAAAGTGAAGAGAAAATGCTAACAATATATGTTAAATTTAAATCTATGTGATACATCCTTTTTTTCCCCAGAGAACAATTTGCTAAAGATTGCCAAGCATACCTTTGTCCCTATACCACCATACTCTCAGAATGTGAACTTAATTAAGTAGTTCAAGAGTGTTAGTAATAGCAGAAGCAGCAAACTTGACTTCCACTTTAAGGCTGACAAAGTATTTTCTTTATACTAATGCAAGGCAGATAGTGCAAATATCAGCATCTTTCTTTAAAAGATGAAGAAAATTGAGGTCAACAGAATTCGTGCGATTCTGCCCAATTCCCCTAGCTAAGCTAGGTCACCTGATGAGACCTACTGAACATCACTAGCTCTTGGATTCCTTCTCTGCATTATCATTCACTTGCTGTATGGCTTTAGACCTAACCACTTTTTAACCATCACTAAATTATGCTAATAATATTAATGCATACCTGCTTACATACATTTATTTTTCTTACTGCTGGAACTTTTACTCCAATTCACGGAACCCTAGGCTCTAATAGGTGAGCTTTCACCTTATCTTAATGTGTCTTGCAATCCAGGTTATGCATGTGCATGCTTCCTTTCTAACTAAAACTCTCCTGTGATTTTTCTTCTCTTATTAAAATATAAACTCCTTGAAGACAAGAGACTTCCTTGCTTGTGTGCATTTGTATCCACATAGTTTAGTACAGTTTCTGCCACAAAGTAAAGCCTTAGTAATGATCATTCATTCTGGTAATTAATCCATTTTCCCATTGGTGCAAATATTCCTTCCAACGGGGAAGATTGAAATCCCTCAAGAATTTCTTATCCCATGTGTTTATTCTTACCCATATTTCTTCATCAGTTCTCAATAAATAATCCACACAGTTCACCAATACAGGACCAAAAATCTCATGATTGCTGCATCAATCCACCTTCTTTCTTTGCAAAAGATGATTTAAAACATTGTAGTGAGTGAAAGGCTTGGGTTAGGAATTAAATTACTACTGTTATGATGTTGTTGTTGTATGTTTTGTTGCAAGAACATTTTCTTTGCCAAAAATAAAATATTTTTCATGAATACAAATCATACAAAAAGACAGTGGTGTTCAATTGAGCATTCAATGAGGCTAACGATGCCAGGATGAGTAATTCAAACATGCCTGACCCCTAGACAACCAGCCTCATACTGGACTCCAAAAACTCCTGCCTTGATGATCCAGCAATTAAAAAGGACATATTATCTTTGCTGCTGACTCACATGTACTCTCTCCTACCCTTTCTACTTATTGCTTTGGGACTGATAATCAAATTGATATTACCATCTCTCCTGAAAAGGGCAAGACAATCTACTTCATGGCTCCTTTCACAATCCCTATGATTCTGAGTCCTAGTCTCCCTAGACTGAAGCTCCCTTCAAAGACTGCCACTTCTTTCTCCCTAATGTAGATCAGTGCTAGCCCCATATCTACCAGGTACCTATCTCCTTATACCCTACCCTTTCATCAGACCCATTTAAACCCATATTCAATTGTTAACAAACTATCCTACACATTAGACCTTTGTCCTCTCCATACAAATTACTTTCTATGTATTTTGTATTTAATTTTCTATGTACATATTGTTTCCTTCAATAGAATTTAAGCTGCTTTAGTCCAAGTACTGATTTATTTTACATCTTTGCATCCCCAGCATTTAGCCTTTAACCTGAAATACAGTAGACACTCACTTAATAAATATTTATTGAATTGAACTAATGACTCCTTTAATAGCTGAAGTGCACCACTGTAACATTTGGGCTGTTCATTTGTGGTAACCCTTTGGTCTCATTACAGAAATATTTCATCTCTTTACTTGATCATATATGGATTTTCAGTTTTTTATGCATAAATAATTTTTGTTAACATATTACGTTCCAGACATATCTAAAAAGTGACTTTCCATTGTACTTCAGGCTCATTTAATTTAGTGGCTTTCCATCATTTGTAGCCATATGACATCACTGGGAGAATATTGTTGCCAACAATTATGTTCTAGTTTCTATTCATTTCAAAATATCAGTGAATCCATAATTTGATCAGTGTGTATTCTTCTTTCATCAGTGTAGATGACAATATATCTATGTTTTCTTATACTCTGCTCTTCTTATCTGTGTCCTTCCTTAAATCTTCCACTGGAGTTCTACCTAATCCACTAGAGAACGTCCTACAGGGAACAGGCTCTCAGTCCTTTTTGTGATATGAATCCCTGCAGCAGTATAGGGAGGCCTACATAACCTTTCTTAGAACAGTGTTTTAAGTGCATGAAATACAGACTTTTATGAAGGACATAAATTATATTGAAATGGTTTTATATATATATATATATATATGCACACATACATACCCATACATACTTATATCTTAAAAAATCATCCCAGATTACAGGATAAAACCTCATAGATGAAATCTTTTAATACCCTGAGGATCTCTGGATACCAGTTGAACTTTCCCTTTGTTCTCTCTCTGACTCATTACTTGACTGGCCCACCTGTTGTTTTTGTTCAGACATGTCCTTGATACCATCTTTTATTCCACTTCACATATAGAAGTTTTCATTGGAAACCTATTGTACCTTTCCATTTGCCTTTGATTCATGTTCAGTAGGGATCCTTCTATGATCACAGTGTTACATGCATTGTAGCTATATAGAATAAATGAGAATATTAATATTAAAAATGGAAAGGGGTTGTTACCCTCAAAAGCCCACCAATAAGACATCAACAATTTAATATAAAATCAACTGTTTGGCATTTAATGCTCTTCATAGAGGCAAATGATTCTCAGATATATTTATCAAGGCCTGACCTTTCTCCTGACCTCTAGTCTCACATCTTTACCTACCTATTCGACACTGAGAACTGGATGTCTCATAGAAATTTGAAACCCCACATGTGTAAAACTGAACTCATTATTTATTCCCCTTCTTCCTCACTTTGTTGTTACTGTCAAGGACCTCACCTTTCTCTCAGTTCCTCAGTCTCTCAGCTCACAAACTGGAATTTATCCTCTATTTCTCACTATTCACAACTTCATATCCATGTCCTGTCCAGTCTACCTTTGTAGTATCTCTAGCTTATGTATCCATCTCTCCTCTGACACAGTTGCAAACTCCCACTACGTAATACCAGTATTATTGCAAAAGCATTCCAGTTAGCCTCTTTGCATCAAGACTTTACTCACTCCCGTTCATTCTTGACGAGGCTGCAAAAGTGATCTTCCTAAACTGCAAGTCAGACCATTAACCTCGTCTAGTCAATAAGCTCCCTTCACTTCCTGTTATCTCTAGGACATATCCAGAGCCCTGTCTTTGGTTGTTTTTTTGCTTGGCTTTGTTTGTTTGTTTGTTTGTTTTTTTAGAGCTTCAGAGTCTGACCTCTTCCTGTCTTTCCCTTACACTTCCCATCATGTGCTTGATGACCCAGCTACACAGGCCTTTCCAAATTTCCTCTCACACAGCATTCCATTTCCTGTTCTCCCAGTGTGTGTTGCCCATTCCTGTAGTGCTCTCCCTCTTCATCTCTACCTCCTGGATTCCCTGGCATCCTTCAGTAATGGCTAAAATTGAAGTTATGTAAGAAGCCTTTCTTGGTCCCTGTTGTAAAGCTAGTTCCTTCCCTCTGAGATCACTTCCAGTTTACTTTTTATATGTCTTGTATGTATACAATTATTTTCATGTCTTTTCCTCCATTAGAATGTGGACTCCTTGAAAAAAATATTGTTTATACTTTTCTTTGCATCTTCAGAACTTATGCCTGATACATAATAAACCCTTAATAAATGCTTATTGATTCCACAGATAGACGGCACTTTTGTTACTGTTGAATCATTTCAGTCATGTCCCACTCTGTGTGACCCCATTTGAGGTTTTCTTGGCAAAGATACAGGAGTGGTTTGCCATTTCCTCTTCGCTTGCTCAGGGTCACACAGCTAGTGTCTGAGGCTAGATTTGAAATCAGGTTCTCCTGACTCCCAGGACAGCATTTTATGTACTGTGTCATCTATCTGCCTTTCACAACCTGCCCCCTTTCTACTTTAATATTCTTCATATTCCATTCTCCTTCATACACTCTACAGTGTATCTACATTGTCTTAATTTCTGTTCCTTGAAGAAGATACTCCCATCTCTGTGCCTTAACACTGTGTCTTACCTCTCGTCTCCTCACCTCTCTCCTCCTCGTGCTTAAAGGGTTCCTTCTTCTCATCTCTCTCTCTCTTAGTTTCCTTGTCTACCTTTCAAGACTCAGCTCAAACTGTACTTTCTAAAAGAGATCTTTTTCTCGGCTCATATATTGTTATTAATTTTGCCTCTAAGATTATTTTACATCAACTCTGAATATTTCTTGTATGTGTCTAATTATTTACGTTTCCCCCATTACAATGTGAGATTCTTAACAGAAGATCTATCTTTTGCCTCAGTTTGTATCCACAATGCTTAGCACAATGCCTGGAACACTGTAAATTATTAATATTTGTGGACTGATTGCTTGACTGAGTCTTTCTTTCTTATCTAGTGATTAAATCTTTATCCATATTATTGATACATATATCTTGGTTATCCCTGATGACAAGTAAAATAGGAAATGGCAAGTTTTTACCAATAATTTCCATTTTATCTACAGTTACCATTGAGATATGTAGACAATAAGACTTCTATTTATCATTTGTTGATTTCCAAAGGAAAAAATATTATTTGACTTATAGGGTAAGATGGAGCTTAGAGGATCTGTTGAAACAAAGTGTCTCATAAACTGCAATTAAGATCATGTGAGATTCGTTTATAAGTGCAGAGAAAATGGCATTTAATGAAACTACATATCTTTACTAAAGTGAAGAACAGTTAAGTATACATTTCCTGAAGATGTCCTCCTCAAAATTTTTATTGTTGTTTTAATAATTGCCTATTATTTTTTCTTCTATTAGACCTGGAAAATGAAGTTTTTAATGATTTGAAAAAAATTAATAAGATAAGCCTTCTGTCTCCTGATTATAAGAAGATAAGCTACGCTTTCTGTGAAAAATGGGATACAGATAATTTCAACTAAAATTTAGTGGTTAATGAAGAGACTATAGAAATTTTGTTGTGAGAATAGCATCATTATAGAAAATTTGTTTGAGTCCCAAAATCTCACTAATTTATATTGGACCTTTCTAAGATTTGAGATTTGGTTAACTCCTTTAGATGTCTAAATTAAGGAAAATACATAATCTATAAGACAAGCTTGTTTTCCTTTTCCTCTTTGTTGGGTGAATAAAAAGCTCCAGTTATTTTCATTTTTCCTGCAAGTACACTGTTGCTGTACCCAGGGCACAATTATCTATTGTCTCTGGAAGTCTTTTCATTACATTACATTACTGGAATCAGAGACAAGGACGAAGAAAGAGCCATTTCTCTCAATTGGATTAACCTTTCCACCTTTGGCAGCTTAGGTTCAGACAGAAGCCTGCCCTCAAGGCAAAACAGGATCTGAGGACATAAGGTTATTTCTGTGACAGGTAAGTTAGAAAACTATCCAAGGTTGACTATAGTGATGGCCTAAGAGATAGAAAGTGAAGGTAGGAAAGGCTTGAAAACCACCCTAATAAAACAATTTTCTCTCAATTTGACATTGTTGTACTTCTAAACTGGCATACATGTTCTTCTAGTATATTAATATACCATTCTTATAAATTGGTATCTATGTAAATTATAGATAACACCAACTAACTACAATGTGACACAGGGTTGAAAGGGTACAGTGGCCACATGCAAAGCACAGATGATCTGCATTTTAGGTGTACAGATCATTTACTTTTTAGAAAATAGTCATTATGAACTGTCAAAGCTCAAGTTCCTACTTGTGCATGACCTAGGTTTAAAGTACTAATGTACAGGTGTCTTGTTCTTTCAGGAGAGAGAATTGGCAATTGTTAAAAGCCAAGAAGTTCCAGTTCAAGAACTTTTTACCATGCTGAAAATTTAATTAAAGGAGGAGATTTGACATTCTCATATTTGGAAGTCATGCTTAGAAGCACAAGAACACTTGAGGTAGAAGGAGGAAAGGATCTATTCATTATTTGTAATTAGGAGTATGTACGTGTTTGTATGTTTGTATGAACACACATGCACATGCGCACAAGCACACATATAAGTGCCTAACTTTGAAGCATGGACATTTCCTGTTATTTCATATCTGAGTAAACTAGCAGATTCGTAGTAAGTTAATATTTAAGTGTGAGGGTAATTACATGTTTAACAAAGTTTTTGAAAAATATTAAATTCAAATTCAATATTTCTTATAGTTTGCATCCCTGACAATGTATTATTTTTTGGTCAATGAAACCCGCTTTTGTGCATACCTCAAATACACAAACAAAGAAACAAAAATACTGTAGCAGCAATTTGCAAACCAGATGTGAGGAAAAAAACTGACAAGTGGCACATATGAAATGAGGAAGAACAGCAAAAGGTGATGAGAAAGAATACCTGTATTATACAATTTATTAAACATTGATAATCAAATATAGAAGGAACATATAAAGTGACTCCTATGTCATGAACAGTTGCTAGGAAGGAACAGATTTCTTTCTCAAGCCTCTATTCCTTTTCCAATTCAACATTCTTTCCATTGACATTTAGGGACTGGTGTAACGGAATGTGTAAATTCCTGACTTAACCATAAACCATTTTGAAATAGTTCTCTTAGGCATTGCTTGTGCATTTATGAAAAAATAGATTTTGAGGTTATTTATGCAAAATAAATAAGTGGGAATCTATGGTTTGATTCTTTCTGATTTCAATTCAGTTGATGAAGGAAAATGCTAGCAGGGGAAACCATTGACTATTTTTGATAGCTCTACTGAAAAATTCCAGTATTGGCCATGCCTACATTCATGAATCTTAAACATTTTCACAGATTCAGAAGTGTTTTCAATCAGTACATTAAAAGGATTAAAGAATAGAAAAGAAGATATATGGAGGGAAAAGGATAAGGTAGCTGAAATTATTTAACCTGGAGAAGAGAAAACCAAAATACTTCTCATGAGTTCATTAACAGTGGATAATGATCAGGTCTTTAGAAAAAAATCTATATTCTGGAGAATATGAGACAAATAATGAAAACTGCAGCAGAAGAATATTATGGTTAGATATATGAAAGATCATCCCATTGGTAAAGCTGGTTATAACTTGAAATTAATAAGGGTGGGGGGATGAAAAATAACAACAGCAACACCAATTTTCTCAGATTAAATAAGGTAAATAATGAAGTATAGAGGAACTGGGTTTATTCAGTTTTCACAGTGGAGGATGACTATACTGATATACATAATAATGTTGAAGGTAAAAGAAAGGAAGGACCTTTAAAAAGATTGTATTCTTGAGGTTTTATTATGAAGTTTTCTGGGATCACACATTGCCTAATAAAAATCATTTTAAAAAACTGCCCAGTTATATATTTCATATTTTAAACTTTATGTTTTATTTTAAATTGATTTATTTTAAGTTTTCAACATTCATTTCCACAAAAGTTTGAGTTCCAAATTTTCTCCTGATCTCTCCCCTCCTCCCACTCCAAAACACCTTGCATACTGATTGCTCCTTCCACCAATGTGCCCTCCCTTCTAACACCTCTCCGTTTCCTTATCTCCATCTTTTCTCATGTCCTGTAGGGCAAGATAAATTTCTATACCCCATTGCATGTATTTCTTATTTCCCAGTTGTATGCAAGAACAATACTCAACAGTTCTTCCTAAAACTTTGAGTTCCAACTTCTCTTCCTTCCTCCCTCCCCACTCATCCACACTAAGAAGGTAAGCAATCCAACATAGGCTATACATGTGTAGTTTTGCAAATGACTTCCGTAATAGTCATATTGTATGAGAATAACTATATTTCCCTCCATCCTATCCTGCCCCCAATTCCTTCTATTCTCTCTTTTGACTTTGTGGCTCCCCAAGAGTGTTTACTTCTAATTACTCCCTCCTCTCATTTGCCCTCCTCTCCATCATCCCCCCCACCCTGCTTATCCCCTTCTCCTCTGCTTTCCTGTACTGTAAGATAGATTTTCATACTAAATTGAGTGTGCATGTTATTCCTTCCTTGAGCCAAATGTGATGAGAGTAAGCTTCACTTTTCCTCTCATCTCCCCCGTTTTTCCCTCCATTGGAAAAGCTTTTTCTTTCCTCTTCTATGAGACATAACTTGCTCCATTCCATTTCTTCCTTTCTCCTCCCAATATATTCCTCTCTCACCCCCTAATTTTATTTTTTAGATATGATCCCTTCCTATTAAACTCACCCTGGTCCCTCTCTCTCTCTCTCTCTCTCTCTCTCTCTCTCTCTCTCTCTCTCTCTCTCTCTCTCTCTCTCTCTCTCTCTCTCTCTCTCTTTCTCTCTCCTTCTTCCTCTCCCTCTCCCTCTCTCTCCCCCCGGCTCTGTGTATAATCCATCCAACTGCCCAGATACTGAGAAAAGTTGCAAGAGTTACAAATATTGTCTTTCCATGTAAGAATGTAAACTATTCAACTTTAGTAAGTTCCTTGTGATTTTCCTGTTTACCTTTCCATGCTTTCCTTGATTTCTGTGTTTGAAAGTCAAATTTTCTTTCCAGCTCTGGTCTTTTCATCAAGAATGCTTAAAAGTCTTCTATTTCATTGAATGACTATTTTTCCCTTAAAGTACTATACTCAGTTTTGCTGGGTAGGTGATTCTTGGTTATAATCTTAGTTCCTTTGACTTCTGGAATATCATATTCCAAGTCCTTTGATTCCTTAATGTAGAAACTGCTAGATCTTGTGTTATCTTGACTGTATTTCCATAATACTTGAATCGTTTCTTTCTGGCTGCTTGCAATATTTTCTCCGTGACCTGGGAACTCTGGAATTTGGCTACAATATTCCTAAGAGTTTATCTTTTTGTATCTCTTTCAGGAGGTGATCTGTGGATTTTTTCAATATTTATTTTGCTCTCTGGTTCTAGAATATCAGGGAAGTTTTCCTTAATAATTTCATGAAAGATGAAGTCTAGGCTCTTTATTTTGATCACGACTTTCAGGTAGTCCCATAATTTTTAAATTCTCTCTCCTGGATCTATTTTCCAGGTCAGTTGTTTTTCCGATGAGATATTTTACATTGTCTTCCATTTTTTCATTCTTTTGGTTTTGTTTTGTAATTTCTTGGTTTCTCATAAATTCATTAGCTTCCATCTGCTACATTCTACTTTTTAAAGAACTATTTTCCTCAGTGAGCTTTTGAACCTCCTTTCCCATTGGGTTAATTCTACTTTTTAAAGAATACTTCTCCTCATTGGCTTTTTGGACCTATTTTACCAATTGAGTTAGCTTGTTTTTAAAGGTGTTATTTTCTTCAGCATTTTTTTTGGTCTCCTTTAGCAATCTGTTTACTTCTTTTTCATGCTTTTCTTGCATCACTCTCATTTCTCTTCACAATTTTTCCTTCATCTCTCTTACTTGATTTTCAAAATCCTTTTTGAGCTCTTCCATGGCCTGGGACCACTGAATATTTATTTTGGAGGTTTTGGATGCAGAAGTCTAGACTTTTATGTCTTCCCCTGATGGTAAACATTGCTCTTCCTCATCTGAAAGGATGGGAGAGAATGCCTGTTCACCAGAAAGTAACCTTCTATAGTATTATTATTTTTTCCTAGTTACTTGACTTTTGGGTCCTTTGTCAAGAGTAGGGTATGCTCTGAGGACCTGTAAGATCTCAGTTCCTCCAAGATGGCACAATCAAGAGAGAGGAGTTTACTCCTTGACCAGGCTCAAGGCTGCGATTTAGATTAGCTGCTAAGTTCCCCTAGGGACTTTAGGCAGGTGGTAGCCACCACTCACTGCTG
This sequence comes from Notamacropus eugenii, assembly GCF_028372415.1. Classification (NCBI taxonomy): domain Eukaryota; kingdom Metazoa; phylum Chordata; class Mammalia; order Diprotodontia; family Macropodidae; genus Notamacropus; species Notamacropus eugenii. Next base: position 179,876,710 of record NC_092875.1, read on the forward strand.
AGGTTCAGATCAGCTACTCAGTTCTCCCAGGGGCTTTATCCAGCAATGGATGCTGACTGCTGCCTGCCCTGCCACAATAGCAACTGCTGCCTGCTGCTACCACTGCTGCCTGGGGCCAAGGCTAGGGAAGAACCCTGCTCACTTGTCACATAGCAGAAAAAACCCTTTCACTGACCTTTGAAGCTACCTTTGGTGCCTGTGGGTTGAGGGATCTGTGAACCACGATGGATTCTTCCTGCTCTGATCCTCCTCCCAGTGCAACCAAAGCTGGGCTGGTCTCCACTCTGTGTTCAGTGCAACAGACTTTTCCCATCAGCCTTTCAGGTCACCCTGGGCTGGAAATTTCCTCAACTCTGTCATTTTGTGGCTTCTGCTGTTCTAGAATTTGTTGTGAGTCTTTCTTTACAGGTTTTTTAATGGGCTGTGGAAAAAGAGCTAGAATATGTGAGTCTTTCTACTCTGCCATCTTGGTTCTGCCCATATTTGAAACTTTAGGAACATGGAATAGCATTAAACTAGGGAGGTCAGAGATCCATAGAAGGGAAATTCCTCAAAATACCTGGGCATTGTGACTGTATAGCTTTAGAAACCAATTAATTTCCCTTGGAACTTGTAAACTGGCCTTCCATTTCAGTTCATGTTCTCCCTGTCACTTTCCACTCCCATTCAGAAAACTTTCCTACTTGCTTCAATATTTACTTCTTTAAACCCATATAGACAGAGGAGTTTATGGACCCATTCTGTCCTTGCTACACAGGCTGGAAATCTAAGTCCTAGCTGTACCCAGTTCTAACTACAACTGACTACAGAAAATCTTCCTGAGTAGATCTTCTGGATTAATTTTTAAAAGCTCCTTTTTTAAAAGCACCATCTGAATGATGTTTTAAAGATTTAAAATCTTTTTATCTCCTTTGTTCTTTAAAATCAACCAAAGATGTAGTTGTTATTGCCCGCATTTTACATATAAGGCATCTGAGTGTGAGAGAGGCAAAGTAGTTTGCCCAAGATTGTACTGATCTTAAGTGTCTGAGGCAGGATTTGAAGTTGCATCTTACTATGAGAGACTATTATGTATAGAACTCTGTGCTAGTGAAATAGTTTAGTTAAAAAAGACTCTGCTTTCAAAAAAACTTACAATCAAGAAAGTAGTAAAAGATGATGCTCATGTGTTGCTGTGGCTAAGAAATCTGTATCAAGGGGCAGAGCCAAGATGGCAGAATAACAGCTTGGACTTTCTAAAGCGCTTCCCCCTAAGCCCAGACAAATACCTGTAAAAATGGTTCTAAAAAATTCTGGAGCTGCAATACCCACAGAATGATGGAGTGAAGCAAATCTGCAACCCAAGACAGCCTGGAAGATTGCTGGGAAATGTCTATCACAACACACTGAGGGCAGGGTACAGACCAGCATGGGCGAAGCTGGCATGGATGAGACCTGAATAGACCTAGGATGGGGGTGACTGAATCTTGGGCACCTGTGGCAGTTTTCAGACCTTACGATCTCAAAACACTGAAGACAAATTAGAAGGTCAGTGGAAACAGCCTGTGAATCAATGTGAAAGAGTGGATTGGAATGGTCTGGCCCCAGCCCCAGGGTGGCAGGGGAAAGGGGACTGAGGAAACCACAGAAGCCACAGTAGCAGCAGGGGCAACAGCAGTGACTGTTTCTGGAGCTCTAGGTCCACAGATTTTTGGGGAATTGAGTGACTGACAGTACAGCCCCCAACCCTACTGGAAGCAGAGATCTCCCTGACAATGAGCTCAAAAGTAGAGTAAATACTTGGGGAAATGAACAAAATCCAGAAAAAGAATCAGACTATAGAATCTTACTTTGGTGACAAAGAAGAACAAAACATGCAAACAGAAGACAACAAAGTCAAAACTCTTCCATCCAAAGCCTCCAGGAAAAATGTGAATTGGTTTCAGACCATGGGAGAGCTCAAAAATGATTTTGAAAATTAAGCAAAGTAGAGCAAAAATTGGGAAGAGAAATGAGAGTGATGCAAGACAGTTATGAAAAATGCATCAACTGCTTGCTAAAGGAGACAAAAAATGCTGAAGAAAATAGTACTGTAAAAAATAGACTAAGCCAAATGACAAAAGAGATCCAAAAAGTCAATGAAGAGAAGAATGCCCTAAAAAGCAGAATTGGCCAGATAGAAAAGGAGATCCAAAAGCTAATGAAGAAAAATAGAAAATAATTCTTTAAAGGTTAGAATGGAAGCTAATGACTTTATGAAAAATCAAGAAATTATAAAACAAAACCAAAGAAATGAAAAAAAAAAGTAGACAATGTGAAATATCCCATTAGAAAAACAGATGACCTGGAAAATAGATCCATGAGAGACAATTTAAACCTGAAAACCATGATCAAAAATAAAGAAAAAACCTAGACATCATCTTTCAAGAAATTATAAAGAAGAACAGTCCTAATATTGTAGAACCAGAGGGGATAGAGTCGTGTGTGTGGGGATGATAGAAGGGAGGGAAACTGGGAGGAAGGGTGTAATTAGAAGTAAACATCTGAGGAAGGATAGGGTCAAAAGAGAGAATAGGATAAATGGGAGGCAGGATAGGGTAGAGGAAAACATAATTAGCTTTTCACAACATGACTTTTATGAAAGTCTTTTGCATAACTATACATCTATAACATATATCGAATTGCTTGCCTTCTTAGTGGGGATGGGTGAGGAGGAAGGAAGGGAGAGAAGTTGGACTCAAAGTTAAATGTTAAAATTATTGTTAAAAATTATTTTTACATGCAACTGGAAAATAAGATATACAGAAGATGGGGTATAGAAATCTATCTTGCCCTACAACAAAATAGAGGAGAAGAGGATAAGAGAATGGAGGGGTGTTATAGAAGAGAAGGCACATTGGGGGAAAGGGTAATCAGAGTGCCTTCTGTCTTGGGATGGGCAGAGGGGAGAGTTGGGGAGAAAATTTGGAACTGAAAATTTTGTGGAAATGAATGTTGAAAGTTAAAAATAAATAAGCAAAAAATAAAGATATTAGAAAAAGAAATCTGTATCAACTGATGGCAACCTTCTTTTGATGACATTATTATTCTCAAAATCACTTACATTAAAATCCTCAGAATTATTCTCTAATCCTAATTGATTTTAATCATTAATGTGTAAGGATTAATTTTGCCTCCTCTTTTCCCATTTTAACTATCAAGCATGTTATCAATACTGTCATGTCATGGTAAATTCAAAAGTAATTTCTTCTGAAATTTTAGTTGTTTTTTGAAGAATAGGAGCGTGAACCTCATAAAAGAATACACAGTGGGAAGGACCTTAAAACCTGGCGCCAGCTTGTGGCTTACTAAACTGTATCAACAAGATCATGTCATTTCCAAGAATGTTTCAAATAAAGAAGAAATGTCAGCCCTGAGAATTTTTTATTAACTCCATTTCCAAAGCTCCCTTCTCATCTCATCTTCAGATTCAGCTTTTACTGACCACTTCCGCTCCTCAGTTTATTTGTATTAGAAATGAACAGAATCATTAGCTGTGCTGCTTGGTGGTCAGACGTGGCCTCTGAGCTTCCAATAATGGTCAATAGTTGTATTTTTCATTGGGCAAATGATGTTTGCTTTGCTGATGGCCCCAGGAACCGATGTAATCTGAGATCACATTCTGTTTACATCTTGTTTCACTGATATGCTGACTCCTTTGAAGGCAAAGAGAAAGAAAAACAAACACTTCAGGAAAAAAAAATACCTGCATGTACGTCTTCTCCAGGTGGGGGCTGCACCCCAAAATGACTCTAGCTTCTTTCCAGTTGCTCCAGCCCCATCCTCCCACCTTCTGTGCCATTATCATAAAAGAAAAACCACAAAATGCATGGGTTCCAAGATATTTTCCATCTGCTATCTGATCTTGTGTGTACTTAAAACGTTCCATGGAGACTTTTTGCTAATGAATTACATGTCAATCAAAGCAAAACAAAACAACACATAGATATTTCTTCAATGCAGTCAAAACACTTCTTTGAGACTTAAGACAATTAAACTTATCTATTATGCTCACTTACCTACCTCCTTGATAAAAAAAAAAAAAAAGACTTTTTCTTGTTCTGAAAAGTGACTTCTCTGTTCCCATCACTACCTACCTATGTTTTAGTTCAAGTACCTACTATGTATGGGCTTGAAGGTAAAGTGAAATAATCTGTCTCCTGAGAAACTGACTTTTTTTAGAGAGATAAAGAAGAATAATTATAGAAATCGAGAATTAATTTATAAAAATAAGTTACCTCAGCCACCTTGTATATTGGATTGAGTTTTGGATTTAGAGTCCCAATACCTCCATTTGAAATCACACCTTCCTATTCTGAAAATATCTTAAAGGCAGGTCGGGGGTACACTGGATTCAGGGCTGAATTTGGAGTTAAAAACAACTGAATTCACACCCTTCCTTGATCATTTACTACCTTTGTGATCCTGCTGTAATAATTTAACCTCTGGACTGCCATTTAGTCATTTGTTAAATGGTAAAGTTCAACTAGAAGAGCTGATTTGTTGTTATTGGTTGTTTGTTCTGCCATGGACACCTTAAACAGTCTGATAGAACCTACAGAATCAAAATATCTTAATGCATAGAATAAAACACATAAGATTACAAAGAAAACCAATTTTACCAAATACAATTATCATAATACTTTTGAAATTTAAGTACATGAATCCCAGATTAAAAATATCTCGAATAGGTGATTTCTAAGGTACTCTCTCCTCTAATTTTTTTAAATATTATAGTCCTATGGTTCATGATGAAATAAAAGAATTGGGATCAGAAAGCTCCCCGCAATGCCCTTTCCCTAATTTGTTTCCGTGCTTGATCTAGTCTGTTTCTAAACCAAATAACTTTTAAAAGGTGTGAATTTAAATCTATGAGATTTATTTGAACTAAGTTTAGCAAGACTCATCTGAGTATCTTAATTCAATAAAGTTGTCATGAGATATTTTATATTTATTTCACTTACTATGCTGTTTTTCAAATCTGAATCCCCTCTGTCAAAGAAATGGGAAACTAGTTGATGAACTCTGCTCTACGCTGTTCCCCATCTCCCCTCTCCCCTTAAACCCTTTACACCTCCTATCAATTCAATTGATTAATAGCCTTAGGTTGTTTTGGTTAGAAAATCAAATATTGCTGCTTATGAAATTCATCACACTTGCTCCAGATAACTTATCTACTTAAAAAATACGAAACCTCTCAGTATTTCCCATCTTTAAGCTTTTTGAAAAACTATTTGAATTCTTATCCTGGCTTGCTGACAAGTATATGTGCTGTATTGGGCAAACCCTTTAAGCTTCATTCCTCATTTATAAAACTGGGCAATACCTAACTGAGTTGGTATTGGGCTTGAAAGAGATAACATATGTAAAGAACTTTGTAAATAATAAAACATTATGTAAGCATAAGCTATGATCAAAGGAGATAATACATGTGAGGTTCTTTGCAACCATAAAATGTTATATGAAACTTATTACTATTCCTTTCCTTTTTATCTTATTTGAGTTCAGATATAAATGAAAGGTAGGGAAAAGAACAAGTATTTTTTTAATTTTAAAAAAATTATTTTTACTTTTCAAGATTTTATAAGATTTTTGAGTTCTAAATTTTCCCTCTTCTTCCTTTCCCCTCCCCAAAATGGCATGAAATCTGATATGGACTATACATGTAAAATCATATTAAGCATATTTCTACAGTAATCATGTTGTGAAAGAAGAATCAGAACAAAAGGGAACAAGCACAAGAAAGAAAAACAAACAAACGAAAAGGAGAAAAAAGTATGCTTCAGGTGGTATTCAGAGTCTATAGTTCTTCCTCTGTATGTGGATAATGTTTTATATCATGAGTCTTTTGGAACTGTCTTCAATCATTGCATTGCTGAAAAGAGCTAAGTCTACCAATGTTGGTCATCTCATCACACATTGTTACTGTTACTATGTATAATGTTCTCCTGGTTCTCTTCGTTCACCATCAGTTCATATAAGTCTTTGCAGGTTTTTCTGAAATCTGTTTGCTTATCATTTTTATAGCACAATAGTATTCCATTGAATTCATATGCCACAACTTATTCATTACTCAGCCATTCCCCAATTGACGGGCAATTTCCTCAATTTCCAGTTATTTGCCACCACAAAAAGAGCTTCTAAAAATATTGTTTGTACATGTGGATCCTCTTCCCTTTTTTACGATCTCTTTGGGATACAGGCCTAGTAGTGGTATTGTTGGATTAAAGGGTATGCACCATTTTATAGCCCTTTGGGCATAGGAGAACAAGTATTTGTGTTAAATGTTTTATTACCTTGCAATAACTCTGTGAGATAGCTGTTATTATTTTTCCCTTTTTACTGTTGAAGAATCCAAGACAGAGGTTAAGTGACTTGCTCAGGCATTATAGTTAATAAGTATATGGGTCTGTATTTGGCTTTATCTCTTCTTAAATGCAGCTACAGTGTTCGATCCATTGCAGCATGAAACGAGTATCTTCCCCTTACTTTTTTATATTTATCATTTTGTAGATGGTTGTAAAAAAGGTAGATAAAACAGGTGCATTTGATTTATTGAATAAATATTGGAAAGTAAGCATATCTTCTGCAAGATCACTGAAAATATTTTCAGGACAATTTAATAGTAGGCAGAACAACAACAGTGATGACATATGATGTTCTATTTCTACGTCATTTTTATTTGTTATGCTGGTTCCTTATGTTTTGAAAACTTTTCATACCATATAGCTTACTGATGGAGTATTGGTATGGTTATGTTAATTAAAAACATTGCTTTTAAGCTTTTATAGAGCAACGCCACATTAAGGAGATTGTTGACAATGATTCTGCTTTAATAATGTTCAGTCTCCAGTAGAATTTTTGTATACTCAAGCAATGTTCTGAAATGTGTGTTTTAATGAAAGGTTTTGTTATCTGTTAGTTTCCTCAAAACACCAAATGAGGTAATGAAGAGTTGGATATAATTGAGCAAAAGGACTGAACAGCAAAAGTTCTTTAAAGAAAGTGAATTTCTAATGCATATTTATTCTACTTTCTCGACGGGAGATGGATGTAGGTCCTGATTTTTATTTATCTCTTTTTTTGGGTAAAGATGGAGGCAGCTGGTGGGAATGAAGACAATAACAGTTTACAAGTTACAGGTCAGTGAGCTTGGGTTTTCATTCTGAAAGAAAATTCTTCAATATGTTATTAAAGACCTGGTAGTGAGCACCTAAAAAAGAAAGTGATGATCACAAAGAGTGACTTCTTTAAGAACAGGTCATAGGGGGAGAATTCTGGAAAGATGGCGGAGTAGATCAGAAAATTTCAAGCTCTCAAGATTTTCCTCTGCAAAAAAGATAAAAGAAATAGCACCTCAGGGAGAACATGGTGGGATGGACAAATAAGAGTAAGAGCAGAACTCCTGGGACAATCCAGGAAGATCTGAAAAAAAATCCCAGGACTAGATTTCCTCCCTGTGAAGAGTAAACACCTGCAGGTTAGGATCCACTTTAGCAACAGGCCTCAAGTTGCTTAAACAACAAGTGGCAAACCTTGGATTTAGCTGCATTGGGAGGCTGCGTCAGACCCAGCAACATGAACTTTTACCCCAGGGATCATGAGGGTGTGTCTGAGCTGGAGAATATCTATTGAACCTCTGTTGACAAGGAAAGCCAGACCCAACCATGCTGCAGAGAGCAGTGGGGGCCAGAAAGAATCAACATATGCCCAGTGAGTGGGGAAACAGACAGTCAGGGACACTGATGACTATGGGGATGTAACAAGAGGTTGGAGGTCTTCCTTTGAGTTCAAGATCAGAGAACTGAAAAAGATCTGAGGCCAGAGGCACAATTCCCCATACCTTAGGACTAGAGGTGATTATAAAAATGAAACTCTTACTTCTCAAAAAATGTGCAGGCAAAGGAGAAAGAATCCAACCATAGAGAGCTATTATGGAAATAGAAAAGATTGGGGTTCATCTTCAGAGGAGGATCCTGAAGCAAAGAGACATTTTCTACCCCAAATGTGAAATGGTCACCTGACCCAAAACAATTCATTGAAGAACTTAAAAAAGACTTTAAAAATCAAATGAGAGAGATTGAAGAAAAACTAAAAGGGAAAACAATTCAAGAAAAAATAAGATTATGAAAAGAAAGTCAGCTTATTAGAAAAGGAGATCCAGAATCTTTAAGAAGAAAGTAACTCCTTGAAAATCAAAATTGGGCAAGGGAAAATAAGTGAAGTTTTAAGAGATCAATAAATAAATTTTATTTTTTTATTTTTTTTTATTTTTTTTTATTTTTTTATTTTTTAATGTTTAACAATCACTGCCATACAATTGAGATTTTAACCCCCCCACCTACACCCCACTACCCCCCTCCCTCCCCACGACTGCATACAATTCTGTATAGATTCTACATATACTTTCCTATTGAGTATATTTTCACTATAGTCATGCTATGTAGTCAGACTAAAATAAATGAAAGAAATCGTATAACAAATCAGAACATGATACACAAACACATACACATACACAAACATGATCTGCTACATTTTGTGAGTGACTTCCATATTTCTTTCTCTGAGTGTGGAAGGCATTTTGCCTTGAGAACCACCTTTGAGATTTTTTTTTTTATAAGAAGTTTTTGCATTATTACAAAAATCCAAGTCTACCAGAAAAAACTCTCACACACTGTGGTCGTTGCTGTGCACAAAGTTCTCCTGGTTCTGCTCCTTTCACTCAGCATCAGGTCATATAAGTCCTTCCAGGCCTCTCTGAAGTCTTCTTGTTCATCATTTCTTATGGCACAATAGTACTCCATTACATTCATATACCATAATTTATTCAGCCATTCCCCAATTGATGGACATCCCCTTGACTTCCAGTTTTTGGCAACTACATAGAGTGCTGCTATAAATATTTTTGTACATGTGGGACCTTTTCCCATTTTTATGATCTCTTGGGGATATAGTCCTAGTAGCGATATTGCTGGGTCAAAGGGTATGCACATTTTTGTAGCCCAATAAATAAATTTTAAAAAGCAAAATATAAAGAATGAAAAAATACAAGAGAATGTGAAACATCTCATAAGTGAAAGTACTGATCTGGAGAACCGTTCAAGAAGAGAAAACATAAGAATAATTTTGCTACCTGAAAGCTATGATTGCAAAAAGAATCTTGATATAATAGTAAAAGAAATAATACAAGAAATAATTAAAGAAAATTGTCCTGAAGCCTTCAAACAAGCAGGGAAATCTAAAATAGAAAAAATCCACTGATCACCACCTGAAAGAGATCTTATGAATAAAATTCACACAAATATCATGGTCAAATTCCAAAACCACCAGCTCAAGAATAAAATATCATGAGGAACAAGAAATAAACAATTTACATTTGGCAGCATCACAATTAGAATCACACAAGTCCCAGACATGGCAACATAAAAGTATTGCAGGTCTTGGAATATTATACATAGGAGAGAGAAAAAATGCTGTGTTTCTGGCCAAAAATATACTGAGCAAATCTAAGCATAATTCTGAATAATAAAAAATTGAATGTTTAGTGAATTGTCAGACTTTCACGATGTTCTTATAAAAACAAAAACAAACCTGAACTTAAGAGAGGATTTGATGTACAAGAGCCAAGAGAAATGTAAGGTACATACCAATGACCAATTACAAGGGACTCAAAAAGGATAGACTGTTCACCTTTTCTGTATATAAAATATAAACCTATGTCTAAGATTGTTATTAATTAAGTACCTTATATGAAAGATTAGGGTAGACCCAAGTACGATATGACTTCAAAAAGTAAAACTATTCAAAAACAACAAAAAGAGTAATTATCTTCTTCAAATGTGGTACAAAAGGAAAAACCAATACAGTGGAATTAGATTGGGGTGGGGAGCTGTTAATTCTGGAAACCCACTTTCATTGGAAATGGATTCAAAAGGGAAAAATACGTATACATCTAGAAGATTATAAAAGTCTTCTGAATTTAGAGAGAAATAAAACTCTCAGGGAATAAGGAAGGGAGAGAGAATAAAGGAAGGATCTTTAGAGGGAAGGGTGAGAAAATAGGTTAAAAGGGGGATGTAAAAGACTATTTAGATCAATAGAAATGATAGGATAAGGGAGGGATTCTTAGGAGGATAAGGGAGAGATCTTTAGCAGGGAGGATGAGGGAATAGGTCAAAGGGGAGTACAAAAGGGTGTTTTGATTTATGGGAAGGGAGGGATCCCTGCCAGAGAAGGATAAGTAATAGGAGGGCAAGGTAGTCAATAGAAGTATGGGAGAGGAGTTTTCAGAGATAGGAAGAAATAAGCACAAACACAAAAACAAAGATTAGGAGTTGAATCTTTTAGGGAAAGTATATGTTTTATACATGTATCTATACATACATGTGTACATATGTATACATGTATGCATATAGCAATATTTGTGTATGAATATATCCATGCTTAATTGTAGTCTGGGGAGGGAGAGAGGAAGAAAAAAAGGAAAAAAGAACAAAGTAAAAAGTATATAGCAGAGAACAAAAGAAGATCTGCAAGGAAGCAAAGGAAAGATGAAGTGGTTTCAGCACAGCATTCAATATTTAATATATAGGTTTTCTTGAAATAGAAAGTTATTGCTATACATTCTGAATCCTCTTCTGCATTCTGCTGTATACCTGATTTTTTTCTTTTCTTATTTTATATTTAATTTTAACATTTTGGTTTATGATGTTTCTTTTTCTTTTCTTATAATATATGTTTGTGTAAAATAAAAAAAGATTAAAAATAATTAAAGGAAAATATAGGTATATATATATATATATACACATATACATATATATATATATATATATATATATATATATATATATATATATATATATATATATATATATATATTAAACAAAGAACAAGCCATACAACACCAAATCCATTTCCTTTTTTCTTTTTTTTTTTTGGACAGGAGAATTATTTTGGCAAATCGTAAGACTGCTGTACCTATCCCTTACCTAGAACAGAGTAAATCGTTTGATGTAGTATTTCATTCTATTCCTAATGACAGATTGAGAGATTTGAACTAGTTTATTGAAAAGCCTTATGTCTTTGGAAGAAATTGAATAACTAGATGCAAAGACTATTCATTGTTTGGTCAATGTCAACTTGCAGAGGGGTTTGTAATTTGATGCCTCATAGTTTTCTAAATGTCTCTGAGTCACTATATTTAGTAAATTTATCAATGGCTTGGGTGCTGCCACAGGTGGCATGCATTATATTTTCCAATGAACCAAAATTGCCAGGGATGACTAATATATTATAGGACAGAGTCAATGTCCGAAAAAGAAATTTTTAGTGTAGCATGTGGGACTAAGTCCAATAAAATTAAATTTACCTGGAAAAAATAGTCAATAAATGTTTACTAAGCATTTATTATGTGTTAGGGACTGTGCTAATCATAGCACAATATAATACCTTATATTATATTCAAAAATGAACCTTACAAATAAGTGACCATTTATTAAGGATATTATAGAAAGGATTCTTGGTCAGCTGTTAATTGAACTAGACTTCTGAATGTCATTCCAATTCTGAGATTTTGGAGTTCTGTTAGTGTCGTTCTCTCCAACTACTTCCTAGTCATTCTCACAGCACTGTTACCAGTACTACAACTTTGTATTACTAGATAAGTTGCAGGATGTAAGAAGTTTTGCAAAAACTGGCCATTGTAAAGGGAAAGATGAGGTGAAAGAAGCATGAGATGGTTGAAGGTGGCTCAGTGGATAGATCTCTGAGTCTGGAATCAGGAAGATATAAGCCCAAATCCCACTTCAGACTTTTACTAGCTATGTGACCCTTGGCAAAATAGGCATAATAATAACACTCACCTCACATTTTATTCTGACTATCAAATGAGATAATATTTACGAAACATTTGGCACAGTGCCTGTCACATAGTAAGCTCTTAATAAATTAAATTGTTTCCTTTTTTCATAGCCAATCACATAGGCTCAAATTATATTTGCATTGTCTTTTCTAGACATATTCTATAGCCAATTAAAGGCACATGAGCAAATTAAAATTCTCTTAGAAGAAAAGGTGGTAAAACTTTAAGTAATTAATGACACAGAAGAATTTCCACCAAGGCAAACATGTGATCCACAAAGAGTTTGTCATGGCATTTTTGCATAAGAATTGCACACAAGACTAATTAGCAGGAACACTATGAACAAATATAAGAAGAAAGAGGACTTTTGGATTAATGTGCACATGTTATATATATATGTATATATACATATATATATAGTGTCTCTATTTTTGTGACAAATTAAATAGCTTATTATAGATAATCTTTGGCATATCTATAATTTGGCCCTAAAAGAGAAGGTGAAGGATAGGAAAAACTGGCTCAGTTCATTAAGGTATTAGGAAGAGTGAAATGTTCTTTGAAGGTGAAATGCTCTCCTCTTTTGGAAGGGGGGGTTTTAAGGCTTTAAAAAAAAGGCTCAGAAGAAGCAGAAGTGATCAATAACATGTTTGAGGAACTTGACGGGGAAGGGAGAGTGGGCAAGGTTTAAACATTTTACCAAGAAACAAGTAGAGACGATTATATACTTGATAATGGGTATGAAACACTACTTCTAGAAGGTGCAGCTCTACTTTATGATGAAGAATCAGTTCCTTGGGATGGAAAATATAAGGAAGGAAATCATCTAATCAGAGCTGGAAGAATGGACACATGATGGTGATTTCCAGTTCCTTACTTCTGAGTATGGAGATAATTATTTGTTGACGAGGTTAACAATGAGATTAACAATAAGAGGTCTGCCTTCCTTGGACATATATTCATAAAATGATGGAAAGATATGGAAATAATAGCTTAAGTATGTTAATATACCAAGAATTCAAACTCAAGGGAAAAAAAGATCAAAGAGAAGATGATGAATTTGAAACAGGAATACAAGAGAGGTGATCAAAAGCAGTTTCAAATCTAGACCAGGAGAAGTAAGACAGGAGTTAGCAGACTAAAGAAAACTGATGGTTTGAAACAGAGTAGGAATGGAGACCCTCTAAAGTCACTTCCAACTCTCAGAATCCTTTCATTCTGTGATCACATCCAGTAGTCTCATAGGGGAAAACTAGTAGGAAAAACACAAATGACTCCATCTAAAAAAAAAAAAGATAAATGTGATGAATAGATAGAAGAGCTTTGTAGGGTTGAAAAAGGAAAATGTAATTTATTAGTGAGAGCACCTTAGAAGACATGCTGGAAGGTGAGGGAATTGTGATTTTTAAGATGTGTTAATGAAAAGGGGAAAAGGGCACTCTAGGCACAGAAAACTTGATGATCTAATACCAAAAAGATTTTAGGCATGTAATATGGATAATAAGCAATCCAGTTTGGTTGGGACATTGAAGGAGGAATGGAAAAATAAACGATAAGGCTGGAAAGACTGAGTGTTTCCACAGTACAGAGAGATTTGAATGTTAGATGCTAAGTCTGAATTTACCTCCACAGTCCAACTGCAATTTCTGAGGAAAGGAGTAGCAAGACAAGATTTATGCATAAGGATGATTTTTTTCTGGTCTCTATGAGAAGGGTGATTTGAAGAAAAACTGTAGATAAGGAGACTGGGTAAGAGTCTATTGTAATAGTTCCATTAGAGTTGGGGACATTGTAATTGGTGAGGAAGTGTGAATGTATGTTGTCATTTTAGAATTGGAGTTTTCTCTTTTCTTCTTTTTTTCTTTTTTTGCCAAATTCAAAGATTTAGGCAGATTGCTTGGTAGTGTCTTTATTTCATTTTTTAGGGAAAAATTTTCCTGAAACACATTTTCCTTTCCCTAATACCTTCCCAGAAGGACTAGAATGAGTTCCCAGTCTGCTACTGAGACAGCTGCCAAAGTGAACTAACACAAATAAACTAGGAAGTGAGAATATGATTGTTTCAGTCCTGGTTGAACCACCTATTGAATGAACAGTGGCTTGAAAGCTACGTATATCCTCTTCAAATTCTTAGGTTTTTCTATAGTTTTACTTGGTGCTTAAATCACAGAGGTGACACATTAGATAGAATACAGGATTTGGAATCTGGAAAACATGGGTTCAAATCTTCTTTCATACATTTACTTGCTCTGTGACCCTGATCAAATCATTTAACTTTGATTTCCTCATCTGTAAAAAGAGAGATAATAATAGCACCTTTTTCCCAGGAATGTTGTGAAGCTAAAATGAGATGATATTTGAAAAGCACTTTGCAAACCATAAAGTACAGTATAAGCACCAGTTTTTACCATTACAGTTTACAGTTATGGGAACTCAGGATATAAGACTTGTCCATGGTCACACAGGATCTCTGATGGTAAATCCTCTCCCCTTTCTACCACACTACAAAAGACAACATTTAGATTTCGTCACCTAGAGGCAGTTCACTCTAAACACAGATTACACTAAAATAGTCTTATTTAACTTGGTTGATTTGCTCTTCCTTAGTAACTCTTAATGGTATTCTTACTTTGGACAAATCTGGCCAGCTGGATATTCTACTCTGGTTTCTGGGAGTAGGAGAGAAGAATGAATTAAGTATGGTCACTCCATACATTTCACCAAAATGAAGCTGTCAGACAACGATGAGGCAAAAAAAATGATTACATCCACTTTGGTTGGTCACCAAGGCTGGACCATACAAGCTAACTGAATTCCTTAGTTCAGGTAAAATTGCTGTATAATTTATATGTTTGCAATTCAGATAAAAAAGTGGTATTGGCCCTAACTCTTCAAATAGGAGTTCAAGAAGTCTTACAGATTGGGAATAACAGTGGCTGAATGATTAGATCAGCAACTGGCAGCAAAATAAATAAATAAATATGATATTTTGGCTTAGAAATTTGATTTTTATTCAATGCGGATTTTATTTTAAAATGTAATTGATTTCTGTATAGAGCATATTATTGGGTTATTTGATATGTAAAGTACAGACTAAATAGAAAAATCAATTATATCTTAAATTTAGCAAGAAGATTTAGCAGAATCAACAATTTGATGCATGGTGGCAAGCATTCCAGATCTTGTAGACAAAAGTGAAAATGTGTCCCAAAAGTGGGGAAAAATAGCTAAATGTAAAATTGTTAGGGAGTTTGCTTTTCTCTTAAAACTAATGAATGACTACAACTTCAACATTTTTATAAGAATTACAAATATTTTCTGTATAAATCCATATTTTATCCCTAATTTTTCAGGTGGTTGAAAAACCTTTATATGACATGAAAAAAGTCTTTCATTCCCCATGACAGATTTCCTTCTTATTTGATTTGTGTGTGTTCATCCTTCATTGCTGAAGAAGACCATGACATCAGAGAAAAAATGACATGACTTGCACTTGACTTCCTTTTTGAGTGAGAGAGGGCTGTGCAGGTCACCAACCTCACTTCTCCTCCAGAGCCATCTGAATCCAGTGACCAGATATTCATCAGGATGATTGGAGATAAAACAGGATGAGGCAATTGGGCTAAGTGACTTGCCCAAGGTCACACTGCTAGTGAGTATCAAGTGTTTGAGGTGAGATTTTAACGCAAGTCCTCCTGACTCCTGCACTGGTGCTCTATCTACTGCACCATCTAGCTGCCCCTCTTATGTGATTTGGCTACTAAATAAAAGATTCAGATTGTATGTTCTATTCCTCATAATTATAAAAATAATAGCATCAGTTTAATAAAAGCATCATGTACTCAAAATGAACATAATGACTCTTCTTTTTTCATAAATTAAAGAGCCATTTTAATTTTGCCACTTAATATCACATATCCTTCATGTGTTGTTTGGCCTTTGTTTAAATACCTGTTGAAAAAACAATGTTTATTGAGGTTACAAATAAAATTAATATTTATGAAGAAATATAATTCTTTAGATATCACTGTCACAGAAAGGGAGTTAGTCAGATAAGAGCAAGATTCAAAAAAGGATTTCTCATATCCTACAGAAACTAGCAAAATATTTGAAAATGTGTTTCACATTTGCATTGGTTTTAAGCATTATTGGAAAGCTCAAAGTACCATGGTTTCTGTTTAAGACCACCACATTTTAATAGCAGGTTTAGCAAAACCACGATTTTTCTAAGGAAACTTTTGTTTATAAATGATATAAAAGTAATGCCAAAAATACCCACCAAGTGAAATTATTGAATTTGTGGTAATTAACATGATTCCAATTTAATTCTTGAAACAAAAGAAGTGAGCCAGCCAATGGACCAAATAAAGTTTTCAAGTCACCCACAGGGTTTTTGGGATGGGCAGGGGCATATGACTTCCTTTTTTCTAACTTGACAGTTGAGTTTATCCTGAAAACCACATGTTTGTGTTAAGTCTATGGAGAGTTTAATGCAGGACTTTATTTGTACAATGCTACTTTGGT
Organism: Notamacropus eugenii; assembly: GCF_028372415.1. Classification (NCBI taxonomy): domain Eukaryota; kingdom Metazoa; phylum Chordata; class Mammalia; order Diprotodontia; family Macropodidae; genus Notamacropus; species Notamacropus eugenii. The sequence continues at coordinate 179,893,112 of NC_092875.1, forward strand.
GGCTGATTATTAATTACCATGCTGAATTTACTGGGTGTCAAATTGGACTCCAAGTGAAATTCCATTTCTAATCTAATTAACATATATGTCAATTCTTTGCATTTAGTATGCCATCACAGATGGTAATTGTGGTTTGTGCACATGGGCAAGTCTAAAAGAAGTACTTAGTGACCAATGTCCCTTATACATGTAATGGGAATTTGATATATGTCTAGACCACCTAAGATGGTGTCATTCCCTTGGAAGTCTCTGGAGGAACTGCTTACAGAAGTTTAGAAGAATAGACCATGTATAATAGAGTATAATGTTCATTTTGTATTGCCCTTCTACATATTTGGGAGTGGGACAACTAGGTGGTTCTGTGGATAGTCTGCACTGCCTAAAATCAGGAAACCAGAGTTCAAATCAAGCCTTAGGAACTTATTAGCTATGTGACCCCAAATAAGTCACTTAACCCTTTTTGCCTCAGTTTTCTCTTCTGCAAAATGAGCTGGAGAAGGAATTAGTAAGCTTCTGCAGTGTCTTTATCAAGAAAATTTCAAATGGAGTTATGAAGAGTTGGACATGACCTAAAAAGACAATGGTTGGAAGTACTATTTTCCATTGACTATATGGCTAGAAATGGCAGTTGGTATCTTTAAAATGGCCTGATTCAACAACTATGGTGACTTCTACTATATTCTTAACTGATGTTTTCACTCATGCCATATGGCATGGAAGGTCTCCCTTGCCATCCACCTCTTTAGGTCATGTGGCCCTAAGAAACAGGCTTGAGTTTCTGTGCTCTTCATTTTTCTTTTCCATTCTAGGTGCAGAAAGTAAAGTCTCTGATCCAGCCCAGAACTTGAGTCATGGGGATTTATGAGCTTAAGAATCCAGGCTGAAGTGTGCAACCAGCCCAGCTGCAAAGCCCCAAAGAGCAGGGTTCTCCAGCATGAACTTAGCAGAAGCTTATATTGAAGGCTTTGGATTTGAATTGAGCTAAACTGTGAGCCTAATCTCTATCACCTCCACAGAACCCAAGGTGGTATTAGAGGGTGTAATTTATTTCACCACAGATTTTTGTGGACAATGTTTAGACCTTTGTCCTTGCTATATTAAAGCTACTCTCATGTTATCTAGTTAAAAATAATTGGAGTGATAGTCACTAGGCCCCTTAAATAATGAGAACATAGCTGGTTGGGGCTTGAACCAATGACAGAAAAATATATAACCCTCTCAAGGCAAGAGACAAACTTGAACTGGTATAAAATGTAGCATGCTAGAGAGAATAGCACTAGAGTAAAATTGTGTACATATATCTCAAAGTTGTACAAGTCATTTTTCTAAGGGTAGAACTTAAGAAACCTCACCTATCCAGAAATAAAGTTAGAACTAAAAATATGCAAAAAAAAGACATAGGAAACATTTTAATGCATTTCCCCAAGCATAGCTTATGTAATTTTCTCGTAGGAGTGCCTCTCTCAGGCCCTCAATTACTCTTCTTTTTTTAAATAAGCACATGGTATTTCCTTTTCTAGCTTAAAGCAAATTAAAAGCAGTCAGTTAGAAGTTAGAGGTTAAGACAGACATGCTGACAAAAGCAAGAGGCAGTTGATAATGTGACATAAAGAAAGAATTACTATAGAAAGTAAACTCCAACACTAAAAACAAAAAAATCCAAGGAAACATATCAAGGGCCATCTTGCATAGGAGAAATGGGTCTACAAACCTAAATAATATGCAAGAACAATATTATATTTTATTACATTATGATATGACAATGATTATCCTAGCCATTCATGAAAAAATTAAATTATATTTATTATATTTTGTGGAAAGAACATGTAATCATCCTAAGTGTTTGTTCATGTCATGGAAGATGCCTTGGCCAAATGGAATTATTTACTATTGAAGTAGGAATTTTAGAAATTCTCTTATTTTTGAATTATTATCATTGCTATAATAATTATCATGTTATTCTTGTATTATCATTATGGTACAGGCCCTTTTAAATGAAATATATAATTAAAAAAGAGAATGTCATAACCATCCATGCAACATAAAACAAATGGATAAAGCATTCATATTATACACATTCTGATAGACAGAAGTAAAGAATTTTCTATCTGCATATATCTCTTGAACGGTCACTATGTGCATGACACAGAATTTAATGGGAGAATATCAGGCTGGTCTCCTATGGAAAATTGCTTTCATTTTTTGAAATAAAATTTGATTTTTTTTTAGAACACCAGAATTTCTAGTAGAATACAAATTGATTCTTCCACTTCCCCATTGCAGGGTACCATTCCATACAATAAATAAGGGAAAAGCACTTTCAGTTATTCTAATCTGTTCTGTAACCAAAGTCCATTTTTTTTTATAACATTAATATTCTTGTACTAAGACTGGGAGAGAAACAAAGGGAATATGGCATTCCAGGAGACAGGGCAAAAATGGAGATGATTAAAATGTACAATGATGTGTAATAAACACGTGAACTAGGTAAATTGCTTGCCATGTGAGGTGATGGAGAGAAAGATCATTAGGGTATGTAATCTGTTGATATAAATCCTGAATCTTTTTTGTCTTCTTATTTTAAGTGGCCTTCCACAGTGCTTTGTGTACAATAGGTAAATACGTGCTGAATTTAAGGACATAAATGTACGAAGGATCATGTCAATTCAATTAAAACATAAATGTATTAAGTGTTTACTATGGTCCATAAATCATGTTAGGCTCTGGAGAAAGAAAAAAGATACAGGACACACCCTGTTCACAAAGTTCTTATAATCAAATCAAGAAGGGGTAATATGTACCCCAACAAAGATAATATAATGGAGTATGAGTTAAGTGCAAAGGAAATGTCCAAAGACAGCTATTATGAGAATTGTGCCAGGTTGCATCAGTAAAGACTTTGTGGAGCAGGGGATGATCGAGTTGAGTTCTAAAGGAAAGACTTCAGTAGAAGAGAGAAGAAAGTTCAGCATTAGTATGGTGATAGAAAAAAGCAGGATAAGAATGGAGAGGAATCCACCTAACTGGGGACTTAAATTATATAAAGGAATAAAAAAGTGTGGATCCATTTTAATGGATTCATCGTCATCCTCATCATGATCATCATGATCGTCATCACTGTCATCATCATCATCATCTTCCCACTCAGATATGTTCAAACTCAACAAACTCCATTGATTTTCTATTTACAAAATAGTCTGTTTCATATTCAAAATCCTTCATAAGCTATGCCCACTCCTTCCTTACCTTACTGTCTGACACATACGCTTCTTTTTTATTTTTTTCTTTTATTTGTTTTCAGTGTTCTACAATTGCTTCTACATAACTTAGATTTTCCCCCCTCCCTCCCCCGACTTCCATCCTCCCTCCCTCTCCTTCCCCCCTCCCAGAGTCAGCATACAATTTTATACAAGCTCTACACATATACTCTTATTAAATACATTTTCATCTTAGTCATGTTGCATAGAAGAATTAAAATGAATGGGAGAAATTATAAAACAAACCAAACCATAACACAAAATAAAATGATCTGCTACATTCTGCAATTGAATTCCATAGTTCCTTCTCTGGATGTGGAATGCATTTTGCCTTAAGAGACCATTGGGAATATTTGAAGTCCTTGCATTGAAATGAAGTTCTAAGTCTACCAGAAGAAATCCTTGCACATTGTGGTTGTTGCTGTGTATAAAGTCCTCCTGGTTCTGCTCCTTCACTCAGTATAAGTTTATATAAGTCTTTCCAGGCCTCTCTGAAGTCCTCCTGTTCATCATTTCTTATAGCATAATAGTATTCCATTACATTTATATACCACAATTTATTCATCCATTCCCCAATTGATGGGCATCCCCTTGATTTCCAGTTTTTGGCTACCGCAAAGAGAGCCACTATAAATATTTTTGTACATGTGAGACCTTTCCCATTTTTATGATCTCTTGGGGATGCAGTCCTACAAGTGGTATTCCTGGATCAAAGGGTATGCACATTTTTGTAGCCCTTTGGGCATAGTTCCAAATCATTCTCCAGAATGGTTGGATTTGCTCACAGTCCCACCAACAATGAATTAGTGTTCCAACTCTCCTACATCTTCTCCAGCATTTATCATCTTCCTGTTTTTGTCATGTTAGCCAATCTGATAGGCATGATGTGATATTTCAGAGTTGTTTTAATTCGCATCTCTCAAATCAATAGTGATTTAGAGCACTTTTTCACATGACTATAGTTTTGATTTCTTCCTCTGAAAACTGCCTGTTCATATCCTTTGACCATTTATCAACTGGAGAATGACTTGTATTCTTGTACATTTGACTCAGTTCTCTATATATTTTAGAAATAAGGCCTTTATCATAGACACTAGTTGCAAAAATTCTTTCCTGGTTTTCTGCTTCCCTCCTGATCTTGGTTGCATTGGATTTGTTTGTGCAAAACTTTTTCAATTCAATATAATCAAAATTATCCATCTTGCACTTCATAATGCTTTCCATCTCTTGGTCAGTCAAAAATTCTTCCCTTCTCTATGAATCTGATAAATACACTATTCTTTGCTTCACTAATTTGTTTATAGTATTAGTCTTTACACCTAGATCATATACACATTTGGACTTTATTCTTGTGGCACATATTCTTCAGTCCAGTCACACTGGCCCCCTGGGTGTTCCAAGAAAAGACACTCCATCTCTTGGCTTTGGGCATTTTTCTTTCTGGCTGTCCTCCATACCTGGAATGCTGGCTTTCCTCTACTCCACCTACTGATCATCCAGGCTTCCTTTAAGCCCCAACAAAAATTCCATCTATTTTCTAGAAGACTCCCAACTCCATCCCTCCAATTCTACTGTCATTGATCTGTTATTTCCTATTTATCATCTATATAGCTTGCTTTGTATATATTTGTTTGCATGTTGTCTACCCCTATATTGTAAGCTCCTTGAGGGCAAGAACTAACTTGTATTTTTTTTTGTCTCTCCAATGTTTACCACAGTGCCTAAAAATGTTTATTGATTGATTGATCATGGAACACAAATTTGTGTAGATTCTATCAGACTCAGAATTCTTTGGGGTAAAGAAGTCAACAGCATACTGTTTGGTCTATGAGAATAAGCCTGCTGAAGTGTAGGAAGGGCTTAACACAAGGTGCTGAATTATTTTAGTTGAAACAGTTTGTAAATTGTCTTTTTATGGATGATGATGAACATCAGAGATGGTAGTTCACGCAGATGAAGCCAGAGATCTTTTGAATTACAGGACTATAAACAATGGGTTAACAACCCACATCAATATGGAGTTAGAGTTGATCTTTCCTTTAGAATGGAGTTGAAGCAGACAATCTTCATCTATTTACTAAGTACCCATAGAGTCTCTAGCACTATGCTAGATGCTTTTGAATTTCCATATGATCTCCAAATGCCTTAGAGTTATTAACTTCTAAAAGATGGTTTCATTGTTCAGCCAGAGACAAGAGGAATAGAATATGGTAGATAATACCATCCTTTCAACACCAAAGGAGGAAAAATCTAAGGTATCATGAGTCATTTAATCTTCTGATCTGGATAAATATTGGTTTTCCTATTTTTCTAATCCAGGGTTCACTACCAAATAAAGTAGCTAATGAAGAGGTTTAATTTTTTTTGGTTAATTTAGTAAAGGAACCAACTTTGACCTGAAACACTATATACTTTAGGTTCAAGTGGTTATCTCCCTTTGTGAATTGGTAGCTCCATTTAACCAATTCTCCATATCTCTTGGGCGGAAAAGTGGCCATGGCTTCAGTATATTGGACCACTTAAAAATCAATGTCAGGTAATCAATTATTCAGTCTTTCCAGGTTTCATGGAATAAAAAATTTTCCAAAAGACCTTGTATTTAGAAAAAAGATGACTTTTATTTGTCCAAGAAGAAATGATGACTCTTGTTTTAAGACTCCTATTTTTTATTTCATTGTCTATCGACTACTATGTGTGTTGGAAGTGTAATTTCCTGATTTTTGTGTGGATTAACATATCGCTTATCGATGTACTACCCAAATATACACACATGCACATGAATATGTATATATTTATGTGTATAAATACACATAATATATACATATGCATATAGTCTTCATATATGCCTTTATATGCAACTGTGTTAATATATACATATATACCTATGGTTAACACATGTATAATACACATACTAACGTGTGTGCATACATATATACACATTTTCACACAGAGGCATATATACACATACATATACACTCATACACATGTTTGTGTGTGTATGTGTGTATATGTAATTCAGGAGGCTGATGACAAATTGAATCCTTTCAATTCACTTGAGAAAATTATAGAATGTAATGCATAGATGTTAAGGATTTATTCTTTTCATGCTGGATCTGTGCATTTTTCCCTAATGCGTTGTGTGGTTACTAGAATGATTCACAACTTGCGTATCTTTTTTGTGGGTTCTAAAGTATATGAATGTGGAAATGTCCAACCTACAGTTTATAAAGGAAATTTTAAAAAGTTTTTAATATGCATTGTTCCTTTAGGAGTTTAAAAGAACATATTGCATGAACTTTAAGGAATTATAAAATAGCTGGTAATTGGATGGCTGAAGAATCAGTCTAATAGCTATTAAGAGTCAGCTAGACCCTCTGTAGGCCCACTAAGGAATCAGTCAAAAGAGCAGGCATCTGTGGAAGCAAAAAAGAGAGCAAGTTATTGAAGAGAGATAGGTTCTTGAGAGGGAATCACACTTTGACTTTACTCTTGGAACTCTTTCAGAATGCAGCAAGCAGAAGAATGATTTCTTCTCTCCCCCATAATCAGTGGAATTTTGAATTGGAGGAAGAAGAGAGAGAGAGAGAGAGAGAGAGAGAGAGAGAGAGAGAGAGAGAGAGAGAGAGAGAGAGAGACAGAGAGAGAGACAGAGAGAGAGACAGAGAGACAGAGAGAGACAGAGAGAAAGAGAGAGACAGAGAGACAGAGAGAGACAGAGAGAGAAAGACAGAGAGAAAGAGACAGAGAGAGACAGAGAGACACAGAGAGACAGAGACAGACAGAAACAGACAGAGAGACAGAGAATCACACTGATCAGATCAGATCTAGAGAGTCCTGATGTGGAGTAAATAAGCTGGGTAGAAGAGCAAGTCCTGAGACCTCAGGGGTGTAACCTCTCTAGCAGAGATGATATGCTTAATATAAGGACACTACAAAAAGAGAAAAGACATCCTGGGCCTTTCAGTGCAAAAAGTATGACTATTCCTGGCCATAGATATTCCCTAAGTATGAATTCCTCTACTTTTGAGCTTTATGTGTTGGCTATTCCTCCTACTGTATGCATTGTGATAGCATACGTCATGTTAAAAGGAAGATTGTAGCTACTGTTCTTACTATTATATTTCAGTCATAACTTTTGCGTTGTGCTAGTTCCGTCCTTCTTCTGAATATTGAAGACAAATTCATTTATTTAAGTATTGCATACCTCAAAGTATCTTGTACATTGGGTCATCATTCTCTGAAGGACCTAAGTCCTTGCGCATGAGTTGAGGGTGGGGGGGAAGAGGACACAGAGGTGGTGTTATATTTATGTATACCTCTCTCTCTCTCTCTTTCTCTCTCCACATACATATGCATATAAATATTTGTACTGTACCTATTATATTAAATACATAGATACTGTATATGTATGCATATATTATATAGTATATATCTGCATGTATGTAAATGTACATACCTACACGTGTGCTCACATGACATGCATAAAAGCACACATACATGCCTACATCTGTACACACATATACATTTTATACAGTATGCATTCATACATATGAAATACATGACTATATCTCATTATATATAACATGTACCTATAAATATGTATAGGAATATTTGTTTTGGTTCAGTCATTCAATCATATCTGACTCTTTGTGACCTCATGGGCCATATGTCCTTGGGGTTTCTTGGCAAAGATACTGGATTGATTTGCCATTTCCTTTTCTAGTGGATTAAGGCAAACAGAGGTTAAGTTACTTGCGTAATGTTAGACAGCTAGTAAATATCTGAGGCTGGAATTGAATTCAGATCTTTCTGACTCCAGGCCCAGCGTGTGTTTGTCCTTTGTTGCCGAAGAAGACCATGCCATCAGAGAAATAATGGCATGACTTGAACTTGACTTTGTTTTGAGTGAGGGAGGGCCGTGCAGGTCACCAGCCTCACTTCTCCTCCAGAGCCATCTGAATCCAGTGACCAGATATTCATCAGGATGACTGGAGATGACCCAGGATGAAGCAATTGGGGTTAAGTGACTTGCCCAATGTCACACAGCTAGTGAGTGTCATGTGTCTGAGGTGAGATTTGAACTCAGGTCCTCCTGACTCCTGCACTGGTGCTCTATCCACTGCACCACCTAGCTGCCCCTCCAGGCCCAGTACACTACACATTGAGTTACCCAACTACCTCCTATAGGAATAAATGTACACATACATACATGCATGTGTGCATGCATGCATGCACATAAACATGCACACATATATACACACCTACTTGTGTATATATGAATATATACATATGCATTTACAATACACAAAAGCACATATATACATGCGCACATATGTGTATCTATACATGAATGTATATGTGCATATACATACCTACATATATGTATATTGTGTGTATATATATGTGTGTGTATATACATATATGGTTAGTGAGTTATTTAGTTGCTTAGTTTTAACAGGCAACTGGTATTCCTACATCTATATGGACAATAATGATAGCTGACAACGATATAATACTTCAAAGCTTGCAGAGTGTTTTCCAAATGTCTCAATTAATTGTCCCAACAATTTGTAAGAGTTACTCCGTATATTATTATCCTTCCTTTTGTACATGTGAGGTTTCTGAGGCATAGAAAGGTAACATGCCTTGGCCATGGTCACAGAGTAAATTAGTGTGGAATTTAAAGCCAGTTGTGCACAACACCAAGTATACAACTATGTCCTTTTTACTGAGCAGACTTTGTTATATGTAGTTACACCAATAGTTTGGATAATGATTAGACCAAGAATAGCATTAAGGCAGCTTGACTCTCTAGTTAGAGGGTACTGTTCATTCCACATTAATGAGGATGGCTGGACTTCTCTTACTTTTCCCATTATAGTTTGCTCTCTCTTCAATACTCCAACGCATTTGTGATCTCAGCAAGGTGGGTATGATCTCCAACAGTGTGATTCACAAATACATACATACCTAATGATCTTGTTTAACTCTTGTCTGTGTCCTCTGCACTATAGTTTGGTCTTACAGATTATTAAGCCTTAAAATAACAAAACATTGCCTGAACAATGGATCAAATATCCTTACCAGTTATGGAAATTACTAGGCCTTTCAAATTTAAGCTTTTTAATTAGTCTTTGCTATTAAATAGCATTAATTTATTTCACTTATGTTTATGTAATATACTAATCATATCCACCAGTCTTCCTTGCAATTCATTGCTGGGTTAAAGATTGTCAGAAAAAAAAAATTCATTGACCTCGTAGTCCTTCTACCCAACAACTCTAATTGACATCCTTTCTCATTAGATTTACCTTTTACACGTATGTGTTTAAAAGGGTCTCCTTTTGTATTATTTATATTATACTTATTTTATATTAAGAGCTTATCTAGGTACAGATTTACTTCATTTAAGTTTAAATTAATTTGTCAAACATTTATTAGAAGTACTAAAATAGTACATTGTCAAGGACATAATAATCACACTATTATTAATTTTATTACTCATTAATATATCCTTGGCAGAATAGCCATAAAGTCATAACAACTTTTGTCCTTTTATTTGGTCAGCTCAATGGAGAGCATGCTTGACTTTCTTCTCTATTTTCCAGAAGCTCTCAACAAAAGTGAGATGCTTCGGCAATCTGGACAGAATAGGTGACTGCATTGTGAGAAGTATCTGTGACACTAAAGTCAGAATAAATGAAAATTACATTGCTTTTTTATTCTTCAAAATGAATTTAGGCGATTTACAGTGCTTTTTAACAATCAATCTTGAAGGACTGGGCAATGGGGTCCATACTTTGGGGACACCTGAAGCTGAGCCTTCTTGTGCCATGCAGCCTACTAAAGCCTATGACAGCCATTTAACACATAATCTATTCCTTACATTATAGAGCTCTGAGCTATGCACACCAGGAGAACACAGGCCTGGTGTCCCTGTTGTGTTATTTACCTCTGCTCTGAGCAGTTAGGTCCACCGCAGCCATTTAGTAAATTATCAGTTTTCTTATTGGCCCTAAATTGTGCCTAATTAAAAATCTGACCTCCACAAACTAGTCCTCTTCCTAAAGAGACAGAACATAAACAGGAAAAATCAGCTAATTGCTGCAAAAACTGCTTTTGTGGCACTGTAATTGGACCTCAGTGAAACAAATGAACCCACTGGGATTCCCTAATGAATGTTTAACTGCAAACAGTAGTCGAGCACTTAAGCAGCTAGGCTGATGGTCCCTAATGAAATCAAATAAAATCAAATCAAAGAATCTGGCATTTTTACTAACCAGATTTCTTGGTTCTACAACATATACAATAGTATATTTCTAGATAAGTTAATGCAGAGAGAAGTTAGAAAGAAAGCTTGCAAAACTGAGTTGAAACAGCATGTTTTACCATTTTCTCTCTTCCCCAAACGCCCCATCTAACCTGCCATACGCTGGTTAATTTCACAATTGGAACTCTCTGTCTTGCTGAAAGAACTGGAAGAAATTGTTGAGCTCCAGTTGGGCTATTTCCTTATTGACAATGTCTTATAAAAGTGACATTTCTTTATACTGGGTCTGAGGGAACTTTTCTGAGTGGCAAGTTTAGAGGACATAACTTACATTTTTTCGAATGCATCATATTCCTAATTGATTTTTGACCAAATTTTGTCTAAAGGAAATGAGAAGTGCACAAGTTATTGATTGCCTCTTTTGGCTAAATATATATAGATATTTATTCTAAGATAATAAGATTTCAGTGACAGTTAGGTGCTACAGTGGGTAGCACTCCATTAGACCTGGAATCAGGAAGACCTAACTTCAAATCAATCCTTCAACACTTACTAGTTACGTGACTCTGAGTAAGACACACAACCTCTGTCTGACGCAGTTTCCTCAATTGCACAGTTATCCATTCCATATCATGACTTTCCCCAGTGCAGTTTTGATGTACCATGAGAGAGTACAAGAAATTAAATAGGAATTTTTTGAGGAGTTTTGCAGATGATACATGAAGGCCAGCAGATGACACACAGCCTATGATCAAATCGTTAGCCCATATTTTACAATAAGTTACTGTAAATACCCCATAAAAGAAAAAGAAAAATTCAGACTTCTCTCTGGTATGAAATGAAGGCCAAAAAATTTCATATGGATTTTCTAGATCTCAGGGATGTTATACCTCTAAACATTCTGGTGGAAGGGATAACTGTAAAATGGGATAATAACAATAGAGCCTTTCTCCCAGGGTGGCTGTGAAGATAAAAGGAGATAATATTTGCAAAATGCTTTACAAATTGTAAAGATTATATATATATATGTATATATATGTATGTATACATACACACATATGTATTTATATACACAGACATATATACATATATAGTCTAGCAATTTAACTTAAAATATACACAGAATGGAAGCTTTTTTTGTTTTTTTTGCTTTCTTCACATTTTTCCCCTTTTAGAAACTTTATCTACTAAACTTCAAAAAATAATAGCTAAGACCTTAAAACATTTCTTCACATAATTTTTTTGGTGTTGCCTAAGCTTTAGAGAAAGTCACCTGTCAATATTGATTGTTGAGGTATTTTATTGACTCTTATATGAATATCAAATTTTATTTGAAATGTGATATTTTAGGAAGAACCCAGGACTGGGACTCAGAAGAGCTGATTCTGTCACTGTCACTTTGCTGAGTCTTAATCCCTTCATCTGCAAAATCAGGAGATTGGGCTACGTGATCACTAAGATGCCAGCAATCTCTAAAGCTGCAAGATTCAACTTCAGAATGATGAAGCAAGCACTAAATAAGGATATTTTAATATCTGAATAAATACCTCTTGCAGTGATAGGTGCTGTCATCATAAAGACATAAATGAAATAGTTCCTGATTTCAAGAAACTTAAATTCTGTTGATGGCAGATATCACAGTGATATTCTGTCAGAATTGGTAAGTCTATTTTCAATACCCATATTTTCTTCCTTATAGTCAGATGAGAGGGTATAATGGTATAGATTTAACACCTGGCTTTCCCCAAAATCTTTTTTAAAATGAGTAAGATTTTCTTTCAAGTTAAGTTTGCATTAGCATTTTCTTTACCACATGCTTAAGGTCAGACAATAAACAAGGCTTTATTTGTAACATTTGCCTGTTTCCAAGATGTAAATTCTCACACATAAAGTGAAATGATTGACTTTGGTGAGCAGGTATGAGTCTATCCTAGCACATCTACTGGGCTTATATAATAATCTACTATCTAGGATTCTCCCGGCTGATGTTTTTCTTTTCATTTCTTTATTCTTTTATATATTACATATACACACACATACATACATACATACATACATACATATATATATATATGTATCTATCATCTATCTATCCAGCTATCCATTCATCCATCCATCCATCCATCCATCTATTCATTCATTTATTTATTTTTCATTTATTTTTTAAATTGAATTATTTTATTTGTTTTCAGTGTTCAGCAATCACTTCCATATATCTTAGATTTTTTCCACTCCCTCTCCTTTATCCCCCTCCCTCCCCACTCTCTCCTTGAGACAGTGTACAATCTTAAATAGGTTCTATACATACTATACTATTAAATGCATGATGCACAGGAGAATTAAAATGGATAGAAGAAACCATAAAACAAAACAAAACAAAGCATAATACAAAAGAAAATGGTCTGTTTGTGTCTGTGATCAAATTCCGTAGTTCTTTCTCTGGATGTGGAAGATGTTTTGCCTCAAGAGTCCATTGGAAATTTTTTAATTCCATGCATTTTAATGAAGTATTAAGTCTACCAGAAAAATTCCTTTCACACTGTGGTTGTTGCTGTGTACAAAATTCTCCTGGTTCTGCTCCTTTCACTCAGCATAAGTTCATATAGGTCTTTCTAGGCTTCTCTGAAGTCTTCTTGTACATAATTTTTCATAGCACAATAGTATTCCACTACACTCATATACCATGGTTTGCTCAGCCATTCCCCAATTGATGGGCAGGCCCTTGATTTCCAGTTTTTGGCCACCACAAGAGAGCTGTGATAAATATTTTTGTACATATGGGACCCTTTCCCGTTTCTATGATCTCTTTGGGATAGAGTCCCAGAAGCGATATTGCTGAGTCAAAGGGTATGCACATTTTTGTAGTCATTTGGGCATAGTTCCAAATTGCTCTCCAAAATGGCTGGATCAGCTCACAGCTCCACCAACAATGAATTGCTCTTCCAACTCTCCCATATCTTCTCCAACACTTATCTTCCTGTTTTGTGGTGTTAGCCAATCTGAGAGGTGTGATGTGGTACCTCAAAGTTGTTTTGATTTGCATCTCTCTAATCAATAGTGATCTAGAACATTTTTTTCATATGATTAGAGATATCTTTAATTTCTTTCTCTGAAAATTGTCTGTTTGTGTCCTTTGACCATTTATTAATTGGTGAATGACTTGAATTCTTATACATTTGATTCAAGTCTCTATATATTTTAGAAATTAGGCCTTTATCACAGACACTATTTGCAAAAATTTTTTCCCAGTTTAATTCTTCCCTCCTAATCTTGGTTGCATTGGGTTTGTTTGTGCAAAAACTTTTCAATTTAATGTAATCAAAAGTATTCATTTTGCACTTCATAATGTTTGTTATCTCTTGTTGGGTCATAAATTTCTCCATTCTCCCTAAATCTGACAAATACAGTATTCCTTGCTCCCCTAATTTGTTTACAGTATCCCTTTAAACCTAAATCATGTATCCATTTGGACTTTATTCTTGTATATGGTGTCAGGCATTGGTCTATGCCCAATTTCCACTGCACTGTTATCCAGTTTTCCCAGCAATTTTTGTCAAAAAGTGAGTTCTTATCCCAGAAGCAGGAGTCCTTTAGCAAACTGTTGATTGCTGCTTTCATTAACTACTGTGTCTTAAGTACCTAACCTGTTCCATTGGTCTATCCCTCTGTTTCTTAGCCAGTACCAACTAGTTTTGATAATTGCTGCTTTAAAATACAGTCTGAGATCTGATAGGACTAGGCTAAGTTCCCTAGCATTTCTTTTCATTAGTTCCCTTGATATTCTGGAAATTTTGTTCTTTCAGATGAACTTTGATATTGTTTTTTCTAGCTCTATAAAGTAATTATCTGCTAGTTTTGTTGGTATGGCACTGAATAAGATAACTAATTTAGGTAAAATTGTCATTTTTATGATATTGGTTCAGCCTACCTACAAGCAACTGATGTTTTTCCCCTTATTTATATCTGACTTTATTTGTGTGAACAGTGTTTTGGAATTGTGTTCATATAGTCTTTGAGTTGTTTTGACAGGTAGACTCCCAGATATTTTACAGTGTCTACTGTAGCTTTAAATGAAATTTCTCTTTCTATCGCTTACTGTTGGGCTTTTGTTAGTAATATATAGAAATGCAGATGATTTATGTGGGTTTATTTTGTAACCTACAACTGTTGCCTTTTAAGATGGTGTACAATCTTATATAGGTTCTACACATACATTAGATATTTTTCTAACATCTAGAATAAACCCTAAAGTAATAGGAACACAAAGAATGTACAATGAAAACAACTTTTCTTATAACCGTTGTTGTATTATCCATCCCAGGAAGTATCAGTTTGCTAGTAAACTGTTGCCTTTTAAGTGTTGTTAATATTAGCAACAATTTTCTTATTTTAGAGTATCTTCATCTCTTTTATATATCATAGAAAATGATCCATTAGTACTTTAAAAATTGGATCATCTTTACTGTGAATTTCTTCACTCTATTCCAGCCACTTTCCATGACTTTATTTTTTTTTTTTTTTGCTGTGTTATCTTTATGTCATTGCATTGTACATCAGGGAATAAGGATGGAATTTCTTGTCTTAATGTGTTACTGTGCTGGGTCACTATCACTTGGTGGCCAAGTCTCTGGTAAGAAGTATTTCCATTAAAAAATTGCTTGGCTTATCTATTTATGACTGTAAAATCTCTTAAATTTTTTTTAACTTGAGTAGGTCCTCCCAGAGTTTGTGTTCTTCTGGCATATATTACAACAACCCAAAGTCACCTCCATGTCAAGATGTAGTATCATATATGTCATATAATTACATATTCATGGAGATTTCTAAAAATAATTTTAATAATTAGTAGATCCACACTATTGTTTTAAAGTTACATTTGGACAACGTATCGTAGGAATTCAAGAGAAGGAAAAAGAGAAAGGGAGGAATATAAAAAATATACATATCCTTTAAATATATGGTACACATACACTTAGCAATTGTTTCACTATCATTTTCTCAAGTGAACAAAGTAGTGAGATAGTTTGTTTCATTGTCCTTTGGCTGTCATTTTCAGGTTTGGTGCCTAAAAACTGCCATTCTGGCTGTTCTGAGCATTCACATAATATTCAGATGAGTTGAAATATATGCATGCATATACATATATATAAATATATATATACATATACATATATTTGTATCTTTATGTGTATATATGTGTCTGTACATATATAAAATGTATTATATATGTATATTTCAACATGTATATTCAGATATACACGTTGCAAAAATGTGTCACCTTTACATCCTATGATGTATGCATTTGATGGTGAATATGTACTAGGAACATGGGGAAACTTTTACTGTAATTGTGATGACTTTGCTATATCATTTTATTACAATCTCTTAAAAATTATATCTTCTGGATAGTTAGAAAAGGAGCACATTAGTAAAAACTCATGAGCTATTTCTTGGGGTAGTTTGTGGGGGATGGGCACTTGTTATTAGATGTGATGTTTGTTATTTTTAATACTCAGTCAAATTAGGCAATCACTAGTTAAATTTCAATTCATTGTCTGAATATTATATGAATGTTCAGATCAATTGGAATGGCCACTTCCAGGCATTAGACCTGAAAGAAGGTTAATGATAGCAAACTACCTTGTTAACTGGAGAAAACGGCAGTGGAAGAACTTTTGGGTATACTTTAAAAAACCATCAGGAATTCCTCTTCACAAGTATTGAAAGAATCAAAACACCATGTTTTAAACCAGACTTTAAGATAAATTGAAATACACTTGAATTCATTTCAAGGCAAAAAAAAAAATGTGATGGGGGGAGGAGCCAAGATGGCGGAGTAGAAAGATACACATATGCTAGCTCCAAACCCACAGCGCATAAATTACCGGTAAAAAAGAACTCCCAACAAATTCTGGAGCAGCAGAAGCCACAGAACAATGGAGCGGATGAGATTTCAGTTCCAGAGAGCTCTGAAAACAGACACCAAAGGTCCCTCATACACCAGACCCGGAGCCCAGCCCAGCCCTGCCTTGGCCATGTGGCACTGAGAGGAACAGATCCCAGCAGGCTTCAGGGATGGAATCTCCAGCAGTCATGCAGGTCCCTCCACCCACAGGTGCCAAAGGTCAGTGAGAGAGTCTTTTTTGGCTTGCCGAGACGGGAGTGGGGTGTCCCCATAACTCAGGCCCCCTCGGGAGACAGCAGCGGAAGCAGCAGCAGACAAGGGCTCCCCAAGCAGGCAGGAGTCCAGATCCATTGTTGAAGGTCTCTGCATAAACCCCCCGAGGGAACTAAGCCCCATGTGGCGGTCCTGCCCCCACCTGAGCACTTGAACTTAATCTCACACTGAATAGCAGCCACAAATTTCCTCTCCCTCCTTTCCCTCTCCCTCTCCAATATGACATAGAATCTTATACTACTTCTATAGAAACATACCTATTAAACGCATTTTCACATTAGGCAGGTTTCAAGGAAGAATAAAAACAAGTGAGAGAAACCATGAGAAATATAGAACAAAATAAACACATAAAAAGAGAAACAGTCTCTTCATTCTGTGTTCTGACTCCATAGATCTTTCTCTGGGTTGATGGCATTTGGCATCATGAGTCCTTTGAAAATACTTTAGGTCCTTACCTTACTTGCTTATGAAGGGCTAAGTCTATCAAAAGCAGTCCTTGCCCACTGTCGCTATTATTGTGTATAGCTTTCTCCTGGCACTGTTCACTTTATTTAGCATCCCTTCATATGTCTTTTCTGGTTTTGCAAAAGTCAATCTTTACATCATTTCTTATAGCACAATAATATTCCATTAGATTCATACACCACAACTTATTTAGCTACTCCTCAATTGATGGCTGTCCACCTGATTTCCAGTTCTTGGCCACCACAAAAAGAACTGCGATAAATATTTTTATACATGTCCTTCCTTTTCCCATTTTTATGATCTCTTTTGGATACAGCCCTAGAAGTATTATTGTTGTGCCAAAGGGTATGCACATTTTATAGCCCTTTGGGCATAATTCCAAATTACTCTCTAGAATGGTTAGATTAGCTCACAGATCCACAAGGAATGAATTAGTGTAGCAACTCACCCACATCTTCTCCAACATTTATCATTTTCCTGCTTTGTCATGTTAACCAATCTGAGAGATGTTATATGGTACCTCAGAGTTGTTTTGATTTGCATCTCTCTAATCAATAGTGATTTAGAGCATTTTTTTTTATGACTAAAGATAGCTTTAATTTCTTCCTCTGAAAACTGTGTGCTCATATAATTTGACCATTTATCAATTGGGAAATGGCTTATATTCTTGTAAATGTGATTCAGTTCAGTATGTATTTTAGAAATAAGACTTTTGTAAAGACAGTAGTTATAAAAATTATTTCCCTGTTTTCTGCCTCCCTCCTAATCTTAGTTGCATTGGCTTTGTTTGTACAAAAACTTTTCAATTTAATGTAATCAAATTTATCCATTTTGTATTTCATAATGTTCTCTATCTCTTGTTTGGTCATAAATTCCTCCATTCTCTACAATTCTGACAAATAAAGTACACCTTGTTCCCTTAATTTTTTTATGGTATCAGCCTAGATCGTGTATCCATTTGGACTTTATTGTGGTTTACAGTGTCATGCATTGATTTATGCTGAATTTATTTTCTAGTTTTCCAAGCAGTTTTTGTCAGACAGTGTTTGTTTTTTTCCTAGAAGTTGTGGTTCTTGGGTTTATCAAACTGCAGACTACAATAGTCATTTACTACTGCGTTGCATATTTAACCTATTCCACTGGTCTACCCCTCTATTTTTCAGCCTGTACCAAGTGGTTTTGATGATTGCTGCTTTATAATACAAATTAAGATTTGGTATGGTTAGGCCACCTTCCCTAGCATTTCTTTGCATTAATTCCTGTGATATTCTGGACCTTTTGTTCTTCCAGATGAATTTTGACCTTTTTTCTAGCTCTATAAAATAAGTTTTTGTTAGTTTGATTGGTATGCTACTGAATAAATAAATTGATTTAGGCAGAATTGTAATTTTTGATTTATTAGCTCGGCCTACCCAAAAGCAATGGATACTTTTCCAATTATTTAAATTTGATTCTGTACAAAAAGTGTTTTGTCATTGTGTTCATATAGTCCTTGTGTTAGTTTTGGCAGGTAGACTCCCAAATATTTCCTAGTGTCTACAGTAATTTTAAATGGGATTTCTCTTTCTATCTCTTGCTTTTGGACTTTGTTAGTAATATGTAGAAATGCAGATGATTTATGTGAGCTTATTTTGTATCCTTTAACTTTGCTTAAGCTGTTTATTTCAAGTAATTTTTTACTTGATTCTCTAAGTATATCATCATATCATCTGCAAAGAGTGGTGACTTAGTTTCTTCTTTGACTATTCTAACTTCTTCCATTTCTTTTTCTTCTCTTATTCCTAAAGTTAACATTTTTAGTACCATGTTGAATAACAGTGTTCATAATGGACATCCTTGTTTCACCCCTGATCTTACTGGAAAAGCATGTAGCTTATTCCATTAAATATATTGCTTGCTGGCTGTTTCAGGTAGATACTACTTATAGGAATTATCTTCCTCAGTGACCTTTGGAACCTCCTTTTCCATTTGGGCAATTTTGCTTTGTAAAGCATTCTTCTCCTCGTTGGCTTTTTGGACCTCTTTTGCCATTTGGGTTAATCTATTTTCAAAGGTATTGCTTTCTTCAGCATTGTTTTGGGTCTCCTTTAGCAAGCCATTGACTCATTTTTCATGGTTTTCTTGCATCTCTCTCAATTCTCTCCCCAATTTTTCTTCCACTTTTCTCACCTGATTTTCAGAATTCTTTTTGAACTCTTCCATGGCCTGAGACCATTTCATAATTTTCTTGAAACCTTTGGATGTAGGAGCATTGATCTTGCTGTCTTCCTCTTGTGGTATGTTTTGATCTTCCTCATTCCCCAAAACATAGGAAAATGACTTTTCACTAAGAAAGTCACATTCTATAGTCTATTTTCCCCCTTTTTCTTTATTTCCCTATGGCTGGGACTGGGGCTGGGTCCAGACCACATTCCTTTCTCACCCAGGTGAGACAGCTTTCCCACAGATCTTTGAAGCTGCCTTTGGTGCTAGTGGTTTAAGAAGTCTGGAAACCTCTACAGCTGCCAGTGATTCAGTACCCTGAGGTCTGCTCCAGTCCAGTTTCTGCCAGCGTGGTCCATGCTGGGCTGCACTTTGCTCCACGCATGGTGAAATAGACCCTTCCTATTGACTTTCCAGGTTATCGTGGGCTGGAAATCTATTTCACTCTGTAGTTTTGTGGCTTCTGCTGCTATGGAATTTGTTTGGAGTCATTTTTACAGGTATTTTGAGGAGATTTGGTGGAGAACTCAGACAGGTCCCTGCTTCTACTCTGCCATCTTATCTTCACCTCCCTCTTGTCATGTTTAAATCAAAGGTACCTTCAATGTGTGGGAAGATCATTCTTTTAAGTTTTTGTAAGGATTAAAAAGTAGGCATCTGTCTTGATCATTATTGATATCAGTTTCCTTTGATAAATCATCATCCATACCATACCCTTTTACTTTCTATTTACAATGTCCTACTTACTTTTCCTCAGGCCTGATACTGCATCTCTCAATTCTGTATATTTTCATTGACTGACCTCCAAGCCTACACCTCTCTACCTCTTTATCTTCCCTTAGCTTCTTTCAAGGGCCACATAAATCCCATATTATACAAGAATCCTTTCTTAATTCCCCTTAAAACTAGTGCCTTCCATCTGAGATTATCTCCAGTTTATCCTGTATATTTCTTGTTTGAACATTGTTGTTTGAATATCATCTTCTCCATTACACTCCAAGCTCCCTGAGAACAGGAAATACTATTGCTGTTCTTTGTATCTCCAGTATTTATCACAGTATCTGGTACATAGTAAAGGAAGGGGAGAGGATATGAAGATAGTGAGAATTGTATAGGAAGTCTGAAGTTCAGTCTAGAAAAGAATAGACAAGGCTGAATTGGTTCTTTCCTTAAATAAATATTTGGAAGAGGAGTTATCTGATCAAAGGAAAAGATTGCAGGGATTAAGGAAACTTTCAGGGTATGAATTCTGAAAACAGAATGAGTGAGCTTCCAGGATCAAGATGTTTCTGGATATGGTAGAGAAATTCTGAATTTCAGTATGGAAAGAATTAAATCATAGAAGACTGTTGCAGAAGTAAAATGACATAATATTTGCAAAGCATTTTTGCAATCATTAATAATTTATTTTCATTATTATTATTATTTTTGTCATATCTTCTTCAATATGCTAAATGTGATTGCTGCTTTGGCATCATAGAAGAATATAAAAAGAAGGGAGGTAGCATGGCATAAAGGGGAGACTGCTCCACTTAGAGTCAGAAAGATGTGTATTCATGGCTCAGACATGTAATAAGATCTATATGACCTTGAATAATTTATTTAAACTTTCATCCTCACTGTCACTACCCCCAAAATGAATATAATAAATACAGTGAGTGTCTTCCCCACAGATTATTGTGAAGTTCAAGAGAGATCCAAATATAAACATAAACACACATGCAAAAACCCACAGACATAGTACACACATGTATGCGCAATGTATAAACATATATGTGCAAATGCCAACACATGCATAAATACATGTACATGTGTGTGTACACACAAATATATGTATATATACACATACACACATATATGAAAACTTTAAAGAACTTTATAAACCCCAATTTTTATCAATTTATTTTTTGTTTTCATCATTTACTTCCACATGATTATGAGTTTCAAATTTTTTCCCCATCTGTCCCCTCCTCCACCCCAAGACATAGTATATTCTGATTTCACCAGCCCCCAATGTGCCCTCCCTTCTATCACACCCCCTCATTCTCTTATCTTCTTCCCTTCTATTTTCATGTATGGTAATATAGATTTCTATGCACCATTGCTTGTATGTCTTATTTCTAAGCTTCATGTAAAAACAATTTTTAACATTCATTTTTAAAACTTTGAGTTACAAATTTTCTCCCTTCCTCCCTCCCCACCCACTCTCACTGAGAAGACAAACAATTTGATGTAGGCTCTACATGTGAAGTCATGCAAAGCACTCCCATAGTAGTCAAAAAATCACTTATTAAAGAAATACAAACAAATCTATTACGTTTCCCTTTTTCATCTTCCTAGTTGTATCCTAATATGGTCTCAGAATCAACTGAATTTGGATTAATTTTATGCCAAAGGTATTTGCAAACATTTTCTCCCTCAATTGCTTCATTTTGATTTAAGAGATAATATCACTCATCCTTTCCTACTGTTTCTATAGGTTTTGAAAATTATGTTGTTTTCTAAACTTGGTTATTTTTCTTCTTGGTGAAAATATTATATGCTTATTGTCCAAAATAGTTTATGGACACTTTTCTTTTTCTTAAAGAACTATATAATGGTTAAATTAGAATTATCTTTAGAATTATCTTATATCTTTTCATTTATCCATTTCCCATTTTTCAATATCAATGACTTGTTCAAACAGGTCAATATGGAGTTTTTAATTCTTTGACCTATCTTCTGCTTGTATTTATCCTTTCTTCTTCCTTTTTTTGATATTGATTATTGTCTTTTCTCTAAGTGATGATCTGATTACATGCAGAAGTCTGTTTCAAGAATTATTCCAAAACAGTTATTAAGATAGACTATCTTTCATTTTTTGCATAGTTATATTTTCTTGTTTAATATTATATTTTTCTCATGCCCAATACCTTTGATTTCTCTTTATGAAGTACTCATTTTATACACACATATGTATATATATGTATACATATAATATAGCATATTATATTATATGTATACATATATATGTGTATATGTATAATATAGTATTATTCTGCTAGGTAGACCAAAGCCTTGTCCTTTTTTAAAATTTCTTAGACATAAATTACACATATATTTTTCTAGCACAGTTTTCAGTCTGCTACTCAGCTGCCATTGACACTGATGTCACTAATTATTAAGCTCTCTATTATGACTTAATTTGCATGAAATTATTGAGTTCTTCATAGAATTTCTCAAACCCATTTATTATTCTTTCTCTTTTATATTATTTTTGTAATTTGTTATTTATGTAAATATTCTTTTCCCGTGAGTAGACTGTATGTACCTAGAGGTGAAGGACTGTCTATCTTTTTGTCTTTGTATTCCCACCTATCACTATCTTCTTTGTACAGAGCAGGTACTTATCAGCTGTTTATTGAATTTATTGTTTTAAGCTTTAATTGTGTTTATGGTAGCATTTGTTCTTATGTTTATCATAAATATGTCAAGGACAGTAAAGTATCATGAAATTGTTTCATGATGTTTGGAGATGCCTAAATAAAACCAATTACACTATGAGCCAATCTTCCAGTTCCTTTTTGTGTATGGACATATTAATATTTGTGGGCTTCATCTAAGCTTAGGAGTCAGTTTCTTTTGATTAATTCATAAGGAGTTCATGCAAATACTGAATATCTTGTGAAATTAGTTCCTAGAATTAAAGCTCCTTGAGGACAGAGATTATTTTATTTTTTTGTCTTTGTATCACTAGCATTGGGCTCACTTCTCAGCACAAAGTAGGTGCTTAATAAATTATCATGTATTTGTTGATTAATTGATTTACTCTCCCCTTGTGTCATTCTTTTAATAGAAAGCACAATTTACCCTCAATGCCAAAAGATAAGGACCATTGAATTAACTCTTTTTCTGCTGCTTTATCAAACTCTGTTCAGGGAATATGTGCAAACTGAATAAAATCATTTGCTATTTACTTTCTTTCTGAAACCTCATAGCTCTTTGTAACTTGGACATTCATTTGATACAGCTGGGGAAAAGTTTAGGTTGTGTCAGTTGAACAGCATGACTGCCTTCAGAGTGGAAAATAACAGATCTTTTTAGATGCTTCTTTGATCTATTTTGAGTGTTTAACTATAATGACTCATGCATATCTGTTGTTTCTTCATCAGCAATGGCTACTCAAACACTAGGTCACATCCTGGCCTTTCTGTGATGGGAATGAAAGACATTTGGTTATAATATTTTTCAGACCAGATAAATTAGCTCTTAGAAAATTAAGTATATTTAATCTGGCATATCATCAAAAGGGTCTAGCAGAGGCTCAGCTCTTGAAAATACTTACCTTCATGGTGAATTACTTTGTTGTCAGTGAACTGCAATCAGTGATTGCCAGAGATATCAAAAACATCACAGTGCTTTTTGGGAAGAAAATTCTATAATTATTGAATATCCTTTAAAATATTATCTAATATTATGAAGAAGAGAGGCAGCCTGGCAGAGCAAATAGAAGGCTGGACTTGGTTTAAGCCCTTGATTCAAGTCATGCTTCAGAATTTACATGTGACCCTGCGTAAATCACTTAATCTCATTGTACCTTAGTTACCTCATCTGTCAAATGAGGAAGTTGAACTAATGATCTCTTAGTTTCTACCAACTCTAAATCTATGGTCCTAAAACAATGGTTTGAGTCCTGCCTTTGACTCATCCTGACTGTGTAATCCTTGGCAAGTCACAAAATATGTTAGCACTACTAGAACCTCCAAAGTTGTATTACAGAAAAGTTGTCGATCTATCAGTAGAAGTTTTCATACTAAGAGCTCTCTATACCTATGACATCATAGGCATGCTCTTCTCCCTCCAAAAAATTGTTATAAGGCAGAAGCAAAGAAAAGACTTATCCCCTGTTACCGATATATATATATATATATATATTCAAGATACAATTACATGAGAAATGTATGCTAAGATCTATACAAATCCTAAAGCACTATAGAAATATTAATTGTTTATAAGACTTTTTAAAGTAACTGTGAATTTTGAATTTTAATAATTTTGGTCACCTATGTGACAGGAAAAAAATAACTCCATTTCCCATCACTCTTCCTGAATGTGATCTCTCAAGGACACAAACAGCTTTCCAATTCCATGGACTTTTCTCCTTAATCTTCCTTGACCGCCTCATAGAACATTTTTACTTTATATCCAACCCTACTTTGCATCCATGACACTAGGCTCTCAGAGTTCTCCATCTATGACTGTGACTTCTCCTTTCCTTCACTGTCTTTTCCTTCTCCTTTCCTTGAAATGTTAAAAGTCTCATAAAGCATTGCCCACAACTCTTATAAAATCAGAATACTAGAGTTGGTAGGGACTTCAGAGACCTTCTCACCTAGCTTGTTTCCAACTGATAATTCTCTTTAGAACATTCTTTTCAAATATTCATTTAGAATTCATGTGAAGATCTCTAGTGTGAGGAACATTCTCAGTGAAATCCATTTTACACTGGTATAGCTTTAATTATTAAATTATTTAAATTGTTCAAACAATTAAATTGTTTAAACTGTTTCATTAAGCCTAAATATATGTCCCGGCATCTTTTATCCCTTGCTTCTAATTTTGTCAAGGAAGGTCAATACATTGTCTAATTTCTCTTCAATAGTAAAGTCCTTTAAACATTTGTCGATGATTTAATGACACCCCTAAGAGTTCTTATTCCATGCTAAGTATTTCTAGGTACTTTAACCAATTTACCAACTGCCTTGGACATACTCCAAAGTTCTGTCTTCAAGGAGGCACCCAGAAATGAAAAATAATGTCTTGAGTATGATCTGACAGGGTAGAGTATATAGGAACTATGAAACAATTGTGTCCTTGCATAAATATTGAGGATACAAATAAAAAAAAAAAGGAAAGCAAAAGCTTTGGTCCCTGCCCTCAAGAAACTTGAGTAATTTTAGCAAAAGAAGTCAAGAAATGTAGTTGCCAGATTAAAAGGCTTCTCCTCTGCAGAATTTCAGGGATAGTGGTTTTACCTTGTTCATTTAGAATTATTAATTTTATTTTTCTGTATTTGGTGAGTTTAGATAAAGGTTTAGTAATTTTATGAGCTTTCAAATTAGTGGACTTTAATATCATTTCTCTAGTTTTTCTGAGTTTTTATTGCCTATTTCTCTTTTGTTTAGAATTGAAATTATTTCATTGTGAAACTATTAAGCTTAAGGTAGTTTCCATGTTGATCTTTTTTTATGTTGAAAATTTTTATTTTTGCTGTATTTAATACCATTATTTCAACCTCTGACAGTTTTTTCCTTTTGGAATTTCCTGATGCAGTCAATTTTGTTCCAGCCTCTCATTTTCATTCTTTTATGTTCTAGATATATCTAGATAGTCAACTAGATGTAAAAATATTCTTCTTATCAATTATTCTCATCTTTACAGATTATTAAAGTCATTCACATCTTACAATATGATGTTTATTTACCTTTCACTGTTTTTTAATCATTTTCCTATTTTCAAGTAGTATTTTGTCTCCGTGACTAGCTTTGCTTATTTTACTTTCATGCTATTCTGTTTCCAAAGACTTTCCTCCTAACCTTAGTTCATTTTCCTACATATTTTACATCAAGTTATTGGAATTTACTTAAATTACTCATTACTTTCTTTTTGTTTATTTTTAGGTCTCTCCTTTTGGCCACTATCTTTCTAACCCAGTTAAGTAAATGGTTCTATATTTTCTTTCTCTCTCTCAGTCTTGAAGATAAGTGATTTCAAGTCAAAGTAACACTATTTTGTAAGTACAATTTTGCATTGAAATTTTCTTTCCTTTATCTTTTTCTCTCATCCTTTCAATTCTATTTTCATTCATTTTCTCTGATGCATGGGTTATGCCCTAGTTTCATCCTTCTTTATTCTCTCTATATCCCTCCTGAGGGTAGAGTTGCCAACTTTGAACCCTTTCTTCACTCTTATTTCTAAGTTATTTCATTTGTAGTTCATATCCCACCCTTATCTTTGTATATTTTCCCTTGTTATTAGAATTATCATCTCATGAAGAAAACAATAGCACATGAAAGTAGAATTATACAATAGGAGTCATTATATGTCCAAGATATTAATTAACAGTCCTACCTTCGTCTCTTACATGATCCTTCACCTCTCTTAAGGCATAAGCTATTGTGCCTATCGTTCTTTATTTCCCCCAAAAGTTGGAGATTTGTATAAATCTTCTTCTGGAGTGGAATGCAGGCCTTGGAATCAATCAATCAATCAATCAATCAATCAAAACATGATTGTTAAGTACAATCCAGGGACTATGCTAAGAACTATAGAAACAAGTACAAACACTAAGAATGAAAACTATCCCTATTAGTCAGAAACTAATACTCTAATAGAAGAGCTATGTAGCAACCACATGTAAAAATACATATAGCATAAATATAAAATGAATATACAGTATATTACATAAATATAAATATATATTTATTATATGTGTAAAATATATATTTACATACATTTGTAATATGCTTATATATTTATTATATAAAAGCATATGAATACATATGTTTTGTATTCATTTTACATTTATACTGTATTTTGCCATTCATTCATTCATCAGGGAGGTGATGACATGACTTGCAAGTAAATTGGACTTGAGTGAGAGAGGGCTGTGTAAAGTTTCTAGCTTCACTTTTACCTCTGGAGCCATCAGGGTCCAGTGGCCAGATATTGATCAGGACAACTGAAGTTGGTTCAGGATGCCTTGGGGAAACATGCTTTCCAAGCTAAGGTTTATAAGAAGTCTCAGTTTGACTGAGGAGAGCCTGTTAAGTATCTGAAGCTAGATTTGAACTCAGGTATTCTTGACTCCAAACCTAATTCCATCTGCCTAATTCATCACCCCGCTGCCATAAAGATATAAACAAGGTAATTGTGATGGAGAGGAAGGAACTAGCATCAGAGAGGACCAGGAAAGGCATACTGTAGAAAGTAGAACTTGAATTAAATATTTAAAGAAACCCAGTAAGAAGGAAGAAGGAAGGGCATTCCAGCTATGGGAGGACAGTAAATTCAAGGCATAGAGATGGGAAATTGAGCCTTATGTGTGAGAAATAACAAGACAACAAGATATGGATGAATTAGTGCAAGGACTAGAATAGTACAAGAATACTGGAAGGGGCCAGGTTGTAAAGAGCCTTAAATGTCAAATACTAAATGTCTCTCTATTTGAGCCTAGAAACAACTGGGAATCATTGAATTCACTGAAAGGGGGTGGGGATAGGGTGGTACTGGTGATGATAGTTTGGTGATGTGTTCAGACTTTTGCTTTAGGGAAATCACTTTGGCAACTTGTAAAAAGAATGGGAAAAAGCATAGATTTCCAGTCAGAGATACCAATTAGGATGCTATCTCTATCATCCATGCAAAGGCTGTTTTGTAGATTGAAATGATAAGGATCTGGCAACTGACTCACTGACAGTGAGTTGAGTAGAGTGATGAAGAGTAGATGATGAGTGTCAGAACCCAGACGGCAGAGTAAAAACAAGGACTCATCCGAGTTCTTCCACAAATTCCTTCAGATACCTCTAAAAAGTGAATATGAACAAATTTTAGAGTGGCAGAGTCCACTAGGAGACAGTGTGGCAGATTTCCACCATAGAAAAGCCTGGAAGGGCTACTGGAAGAATTTGTTGCACAGGGATAAGAGAGTGCAGTGCTTGCTGGTTGCATCAGTGCTGATTCAATCATAGCAGAGTCAAAATGGCCCTGGGAGGACTGAATCACAAACAACAGTGATGATTTTCAAGTCTCTCAGAATGGGACTGGAGTCTGTTGAAGCTGGGTGTGAGAGAAACGCAGGGCTCTTCAGCAGTAGTAGCTACTCCTAGGGTCATCAACCCACAGACTAAATGTTTAAAAGTCACTTAACTGAAATTCTGGAAGCCAAGATGGCAGTGAAAACTTTAAATGCTTTCACCCACCCCTTGTTGACCTTGAAAAATCCAGAGAATCTTGATCCAAGAAAACTCCTGGAATAGTGGGGCCTGCAGAAAGAGTACAGCAGTCTTTCATCTTGGGAGGGTAGGGAGATCTATGGGAAGGGTGTCTCTTGCTATGGCTGAAGGGAACCAGTAAAGGATTGGAGACATCCCAGCAAGCTCCACCTCAGGGGACCAGCAGGAGATCTTGAGCCTCAGTAGGGTGGAGCCAGGAAGTGTCAACACCAGGACCCCAAGCATGCCTTAGCACAGCCAGAGGAATTGGGAAGATATCAGCACAGATGGGGGTCCACCAGCTTCTGATCCTGCCCATGCTCTACTGTAGCCCTGGGGAAGGAGGAGACCTCTAGAGCCAGACTATCTCTCCCCTGTGCCTCATGCCATGAGCTTCAGTGTAACCCTGGGGAAACTGAGAAAGACTTCACTTGGCCTCAGCTCTGGCACACACTAGCCAACTCAGCACCAGGTAAACTGCAGCTTCTAGCTGACAGAACCAAAGGCAATAGCACACAAAGCCAGTAACCAGGCCCCTAGCTACCAGCACAAGAAGCTTGGGACAGACTCCCCTTTGCCCCAGAAGCAGGGATCCACTTTAAAAGCCAGGAAAAATGGCAATCACCATGAGCAAGAATCAAGTATAAGAGCAGAAACCCTAGAAGCTTATTATGGGGAAAGAGAAAATTAAAATACAATTTTAGAAAATGATAGCATTGACAATACAGACTCACCTGAAACCTCAAAAGAGAATATGAAGTGGTCTCAAGCCAAAAAGCATCCTTTGAAGAGTACAAGAAGAAAAGCCAAATTAGAGAAGTAGAAGAAAAATTGACCAATTATTTTAAAAATACAGTTGACAAAATGAAAAAAGAATGCACTGAAGAGAACAGCTCCATAAAAATTAAAATTGGCCAAATGGATAAGGTAGTACAAAACATAACTGGAGGAAATAACTCCTTAAAAGGAACAATTGGACAAATTGAAAAAGGAGACACAAAATTTAACTGAAGAAAATAATTTGTTAAAACTTAGAATTGGGCAATTGGAGGCTAATGACTTTATGAGACATCAAGAATCATTCCAACAAATCTAAAGAATGAAAAAAGTAGAAGAAAATGTGAAATATCTCACTGGAAAAACAACTGATCTGGAAAATAGATTCAGTAGAGGTAATCTGAGAATTATTGGTCTACTGGAAAGTCATTATGAAAAAAAGTGAGCTTGGACATATCTTCCAAGAAGTCATCAAGGGAACCTGCCCTGAGGTCCTAGAACTGGAGGGTAAAATAGTCATTGAAAGAATCCACTGATCACCTCCTGAAAAAGACCTCAAATTTAAAACTTGAAGGAATACTGTAGCCAAATTCCAGTATTCTCATGTCAAGGAGAAAATACTGCAAGTGACCAGAAAGAAACAATTCAAATATCTAGAAACTACAGTCAGGATCACACAAGACCTTTCAGCTTCTACATTAAAAGATTGGAAAATAATATTCCATATGGCAAAAGAGCTTGGACTACAACTAAGGACCCAACAAAATTGAGCATAATGTTTCAGTCAAGGAGATGAACAGTCAATAAAATAAGGGATTTCCAGATCTTTCTCATGAAAAGGTCAGAGCTAAATGGAAAATCTGATCTTTAAATACAAGACTCAAAAGAGCAAAAGGGGAATAGAAAGGTAAAAGGGACAAAAAAGAAGAAAAAAACCTTATTATTCAGTAAGGATAAACTGTTTACATTCATATATGGGAAGATGATACTTATTCATCTTGAGAATTGTATATTTATTAAGACATTTGAAAGGGATATACATAGATGGAGGGTGTGGGTATAAATTAACTGATGTGATGATAAAAAACCTAATTAAGGGTTATGAAGGGATGGTAAAGGGAAAAGAGGAAAGAAAGAGGCAGAAAATTACATCACATGAAGAGGCACAATAACATGTTATAGTAGAGGGAAAGAAGGAAAGAATGTTAGAACTGTTTGAGCTTTACTCTCGTAGGACTTGATTCAAGGAGGGAATAACATACTCAATTAAGTATAGAAATCTAACTTTTCCTATAGGCAGTAGGAAGGAAAAGGGGAAAGAAAAGGGAGTGGTGGTTAGAAGGGAGAGAAGTAGTAAGGGAAAAGGGAAAGAAAAAGGAGGGGGGTTGATGGAAGGGAGGGAAAATTGAGGGAGGCAGTAGTCAAAAGCAAACTCTTTTGAGGAGAGAAGAGAGAAAAGTGAAATAAAAGCATTAACAAGGAGGAAAATGAGATGGAAAGAAAGACACAGATAGTGATCAGAACTGTGAATGTGAATGGGATGAACTCTCCCATGAAATAAAGGTGGAGAGCAGAATGGATTAAAAACCATAATCGTACAATATTTTGTTTCCCAAGAAACACATTTGAAACAGGGAGATACACAAAGGGTAAAGGTAAAAGGCTGGAGTAGAATGTATTATGCTTTAGCTGAAGTAAAATACCAAGGGTAACAATCTTAATCTCAGAAAAAGGAAAAGCAGACATAGATTTAATCAAAAGAGATAAGGAAGGAAACTATATCCTGCTAAAAAGGCAAAATAGACAATGAAGTAATATGATTACTAAACATATATGTATCAAGAGATATAGCATCCAAATTCTTAGAGGAGAGGTTAAGGGAGTTAAGGAAGAAACAGACAGCAAAACTACACTAGTCAGGGACCTCAAACTTCCCCTTTCTGAACTGGATATATCTAACCACAAAATAAACAAGAAAGAAATTAAGGAGGTGAATAGAATTATAGCAAATATAGATGTGATAGACCTCTAGAGAAAACTGAATGGGAATAGAAATAAATATACCTGTTCCTCAGTGGTACATGCTACATGAACAAAAACTGACCATGTACTAGGCCATAAAAACCTCATAATCCAGTGCAGAAAGGCAGAGATAGTCAATGCATTCTTTTCAGATCATGATACAATATAAATTATATGTAATAAAAGTCCATGGAAAGATAGATCAAAAATTAATTGAAACAAATAATATAATCCTAAAGATTGAGTAGGTCAAGCAGCAAATCACAGAAACAATCAACAATTTCATTCAAGAGAATGACAATTATGAGACAACCTACCTAAACTTATGGAATGCAGCAAAAGCAGTTCTTATGGGAAGTTTTATATCTCTGAATGCTTACATGAATAAAATAGAGAAAGAGGAGATCAGTGAATTGGGCATGCAATTGAAAATGTCAGAAAAAAAAACAAATTGAAAATCCCCAATTAGATACAAAATCAGAAACATTGAAATACAAAGGAGAGATTAATAAAATTGAAATCAAGAAAACTATTGAACTAATAAATGAAACTAAGAGCATGTTTCATGAAAAAAATAATAAAATTGAAAAAACTTTGGTCAATTTGATTAAAAAAATGAAAGAAGAAAACCAAATTACCAGTATCAAAAATGAAAAGGGTGAATTCAACTCCAAGTAAGAAGAAATTAACACAACAATTAGAAATTATTTTGCCCAGTGATATGCCCATGTATTTGACAATTTTAGTGAAATGGATGAACATTTACAAAAAATATAAATTGCCCAGATTAACAGAAGAGGAAGTAAAATACTTAAATTACCCCATCTCAGAAAAAGAATTTGAGCAAACCATCAATGAACTCCCTAGGATAAAATCTCTAGGGCCAGATGGATTTACAAGCAAATTCTATCAAACATTGAAAGAACAGTTAATTCTAATACTATATAGACTATTCAGGAAAATTGGAAAAGAAAGAGTCCTACAAAATTCTTTTTATGATATAAATATGATGCTGATACCTAAACCGGGAAGAGCCAGAACAGAGAAAGAAAATTATAAACCAATTTCCCTAATGGATGTATATCAAAAATTTTAAATAATTTATTAGCAATAAGATTATAGCAACTTATCATGAGAATGACACATTCTGATCAAGTAGGGTTTAAACCAGGAATACAGGGCTGATTCAATATTAGGAAAACTATCTGCATAATTGGTCACATCAACAA
Source organism: Notamacropus eugenii (assembly GCF_028372415.1). NCBI lineage: Eukaryota > Metazoa > Chordata > Mammalia > Diprotodontia > Macropodidae > Notamacropus > Notamacropus eugenii. The sequence goes on from NC_092875.1 coordinate 179,925,484, forward strand.
CAAAACTAACAAAAATCATATGATTACGTCAATAGATGCAAAAAAAGCTTTTGACAAAATACAACACCTATTCCTGTTGAAAACACTGGAGAGCCTTCCTTAAAATGATAAGTGGTATCTACCTAAAACCATCAGCAAACAATATATGTAATAGAGATTAGTTAGAGGCATTTCCAGTAAAATTGGCAATGCAACATTGTTTCACCACTCTTATTCAACATGGTGCTAGAAATGTTAGCTTTAGCAATAAGAAGAGAAAAAGGAATAGAAGGAATTAGAAGAGCCAAAGAAGAAACCAAGTTATCTCTCTTTGCAGATGATATGATGATATACTTAGAGAATCCCAGAGAATCAAATAACAAACTACTTGAAATAATAAACAACCTTAGCAAAATTGCAGGATACAAAATAAACCGATAAAAATCATCCCAACAAAATCGAAAGAATGAAAAAAATCATCTGTACTTCTATATATTTCTAACAAAGGCCAATAGCAAGAGATAGAAAGAGAAATCCCATTTAAAGTTATTGCAAAATATTTGGGAGTCTACCTGCCAAAATAAACCTAGGGACTATACAAACCCAATGACAAAACACTTTTCATACAAATAAAGTTAGATCTAAATAACTGGAAAAATATCAGTTGCTCATGGGTAGGCTGAGCTAATATAATAAAAATGTCAATTCCACCTAAATTAATTTAACTTATCCAGTACCATAACAATCAAACTATCAATACTATTTAATAAATCTAGTGAATGTTGAAAACAGAAAACAAATGATTTATTTGGGAAAAAACCAAAATACAATTTAACCTAGATAATGTTAAAAAGTAAAATAATAAAAATATTTAAAAGATGACATCAAGATTGTGAACCTAAATGACTGGAAAATGTTGATGTCTTCAACAATGGGGAACTTCCAAAGAAAAGTGTATTAAGGTAAGGGGAGATAATAAGTTCTGTTTGGGCATATTGAGTTTGAAATGTCTAAAGGCCATCTAGTTCAAAATGTTCATTAGACAACTAGTCATGAGGAACTGAGGCTGAATATATAGATCTGGATATCATTTGCATAGAGATGAGAATTAAACCCACAGGAACTGATTAGGTCATCAGGAAAAGGAGTGAAAAGAATACTCACATTCAGGGATAACTATAGTTATTCAGGGACACCCATACTTAGTGGAGGTTGCATGAATGATCATCTCCCTCCTTCCTTTTCAGTCTTCTTACAGTCTACATACGCTTTAAGAAATAACAATGACTTCTGTGTCTTTCTATGTTCCCCTACCTGCTCTCTACTGTCTGGGCCCCATGCCTGGAGCATTGTGTCCCTCCTCACCCATACCTCCTAGATTCTCTATCAACCCCAATCCCATCCTCTTTCCTCCAAACTTTATCTCAAATAGACTCATCTTCAATCACATTTTCTATAAGAAATCTGTCCCAATTCCTTCCCCACACCCCATCCCTTCTTTCCCTTATGTTACCTCCAATTATACTATGTGTGTACATTTACACACATGTGTGCTCTCTCTGTCTCCGTATTTCTCTCTGTCTCTCTATCTCATGCACACACACACATACACACACACACACACAAACACACACACACAACTTTTGGAGAACCAAGAAAATCTTCATATAGAACATGGTGCTTGAACTGAATCTTAAAGGAAGATAACTCCATATAGCAGAGGTAAATAGGGAATACATTATAACAAGTGAGGTGGTCACTGCAATGGAATGGAGATAGGAAATGAAGAGTTTTACATGAAGAATAGAAAGAGGCCAGTTTGGTTGGATCATGAATGTGGGTGGGAGAATAACATTCAGTGAAGCCAGAAAGTTAGACTGTGGCTAAATTGCTTAGGATATTAAAATCAGGAGTTTATATTTTATCTTAGAGGTAATAGAAAGCTATTGGAATAAATTAAATAGGAAAGTAAGAGAGTGAAATCTACGCTTAAAGGAAAAGTACTTTGATCACAGTAGGTAGGATAGACTGGAGTTAGAAGAGACTTGATGAAAGGTGGTTAATTAATAGACCATAGGAATAATCTAGGGGAGGTGAAGAGAGTCTGAGTTAAGGTGGTAGCTGTCTGGAAGAAGAAATTTAATCAGATAGGAGAGATCTTGTGACTTTAGGAGAAACAAGATTTGACAAATAAATAGAAATGAGGGTTGAAGGAGAGTAAGAAATCTAAGATAATTCCAAAGTTACAAATCCCAGATTCTCAAAGAACAGCAATGCCTTGGAGAGAAATATGGTTCTTTGCAAGAGGGGAAAGTTTAAGAAGGAGGGTGACAAATCTAGTTTTGGACATTTTGGGTCTAAGATGTCCCCAAGATATCCAGTTTGAAATGGTCTTTGAGACCGCTGTAGCCTGGCCCATGGTTGAGGGAAAGAATATGTGTAGTACTGTTATCATAAAAGGATACCATCTCAGACTCATTCTTCCCCTGAGGCAAACTGTCATTACTTATTGATTTGTTTCCCAAATTATGTTTTCCCTGAGCTTCTTTGTATCAACATCCCTGCCCCCAAATTTTCTCCTTTCCTTGCTACCCCACCTGATTTCCTTGCTGAACCACCTGGTTGTATTAGCTCTCAGTACTTCTGTTTTCGACCTCTGAATATTTTCCCATGTACTTTCTTGGATACTCACTTATATCCTACTCCTTTACACGTTCACTAACGAATCCCTATCATCTATCTATGCAGAAATATAATGCATGTTCATCTGTCTCCCCACACCTATCATTTAATTGACTTTAAGTAATGCCAAGTTGACAGTTGCTTCAAAATTTATGTAGTTTATAATTTATTTAGTCCCAAAGTTTTCTCTGGGAAACCAGTAGGTTAAGTAAATTGTGAAGTGTCACATAGCTAATGTATATCAGAGGTTCTTGTCTCTCCATCCATTTGGTTAATTTGTGTCTTACTGCATCTTATTAATGTATGTATATATGTGTGTTTGTGTATGTATAGACAGGTAAATGCATGGACATGTGTTGCATATGTTTGTATATTCTCTATAAAATATACTAGTATAGATATATGTGTTAGGTATACATATATTTTCCCAATAAATCTAATATATATGATAAACATAATAAAATTTTCACTTACATAACAAATTGATTTGTTTGATCCAGTTAACCATAGAGATTATTACTCAAAGAACTGTGATTTCTTTGTTTATGCTGTTAGAAACAAATTTGAAGAGGAAAAAAGCGTAGGCCTTTCAGTCTCAGTTCAGATTTCATAGTTCAAAGTGGAGGCCATTAATTGCATTGATATGCAGGTGTTTTTCTTCAGATCAAGGGAAAACATGAAATCAGGAAAAAAGTGAATCCACAGTGGTCTTATGAGCGTTTGATCTTAGATTTAGCAGTCTTTGACAAAGTTCATTCTAGGACTTCTTGGTCTATTTTCACTTGATGTATCAAGAACATTTTGAGAAGGAGAATGGGGGTGGTTTTTCAGTTAAGTTTAGGAATCTGGGTAACTCATGTTATATGGAGGTATGTTGTGTTACACATAAGAAATCTGTTCAGTTTCCCTCTTCTGATCTTTTACAAAGCATGTGTGTGTAGGACATTTATTACTGAACCTGAAAATGTGGTTATAATTCTATCTTTAAGTTGACCAGATTTTTTTTTTACCTCATTTGAATTCCTGAATTCATCTTGACTCTATATAAGATTGGCTTCCAAGTCAATTTATTAATCCTATGGAACTGTGCTGTAGTCATTCATAAAAGTATGTCATTCAATGTGTACATAGCAAACTTTACTCAAAGTGTAATAAAAAAATAGACAATCACCCTGTGAGGTTAATTAATATAATCGTTCAAACTAGAGTCATAACTCTACTTAACAGTTTTGAGGTTTTGTATTTTGCTTTATTCAGTTCTACTTGCTGATTATTTTTCATTGCCCATGTAGATGCAATAAAAGCACAGATTTTCTAGAACTAGTCCTGTAAGAATGTCAGTAGCAATGATAGTTTGTTATTGGAACACTGACTTTTTTACCTCCCTGTCATCTTGGTTTTCTGGGAATAGCCTATACTCTTCGGGTCAATTTGTTGTATTTTCTTTCACCTGTTTTTTTTTTTTTTAATCTCTAACTCCTAATGTGTCTCCTCGCTCTTAAAAAAATGATCCCTAATAAAAGTTTGCTGAATTGATAATGAAGAAAATCTCACTAATTAGAATCTCATTAAGTGTGTGTGTGTATATGTGTGTATGTTTATGTCTAAGCTTAGGAGTCAATATTGCTATCTTCTTAATAATGTAAATAAAGCAATTTAGTTAAAATGAGTGCTTTTTTAAAAAGCTTGTCAACTTCATTTTGGGAAGAAATAGCAAAAAAAATTTACTATTTTACGTAGGAATGACTCCAAGCCTTTATTCACTTTAGAGATGAACTTGTACTGACCCTGTTTGGAAGGCCTATGGTGACCAGATGAATGATTTTGCCTTTCTGTATTCTGGCTGCTTGTGTAAGTTTTTTGGCCAAATTTTCAGTTTCAAGGGGTTTGGACATGTTATAGAAAAACATCCAATTTCATATTGAAAAGCTCTGGATATTTGCCCATTCTCACTTTTAAGATGATAAAATAAAGGTGCTAGAAATAACACTAATGATAACAAGATGTTATGCAGAAGTTTAAAGTGCACGAGCCTGTATGTCTTTGACAAGTTTAGAACAGTCATATATTGCATCAAGAATGAAAGTCTATACTGGCTCCAGAAATGATTGTCTGTTTCCTAATATTAAACAACAACAACAACAAAAATCTAAGATTGAGAAACTCACATGAAAATATAAACCTATTGTATTCATCTGATGGAAGTATAACCACATCTCTATTGTTGCTTTTTTCACCCAGAATTTTTTTAAGCTTGGAGAAGTGAATACATAATATGAAACAGTTGATCACAAATTAAACTCAAAGATGGAGAAAAATCTCATCAACATTTACATTACCTAATTCACATCAATAAAATTAGAACAACATATCCCTGAAAATACTGTAAGTTTTTCCGTATGGAACAGTGGGATATTTTTTGGTTTACTTGGTCCATGCATTACCCTGATCTTTTCCTTCTTTGTTCTTTTGCCATGTTATTCCAAGCCCACCTAGGAATGGAAATGCATTAGGAGAAAACTAGAGTACCTGAATCATTGTGAATAAAGGGCTTGATGGATTATTTGTGTAGGGTTTTCTCCCTGCAAATTTTTTGAGATATGTTAGTTTTGTTTTTGAACATTTAAATTTTAAATTCTGTGAAAATAAAGATCATTTATTTTAATCTATATAATTCTAAGCCTTTTAGAGGTAATTTAGCAGATAACTGTGATGCAAGTCTTTTCTTAGTTTGCTTCTGCCCAAGATTATTGATAAAATACATTTTGTGGGATAAAAAACAAAGAGCTTCCTAATTAGACTTCTTGTCTCAAGCCTTTTCATCAATCCTCACAACTGCTAAAATGATTTTCCTAATATACAGTTTCTGATCTTGTTATCAACCACCCCTATTCCCTTATAAACACATGCATAATTAATAAACTCCAGTGGTTCCCTATTAAATTGAGGAACACATATTAAATATAAACTTCAGTCGAGATTTTAACATTCTTTACAATCTGAACCCTTCTTAACTTTCTAGTCTTTTTACACATTTTTTTTCCTGAATCCAATCTTCCACCTTGCCATGTTAGTCTACTAGCTGTTCCAAAGCAAGGCACTTTATTTTCTGGTTGTTCCTGTTCACTGTTGTCTTCTGTGCCTATGAGTCTCTCTCCTCCCCTGTGTTTCTTAGAATTCCTGATTTCCTTTAAGATTCAGTTCAAACACACCTTCTGCAAGAGGCCTTTCTCATTTTCCCCAGATTCTTTAACGTTTTTTGTTAAGGAATTCAATCCATGATTCTGGTCATTATGAATTTAGTGTTTATGAGAATTGTTTCAGGAAGAGAGTTTAAAAAATTGCTGTGATCACCCTGCTTGCATGTGCCAAAGACAGCACTTGAACACAGGTCATGTAGCAGATACTATAACTATAGAAATATTTCTATATATGTATCAATGTATAGTAATCCTTTCTTCCTCCCTCACATATTTTGAAATAAGGGAAACCAAAATGGTAGTTGCCAAAAAAAGAAAAAAAGCGAATATTTGCATGTCACTTGTAAATACCTAGTGTTCTCCTTGAATAATTATATTAAACATCCTTGCTGGTCTCATATTCTGCACTCAATAAAATACAGTAGAATTAGGATTGGGATTCAAATATATTTTATTTCTGGACTTAGCATGATTTCCTCAACTATTATTTGAATGCAGACAGGTTACTATAATGAAAAGATAACAGAAAAATTCCTTTGATCTAACTCCAGTTTAAGTCCTATTAGAAGTTTAAAGTGAAGGAATGTCCCTACAGGGAAAAAAAGATGGAGGAAGCCTATTGAGGCTTTTTTCTTCTGTTGTTGTAAAGGGAATTTATACATCCAATGTTGTGGCATAGCCAAGGGGATTGCCACTTCTTTTCACTACATTAACAGGAATGTTCCATGGTAGAATTATGATATCAAGAGTTTTGAGATATGGTATCTATTTAGAGGAACTCTGAAAAAAAATAAAAATCACTGTAATATGTTAAGCATCTTGCTCTTACATGAAGAAACAAAGTCACTAGAGACAATCGAAGTCTATTATCAGATACAATTTGCCACTAGTTTCCTTTGTGACTTAAGTACTGAAGCCAAATAGATGGTAATACAATCTGTAGGAATGCATGATATGAAGATGACTAGGGTGCTTTCTGTCATTTATTAGAGTAATTATCAGTCAGCATCGTAGCAAAATGCTGGTCAAAAGATGGCCAGACAGTTTCATAATATCTGCAGCTAATGACAAAAGTTTCATTGAGTATTTGAAAGGGGAGTATTGCGAATGGCTGTAACATGATCATTGCTAGCCAATAAAACATAAGAGCAAATCAGATTTATCACAAAAGAAACAACTTTTTGGCAGTGAAGCAATATTAAACAACAACAACAGGAAAAGGTAAGGTCCTAAACTTTCAAAATAATGAAATATGGGCATAACCCACATATCATTGCCTTGATCACTAGTATTTGATGATAATAACTCTGCCTCTGTGCATTTATATAGGCAGTCCTTCCCATATCCATCTCTCAGATTGCTTTTCGTGCTTCAAGGCTGAGTTCAGGTACTGCTTTTACCCACAGCCTTCAAGGATCTGTGCAGTTGTCAGCATTCTTGCTCTATCTAAATAATTCTAGAATGCATTTTTACTTTCTCTTTTGTTACCTCCAGTCACTAATCTGTATTATACAGCATGTCTTGAAAGTCTTAAGGCAATTTTAATCTTTAATAAAACTGCACTAAGATTTTTGGGGACAGCTTATATTCATGTGTTTCCATTCCACATTTCCACTACCATTGTAAAATGTCAACAAATTAACAGAGGGAATGCTTTCTTTTATTTCTTTATGTCCTTGGAGCCTTACACACAGTAGGTTCCTAATAAGTGTTCAGTTGAGTATGTTGAACATTATGAAAACATAATTACCAAACCAATCATTCATAAAATGCTAAAAGCCTGATTTTACATTATATTACCATTGATCCACTTACAATATCTTTTCTGTGGAACTAACTGCTCCCTGTATTTTTGTTTCTCTTGATAGTGTGTTTTCAAAGAACCAAAGAAATAGAGTTCGTTTGACTGAAACATTGATTTTTCTTTTGGGGGGTGGGGGTGCTGCAGAGTCAAACATCTAAATGTATCATATTTGGCAATGTTGAATATTTGTACATCTTTGTTCAAAAAAGTAATACAGAAAGATTGTAGGCCCTTTCTCATTTCAAAATACTGGATCAGCCATCTTTTTTTGATATATTGTGTTAAATATGGGCAGGTAGAAGCAATTAAATCTTTGGTTCTCATTTATTTTCTTGTGTGTATATAATAATTACTCTGTAGTCTGTATATTTTCATGAAAATATAGACGATGATGATGGGAGATTACAACAAAGTCACTAGGAGGAGATATATAAAAATTCATTGACCCCTCCAGACATCATATTTCTATATTCCTTTTTTTTAAATCATAGGCTCATGGTTTTACTGTTAAAAATAGCTGGAAAGGTCATTTAGACTAGATGTGTTAAACACACAACATGGAAACCACAACACTCCTACGTGAAGCCTGAAGCAGATGAAAATATGATTTGGAAAAAAGAGCAAAATAAATAAAACACAATAAATTACATGTAATGTTATGTGGCTTTCTAAATCAATATGTGACTGGGAGGGATACTTATATATGGCTTAGTGGTGTCCATTTGAGTTTGACACCATTTGTCTAGATCTTTTCATTAAAAAAGGAAAAAATGAAGTCCAGAGAGATTATATGATTTACCTAAACTCTTCTATGTGGTAAGTAGCAGAGGCTGGTGTTTGAAGCCATGTTCACTTCAGTTCTAACTTCAACTATCATACCCTTTACTTTCAGTTAACAGACAAAATGCCAAAGTGCAAAAGTTTGTAGTGGGATTTATATCTTTGAGGTTCCTGGAACATTGATCCTGACATCAGGAACACACTTGAATACATTTATTATTTAATCAACATGACTACTCTTCTACAATGGAGTTGTCAACTCAGCTATGCCTATCCTATGCAATTTTGGATGCGACAGGTTTATAAATGGTTTGTCAAGTTTAAAAATCTTCCAGAAGAAGATTAGCTCTGTCCCCTTCCCCCCCAACTCCCAAATGATTAGCTATTCACTAATATTAATAAGTAATGGCTAGTTACGCAATGTAGTAGAGTCTTTCTCTGGATCCCCTCACATTGCCTTGAAACCAGGGAAGCACTTGGGTTATTTACAAGTTTCTGTCTCACTTTTGTTATTTGAATTACTCTTTCTTTTCTCTCTCCCTCCCATTTCCTTCCTCCTTTCCCTTTCCCATCACCTTTCCTTCCTCCCTCCTTCCCTTTTCATTTCCTTCTTTCTTTTTTCTTTCCTTCTCTCTCTTTCTGTCTTTCTTTCGTTGTATGTTGGTAATAAGTTAAGTTAATAATAATAGTATTAGTAGTAGTTTAGTTGGCAATGAAGACTTTATTGACAGTACTTTGTACCATGATCTGCTCCAAAGTGAGGTCCACAAAAATCTGAGGGAAAAATTTGTTAGCCTCCAGAATTGGTGACAGTATTTCTTTTTTTAAAAAAATGTATTTGTTTATTTTTAGTTTTCAACATTCGTTTCCACAGAGTTTTGAGTTCCAAACTTTCTCCCCATCTCACCCCTCCTTCCACCCCATAATGCCTTACATTCTAATTGCCCCTTCCCTCAATATGCCCTCCCTTCTATCACACCCTTCTCTTCCTTATCCCCATCTTCACTCTTTTCTTGGAGGACAACATAGATTTCTTTTTTTTTATTTTTAATTTGTTTATTTAGCTTTTAACATTCATTTTCACAAAATTTTGGGTTCCAAATTTTCTCCCCATTTGTCCCCTCCCCCCACCCCAAACATGGAGCATTCTGATTGCCCCATCACCAATCTGCCCTCTCTTCTATCATCCCTCCCTTCCCTTGTCCCTATCTTCTCTTTTGTCCTGTAGGGCAGATAAGTTTCTATACCCCAATACCTGTATTTCTTATTTCCTAGCGGCAAGAACAGTACTTGACAGTCATTCCTAAAACTTTGAGTTCCAATTTCTCTTCATCCCTCCCTCCCCACCCATTCCCTTTGGGAAGGCAAGCAATTCAATATAGGCCATATCTGTGCAGTTTTGCAAATGACTTCCATAACAGTCATGTTGTGTAAGACTAACTATATTTCCCTCCACCCTATCCTGCCCCCCATTGCTTCTTTTCTCTCTTTTGATCCTGTCCCTCCCCAAGAGTGTTGACTTCAAATTGCTCCCTCCTCCCATTGCCCTCCCTTTCATTATCCCCCCCAACCCTGCTTATCCCCTTCTCCCCCACTTTCCTGTATTGTAAGATAAGTTTTCATACCAAAATGAGTGTGCATTTTATTCCTTCCTTTAGTCGAATGTGATGAGAGTAAACTTCATGTTTTTCTCTCACCTCCCCTCTTTATCCCTCCACTAAAAAGTCTTTTGCTTGCCTGTTTTATGGGAGATAATTTGTCCCATTCAATTTCTCCCTTTCTCCTCCCAATATATTTCTCTCTCACCACTTAATTTCATTTTTTTAAGGTATGATCCCATCCTATTCAATTCACTCTGGGCTGTGTGTGTGTGTGTGTGTGTGTGTGTGTGTGTGTGTGTGTGTGTGTGTAATCCCACCAACTACCCAGATGCTGAAAAGTTTCAAGAGTTATAAATATTGTCTTTCCATGTAGGAATGTAAACAGTTCAACTTTAATAAGTCCCTTATGACTTCTCTTTGCTGTTTACCTTTTCATGCTTCTCTTCATTCTTGTGTTTGAAAGTCAAATTTTCTTTTCAGCTCTGGTCTTTTCATCAAGAATGCTTGAAAGTCCTCAATTTCATTGAAAGACCACTTTTTACCCTGAAGTATTATACTCAGTTTTGCTGGGTAGGTGATTCTTGGTTTTAGTCCTAGTTCCTTTGACTTCTGGAATATCCTGTTCCACGCCCTTTGATCCCTTAATGTAGAAGCTGCTAGATCTTGTGTTATCCTGATTGTATTTCTACAATACTTGAATTGTTTCTTTCTAGCTGCTTGCAATATTTTCCCCCTGACCTGGGAACTCTGGAATTTGGCCACAATATTCCTAGAGTTTCTCTTTTTGGATCTCTTTCAGGTGGTGATCTGTGGATTCCTTGAATACTTATTTTGCCCTCTGGTTCTAGAATGTCAGGGCAATTTTCCTTGATAATTTCATGAAAGATGGTGTCTAGGCTCTTTTTTTGATAATGGCTTTCAGGCAGTCCCATAATTTTTAAATTGTCTCTTTTGGATCTATTTTCCAGGTCAGTTGTTTTTCCAATGAGATATTTCACATTATCTTCCATTTTTTCATTATTTTGGTTTTGTTTTGTGATTTCTTGGTTTCTCATAAAGTCATTAGCCTTCATCTGTTCCATTCTAATTTTTAAAGAACTTTTTTCTTCAGTGAGCTTTTGAACCTCCTTTTCCATTTGACTAATTCTGCTTTTCAAAGCATTCTTCTCCTCATTGGCTTTTTGAACCTCTTTTGCCAATTGAGTTAGCCTATTTTTTAAGGTGTTATTTTCTTCAGCATATTTTTGGTTCTCCTTAAGCAAGGTGTTGACCTGCTTTTCATACTTTTCTTGCATCTCTCTCATTTCTCTTCCTAGTTTTTCCTCCACCTCTCTAACTTGATTTTCAAAATCCTTTTTGAGCTCTTCCATGGCCTGAGCCCATTGAATATTTATTTTGGATGTTTGGGATACAGAAGCTTTGATTTCTATGTCTTTCCCTGATGGTAAGCATTGTTCTTCCTCATCTGACAGGATGGGAGAAGATATCTGTTCACCAAAAAAGTAACCTTCTATTTGGGTCTTATTTTTTTCCCTTTTCTGGGCATTTTCCCAGCCAGTTACTTGAATTCTGAGTTTCCTCTCCACAGCCACCTGGCCTCCAGTTCCACCCAGCTACAGCTTGGGGTCTGAAATTCAAATGCTGCTTCCTAGCCTGAGGGCTTTGGCAAGGTGGGGCTGCTATTCAGTGTGACATTAAGTTCAGGTGCTCAGGTGGGGTCAGGGCAGCCACACAGTTTCATTTCCCTCAGGGGGTTTATGTGGGGACCTTCAACAAAGAATCTGAGCTCCTGCCTGCTTTGGGAGCCCTTGTCCACTGCCACCTCCGCTGCTGCCTCCTAAGGGTGCCTGAGTTATGGGGATACCCCGCTCCCCTCTCGGTGAGCTGAAAAGACCCTCTTACTCACCTTTGGCACTTGTGGGTGGAGGGACCCACACTGCTGCTGGAGATTCTGTTTGGATCTGCTCCTCTAGGTGCTTGGAGGCCAAGGCAGGGCTAGGCTGTGCTCCGCGTCCAGTGCAAGACAGACCTTTCCTGTTAGTTTTCAGGTCTGTCTGGAACAGAAATGTCCTCCACTCTGTTGTTCTGTGGCTTCTGCTGCTCCAGAATTTGTTGGGAGTTCTTCTTTACAGGTATATTATGGGCGGTGGGTTTGGAGCTAGCATATGTGTATCTTTCTACTCCGCCATCTTGGCTTCTCCCCCAACATAGATTTCTATATCCCATTCCTTGTATTTCTTATTTCCCAGTTGTATGCAAAAACAATTCTCCTCATTTGCTCCTAAAACTTTGAGTTCCAACTTCTCTCCCTTCCTCCCTCTGCATCCATCCCCACTAAGAAGGCAAGCAATTCAATATAGACTATATATGTATAGTTTTGCAAAAGATTTCCATAATAGTCATGTTGTGTAAGATGAATTATATTTCCCTCCATCCTATCCTGCCCTCTATTTATTCTACTCTCACATTTAACCTTGTCCCTCCCCAAAAGTATTTGCTTCTAATTACTCCCTCCTCCCATTTGCCCTCCCTTCTATCATCCCCCTCACTTGTCCCTTTCTCCCTTACTTTCCTGTAGTGTAAGATAGATTTTCATAAGAAATTAAGTGAGCCTGTTATTCCCTCCTTAAGCTAGTTTTTACAGATATTTAATGGGCTGTGGGGAAGAGCTAGAGTATGTGTGTCTTTCTACTCCACCATATTTGTTCTACCCCTCAGTGACAACATTTCTTAAGAAAGTATTATTAAATGGATTGACATTATACAGCTTTTCCTTTCTGAAATCAGTAAAATACATACATATATATTCTACTTACCTTTAATGAAAAAGTATAATGGTAATAATAGCTAACATTAAAGTTGTACTCACTATGAGCCAGGCATGATGCTAAGTGCCATGCAATTATATCGTTTAAGCCTCACAATAACCCTGAGGCAATAGTAACACTAATAGTTAACATGAATAATAACAATTAATATTTATAGAGTGCTTACTATATAGAGATACTGTGCTAAATGCTTTTCAATTATTCTCATTTAATCCTCAAAATAATCTTGGGAAGTAGGCATTGTTCCCATTTTACAGATATGGAAAATGGGTTAAACAGAGATTAAGTGACTTTGTCGGGGTTATAGAGCTAGCAAGTCTTTATATGAACTCAGGTTTTCCTAACTGCAGGCTTGAAACTCTATCTGCTTTGCCTTCTAAGTAGTATATGTTGAAATTATTTTAATTTGACAAATTTTCTGTCTCTGTCTTCTCTGTCTCTTCTTTGTTTGTCTATCCATTTCTCTGTCTCTGCTTCTGTCTCTGTCTCTTTTTTTCTGTTAGTGTATATTTCTTTATCTATCTCTTTCTCTGTATTCTGTTTTACTGATTTTTTTTCCTCTGCTTTCAAGTTTCAAAAATTGTTGCATTTTTCCTATGTATGTTTGTATATATGTTTGTTTGACTGTTTTGTCTTGAATCACTGACAGCTCAATTAGAACTGAAGGTATCCATCATAATCTGATAGGAAAAGAGTGCAAAGTAACTTTTTTAAGTCCCTAGTTTTTTCATAGTGGTATTTGTATGGTTTTTTGCCATAGTGTTGCCATGAGCTTATTACTGCTACATCCTTGTTTAAAAAATAATAATAGTAATTAGAAATTGAGGTGAGTAACATTTATTTAGTGGAGGCATTCAAAGGGCAAATGATGCTTTTGAATCTATTCTAAATTTTTCCAAAGTGATATTTGGTCATTCCTCTTAGTAGACTCAGATTTTTGTAGCAGAAAGAGTGATTTTTGCTTCTGCCTTCAGGGCATCGTTGTAAATTTTTTGAATGTGCCTCAGCTGGAAATTTGTGCATTTTGCCAATTAAATGATAGTTTTCTGCTGGCAAAAACCACATTTCGTGTTTGAAACAGAATTTTAGAAAAGAATATATTTTAAAACCAAACAAAACACCATCAACTCTTCCCTGTTTAGATTTAAAGTGTTGGGTTGGTTTGTGTGTGTGTGTTGCTCTTCTTTAGCTGTTCCTCTCCAAGGCCTTGTAATTTACTCAGGAAAACCAACTGCAATGTGAGTCTCATTGTGTGAAATGGTTTCCCAGGACGCCACACATTTTCCAATTATAGCAGAGTTTGACTTAATAAGCTACATCACACCGCATTAAAGCAAAGTGTGCTGAGCATGTTACAACCATACCTAATCTGTATTCTAGGCTATCTTAGAACATTGGTTTCAAAGACACAACTGAAAATGGAGTTTTGCTGGAAATCTTGTGAGTTCATTTGTGATTCCACATATTTACCTAAGCATCAAGGGTAGAGTTCTGCATTATAGATGGGTCTAATATAGACCCATCTCTTTTCCAGCATATTTCTACTTTTTTCCTAAGTTTAAATATCATGTGGTCATTGGATTTAAAGTTGTGAGAGGCTTTTAGTGAACATCTTAGCTCACTGTCCCCTTTCTCACTACAGACACCTAATTTTTATTTCCTTAATTTCCTTAAGAAGAATGTCACACGTGTCATAAATTGCGATTGCAGAGTGGTAATTTGAACCCAGTTCTTCTGATTTAAATCCAGAATCCTTTCCATTGCATCCATTATATTCTCCTTTCCTTTGGAAGCAGCTACTTTTTTGTTAAACAAAACATCTCACAATTTTTTTTTTAATAGGAAGAACATCATGCCTTAAAAGCTCAAGAAATCATTGACTTGTCACTTTGCTTGGACATTAATAATACATATAAGATCTACTAAGCTCTTCTCATATGCTATCTCGCTGAACTCTCAATACCACCCTGTGAGATAGGTGCAATTGTCATTCCTATTTGAAAGATGAGGAAATTGGGGCGAAGAGATATTAAATGACTTGAGAGGGTCATATGATTAATAAATGTTTGGGGCAGTGTTTGAATGTATGCCTTACTAAGCCTAAAATTTTATCCTCTGCTCCATGCTATATCTGAACCATTCTGGCCTCACTTTCCTCATTTGAAAATTGGGTTGATAAGGATATATGATTTCTTAAAGCTTTTCAGCTGTAGGAGACTATAGTTTTGTCTGTAAGTCTGCTATTCAAAGAACAAGGTTTTAATTCTAATTCTATTTTTTTAAAATAAAAGGCTTCCTCCAGAAATTGCAGCAAAAACTTTCCCCAAAACTTAGCATCATATTTTTGCTCTTAAAGCTGGATAGCATCATGTTTTGTTTTCTAATGTTTTTTTCTCCTCTCCATAACCGAGAATCAAGACAGGCAGAGGAGAGAAAAGCTTCCCTAAGAGGACATAGAGATTAAATTAAGTTTTCCCTTAAATTGCAACATCAATCTTTTTCTTTTATTTTTAACAAATGGAATCTATTGACCATTAAAAAATAAAGATTTTCTTAAGTCAATAAATCTTTTGAGGCCTACAAATGCAACACACATATTTATCGCCTTGTCTCTTTTGATGCTCCACAAAAGTGTCTATTATTTGGTGTGTCGTTAATGGAATCACAATTATAAAAATCAATAATGACCATCAGAATATCTACAAAAGTAATAAGCCACTTATTTCATGAACTTTAATGAAAGAACAGACCAAACACTCCTTTTTCCATGACTGTCTCTGTGTGTTACTTTGATTTAGCAGCAATGAACACGTCTTAAATACCTTAACTGTTCAGTTGCATTTTTTTGCTTTATTAGCTGTATTTTTTGGAAAGGGAATGCAACTAAAGGACTTCTAAATAGCAAAAATTATATAGAAATTTAGCCTTTGGGGGGAAATTCCTTATTAGGATACCACATGAAATGGGCTCCTGATGACCTTCCCTCCCAAACAGGAAGTTCATAAGTGATTGAGGGAGATTAGTTTAGAGCCTCAATCATAATAAATACATTAGGAGCATAAAATGGAAATCTCTGAGTCTTGCTTTTTTTGACTTCATTTTAGGCTCCCAAGATTAATAAGGAATGGGGTAACTGATAGCTAAATTTTTTCATCTTAAAAGGCTCATTTGCAAAAAGACAAAGTAAATGGAAGAAAAATAATTTATGCAGGGAGCTGCTAATCCAGCTGTTTTGCTTCTGGGCTTAATTGGATTTACCTAGAATTGATATTTGGTGTCAGCATGTGTTATATCATCAGTGCAAGCCATAGTTACCAAACATAAAGGAGCCAATGTTGAAAATGTGAACTCCCAGATAAAGAAAAATATTTAAACCAGAGACAAAATATTTATTTATTTGCTTAAAGCTTAGCATAATCACTTTCTAGTCATGTGTGTTATCAACTAAATATACTTGCCTGATACTATCTTCTCTATATTTCTCTTCTCTTCATTTTCTTATTATCATAGAGGTAGAGAGGAAAACCAGAGCCCAGTAGAAAGGGAGCAGGAAATGGCTCTTTATCTCCTGTTCTGCCTTGCAGGCAACTGTGGTGACTATAAAAAGGTATCCAATGGCAGGTGGGTGACATCTACCTTCCCAAGGTAGGAGAGATAACATTATATGGTCTTTGTCATTTCAGTTGGAAAATAAACAAAGCCAGTTCACAGTGGTGGGGGAGGGGGAGGGAAAGAGGGGAGTGGGAGAGAAGAAGGAAGTATGTACTCTTTCCATGGTGCACAGATTTAGTGCACATCCATGTGGAAGCCAAGGCTCAATGCCTCTAATTTTATTCTATTTCACGAACACACATTTTGAGGTTAGCAGCAGATGCTACAAAGTTTAGTTTGACATGATCCTTACCTACCTTAGACTTAGAGCCTAGTAAAGGGATTTGGGGAATCCTTCTACATCCTACCAAGGGAGAGAGTGCAATATCTGGAATTTAAGGACATGGATCTAAACTTTGGCTCTCTCCCTTACTCACTAAGTGACCTTGATCAAATAATTTCAGCATTCTGAGACTGTTTCCTAATGAGCAAAATGAAGCCGTTAGATCTCATGTTGTCTAGGATCTCTTCCAAAATTAATGTCTGCGATATTAGGAATTCAAGTCACCACTTAGAGATTCTTAAAAGGGACATCACATTGTTCTTTTGATAATTACCATGTTCGTCTTTCTTTCAAATTTTATCTTTTCTGTATCTTTTCAATAAAAATGATTAAAAGGTTTTCCAAAATCTTTAGCTTGGTAGGTCTTAAGGCTTAGTGTTCTATAATTGGGAGATTGATATGTTCCAAACCTAACAAAACTGTCACAAAAAAGCAACTGTTCATTTTTTTGGTGGGCCAATTTGTACACCTTCATGAATGATGCTCTTGGCATTTCTTGTTAGGGTCTCTTAAAATAATTATAAATGAGACAACTGTTTCTGAGTTATTTGAAATAAGCTGATTCAGGTTTAAAATGTCAACTGAGAAGACACTGAATTAGTTTAATTAAATGCAGGTATCATCACTTTGAAGTAAAAAAAAAAAAATTCGTTAATACGTCAGAGATGGCAAATTCAAAGTCCCCACAACCCTAGACTACAACAATTCAGGCACTAAAAACACAAAAACCAAACTCACCAAACTTCCTTTAGCTCCATTCCCCGTTCAGAACATATGCAGATCTGCTCCTCCAGAAAGGTATTTGTCCCCAAAGCCATGTTAAACAATTCTGGGCTGCCTAGGACTGCCAACATAAAAAGTGCCTTCAAATAAACTTTTCAAGAAAAAAATCATTGTGGGTGAAGCTCTAAGGAACAAGAAACATTGAGATGCAAGTTTTCCTGAAAAAAGAGATGCCCCAGAACACAATCCCTGAAGGAGTGGAGAAAGTCTACAATATGGTATATTTTTATTTTAACAATTTATTTTGGCCAAATAGGTGTTACATTCAGATGCTTCTATTAGATAATAAAGTAAAATGGTTCTCAGTGTTCCTTAATTTTGACACCTTTGGGCAAACTCTCAATTGTTTCGCCAAAGGTATAGTTCTTTTGTCCCTTTCCTTCATATATACATTTCTAACTTACTCCCAAACCCATGCCCTTTCTTACATCAGGAGTGGGAAAGGTCTTATATGGATATTGACCTTTCCCAAAACTCCTTCTGAAGGAGGGGAAGTTGGAGGGATGGAAATTGTAACTTCAGAAATAAGACTAATGCATAGGTTAATTCATGTTCAAAGTGCCTTACTGATTAAACATCCTTCAGAATGAAGATGGACCAAGAGGAGGGAGCTGCTGAAAGACATTTTTAACAACAGACTTAGACTCTATATGTGGCTTATTTTGAAGTAGCTGCTACTAAGATCTCTTTTTTAAAGTGTTAAAGATGATATGCGAGGCACGTACCACAAGGAAGTCAAATACATGAAGACATACAAAACAGATCACTGGTTAAAGACTCATTAGCTGTGTCACCTTAGGTGAGTCACTGAACAAATATTTGCTTCATTTTTCTTGCCTACGAAAATGAAGACAATAGCTTCTACACTCCGAAGGTTGTTGTGAGGATCAAATGAGATAAAAATTGGAAAACACAGAACAGTAAATTCTATATAAATGTGACTTATAATAACAATATTATTATTTTTGCTACTATTGGTATTGTTGGTATATGAAGGACCTATTTTTTGTTACTGAGGGAGGAAATAAAGGCAATCTCATTTATTTAACAAGCGGATAGAAAGCATTGATTACCTTTGAGATATTTTGATCATTGAAGGAGAACAAACAATGATTGAAGCTCTCCACTCTATTCCTTTTTTAACAATAGGGATACAGGATATTTTAGTGTTAACAGGGTGGTATGAAGGGAAGGAAATTAATTTTGAATTTTGAATCCCCTTTCCTTGCCACTGTATTTCAGTCTGATACGTATACTATTATTTGCTATTTTTGTGGAGATACGACCAGATACACTCAAAATAAATCTATGAGATAGAAGTCTATATTTCAGCATCAAGTTCACTGCAAAAAAGTATAAATCAAGTTGTCTTCTGAGACCACAGGCAAAGGATGAGTTTGCTAAGGTGTATGTGTATGTACGCATGCATGTATATGTGTATATACATATATACACACATGTATATATGTACATATATATGTATATATATGTTACCAATAGCAACAACCTAATTGATTAGTGTTCTGAGAATATGCACTTCAGTTCTCGAAAGAAGAATTACAAAATATTAATAACTACATGAACTTTTAACTTATAATAGAAGAAATGCAAAGCCAAATTTTCTTGTAATTCCTTCACACTCAGAAAATTGTTCAAAATGAAAAGGGACAGCAATAATTCATGCTGGAGGATTATTGGAAGTTAAAAACACAGAAGTATTGGTGGAGCTATGTATTGGTATAATTTCTCTGAAAAAAATTGTAATTATACAAAAAAATGACTAACATATGTATAACCTTTGAGATTTCATTATTGTCCTTATACCAGAAGGAAGCCGTTGATAAGAAGAAGGTCCCTACATATACCAAAATATTTATGGCAGCACTTCTGTGATTTAAAAAATGGAAATAAAGTAGATTCCCACTGATTGGAAAATGGCTAAATAAATTGAAGTACATGAATGCAATGGGATGTTAGTATGTTGTAAGAAATGGTGAACATGATGAATACAAAGAAGTATGTAAATATTTCTGATGAAATGATGCAGAAGAAAATAGTCAGATCTAAGAACATAGTATACACAATGCCTACAATAATGTGAATGGGAAAAAGAAACACAATGCAATCAAAAATCAAGTGCAAAGTTAAAAAGAACAAAGAAGTCTGGAAATAAAAATAAAAGTCTGGAAGATATTCCCAACTTACCCCTAGTAGAGGTGGCTGGTTCACAGTTACTGCATATTGCATGTTTGGGGAGTTTTTCAATATATTGATCAATTGTGCTGCTTTTTCTTTTCTTTTTTCTTTTTCTTTTCTTTTGTCTTAAAATACTGTTTATTATATGTGATTACTCTCTGGAAGGGAGGAAGAGAGGGACACTGAGGAAAATATTGACAAAGTTAAAACAAAATACATCAATAAAATGTGTTTAAAAATATCAGACAAGGGATTCTAATTCTGTTTTTAATAAGTAATGAATACTTAATTACTTCCATTATTTCTTTGTGTACTTAACATAGTTTGCTGTTAAACAAATTTTTCCTTTTGGTAATTCTGAAATCTGTCCACTGTTTAACAGTAAATTCTCAAGAGATAAGAATGACTAATTTTTCTATTGTTTGAACTCTATTCCCTACAAAAACCCAACTAATTAACTCCTAAAACAATTCCCTTACCCCTGCCCAGCACCCTTGTTTTGTTTTTGTTACACTTAGTGAACAAGGGATCAAACATTTGGGGAAACCCAGTTCTAAACTATATGAACAAATCTATGCTACTTATTTACGTTTAGAGATGGGTATGGTTATCATTTCTCCTGGCTAACAGTGTGTGTGAGCTATGATGGCCTGCAACAAATAGCTTCAGGTTAAAAGAGACTCCTTTGCATTTGAATGTAACATTTGAGTTAAACCCGACAGTATTTTTTTTCTACAAAATCTGGAAATTGCTCATGACTGAATTTATTTTCCTAGCATTTCATTTATTCTCTCTTCTGACTTAAATTTCAAGTAGCACATGCACACGCGCACACACACACACACACACACACACACACACACATTACATCAGGAGCCATCCTAAATTATAGGTTTCTAGTTCATCAATTTTGTCTTTCGTTGATTCAAGCATTCACTCATTCCATAACTGTATGATTTTCAACAACCTGAGCTCATGGATTGAGTCTGCTTATTTTATTTACTTATTCAATAACTGTTTCTTGAAGACCTACTAAGAGCAAGGCACAGTGTTAGGTAAATGCAATAATGAGTAAGGAGTGATTTATGCACTGAAGCTGCTTATAACTCAATTGAATTATTTTTATTCATTTTCTGTCGTTCCTCCAACAAAATTCACCTGAAGCTCTTGTCAGTAGATAAACTTTACGACACATATATCCATTAAAAAACTTTTCATGAAAAACAATACACTCTATGTCCAGGGATTCTTAACCCATTAGGGGTGTGTGGATGAAATTCAAGGGGTCTATGAATTTGAATGAGAAAAAAATAGATCTTTGTTTTTACTAACTTCTGCCTGAAGTTTAATGTTTCATACAAAGACACTTTCTGTTTATCCCTGAGTAATCATCATTGAATGTCTATTTGCCTTAGTTTCTTCATCTGTAAAATGGGGATAATAATTGCACTTTGCCTCTCAGGGTTATTGTAAGGATCACATGAAATTTGTAAAAGACAGCACAATGTCTTGCGCATAGTAGACCTTATACGCATATTACTATTATTTGTTATTGTTACTGAATATAAGCAACACACATTATTCAGAGAAAGAGTTCATAGGCTTCATTAGAATTCCAAAGGGATTCATCACACACACATACACATACATACATACATACACACACACACGTGAAGAATTGCTTTTCTAGAAGAAAGACCTATAAATTTATCAGAAGACTGAACAAAAACAAATGTTATATTCTAGTCACTATGCTAAGTACTGGGGATACAAAAAAAGTCAAAAGACCATTCAGGATAAAGGGTTGAATAGGGTGTTAAGGGAGGAGTAGCACCTTTTGTATGAGGGCTTACCAAACCCTCTTTAGGGCTACCCTTTGGTGTTCACCTAATTCAACCAACTCTCACCTGTAGCTCCAAGAAGCTTTCAGATGTGCAGTGGTTATCTCAGCAGAGTCTAAACCATACTTAAGGTAACTAACAGGCCTCCAACCTGAGTTAGGGGGATGTCTACCCTAAGTATGTGAAGACATTCCCCAGAAGAATCAATGGGAACTATGTGTTCCAATGGTCCTGAAGGTGGCTGAAGCAGGAGCTGTGGAGTGCTTAGAGTTTGGTCAGACATGGAAGATGCAAAGGTCATCCACTGAATCCGAGGCCATTTCCAGTCACTCTGGCTTTTGTATTGCCATTGGACTTTGATATCTCTGGAAGAAGGAATGAGGCTGATGACTGCAACTCTGCCTTGCTTAAATCCAGTTCAGGCCCAAGCCATGACATCACCCCATGATGTCACTGGTCCTTTTTGAAAATGAAGGACAAAAAAAATGAACTCCAGGATCAAAAGCCAAATCTTCTGTTTGTCTCTGGAAGCCCTTAATAATACATTTTCCCAATGCCCACAAACTTTCCATTCTTACATCCTACTACCTGTCACATACTATTTGCTCCGCTGAAACTGGTTTCCTTGCAGTGACACAAACAAGCTCCTCCATACTTAGACTCCAGGAGTTTTCCTTAGCTGTTTTGCCTGCCTGGAATGCTCTCCCACATCAACTCTATTCCCTGACTTCCTTCAAGTCCCAACAAAAATATGATCCTTTACAGGGAACCTTTCCCAATACTTCCTATTTCTGGTAACTTCCCTCTTTTAATTATTTTCTATTTATCCTTCCCCTAGCTTGTTTATACATATTTGTTTGCTTATTGTCTTTCCATTTAGATTGTGAGTTCCTGGAGGGGAAGGATGCTTTTTTGTATATCCCCAACACTTAACATAGTGATTACGCATACTTTTTATTTTCATTCAGTCCTTTCAGTTGTTTGTGACTCTTTTTAACATCATTTAGGGTTTTCTTGGCAAAGACACTGGAGTGGTTTGACATTTTATTCTCTAGCTCATTTAACAGATGAGTAAACTGAGGCAAACAGGGTTAAGTGTCTTTCCTGGGGTACAACAGCTAGTAGGTGTCTGAAATTGGATTTGAACTCAGGTCTTCCTGATTCTTGGCCCAGAGCTCTATCCACTAAGGACTTAATGAATGCTTATTGACTGAATGAATGACTACATAGTGATTTCAATGAAGCTAGGTGGCATAGTAAATTATGTGCCAGACTGGAAACTATGAAGACATGGGTTTGAATTTTTTCTCAGATATTTACTGGTTGTATGACCCTGGATTGGTCATTTAACTTTAGTATAATTTTTCTATTTATAAAATGATGATGATGATGATGATGATACTTCACAGTCTAGTGAGGACTAAGATTATATACAACATATGTATATATTCGTAAATGTTAGTAATTACTATCAATGATGAAAGCAAAAGCTTGTTACATCATGCTAATAGACAATATTCATTTTTTAGTTGCTTGTTTTTTTTGTTTTGGGAACATTTTTACATGTTGATTTTAGTGCCTAGGAGTTCAAAGAATGTAACTGAGAGGAGGATTGATCATACCCTCATCACACTATCCTCCAAGTTTACTGGCAATTTGCCTCTAAATAAGTGATTTGTGAATAACCTAAGTGAATAACCTCAATAAGTGAATATTCAATAAGTGAATAACCTCATTGTCATGTATGGAGGAGGAGGAAATAGGTCACAGCCATTACATTTACAATGTAAGAGGTTTATTGCAGGATTTTCATTTTAGTTAATAGAAGTCCAAGATGATTGTAGGTAAAATGATGTCCTCCTCACACTTATGCCTTGAGCTCAGTATTCACTAGCTATCAGTCACTGAATAGTAGAAGAAAGGGCTGAGTGAAGGGAAAGACAGTAGCTTCCCAAGGTGCTAGTGGTAAAGGGTAGATATTAGTAACACCTAAAAGTCTCAGAAATGTTGCAGAAATGGGAGTTGGCTTGTTGTCTTAGCTCAGTTATCAGGGGATGCGATAGATTGGCTCAATCATCTCCCAAGATTGACCTCAAGTTTCTCCTTTATGTGTGTGTGTGTGTGTGTGTGTGTGTGTGTGTGTGTGTACTTTTTATGGTGTAAAGATGTTTTTCTATAGTTCCAGGAATTCTAAACTGATTGCTCAAATGGTATTGTGAAAATCTAATCAGTAGCTCATCCTTCTTTACTCTGTTTAGGACAGCAAATATGTTATCTATAAGAATTAAGTGCTAAGAACAATTTCAATTAGCAATAGAGATCTTTTAAACAGATTAAGAATAGAAGACAAAAGAATGAAATTACTTAGGGAAGTCCCAAACAACCAATCCAAATATTCTAAAGAATTTTCTTTTTTTCCCGCTAGCTTGACCAGTGCAAGTCCTGCTTTGTTACTTAACAGAGAACGAAAGCCCCTTTCCTTTAAGGAGTATAGCTTTTCTGGAATGGACCTTAGAAGCAATGAGTTCCATCCTCTCATTTTACTAAAGTGGGAATTGATCACCAGAGAGATAAAGTGACTTTCCCAGTGTCACAGATCTGATAAGTGACTAATCCGGTCACTGGATTCAGATGGCTCTGGAGGAGAAGTGAGGCTGGTGACCTTGCACAGCTCTCCCTCACTCAAAACAAAGTCAAGTGCAAGTCATGTCATCATTTCTCTGATGGCATGGTCTTCTTTGGCAATGAAGGATGAAGGATGAACACACAAGTCCCTCTAGAACAAGGGCTCTGTCCCCTATAGCTAGTAAGTGGTGGCATCAGGTTTTGAAGCCAGTTCCTCAGAATCCACATTAAGTGTTAAATCCCGTACACTATGGTTAGTGACATTTAACGTCTTTGACCTTGCTTACTCCTTTGAAAAATATAAGTTAAACTTCTTCCTTACTCATCTCTCTTGTGATAAACAAATAAGTCATTGTATACTACAGCTCTTCATGAATTATTGGAAAAGAATTCTATAAAAGTAATCTGTTACTCTGTCCAAACTACCGTGTGGAAGATGTGGATGACATGGTTATGGCATGCTATTGACACTTGTTGAGAAATCCACATTATAATGCTTTCAAAGCATTAAAAATATTAAACACTATCTTGGTCTTTTATTTTATAGATGAGAAAATTGAAAACCAAAGGGATTAATCCTGTTAAAGGCAAAGCCAAAAATTGGAAACCAAGTCTAATAGTTCACATGTCTACTCTACAACACTAGTAATCAGAGCTTCTAAAGGAAACGTTTTTCTCTATGATGTTAATCAGAAAGAAGCACTCTGAACAAATCTATGAGACAAATAGACCAATGCTATATTCCTAAAATATTTTAATAGGAGAATAAATTTAAGAGAATCATTTATACTCTATGGTGAGTATCCAAGGAGTATATCTTAAACAGACATATTCTCTGTAACCCTCTGGTTCCCAAGTATATACTAAAAGACAACGACATAGGGGAATGTCGTCTAGGAGAAAAATCACAATGACTTCTCCAGCAGGTTTGTTTGGCCTTGTCCCTCAATTTGTTGGGACTCATTTTTTTTTTCACATTTTAAAACTCTATCTTTTAATTCCAAACTATTTGAATTTGTCCGTGGCCTGGCAGGAATGGTATGTCTCCAACGTGCCTATTACTGTTTATAATGGATGTTCTGTATAACATTTACTATTTGAAACCCCATCATATTGTATGTAGCTCATGTGAAATTGACCTCTCCAAACCCAAATTTCATTAGGAAGATATTTGGGGTTATTTATTGGGAGAATAGGAGCTGACATGAAATACCTTCAAGTATTCTAAATGTCTTTGGGGATTTTTGACATTTGATAATCCATGTAGTGTTCCTTTAAGATGGATAAAAATGAAAAAAAAAACCTCAAAAAGTGAAATTTTGGAGGCAGGCTTATTGGATATCCCTAAGCTATAGATTTCAAACATACAGCTGCAGTTCATCTTAGGATCATTTCAAATTCATTAGCAATGTGGAAACTCATAAAAACCATTAAAACAAGAACTATGCTGATTTTAAAAGCATGCAGCAATAACCAATCCCCAGGAAAAGAAAAAAAAAAGAAAAAGAAACAGATTTCTAAGATAATTGTTTGTATACCAAAGTTTAGATGGACTCAATTATATGCCCTCTATAATCAAATGTTTAATAATTTTCTCTCTAACTTGGAAAGTGCAGTCATGTATCTTCACATGAAGCTAGATAAAGGAGATTATTAGGCAGGGTGAATTTATTTTCTTACTTTAAAAAACAAATAAAAACCAATGACAATAGACAACACTCGGTGTGCAAGTTCCTGAGTCTGTATATCTGTAGAAGAGGGAGGGAGGGAGGCTTTTTCCAAAAAAACGTTGCAACATTTGAGGGAAAAGTATCCATGTGGGTGTGTGCATGTGTGTGAAAAACCAAAGAAAGAAAACCAGATCAAAGCTCCGGGCAGATGCCTGGCTGCCAGTAGAATTCATTTGAATCCAAGGAATCGCTGTGGTGGTATCCAGTGCCAGCTTGGTGTTTCTAACATTTCTGCTTTAGCCAAGGCTGTAATTTATATTCCTGTTTATTGACCAAGAACTGCTTCATTTACTGAACTAACCACGTTATGAAGTAATCAGTCCTGTGGTTTTCCTTTTTGCAGCCTGGTCGGCAACACTGAAGGTTGCTCTCTAGATGGCAGTCTTCCACAAAGAACTCCGGGGGCAGGGAGCTGCCTGGTCAGTAGGCTGCTTTTCTCCTCTGCTAGCCCCAAAGAGAAAACAGCTCCATAATCTGTTGACAGGATTAAGGATTCCTGTTGTTTTACAGGAAGTAAATAAATCCTTATGGTATTCTGGAAACCTCAGAAGTATATGAGACTGGTTAGAAATTGTTTATCCTATGGCAAAGGTATCAAATGAATATTTACAGCATTTAAAACCATTACCTAGATTGATGTGGACTGGCTTGGAAACCAGCCTGTATGCATTAGTCGGTTTGGGGATATTTGTGAAGTTCTTGCATAGTAGGGTTTACTTTTTGAGTACAGAGTTTCCTCCTCGCAGGAGGCCTAATCTTTCCAGCATGGTTGGTGAACACTAAAGCTGAGGCTGGGGGCAATTCTGTTGTTTCTAAAATAGAAGGAAGAACTCCGAAATTCAGATCTCACATACTGTGTGCTGAGCACTGTGGGAAAACTCAGAAGGACAAGACTCTGAACTATAGGTTAATCACATGATAAAAAATATAACAAAGAGGAGTGTGAAAACTTTACAAAAGTTGATTATAGTAGGTTTATACTATAATTTTAAAATTTATCAAAAAATTATTAAAAACCCCAAGACCTTGATATTTAAAATAAGCCCTTTGTGAAGATGATCTCTTCAGTGAGAAACACTTTATAAAATGAAAATTAAATTCTGACATTTACTTGTTTAAGAGTCGTGAGACAAAAGGTGCTGTTTTCTTTTAAGTTTTAAAATGCTTATTCATATTTATTATTTATATAATCATGACTTTTGATTTATATCTAGCTTTATATTGGTTATTTCAGGGATACATAGAATTTTCATATTAAAAAGGAGTGGTTCTCAAATTGTGGTCATGGAATCTGGGTCCCCAAGAGCCATTCATGGAGTCTTAAAGGTCAAACTGTCTTTGTAATCACAGTAAATTCTTTTTAATATTATAAATATTAATAATTGTTAATAATTATAACCCACTATGCAAAAGGTTTATATTTTACATGCCTCCTCAATAATTTTAGGAGTGTAAAAGGGACATGATAACAAGAAGTTTGACAACTGCTCTTACAGAGCATTATTTCTCAAATTCTGTTGTAAGGAATCCCAAAACATTTCAAATTTTTTCTTAAATTCATTTTTTAAATTTTTATTGAATCTTATGTTTTTCACTGATAGAAATTAAAATAATATTTTAGAGAGTTTTACTATAGGAGTTATCTTAAAATATTATTTAAAGGGTTCTGCTATTATGGAAAAGTGTGAGAACCGCTATTATGTAATAAGTGAAATTTACCTGACAATAGTTTCCAATAAATAGCACTTATTAATGCTGTCAGGCTTTCAAATAACTAATTCCCAGATACTTTCTTCTGGGCATCACACCAGCCTTGTGAAATAGATCCTGTTGGTTTTATTATCTTCACCTTACAGGTGAGCAAAGTGAGGCTGAGAGAGGTTAACTTACACAATGATTAATTGTCTGAGGATGTTTCAGTCCTGCCTTTGACACATCATGGTTATCTGACCTTGGGAAAGTCACTTAAACTCTTATTGCCATAGGTGACTCTCTAATAAACCAAACTGCAGAATATTTATCAGTAAGCATTGCTAAATTGAGCTTTTTCCCTACAGGAATGAAATTGTAGATTCAAACAAAGAAACAAAAAATTCAGGGGAAGGATTTGAAATATCCAGACCTGTACTATACCAATACTGCTCCAAAGAGCACATTGAGGGTGAAACTATGGTAAAGCAGATATCTAAACTTCGGCAGTATCAGTTCATTTGGTCACACTGAGCTGTGAGTTGAGACATAGTCCTAGAAGGCTTCTAATGCTATTTTAATTTTTATTGAAGACCAGAAATGGACAAGATTTTTTTTAAACTTTAAACTCATGTTATTGCAAGTTCTCTTTTAGATATATGACATAAACACTCAACAGAATTGGTCATAAAACTTTAAGTTAAGAAAAACAAGTTGTAAACGCATGAAGGGTGGGAATTTCCAATTCATCATCTAAGCTGTTCGAGCCAATTAAGCAGTGAAAGAGTAACTTGCAACCCGGAGATCTGGGGTTTGTTTTTAAATCAACAAATACGTATAACTTGTTTACTATTGGCCAAGTACTATTTCACTTATTTCAAGCCTGAATTTTCTTTTCTGTAGAGTGGGAATATTATATTTAACTGGTGGTAGTTATCCTTAACTCCTAAAATAGATCTACAATAATAAGAAGAAAGTTTTCTTTTTTAGACAATCAACCATTTTACTGTTGGATTGTAAGTGAGTTTTGAACATTTTGAAAAGCATAGCTATTTTCATGGACATCCAATGGGATGAATTGGGCGATAGGATAAGGGACTTTTCAATTATAGAAACCAGATAAAATTGCCAGTAAGGTAATGGGTAAGGGGAATGGAACATTCTAACATTGCAATAGTCTCTGTGTGACATGAAAACAATCATTGCAGGTGAGGTGTCCATATTTCTACATTAATTTAGTGTCTACTAAGTAAGTCATGCAAATTAATGTAGGACCACAAACTTGGGGACTAATAGAATTTTGCCTGGACCTATAAGAAAATGAACTTGAGATTACCAAGAATTTTGATAAAAGTTAAAATGTAATTACCCACACATTTTGTGTTTCCCTTCCTTCTACAGACAGGTTCTTGCTACTCACTGAAAAGGGAGGTTGAACACCGATATTTAAAAGCTCACTAGTTGGGGAAGAGCTATTGAGATTTTCACAGTTTAGTAATGGTTTCTTTTTCCAGCCTAATCAGCTGGGTGGGGCGTATCAGTAAGGAACAAAAGTATTTTGAGTAAATAACGTGAGTTACTATTAATATACACAGAACAATCACATATGTGTTTATATAAAACATTACTAATGTTATTACTTGAGTGGATAAATAAGAATAATTTAAGAAAGTTAGAATGGAAGGTGCCCTGGTGTTTCCCCTACCACCCCCAAAATTTGAGCATGAGGTTGTTACAATGTATTATGTCACTGCATAAATTTAGAATATGATTGAAACCATTGATAAACAGTGTGTCAATACACACCCTACAATTCCAGATGTTGCCTATTAAGAATACTTACAATGACAGGATTCATTTAGAAGCTAAGTTCTATGAGAACACTGCACACTTGTACACTGCTGATAACATAATTCAATAATTCATAATAACAATAATAAAGAGGTGATGAAAGCAGACCCAGTAGCTGCTTTTTCAGCTTATCATAAATATGTTTGGTGCTTTAAATAACTGTTAAAAAGATTTCAGAAAAGACCAACAGACCAGAGAAAAGCAAAGAAAATACCTTTGGCTACATATTATTTGTTATAGTGCCCATTTTGTTTTTAACTCCATAATGAGTAGTCACTAGTGCATTGGGGGGGTCCTTCCAGAGAATGTACGACAAGACATGAACAAAAATCAGATAAAATGAAGAGGCATAATTTACATGTACAAAGGGTTTGATCACACTAAGGAAAACAAGGGTCTGGCAAGGTGTCCAAGATAAGGGTCAAAGATGTTTGCCATATACATACATATAGTATGTACATATGTATAATAAAAGTGTATATGTATAGGTGTACTCAGTCTATGTATTTATATGCATGTACACAACCAGGTCTTATTACCAAATTCTAAACTCATGTGGCGTCTAGGTGTAATGTTGAGGATTGCTCAATAATCATATTTCTGGGTCATTTTATCTCTACCACAGCTTTCCCTAGGAATATCAGAATTTGTCTCTTCTTACAAAGTAAGAATCCAGGATAATAATAGACCTGTTATTTATCATTATTAAATACATGTGCCTTTTACATGAGTCTGTAAAGTGTTAGAGATAACTCCACTTTCAATTCTGGAGGATCCTCACTTTCTTCAAGGACCTAACTTCCAGAATTGTTCTATTCTGGGTGTGGGCACTCTGTAAAGAAATAGATCGTGGTGTAACTAGGCAGTCAAGCAATCCTAAATCCATTATAGTACCAGTGAAGCAACTGCTATGGATTTCTCCTCCACATTGTGACTCTCTGCGACTCCAACCCATCTTCTCCTTAGTGTCTCCATCAGGCAAGGATTCCTTCTCCTTATCTCTTCACCTAGCCTAACTCTCTGTATGTGTCTCCATGCTAGTTTGTTTCTTCATCTGGCTAGAGTTCTTTCTCTCTGGGTACTAATAGGATGGGATGTGATTCTTTGAAAAAGAACAGGTAGAGGTTTTAAAAAAAAATTCAATAACCAGCCTTCTGTTGATGTGATATATTTTATTCAACAGTATATCTTTTTTTTTTTTTTCAGACCCATAATTGCAGCATTTACCAACTGGTTTAACTTTCCAGGCAGTGTGGTACAGTGGGTAGATTTGGAGTCAGGAAGTAGCAGTATAATTCATTTAACCTCTCAGTTTCTTCTTCCATGCAGTGGTGATCAAGAAAGTGAGAGATTAAAATGAAATAATTAATATATTTCTCAACCAATAGGTAAACATGCGTTAGCAAATTATTATTTGGCAGACACAGTGTCAGAACTGAGAATACAAAGAAGGAAAAAAAAACAGAAATAGTCCCAAGTCTCAAGGAGCTTACACACTAATGAGGGAGAAAGAATGTATATAAATAGCTATACATATATATGCATATGAATACACACACATATATATGTATATGCATATGCAGAGTATGGAAGGCAAACATACACTTGGTAAATTGTTAAAGTATGTAAATATAACCTATTGATTTGAATTAAATTTATGATGACAAGAGGAGTCAGTTGCTCTCTTTGCAATTGGCATTCCATTAGCCCTAGATAAATATGAAAAGCTTGTTGTGCTATTATAATATTGAAATGAAGTAGACTTTGAGTCTTTTAAAAATATCTAAGGAAGGCCTTCTCTGAATAGGACCGAAAAAAAATAAGGCAATATACATTGATATACTGGTTTTGAATAATTTTCAAAGCTCTAAGCAGGAGTGAGTCTTCTGGACTTTGAAATCAGCCCTAAGGTCTGCAAGGTACAACAAAAACATTTGACTGTTCAACTTGCTTTTAGACATCACACTTTGATCAGATCTTTGACAAAAGAGATAAATTGGAGGAGAGTCAAAGCCCAAACTGCTGACATCAGCAAGTGGGTTTTCCACATGTCCCTAAGTGAAAGCTTATGATCAGGAAGTCTGATTTTCTAGGTGTCTTTTGGTGTAGCTTCCTATCTCCGCCTTTCATCTATAATGAAACAGCATTTAAAAGAAGGTGGAGCGTGGGATGAGGTCAGGAGAAACACTTCTTTCTTTCAGATGGAAAGAGGGCTGCTGTTACAGTTAACTTTCTTCCTTTTATTTTGGTTTTGACAAAGTTGTCAAAAAAGATTTAACTCCTCCTTTTCCTGATCTCATGATTTTTTGAAGGGAGAGCAGTGGCCAGCAAAAGAATTCCACTGACTGTTATTGAAGACAGATCTGATTATGTGAACTTCGTGTTATTTGGAGATAAGAAAATTGTGCAGAAATAAACAACTTGACATTTTACTTCCTCTTTGCAGTGTAGCTAAGATGCAAACCACATGAGGTAGGCATATTGATTTGGAAATATGAAACATGACAAATCATTTTTTAACTTGAAACCAAAGAAATTGTACACTTCCCCAAGAATTACACACTTGAGTTCCTCTAGGTAACCTCTGGGTCTTCAGAACCCTTTTTATTACTTGAAAAGCTGTTAAACTAGAGTACAAGAAAGTGTTTATTAGGTCTAGGCCTATAGTTCAAACGAAATAGAACCAAATTAGTTTGCTCGTATAACAGTATGAAGCTACTAAATCTAAACTAAGCCAGATTGTGTTCAGAGGAAAAAGTGTGCGTTCTCGTCCGTAGCTCTAAATGGTGGACAGAATGGAGGTGTGCACCATGATAGTATCAGACTATCAGACGTAAGGTATTTAGGTCAAACAGACTGAATTTCTCTTTTAAGTCTCCAAGTGAATTTGATTTCCCAATTTTTAACCTGATCTTTAAAATCTTAAAGCAATCAAACTATTGTTTGGACATGCATATCAACATGTTTCCCTCTCTCGATGAATCTATTGAATTCCCCCTCCTTATTATTTTTCTTTGGCTTCTACCTCCCACCTTTATATGTATGGGTTTTGTTTTTTTTTTTGTATTTACCACTGATACTTTCTTTTTAATTCAAATAGTACTAGCTGCTCCTTGTTTTTTCCTTTGTGCCACTAATATATACATAGCTTGAGGCTCAGAGAGATTAGATGATCTACCTAATATAACACAGCTAGTTAGTATTTGAACCTAGGCCTTCCTGTTGCCAAGTTTAGTATCCTATCTACTATGCAATGCAGCCATTTGATGTTATTAGCATTTAATTTAACTGGTTTAAATATTATATCTACAATAACCACATGAGTTTTCCCCAGAAATTCTATTTCATTAGCCATTATTCTGTTTTCCTTTCCTCTGGACTTTATATTTATAATGAATGTACTAGAAATCTCTTGCATATTCAGAATAAAGGCAGAGTAGAGCTCAAAAGTACTTAATTGCATCCAAATCTTTTAATATAGTGTTGAGCTTTGAATTTTGATTTTTTTAAAAATCAGACAATACTGAAATTAAGCTTCATAGAATAATTGTTTCTATTGTGTACTTACATCATTTTGTAGTATGTTAGATTTTTAATGTAATATCTTAATCTATTTAAAAAGAGAACTTTAAATGTGAAATATCATCTGGCTTTTAGTTCTGTCAAAATTCGTAAACTTAATTTAGCATGAATGTGCGTTGTTCTTGTATTTTGGGTACAATGGGTTAGAAAAAATTAATAAGAAATAGGAAGACTGAAACAAATCAACAGTTAGATGTTCAGTTGTTTTTCAGTCATGTTTGATTTCATGACCCCATTTATGGTTTCCTTTGCAAAGATATTGGAGTGGTCTGCCATTTCCTTCTCCAGCTCATTTTACAGGTGTGGAAACTGAGGCAAACATGATCAAGTGACTTACTCAGGGTCACAGAGCTACTAAGTGTCTGAGGCCAGATTTAAACTCAAGAAAATGAATTTTCCTCACTCCAAGACCCTACTCTAACCCCTATACCACCTAGCTGTCTCAACAATTAGGCACTGCAGAATATAAAGAGGTTTAGAACATCTCACAGGGTTAAAATACATTGGTAGAATGGTATTTGTTCCTGCTATCCATTAATAGGTACCAGAATTTTGTAGATAGGAATATACGGGTTACAGTTGGAAGTGATATTGGAAATAAGTTGTAGTAATCTATACTTTTCCTCTCTTTTTACAGGTTAAAAAACAAACAAATGGACAGACTCATTTAGTTGAAGTGACATCCACAAAAAGTAAGAAATAGATCATGAATTTGAATCCAGATCCTCCATAGGGTCCTGCTTAAGGTTCTCACACTTTGATATAGCATAGAAATAGCAATGAACTCCCTTATAGATAACTTCTTTGGTTGTTGCTAGAAGATGTTTTGCAGCAGAATAGGATATCAGTTGTTTATAAAGTATTACTTCTCTGAAAATCTTGGATGATGGTGATTTCTCATGATTTTTAAATTTAATTTGAATATGAATATGTCTCATATTCTTGAAAGTCCAATGCACTCAAGATGGAGAAAAATATTCTGTTAATATTAGTTTTCAGATGAAGTAGAGAAGTGATTCCCTTCTCCTTTCTATTTAAGAGATTCTTGCTGTGAAAAGACATCGACATTTCTCATAGGATTGCAATGCATACTAAACTGCCATTGCAGACCCCCTTTCTGTCTTACTGGCTTTGTGTGTCTACTTAACTTGGATGAGGTAGATGCTGGGTGTGATAGAGTTGAAAAAGGGTTGGATTTTGGATGTCTAATTCAGGAAAAGGTTCCAAAGAATTCCCAGGGCTGTATCTAGGTAACTTAAGAAGAGCTGAGATTTGGTAGGATAATTCTACCTAGTTGATTATCATTCCTGGGTATAGAAATGAATAAATTTGTATAGCTCTTCAGGACTAGAAAAAAATTACTTGAGAAAAAATGAAAGGCTTCATTTTATTCATCAGCAAAAAAAAAAAAAAAGAATCCTCTAATTTCATATTTAGAAGGGATCTCCATACACACCTACCCACACTGGACAAATAATCATCATTACAACACTCCTAGCAAATGATCATTCTGACTTTGCTTGAAGATTTCTAATAAAGGGAAAATCTACTGCTTTCCATCTCTCTTCTGAATAATACAATTGGTTAGAAATGAAAACAAAGTTCATTTTTTCCTTTGTTTTATCCTTAATTCAAAAATCAGATTTGTTTTTTTCCTATTGCCCTTGGGACCATGCAGAACAGGTAGCAAATGTTGCTGCTGTCTTTTCTTTAGGCTAAATATTCTGAAATTTACCAATATTTATATATTATATTCTTAATTACCTAACATCATATAACTTTCCATCTATTAAATGATTCTTTATATTTCACATTGGATATACTACATGAATAATAGCAAATTCTATTCTGAAAGTGATATAGAAAAAACTGCTGTCATAGGATCATTTATTCATTCAACAAGTATTTATTGACCACCTAATATGCACAGGACAACAGAAAACTTTCAACTTTCAACAGAAAGAGACAAGGTTATGAAACACTGGAGGAAAATCATTTAAATGGGGAGAGAGACAGGAGGCACTGAAAATAT
Source organism: Notamacropus eugenii (assembly GCF_028372415.1). Classification (NCBI taxonomy): domain Eukaryota; kingdom Metazoa; phylum Chordata; class Mammalia; order Diprotodontia; family Macropodidae; genus Notamacropus; species Notamacropus eugenii. The sequence continues at coordinate 179,960,621 of NC_092875.1, forward strand.
TAATATTCTTTAGTTGGTAGAGAATGGAGAATTATCTGAAACAAATGTTAACAAATTTCTCTTTAGGGTTTTAAATGCTAAGCTGTGAAAAAAATGATTCACTATATTAAATTGTTTCAATCAATGGAGTTTGTATATCTGGTCAAAAGTTTCATCTATAAGATTAAAATTTTTGGATCCCTATTTTGATCAAGTAAATTATGTCTATATGACATGTTCTCCATTTTTTTGAGATAGTAATGATATTTTCATCCACTTATTGCATGGATCTTTTTACAAAATTATTTTAAAAACATTAAATGCAATATAATTCCATTTGTTCCTCAGATTTACTGTATGAGTTGTCTTTTTTCCTCCATTTTTTTCTAATGATAACTTTATCTCTTCTTAACTTTACCCCTGGAACCAGGTCCTCATAAAAATTACACTGCAAAAGACAGCATGGAATAGTGCCCAGAGTGTTGCACATAAACTCAGAAAGAATAAATTAAAATATAGCCTTAGACACTTATTAGTATATGATCTTGGACAAGTAACCTCTTTGAGCCTCATTTTTCTCATCTTTAAAATGGGAAAAAAATATAACCTACTACACAGGGTTGTTGTGAAGTTTAAGTGAAATAGTGCATATAAAGTAACTTTGAATAGTTTATAGTCCTAAATATATCAGATAAAAGGCAATATGAATTCAGAGATATCCTGGAGGCAAATCAAACTTGCTCCAATAAATGGGTTACTAAATTTTAAATGTGGGCTTAGAAATTGGCAAATGGTGCAAATCAAAGATCGATTTGCTGTTTTGTTCATTATTTAGATTTAAAGTGAAAGAATAAATTCTAATTTAGATTAAAATTAAAAGTGTTCTATGCATACATTTTGTTTTTATTTTTAGAGAGTTGGTTGTTAAACATTTACTAACACAATTTTGCCAGAATTCCTCAGTGATATATATTAATTTGAAACCAAACAAAAGAATCATAGATAGGAAGAGAGAGTTTAGTGAATCTTTCAGTATTTCTGCTTTCTGATCTATGGAGATTCCCTTGTGGCTAGAGATATGTGAATGAATGCTTATATTGATGGGTGCCATAGTGGTACCCTCAGTATGAGGATCCATCAAAAATAACTTTAATTGCCTTTGAGGTGCTTTACTTTCCACCTATCCCTGAAATTTGACCTGTCTTCTGACTGCTATTGTCCAGCAAATTAGCCTTTTGTATATTCTCAGAATATAAGTGCCATTGAAGAGCCAGGGGCAATATATTTGTTGGACAAAACAAAACACACAAATAAAAGATTCAAAAGCCTGGGCTGTGACAGAGGTGAGGAAGGAAGAAACAGTCAATTAATGGAATTTATTCTAGAATAGAGGGAATCAAGAAATGAACAGATTAGGGTTAATAGAAGGAGAGAAAACAATCATCACGGATGGACGGACAGGAAGTAAAGTGTGATTAGATATATAACCACTGTCGTTGTCTAAGTTTTTAAACTGAATTGAACTAGTGAATGTTTTGGATTTACGTGGGGCTAAGAATGGAGCTTCTTTGCAATAGCAGCAATTATGAAATGGCTTTAAGAAAGTAAACACAGCTGGAACCAGTCCTTCAGTCCCTGAGAGAAGTGGAAGGAGCATAGAGATCTAAAAGTGGAATATAAATGTATTCTGATCTAAAATCAATGCATCAAGAATACTCACCTTCATTAATTTATTTTTCAGAATGAATCAAACTAAATAATAGCAAGAAGTCATTGATTCGGTGTCCTTTCAAGTAATGTATTTTGTAGACAATGAACTCTCATTTCTCCATCTCACAAAACTGTAGTGATCTGATGGCACTACCCAAGCTGTGCCCAGGAGTGCAAAACCTGTTGTGTCTTATAGCCTAATTATTGAGGTACCTGGCCTGGGGGGTGAAGTAATAAAATGGGTAATAAAGCTCTCCAAGAGTCCTGATGCAGGTACAGTGTAGCAAGTCATGCAGTCTAATGAAAATCTGCTATGTTACAGATAGAAATTTTTAAAAACAAATCACATCAAAATCAATTTTAAAGCTAAAAATATTATGTATTTTCCAAAAGAGTTTCCTTGTACAGCACCAAGGAACATAAAGTATGTTTCTATATCTATATGTAACTTTTGAACTTTCTTAGTAATAGGAGTTTTCATGTTGCCCACATTGTAAACCCCAAGTTGCAAGATACCTGTCTAGGTATGAATGGCTTTTTGCTTTTAAGTTACAGATTACCCATTCTATGAGTACCCTAGGAAATCACTCCCTTGTCCAAACTAAGTAACTAGAGAAAATTCTTCATCCTTTAACGTTACTGGAGGATCAATTGACAAGGTGCTACCTTATTTCCTAGGGTCTTCACATGGAGATTCGTGGCTAAATATCATTTAACATATCAGCAAAAAGAGCATGAGAAAATCTATTTGTGACTTTTTAAAAAATGTACTCTGATGGGGAAAAAGTCATTTAATGGTATTTGCTTTCATTATTCTAATTGAAAAATAAAAGACAATGGGAACAATGCCAATGAGGATAGCAGTTTACAAGCATTTAAGAAAAAACTATCCATAACGCCTTATATGTTTCCCATAAAATGGAGATGGTCCAACAGACCTATCATCAGTAATCACTAAAATTTAGCTCTGTGTTGCTTTTATAGTAGGTCAGTAGTCCAGGGGTATGTTGGTAAATGTTTAATGAGCTCTTTAAAAAAGTAAATGTGTATATGGCATACTTTTTAAGTTTAATCTGTATAATTGTCAATTTCTATCACCTTTATTCAGGATAAAAAATTAATAAAATAATTAGCTAAGCCTTGATTTGTACTGTTTGCTGATCTGAGAAGTGTAAATGCACATGCTGAAAATTTAACAATTAGCCTTCATAAGTGAATTTGAGGTGACCCAAGCACACTCCTATAACTCATCCAAATGTTTTCATCCCCTTTGTATCTCAAATCTATGGAATTAATGGGAAAGAAATAGGGGTGTAACTTGTAAGATATGGGAAAATATGGAAGAATTAGCCATGACAGAGACTGACTGTATGACTTTTATTTAACATATAGTCTTATCTCACCTAGTTTAGTCTAAATGAACTAATTGGCTCCAAGTCATTATTGTATAATGACTGGCAAAAGATGCAAAATCTTGAGAAAGATCTATAGAGCTAACTCTAGTCAGTTCTACTATAATGCTAATTGAAAAATACACATTTGTTCTCATTCAATTTCTATGTATGGGAACAATTTGGGCAAAATTCACATTTCTTATTTGCTTATCCATAATTTTGCCATCAAGAAATAGTAAAAATAGGACTTCCTGATCATATGAGTGACAAGATGGAGGAAAACGACATTTTTCTGATCCCCAAAACCACTCACATCTCTCCAAAATGCAAATTATATGCCATAGATAAAGGAACTTCACATGTATCCATGGTCTAGGACACCTAGAATCCAAAAGAATGTTAAAAAACAAACAAACATGAATTGACACAACTTGAGGTCACTCAGCACACCTCCCCATACATCTTAAGCTATCTGTAGGGAGGTTGCACTACCAGACCAAGGACCTGACATAGGAACTTTCACCAAAACTGAACTCCACATTCCACCTTCTTTGCAGACACTGGCTCTAGGCTACAGAAGTTTGGGATTCAACACCTGCCCTGCCAGCACAATGACAGCCCTTCAGAAGTAAAAGCCTACAGATAGTCAGAACTATAGCAACTAGTAGTTCTGGTGCTGCAAAGCTCTGAATTTTTGTTGCTAGGTGAGAGAACTGAGGAAAAAAGAGAATGGGACAAGATAATTGGACAGGATACCCTATGGTGGCAGGGAGGACTGTGGGAGATTGTGCAGTATTCCATTAAACATGCTGGAAATCGTTAAGCATTCAGTTGGGTCTAATTCTGTCCAGCCAAAAGTCACTTGGTGAAGAGACCTAGGTTGTGGAACTGTGAATTGTGTTATGTGTTCGTCCTTCATTGCGGAAGAAGAACCATGCCATCAGAGAAATGATGACATGACTTGCACTTGACTTTGTTTTGAGTGAGGGAGGGCTGTGCAGGTCACCAGCCTCACTTCTCCTCCAGAGCCATTTGAATCCAGTGACCAGATCAGGATGACTGGAGATGACCCAGAATGAGGCAATTAGGGTTAAGTGACTTGCCCAAGGTCACACAGCTAGTATCAAGTGTCTGACATGAGATTTGAACTCAGGTCCTCCTGACTCCTGCACTGGTGCTCTATCCACTGTACCACTTAGCTGCCCTAACTGTGAATTACCCATCATAGGAGGCGGCTAAAATGTTTTGATATAATGCCTTTCAGATGCCATAGTGGAAACAACTCTGCAGCCTGGGCTCTATCAGAGAGGAAGCCAGTTTATTTTTCTGCATTTCCTCCCCTTTTGGAATGCCATGTGCAAAGTGTATGCTATAGAATTTATTAGGGGAGCAAGGGATAGTTTATTTGTCAGATTTATGGAGAATGAAGAAATTTATGACCAAATAAGTGATAGAGAACACTATGAAATACAAAATGGATAATTCTGATTACCTTAAATTGAAAAGTTTTGCACAAAGTCAATGCAACCAAGATTATTAGGGAAACAGAAAACTGGGAAAGAATTTTTACAATTAGTATCTGTGATAAAGGACTCATTTCTAAAATATATAGAGAACTGAGTCAAATGTACAAGAATACATGTCATTCCTCAATTGATAAATGGTCAAAGAATATGAACAACCAGTTTTCAGAGGAAGAAATTAAAGCTATCTATCATCATATGAAAAAATGCCCTAAATCAGTATTGGTTAGAGAGGTGCAAATCAAAACAACTCTGAGGTACCACATCACACCTATCAGATTGGCTAACATGATAAAACAGGAAAATGATAAATGTTGGAAATTTGGGAGAGTTGAAACACTAAATCATTGTTGGTGGAACTATGAGCTGATCTAACTATACAGGAGGCCAATTTAGCACTATGCCAAAAGGGCTATAAAAATTTGCATATCCTTTGACCCAGCAATATGCCTTCCAGGGCTGTATCCCAAAGAATTCATAAAAATGGGAAAAGGTCCTACATGTACAAAAATATTTATAGTAGCTCTTTTTGTGGTGGCCAAGAAATGGAAATTGAGGAAATGTCCATCAATTGGGAAGTGACTGAACAAGTTATGGTATATGAATATAATGGGATACCATTGTGCTATAAGAAATGGAAAACAGATGGACTTCAGAAAAACCTGGAAAGACTTATATGAACTGACACTGAGTGAAACAAACAGAACCAAGAGAATATTACATACAGTAATAGCCACAGGGTGCGAAACCTGTTTCTGGTAGACTTAGCCCTTCACATCAATGCAAGGGCCTAAAACATTCCCAAAGGACCCTTGATGCAAAATTCCATCCACATCCAATGAAAAAACTCTGAAACTGAAACACAGAATAAAGCAGATTATTTTCTCTTGTGTTATGCTTTGTTTTGGTTTTTCTCATAGTTTCTCCCAGTTGTTTTAATCCTTCTGTGAAACATGACTAATGTGAACATGTGTTTAATAAGAATTAAATTAATTTAACTATTTTTAAACTATTATTTAACTAATTAAGTAAATTATATTAATTATACGTAGAACCTATATAAGATTGCATGCCATTTCAGGGAGGAAGGGAGAGGAAGGGGAAAAAGTTTAATATTTACGGAAGTGATTGCTGAAAAGCGAAGACAAATAAATTTACAAAAAAAAAAAATAGTCATTTAACCAACCAACATCACTAAAATATTCATACCTTTCAAAGAGATTGCAAAATATAAAATCAGAGCATTGACTGGAATACTTTTAAGATTACTCCTAACTTTAAATATATGATCCAGAGGTTAGTTGGAAAACAGAATTGCTACAATATAAACTTGTTGGAATGGAAAGAAATAAGACTGAAAGGTAGATTGGTAATAGACTGTGGAAAACCATACATGGCAGCATAACATTTTTGTATTATATCTTATAGAAAGTAAAATATCATTGAGATTTTTTGAGTCAGGAAGTAACATGAACAGATTAGTCCATTAGAAAGTTTATTTACAGCTTTTGTGACTTTAAGCCTTTATAGCTATCCCTTGTTCTGTGATATATTTGAAGGCTCTGGTTTATCCAAATGCTAATTCAAGTTTAAAGTTTACAAAACATTTTCTTCTCGATCTCATGAAGGACAGTTTCTTTTCATTCCCCCCTCCCCCCCCCCTTTTTTTTTTTGTAGATCAACTAACTGAGGCTTGGGCACTTAAATAAAAGAAAAACTTGCCCAAATTACAGAATTTGAGTCTCAGGATCTCAGATGGGAAGAACATTCTCTAGAATATTGCTAACTTCTTTAATATGCTAATCTGTCTTTAAATATGTCCAGGGATGTATGAATATAATGAAATAGTATCATACCATAAAAATGATAATGGAGTGATGAAATCCAAAAAGACTTGCAGGAATTGATGCAGAGTAAACTTGCAGAAGACGTCAGCAAACATTTATTAAGCTTGCATTATGTAACAGACACTGTGCAAAGTACTGGTGATGCAATTACAAGTAAAAATAAAGACAATCCTTGCCCTCAATGAGTATACATCCAATGGGAGAAGATAACATATGAAAAACAGTTGAAAAGAAAGTAGTTAAGAAGGGTGGGGTTGAAAATTCCAGAGAATAAAGCATGGTATGGCTGAGATATTTTTTTTTTTTTCAAAATGTAGATTCTAGGTGGAATTCACCAATGGGAGAAAGGTGGTCAGCAGTACAGAGATAATGCACCTGTAGCATTATGGCAAAGTCTGGAAAGAAAAACCTGACTGTTCTGGGACTTTCTTGAAAACCTCACAACCAGGAGAACAATTTACATAATAAAACACTGTAAACCTTAACAAATTTGAAAGTTGGAGAACTGATCAATTTAGCAACCAAATATAATTCTAGAGGAACAATGCTGAAGAATACTACACACGACTTGAAAAGTGGAGATGAGCTCATTACATGGAATGACAAATATATTTTTGGACATGGCTAATTTAGTGATTTGTTTTGCCTCACTATAATTATTTTTACAAAGTTTTTTTTTCCCTTTTTTTCCCTTTCTCCATGGGCAGGGAGGTAGTAAGAGGGATAGAAAATAAATATTAAAAAGCAAAATTCACTAAAATAATATCTCCAGGCATAGGGAAATATTTTCTAAAATGATTTTGGACAGTTGCAATTGTTAGGAAGTTTTTCCTTACATTGAGATTAAATTTACATTTCAATCCCTTTCATGTACTAGTCTTAATTATAGATAATAGCATTTTCAAGTAGAGCAAGTTTAACTCATTTTCTAAATGGTAGACATTTGGATACTTGACTACTGCTATCATAACCTGCTAAGTCTTTTCTTTTCTTAAAGAAATACCCTAGTTCCTTCAAAAATTGGTGTGGTCTTCAGGCCCCTTAATATTCTAGTCCCTTTCCTCTGGATCTTGTTTAGCTTGTCTATGTTTTTCCCAAAATGTACATCCCAGAACTGAGCACAATCCTTCAGATGTGATATGATCAGAATATTGCAGTGAATCTTTTACCTCCCTTATTCTGATCTCTGTGTTTCAATTAATGTGCACCATGATCATAAGCCACAGTAATGACACTGATAATAACTAATATTTACATGGTGCTTTCATATTTATAAAAGCATTTTACAAATTCATCTCAGTTATGTAAGAAGCAGAGTCACAATTCAGACTCAGATTTTCTAACTTCAAATGCCATTTTCTTTGGACTCTGTCTTTCTCTTTTATTCTAGAACCTTGTACTTAGCTCATATCTATTTGGATTCTCATATATGGTGGCATTGTATCTTGAAACACTGCTTTCAATGTTGCTATCAAACTTTAGCCCTTTGGGCTTAGAATTATGACCATTTCTATAGCCCTTTATATTTTATGAAGTGATATTTGCAAAAACCTAATTTCTCATCTTGCCCTGGTTCTTATTACCGGTATGACTATGGGTGATTCAATTAAATTTTGGACCTCATTTTTAAAATGAGATATTTGATCACATTATTTCTTTATTAAATAATATTTTACTTTTCCCAATTATATGTAAAAATAATTTGAACATACTTTTTGAAAAAAATTTGAGTTCCTAATTCTTTTTACCTATCATTGTCTCTGTCTCTGAAACAGTAAGCAATGTGATATGGGTTTTATATGTGCAATTGTGCAAAATATATTTCTCTATTTGGTTACATTATTCCTAAAATATCTTCAGATTTACAGTCATCTGAATTTTTGTTACCAGTCCATAGCTCATTGGCAATACCTTTCTTGCTCAAAGTTCTAAAAAATTTGGTGGGATGCAAAGGTCATTCATTGTAACAATGGAAAAATCTGCCATTTGTACAGATATGTTATAACTATCAATATAAAAACTTGGCAGAATTCTAAACTAAAAAACAATGATGTTTAATCAGGTGTGGATTGGTGACTTACTATACTTTGCCAGCAGCTTTGTTTTACTTGGACTGCACAGTCCTAAAATAAGACAAAAATATTTCATCTTTGATCCTTGCCATCCATTCTTTCTATCTCTGCCAACATCCTTAGCCTCCCTCCTGTGATGATTATGAAATAGTAAAGCCAAAAAATATTGCTGAATATGATCTCTGAAGTGGAGCAAACAGTATATAATAGGAATTGGCTTGCTTGAGAACTGAGTGAATGGCAGATATTAGACTTCAGATATTTCAAATTATGTACAATGCAAGATGTTATATAAATGTCAACTATTGCTATTTTGACCTTTCCTAGACCTACACTGAAAGCTTAATTTTAATGAGAAAGTAACTCTTGCTTTCCAACAGTTACACCAGTGGAATACAAGCTTTGTTATGTCCTACCATTCAGAAATGACATCACTGTGACCTTACAAATGATAGTGTGTCATCTGTGCAAAGATAAAATTAGGTAGCATCAAGATTATCATCTGAATGTTACTTGAAAGGTGCTATATTTATTATTATAAGCCAATCTGCTAAAAAACTACATATTAAAACATGGAAGCATTGTGATTTAGGAGACAAAGGGGTTGCTCATATAGATAAAACTAAACATCCTGGATAAATTGAAATATTAGTTACTATAACAATTACTAATGTTACTGCAGTTATATACTGTTCAAGTACAAAGTTTATTTTTCTTCTAGAAGCAATATAGTGCCCCTTGCTACACACAGTTTCCTCCTCTTAGGCTTAGATCCATTTAGGAGCAATGGCAGAGTTGATTTGATTATGATTAAAAGTTCAAGAACTGAAGAATAACAAGGAAATTTGATGAAGCTATGGAGGTAACCAGAGATAAAAACATGAAGTGAAACATGTCTGGTCCTTCCTCAGTCAGTGGTCTCAGAGAAGCTTTCAACAATCAGGGTAGCAAGTCATGACAGAAATATAATGCATTCATATTTTGATTTCAAGTTTACATAACCTTATCTTCCCAACCAGGAAACATAATGGAAAATATAATTACTTTAACATTCTACAGAAGAGAAAAAAAAACTGTTTCAAAAAAGTTTAAGTGACTGACTTAGTGTCAGATAACTCATTGTACCAGGCATCTGATTCTGAGACCACTATCCAGAATACCATTTGCTTTTGTCAAGTTGATTACCTTTTTATAAATAGTATTTTATTTTTTATGATTATATGGAAAGATAATTTCCCACATTCATTTTTAACAAGATTTTCAGTTTCAAATATTCTCCCTCCCTCCCTGCCCTCCCCCTAATCAGGATGGCAAGTAATTTGACATAAATTATGCATGTACAAACATGTTAAACATATTCCTACCTTAAGTTGACTACTTTTTTAATAGCTCCTTTTAGAATAGTATATTAAGACTAATAGTGGCAGCACATACCTAAATTATCAAGTCAATCTCTATCTCTCAATGTATGTTAACAATTGAAAGTTCAAGAATGTAAGTATAGAGAGCACGGAGTAGCAACTTTCCAGTTGTGAGGGAAACTGGGCAGATGGACAGATGTCCTGAAAAGGCATGGGAGTGGGATAAGGGTGGACCGTAGTGAATTAGCTGCCAAAAGAAATACTAGATCAACAGAAAACATTGTTCATTGGGGCCATGATAACTCACTAAAGGCTTTTCAGTGATGCTGAGCCAGTGTTTGTGATAGAGATGCTAGATCTGTTTTAGCAAGCACTTCCCTAAGTGATCCTAAACATTTGTGGTCCCTATGAGTCAAACCTCTTATGTGGGAACTTGAGCTTGTCAGGAAGACTTTTTTAATTAAAAAAAAATAGCTTGCTTATTAGTTCTTTCCTTTTTTCTTACTATTTTAACTGGGGCAGCTAGGTGGTACAGTGGATAGAGCACCAGTGAAGGAGTCAGGAGGACCTGAGTTCAAATCTCACCTCAGACCCTTGACACTCACTAGCTATATGACCTTGAGCAAGTCACTTAACCCCAACTACCTCATCCTGCATCATCTCCAGTCATCCTGATGAGTATCTAGTCACTGGATTCAGATGGTTGTGGAGGAAGGTTGAGGCTGGTGACCTGCACAGCCCTCTCTCACTCAACAAAGTCAAGTGCAAGTCATGCCATTGCTTCTCTGATGGCATGGTCTTTTTCAGCAAGGAAGGACAAACACACAGATTTAATAAAATTCTCCTGTTTAATCCTTTTGTTAGTCTGAGTGTTCACAATGCGGATGAGCCCTTTCAATGTGATGAGTCAGATTTTGATATTCTCAAGGGGAGATTTGGGATGGGAACATGAGTCATTAAGATTATTCTTAGAGAGGACACCTGAATTGAACCCACTGTGTAAGACAGTAGTGTCAAACTCATGCTCCCCAGGTGAGTTAGATTAAAATGTAATTGGTAAATAAGTTTAAAGGCTTATTAACAAAATAAATAAAAAGGTAATATGACATTGATGATGTAAATTTGTGGTTTTCTAAGTCAACATGGCAATAAAGATCCATTTCTCCTTGAATTTCACTTCCTTGAAATAAGAAATCAGATTTGACAAATGGATTATGTTGGGAGATCTCATTAAGTATCACAATTTATAAAAGTGGTTTTGATTTTGTAGAGTGATCTCCTTAACCATCCAAAGACACTTTATTGAAGGAACATAGCAGATGCAAATACTCTGATAAAAGCTCTAGGTTACTTTAATAAATAGGTAGAGAGCAGGGAAAACTTATGTTTGCCAAAGTGTTTATCAGTGCCACATATCTCATTTGATCCTCACAAGAGCTCTGTGGAGAGACCAGCAGAGCCAAGCAAATGACAGCTGCTGAGCACCAGATATCAGCGCAGAGTTTCCTGAGACTTTCAGCCCACAAATTAAACATCTATAAGTCACCTACTTGAACTTCCAGGAGCCAGGATGGTGGAGTGATCAGTAAATGATCTCTCTTCCTCCTTTGATGACCTTGAAAGAACCATGAAATATTTTCCCAGAAAATTCCTGAATCAGCAGGAACAGCAGAGGGGGTAAATAGTCTCATAACACCTAACGCTAGGAAAATAGCTAAGGGTGATTTCTCCTACTGTGGCAGAGGCAGACCCAGGCCAAAGAAACTCACACTAAGACCCAGGTAAGCCTTAGCACCAGGAGAGGAACCCCAGGAGGGTTGGAAACTTGCACTAGGATCTAGACGTGCCTCAGGACTCCAGGGTAAATGGGAAGACAATAGGGCAACTGGGATCACCATCCCATGAGCCTGTCTTTGCCTCAGTTCATCTGAGATCTCCCCTGACCAGACCACCCCTCCCCCACACTTAACAAGCTAACCCCAGGGCTGATCAAGAAAACACAAAACAAAAACCTCCTCTTAGCTTTTTCATACAAGTAAGATCAACACCAAGTTCTGCAGCTTCTACCTGAAAGAACCAGAAGCTACAACACACAATCACCATCATGAACAAGAAAAAGCAAAAGAACAGTGAAAAAACCATAGAATCTTTCTATGGGGACAAAGACCAAAACACAAATACCAAAGAGGTCAGTGGTGAGACTGTACTTCCATCTGAAACTTCAGAAGGGATTAAGAACTGCTTGCATGCACAAACAGTTCTCCTGGAACAGCTGAAGAAGGAAGTAGAAGAAAAACTGGCCAATAATTTTAAAACTATAACAAAAAAAAATTCACTGATGAGAACATCTCTTTGAAAAGGAAAATTGAACAAATGGAAAATAAAGTACAAAAATTTACTGGAGAAAATAGTGCCTTAAAAGAACAATTGGACAGATGGAAAAGGAAGCACAAAATCTAACTGGGAAAATTGGACAAATGGAAAAGGAAGTACAAAAATTAACTGGAGAAAATAACTCCTTAAAAGGAAAAATTGGACAGATGGAAAAGGAGATGCAAAAGTTAACTGAAGAAAACAATTTGATAAAGATTAGAATTGGGCAAGTAGAAACTAATGACTCTATGAGATAGCAAGAATCAGTCAAACAAAATCTAAAGAATGAAAAGATAGAAGAAAATGTAAAATATCTAATTGGAAAAACAACTGACCTGGAAAATAGATCCAGGAGAGAAAATTTAAGAATTATTGGCCTGCCAGAAAGCCACTATGAAAAAAAAGAGTCTGGACAATATCTTACAGGAAATCATCAAGGAAATCTGCCTCAGAAGTGCTAGATCCAGAGGGCAAAAAAGTCACCAAAAGAATCTACTGTTCACCTCCTGAAAGGGATCCCAAACTCAAAATCCCAAGAAATATCATTGCCAAATTCCAGAACTATCAAGTGAATGAGAATATACTACAGGTAGCCAGAAAGAAACCATTCAAATATCAAGGAGCTACAGTCAGGATCAAGCAGGATGTTGCAGCTTCTACATTAAAAGATCAAAGAATTAGAATCCAATATTCCATAAGGCAAAGGAATTGGGACTACAACTGAGGATCAACTGCCCAGCAAAGTTCAGCATAATATTTTGGGCAAGGAGATGGTCATTCAATGAAATAAGGGATTTCCAGACCTTCCAGACAAAAACACCAGAACTTAATAGAAAATTGGATCTTCAAATCTCAAGAGAGGCATAAAAAGGTAAACAGGGGGAAAAAAACAAAACAAAAAACTTGTTACTCAATTGCGGCAAACTGTTTACCTTCCCATAACAGAAGATGATACCTGTTAATCTAGAGAACTGTGCATCTGTTATGAAATATATAAGAGATATACATAGAGGGAAAAGGTATAAAGTAAATGATGTCATGTTAAAAATATGATTTAAGTATGCAAAGGGATTGTAATAGGAGATGTGAAAAGGAGGAAGCAGAAAATGGTAAATTACATCACAGAAATAAGTACAAAATTATAGTAGAGGGAAAGAAGGAAGGGAGATGAGCATTGTTTGAGAGGTACTCTCATCTGATTTGGTTCAAGGAGGGAACAATAAACTTAAGTAGATAATCCTAGCTAGCTTTATAGGCAATAGTAGGGGAAGAGGGAAGAAAGAGGAGGGAAGCTAAAACGGAGAGCAGAAGCAGTAAAGGTAAAGGGGAGTAAAAAGGAGGGGCAGTAAAAGAAGGAAGGGAAGGCTGCAGGAGGTGGTGGTGAAAAGTGAAATTTATTGAGGAAGGGCAGGGAGATGGGAGAGCTAAAAGCACAAATGATGGGAAAGAAGTTGGAGGGAAACCCACGGATTATAATGATAAATGTGAATGAGAATGGAACGAACTCTCCCATAAAACAGAGATGGATAGCAGAATGGATTAAAATCCATAATCCAACAATATGTTGTTTACAAGAAGCATATTTGAAATGGGGGGATACACACAGGATGAAGGTGAAAGGTTGGAGCAGAACATATTGTGCTTCAGCTGATGTAAGAAAAGCATGAGTAGCAATCCTAATCTCAGACAAAGCAAAAGCAGAAACAGATCTAATCAAAAGAGATAAGGATGGAAACTATATCCTGCTAAAAGGCACCATAGACAATGAAGCAATATCATTACTAAACATGTATGATCCAAGTTGTATAGCATCCATATATTTAGAGGAGAAATTGAGGGAGTTGAAGGAAGAAACTGACAGCAAAATTATACTAGCGGGGGACCTGAGCCTCCCCCTGTCTGAACTTAACAAATCTAACCTCAAAATAAACAAGAAAGATGTTAAGGAAGTAAATAAAACTCTGGATAAGGTAGATATGATAGATCTCTGGAGAATATTGCATGGGAATAGAAGGGAATAAACCTTTTTCTTAGCGGTACATGGCACATTTACAAAAATTGACCATGTACTAAGACATAAAAAAACCTTACAATCCAGTGCAGAAAGGCAGAGACAATCAAAGCATCCTTCTCAGATCACAATGAAATAAAAATAATATGTAATAAAAGGTCATGGAAAGAAAAACCAAAAATCAATTGGAAACTAAATAATCTAATCTTGAAGAAGGAGTGGGTTAAAGAAGAAATCATAGAAACAATTAACAACTTCATTCAAGAGAATGACAATAATGAGACAACCTACCAGATATTATGGGATACTGCAAAAGCAGTTCTAAGGGGAAATTTTATATCTTTGAATATCTACATAAATAAAATAGAGAAAGAGGAGTTCAATGACTTGGGCATGCAGGTGAAAAAGCTAGAAAAAGAACAAATCGAAAATCCCCAAGTAAATACCAAATTAGAAATACTGAATACCAAAGGAGAGATTAATAAAATTGAAATGAAGAAAACTATTGAATTAGTAAATAAAACCAATGGTTGATTTAATGAAAAAACTAATAAAATTGATAAACCTTTGGTCAATTTGATTAAAAAAAGAAAGAAGAAAATCAGATTACTAAAATCAAAAATGAAATGAGGGAACTCACCTCCAATGAGGAAGAAATTAAAACAATAATTAGAAATTACTTTGCCCGACTTTATGCCCACAAATTCAATAATCTAAATTATATGGATGAGTATTTTAGAAAGCACAAATTGCCCAGATTAACAGAAGAGGAGGTGGAATACTTAAACAACCTTATCTCAAAAAAAGAAATTGAACAGGCCATCAATGAACTCCCTAGGAAAAAATCACCAGGGTCAGATGAATTCACAAGTGAATTCTATCAAGCATTTAAAGAACAGTTAATTCCAATACCATACAGACTATTTTTGAAAATTGGGGAAGAAGGTGTTTTCCCAAACTCTTTCTATGATACAAATATGGTTTTGATATCTAAATCAGGAAGAGACAAAACAGAGAAAGAAAATTATACACCAATTTTGCTAATGAATATAGATGTAAAAATTTTAAATAAGATTTTAGCAAAATGAATACAGCATCTTATCACAAGAATAATACATTATGGTCAGGTAGGATTCATACCAGGAATGCTGGTTCAATAGTAGGAAAACTATTAGCATTATTGAGCATACCAACAACAAATATCTCACTAGATGTGGAAAAAGCTTTCGACAAAATACAACACCAATTTCTATTAAAAACACTGGACAACATAGGGATAAGGGAACTTTCCATAAAATAATAAGCAGTATCTACCTAAAACCTTCAGCAAGCATTATATGCAATGGAGATAAGATAGATGCATTTCCAATAAGATCAGGGGTGAAACAAGGATGTCCATTATCACCACTATTATTCAATATGGTACTAGAAATGTTAGCTGTAGCAATTAGACAGGATAAAGAAATTGAAGGAATAAAAATAGGCAAAGAAGAAACCAAGTTATCTCTCTTTGCAGATGATGTGATGATATACTTAGAGAATCCCAGAGATTCAAATAAAAAACTACTTGAAATAATAAACAGCTTTGGCAAAGTTGCAGGTTACAAAATAAACCCGCACAAATCTTCTGCATTCCTATATGTTAGCAACAAAGTCCAACAGCAAGAGACATAAAGAGAACCATTTAAAGCTAGGATAGACACTATAAAATACATGAGAGCTTACCTTCCAAAACAAACCCAGGGACTATTGGAATACAATTACAAGACACTTTTTGCAAAAATAAAGTCAGATATAAGGAAGTGGAAAAACATCAGTTTCTCATGGGTAGGCCAAGCTAATATAATAAAAATGATAGTTCTACCTAAATTAATTTACTTATATAGTGCCATACCAATTAAACTATCAGATAATTATTTCCTAGAACTGGATAAAATAATATCAAAATTCATCTAGAAGAACAGAAGGTCCAGAATATCAAAGGGGCTAATGAAAAGAAATGTTAGGGAAGGTGGCCTAGCCTTACCAGATCTCAAACTGTATTATAAAGCAGCAATTATCAAAACCACTTGGTACTAACTAAGAAACAGAAAGGTAGACAAGTGGAATAGATTAGGCACTCAAGACACAATAGGCAAAGAATATAGCAACCTCCTGTTTGATAAACCCAAGGACCCCAGCTTCTGGGATAAGAACTCACTGTTCGACAAAAATTGCTGGGAAAACTGGATAACAGCATGGCAGAAACTAGGCATAGACCCATGCCTGACACCTTACAAAAGAATAAAGTGGGTACACAATGGGTACACAATCTAAGTATACTGATTTATACCGTGGACAAACTGGAGGAGCAAGAAATAATGTATTTATCAGATTTATGGAGAAGGGAAGAATTTTTGACTGAAGAAGAGATAGAAAGCATTGTGAAATGCAAGATGGATAATTTTGATTACATTGAACTGAAAAGTTTTTGCACAACCAAACCCAATGCCACCAAAATTCAGAGGGATCTAGTAAATTGGGAAAGAATTTTTACAGCTAATCTCAGGGATAAAGGCCTCATTTCTAGAATACATAGAGAGCTGAGTCAAATGTACAACAATACAAGTCATTCCCCAATTGATAAATGGTCAAATGATATGAACAGGCAATTTTCAGAGGAAAAAATTAAAGATATCTATAATCATATGAAAAACAACTCTGAGGTACCACATCACACCTATCAGATTGGCAAACGTGACAGAACAGGAAAATGATAAGTGTTGGAGAGGATGTGGGAGAGTTGGAACACTACTACATTGTTGATGGAGCTGTGAACTCATCCAACCATTCTGGGTAGCAGTTTGGAACTATGCCCAAAGGGCTACAAAAATGTGCATACCCTTTGACCCAGCAATATTGCTTCTAGGACTGTATCCCTAGGAGATCATAAAAATGGGAAAGGGTCTCACATGTACAAAAATATTTATAGCAGCATTCTTTGTAGTTGCCAAAAACTGGAAATTAAGGGGATGCCCATAAATTGGGGAATGGCTGAATAAATTATGGTATATGAATGAATGGAGTACTATTGCGTCATAAGAAATGATGAACAAGAAGACTTCAGAGAGGCCTGGAAGGACTTATATAATCTGAGACTGAGTGAAAGGAGCAGAACTAGGAGAACTTTGTACACAGCAATGACCACAGTGTGCAAGAATTTTTTCTGGTAGACTTGGAACTTTGTAACAATACAAGAACTTAAAAACAAATTTCCAATGGTTTTCTAAGGCAAAATGTCTTCCACAATCAGAGGAAGAACTATGGAATTCATTTGTAGAATGTAGCAGGTCACTTTTGTGTGTGTGTGTGCAATATGTTTTGATTTGTTATATGATTTCTTCCACTTATTTTAGTTCATCTCCATGGCATGACTATAGTGAAAATGTATTCAATACGAAAGTATGTATAGATCCTATATAGAATTGTATGCCGTCTTGGGGAGGGAGGGGGTGGTGGGAGGTAGGTAAGGGGGAAAAATCTAATTTTTATGGTAGTGATTGTAGAACATTAAAAATTAAAAAAAGAACTCTGTTATATAAGTACTATTATATCATAGATGAAGAAACTAAATATAAGGTGGAGTGATTCATCTATTGTCTTATTAATTAGTATTATGGGTATTTTTTTTAACAAGTGCAATTCTAGTTATATTCACTACATCTCCTAATGAATGATATTGTGCTGATTCCATTGAACATTTATTTCAGAACTTTTGAGATCCACAGTCACTCAAAAGATATCTGCTTGGAAATCTCTACAGAAATAAAACAAAACAAAACATATTTTCCAGATAATGGCAAGGAATTGGACAGGTATGTATCATGGAAATCAGAGTTATCATCAGTAAGATTATGGATCTATCACTCACTAGAAGGCAGTGCTCTGAAAATAACTAATTCCAGTTTCTGAGCTGAATATCACTCTTTACACAAATACATAAAATGATACTCTCTTCTAAGTTTTCTAAGGGAAAATTGATTCCCTTATAATTGGCCATCTGTAGTTGGATTTGGAAAGAATGGAATAGTGAAAAAAAAGAAAAGAATGATAGGTTTTGATTCAAAGAAGAATGGGTTAAATTTCTCCTCTAGTACTTAATACTCATTTGACCTTGGACAATTTACATTCTTATATTCTCTAGCCTCATTGTCCTCATCTGCTAAATGAGGAGGTTAGACAAGGCAGTCGTTGAGCTTGTTTGCATCCTTCAATATTAGGATGCTAAAAATCAAAAGTTTTTATTTAATTGGGTTTTTTTTGTTTATTTTTCCTTAGAATTAATGAGTAATGGACTCTGGGCCTGGGGTACTCCATCAAGCAAAATCACACCACAAAGCTTCATTTGAAGAAACTGATTGCTTTTACATCATCTTAATCTTGGTAGGCACATTGAGCTGTAGGGAAAGGTTAATATAACCCAGGTGATCAGACTCCAAATCACTTAAATTTTTGCATGTACTGACCTGTTTGTAAGGCTGAGTGGGATGACTGTTGAATTTGCACACAGAGGGCCTATCTGAATTACAGCTCTGCTGCTTACTATCTTCATGACCTTAAGTAAATCACATAAGCATCTTGTACCTCAATGTTCTTCTCTGTCAAATATGGCTATTGGACTAGACTTTTAAGATCTCTTCTAATTTTATATCTATATGCCCTGATGCTTGATTTCTCTATTTTTACTTGGTTCATTATTTTTTCATTATCTAGAATTTCTGAATTTGAGAAAGACGTCATCATTAATTTGTTTGTGCCATTTAACAAATAATTATCTCAAAATGTTTGTAATTGTCTAGTGGATAATAATATTAATTCTGAATAAAAAAAAATCTGTGACATGGTATTTTATTGCAGATTACTTCCCTTCCATTATTTTTTAAACACACAGAGACACAACACACATACACACAAACAACTCCCCAAGTTGAACTTTACCCCAATAAAATTTCATGTGTTAACACATCTTCTCAATAGACCACACCTAACCAGATAATAAGAAAAAATACTCCATAGATGATCTTTTCATTAGGACAAGTGGGAAAACTGGTTTGGGTAAAGATGAGAAGCAATCCAAATATTCCCTCAACATTCAAAATAACTTTGAAGAACTACTAAGTTCTAGATTGGAAGAGATGGGAGCAGCTTTAGAGGGGGTCTACTCCAATCTTTATCTCCCAAAAGATGCCCTCTATCACATCTCCAACAAGTGGACTTGTAGATTTTTACATGTAAATGCCTAGGGAGGGAGAAATCTTTTCCTCCCAAGCAAGTCCACTCCACTTCTACACTGTTCTAGTAGTCAAAAAGTTTTGTTTTCCCTTATATTTAACCTGTCTGGTTTGCATTTCTTTTTACATGTTGCTTGTTTTTAATGTCTTGTGGCATCTATATCTAGGGTCATAATAATAATGAAGTCCAGTGATAATTATGGACATGAAGGCCTAACTAATGCATGTTCTGAGAACATTTCTCTCCCAAATTAAAAGAATTTTGGAAACTTCATTAAATTGCCTTCCATTATTTGAAGACTTTATTGTTGCAGGAGTGCTAGGTAATGTGCCAGTCTCTCTGGTTATATTCTGCCCTTTAGCCTTGTACCTTGGTAGTTTTTTTCTGAACAGTTCATCATCATTATCTCTAATAGTTACAAATCTTTTAAGCCCTCTTTTGGAGGTCATTTTGGAGCTATTTTGATGCTCCTAACTTTTTGAGGTAAATAGAAATTAGTCTCGGCATGATTTAGAGATGAAAATTATTTACCTTATTAGTCTGGACTATATGACTCATTAAAAAATCTATTTTTAAATGTATTTGTATAGAAATAGTGGACTGGAAAGAGAATAATTCTCTTGATCATCATATGATTATCCATTAAGTACTATAAAA
Source organism: Notamacropus eugenii (assembly GCF_028372415.1). NCBI lineage: Eukaryota > Metazoa > Chordata > Mammalia > Diprotodontia > Macropodidae > Notamacropus > Notamacropus eugenii. The sequence continues at coordinate 179,980,819 of NC_092875.1, forward strand.
CAGTCAAGGCTGATCATTATATGGACAAAGATTTCTTTTATGGTAATTAATTTTGTCTTAAGATTCCCTCTCTGTTCATCCTTCTCATTAACCCCAATGATCTCTATAGTATGGTATATCTCATTGAGAATATTCTATAGCAATGAAATCATAGATCAGGACCAAAGGATCACATGCATAAAATATCAATACCTACAAGCATACATACGAGTCTATTCAAAAAGAGTTCTGTTTAAGGAAACATTTAAGATGAAAGATAACAAGAGTTAGAATTGGAGTGGAAATGGTAATGGTTCCTTTCCCTATTGATTTCTCATATGGGCGTATCCATCTCATGCTGTGCATGAGTATTATGCTGCTTGTTTATTATTGCTGACATGTTGGACCCTCTACATGTATCTTTTTTGCGAGGCTATAGATGACATTCATTATTTGGCAGCTTGGGGAAATGGAAAGATCAGTGAACTTCATGAAAATCAAAGATTTCCTAGTTAAATTAAAACAGGACTGTATGGAGTTAGAAAACCTGGGACCATAAGATTGTATATGAAGATTTGGAAAGGAAGCTAGAAGTTACCTAATTCAACCCTCTGACTCCACAGATGAGAAAAATGAAGCCCCCAAATATTAAGTAACTTCCCCAAGGTCAAAAAGGTAATAACTAGAAGAACAAAAATGTAAACTCAGGTCCAGCCAATCAAAGTTCAGCCTTCTTTCCACTATACCACCTTTAAAAACTACAATTGTTCCTTCGATGACCCTGGACACCTCACCTCTCTGGTGGTCATTTTTCTCATCCATATCATCATGACATTAAGCTAAATTTCTAAGGTTTCTTCTAGTCATAATTATGTTGAATGAAATAGATTCCTATTTGAGTCTCAGAGCAGCTGCTTAATGGTAGCATGAACAAGACACTTAATATTTCTCAGCCTCATTTCCACATCTATAAAATAAATTTAATAACTTTACAATCATGTTATAGTCACTTAATCAGAATTCACAAAATATTCACTATGTCCAGCGACTGGGATAAAGACTGAAGATACAAAGAAAAAAACATAGTCTCTCCCTTCAAGGTACTTACATTCTAATGGAAGAGGAAAGATAGAAAAAAAGTATTTGTATATGTACAATTAAAAGTGAAGGTAATCTAAGAAGAAAGGCATCACCAGTGGAGTGGATGTGGAAAGACATTGCAGAAGATACAGTCTGAAATGAATCTTGAAGAAAAATGGAGATTGAACTGGTAGAAGTAAATGTGGGAGGCAAAATGGGTGAAAAGGTCCAGAGTTTAGAGATGTCATATCACGTGTGAAGAACAAAAGAAGATATGATTGTTGAATCACAGAGCACACAGACAAGATGAGCATGCAGTCATAGATGATCTTTCTCTGAGGTATCTTCTAATTCTAAAGCTTTTGGCCTAAAAGCTAAAGGCATGAAAAAAACACTCTGTAAATCTATTAAAATTGCATACAATTTTTTTTCTATCAGAGAGTTCTCTTCTAAATCATCTCTGAGATTATGAATGAATTACACCCAGAATTAGAAAATTGCTTTTCTTTGATAAATTATAATTGGCACAAGACTGTGGTCAAAATCTCTTTTTTTATTACTTGATTTATTCACTGGGATCATCATCATTTGAATAAATATTATACTGAAAACAGTTTCAAGGGAATCCTTTATGAGATATGGAAGTGTTTTCTCCTATAAAAACAGGACTATCCTGAAATACAGTTCTAGAAATGGAGAAGAGAGGAGGGGAGAAGAGAAGAAAGGAAAGGAAAAGAAAGGAAAGGAAAGGAAAGGAAAGGAAAGGAAAGGAAAGGAAAGGAAAGGAAAGGAAAGGAAAGGAAAGGAAAGGAAAGGAAAGGAAAGGAAAGGAAAGGAAAGGAAAGGAAAGGAAAGGAAAGGCAAGGCAAGGCAAGGCAACGAAAGGAAAGGAAAGGAAAGGAAAGGAAAGGAAAGGAAAGGAAAGGAAAGGAAAGGAAAGGAAAGGAAAGGAAAGGAAAGGAAAGGAAAGGAAAGTGAAGGGAAGGGAAGGAAAGGAAAGGAAAGGGAAGGAAAAGGAAGGGAAAGAAAGGAAAGGAAAGGGAAGGGAAGGAAAGGGAAGGAAAGTGAAGGAAAGGGAAGGAAAGGGAAGGGAAGGAAAGGGAAGGAAAGGGAAGGGAAGGAAAGGGAAAGCGAAGGAAAGCTAAAGGGAAGGGAAGGAAAGGGAAGGAAAGGAAAGGAAAGACAAGGGAAGGAAAGGAAAGGGAAAGTGAAGGAAAGCTAAAGGGAAAGGAAGGAAAGGAAAGGAAAGGAAAGGGAAGGAAAGGAAAGGAAAGGAAAGGAAAGGAAAGGAAAGGAAAGGAAAGGAAAGGAAAGGAAAGGAAAGGAAGGTGAAGGGAAGGGAAGGAAAGGAAAGGAAAGGGAAGGAAAAGGAAGGGAAAGAAAGGAAAGGAAAGGGAAGGGAAGGAAAGGGAAGGAAAGTGAAGGAAAGGGAAGGAAAGGGAAGGGAAGGAAAGGGAAAGCGAAGGAAAGCTAAAGGGAAGGGAAGGAAAGGAAAGGAAAGACAAAGGAAGGAAAGGGAAAGTGAAGGAAAGCTAAAGGGAAAGGAAGGAAAGGAAAGGAAAGGAAAGGAAAGGGAAGGAAAGGAAAGGAAAGGAAAGGAAAGGAAAGGAAAGGAAAGGAAAGGAAAGGAAAGGAAAGGAAAGGAAAGGAAAGGAAAGGGAAGGGAAGGGAAGGGAAGGGGAAAGGAAGGGAAGAGGAAAAAAGAGAAGGGAAGGGAAGGGAAAAAACAGAAGGAAAGGGAAGGGAAAAAACAGAAGGAAAGGGAAGGGAAGGAAAAGAAAGGGAAAGGAAGAAAGATGACATTTTAATTGAGGATCTTGATCTTTAAATAGTGAAAGAATAGTCAAAGTATCCTCAGAGAACTTTGTTTTTCATTGTTTATTAATATTAGTTGCTATCTGGTTAGGAGAAAAAGTATCATGTATGTTCAACTGACTGTACACCTCTATCCTGAACACACATAAGTTAATTTGCTACCAGAAAAGAAAATAGCAATTTCAATTGAACAATTTTGGCTAAGCACTGTTAAAGAAAACTATTGAGACATAGGTAATGGAAGGAAATGAGCTGTATATGCATTTCTTCATTTGTTTGTTCATAAGCAGGAAAAAAGTCTAGAGACATTTTTTAGTAATGAACGTTCTTTTTGTAAGAAATAGTCATTTATTTGCACACTGTTTTTGGATGGTAGGAAATGAAACCTGATTTTTTCCCTTACTGTTTGCATATATATTTATTTGGTTTTGAGTGTTCATACTGGTTTTAAAAAAATCCACTGAACAGAAAAATGTCAGAATATAAAGAGACCTTAGAGGTAATATATACCATCATTTCAGTCTCAACACACAGTGACTGATGCACTGCAGATTCTTAATAAAAGTTTGTTGACTTATTCCATGGCTAAGAAAACTGAGATATAGTGAATGCAGGTAACTTGCCCAGGTCATGCAGCCAGTGAGTGATACAACAAGCTTTCAAATCTATTCAACTTTTAATACAGTGCTCTTTCCAATACGTCACAGTGCCATCACCATTTTGAGGACAGGATATTATATTAATATGACTGGAGAACAAAATGTTGATTAAAACAGTAATATAAAATTTGTTAAATATAGTTTTGGCATAACAAGTCACCCATATCTAATGTTATGATTGTTGACTTGTAAGTTGTCATTTACAAAAAAAATAAATTCCCACTTGGCTAAATACATCTTGAAAAATTTGGAAAACTAGACTTACTAATCGTATTTCTTTAAATAGGGTGGCCTTCAGAAACTGGTTTAAGCCTCTTCATATCTTTCAGTTTGCTTTTATTATATCTCCTTCCCCTAAAAAGAAAACACAAACACACACAAAAAGCCACACACAGACACAAAACATATTCATGTAACAACCTGCTTCTCACTGGCACATGGTTCCTTGCATTTTTTTAGCTGTCTACAGAATCAGCTTTAGTATACTTAATTTCTATTCCTTGATTTTTGTCACTCCACCCAAAATTAAGGAATGAAGAGGAAAAATTCCACCATTGCTTCTGTACACACTTTTAACAAAGTGTAAGGAGCCATCTGCCAGTGATAAGCGAGTCTTTACATGAATATGTTTAGGGTGAAAAAGAACAACCTCCACATTTGAAAACAAAACAGTTGAGATTCCACTTCATGATTTTCCTAGAGACCAGAATATAGAGCTTTTTAGTTACCTGTCTCTAGCATTTTTGAGAAATCTGTAAATAGCACATACACACATGTACATATTCATATAAAGCTTTTCTGACTGCATACTTCAGTGATTTTATCCTGGCAACAACTAACGAATATTAGACATCTGGTTTAGTTCAAGTTTTAACTGGCTCATTAGTAGGACCAAAAATCTCACCAAATTCAGTGTAAGCGAACCAATAGTCTTCTTTTCCATCAAATTATTCCCTGCAGAGTTGACTGTCAAGCATATAAAATATCATATAAAGATCACCTGAGCTTTCAAATTATCTATATAGAGGAGGTGGGAGGGAGTGAAAATCACTATAAATTTTTCTTTATTCTGTTTCTCAGTAACTCAAAATAAAAAAAAAATCCTCATTTAAAATGTTTCATTGATTTATTTTGTTTTTATATCATAATCATTGCTAGATACAAATTTCCCCACAGACATCCTAGATTTGAACCTTCCTATTAACAAAGTGATGGCTTCTAACAATGCCTGTAACTTTCTATCCTTAGTGCCCTTGACTAGAGGGAAAGGTCTCAGCATCCTAAATCTATAGCGAGAAAGGATCTTACGGGCAATCTAATCCAACACCCTTATTTTTTCATATGAGGAAACTGAGGCCCAGAAAATTTAAATGAATCCTCAAAGATCTTTCAGATAGTAAGGATCAGAGGTAACATTTGAATCCAGATAATTTGACCCTACAATTAGTAACACTTTCTATTGTAGCCTATTCTCCACAGTTTTGTTCTAGTATCTATTCTCTTAGGCAACTGGTTATTATACTTAATTTTTAGGCCATGAATTGGAACACTGAACACTTATTATTTGAATGTCATTATTTTAGAATCTGAGGTAATTATCTTAAATTTATTATTGTATTTTCAATGAGTAAGTATATAGCAAAGCAAGTGGATATTGTAAAACTTTATCAATCCACCTTAAGTGGAAAGCAGCATCTATCAGAATTAGAAGGGTTGGATATGAATTAGAGAACATAAAAAAAAAAATCTTTGCAGTTTTACTCCTTTTCAACAAATACATTAAGTGGGATTGCTAACAAAATGTTATTCTATAGAAGTCCCTCGGTAAATTACTTTAATACTTACATAAGAATGCTATACAATTTGTTTATCAATTGAAGTAAATGGGTGCTTCTAAGTATTTGACTGGGATAATATATTGACCTTTCAATAGATTAAACAGAGCCTCTCCTATCTTCTTTAAAAGGTTAAATTGCCTAGAAATCTTTCAAATAGAAATAATAAAAATTATTAGTCTATATAATTGGAATAATGGAAATATAGAATACTATTGAATATATTACTTATATTTTATAAATATATATGCATAATACAGATATATAGACAATTATAGAAATGATAGATCTTTTCATAATTCTAAGATGAACTTTAAGTCAAGAGCTTTATTTTCACTAAAAATGACTGAATGACAGCTCAAAAATTTTTCACATCTGAGCTCTTAATACCATCCCCTGAAGATATCCTAGTAGTAGACTTATTTGCTAGTATTAACCTATGGTTATCTGTGATCAAATCCAAGGGTGATTTAATCACTTTTGCTTTTCTCTCTTGTAAAACGCATGACTCTTTAAAAAACTTAATATTAACATATTGGTGTTTAATATGGAGTTTTGAAGACACAATGCACATTCTGTATCCCTTAGATACGGATGTAGAGCTCTGCAAATCCTTAATGGGAATACTTGTGATATAGTTGTAAAAGATAATACTTTTAGATTCAGGAGTCCTTGGTTAGTATCCTGCCTCAGAGATGTCCAAGTAGATATGTCAACATTGATGAATTTCTTAGCCTCTCAAAGTGGTAGTTTCTTCTAAATGTCCTTACTTACCTCGAAGGATTTTTGGGAAGAACATGCTTTACATTAAAGTGATACATAAATAATGATTGAAATAGAAACTAATGATTTTTACTATAGAGTTAACAAGGAAAATATTTAATCAGAGCAACTTACTACTTTAAAGCTCAGTTTTAGCTCAGACAATCTAATTGAAATAGTAATTCTTTAATACTAGCAGGGTACTTGTTTTATCCTATGATATCCTCAAATGCCCTGCCATCCCTTTCACTAACATAGATACTTGAAAGAAAAAGAAAACTGAATCTGTTAAGATAATTTTTGGTAGTAAGCTATACATGAGTTATGTTAAGTTTTTCAAAACTAGAGCAATATAGAGAACTTTGCTATAAAAGGAAATGAATGGAAGTATTGTTTGACTAAATAGTTCTAGGTAACCTGATATTTTGACATCTTTATTATGATGTCCAGATTTTTGCTTTTCTATTCTTTTCTAGTCAGTGCTTCTTAAACTCTGAGTCACAACCCCATATCGGGTCCTGAAAAATTTAGCAATAATAAATGGTTACTGATGGTGCAATCCCAAAAATTAATGAAAAATTAAATGCTTAAAAAATTTGAGGTGTTTTCTGGCAGTGCTTGACCATGTTGTATCACATAACTTCATTGCAGCCTTGCTTCTAAATACAAAGCATGTGCACTTTGCTCTGCTCATGCTCTCACACCATGCAATGCTAGTAAATGCTACCAAAATATGAAAAAGGGGTCGCAAGTGAAGTTCTGTTCCAGATTACCTATGTTCCTTATGTGGTCTGTGATCATATATTCTTTCTTCAAGTTTATTGACCTTGGTTAATGCGGAAATATGTGTTTTAATATTATTTAATTCCACTATTCTTCTGCCAGATTTTCATCCAAGTTAGCATTTTTGTGTTCTATGTATTGCTGATGACCTAGTGATCAGGATTTAACACTTTCAGTACTCAGTCAGGTAATGTTTTTGAGAAAACAAAGTACCATAATGGAAAGAGTGCTAAGATTTTAGGTCAGATTCTGCCATGACACTAGTTAGCTATGAAATCCTGGTTAAATCAGTTAACTTCTCTCAGCCTCATCATCTGTAAAATGGGGATAATAATAACACTGACATCATAGGGTTATCCTGAGAATGACATAAGATGTTTGTAAAGCACTTACCACAGTGCCTGCCACATAGTAGGGAGTTAATTAATGCTTGTTTCCATTCCTTCTTTATCTGTAAAACCAGAATAATTATAACTTGATCAATCCTCTACTTTAAATTTGTAGATATAATTCCACATCCAAATGTCCAAAATAGATGACATTTGAAATGTGAGAATAATCAGATTTCATTGGTAGATTGATTATACAGTGACAATCCATTGGTGGGATGATGTGATTTTTCCTGAGGTTTGAATGGTGGAGACAGGAAGCTCTTTTTAACTAGTGTCATTTAGGAAGAGCTGCCTCTTGTCTATGGCATTGTCCCAGCTCTCTTGGAAATGGCTCAGGGACTGAAAAATTGTCAACGTGTTGCTTAATTACCTGCACCTGTCTACACAAGAACATCTTATATGGTAATTATGGATCTGGTGCAAGCCATCAGACATGGGGCTTTATTGTTCCTCCATTTCCCCTCATCTCCCAATTAATTCCCAAGACTGCCTTTTGGCTTGTGATCACCCCCAATCAAAGCAAAATAAATTGACTTAAATCAAAAAGAGTAGAAATAGTGGGAAAGATAATCCCCCCTAACTTTTGGCAGACATAGGCCTAGATTTGGAGCAACACACATGGAAATGAAAAGAATGAGTGGTGCGAATTAAATGGATAAACTTGAAGATATATCCCTTAAAGGAATTTACAGATTCTAAAAAAAACTTACTCTTTCCTTTTATTCCAACTGTTAATTCAGCTGGAGGTAAGTGGGAATGAGGAGGAAATCAATGAATGACATCTAATCTGAAAGGTCATTCAAATAGTACTTTTTACAGTGCAATTAAAGCATTGTTTCTAATTCATGGTAGAGTAGGTACCTTGTACTCTCCTGGGATGTTTTGCAAAGGAGAGAAAAGGATGAATCCAAGTAGGTGTTGAAGCCTCTGCTTCATGGCTTGCTTACACTGCTCCATCTGCCCCCATAGAGACATCCTGTCTCCCACTGTGTGCAGCTGAGTCTCAAGCACTCCTGGTTGCATCATGATGGAGGCAAAAGACATTTCCTCTGGTTGTTAATGGAACTCATATCCTGAAACACTCTCAGCAATCTTCACAATCCTCTTTCTTCCTCTCCACCCCTACATTTTCTGGGGCTTTATGGATAAGGAATAGATCTATATCCCTCTTCTCTCTGCTGAGTGTCTGGGTTCCAGGAACTTTCAGGTTTAACAATATACAAATTTCATGGATTTTGATTTTGTCAATGAAGGTTTTGTAAAAATATTATTTATCAGATGGAAATGCCAGATGAGCTATAATCATGCCTATCACCAGAAAGAGGTTATCATGAATCCAGAAAAAGATGCAGACAAATGAATCTGGATACATACAAACACATTTGAAAGGGGATAGCATCTGCAAATTAGTTGGTGAAATGGATTTGGAACATCTCCTTTGATCAGGAAGTAGGTGGACCATTAAATATCTGATGCAGGATTCTGGCTCCCACATAAGCACATTTGGGGATTTAGCTATCCTCTTATACCAGAAAGCACTACTAGAAAAAGGAAGGTGACTGAAAGGACATGGCACAGTACAAAGTATGACTTGGCAACTCCTCAGTTGCTATAGTCCCACTTCTGCAATATGAAAATATGCATAAATATTATGTTTCAATACCACAAAATAGTATGGAAAAACAATTTACAATCAATGCACTTTGCTGCCTATAAGGCAGATCAATTAACCTCCTTGAGCCTCAATTTCCTCATCTGTAAATGATGAAGGCAGACAAGAAGATTGTTGTGGTCCTCCTAATTGTAGATCTAAAACTTTCTATTTTTAATTAGAAAATCAGCCTAGTTTCAATTAAATTCAAGAAATATTTGTTAAGCACTTATGTTTAAAATATTGTGGTTAGTAGCAGCAAAGAAATATAGATGGGGGAAAATAAATCCAGGGTTTCTGCCCTCAAAGGACTCACCATGAAAGGGGAAAAAGCAAGGTTAGTGAAGGGGATTTTAAAGGGAAAAATAAAGAGTTCAGTTTTGAACATTTAAGTTGGAGATGTTAGTTAAATGTCTAAGTTAACATATTTTTTTTCATGCAGATGGAGATGCATGTATGAAGATAAAGGAGGAGGTCAAGGCCAGAGATATGAATTTTAGATACCTTGGTTTGGCATTGAAGGTTGAAGTCTATTCAAGAGAAAAGATACAGAAAAAAGAGGAAAGGCAATAGGCAAGGAAAAAAAACCAAAACCTTGGGGATCTCCTAAATTTATACATTTATATTGAGCAACAGGACCAGCAGAAGTCATAGAAAGAGATAAAGAAGCATTAATCATAAAAAGAGATCCATATGAAGTTAGTGTCACAAAAGCTAAAAGAGGAGAGACATTAAGAAAGAAGGGCTGGTCACCAGCGCCAAAAGTCTCAGAGGACTCTCAGAGGATGAAGACTGAGAAAGGAGCTTTGAATTTATCAGTAAACGAGCCATAGAATGACCACTCTACTTTGTACCTGCTGCTTTTCCTGGTTTCAACTCCAAGAAACAAGATATCTCTCCCAATTTAAGCTCATCACCTTTCATCTCATCATCATGCTGCTAACTCAAGCCTTTACTAATATCACCTTCCTCAGCTGTTTCTCCTCTCTGATTGAAGAGTAGAGTACAAAATTCTTGTGTTCACTCCTTTCTGCATCTTCTTCTCTAGTTGGTTTCAACTCCACAGAACAAAATACCTAGGAGGTATGACCTAGGAGGAGTGACCCCCTCTTGCCCCACTTTTCTGCCACCTTTTATGTGTGGTCTCCTCCCATTAGATTGTAAGCTCAATGAAGTCAGGTACTAGCTTTCTTAGCTCAGTGCCTGGTATTTAGTGTAAATGTTTTTTTTTTGATGTATTATTCAACCTTTAAAGAAACAAATTCAGTTCAAGTTGTGGTGGCATGTCAGATTGCAAGTAAGTGAGGAAGCAAAAGCAGCAAGTATAGAATAATCATTCCATAAGTTGGGCAGTTAAGGAAAATAAAGCGACAAGTTAAGAGTCTGAGGGGGTGGGTACAAATAGAAAAGAGTGAAGAGAACATATATAGGGAGGGGCAGGAGAAGGGAGAGAAGTACAGAAAGGACAAAGAAGAGAGAGGAGGGAAGAAAAGCAGAGGGAGGAGACATTTCAGATAGAAAGGTTATCTTGGGAAGATCAGATTTTCTCCTTTTCTCAGTAGCATGTAAGTTCTTGGGAAGCAGGAGTACTGATACATGAAAATACTCATAATGTCTAGAACATTTGAGAGGTTCAATAAATATGTTTTATTTTTTTTATGATGATATGATATAATTTTTGAGCCTAAGTGGTCACCATATGCGACTCCCTCATTTTAGTGATGATAAGGGGCTAGAATCTGTTACGGTACAACATAGACCGTTAATGACAGAGATAGGACTTAAACCAAGATGTTCTAACTTTGAATAGAGAGTCCATTCAAACAGATGATGGTGGTGGTGGTAATCACAATAGTTTTTATAGATTCAACACAATAAAACTACACATTGTTATATTACACATATGTAATGATGTTCATGTATATATACCATATTATTTCCACTGGAATAGCAATAACTGATGTGTAATTCAAAAGGGACAAGATGGCAACTGAAGGGAATTACTGTTGGCTCTAATAGTAACAACCTGCTACTAAATTTGGTCTATTTGGCCTATTCGGTCAAATGATGTATTTTAAATGATTTTCCTAATCAATTTCTTTGGAGTGAGACATTTTAAGTGAGACTTTTTCCTTCTTCCCCCTCTGAAAAAGGATCCTATTTTAATTACTATGATTCTGTATTCGAAAGAAAGAGGTTTAAGAATCCCTAGCTTTTCTGGAAATATTCAGAAATAATATTTCTTATATCAATTTATGATGATTATTTTTATTCGGGTATTACATACTGTTACATTATTTTTTTATCATAGGTAACCATCTGGGTGCCTTTCAAGTATTAATCTTCATCTAATCCCATCATTCATAGGGATATAATGATATGGCAGCCAGTTTGTTACATGCCATCTTCTTTTAAAGCAGCAGAAGAAATAAATGCATTATTGAGCTTATGGATGATAGTCATGACCCACCCAACATTTCATTATCTTTAAAAGATATGGTTTCAAATCACCATGTGGAGGAAAGCAGAATTTTGACTATTTAAAGGAATATTTCTGAAGAAATATTGCATTACAAATGCAAACAGATTGAAAAAGCAGAGGTTGCTCAGTATGTATGGATAATATTAGATTACATCTCAGCATTCAGAGTAATAAGATTCAAGTTTCTTGGAAGAGAATGAAAGATTATACACTATTTTATTTGTTTATTATTTTTTAAAAATATTGATGATTTATATGCCACTTTCAAGTATGGAAGAATGGAAATAATTTCAAAACATGGAAGACCATGGGATATTGAAATTTTGACATGAAAACATCTAAAGACAGTCTAAAGGCACACTTTTACTCTTCGGGATAAAATACACAAGTTTGTATCTGGAAACTGAGAAAAATATTAATATTTACTTTATGTGTGTTGAACTGGCTGCAGTGGTGGTAACCCTTTTCTTTTAATTTTGATTTCAGTCATAGATTGTCTCAGGAGATTATCAACCATAGACTAGATGATGCCTTTTTTATTTTATTTTGTAGAAGGGAAATTCTTCAGTACCAGTTGACTTCTCAGGTTCCTTCTAATTTTGAAATGCTGTGATTATGTAAAGGCCATTGAGAAAACTATTAGATCAATAGACTGTAGCTCACTGGCATGTGAGTGCATAAGTGTACCTAAGAGTGTCAAGTTAATATTTCAGGTAGAGATCTTGTTAAACTAGAAAATCCAAAAGCAATCTAGCCCCAATAGAAGTAAATGAATGCCATTTCTCAACCTTGAAGTTTTCTAACCTACAAGCATTAAAAAGAAATAATAGTTTTACAACAGAAACTTGAATTCTGGGGGTGATAGTAGGGTAGTTAGGGAAAGGAACAGATTCCTCAATGGTGCAGAAGGAAAACCTATGAATTATTCATCAATAAACTATAAGTCCAGTTTTAACCTGAAAAAGTGAGTGATAGAGAGGAAAAAAACTGCCTGTGTGTATCTACTAAAGCATTAAATAGGCTGAGGCATTACTAGAAGAGTCCAAAGGAGGAATAAGCAATACGATCTGTCACTTATGATATTTGTATAGAAATGTACAAAGTACAGTAAGTATACTTACATGAACTTGGTGAAATAGATATACTAAAGTAATGAGGCAATTTTGACTTACAGGTATCACTGATGCTTATTGAGAAGTGGAATATGACTCTGAATGAATACGCATAATTCAAAAGAATCCAAATAAATAGCTAGATGTAGAAGAGAGAATCATGGAGAAAATGATGTAGGTGCAAATTAATGAAAGTGGAAACATAAGTGAAATTATATTGATTTAGAAAAAAAAATAGATGAGTTTGGTAAACAGATCATACATTTGACAAAGAGGTATGTGATAGTGGTGATAGGGAATTTCAATTATGTGAATGTCTGCAGGAACTCTCTCTCTCTCTGACAAAATGTGTGAATTAATAATAAAACATGGATAAAGTTATACAAAGAACTGTTATTTAGCACCTGATTCTCACCAATAAGGAGGAGCTGGTTGCTCAAGTACAAATGATGCTGACCTTTGGGGGGACAATGGAAGTTGAAAGCCAGGCACACTAAGAGTAAGATGACTGAACACTCTATATTTCTGAATAATAATTGCCCAAGGATTCCAAAAAAAGATAGAATCTCATGGATTTGCTTTTTATAGGGGGAGTCTTCCTAGTAACAAAGGGAGACTCTAAGAAAGAAATCCTGAAGCCACAAAGAGAAGTCATTCTGATGAGCGACAAATTTTAATTAAATTAAGCAAGCATTTAAAAACACCAATTATGTTGAGGGAACTGTGCACTATGCATTGAAAAAAGCAATCACAAGAGGTGAGATCAAAGGAAGTTACCTACTAAACAGATCAGATTTGTTGAATAAGAAAAGTTTCAATAAATTTAGCATTTAAAAAGATATATACAGAAGAAAGAGCAGGTAAGTGACAAAATCATTTAATCATGGTTTCATGAATGCTGAAACTTGGCATAAGCTGAGCCTGGTGAGAAATCCTAAGGACAACAAATTGAATTTTGTTTATTTCTTGGAGGAGAGAGGAGTGTCATTGCAGGTAGAACATCACTTGTGGTTGGAAAGAATGATGATAATGGATAACAGAGAGAAAAGAACTAGTCAACTCTTAATTTGCTTCTTTTTTCCTGCTAAGCATAAAATTGATTAAAACAGAAAGTACTGGACAGAAAAAGCTAATGGGAAGTGACACAAAAAAGTAGGGCATAAATAAAGGAGTGCTGAGTCACTTCTTGGTAAGTACAAATCCTCGATATCAGAATAAATATACTAAATATATATCAGAATAAATATCAGAGTGGGGTATTGAAAGAGACAGACTTACACTCAATGAAAAGGAAGGGCTTTCTCCCGTTACTAGTGTTCTTTAGCCATTTTCAGTTATGTCCTACTTTTCATCACCACTTTTGGGGTTTTCTTGGCAATGATACTGGAGCGGTTTGGCATTTTGTCCTGTAACTCATTTTTCCAGTGAGTTAACAGAGGCAAATAGTGTTAAATGACTTGCCTAGGGTCACACAGTAAGTGTCTGAGGCTAGATTTGAACTCAGACTTTCTTTAGGCCAGGCCCAGAGCTCTATCTACTGTACCACTCACAGGACAGGTATAACAGTGGATAGAGCTCTACCTATTGTTGGTCTCTATAAATGGGAAGGAATTTTTCTGGAACTGTTGAACTCTCTATCTCTGGAGGTCCTCAAGCAAAGACTGGATAGCCATCTGCTAAACAGGGTGCTCAGGACTTTCTTACTGAAGTACAAATTGGGTTTGACATTCTGTGAGTCTAGAAAACCAAGAAAGATAATTTTTTTCTTCCCTCAAAGGGGAAAAAAAGAGATTTCCATATGAATATAGAATATTCTCATCTTCAACATGTTGTCAATTTTATTTTACCTTATCGAGATATACATTATCTACATTGACAATAATTACCTAAACCAAGAGTATTTGCTCTCTCAAATATTAATATTATTAAAATTGGAAAATATAGTGAGGAAACAATTTGTAAACAATTATATTATGATTTTTGTGCCCTCTGTTAGAAAAGATTCAGAAAAAACATCCCACTCCCACCCCCTTTCTTAGTTGATTATAGCTTGACTGATACTGTTGAGAGTTTTGAATAGCTATTAAATGAGATATGAATGCAGGAATGAGAAAGTATGAATAGTGCGAATCATTAATTGTACCTCTAGAGTATGCCTCTGAAGCTGAGATGCAACAAAGTATGGATCAATTCTCTGCTGCTTGTGCTAATTTTGGACTAAAAATTAACATCAAGAAAACATCAGCTTTCCATCAGCCACCATCACACCATTCATACCTGGAGCCATCAGCTACAGCAAACAGAGAAGTTTTGAATGCTGTGGATAAGTTCACTTACCTTGCCAGTATACTCTCCAGGGATATACACATTGATAATGAGGGTAACGCACACATTGCCAGAGTTAGCTCAGTGTTTGGGAGCCTCCAAAGGAAAGTAAGGTACAGAAGAGGTATTAGGCTGACTACCAAATGAAAGATCTACAGAGCTGTTGTGCTGACCTCATTCGTATATGCCTATGAAACCTGGACAGTATACTAGTACCATGCCAGGAAATTGAATCATTTCCATTTGAATTGTCTTAGGAATATTCTGAAGAATTTCTTGAAAGATAAGGTACCAGACACTGAGGTCCTTACTCGAACTAAACTGCCAAGGATTCAAAACTCTGCTTCAGAGGGCACAACTCTGTTTGGCCACATTGCTGTAATGCAAAATTTATGATTGTCAAAAAGACTATTTTATGGAGAACTCACACAGGACAAGCGACCAAATGGTGGTCAGAAGTGATACAAGGACACTCTCAAGGACTCTCTTAAGAATTTCAGAATTGATTGTGTGACATGGGAGACACTGGCACAGGACTGTTAAGCATGATGTGCCCCCATCAGAGAAGGTGCTGTGCTCCATGAGGAAAGCAGAGTTGAAACAACTCAAAGGAAACACAGGATATACAAATTTGGAATATACTCCCCCTATGTTCACTTAAACTATTTGAGCATTCCGAACTCACATTGGTCTGATAAGCCACAGTCAGACACACTAAAACTTGACTCTAGCACAGTGATGTCATTTTGGTCCTCCTCAAGAACGAAAGACAGCAACCAACTAACCAACTAACCATGGAATCAAAGAGTCTTTGGGAGCATAAACCTGGAATCACTATGCCTCAGTGGCTCTAAGTGAAGGTACTAGAGTGATTCTGTGTTGAGTGTGAAGAAAATTGATTCTAGGATTATCAGTGTAAGAGATTTTGAGGACCTGACCTATAGTGACAGTATTCTGGGGAAGTAATTCTAAAAGCTAATACATTATGTATGTGAGTAAAGATTTCTGAACTTAATAAAAGAAGAGAACATTCAGGGACAAATGAATAAATCCAAAGCCAGCAAAAGTGTTTTCTGATTAAGAAAGTGTCTGTTTTTTGACAGCTTTAACTAAAACTCTTCCATGCAACGGGCTGCCTGTATGAAAATTTTTATCAACATTGGCTCATTCATTTTTATTAGACATTGTGCTAAATGTGAAACATTTAAATATTATGAATTTCATTTAGAATGCATAGGACTATTGGGTATATTAAATATAAGCAACCATTACAGCCGAGAATTGAGTACTCACCGATGAAAATAATTGTCATAACAAATCATATTTGTATTGTGCTTTATGGTAACAAAGGACTTTACATATTTAGTATCATTTGTTTCTCAAAACAACCTCATATTGTAGAAGAAGTATTATCCCCATTTTGCTGATAAGGAAGAAACACTCTGAGAAGGTGTGATTTCCTTTTGGTCAGAGTAAGTAAATTGTAAAATTAGGACTTGAGCCCATGTTCTGACACTAGAAAGCTATTATACAAAACAACCTCACACAAATCAATAAATAATCAGATATCAAATATCTTAGCAAATATCTGTATTTAAGGCAAATAAACAAAGCGACAAACAAAAAACAATATTGTGTCTTATCTAATGCTAGCATTATAGACCTGCATGATACCTGAGAATGTAATATTCTTGTAACTCATATCCAAGAACCCCAATTTCTGGGCTTCAATAGACTTAGTTCAATCTGGCTGGCAGCAACCCTTCTCCCTATTAAAATTTTCCAACTCATTTTGCCTCTCCTCCCCAAATTCCTCTCTTTTGGGAGGCAAGGGAATCTCAGTTTCAAATTAAATACCCAAGGTATCAAATGCGAAACAATATTTATTTCACTTCACCAAAAATTCCAAAATTAATGATATACTCAATGGAAAAAAAATATGTCCATTTCTTTTCGCTCTGTAGCGAGTTTCACCTTCTCTCTAGGGACCTGTTTGCCTTTCAGTAAAGAGATTAGGTTTCCTAGAAGAGTTACTCCCTTTCTTATGCATGATCCAAATAACTTTTGGTGTTTGTGGAGAGCTAAGTCCAGATATTTACTCCTTTATACATTGGTTCATTTTATTGCTGTACCTCTAGCTTCAGGGCCATAGAACTCTTGCCAAGAGGCTACATGTGTCCAAGGAATTCTCACCATTTTTCTAGAAATTTGGGTTTCCAAACTGTCCTGGAAATTGACAGTGTTGAGAAAATCACTCACTTAACCAGCTGTCAGGGAATGTGACCTCATCTTCTGAATGTTATAAAGCTGATGGACTTTGCCATTGTCTTTCAATACTGTTAATGATTCCTGGGAATAGACTGTGTACATATATAGCTCCCTCCCCTACCAAAGAGGAGAAGTCTTACTTCTAGTGTGCTTCTCTCTCATATGCTTAATTCTTTCAAGATCTCTCCCCAAGATATGTTGTCTAACTGATACCTTTTTATGAACCCATCATAAAAGAGTGTTCCTCTATTTCATAACCTTAAACAATTAATTCATGCACTATCTCTGTGGTTCAAATTTAGCCTCAATGAAGTATGAAGAGATCAACAAGGTTCTTAGGACCAAGAAATTTCTTCAGATCGTCTGGCAGAGGTGTCAATGAGTATCCATGGGTTCCAGATACATACAATCAAACCTCAAGCCCTGGTTCATTCCTTTAAGTTCATCAAGTTAATTGGATTCCCACATCAATTGTTTGTACGTTCATTTTATGTATGATGGGAATGGGGCTTAGGAAAATGTCGTATCTAAGGTTATATATGGTGACTCAATGGCAGAGGTTGGATTGAAAAACCTTATGTTCTTATGATCATCTAAATTTTTTCCTGCTCTGTAGGCTGTAAAACTTAAATGTGTTTATAGATCATTTATTTTAACTCACTCATTTGCCAGATGAGACCCCCCAAAAATGAAATGACTTGTCTAAGTTTATGTAATCAGTAAGTAAAAGTATTAAGACTTTAACTGAAGCTCTTCAGGCTCTCAGTCCACTGTTTGTTCCTTTATAACAAGATTTTTGCCCTCTGCTATCTTGCTGTTTGTGGTTCTCAGAATTGTTTCTGCTCATGTCTATTGAGTCTTCTAATTTTTTTTTCTTCTTCAATTCATTGAGTATGGCTCCTATAATAGACTGTGCTTCTTGAGTGAGGGACAATATTACTAAGGACAGAGAAGTTCATCATCACCACGTTGGCCATTAGGTAATGATTTCTTTGGCGTTAAAACCCTTCAGTTCAATTCAGTGAGGCACTTAATATGTACCAGTCACTGTGCTACATACTGGGGATACAAAAAGAGGCAGAAGAGAGTCCCTGCTCTCAAGGAGTTTACAGTTCAATAGTCAGAAGTAAATACAGATGGACTCCAGACCTCTGTGAACTCCTATGTCTAGAGTGATGGTGGCAGGATGGGATTTTGAAAAACAGATCTTTAAATGATAAAAATAACATGTTTTTTAGATTTTCTTCTATCATTGTCCAAAGATAAATGGATTCAGATAGTTTTGGAAGCATCACATCTCTCTGACTCTCACACTGACAATTATCAACTGAAAACAGAAGAGAAACTCAGAAATTTGTGGAGGTCTTAGAGAACTTGGTCTTGTATTATGCAAATCTGATGATCTTTGCTAGTTATTTTACCTTGCTATTGAATAGTTATGCAGAGTGGAGAAAAATAGTATCATAAAACACATTATACAATGAATTATTTCCTCTTGTAAATAGAATAATGTCCTCTCTGTATAGAGTACATATCTTTAACTATGCCATGAAATGACTATTCTCTTTTGTCCTTCAATATTACTCCAGTGTGAACAAAAAGGTTATGCTAATCATTTCAATGTAATTAATACATCCAATCTAGAAATAAACCCAGATCATTAAATATGTATATGCATCATCAATGGATACAATGCAATCACGATACAGGGGAACAATCACCAGATGTGGAGTCAAGAGAGTTCTGGGACCAGAGCTTTTTCTGACACTCATTATTAGCTCTATATGACTATGAGCAAGTCATTTAACATCTCTATTCTCTTTCCTCATTCTAAAATGGAGTTAATGATATCTGTAGTACCTACATTAGAGAGTTATTTGGAGGATCCAATAAGATAATATATGCAAAATTATTTCAAATGTTTAAGTGCTATACAAATGATACTTAGTATTTCAGAAAGATAACCTGGAGAGGAGGTTCAGGGTGTATGGATGATAAAAGCAGACTTTTGGGAGCCTAACAGGATGAATTATGAATCATTCTCACCCAAGGATACAACACTATGATTGTTAGCAATAGTTGTTGCTTTAAAAAGGACAAATCAAAACAAAGTCACTTAGTTATATTCATTCAATTAAATATTAACGTTGAAATTAATATTAATACATTCAATTATGCATGAAAACAAATGCAGGGCTAGAACCTTTAAAGTGCAGTTAATCTTTAAGGCAATTGTTAGTGAAAATTTAAATTATTTAAAATTATGTACAATTGTTCTATGTTTTCAAATGCTCTTAACTAAAACTTTGATTAAAAAAGGAATGTTGCAAATGAATACAGAATTCTTTTTAAAATAACATTTCCTACTCTGCCTGCTACTTAAGAAAAAAAATGCCCTCAGTGTCAAGTTTATGGGGAAAAAATTGATCGCCAGGTTTTTGACAATCTTTTGTGTCATACCTATTCCCAGTACTCTATGGAAGGCAGCAAGAATACCCTGAGTTTATTTTCTGATGGGTGGAGGTACTCCTCAATGTTTTTCATCTTCACTGAAATTTCCTGTCACATCACTCCTGCTCTGGCCTCACTTTCCTTTCTTTAAAATATTAATGTTTAGTTAACCAGTTCAACTTTACACTATCCCTTGACCCTTGAATGCTTCACCCAAAGTCCTATGTCCCTCATCTGAATTATTCCTGAATTCATGTCCATGAATTATTTCCACAAATTGCCTTCTCTAATCCTGCTTTTGTACTTTTGAGCCAAGATATAGGAACTCACACAACCATGCTGCTTGGGCCAACTGCGAATTTATGTTAACAAATCACAACTGGACCCTCATTACTGCATACTTTCACTCCCTACCCCTTTCCCAACAGTGATTGTTCCAAACCTTGTCTTCTCAAACTACCATCTTATTTCTTGTCACTCTTAGCAGAGACCTTTACCTCATTTTTCATTGAAAAACTGAAGGCATCTCTTCCAGGTTCCCTTTCTTACCTCATCTTAGCAGCAGCATCTTATATCCTCTTCTTTCCATTATTCTCCCAAAAAAATGATCCTTCTCTTTACCAGTGCCACCCCATTTATTTGTGCCCTAGATCCTCTTTCTTTACATCTTCAATCATCATCTCTTTCCCAGTCCTCACCTTCCCCTGTCTTTTTGGCCCTGTACCTACTGTTTACCATCATTTTTAGATTTTCCCATCTTTATAACAAACAAACAAAAACAAATAAACAAACAAAAACTTCCCTTGACCTTATTGTTTCCTTGACCTATTGCCTATTTCTTTTTTACCACCAGATTCGTAGAAAAAAAGTTTGTATTGTGTGCTTACTTACATTCCTTTCACTCTTTTCTTCATCCCTTTTAGTATTCCTTTCTTCCCCAGTCCTTGATAAAGGCTGTTCTCTAACAGGACATTAATGACTCTTAATTTCCTGTATTCAATGGCCTTCTTTCAGTTTTCATTTTTATTGACCTCTCTAGAGTATTTGGTACTGTTGACTGTCCTCTGCTCTTCAATATTTTCTCTCCCCTTTCCTTTGCTTCCTTCCTTCATTGCTTTCTCTCTTCCTCCCCCACTTCCTTCTTCCATGCCATTCTTTTTCCTTGATCTTTCTAGAACTTTTTATGTGTGTCATCCATAGCCTGTTTATTTTGCAAGCATGTTTGCTCTATCATCTTATATCTCTTGATATCCTGTCTAGTTTATCTCATCATCTCATTTTGATTCTGCTATCATTTCAAGGCAAATTCTTTTCAAATTTATATATCCAGGAGTCATTTATCTCCTGAACTCCAGTCATACATCTCCAACTTCCTACTTCACATTTCAAACTGTACATTTCTACGCATATCAGAGTCAGCATTTCCAAACAGAACTCATTATCCTTTGACCCAAATCCTACACCTTTTGAACTTTCCTGTTTCTACAGAAGCACGAATATTTTTTTCATCACTCTGGTTCTCAACTTAGGAGTCTTGATTTGAGTCTTAATTTTCGATTTCCTTGAATCTA
Organism: Notamacropus eugenii; assembly: GCF_028372415.1. Taxonomy (NCBI): domain Eukaryota; kingdom Metazoa; phylum Chordata; class Mammalia; order Diprotodontia; family Macropodidae; genus Notamacropus; species Notamacropus eugenii. The sequence continues at coordinate 180,001,984 of NC_092875.1, forward strand.
GTAAGTGGTCACATTTTGGAAATGCTAGATCCTCAACATCTCTCACATATATCCCCTACTTTCAATCAACATGGCCATGGCTTGAGTTTAAAGTCTCATCTTCTCTTCCCTGGATTATTATTGTAACTTTCTATTTGTTATCCTTGAGCCATGTCTCTGCAGCCTTCAATTGATACTCAGTACAGTTGCCAATGAATTATTTCTAAAGCATGGATCTGATCATGGTATGTTCTTTGTCAATAAACTTTAGTAGTTTCCTATTGTCATGTGAAATATCAATTATTCTGCTTTATGTCAGTTTTTACTAAACAATTTGGCCTCAACCTACTTTCCTAGTCTTATTATACGTTACTCCCCATCCACACACTGTTTATGCTATTGTGATGGCAATCAAATTAGGATTTTTTGCTGTTTTTGTTTTACTAAAAGTGCCTTTGATTGAATGATGTGATTAAGAAGACCCATTGACAGGCCTGCCCATTGAGGGAAGCTAGATTAGGGGAGTTGTTTTGTGCTAGGGTCCCAAGAACCTTTTCTTTTTTTGTATTGAGGCACTAGGTCAGAGGGTTACGAAAAATCCAGATGTTCCCTCTCTGGTAAAGATGTGTGTTTTTCCTTCATTGCTGAAGAAGACTATGCCGTCAGATAACTAATGACATGACTTGTACTTGACTTTGTTTTGAATAGGGAGGACTGTGCAGGTCACCAGCCTCACTTCTGCTCCAGAGTCATCTGAATTCAGTGACCAGATATTCATCAGGATGACTGGAGATGATCCAGGATGAGGCAATTGGGGTTAAGTGACTTGCCTAAGGTCACACAGCTAGTGAGTGTCAAGTGTCTGAGGTGAGATTTGAACTCTGATCCTCCTGACTCCTGCACTGGTGCTTTATCCCCTGCACCACCTAGCTGCCCTTTATGATAAAGACAGAAGCAGAACAAAGAACCTGTGATAGCAGGTCCCCCAGTGAATGTTGGGGTGCTTACTGTTGCAGCTATTTATTGCTATTTGTCATTTATCATCTTTTTCTATGACTGTCACAGAGTCTATTCTTCATATCTGCCTGCCTCTTAGAATCTAAAGTTTGCACCTTGTATGACACTTCTGTCCTGATCTTGCCAGCTGTTCAACCTCCTGTTGCCTTGATATACAAGCATATACATCTATGTTTGTACACACACATATACATTTTATATTCTCCACCACCCCAGCTAACATCTTTACATGTCTCTTTCAATAGAATGTTAGCTCCTCCAGGGCAAGAGCTATTTAATTTTTCTCTGTAACCACAGTGCCTAGCACAGTGCTCTAAATATGGCTGACACTTAAAAAATGCTTGCCCATTTGCTAATTTTACCAAGGAAAGAAAAGTTATATTTTTATGCTTTGGAACTTACATGCAATAAAGGCAGAAAAATATTTTAGCTCTTCATATAAATATATAAAAGAAATCCTCCACTGTGAGAAAGAAGACCAGAAACAAACAAAAAGAAAGAAAGGAAGAAAGGAAGGAAGAAAAGAAAAGAAAGAAAACTTATTTTTTTATTATATGCCTGTCTCTGCATTAAATTTTAAAGCTACAGGTACAAATAAACAAGACAGTCCTTGCCCCACAATGAACTTATATTCCAGTGAAGGAACACAATACATTATAGGCAGCTAGAAGAAAAGGTCTTACTTAGCTGGCCTAATGTGAAAATGACCAAGAAGTGACTAGTTCTGATTTCTAGCAAAAGAATCACCTATAAAACCTGGGAGCATTCAGTGTCTAAATTTCTAGTGGCGTGGAGATGGTCAGAGAATGAGACACGGCAAGGAGTCTGTAGAGCTAGTCTTGGATCTCATTTAAGGTGAATAAAAACGAAAGGAAAAAAGAAAATTATATAATTTATTTTCTCCTCCAACAAGCTCAATCGCTGTGAATATTGAGAAGTTGCACCATTAAATATATACAAAAAAATACCCCTCAGCAAATCAGAAATCTATGGGCATTGCAGCGTATACGTGTTGGGATTAGGATTATATAATGGTAAGGATTTTATTGATTTCTTGTTCATGTCCATCTCCCTTTCCCAATTTCACTTAGGAGAAATATTTGACCTTTTAAAACGATTGAAAAATCAGGCAAAAACATAGACATAGCATAACACTTTAGCACAGTTGTTGGCAATAAAGACCCTCCAAGTCTTTGCATTTAATGTTTCAATTATAATTTGGAGGAATGACCTGTCCCTGAAATGAATTTCTCTTAGTTAGAGCCAACCTAGTTCATTTGCCCAGAATATAGACATGTTCTTCTATGGTGAGCCAAGGGAATGAATTACTGATGGATGATCTGACCTGCTTAGAATGGTGGTAATCATTTGTTTCTTAAACTACCTCCCAATGCTTTGGCAAACACAAAACCTTTGCTGGTGCCAAATCTGTAATTACTTTACTAAACAGTGATGACATGTGTGCCTGTTTTGCAAGATCTCATTCTGATGCCTCTGTTGTTGGCTAAAAACCACTCAGTATTTGAGATAATAACCTCATTCCTGCATCTGTCTCTCTGCAGGATGGGATTTGGGGGAGGGTTCTTTGAAAGCAAAAAGTATAATTTAAAATGGAGTTTTTCATTGTTGTTTTGTTTGGAATAGTTCCTGCTTCCTTGGCAGCAATTTTCTTTTTATAAAAATGTGCCTATGTCTTGCAGTCATTTCAGGGAATATAGAGAATGATCTGTAAGTTAAATTTAATTGGATACTTGGATGACTTGGAGTATTAGTATTCTTGTAACCAAATGGTGTGTTGATATGAGAACATGTGGTGATCTCAGAGCCAAATTCTCCTTACTGATTTTCATCACTACTTGCCTAGTAGTAAGTTAGGTGTATTTTTAGGCCCATTGGGGTATCATTTAGAGAAGGGCTAATGAACAGTACTGGGTTAATGGGGCACTGATACATTGACTAAATGGTACCCCAGTGTCTCCAAAGGATGAATGTGCCTCCCTGAATGGAGAAGTTATGATCTAGACAGTAGGAAGAAAGAAGTCAACTGGGAGGAATCTTAAATGAATGACTCTTTCATCATTAGGAGATGGAAGTCCAGAAAGATGTACACAACATACAAAGAAATGTTGACACTTCTCCTTTATTGAAAAAGTTGTCTTTCAAAAGATGTTTTATAAGTTGTTTCTGCAAAAGAGAACTTGATTATTACTTCCCTACAGAAATAATGATCTTTGAAAAGTAACCAGTTTCCCAGAGTGATAATAATGTATTTATATTTATAATTATAAAGTTTGCAAAGTAATTCACATATCTCATCTCTTTTGAACATCCTATGAGGTAGATGTACTTACTATGTAGGTTTTATTTGTAAAGAAACTGAGGCACATGGAGGTTAAGTGACGTAACGAGGCTCACAGAACTACCAACTGCCAGAAGCAGCATTTGAACACATCTGGCTTGCAAGTTTAGCTCTGTATACCGAATTCTAAGCTGCCTCTCAGGAGTCTACCTAGTTTATTATGAAATGTAACAGCACCGAGTCCTAGGTCTGGAATCCAGACAAACATATTTTCTGAACCTTAAGCCCGATACAGCCCTGAGTACCATGAGGTGGGTCAAGTGAGGAGTGAAGCTAGAAAGTTTTCATAAAGAATGAGAGTAAGAGATGAACAGGAGAGAGGGCTATGTGCTAGGGTAGAGATAAACATTAGTGAGTTTCTTTGATTTCAACAATAGTGGCTAAGGAGTTTTCAGGTAAGAGAGGCAGAATGTTTTAAAGTTAAGTCTTCTAATATTTGAATGAGTCTCATTATAGCATTATTTGCTAAGCTCAACATTATGAGTAGTTGCTATATACAATTAGGTATATGGGTTAGAGACAAAAGTGTCAGGAAGAAGCAGAGACAGTTTTAGAGGGTGATTGCCAAGGCAGGCATTCTATCTACTTAACATTTTTTGTCTACATAGTAAAATAAAATACATAGCATCTCTCTTTTATATGTTCCAAGCTGTAAAATTACCCATGTAGAAAAAGGGCCTTATAACAAGTTGCTTTAATCAGTAAGATCATCCCAGATCATGATCCTCAATGTCAAGCTTTTTAGACTATAACTTTCTCTCATCTTTTAGACATCTTCAATAGCATTTGTTTATTTCCTGAGAAATTGCTCCAATTACATAATTTCCTGAGAAACTACTGTGTAATAGACAAGCAAAAAGTCAGTCACCATGTATTTATTGTTTAATATGTGCCAAGCATTGAGGTTGTAAAGAAAAAAAAAAACGTTTTCTGCCTTCAAGAAGCTTACATCTGGATGGAGAAGGCAACATACAAACAATTATGCACAACAGATTACATATGTGTGTGCACACATGCGCATGCATGGATATATAAAGTGGAAGAGGGCACTAATTGTTATACACTTACTAACTGTGTGACACTGAGCAAGTCATATAACCCTGTTAAACTCAGTTTCCTCATCTGTAAAATGAAGTGGAGAAGGATATGGCAAGTTTTTGAAAGTAGCTTTTGGAAGAAGACTGTAAATAAGGTCAAGGAAGACTGAGACAAGTGAAACAACTGGTAGCAACAACAATATACAGTGGAAATGCTGCTTGTCCTTCAGTCTTGAAGGGGACCATGACATCAGGAAGGTGATGCTGTGACATACAAGTGAATCAGGTTCAAGTGAGGGAGGGCTGTACAAAGATACCAGCTTCACTTTGTCTTCCAGAGGCATCTGGGTCCAGAGATCAGGATGAGTGCAGGTAACCCTAAAGTGGAAAATAATCTTAGAAGGAAGGCCCTAGCAGTGGGAGACTGAGAAAGACCATCAGAATATAATGGGATTTAAACAGAGTCTTCAAGAAACCAAGGGAGCCAGGAGGCAGAGAGGAGGAGAGAGAGCATTCTAGAAATGGACATAGCCAATGAAAAGGCATGGAACATTTGTGAGTAGGAACAGCAAAATTCTGATTAATATGTTTTTGTTGTGCATATGGCAGAGCAGATGTAGGCTCAGATACTGTTTCTCTTCCAGTAGAACTCCCATGTTTGCTTCTTACCTACAGTAATTTGTATTAATGGAAGAAAGATTCTGAAAAATGTGGCTCCAATTAAGGGTTCGCTAAAAGTGAATTCTTTCCATAAACATCTCAATAATTTTGATGACTTTAATATTGATTAATGTTACCAGGTAGTGATAGGATGAACATTTTTGCTTCATTTTTACATTGATAAAATTGCCATTCTTAAAGAGGTAAAGCTTCACCTAGGTAGTCCAGTTCTCTATGACCATATAGTGTACTGGAAATGGGGTAGAATTGGAGGCAGAACAACTGGCTCTTCTACTTACCCTGAACAAATCCTTTCTTTTTGGGGTCTTCAATTCCTGCATCTGCAAAATGAGATGGTTGAACTAATTAGCCTCAAAGGTTCCTCCCAGTTCTAAAATCTATAGTCCTCTGACTTCATGTCTGCTGTAGCTTTATTGTCACTTTTAAACTGGAGTTTGTAAGCCTTGCAGGGCCAGTTTCATTCCCATATGCTATGCCTAAATTGATGTAGGTGCTGTCAAGTAAACACTGGTACATGGCTATGGCTACGTGTACCAAGTAACAAGGATTCCCCCAGGAACGGAAAACAGAGAATTATACAATAGCCCAAACATTAGCCAATCAACCTGTTTTGTTTTTTGGTTCAAGTCTGAGATTTCATCAGTATAGGGAATTTACTGTGGAGCAGCCTTAAAAACTGCTGTCAAAGACTAAAGAAATGTCATGAGTGGAATTATAGGAGAGACCATAACTTATATCGGTCAAAGGATAATGCTTAGTCATCAGCTTACAAATGAAAAAATTTCCTGGAATTTGCTACTGCTTCTTCTCACATTCCCAACATCTAGCACAGTTTCCAAACACATAATGGATATTTTAAAAAATGTGTGTTGATTTGAATTCTTCAATGAGGGAAACAACCATTTAGGAATCTATTATGTACCAGGCACTGTTCTAAGTACTTTATAAACTTTACCGCATTTGATTCTCATAACAACCCTGCTAAATTAGTACTCTTATTCTTATTTTACAGTTGAAGAAACTGAGGCAGCAAGGGTTAAATGACTTGCCCAGGGTCACACAGTTAGTGTCGGAAGCTAATTCTAATGCCTCTAACTGAATTCTCTTTTAAACAATAAGAACAGTGAATACAATGGTTAAGTCTGTCCATGTATATAAATTGTAACTATAAGAAGTCTTCCTATAGGGAAGGGAGAAATATTTCATAATATATTGCTCAGGAACAAGATTTATTATTTAAATTATTCAGTTTGCATTCTTTTTCTGTTCTTTGATGTTATAGTATATATTGCTCAGTCAGCCAATAAGCATCACTAGTACTACAAGTATCAAACAAATAATGACTATGTTCTAAACACTATGCTAATATCTGGGAACACAAATATTAGCAAAAAGAACAATAGTGCCTGCTTACATTCTAATAGCAGGGAACAACACATACAAGGAAGCTGAGAAAAGGAGGGGCAGGGAGGCACCCAGAATGGGGACATGAAGGAAAAGTTCAAAGGAGTGAAGTCAGGTGAGAAAAGAATATTGCTCTGGTTCTGCATACCTCACTCCAAATCAGATCACACATCTCCCCATAATATTCTAAATTCCTCACAGTTATCATTTTTTACTGCACAGCAATTGGTCATTGCATTCATATACCAGAGCTGGTTCAGTCATTCTCCAGTTAACATGCACACCAATTTTTGAATGCCTGAAAGTTGTTGTTAGGAACATTTTTAAATTTAGTGAGTCTTTCTTTCCATAATTATAACATGGAGACTGAACACTAGAAAGGGATGTAGGAGCTGTCTAGTCCAAGATGCTTCATTCCATACATTTCTACAAAACCTTGTTAGGAAATTCGCCTCTCCCTTTTGTTGTGTGAAATCAGGGCATATTGGGGCTTAGTGGAGAAGCAAGAGAAGTGATGTGATGCTAGGAAGTGATACAATTCAGGAACAAAGAAGTACAGCTGTGAAGGTTGGAGTTATATTTGGGAGACAGTGGTAAGGACAAGTTTCTCTTTGCCAGGGAGAGTGACTGGGTTGACTTATTCAGTTCCATGAGATACAAACTGGCTAGCCCAAAGAGGTCAGAGGTCTCTTTCAGTGATGCGACAGTCAAGTTTAAGAAGAATACCTAGTGTGGGAGCAACTGTCTTCTCTTGACTCCACCCTTATCCGAAGTCTCTTAAACTCCTATGCTATGAATCTTGGTCTGCAGTTGCTCCAGAGTTTTGGATGTCTTAATCTAATACCAGACCCTTTTGGAATTCCACGTCAAACACCCTATGTGTTGTTTATACACAACACAACTCTTGTCTCAAAAACAAGTTCTAGTACTGTAAATTCCCTAAATTCAGGATCTAGATTACTCTTATGTACAGTTGAGAATGTCCAGCTTTCTCCCAGCTTACTTACTCTCAACTCTTGAAAACTAAGCTTATCATAGAACTTATTATGTATTTGTTGTTCACTGTTTTTATTGGACTAATTTTAAGTTAATATTGGATATAGTACTATCTCCTCTATAGTGTTGACTCCATTATCTTAAGGTCAGATGATTAGAGCTCACTGAACTACGGCAAGTTCAAGGAGTTATGATCTGGCCAGTAGTAAGGAGACTGAAGGACTATCTTGTTTGTAAAAATTCACACAATCCTTGATAGCAAATCACACATGGATAAAATGAGAACCATAGAATGCTTCCTCAACACTTCCATCTAATGAAGTAGAGCTTCACCCTCCCATGTTAATGTAGGGCCTCTTCGCACTCTGGTCCTTTCTTCTGATCAGTAGGAGATGAATGGTAAAATGAGAAAGCCGAATTCTGGGGAATTGAATTGACTGGTCTAACTAAGTTCTCAAAGCTTGTAAGGGGTCAGGGTTCCTCTGAAGTGAATTCAATGTTCTTTCCAAGAAACATACTTTGTTCCCATGTCATTGTCCTTGGGATATATGCCAAAAAGTGGGCTCACTGTGGGGAAAGTTATATCCTTCTACATCTATCTAGTATAATTCTTGTCTTTGAAGTGAAAATAACAGCAAGTATTCTTGAGTTCATGATAAGGTTGAGGCTTCATGGTTTCTCTCTCCTTTGTAGTTATCCTTCTGTTGACATATATGTTAATTGTCAATAATAATAATGCAGGTTACAGTGCTACTATTTATGGATTTTAGAAGAAGATCATGGATTGATTTAAGCCTCAGAACACAGTCATCAAATCTTCTCACCACATTATTCACCCTCCACTGGTTCTTTAAAAATAACCAATGAATTTCCTTTGATTATAGGGGTACTTCTCCATTATTAATCCTGATTTATTATATCTAAGCTGGAATTAGGGAGATGCAACAGTTCCTCCACTCTGAATGAGGGCATGGAAGAAAAAATAAAGGTGTCCATAACTACTTTAATACCATCTCATAGTCTCAAGGTGTCAGGGAATCAGGACCTAGCTACATATGTATGAAAAACATACACACACACACACACACACATACATACACACGTATACACAAGTATATGTACATTTTATATATATATATACATATATATGAATAATCAATCTCTACCTATATATCACTATGCTAATCTAGAAATATGTGTACATCTAGATAGATATATAGCTACATCTAGAAAGAAAGACCGCATTTTGATGCCCATAGATTGGACAACACTAGGCCCTTTCCTAAGGGCTGTTTTCTGGACCCTCCTGGATTAAGAGTGATTACCAATAGCAACTGTTACTGTTTCCCTCACAGCCTGAAGTAGTTATTTTTCTTTGCCTCATTAAATGGGCCATCCGCTGACTACTTCTTAAATAGAACTATTCACTGAATGGATGTTACCTCAACTTAAGTGAGTACCTGAATAGACCTTGGCCTAAAAGCACCAAGATCTTCTATTGCATCCTGGGCCATCTCCAGTCATCCCAATGAATATCTGGTCACTGGATTTAGATGGCTCCAGAGGAGAAGTGAGGCTGGTGACCTGCACAGCCCTCCCTCATTCACAACAAAGTCAAGTGCAAGTCATGTCATCATTTCTCTGATGTCATAGTCCTCTTCAAAAACAAAGGACATCATAAAAATGGGAAAGGGTCCCACATGTACAAAAATATTTATAACAGCACTCTATGTAGTTGCCAAAAACTGGAAGTCAAGGGGATGTCCATCAATTGGGGAATGGCTGAATAAATTATGGTATATGAATGTAATGGAGTACTATTGTGCCATAAGAAATGATGAACAAGAAGACTTCAGAGAGGCCTGGAAGGACTTATATGACCTGATGCTGAGTGAAAGGAGCAGAACCAGGAGAACTTTATGCACAGCAACGACCACAGTGTGTGAGAGTTTTTTCTGGTAGACTTGGAATTTTGTAATAACGCAAAAACTTCTTACAAAAAAAAAAAATCCCAAAGGTGGTTCTCAAGGCAAAATGCCTTCCACACTCAGAGAAAGAAATATGGAAGTCACTCACAAAATGTAGCAGATCATGTTTATGTATGCGTATGTGTTTGTGTATCATGTTCTGATTTGTTATACGATTTCTTTCATTTATTTTAGTCTGACTACATAGCATGACTATAGTGAAAATATACTCAATAGGAAAGTATATGTAGAATCTATACAGAATTGTATGCAGTCGTGGGGAGGGAGGGGGGTAGTGGGGGGTAGGTGGGGGGGGATAAAATCTCAATTGTATGGCAGTGATTGTTAAACATTAAAAAAAAATAAAAAAAAACAAAGGACAAACACAATAACAACAAGAAAGACAGAGCTATCTATCTATATCTCTCTCTATATATAGATATATCTATCTACATATATAGAAAGATAGATAGATGGATGGATAGATATATAGATAGATAGGTAAGATACTAGGAAGATAGATAGAAATTAAGAAGCCTACTTATGAGGCAACTCGACTTAGGGGAAAAAGCACAAATTTAGGAGTTGGAGATGTCGGTTCCAATTTGAACCCAGACAATTATTACTTATGACTCCGTTTCTTCATCCTTAAAATTATAATATTTGTAGTTGTTTAAAACCTTTAAACTTTCTTGAAGTCCACTAAAATATTATTGTGCTTTCTGTGTTCCAGGCATGGTCTTAAGCTCTGGGAATAAAAAGGAAAGTAAGGGAAAAATAAAACAATCTCTATTCTCAAGCAGTTTACGTACTAATTGGCATGCCATTAAATGGGTACATCCAACATATATCAATTAACGAAATAAAATATTTATTTAGCCTGTACTATATGCCAGTTTCTCTGCTAAATGCTGATGATAGAGATATAAAGAATGAAACCATTCCTACTCACAATGAATTTCTACTTAGAGCAGAAGGAAGGTGGGCAATGTTAGAGGAGGAGAAGGTTCAAGTGACTAGAGAACACAGTATATCTGATTTCAGCACTTATGAAAGGAGCCAGAGACATTAAGAGGCAATCTCATGAAAATAGAATTTCATGAAGTCAGTCTTCCTAGTTTAAAGAAAAAGTCTATGATGGGAAACAAAATGGAAAGCTGATCAGTGCCCTGGTTAATTCCCACCAAACTACTGAATTGATGAAATATGCATAGTTTTTGACTAAGATGATACAAAGGGTTGAATTTATCAGGTGATTTCTTAGCTTCCTACTTTCCCAGATCTATGCAGACGTTCACACAAGTTCTCCATTTTGTGGCACTGTTTCCATAGCTGCTTAAGGAATAATGTAAATTTCAAACCCACCCCCATCTTCACTCCCTCTACATGATGGCATATTAACTCATGACTCATGTTAGTAAAGGGTTGTTAGTATTCAGAACAAAGGAACTTCAGAGCTAAGGTGGCCCATGTATGCATGTAATGTCTGGCCTGACAAAATTTTCATTCTTATTTGTGAGAAAAGTTTAGTCTTCTGCGCCTGTGATTGCCTCACATGTTACTTCTTCTGCCAGCCCTGTTTTCTCACCTGCCTTATTTTGTAATAAAATATATAAACATGTATATGTGTTTATATAACTATACACACATAATATATACACATAATATAGGTATGTGTAATGATTTAGGATTTTATCTATTTAGAGAAAAAAGTTTACTTTCCTGGGTGTGGTAGCTGCATTTGGTGTACTATTGTTTTGGTTGCTTTGGGCTTTTCCTGTGGGGTGCAATTCAGTAATACCCATTAGATATTAGAGTGCATATATTGGATAGGTGGGAGGGAAGCCTGGGGCTTCTTTTGCATTGATGCCAAAAAAGAGGTACTTTAAAAGATTCCCTCACAGGGGAAGCAAGTGCTAGTGTCAGAATTCGAATTCAAGTATGAAAGAATACTAGGTGAAGATTATTAGAAATCCTGTAATAAAAGAGATGTTTAAAGTGCAGCCAAAAAAATTGGTAAAATTAGCGGAAGACAGTCAAACTATCTCTGATAGATCAGGAGCATTTTCTATATGATTTTACCTGTGCAATAATATTGCTGATCATAATATATATTTTTCATTATTCTTTTTTATTTATCTTTTATAAATTTTATATTTATTACAAATATTTAAAATGTTTATTTGTCATAAATATATTTTGTATTATGTTAAATGACCATATTATTTATAAAAATCATAGTGGTTGCTACTTTGATTTATTGAAAATAAATTTGTTAATCCATTGTCACTAAGAATTAATGATAATCAGAGAAGTTGAGGCAGAATTAAAACAATTTCAAGTTGTATTTATGAAGGCCTTACTTTCTGCAAGGTACTGAACCTAGTCCTGGGAATACAAAAGCAACTCAAATGCTCCACCTGTCCTCCTAGAGCTCTCATTTGACTGTGGATTAGGGCTGAGATGTAGGGGAAAGACTTAACAAGCAGACATATGAGGGTGTAGGCATTTGAGAAAGGAGATAGCAGTAACTGGGGGAAACATAGACATAAAAACCATGGAACTTAAGTGTTGAAAAGATTCTTAGAAGTCAGCGTTGTCAATAAGATTGCAGTGAAAATGTTTAGAATCATTAAGGGAAAAAAAGTGTTTTTTGGAATCTTCAAGCATATCAGAAGCTTATGCTTATATAGAATTGATTTGCTAATGACAAATCAGTCTAAGTTCTGCATTTAACCTAAATCCTTATGTGCATTTTTTTTTCACAGTTTCAGTGGGTGGAAATATGAAATTGTCACTATCACTTGCTCTCATAATACACATTCCACATTTTTGACTATTTGCTAATTTAGATTAATCATTCTCTCCATATGTCTGAATTAGAGAGGTTTTACTTTAAAACACTGATAGAAGTTATATTGTCTAAGTGTAAATCCAAATAATAATATCGTTATCTCTTTAGCTGTAATTTATAGATAAATTAGTTCTTATTTTGTTTTCACATAAATTTTACAGGGGAAAAGGGAAATGTGCACCAAATAAAAATAGTCATTTTTTAGCACTTTGAGATTTGTGAAGCACAGTATATACATTACCTCACTGGCACCTCACAGCAATATTGTGAGATTGGTATTTTATGTGTTTTTATGCCTGTCTTACACTCAGGAAAACTCAGAGACTTTCCCATGCTTTTATAGTCAGTAAGAGTCAGATAAGATTTGAATTCTGTTTTTTTTTTTACCTCAAAGTCTACTGTACTATATAACCTCTTGCATAATCACCGCTGTATGTTCCCTATTATCCTTCCACCACTCTAATTTTTTCTCTATTCCTCTGGTATCCTTTCACCAATCTATCCAACACTTCCATTGTGAGCTCTGAAAACCTCATTATACTGATAAGAAGAATTCCCTTAATATTAATGACTTATGCATTTACCTTGAAAAATATTGTTTTTATTTTTATCTATTTCTTCATGTATATATCATTTCTTCCTAACAAAATATCTTACTTAAGGATGGGAACACTTCCTTCCTTCCCTCCTTCCTTCTGTAGCACTAACACGATATTCTCTGATCCTGTTCAATCAAGAATATGCTGGCACAATTCTGAATCATGAAATATGACAGACTCTCCACATGAAAGATAGATTCAAAACATTTGTTCAGACACCAGAGAGTCAAATCTCAACAACAGAAAGCCAAATCCATCATAGTACCAAAGAAATCTATACACAATAACAGTACAGAGGACAACACCATCCCTGAGCTTTCCCTCTGGTAGACTTCCCACAAACCTGCTCCCTTAAACAAATCACAAACAAGCTCTCTCACTCACAGCCAGCTGCATGTTTTCTCTCCTTCCCTCAATTCTGACTGCCCTGACCAATTTCTTCTCAGCTCTACTCTAGCTCCACCTCTTCCTGTTCCACCCTTCCTGCTCTACCCCTTCCTGTTCCATGTGACTTAGACTCATGCGACTCAGGCTTCCATGTTACTTAAGCAGGTCACATGGACCTATTAGTGGTCGGAAAATATCTTTCCCTTAAGAAGCAAAATAACATTAGTAGTAAGCAAAAATGCATGATCAATATACCTTCTTTCCTTCATTCCTTAATAACTATAATTTTATTAGTGGAAATAGTTTTAAGAGGCACTAACACCTGCTTTATGGTACATCCTAAAGACCACAGGACTTTTACATCTCACTGGAAGCTGAAACTTTTCATATGTGATCTCTCCCTCATTAAAAAAAAGTGTTCTCCTTGAGAGTAGAGATCATCTTGCATTTTTACTCATATCTCTATCACTTAGTAAAGTGCTTTATAGGGAATGGATTGTTGTATCTGAGGAACATCAAGTGGTTGGATATTTGTTGCCTTTCATTTTTGAAGAGGACCAAAATGCCATCAAGTTATCAAATGAATAATATATGGAAAGAATGAAAAGGTAATTTGGTGCCTAATTGGGGAAATATTTAAATGCTAAAGGAAAAACACTTATTTTATTCTAGAATCAATAAAGCATCATTGCAATTTATTGAGTACACCAGTGATGTGGTCAGATCTGTGCTTCCCTCCCACCCCCACACTTGATAGTACTTTTTCCCAGTTGCATGTAAGGATAGTTCTCAACATTCTCTTTTATAAGATTTTGAGTTCAATTTTTTCTCTTTCCCTCCCTTTCCTCCTCCCTCATCAAGATAGAAAGAAATCTGATATAGGCTATACATGTACAATCATATTAAACATATTTCCACATTTTAGTCATGTTGTAAAATAAGAATCAGAACAAAAGAGAAAAACCACGAGAAAGACAAAACAACAAAGAAAGAGAAAATAGTATGCTTTGAGTGCATGCGAAGTCCATAGTTCCTTCTCTGGATGGGGATAGCATTTTCCATCATGAGCCTTTTGAAATTGCCTTGGATCATGGTATTGCTGAGAGGAGCTAAGTTTATCCAAGTTAGTCACAACACAATGTTGTGTTACTATGAACAATATTCTCCTAATTCTGCTCACTTCATTCAGTTTCAGTTAATATAAAATTTTCCAGGTTTTTCTGAAGTCTGTCTGTTCATAACTATGGAGCATTAGTGTTTCATAATATTCATAAGCAGCAGCTTATTCAGTTGTTCCCCAATTGATGGACATTCCCTCAATTTCCAATTCTTTGCCAGCACAAAACGAACTGCTATAATTTTGTTTGTATATGTGGGTCCCTTTCCCTTAATTATGATCTCTTTGGGATACAGATCTAGTATTGGTACTGTTGGATCAAAGGGTATGCATGATTTTATAACTTTTGGGACATAATTCCAAATTACTTTCCAGGATGGCTGAATCAGTTGACAACTCCACCACAATGCATTAGTGTTCCAATTTTTCCACATCTTCTCCAACATTTATTATTTTCCTTTTCTTTGGTCATATTGGTCAATCTGATAGGTGTGAGGTCAGACCTGTGCTTTTGGAAAATCTTGTTGGTAGTTGTATCATGGATTATTCTGGAGAGTGACTCAAAGATCAAGAAATGAATTAGGAGAATATCAAATAGGCCTAGTTCAAAAGCAATGAGGAGCTGAAGTAAGAATGTTGCAGTCTAATGGTGGAAATACGGAAACAGGCAATGTATTTGGCGACTGATTGAATATGGGGAAATGAGTAAGAGTGAAGACTCAAGAAAAATGCTTAGGTTTCAAACCTGAGAGATTAGAAGGATGATGGCCAGATGTCCTTGAAAGAAATCAGAGAGATCAGAATTTCTTATACTCAGAAGAACTATCTGGAGGTCCTGTTGTTGGGGGACAGGTGGATGTGGAGAGGAAACTCTCTAAAGCTGAACTGTTTACATTACTACATGGAAAGAAAATATTTTTTAACTCTTGAATCTTTTCTCAGTATTTGGGTAGCTGGAGAGATTATACATACACACACACATGCATACATACACATAGATAGAGAGAGAGCACAGGGTCTGTTATATCAGAAGAGATGTTATTCACACAAAAAATAAAATAAAATAAAAATTGGGGGGTGAAGGAGGAAAATTACGGGAAAAGAAAGGGAGTAATGGAATGGGGCAGGTTATAACTCATAAAAGAGATAATAAAAATCTTATTCAATGGAGGAGATAAGGGAGAAAGGGAGAGGGGAAAAATAAAGCTACTCTCCCCACATGTGGCTGAAGGAGGGAATAACATGCTTACTAAATTTGATATGAAAACATATCACCACAGGAAAGTAGGAGAGGAGGTGACAAGTAGAGCGAGGGGAATGTTAGAAGGGAGGGCAAATGAGAGAAGGGAGTCACTAGAAATAAACACTTTCAAGAAGGGACAAGGTCAGTTGTAGAGGGGAAAGGTAAGGGGTAGGACAGAGGGCAATATAATTAGTGTTACAGAACATAATTATTATGGAAGTCTTTTGCAAAAGAACACATAGTCTGTATTGAATTGCTTCTCTTCTCAATGGCGCTGGGGAAGAAGGGAGGGAGGGAGAGAAATTGGAATTCAAAGTAAGCAATGAATGTTGAGAATTTTTATTGCATATAATTGGGAAATAAGGACTACAGGGAATGGGATTTGGAAATTTATCTTTCCCTACAAGAAAAGAGAGAAGATGGGGATAGGAGAGGGGTGGGGTGTGATGGAGGGGAGGGTACATTGAGGGAAGGAATAATCAGAATACAAGCTATTAGGAAATGGGGAGAGGGGAGTGATGGGGAGAAAAATTGGACATGTTACAAAGTGAGGTAAAAAGCAATTAGTATTAAAACAATAGACTGAATTAATTAATGAGAATAAATCAATGACATTTTTAGTTTGAGGAAAAGAATTTCAGTCTAAATTTCCTAGAGAAAGGTAACCTCAGGTAAAATTTGGCATTGATGGAAAAGTCAAGGTTTTCATGGTAAATTTGATTTTATGATTGCCATTTAATCAAGAGAAAGGCATGTAAGCCACTTAAGACTTGCCTCAAAAGATGTTCCTTAGCCAAAGTGACACTATAATCATATTTGAAACCTGGTTATTGGAACTTGCCATTTTTAGATGCTATGGGACTATTAAATGACTGTTCTGAGTCTAACTCCAGGTATGGATAGCAAGAAAGGCAATCTGAGCCTCCAATCCATGATGCCAGCAAGCTGGTGAGATGCTGGTATGAACTGCAAAAGGTGATCTCAAGGGAAGGTTGCGAGAGTGGCTGTTCAGCCTGGTCTGAGGTAGGATTCTCCTGACTCAATTTCTCCACTGACACTTGGCAGACTCTAAACCTGACTGAATGCAAGTGGATAATCTACTCCTGCCTGGAACAGGCATGAAGTTGGGGAGATGTTGTTTCTCTGCAATGTCCCTCCTCTTGGTGGCAATTTCCTATAGTCAAAAGGTTTGTAAGCTTAATACCAGATCTATTCAATTATAGATTATTGGTAGGGAAACATAAGAGGTTAAGTCTAAAATTAAATTAGTAGGCACAGGACTTTAGACCAACAACAATAAAATAGGGTCCTTAAATTCTTAGTAGTACTGTGGAGACAATTAGGTCAAGAGGTGGTGAAGTTAGCGACATAAATATTATTTGTGTCTCAGTTGGTTAATGTTTAAAAAAAAAATTCTCTTGTGGTTCATATTGTAAATGCTTTAAAAAGAAGTATCACCTGACTAAATGTTTGAATTGCTTTAGCTGGTAAAAACTGTTAAAAATTTTTTTTAAAAAAAGTGTATGTCATACACAGGGTTAAAAATTTCCACCAGATGAGTTAACCAATGATAAAATTCTTTTAAAATGTTACAAATACATGTTTTCTTTCCAAATTTAGAAACATTTTCCATTTGGAAGCCAAGGAAATTCTGTGTATTAGAGAACCATTTCGTATTCAACTCTCAATTCTTGACAAAAATCTTTTAAAACTGCAATGATAAAAATAACTACTCATGATAAATTTGTTGACTTTTATGGCTATTTCCAAATCTTTAAGGACTGTTGGAAACATTTTGTTGTTGTTGTTGCATAACTACTTAAAAAGCAAAGAGTAATGACAACGTGAATAGCTGTTTTGTTTTTTTCACTGCAGCAGGAAAAACAGATGTGTTATCAAACATTGCATGAGTTACATCTGTGCAAAGAATAGAAAGTTCTTCTTTCCAGTCAACATTTTATTTGAACAAAAAGTGACTTTTCTAGTTGACAAAAATCACTATTATATATGTGTGTATGTGTGTGTGTGTATAATACATATGTATGTATATACTTATGTGCAGAAATATATGTGTATATTTTTGAGGCATCAGCATGTATATACTGAACAAAACAAGGGACTGAATACTCTGAGAAATATCTGTAGTTTTATCTGATTATATATTGAAGGGGAATAGTAAAACAGCTTTCTAGGCTCCTGAAAGAAAATGTTTGAATTTTTTTTTTTAAATAAAATATTCAAGTTTTGGGGAAGCCATAGTTGTTTTGACTGTGCTTTCTCCATATGAAAAGCACCTACCCCTTAGATGAATTTTTGTAATGAACAAATGTAAGGTGTTTTTCTTGCTTCACATTTCTATTCGCAAATTTGTTTGTTTTACATAAAAAGCACTATGGCTTCCCTGTCCCATTACGTACACTAATGCAAGTGAAAATTACATGATACATGATTTCCAACATACATCCTTTGTTTGGATGCTTCAGATTTTCTATAAAATATGTGAAGGAAATAAAGCTAAAATTAGCTGTTTTACTATACTGACATTTTTTAAAGTAAATATTTTTGTATGACTTTTAAGAGAGAAATTTGAGGAGAAACAAATAATTTATATGTGTACTAAGTAAAGATTCAGGTAACAAAATGTGTATGGTATGTAAGCAAAGTAAGGTAGATTTTCCAATTAATCTAAATTATTAAGACTCTTAGTGACATTTAACCCTACAACAGATAAGCATATTGGAGCAGTACCTCAGGAGTTGTGTTCTTTCTACAATTTGTCTATTGTTACGATTAATGTTATGTGACTTTCTGTGCCTTTCTAGAAATAACTGTTCTCATAGCCAATTTCTTTTGCAGGTTCCTTGTAAAGTTATTCTAAAATGTGTGATATTTTCATAGAATAGTAATTCACAAATACCGCTCATGCTATTCCTTAACCTCATAACAGTCAGTATATAAAATGGAAGTGTGAAGCTAAAAACAAATAAAAGAAAGAAAAATTACTCACACAACATACAATTCAGTGCATGACCACATCACTGTGAAATCCGTTAGAAACAAGAAGAAACTATTTTAAATAATAGACAATTTTTTTCCTTAATTGGCCATCTTCATGACTATCCATGTAATGAAAGACTGATCCTCTTCAAGGAACTGTCCAGTTTGGGAAACTTTAACAATGACAATGACTCACTTGTTTTTATGAATCAAGAAAAAAAATCATTTGTAAATAGGTCATTGTGGAAAGGAACAGACATGACTAAGTCCTCAATGTGAGAAACTATGTCTACATCATTTGATGGCTCAACAACTATTAGGTGCAAAGTGACCCAACAGTTGATCAGCTATACCACACAAGCAATTTGTTGACAAAAAGACTGAGATCATGGACACTCTAGAAGTGTGTCTAATAACAATAGTAATTTCAGAGTTGCAATGATATTTTGAGACATCTGCCAAAATGTAATATGCTATATAAATGCCTGTTATTTCAACTGGTTACAAAATCATGGGTAATCACAATACTGCTGTGGTTTATTATCTATATTCATAATTGAAGGAATCACCATATTCCCATTACAGGGGAATAAAAAGTAAAAACATTTTTTTCCTATCCATTTTTCAAGTATATATGAAATCTATCCATGGAACCCAGTTTAAGAATTCTTTTATTTTATTTTTCATTTTTAACACAGTTTATAACAGATAAAACAATTCAAACTTTTGGTCAGGTGATGCTTCTTTTTAAAGTATTCACAATATGGACCACAAAAGAATTTTTTTTTTAAACATTAACCAACTGAGACACAAATAATATTTATGTCGCTAACTTCACCACCTCTTGACCTAATTGTCTCCACAGTACTACTAAGAATTTAAGGACCCTATTTTATTGTTGTTGGTCTAAAGTCCTGTGCCTACTAATTTAATTTTAGACTTAACCTCTTATGTTTCCCTACCAATAATCTATAATTGAATAGATCTGGTATTAAGCTTACAAACCTTTTGACTATAGGAAATTGCCACCAAGAGGAGGGACATTGCAGAGAAACAACATCTCCCCAACTTCATGCCTGTTCCAGGCAGGAGTAGATTATCCACTTGCATTCAGTCAGGTTTAGAGTCTGCCAAGTGTCAGTGGAGAAATTGAGTCAGGAGAATCCTACCTCAGACCAGGCTGAACAGCCACTCTCGCAACCTTCCCTTGAGATCACCTTTTGCAGTTCATACCAGCATCTCACCAGCTTGCTGGCATCATGGATTGGAGGCTCAGATTGCCTTTCTTGCTATCCATACCTGGAGTTAGACTCAGAAGAACAGTCATTTAATAGTCCCATAGCATCTAAAAATGGCAAGTTCCAATAACCAGGTTTCAAATACTATTATAATTTCTCTTTGGCTAAGGAACATCTTTTGAGGCACGTCTTAAGTGGCTTACATGCCTTTCTATACATATTCTAATTCCTGATTAAATAGCAATCATAAAATCAAATTTACCATTAAAACTGTAACTTTTCCATCAATGCCAAATTTTGCCCAAGGTTACCTTCCTTTAGGAAATTTAGACTGAAATTATTTTCCCCAAACTAAAGATGTCATTGATTTATTCTCAGTAATTAATTGCTTTTACCTGACTTTGTAACATGTCCAATTTTTCTCCCCATCACTCCCCTCCCCCCACTTCCTAATACCTTGCATTCTGATTACTCCTTCCCTCAATATATCCTCCCTTCTATCACACCCTACCCTTCCCTTATCTCCATCATCTCTCTTTTCTTGTAGGGCAAGATCAATTTCTATATCCCATTCCCTGTAGTTCTTATTTCCCAATTATGTGCAATAAAAATTCTCCACATTCATTGCTAATACTTTGAATTCCAACATCTCTCCCTTTCCCCCTCCCTCCCCAGCCCCACTGGGAAGGGAAGCAATTCAATACAGACTAAATATGTGTTCTTTTGCAAAAGACTTCCTTAATTATCACGTTGTATAATACTAATTATATTGCCCTCTGTCCTACTCTATCTCCCCTTACATTTTCCCCCCACAATTGACCTTGTCCTTTCTCAAAAGTCTTTATTTCTAGTGACTCCCTTCTCCCATTTGCCCTCCCTTCTAACATTCCCCTCACCCCACTTGTCGCCTCCTCTCCTACTTTCCTGTGGTGTGATAAAATTTTTCATATCAAGTTTAGTGAGCATGTTATTCCCTCCTTCAGCCACATATGGAGAGAGCAGCTTCATTTTTACCCTCTCCCCTTTTCCCTTTTCTCCTCCGCTGATTAAGATTTTTCTTTTCTGTCTTATGAGTTATAGCCTGCCCCATTCCATTTCTCCCTTTCTCTTCCCCGTATTTTCCTCCTTTGTCCCTTAATTTTTGTTTTATTTTTTTTGTGTGTGTGTGGATATCATCCCTTCTGATATAACACACCCTGTACTCTCTATCTATATATGTGTGTGTGTGTGCATGTGTGTGTTTGTATGTATAATCTCTCCATCTACCCAAATACTGAGAAAAGATTCAAGAGTTAAAAATATTTTCTTTCCATGTAGTAATGTAAACAGTTCAGCTTTAGAGAGTCTTTTATGATTTTTCTTTCCTGTTTACCTTTCAATGCTTCTCTTGATTCTTGTCTTGGGAAGTCAAAATTTTAAATACAGATCTGGTCTTTTCCTCAGTATGAGTGATTAATAGTTGTCTATATCATTGAATGACCATTTATTTCCTTGAAGTATTATATTCAGATTTGCTGAGTAGGTCATTCTTGGTTTCAATCCCAGTTCCTTTGACTTCTGAAATATCCCATTCCAAACCCTTTGATCCCTTAATGTTTAAGCTGCCAGATCCTGTGTTATCCTGATTGTATTTCCACAATACTCTAATTGCTTCTTTCTAGCTGCTTGCAGTATTTTCTCCTTGATCTGGGAACTCTGAAATTTGGCCACAATATCCCTAGGAGTTTCTCTGTTTGGGTCTCTTCCAGGAGGAATTCTTTCAGTATTTATTTTGCTCTCTGATTCCATAACATCAGGGTAGTTTTCCTTGATGATTTCATGGAAGATAATGAATAGGCTCTTTTTTGATCATGGCTTTCAGGTAGTCCAATAATTTTTAAATTATTTCTCCCTGATCTATTTTCCAGGTCAGTTGTTTTTTTCCAATGAGTTGTTTCACATTATCTTCTATTTTTTCAGATTTTTGGTTTTGTTTACTAACTGCTTGGTTTAACTCATAGGCATTCATTTCCCTGAACTCAATTCTCTCTTTCAAGGAATTATTTTGTTCATTGAGCTTTTGAACCTTCTCCTCCATTTGACTAAATCTGCTTTTTAAAACCTCCTTCTCCTCATTGGCTTTTTGGACCTCTTTTTTCCAGTTGAGTTAGCCTCTTTTTAAAGCTGTTATTTTCCTCAGCATTTCTTTGGTTCTCCTTTATTAAGGTGCTAACTTGTTTTTTAAGGTCTTCTATTGTCTGAACTCAGTTTAAGTTCCCTTTGCAGATCCTGGAGGCAGAGGCCTTGACTTCCTGTGACAGTATGCCTTGTTCTTGCTCATCTGAAAGGATACAGGAAGACACCTGTTCCCCAAGAAAGTAACTTTCTATGGTCTTCCCTCCCCTCCCCCCCGCCTTTTTTGGGCATTTTCCCAGCCAGTTACTTGACTTCTGAGTTTCTTCTCTACAACCACCTGGCCTCCAATTCCACCAAGCCAGCACTAGGAGCTGAGATTCAGACAAGCTGCTCCAAAGCCTCAGGGGTTTTAGGCGTGGCAGGGCCACTATTCCATGTGACATTAAGATAAGCAGCTCAGATGGGGACAGGGCCACCTCACAGGGTTCAGTTCCCTCTGGTTGTTTATGATGAAACCTTAAACAATGGATGTGGGCTACTGCCTGCTTTGGGAGCCTTGTTGGCTGATGCCTCTACTGCTGCCTCCTGAGAAGACCTGAGTTATGGAGACACCCCACTCTCCTCTCGGCTAGCTGAAAAGACCCTCTCACAGACCTTTGGTGCCTGTGGGTTGGGGGATTCTTTCCCTGGAGATTCTGTCCCTGAAGCCTGCTTGGATCTGCTCCTCTCAGTGCCATGTGGCCAAGGCAGGTCTGGGCTCTGCTCTGCAGCCAGTGGGACAGACCTTTCCCATTGGTCTTTCAGGTCTCTCTGGGATAGAAATCTCCTCCACTCTATTGTTCTGTGGCTTGTGCTGCTCTAAAATTTGTTGAGAGTTCTTCTTTACAGGTATTTTATAGACTGTGGGGTAAGAGGTAGCATATGTGCATCTTTCTGCTCTGCCATCTTGGTTCCCTCCCCCTGGTTTAAGAATTCCTGATCAAAAAAGTTCAAACGTCTATCTCTCCAGATCTTAAGCTGGTTGATTAGAATGATTCCAGATCCATTCCCTATACTATTTTCCCTTAACTCTGAATTTCCTTAGGGAATATATAGAAGCTACCATGGTCAAGTGAAATGAGAGCTTATCATCAAAACATATAACTTATGGGCTTAAACATGAAATGAACCCTTTTTAAAATCAAAATGCCATTTTTCATATTAGGTAAATATTCTTTAGAATTATCAGAAGAAATAAATTTAAGAGCATCCTTTTTGAAAACTATAGGCATCTAATTTTTATTTTTTTATTTATTTTTTATTTATTTTTTGTTCAGAAAAAATTAGCAGGTTTATTTTTAATTGTTATAAAAGTTGAATTGTTGAAGATTGTTCTTGGAAACATTTTTGGACTGCATTAATGGTTTATTAATGCATTAATGGTTCATCCTTGTCTTTATAGTCAAAATTCATACCCAAATGAAACTGGAAAAAGAAACTTGCCAATACCAGTTCTGTCTCCTGTCTTTCCATTTGTAGTCATATGCTTAAGTACCTTTTGACCCTATGGGAGGGAAATATCTAATGTTTAGAACTACCAATAACAGGAAAATAAAATTTTTTTTTTTCTGTTTTGAGAATGAAGAAAGTTTCCCTTCCTGGGGGGATTTAAGGATGTTCTCTAAGGGTGCAGTGTGCTAAGCTGAATATGTTTTGGCATGATTGTGATATGTTTGGTGTGGATAGAACATAGGCTGGTGTCCTGTCGAACAGGACAACTGGCTGGGCTTCACTTGCCGCCTACAAAGAAGCAACTGCTGCACTCCAGAAGCACAGATCTGTTGTGAAATCCTGAGCAATCTTACACACCTGCGGACTTTTCTGATAACATTGAATTTCCCAGAAAGCCACTGTACCTGGTGTGTAGTAATGAGGTTTCTTGACCCCTCCGAGAGAGGGTGCACTCTTTTTTTTTTTTTTTTAATTATATATTTATTTATTTATTTAACATTCATTTTAACAAAATTTTGGGTTCCAAATTTTCTCTCCTTTTATCCCGCCCCCCAAACACCAAGCATTCTAATTGCCCCATGACCAATCTGCTCTCTCTTCTATCATCCCTCTCTGCCCTTGTCTCCATCTTCTTTTTTGTCCTGTAGGGCCAGATAACTTTCTACACCCCTTTACCTGTATTTCTTATTTCCTAGTGGCAAGAACATTACTCGACAGTTGTTCTTAACACTTTGAGTTCCAACTTCTTTACCTCCCTCCCTCCCCACCCCCTTTGGAAGGCAAGCAATTCAATATAGGCCAAATCTGTGTAGTTTTGCAAATGACTTCCATAATAGTTGTGTTGTATAAGACTAACTACATTTCCCTCCATCCTATCCTGTCCCCTATTACTTCTATTCTCTTTTGATCCTGTCCCTCCCCATGAGTGTCGACCTCAAATTGCTCCCTCCTCCCCATGGCCTCCCTTCCATCATCCCCCCCACCCTGCTTATCCCCTTATCCCCCATTTTACTGTATTGTAAGATAGGTTTTCATACCAAAATGAGTGTGCATTTTATTCTTTCCTTTTGTGGAATGTGATGAGAGTAAACTTCATGTTTTTCTCTCACCTCCCCTCTTTATCTCTCCACTAATAAGTCTTTTGCTTGCCTCTTTTATGAGAGATAATTTGCCCCATTCCATTTCTCCCTTTCTCCTCCCAATATATTTCTCTCTCACTGCTTGATTTCATTTTTTTAAGATATGATCCCATCCTCTTCAATTAACTCTGTGCACTCTGTCTCTATGTGTGTGTGCATGTGTGCATGTGTGTGTGTAATCCCACCCAGTACCGAGATACTGAAAAGTTTCAAGAGTTACAAATATTGTCTTTCCATGTAGGAATGTAAACAGTTCAACTTTAATAAGTCCCTTATGACTTCTCTTTGCTGTTCACCTTTTCATGCTTCTCTTCATTCTTGTGTTTGAAAGTCAAATTTTCTTTTCAGCTCTGGTCTTTTCATCAAGAATGCTTGAAAGTCCTCTATTTCATTGAAAGACCAATTTTTCCCCTGAAGTATTATATGCAGTTTTGCTGGGTAGGTGATTCTTGGTTTTAGTCCTAGTTCCTTTTACTTCTGGAATATCCTATTCCATGCCCTTCTATCCCTTAATATAGAAGCTGCTAGATCTTGTGTTATCCTGATTGTATTTCCACAATACTTGAATTGTTTCTTTCTAGCTGCTTGCAATATTTTCTCCTTGACCTGGGAACTCTGGAATTTGGCCACAATGTTCCTAGGAGTTTTTCTTTTTGGATCTCTTTCAGGAGGTGATCTGTGGATTCCTTGAATATTTATTTTGCCCTTTGGTTCTAGAATCTCAAGGCAGTTTTCCTTGATAATTTCATGAAAGATGATGTCTAGGCTCTTTTTTTGATCATGGCTTTCAGGTAGTCCCATAATGTTTAAATTGTCCCTCCTGGCTCTATTTTCCAGGTCAGTTGTTTTTCCAATGAGATATTTCACATTATCTTCCATTTTTTCATTCTTTTGGTTTTGTTTTGTGATTTCTTGGTTTCTCATAAAGTCATTAGCCTCCATCTGTTCCATTCTAATTTTGAAAGAACTATTTTCTTCAGTGAGCTTTTGAATCTCCTATTCCATTTGGCTAATTCTGCTTTTGAAAGCATTCTTCTCCTCATTGGCCTCTTGAACCTCTTTTGCCAATTGAGTCAGCCTGTTTTTCAAGGTGTTATTTTCTTCAGCATTTTTTTGGGTCTCCTTTAGCAGGGTGCTGACCTGCTGTTCTTGCTTTGACTGCATGTCTCTCATTTCTCTTCCCAGCTTTTCCTCCACCTCTCTAACTTGATTTTCAAAATTCTTTTTGAGCTCTTCCATGACCTGAGCCCATTGAGTGGGCTGGGATACAGAAGCCTTGACTTCTGTGTCTTTGCCTGATTATAAGCCTTGTTCTTCCTCATCAGAAAGGAAGGGAGGAAATGCCTGTTCACCAAGAAAGTAACCTTCTGTAGTCTTATTTCTTTTCCGTTTTCTGGGCATTTTCCCAGCCAGTGACAACTTCTGAATATTCTTTTCACACCCACCTCTCCTCCTGATCCTCCCAGCCAGCGCTTGGGGTCTGAGATTCAACTGCTGCTTCCCAGCCTCAGGGCTTTGGGTGGGGGCAGGGCTGCTATTCAGTGTGAGATTAAGTTCAGGTGCTCAGGTTGGGGCAGGGCCGCCTCTTGGGCTCAGTTCCCTCAGGGGGTTTATGCAGAGACTTTCAACAATGAATCCAGGTTCCTGCCTGCTTGGGGAGCCCTGGTTTGCCACTGCCCCAGCCACTGCCCCCCGAGGGGTCCCGAGCCATGGGGCACCCCACTCCCCTCTAGACCCGCCAAAGAGACCCTCCCACTGACCCCCGCCACCCGTGGGCAGAGGGACCCGCGTGACTGCTGGAGATCCCATCCCTGAAGCCTGCTAAGATCCGCTCCCCCCTGGTGCCGTGGGAGTGGCAGGGCTGCAGTCTGCTCCCAGTCCCGGTGCCCAATCTGCGGCACGAAGGACCTCCTGCGAGAAGTCTGCAGGTCCCTCCGGAACAGAAATCTCCCTCGCTCCACCGTTCCGTGGCCTCCACTGCTCCAGAACTCGCCATGAGTTCCTTTTTACAAATGTTCTATGGGTTGTGGGTTCGGAGCTATGTGTATATGTGTCTTTCTACTCCACCATCTTGGCTCCGCCCCCGAGCGGCATCTAATTTTTAACTCTTTGGAATATTTCACATTCTCAAAGGTGGAAAGTTATTCATTTTAGTTTGCATTATTTCCATTTTTAGAGAATGAAGGTAGGCATGTTGACACCCTGGCTGAGATAGCATCACCACATTTTTTTTTTTTTGTACAAAGGACTTCATAATAATCCCAGATCACATGCTTTCTGCATAGCATGGCAGAAAAAGTACTGGTTTTTAGAACCATCAATATCTATTTAAGTATCACATATACCACTTGTTACCCCTATGTAACAAATGGGGGAAAAAATCACTTCTTTCTAAGTCTCAGCTTCCCTATCTATAAAGTGAAAATAATGAACCAAATTAAATCTAGGAATCCTTCCAGATCTAAATGTCTGTTACCAGTAAGAGAATTTACCATATATTTTGACATGTCATTTCCTGGTGACCAGAAGAGACTATGAAAGGTAAGAGGAAGATGAAGGGTGATATAGCTCATCTTATTGGATCTTGATCATTCAAAGAATGCTGACAAAAACAAGCAGTGGTTTTGAGAGAAGGAAATATAAATGTCCCCCTTCCCTTTTCTATTTCTGAGCACTCAGGACAATATGTACATTTTTCCCCCTGACATGTATTCCATATGTACTATGGGAAGCATCTCAAAGCAAAACAATCCAACAAAGGTTCCCTAGAGCATCACAATGATGACTTGATGACAAAGGTGGAGGTAACCATTCAGAGAAAGGATGACTTGTAAGAAAAAAAAAAGAAATGTAGGGGTTTGGGGAGAAAGAGAGACAGAGGAATTTCTTTTGAACTTTTTAAAAAGTAAAAATAGTCATGTCTTCTACATAAATTTATTTCATCATCAAAATAAGACAAAGAAATACAAAGAAATGTTCAGTTGATTGCTATTCAGTTTCCCCAGTTTCTCCTTCATATTTAAAAGAATTATGTAAATTCCTATTGTTCTATTCCAAAGACAAAACTGATTTCCATCACATTTTCTTAATAAAAGGTTATACAGTCAACAGGATAATTTTTATTACTTTGCATTTTCTGCAGGGAAAGCACTTACCCTGAGAATCATCTCACTTGGTGATAAGTAGCAGTTGTGCTTACTTCGAGTGTCCAATACATGGCTGTGGCTAATTTGCATCTATCCACTAAATGGTTTAATTAATTTTGCATTGTGCTTACTGACTAGTTTTAATTAGCAGTTAAATCAGTTCAGTTAACGAAAAATGTAGGTGTTTACTCCAATGCAAATCACAATGAGTTCTCCAGGCTTGATTCAAAAAACTGTTTCACACCATTGGTGTTGGATTTCTTCAGGGTTTACTTATGGGAAAAAAGTGCATTCTACACTTTTTTCCTCAAAAAAAAGTATGAACTTTTATGATTCATTAACTGGCTTGTCCCTCTTCTTCCGCATTATGCTCTGTAGTGGAGAGAGTGGCATGCCCAGAGCAAAGGTGAAGAGACACAATGAAGGAATCTTCTCTGCTTCAATGAAGAGAAACTATGTAGGCAAGTGATCCTTACATTGGCGCTTGAAGGCAGGATTTGCCTGATCAGACTTCTTGAGGCAGCAATCACTTATGAGGTGGTAGGAATTTCCATGGAAGATGGCAAGGTAGCAATACACCTTACCTCTATGTTAGAATATTTAAGTGAATGATAGAATTTATAATCCTTTTGTTGGCTTGATACTAGCTTTACTGCCATGTAGTTCTTTTTGGAATATCCTTTCATCTATTGTATAACTTACATATTTTTCTGAATTGTGAATTTAGCCTAAAAAGTATATCTTGCTTTCTATTCATGGATTTGGCATTTGCAGAAGTAAAATAAAAACCACATCAACAAAAGATATTTATGGGTGTTTTTCCCTTTCCAAGAGCTTAATTATATACCTCAAAGTTGAGGTTTTAAATATAATTTCTACAAATCAAGGCACTGCTCACTTTTAGCAGGAGTTGTTACAAAGGAGGATTGGATGTTTTAATAGGCAGAGTAGCTTTAAAAAGACAATGTTTTTAAAATTCCTTCCAGATCTAACTCTGATAATCCCATGTAACATTGGGTACAGATCTTGATTTGACATGAAATCTAAATTCCCACCAAGGCAAACAAGGACAACAGGTCCCACTGACTACGTCTGAATAGAACGTTAAAGTGAGAAACTGATTCATTTTTGTAATCTTTATTCAGAAAATTTGATTGATGTAGAACACAAATATAAATAATCTAATGATAAAATATAAATTTTCCTCAAAAGCAAATTGTTAAGCTTTTGTTTTTAACTACTATGATTGTTGCCTAATTTCTTTGTATTTTTAGTACCCTATAAGCAGAATTAATAATACTGTACTCCTCAGAGATCTTTAGTCACCAGTTTCTCTTCTCATGCAGTTGAGAATCTGGATCTAAGGTATATTTAATATCTCCTGAAAAATTGTATAATACGCTTTTGAGAAGAAAAAACCAAGCATTCTGACAAAATCTATTCTTAGAATCATACCATTATAAAATTTCATGCTATGTAATTTCTTAGGTGAAAAAAATCTTAAATGTTCTCTATTATAACTCCTACTCAAACCATGAACATTTCCAATGAAGATTCATCCACCTTTTACTTGAAGGTCTCTAGTGTCAGGGAACTAATTGTTTCATCAAGACATGGCAGTTCATTCCATTTTCATATGGTATTTCTCATGCAGACCTGAAATCTTTCTCCTTTTATTGTCTATACATCTTGGGAGAAGAGTCAGGGATAATCTAGTCCACACCACTTATTTTGAAGGTTAGGAAATTGAAACCTAGAAAAGTGAAGCAAGTTACCCAACATCCCAAAAGCATAAGGCTGGGGTTAACCAGATCAGCCCTGGGGACCACAAAACATAATGTTTACATTATTGAAAACAAAGGGGTGGATTTTAGAGCTAGGTTGCAGACACGAAATAAGAGCCGTGTACCTTGAAGGGTCAAGCTGACAGATGGAAGTAAATTTTCTACTTTTTAGAAATGAGAAGCATGATAATGATTTATTTAACAACAACACTAGATAGAAAAACAACTCTGAAAGACTAGGTCTGATCAATGCAATGACAAATCACAATTCCAGATGACTAGTACATACTTCAAGAGAAAGATGTTTAATAATATATATCTATATAAATGTGTGTATAAATGCATATATATATGTACATATATATATATATAATGTGAGGTGAGAATTTATTTGATTTGACAATGAATATTTGTTGTACATGCTTTCTTCTTTTATTGGAAGGGAGAGAAAGCAATTGCTATCATTATCAATTAAAAAGATTTAATAAAAATGGATAAAGGATTTAGAAAGACTTGTTTTTATGAATTATTAGACATGAAGGTGTGTGTGTAAAAGACTTCTATGTAACTTGATACAAATACTCTAAGTCTGTCCAGGCAGCACATCTTGAGCCGAAGGTGAGAACTTCATATGAATATTGTTTTAAGACCAAAAAAAATCTGGAAAAATTGACCATGTCTACATATATAGTACCCAGAGTAAAACATGAAACATTCAAATATTGACTTACCATGCATCATATAAACAGACCCCTTTGGCATTTTATGGGCAAAAAACAGCTATGTGGAAAATCTCAGAATATCTGAATGCAGAGAATTGAACTCTAATTGATACAACAGGATTTTTAGCAATCCATCCAGGTGGCACAAGAGGTTTAGGACATTCAGAAGATGTGGGTATTATATAGCATTGGTTTTATCTTCACATAAAGCTCCATAATCTTCCTATTTCTGAAACCATTAAGCTAATTTCTAGGAGAAATAATTGTCTACAAATAGGAAAATAGTTTATACCCTGAATCATCTATCTATCTATCTATTTATCTATCTATCTATCATCTACCATCATTAATCTACCATTATTAATCTATCTTGTTTCCTTCATTAGAATGCATGCTTCTGGAGAACAGGGATCATGGCTATACTCCTCTCGTTTTTCTTTAAGTACCCCCAGAATGGAGTACTATGCGTGGCACATACTAAGCAATTAATAAATGCCTGGAGTGAACTTCACCTTTTTTTTTACAAAGTTAGGAACCCGTTTCTGAAGGTACTGATCCTGTTGTCAATGAACAGTTTTGTTGCTGTTAAACACAGAACTGCCCAAAGCATCTTCCTAATGCACAAGTCTGGTTGTCCTCCTCTGCTCAAAGACTTCAGCACCACACTATGGTGTATAGGAGAAACTACCAATAGTTTGTTAGCTTACTCAACATGAACCTGATTCAACCTACATGTCCAATCTGATAACAATTTTCTTCTTTTGGAACTGATACATTGAGTCTAAACTGGCCTTTCAGTAATTCTTTGATTTACTTTTCATTTCTTTTTATAAGCCAATACCTGAGATAGACTCCTCATCTTAGTTTCATGAAATTCTTGTCTTTAAGGCTCAGATAAAATGTCTCCTCAATGGAATTTGCCCTAATCTACCCAGCTAACCACCCAGAGTAGGCAATCTCTTTTCTCTCTCTCTCTCTCTGTCTCTCTCTCTCTGTCTCTCTGTCTCTCTGTCTCTCTCTCTCTCTCTCTGTCTCTGTCTCTGTCTCTCTCTCTCTCTCTCTGTCTCTCTCTCTCTCTCCTCCCAGATAAGCATTTCTTGTTTTGGAGTCGATAAACACGTTAGGCCAAATCCTGCCTGATGTGACACCTAGCCACATAGGCTTGGTAACTTGTGTAACTTTTCCAATCCTGACTTTGTTTGTAAAATGGAAATAATAATGCTTATACTACTTACCTCACAGGATTTTTGTGAACAAAGAGTCATACACACACACACACACACACACACACACACACATAAGCTTTTATGCTGAGATTTGTCTTTTATGCTTATCATATTCCAAAATCCAGAATATTCTTGATTGTCTGTATTCCCCCTTCCTCTCTTCCTTTGCTGCTCCTCAACTGTAAAATAGAGATTGTTGTGAGGATCAATTAAGGTAACATTAATAGAAAGATCTTAACATAGTCCTTGACACATAATAGGTATTATTGCCTTCTCTTTCCTTGAGGATAGAGACATTCATTTTGACTTTGATATAGCTGATAACTAGTTCAGTGCCTTATGTATACTGAGTGCTTAGTAATTCTTTAAAAAATGTAATTGAATAGAAATGTCACAAAATACAGCTGCCCAGATCATTCTGATTTCAGTGTGGGTCCTTCTTTTGTATTCTCTATTATCTAGCCTCTTTATATGTTTATCAGTCATCTACAGCACTGGGACATTTCATGTATTGTTATTGTGAATTATTGTTTATCTGTTGCATTGTTATTTAACTCTTCAAGTATTTGTACCCTGTCTCCTCAAATACATTATTAACTACTGGAGGGTAAAAGCTTATTTTACAAACTTTTACAAACTTCTAACTCAGAGCTAGAATAATTCATTTGTTGATTGATGAATGCAAAGCAGTTGGAGATAATTTTGGGGGTGAGGGACATAACAGCCTGAAGCTAAAATGGGGAAACTGTCAAGATGGCTTCATTGAACAGAAGAACCTATATTCAATTTTGACAAATGCCTAGCTTCACCATATTTAACCCCCCCCACATATATGCATACTATATCTACATATTGTATATACATATATACTGTATGTGTGTATACATACATACATGCATACATACATACGTATGTATACATATGCATATATACCATATATAAATTAATTTTTTTTGAAAGAAGTGGATAACCAGTGATTTCAAAACCTGCAGAGGTCAAGGGGAATGAGGATTGAGAAATGACCATTGAATGTGACAGCTAAGAAGTCATTTGGAACTTTGGAGAGAGTATTTTAGGTGGAATGTTATGATCTGAAGCTAGATTGTAGTGGGTGTAATAAAGAGAGTAGATGAAGAAAAATGGAGGCATCTATTATAGATTGCTTTTTCTTTCTTTTTTGATGAATTAATTTGTTCAACATTCTTTAAATTTTTTTTGAGTTCTAAATTATCTTCCTTTTTCCTGATACCCACTCATTGAGAAGGCAAGCAATATGATACAATGATACCTGCAAGGTCATACAAAGCAAGTTGCAAATTAACAAGAAAAACAAAGTAAAAAATTTTTTAATCTGCATTGTTTAATCTTTTCATCAATCCTCTCTCTGGAGGTAAAAAGCATTTTCTATCATGAGTCCTGTGGAATTGTATTGGATGATTTTATTGATCAGAGTAGCTAAGTCTTCCACTGTTGATCATCATTATAATATTGATACTCCTATGTACTGTGTCCTGATTCTGCTCACTTCTCTTTGCATCTGTTGGTATGCCTTCCCTCATTTTTCTGAAAACATCCTTCCCATCATTTCTTATTGCACAATAATATTCCACCATAGTCAAATACTACAACTTATTCAGCCATTTCCCAATGAATGGAAATCCTTTCAATTTCTTATTTTTTGAGCTACTATAAATATTTTAGCCCCTTTCCTTTTTCTTTGATTTTCTTTTGTGATAAGACCTAGTAATATTTTTGTTGGATCAAAAGCACTAACCATTTGGTCATACTTTCAAATTGTTTTCCAGAATGATTGCAGAAGTTCACAGATTCAAAAGTCCATTAATGTACCCTCCTCTCCCTGTCTACTCCAGCATGTCTCATTTTTCATTTCTGTCATGTTAGTCAAACTGACGGGTGTGAGATTGTATCCCAGAGTTGCTTTAATTTTCATTTCCCTAACAATAGTGATTTAGATTGCATTTTTTTGTGACCATGGAAAATTTCATTATTTCCTGGTACATGCCTATTCTTTTTTTTTTAAAAAAAATGTTTATTCATTTTTTTTTTTAGTTTTCAACATTCATTTCCACAAAATTTTGAGTTCCAAATTTTCTCCCCATCTCTACCCTCCCCCCACCCCACAATGGCTTGCATTCTGATTACCCCTCCCCTCAATATGCCCTCCCTTCTATCACAATACTCTCTTCCCTTATTCCCATCTTCTCTCTTTTCTTGTAGGGCAAGATAGATTTCCATACTCCATTACCTACATTTCTTATTTCCCAGTGGCATGAAAAAACAATTCTTAACATTTGCTCCCAATACCTTGAATTCTAACTTCTCTCCCTTTCTCCCTCTTCACCTATCCCCACTGATAAGGCAAGCAATTCAAAAAGGCTATATATGTGTAGTTTTGCAAATAACTTCCATAACAGTCATGTCGTATAAGACTAACTATATTTCCCTCCATCCTGTCCTGCCCCCATTTATTCTATTCCCTCTTTTGACCTCGTCCCTCCCCATAAGTGTTCACTTCTAATTATTCCCTTCTCCCACTTGCCATCCCTTCTGTCATCCCCTTTACCCCACTTCTATCCTTTTCCCCTACACTCCCGTAGTGTAAGATAGATTTTCATATGAAATTGAGTGAGCATGTTATTCCCTCCTTATGTCAAATGTGAAGAGAGTAAGGTTCACTTTTTCCCATTCACCTCCTCCCTTTTCTCCTCCATTGAATAAGC
Source organism: Notamacropus eugenii (assembly GCF_028372415.1). Taxonomy (NCBI): domain Eukaryota; kingdom Metazoa; phylum Chordata; class Mammalia; order Diprotodontia; family Macropodidae; genus Notamacropus; species Notamacropus eugenii. The sequence continues at coordinate 180,036,223 of NC_092875.1, forward strand.
TTTTTCTTGCCTCTTTTATGAATGATTATTTGCCCCAATCCATTTCTCCCTTTCTCCTCCCAATATATTCTTCTCTCACCTCTTAATTTTATGTTTTTAGACATCATCCTTTCCTATTCAACTCACCCTATGCTCTCTGTCTATACATGTGTGTATGTGTGTGTTTGTGTTTGTGTGTGTGTTTGTGTGTGTGTGTGTGTGTGTGTGTGATCCTTCCAACTACCCAAGTACTGAGAAAAGTCTCAAGAGTTACAAATATTATATTTCCATGTAGGAATGTGAACACTTCAACTTTAGTAAATCTCATATGATTTCTGTTTCATCTTTACCTTTTCATACTTGTCTTGATTCTTGTGTTTGAAAGTCAAATTTTTTATTTAGCTATGGTCTTTTCATCATGAATGCTTGAAAGTATTCTATATTGTTGAATGACCATTTTTTCCCCTGAAGTATTGTACTCAGTTTTGCTGGGTAGGTGATTCTTGGTTTCAATTCTAGTTCCTTTGACTTCTGGAATATCATATTCCAAAACCTTTCATTCCCTTAATGTAGAAGCTGCCAGACCCTGTGTTATCCTGATTTTATTTCCACAGTACTTGAATTGCTTCTTTCTCAACCCTTCAACATTTTCTTCTTGACCTGGGAGGTCTGAAATTTGGCTACGATATTCCCGGGAGTTTCTCTTTTTGTATCTCTTTCAGGAGGTGGTTGGTAAATTCTTTCAATATTTATTTTGCCGTTTGGTTCTAGAATATCAGGGCAGTTTTCCTTGATAACTTCATGAAAGATGATGTCTAGGCTCTGTTTTTGATGATAGCTTTCAGGTAGCCCCATAATTTTTAAATTGTCTCTCCTGGATCTATTTTCCAGGTCAGTTGTTTTTCCAATGAGATATTTCACATTATGTTCTATTTTTTCATTCTTTTGGTTTTGTTTTGTAATTTCTTGGTTTCTCATAAAAAGTCATTAGCTTCCATTTGCTCCTTTCTGATTTTTAAAGAACTGTTTTCTTCAGTGGTATTTTGAACCTCTTTTTCCATTTGGCTAATTCTGCTTTTTAAAACATTCTTCTCCTCATTGGCCTTTTGGGCCACCTTTGCCAATTGAGTTAGTTTATTTTTTAAGTTGTTAAATTCCTCAGCATTTTTTTGGTTCTCCTTTAGCAAGCTGTTGTCTTTTTTTTCACGATTTTCTTGCATCACTCTCATTTCTCTTCCCAATTTTTCCTCTTCATCTCTTACTTGATTTTCAAAATCCTCTTTGAACTCTTCCATGGACTGAGATCATTGCATATTTATTTTGGAGGTCTTGCATGCAGAAGCCTTGACTTTTAGGTCTTCCTCTGAAAACTTAAATTGGTCTTCCTCATTTGAAAAAATGGAAGAAAATGCCTGCTCACCAAGAAAGTAACCTTCTATTGTCTTATTCTTTTTCCCTTTTGGGGGCATTTTCCTAGGCAGTTACTTACCTTTTGAGTTTTTTGTCAAAGGGAGCAGCTACTCTGGGGACCTGTAATTTCCCAGTTCCTCCAAGGTGGAACACTCAAGGAAGAAGTGTTTACTCCTCTCCTGGTCTGTACCTGGTCTGGGAGTAACCAAAAATTTTTCTGCTCAGAATCTGCAATTAGAATTCCCTCACCATAATCTCCTCCAGCGCCACCCCTCTAGCTCTTCTCCTCACTCCAGCGCTGAGCTTGGGGCTGAGATTCAGATCAGCTGCTCAATTCCCCCAGGGGCTCTGGGTAGAGTGCTTCAAAATGGAAGTTGCCTCTACAGTGACTGCTGCCCGGGGTCTAGACTGCACTCCCCTCTCCTGGATAAAGGAGTCCTCCTATGGACCTTTGAAGCTGTATGTCATGTTTGTGGGTTGAGCAATATGGGAACTGGTGTTGTTGGTGGCTCCCTGAAGCCTGTTTCAGTTCTTGTTTCTGCTATGCCAGGCTGTGCTCCACGCTGGCCTGCACTCTGTGCTTCCTGGGTTGGACTGTACTCCTGGTATCTGTCTATTCTTAAAGCATTTTGGAAAATGTCTCATTTTAATTTTTTTTATAAATTTGACTCAATTCTTTAAATATCTGAGAAATCTTGCATTTACAAGAGAAACTAGCTCTCAAAAATTTCCCCCAGTTTTCTTCTTTCTTCTGATTTTGTCTGAATCAGTTTCATTTGTGTAAAATCATATTTACATCATGTTTAATATTAAAAGTATTCATTTGATTTCCTGTGATCTTCACTATCCCTTGTTTGATCTTGAACTCTTCCCTTATCCATAGATCTGACAGGGAAAATTTTCTATGCTTCCTTCATTTGCTTATCTCCCTTTATGTTTAAATGATGTACTAATATGGACCTTACATTGCTCTAGGGTGTGAGATGCTGATCTATGCCTAGTTTCTGTGAAATTGATTTCTAGTTTTCTTGGTAATTTTTGTCAAATAGTGAGATTTCCCCCCCAAAATACCCTATTTTTGTATTTATCTCAACACAGGATTACTGTGATTATTTACAAATGTATATTGAATATCTACCCTATTCTATTTATCTACTACTCTATTTCTTAACCATTACCAGATTATTTTGAGGATTATTACTCTGCAGTACAGTTTGAAATCTAGTAGTTTTTGATTACCTTTCCTCAAATTTTTTCCATTGACTCCCTCAATATTTTTGACTCTTGTTCCATATAAATTTTGTTATTTTTTCTAGCTAGAAAAATAATTTTATTTTGATTGTATAGTATTTAATAATTAAACTAATTATTAATTTTATTATTATTATTATTATGGTACATATATAATGTTATATATTAATCTTTTCATCAATTCTCTCTCTGAAGATGGAAAGCATTTTCTATCATGAGTCCTGTGGAAATAACTGTCTTGGATCATTTTATTGATCAGAGTATCTAAGTCTTCCATGTTGATCATCATAATATTGTTACTACTATGTACTATGTTCTGGTTCTTCTCATTTCTTTTCGAATCTGTTGTTATGTCATCCCTCATTTTTCTGAAATCATCCCTCCCATCATTTCTTATAACACAATAATATTCCTAATATTCCATCATAGTCGTATACTATCATCTATTCAGCAATTTCCCAATGAATGGAAATCCTTTCAATTTCTTATTCATATATACATATATATATAAATAAAATTATGTCAATTATTCATTTAATTAATTTAGATAGCATTGTATTTTTATTTCATTTGGTTCAGTCTATCCATGATTAATTAACATTTTGCTAATTTTTTTTTCTGTCCTGCCAGCTTCCCAAGTTGTTTTGGGGTAGAAAAATATCTTGCTCTCACCTTTTGTTTGCCATGCCACTCCAGAATTCAATTTGATGCATTATTTTAAAGTTTTTTGAAAGGAATGTTGGAAGAGTACAATTGGAATGATACTTCTACTCTGCCATTGTGCCTCTGCCAACTTGTAAAATATCATTTCAAGGAATTTGACTACAAAAAGAAGAAAAGATATAGGATTATGATTAGCAGGAAGTGAAAGATGTTGTGATTTTACAAAAAAAAAATTGGGGACTTGTTGCAACACAGTAGAGAATCAGCCAACAGACATCAAGAGATTAAAAATAAGCGAAAGAATGGAAATGACAAAGTGGGCAATTTGTTGGAGGAGATTAGATGGAATAAATTTTCTTGTTCAAACAGAAAAGTCAGCCTCAGTAAGGAGCAATACCACTTCATCAAGTGAGGTGGGGATTAAAGGGGAGAGAGCAGCAAAAGACATATGAATTATATGAAGTAGTGAAAAGGGAAGAAGAGGGAGTTTATGGTGAATGACCTCTTTTGTTTTGCAAAATACAAGGCAAGGTTCTCCCCTGAGATATGGAATGGGGAGGAACCTATGAGAGATTTGAGCAGGAATGAAAAGCTGCTTTAGAGAGTGGGGTCATGAGTTGATAAAATCAACACAAAAAGATTGCCTAGCAGCAATGAGGATCAAGTTGAACTTTTGTAGCATAAGTTTGTAAGAGCACCAGTTAGCATAATTCTGAGATTTTCTGTATCTTCATTTGACAGTATCTTCTATAGACTTACAAAAAGACCTGCTATAAATATAAATGCAAGACTTTGTCCCTTTTCTTTGATCAAGTTGTGCCTCAATGTTCCTGTTTTCCCACATTGCCTCCATAATTTTTCTCTTTCTTTATTTTGCTAACTATACTAATTTGAGGAGAGTGTAGTGGATTCACAATTGCTTTAACTTGCATATCTCAGTACTAGAATTTGTAAGTATTTTTTCACATGGCATTGGATTTCTTCCTTCATCCTTTCTGATCCTTTTATCAATTATTGGATGAGGAAATAGCTCTTCTTGTAAATTGGGATCAATTCATTAAATATCTTGGAAATGAGACTTAATCAGAGAAGTTTACTACAGATTTCTTTCCTAATTGTTTATTTTCCTTGGGATCTTAGATGTACTTGGTGTATACAAAACTCTTTTTAACTTTATTGATTTTATCTTCTGTAATACTCTTACTCCCATCTCTCTTTCTAGGCTTGTTTCACATTATTCCTTCTTATGTCTTCTATTTTACAGATCTTCCTTACTATCCACAGTCTACCTTCTATCCATGATTCTACAAATGCTATTCTCATACTTGGAATATATTCCCTCTTCACTTCCACATGTTAGAATGTATAACATCTTAAAGGGTTCAAGTTCTGTGGGAGAATTTTTCTGAAGACCTTGGATGAAGGTTCCCTCTTCATATTATCTTTACTATATTTACCTTTATATAGTGTAAACTGCTTGAGAGCAAAGTTTCTTCTTCATCTTCCCTTTGTATCTGGCCTATAAAGGTCCAATTAATTAGATTGTCCCAAAGAAAAAAGAAAACAGGTGATTATGAATTTCTATCCTTAATGGTCTCTGAATGAGAATGATATTTTTAGCATCTCAGAAAAGAAAGTAACATAGGTGTGAACAGTGGGTTTCATTACACAATGAGAAGGTATTATCAGAAAAGATATGAAGATAAATTCTGCCGCGTAAATTCAGTGGTAATTTGTTTCACTTCTCCATCATCATGCTACTGCTATTGCCACACAAAAAAATAAAGTAATTTAAATGAATAAAACCAAAAATAGATAAGACTTTCAAAATATTTCTTAAAAATATTAGTCATAATTAATAATGTTTTCTCTGTGTTTGGTTTCTATTCTTTAGACAACGAGCCACTTAAAAAATATAAATAAATATATAATAATATATTTATTATAACTGTAATATCTATATATAAACATAAAATATATAATAAATAAATATAAATATTTATTTGACTTGTATTGCCAAAGCTTAATATAGTGCTTTATAAATGCAATGTAAATATTACAATGATAAAATGACAAAATTTGTAAATTTTAAAGTGCTACATAAATGCTAGCCATTATTTTCCTGATAGACTACATGTATGTGTATGTATACACTCTATATGTGTGTACGCATACATATATGTAGTTAGGTATGTACATATACATATAATACATGTATGGGTGTGCATGTGTGTATATGTAAGAACATGTACATATACATGCATGTATATGTACATGCACATACATATATGTATGTGTGTGTATATATTTATACTCACATGCCTTGATCTTAGGAACTGTTTCATCTTTGTCTTTGCATCTTTGACACTTGGCAGGAAGAATGAATGAATAAATAAATAATGGTTTTTAAAATACCTCATTTATTTAGTGTTTCCTATGTATCGTATGCTTTTTTAGACCTGTTGTATATGGGTACAAAAACAAAAGTTGAGAGTAAGAAAACAAATCATTTCAAACATGAGGGATAGCCTGTGGAAAGACAGTGATATGAGAAATGGAATATCATGGATAAGGAAAAGACTGAAAAACAGCCACAAATTGGGAATTTCTGGTTTCCTTAGCATGAAAATTATATTTTTTTAATGTTTATTTATTTATTTTAGTTTTCAACATTCATTTCCACAAAATTTTGAGTTCCAAATTTTCTCCCTCTCTCTCCCCTCCCCCCACCCCATAACACCTTGAATTCTGATTACCCCTTTTATCAATATGCCCTCCCTTCTATGACCTCACCCTTCCCCTATCCCCCTCTTCTCTCTTCTCATGTAGGGCCATATAGTTTTCTATATCCCATGACCAGTATTTCTTATTTCCTAGATGTATGCAGAAACAGTTCTCAATATTCATTCCTAATATTTTTAATTTCAACTTCTCTCCCTTCCTCCCTCCCCACTCATCCCCACTGAGAAGGCAGGCAATGCAATATAGTCTGTATGGATGCAGTTTTGCAAAAGACTTCCATAATAGTCATGTTGTGTAAGATTAGCTATATTTCCCTCCATCCTATCCTGCCCCCCATTTATACTATTCTCTCTTTTGAAATTGTCTCTCCCCAAAAGTGTTTACTTCTGATTGTTCTCTTCTTCCATTTACCCTCCCTTCTATTATCCCCTCATGCCACTTGTCCCCTTCTCCCATACCCTTCTGTAGTGCAAGATATACTTTCACACCAAACTGAGTAAGCATGTCATTCCCTTACCCCAAATGTGAAGAGAATAAGCTTCCCTTTTCCCCTCTCACATACCTGCTTTTCTCCTCCACTGAAGAAGCTTTATCTTGCCTCCTTAATGCGTGATAATATACCCCATTCCATTTCTTCCTTTCTCTTCCCAATATAATCCTTTCTCACCCCTCATTTTATTTTTTTTATGTATCATCCCTTCTTATTCAACTCAACCTGTGTTCTCTGTCTATATGTGTGTGTGTGTGTGTGTGTGTGTGTGTGTAATCCCTCCAACTACTCAAATACTGAGAAAAGTGATAAGAAAACAAATATTATCTTTCAATGTAGGAATGTAAACAGTTCAACTGTAGAAAGTCTTTTATGTTTTCTATTTTCTGTTTACCTTTTCATGCTTCTCTTGTTTCTTATGTTGCAAAGTCAAATTTTCTATTCAGTTCTCATCTTTTCATCAAAAATGCTCTGAATTCCTCTATATCATTGAATGACCATTTTTTCCCCTGAAGTATTATACTCAGTTTTGATACGAGTTTCATAATACTCAGTTGATTATACCCAGTTTTGCTAGATAGATAATTCTTGGTTTTAATCCCTGTTCCTTTGACTTCTGGACTATCATATTCAAAACACTTTGACTCCTTTATGTGGAAACTTCCAGATCCTGTGTTATCTTGGTTGTATTTCCACAACACTCAAACTGTTTCTTTCTGGCTGCTTGTAATATTTGCTCTTTGACCTGGGAATTCTGGAATTTGCCTACAATAGTCCTAGGAGTTTCTCTTTTCATATCTCTCTCAGTAGGTGATCTGTGGATTCTTTCAACATTTATTTTGCTCTCTGGTTCTAGAATTTCAGGGCAGTTTTCCTTGATAATTTCATGAAAGATGATGTCTAGAATCTTCTTTTTTGATCATGGCTTTCAGGCAGGCCCATAATTTTTAAATTGTCTATGCTGGATTTATTTTCCAGGACAGTTGTTTATCCAATGAGATATTTCATATTATCTTCTGTCTTTTCATTCTTTTGGTTCTGTTTTGTAATTTCTTGGTTTCTCACAAAGTCATTAGATTCCATCTCTTCCATTCTCATTTTTAAAGAACTATTTTCTTCAATAAGCTTTTGAACCTCCTTTTCCATGTGTCTAATTCTGCTTTTTCAAACATTCTTCTCCTCATTGATTTTTTGACCTCTTTCTCCAATTAAGTTAGCCTGTTTCTTTTTTTATAGTTTTATTTATTTTTTGTCAGATTTTGACATTCATTTCCATAAAATTTTGATGTCCAATTATTCCCCCTATCTCTCTCCTGCCCCCACCCCATAACACCTTGAATTCTGATTACCCCTTCCCTCAATGTGTTCTCCCTTCTATCATACCCCACCTTTCTCTTATCCCCATCTTCTCTCTTTAATTGTAGGACAAGATGAATTTCTATACTCCATTACCTCTATTTCTTATTTCCCAGTTATATGCAATAATAATTATCAACATTTGTTTCTAATACTTTGAACTCCAGCTTCTCTCCCTCCTTCCCCACCCATCCCCACTGAGAAGGCAAGCAATTCAATACAAGCTATATATGTGTCGTTTTGCAAAAGGCTTCCATAATAGTCATGTTGTGTAAGACTATATTGCCCTCCATCCTATCTTGTCCCCCATTTTTTTCTATTCTCTCATTTGACCTTTTCCCTTCCCAAAAGTGTTTACTTCTGATTATTCCCTTCTCCCATGTGCCCTCCCTTCTATCATCCCCCTGATCCCTCTTGTCCCCTTTTTCCCTACTTTCGTGTAGTATAAGATAGATTGTATAAAATTTATTTATTTAAGTTTTAACATTCATTTTCACAAAATTTTGGGTTCCAAATTTTCTCCCCATTTGTCTCCTCCCCTCACTCCAAAACACCAAGCATTCTGATTGTCCCTATCACCAATCTGTCCTCTCTTCTATCATCCCTCCCTTCCCTTGTCCCCATCTTCTTTTTTGTCCTGTAGGGCAGATAAGTTTCTATACCCCATTGCCTGTATTTCTTATTTCCTAGTGGCAAGAACAGTACTCAACAGTTGTTCCTAAAACTTTGAGTTCCAATTTCTCTTCATCCCTCCCTCTCCACCCATTCCCTTTGGGAAGGCAAACAATTCAATATAGGCCATATCTGTGTAGTTTTACAAATGACTTCCATAATAATCATGTTGTGTAAGACTAACTATATTTCCCTCCATCCTATCCTGCACCCCATTGCTTCTATTCTCTCTTCTGATCCTGTCCCTCCCCAAAAATTTTGACTTCAAATTGCTCCCTCCTCTCATTGCCCTCCCTTCCATCATCCCCCCCCATCCTACTTATCCCCTTATCCCCCACTTTTCTGTGTTGTAAGATAGGTTTTCATATGAAAAGAGTATGCATTTTATTCCTTCCTTTAGTCAAATGTGATGAGAGTAATTTCATGTTTTTCTCTCACCTCCTTTGTTTTTCCCTCCACTCAAAGGTCTTTTGCTTGCCTCTTTTATGAGAGATAATTTGCCCCATTCCATTTCTCCCTTTGTCCTCCCAATATGTTTCTCTCTCACTGCTTAATTTCATTTTTTAAAGATATGTTCCCATCCTATTCAATTCACTCTGTGCTGTGTGTGTGTGCATGTGTGTGTATGTGTGTGTGTGTGTGTGTGTGTGTGTGTGTGTGTGTGTAATTCCACCAAGTACCCAGATACTAAAAAGTTTCAAGAGTTACAAATATTGTGTTTGCATGTAGGAATGTAAACAGTCCGACTTTAGTAAGTCCCTTATGGCTTCTCTTTGCTGTTTGCCTTTTCATGCTTCTCTTCATTCTTGTGTTTGAAAGTCAAATTTTCTTTTCAGCTCTGGTCTTTTCATCAAGAATTCTTGAAAGTCCTCTATTTCATTGAAAGACCAATTTTTCCCCTGAAGTATTATACTCAGTTTTGCTGAGTAGGTGATTCTTGGTTTTAGTCCTAGTTCCTTTGACTTCTGGAATATCCTATTCCATGCCCTTCGATCCCTTAATGTAGAGGCTGCTAGATCTTGTGTTATCCTGATTGTATTTCCACAATGCTTGAATTGTTTCTTTCTAGCTGCTTGCAATATTTTCCCCTTGACCTGGGAACTCTGGAATTTGGCCACAATATTCCTAGGAGTTTCTCTTTTTGGATCTCTTTCAGGCGATGTTCTGTGGATTCCTTGAATATTTATTTTGCCCTCTGGTTCTAGAATCTCAGGGCAGTTTTACTTGACAATTTCATGAAAGATGATGTCTAGACTCTTTTTTTGATCATGGCTTTCAGGTAGTCCCATTATTTTTGAATTGTCTCTCCTGGATCTATTGTCCAAGCCAGTTGTATTTCCAATGAGATATTTCACATTATCTTACATTTTGTCATTCTTTTGGTTTTGTTTTGTGATTTCTTGGTTTCTCATTAGGTCGTTAGCCTCCATCTGTTCCATTCTAATTCTGAAAGAACTATTTTCTTCAGTGAGCTTTTGGACCTCTTTTTCCATTTGGCTGATTCTGCTTTTTTAAGCATTCTTCTCTTCATTGGCTTTTTTGAACCTCTTTTGCCAATTGAGTAAGCCTATTTTTCAAGGTGTTATTTTCTTCAGCATTTTTTGGGTCTCCATTAGCAAGGTGTTGACCTGCTTTTCATGCTTTTCTTGCATCTCTTTCATTTCTCTTCCCAGTTTTTCCTCCACCTCTCTAACTTGATTTTCAAAATCCTTTTTGAGCTTTTCCATGGCCTGAGCCCATTGAATATTCATTTTGGATGTTTGGGATACAGAAGCCTTGATGTTTATGTCTTTCCCTGATGGTAAGCATTGTTCTTCCTCATCTGAAGTGATGGGAGAAGATATGTGTTCACCAAGAAAGTAATCTTCTATGGTATTATTTTTTTCCCCCTTTTCTGGGCATTTTCCCAGCCATTTACTTGAATTCTGAGTTTCCTCTCCACACCCATCTGGCCTCCTGATCCACCCAGCTAGTGCTTGGGGTCTGAGATTCAAATGCTGCTTCCGAGCCTCAGGGCTTTGGAGAGGGGCGGTGCTGCTATTCAATGTGAGATTAAATTCAGCTGCTGGGGTGGGGCCAGGGCAGCCACACGAGGCTCAGTTCCCTCAGGGCATTTACAATGAGACCTTGAACAATGGATCTGAGGTCCTGCCTACTTTGGGAGCCCCTGTCTGCTGTTGCCTCCCAAGGGGGCCTGAGTTATGGGGACACCCCACTCCCTTCTCGGCGAGCTTAAAAGACCCTCTCACTGACCTTTGGTGCCTATGGGTGGCGGGACCTGCACTGCTGCTGGAGATTCTCTCTGGAGCCTTCTTGGATATGCTCCTCTTTGTGCCCTGTGGCCAAGGCAGGGCTGGGCTCTGCTCTGGTCTGGGGTGCAATGGACCTTTCACATTGGTTTTTCAGGTCTCTCGTAAACAGAAATCTCCACTCTGTTGTTCTGTGGCTTCTGCTGCTCCAGAATTTGTTGGGAGTTCTTCTTTATAGGTATTTTATGGGCTGTGGGTTTGGAGCTAGCATATGTGTATCTTCCTACTCCACCATGTTGGCTCCTCCCCCAAGATAGATTTTCATATCAAATTTAGTGAGCATGTTATTCCCTCTTTAAGCCATAAGTGAAGAGAGTAAGCTTCACTTTTCCCCTCTCACCTCTTCCCTTTCCTCCTCCATTGAACAAGATATTTCTTATCTCTTTTATGAGTGATAGTCTGCTCCATTCCATTTCTCCCTTTCTCCTTCCAATATTTTCCCCCTTCACTCTTTAATTTTTTTTTCATTTATTTATGTATTTTTTTGTGTGGATATCATCTCTTCTGATTCAGTGCAGCCTGTACTCTCTATGTTAAAATATGACACTCTCTAACCTCAGAAGGTTATTAAAAATGTAAATTTTCCTATTTAATAACTGGAGTTGACCCTCTGTCCTCCACATCTGCACCCTCCTTAGGTACATAATCTGTCACTGGGGAAAAAACACTTTATAACAGCAACCATTCCAAGATTGAAAATATTTTGGAGCTCATAAATATTCCTGAAAGAAGGAGATTTTTCCATATTTTTCTGAGTTAGATTTTAATGATTCCTCCACTACAATACTACTCAGAAACCATGTTGGCAGCTGAAGATTGTCCTAGGCTTTAAAAAGCCAGGGAGGCAGGGTAAAAGTGTCTATGTCCTCTCTCACCCCTTAATTTAATTTAATTTTATTATGTATATCATCTCTTCTAATTCACCTCAACCTGTACTCTCTCTCTCTCTCTCTCTCTCTCTCTCTCTCTCTCCGTGTGTGTGTGTGTGTGTGTATGTGTGTGTGTGTGTGTATAATCTTTTCACCTACCCAAATACTGAGAAAAGTCTCAAGAGTTACAAATATTTTCTTTCCATGTAGGAGTGTAAACAGTTTGGTTTTAGAAAGTCCTTTATGATTACTCTTTGCTGTTTACCTTTTCATGCTTCTCTTGCTTCCTGTGTTTGAAAGTGAAATTTTCTATTCAGTTCTGGTCTTTCATCATGGATGCTTGAAAGTCCTCTATATCGTTGAATGACTATTTTTTTCCCTTGAAGTATTATACTCCATTTTGCTGGGTAGGCGATTCTTGATTTTAATCCCAGTTCCTTTGACTTCTGGAATATCCTATTCTAAGTCCTTTGATTCTTGAGTGTAGAAGCTATCAGATCCTGTGTTATCCTGATTTCATTTCCACAATATGTTAATTATTTCTCTCTAGCCACTTGTAATATTTTCTCCTTGACCTGGAAACTCTGAAATTTAGCCACAGTATTCATAGGAGTTTCTCTTTTTGGGGCTCTTTCAGGAAGTGATTGGTGGATTCTTTCAATATTTATTTTGCTCTCTGGTTCTTGAATATCAGGGCAATTTTCCTTGATAATTTCATGAAAGCTGATGTCTAGGCTCTTTTTTTTTTATCATGGTTTTCAGGTAGTCCCATAATTTTTAAATTGTCTTGCCTGGATCTATTTTCCAGGTCAAATGGTTTTCTAATGAAGTGTTTTACATTATCTTCTAATAGAGAGTAGGGAATGAGTCATCAGAGTAGGAGTCAGAAAAAGCTTAAATCCAACTCCTATTTCAGACTCTTCTAGTAATCCTAGAGTGCGCCATCTTTTGATAGGCTTGCTGCTGAACTAAACTTGATGATAAAGGGAATCAGAGTCAATATGGCAGAGTAAAAGCAGTAACTCACCTAAGCTCTTAGACAAACTCCTTCAGATACCTGTAAAAAGAGTATCTGACCAAATTTTGGAGGTGCAGAATCCAATAGGAGACAGACTGTGGCTGATTCAACGTCCAGGACAGACTAGAAGGTCCATGAGAAAGATCTGTTCTGTGGGGGTGAGCCCACAGCACACAGTGCAGCACTTCTAGTGCACCAGAATGGGAGGGCCCCGCGGAAACCTGAGATAGCAGCAGATGTAACTGGCAGAGCCCCCAACCCAGGGGGAGTGACCAGCAGAGCTGAGCCAGTGATAGCTTCTGAGTACCAGATATCAGCCCTAGCAGTTCCTGAGACTTTCAGCCTGCAGATTAAACATCTGTTAAGTGATCTACTTGAACTTCCAGGAGCCAGGATTGTGGAATGAACAGTAAATGCTCTCTCCTCTTCCTTTGATGACCTTGAGACAACCATAACGTATTTCCCCAGAAAAATCCTGGGTCAGTGGGAAAAACAGAGGGGTCAAATAGTCTCATATTACCTGAAGCTAGGAAAATAGTTAAGGGGGATTCCTCCTACTGTGGCGGAAGTGAACCAGGAGAAGGATCCCAGGGCAGTGGAAACTCACAATAGGGCCCAGGCAAGCCTCAGAGCCAGGAGAGGAGCCCCAGGAGGGGTGGAAACTTGCACTAGGATCTAGGTGTCCCTCAGCACTCCAGGGGAAATGGGAAGACAATAGGGCAGCTGGGATCACCATCCCATGAGCTTCCCTTTGTCTCAGTTCAGCTGAGGAGATCTTCTGTAACCAGACCACCCCTCCTTCACACTTAACAAGCTAATCCCAGGGCAGATCATGGAAACACAAAACAAAAAAGATAAAAAGACACTTGCTCTTAGCTTTTTCACACAAGGAAGCTCAACACCAAGTTCTGCAGCTTCTAACTGAAAGAACCAGAAGCCACAACACACAATAATCATCATGAATATGAAAAAGCAAAGCAAGCATGAAAAAACCATAAAATCTTTCTATGGGGACAAGGACCAAAATATAAATACCAAAGAGATCAGTAGTGAGACTGTACTTTCCATCTGAAAATTCAGAAGGGACTATGAACTTCTCTTATGCACAAACAGCTCTGCTGGAACAGCTGAAGAAGGAAATAGAAGAAAAACTGGCAAATAATTTTAAAAGTATAAAAAAAGAATTCACTGATGAGAATATCTCTTTAAAAAAGGAAAATTGAACAAATGGAAAAGAAAGTACAAAAATTAACTGGAGAAAATAATCCCTTAAAAGGAACACTTGGACAGATGGAAAAGGAAGCACAAAACTTAACTGGGAAAATTGGACAAATGGAAATGGAAGTACAAAAATTAACTGGAGAAAATAACTCCTTAAAAGGAAAAATTGGACAGATGGAAAAGGAGATGCAAAAGTTAACTGAAGAAAATAATTTGATTAAAATTAGAGTTGGACAAGTAGAAACATATAACTTTATGAGACAGCAAGAATCAGTCAAACAAAATCTAAAGAATGAAAAGATAGAAGAAATTGTGAAATATCTAATTGGAAAAACAACTGACCTGGAAAATAGGTCCAGGAGAGAAAATTTAAAAATTATTGGCCTGCCAGAAAGCCACTATGAAAAAAAAGAGTCTGGACAATATCTTACAGGAAATCATCAAGGAAATCTGCCTCAGAAGTGCTAGATCCAGAGGGCAAAAATGGCACCAAAAGAATCTACTGTTCACCTCCAGAAAAGGATCCCAAACTCAAAACCCTAAGAAATATCACTGCCAAATTCCATAACTATCAAGTGAAGGAGAAAATACTACAGGCAGCCAGAAAGAAACCATTCAAATATTGAGGAGCTACGGTCAGAATCACACAGGAACTTGCAGCTTCTACATTAAAAGATTGAAGGAATTGGAATCTGATATTCTGTAAGACAAAGGAAATGGGACCTCTTCAAGGATTAATCAAATGGTATTTGTAAGGAATTTTGTGATGCTATGATGAAAGATGTTGGAAACTCTAAGTGACAAGTAATAATATTTTTTTATCTCTGGAGGTAAAATATTTTTTTTTTGTTTTCTAATATACAGAAGAAATTATGACAAGGACTTCTTGAAAAGACTAAAGTATTAACATTTATTCAACCTATAGCAGATCAAAGTCAATCAGGTTAATTATTTGGGGACTGAACTAAGGTGGGGAAACATTTTTTTTGTAAAACAAATGTCCTTTCAAGCTTATTTTTATGGAACTCATAATCTGAACAGTGCTACTTCCAGATAGATTTAATTTTGTAAACTAACCATCAGCTGTCTTATTCACAGCTGAAGTGGCAAAGAAATGTGACAAAAAATTCCTTCCAAAGCTATAGAAGTGAAAGGACTGTTTGCATTGTTTCTCTCCTTGTGGATTTGTTATGAATCTAAATAGAGGATTTCAGACTTGGGACCTGTCAATCTAGTGCCTATTAGTAAAGCTCCCTAAGAGGTATGAATAAATTCAAAGGCAGGCTATGCTTACATGAGCAACATTGAGAACTGAGGCATAAACTCAGATAAATGAAGTCAAAAACATCTCGACAAATCTCTAAACACTTTAGTTTGAATTATCTAGACATTTTGGATAAAATATTTTTTCTAGCTTTGTTGTGTAATTTTGCATGTATTTTCCATAAAATGGTTCAGTTATCTGCTTTATTTTTGTTTTGTCAATTTATCTTTAAAATAATTTATTCACAGCCCTTGAACATGTTCAAGTGTTTCATTTCTCATATTCTTTCTGGGTTCTGGTTGGAGTAGACTATGAACAAAGATAATGGCATACATTCTTTCATTATGTAGGAAGCTCACAATTCATACATATCAAACACTGTAGAACTTAGGAATGGAAGATACTGTTGAGACCATCAAATCCAATGCTCTTATTTTATATACAGGGAAACTAACTCTGATAAGGTTATATGGGGAGTAAATTACAGACCCGGCTTTGAAAACAGAAGCTCTTCAAAATCAATGTTCTTACCCTTAAATAATTCTCAACTATCTCTTATATAAGTCAATTCATAACAAATTAACAGTCCACTAGGGAATCAAGATCTTGGTTTCCATGTCTAAATGTGGGTATTTGGGGAAAGTTACTTAACTTCCAGTCTTATTTCTTCTATAAAAGGTAGGAACACTAGTTAAACTAGAGATTTTTAAACCTTTCAGATTCTGCATGCTACAGATTTAATCAGGAAACTATGTTCTCTCAATTGCAAAGCTGTTTTTATTTGTGTTCTATTTAAGGTATAGTGGAAGGAACATTGGAGTTGGAGACATGACTCTTGGGTTTAACACTTACTGACTGTGACTTTGGGAAAAATATCTTAAATTCTTTAAACAAGTTTCCTCATCTGTTAAATGGGCATAAAATACTTTTCTACCTTTCTCTTAGGTTTGTTTTTAGGAAAATGATTTTGTAAATTGTAAAAGTTTATACAAGTATGGGTTTTAATATTCTAAATTCTTGCTCAGCAACTGTTTCAGTGTTTTCAAAATTGTAACTAGTGAAGTAATGATGCCTTTTCCTAATTTCCTGGACTATTGCCTTATCTACTATATCATTCATTCTGCCTCTCAACAGTAAGTTCAAAAAAATGATTGCTTACAGTAGTCTATAAATGTTGCATTCCACTGATACTTGCATTTGTCCTTCATTTTCAAACAGGACTATGACAGTAGGAAAATGACATGACTTGCAGTTGACTTTGATTTGAGTGGTGGAAGACTGTGCAAGATCACCAGCCTCACTTTTTCCTCCAGAGCCATCTGGGTCCAGTAGCCAGATATTTATCAGGATGACTGGAGATGGCCCAGGATGCAATGGGAGACCTTGACAGTTTTAGGTTAAGGTCTTTTCAAGTTCTCACTTTGAGTGAGGTAACACCTATTCAGTGAATAGGCCTCTTTAAGGAATAAGTCAAGGAATGGCCCCTTTTAATTCCAAAAAAGAAAGAAGAAGAAATAAAGAGAGAGAGAGAGAGAGAGAGAGAGAGAGAGAGAGAGAGAGAGAGAGAGAGAGAGAGAGAGAAAGGAAGGAAGAAAGAAACAAAGAAACAAAGACACCAACCTTAGGGTTGCTGATCAAAAACTATTGACATTCACTCTGAACCAGGAGGGCCCAAAATGTAGTCCTTAAGTGGTGCTGGGGCAGGGACCTATTGTGATCCAATCTATGAGCTGAAAAATATGATGGGATATTTATGTTAACACAGAGAATGTGACTATTACATTTCTTTCTATGCTAAGTGGTGCTAATTAGGAACCTGAAAGGAAACTAGCATTTATTAAGCACCTACTTTGGGCCAAGCATTGTTCTAAGCAGTTTACAAATATTGTCTCTGATCTGTAAAACCATTCTGGAAAGTAGCTGGTATGATTATGTTCATTTAACATTGAAGAAACTGAGGCAGAAAAAAATTAAGTGACAATAGAATTTTGTTGTTGTTGAGTCATTTCTGTTTCATTTAACTCTTCATAATTCCTTTTGGGGGTTTTCTTTATAGAGATACTGGAATGATTGCCATTTCCTTCTCCAGCTCACTTTACTGAGAAGAAAATGGAGATAAGTAGTATTAAGTGATTTGCCTGGGTCACACAGCTAGTAAATATATTAGGCTAGATCTTCTGGCTCCAGGACCAGTATTCTCTCCACTATGCCACTGAACTTGAAATCAGGTCTTCTTGAATCCAGGTCTGGGGTTCTATCCACTGCACCACCTACCTGCCTTTTTATATGGCTAAATCAAAGAGAATCCAACATCAACCAAATATGAAAAAGGATCGATTATTTTATAATTAAGGTGACATTGAAAATGTCACATAACCATGTGCCTTAAGAAAGAAATGAAACTGGATATAATAGCTTGCAAGAGAATTTGAGCGATGAAAACAGAGACCAGAAGTCCAAAGTAGTAAGTGCAACTCAGCAGAGGCATACTGTTCCACCTGGTACTGGGAGTGCCTGATGGTACAATACTAGCTTGTTGTCTAGACTGCAGCACATGAGGGCACTGCATAGCATCATTTACAATGACCCAGGAAGTTGGAAAGAAAGACTCAATCAGCCTCCCTGGCCAACAGAGCTTTTAATAGGCTAGCCTTTCATTAACTGAATTCCTAAATGTTGACCAAATTCCTTTAGACCCAGGCAGCTAATGGCTCAGCATGCATGCGATGCACTTGTCATTCCATAGATACTGATAAAATGAAAAAAAAAAAATCCTTGAAGCTGCTTTTCCCAGAAAGTTCACAAGAGGAGAAAGGAGGGGGGAAGGAAAGAGAAACTTTTCTTCAGTGGTTTCTTTCATGTCACAAGAAGGAGGGTCATGTGTTTTAGTTTAGCTGATACATTCCAATAAAATGATTTTCAAAGGGACAGGACAAATAATAGGCGTTTTACATATGGTGGCTGTGGATGTCAGATGGAGCTAATTTTCTCGTACACAATATATTTGTTATTCCTCAAGCTGGTTATAATTCATTTAAAGTCCTTTTTTTTATTTAATTTTACCTAATAAACTAATGAAATGGCCCAGTGAAGTCTTTATGGTCAATATAATTTGGGTGAGTGACTTAGCCTACATTTCCTTTAGGATATTAAAGATATACCATTACCCTCCTGGGTTTTTTCTCCCTCTAAGCAGGGAAAAAGAGAATGTCTCTCTTGTCTACGAAGCATCATAATTATTCTTCTAGATGTAAAGATTTTAATAGAAATAAATCAGACATTAATTGATTTTTCTTGCTTGCTAATATAATTATTGGCAAATGATTCCCTTTATTTCTCATGGGTTTATGTAACAGCTATCAGTTGTCATGTACCTTCTTGAAATATCAGTTCCTCCGGATCATAGACTTTGTAAGCTTGATCCCCTCTTTAAAGAAAAAAACTTCCTTGAATGCTTCAGGATAAGACCCTATATAGTAACAAGAAGGGGAGGAGGAGGTACCTAAAAGGTATGAAGTGCCTTTCTGAAAAAGAACATGAAGAAATGAAGTCCCCTTGGCTTTCCTTCACATTGCTAATCAACCAAGCTCTCCTGTTGGCTTTGAGACAGAGGTTTTCATTAGAGTCATGACACTTTGTCTTACAATTTAGTGCATTTGTCACCTCCCCTGCCCTATGAAGGGGTGATGTGGCATCTCTCCCTCGGAACACTGTGACAGAATGACAAATGGAGGAGCTAGGCATTCTTCCTGTCACAGCAAAAGAAGGTTGAGCGCCATAACACAATCATTAACCAGAGCTGGAAAGTTCTAAGTTGTACTAATGGGTGGAAGGGGCTCCCCTGCATCACAGGAAATAGAGCTCAATTAGTCTGGGTCAAAACACCCCGGATCTGCATTGCTTAAGGCTAGAGGCACAGATCCAGAGCAATGGAAGTGGCACAGTCTGTAGGCCAATTGTCTCCCCACTGCAGGATGGTTTGGACTTAAGTTCTTAATTAAGCAAATGGGTAACCAGGCATATCAAAACCTGACTGACTTGTCTGCAACTTATTATCCATTCTAAGATTTACAACCACTCAGTTTTGGGGTAGGGCATTTCCTAGAAGAATGAATTAAATAACTCTTTTCTCAATAAACATAAGGTCATTAAAGGTAGTGGATAAGGAAGATAACACATGGTTTGAAAGGCTAAAAATAAATCTATTTCTAAGTGTGGGAATCTGTAATTCTTTTAGCCTCACAGGTAGGAGACAGTGTTCTTGTGAATGTCAATTTAAAGTAGGATGAGAGAGCATCACTGGGGCTGCCACTCAAAACACAAGCCTTCCTTTTGTTTCTAACTCCAAGGGCATCTGTGTGCCTGGCACCATAGAGAAATCCATCCAAGGTATGTATGCTACACATGTGATACCATTTAGCACTCATCACTACAGTATTTTAATATCCCCCATTTAGGGGCCAGTGATTGAGTGGCAAACCCATTAAAGCCGAATCCCTGTCTCCCATCATTGAAGAGTGCCCAGAGGACAGGCATAGCTAATGGCCTTGCAGCTTAAGCAGAGAACTGTTTCTCTCCCTTGTCATTCTAACTGTTCGTAAAGTCTGGGGTTACACTGAGAGACTGAGTTCTTTCCCAGTACAGAACCATAGGTTTGTTGATAACATTCATTCTCATTTCACATCTCTTTTCATTTCAAACATCCTGTGCAACCTGCTCTCCCTGGACCAAATTAAAACCAGGATGAGAGCTCAACCAGCCCCAGTTTCGACAGGAGTTTAATTATGGAGAAAACAGCTGGGGAAAGTGACTAGGTGATTTCTACCTCCTCAGTTAAGTGGGTTTTATTTCCCTTGGTGACCTAACAGATGATAATCTGATTACTTTCAGGTCACTGGACTCACCTCTTTACTATTACATCCATGATAGTTTCATGGATCCCTCTCTGTATGTTGAGGAGAAAACAACTTTTTCCACCTAACATTAAGCACTTAACATTAATGAAAATTGTATAGCTTTTTATCTAGGCAGAGTAGTCATCTCTGATGAATGACTATGAATAACAACTACAAAATGTTATGAGTCAATCTTGCTACCATTATTCCCTGCCATTGTTGCCCTTTGTTAACTTTGTTTGCTTGAAAATGTGGCCTGACATGAATGCCAATTCATTGACTCCAATAGTTGTGTGCTGAAAGGAGAACTACTACATGTAAAGTATAAAAACTGAACCTCAAAATATAAGGAGGACCTCAAGGTCCTCCCTAGGACCATGGTTAGCATATATGCAAAGGAGTGAAATTGATTTTGCTTGGCTATTTTGAATGGCCGTACTTGTAGTTCATTTCAGCAGTACAGACATTCCATTGGAAAGATATAGTACGTAGGCTCTGGAACAGAAGCGAAATTTGTGATTCTAGTCTAATTTTTTTCACATGACAAATGAGGAAACTGAAGTCTGGGAGGAAACTGCTTCTCCAAAGTTATACAGGATGTACATAGAGCTGGGATTTGAACCTAGGATGCCTGGGTTCTAATTGCAATATCCTTTTTCACTGTACCACGTTGACATACAGATAATATTATTTAGAAAAATTTCACTGAAAACTTTAGCACAAACATACACACGCACATTAATGCAAATGAAATCAGGCACTGAAAATCTTTGGAAAAATATGAAATCTCTTATTGAAAGAAATTAATTTTTCCTTAAAGAAAATTTCATTGACTTCAATAACTATAGCATCGGTCCATATCCGGTTTGTGCATAGTGCTAATAAAGACATTACTTATGGGTTTGCCTGAGTATACTTTGCTATGTTCTAGATTACTGTGTTTCTTTTATTTGCTTGCTGAAAAAATATGGACAGATGTATCCAATGATCTCTCTCCCACAGCTGTGTACTAAAAGCAGAATTCATCATAGTCACCTTGAATTTCGGTGTCAAATGTCAGGCCTAGAAGCTCCCCTTTTATGTCTTGGCAAATCTTGCTGTTCATCCAAACGGGGAAAGAGAGAGAAACTAGGGTAAAAAGTCTCAAACTACTACTACTACTACCTCTACTACTTGAAAAGCCAACAATGCATACCTGAATAACGATAGCTAAGTTACATACTGTCAGACACAAAGGGTAACAGCCTATTTGTTACCCTCTGCTAGCTCCATTTGACTAATGTGCAATGGCCAGTCCTTACAGAGATGAGATGGTCAGTTGTCTCCTAGTACACTGCAGGATCTGGTGCCACCAACTGCCTGGAATTAAGTCTACGTTGTCTGTTGTTTGTGGTGCACTGATTCATACACAATGCCAGGCTTGATTTGTATTTTTTTCTTTTTTGAGTCCTTAATCTCTTGGGAAAATTTTCTTTTCTTAGAGGAAACAATTCTGGGAGAAAACAATTCTGTTTTCTGGCAAAACTGGAGGAAAATTCCAGGTTTGGTAGTTTTGTGAAATTGTGAAAGCCTGTGGTTTCTCTTTGAAGTTTAATGTGGGTCTTTGTGAGGAAGCAAAACACTTTTCATGGCTGAAAAGAAATGCCATTTCTTCCAAGAGTAAAAATGTTATTCCATGGTGAGGACTTATTTGTCATGAGAAAATGGAAATATTTTGTCATTTGTCACAAAGAAATGTTCACTAGTGGTGATAACAAAGTAAATGTGTTTTGTAGAACTTGTGGGAATAATTATAAATTTGTTTAGTGTCTATTTTGACTTCTTCATGTTATAGGTGGACCAAATAAAAAAACTGTGAGTTTTTTCTCAAATGGAACTATCACTAATTAATAAAACATATACTCCTCTCCTATTTGCATCCTCACCCCAACTCCTCCTGCATAAAACTATTTTTTGGAAATAATTTCAGCCTAAAAGAGTTTATATGACTTTCAAAACTTAGTCTTCCATCTCATGGAAAACTGATATTTAATATCTGAGTATCTGAGTCAATAACCTCTTGCTTCAGATTGTGAAGAATCCAGAATGACTTTCTACATAAATTACATTTTTTGTATTTCTGCTTCTTTTAAATGGTACAAGGTAAGGCCAAGCAGCACAGAATGTTCTGGTTGTCCTCTCCCTTAAAATCAAAAGCCATTGGTTCTATAAAGAAAGCAGAAAAAACTTTCTAATTAGCCAGAAAATTAGGGGGCATATAGAAATAATGTTGACATTTCAAAATAATTTTAAAATGTTGAGACAACGAAGGCATTACCCTTTACTAAAGTGACATTAGCATGTGACATAGCATTATCAAGGTGACAGAACCACAAAAACTTGATCAGAAGATAGAAAGCTATGGCATGATCCATTAGACTGGAAAGGCCTAGAGTATAGCCCTGGTGTCTTGTTCGTCTTCTAAACGCCAGTCTATTTGAATTCAGAGAGTCACATTAGTAGGCTGACTGCATAGTTGAGAGATTTTTTTAATGACACCTTTAGAAAACAATGTATGAAATTGTAGAGGTCCTGGGATGCACCTCTTTGGGAAGAAATGCCCTAATCCCCTCCCGCTTGTATGAAATCACAGAGAGAAGTTTTATTGAAGTAGAGAACATGACTAACATTTTCATTGTGGACATCCACTGAGTAGAAGCAGAATTGTGGCAGAAGTAAGGAAGGAATTGCATTTCAAAAGAGTTTTTATTTTTTAAGTTGAAAAGAACGCTCTGTAAACGAAATAGCAAAACTTGCCCAGCTAGAAGAGATAGGAAATTGAATGAATGAATTAAAATCATTTATTAAATGCCTACTATGTGTCTGATATTGTGCTGGGGGTACATATCCAAATGTGGAGATTCACTGTTCTCCAGGATCTTACATCTTAATAGCATGATTCCGTATGTATAAAAGTGTATTGGCTACAGAAGGGTACTTTGGTTTGAAAAATTACAAGGATAGTAGGTCACAGCATAGGGGAGTTGACTGGAAAGTCCTTTCTGGTGGCAATGGCAATATTAATTTGATTTTGAATCTCCTCCTATTCTTTGCAGAAATTGAAAACTTTGAGTATGGAACCCTGAGCTTATAGTACTTTCAGATTTGGTTGATATAGTTGTTTTGATAAACTGATTTGCTTTCTTCACCTACATTAAAATAAATGGTTTTCAGTGTTGGGAAAAGGAGGGAAAATATATTGGGAAATGAAAGGCACGGGGAAAAGATGAACACCAATTTGAAAATTAATAAAAGAAGTAGGAAAGAATAGCTCCTTTGCTATGGATTGCAAATTATTTAAATAAGACCCATTCAGTTAGCACTGGGAGAGAACTAAATAAGGAGGAACTCATAGTATCATAGATCTCAAGCTGGCAAGAACTTCAAAGGCTAACTGGTCTTGCATTCTACCTCTGCATTCTGCATTCTACCTCCTGCGTTCTACAACTGAAGAAACTGAGGTTCAGAGAGATGAGGAGATGTCTCAAAGGTGGGAAGGAAGGATGTAAGTAAAATTCTTCTCACTGCAAATTTAGTTGTCTTTCAACTGCACCAGTGAATTGCACCCATCTGGGAATTATTCAAGAAAGTTAAGATAATGAAGACCAAACAATGGATTATTTTTTTAAATTTATTATAATATATTGAATAAATATATTTCTCTATTCCAGTCTGGCTAGATTATCAACTCTGAATAAGCAAGGATTACATCTTTTCCTGCATCTTGTTAAAGTTGTCTAAGAGAATTTGGAGAGCATAGATTGCAGACTTTGCTAATTGAGAAAACAAAAAACTAAACCAAAAGAGACCCCGAGCTTAACTCATAGATCTGAATAATCCTTATTGGCTGCTTCCATGCATCAATTAAACTGGATAATTTCCAAATTGCCCCTTCACTTTGTTCAGAGGAGACACAACCCTCATGAAGGTTTTCCTAATTTCCTTAAGTGGTATTGATATAAATGGGTTCTATTTTATGTGCTACAATAATGGGTCCTCTCTAACAAGTAACTTTTCAAAATTGCATAGAACATGTCCACAGTATATAAAACCCACTCGTTGGAATTTCACTGCAATCCTCTAAAAGCACTTTAATAGACATAAATGGACACACCCTGGAGTTCAATACACAGAGTGTATTTTTTTTTTCCTGGCTCCAGCAGCAGACAAGTTAGGCATGTGAAATTAATTGCTGGTCTTCACTTGAATACAGTCCAAGGCTTGTTGAAGTATGTCTTTTTTACAAGGGAAGGAACAGAAAAACTTCAGAAATATCATAGAGGTTGTAACTCTATCTTGCCTTCCAATGAGGGTCATGTTTATGCTTTTTTTTAAATCTCTGCCACCCAGGATGACACTGTTGTGGATAAGAGGAATAATAGCTTTATTACATGGATAATTTTGCCTCAAAAAAGTATTGATGTCCTTTTCGGAAGGCATTAGATTTATTGGCTATGATGTTCAATGATATCTTAAGTATTTGGTAAAATTCAAAACCTGAAGCACATACTGTCTTTCTCCACAGACAAATGTGGAGGCTACACAAGATATGTTTGCATCAAAAGAGGTCTAGCATCATTTTGATTAGACTTAAGCTTGTCACTCCATAAAAGTAGCCAAGAACAAAGATCAAGGAACTGTGTTTAGAAATTAGAGGGAAGGTTGGGGGCGGCGGGGAGGGAATTCCGGTGTTGGGTATTTATATCTGAACTTAGCAGCTTCTTCGCTAGGAAAACCTACGATTTCTGGATTTCCTACAGATTTTAGCAGTGTATAAAAGGACCCCGGCTGAGAGAAAGTTATAGTGCCAAGGTGATAGAAGGCTATTAAGACATGTGCCAGCAGAGCTATGCCAAAATACCTGAGGGGAACACACAGCCCATGGCATCTTCTATTAAAATGTATGCCCACAGTGGGCATTAACACTAAGAAATTTCAGAGGTGACTATATTTGCTGAGTCCTTCACCGAGCTCTAATTTAATGCAAGATTTTCTGCCTCTAGATGGAGTTAATACAGGAAGCCCCCACTTAAACAGCATTTCTTCAACTCTTGCAAAATAATAATTACTGTTATCATCCACTGTGTTATTCTTTGTCCATTTAACAAAGATCCCCACAAAATGCCCCTACTAGAGTTCAGTTTGTGGAAGACATTGAGATGTCTACAGATGAAATTCTGTGTTTTCCCTTATTCCAAAAATATATTCATTTTTGCTACCCTTGTCAGAAAACTTAAAATTGTGTTTATTGCCACTCTGGTAATTTGCTTTACTCTGATGCCTGTTAGCATTTACTCCTGTTTCCTTTTGATGGTTGTGTTTCTGTTTTATTTTTAAATAGTTTATATAGACTTCACTTTAATCTGTAAGCCATTTTGAGTCCTGTTTGTACATGTGAGAAACCCTTCTATCAACTCAGGTTCCAAAACATCTGTAACAGTACATAAGGCTTTGGGAGTTGCCTGAGTCCTAGAAAAGTAACGTTCCTTTGGTCATGTGGCTAGTAACCACCAGAAGCAGTATTTGAACCCAAGCCTAGTCCACTACAGTTTGTCCCTCTCCAGGAATAGGTGGAGTACAACCATCAAATAAATAATAATTTTCACGTATAAAAATATATTTTATCAATTTTTTTTTACTTTTATGTTACTTTATCCAAATATATTCCATTCCTTTTGTTTACAGGGAGGCTTCACTTCTAACAAAAATATGAAAAAGAAATTATAAAAAAAGCAGTCTAGTAACACTAACAAAGACAACAAATGCTGACCTTGTAAGAAATGTTACATGTCCATAGCCCCCCGCTTCTTCAGAGAAAACAGGCATAATTATTCTCATATCTCTTCTTTGGGGATAAATTTACTCATTATAATTAAAATTTCAGTAGTTTTTTTTCATTTGCTTTGAACTCTGTGTATATATGTTTTTCTGGTTCTACTTTCTTCATTTTCTCTCAGTTCCTATGAGCCTTCCATGGTACTATGCATTCTTCATATTCCTTGTTTCTTATGGAGCAGTATTCAATAGAGCAAAGAGAGCAGGGTGACTCATAACTTTCCCAACCCAAACAGATCTTGAAAAATAAAATACAGTACTTTATCTCTTATGATGCATTTTCAAAATGAGTGATATTTCCAGATATCATGTTTCCCTACTGGATTTACCTACATTTATTTTAGAATTGAATACAAAACCAGAAGGATTTGTTTATGTATGTATCTATATATCTTTCTCTCTCTATATATAGACATATATACATAGACATATACAAATATATCCACATACATGAACATATTATGCACCCACATACAAATATACATATACACATGTATGCATATACCCCATATATATGTATGTATATATATATACATATATACACACACACGTACTCAGATATACTCCCATATGCATATATCTTGCGTCTGTGGCTTCTCTGGTGGCCTGAAGCATCTAATTAGGAATATTAAATTATAGATTTATAAATGGAAAGTACCTGAGATTCAGCAGACATCCAGAGCTATCATGTTACTTGCCCAAAGTCACTTTGGGGAAAGTAGCAGTGAGAGAATTTAAACTGAAGTCATCTTGCTCCAAATCCAGAACACTTTTAATGACCCCAGAAACAGATCAAGTGTGCACATACTGAGAAGAAAACAAAGTTTATTTTTGAGGTACAATCATCACATCTATCTCTTTTACCTGAATACATTCCTTCTAAGTGTTGAATGTCCCTAGCTTCCCTGTTCACCTTTTCAGACCATCATGCCCAGGAGTTATTAATTTAGCTCATGTCATGGACTCCTTAGACTGTCTCGTGAAGACTGAGTATCTTTTCACAATGAAGGGTTTTTAAATATATTCAACAAAATACATAATATTATGTAAGAAATCAATTATATTGAAATATAGTTACGTTTCTACATATAGCTCTAACTGTAGATCTCCCTCATTCTCTTTGAAGATTCATGAACCCCAGGTTAAGAATCTCTCATCTGTGAACTGGTCTTAGAAATCACTTCATGCTTTGGACTCATCATTTATGCCTGTCATTCCCAACCAAAATTTATTTACTACCTAAAATAAAAATTCTATGCATAAAAGTGCATTTGACTAGGGAGGCCTTTTTTGTAGAAAGCTACTATCTCTTTCTAGTGGCCAGGCTGAGTCTGCCAGCAGGTTAGCACCTGGTAAATTAATCCCCTTGTCATTAGTTAGACCTCCCTTTACAATTTCTCTATCTCAGTCAGCAATCCCAGTTCCTTCCCTTCTCACAGTTAGATGCTGTTTGTTGTATATTAGCCTCAATAATGGCAGATTATTTTTTCTGCGTAGCCAAATAAAATAATTACTAGGTTCATGTCATCTCAGGTTGATTTTTTGAGTTTCTTGTCATTTGTACTATAGCTGAGATGAATCAATGCAGACTAGCACAATTCAAAAAAAAATTGTAAATGCTTGCCCAATCGTACCCCCACTTTAGTGATTAATGAACCTATGTCAGTCTGAATATTCCCCTAATTATCTCCTATAGACCTCTGACCTTATCCTATCCTGTTCAATACTTTTCTCAGTTACTTGGATACAGAAGTAGATGTAATGCTTATCATATTTGTGAAGTACTTCAGCTGAGAGGCAGAGTAATCCACTGGCATAGTAGAATGGATTAAATGTAACAAGATTAAATTTCATAGTAGTAAATATGAATTCTTCTACTAAGTGTAAAAAATTAATTGCAGAAGTGCAGAATGGAAGGTAGATAGAATGGACAAGGCTCGAAAGCAGTCTGTATGGGCTATGTTGCAGCCCTGTGAATACCATGAGTAAAGATGCCATACTTTGGAATTCTAATCAACAAATGTTTATTAAATATCTAACATAAACAAGGTGCTATGCTAGGCACAAGAGGAACAAAGATGAAGAACAATGTAGTCCATGTTCTTAAGAAACACACAACCTAAAACTGGGGATGTGACGCATACCCAAAGAAGTATGATACAATAGAGCATGCTAAAGACTAGGAGTGGTTCACAGTGCTTACTGTTAGCATTCTGAATAAAGAAAAATTACTTTTAACTGAGAGGTTTTATGGAAGTTTGGAGGAAGGAGAAGAATTTTAACACTCTGAGATGTGAAAGATTCCATTAGAGTTTTATTCCAAAGTTTCATTGTTATGTGGAGGTAATCTTGGTTTCCAAAGACTATCCCAACTTTATGCCATCTCTGGAAGGATGTCAGGCCAAACAGTCTTTGAGAATGGTAATAGTGATGAACCAGATACTTTTAATAGAAGACCTTTCTGCTTAGTTTAGAAAGGCTTATTGCCTTCAATACAATGTAAGTTTGGGCAACAGCGAATCCTGAAGACAAATGAAGACAAATAGTTATAGGAAGACAGAATTCTGTCAGCTCCATATAAAGAGAAACTTTCTAGCAACTAGTGCTGTAGAGAAATAGAAAGGACGCCCTTGAAATTGATTTTTGGAAATGTGAAATCCAAGACATTGTCCATAACACTTTAGAAGTGATTCCTCCACTGGATAGGAGATTGGATTGTGAAATAACTTACAACTCCAATAATTTATTATTTTACGATTGTAGGTTCCCTTTCAGACACACACACAGATACACATATGTGTGTATGTCACATATCTATATAAGTATGCATATGTGAGGGTATGAAAGAAATTTATACTTGTACTATATATATCCATTATATATACTATAAATGATGATATTTGATGTTTTATCAATATTATTTATATAAATTTATGATTATTTTATATTTGATACATTTATAAAATATATTTTTATTTCTAATTGACTATATTTTATATATTACATTATTTTTATATATTTTGATAACTCTATGTAGCTATAGATGTAGAATCAGGAAGACCTGATTTCAAATGTGACATCAGACAGTAACTTACCTATGTGACCTTAGCCATGTAACAACTTCTGTTTGCCTCAGTTTTCTCAGCCCTAAAATGGGAAGAATAATAACACCTACCTCTCAGGATTATCGAGAGAATCAAATTAGATACTATCTGTGAAGTGCTTAGTATAGTGTTTGGCATAGTTGGTGCTATGTAAATGCTGCTGCAGCTGTCCTCAGTATCATTAACCTTGAGAGGTAGCCTGATTTAGCAGATGGAGATTTAAACTTGGGATGGAGAAATCATCATAATGTTGTAGGATCAGAAACCCATTACCAATGGAATCCTGGGTTTTGCTAATATCCTTAAAGATACTCAAGTTTTACATTGACAAAACCATTGACAAAAATAGCTGAGAACTGCAGGAAATCAAATAGGTGAGGACTTTGCAACCATAACAAAAAAACACATGCTTTGCTAAGTGGTAGCTTCTCTCATCATCAACTTCTTTATCATATAATTCAGCTCTGGGCTTTTAAGTGGAGCTCTTGACACTTTTTCCCTGCCTCCCCAGGTTTCAAAGGCTAGGACAATCTTCACCTGCCAATATGGTTTCTGAGTAGTATTGTAGTGGAGGAACCATTAAAACCCAACTCAGAAAAATATGGAAAAATCTCCTTCTTTCAGGAACATTTATGAACTCCAAAAGATTTTCAGTCTTGGAATGGTTGCTGCTATAAAGTGTTTTTTTTTTCCCCAGTGACATAGTAGGTACCTAAGGAGGGTGCAGATGTGGAGGACAGAGGGTCAACTGCAGTTATTAAATAGGAAAATTTACATTTTTAATAACCTTCTGAGGTTAGACAGTGTCATATTTTAACCATATATATGGCAACCCCTCAGTGTCTGTTTCCTTCTTCATTTGCATAGGCAATTGACAGCTCATTAAGAGCTCATTAGGAACATTGAAGATCACAGTAAAAGAGGAAACCAAAATGTAGTGATGAAGAGTCATTTTTTTGATTTTTGCAAGTTTCTTAGAAAAAAATCAAGTCTATGAAACACAAATTATGCAAGCTGATTATTAAGGTAAATTAAATATGCATACACACATATATGTATGTATATATATATATATATATATATGAAGAAAGACAGACAGAAAGAGAGAATGTAGCAAATTCCTAGTCTATGAACCTTCCCTCTGCCTCTTATTTCCTTAGAAAGAATAGTTGACATGTATATGTGATGTACTCTACAATTCTCCAAGTTTAAAATGAAAAGAAAAAAACAATATGGTAAATACACAACCTGAGGTAGAGTTTTGTTCTTTTTAACCTTCTTTAACTCATGTTTCATGGATACCTCCAGATTATGGATGATTTTTACTTAGACATCATAGGTTTATATTTTCCTTCCTCTTCCTAAGAAAAGGCTACCAAAAAGTGCACATCTTCCAAATCTTCTTGATTGTGTGTGCTCAGAACAAAAGAAAGAAAAAAGAAGCAGAAAAAAAAGGAAAGAAGGAAAGATGGTTCAAAGAAAGGAAGGAATGAACATACAAAAGAAAGGGAAAAAAAACAGTCTTTAACCTTCTAAATAATGCCGGTTTGACTGAGCAAACCAGAAAAAAATCAGATTGCAGAGGAATAAATGTTTTCCTGCAAGTTCTCCAGTATAGGTGTCCACCCTACTGTGAAAAGCAAAAAAAAAAAAAACAAAAAAACCCAACATTGGGGGTTTGGGGAAAGGCCTGTGCTGGTTGGGGGCCAGGCTTTTGTCTTCTCTATTGCATTTTGTAAAACACAGTAAAGAAAAAGCACTTTTAAACACCCCAGAACCAATACAAAAGAAACAGTGGGGACATATTTATTCCTGTTTAATTCAATTTCAGGACTACAGAGTTTTGGCTTGACCAGATGTTGCCAAGTTTCAAAGACAAATCTGTTCTTCCCCTGACTTATTAGAGAAAGAGTTCTCTGCTCATAATCACTGCAACAGTTTTCTATCAGGCTGGCTTTTTTTTTCCTCCACATATCTTTTATGAGAGACTCTTGCTTAAAAGAAGAGAAATAAAGATTCCACTGTATCCCTTCCTCATCACTTTTTTTAATACTTTAATGACCCTCCTTTTTAGGATGCTTGTTGGACCTTTGTGGAGTAGGGTTTGAGTGCTCAATTTGGTCGCAATGGAGCAGCCTTTGTAACATAAACTAAAACATGATGCAGAAGAAAAGTAACTACATATCTATCCAGTCTCTTTGATAGCAGTTGGTAAAGCTTAAGTCTTGGCTCTCTGTGTGGTAGTTCCCCTTCTCTTTCTTTTCTAGCACGGTGACAAGCAGGCATTGTCCCCTCAGTGAGTTCTGCAATATTACTTTGACCCCAACCCATCAATCTGCCTCAATTGGATAATGATCTGTAATCACTTTCTTTCAGGGGAGTCTATAAATTTGCCAAGGCCTCATTCTTCTCTGAAGGACTCCTTATGTTCACTCCCATTTGTGCAAATGCTCTCTCTTTTACAGCACTAAATAGCCATGCACATGGCCCATTCTGTAAGGAGGCACCAGGCTGTTCTCTGTTGATTTTCCATGCTCGACTCTCTTAAAAGAGACTAAGTACTACATGCCAGGACTCAGTGGGGTGCTGGCCCAAGCCACGCCACATCACAAGCAGCCGCCTTTCTCATTAAGACTGACCCATCTCTTTGTACTGCTCCTTGTAATCAATGAGCTTAATGTGCAGTGCAAAAAAGTTAATAAGGAAAGGAGTGGGAAGGCAGAGGAGGGAGAGGAAATAAAAGAAAGAACAGTAAAACCCACCTTTTGGAAGCTTTAGTAACATATTATATGAAAAAGACTTAAAGAAAGACTCTACTACCATTTCTCCAAATGCCATATGAACAATTCCTCAAATCTTCCCGATACAACCTGTTTGTTTTCCTTACAAAAATCAATTGAATATAAGAAAACGTAGATTCCACTTCTTGCCCGGAAGATTCTATTCTTCTCATTAACTAGAATTAAAATCTTGATAGAGGAGAATAAGTGTATTCAGGGATGCAAGCATGGGATGCAGAGAGATGTGAGATAAAATCCATGTGCCTATGGAGCATGATAGTCTATTCTATGGTGGATTTGTGTGTGTGTGTGTGTGTGTGTGTGTGTGTGTGTTCAGAAACTTTTTTGTTTCCAAAATAACTTCATTAGAAAGCTCTTACAAAGCCCTACTGATAATGGATTTTAAGCTAGGAAGAACTTTTTTGGATCCTGTATGCTACCCTCATTAAGCATGTTGACCTCTGTACTTGATGTAAGTGTTGAGGAAAAACAAATAGTAGCAAAATAGCCAGGAAAGGAGAGTATTTTCTGATGGGTAGCAATTGATGACAGAAATTTGTGTTCTCATGGGTTTTGTGGAAGGTGAATTTGAGCAGCAACCATGGAAGGGATTGGTATTTTGATCCTGAGACAAAATGAGCTAATAATTTTGTGATATTGACAGAAAATGGAGGTGGAGTGGAAGGAGCGTATATACCTGCAAACCATTAAAGCAATCAAAGTAAAGGAAGAGTTTTACTTTCAATGTCTTTGAATTAGCAAACCCTTCTCTTTTTCATTCCCATTTTAGCAAATGGTTCAATCATCATATTTTAATAGAGGAAGCATGATATAGAGGTAAAAAATAAATCTAAATTCAAAACCTGTTTTAGCAACTTACCTGGAGCAAATCACTTGACCTCCCTGAGCGTCAGTTTCCTCTTCTATAAAACAGCAGAATTGGACTGTATGATGCACTTAGCTCTAGATTTCATGGAATCTTTTTCCCCCCTAAACTGTGTTGTGCTGACCTAAACTGAACTCACTTTTTTGTAATATCTGTATTACTCTGAGAGTTTAAGAGATATCACATATACTATTGGATTTGTGGGATGGATAAAGTAGAGAGAGCTTGTCATGACGTCAAAACATGGCAACTGTATGAACCTAGGCAAAGGCAAATCACTTCCTCTTTCTGACCCTGTTTCCTCATTTGTAAAATTGGGTAATAACTGCAATTAGCTCACCAGACTGGTGTCAGGATCAAATGGGATCATGTGTGCAAAGCACTTTGGAAATTCTAATGTGTTATGTCAATCTGACCTATGACTTTATGGAAATGCTTATTAACTCTGTACGTCATTGTGTGCCTATTACTCACTATCGCTAACAAAATATTATTTGGAGATCATACTTTTAGAACTATAAGAAAATTTAAAGGTTGTCTTGCCTAACCTTTCTATTTTACCAGTGAAGAGACTAAAATTCAGGGAGGGAAGGGATATCTATCTATCCATCTATCTATCTATCTATCTATCTATCTATCTATCTATCTATCTGTCTGTCTGTCTGTCTGTCTGTCTGTCTGTCTGTCTGTCTGTCTCTCTATCTATCTATGTCTGTCTATCGTTCTATCTATCTACACATATACATACACATATATGTATATATGTATATTTTTTTTCTAGAATGGAGCCAGGACAAGAAGCCAAGTCATGTGATTCTGTGCCAAGTGTTCTTCCAATAAATCAATAAAACATTTTATTAAGCACCTACTATATGCCAGGCACTGTGCTAAGCACTAATACCATGCAGGCTTTTCCATGATAAGGATAAAGTTAGGAATGGGACTTGTGATTTAACTGGTATGAGGAGCCTCTGGGTGAAGCATCTTGCACTAATATTGTAGGATACTCTATGATATGCTGGAAATTCTGTAGCACTCTGAGGTTTGCAAAGTACTCTATATGAAATGTACATATTTTTTCTGTCTATATGGGGGGCATCAAAGTCTGGAGGATTTGTGGTCAGGTCCCACCTCTGAACTATATTGGCTCTATGACCCAGGGCAAGTCATTTGATACTTCAGTGATAGAGGCCACTGACTCAGTGGACAATGGCAGAGATGGTGTTCTTCTTCATTGGTAGAGGGAATTCACTCACTTAAGGGTCCCTTGTGCCAATGAAATCACAGCACCAATCTCTATCCCCTATGCCTATATACAACTATGCATTTGATCATCACAACAATATTAAGAGGTAGCTTTATCAGCCCTGTTATATTATATATATATGGCAAAAGAGGTTCATTGAGTGATCAAAGATAGAACTTGAATTCAGAGTGAATTCAGATCATTCAAGACAGATCTGTCCTTATTGCTATTATACCATGCATTGATTGATATTAAATGACTGGTCCATGAAAAATGATCCTAATACCTTTTCTCTCAGTTTAAAGGTGGGTCCCAAATTTCCTTTATGAATTACTTCCAAGTTATTTCCTATTCCAAAGTAATAGTGCCTAGTAATATCTGCCCAATTCCTTAAGTATCTTAGGAATTGTCATCAGGTCCTGATGATTTAAATACATCCCGTTCATTCATGTACCCTTAGCTAATTTTTCCTACCCCAATTTCACATCTTATCCTTTTATTATAGTTGGAATCTATTCCCTCAACAAACTATACCTGATATTTTCTTTAGACATGAAAAAGATGAAAAGTTTCTTTATTTTCATTTTTTCTCAGCTCGTTTTTTCTTTCTATCATGTTGACCACTATTTCCTCTTTTATCTGATTTTGTTTTCATATATTATTTTTTTCAGTTGCTTTTTTAGTCACTTACTAGTTGCATCTCCTCTCTGATACTATCCTTTCTACAAATGCCTGTTTGATAGCTGGGCTATTGCTATTTTCCTTTAGAGAGCTGCCTTAAGTTTGTAGATTTTCCATCTTTGCTTCAGGTATCTGCATTTAATTAAACTAGTATCCTGATATTTTGTTTCTTCCCTCAGAGTAAGGCCATCAGAACTGGGTGAGAACTAAAAGGGCATTTGGTTCTACCCACTCATTTAGCAGGTGAGAAAACTGGGGTCCTTGGAAGCTATGGTTTGCCCAAATTCATGAAGTAGTTGATGACCTTGAACTAGAAATCAATTTACCTGAGCCCTAATCTAATGCTCTTTTTACTGGATTATTTTTGCTTTTGAGGAATGATTGTTGCCATGTATACAAATTTTCAAGGTTGCAAATTTTTTATGTTTGACTTCATTTAAGACTCACAAGAACATTTTGAGGTAATTATCACAGGTGTTAATATTCCCATTTTACAGATAGTAAGACTGAGACTCAGAGAGGTTAAATGACTGACCGTAAGTCTATAGCTAAGGAGATATCATACAAATTTGAATCCAGGTCTTCCTGGCTCCAGTGTCAACATTACCCACAAAGAAACATGATTTCTGCTTTCTTTTTCTACCCAGTTTTCTTGGATTGCTATACTTACCCCTTTGACATTCCCAATTTCACACTTAGCATACAGTTTCTTTCCTAAGAAAGTTAGGTGGCACAGTGGATAGAGTGCTGGGCCTGGAGTCAGGAAAACCTGAGTTCAAATCTGGCCTCAGATACTTACTAGTTCTGTGACCCTGGACAAGTCACTGAACCCTGTTTGCCTCAGTATCCTCATCTGTAAAATGAGCTGGAGTAGGAAATAGTATCTTTGCCAAGAAAGCCTAAAATGGGGTCATGAAGAGTCAGACACAACTGAACAAAACTTCTTTCCTAAAGTTCATTTTCTTTTCCTGCTGATTTGTGCTATCCTTTTCCACCAGATCTTGGATTTAATCATCTTTTGCAATGTGCATTTTTCAGTCCTCAGCTAATTTATTTATTATAACAAGACCCAAAGCAAGAAGGACAAATCTCTTACTTGATTCTTTTCTGTTCCCAGTAGAAAGAGCATCAAATAACAACAAAAAACTCCTCCTTCTGCCAACACTGCAGCTGGGAGTTTATTTCTCCCTTAAGGGGAATAAATTGGTCAGGGACATAGTGAAGCTCTTTTTGTGACCCTCTGTAAGATGATTCCTAACTGGAAGTTAGAGAAGTCTGACAGCTATAGAGAGCTCATTCCCTTGTTGCTAAGAGAGGGAGGAATATGGCTTTCCATATTCACAAGCATGGTCACTAGGCAACCCTACTCAAGATGTTCAACTGGAGACTCAACACCCTGGCATTCTTTCCTTTTCTGTACAGAGAACATGACTGGGACAACAAATAGCACCATGGCTGCTGATCCTGGAGGCTCAATACCCATGCCCGGATAAAGTGACTTTGCTCTCTCCCCTTACTCCTTTTGCAGATACTGGTGTATTTGAGATTCAGGGATTACTGGAAAGGTATAAAGGAGACCCTGGGATTCTTTTTAGTACTATTGTTTGGGCCTCATTCCAGCTTCCTCCCTAAATCCCTCTGCTGTCCAGTGATTAGTTCTGATAATTATTAATATCACTTTCAGACTGGTAAAGATACCAAGTTCACAATTGTGCCCTATGGAGAAAGACTGCTAGTTTCCATGGCCAGTTTTAACTTTTCTCTGAGCCATCATACCTTGTCTCTTCCCACAGAAAACCAGACTATGCACTCAAAGACATTTTTACAGCAGACAAAAATGTCCTCATGTTTTGTCATTCAGCCTGTATGTAGTCAACAAGTCAAGAAGCATGTATTCAACACCTTATCCATGCCACACACAGTGCTGATTTCTGGAATATAAAGAAAAATAAAAACAGTCTCTGTCCTCAAGAAGTTCCCTCTTAATGAGGGAGACAACATGGAAACAACTATGCACAAACAAGTAATATCCCTAATAAACTGGAGAAAAAGGAGAGGGGTCAAAATGTTCTCCTAAGCACTTATGGGGTCATCCATTTTACTGCTTTAGGATACTAATCTGTGTTTCCAAGAAAGTAGTGCTTCAGTACCTTGTTTTTCATTTTTATTAGTATTATTAGATGCAGAAGTTGAATTAATATCAGTGTTGATAGTAGCAGTGGTGGTATTTAAGTTGTTGTTAAATTTGTATCCATATTCACTTGCAAAACAGAGGTAAAGAAGAGCTTGGATACCAATACAGAATATAGACTCATTGGGAGAGGAAGAGGAAAGGAAAAGCAAAGTTATGTTACTGTTTTCCCCAACTGAATATCTCCTCAAGGTGGCACTTCTAGGTTAAGATGATGTTAAGTATGGCAAATATCTGGGGGTACTTTTAGGGACTGGCATTTACTATAGCTAGCTGTCAATTTGACATCTTTCTTTTAGAAGCAAGGATTTTCACAGGAACATGCCTTACACAAATATTCAAAAGTGAGGTGGTTGTTAATTTGCTGCACTTCAGAACAATTTCTTTTAATATTCTGAAACAGTGGTTGGGAGAGAAGGGTGGATGTCAGCAGCTGGAAAGACTGCCTAAGTCAATTGTAGGACTAAAGCTTACAACTAAGCTTCCAGCAGCAGCCCTTGGTTGTAAAGCTCTCTCTTCCAGGATTCTGTTCAACTTGTGTCAACACAATGTTTTTCACATGGAGGTTTTTTTTTCCTTCTTTTTCTTTCTTCACTTTGCTCTGAAAGAGGAACCACCCAGATCCACTTGATTCAAAACAGAACTGCCTGACAATTCAGCTCTAACTGGTGGTCAAGGCTCTAGAGAAATATGTGTTTGCTTTGTTTTCTGTATTGTTTGCCTTATATCCATTATGCTAAATGATGACTGTCTCAAAGGTCATTTGTTTCCACTATGCTGAAAATTCCATTGGAAACTGGCTTTCCATTTAAAATGTATTAAGCACTTAATTGCCATTGGGGAAAGGTGGGGGAAGGAAAGCAAATCCCCCCCACACTCCCGCAGTCCCCTCTCTGTTTCAGAAGATAGCTTCAGTGGAGCCAGCTCTGTTGGAGCTTCCAAACTCTTCCAGGAGTCTTAAATGCTCTAGTAATGCATCAGTGTCACCGGCGCTTGGGAGCTCCCCTGTTTTTAAACGCCTTCAAGGGATCCATGTCCTACTTTTCAATATCCTCACCAAATCCCATTTCAAGGTGGTCAAAATTATCTAAGAATAAGAGAAAATAATTACTTGGATTCTCTGAGTCAGAGCCTGGGAAATGGATGCATGAGGTGGAGGAAGGCTCAGAGGGAAAGGTGAGTGGCCTCTTCCTCCTTTAAGCACTTTCCAAGGCAGATAGAAATGGTGCCTTTCCTGGGAATAGTTGAATATGCATGTAGAGGGATCAGGAAGCATTGAAATACCATTGGGTAGTCTGAAAAAAAATCATTTTTTTATGCCTTCGAAGAATGCAGGTTGCTTAGGAAGATTGTTGCTTTGATTAAAAGGAGTTTTTTGAGGAAGTGGGGCAGGTCTGATGCCAGCAGCAGGAGGGAGAACACTTTCCTCCCAAGAAAGTTAACAACCTGCAACATGGCACTTGCATAAGGCACATGAGTTGATAGAATTGTGGTGAGAATCTTCTTTATTGTCCCCCTATGTCTTCCATATTAAAGTGAAGGAGGTTGCACCTTTAAAACAGAGAAAAGAATGTTTTGAAATATCCACAGTGTGCCATAAGCTGTTGGAGCTAATAATGCCTTTGGGACCCAAGCATGGGGTTAAAGTTATTTTCATCAATGGGTCACAATTTGTCCCATTTTCTCTCAAAGAACAGCATATTAGCAATAAGACAAAGCATTCCTCTTAGAAAGAGGTTCATTACCTCCTAATCCTTACAGGTAAGCCTGTAATCAACATTATAATTTGTTAGTACCTGAGACAGAAATAGAACACAGGTGTCCAGACTTCAAGGCTAGGAATCAACAATGATGTTAAAATGTGAAGATTAAAATTGGAAAGTCATGTTAAAATGTTTTAGCTTTTTTTTTTATTAGGAAAAGTTCAATGCGCTTAGATGTGGGAAAACATCAAAAAATGAGGGTGATTATGATCATACTATACTTTCCTAAGGTCAGAGCATATCTAGATATTGATTTATTTAGTTTGGACACCACATTTTAGAGAGATATTAAGGGAGCTAGATCATATCTAGAAAACAGAAGTCACCAATATGGTGAAAAGATGAGAGACCATGCCATAAGAGAAGTAAGAGAACTATCGTCGAGAAAGGAAAACCAAAGGGGTGGACATTATAGCCTACTACAATTATTTGTTGTTCTTTTTTTCTTTTTAAAATATTTTTATTAATTTTGTTCAATATTTCTCAATAACCTGTTTTTGAAAATTTTAAGTTCCAAATTCTCCCTCTTCTTCCTGCAGCTCCTCTGTCTATGAGAAGGTATGAAATTTGATAAAGATTATACATGTGAAGTCAAGCAAAACATATTTCCATATTAGCCACATTGCCAAAGAAAACACAAACAAAAAAAAGAAAAAAGTATGCTTCAATCTGCACTCA
This sequence comes from Notamacropus eugenii, assembly GCF_028372415.1. NCBI lineage: Eukaryota > Metazoa > Chordata > Mammalia > Diprotodontia > Macropodidae > Notamacropus > Notamacropus eugenii. The sequence goes on from NC_092875.1 coordinate 180,075,565, forward strand.
AAGGTTATTAATTTTTCTTTCTGGAGGTGGAGAGCATTTTTCATTATGGATCCTTTGGAATTTTCTTGGATCATTGTCTTGATCAGAGTAGCTAAGTCTTTCACAGTTGATCATCCTTATATTATTCTTATAATATTCTTCTCATTCTGTTCGTTACTTTGCATCATTTCATATATGCCTTCCCAGGTGTTTTTCTGAAAACATCTTGCTTGTCATTTCTTATAACATAGTAGTATTCTATCCAAATTATATGCTACAACTTGTTCAGTTGCCCATTTCCCAATTGATGGGCAGCCCCTCAAATTTCAATTATTTGTCTCCACAAAAAGAAATACTATAAATATTTTTGTACAAATAAATATTTTCCCCTTTTATCTGATCTCTTTGAAATGCAGATCTAGTAGTGGTATTGTTGTGTCAAAAAGACTTTGGATGTAGTTCCAAATCATTCTTCAGAATGATTGGACTGATTCATAGCTTCACCAACAGTACATTACTGTCCCATTTTTTCCACATCCCTTTAGTCATTTGTCATTATCTCCCATCCCACTTTTCTGTTTTCTTTCTAATTTTGGCTGCATTGCTTTTGTTTCTGCAAGTAATTTTTACCTCCAAGCAATCAAAACTATCCATTTCACTTCCTGTGATCCTCTCTGTCTCTTGTTTGGTCAGTAACTTCTCTTATCCATAGATCTGACAGGAACATTTTTTCCCATGCTCTTTTGATTTGCTTATGATTATGCTCTTTTGTCTAAATCATTAATCCATTTGAACCTTATCTTGGTATACAAAGTGGGATGTGGGTCTGTGTCTAGTTTTTGCTAACCTACTTTCCAGTATTTTCAGCAATTTTTGCCAGATGGTGAGTTCTTACTCCCAAAGCTTCAATATTTGAGTTTTTCAAACACTAGATTACTAGGTAATTTACCTAATCTGTTCCACTGATCCACCATTGTATTTCTTAGTTGGTACTTGATTGTTTTGATGTTTACCATTTTGTAATATAGCTTGAAATTTAGGATTACTAGGCTACCTTTCTTCACATTCACATTTGCTTTTCATTGATTCCCTTGATATTACTGACCTTTTATTCTTCCAAATGAGTTTTGTTATATTTTTTCCTAGCTCTATAAAATAATTCTTTAGTAATTTGATTGATATGGCACTGAATAAGTAAGTTAACTTAATGTAGAATTGCTTTTTTGTTGTTCATTAAATAGGCTTAGCCTACTTTACTTGTGAGTAATTAACATTTCTCCAATTATTTAGAGCTGTCTTTATTTGTGCAAAAAGTTTTTGTATTGTCTTCATATGGTCTCATGAGTTGGTCTTGACAGGTAAATTCCATATTTGCATTGTCTACAATTATTTTTCAATGAAATTTCTCCTTTTATCTCTTGCTGCAGGGTTTTGTTGGTAGCCTATAGAAGTGCTAATGATTTATGTGGGTTTATTTATATTACTACAAGTAGCTGAAGTGCTGTTGTTTAGTGGTGTCAATTCAAATAGAAATAGACCCATTAAACTAACTTGGTGGCTACATGTTGATTCAAATAATCACATATTTATCTTCTATTTTATTTTCATTTCTTTTGTTCAATATTTCTTATTTATATTTTCATCTGGTTTGAGCTGTACTAGAGTATTATCAGCTGGTTTGATACCTTTGATGTAAAAGAGCAACCAGGGTTTTTTGTGAGGTGGGTTGGTGGAGGTGTTTTTAATTTGGAAAGAAGTGGGCATTTTTTCTTTTGTCTTTTTTCTACAGCACAAGAAGCAGTATACGGACATTTTATATATACATACACATGTATATATGCACACATATATTATATATATTTGCTTTGCTTTTCAAAAATTATAAAAAAATCTAGATGTTATCAAAAACTTTAGTTATGGAATCATTTTCCTCATACCACTTTTTCCTCCTTTGTGAGATACTGGTCAGGTTTTTTTTTCATCTTCACTAGTATTTTGCAAAAGAACTGGATCTCTAATGTGGTGCTATATTTGAATATTGTCTCATTAGTTGCTAAACTGCAACAATTTGCTCATTAATTATTAACCAGACCACAAAGCCCATTCACAACAGTAGAGACCTTTGTAACAACTAGTTGTTCATGTCTTGCTCTACTAAAACTCAAAATCTTTAATATATGACTTTTGATCTTATCAGTCAGTGATTTGACCACAGTAGAAACTTATTATGAAATTTTATATATACATATATGTATGCATAAAGACAATGATTTTAAAAAATTGAAATATAGGATTAAACAAGTTTTTCTCAAAGTAATAATAATTCTTTCTGTTCTAATACTCTGTGATTTAAATAGCAGAACTTGTCTGTGGTAGTTTTTCCTGACCTTCAATGAACCCAGGGAGATGTGAATTATAAAAGTTAAAGTATCTACTATGTGGATTTTATTAGAGACACAATTTAAAGAAATAAAAGGTAAGGACACAGGATGGAAAAAATGGTTAGTGGCAGATCTGGGGCTGGAAACCAGATGCCATGGCATCTATTCAGTGTCCTTTGTACCATCTATTGTTGTTTCATGATGTAACCACTTGGGAATATTAATAATAATGATGGTTCATAATTGAGACTATCGTGCTTCCAGACTTACAAAGTGCAATACATTGTCTCTTTGTAGAGGAGAAAGAAAAAGTCAACTTACAAAATGACATATTTGCAGGAGCATGTACTAGTGAACATCACTGAGTATTGATTTTTAAAGAGAAAAAAATAATCACAACCACCCTAGAGGGGGTAAGGGGAAGGGAACAACCATTTATTAAATGCCTTCTGTGTGCCAGGTACTGTGTTAAATACTTTTATAGATATTAACTCATTTGGTCCTCACAACAACCCTGGGCGGTAGACAAAGGCAGACAAAGATAAGTGACTTGCCTGGGTCACACAGCTAGTAAGTGTCTAAGATCAAATTTGAAGTGAGTTCTTTTTCTTGGCTCCAGGCCCAGCAATCTCACTAGCAATCATTGCTCTATGCCTAAGGCATAGGGGATGAACAGGAAGATTTCAGGTGAAATATATTCAGTGACAGCGTGTTTGTGAGCAAACAGTTAATGATGGAAATTTCATAGATAAGTTAATGGTATTTCAATATTTTTAGAAGAAAAAGTGAGATGAAGATTGTTCCATTAAAAATAACTGTATAAAAAGTATTAATATCCCGCAAAGAGCTCTACCCCTTAAATGTCCTTGAGACTAAAATTATATGAGGAGAAAATATTTGCAGCACCCTGTGGCCCTCAGGAAACTCATACTATATCCATTTGTTGCCACAGCATCAAATTTTTACTTACTAGATTTTATTTTTTGCTTTATTCAGCATTCATTTATCCATTTATTCATTCATCTAGCATTAAACAAATAATAATCTCTTGCATAAATATCACTGTATAAGAGGAACTGAGAGATAGAAAATAATAAATAGCTTTAGTAATATTAATCATAATTGTGGTAGGTAGAGAGTAGTCTTTCAATAAGCGATTCTTGAAGAGGATGGATAAAGAAAAGTACGTAAGAAGTATTAAAATACAAACCCAAAGCAAAACAATAGAGAATTGATCTCTGCATTCAGAGGACTAGTACTTTAGTTTGGGAACTAGACATCATACTTACATGGAACAACTGAAAGATTCCAAAGCAATTTGGACCCTCCATTTCTCTCCTCAAATAATCTTATTTAGCAAGAATTATGTGTTTTGACAACTTGACTTAGATATTGCTCCTTAGCCTGCTGCTTGATTTTCGTACCATATTCATTCATCTTCATCATTTCAAACGCTACGGCAATCCAAGGGTTATATTTGAATATTGTCTCATTAGTTGCTAAACTGCAACAATTTGCTCATTAATTAATAAACCAGATCACAAAGCCCATTCACAACAGTAGAGACCTTTGTAGCAACTAGTTGTTCATGTCTTTCTCTATTAGAATTCAAAATCTTTAAGAATTAAATAAATAGCAAAGTGACATCAGTAATAAAAAGTCAACAATATTTTATGTATGAGAAAGATCTTATTTCAAGTTCCCTCCAACCATCAGTGTAACGTTGGAAAATTCTACTTCTTAAAACATACATTTACACCATTTAATTAATGCAGATTAAAATCAAAGTCTATTCACATGCATCTTCTATATTATTTTTATAAAAGTTACAAAAATTTTTTAAATAAATAGGGTCCTTCTGTCTTCTATTTCTCTATCATCTTAAGCTTATTTTCAGGGATAGGAAATTAATCTTTCCTTCTTCTCTCAAGACATCCCTCTTAACAGTTTCTCTTCTCACTTCTCATAAAATTGTCTTCATAATGTGTCTTCGTAAAATACTAAGTTGGGAGTTTTCCCTGTAACATGATTTTTTCATTTCATTTTTTCTGTTTTTCTCCCCAAAATTTCTTTTAATTCCCTCTTTTCAGTTTCACAGAAAAACTCTTCTCAAGTGTTAAATCTTAAAAATTCCATTTAGCCCTTAAAGCTGTAGTAACAGTAATGATAGCTTCTGTAGCTTATGAAATAGAGTTTTCACTTAGTGAACAATGCATTAAGACAGACTTGTATTTTGAATAGCAGGATATAAAACTCTTGAGAGCAGCGACTGTTCCTCTTTTCTTGTCTTTACATCCTCAGTGCTTACCGCAGTGCCTTACATAAAATCAGAGCTTAACAAACGTTTATGTTGCTGAATTGTTGTTGTTTATGAAGTAAGTGAATGATAGGGTGGAACAGCCCAAATGTAAAGTCTTAAGGGAATTCCAAATAGGGAAAGAATAAAATGGAGTAGACCTCCAAGGACTGGCTTTTTACGGTCAGTGTGATTGATGGTGCGGGCCATTCAATTCAATTCTTAATATGTCTTAGATAATGGGATTGCCCAACTTTTGGTCCAGTTTTTAATTTGTTCACAAAAAGCACCTAAGAATGGAAATACATCATTGTAAACTTCTAAAAGGAATCCTAAAGATAATGTCTACTGTATCATAGCATAAAAAAGAAATTGATTTGGAGGTCAGAGGTCATAAATTTAAATCTTTCTTTCATATGTACTAGTTCTATGACCCTGGGCAAATTACTTAGCTTCTCTGAGCCCCAGTTTCCTCAGCTGTAAAATGGGTGTATAAACAGCAACTAAGTAACAATCTTTTTATAAGAAACAAATGAAATAATTCATACAAAGCACTTGGCAAACCTTTGAAGAGCTTTTTATTAGTGAATCATTACTATTGATTATGAAGTAACTGAGGTTGGGAAAAGATATTAAATAAAAATGCTAATTGGCATTTATATACAAATGACTTCCCTCAAAACAATTCTTCCAGGTAAGAAATAGAAATACTGCTTTTTAATGGATTTTTGATACCTTTGACTATATTGACACTTTTTTCCCCTATGTTTTCTGGATTTCCACTATATTCCTCCCTCCCCCTGTAGAGAAACATTCCTTATAACACAGATTTTTTTTTTACAGAAATGAAAAAGGGAAGAAAATCACCAAAAAACCAATCAATTCAATGAAAAACAATTAAAATTGTATGCAATGTTCCCTATCTATGGTCCACTGTCTTCAGATCTATGCAGCTATTTAGGGGAGGTACCTTCTAATGTACCATTATCCATATTTTACAGATAAAGAAACTGAGATCCAGGATAGGTGTATTCACAGAGAATAAATTCCAGAGCCAGGACTCAAAGCTGGATCACTGACTTTAAGTCCAAAGTTATTTACATGATATAAAGGCAGCAAGATATGCTCTTTATGTCATCAATATGATCGACCACGCAAGCCATCCAATTCTATTGTTAATATGTTATAGATAATGAGATTGAGAAAGAAAACACTGTCTATTAAATAAAACACCAACAGCTAAACTTCATTTCTTCCTTTTAACAAGTCTGTTGCTTGAGTGCTATTTACATTCCTATTTTTCTAGCTGAGGAAACAGGCTCAGAGAAGTTAAGTGATTTGCCCAGGGTCACAGACTTAGCCTTATATAAATAGGATAAGGATAGAATAAGGTGAGCCTTGATCAGAAATCTGCCTGAAATACTTACTACCTATATGATCTTTTGCAAGTTGATTACTCTCCAAGTTTTCTAATATAAAAAAGCCTTAGCTTTGTAAACTGTAAAAAATGTGGAATAAAAATAATAGCGATAATAAAAACCTCAAACATATTTCTTATGGGTTTGTTGTGAGGCTCAAATGAGATAATGATCATAAAATACTTTATAAACTACAAAAACTGTAGGAATACAGGCTTTTTTTTTTTCATTGTTGTCCTAGTTGTTTATATTATGCCTCAGGGTTACCTTCTGGACCTGTTATGAAAATTACACTGCTAATTAATTGAAGAACTACTACTAAATTTCCTAATTCAGATTAGGAACCCTGACTCCTTAAATCAGTTTAGTAACTAAACTTGAGGACACAATTAAATGGTTCAAATGGGATTGGACAACAATTTAATAGTGCTGAATCAAGGAGGGCATGGAGAAAGAAAAGGGAAAAATAGTTGATAAATGGGCTTAATGGACTGGAGAGATCTTGACACATGAGTGACAATTAGAGGAGATTCAATCAACATCCAACATAAGCTCTGAGTACCTGGAAGACTTTAACTCATTAAGAATGCCTCAAAATACTTAATTTGTTGACATGATTTTCATGGAAAATATCTCTTCCAAGCACTTATACAGAACGCTTTCAAAGCTTCTGTTTCTGATCTCTCATAGCTGTAATTCTGAGGTAGCATGGAAATAAACTTTAGGGAGCAAATTATTTAAATATTTACATTTACATAAACCCACATGAAATGAAAAAGAAGTCACTTTTCTTCCCGCATTCCCCTAAATAACTGTCTAACATAGAATATGCTTGAAGAGAAGAAAAAACCCAATAAAGTGGAGATTTGGCAGATTTTCTCAATCATATGCTGTATGTTGATGCCCAACTTGGATATTTCAGGCCACCAACATCAATGACTAAGGTTACTCATATCAAATGTACCCTTTGATCATATTAATTGAGTAATTACCACATCCTCACTTGCCTTTGTTTCCCATAGGTCTGGTCTCCTTGTGTGGAGCATTCTTGTTTAAAATACTCTGTAAACATTAATTAATCATTGCAAAGCCCCCATATGATGGGTCAGCCCTCTCACCTCTTCATTCCAAAGCTGGGGAAACTAGGGCAGAAAGGTTAAATGATTTGCCCCAGGCCAATATAAGGGCTAACATTGGGTCTCAGATAGCCTGAGTTTCCAGTTCTGTGGCCCCTCACACTACGGCAATATTATGTATTTCCCATTACCTATACATTTCATTGAAACTGATCATTTGTTAAGGTTCCCACTGGAATGATCTGTTGCAAATCCCTCATGTAAAAGCTGTACTTTGATCTCTTGTAGGCAATACTTTTGGGCAACAGTCATTTGTGTTTTGCCCTAAGGTATACAAGTTTTCAAATACCCTAAGCTCTGAGCTGCCTTTATATGTATATATATATATATATATATATATATATATATACACATGATTTCAACTCTCCTTGACCCCCTTTTGGAGTTTTCTTGGCAAAGATACTAGAGTGATTTGCCATTTCCTTCAACTCATTTTAAAGATGAGGAAACTGAGGCAAGCAAAGTTACTTGCTCAGGGTTACACAGCTAGTAAGTGTCCAAAGCCACATTTAAACTCAGGAAAATGAATCTTTCTTTGTTTCAAGCCCAGTGCTCTATCCACTGCACCATCTAGCTGCCACATAAAAGAGAATTATAATACCTAATTACATGCTAAAGAAATTGAGGATTGACAAGATTGCTTTTCATTAGCAACTGTGGTTCTCCATAGGGGAATATTTTGGGAAAGAAGGTAAAATTAAAAAGCTGTAAGGGAAGTCATCAGATCATTCTACTCCTTCTGACTTTTTATCTTCTATACCTTCTGTTTGTTCCTCATTTTTGATGTTTTCTACTTCTGCCAAGTATTAGACCATAGTTATTACAACGTATGACTGAGGCATGAAGAAAGATATGAGTCAAGCCTTGATATCAGCAATCACAATTGCATCACTGTCTCTTAACACTACTCCGTTCTGTAGTTCAACAATCATACCAATTTCAAAGAAAACTCTGGAACCAGGAAGGATAGATTATAAGAAGGAATAGAGGCAGAGAACTGAGTAAACAACAACTAAAGATCTTTGCTATTGAGTGAAATGTGAGATATAGTAGCCAAAAAAAGAAAAAGAAAAAAAAGGAAGAGAGAATGGATGGAAGGAAGGAAAGGAGAAAAGGTGGAAGAAAGGAAGAAAGAAAGGAAGGAGGGGAGGAAGAAAGGAAAAAAAGAAAGAAGGAAGAAAGAAAATCCAGTAACGTGCTATTTTTTTCTTTTTTTTGAAGTGCTATTTGGAGCTAAATGAAACAGAGATCATTCAACCAAGGGCCTTTATTTATAGTTGAGAAAGCTTAGACCTTGATGGAAGGGACTGCCCCAAATAGACCAGCTTGCTAGAACTAGGGCTCAAACTAGCATCTTTGTGGAATGATTATCTATAATTATCACTTTTGGCTGATTTAGTGACCCATTTTCAGAGTCAAGAAGAAATGAGTAGATAAATTGTGTTTAAGGACAAAGAAAAATACCAGAATAGATGTTTTTATCCATTTGCTTTTAGTTTCTCAGGTTGTGTTAATTTGTTTGACACTACATATTACATGCTTATATAGTATATTTCATTTAATGTCCTTAGGCTACATATATAGTCGTGTCTGGATGGGCTGTATAGATTTACTAAGTTATATTTACATATGTTTATCTATTTACTATATGTATACTTTTGTTGTTATTCAGTCACTTCTCAGTTATCTCTGACTCTCTGTGACCTGTGAGGCAAACAGAGTGAAGTCATTTGCCCAGGGTCACACAGCTAGTAAGTGTCTGAGGCCAGATTTGAACTCAAGGAATTGAATCTTCCTGAGTCTAGGCCCAGCATCCTATTCACTGTGTCACCTAGCTGACATATGTGGGTATATCTTATAATACATGCACAAAAATATGCACATATATCCATAGTATATAGGTATATATTGTAATATTATACAGGTATATGTGTGCATATACATGCATGAACATGTATATTACATTCCTGCAGTATTTGGCTATTTCTGTGGAAACTACAGATGGCAAAGTGAGATTCACGAGTGGTGCTGGGGCTATAAGAAAGAAAATGACAAGACTAAGAGTGAAGAAGACTTTCTTGATTCTATCCACTAACATTTCAGTTCTTTTTAATTCAGATTTATTTCAAATAATACTTCTTTTTCAATATACTTCTAGAGAATTAGAAAGTTGATGAATGTAGATGTAGTTTCAAATAATAAAGTGGAAATAATGTTAAACTATAAAATCATAAATAAACATATTTCTGGTGAAAAAAACATAAGCGGCAATTAGAGCAGGCTGGACTACTTTTCTCTAGAAATCTTGTTACTATGAGTCAGTAGAGAAAGGACATATGCTAATTCATCGCGTTTCAGAGTTTACCAATAGTATATTCTTCCAGGAAATTTCTGTTTATTTATGTTACATTCATGTTGCTAATGTGACACATTATGTCATAGCTTGAAAGTTGAATAGCTCCCCACTAATACTTTATCATTAATAAGATTTCCTTAATTAAGCCATTTGTCTTAGAGAATTTTTTTTTTTAAGTGCTAAACTTAAGGTGCTGACTGTCAATGTGTTTGCATCTCATAATAAATAAAGTGTGGCCCTGGAGGGCCTATGGGGTTTCTTTCCTAGTAAGCAATTTACTATGGTGTTGCAATTCCTCATTGAGGCAAATATCTCTATTCTGGAAGCTGTCAAGCTCCTACCCCAAAGTACATTATGATGTTTTTACCACCTAATTATTATTATGGTCGACATTTTATTTACTCCAAAGTGGTTTGGGGCTAATTGATTAGGTTGCACCATGTCATGAATGCACAGATGCCAGGCCAGAGCATTACATTATATAACGGGAAGGGATTGAGACAAAGGCCTCCCTCCTTCCTCCCAAGGAGAAAGAGCCTAGCAGTGCTGCTGTGCTGGCAAGACACGCTTCTCTTTTAGTGGGTGGTCCATTGGGAGGGTAATTGGAGCTCTGCAGTACGTCCACTACAATCAACACAAGGGTACAATAGCTGCTCTGTAGGGAATTGGTGGAGGAGAATTTGTTTAAATAAAATTGCAAGGTTGTCAGAATGTTAAAGCAATTCTTGAATGCTCTGTGAATCGTCTCAGGGAACATAGACTTAGATTCATTTATTTCAAAGACAAAGCACTAATAGAGGGAAGAAAACCTTAAAATCCAATGGTGTAATACAAAATGAAAGGTTGTATGTTGTTATCATCTGCATGCTGATAGTATGTAACAAACTGTTCTATGTGCTAGTTTCTTGCTGTATATAAACGTTTACAAATATGGAGTTCCATTCTTACACTGTGCCTATTTAACAAAAATCAGATGGTAGCAAGTTAAGAGTGATTTTGTTTCATTCCTTTATACTGAGGTTCAGTGTCCAGGGTAAGCAAACTTTAAAAGGAAGATATTAGAAGTTGGAATTGTCCAGTCAAAGTTTGGAGAAAGAGTTGTGCTCAGGGATCCTTTATTTTTCCAGTTCCATAAATGTGTCAAACTAGACATGCACTCTCCTGCACGCATGTAGGACCAAAGACAATGTTACTTCAGCCACAGAAATTATCACAGCCTCTGGGCTCAAGACTCAAAAGAAATTAAGTCATGGCTAAACCAAATTATACCTTGAGAAAGTCAGAATTAAAACCGTGGCCCATGGCCATGGTCCTAAACATCATTAGGTTACTGAAGCTCACTGTCACCAGGTGATTCAGCACTTAAGAGAAAAGTAACCCCAGGAAGCACTGATGTCAACATTAGAGAAAAGAAACAAAGGGAGTTAAACTATTTTTTTACTATCAACAAAATTTTGTTACTGAGCTGAAAAATCTATTCATTTTTTAATGTTTTTTGAAGACAATCGTCATCAGACTTACTTATTGGAAAGTTAGCATGAGAATAGCTCTATCATTTTTAGCCCTACGTCAGCTACAATGATGGCTAGGTCTCAGTTGTTAGGGTGCTACCCTGGAGTCAAGAAAACCTAAGTTGAAATCCTGACTCAGACACTTGCTGTCGTATGTCACCTGGGGAAGTCACATCAATTCTCTCAGCTTTAGTTTCTTTATAAAATGGTCATAAAGATTACATCTACCTCTTAGTGTTGTTATGATTATCCAATGAGATAAGAGAGGTAAAAATCTATTGCAAAACTTATTTAAAGTGTTTTTAAAATCCTGGTTGTGTAGGACTTTAATGAAATGTTTAGGACTTTGTTTAGGACCAAGGTTTAAGGCTTTAATGAAAAAAAAGAAGAGAAAAAAACACAATGGTAAAGACATCATTTAACATCATTTCTTGATTCTGCTCTTTTTTTTAATACAAGTAGATTAAATTTAATACAAGCAGATTAAAGAAAATCATACCACACTCATGGATCACATCAATAGGTAAGTCAATTAGTTGACTTATACTGAAGTTAATTTTTAAGTATTCACTAAACTGGTGATCAAAAGAGTGAGATCTCACCTCAGACACTTGACCTTGGGCAAATCACTTAACCCCAATTGCCTCATCCTAGGTTATCTCCAGTCATCCTGATGAATATCTGGTCACTGGATTGAGATAACTCTGGAGGAGAAGTGAGGCTGGTGAGCTGTACAACCCTCCCTCATTCAAAACAAAGTCAAGTACAAGTCATGTCATCATTTCTCTGATGGCATGGTCTTCTTCAGCAATGAAGGATGAACACACACGATCAAAAGAGTGAGGTGATTGCTATTCACTCTCAGGTCACTGAATCATAATACAAAGACAAATACACCCATAAGGTACCTGACCCAGGCCTGAAGTCTGGTCTTCATTCAACATTACCATTCTAGCTATGAGTGGCTCTCTACAATAACAAAGCAATTACCTGGCTATCTCTGATACCTGCAATGTGCTCCCTCAACTCGGTCACACAGTCCTTCTCTACATTCAAGATACAGCTTAGACACATTTTTCCATATGAAACCTTCCATGATCCTCTCAACTACACGGTGGTGATGATGATGATGACTGCTATTGTTAAAAATAATAATAGCATTTATATAGCACCTATTTGAGTTAGTGCATTACAAATAACTTAATTCTCAAACTTCCTTACATTTAACTATTGATTATATTTATATATAGCACATACAACACACATTTATACATACATAAATGGAAAATAAATGTATTTACACATAATGCACATATTTATGCACTTTTGTAGGTGCTAACACACATGTATGTGTGAATACATACTATTAAACCTACACATATACACATACACTTATATTTACATTACCTAGTGTACAGTATTTATTTAATTTTTATTAATTAAATTGGCTTGAGTACATTGAGCCTATTATTTTTTTATTCTAAATTAGGTAGCCCGTTGTGATTTAATTTTAATAAGGGACTGGATTTGATGATTTGAGAAGAATCAACTTAATTCTGCAAAATTCCTATTCCCCAGGCATAGAGAAGAACCACCATTCAGTTTCCAAATGATGCTGTTCTATAATTTTCAAAAGCAAAGGCAGGCTCAAATAATTTAGAGATGGCATTGAACTTGGAGATGAATTAACCTACTTTCTTAATTTTTCATGTGTATGAGAAAATAAAGGTCTTAACAAGTTAAATAATAAGTTTAAGATTATACAGGCAGTAGATAGGCCTCATTGTATGAACCCAGAGCCCTAAAATATTTCTCCTTGCAGTCATTTGTCTACATTTATCATCTCTCCTATTAGACTACAACCCCTTTGAAAGAAGGGGTTCATTGATCATGGAACTTAGATGCATTCTCATTCAACTTTTTCATATTATACAGGGGAGATAATGAAAGACTGGAGAATTTAAGTGTCAATTCCAAGGCCAATTTATTATGTTATTAGAGATTATGAACAATTTAATCTGAGAAATCTTAAATCTACTTTACTGTCATACACCATTGTCATATTTGCTGGTCAGTGGCAGAAGTAGGAACTGAACCTTATTCTGCCTATAAAATCTTTATGTGTGCTAATTCATACAATCAGGATGTGAAAGCCAGTAAGATCAGTAATTCCATAAATCTGACTGTTTCTGAAACTCATAGGGGTACCACAGAGATGCCCATAAACAGATATGATATTAATACTTATAGTTGAAGTAGTTCTAAAACTTCTTATGATTGGGATTCAAAATTCATTAGAAAGTCATGGAGTTATTGAGCACAAATTATTCCATCTTGGCTCATTCTGAAAGAGACACAGCATTAGGTTTTAGAAAATGGACACCTCAGGGCAGGTATTCTTGTATTCTAATTCAACAAAAATCATGCAAGGCTGTTGATGGCACTGTGGCCCCCAGTAGGTCGATGTCATTTCTGTTCACTTGAGATACAGTCTTAATTTTAGTAACAGGGAATGTTATCTCTCATTTTCACTCAATAATATTCTGTTTGGTAATGCTTGCTTCCATGAGATTCCATAATTCATCATTCCGACAGCATATTTGGTAATGAATGAGAATAATTTTCTCTCCCTTAGAATAACTCTACCCATGAAGGTAAGTGTGCCACAGGAAGATAATGCTATCCAGGGGCAAGATTTCAAAAGGAAAAACCCTAGGCAAAATTACCTTCTAGACTCTAGGGAGACCTAAAGGGGTAAAGATAACTACCAGGAGGGACGATTCCCCCTAATGTTCCAGGCAAAGATACCAACATGGACAAGGGGAAATTAGGTAGATTTAATCAAAAGTTTCCCCTAGGCAGAAGACTCCAGACAACCATTTCTACCGCTTGTCTATAACCACCAGGGTCACTGATCTCTTAGTAAAAATGATTATTTTTCAGGCCTTTCTTTTTGTCTCAGAAGACATTTTTCTCAGTACAAACCCTTTTCCTAGCTTAAAAACAAGGACTTAAAAGTAAATACAGTATAAGTTCAATCTTCCCTTCTGTCTACAAACGTCTAAATAACAATACAGCACAGGAAGTCAAGTGCTAGAATGCATTTTGATGTGGGCTTCTGCTGCTGATTACTGACGGGGAGCCGACCTCTCATATTTATGATTCACCAGTGCTCTTTGATTAAACCCAGGCATGGATTTAGTTACCACAACATGTATCAGCTTTGTTGTCCTCCTTCCTAGTCTCACTTCCTGCTTCAGAAATGAATTCCCATAGTTCCCAGTCATTCTATCAGGGTCCATCATCAACACTGGGAAGAACGAGTGAGGAGGGGAAGATTTGATTTGTTATATACATACATAAGCCAGCAAAGAGACTTAGTGGCACTGCCTCTGAGACCAGGATCTTATCAGTGCCCAGATTTGGAAACCACCAGAGACTGGTGAAGTGGAGAGGACCAGGATTCTCAGGTTGGCATATTGAGAATTTCTTCTCCTCAGATTGGCAATATTGAAATAGTGATAAAGATTGTATAAAACAGTGATAAAGATAGTATAAAGATTGAAGATGTCTTGAGTACATTATGATCATAGTAAAGATTCACACTTATTTAATATTTTAATAGTCCCAAAGTGTTTTCATCACAGTGACCCTAAGTTATGGACAGAGAGAGTACTGTGTGTCTTGCTTCATGGATCAATCAACTAAACATTTAATTAATCAGCTTCTGTGTCGCAAACACTGTGGGTAGATGAAAAAAAAGATTCAAAAAGGTGAAATTGCATGCCTCGGGTCATCATTTAGGAAAGAAAGTAGACAATCCAGAACTTAATACCAGGTTCTCTGACTCCAGATCCAACGTATGATCCATTGTACTATGTTATAAATTGGTGTCATTTGAGCAAGCTATATAATCCATTTCAAAACCCTTTTCTATATATGAAATGTTGCAAGGAATGTTAAAGTTTCTGTGCCTATTCTGATACATTATTGCCTCCTTCTTGTAGATTTAAGATGACAGTACAAAATAAGTTACATTCATTTTGGCAGGACTCAATTTGAAACTTTTCAGATTGGCAGATTTTACCATGATTGTTAGATTCCTTGATGCTGAAGCATTCCCTTTGGGGTTTCCCTTAGAGGTATAATTGTTTGTTTGGTTTTTTTTATTTTAAAAGGCCCTTTACATAGCCTTAAAACTTAAAAAGTTAGCCATATTCCACTAAGGTGATGTCTTATATCATACAGTCATGGAACCATAGAGTTGGAAAGAAACTTAAAGTTCATCTAATCATATATCATGTTCAATAAAAGGACATCTTCTGCAACAGCCATGACATAGAATTGTTCAGTCTCTGTCTGAATATTTCCCATGAGGCAATCTATTCATTATGGATGATTCTATTTCATAAGCATGTCTTCTTTTCCTACAATGTTTATCTATCTATTGTAATATCTACCTATAGATCAAAAGTGTGTACTCTGCAGCAACACAGAGAAAATCTGTGTAGTATAGTGGAGAGAGTGTTAAAAGACATAGCAAATACCTGTTACTACTGGGATTTGGACCAACACATGTCCTTCTTCTTCCTCCCTCGCTCACTCTGTTGTGAAGGCCAGAAGAGATAAAGTATCTTATAAATGTCTGTAATTGATCTTCTAATGCTGAGTTCATATGTGACAATATGTCAAGATCTGTGTCACATCTTCCATTAATCTCATCTTTCACAAGCTTATAAGGCTAACATATCTAAGAATCATTATAAAATTAGGCATATGATTGCTGTACCTGATTCCAGTTTGGCAGCATACATATGGTACATGGTTCTAATGACTAGGATAAGTTAAGTGACCTATCTAGGATCACACAGAAATCCTCAAGCAGGATTCAAATACCGGTTTTTTATGACTCCAAGTATAGTGTTCTAATCACTCTACTGCAAATACATGTGAAGAACAGGCTAAGGACCAGCAAGTCTGGATCAAAAAGAATAAAAAGGGAATGTTCAGTGATGCTGCAAGATCAGTTGGGTTTCTACATGTCCATTTTTTCACCATGTTTCGCTACAACTGCCTTGCCTTTTCCTGCCTCCACTCCATTTCTTGGACCATGAATTATAAATCATGATCAAGTTTATCATTTTAATATTCCTTGATTAGGTGGGTAAGCTAATCTGCTCCGCTGTGGCTCCGGTAACCATTTCTGTATCTCTGGGGATTGAAGTAACTCTCACAGGCCAACACTTCTCTTTCTGAGATTTCTTTTCCTTTAGATTGTAAGCTTCTTGAGGACAAGTACTATCTCTGCTTCAGAATTTGGAATCCAAATGCTTAGCTCAGTGTAGAGTATATGCCAAGTACCTGAATGCTTTTATAATTGATTCATTCATGGCAGGCAGGAAACAAGCACTTATTATCTGCCAACTATGAGACAGGCACTATAGCAAGCAGTAAAAGTATAAATACAAGGAAAAATAAAGACAACCCCTTCAAACAAAAGCTGAAAATTAAGGCAGAGAGGGAAAGGGAGGGAGAACTTCAATGTGGAGGAGTAATGCCAAAGTATGTCAGTAGGAGAGTAAGAAAGTTTGGCTGGTTTTGGCCTCTCCCCAAATGTAACTGTGAGGATAGAACTAACCCACAAAACAAAAGAGCTTGAATACAAAAGGGATGTTCCAGCATGGAAAATAGAAGTTCTAGAGTGAGGAGGCCAGGGGAACAGATGGATGATCCAGGGTGGGTTATCAGATGAGGCATGGAACCATTCATTCATGTTCACTTGAATTTTTCCTTTCTTATCCTAAACACATTAATTTTTCTTGTGCTAAAGTTTTTTTTTTTTATTTCACTTTTTGAAATTTTTACTTTTTTTCAAACTTCACTATTTTTGAATTCACTAGTTGAATTTTTTTATAAACACTCTATCAGATTTTTGGTTAATAATTTACCCTCTATCTATTTCTTTTAAGGGTACTTTACTCATTTCTCTTCCAATTTCTTACATCATCTTTTAATTTCCTGGTCACACAGCCATCCTGACTTTATTTTGGTATATGGTGCAAGAAGCTGGTCTTGACCTAATTTCTTCCAGACTTCTTTCCAGTTTTCCTAGAAAAGATTGTCAAATGAAACATTCTTTCCTAAGTAATTTATGTTTTTAGGTTTTTTAAACACTGGGCTATTGAGTTTGATTATTTGTAATTTTTTTCCTAGTCCAGGTGTCAGAAACTGTGGCCTTGAGGCCACATGTGGCCCTCTAGGTCCTCAAGTGAGACCTTTTACTGAATCCAAAGTTCATAACAAATCTCCTTAATAAAAAGATTTGTTCTATGAAGTTTGGATTTAGTCAAAGACCTGACTTGAGGACCTAGAGGGCCACATGTGTCCCTGAGGCCACAGTTCCCCACCCCTGGTCTTGTCTATACTATAGATCTACTTTAATATTTTTTTTCTCCAGTCCCTAACAATTTTGAAAAGAAATTTGTTCTCGGAGAAGTTACCTACTCAAGGTCACCCAGATGACAAGTGATAAAAGCTAGAACTCAAATAAAGCTGTTGTTTTCTGGAGTCCAAGTCTAGTATTTGTTTTCTACTATGATATACTACTTCTGTATTCAATGATTAATTTATGATTTTAAAAAAGAATTTCACTTGATTGTCTTTGAGTAGATTATAAATCTTATTTGCGTGAGACTCAGAATAATAATCTTTGCATTATACAACTCTATTTCCCTATTAGTTCCCTCTAGATCACAGATATTTAGCATTGCAGGGACTTCAGAGGCCATGGATTTAAACTCAGATCTGATTAAGAATTCCCTCTATAACTTACTGCCATACATGAGAATCAAAAATAACATTTATATATGATTTAAGAGTTGACAAAGTGCTGTGTACTTTTCTTCTTTGTTCCTCTCAACAATCCCATGGGTAGATGAAGCCACTTAACTGTAGGCAGGTTAAGTGATTTGTCCAGGATCATACAGCTCATGAAATCATAGGTTAATTTAGAGCCAGGGATGGCGTCCTAGTAAGCACAACCAGGTCGTAGGTAGCTGAGGCAGAATTTGCTCTGATTTCAAAGCCAATACTTATTTCACTCTACATACAGTCCTAAGTGTCTTGGACAAGATTCAAGCTCAGACCTCCTTGACTTTAAATACAAAGCTCTGTTTATTATGCCACATTGTCTAAACACAGCCAATAGAGCTCTGACCAAGGAATCAGCAAGATCTGAATTCA
Source organism: Notamacropus eugenii (assembly GCF_028372415.1). Lineage (NCBI taxonomy): Eukaryota > Metazoa > Chordata > Mammalia > Diprotodontia > Macropodidae > Notamacropus > Notamacropus eugenii. Next base: position 180,093,884 of record NC_092875.1, read on the forward strand.
AATTTGGCACTGATTATAAGCTGTGTGACCCTGGGCAAGTCACTTAATTTCTTTCTACTTCAGTTTCTTTACCTATAAAATTGTGAGGATCAAATTTGTAAAAAGTTAGCACGGAGCTTGGCATGTAGGTGCTACAGAATACATATTCCCTTTTCCTTCCAATCTTTGCATTAAAATGTTTGATTTGAGCTAGCCCAGTAACTATTGAGACTACCCATTCTAATTTTGAATAGCCCTAATTTGTGGTACATTTATCATTAATATGGTCTAATTTTACTTTTTTCTAATCTTCCTCCATGTCTCTTAATTTTTTTCCCCTCTAGGACCAAGCAGAACAAGTTGAATCCTTCCATGTGGGAAACATTGAAATACTTGAACATAGCTATCAAGTGTCCACTCAGTTTTTTCTTCTACCACCTAAAATCCTCCATTCTTTTTGAACAGTGTTACATAGAAGTTTTTCTAGCCTTTCACTACCCTCATTGCTCTCCTCTGGACAAAAGTAAGATTATGAACATCTCTCTTAAATGGTATTTTCCACAACTAAACATAATACTTCAAAATAATACTGCTGCTATGATCTGACCAGAATAGAATGTGAAGGGGGGTGGAACCTCCTTATTCTTGGACATCATTTCCTCTCATAAGAATGCTCAAGATGAAATTTTTGGATGTTATATTACTCTTTTGGCTCATATTGAACAGTCCATTAACATCCTAAAATTTTTGAGATGATCTCCTATGTAGCCATTGTCTTACACTCATAAAGATGGCTTTATTTTTACTCCATTGTGATTGAGTATTATGGCGTAGTATCCTGCTATCTTTTAATATGAAGGAGGGAAAATTTTCTCCCCGTTACACATAGTAACTTCACCATGGTAGGATGACAGCACACCTATACATTCCCCTTGTTCAGGATCCCTGATACTATTAGAAAAAAATCACCAATACACAATCTCTGAAAGCCATTCCATGCATTTCCATGCTCACATCCATCATGAAATTAGCATCAGCATTTGAAAGCTGGAAGGAAGGAATTTAAAGGTCTTCTAATCAAATTCCCTTATTGTACAAATGAGGAAAGTGAAAGAAAGGCCCAAAAGGGGATATCTTCCAAATATGTGAATGTGTTTGGAACAAAGGAAGTAGAGGGCTCCATATATCTCCTGCTTAAGATCCCACAGGTGGCAAGTGATGGAGGAAGAATCAGAATTTAGGTCTTAGGGATCAAAATAAAGCACTTTTTTTTCCACCATGTTACCTCCAAGCGTCGGCAGAGATTCTGGCCCAATACCCAGGTAGGGAGCTCTTTCAACAATTCTGCCAATACTTCCCTAGTTTAGCCTGCCTCCTGCCATCTCAACTTGTGACTGACAGGGTTTTTTCCAGGTCAGTGTTGGACTCTGAATCCTGCTGGGCATCTAAGAATGCCCTGGAGCTCTTGAGATTGGAAGACTGTAGTTTTTCTTTTAATTCTTAATTAAGATTCACTTGAGTTACAGTTTTAGGCTCAACTTCAAACCCAGGCTTATTTAATACAGCCTTTTTGACTGATTGCTAGAAAAGAGCAAAATTATAAAGAGACATAATGCCAGCAGTGCACAGAGGACCTGAGGCAGCGGGGTGTTGATGGTAGCATGAGAGGACAACGACTGCAAACTTCTTCAACTAAGGCAAAAGGGTCAAGTCATTATGAAGTTCTGGGTGAAAAGTCTAAAACCACAGAACAAAGTGGCTGCAGTATGTTGGATTGGAGTCAGTTTGTATTATCAACCAAACTATTCCACCATCCCTGCTCACGTTGAATGGAAAATATTAATTCTGTGGGGAGGGAGAGAATAGGACAGGAAGCAGGAAGTCTCTTAAAAATTCCTAGTGGGTCCTCTCATGAAACAAATAGGCATACATTTGTCCTGTATGCAAAATGTTCTAACAAGGGCTAAGCACGGTGCATATGTGTGGGAAAATTCACAGAGATTGGCAGCTCTACAGGCATCTTCGATAGTGGACCACAGTTATACTATCAGATAGAGTCACATGTTCATATTCATGTTTCAGTCAGTGACTGCCACATCTTGTTCATTTGAGCCTAGCAATCAAATTGTTGTCTAGCAATAAGGTAAAATATTTTCTTGGTTGAGTGAATGCAATGATTTAGCTCAGCTTCTCTCAATGTGTAGTGATAAAAACACATGCTGCTGTTCTGGTGCTGATTGGTAATCCAAAGTCTCAAACTATACTTAAGTATTAGAATTCTGGTGGTAAAAAGAGCATAGATGATGAAGGGGAAAACATTCTAGAGCTACATGTAATATGGGGCAGCGGTTTAAGTTTTAAGAGCCAACAAGAGTCTTAATATCCTGTGAGTTTTATTTATATTTTTCTGCAAAGGTTCCTTATATTTAGCTGCTGAATAAAGACCTATAGATTGGATCTTGGGCAAGTTTCCCCAACATCCACCCCTTTCCCACCCCTTCTTTTCATTCCACTAAAGCAAGTCAACATAGAACGAAAATCACATCAGGACTAATTAGATAAGAGGTCAGCACAAATGACTTCTACACCTAGGACATTATCATCACCAAAGTGTCTCTTGCTTACAGTACGTTGTGACAAAGTAAAAGCTATTTCAACTGTTTGGTTGTGATGGCTGTTATTTATGAAACATAAAAAGATACTGAAATACAAAGGGACTTGAAAAGACCAGGGTAAGATCAGATAAAAAAATGGGAAAGAAACAGGCATCTTGGGATGGTAACTACTCTGCCATGTACTGACAGGGAGGTTGTATATTTTTAGAATATACTGAAAGGAATGGTGCTTTTACTTAGGTTTTTATGGTTTACCACGAGATGCAATTTTCTGGCCTTATATGCAGTTGTAACAAAAGTCAGAGAGATTTTATGATAGCTGCCAGAGTTCATAAATGATGGGATACACTAAAATATTTATAGAACTGTAAAATCTTGATTTCTCTCTGGTTTAGCAGATGGGGCCCTAAAACTAGTTCCCAGATTGTCACATTTCTTTACCCTTTGATGACAAAGAAGCCTGTTATCACTTTTCTTCCCTAGCAAGCAAGTTCACTAGTGTAATCAAGTTCACACTTCTGGACAATTATCTATTACAGCCATGGCAATGGTGAGAACACTCCACAAGATGTGCCATTTTCCTAGAAATATTCTTATCGTTAAGTGCTAGGAGCCACATAGTCTACATGTCCCCTGATCACTTGTCTTTTTCCACTTCCTTCCTTCCTTCTTCATTCATAGGAAACTGGTAGCCCACCCAGTTTCAAGTTTGCATCATCTGTGGGGATAAAAGTGACTTTAGCATCAAGACCAACCTGTTCAGCAGGAGGGCACAAAATGCAAACATGGCACTGCTTCCTGTCCTCTTAACAACAACATAAAAGGTTGTTGTTCTTAGATTAAATAATGATTCCCTGTGGCACCACTAAGCTCAAGTTCTCTTCAAAATTCAAAGACAAATGGAGGAAGGGCACTGAATAATCATTAAAAATATCTACAGTGGTGGATTGCTGATAGGGATTTCCCCCTATTTCAGGGGGATTTATCAGTAAAAGATTATGGAAATGCTAATAAAGCTTAGTCTCATATGACAGTTATCACTAAAGAGATGTCCCAGATTAATCTCCTAGACAAGGTAACCCAAAACTATTTCTAAGTGAAAAAGCAGATTGTAGAGGAAGAGTATTTGCAAATTGTCCCTTTTGTATCTGAAGAAAGTTAGTGACATTAATTATTAAAGGCCCATAGGTTGTTTCCTTACTCTGATGAGGTATTCTTAAAAAGTCATACTTTATAAAAAATCTCTTGTGACATCAACTGTCCCTAATATAAAACATAAAAAATGAAGAGGGAATGCTGAAATAAATCTAAGATTGTTGGACTATATCCTAAAGATACAGCTCTAGATTCGCATTCAAAAACACAGTGCTTAGTATGTTTAGCTCTACTTCATTGGTCTATTTCAAAGACAAGTTGTCAGACAGGTGTCATTTTGGTCATATCTATCCTCATGAGTTGGCAATTCTCTAATACACTGGATTACTCATTTGATATGGATGTAATTTGGGTCAGCTTTTATGTCTTTTAATTTTTCTCTCTTTTCTCCTTCCAGCTCCATATCAGCTTTCACTAAACACTCAGCAGTCCCTACTACTTATTTCAGAAGATTGGCTTTTTCTTGCCCTTTTAAAAAAACTTTTCTTCTTTTCTCATATGTAAAGAAAATTTGTAGTCAACAGCTAAAGAGATTATTGTAGTGAAAAACAAGGAAATAGTGTTCTCTTCCTAGGTGTTTTATAAAAAAAACACCTATAAAGGATGCATATTTGGACTTGGAATCAAAATGACCTCATTTCAAATCCTGCCTCAGGCACCTACTAGCTGTGTGACCCTGCTCAATTAACTTAACATCTCTTAGTCTCAATTTCATCTTTCATAAAATGAAGATAATAATAATAAGTACATCTGAAGACCATTATAGGGATGAGATAAAAGACTTTCTAAGTGCTTCATAAGCCTTAAAACCTTATGTGAAGGTTAATGATTCATTTCTGAGCCTACAATTTGACAGGTCAAAGTAATTTCCTAATAATTATATGGACTTAGAGGGAGAAATCCTAATGTAAAACTTTTTCAGTTAGAAAGTCCAATGCTAAAAGCTCCACTTGCCACTCCCCCTCCTTTTTTTCTTATAGTAAAGACTTTTATTAATACCACAGGCTTATGAGGGTCCTCAGTCCTAGGGGTTCCCTGCTATAACTATTATCATAATAACTATTTCCACTCTCCAAAAGACCTGGATTTTGGGCTTTGTGGATATCCTTATACTGACAAAGGTCAAACAAACCCTTTTATTCTTTAATAGAAAATCTTCAGGAAATATTACAGCTAAAAATTCATCCACTTGGGGATCACCTGATAATGAGCATCTTGTACACAAAGTCCATAAATAGACCTCTCTCTGAAATATTTTTATCTTGGCAGACAAGTAGAATCTTGGAGAACCCAGAGTTGCTTTCATAAAATAATCCAGCACTGAGGGAGGAATTTAGTCTGAGATAAATTCAGTCCCCTCACAATCACATGAAAGGGGAATTTATGATCACAGGAGGTTATGAACTTTGACTCTAGTCTGGAAATTAAGCATATAAATGTTATATTTAATATTTCTGGCTCACAGCACCTTCATGGGTCAAGGCAGGGGCTAAATGTTTATTTTAGAATTTTATTTTGTTTTGTTTTGTTATTTTGCTTTTTTCGTTGTTTGTTTGTCAGTGTGAGAGACCAAGAAAGCAAGGGAATTGTTAGAGCAGGGGGCCATTAGCAATACCAGGACAATAACAAAAAAGAACAACAGGAAATTCAGGTTGTGAATTGGCCAGTGTGTAGAAGTCACATAGAGAAAAAAGCTCTGGTGAATTCTATTTCTTTTCACCTTGGATGTATACTTTCCAGTGGGAAGTTGATTTCCTTATAGCTTTGGGAAATCAAAATACCTGGCAAACAAGCATGGCCTCTTGCACTAGAGCAAAATAATAACAATGATTAAATAAATTTTAAAAAAATGTTGATTTTTGGGCTAGGAAGTCACCTGCAGGGGGTAGCCTGAAATTTCATTAGCGGAAGGATGTGCAGAATAGGTTTAGAAAACTGTTTCACTGTGAAGGGTGCTTGTCAGAAACCCACAGAGAGTAAAGCAATTATCCTAAATGTTCTTGTAGGACCCACAGGGGGCAGAGCTTTGGTCTTCTGTGTTTGGAAGTGATCTTCCATGAAAAAGTATGCATTTGATTCTAGAATGGTACAGTGAAACCCTTTTTCTTCATGAAAACAGAAGTGTGCTAACTTTGACAAATGTAGAAATTTGGTATAGTACCTATAAGGGTCTGAAACACTCAATTGATTAGTATAGGGACAAAATTAAGGGAAAAGTTGATAAAATTATGTGAAAAAGCCTTTTTAAAAATAAAACAAACGTAATATTTGGGAGTCTATTACTCCAGTTGTCCATATTGTCTATGCCAAAGGTAGGGAACCTGTGGCCTCGAGGTCACATGTGGTCCTCTAAGTCCTCAAGTGTGGCCCTTTGAATGAATACAAACTTCACTGAAGAAATTCCCTATTTGCTCTGTGGATTTTCTATTCAGTCAAAGGGCCACTCTTGAACACCTAGAAAGTCACATGTAGCCTTGAGGCCATAAGTTCCTCACCTCTGGTCTATACCCTTCCACATCATAGCAAAGCTATTCTCCCTCCATTTTATATTGAATATGCGTACAAAGCCAAAGAGTGAGGGAGATTTGGGCACTAATGTCACGTATATCCATGACTTGCCATGTAGTCTTAGAAAAGCCACTTAACCTTGCTCTCCTGATAAAATCTTCAAAGTAGAAGTAATTATACAATAATCTGGCTTGCTACCTGGAATTAACGAACTTGGAATACTTTTAAAATGTAAGGCCTATGATATAAATATTAATAAAATCCAGTTTTGGGGATAACTGCAGGAAAGCAGCATGATTTTTGGTTTTGGCACATCCATAATTATTGTAAGCATCTGCCACATTTCATAGAAGCTACCCTTAAGACACATCTGAATAGCAATGCGTAGATATAAGAAAATTCTGGAAGACTACATTTTTTTCATATACAAGGAAAGGACATTATCATTCATTCACTAACAAGTACATCAGCTCCTTGTAGTTTAGTTTCTTCGGTTTCTTAAAACTGTTTAGGGATATCAAATTTCTAGTTCTTAATGAGACTCACAAGGGCAACAAAATAGAGTTTGTTACCCAAATGCCTTTCACCAGTCTTGGTGGGAGTGGTAGGGAAGGGGGGAAGAATCTGTTATGAGAATTTTACATTACTCTAATACTCACTGTTCCAATGAAGTAATCAGAATCTATTTAAATTTTTGACTTGTATATTTCTGAAAGTTTTCAGTATTTCTCAGTTTAAAGATCTGTTGACCTAGGAAGTCATAAAAATGGGCCATTACACAGAGATGACTAGAATAGGATTCTATGGTCTTTGGTCTTAGATTAAATATTTTAGTAGAGCTAACAAAAGGAGGGTTTTGCAATCTATAGGGAGCAAGAGTCCTATTTGCACTTAAAGATTTACACTAACGCCTTCTTCAGTAATAGCTAACTTTCATCTCAGAGTCTTTGTGATTAGTCTGTGGATGATTCATTTCTGTCCTGGTGGTACCATCTTTGAAAAATGAAATTCAAAATCTTACAGAATAAAAAAATTGGAATAGAAGAGTAACATTAAAGGGAAAACAAATTAGTTTGACAATAACAACCATGTGCATTCCCAAAATAGTGAAAATTATTTGAAATCCACTCAAAGTCTACCTAACAATATTGTTATGCCTGATAACTATATACCTCAAATAGCAAATTACAAAAGATCAATTGATTATTGATTCAAAAAATGCATTAGTCTTACTTTATAATGTACTGTAGATTCTCAGTAGCTTGCCTTGTATCTTGTATTATTCTATTGGTTTATGACAAAAAAATTGAGAAGATGCCCTATGACTGTTGGTGAATAATGGGTTCTAAAAAAAAAAATGGTAATAGAATAACCTTAAAGAATACAAGAAAACTTTTTTGATGAATTCATTTATGCATACTACTAAGTAGAATTAGAAATTTAAGTAAGAGATAAAATTTAAAAAGAGAAAAAGGAAACTTCCAAGATATCAAACCCTTTTTAAATATGGAACATTCAAGTAGACTGAGTGAGCACAAGAATGGGTCACAGAACCTCATGGCCAGAGTTTCTTATCTCTTTGATGGTGTCTGTCCTATAGGAAAATAAATGAATGAGTATACTTGAAAGGGCAAAATATGCTGAATCATTGAAAATTGCAGATTCCTCATCATATTATTACAAATTTTTCTCCTTATATAAGTTTATGTCTTAATATGGAAGTCCATGTACCTCATTTAAGTTATTAAACACTTCAGTCCGTACCAATGTTATTGTCTTTCCCTTGACCCATCAATTTCTTTTAAAATGGAAGATAGAAATTTAGAATGAACACAAACTCTAGAGAAATGACAGTCTTTTTAAATTTATTTTCTATGTTTTCTTAATTTCATGAACATTTTTTCTAAATATTAATTTTTTGAAAATTTTGAGTTCCAAGAAAAATAAAGTTAAAAAAAATTAAGCTTCAATCTTCATTCAGATTCTGCCAATTCTTTCAGTGGAGGTGGTTAGCACTTTTTACTATAAGTAATTTGAGATTGTCTTGGATTATTGTATTTCTGAGGAAAGCTAAGTCATTCAAAAGTGATCATCCTTACAATGTTGTTATTACTATATACAATATCTTCCTGGTTCTGCTAACTTCACTTGTCCTCAGTTTATGTAAGTCATCCCAGTATTTTTTTTTCTGAAAATATCCTTCTTGTCATTCCTTATAGAACAGTAACAGCATCATATCACAATCATATACCACAAGTTGTGTAGCTATTCTCCAATTGATAGACATCTCTATAATTTCCAGTTCTTTGCCACCACAAAAGAGTTGCTATAAATATTTTTGTATATATAAATCCTTTTCATTTTTCTTTGATCTGTTTTGAATACAGACCTAGTAGTGGTATTGCTGGATTATAGGGTATGCACGATTTGGCTACTTTTTGGGATATGTTTCCAAATAGCTCTCCAGAATATTTGGATCAATTCACATATCCACCAGCAACGCATTAGTGTCCCAATTTTCCATATCTTCTCCAACATTTATCATTGTCCTTTTCTGTCACATTAATCAATCTGATAAGTGTGAGGTGGTACCTCAGAATTATTTTAATTTGCATTTCTCTGATCAATAGCAATTTGGATAATTTTTTCATATGACTATAAATAGCTTTCATTTCTTCTTATGAAAACTCCCTATTTATGTTTTTGATCATTTATCATTTGAAGAATGATTCGTAGTCTTATGAATTTGATTCAGTTCCCTCTATATGTGAGAAGTGAGCCCTTTGTTAGAAAATCTTGGTATAATTTTCTTCCAGTTTTCTGCTTTCCTTCTCATTTTGAGTGTATTGGTTTTGTTTGTCTAAAACCTTTTTAATTTAATGCAATCAAAATTATTCATTTTACATTTCATAGTGATCTTTATGTCTTCTTTGGCCATAAATTTTCTCTTATCTTTAGATCTGACAGGTAAACTTTTCCATGCTTCCCTAATTTGCTTATGATGTCACCCTTTATGTCTAAATCACAAACTTGCCTTGACCTTATCCCAGCATATGTTGTAAAACATTAATCTATACCTAGTTTCACCAAACTGTTTTCTAGTTTTCTCAGCAATTTTTATCACATAGTAAGATCTTGTCACATAAGGTTGGAACTTCGAGTTTATCAAAGTGTAGATTACTATTGTCATTTACTACTGTGTATTGTGTACCTAATCTATTTTACTGATCTACCACTCTACTTTTCAGCCAAAATCAGATTGTTTTAATGATTACCACTTTATGATTCAGTTTGAGATATGGTCCTTCTGGGTCACTTTTCTTTACTTTTGTTTTCCCTTTTGATTCCCTTGATATTCTTGATTTTTTTCTTCCTGATGAATTTTATTGCAATTTCCTAGCTCTCTAAAATATTTCTTTGTTTATGTAATTGATAAGGCACTGAATAAATTAAATAGCTTAGATAGAACTAGCATTTTTATTACATTGGCTCAGATAGTCTTTAAAACATAATTTGTTTTTCTTTTCAAGAGATTTAAAGAGCCAGCATTTATTTTTTTTGGTCGTTGGTTCCTAAGTAGCTATTAGAATGTCAAACACACACAGGGACTTAATACCTATTTGTTGAATGAATAAAGGAATAAAAGTAGAAATTATTCATCCAGTCTGAAAAAAATGTAGATGAATCCATTAATTCTTTAGCTGCTGAGTTAATACATTTATTCTTTAGATTGGCATTTTTTTCTCCAAGTGACTACATAGTCATTATCAGTAGTACTTTAGAGTACAGGCCAATGTAGTCTTTTCATTCTCACATTCCTAAGGTCTCAACACTTCCTTTTTCATAACTGAATTGGATAAAGCTGAGTGATCTGAAAGAATGGTAATGAGGACTGATGTTGGCTATAGAAGGTTTTAGAACTACTTCTTTCCTGTTTTCCTTTAAAATCACTAGTCCTTGTAATAGAACAACTACACTCGTACTTGAGATTGTAAAACTGAACTCGTAAAGAAACTTCTCTACTCCACTTTCTTTCTATTCCCCACCAAGGGCTCAAACCCATGGTGATGGGCACCCTGGAATCATACTGAATGCTGGTAGCACTTGAATAAATTTGGGTTAGCACAAGTTTGGAAGAAATGAGATTTCCCATTGAGATGAGGGTGAACCTCTGTCTTTCCCCAAACCAATGCAATCAAAGCAATTAATGATAAATTCCATATGTAAATTAATCAAAGGTACCCTTTATTCCCAGTTATTTCACTCATTTATGAGTAGTTCAATGAATGCTTTCATTTACTGGAAGTCATTTTTTCCTTTTTAAAACATAAATATTCCCTCCCTCCCTTTCCCTCCTCCACCCTAGGATTCTCAGGGAACTGTGTGTAGCTGGTAAATCAACTCAATTATTATTCTATTCCAGAGGACATACGATGATTTACATTTATATGCCAGCAGTTTCTTCCTTGTTGCCCCAGCAAGAGCTGGGGAATGATTTATAAGGATGCAGAAGAGCTGGCACAGATGTTATACAGCCTCAGCATGTTTGCATTGCTCAGTGTGATCGGTTCTTCCTAATATGCATCAATGCTCTTGCACAGGTAGAGGGAGAGGCTGTCCATGTGCCAGCCAGCAGCCAGGATAGTTCCTATACAGGACAAACACTGACCCCCTGAGAATTTTTTTTAATTGTCATTTATCTCTGTTAGCAGGTCACTTCTTAGTGCCATCCTGAGAGGAGGGGCTTGTTTTGCTTCTTGTAATTAGTTTAGTTGCCTCTGCTGAATTCCTAATGGACTTCTGAATCATAAAACCTATTCCAGTCTGGAACAGTTGGCATCTTTGTTTAATTTTTCTACCCTATATATTGCTCTTTCTCTCTGAAAAGAAACTGAAAAATTAAAGGGATACATAGAAGAATAGGATATTATGCTTATGGACTCAATTTATCACCACCTATAATAGAGCACATAATCTCCCCAAAGATAAATATCTTCCTTATTGAATAGAAAAGAAGACTTCAGTTTGTTAAATCTAAAGAATTTGTACAATTATGGGAAATTCTATGAGTTCATATTAAGATAATTTTGTTTGGTTAAGAAGTAGTATAATTTAGGAGGGCCAGCTTTGGTTTCAGGAAGACTTTGATTTCAGGTCCTACCTCTTATTTATGTTAGCTATATGACTTTGGGAAGTCATTTAATTACTGGTTTCTCCCAAGCAACTAAGACTATAAAATACATGATCTACTACTACTACTACTACTGCTACTGCTTCTACCACCACCACCACCACTATTCTCACTGCTACCACTACTACCGCCTCACTAGCTAGCTTTTATACATTACTTATTACACATCAGGCGCTATACTAAGCACTTTACAATGTAGAGGGAGCTTCCACATGGGGAGTTCCTGATGCCAACAAAAGAATAAGTTTAGGCCAGAAGAAAAAACATTTAAGAAACCTCTTGGGCACTGTGTCAAAGTTTTATTGTTCTTGGCTTTCAAAATTAGTTTAATCAAACAATTCATTTGATGAAATCAGAATCACAGGGACAGGAAAAAAATATTGCTATATCTATACTAGACTGATGGTTTCTAATCTTCTCCTGGACACCATATATATTTTAAAATGTTTTTTGAAGGAAAATTCTGTTTTCAAGGTGCTGCATTATAATTTTAAAATGTTCTATTTGGAGTCAGAAGGCCAGAGTTCAAGAGGGCATTTGCGACTGAATCAGTGGTATAGTAGGAAAAGAACTTACTAGCTGTGAAGTTTGAAGACCTGCATTTAAATCCCATCTTTGATGTTTGATATTTAGATAACTTTGGGCAAGTCACTTTGCAAGTTAACCTTTTGGGGCGCAAGTTCCTTCACCTGTAAAATAAGATCTAGAAGGTCCTTGAGGTCTATTGTAGCTATAAAAATATGGTATCTATGATAACTATGTGGTTGACCTTCAACAAGTCTCCATCTTAATGAAACTTAGTTTCCTCAAATATAAAATGAAGGAGTTAGATTCAGTGTTCATTAAGGTGATTTCCATGTCTTAAATTCTATGAAAACGAGATTATTGTTTTTAAACACTCAGGATATAAATAGTTTAAGATTTAAGATTTTATCCGGAGTTTTACCCCCTTTAAATTTTTTGCATAAGTTTTGATTTTCTAAATGTAAAATTTAAAAATAAAGCTGAGACCCATATTAGAAGTGTAGTCCTTTTAGCTAAGGGAAATCTACTTTCTCTGATTAGGGTCAGATTCTGGAAACTACCTAAGTTTTTTCTTACTATCATAGAGGTTCTGAGCAGAGATACTTATTCTCTAGTTCTCCAAAGATATATTGATACTCATACTTGTACAAGAATTACACTTTACTAGTGTCAAGAGCCCAAGTTCATTTTGAAAGAGAATCGGGGGGAAAAACAAACACCTTTGTATTGATTTTCTTTATATTTATTCTACATTCCTTCCTTCCTTCTTTCTTTCCTTCCTTCCTTCCTTCCTTCCTTCCTTCCTTCCTTCCTTCCTTCCTTCCTTCCTTCCTTCCTTCCTTCCTTCCTCCCTTCCTTCCTTCCTTCCTTCCTTCCTTCCTTCCTTCCTTCCTTCCTTCCTTCCTTCCTTCCTTCCTTCCTTCTTTTCTTTTTTCTTCATTCTTCTTTCCTCCTTTCCTTTTCTTTCTTCCTTTCTTTTATCAATAATTCATATGTAGATGGGCATTTAAGAAATGATCTATAATATTGATCTGTATTTTACTTTTTGAGGTATCTACTAAGACAAGTCAGAAACTCTAATTAAGGAACTTTGCATTTTTTGACACAACAGGTTGTAAAAGAAACAACTCTGGAACAGTCCCTTTAAAAGAATCTAAAAGGATGAAGAACAGAGCAGCTCATTCTTTGTTCTCTTTCACAGTTTACTGGGATGGGGAGCTGCAAAGTGGTTGCTTAGTAACTAGCCCAGTATGACCACTTTCCTGTCTTCATATGCAGACATAGTTAATTGCTGTACCCTTTCTTACAGTTTTCAATTCCAATAACCTTATTGGTGTGACAAAGAATGAAAGAATTTCCAAAGTCAGTGTATCAGATATAAGGCAGTAGGTGGTAATAGAGTTGTAAGTCATGGATCTGCAGTCTCTTCATGTTGAATTCAAGGACGATTTGCGTTATTAAAGTTAGCTTTTGCTGTCACTTTATTTTTATACCAAGTTGCATTTTTAAACCAAAAATATGTCTATTTTCTTTTTCTCATCAGTTTAAGACACTTTCTGATACTTTGATAAATTATATTTGAGTTTTATATTTTTACCCATATTCTTGCTTTGTATATTTTCCCGCAATTAATTAGGCAACTAAGAATGTAAAAGAAAATGTTACTTGTTTATCAAAATCTGGATTTTAAACTTCATTTGGTAGTATCAGACTGAACTAAGGGTTCAGAAATTCATTAAAATCCCTCAGCTGCTTCTGTAGGTTTATATTGCAATTTGTAAAAGCTTTAAGAGTGCTGGCAATAGTTTTGTTCTTCAAGATTAAAGACACTAATGTGGAAAGAAATATTTTTCTGAGCTGTTTTTAATGTTGTATTACATTTATTTTTGTTACTTTTAGATTTCCTACTAAATTTTAATTTCTCTGAAAGTTTTCACCATGTCCTATTAATCTTGGTATCTTCATTAGCGCCCAGTGCATATTTTTAGAGGTCAATAAATATTGGTGAAGAAATAGATGCAAATGGAAATATTAATTGATTACTCCTCTGCCACTACTACCACCCTAGTGCAGACCTTCATCACCCATGCCTTTACTATTACAAGCTTTTTATTTGTCTCCCTGACACAGGCCTCTACTGACTCCAGTCCTAAGCTAAGCTGCCAAAATGATATTCCTAAAGTACCGATCTGACCATGTTTCATCCCTACTCGATAAACTTTAGTGGTCCCCTATCAATTCCAGCCATTTTCACTGGATTTTCCAACCAAAAATGGAAAGTTCTCCTTCTACATCTATGCTTCTTGAATTCTCTATCTTCCCTCAGGTCCAACATAAAACTCCACATTTTACAAGAAGTCTTTCTTGATACCCCTTAATACTCATTCTTTCCTTCTTTAAATACCTCTCATTTGTCTTATATCTCTTTTCTTTGTAAGGCAATTAAGTGGTGCAGTGGAAAAAGTACCAGGCCTAGAGTTTGGAAGACCTGAGTCAAGTCTGACCTCAGATACTTCCTAGCTATGTGACACTGGGCAAGTTACCCTGTTTGCCTCAGTCTCCTCATCTATAAAATGAGTTAGAAAAGAAAATGGTAAATTGTTCTACTATCTTTGCCTAGAAAGTCCCAAATGGGATAACAGAGTCAGGAACAACTGAAACAACAATAAAGGGTCTATCCTTTCCTTTTCTTCATATCCCCAGGGTTCAGTACACTGACACAGTAAGTGCTTAAAAATGCTTGTTAAATGACTGACCCTAAAACAACCCTGTGAGGTAGCTATTGTTATCAAAGACCAAGAAAATGTTGAATTGGATTATAAAAAGTTCCTGCTGCTTTTCTGGTGCTTTAAGATATTTAAAACACTTTTGTGTCCATTATCTGACACCTGAGATAGAGGTATTTTGGCACTAATATTTTCTTTATAAGAATAAGCACCTGCAAAGACCTTGGCCTAAAGGGCCCAAGGTCTCGCAGAGCAGCCTGGGCCATCTCCAGTCATCCTGAGGAATATCCGGTCACTGGATTCAGATGGCTCTGGAGAAGAAGTGAGGCTGGTGAGCTGCACAGCCCTCCTTCACTCAAAAGAAAGTCAAGTGCAAGTCATGTCATCATTTCTCTGATGGCATGGTCTTTGGCAATGAAGGATGAACACGATTGTCTGTGGTTATTTTAAATAGATTTTTTCTTTCAATCATTACCTGATGGATATTGCTAATAATATATAGAAATGTTCAGGATTTAGTTGGGTTCATTTTATATCTTTCAACATTAATAAAGTTTTTAATTATTTCAACTTAGTTTTTAGTTTATTTTCTAGGGTTCTCTAAGTATAGCATTATATCATCTGCAGAAAGTGATAGTTGAATTAGAGTGGCGATAAAGGACATACCTGATCTTATTGGAAAGAATCTTATTGGAATGATTTGTCCACATTACAGATAATATTTACTCTTGCTTCTAAACACTTATATTTTAAGAAAAGCTCCATTTATTGATATATTTTCAAGTATTCTTTTTTTCTAAGAGGAATGGGTGTTGTGTTTTTCAAAAGTTGCTTTTCTGCATCTATTAAGATAACTATATGATTGTTGTTGTTTTTGTTATTTATAGGGTCAATTATTCTGATTTATTGCATAATATTTGTGATATATTGCTGTAATTTCCTGGCTCATTTTTATTTAGAATTTTTGAATCAATCATTAGGGAAATTGGTCGATAGTTTTCTTTCTCTGTTGATCTTTTTGGTTTAAGTGCCAAAATCATAATTGTCACAAAAGGAATTTGGTATGACTTTACTTATTTTTAAAATTGTATTGGTAGTAATTGTTGCTTAAATGTTTGGCAAAATTTCCTTATAAATCCATTTTCTTCCCTGTTTTTTTTTTTTCCTTGGGGAGCTTATACACCCCTTGCTCAAATCTTTGGTTTTGAAAGATAGAGTTGGAAATTGAAGGGATGCCCACCAATTGGGGAATGGATAAACAAGTTGTGGTATATGATTGTGATGGAATATTATTGTGCTGT
Organism: Notamacropus eugenii; assembly: GCF_028372415.1. Lineage (NCBI taxonomy): Eukaryota > Metazoa > Chordata > Mammalia > Diprotodontia > Macropodidae > Notamacropus > Notamacropus eugenii. The sequence goes on from NC_092875.1 coordinate 180,109,884, forward strand.
AAGAAATGATCAGCATGATTTTAGAAAAGAAATCTGGAAAGATTTATTTCAACTGATGAGAAGTAAAGTGAACAGTGTATACAGTAAGAGGAATACTGTATGATGAAGAGCTGTGCATGACTTAGCTATTCTCAGCATCATCCAAGACAATTCTAAAGGACTAATGATAAAGTATACTATCTGCCAGAGAAAGAGCTGATATTGTTTGAATACACAATGAAACATGCTATTTTCACCTTCTTTTTTTCCCATTTTTGAATTTTATTTGAGTCTTCTTATACAAAATTAATAATAAGGAAATGTTTTACATGATTGCACATGCATCACCGATATATAGTTGCTTAACATGTAGAGGAGCAGGGAAGGGAGGTAGAAAGGGAGTGATTAAAGTTGGAATTTAAAACTCAAAAAAATGTTAAGTGTTTTAGCATGTAATTGGTGAAAAATAAAATATTTTTCAAAAGATAGGATGGTTTAAGTATTCTGTTTCCTCTTCTGTCAATCTAAGCAATTTATTTTTGGTTTTTGGTAAATACTCATCCATTTAATTTAGATTGTCAGTTTTACTGGTATATAACTGGAAAAGTAATTCTTCTCTTAATAATATTCATCTTTCCCAATTACATGTAAAAACAATTTCAACACTTTTTATAAAAAATGAGTTCCAAATCACTTCCTCCCTCTCCCATTAGAAGGTAAACAATTTGACATAGGTTATGCAGGTACAATCTTGCAAAAACATATTTTCGTTTTAGTCATGTTGTTAAAGAAGTCACAGACTAAAAGAAAAAAACATGAAGAATAAAGTTTGAAAATTGTTGCACTTTGATATGCCCTTAGATTCTATCACTTCTTTCTTTGCACAGAGATAACATTTTTCATCATGAGCCCTTTAGAATTGTCTTGGATCATTGAACTGCTAAGAATAGCAAAGTCATTTACAATTGATCAACGTACAATAATGCTATTGTTGCCATGCACAATATTCTCTTGTTCTTCTCACTTCACTTTGCAACAGTTCACGTTAAGTTTTTTCAGGTTTTTCTGAAATCAGCCTGTTTGTCATTTCTTATAATACAACAGTGTTACATTACAATCACATAGCATAAGTTGTTCAGACATTCCCCAATTGATAGAAATCTCCTTAATATCCCATTGGAAGTAATTCTCATTAATTGTTTTAATTTCATTTTCACTTGTGAAGTATTCACTTTTTAAAAAACTTTGATTCTGAGAAGTTGGTTTACTTCTTTTTAAAAATCAAATTAACAAATAGATTAGGTATGTTTTTCTCCATTAAATCAACTCCTAGTTTCATTTATTAGTTAATTTTTTTAAACTTTCAACTTAATTAACCTCTTCTTTGATTTTGAGTCTATTTTACTATTTAGTTGAGGATTTCTAATTTGGTCTTCTAGTATTTTTAGTTGCATGTTTAATTCATTGCTCTGCTTTCTTTTTTTATTGATGAGATTTAGAGATATATATTTTCCCCTAAGTACTGCTTTTTTGTTGAATTTTTGAATGAATGAATTTTTGTTTGTTGTCTCGTTGTCATTTTCATTAATGAAATTACTGATTGTTTTAATGATTTATTTTTTGACCTATTCATTCTCTCATATTAGATGAATGAATTTCTGATTAATTTTTGATCCATATTCCAATGATACTTTATTGAATGTAATTTTTATTGTATAATGATTTGAATAGATTCCATTTAATATTTCTTCATTTGCTTGTGAGATTTTTATGCCCTAATATATAGTTAATTTTTGTAAAGATTCCATATGTGACTGAGATAAAAACATACATCTTTCTATTTTCATTTTATTTTCTCCAGAAGTCTATAATGCCTAACTTTTCTAAGATACTTTTCACCTACTTAATTTCCTTCTTTATTATATGGTTAGTTTATTTAGTTATGAGAGGGAAAATTTAGGTCCCCTAGTTGTATAGTTTTGTCATCTTCTCCTGTGACTCATTTAATATTTCCTTTAAGAATTTGGGTGCTATGTTATTTGGTGCATATAGGTTTGGTATTGCTATTACTGCATTGAAAGGTACCTTAGTACCTTTTTAAAAATAGTATTTTACTTTTTCCCAATTAGACATCAAGGCAATTTTAACATTCATTTTTACCATATTTTGAATTCCAATTTTTTTCCTTCTTACTCTCCCCTTCCCTTTCCCTAAAATGATAGACAATTTGATATAGGGTATACATGTGCTGTCATATAAAACACATTTCCATATTAGTTGTAGTTGCAAAAGAAATTTGTGTTCATCCTTCTCTGCTGAAAAAGACCATGCCATCAGAGAAATGATGACATGACTTGCATGCGACTTTGTTTTGAGTGAGGGAGGGCTGCGCAGGTCATCAGCCTCACTTCTCTTCCAGAACCATCTGAATCCAGTGAGCAGATATTCATCAAGATGACTGGAGATGACCCAGGATGCACTGGGAGACTTTGGGCCCATTTAGGTCAAGATCTTTGCAGGTACTCACTTAGGATGAGGCAACGCCCATTCATTGAATAGGCCTGTTTAAGAAGTCTCCAGGGCAAGACCTTTAATGAGGTCAAGAAAAGAAGGATGTCAGGCTGGGAGGGAAACAGCAACAGTTACAAGTGGTAATCATTGTAAAGGCAGGAGAGTCCAGAAGAGCCCTTAGGCAGGTTGACTGGAGTCCCAGCTTCACAGTATAGTAGGTTTAAGGTTTTGGGAAAAGACAAGACAGAATAGGGGAAGGAAGGGAAGGCAAGAGAAGGGAAGGGAAGGCAAGGGAAGGGAAGGGAAGGCAAGGGAAGGGAAGGGAAGGGTAGGGAGGGGAAGGCAGGGCAGGGCAGGGCAGGGCAGGGCAGGGAAGGGAAGGGAAGGGAAGGGAAGGGAAGGGAAGGTCCCTATTCAGGCAGGTGGATCTACTCACAGATTGTAGTGTTCTCCTTGATTGTCAAAGAAGACCATGTCAGAGAAATGATGGCATGACGTGCACTTGACTTGCACTTGACTTTGTTTTGAATGAGGGAGGGCTGTGCAGGTCACCAGCCTCACTTCTCCTCCAGAGCCATCTGAATCCAATGACCAGATATTCATTCGGATGATTGGAGATGACCCAGGATGCACCGTGAAACCTTGCAAAAGAAGGAACAGATGAAATGGGAAAAAACACACAAAAATAAAGTAAGTGAAAAGAGTATGCTTTCATCTTCATTTAGAGTTCCTCTGTTCTTTATCTGGATGTGGAAAGCATTTTGCTTTGTGAGTCCTTTGTACTTGTCTTGGATTATTGTGTTGCTGAGAAGAGCAGAGCCATTCATAGTTGATCATCACACAGTTGTTGATACTGTGTACAATGTTCTCTTGGCTCTGCTTATTTTACTCTGCATAAATTTGTGGAAGCCTTTCCAGGTTTATTTCTGAAATCTGCCTGTTCATCATTTCTTATTGCACAATAGAATTCCATCATTCTCATACCCTTGTTTAGCTATTCCCCAATTGATGGCTATCCCCTCAGTTTCCAATATTTTGAAACTATGATACAGGTTGCTATAAATATTTGTGCACATGTATGTTCTTTTCCCTTTTTTATGATTTCTTTGGGATACAAACCTACAAGTGATTTCATTAGATCAAAGGGTATGCACAATTTGATTGCCTTTAGACATAGTTCCAAATTGTTCTCCAAAATGGTTGATTCCTTTCACAACTGCACCAACACTGTCCCAATTTTCCCACATACTCTCCAACATTGATCATTTTTCCTTTTTTGTCATATTAGCCAGTATGATAGATATGAGGTGCTATCTCAGAGTTATTTCAATTTGTATTTCTCTAATCAAAAGTTATTTAGAGTATATCATCATATACCTATAGACAGCTTTAATTTCTTAGTCTGAAAACTGCCTGTTCGTATCCTTTGATCAATTATCAATTGGGAAATGGCTTGTGTTCTTATACATTTCACTCAGTTCTTTATATATCTGAAAAATAAGGCTTTTCTCAATGATACTTGCTGTGAAGATTGTTTCCCATCTTCTTTCCTTCTAATTTTGGTTACATTGCTTTTGTTTGTACAAATTTTTAAAAATTAGACATAACAAAAATTATCTCTTTTTTATTTTATAATGTTCTCTATCTCTTGTTTGATCACGAACATGTAACTCATTTAACTTCTCTTTTAAGAATTTAGACACTATAGTTTTTGGTGCATATATGTTTAGTATTGATATTCATTGTCTAGGATATCTTTTAGCAGGATGTGTTTTCCTTCTTTATCTCTTTTAATCAGCTCTATGTTTTACTTTTCCTTTGTCTGAGATAAGGATTACTACCCCTGTTTGTTTTTCCTTCATTTTTTTATCTTTATTTTCGGTGTGTATCTACTTCAAGAGTGTTTCTTGTTAACAATGTATTCTAGGATTCTAGTTTTCAACAGTCACATGTTTTTATGGCCAAGATGTTGTTGTTACTGTTGACCCATTTTTCTAGCCTATTTCATATATTTGAGTTTTATGTTAAAGTTGAGTGTTGCTCACCTGAGAGGGTGGGACGCTGTTCTGAACTTTGGGCTTTTTTACCTTACTATTTTCATAGCTAGTTGAATGGTTTGAAAGTTTTCAGTGTTTCCAGGTGATGTAATCTGCGGAGAGGTGTAATCCCTGCTCTCCTGGTTTGTGTTATGGTCCTTGCCTAGAAGGGACACCTGCTCCCTCACAGCCATAAGTGCTATGACTTCTCTCTGTCCTGAAACTTTGACCAGGGCTTTGATCCTTTCTGCAAGTGTTTCTCTCTGGCCTAGTACCTCTACCTACCCAGAATTAGGTATAACCAATTGATTTGACAAGCAGTACCCAGTCATGTGCCCTGCACTAGCATGGGGTCCCCTGTAATCACTTTCAGAAGTGCTTTCCAATCACCTGACCATTTTTGGGCCAAGCTGCCCAGCTAAAGCTGCTGTTTCTGCTTCTGCATAGCTGCCTCTAAGGCCCACAGTTGGTGCTGCCAATGTTCTTGCTGTGTGGGTTTGAAGTCAGCCCTTACACCAGTGTCACAGACTTCTTCTGACTACTTAAGTTTTCTTGTGCTGGAAAAAAAAAATTGTCTTGTCTTGACATTTGTTTGGCTATGACACTTTAGAGCTCAATTTGAAGCATCCTTTAAAAGTTGGTTGTACAGAGCTCAGCAGAAATATTCCATTTATTCTCCCATCTTAATTCTCCCCTAAATTTGATTTTTGAATGTCATCTATGTTAGCTTCTCTGCATTTCTGATATCCTTTCACTTCTACATTCTCCTCTCCTCCTCAACCTTCCAATGTAGTTCCCATTCAGGAATTATGCTCTGGAGTCCTTCTCTGCCCTACTTAAGTAAGGGACTTTGTGGGATGGGGCAATAATAGGGATTCTTCAGTAGTTCTAGAAATTACAAGAGTTCCACTGAAGGTTCTTTCAGATAATCCACCTTGAGATTTCAAGTGTCAAGACAGAGCTTGCATTCCCCTTAGATAATTATTCCACATCTGCCTGAAGCCTCCTACCCAAGAGACACAGCCCTACAATGGCCTGATGGTTTGACTGAATTGTCCACATATTTTTGTCATCATAACCACATTTAGAATTCTAACAATACAACAGTGGAGCAGAGAGAAAGCTGTTGCTTTTATAGGTTCTTCTTTGCTCTTGAGAAAAGTTGAAAAACAGCAAGCTTCAAGGAAAAAACAAATATTCACAGTTGTCTTTGGCTAGCAAAAAGAAGTATCATATGCTTCTACTTTTTCTTTTACTCCAGTGACAGAACACTATAATAAAAAATAGTTTCTATTTATATAATGCTTTCAGGTTTGCAAAGTAATTTGCTCACACTAACCATACAAAGTAGGTAATGAAAGTATTTTTATCCCCATTTTACAGATGAGATCACTGATATTTAGAGAGGTCAAGAAAACTAGCTGCTAAGTATAACATACCTACTATGTTTTGCAACAAGGATTTGAACGTTCTGGCCACTTCTCTCCACAGAAAAGGTAGATTGTGAATCTGTCTCATAAGACAACCAATTAGGAGGCAAAATACTGGGTACACAGTGTTTCTTGAAACATGGAAACAAAAATCTTCAAAAACTTGTCTCTTTGCCGAAAATAAAATCAAAATCACTGAAAAGAAGTACAACATATAAATGACAAAGACAAAAAAAGATTCAGTGAAAACCACAGAGAAAGGAATTAGAGGAAAACACAGGCAGTAAATAGAAGAGTCAAAAAGGAACCCCTACTCCTCTAAAATTTTGGAATCATAGGACAAGAATTATAAAAATAGGAGTGTGCTGCAGTTGGTACTTTATGACAAAAGTCACTTGGATGGCCAAGAGGGGATCTGAAAATTAAGGGGATGCCATAAAAGTCTCTGTTTACAAGCCAGTTTGGGGCCAATTGATGAATCAGCAGTGAGACACATGGAAGAAAAATCTGAATAATCTGTTAACATTAAAATTAAATCGGCTGAGGAACCTGGGGACAAGAGAGTGATTGAATGACTTTCTTATTCTCCTGCTCCTTTTTCTATGTGTCTGTTTTCTACACAGAGTCCCAGGACCAAGCTAAGGGCAACCCTATATGCTAATACTCTCCAATGACATTATGGTGCTTACAACTGAAAGAAAATGATGGTCTTTTCTTTGGGGCTTCTTTCCCATTTTAATCGTTGTCTGATATGTGTTTTCCTGGATAAGGTATGACTTTAGTCAAGTCACTTAATTTTTTGGATTTGGAAAATGGAATAAAAGCAGTATCTTCTTCTCAGGATTATTGTTAGGATCAAATGAGATAATATGTGTGAAATACTTCAGAAAGATTGAAGTATTATATCGATGTCAGTTATTATCGTTAAGCACAGCTATACAAAACACAATTTTTGGCAGCATCGAGAAATTCCTCCTTCCGTCCCGTCAGTGGAGATTGAAACTCACCTACAATATAGCACTTAAATCCTAGGTTGCTGCTCAGTTCATACCAAAGAAGGAAAGGGAAAGGGAACAAGTTTTTTTTTTTTTTTTTTGTTAAAGCTATTACCATATGTCAGTACTATTATAAATGCTTTATAAATATTGTCTCATTTGATAACGCAGGTGAAATTAATAACTAACATTGATAATAGCTAACATTTATATAGACTTTTATTTGTCACTTATATAATTGCTTTACAGTTATTGTTTTTTTAACCTCTTTGAATCTCTTGGGAGGTAGGTCTTATTATTATCTCCTTTTTATAGAGGAGAAAACTGAGGCGAATAGAGTAACTTGCCCAATATCACACAGCTAATAAGTATCTGAAGCTGTATTTGAACTCTGGTCTTCCTGAAACTCTCTCTACTGTGTCACATCACTGAATCAAGTCATCAACTCATTTAGATATGACTTGCCTAGAGTCATGCAGCTATTATGTATCGTAGGTCTGCAGCTAACATACATCAGGTGAGCACCTTAGTTTACCCCTCCCATTTCACGTCTGTGGAAATTGAATACTAGGACAGGTTAAGTGCTTTGTAAAAGATTACACAGCTAGAAATACATCATCCAGGATTCAAGCGCAGTTCTTCCAGATGTTAAGCCTAGCTTTCTATATTTTGCCTCTACAGGTGCTCCTATATGCATGAGAACAGAAACTTCACTGCTTCTGTGCATAATATCTTTGTGTGAAATCACTTCTCTAACTTTTTTCTGTTCCAAGTCATTGAGTTCATTCATCTTATCTAGATTTCACCTAAAGGATGCAGGACAAAAAGAGATCAATGATGGATGCCTAATCTGTACAACAGGTATACACATGCTACAGTACATAGGTAATAATGGCTTGCATATGGGGAGCTTACAGGGGACAGGACAGGTATAATTGCAAATGGGGAAGAGGTAATCAGTAGGGAGAATGAGGGACATGGATTTTACAGTTGAATTCACACTATAAAATGCAAATATATCTTGTTTAATCATTAAATTTTAAGCTCCTTGAGAACAGGGACTGTCTCTTTTTTATATCCCTAGCACTTATCACAATGCCCAGAGTACATTAAGTACTTAATAAACGTTTATTGAGTTCAAGTGAGTTAAGAGAATTGGGAAGGTTTTCCAGTACTTTGAATAGAATTCCTGGAAAACCACTGATCAGAATCTTACAAGGGGGTACTTCAAAAATCAGGAAGACAGAGGAAATTATCTGTGGGAGTGGGAGCTGGAATACTATTGCTCTGCTCCCAAATATATCTTTCTTTTGTTGACTATGAAGGGGAGAAAGGAATATCGCCAGGCAACTCTTCTTGTCCTGTAAGTTTTCTCTACTATTCCCTGAAATTGCCATGCTCATTCATCATTCATCTTTTCTTAGGACTTTCTGCCTTAATGTAATGTTCTGTCTCCTAATAATATCCAGCATTTAAGAAAAGTTAGCTGGTATTTATATAGTGTTTTAAAGTCTGCAAAGTACTTTAGAAATACAAACATATTTGTACAACTTATGAACGTTTCTTATCTTTACAACAGCCCTGAGGGTGGGGGTTATTATTCTCAACTTATAGATAAAGAAACTGAGAGTGATAGAGGTTAAATGATTAGTCGAGGGCTGCATAGCTAGTAAGAATCCAAGATCAAACTGGAACTCAGATCAGAGTTCAAATCTAGATAAATTGCTCTATCCTTTGTGCCACCAAGATTCCTGACTGGCCTAATATCTATCTGTCTATCTATCTATCTATCTATCTATCTATCTATCTATCTATCTATCTATCTATCTATCTATCTATATATCTATCTATCATCTATCTATCTATCTATCTATCTATCTATCTATCTATCTATCTATCTATCTATCTATCTATCTACCTGTCTGTCTATCTATCTATCCATCTATTTATCTATCTTTCTATCTCTCTAATTGGCCTAACTACCTAGATCCCATACTTCAAGATGCAGTTAAATTAAAGCCTCACTTCTTCCTATACCCTCTTGGTTTTATCATTTTCAGTTGTTAACTTCTAGCTATTTCAGTATTGGTGAGGGTAGAGAAAAGCCTTCTCATTCTCTACCTAACCCTCATCAGTATCTTTCTGGGGCAATGGTCTCCCAAGCAGGTCACAGGGTTGTTTTTTGGGGTGGAGGAGGTTATATATCATGAATATAAAGCAAGAATCCCTGACCCAGATACACGGCTCCAAGAAGGCCTCTGCACTGGACTGTGTGAGGCAACTTTCTGTTCATATAATGGATTATAACTTCTCTTATTAATAAACAACTTTTTTTGGTAGAACTTCAATGTACATAAGTACTGTCACCCTTGGGGTGAGTGTGGAGAGGGAGGACTAGGCAAAGTATCTGGGCGAATCAATCAATTAACAAGCATTTATTAAGTGTTTTCAATGTGCCAGGTGTTTTTCTAAACTAAACATACAAAACAAATGAAATTATCCCTGACCTCAAAGAGCTAGAGCTAGATGACTGAAGCATAGGACCTCAACTGAATAATAATAGCTTGGGCTTCAGAAAACAGGTCTTACCTAATGAAGGAGAAATCAGAAGCCTTGTGGCTCTATTCTGACCAGGTCCTTTTTCTTCTTGACAGGGTCATGATCTATCTTTTCTTGAAATTGCTTCAATATCTTTTTTTTTCTTTTTCTTTTTTTCCTGATGAATTTCTGTGCTGGGATCTTCTTCTGCAGAGGGATGGAACAATAGGCAAGCCTGAATAAATTCCAAGCTTCTCTGTAAACATGGTGGCGGTAGATAGACCTGAGGAGTGACTGGAAGTCTCTTTTCCATCTTTCTCTTCTCTTCCCCTCTCCTCCTTTTCCTCTTCCTTTGTCCTCCTTCCTCTGTCCTTTCTTTTCCCTTCTTTTTCTCCTGTCTCCCAAGAACTGGAATCTTCTTGGTATCCTAGGTTCATATGGACTCACCAGGCCTAGGAAAGGTGCCACTTTTAATCCATTATATGCTCCTTTAAAGGAATAATTGTGGGATTTGCATTTTCACAATTATTTTTTATGATTTTATTTTCATATTATAGAAGTTATTTTGATAGATATATACATATGTTACTTAGCTTCCATTTTTGGAAATATTAAATTCTCTATTACTAGTAGCTTTGTAAACTTACTGTAGGACTTTACCCTTAAAGACCTATTTACTACTTTACTTTGAGATTTGTATGAAAAAATAAAATGTTGGTCCTGTAAATGTACATGCTCATTAGACTAAGTTTTATTGGATTGTTATTAGTGAGTTAGTATTTTCCTATAGTTTGTAGGGGAAAAATTTCTCTTAAATCTTTCCTTTTCTGAAGTAAAATTATGCAAATATTTTTTGGGATTGAGCAAAGTGGGGTTCAGTTTAACAAAGAAAGAAAAAACCCTAAATATCCCAGATATCCTTGCCTACAATGGATTTGGAAGTATAGAAGACTCAGAAAGAATTGATGAGTGTTGGGTATTCCTTTTTTCTAGTAGGCGGATTAAATTCCCTGCCTATTTCAAACCCATATTGATCTCTTATTGTCTGAATTCTGAGCCTACTTGTAGGAATCAATTTCTATATTATCTTCCCACACATCTTTTCTAGTTAGATTGAAAACACCTTGAAGGGCAAAATGATGCCATATACTTCTTTATCTTGCATAGTGTCTATCACAATGCTAAATACCATATATAATGTCCTTGATACTTGTGTATTAGATAAATGAATATTGCATATTTGTGACTATGCATGACAATATTAGTTTTATTTTTTTTTATTGTTTTAATTGATATTCTAAAAATTAGAACGTGCTAAGCTTTGTGAAGTTTATAGAAAACAGAAAGCTAAACTTCCTAATAGTTCTCAGTGAAGGACATTTAGAAAGTGGGAAATTCATCTTACATTATGGATAATTTAAGGAATAAGTTTTCAATTGGCCGAGCCTTCTAATCCAACATGCAATCTATTGCATGCCAAAGTGACTCAAAAGAAGTCATATGAGGGAGGAGAGTTACAAATGAAATGGGCAATGAGGTGGAAGTAGTTGCAGCTGTTTCTTTCCATTCATTCATTCATTCATTCATTCATTGGATTCTCTGTAAATATTGGGATGGCTTGCAAAGTGATAAACAGCATTTCTGCAAGTTAAAATGACTTCTCAGAAGTTGGCAGAGATATCAGGGTCTGGATGTCAAACACAGCAGACAATGACATCATTTACATGTCCTACATGTTCTCCTTTTTGGCTTTTCCTTTGTTTTTCCTACTTCTATTGGCCCACAAGGTTGGTTTTTGTTTCTTCTTGAGCAAATCCACTACTTTTCTGCCTTGTACCCTGGTCCCAGTAGGTGTTCTCAGCTTGTCTCATAATCGTATTCCTGCAGCCTTAATTTTGCTACATGAATTGGAGCTTGTTTACATATTTATTTTTTCAGATTTTATTTTTTGCATTAAAGTTCCAAATTGACAGATGTCTTTTTGTAGAATGGAAACGACATATCAGAGTTTTACTGCTGTCTTCTTTGTATTTGCATATTTAATTACTTGCATCACATTTTATTAGTATATTACCTGATGAAGAATTCTGACTAATTAATTTCACCTGGAATTGTATGCGGGTGTATGAAAAATTACACTTGGCCATTTGTGGGGACCAGCTGCGTATTAGAAATATCTGATCCCCATCTGCAAGATTAAAAAGAGTGAGAGAAAACAGCTGATTGTAAAAGCCAGCCCTTTTTCCTTGAGCCCTGAAGGTATTATTATTGGCAGATATCCTTTATTACTCACCCTGTATACCGAACATTAGCTCAGAAGTTTGCTCTAACTGAGCATCATTCAGTCAGATGATTTTGCCTTCAATCATTTTGGTTTTAATTTGTAGTAAAGCTAATGTGGTTGAGCTCTCCTCATATGCATGCCTCTGATTCCAGCTTGACTCACAAACAGCCAACTTCATTTGGACTGGAAATTGTTTTTGCCTAGTTGACAACAGAAACAAACAAGCAAGCAGAAATCTGCATGAACAGAGATGCAGAATTAAAAGCTAATCTACAGAATCAAACACAGCATCTCAGCCATGCAACTGAAGCCTCAGCCTACAAATGCAGGTTTTTCCCCTTCCTCTTGCTACCCTCCATCTCTTTAGCTTGCTCCTTCTGATATGTTTCTGTCTGGATTCTTTGTCTGCACTGACAACAGATGGTGTTTTAATAAAGTCCAGTAGGAATATTACTGTGAGTAAACAATCCAGTGCATGCCAATTCCATAATTGCTGGGTACTGATATAGCCTCTTACCTGCTGCATCCAAATTGGGAGGAAACCAACTGTGCTCACACCTACTGGCAGCAGCCAAACCCGCAGCTGTGGCGCGCTTCAGCATCGAGCCTCACCATGGAAGGTAAATTGCAGCTCCAGTCATGTTTCTTGGCACTGAGGCCTGAGAACAGCTGCCATCTGGCTTGCCATCAAAGCATGGTCACTGAGTTGCTCAGAAATGAAATGGCTTCCCTTTCTTTCTCCCTTCCCTTCCCTTCCCTTCCCTTCCCTTCCCTTCCCTTCCCTTCCCTTCACTTCCCTGCCCTGCCCTGCCCTGCCCTTCCCTTCCCATCTCTTTCCTTCTTCCTTCTCTCATTCCAATAAATGTCAATACAGAGTTGCAAATACCTGTTCTGACTTCTTGAAGAATAACTTATTTAAAGTAAGACAAGAACAGCATCATTTTTTAAACCCTGCTAAGTGATTCACCACTTGAAGAAATTTATAGTATAAACCAGGTTTTCTTAACCTGGAATCTTTGGGTTCCCATGGTGTCCATATATAGATTTCAGGTCTATGAACTGGGATGGGGGAAAATCCATAATATGGTCACTAATTTCTGACTGAAATTTACCATTTCCTTCAAATATGAATATAGACAATAAATCACAGTAGTATTTAGTATTTCCAATCTCCTAAAAGAGTCCAGGACAAACCAAAAGAGGTTAGGAATCCCTGGTCTAGACTCTAAGACAACTTGGCCAAATATTTCCTTTCTCTGGGATATGAAATAAGTTTCCTCTTTTCTAACATGGAAGACTGAATTAGGCAATCTCTGAGGTTCCTCTGAGTTCTAGACTTACGATATTAAGTTCCCTTTATATGTTCACAGAAAAATTAAAATTAAAACTGCCTGTTATTCACATGAAGATAAACCTTTCTCATTTGTTTTCAACGTAGCAAATAAGGTTAAGAAATATGACATGGAAGGATATTTTTCTGAATATATAGAGGCATGTCTTAGCTGGTTTTGTTTAATTTTACTGAATGAAAGGGGCAGATGAAGGGAATTATGATAGCTATCTAAATATATGCTACTTGTTTCTCCCTGATGGTCTCCTCAAACTACCTTGTTAACAAGAGGGCAATTAAATAAAAGTGGATTTGGCAGCCAAAAAAAAAAAAAAAAACAGACCAAATGTGTGCCTCATTTACTTTACAGAGGATCCAGAAAGCTATGATGTTTAGTTAGGAATTGAATTTTAAATAATATACAATTTCATCAAACAATTTAATTTCCTTCTCTGAGTTCCAAATATTTCTTGGTTACTTGTGGGTTCATCAAATATAAAACTGACTAGCAGGGTCAGTGGAAAAAAGTGTCACACTAATTTCCTATTCATGGCAATCATCTTGTTTCCTTGCTCATCTGCTCAAGTTGATGTACTTAGACCTTCCCTGAACAACTATTCAACTCCCTGTGTGCTCAAGCTTCTTGCTTTTTATTTCCTTCCCACAACTGGAGGCAGAAAAAAACAATGGTATATAGAAGGGGGGGAAGGGAGTGGTCATTAAACTTTTCTGTGCCTTAGTTTGTTCTGTAAATGAAGAAGAAAAAGGAAAGAAATAACCTTTTTAAGTACATGCTATGTGTCAGGTACTATGCTAAGTACTTTATAAAGATTATCTCATTTGATCCTCACAAATGAATGCCACTAGGCATTTAGTGATGTGAGTCTGGAGGCTGGAGAGAGGTTAGGGCTGGATATGTAGATCTGAGATTCATCATCATAGATGTGATATTTGAAACCATGGTCCTTGATGATCAATTACCACATGAAATACTATATAGAGAGAAGAGTGCCCGAGAGGACACTCATCTTTAGCAAGTGTGACCTGGATGAAGAACTAGCAAAGGAGACTGAGAAGCATATGCCAGTGCTGTGATAAGCACCAGGAATACTAATGCAAGCAAAAAGAAAGACAGTTTCTACTCTCAAGGAGTTTATATTGTAAAGGGGGAAGACAACACTCATAGAAAAGGGGTGAAATGTGGGGGTGAGGGAAGGAACAGGGACCTAGTGTTTAAGTCTAGAAAACTAGAAGCACAATTGACTGGCCTTAACCTCTCCCAAAATGGAGGCCCTCAGGAGGAACACACCAGTGAGAAGAAAGACACTGACATAGCAAAGGGATGTTCCAGAGTGAAAAGGCTACAAGAGTGGATGGATGTTCCTGGGTAAGAAGACCCTAAGTGCTGAGGGAGTTTCCATGATGATATTGCAGCCAAGGCATGGTTTTGAAGTTCAGAAGTGCAAAGCACAGCCTGCCTGATACCCTCCTGGAGGTGAGGAACACAGGAAACTGACTGTGAAAATGTATATGCTTTGAGATTTTCAACTGTTAAAATATTGAGGGATAATAATAATCTGCATGTTCTCTCCCTGATTGGAACACTAGTCTCTTGAAGAAGAGAATCTGTTTTTGCAACTCTTTTTATTCCCATTACTTGTCATAGTGCCTGGCACACGACTTACTGACCAAACAATGTTGTCGTGTTCGTCCTCTGTTGCTGAAGAAGATCATGCCATCAAAGAAATGGTGACATGACTTGCACTTGACTTTGTTTTGAGTGAGGGAGGGCTATGCAGGTCACCAGCCTCACTTCTCCTCCAGAGCCATCTGAACCTAGCAATGACAATTTTGGTGACTATGTATATTTACACATATATACACTTATATATACACACACATACACATATATATATATATGTTGTATATGTATATACACACATATATACATACACACATATTCACTAAAATTGTCATTGTCATCATATATGTATACCTACATATATGTGTACATACATGTATGCACCTATACATATATGTGCAATACATAGAACTAGTGTCACATTTAATCTGTATATCTGGATTAAAAATCATAGGTCTCTTACCTGTGTGACCTTAGACAAATCATGTCAACTCTAGGGATCTCAGCATCCTCACTTGTCAGAGCTATAATTAGAATCCAGACTTTTTAATTCCAAGTCAAGTTCTTTTCCCACATGGCCTCACAATTTCTACCGCATGAAACCAGTACACTAACATATATACTGGAGGAATATTACCATTAACTCTTCTTTTTCAGGGTAAAGGCCAATGGGAGCACTCTTCTTCCATGTACAGAAAGACTAATCTCTATGTTTGCCCACAAATTAATCTCTGTTGAATTTTGCTAATATGGAATCTGTCTCATTTCAAATACTATACATAATCTGACTGATAAATTGTAATAGTTCCAAATAAAGAAATAAATTCAACATATCATTGTCCTGAACCAGCACTAATATGGTCAAACCATATGTGGAATTTTCAACGATGCTGAACAAGAAAGGGATCTGGTTCCTGCATGACCCAAAACTCCAGTGATGTAGAACTTGTACTAAGCCAGGTTTACATTGGAAAGCAAGTACCATTTAATGTAATGAGGAAAATCCTGAAAGACTTGGATTCAAGCCTCAGCTCTATTATTTACTACCCATACGTATAATCTCAGATAAGTGACTTGATCTCTCCTAGCCTTGTCATCTGCATTTACAAAACAGATCAAAATACTTGCATTGTAAACTTAAGAATTGTGAGGAAAAGGCCTTGTAAATTGCAATAAGCCCTCTATAATGTGTGGCTATTTTCATTATATGATGAAGAAACTTGACATATTAGGTTAAAATACTTAATCAGACAGGTTTGACCAAGTACATTAAAAAAGGCTGAATCTGTTAAATTCCCATAGGAATGTTTCTACTCTTGGAAAACTACTTTCTATTCAAATGTGAACAAGGCAAGTCCTTTTTTTCAGATGTACTAAACTAGTACCCTGGATAATTTCAGCATGATCCTGTGATTTCTTTGCTTCATGGGAGTAGACTCTCATGTGATCATACCCAGTATCTGTCTTTATTGACAGTTACAGTAATGATATGTCACCATTTTATGAATAGTTAGCTTTGAAAAATACTCACATGCCAGGATGTGGATTTTTCAAATGGTCAAAAATGCCACCAAATGACAACAGCATAGACCTTTGTACAGAAATATTTTTTTCCATTGAACTTCAGTGACATAGAGACTAATTCAGTACAAAGTTGGTGATTAATAATGCTTTAGTTGCAGAAACCAAAAGTTTACTACTCTTCCTTAAATTCTTGGACTACTGTGGCTAATGGACCAAGATATAGTACTTTCTTGAATCAGGGACATGCAAACCTTTAATAAAAATTAGGAAATACTCATCATAGTTACTTTTACTGTTTTATGATCTGTCATAGAAAATTTGCCAAAATGTTCAAGATTTTACTCCTATAAATCTTGTGATTAAAATGTACCTAGCAAAAAATTTCCTCTAGATATTGTCCTTGTAAAAATGATCAATGTGTAAAACACTACGCATATGTGTTCATATGTTTCATGTTGAAGTTATTTTAAAAGCAATAAGATTATACATCTAAAGCTAGAAAAGACCTCAGAGGTCATTTTTTCCAATCCTTTCATTTTACAGACAAAGAAACTGAGGTGCAGAGGGTTTAAATGACTTTCCTAAGGTCACACAGGTAATAAATGACAGAGCTGAATTTCGAACTCAGGTCCTCTGACTCCAAAACTTGTGCTCTTCCAACTGTACAATATGCTGCTCTGTTCTTTTGACTAGGGCAGAGTACAGTGGGCTTGGAAGAAAAAGACCTGGGTCTTTCCACTCTACTATATCATCTCCTTAAAGATGAAGTAATATGTAGTTTCTAATATCACAAAAGTTACACTTCAAAGAGAGTCATGGGGGTTTGGGATAGGGATGATTGTGATTCTTGAAAAGAACATTAAGCATGTCTCCAGAAAGATGTTTAACTGAAGAAAAAAATGAAAAAATGAGTCAGTCACAGAACAGGAGGATAGGCACTAGCCATCTAGGGGCTCCATTGCCATCCCAAACATTATCAAATTCCCTACATCAGGACTTCTTAAACTTTTTTCTACTTGAGACACCTGTAACACTTCTTAAGCTGTGGGTAGTGGTCCAGGTCACAAATCATAGTTTAAGAAGCACTGAAGGGGTCACAAGTGGAAAAAGTTAAAGAAGTCCCACCCTAGATGAAGGCTCTCTCTGTAGATGTATGCTCTGTGTAGGATTTAGAGGAGGTCATGAATAAGAGTGGGTCAAGTGGGCAAGAATGTGTGAATTAGTGTCTGTGTATTGGAAGGAGTAATCACATTGATGAGCTCTCCAAATGTATTGAAGTATAAAACCAAAGACAAGATAAAGTAAGATAAATGCAAAGTTGAGATCCACACACAAGATCATGATAATTTTTTTCTTGAGAGGTGTCAGCTTCAGATGCCTTGTATCCTTAAATAAGAAGCTGTCCTTGTTCTGATTGCCCAACTTCGCACAATTTCATTAGGCATTAATTCGTCTACCACAAGCCAAGAAATGAAGTGGGTATGTTTCTTAGATCAGCTGTGATATTTTCTTCCTGACAACTCCAGGAGAAATGCCAGGAGCAGTACAGAGACTTATACACAATATTCATTGATCTGATTAAGGACTTTGACATTGTCAGTTGTGAAAAATATGAAAAATCACCGGAAGACTTGGCTTCCTGGAGAAGTTCATCAGTATCATATGCCTCTGTCATGACACTTTTAGACAGTGGTTTTTCAGCCTTCAACAGGATGAACATGGCATTAAGGTCAGTTACCACACTGATGGTAAATTATTTTACCTGAAAATGCTATAAGTCAAGACTGAAGTGGAGAGAAAGTTGGTGGGTAACTTTTTGTATGCAGATGATTGTGTACTCAATACAGCCTTTGAGGCTGAGATGCAACAGAGTACGAATCCATTCTTTGCCATTTGTGCTAATTTTGACCAGGCAATTAACATCAACAAAAGAGATTCCCCACCAACTAGCACTACACCATCCACATATGGAAACATTGGTTATAATCAATGGAGAATTTTTATTTCTGTCAAAATTACTTAGTAATCCACTCCATCACCCAGATTTGAGTTAAACCATACTGGAAAACCCCTTTGTTTGTTTTTTTTTTTCTATTAAATAGATTTTCACCTTAGTCATGTTGAATAGAAAAATTAAAATGAATGGGAGAAACCATACAACAAAACAAAACATAATATAAAAGTAAATGGTATGCTTCATTCTATGATTCATTTCTATAGTTCTTTCTATGGATGTGGAAAGCATTTTGTCTCAAAAGTCCATTGGGAATATTTTAGATCTTTACTTTGCTATGAAGGACTAAGTCAAGCAGAAAAATTCCTCACACACTGTGGTTGTTGCTGTGTACAAAGTTCTCCTGGTTCTGCCCCTTTCACTCAGTATTAGATCATATAAGTCTTTCCAGGCTTCTCTGAAGTCTTCCTGTCCATCCTTTCTTATGGCACAATAGTATTCTATTACATTCATATACCACAATTTGTTCCGCCATTCCCCAATGATGGGCATCTCCTTGATTTCCAGTTTTTGGCCACAAAGAGAGCTGCTATAAATATTTTGTACATGTGGGACCTTTCCCATTTTTATGATCTCTTTGGGATATAGTCCTAGAAGTAGTTTTACTGGGTCAAAGGGTATGCACATTTTTGAAGCCCTTTAAGCATAGTTCCAAATTGCTCTCCAGAATGGTTGCTGCTTCACCAGCAATGAACAAGTGTTCCAACTCTCCCACATCTCCAAAATTTACATCTTCCTGTTTTGCATGTTAGCCAATCTGATAGATGTGATGTGGTATCTCAGAGTTGTTTTGATTTGCATCTCTCTAATCAATAGTAATTTAGAGAATTTTTTTCCCATGACTATAGGCAGCTTGAATTTCTTCCTCTGAAAATTCCCTGTTCATATCTTTGGCCATTTATCAATTGAAGAATGACTTATATTTTTACACATTTGACTCATTTCTCTATATATTTTAGAAATGAGGCCCTTATCACAGACACTAGTTGCAAAAATTCTTTCCCAGTTTTCTGCTTCCCTACTAATCTTGATTGCATTGGGTTTGGTTGAGCAAAATCTTTTTAATTTAATGTAATCAAAATTATATATTTTGCACTTCTTATTGTTTTCTATGTCTTGTTTGGTCAAAACTTGCTCCACTCTTCATAAATCTGACAAATACACTATTCCTTGCTCCCCTAATTTGTTTATAGTATCAATCTTTAAGCCTACATCATGTATCCATTTGGACTTTATTCTTGTGTATGGTGTCAGGCATTGGTCTATGCCCAGTTTCCACCACACTTTTATTCAGTTTTCCCAGCAATTTTTTGTAAAACAGTGAGTTCTTATCCCAGAAGTTGGGGTCCTTAGGTTTATCAAACAGTAGATTGCTATATTAATTGACTACTGGATCTTGAGTACCTAATCTATTCCACTGGTCCACCCTTCTTTCATAGCCAATACCAAGTGATTTTGATGACTGCTGTTTATAAAACAATTTGATATCTGATAGGGCTAGGCCACCTTCCCCAACATCTCTTTTCAATAGTTCCCTTCATATTCTGGACCTTTTGTTCTTCTATATGAATTTTGTTATTTTTTTTTAGTGCTGGAAAATAATTAACTGATAGTATGATTGGTATGACAGTGAATAAGTAAATTAATTTAAGTAAAATTGTCATTTTTATTACATTGGTTCAGGCCTACCCACAAGCAACTGATGTTTTTCCACTTATTTAGATCTGACTTTATTTGTGTAAAAAGTTTTTTGTGTTCATATAGTCTTTGTGTTTGTTTTGGCAGGTAGACTCCCAAATATGTTGTAGTGTCTACCAAAGCTTTAAATGGGGTTTCTCTTTCTATCTCTTGCTGTTGGACTTTGTTAGTTATATATAGAAACACAGATGACTTATGCGGGTTCATTTTGTAATCTACAACTTTGCCAAAGTTGTTTATTATTTCAAGTAGTTTTTTTTACTTGATTCTCTGGCATTCTGTAAGTATATCATCATATCATCTGCAAAGAGTGATAACTTAGTTTCTTCTTTGCCTATTCTAATTCCTTCAATTTATTTTTCTTTTCTTATTGATACAGCTAACATATCTAGTACCATAATGAACAACAATGGTGATAATGGACATCCGTGTTTCAGTGGTGATCTTATCTAGCTTAGCCCCATTGCATAAAATGCTTGCTGATGGTTTTAGGTATATGTTGCTTATTATTTTATGGAAAGTTCCATTTATTCCTATGTTCTCCAGTGTTTTCAATTGGAATAGATGTATTTTGTTAAAAGCTTTTTCTGTATCTATTGAGATAATCATGTGGTTTCTGTTAGTTTTATTGTTGATATGATCAATAATGTTAATAGTTTTCCTAATATTGAACCAGCCCTGCATTCCTGGAATAAATCCTACCTGATCATAAAGTATTATTCTTATGATAAGTTGCTGTATTCTTTTGCTGAAAGTTATTTAAAATTTTTGCCTCTATATTCATTAGAGAAATTGGTATATAATTTTCTTTCTGTGTTTTGGCTTCATGGTTTAGGTATCAGAACCATATTTGTATCATAAATAGAATTTGGTAGGACTCCTTCTTCCCCAATTTTCACAAATAATATATATAGTATTGTAATTAATTGTTGTTTAAGTGTCTGATAGAATGGATTTGTAGGGGGTGGAGCCAAGATGGCAGAGTAGAAAGATGTACATACACTAGCTCTTCCCCCACAGCCCATAAATACACCCCTTTTTTTTTGCATCAGGTGATACACAATGTATTCTGCTCCAAACTTTTACTTTTACCCTATGTGTGTCCCCCTGTTTCAAATGTGTTTCTTGTAAACAACATATTATTGGATTATAGCTTTTAACCCAGTCCCTTTCCATCTCTGTTTTATGGGAGACCTCATTCCATTCACATTCACACTTATGATTATTGTCTGTGTCTTTCCCTCCATCCTTTTTTTCCCCATTTATGCTTTTAGTTCTCCCTTCCCCTCTCTCCTCAAACCAAAATAGATGAGAATAACTCTCAACCAGTACTCATCTCCCTCCCCTCTTCACGTCTGCTGTAGTATATACTTATGCCTCTTCCTGTGATGTAATTTACCTTTTTTCTGACTCCTTTTCCCATCTCCCATTATAATCCTTTGCACCCTTAAATCACAATTTTGTCATTACTTCATTTACTTTTTACCCACTCCCTTTTTCTATGGTTATCCCTTTTATATATCAGGAAAAATATACAATTCTCAGGATTAACAACTGTCATCTTCCCTTATAGGGATACAAACAGTTTGCCCATACTGCTTAACAAGTTTATTTCCCTTGTTTACCTTTGTATGACTCTCTTGAGACTTGTGTTTGAAGATCACATTTTTTACTGAGCTCTAGCCTTTTCATCAGGAAGGTCTGGAAATCCTTTATTTCACTGAATGCCCATCTCCTTGCCTGACATATTATGCTTAACTTAGATGGGCAATTGATCCTTGATTGTAGTCCCAGCTCCTTTGTCTTATGGAACATCATATTCCAATTCTTTCAATCTTTTAATGTAGAAGTTGCCAGGTCCCGTGTGATCCTGCCTGTAGCTCCTTGATATTTGAATGGTTTCTTTTTGGCTGACTGCAGTATTTTCTCCTTCACTTGATAGGTCTGGAATTTGACAATGATATTCCTTGATATTTTTAGTTTGGATCCCTTTCAGGAGGTCAGTGGTGGATTCTTTCAATGACTATTTTGCCCTGTGAATCTAGGACTTCTGGGCAGTTTTCCTTGATGATTTCTTGGATGATATTTTCCAAGCTCTCTTTTTCACTATGGTTTTCTTGTAGAACAATAATCCTTAGATTTTCTCTTCTGGATCGATGTTCCAGGTCAGTTGTTTTTCCCATTTGATATTTTACATTTTCTTCTGTCTTTTCATTCTTTAGATTCTGTTTGACTGATTCTTGATGTCTCATAGAGTCATTAGCTTCTACTTGCCCAATTCTTATTTTTATCAAAGTGTTTTCTTCAGTTAACTTTTGCATTTCCTTTTCCATCTCTCCAGTTTTTCCTTCAAAGAGGTTATTTTCTCCAGTTAGTTTATGTACTTAGTTTTCTATTAGCCCAATTGTCCTTTTAAATTCTCATGTGATTTGCTTTTTCATGTTTTTAAAATTATTGGCCAGTTTTTCTTCTATTTTTCTCATTTGGCTTTTAAAATCCTTCCTGATCTCTTCAAAGAATGCTCTTTGAGTTGGAGACCAGTTCATATTCCTTTCTGAAGTTTCAGACCTCTTTGGTATTCGTGTTTTGGTCCTTGTCCACACAGAAAAATTCTGTGGTCTCTTCTTTTCTCTTTTGCTTCTAACTCATGGTGATCACCCTGTTCCTGGCTTTTAAAGCAGATCTCTGCTTCTGGCACAGAGGGGGCTCTATACCACACTTCTTGTGCCCAGAACTTGAGGCTTTATGGGTTGTGGTCTCTGCTTATTTCAGCTAGAAGCTAAATTGCTGTAGCTTACCTGGTGCTGAGTTGGCTGGTGTGAGAAAGAAGAGGCTAGGTGAAGTCTTTTTGGGCATCCCTAGACTTACCTTGGAGCTAGCTGTGTTAAGTGTGGTGGAGGGGGTGGTCTGGTCACTGAAATTCTCCTCTGCTGAGATAGAGCATAGGCAAGTTCAGAGGTTAGAGAACCTGTCTGCACTAGTGTCTTCCCAACTCCCCTTGGGTGCTGAGGCATTCCTGTTGTACTGGTGTTGGTGGTTGTGGGTTTCAGTCCCCTTGGGCTCAGGATCTTCTCCTGGTTTGTTGAAGTAGGGCTGTCTGGGCCAGCTCTGGTCCTTCACTGGTCCCCTTCAGTCACAGTAAGAGGACCCTCCTTAGCAATTTTCCTAGCTCACTGGCTAAGGGACTGTTTACCCC
Source organism: Notamacropus eugenii (assembly GCF_028372415.1). NCBI lineage: Eukaryota > Metazoa > Chordata > Mammalia > Diprotodontia > Macropodidae > Notamacropus > Notamacropus eugenii. The sequence goes on from NC_092875.1 coordinate 180,133,061, forward strand.
TTTGGCTGATCCAACTGTTTCAGGATTTTTCCTGGGGAAATATTTTATGGATTTTTCAACTTTAGCAAGGGGAGGGGGAGAGCATTTACTGATTACTCTACCATCTTGGCTCCCAAGCAGAGGGAGAAATTTTGAATGCTGTGAATAAGTTTACTTAATTTGGCAGTATACTTTCTGGGTATGTCCACATAGGTAATGAGATTGTTGCATTGTCAAAGCCAGCTCAGTGTTTGGAATGCTATGACAAAAGGTATGGGAAATAAAAAATATTAGACAATCAAATTGCACAGAATCTTTTTGCTGTTCTCTTTTATGTATTCCTGTGAAGCCAGGGCAGTAATTAATCCCTTCCATTTGAATCTTCTTAGGGTGATTCTCAAGATCACCTGGCAAGATAAGGTACTAGACAACAAACTTCTCTGTTAAGCTGAACTGCCAAGCATTCAGACTTGGGCAGAGATCACAACTCTGATGGACTGGCAACATTGCTCAAATGCCCAAAATATGTTTGCCTAAAAGCCTATTTTATGGAGAGCTTGCACAAGGCAAGACCCCAGATGGAGGTCAGAAGAATCAATAAAAGGACACTTTAAAAATCACTCTGAAGAACTTTGGAAATGATTCTCGGACATGAGAGTCACTTGAAATATGACCATTTGGCATGGCAAACCGATATCAAAGAAGTTACTGTGTTGTATAAACAAAGCAGAATTGCAGTAGCTCAAAGGAAATGTGAGATGTACAAATTTAAAGAAATCTCCATTCCAAATGTTCCCTTGGACTATTTACACTCAACCTATGGTAAAGCCTTTCAAGTTCACACTGATCTGATCAGCCCCAGCTGGACACACTGTACTTGATCCCAACAGAGTGATGAAATTCTGGTCTTCTCAGAGCAAAGAAGATAGCAACTGTGTTTATACACATGTGTACATATATGAATGAACAATATATATGTATTGTGTATATATATTATGTTTATGCACATACACATACACATATATATGTAATATATGTGTAGTGATGCTTGTAGCATATATGTACTGATTGGTTGATTGAGAATTTTTTGTTAATCTTGACTTTAAAAGACAGGAAATGATATATGCCTCCTTAATTTTGTCAGAAGGATGATAAACTACAAGAGTGAAATGAATTATTGATAATCTGATGATTTGCTTTTGTTAAATCTTCTGGTATAATAGAATAGTTTAAAGAAGAGAGCCATTGGAAGGTTCCACTGAAGTAAAAAGAAAAAAGTAAAATATTATAAAAATAAAAAAAAACAAGCACAGTATCAGCTTTAAAATGCTATCCACTAATGAGGCATTGTTATGACAAACCTTTTTTCATTAGTAAATTAGGGATGATTTTATTTATTTTTCTATCTAAATTTTCTTTTACTCCTCAGGATTAACTATTTGATCCCAGGTAAGGATATCTAGTATTTAATAACCACCCCTAAATGTTATTCATTTCCTCTTTTATTGAGGGAGGTGTAATGGTAGCAGGGGACAGGGAAACATTTACATATATTATTATTTAGAGTCAAATTTCCCCACACCAGATGATCTTGCCTTGAAAGAATTTATGAGATTTATCCCTTTTCACTTCCTTACTCTCATTAGCGCCCCCCCAAGAAAAAGAAAAAAAATATCCACCTTCTGCTTCCACTTAAATAAACAACCACCTTGCCTGAATACCTTATTAGGTATGGCCTAATTCACTTGAATTTGGATTAACATTAACAGAAGTGGGATCCAAATGCATGGTGATTTTAATTCTTTTAAAAAAATAAAAATAAAAACAAGATTAGGGACTTTAAATCCGAGAGAGGTTTAACCTTGATGTATTACATATATTTTAAATCTTCCTCGAAGAAAAGTTCAGATTAATAAATTATAGTATCACATAAAGTCAACAGATCATATCTTTCAGTTTTTCCCTCCCCTTTTAGCTCTCATTTATTTTAAATTAAGTTTTCCTTCCCCTTCACTTCTTGTTCAGACCCATGGCCGAAACCATAGGGAAAGGGTTAGCTACACTTTTGGAAGGGTCACGGTAGCGATCAACAGGGTTGAGGACTATCAACCTGGGGACTTCATCTATCCTACCACTGACATGGTAAGTCAAATGAAATAAAAGTAGTCTGGATGGGGAAACTGAGTCGTAAAAGGGCCATATAGACAAGACAGGCACAGTGTATGATGAACGCTATAGAGAAAGGGACCTCGGGATGTTGAGATTCCTTTGTGTGTAACTGCTGGATGTATCTACTTCTTCCTTTTAGGGGAGTAGTATCCAAAATCTAGTCACAAAACTAGCACAGGGTCATTGTCCTGGTTATCCGATCCCTCAGGATAGTTCTATCTTCAGGAGAAGTGAGATTTTGTAAAGGTATGAAGGAAGAACAAAGTAAAGGATAGAGGAAGAAAAAAGAAAAGAGGAAGAAAAAAGTAAGTGTCCTTACTTGGCAGAATGACGTTTAAGCATGCATTCTTTTATTTTCATAGAGAGGTAATGATGTGAAAAAATAAACATGTTGTCATAAACTTCAAGTGAGCGTGGGGTGGGGGGGATGTAGCATTAATTTTAAAACTTAATACCTCTTTTCTCTGTTGTCTTAATTTACAGCACTATTACAGATTCTTTTGATTTCAAATCCTGCTTCAGTTACTTACTCTCTGTTGAACCTTGGGCAAAACATTTAATCTTTCTTAGTCATAATTTTTTTGCCTGTAAAATGGGGATAATAGTAGTATCTACATCATTGTGTTGTTATGAGGGTTAATTGTGTGTGTATACTTAGGTATGCATGTACATGCATATATATATGTATATGTGTGTATATATGTTTATATATAGACATAAATATGAAAGCACTTTTAAAACCTTAAAAGTACTATAGAAATGTCAACAAAACAACTAGTTGATTAGCTCAGTCTGGTCAACTTCATTTCAATACTATAACGGCTACTTGTCCGACCTTGGGCAAATCATTTATTATCTTAAACCTCAGTTTTCCTAGTTTTAAAACCAATCATCTGAATCAGGTAGCCTTTAAGATTCCTCCTACTCCAAATATATGATGCTGGACTCCATGCTGTCCATCGTGTGTACGGCTTTCAGGTGTGCAGATTGAAATCCCTCCGTACATTCTCATTTTATGTTTATTTTATTTATTTATTTGTTCTTTATTTTTTCCCCTTTATCTATGACTTCTTTTCTAACTTTTTAAAAATATTATTAGGAATCAGCACAAGTCCAAGTCCATCCATCTACTATCCCTTCTTGTTGCATAACTGACACTCTGCTTTTACGATCACAAATTTCCTCACTTTTAATCCATTTATTACTTCTTGTGTATAGCACATCATTAGAAATATGCTACATCCTACATATGTCTATCTTGCGTCACTCCATCGCTTTGGAGATTCCTGATGTTTTAGTTTTGCATGTATTGTGATATTCCAACTACATTTGTTAAATGTTAAAATTATTTATTCAGCATCATGTAAAAACTAGGGAGTTGGTTGGCAGAATTGTTTATTTCTTGTCTTCTAGTCCTAGGGCCTTGTAGTCTTCATCTTAAATCTATGATTGAGCCAAACTCCTGTGCTGAGAAAAAAAAATCACTACTGCTTCTGATTTACTTCCATGATATCTGTATAACCATTGTTATTGCTTCCTTCAAAATCCATAGTCAGCCTGTCCAGTTTGAAGTCATCTTCTTTTGTGTCTTGATGGGCAGGTCAGATGTGGGAGGAGCCTTAAGGCAGTAGTGAGGAGACCTTAATTTCAGTCTTGTTTCTGCCCATAACTAGTTATGTGAGCAAGTCCTTTCTGAGTTCTAACTTCTCACCTGGAAAATATTAGAAATGGAGGATATAATCTCTGTGGTCCCTCCTGGCTCTAACATTCTGATATATTGTTTCTCTTTTGTTGTAGCTGTCCCACCTCACTACTATCTCAATTGCTATGCTACTGTTTTGCCTCATCCTCTACTCATCCACCACAGTTAGTTCAGAACTAACTTTCTAAATAGGTTCAAATGTAAGGAGTCCTTCTTCTGATTAAGAATGGGAAGCAGAAATGGAAATTTGACACGGGAGGGATAATACATTCCACTGCTCATCTTCATAAAACTTATTCCAACAAGGAAACTTTTAGTTCAGGCTCTTTATCTGTTGGTAAGTTGCCTCAACTTTTAAAAATACACTTATTCAAAAGTTATGTTTATGTTTTATATTCAATCAAGGCATAACGGTAAAATCACTGTATCTTCTCCTATTACTAATGCATTGGAACCATCTCGTTTCCCACAGAAACTGTTTTAGTGATGTTAACTGCTCTCCAAAGGCAGAACTATAGGGGAACCTGCATCTACAGGTCATTAGTTCCCTTCTACATTACATTATCTTGGTTATTTTTAGATAATCTCACTAGTCTACTATTCAGGGTAATTTCTATATAATTTGGTCCCATTTGTATTTGGATTTCCAAATCCAGACCCAAATGAAATTATATGGGAAAATCTGAGAAAAAAGGAAAAAATATAACTCACAGTAATGCTTTCCTCACCTGGAAATAAAAGCTGTCAACTTGATCAAAAATATTTGTTTGCTTGTTTAATGAAGAAATTAAAATGATTTACCTATATTTATTTTAAATTAATCAATCAATTTTTAGTTTTCACCATGAATTATCTATATCTCAATTTTGTTCTTAAAATTACTATTCTTCAAAAAAAATCTCAGGTTATTTTTGCTGTAATACTGAGATGCTCACCATTGTCCAAGTTGGGCACAAGGAATGAGACATTTTTGACCTATCTGATGAAATGTGCCTTACTAAATATTTAACTAAATTAGACACTGGGGAGGAAATAGATTCGTAAATTTTAAATATCCAAATATTCCTGTTGTCCACGGAATGTGAGTGAAGAGGTTATTTGGCCCTAGATTCCATTTCCTGGGCAATGTTGCTAATCCCCTCAAGGTACCAACATTAAGAACAATAGCTTATTACATAGTGTTTTACCACTATGACGCACTTTATTCCCATAATGTCATGTGATTCTCATAACAAAACCATGCAAGTAGCAAAGTCACTGTTATCATCCTTATTTTACAGATGTGGCAACTAAATTTTGGGGAGATCAAGAACTTTGACAAAGGTTAAGCTTCAACTTGCATAACTGGGCTGAAATTCAATTCTTTTGTGACACAAAGACCAGTGACTATTCTTTATTTGAGGAGATCTGTACATAGTTTAACCCACATAAAAAAGTCTCTCCAGTTTTGCTCATAGACTAGGTGAACAGCTTTAAAAGTAGATTTTTCAAGATAAGAATAGCTTCCTTAAAGTTAGGAGAGAAAAGGGAAGAGGGAATAACCAGAGAAAGCAAACTGAATGTTTATTCTTGGCAATATATTGAATATGAAAATAGCCAGAGACTCAGGGAAGGTCTAATTCATTTCCCAGACCTTTTGCTCATGCCTCCCTCTTATACCATTGTATCACTTCTAAGAAGATTTCTTTTCTCTTCTTCATCTTCAACCTCATACCTTTCTATCTCACTCCCTATAAACACTGATATTTATTTTCAGACATAGTCTTGCCCAATACTCAAAGCAAACAAGGTTTGGTTGTAAGGAGGGGTTGCTTTAATTATTGCTGATATGTATTTTATTTTTCTGGAAATCTTCTCATTTTCTCCAAGCCAATTTGTTCCCAGGAAATTTCCCTAAAGCCTTCAGAGAACTCGTTCTGATTAATTTTCCTTTTTATGGAACAAATGCACCCTGACACACTTCTTTACCAGGAAGCAAAAAATCGTGGCTTGGAGTTAAGCTTATCAAAAACTCGAGCAATCAATATCTATGTGGTGCCACTTATAATGAATGTAAAAGGGGTGAAACAAACAGAAAACTAAATTCATTCTGAAGTAAAATTTTTTTAAAAGTCATTTCTTATTTCTCAACTGTAACAGACTTATAGTATCTTTAAATCTATGATCCCACAATCCTATGATCTCAGAATTGAAAAGGAGGCCTTCTAGTTCAATCCAAACCTTAATAAAGCATCCTTTTGCAATATATGAAGCAGGTAGTCACCTATTCTTTGCTTGAATATCTAGAATAAAGATGAAACTCATTATACTCTATAGTAGACAATTTTACTTTTCAGTAGAGCTAATCATTAAGAAGTTTTACCTTACCTTCCACCTAGTTTTCAGTTCTTGATAATTTCTCCTTGAGTTTGCTCCTACTTCTTCTTCTGCCCTGTAAGGTCAAGTAGAAATTAAATTTACCTTAAAATTCACTTACACACACACACACACATAACACACACATACACACAAAACACAACCAAAACAAGCAAAAACAAAACAAAAACTAGCAGTTCCCATTTGCTTCTTTGATTAAAAACAAACCAAAGAAACAAAACAAAAAATTAAAACACTCCAGTGCCATTTAAAACACCCTCTGGCTATGCAATTTCTCTCTTCTTGGTTTCTTTGTTCTAGTCAAACTGGCATACTTAGTATATGTTTCTTTCTCATCCCAGGCATCCAATTCCATATCTCCATGCCTTTTCACTGGCTGTCCTCTATACTTAGAATAAATTGCCTCCTTCTCCTCTGTACTTTTTCAGAATTCCTAGTTTCTTTCTAAATTTTGCTCATATACCATTTGCAACATGAGGCCTTTCTTAAACACCTTAGCTGGTAGCATTCCTACCCTATTTCTTCATGTTTAATTTTTAATATAGTTATATATGTACATGTTATTTCTTCTAAAAGAATATAATTCCCTTGAGGACAGGTACTGAATCATTTTTGTGACTGAATCCTCAGATCATAACATAGTGACTGACACATTGACTCATAATATATGGTTATTGATTAATGGCTGGTTGGCTGATTCCATTTTATATAGGGCAACCCATCAGATATCTGCAAATAGTCACTGTGTATTCACTATAAGTCTTCCCTTTCTTCACTAAACATTCAAAACAACTTCTGTCTTATGGCATGATCTGGAGGTTCTTTGCCATCCTGGATGTTTCCCTCTTAACATATTCCATTTTGTTAGTTTTTGTTAAATTTATATAACTACAGCTGAAGAGGATACTCTAGATGGGAGCTGCATAGGGGATATAGCACAGCAAGACTATTACTTCCCTAGCCAGATACTCTGGGTGTTCTAATTAGCCTGAGTGGGTTAACTTTTATAGCCACTATAGCATATTGTTGACATGTTGAGCTTACTGTCCATTAAACGTCAAAATATTTTCTTCAGATAAATTGTCCTATATCCATGTATAACTAAAGAAGATTTTGTTATCATCCTTAGAGCTTAGTTTCTCAGGATCCATGGCCATGGCGATGTCTGGTTTGCAGGTGTTAAATAGTAACTCCCATAAAAGCTCCAAGGATCCTAGATAGTAATTCCTGGAATCATAGTGATACATAGTGCTATTGAGGCTGTACGTGAGATATGGGGTGACATAATTTGATATTTACTATGCCTGATCAGAAGGACAATATTTCTAAAGTTAACCTGTGAGCTTAATGTTGGCAAGATGCTTTCTTTGTCTGTTGCCCTATAGAGGAAGTGAGCACTGGTCAGTGAGTGGGGAATCTATAGGGGAACCCATGGAGGAATCCATTTGGGATTTGCATAATGCATAGACAAGTGTATGTACCTGCCTCAACTGGCCCCCATTGAAGCATGAGGGGAGTTAAGGGAGTGCACAAGCTGGAATGTTGGGCTCTATTGACCCCAACATGACACAGGGGTAGTTGCCCCACCCATTCTTGTGCTCCCCTGCAGGAATGCTGTAGGAGTTGGTGCTTCCATTATCAGCAACTCTCTTTTGAGTAGACTAGACTAGAATAAAGCTTATTATTTAACCCCTCCAAAGCTGTCTCCCTCTCTAACTAGATCAAGAGTGAACCTGTTAGAAGTTTGAGTCCTAAAACTACAGTACCTCCTGTATGTTATTTGTGAAATACGATTTTTCTTACATCTTTTGCTTACAAAGTAGATCATTTCTACCCAAGTCAAAGACAGCATGTTTTTTTATTATGACATTTCATGTTTTATTTGTCCCAGTGTTCTAACTTGTCAAGCCCATTTTGAATAATTGTTTGGCATCCAATTTTTCAATTGTCCCCATATGTGTTTTCCTGATGGTACAATGAATAAAAGCACTGGCCTGGATTTAGGAAGACCTGAATTCAAACTCAGTCTCAGACATTTACTAACTGTGTAATTCAGGATAAGTCATTTAAGCTCTTTTTACCTCAGTTTTCTCAACTATAAAATGAAGATAATAATAACATCTACTTGGCATGATTATTTTGAGAACCAAATTATATATATTTATGTGTGTGTGTGTGTTATATATGTATGGATGGATGTGTATATGTATTTTAAAAAGCATTTAGTACAGTGTCTAGCAAATAGTAGAAACTATATAAATTTGTATTTTATTGTCTCTTTCTCTTCCCTTGGTTTTAATTAAATGAATGAAAAAAACATTTATTAAGTGCTTACTTTGGGTCAGACACTATAATAAGACTATATTTGTTTATAAATACAAAAGTGAGACAGCTTCTGCTCTCAAGAAGTTTTTATTTTATTTGAGGGAGGGACCATACATACGAAAGTGATAGAGGAAAATTAATTAAAGATGAAAGCAAAGGAAGAAAATTATATAAAATGTACAATTAGCAAGTCGGTAAAAGAAGTAAAAATGAAATACTAAAGAAAATAATACTTTAAAAGACAAAAATTGGCCAAATGGAAAAAGAGGTACAAAAACTCACTGAAGAAAATAACTCCTTAAAATTTAGGATTGGATAAATGGTAGCTAATGACTGCATGAAACATCAAAAAACAACAAGAGTCAAAGGAATGAAAAAAGAAGAAAATGTGAAATATATCATCAGAAAAAACTGACCTGAATAATATGGAATAGAGAAGATGTAAAAATTATGAAAGACAAGATCAAAAAAAGAGGTTAGATATAACATATTGAGAAATTATCAAGGAAAACTGTGCTGGCATTTTCAAAAGGAATCTCAAAATCAAAATCACTCAAATATTATCTCCAAATTCCGTATTGCCAAGGTCAAAGAAAAAAATACTTCAAGCAGCCAGAAAGAACCATTCAAATACCACAGAACTATAAGCTTGCTTCCCTCTATTGATGACTGAAAAGTATGAAAGTATTATCCATTATCCAGAACCCATGTAAGTATGCTATCATGAAACTGATGTACAATTCTGATGAACTTCTCTGGGCAACTAATTTTTTCCATGATCTTCCATGAGCCCAACAATATAAAAAGCCTTGGTAAGATTGATGAATGTTGTGTACAGTTCTGTTCTGCTTCTGCCATTTCTTTTGAAGTTGCTGGGCAGGAAAAATTATATCAACCATTTCTTAGCCCTTTCTGAAGGCACACTGGCTCTTGAGGAGATGACCATCTTTCAAGTGAAGAATTAATTGATTTGAAGAAGATGCTGGCAAGAATCTTGTTGCCAATGACTAAGAAAGAGACTCTCCTGTTATTGTCATAGGATGGCCTATTTGCTTTTCCTTTAAAAAGATGGACAATGGAGACATCCTTGACCCCATGGGAGATAACTTCCTCTTACTGTTTAACCTGGGAGATTCTAGTTAACTTTTGTATGAGTAGTGGACACTATACCTTGTATATCTCAGCTGAAATAAAATCAGCACTTGGTGCTTTGCCACACAAGAGAAACCTAATGTTATTCAAAATGTCTTGTATTGGAAGTTCAGCTAGAGGGAGATTGACTTCAACCTGAGATATATGTTCAATGATTTCTGCTTCAGATGATGTTCTATTGAGAATGCAATGTAATTGTTAACCCACCTCTCCAGAATTATGCCCTTATCATTAATGAATGTAACTTTATCAGCACTGAATAATTGACATGTAAAATAAGTCTTTGGCATCTCTCTAATCTTTGCTTGCACTTTACTTTTGATGGAATTAAATGTTGCTGTCTTAAAGATGGATGAAATATCCTGCCAGTATATCCTGTGGAGTTCTTATTTTTCATTTAGAATTTGCCCATAATTTTCATTAAATCAATTTTTATATATGGAAGTGTTCTGGCCGAGAGGAGTAAATATAGTATTGAACATCAAATCTCTGAAAGTTACACCCTCCTTTTCCTGTTCCTCTCTTGCCAACCATGTTTTGAATCAGCTTTCCCTTGTAGTGCCAATGTGATATTCACAGCACCTATGGTGACCATAAATAACCAGTGCAATTCTGAATTGCTAAATATAACAGACTCTCCACATGGAAGACTGGATCGAATCATTTATTTAGACACAAGAAAGCCAAATCCCAATACCAAAAAACCAAATCCTTCATAGTAACACATAAATCTATACACAATAACAATGCAAAGGGTAACACCAGCCACAAGCCATCCCTCTGTAAGGCTTCCCACACATCAGTTCCCTTAAATAAATCACAAACAGGCTCCCTTAAACAAAATGTCCTTCTCTCACAAGCTACCTGCTTGCCTGCATCCTTCAGTTCTGACTGCTCTCTGACTAACTTCTTCTCAGCTCTGCTCTGACTCTGCTTCTTCTTGTTCCACCCTTCCTGCTCCACAGCTTCCTGTTCCATGTGATTTAGACTCATGTGACTCAGGCTTCCATGTGACTTAAGAAGGTCACATGGGCCTATTAATGAATATGAAAGATCTTTTTATTAAGTAGCAAACATGTTAACAATACACAAAAATGCATTATCAATACATCCCTCCAAGCTAGCAATGATCTGTTCAATTTGTTGACATTAAGTCTTCTGGTACTTATCTTGCCTAGGGGCCTCCACTTTTATTGAATGTGAATATTTAGTTTGGAGAGGATAAGGCTATAATCCGTTTAGCCATCTTTGCCACATATTGCCTTCAACACTTTCTATACTGTCTTTCTCTTCTTATGATGGCAAAGTCTATCAATTGCCAATGTTTGCTACTAGGGTGCATTCATGAAGTCTTATTGTATTTAATAAATGGAAGACCATTAGGGTGATGAGGAGGTCATGAGATGCACAATTCATTAGTAGTAACTGACCATTGCTATTGTTGTTTCAGAGACTATTCCTCCCAAATACTCCCTACCATGACTGAAAGTCTATGCCCACTCTGTACTACAAGCTTGTCCTCTTTGGGCACACTGATGTTGAGGGTCTCCAGGTCTTCATAAAATTTTTCTTTGACCTCATCAGGGTTTCTCATGGTGAGAACATGTACACTGATGATGGTGGTGCAGCCCTTTTCTGTAAGAGGCAATTACATTGTCATAATCCTGTCACTCCTTTTGGGAGGTACACAAAGTTTTTGACTAGATTAATTTTGATGAAGAAATCCATGCCAGTTTCACAGTGCTCCCCATCACTGTGGCCACTCCAGAAAATTATGTATCCTGCTCTGACTTCAGTAAACTTCCTTGCCAGGCTTGTTTCACTCAGGGATGCTATTTGAATACCTTATCTGCTGAGTTCTCTTGCAGCAAGAACTGTTCATCTTTCAGGTCTACTAGATTTCATGTTGTCCATAACTGTGCAGACATTCCATGCACCGATGATGGGTGAAATCATCTTGGCAAAATTGTGTGTGTGTGTGTGTGTGTGTGTGTGTTATGTATATGTGTGTGTGTTTCACCTGCAGGGTAGACTCCCTGTCTTGCAGCAGTAAGCAGATCAGGATTAGGTTAGGTGAAACAGATAATTTTTAAGATACCTTTTCTAGTCCCCCTCTTGAAACCAGGAGGTGAGCAATATTGTCCTTCAGAAAGGCTACTCAGACACCAAGGGGGTTGCTGAATCCCACCATTGATTCATTCCAGTGAGAAGATGACCCTATGTTTCCTGTGTGCAGCGTTTATCTACAGCTCTCAGTGAATCTGTACCTGATATTTCATCACTTACCCACTGTCACAGGACTTTGAGGTAGGTAAAGTGGTAAAATGGCATGGATGATGTCTTTTGGGTCACACATAAAAGGATTTAAGTAAGACAGAGTTGCTTAAAGTCATCAGCCTCATTCCCTCTTCCAGAGTCATCAAAGTTCCATGGCAAGATGAAAGTCAAGATGACTAGGATGGCTTATGATACAGTGGGCAACCTTGGAATGTTTGATGTCTAATCAACCTCTAAGGGCTCCACAGTGCCTGTTTCTGCTGCCTTCATGGCCCATTGGAACGAATTATTCATACCTTCTCAGAGAAGTCTTCACATGCTTGAAGTAGACACCTCCCTAACTCACTGATGGGTTTGAAGTCTCTCAATTAACTTTAACCTAGTTTAGCCCATCTATCAAAACATTTTACTGGACTGTGACCACTGAACATACTGCAGTTTCGTAGAGCCACAAGTGAGAATTTGGTAGCAGATACCAAAGGTAGAAAGCAGTCCTGAAAAGGGCTCAGCAAGCCCTCACACCAAAGATGCTATTCTTCCTTAAGCACCCATAAACCACAATCTCATATAAAAGAGGCACAAAATGAAGTTTTTACAATGTAGGGAAAAATGCTTGGGGTGGGGGATGTACAAAAAAAATCAGTGGCAAACAAGAAGGGAAATATATCTACATAGTCAATTGATAATATAAATCTAGTTACCCAAAAGAGAAGTAGGAGGGGAAGGGGATAAGAGAAAAAAGGTAATAATAAAATGCAGAGCAAACAAAAGAAAGCAGTGGTCAGAGGCAAAACAGATTGTAGAGGAAGAGCAAATTAAAAAGAAAGAAAAGAATAAACACAGAAAATAGGATGAAGGGAAATGCAAAATTAGTAATGATTGTGAATGGGATGAACTAACCCAGAAAATGGAAGCAAATAGAAGAATTAGAAACCAGAATCCAACTATGTTCGATTTATCTATCTATCTATCTATCTATCTATCTATCTATCTATCTATCTATCTATCTATCTATCTAGCTATCTAGCTAGCTATCTACCTTTCTAGCTATCTATCTTTCTATTTATCTCTGTAACTACATTGCTTGAAATAATGCTTTGCATATATTAGTTGCTTTAAAATGTTTCTTAAATAATAATCAATGTTAAATACGTAATTATTTAAAGTCCTTTTTACTGCTTAATGCTGTATCCAAATGTCAGCTACTGTTATGATGGTGAGAAAGATGATATTTGTATGAACTGTTGAGAATCAATAATAAAAATGCAAAATTTTACTCTTGGAATATTAGGTATCTAGGTGGTATATTGAAAATATAAAACATCATATGGGGCCAGAAAAACCTGATTTCAAATCCTATCTCAGATACTTACGGATTATGTGAACCTGAACAAGTCAATTAACATTTACATTTCAGTTTCCTCATCTGTAAAATGGGGATAATAATAACACTTACCTTCTTTGACTGTTGTAAGGACAAAATGAAAGAATATTTATAAATTATTTTGCAAATCCTTATTGGATAAATTGCATGAACATTGGTATTAATATTATTAATGTTTTCATCTTGCCAGAAAGCAATAGACAATGGATTTATTGGTTATAAACATTTTTCCCCAGCAATTATCCTATAAGGAAGTAAACATTCTTGTCTAGATTTTCCATGTCAGTAGCATCTTTTATCCCCTACAAATGTCATGTATAGTGAAATGAATCAAGTCTTCAGATTATTTTTATAGACGAGGCAAATTCCAAGTACAGATACAGTGGGAATAAACGCTAATTTATTAGAGAAAACCCATAGTTAAATACAATTTTGGTGAAATAACTATTGAAATAATGAGCAACACATTAAAATCCAATTATTAAAAAAAAAACCCAAAACATTGTAACTCTAAATGATTGGAAATGGCTAGTGAATATTTCTTTTATTTGCTATTTCCCAGAATGGGAAATCTAACCTGTTGAGATGCTTTGTGGTGAAGGAAGTTCTAATAAGCAAATTAATACATTACTGAGGCTGAATTATTTCATAGTAGCGTTAACGTAAATTCTGTTGCTTATTAAAATGGCTTTTGTTCAGTTAGCCTTAGTCTAATATGAATGACAGTCATTAAAAGAATCTGGTGGTGAATTAGAAAAACAACCAAGCATAATAAGGCCTTAATTGAAGTACAAAATGTTGAAGGGGATTTGTTTTATTTCTTCCAAAGAATTCTACCTAAGAGCTTCTGAGCAGTTAGCATTCATTATATCTAAATGGGATCTAGACCTATCCCACCATCCCTATGGCTTCTTTGTACCATGCTGCTATGACTGATGTACTCAGTTATTAGATTCCCTTTCTTGAAATTACTTTGTATTGCTTTGTACATTCTTGCACTTTCTTGGGTACAAGTTGTATTCATCCAGTAGAATGTAAATTCTTTGAGAGCAGGGATTATTTTAACAGCATCAAACAGAGTGTCTTGCAACTAGCAAGTGCTTTATTTAAAAACAAAACAAAAAACCCTGCTGAACTGAATTAACCCCCTATTGTACTTCATGCCTCTTACGTGAGGACCACTCCAGCTGGTTTTTTTTTTTGTTGTTGTTGTTTTGGTTTGCTTTTGGTTGTTTTTTGTTTTTGAGACTCATTACCAAGTTAACCACTAGTTCCATAATCTTCGAATCAATAACAACAAAAATAAACATCTATTAAGCATCTATTATGGCCCAAATATTGTGCTAAGCGATGTTGACAATAGTAACTTATTAATTCTAAATATGAAGTGGTTGCCATTTGCTACAATGGAATCTTTGACTCCACATTCTATGTTCTATATCCATTATTCCACTTAGCTGCCCGTTATTAGGAAAATAATAAGAAAAAACCATGTTTGAGGTGTTGAGTGACTTTTCAAAGATCATACCAGTAATACCTCTTAGAACTAAATTTCAGGTCCTCTCATTCCAAATCTACTGCACTTTTCCCTATACTATGCTGTATATTAAACTGCACAGGCCCAGGATCCCTAATAAGAGTGCTGGATCCATTAATCAATAGCTGTAATTTTGATCATAGATATAGACAGATATCTCTATATGGATATTTATCTATCTATATCTCTATATAAATATTTATCTATCTATATCTATCTCTGTATCTCTTTATAAATATATATATATATCTAACAGAATAAATCAATGAACCATACCTATAAAAATATTATTATTTTTGAAGCTTATGTATATACTATTGTTTCTTTAAAACTGTAATTCATTTTAAAACAATTCTAATTTTTAGTTCTCTTTGTCTATATCACTGTCTCTCTCTGTCTTGGTCTCTATATTAGCTATACGCCATAGTATACATATATATGTGTGTATATGTGTCTGTGCGTATTTCCATCAGAGTACTATTACTATAACCATTATCATAGGAGCATCAATCCATTTTAATTTTTGAGATTAAAAATAGGCTCCTCATATTTGATATATTGGTATCAAACATAAACAAAGAGACATCATTTGAGATAATAGAATATAGCATATAATTCCATTCTTACTGAAGGATGATGATTATAGAATTAAGTCTGTTTCGTTTAACTTAAGACATGAAATGCTGCTTTTCCTTTATCCTTTGCCTTTAGATATTTACTCTCAATGAAATAAATACTTACAGAAGTCCCAGAGATCAGTCAGCAAGAATTTATTAAGTCTCTCCTCTGTGCCCAGAATTGTGGATAGCGGATAAGAGTAACAGTCAAGATTCTCAAAGACATGGCAATCTAGTCAGAGGAACAACAGTGACATATATAGGTATATGCAAAATAGATACGAGATGATTTTTAGGGAAAGGGTACTAGCAACAGTCTTTGTTGGGGGAAGAAAGCAATAGAAAAAGCTTCAACACAGAAGGTGGCAATCTAAGAATGCAAAGTAAAAAGGAAATACCAGACATGAGTAACAATCTGTGTAAAGACAGAGATGGAAGAGGCACTGTCAAATATGAGAAGCGCACATGTATGAGTTTGGAATACTGTAATGTATATAAATATGATGTATTAAAGGTGGAAATGTAAAATGGTTCCAGGTTATGAAAGTTTTAAATACCAAATGGAGTTTATATTTGATCTTAGAGATAATAGGGGACTACTAGTGTTTGTTTCATAGTATAGTGACATGCTTACCTTAGCACTGAAACACAATTACTTTGACAACCATGTGGATAGTGGATTAGAGCAGGAAGTCATTAGACAATTGAGAGACTACTGGAATGGTTCAGAATTCTCTTATATTTCTAAAAATGTCCAATGTCAATAACCTACCATATATCACATAGCTATATTTTTCAGTGAATTTCCTGTCCCTTAATATTATAAGGATTCATATTTTAAAGGGATTCCCAAATCATTGTTCCAAAAACAAACTGTATTTTAATCATTGTATATGATAAAAACTGAAATTTATATGCCACCTTTAGAGTTACAAAGCATTTTTATTAGTCCTATGAGTTAGGAAGTGCAATTTTAATATCTCAATTTTATAGATTAAAACTAAGACTCAGAGATTTTGCTAATTTTTAAGGGGATCTGTTCTGTGACACTTGCATTCAGTCAAAGGTCCCACTTGAGGACCTAGATGACCACATGTGGCCTCAAAGTCATAGGTTCCCTGCCACTGGAACTGAAAGAGTACTAGACTTGATGCCAGGAGAATACCTGGTTTGAAGCTTTGTGATCATGTATCTTGACACTTTTGAATGTCAGTATTTTCCTCTGCAAATCCAGTGTAACAATACCAGTAGTACATGGCTCTTAATGTTTTTGCTACCATCAATAAGTGTGGAAAAAATACTGGAACCAGAGTGACAAGATCTGG
The DNA here is from genome assembly GCF_028372415.1 of Notamacropus eugenii. Classification (NCBI taxonomy): domain Eukaryota; kingdom Metazoa; phylum Chordata; class Mammalia; order Diprotodontia; family Macropodidae; genus Notamacropus; species Notamacropus eugenii. Next base: position 180,149,904 of record NC_092875.1, read on the forward strand.
GTTCAGGTTCTAATTTTGCCACTTCCTAGCAAAAGGACATTGAGTGTCCTTCTCACCAATCTGCATCTTATGTTCCTTATCTACACATTTCATGTGTGTTTATGTGCTATATATATATGTGAGAATGCTTTAGGAATGTATTAACATGTATGTTAGTATAAACTCTATCTATGTACACATGCACAAATCATATAGCACATATATAGCTATATTACTAATACTATACTATGTATTTACTCCATATGTGTACACATATGTTATAACATGCATGTTTGTATATCCAAATATTAAATGTCTAGATTGATAGAGATAGATAAACAGAAACACATATACACACATATACAGAAAACTAAACAGAAAAATAAAGCTATGCATTTTCTGGATTGATGGAGAAATGCACACATACATAAAAGATACATACATGCACACATATGTGTGCTATATAACTACCTATAACTATATGTATATGATATACATATATGTACATATACACAGCACAGGCACACACATATATCATAAAGGGAGCATAACTGAATTTTTAAAGTTAAGCATAGACATCTTGCTTGGCAGAAATTGAGAGGGGGGATGAATAAATATATTCCCCTTGGAAATGTAGCAGATCCAGTTCTCAATACCTTGTATACTTATAAAAGTCTTCAAAAGATCTCCCAGGAAGTAGAATATTATAATCCTATTTAACTTATTTACTTTTTTGATGGCATGCAGGACTTCATTTGAAGTTTCCATCACAGAATGCACATTATTTGATTAGGAATGCATTAACTGAGCAAACATTTCTGTGAAAATAAACATCAACCTAGCTATATTGGTGAGTTTAAAGTAAACACTCCAATTCTCAGACTAAACCCTAATGTTTGGTTTGATTTAACTCTCCTTCCTGGTTTCAGTTCCCTAAGAATTCCTGGCTTGTGACTAGGATACAAAATCCAGAAGAACTTTTCAAAATATCTCACTGGTTCAAAATGTTTTATAGTACTTTACAGATCACTCTTTTCCAGGGAAACTGTGTGCTGTCTTTCACGTGGGGAGAAAACAGTGGCTCACCATCTTTGATTGCTTTTCTCCAAAGCTCTCCTGGATTTGAATGTATCCATTCACATCCTATTTCCCAGATTTCCTGGTTTCTCACCACAAATTTGCATAATGACTGCTTAGAGTGATGGATGGTAGTGGTGGTTGTTGTCCTTTGTTCTCAAAGAGGACCAAAATGATATCACTATGCTAGATTGAAGTTACAAAGTGTCAGGCCATGACTGATCAAACCAATACAAGCTTGAGAGTTTCTACCACAGGTTAGGCACAAATAATTCATGTGGTATACTGTGTGCTAATTCATGAGAGTACGATTATGTTAGATACATGGAAATTAAATCTTGAACCAACTGATATACCCGATTATAGCCCACATGTGTTGGAAATGTTTCTAAGTAAATTGTTTCGAGAGACACTTTTGAACATCTACTTTTTTTTATTTTTATTTTTCAACATTCATTTTCACAAGATTTCTGAGTTCCAAATTTTCTCGCCAGCTCTCCCCTCTCTCACCCCAAAACACTGTGTATTCTGATTACATTTTTCCCCAATCTGCCATCCCTTCTATCACACCCCTCCCTTCCCTTACCCCCATCTTCTCTCTTTTCTAGTAGGGCAAGATAGATTTCTATACCCCATTACTTATATTTCTTATTTCCTATTTGCATGCAAAAACAATTCTCAACATTCATTCCTTAAACTTTGAGCTCCAACTTCTCTTCCTTCCTTCCTCCCCACCCATCTCCACTGAGAAGGCAAGCAAATCAATATAACCTATACATGTATAGGTTTGCTAAAGACTTCCATAAGTCATGTTGTGAAAGACTAACTATACTTCCCTCCATCCTATCCTGCCCCCTATTTATTCTATTCTGTCTTTAGACGTTGTCCCTCCCCTAATGGGACACCCTCCCATTTATCCTCCTTTGTGTCATTCCCCTACCCCATTTATTCCTTTCTCCCCTACTTTCCTGTAGTGTAAGATGGATTTTGACACCAAGTTGAGAGTGCCTGAAATTCCCTCCTTAAGCCAAACGTGATGAGAGTTAGCTTCACTTTTTGCCTCTCACCTCCCATTTTTCCCCCTCCATTGAAAAAACTGTTTCTTGCCTCTTTTATGAGAGATAATTTGCCCCATTTCATGTCTCCCTTTCTCCTCCCGATATATTCCTCTCTTACCCTTTAATTTTTTTATTTTTTTAGATATCACCCCTTCCTACTCAACTCACCCTGTGCCCTGTGTGTGTGTGTCTGTGTGTGTGTGTGTGTGTGTGTGTAATCCCTCCAACTACCCAAATACTGAGAAAAGTTTCAAGAGTTACAAATATTATCTTTCTTTTTTTTTTTTTTATCAAGGAAAATTTATTACAGCAGAGTTCAGAGGAATTAAACACTTTGGTCAAAGCAGGCCCCCACGCTCTTTTCAGGTGGAGGAAGCACTGAATACAGAAGTGAGTTGAGCTGTATACTCTTAGTTCAAGACAGATCCTCCCACCAGGAGATGGTTGGATCCATTCTCCATTAGGTCACCATCTTCTCTACATGCCTATTATGCAGCACCCCTCAGTTTGATTCCCCCTCCTAAATATGCTCTAACATAGGACCCATGATCAGAAAATAGAGGTATAATTTTATGCAGGGTGTGCCTACTTATATACATGAGGTTCATTAAGCAAGCACAGTGAAGAAAAGCCTTCTCCAGGTAACTGTAGGTCATTTTTCTTGGCTAGTTCCAGCTAGCTGTAGATTTGGTTTATCAAATATTATCTTTCCATGTAGGAATGTAAACAGTTCAACTTCAGTAAGTCCCTTATGATTTGTCTTTCCTGTTTACCTTTTCATGCTTCTTTTGATTCTTGTGTTTGAAAGTCAAATTTTCTCTTCAGCTCTGGTCTTTTCCTCAAGAATGCTTGAAAGTCTTCTATTTCATTGAATGACTACTTTTCCCTTGAAGTATTATACTCAGTTTTGCTGGTTAGATGATTCTTGGTTTTAATCCTAGTTCCTTTGATTATCATATTACAAGCCCTTCAATTCCTTAATGTAGAAGCTACTAGATCTTGTGTTTTCCTTATTGTATTTCCACAATATTTGTATTGTTTCTGACTGCTTGCAATAGGTTCTCCTTGACCTGGCAACTCTGGATTTTGGCTATGGTATTCCTTGGACTTTTTCTTTTCAGATCTCTTTCAGGAGGTAATTGGTGGATTCTTCAATGTTTATATTGCCTTCTGGTTCTAGAATATCGGGGCAGTTTTCCTTGATAATTTCATGAAAGATGATGTCTAGGTTCTTTTTTTGATCATGGCTTTCAGGTAGTCCCATAATTTTTAAATTGTCTCTCCTGGATCTAGTTTCCAGATCAGTTGTTTTTCCAAAGAGATATTTCACATTGTCGTCTATTGTTTTCATTCTTTTGGGTTTTTTTGTAATTTCTTGGTTTCTCATAAAGTCATTAGCTTCAATCTGTTCCATTCTAACTTTTAAAGAACTATTTCCTTCATTGAGTTTTTGAACCTCCTTTACCATTAGGCTAACTCTGCTTTTTAAAGCATTCTTCTCCTCAATGGCTTCTTGGATCTCTTTTGCCATTCAGGTTGGTCTATTTTTAAAGGTGTTATTTTCTTCAGCATTTTTAATGTCTCCTTTAGCAAGCTGTTGACTTTCTTTTCATGATTTTCTTGCATTTTTCTAATTTCTCTTCCCAATTTTTCCTCTACCTCTCTTACTTGATTTTCAAAATCTTTTTTCAGCTCTTCCATGGCCTGAGACCATTGCATATTTATTTTGGAGGTTTTGCACGCAGAAGCCTTGACTTTTTGTCTTCCTCTGATGGTATGCATTGTTCTTCCTCATCTGAAAGGATGGAAGAAATACCTGTTCAACAAGAAAGTTACCTTCTATAGCCTTATTTTTTTCCCCGTTTGTGGGCATTTTCCCAGTCAGTTACCTGACATTTGAGTTCTTTGTCAAGAGGAGGGTATAGTCTGAGGACCTATAATGTCTCAGTTCCTTCTAAGTGGCACAATCGAGGGAGAGGAGTTTAGTCCTCTCCTGGCCTGAACTCTGGTCTGGGACCTACCTCAAGCTTTTCTGCCCAGGTTCTATGAGTAGAATTACCTCTCTAGAGGCTCCACCAACTAGACCAGCTAGTGCTCCTCCTCACCCCAGGGCCACCACATAGGGCTGAGACCCAGATCATCTGCTTAACTCCCCTAAGGTTTTTAGGTTGAGGTCTCCAAAAATGGATGCTGGCACCTGAGGCTGGGGCCAGACAGCTTTCCTTTCTCATTCAGGTGATAGAGCTTTCTCACTGACCTTTGAAGCTCTCTTTGGTGTTTATGGGTTGAGGAATCTTGGAACTGCAGCTGCTGCCAGGGATTCCACCCCCAAAGCCTGCTCCAGTCCTCTCCCTGCCGTGTGGCATGGCCAAGGTTGGGTGAGTTTTGTGGGCTGTGTTCTGCTCCACAGCTGATATGATAGACCTTTCCTGTCAGCCTTCCAGGCTGCCTATGGCTGTAAATCTCTCATTCTTTTGTTTTTCTGCTTCTGCTGTTCTATAATTTGTTTAAAGTCATTTTTTACTGGTATTTTTTTTTTTGCCTGCATGGGGAGAGCTCTTACAGGTCATCCTTCTACTCCACTATCTTGGCTCCACCTCTGACTACTTTTTTTTTTAATGAGTTAAGTAGGGGGTATAGCTTCTAGAGTTCTGATCCTGGTACTAAGGAAACCTGAATTCTACTCTAGTGTCAGACAATTGCTAGCTGTATGACCCTGAGCATGTAAATTATTCTTTACATCATTTTCCACAACTGAAAATGGTGATAATAATAGCACTTATCAAACAGTACTGTTGTGATCATTAAGTGAAATGATATTTCAAAGGTGCTTAGCTCAGTGTGCAGCAAATTGTAGGTACTTAATAAATGATTATTTACTTCCTTGAAGAATTCAATTTAATTTAACACAGACTTGTTAATTATATATTATGTACAAAGAAATATGCTAGGTATTGGGCATGGGAGAAAAATGAATAGGAAATTATGGGAAAGTCTTTCATGAAATATTTTTCATTGAATCTGATGAATATCAGTAGTGCAATCACTTGATCACTAGATGCTCATTATCAATCATGTCCCCTCCTGTCATCTTACAATTGTCATTTGTTTAGTCTATGGCAGATGATTTTAAGACTGCTGAGCAAATGCCACTCAGTTAATCAGCAGGAATTAATTGATTTATACTCTATGCCAATTATTTTGCTAAGCATTGGAAATATATTTTTAAATAGTAATAAGAATAATATATTGTTGGACATCTATAACCACAATACTTCACATTTTGGTAAATGGAAAAAAAAAGAATAAAGTGTTATTAATTTTGAGAAGTAAGAAAACTTTCAGCTTTTTGGAAATAAGCATGAGAATGGGAGTTATTTAGGAAGAGGAGGAATTAGGGAAGGTTTCATGGAGGTCTAGAGTTGTGGTTTGGCTTGAACTATCCTAGTTACCATTTTTATCCCTAACTTGTTACCATCTAAAATCCCTCCCTTCCTTTACAACCAAACCAAAACGCAAGCTTTTTTACTCTAAGTCCAATATTCTTTCTATTATGTGGAATATCCATTTCATTAACCTCCTTAAGTAGAAGAAGAGATAAATTGGGTTGTTTAATATTTACTGAAATGTATCCCTGATCTTCAATAGCTAAGCTGAAGTTCCATATTTTTCATACTGAAGTCAGGATTTGATTCTAGGGAAATTTGGGGGAAGTATTTTGTTAACTGTGTACCTGGGAAGATATGATGTGGGTGAAAGCACGCATCAAAAGCATATCATGTTTAGCATTGATTTTCTAGAAAAAATAGTCTAAAAATAGAGATTATAAATGTGTTGTAGAACTCATAATGAAAACTGATAAGCTGTGGTAGAAATGTTATCATTTTCAGAAACCTAACATTTAGCCGCAATTGCACAAAAAATATTCATTAAAAATTAAAAAAATAAAGTTAAGTCAAATTTAATAAGTATTTCCCTGTCAAATATATATTTTCCAAAATCCGTGGAGTGAAATGCTTTAAAATTATAGAGAAAATCCAAAGAAATCAAAACTGTACGGTTGATTATTTATCAATCAGACTGATTATCTATCATCTGCACTGATGTGTATTGGAGTTGTACTAAGGATCTTTTCAGTGAATCTCCAGAAGTTAAGCTTCATAATTCATTTTTTCAATTATAATGATGCAACAAATTCATACATATGTACAACGCCCATAGTACTTTAAATTAAGTGAAGGTACTATCTCCAGGACAATTTCTATCTGAATGTCAGTGAAGCAACTGAGAAAAATGAAATCATAATAATAGATATAACTATAACTCCAAAACCAGATGGAATGAAAGCTCATAACATATAGTTGAGACCTAGCATGAAAACAATAAAAGAAAGTGAGAAAAGGATGAGGTACATATCAATCTCATCACCCTATCTGCTTATTACAGTTGCCCTAAATTGCTTTCAGTAAAACAATGGGACATGAAAGTCTATTGCAAATGTTTTATCCAGTTACAACTCTTCATCATCATCCCTACCATCACCATCACCATTGTTTTATCCTCATGGGCAACATTTGTCTAGATTTAATTATAAATTTCTATCAAATACAATATTTATAAATATATAAAAATATATATTTGTTATACATATTATATATAAATGTATATATATGTAAATTTATATATATATAAAAATATTACTGTCAACAAGAAATGTTTGTAAAGTACTTTAAAATTTTCAAGTTATTTTATCTCACTTGAATAATAATAGCTTTTTTTAACATAACAAACACTTTAAAGTTGGCAAATGCTATTTCTCATTTGATACAACAACTTTATGAAGTAGATACTATGATTATACCCTTTCCATATGTGTAAAACTGAGACTTAGAAAGGTGAATTGACTTTTTCCTAGTCAGAAATAGTAAATAGAATTGTCAGTCTTGGGGAATGATTCCTACAAGAAAGAGTAGAGGGAAAGAGTTAAAGTAATAGATTGGAACCATGTTGTGAGAACCTTGGAGCCAGACTAAGGATAATTATCCTAAATCTTTTAAGAAAGAGTAGACACTGAAGATCTTTGAGGAGTGAAGTTACATGATAAGAACAGTTTAAGAAGATAGAAAAAATGATCCTCCTACTAAAAACTGGAGTGAGGGGTGAGTATGGACCTTTGCAAGTGAGGAAGTTCTAGTATGTTACCTCTTGTATGTTTCCCTGCAATGGAAGAACCACCCTGAGCCACCACTTTAATTCTAGTGCTTTCTCCATGACCCTCCCAACTGTATCAAAGATACACAAAAAATGAGTAGAAGAAATAAAGAGCCATAACTCCATATGGAGGACTTGCCTTATTTCAAACAATTGAAGTAGAATGAGCAAAGGGAGCTTAGTATAACTATATGAATAAAACTTTTGTTTGGAGATGGATGAAATCATGGATCTGAAAAGCTCCTCAACTAAAAGCATGCTTCAGTATCAATGGAAAATTCAAATTCAATAAGCCCAAGGGTTGACTATCCAGTCTGATAAGGACCTCATGTTCAATAATCACAACCACCATCATCACAAAAACAAAAACAACAAAATTTGAAAATAATCTGCAAGGAAATTAGGTTTAGGACCACAATTTGCACCATATACCACAATACTACATGAATTTAATGACCCAGCAAAAAGAATATATCATTTTAATAAGCAGTAAGGAAAGACATTGCATTTCACACATATGATCAAGAAGGAAAATTAAAACATCATTGAGATTCTACCTCATACCAATTAGAATGATAAAAATATCAAAAGAGAAAAATCTCAATTTTGAGGAGGGTTGTGGTAGACAAGATACATTTATGTACTGTTGGTGGATCTCTGAATTGGTTCATCTGTCATAAAAGGATTAAAGGCAGAAAGAAATACACACACATATATGTGTGTACAAACATATATGTGTGTATATATGATATATATGTATGTATATATACACACATTATATATGCACATAAACACATATATGCATATACATATATATATATATTTCTGTGTAAAAATATTTATAGCAGCACTTTTTTTGCCATTGTAACAGAGAATTGGAAACTGAGTGCCCTACAATTGTGGAATAGACGAACCTATTTATGCTATATAAATGTAATAGAATGTTATTGATTCATAAAAATAAGAAATATAATGAATTTAATGAAATTTTAAATATGCATATGAACTGATATAAAATTAAATGGACAGAATTGGTGAACCAATTTACATAATGACGACAACAACATAAAAAAGTAAGATTAAAGTACTCTGATCAGTGCAATGAGTAACCATGGCTTCAGAAGACTGATGATAAAACATACAACTTGCTTCTTAGCAGAAAAATGATGAGCTAGAGGCAGAAATGAGACTTACATTTATATACGTGACGAAAGTCTTAATGATCCATTGCGTTTACCTCTAGTTGTTACAATGGAGGATTTCAATTAGCATGGGGATAATTAGTGGTTAATAATAGGCAAAAAAAGGAAAAGAGCATTATTAAAGCATTTTAAATACACAAAGTACTTTAGAAATGCTGCAAGAATGGTACATCACAAAATTCATGACTTCATATGAAGTGATCTTTACTCTTTTATCAATTAACCACACACACACACACAAAATGGCCCTGCATTATTCACTACTCACAAAGCACTTTTCTTCTAATGAGGAAGACAAGTCTATGTATAAAAATATACAGTATGAACATAGAGTGATTAAATATAAAAGCAGTTATATACAAGGTAGTATGGGAGGGGGATCACTAACCAATAGACAATTGATTATGTGGTACAAGAGGTCTGAGGAGAGACTAGGGCTAGAAATATAGAATTATGATTTTATTGTGATAATTAAATTGATGGAAGCTGGTGATATTATTGATATAGAGAATGTAGTTAAAAAAAGAAAAATAAGATAAGAGGACTCAGGACAGAACCTTGGGGAACACCTACAGTTAGGAATTGTTATGTGGATGATGAACCAGTAAAGGAAACAGAAAAGTCAGACAAGAAGAGACAAGAAATTTCTCAGAAAAGAAGAGTATCAGGTAGAAAAGGATGGACCATTGCTTCAGATCAGTCAAGAAGGATATGGGCTAGGAAAAAAATCAGATTTGGCCATTAGATTGTTGATAACTTTGAAGAGAGGAATTTTAGTTGAGTAATGAGGTTGGGAGACAAATTGAAAAGGACTGAAGAGTGAGTGAAAGAAGAGGAAATGGAAGCAGCAAATAAAGTTGGTTGGGTTTTAAGGAAGTTTGGCTGAGAAAGGTTGTGAAGAAACAAAATGATAGCTTGAGGGGGATGATAGGGTCTAGTGAAGATATATTTTTGGATGAGAAGAGCTTGGAAAAGTTTAAAGGCAATAAGAAGATAAAGAAGGTGAAAATATGTTTGTGCATGTGTGTGAAAGAGACAGAGAGAGAGAGAGACAGAGAGAGAGAGAGAGACAGAGACAGAGAGAGAGAGAGAGAGAGAGAGAGAGAGAGAGAGAGAGAGATGACAGCGACAGAATCACAGACACACAGAGAGGGACAGAGAAGGGGAAACAATGAGAAACGAGAGGTAGTTGTAGGACCATTCAGAAGAAAAAAAAAGGGAGAGAATTCTGAGAAGATGGTGGAGTAGGTCAGAAAATTTCAAGCTCTCAAGATTTTCCTCCATGAAAGCGATAAAATAGTGCCTCTAGGCAAACATAGAGCCATGAAAACAAGTGAGAATAAGGACAAAGCAGGGGTCCTCTTGGGGCAACAGGTCAGAAGTCCAACTCCCCTCACTGTCCCAGGTTGGCAAAAGTTCCACTGATGAGGCTAAGGCATCCTCCCAACCCAGATAACCCCAGGACTTCCCACATGTTGTTCAAGGGGACCCTAGCCTGGAGGTTTTTATTCTTCATAGGGAGGAAATCTAGTCCTGGTATTTTTCTTCAGGTCTCAGATTGTCCCTAGAGGACTCCTGTTTTACCCCACTCTCATTTGCTTTCATGGCTCTATGCTTGCCTGCATGCTGAAGAGCAAAAGAACTGAGCCTCCAGATGAAAATATCATTCTCAGCAAAGCTATGTATAATATTGAATGGAAAAAAATAGACATTTGATCAACTGTCAGGTTTTCAGGACTATGTTTAAAAACACACAAAAAAAAACCCAAACTCAGTAGAAGATTTGACATACAAGAGTCAAGAGAAATATAAGGTACATGCCAATGATCAATTACAAGGGATTAAATAAGGATATAATATTTACCTTTTATGTATGGAAAAGGTAAAACCTATTTCTAAGATTGTTACTAGTAATTAAGTAGTTTAGAAAAAAAGAATGGGGTAGACCTGAGTATGATATGACTATAAAAAGTAAAACCATTCAAGAACAGCTTAAAAAGTAATTATTCTATACCAATGAGGTGCAAGAGGAAGAACCAATACAGAGGAATTAGATAGAGAAGTGGGGCTGTTAGTTCTGGAAATCTACTTTCATCAGGAAAAGGTTTAAGAGAGAAAAATACATATACATTTAGAAGAGTATGAAAGTCTTCTAAATTAAAAAAGAAATGAAACTCTAAGAGGATAGGGAAGGGGGGAATAAAGGAAGGATGCTTCTAGGGGAAAGTGAGGTAAAAGGTTAAAAGGGGATTAAAGAAGGGTATTTAGATTTAGGGGAATGGGAGGATAAGGGGGGAGCTTTAGAGGGAATTGGAAGAGAATAGGTCAAAAGGCTATACAAAAGGGTGTTTAGATTTAAGGTAATAGGAGGATAAAGGAAGGATTACTGGAGTAGGAGTTGGTCAAGTAATAGGAGGGCATGGTAGCAAGTAGAAATAAAGTAGAGGAGTTAAGGAGAGACAGGAAAAAAGAGATTTGCACAAACAAAAACAAGATTAGGAGAGAAATCTCTTAGGGAGAGTATATGCTTATGTATGTATGTGTGTGTGTATATGTGTGTATATATGTGAACATACATAGGTATGTGTGTATATGTATATAAGCATGCATGTGTGCACATGTATATATACATGTGTGTGTATAGGCAGGGACCTATTGTGGTTCAACATGGAGAACTAGATTTAAAGTTTTGTGAGAGAAGAAAGAAAGCAAGGAAGGAAGGAAGGAAGGAAGGAAGGAAGGAAGGAAGGAAGGAAGGAAGGAAGGAAGGAAGGAAGGAAGGAAGGAAAGAAATCTTTGGAGAGGAGAAGGAGAGCTCCACTTAATGGGTATATTTTGGGACCTCCTGTCTTAGAGTGAATGTCAATGGTAACAGCATTGACTCTTTCGAACAGCAACCCTAAGGGGCTTGCCTTCCCAGCTTCATATTTTTCATTTTTTTTTTCTAATTAAAAGAAACATCACTTAACTAACTTCTTAAAGAGACCTATTCACTTTATGGGCATCACCTCACTCTAAATGAGTACCTGCAAAGGCCTTAGCCTAAAAGGACCAGTCTCCCAATACAACCTGGGCCATCTCCAGTCATCCTAATAAATAATTCATGCATGTGTGCGCACACACACCTGCATATATGTACACACATGCATATACACATGCACACACATACATATACATATATACATGCATGTATATATGTTTGTAAGTATGTATAGATATATGTATATATTAATAACTATAAATATATTCACACTCAATTGTGGTGGTGGGTAGAGGGGAGGAAGGGGGGAAAAGAACAAAGTAAAAAGTGTATTGCAGAGAACAAAAGAAAACCTACAAGGAAGTAAAAAAAAGATGGACAGCTTTCAAAAAATGCACAGTATTTCATATATAGGCTTTATCAAAATAAGTTGTTGCTATACATTTTGAATCCTTTCCTATGTTGTGCTATGCATGTTACATGTTTTTTTCTTATTTTATATTCATGTTTAATATTTAAACTTATAATAACTTTTTTTAAAAGAAAATAATTGGGATAAAAACTTACATGGAAAAAACTATTGGAATAAAAAAATGTCTATAGAAAATGAGGTAGGGAAATTAAGGATGAATAAAATGATTGCCTTCCTGCAGTGAGAGCCCATTGAAGGTTGATAGCACTAATTTATAATGTACCCCAGCAGCACAGTTGAGAGATTTACTCCTCTGGACTATTTGTGGGAGTAGAGAAGAGTGATGGTGGGAATAATCTGGGGCAAGGGTGGAGAATCTGTGCCTCCAGACTACATGTGGCCTTCTTTTTCCTCAGGTGTGGCCTTTTGACTGAGTCTAAGTTTTATAGAACAAATGTTTTATTAAGATTCTGTGAAGTCTGAATTGAGCCAAAGGGCCACACTTGAGAACCTAGAGAGCCACATGTGACCTTGAAGCGGCAGGTTCCTCATTCCTGAAGTAGGGCTACATTTTGCCATGGAATGAACACAGACGACAAAAGTTGAGACAACTGGAAGCAAAGGACAAAAGGACAGAGTATATTTGAAATAGCTAGGTATAGAAAGGAAGAAAAATGAAGTCAAATCAATGACCTAAGAAAGTACTAAGTGTGGAGGGATTAGATTTCTAGATGAGGGCATAGACCAGGTTAAGTAATGGTGAGTGATAGGGAGAAGAGAAATGATAGGATGTTAAATTCAATAGAGGAATGTCAGAATTTCTAAATAAGAGTATAGAACACATTGTTAATTGTGAGATTCAGTGTGTGGTCATCCCTGAGGTAGAGAGGAGTAGGTCATGTGATTTAAGGAGGGTAATGATTTGGGAATCTGAGGGAAATGACCATGCTTATTGGTAATTGTTAAGTTCACAACAAAAACTGAAAAACAATCTTTAAAAAGGAAGAAATACTTGATTTAACATCAGTTAAATCCCTTCCACCTCTAAATCTGTGATCCTATGATATATGTATATAGCTATGGATGCTATGGATTTTGAATTATAATTTATATTTTCATCAATGTAAAATTTGTAATCAAGGTTGTTGCTAAATTATCTGTGACACAGACAGTCATATCATTCCTTAACTTCTTGACATCCTTTTCTCCATGATCCCCAGGGGCATCAGAATCTTTCAATATATGTTTCCACCAAGAACTGACCTACCCACAGTGTTTCATGTTCCAAAATTACCTAGCTCCTCTCATTTAAAAGTCTTTTAGTGTGACACTAGTTAGAATTCCTAGAGTAACTGATTTTCAAACTTCTTATTACAGTACAGATTCTGCTAACCCCTCAATTGTATTAGAGGTATATTTTTTATTCTGATTATTATTGTCAAAATAAATTTCTAATTGATGGAATTTCAGTTAAAGGAACACAATGGGTGACAATCCTCAGCCAATACAGGGCATGGAGAATCTGGAGGAAGAAGCAAAGCTAGAGCCAACCCCAAAGCTTAGATGAGGCATGTCTGTGCCCTAGGCAAGGTTTGGAAATTTTTGCCCCGCTGCATTTGAAAATTTTACTTCCTGTATGTTACTATCCACTGGAGGCTTTGAACATTCACTGTAACAAATGCAGCGACTTATCACAAAATAAATACATACATGCCATGGAGAATGGAATTTTCTGGCATTAAAAGTAGGTACATTTATAACAAGTGTCCCTTGTTGTGCTTCTTTTTATACTGTGCCCTAAGTCAATGCCTTCATTACATACTCCTGATGTTTGTTCTAGGCCAAGACACAGGCATATTGGCTCTAGTTAGAATTTTGCCTCTGAGGTCTTCTCCCCTGAATGGTTAGGATTTTCACAGTTTCTTCCCTACCTCTATTTATGAACCCAGAAATTCTCTACATCCTCTACTTTCTCTCCCATGTTTCCCAGTAATCTTCAAGGTAAGACTTCTTAAAGAGGGCATCATTTAGAAAGCAGAGTTCATGTGTAAACCCAATGTTTGTAAGTTTTCCACTGACTCATTCTCTGTCAATTGTATTAGAAAGAAAAAACATTACAGATATTCAACCAAAACTAGGCTTGTTGTTACATCTTTGTCAAGGAAAAGAAAGATATAAAAAAAAAAAAAACGAATATGAGAATTGTTCTTTTCCCTAGAATAGGTGAAGCAAGATGTGTAGAATGGTTATCTCCTGAGGTGATGTGGCTGAGCATAAAACTTATGAATTGTAAGGACAGATGTCAGTTTCCAGTGATGTGGCTTCCATAATCTGCTGTTATCTCTTTGTTTATCCTTCAAATGCAAACTATAAAGCAACTGCTCATCTATTTAGTCTTGGGTAGGGCATAGAAATGCAAGTCAGATCTCAAATTTGGTTTGTCGTTCGCCCTCTCGAAAGGAGATGTGATTTATGTTTATAATAAAGTATTTGAAATGTCATTTAATAGGAAAACAAATGGCAGAAGGATTCCCATGAGCAAGGAAAGGGCTGTGGAACTTTGAATTAGACATTTTTATCTTACCACACTTTAAGTTACATATTTTCATTCTAATTGTAAAAATTATCTATCTTGACATATCTTTTCCATTATTTTTTTCAAAGAGAATTCATCAGCTGGGTTAATGATGACACAAAATTTTAATATATGCATTAAACATTTAAGTTTTAATATGTTAACATGTCATAAGATGTGAATAATAACAATGTTTTATATATGAAGTGAAAACATATTTTATGTTGGAAATAGTTATAATGCCTGGCAAGTGACTTATATCCATAACAATTTCATTTAAATATTGCTTTTGCTGCCCATCTATCTTAGATGCAATTTTATAGTCCTTTTAAAAAATTCATTTCAGTGTGACCTCTTTGAGACTGCAACTTAGTGCCTCTGGCCTACATATTCAATTGTACTTGTACTGGCTTCTATTCAATTACCTTTCACAGAGCAGGAAGCAGCAAAGCCCAGATCTGAAGTGCACCTACTGTCCTAAAGCTCTGCAGGAATTACAACTCTTGGCCCCCCTGCAGTAAAGAGGGCTAGCGGCTCTGATGGTCATCCACATGAATTCACAGAAACCCAGAGTCTCAAAGTCAGAGAGGACTTCAAAAGCCTACCTCAGAGTTCAGTGGAGA
This sequence comes from Notamacropus eugenii, assembly GCF_028372415.1. NCBI lineage: Eukaryota > Metazoa > Chordata > Mammalia > Diprotodontia > Macropodidae > Notamacropus > Notamacropus eugenii. Next base: position 180,165,021 of record NC_092875.1, read on the forward strand.
CCTGACAAAACATCCTCCTTACCGCTTACTCCTAAAGAAGTCATCCACTTGTACTTGAAAACTTCCAGAGGAGGGTAAGGTTGAGGAAACCTGCTACTTCCTGGGCAATTGACAATTCTTGACAATTCTAATTGTCAAGAAGTTTGTGACAATTGGCATTGAATCTGTCTCTCTAGCTCTTTCTTTCCCTCGTGCTCTGTCCTATTCACTATTGTCAAACTGATCCTTTGAGGAATACGAGTATCTACAGCTTTTGCCAATACAATCTGCATGGTTCTATGCCTTCTTGTCTTATGGGACTCATGTACATGTTTTGCCAAAAGACCTCCATAGGGATGATTTTATGGTAAAAGTTTTTTTTTTTTTCTTGCTGTATGTTGAGGGAGTTTATTTTCCATATTTTGAAAGTATGCCCTGAACCGGTATTTATCTAGACCATTTATACAGACCAAGCACTCCATCCTCATGTTTTAAAAATTAAGGACCTGAAGATGAATAAAATTAACTTCTCCAAGGTCATATAGTTAGTAAAATCATGTTTTAAACTCAGGTCTTCTCATTCCAAATCTAGCGTTTTGTTTCTTTTTGTTTTTCCCACTGCGTATCTGCTTATTGTGGGATGACTTTCAAAAGATACATTCAAAAACTTGAGGTCACATTGTCCAAGGTGAGGTTCAAAACCCTCATTGAAACCTCTTCCGTGGAACAGAGACACAGTTTTCATAATAATCTAAACAGGATTCAGAAGAGATCTGTCTCCTTATGGTAGGCATGTAACCATCTTCAAATCATTTCAGTCCTCTAATTCTCATTATCTCACCTCATTATTCCAAGTAGAAATAATATCTATCCTATCTATTTCTCAGGATAACCGTAAGAATAAAATAACATGAAAATATTGCAATTCAATTTTTGAAGTTTCAATATGTATAAATACTATAAAATAGACATAGTTATTATTGTTGTTGTTTAGTCTTGTCTGATTGTATGTGATTCCATGGATTTCTCTATGAGGTTTTCTTGGCAAAACTACTGGAATGATTTGTCATTTACTTCTCCAGTATGTCCCCACTTTACGGATGAGAAACTAAAGTGAATGGGGTTAAGTGACTTGCCCATAATTAGTAAGTGTCTGAGGCTGAATTTGAGCTCAGATCTTCTTGACTTCAGGCCCAAGGCCCTATCTACTGCACCACCTAGCTATCATAATTGCATAGGCATCTAAGATGTGTCGAATTGAGAGGAATGAGAACTACCCTCAGCATTCTTCTGAACAAATGAAAGCTAGTGGTCTTTTAAGAATCCTTGTTATGAAGCAGTTTCTAAGCATTTAGGACAATGATGAATGAAGTGGAAGGTGTGACTTGCATTGTCTCTTTTTCTCAGTAAAAGTGGATTCTATGAATTTAAATCCTAATTCAGGCTCCTTACTTCCTAGTAATGACCTCTTACCCAACCTTTTACCCCAATACTATCTTTTTCTCTCTGCTGCCCACCTTTATCTTATAGAAACTGTATGTGACACTTATTCAAGGGCAAATAGACTTTAAATTTGTCTTATATAGAGAGATACTGACACTTGTGTAAGTTGCTTAGCTCTGAATTTGTTTAGGAATTAATGACTCATGGCACAGTGTTTAGAAGGCAAATTCCCAACTTAAGATAAATGTCATCAAGGAAGACAATGGAATTCAGCAGGAGGATGGCTTGGTACCAGAGCCCCAGGTGGATCTGTAGAGCCAAGGAAGGAAGTGGTCAGAAAGGAAGAATTAGGGTTTGGCAGCCACCAACCAACAATTCATGCCATAAGCCAATTTTGGCATATGTCTTTCTGAGATGGACCATCACAAACTACAACCCTACAGGGTCTTATAGAGCCTCATATGTGGTAGAGAAGGCAGAAAATACCCCAGGAAATATTCTTGGTATGAATTATCTGGATTGGCTGTCTACATTGCTTAGATTCACTGTAAGATTATATCTTCTATGGTTGGTATGTACACTCAGCTTCTGACGGGAGGTTATTTATTAACATATTTATGATTCTAAGGGATGCAAAACATTGAAATTTAATACTGTCAGAGAAGCCAGTTGGTACAGTGATCTTGCCAACAGGAAGATCTGGAATCATATCCTGCTCCTGATTCTTGCTACATATGAGGCCAGGTTCCAGTCATTTAAATTCCCTGAGCTTCGGTATCTACTCAGTCCCTTCAGAGTTTTTAAAATTCTTATTATGTTCCAGGAGCTATTAAGTTCCTACTATGTTTACTGTCTGCTGTATTAGAATAGATGCTGGCATTAAAAACACAAAATGAAAAGCACCTCACTTAAATTCTACTTGGTGGCATGGAAGAAAGGATGCAAGAAGCAAACAGATAACTGTAAAGACTATATTTAAAGGAAGTGTGAAAGAGTATTAGATAATAATAATAAAGGTGTAGTAATAGCCATAATTATATCTGAATTCAAGCTCATGATAAACGATCTTATCAAATAATTTTCTATGCATAATCAGTTCTAGCCTCTCTTTTCCTGAATCATTTAGAGTCAGCTACTTGGTGCAAGAGATTTAGTCATGAAGATGTGATTTCAACATGCCCTTAGATATTTAATAGATATGTTTCTTTGGGTAAGTCACTTAAAGTTTCTATGCCTCAGTTTCTTCAGGTGTGCATAATGATATCAAAGCTTGTTGACCTCCAAGGCTTGTTGACAAGACAGGATTAGACATTTATAAAATACTTTGTAAACCTTAAAGTGCTAAGAAATAGTTAGCTATTTATGTGTTATATATTGTATATTTATACCATAAGTATACATTTATAGATTATAGTAATATACCATATACCTATTACATGATTATGAATTTATATAATATATTATTGTATATTATTACATTGTCTAGACATTTATGTGTAAATGGATACTTTTATTGTCATTATTAATTTTTATTAATATTTTAAATAAGGAGATGAGGAAAGATTTCTCTTAGGAAATAACATACGCTGAGCTGTGAAACAGACTACTGTTCCTAAGAGGCCAAAGTGAGAAAAAAAAATAATTCCAGGCAGAAGATCAGCAAAGACACAGGAGAGAAAGAAGGAGGGAGAGAGAGAGAGAGAGAGAGAGAGAGAGAGAGAGAGAGAGAGAGAGAGAGAGAGAGAGAGAGAGAATTGTTGATAATTATACTTGTAGTATTAACTGCACAGAATTGTTGTGGAATCAAAATAACTTACATCAAATGTTTTGCAAACTTATGCAAATTTCAGTTATTATGTTTCTAAACATTAAAAACTTCATCAAAATAATTTGTTATCCATTAGAAAATTTGGGTGAACAATCCTTATATAACTTTGTGTCTTCAACATTTGTCTTCAACTTTAAAAAAGAAGGAAAAAAAAGACTTGCTCCCTGACTATATGGCACAAACCAGAAATCAAAATCTAATACACATTTTAGGGAATTTGATTTCACTGGCATCTTAAATGAAAGCCCTCTATTAGTCCTCTGACTGTCAGATTGTCATTCAATTCATAAATAGTTTGGCCAAAACTTTGGAAAGGCCTTTGTCCTGATTGTTTTTTACATTTACATACGTAAGAAAGGAGGTGAAAAAGCTAGATTTGAAGTCAGAGAACATAAATTCAAATTCCCTTTCACATAATGCCTATTTTTGTCATCTGAAGTCACTAGAGATCACTTTCTTAGTTCAGATGATATTAAATTTGTCTTCCCACTCTAAAATCACATAATTTTATGTTCTATCTAATTTCACGTTCTGGCAATCTTTTCTCCTATCAACTGATCTATTAGTGTACCAACGGGTCTCTCTGCCTCTAGTTTCTCTCCTTTCCAATTCAATAGATGCCAAGGTAACTTTTCTAAGGCATAGGTCTGAATTTATTGCTCTCCTTTTGAAAAGCCATCAGTGGTTCAGGATTACTTACAAGTTAACATAAAGTAGCTTTAGCTTGAACGTTGTCTACACTTATGGGCATTATATAGTATGAAATGGCCTTCAATGCTGACCTCTCGTGGCCTAAAAATTCATCCTATTAAGCAATTTCAGCCAACTACAGCCAATATTTAGATAAGATTTTTATTTAAACAAAGAAGGGCAAGAGTTCTTTTGACCAAAATAGAAATGTCCTGATTTGAACAATATAATTGGTTTTAAGTAGACTGAGAACCTTTTTCTCAAATGAAATGCTAAGCTATGATTACTGTAATAATGTCAACCTGAATGGAGGGGCTTAATAAATTATCCTAGTATTTTATCTTTGTTTTGTATTAAAGGTTAAAACTGCACTAAGATTTTTTGGGACACTTTATTTGGGAGTCTTCAAGTAGAGCCAGTTTGACTATTTGAGAGAAAAGTCACGCAGTGTGTCAAACTCAGTTATAAATACATCCCTGTGGATTAGATATCAACTTTTAAAAATCTGTAAACTAATATTTTATATGTTGCATTGTATTTGCATTTATTTTGTTAAATATTTCCCAATTATCTTTTAATCTAGTCCAGGACATATTTGGGAGTGTTGTGAGCAGTATGTGGCTATGAGTTTAACGCCTTTGTAGGGGATTCTTCTGTTTTAAACATGATTTTTACTCGATCATCTTGAAGGATCCTTCCAACTCTAAGATTGTGTCATTCCATTATTTGAATATGGTACCATTGTACTTTTTCTAATTATATATCCAGTTCAATTTTAGATACTATTCTTAAAATCCTATGTAATGCAGCTAAATTGGACTACTTACTATTCCCCAATTTCATTGTTATCTTCCTCCACTTTTGTGCACATCTTCAATGCCTAGAATAAAACCTGGCCCCAAATTAATAGTGCACTATTGAATGCAGTAAATCTGTATTTATTGACATTCTTGATTATTTCAAATTCCAACTGAGTTTCTACCTCCTCCACAAAACTTTCTTTGATACTCCTAGTCAGAAGCTATCCTTCTCTCCTCTAGGACACTCTGCCTGATCGTTCCCAGATATTTAATATATTTTTTAAAACTTTTAGTTATTGCCCAGCCCCACCCCACCTAGGCCCTCTTACCAACGCCCCCTCCTTCTTCACTATGGCCGCAGCTGGGGAACAACCTCCACAGGCGGAGGGGTAAAAAAGAAAAGGGAAGGCCCAGTACATGCAAGCTAAGAGGGCTTGGAGAGAGGCAACTCAAACCCAGGCTTCAGGGCATCTTCATTACCTGCAACATGAATGAACTCAAGTGGGTAGAGGAGGCCTACAGCCTTCTCAAAGAGTATGGGGACAACCTGTATGGGCCGAGAAGTTTGTAGACAAAGATAAACAATCATCTGGAAGTAAGGAGGAAGAGGAAGATGATGCAGAAGCTGCCTTGAAGAAGTCAGTGAGATTCAGGCCTCTACAGAACTGAGATTAAGACGATTCCAGTCATTGGAAAGTGGAGCAAATAACATGGTCTTCATTAGAACACTTGGCATAGAACCTGAGAAACTTGTACATCATATCTTAAAGGATATGTATACAACCAAGAAGAAGAAAACATGGGTTATTCTATGCATGTTGCCCATATCTGGCAGATGCAAAGCTTTCCTAGAAGTTATGAAAAAATATGCTGAAACCTTCTTGGAACCTTGGTTTAAAGCACCAAATGAAAGGCATTCCAGATTATTTACAAAGCACAAAATAATAGTCTTGTGAGCAGAGAAGATGTTATTAAAGAACTAGCAGGCATAGTGGGCTGTCTCAGTCCTGAAAATAAGGTCAATCTTAGTAACCCCAAAATATCATTGTAGTAGAAATCATTAAGGATTGAGTGTTTTCAAGGATTACATATTGTTCAGAAAATACAACCTGCTTGGCATGTTGTCAAGAGTAACAAAGAAGGGTCTCAACCAAACCCTGGCCAGGATGCCCAAGTAAGAAATGGAAACAAGGCAAAACTGGAGTTTGGAAACACAGACAAGGAGAAACTCAAGTCAAATGAAAGTGACTCTGCAGAAGAAAAAAATAATCCCCAGGGGTTGGTAGAGGGAAGTAAAGAGGAGGGCCCCATTTCTGAGACCCAGGTGGAAACTGAGAAAGGAGCCAAATCTGAAAATGGAAGCCAAGTTATGGAAGGTTCTAAAGCAAACGAAAGTGACCTGGTCTTGGAGAAAAATTAGCAGTTGAGGCAGGAAGTAGTAAGAGATGAGACATATTCCAAAGACAGGCACAAAATAAGCTATCCAAGTTGAGAATGTTATCAAGTAATGAAACTTGCCCTGGAGGCAAGTTTAATCTAAAGTTTTTCAAAGTTATGGAAGTATTAGAAATATGATACCATATTTCACTAGAAACTCTTTTGGTTGAATCAGTAGTGGACAGAATAGTGTGGTTATTTCTCTTCCTCTACCCCACTCCTGGGAGTGATCACTTGGTTAAATTTCCTATTTACTCTCAAAAGCATTTTTTCATCATCCAGATTAGAATTAGCTTGTGGACATTCTAAAATTTCTAAAAGAGAACGGATTTTCATTTTGGGGCCACTGTTTAAAGACAAGGGAGGTTAAATGAGTTAGAACTTTTCTTATATAAGCAAGGTTTAACTTAGAAGTTATTAGATTCTTGGAATGTCTCCTTTGTCAGGATTTGTGTGAAATAACTTGAAGGAAAAATTTATGCACATTATTAGCAATATCACTTAGGGAAAAAGGGGGAAAATGCTTTTTATATAAAGTTCCAGCTGATGCCCAGTTTCAAGGAAGAAGGTACTTTAATGGTGTAGAAGCACCAGACTCAGAATAGCTTGGAACTTAAAGACGTCTAAGCATATACAGATAGCCATATCCATCTAAAACGTACTTTCAACTCTTCTACATTGCCATAAAGTTGGGTCCCCTTTACATTTTAATTTTGAGAGTTTCTATAGAAAGATAATTTTTTTTTACATTTTCACAGTCTTAGATCTCATTTCATATTTATTTCTATGGTTTTGGTACTATCTGAATACAACATTTTTCATAAGCAACTCTTCCCCAAGTTAGTCATTGGTACTTCATAAAGCTTTGTGATAAACTGAATTTGTTTATTTAAAGGTTTGTTTTCAGTTTTATAAACTGCTTTCTCCCACTGACATTTCACTTTTAAATGTCAAAATTCCATGGTGCAGAAATTGATAAGCTCAGATTATTCTACCATGTAGAGAAGAGGGTAAACTATGTGTCTTCATGTAATGTTTCATTAATACTAATGTTAACTATAATTTTTAAACATCCTCAAGGCACATTTCTTTTCCTTATTGTTTTGGTTAAATACTTGACTGTAATCCACAGCAAAATACTGTTTATTTATCACTGATACTTTTTCAGAAACACAAAAGTAAATTTCCCTTACAAGAACAAAAAAAAACCCCAACAACTTTTAGCTATTTGATAAACAGGAAGATTTCAGAGAGACCTGGAAAGACTTATATGAACTGATGCTGAGTGAAAGGAGCAGAACCAGGAGACCTTTGTACATAGCAACAGCCAGAGTGTGTGAGGAATTTTTCTGGTAGACAGTACTTCATTGCAATGCAAGGACTTAAAAAATTTCCAATGGACTCCTTTCTCATCCAGACAAAGAACTATGGAATTGAATCGCAGATAGAAGCAGACTATTTTCTTTTGTATTATGTTGTGCTTTGTTGTATGGTTTCTCCCATTCATTTTAAGTCTTCTATGCAACATGCATTTAATAAGAATGTACATGTAGAACCTATATAAGACTGTATGCTGTCTCAGGGAGAGAGTGGGAATGGAGTGGGGAATGGGGGGAAGGAGGGGAAAAATCTAAGACATATGGAAGTGATAGTTGAACACTGAAAACAAAATAATTTAATTTTAAAAAGCTTTTAGTTATTTATATGTATGTTTCATCCCTTCCATTCCTTCATCCTCATTGAATTATGAACTTCTCAAGGGAAGGAACTGTGCTGCTTCTGATATTTGATTCAATGAGTTACTGCAAGTAAAGTACTTTTTATCATTATCATTATTGTTTGTATGGACTTCAAGTGGAAGCAGGGACAGAGATGATTTTTCTTATAGAGGTGAAGGGCAAGGGAAGTTTAGTAGAAACCTATTTGCTATTGTTCAACTCATAATCCAAGGTAAGGTTGCTTTTAAAAATGTATTTTTCTTTTCTTTATTCTTTATATCTTTTTATTATTTTTTTATTCCCCAAAAGCTTCAGTTAGTTTATGGTGAACAAGGATTTAACAAATACACCAACAGAGATTCTTTGTAAATGAGCTTTGAAAGCACTGGGCCACCATTCTTTCCATACTGTAGGCCTGCTTTTCATAGAAATGGAGTGACAGAAATTTGCCATGACATTTTCTTTTTTACTAAGGCTGCTTTACACAGTTAAAATGGGAAAAATGTTTTCTAAATAATTTATACTTTAAACATTATTTTTAAAATTTTAAATAAACACTTTGAAAACAATTCATCTTGAACTGAACAAGAACGCTCTTTTTAAAAGTGCCAACTCCAAAGACAGCACATTATGGAAACAGATGTTTCTATTATTACCTTGATTCCAGTCCAGTTTGGGAAGAAGTTGAGGAACTGTAGTAAGGAAGCCTTATATACTCTTACCTATGGAAAGTCACAGCTCTTTTATTATATGGACAGGAAAATAAGTACAATACATATATGTAAATGAAACAAGAAAGGCAAGTTGGCATGTAGACAGTAACAGAGACTATCCTTCTATTTTGCAACTTAGTGTTCAGATCCCTGTTTTAAAATTATTTGGCCAAAGATAAATCTTTGAGTCTTGAAAGGGAGAAAAAGTTATTAAATTGACTACTCTTCAAAAGTTATTGAAATGACAAAGACTTCTAGGACATTAAAAATCCATTAAAACCAATATTGTTATTTAGCAATTCAAGGGGAGAAAAATTAGAAGCACATGGATTAAATTTGTTTTAAATTACATCTAGATTTCACAACAAAGTGCAGAAAAAATTGGGAAATTTTTGAGAACACAGCATTAATATCTGATTGATAATAGTGATTCAACAAAATACAAATATTGATCTCTAAAATAAGTGAAAAGGATTTATTTGGATAATATCTGTTAAACATTTTAAATTTGATCTTATATTGATATCAAAACTAAAATACATTTTTGTGGTGGCAGGAGGATTTTCCCTCTCCAAATTCAGGCAAATATGATAATATCTTCATTAGAAAAAAATATAAAATTATTTGAAATTATTCCAATATCAATATGTTCAAAGAAAATTAAATTATTGTAATTTTATGAATTTATTTCCAAACATACATTTTCAATTGCAAATGTGTGCATGTGAAACTATTTGGAATATAATTTTTTTTATTTTATCGTTTTTCTTCATATGTAAAAGCATAGTCAAATAAATCATATCAGACTGATATTAATTCCATTCCCTTTCCTTTACATACTATGCAGTCATTCTTTATTACTTTACTTGTTTATTATGAACAATTATTATCCTGCAGATCATACATATATTATTAAATACATTGATGTAAGAATAAATGATAATTAGTACTTCTAAATTGTACTTTAAATTTCAATTCATTTTGATGAAAATAATTTGAATGTTCACCATATCTTTAAAACTCTATAGAGACAGTTTGTTTTCAAATTATACCAACATTCAAAGACTTATTTTAAAGATATTTGTAAGTTAAAAAGTTCTAGTACAAGACTGAAGTTTAGTTCATGTTTATAGAATTTTGTAGGGAAAAGCTTCCTGTAAAGTAGGAATTCTTGCAGTTGTATAATGCATACACAAGGTATATATATATGTATATATATACATATATATATAATATACATATGTACATATATATTATATGCATATATTATTTATATATGTTTATATGTACATGTTTTACCTGATCCATTAATTCATTACTTTAGAATGTGGCTAATGAGAAACTTCCTCTCCCAAAGCAAACTGGCATCTTGCTTATAGTTTTAAATTATTTATTTATTTATTCATTCATTCATTTATTTGTTTGTTTTTTAAATACATTTTCACCTTAGTTGTGTTACACAGAAGCATTAAAATGAAAGGGAGAAACTATAAAAAAATTTAAAAAAAAGTAAGCCAAGAGAAAATGATCTGCTTCATTCTACAATCCAATTCCATAGTTCTTTCTCCAGATGTAGAAGGTATTTTGCTTCAAGGGCCCCCTGGGAATTTTTTAGGTCCTTGCATTTCTGTGAAGGGCTAAGTCTACCAAAAGAATTGCTCTCACACTGTGGTTGTGGTTGTGTACAAAGTTCTCCTGGTTATACTCTTTTCGCTCAGCATCAGTTCATATAAGTCCTTCCAGGCCTCTCTGAAGTCTTCCTGTTCATCATGTCTTATAGCACAACTGTATTCCATTACATTCATATACCACAATTTGTTCAGCCATTAACCAATTGATGGGGAATGGCTTGATTTCTTCGATTTCCAGTTCTTGGTCACCATAAAGAGAGCTGCCATAAATATTTTTGTATATGTGGGACCCTTTCCCATTTTTATGATCTCTTCAGAATACAGGCCTAGAATGATTTTCCTAGGTCAAAGGGTATACACATTTTTGTAGCCCTTTGGGAATAATTCCAAATGACTCTCCATAATAGCTGTATCAGCTCACAGTTTCACCAACAATGAATTAGTGTTCCAACTCTCCCACATCTTCTCTCACATTTATCATCTTTCTGTTTCATCATATTGGCCAGTCTGAGAGGTGTGATGTGGTACCTCAGAGTAGTTTTAATTTGTGTCTCTCTAATCAATATCAAGTGGTTTAGAGCATTTTTTCATATGAGTATAGATAGCTTTAATTTCTTTCTCTGAAAACTGCCTGTTCATACCTTTTGATCATTAACAATGGGAAATGACTTGTATTCTTGTACATTTGACTCAGTTCTCTATGTATTTTAGAAAAGAGGCCTTTATCATGGACACTTGTTGCAAAACTTCTTTCCCAGTTTTCTGCTTCCTTCCTTATCTTGGTTATTTTGAGTTTGTTTGTGCAAAATTTAATGTAATCAAAATTATCCACTTTGCATTTCATAATGTTTGCTATCCCTTGTTTGGTCAAAAATTTCTCCACTCTCCATAAATCTGACAAATACACTATTCTTTGCTCCCCTAATTTGTTTATAATATCAGTCTTTATAACTCGATCATGTATGCATTTGGATTTTATTCTTCTGTGCCATGTAAGACATTGGTCTATGCCCAGTTTCCACCACACTGTCTATCCAGTTTTCCCCACAATTTTTGCAAAACAGTGAATTCTTATCCTAGAAGCTAGGGTCTTTGGGTTTATCAAACAATAGATTACTATGTTCATTGATTACTATGTCTTGACTGCCTAACCTATTTCTCTACTTCTTAGCCAGTACCAAGTGGTTTTGATGATTGCTGTTTTATAATACAATTTGAGATCTTGTGGGGCTAGTCCGCCTTTCCTAACATTCCTTTTCATTAGTTCCCTTAATATTCTGGAATTTTGTTTTTCCAGATGAATTTTGATATTATTTTTTCTAGCTCTGGAAAATAATTATCTGGTAGTTTGATTGATATGGAACTGAATAAGTAAATTAATTTAGGTAGAATTGTCATTTTTATTATATTAGCTTGGCCTATCTATGAACAACTGATGTTTTTCCACTTACTTAGATCTGACTTTATTTGTGCAAAAAGTGCTTTGTAATCGTGTTCATATAGTTTCTGAGTTTGTGTTGGCAGGTAGAATCTAAGATATTTTAGAGTCTATGGTAGCTTTAAATGGCATTTTTCTTTCTATGTCTTACTGTTGGGCTTTGTTAGTAACATATAGAAATGCAGATGATTTATGTGGGTTTATTTTGTAACCTGTAACTTTGTCAAAGTTGTTCATTATTTCAAGTAGTTTTTTACTTGATTCTCTGGAATTCTCTAAATATATGTCATCTGCAAAGAATGTTAACTTAGTTTCTTCTTTGCCTATTCTAATTCCTTCAATTGTTTTTTTTCTTCTCTTATTGCTACAGCTAACACTTCTAGTACCATATTCAATATCAGTGGTGATAATGGACATCCTTGTTTCACCTGTAATCTTACTGGAACTGCATCTAGCTTATCCCCATCACATATAATGCTTGCTGGTGGTTTCAGGTAGATACTGCTTTTTATTTTATGAATAACTCCATTTATTCCTATGCTTTCCAGTATTTTCAATTGGAATGGGTGTTGTATTTTGTCAAAAGGTTTTTCTGCATCTATTGAGATAATCGTATGGGTTCTGTTAGTTTTATTTTTGATATAATCAATAATGCTGATAGTTTTAGTAATATTGCACCAGCGCTGCTTTCCTGGTATAAATCCTACCTGATCATAATGTCTTATTCTCATGATAAGTTGCTGTATTTTTTATCCTAATATCTTATTTGAAATTTTTTCATCTATGATCATTTGAGAAATTGGTCTATAGTTTTCTTTCTCTGTTTTGTCTCTTCCTGGTTTAGGTATCAGACCCATATTTGTATCATAAAAAGAATTTTGTAGGACTCACTCTTGACCAATTTTCCCAAATAGTCTATCTAGTATTGGAATTAACTGTTCTTTAAATGTTTGATAGAATTCACTTGTAACTCCATCTGGCCCTGGAGATTTTTTTCTCAGGGAGTTTATTGATGCCTTGTTCAATTCCTTTTTGTGAGATGGAGTTATTTAAGTATTCGACTTCTTCTTCTGTTAAACTGGGCAATTTATGTGTTTTTAACATTCATCCATCTCTTTTAGATTGTCAAATTATGCACATACAGTTGGGCAAAGTAATTTTTAATTATTGCTTCAATCACCTCCTTGTTGGACGTGAGTTCACTCTTTTCTGTTTTGATATTGGTAATTTGGTTTTCTTCTTTCTTTTTTTTAATTAATTTGACCAAAGGTTTATCAATTTTATTGTGTTTTTTCATAAAACCAGCTCAGTTTTATTTATTAGTTCAATAATTTTCTTAATTTCAATTTTATTAATCTCTCTTTTGGTTTTCAGTATTTCTGATTTGGTATTTACTTGGAGATTTTCAATTGGTTCTTTTTCTGGCTTTTTCAGCTACATGCCCAATTCATTGATGTCTTTTTCTATTTTATTCTTGTGGGCATTTAAGATATAAAACTTTGCCTAAGAACTGATTTTGCAATATTCCATAATTTTGTTAGATTTTCTCATTATTGTCATTCTCTTGAAAGAAGTTGTTGATTGTTTTTATGATTTTTTTAACCCATTCATTCATTAGGATTAGATTATTTAGTTTCTAATTAATTTTTGGCTTATCTTTCCATGGCCTCTTATTATACATAATTTTACTGCATTATGACCTGAGAAGCATGCATTGACTATTTCTGCCATTTTGCACTGAATTGCGAGGTTTTTATGCCCTAGCACATGGCCATTATTTTGTATATGTGCCATATACCACTGAGAAAAAAGTATATTCCTTTCTATTCCCATTTAATTTTCTCCAGAGATTTATCATATCTATCTTATCTAGAGTTTTATTCACCTGCTTAACTTCTTGTTTACTTTGAGGTTAGATTTATCAAATTCAGAAAGGGGGAGGTTGTAGCACCCCACTAGTATAGTTTTGTTGTCTATTTCTTCCTGTAACTCCCTTAACTTCTCCTCTAAGTATTTGGATAATATACCACTTGGAGTATATAAGTTCAGTAACGATATTGCTTTGTTATCTATGGTGCCTTTTAGCAGGATATTGTTTCCTTCATTACCTCTTTTGATTAGATAGATCTATTTCTGCTTTTGCTTTGTCTGAGATTAGAATTGCTACCCCTGTTCACTGAGGTGGAGCTGTCTAGGACAGTTCCAGTCCTGCACTTGTCTCCTTCAACCACAGCAAGAGGGACCCACCTTTGTGATTCTCCTAGCTTCAAGGATAAGAGACTGTTTACCCCTTCAGCTGATCCCAGTGTTCCAGGATTTTTCCTGGGGAAATATTTTCTTGGCTTTGCAAGGTCAACACGGGGAGGGAGATAGCATTTGCCAATCACACTGCCATCTTGCCTCCTGGAAGTTCAAGTAGGTGACTTACAGACATTTAATCTGCTGGCTGATACTCAGGAACAGCTATTGCTGTTACCTGCAGTTCTGTGCTTGTCTCTCTCATTTCCACTGGACTTCCATCCTAGACTGATACATCTGAGGATCTGCTATGTGCCAGGCACTGTGTTAAGTGCTTTATAAAATATTGCCTCACTTGAGGTGCATATTACCATTATCTCCTGGACAAATAATAGTGGCAGGTACATACAATTATTATCTGGATTTTATTATTGAAGAAACTGAGGGAAATGGAGATTAAGTGCCCTATCAAGGTTTCACAGAGCCAGTAAATGGCTGAGACCAGATTTTAATGCATGTCTTTTGACTCAAAACTCTAACTTCTATACACTGTGCAACATAAATACTTTTGTATTATATCTGGAATATAGTGTTCAGTTCCGGGTAACATATTTTTGGGTAGAAAATTATCTTCTAGAGAGTGTTCATAAGAGGTCAACAAATGGAGTGATGAAATTTGAACTTGGTTGAAAGAACAGGTTATCCAGCCTAATTAAAAAAAAAAAAACTCAAATGGGGTAGAATGGAGTTGAGACATGACAGCTGTTTTCAGTGGTCTGTCCAGTGAAAGAGATTACAGGTTTTTTTTCCTAGACCAAGACATCAAACTAGAAGCAATAGGCAGACATTTCCAAGAAGAGTGATGTTTTATGTAAAGATGTATTTCCTAATAAGAGTTATTCAAAAACAGAACAGGCTGTTTCAAGAAGTAGCTGCTTCCTTCTCACTAAACCCTTGATGCAAAACAGTCTAAGCACTTATTACTACAACTATATACTTCATTAATTGTATAAGTAATATGTTCTAGTTAGATACGTGTTTTAAGTGTAAATTTAAACAGATGACCAGTGAAGAGGTTCTCTTATACTCTGAGATTGTGTGATTATATAAGAAAAATGGTGTCTATTTCTAGAAACTTCATTTTTGTATGATAATTAATAAAATAGAGCACATCTGGAAGAAGCCAATAGAAAAGTGAGGTGACTTGAAATTACAACACAATAGGATCACTTGAAAAAACTGAGAAGAAAAGGTAAGTATAAAAGAGAATGGAGGTGTAAGATTTACAAAGACTGGAAAGATGAGGAGTAGATTACGAAGGGCTTTGGATATCAGAGGTGTTGTCTTTGATTTTTGTTGAGAGGGAGCCACTGGAGTCTCAGTATATGAGTGACATAGTTGGACCCAGGCTTTAGTCCAGGCATGAGTAGATGAGAGACTGAATTAGTGGTAGCAGTATCAGAAGAAAAGAAAGGAGGGGAGGCATACAATTCACAAAGGTGAAATTGACAAGCTCTGACAACACATGGTTGTGCTCTTTATATTAATATGGAAATGAGGAAGTAGAGAGTATTTTCTTGGGGAGCAGAGGGGACACAATCAGTTTGATTTTTGACATTTTGTGTTTGAGATATATATATATATATATATATATATATATATATATATATATATATATATATATATATATATATATATATATATGTGTGTGTGTGTGACACACAATTCACATGCCTAGGAAGGGAAGGAAAAGCGGAGCCAAAATGATGGATTGATCATTTTTGTCATACTCTCCCAACACAAATTTCTAAACTACTTTAAAAAGCAGTCAAACCAAATTCTGAATGGAATAACCAACAAGAAGTCACAGTGAGTCATGTTTTTCTTTTTTCCCCTTCCTTCCAGCTTGGGTAACTTATAAGGACATAGACATAGGTCCATGGACACTGGAGTGGGAGCTGGCCAGGGGCACACCTAGATGGAAGTGGGCCTTGGAGGTGGCGTTAGCAGCAGGTGCTACAGCATCAACATCAACAGTGGTAGTAATATCAGCAATGACAACACTTAGAAAATATAGTGTACAGAACTGGAAAGGAAACTGAACACCTAGTAAAAAAGAGATTCCAGGGACCTCTGTAGTAGCAGTGGGTAGAAGACTGTTGTCATTTGGCAGCTCCATGAACCATTACCTGGTTTGGAACTCAAGTTCCAAAGTAGTGAATACCAGTTGCAATCATGAGGCAGCAGGGGTCCTACAAGGTTAAGTATCAGAGCAGAGACTAGGAGAGCAGTGATCAGAACACTCCCCAAATTTTGTCACTTTGTTATCATGGGAAAACTTACAGGCCCCAAACTTAGCTTCAAAAGCAGGAGAAAGATATAAAAGACTGAAGTACAGTGTAATCATCCCCTCCCCTTCAGAGGTGAGCAGATCCCAACTTAAGTATCAAGTCAAAAGTCAAGAAATAGGCTGGAAAAATGAGTAAACAAAAAAAAAAGAACCTGACCACAAAAACTACTATAGTGACAGGGAAGCTGAAGGCAAAAACTCAGAAGTCAAAGTACTTGAAAAAGTCTAAATACAAAATGTCAAAGAAAAATGTAGATTAGACATAAATCTAATAAGAATTCCTTAAAAAGTTAAATAAAGAGATGAAACAGAGCTACACAAAAAATTTGAAAATTAAATATGAACAGTACAGAAAAAATGGAAAAGAAATTTGAACAATGCAAGAATATCAGAGAAAATATAATTAACACCTTGGCAAAAGAGGCACAAAAATAATGAAGAAAATATCTCCTTAAAAACCTGAATTGGACATATGGGAAAAGAAGTACAAAATCTCAATGAAAAACATCAAGAATTGTTTAATGAAAGGCAATTAATCAAGAATTAATTAATCAAGTGGAAAATAATGGCTCCAGGTGACATCAATAAACAAAGTCAAAAGACTAGAAAAGGTTGAAGAAAATATGAAATATTCCATAACAACTGACTTGTAAAATAGATCAAGGAGAGATAATTTAAGAATTACTGAACTACCTGAAAGTACAATTAATAAAGAAGCTTAGATATATTTCAATAAATTACATTTTTTTAAAAAACTGCCCACATGTCATAAAACTAGGGCAAAGTAAAAATTGAAGAATGTTTAAATCTTGTCCTGAAAAGAGATTCCAAAATAAAAGCTCCAAGTAATATCATAGCCCAATTCCAAACCTTCCAGTTCAAAGAAAAAAAATGTTGCAAGTGACTAGAAAGAAACAATCCAAATATTGTTATGTTACATTCAGGATCACACAAGATTTAGTGGCTACAACTATAAAGAAATGAAAGGCTTGGGATATGATTGTCTGTAAGGCAAAGGAGCAAATATTACAACCAAAAGTAACCTACCCAGAAAAACTGTGTAGAATTCTATAGGAAAGGGAGGAATACCTATTTATTGAAGTAGTGGACTTTCAAACATTCCTGATAAATAACAAAAACAAACAAAAAACAGAGCCAAGTAGAAACTTTGACATTCAAACAAAAGACTCAAAAGAAGCATAGAAAGGTAAACATCAGTGAGAAATAAAGGATTTAATAAGATTGAAATATTGCCATTCCTTTACAGAAAGATGATACACACAGCCCCTAAGAACATTATTGTCGTCATGGCCTAGAAGGATTGTACTCTGAAATGGCATATGGGTGTGAGTCTGTAATGTTGAAATGAACTCTTAAGAAGAATATAAAGATGAGAAACAAAGATGTTCTGGGAGAAGGGGAAAACGAGAGAAAGAATGGAGGGGGGAATTATTTGACATAAAAGAGGCATGCAAAAGATTTTATAATGGAGGAGAAATTGGTTTTAGGAAAGCAGGGAACATTTGGACCTCACTCTCACCTGAACTAGTTCAGAGGGGAAGAATACACAAACACACATGCATGCACACACATACACACAAGTACACACATGCAAACACAAAAACACACACGCATATGCACACTTATATGGGTGTAGCAATTCATCTTATCCATCAGAGAAGTTGGAGGGAAGGGAGCTAAGAGAAAGGAAAGATGATACAAGAGATGATGTATGAAGGGAGGCAATGATCAAAAACAAAACCAACTTTTGAGGAGGGAATGGTAAAAAAAAAAAAATGATAAATAGAAGAGAATGAGATGGAAGGAAATATATAGTAAGCTGTCATAACTGTGAATGTGAATGGGATAATCTGACCATAACAAATTAGAGGATAGTGGAATGGATTAGAAACTAGAACCCACTATACATTACTTACAGAGCATACTTGAAACATACACACAAAGAGAGCTAAAGTATGGAGTAAAAAGTTATGTTTCTGCTGAAGTAAAAAACACAAAAATAATGATATCTAAGTAGTTGGTTGGTTGAGACTGTAGGTCAGGAGAGAGGTTAGGGTTGGAGAAGTAGATTTGAGAATCATTAGTAAAAAGTAAATAATTAAATCCATGGGAACTGGTGAGTTCACCAAGTTAAATACTTCAGAGCAGAAAGTAAAGAGGGCACAGGGCAGGGCTCTGTTAAATCATGGCAGAATTGACCTAGATAAAAATTCAGCAAAGGAAATTGAGAAAGAGTGATCAGGAGACAAAAAAGAGGAAAATAAGACTAGACTAATGTCCCAAAAACCTTGAGATAAGAAAGTACTAAGGAGAAGAGGGTGACGTACAGTGTCAAATACTGCAGAAAGGTTGAGAAGGATAGGATTGAGAAAAAACAACTGAACTTGGCTATTAAGAGTTTGCTAGTAACTTTGGAGAGATCACCCTGGGTGAATGATAATGTTATAAGCCAGATTGTATAGAGTCAACAGAGAGAAGAGGAAGATCTCTCTCTAGGAGTTTAGCTAAAAAGGTAAGAAAGATATGGGATGGTAGTGGGGATTGAAGGATTGAGCAGTTTTGAGAATATGGAATACTTGGGATATTTTTTAGTCAGTGCAGAAGTAAACAATAGACAGGAAACAATGAAAAGGGTGAGATTAAGGGGATTTTAAAAGGAGTAATCTTCTGGAAGGAGGGAGTGGGATGGAAAAGGATCACTTAGGTAAAAGTGTTGTGCTTAGCAAGGAGAAGTTCTGCTTTCTCTCCTCTTATTCCACTTTCTATACTCTCCTTTCGTAAAGTCTTACATTATGGCTCTCTACCTCATCCTTCCACTCAAACTGTTCTCTACACAGTTACTAAAGGGGCCAGAGCCAAGATGGTGGAGTAGAAGCAGGGACCTGCTGGAGCTCTCCCCAAACCCCTCAAAAAACCTATAAAATGGCTCTAAACAAATTCTAGAGCAGCAGAGGCCATAGAACGACAGAGTGAAACAGATTTCCAGCCCAAGACAATCTAGGAGGCTGACAGAAAAGCTCTATTCCATTAGGCTTGGCAGGCCACAGCCCAGCTTGGCACATGACAGCACAGAGGAGACTGGAGCAGGTCTCAGGGCACTGAATCACTGACAGCTATAGCAATTTCCCTACCTCTTTACCCACAGAAATCAAAGATAGCTTCAAAGGTGAGTGGAAAAGCTGTCTCATCTGGGTGATAAAAGAATATGATTTGGCCCAAGCACCGGTCCCAGCTTCAAGGGCTACAGTAGCCACTGGTGCAGCAGTAGCTGCATCTGAAACACTAGGCTTACAGATGGTAGGGGAATACAGTGACTGAACTAGGTCTCAGTCCTGGATGGCAATCCTGGAGGAAGGAGCACTGGCATGGCACAACTAGTGGTAGCAATGGAGAGGGAATCCTACTTGCAGTTCCAGGGCAGAAAAGAGTGTTTGTGGTTGCATACAGATCAGAGAACAGTACAGAAGAGCAGCAAACACCTCTCCTTTGATCATACTACTTTGGAGGAACTGAGAATTTTAGAGGTCCCTAGACATATTTCTAAAACCAATTACACAAACCCGCTGAAATTTGGGGCAGAGCAGGCTTCACTTAACAAAGAGCTCAAAATTCAAGTAATTGGCTGGGAGAATGATTAAAGGGTGGGGGAAGACTATAGCAGGTTACTTTCTTGGTTAAAAGGCATTTTCTTATGTTGAGGAAGATCAAAGCATACAACCAGAGGAAAATAGCAAGGTCAAGGCTCCTACATGGAAAGCCTCCAGGAAAAACATGAAATGGTCTCAGCTTATGGAAGGGCTCAAAAAGGATTTTGCAAATCAAGTAATGGAAGTGGAGGAAAAATTGGGAAGAGAAATGAGAGTGATTCAAGAAAAAGGTGAAAAACATATTTACAGCTTGCTAAAGGAGACCCCAAAAATGCAGAAGAAAATAATAACTTTAAAATTAGACATTCAAATGGCAAAGGAGCCCCAAAAAGTCAATGAGGACGAGAATGTCCTAAAAAGCAGAATTGACCAGATGGAAAAGGAGGTCCAAAAGTTCACTGAAGAAAATGATTCCTTCAAAATTAGAATTAAGCCAATGGAAGCTAATGACTTTATGAGAAATCAGGAAATTATAAAACAAAATCAAAAGAATGAAAAAAAAGAAGACAATATGCAATATCTCATTGGAAAAAACAAATGACCTGGAAAATAGATCCAGAAGAGATAATTTAAAAATTATTGGTCTACCTGAAAACCATGATCAAAAAAAGAGGCAGATATCAACTTTTAAGAAATTATCAAGGAAAATGTCCTGATATTCTAGAACTAATTGTTAAAATAGAAATGGGAAGAATCCACTGATCACCTCCTGAAAGATATCCCAAAAGGAAACATCCCAGGCTTATTGTAGCCGAATTCCAGACTTCCCAAAACAAGGAGAAAATATTGCAAGCAGCCAGAAAGCAACAATTCAAACAGAGTGGAAACACAATCAGAATAACAGAGGATTTAGCAGCTTCTACATTAAGGGATTGGAGGGCTTGGACTGTGATATTACAGAGGTCAAAGGAGAAAGGAGTAAAACCAAGAATCACTTATTCATCAAAGCTGAGTATCTTCTTTCAGGGAAAAAAATGGAATTTCAATGAAATAGAGGACTTTCAAGCATTTTCTTTGAAAAGACTGAAACTGAATAGAAAACTTGACTTGCAGATACAGAAATCAAGAGAAATATGAAAAGGTAAATAGGACATATATGTGTATATGTATATATTATATGTGTGTAGGTATATGCGTATGTATGTATATGTGTATATGTATGTATGTATGTGTGGGTGTGTCTATTTATATTTATATCTATCTATATATTTACACCTCTCTATCTCTATCTATCTATCATCTATCTATCTATCTATCATCTATCTATCTATCTATCTATCATCTATCATCTATCTATCTATCTATCTATCTATCTATCTATCTATCATCTATCTATCATCTATCTATCTATCTATCATCTATCTATCTATCTATCTATCTATCTATCATCTATCTATCTATCATCTATCTATCTATCTATCATCTATCTATCTATCTATCTATCATCTATCTATCTATTTCTCTCTCTATCTATCTATCATCTATCTATCTATCTATCTGTCTATCTTTCTATCTATCTATCTATCTATCTATCTATCTATCTATCTATCTATCTATCGGGCCCAGAGTGAGCAGAATATGAAGAGAGAATACACAAAAAATGAAGTTAAAGATTGCGAGGACAAAGAGAAAGGGAGAGGTAGAATGGAATAAACCATAACACATATAGTAGGAAAGAAAGAGCTTTTACAATGGAAGGGAAAAGGGAGGAGGTGAGAGGGAATAAGTGAGCCTTACTCTCATTGAATTTGGCTTAAGTAAGGAATAACACACATTCCATTGGGTATGCAAAACTATCTTACCCTGCAGGAGGACAGGGGAAAGAGGACATGAGAGGGAAGATAATACAAGGGATGGCAGATTGGGGGAAGGGCTAATGAGAAGCAAACACTATTGTGGGGGAACAGGTCAAGGGAGAGAATGGAACAAATGGAGGGCAGGACAGGATAGAGGGAAATGTAGTTAGTCTTTCACAACATGATTATTATGGAAATTTTTTGCATGCATACATGTGTATGATCTATATCAAATTGCTTACTTTTTCAATGAGGATGGGTAGGGAGGGAGGAAGGGAGTGAATAAGGAACTCAAAGTTTTAAAAATGAATGTTAAGAAGTCAATAGAAAATTTGATCTTCAAACACAGATCTCAAGAGAGGCATAAAAAGGTAAACAAGGGAAAAGAAAACTTGTTATTCAATTTGGACAAACTGTTTACCCCCCTATAAGGGAAGATGATACTTGTTAATCTTGAGAATTGTATATCTATTATGAAATATAAAAGGGATATACAGAGATAGAGGGAATGGGTATAAAGTAAATTATGCAATGATAAAATGTGATTTAAGCTTGTGAAGGGATTGTAACAGGAGATGTAAAAAGGAGGAAGCAGAAAATGGTAAATTACATCACAGGAAGAAGTACAAAACTATATTACAGTAGAGGGAAAAAGAGGAGGGAGAGGAACATTGTTTCAGAGGTATTCTTTTTTTTTTTTTTATTTCCCCCCCCCCCAGACCCAAGCTTTCTAATTGCCCCTGTGACCTATCTGCTCTCTCCTCTATCCTCCCTCCCTGCCCTTGTCTCCGTCTTCTCTTTTGTCCTGTAGGGCCAGATAGCTTTCTTGACCCCTTAACCTGTATTTCTTGTTACCCAGTGGTAAGAACATTACATTTGGTCCTAACACTTTGAGTTCCAACTTCTTTAGCTCTCTCCCTCTCCACCCCTTCCCCTTGGAAGACAGGCAATTCAATATAGGCCATATCTGTTTAGTTTTGCCAATGATTTCCATACTAGTTGTGTTGTATAGGACTAACTATATTTCCCTCCATCCTATCCTGTCCCCCATTACTTCTATTTTCTTATGGTCCTTTCCCTCCCCATGAGTGTCGACCTCATATTACATTCTCCTCCCCTACCCTTCCCTCTATCCTCTCCCCTACCCTGCTTGTGCCCCTGTCCCCCACTCTCCTGTATTATGAGATAGGTTTTCCTATCAAAATGAGTGTGCATTATATTCTTTCCTTTCGTGGAATGTGATGAGAGTAGACCTCATGTTTTTCTCTTGCCTCCCCTCTTTATCCCACCACTAATAAGTCTTTTGCTTGCCTCTTTTATGAGAGATAATTTGCCCCATATAACTTCTCCCTTTCTCCTCCCAATATTTCTCTCTCACTGCTTGATTTCATTTTTTTTTTTAAGATATGATCCCATCCTCTTCAATTCACTCTGTGCACTCTGTCTCTATGTGTGTGTGTGTGTGTGTGTGTGTGTGTATGTGTGTGTGTGTATGTGTGTGTGTGTGTACTCCCACCCAGTACCCAGATACTGAAATGTTTCAAGAGTTACAAATATTGTCTTTCCATGTAGGAATGTAAACAGTTCAACTTTAGTAAGTCCCTTATGACTTCTCTTTGCTGTTCACCTTTTCATGGTTCTCTTCATTCTTGTGTTAGAAAGTCAAATTTTCTTTCCAGCTCTGGTCTTTTCATCAGGAAAATTTGAAAGTCCTCTATTTCATTGAAAGACCATTTTTTCTCCTGAAGTATTATACTCAGTTTTGCTGGGTAGGTGATTCTTGGCTTCAGTCCTAGTTCCTTTGACTTCTGGAATATCCTATTCCATTCCCTTCTATCCCTCAATGTAGAGGGTGCCAGATCTTGTGCTATCCTGATTGTATTTCCACAATACTTGGATTGTTTCTTTCTAGCTGCTTGCAATATTTTCTCTTTCACCTGGGAATTCTGTAATTTGGCCACAATGCTCCTAGGAGTTTCTCTTTTTGGATCTCTTTCATGCGGTGTTCTGCGGATTCCTTGAATATTTATTTTGCCTTCTGGTTCTAGAATCTCAGGTCAGTTTTCCCTGATAATTTCATGGAAGATGATGTCTAGGCTCTTCTTTTGATGATGGTTTTCAGGTAGTCCCAGAATTTTTACACTGTCTCTCCTGATTCTATTTTCCAGGTCAGTTGTTTTTCCAATAAGATATTTCACATTATCTTCCATTTTTCGAATCTGCACGATATGTTCTGAGATATCTGTCTTTCTCATAAAGTCCTTATCGTCCATCTGTACCATTCCAGTTTTGAAAGATCTATTTCCTTCAGTGAGCTTTTGAATCTCCTTTTCCATTTGGTTAATTCTGCTTTTGAAAGCATTCTTCTCCTCATTGGCCCCTTGCACCTCACTTGCCAACTGAGTTAGGCTAGTTCTCAAGGTGCCAATTTCTTCAAGATTTTTTTGGTTCTCCTTTAGCAGGGAGCTGATCTGCTTTTCATGCTTCTCCCTCATCCCTCTCATTTCCCTTCCCAGTCTTTCCTCCACCACTCTAACTTGATTTTCAAAATTCCTCTTGAGCTCTTCCATGGCCCGGGCCCATTGGGTGGGCTGGGACACAGAATCCTCGATTTCTGTGTCTTTGCCTGATGGCAAGCATTGTTCCTCCCCATCAGGAAGGAAGGGAGGAAGTGTCTTTTCTCCGAGAAAATACCCTTCAATAGTTTTATTTCTTTTGCCTTTTCTGGGCATTCTCCCCAATCAGTGGCCTGACCTCTGAATGTTCTCCTCACACCCACCTCGCCTCCTGGTCCTCCCAGCCAGCGTTTGGGTACTGAGATTCAAATGCTGCTTCCCGCCTTAGGGTTTTTGGCAGGGGCAGGGCTGCTAATCAGTGTGAGAATTAAGTTCAGGTGGTCAGGGGCAGGGCCGCCTCTCTGGCTCAGTTCCCTCAGGGGTTTATGCACAGACCTTCCACAATGGATCCAGGCTCCCACCCATTTGGGGAGCCCCTGTCTGTAGCCGCCTCTCAGCTTTTATCTCCTGGGGGGGCCCGAGCCATGGGGGCACCCCGCTCCCCTCTCAACCCGCCAAAGAGACTCTCTCACCTACCCCCCTCAGTCACCTGTTGGTGGGGTTGCTTGTGCCGCCGCTGGAGATCCCGTCTCTGGAGCCTTCTCAGATCTGTGCCTCTCGGAGCCGCGGCCGCCGCAGGTCCGGGCTGGGCTCTGCGTCTGCAGCGCGAGGGACCTTTGGCGAGAGGTTTGCAGGTCCCTCTGTGGGTGGGCAGACCCGCGTGGCCGCTGGAGATCCCATCCCCGTAGCCCTCTCGGATCTTTTCCTCACGGTGTCGTGGCCGCGGCAGGGCTGCCCTCTGCTCCCCGTCCTGGCGCCCAGTCCACGGCGCGAAGGACCCCCCGCAAGAGGTTTCCAGGTCTCTCCAGAACAGAAATCTCCCTCGCTCTAATATTCCATGGTCTCTGGGTGCAGAATTCGCCCTGGGTTGGTCACCTCTGCCGTTCTGTGGTTTGTGGGTTCGGAGCTATGTGTATGTGCGTCTTTCTACTTCGCCATCTTGGCTCCCCCCCCCCCAGAGGTATTCTTGTCTGATTTGGTTCAAGGAGGGAACAACAAACTTAATTAAGTATATGAATCTAACTAGCTCTATAGGCAGTAGGAGGGGAAGGGAGAAAGAAAGGGAAAGGGAGGCTAAAAGGGAGGGAAGAAGTAGGAAGGATAAAGGGCACTAAAGGGGAGGGAGCTGAAAAAAGGAAGGGAAGACTGCAGGAGGTGGTGATCAAACAATAAAACTATTGTGGAGGGGAAGGGAGAAGGGACAACTAAAAGCATAAGGTGGGAAAGAGGACAGAGGGAAAGACACAGATAGTAATCATAACTGTGAATGTAAAGGGAATAAATTCTCCCATAAAATGGAAACAGATAGTAGAATGGATTAAAAGCCATAATTCAACAATATGTTGTTTACAAGAAACACATTTTAAATGGGGGCATACCCTCAGGTCAAAGATAAAAGGTTGGAACAGAATATATTGTGCTTCAGCTGATGTAAGAAAAGCAGGGGTAGCAATCCTAATCTCAGACAAAGCAAAAGAAGAAATAGATCTAATCAAAACGGATAAGGAAGGAAACTATATTCTGCTAGAAGGCACCATAGAAAATGAAGTAATATCATTACAAAACACATATGCTACCAGTGGTATAGCATCCAAATTCTTAGAGGAAAAGTTGAGGGAGTTATAAGAAGAAATAGACAGCAAAACTATACTAGTGGGGGACCTCAACTTCCCCCTCTCTGAACTTGATAAATCTAACATTAAAATAAAAAAGAATAAAGTTAAGGAGGTGAATAAAACATGGATAAGGTAGATATGATAGATCTCTGGAGAAAATTGAATGGGGATAGAAAGGAATATACCTTTTTCTCAGTGGTATATGGCACATTCACAAAAATTGATCATGTACTATGGCATAAAAATCTCACAATCCAGCGCACAAAGGTAGAGATAGTCAATGCATTCTTCTCAGATCATAATGCAAGAAAAATCACATGTAATAAAAGGTCATGGAAGGATAAACCAAAAATTCATTGGAAACTGAATAATCTAACCCTAAAGAGGGAGTGGGGGGTTAAACAAAAAAATCATAGAAATAATCAACAACTTCATTAAAGAGAATGATAATAAATGAGACAAATCTTATGGGATACTGCAAAAGTAGTTCTTAGTGGAAACTTTATATCTTTGAATGCCTACATGAATAAAATAGAGAAAGAGGAGATCAATAAATTGGGCATGTAGCTGAAAAAGCTTGGGAAAGAACAAATTAAAATCCCCAGATAAACACTAAATTAGAAATACTGAAAACCAAAGGAGAGATTAATAAAATTGAAATTAAGAAAACTATTAAACTAATAAATAAAAGCAGCAGCTTGTTTTATGAAAAAATACCAACAAAATTCATAAATCTGTGGTCAATTTGATTTAAAAAAAGCAAAGAAGAACACAAAATTACAAATAACAAAAATTAAAGGGGTGAACTCACCTCCAATGAGGAGGAAATTAAAACAATAATTACAAAGTATTTTGCTCAACTTCATGCCCATAAATTCAACAAGCTAAATGAGATGGATGATTATTTTAAAAAAATATAAATTGCCCAGATTAACAGAAGAGGAAGTTGAATACTTAAACAACTCCATCTCAGAAAAAGAAATTGAGCAAGCCATCAATGAACTCTCTAGGAAAAAACCTCCAGGGACAGATGGATTTACAAGTGAATTCTATCAGACATTTGAAGAATAGTTAATTCCAAAACTATATAGACCATTTGGGAAAACTGGGGCAGGAGGAGTACTCCCAAATTCTTTCTATGATACAAATATGGTTTTGATACCTAAATCAGGAAGAGACAAAACAGAGAAAGGAAATTATAGACCAATTTCTCTAATGAATATAGACACAAAAATTCTAAATAAGATTTTAGCAAAAAGAATACAGCAACTTATCATGAGAATAATACATTATTTTCAGGTAGGATTCATACCAGGAATGCAGGGCTGATTCAATGTTAGGAAAACTATTAGTATTACTCATCATATCACCAACAAACCTAATAGAAACCCCACGATTATCGCAATAGATGTAGAAAAACCTTTTGCCAAAATACAACACTCATTCCTATTAAAAATACTGGAGAGCATAGAAATAGAGGAACTTTCCATAAAATAATAAGCAATATCTACCTAAAACCTTCAGTAAGCATTATATGCAAATGAGATAAGCTAGATGCATTTCCAATAGGATCAGGAGTGAAACAAGGATGTTCATTATCACCGCTATTATGCAATGTGGTACTAGAAGTATTAGCTGTAGCAATTAGAGAAGATAAACACATTGAAGGAATTAGAATAGGCAAAGAAGAAGTTAAGTTATCACTCTTTGCAGATGATATGATTATTTACTTAGAGAATCCCAGAGATTCAAGTAAAAAAGTATTTGAAATCATAAAGAAATTTGGCAAAGTTGCAGGCTGCAAAACAAACCCACACAAATCTTCTGCTATTCTATATATTACTAACGAAGCCCAATAGCAAGAGATAGAAAGAGAAATCCCATTTAAGGCTAGGGTAAATACTTTAAAATATTTTGGAGTCTACCTGCCAAAACAAATCCAAGGACCATATGAACACAATTACAAGACACTTTTCACACAAATAAAGTCAGATCTAAGTGGAAAAACTTGCTCATGGATAGGCCAAGCCAATACAATAAAAATGACAATTCTACCTAAATTAATTGACTTATTTACTGCCACAACAATCAGACTATCTGATAATTATTTTCTAGAGCTGGAAAAAATAATATCAAAGTTCATCTGAAAGAACAAAAGATTTAGAATAGCAAGGCAACTAATGAAAAGAAATGGTAGGGAAGGTGGCCTATCTCTACCACATCTCAAATTATATTATAAAGCAGCAATTATCAAAAACCACTTGGTACTGGCTAAGAAACAGAAGGGTAGACCAGTGGAATAGGTTAGGTACTCAAGACACAGTAGTCAATGAATATAGCAATCAACTGTTTGATAAACCCAAAGACCTCAGCTTCTAGGATAAGAACTCACTGTTTGACAAAAATTGCTGGGAAAACTGGACAAAAGTGTGGCAGAAACTAGGCATAGACCAATGCCTGACATCATACACAAGAATAAAGTCCAAATGGGTTCATGATCTATGTATATAGATTGATACTATGGACATATTGGTGAAGCAAGGAATAGTGTATTTTTCAGATTTATGGAGAAGGGAAGAATGTTTGACTAAAGAGACAGAAAGCATTATGAAATGCAAGATGGATAATTTTGATTATATTAAACTGAAAAGCTTTTGCACAACCAAACTCAATGCATCCAAGGTTCAGAGGGATACAGAAAACTGGGAAAGAATTTTTGCAGCTACTGTTTGTGATAAAGCCCTCATTTCTAAAATATATAGAGAACTGAGTCAAATATTCAAGAATACAGGTCATTCCCCAATTGATAAATAGTCAAAGGATATGAAAAGGCAGTTTTCAGAGAAAGAAATTAAAGACATCTATAGTCATATGAAAAACTGCTCTGTATCACTATTGATTAGAGAGATGCAAATCAAAACATCTCTGAGATACAACATCACACCTATCAGATTGGCTAACATGACAGAACAGGAAGATGATATATGATGGAGAAGACGTGGTAGAGTTGGAATGCTAATGCATTGCTGGTGGAGCTGTGAGCTCATGCAACCATTCTGGAGGGCAATTTGGAACTATGCTGAAAGAGCTACAGAAATGTGCATACTCTTTTACCCAGCAATACTGCTTCTATGGCTGTATCCCCAAGAGCTCATAAAAATGAGAAAGGATACCACATATACAAAAGTGTTTATATCAGCACTCTATGTGTTGGCTAAAAACTGGAAATCAAGGGGAAGCTCATCAGTTGGGGAATGTCTGAATAAATTATGGTATATGAATGTAATGGAATAGCATTGCACTATAAGAAATGATGAACAGGAAGACTTCAGAGAGGCCTGGAAAGACTTACATGATCTGATGCTGAGTGGAAGGAGGAGAACGAGGAGAACTTTGTAAACATCAACAACCACAATGTGAGAGGAGTTTTTCTGGTAGACTTAGAACTTCATTGCAGTACAAGGACTTAAAAAATTACCAATGGTCTTTTAAGGCAAAATGCCTTCCACATCCAGAGAAAGAACTATGAAATTCAATCTCAGATTGTACTAGATCATTTTCTTTTGTATTACATATTGGTTTGTTATATGATTTGTTCTATTCATTTTAATTCTTCTCTACAACATGACTATGGTGAAAATATTTAATAGGAATGTATATGTAGAAACTATATAAAATTGTATGCCGTCTCAGGGAGGGAGGGTGAGATGGGAGTGAGGGAAGGAGAGGGAGGGAAAGAAAAAAATCTAGGTTGTATGGCAGTGATTGTGGAACACTGAAAAAAACAAAACAAAAAATGAACATTAAAAATTGTTTTTCCCAGCAACTAGGAAATAAGTAGTACAGGAAATGGGGTATAGAAATCTACTTTGCCCTACAGGAAAATAGAGGGGAAGGAGATGGGAGAATGGGGTAACCTAAGGGAGAGCAGATTGGGGAAAGGGGTAGTTAGGGTGCATGCTATCCTGGGGTGGAGGAGAGGAGAGATTTAGAGAAAATACGAAATTTAAAATCTTGTGAAAGTAAATGTTGAAAACTGAAAATAAATAAATTATATTTTAAAAAGTAAGAAAGACAGGCCCTAAGCTAGCCCCACTGAGGTTGGGGTTGTAGAATGAGTCAGTCAAACAACAAAACATAAAAATAATCAATTACTTCATTCAAGAGAATGACAATAATGAGACAACATACCAAATCTTATGGAATGCAGAGAAAAAAATTTTAGGGGAAGTTTTATATCTGAATGATTACATAAATAAAATAGAGAATGAGGATTCCAATGAAATGGGCATGTAACTGAAAAACCTAGAAAAAGAACAAATGGAAAATCCCCAATAAAATACCAAATTAAAAATACTGAAAACCAAAGGAATGATTAATAAAATTGAAATTAAGAAAACTATTGAACTAATAAATGAAACTAAAAGCTGGTTTTATGAAAAAAAATGATAACTTTTGGTCATTTTGATTTAAAAAAAAGAAAAAAGAAATCAAATTACCAGTGTCAAAAATTAAAAGGGTGAATTCACCTCCAAGGAAGAGGATATTTAAAAATATATTTAGAAATTCCTTTGCTGAGCTGTGTGCCCATAAATTTGAGAATATTAGTGAAATGGATGAATACTTTAAAAATATAAATTTTCCAGATTAACTGAAGAGGAAGTAAATTATTTAAATAATCCAATCTTAGAAAAATAAATTGTGCAAGCTCTCAATGAACTCCTTAGAAAAAAATTCTTCAGGGCCAGATGGATTTATGAGTGAATTCAATCAAGCATTTAAAGAAGAGCTAATTCCAATACTATGTAGAGTATTTGGGAAAAAAATGGCCAAGGATTCTTAGCAATTTCTTTTTTTGATAAAAATACAGTGCTGATACATAAACTAGGAAGAGCCAAAACAGAAAAAGGAAATTATAGACCAATTTCCCTAATGAATACAAATACAAAAAAACGAATGAGATTAGCAAAAAGATTTCAACAACTTATGAAGACAATATACTTTGATTAGGTAGAATTTGTACCATAAATGCAGCACTGGTTCCGCATTAGAACTATCAGCATAACTGATCATATCAACAACAAAACTAACAGAAACTGTATGATTATTCCAATAGATGCAGACAAAGCTTTTGACAAAATACAACACCCATTCTTATTGAAAACACTGGAGAGCTTAGGAATAAATGGAGCCTTCCTCTAATAAGTAATATCTACCTAAAACCATCAGCAAGTATTATATATAACAGGATAAGCTGGCTGCATTTCCAATAAGATTGGGGGTGAAAGAAGAATATCCACTATCACCACTGTTATTCAATATGGTACTAGAAATGAAAGCTTTATCAATAAGAGAAGAAAAAGAATTGAAAGAAGTAGATCAGGCAAAGAAAAAACTAAGTTATCACTCTTTGAAGACAATATGATGAAATACTTATGGAGTCCTGGAGAATCAAACAAAAAAGCTATTTGAAGTAATAAACAACTTTAGCAAAGTTGCAGGGTACAAAATAAACTCACAAATCATCTTGATTTCCATATATTACTAAGAAAGGCCAACAGAAAGAGAGAGAAAGAGAAATCCCATTTAAAATTACTGTAGACACTGTAAAACATTTAGGAGTCTATCTGCCAAAACAAACTCCAGGAGTCTATGAACACAATTATAAAACACTTTTTGCACAAATGAAGTCAGATCTAAATAATTGGAAAAACCATTGGTTACTCATGAGTAGGCCAAGCTAGTATAACAAAAATGACAATGCTACCTAAACTATTTTACATATCAGTGTCATACCAATCAAACTACCAAAAAAATTTCTAAGACTAGAAAAAATAATATCAACAGTCATATGAAAGAACACACAGTCCAGATAATTACACAGTCAAGGTAATTAATGAAAAGAAATGTGAGGGAATGTGGCATAGTAATACCAGATCTTAAATTCTATTATAAAGCAGCAATCATCAACACCACTTAGTACTGACTAAGAAATAGAGGCATGGATCAATGGAATAGGTTAGGTCCACAAGACAGAGTAAGACTATAGCAGTCTACTGTTTGATAAACTCAAGGACCCTGACTTCTGGGGTTAGAATTCATTGTTTGACAAAATCTGCTGGGAAAACTAGAAAATAGTTTGGTGAAAACTGGGCATAGACAAATGACTGACACTGTATACCAGAATAAAGTACAAATGGGTATACAATCTAGGTACAAAGGCTGGTATTGTAAACACATTAGGGGGAACAAGGAATAGTTTATTTGTCAGATTTATGGTAAATAGAGGAATTTATGAGCAAAGTAGAGATAGAGAACATTATGAAATGTGAAATGGATAACTGATTACATCAAATCAAAAAGTTTTGCACAAAGTCAATGCAACCAAGATTAGGAGGGAGACAGAAAATTGGGGAAGACTTTTTACAATTAATATCTTTGATAAAAGCCTTATTTCTAAAATATATAAATAACTGAGTCAAATGTAAAGGAATACAATCGATTCTCCAGTTGATACATGGTCAAAAGATATGAACAGGAAGTTTTCAGAGGAAGAAATTAAAGCTATCTATAGTCACATAAAAAAATGCTCTATATGACTATTGATTAAAGATATGCAAATCAAAATAACTGAGAAACCACATCACACCTATCAGATTTGCTAACATGACAAAACAGGAAAATAATAGATGTTGGAGAAGATGTGGGGGAGTTTCAACATTAATTCATATCTATTCTAGGAAAAAATATTATACAGCAAGGTCCTTCTCATATTATACTTTTGAAATTGATCTTTTTAAATGTAGTATAGGACATTACATATACTTTTATTAAATGATATATTTTTATCATTGACCCAGGGTTTTAGTTGGTTGAGATATTTTTTTGAATTGTGACTCTCATATAGTATGTAATAAATGCTTGTTGAACGAATTAGTATTCTATGTCCTCATTCCTTTTACCTAAATTGCTCATTTTGAATGTGCATGTATGCATGTATTGTTTATCCTAAGCTTTCATTGTAAGATAAAAGGAAAATATTGTCTATCTTTACCAATAACTTTAAAAGAATTTTTCTTCATTTTCTCTTCATTGAGTCTTGGTCCAAATTTATGGTTGTGGCCAGGTCTCTTTAAGTAAGTGAGATTTAGGTTGTGTTTAAGTTGTGTTGTAAAGGAAGGCAGAGAAACTAAATGTTGGGGAGTAAGGAAAAAGAACACTTCAGGCTGGGAAAAAGGCCAGTGTAAATGCATAGTCAGTGGACAGAGTGATATGTTTAATGAACAACAAGTAGAGCTACATAGTTAGATTGTAATTCATGAAAAAATCAAGTAGAAGAAAACCAGAAAGCTTGGAAGTGGTTATACTGGGAAGGGTTATACATGTTTAACAGGATTTTTTTTTTTTGGCTCTTGGATGGAATAGGGAGCCAGTGTAGTTTATAGAAACAAGAGTGAGAGGAGGAGGGTCATTGTTTGAAATGTTCTTTAGAAAAATCACTTTGGTATAGAGTTCATGCAAATGCACTTCTGATCAGTGTTAGCCTTGGACTTTTAACAATCTGTGATGATTTTATTTACTGTCTGAAAAAAATGATCCACATCAGAAATACAGGTTGGGGGAAGTAGGTCAAGAAGTTGCAGAGTGGCAAATATAGGCTTGATATAAAAAGGAAAATGGAAACAATGTTATTCAAAAAATGGAAAGGACTATTGTGAAAAATAGGTGATTTCTCCATTTTGAAAGTATTTGAACAAAAACTAGATGACTATTGGTTGGGGTTATTATAGAAGGGATTACTGCTCAGATATGAACTAAATGAAATATATTCATTGATGTCACTGTGAGCTCTGATATTTATGATTTTGATTCTAAATGAGACTATTCTCAGTAAGTCAATAATTATGTTTGTCAACCCTAGACTATTCATACAATATGGCTCAATGATCTATAAGATTCATATCATTGCTCAAGACAGGGATCAGAGAAAACACTATATTTGGAACCATATATTCATTTATTTATTTATTATTTATGAATACTATAAATCCTTCAGAAAATTATCAGTACTGGGAAGGCAACTGACAGAACAAATTCTCTAACTGGGGCATAATGGTACCCTAATTTTCTATGACTCACATCTCTTGTGTAATTATTTTTAAAAATTATGAAATATATTCACTCTTATAACTCCTTCTGGTTACACCTGTTACTTGTGAAAGAATGTCCATGCCTCTACCCAGATTACATATATATATATATATCTTAATGTGGTTCATAAAAAGAAGCTCTTTTGTAATATACTTGTAAAATATCTATATATGCTTTGTGTCAGAGAATACAAAAGCTACCTACCTCTGGGGGGTGTAGGAAATTTCTGGATCTCTAGTTGATTATTCTTTGCAAATAAACTTATGGTCTATGAAATTAGAAGTAACACCCATTTGCCTCCTAGGGCTTGGTTGTATGGCCATGACCTGTCTTTAGGTGAGATAGAACATCACTTTTCCCTCTGTACTCCCCCCTTATGCACTCATATTCCCATCATCACATGTTGAGTGAGAATGGGTTCAGCACAATTTAGGCAGTATGGTTTTTGCTAAGGTTTAAATTGAAAGACAAATTGATAGTCACATCCAAGATTTTTAAATCGGTTTTGTTTCTAGGATGCATTGTGTAATTTTCATTTGTTTTAAGTAGTATAACAGTCCCCCAGGGCTCTGATTATGAATACTTTATATAAATTAAATCTTTAAAAAGCAAAACTAGGTGTCAGATAGTTTTAGTGATGTAAAACTAAGGAAAACTATTTTTTCAACCTGCAGATCTAAACCATATCTTTGAAATGGAAGTATTTTTGTGAAATCATAAAGCAATAATACTCAGGAAAACATTATATATTGATAGGGATATATATATGTGTATATATATATATATATATATAAATACCTGTAATTTAATTGACATCGAGAGTTCTCATGAGTTTTCCAGGTGAGGAAACTCTCTCTGCAAATTCAGGTACCAACCTTCTCTGGAATTTTTAGTCTATGAGAGCCTTGAGTACTGAGGAGTTGTAACTTACTTAAAATTACACAGTCATGCAGGCCTTGAACTCAGGTCTTCATAGCTCTGAGGTCAGTTCTTTATTATCTATATAATACTGCCTCTCATAAAATATAAAATACAATGAAAATTATATATACATGTATACACATATTTACATGCATTATATGTATAAACATATATACATGCATATATGTATATGTGGAGATATGTATACATGTATGTACAGCACAGGAAGAAAATAAAGAAACAAATGAAATCAGTGTGTATAGTGCTGGATATGGATTTGAGTAGATCAGCTCAAATTCTATCTGATATTTGCTCTCTATTTGATCACATTCCAGATTTAACTTCTTTGAGCTTTTATAAGGGGCTCACACTATAAATGATGGCTTGAAGTATCCTTTGAGCAGCATGTTGGAGCTATGGTTGGTGGTTTAGGCTTACATGATGAAACTCAACACAGGGAATCTAACACTTCAAATAAACCAAAGATCCTTGAACCATTGACTTAAAACATGGTTCTTTGTCTATAAAGAAAAAAAGGGAGGGAGGGAATTCTCTTCACTATGGTCTTTGAATTTCATTTTCTTTATATGTTAAATATGATTGAATTGATAATAAAGATAACAGTGATAATAAGTATAATTAAAAATAGCATTTACATAGCACTTTCAGGTTTGTAAAATTATTTGTATGTTATTTCAATTGATCCTCAAAACTTTCCTGAAAGGTGGGTTCAATGAGTATTTGCAATGTACATGTGAAGAAACTTAGGCACAGAGAAATTAAGAGTCTTGTCCAGGCTTGCACAATTAGCCATTATCTGAAGCAGAACTCACACTCAGATTATTCTGATTCTGAGTCTTGTCATTCTCTCCAATACACCACCTACTTGTCCTAGAATTTGGTAACCTCAAATTTCCCTTCTAATGAAAACTTATAAAAGATGAATGAAAACCGTAGAGATAGACTGTCAGATTTGTAAGATACCTCACTGACCATCTAGTCTAACTCACTTATATTTGCAGTTGAGGGATGTAGGCCAGAGAGAAGGGACTTGCACAAAGTCATGCGGCTAGTTAGTGACAGAACCACAAGAATCCATTTTCTGTCTAAAGCCTAGTAATATTTACACGTTAATATTTCAAAATATTCTAGAAAAGAGCTTCTTAGAAATCCACAGACTAGATTCCTAACATAGAGCATAGGCTATTCTAAATCATTTATTGATCTTTCTTAAAAGTTTACATGAATCGTATGGAATTATAACATGTAGTTATAATTTTCAGTGATTATCTGAATTTAACATATTTTAAATTAAATGAGTATATAGAGGTTTGGCTATCAAGATCACAAAATCAATCAAATAAAACATCTATTTAATATTTTTCTTCTTTATATTTTGATTTTTTTTTTTTTACAGATATTAACCCTCTTCCACTTATTAATTTGGGATCAAACTCTGGAGAAGAGTGGGCATTTCAAGATGAGACCTCCCTCAGTGATCAGAACAAAAGTTTCTGAAGGATCCAGCCTGGTTTCAGAGAAGCTAATGAAGACATCTGAACCAAGTTGGCCAAGAACCATCTATTAGCCTACATCATCCTTTACTTCCAGGGACAGTCAAATGCCTAGAACCTTCTGCTCACCATTTCCATGGGAATTCCATTCATACTCTCTTCAGTTTTGATACCAAGCTGACTAACAAGAGCTCAAAATTTTATCCATCTTTTCTCAGTGACAAATTCTTCTTGCTATGTGAGGGATGGGTATTTTATCCACTGAAATTTTCAAAATATTGACAATACAATCTGAAGTCTGTTTTTAAGGAAATTCCCAGGTTGGCATCAAGTGGCACACCCACATGGTTAATGAAAATAATGTTTACAGCTTCTGTTTTCTATAACTGTAAGGGTTTTATGAACACAAACTTTTAACTTTCCTAATTAAGGGTGTGGTTGTTGGGAAACTAAATAAGAGTTTCCATGTTTTAGATAGTGGAGCCTAAAATTTGTAATAGCTCCTTTCTATTTAATGTCAAGATGGTTTATAGACAAGAATTTGTCTATAAGAGCTGATGTAGAGATCTAGATTTATTGGTAATATAAAGGAATGACTAGAAGACAGGAAACTTAAGTTTTAACTCCAACCTTTCCATTAACTAGCTGTCTGAACATGGTCAAGTAATATTACCACTCTAAACCTCAGTTTTCTTATCTATAAAATAAAGGGAGGCAATATTGATTACCTCTTTGATTTCTTTCTGCTCAAACTTGTTTTCTGATTTCATGACAATATTCAGGAGGGAGATGGGAAACTTATACATTCCCTATTGGAAAAGTAGAGAACATCATAAGTTTGGTGGTGGTTGTACTGGCATATCACAGATACTGGCACACTAGAACAGGAGTCTGAAAAACTAAGCTTGATTGTACATGCGTCTGTACTGGGGGTGAAGGAGAGGAAAAGACAGGCTGGGCAGTCGCCCCACAGAATGAAAAGACATGACAGACATGCCAAAATTGAAGAGTCAGCAGATCCATTGAAGTGTTGAGGTCTATGGTTAGCTGATTTCTACTTTTGTAGTTTCTTTACTATATACTTTTAATTTTCTTTGTTTTCTTTGTCTTTTCAGCATACTCTTGCTAAATTCATCCTGTCTAAACTATTAGGAAAAAAAGTGGGATGATTTCACTGTGACATGTGTTCACTTTTATAATTCCATATTTTAAAAACAGAAACAAAAACAAAACAAAACAAAATCTGCTTACTTCTAAATTATTGGAAAAAGGTCAAATATTAGGCAGCTTTAGAGATAGTCTGATAAGCAATGTTGGATTCTAATCTATGTCATTAGTGCACCTCTCCACCGTGTCAAAACACTGCTTATTTGTTTCATTTATTTTGTATTAATTAATTGTAAACATGCTGTATTCACCCAGTACAATGTCAACTCCCTAAGGGCTGAGGCTATCTAGATTTGATCTTTGTTTCCTTAAGGTCCAGAACACAGTAGTCTTTGAATACTTGCTGATTGATTGGTATTCAAATTGCAATGGGGCTTCTAGAAATTTAAAATATAAATCCACTTGGACAATGACCTTTTATCAATCAATAGAAATGGCAACAGCCTTTTTAATAAATGACTGTCAGTTGGGGTGTACCTTCTAAGCTTACCCTCAATCAGTCCATCAACATTTATTTATTAAGCACCTACTATACGTCAGGCACTGTGTTAAAGGGCAGAAAAACAAGATACAACTGCATTTACCAACCTCGTTCTCCTGTCTTGTCTCATTCTCTGTGAGTTATGACTCACAAGAAACTTCAAACCAACATTCCTTAAAATCCATTAAAATGTAAAAAAAGTATGTCAAAAATAAATAATATGTTGGTTGTTTTTTTTAATCTATTAAAAGAGGAAACAGACTATTGTCTTTTACAATAAATAAATAGCTACAGTTAAATGCAATTCTGTTTTCTAAGAGATTTCAGGATGGATAAAAATTAATGCAGTCTGCATAAGGTTTAAGGAGCTATTGCTCTGAATCAAACAATGTATAATCCAGTCCCAAATGCCAGTGGAAGTTC
The DNA here is from genome assembly GCF_028372415.1 of Notamacropus eugenii. Lineage (NCBI taxonomy): Eukaryota > Metazoa > Chordata > Mammalia > Diprotodontia > Macropodidae > Notamacropus > Notamacropus eugenii. The sequence continues at coordinate 180,203,638 of NC_092875.1, forward strand.
TCTCTCTTGCAGGGGGAGAGAAAAGGAAAGAGAGTGGTCCTCTTTGGCCTTTAGCTTTTGTGTTTTGTGGGCTTTTTGTTTGTTTGTTTTGTTTTTGCTGCTGAGTAAGTGAAAAGCATTGGAAAGTGAGATTCTTCCAATTTCCAGCTGTTACAATATGGCGACTTACTTGCCCTACAGAGAACTCCTTGAAGGCACCAACCCAGTCACAAATTGGTATACATCAGCATTTTGCATAAAAAGAAAACATCTATATCTGACTCCAGCAACAATGAAATCAATACAAGAACATTTCATCGCAGTCCTGCAGGCTTTTATGTATTTACTGCTACTCTATGGTGCAAGAAAAACCTCTGCCTGTTTAATAAAACAAATGTAGACACATGCTCATGAACCTTCCACATACTCTTTTATCATGGCCTGGAGAGCATCCTGCAGATGTTAATTCTTTCCCCACATTTTCCCCCTTGCTATTTCTATCTTTATTTGGATATTTTAGCTCATCATTAGGTTCCCCCCCCCCCCCTTATTGGTTTCTTTGTAAACAGGGGTTAAATAACATATGTTATGAAGTTTTTATCCGAGTTTACCCCAGAGCTTCAGAAATCTCATAAAAACAGCATCTAACAAACACCAAAGTCAAAATGCTGTCATCAGCTTTCCAAAGTTGCCTGTACCCCATTGTCAATAGAATTAAGCACATTTACATAATTGTGTTTGATTTTTATTTACCATTGGCTTTCTGAACCCACTTCCCAGAAAACTAATCAAATAACCAGGTCTTAGGCATTCCAAAAGTCATCTGTGCAAAGGTTTTAATCCTTTGATAAATATTCTAAAATTCTCAAAGGACTTCAAGTATTTTTGAATTCTATTTAAAATTTCATTGAGGATAGAATTTTCTTTCTTTAGAATAAGCTGTGCTATGTAAGACCTACTTTTAAGTAAGTGGAATAAATGGAACCTTTTGAGAAAATGTGGCTCATGGTGATGGCCATCAGAGTATTAAATGCACATTGTTTTATGTGGCTTACAAAAGAGAAGGAAGAAGTAAAATTTCCCTTCTTCCTTGTGAGTAGATGGTGAACAGTTGGAGTTTCAGGAATGAATGATGAATTCAGTCAGTTGTAGATTTTTCAAGGGTATACTAGAACCTTGTTGAAATTCCATGGTCATTTGTGTGGCCATAGCTTTAGCTGCCAAGCACATGATGGAAATTTAAAGGCATTACTTGTCCTAACTAAGAATATAAAGGGGCAGATTAAAGGCGTTTGAGAGTGGGTGTTGGAGCAGGAAGGTAAGGACTGAAGTTTTTCCCTTTATGTATAATTGCTATATATTTCTAGCTAAGTTAATTAATCTCTCAATGCTCTGGGTATATCTCTAAAGAGAAAGTTATGAGTTGCATTTAAGCTGGACAAACGTGGAGAAATCACACATTCACACTTCTAGGAGTGACATCAGATTTGGGGCTAAGTAAAGTGAAGGACTTTTTAAATGGTTTCTTAGGGGCCTGACAGCTCTCAATGTATGATCTTATGTTCCATATGAGTTGTAGGGAAACTTAGACATCATCTAATAAAACCCCTTCTGTATTATAGATAAGGAAACTGAACTTTGAAGAATTGCATTTGTTTGCACAATTCACACAGTTCCAAAGTGAAGCTTAGACTGAAATCCAGATCTTCTGACCCCAGATACAACTCTCTTTACACTCCAATATTTAAAAAGCTTTTTCCTTCCATGTGGAAACAGCAAAAATTATGGCAAACTTGAGGTCAGAACCAAAAGGGAAAGTGACTAGAAAGTTATACCCTGCTGAAGGTAGGAATCCTGGTCCACCATGAGGGTCAGACTTCCTCATATGTCACAAATACCTAGTTTTAACTTAGGATCTTAGAATCATAGCCTTAGAGCTGAAAGAGACCTTGAAGATCATCTGATCCATATTTTTTCATTTTAAAGTTGAATAAAATGAAGCTAAGAGTTTAATGTCCTTTGCCCAGTATCACATAAGTGGTAAATGTTAGAGACAGGCTTTAAACCTCGTTTCATCTGGCTCTGAGCCAACCTCTATAACAATTATTCTGTGCTACTTTTCAGGAAAATAAAAATTTGGTTTTCTTTCTTTTTTCCATCCTTTTTAGAAAAATAAACAGTCATCAAATAACATGTACTGCAAAAATATGAATTCTCAACTAAGAGAGAAATAGTCATTATTCATTCTCCATCAACTTTTTCTAAAAATCAGACAGAATCTCTAAGCCTTCTTCTAGTTGGACATTACTGTTACATTATTATTTGCCATTTGACAGAGCAGTTATCTCCAAAGATGTCTAAAACAGTTTTTCATCTGATCATGTGAAAGGCAACTGATTGAGAAATGATTAGGAGCAGACTATGGGAAAAAAGATTACAATAAAAGAAATCCATTTTAAAGTCCATTTAAAAGATATAGATGAAGAAAACCATGTCACATCTCAGCTTTACTTGGTAATAAAACAGGATTTTAAGAAATTGTTCTGGGAAGAAGTCTAGGTTATAGCAAAGCAACAATTACACACCAAAACCACAATGAAAAGGGGTTTGTGTGCTTTTGTATACTTTGAAATGTTTGATGATGACCCCTGATTATAAGGAAAAAATGGTTATTTTAAGCTATTTTTTCAGTTAGAATAAAAATTGAAGAACTCAAAGGACGCATACTTTACAACTTCGATATTATATTGTGCCATTACCTCCTTAAAATGAATTAGGGGAGCAGAGCCATGATGGCAGAGTAAGAATATGGATGTTCTAGAGCATTCCCTCAATCCCATCCAAATATCTGTAAAAAATGACTCTAAACAAATTCTGGAGCTGCAGAACCCACAAAATTACAGTGAAGTAAATCTCCAGCCCAAGACAGCCTGAAAGGTCACTGGAAAGTGTGTCTATCACACCCTGCTGGGAGCAGAGCACAGTCCAGGGTGGGCCACCACAGCACAGACAGTACCTAAGCAGACCTGTGGGGGTGAGATTGAATCTTGGGCACCTGTTGCGGCTTCAAAGCATCATGACCACAAAACACTGAGGATAAATTGGAAGGTCAGTGGAATAAAAACCCATGGGACCTGTGTGAGAGAGTAAAGTGATCCAGTCACAGTCCCAGGGCGGTCAAGGGGGAGAGAAGTGGAGGAACCCACAGCAGCCATAGCAGTATCTAGGGCAGCTGCAGTCACTGTTTCTGGAGCTCCAGGCCCACAGGTTGTGGGAGGATTAAGTGGCTGATATTATAACCCCAACTCCACTGGAAGCAGAAAACTACCTTGACAAAGAACTCAAAAATCAAGTAAATGGCTGGAGAAATGAGCAAAACCCAGAAGAAGAATCAGATTGTAGAATCTTACTTTGGTGACAAGGAAGATCAAAACATACAAACTGAAGACAACAAAGTCAAAGTTCTTCCATCCACAGCCTCCAGGAAAAATATGAATTGGTCTTAGGCCATAGAAGAGCTCAAAAAAGAATTCTGAAAATCAAGTAAGAAAAGTAAAGCAAAAAATTGGGAAGAGAAATGAGAGTGATGCAAGAAAATCATGAAAAATGAGTCAACTGCTTGCTAAAGGAGATCCAATAAAATGCTGAAGAAAATAATACTTTAAAAAATAGACTAGCAACTGCCTCGCTGCGGCACCTCGGGGTGCTTTTGTCACCCCCACACCCCCTTCACCAAACCTGAGTCCAGCCAGGTCCGCTTGGGTGTCAGCACCATGAACATTCGCAATGCACGGCCAGAAGACATGATGAATATGCAGCATTGTAACCTGCTGTGCCTTCCAGAAAACTGTCAGATGAAATACTATTTCTACCATGGTCTATCATGGCCTCAGCTTTCTTACATTGCTGAGGATGAGAATGGCAAGATTGTGGGTTACGTCCTAGCCAAGATGGAAGAAGATCCTGATGATGTTCCTCATGGACATATCACATCCTTGGCTGTAAAATATTCCCACCGCTGGCTCGGTCTGGCACAGAAGCTTATGGACCAGGCCTCAAGAGCCATGATCGAAAACTTCGATTCAAAATATGTCTCCCTGCATGTCAGGAAAAGTAACCGGGCAGCTCTGCATCGGTATTCCAACACTCTTAACTTTCAGATTAGTGGGTGGAGCCCAAGTACTATGCGGATGGGGAGGATGCCTATGCTATGAAACGTGATCTGACTCAGATGGCTGAAGAGCTGAGGAAGCAACTGGAGGTGAAGGAGAAAGGCAAACATCTGGTGCTGGCCTCCCTGGAGAACAAGATGGACCCCAAAGGCAACCATGTGGGGGACTGCTGCTGTGAGGAGAAGGGTCTAGGCTCCGCAGCCGAAGACAGTAGCGGCGGTGACAGCAAAGACCTTAGCGAGGTCAGCGAGACCACAGAGAGCACTGACATCTAGGACAGCTCCGAGGCCTCTGACTCAGCCTTTTAGAGTCCCTGGGCTGGGAGTCTGCTCTTTATAAGCCACCCCCATCTCTGTGTCTCTTTTTCCCCTTGTCCCCCATGAGTCCTTCCAATTAAATTATCTGGGGGCTGTGGATTTCAGCAAGCAAATAAAAAAAAATAAAAAAAAATAAAAAAAAAATAGACTAACCCAAATGACAAAAAGGGATCCAGATGGAAAAGGAGGTCCAAAAGTTCATCAAAGAAAATAATTCCTTATAGATTAGAACAGAGCGAATGGAAGCTAATGAGTTTATGAAAAATCAAGAAATTGTAAAGCAAAAGTAAAGGAATAACAACAACAAAAAAAACATCAGGCAATGTGAAATATCTCATTTGAAAAACAACTGACCTGGAAAATAGATCCAGGAGAGACAATTTAAAAATTACGGCTCTACCTGAAAGCCATGATCAAAAAAAGAGCCTAGACATCATCTTTCAAGGAAAACTGCCCTGATATTTTAGATCCACAGGGTAAAATAAATATTGAAGTAATCCACTGATCAACTGCTGAAAGAAATTCCAAAAGGAAAACTCCTAGGAATATTGTAGCCAAATATCAGAATTCCCAGGTGAAGGAAAAAATATTGCAAGAAGCTAGAAAGAAACAATTTGAGTATTGTGGAAATACAATCAGAATAGCACAAGATCTAGCACCTTCTACATTAATGAATCACAGGGCTTGGAATATGATATTCCAGAGGTCAAAGGAGCTAGGATTAAAACTAAGAATCATCTACCCAGAAAAACTGAGTGTAATACTTCAGGGGAAAAAAATGGTCACTCAATGAAATAGAGGACTTTTAAGCATTCTTGACAAAAAGACCAAAGCTGAATAGAAAATGTGATTTTCAAACACAAGAATAAAGAAGAGCATGAAAAGGTAAACAGAAAAGAAAAATCATAAGGGACTTACTAAAATTGAACTATTTATATTCTTACATGGAAAGATAATATTTGCAAGTCTTGAGACTTTTCTCAGTATTAGGGTAGTTGGAGGGATTACATATATATAGACAGAGGGCACATGGTGAGTTGAATAGGAAGGAATGGTAACTAAAAACATGAAATTAATGGGTGAGAGAGGAATATATTGGGAGGAAAAAGGGAGAAATAGAATGGAGCAAATTATCTCTCACATAAAACAGGCAAGAAAAAGCTTTTTCAATACAGGAGAAGAGGAAGGAGGTAAGAGAGGAAAAGTGAACCTTATTCTCATCACATTTGGCTTAAGGGGGGAATAACATGTACACTAAATTTATATATAAATCTATCTTATACTACAGGAAAGTAGGGAAGAATGGGATAAGCCATGTTGGGCCAGGGGTCACAAAATGGAAGGCAAATGGGGAGGGGGATAATTAGAAGTAAACATTTTTGAGGAGGGATAGGGTCAAAAGAGAGAATGGAATGATAGGATGGAGGGAAATACAGTTAGTCTTTCACAATATGACTTTTATGGAAGTCTTTTGCACAACTATATATGTATAACATATATTAAATTGTTTGTCTTCTCAGTGGGAATGAGTGAGGGAGGAGGAAGGGAGAGAAGTTGGAACTCAAAGTTTTAAAAATGAATGCTAAAAATTTTTTTACACGTGACTAGGAAATAAGAGATACAGGTAACAGGGTATAGATATCTATCTTGCCCTACAAGAAAATAGAGGAGATGGGGATAAGGGAAAGAAGGGGTGTGATAGAAGGGAAGGGCAATTGAGAGAAGGAGTAATTAGAATGCATGCTGTCATGGGATGGGTGGAGGAGAGAGATGGAGAGAAAATTTAGAACTGAAAATCTTTTGGAAATGAATGTTGAAAAATAAAAATTAATTAATTAATTTAAAAAAGAAGAAAACACCAAATGGAGTCACAAAGTATGGAACATGACTTAAATGACTGAACAACACAATTAGTGCAATTAATAAATGTGAAGTATGACAGCAATGTGTTAATGTAATATATAATGATAATAATAAATGTGAAGTATTACAAAAAAATGAATTAGCCACTCATCATGTCACTCCCCTCTTTCAAAGCTTTCATCAGCATATGAGTGTGATATCTATGCTGTGCTATTTCAACTGAATCAAGATCTTCTTTCTATCCCCTTGCTCCTCCATTGCCACCTCCAATTCTCAAATGGTTGGGTCCCAAAATACTACTTTTTATTTTTTTAAAATTTTTTTTGTTATTTTATTAATTTGTTTTCAGTTTTCAACAGTCAGTTCCATAAGTTTTAAATTTTCTTCCCTTCCCTCCCCAAGACAGCATGCAAACTTATATCCGTTTTATAAATGCATTCTTATTAAATGCATTTTCACATTAGTCATGTTGCATAGAATTAAAACTGATGGGAGAAACCATGAGAAAAATAAACAAAGCAAAACATAACATAACACAGGAGAAAATGCTCTGCTTCATTCTGTGTTTCAATTTCATAGTTCTTTCTCTGGATGTGGATGACATATTGCATCGAGTCTTTGGAAATGTTTTAGGTCCTTGTATTACTGTGAAGGATTAAGTCTATCAAAAATAGTCCGCACACACTGTGGCTGTTACTGTGTATAATGTTCTCCTGATTCTGCTCATTTCACTCAGCATCAGTTCGTTTCAGTTTTTCCAGGTTTTTCGGAAGTCTGCCTGTTTGTCATTTCTTAGAGCACGAGTATTCCATTACATTCATATACCACAACTTGTTCAGCCATTCCCCACTTGATGGACTCCCCTCAATTTCCAGTTCTTGGCCATCACAAAAAGACCTGCTTTAAATATTTTTGTACATGGGGGTCCTTTTCCCATTTTTCAGACCTCTTTGGGATACAGTCCTAAAAGTGATATTATTGGGTCAAAGGGCATGCCTTTTGGAAATAGTTTCAAATTGCTCTCCAGAATGGTTGGATCAACTTATAGCTCCACCAGCAATGAATTAGTGTTCCAACTCTCTCACACTTTTTTCACCATTTATCATTTTCCTGTTTTGTCATGTTAGCCACTCTTATGGGTATGATGTGGTACCTCAGAGCTGTTTTGACAATATTTGTCAATATTGACAAAATACTACTTTTTAAAGATAAAAGAAATGCAGACTTTCAGAGATGGAAGGGAATTCAGCAATCATCTAGTCAAAGTCATACTTGAAAAAAAATGTCCTCTACTACACACCCAGGAAAAGTAATTCTGCTTTCAAGACTCCCAATAAGAGAAAATCCACCTACTCCTAAGTTAACTAATTCTAGTTTTAGATAACTCTCATCATTTTTTTTTTACCTTTACCTTTATGTCAATTATTGGCTGTTTGCATCTTCTATCCATCATTTCTAGTTCTTCATGTGGGGTCTAGGCAGAACAAATCCATTTCCTCTTCCTTATGATGGTTTCATTTTTGTGTAACCCATGTAAGTTCTGAGAATACTTAATTGCAGATAATTCTTGAGTCCAGGAGCAAATGACTCATTCCCCTCTTAGAATCAGTGGGGTCCCACAGGCAGCTGAATGTGATACTCTAATAGCATTGGCTTGAGTCCCTCACCTCCAATGGTAAGCTTCTACCTTCTGTCCCCTTCCTCACATCATGATTTCATGATAATAAAATGATAATTTTTTTATTAATAGCATTAAGTAACAGAAGTGTAGTAAAAACATTTAGTACAAAGCAGTGGCAATTAATGGGTCATTATTAGCCTTCAGTAGATAGACTTCAGTAGAGTAATGATCAAAGGATCATTTTTTGGATTGGCATGAGGAAAAGTTTTCTTTTAGAACTTTCCAGAATGACATAGACTGCTTCAGAGCATGATCAAAAAGCATTCATTAAGTAAATACTACATGCTAGATAGTACCTAAGTACTAAGGGCCCAGGCAAAGGAAAATATAGTCCTTGTTCTCAGGGAGCTCACACTTTAATGGAATGATAATTTCCTCATCATTGAAGATCTACAAACATAGGCTGAATTATCATTCATTCAGAATTTTAAAGACAAGATTTATAAATTCATGAGTGGTTGGATCCTATAAACTTTGAGGTTCCTTCCAATTACGATTCAATGAAAATATTTAACAAATAATAATCATAATCATAATCTCAAAACTTTTGTATTTTCTCAAGTTATTTACATGTAGTAAGGAAGCCATTCAGTAATAGAAAATGCAGTTAACATTTAAGCAACCAGGGAACTTGTTAGAAAATTATTATTTGTGTAATCTGAAAAAATGAATGCAACTTCTGGAGTGTGTTAATTTGGAGCAGCTTAAGCTCAGGAAGAATCTCACTTAATATTTTGTTTGTTTTGTTCTCTTATTTTTTCAAGGAAGACATTACACCACAAAACATCTTTCTGCCCATGGGCAATATTCTGTGGGCATGGATTTCATAACAGTAGAACCAGGCAGAGACAGAGCAAAACAACCCAGGGAAACTCTTTCACAATAAGACAAGATTGGCTTCGATATATTTTTTAATATATTTGTTTCTCATGTATAAATAATGCAAAGATCATTATTTATTAACCCTTCTGTATTACAACCAAAATATCTTAATGTCAAACTCTGATAGCTAATGGCAACCTTTTTTAGAATCTGACAGAGGAATATACCTGAGAATGAAAAGAAATAGCTAGTTTAGATGAGGAATGGGACTATGAATGAGGTTCTAGAATACATAAAGTAGGGTAAAGGTCATGAAAGAAGGAATTGCATATTTGGTTAAAGAATATAGGCAAAGATTGAGGAAAGGTTTCTGATATGAAACATTATATAAACTACTATAAAAACAGTTTTAGGTCCTCTTGGCTTTTTTAGATCCAGTCTCTGTAGTGATCCAGATATAACGTCTTCTTCCTAATATAATGTTAGCTCCTTCAGGGAAGGTACCATCTTAATTTTGGTGTTTCTATCCCCAGTAAGGCACCATAATATAATGGATAGACAGCTGGACTCAGAGTCAGGAAGGGTTAGGGTTTTGTTCTTCTTCCAACACATATTTATTGTGTGACTGTAGGCCAATCATATATGTTCTAAGCACCTCATATAACTCTCTAAGAAAAAAAATCAGTTTCTCCTTATAATTGGGAGAAAGATCTTTTCCTCCTGAACTTGGGCAAGATCAGAAGACTTTACACAAAGTAAACACTTAATAAATACTTGTTAGAATCATTCTCCAATTGAAAAACAGTCAAAGGATATGAACATGCAGTTTACAAAGGAAGAAATTAAAGCTATCTATAGTTGTATGAAAAAATGCTCTAAATCACTATTAATTAGTGAAATTCAAGTTAAAACAACTCTGAGGAGCCATATCATGCATATCAGATTGCCTAACATGTCAAAACAGGAAAATGATAAGCGTTGGAGAAAATGTAGGAAAATTGGAACATTAATGCATTGTTGGTCGAGTTGTGAACTGATCCAACCATTCTGGAAAGCAATTTGGAACTACACACAACAGTTTATAAAACTATGCATAGCCTTTGATCCAACAATACCTCCACTAGGTTTATATCCAAAAGAGCTCATAAGAATGGGAAAAAGATCCATATGTACAAAAAACATTTATACCATATTTATTTGTTCCAGGGAATGAGGAAAATTTAAAACTTAAAATCTTATAAAAGTGAATGTTGAAAAATGCTTGTTAAATTGAATGGAATTGTCTATATTTGTCTTTAATTACCCCTCTTCTTCCTTGGGAAAACCTTTCCATTTTTAAAGCTGCTAACTTAAAACCATCTTTTTATTGTGGTATCCTTTTCTCTAGGGCAACATCAATCATTGCTGTTGTTTGGTTATTTTAGTCAATTTCAGATTCCATTTGGAGTTTGCTTGGCAAAGATATTGGAGTGTCTCCTTCAGCTCGTTTTACTAATAAGGAATTGAATCATACAGGGTTAAGTGACTTGCCCAAGATCACACAACTATTAAGTGAGGTTGGATTTGAATCTCAGGAAGTTGAGTCATCCTGACTCCAGGCCTTGTACTCTAATGATTGTGCCACCAAGTTGTCCATCCTTAGTCTATTCATAGAAATATTTTTATCTTTTCATAGAATTTTTTTAATTTAAAAGGCAAGATACAGTTAATAAATTTTAAAATGCTGTATGGATGTGAATTATGCTCTCATTCCAAACACACAACAACCTGATTAGATTTGGAGTCACTATGACTCTCTATGTTTGAAATGTAAGGAACAGGGATATTTTGAATTGATATCCTCAGTGTGGCTACACTCTCTGGTGGGAGTATGCTGAAACCCTTCCATGCCATCTCATCTTTCAGAATTTTTATCCATGTCTTTTCAAAATTCTCCTTAGGATATGCACTCATAAGAGCAGAAATCTTCTTTAAATTCCTTAATATGACATGAGCACCAATTAAACAACCCAGAACTTGTCACCCCTTCTCATGACATGATTCATTCATATCAATTCTACTTTCCAATACATTTCCCCACTTCTCACAGTACTACTTTGTCATCTTTATCTCATTATACATTTCTTTGACAGACTATGCCATTTCTCTCACATAATTCTATGTTGGAAATACATTTTAACCCATTTAGGCTGACGGTTCATCTGACTGACTTTGACATTAGAATGAACTGCAACTTTAATTCTTCTGAGGTTGTAGTATTCTATACTTTATAAAACCATGTTGTATTATTGAGGAAATATTAGTATTAAAAATACAGGCTTCTCTTTTCAAGAGAAGATTAGTGTCATTGAGAGACTTGACTACTTCCCCGTATGGTTGCTCAACCTCTTCTATTCAATTCCTTGACGTTGTCAACTTGTATTGTTTATCCCAGCTACACCACCAATGGATCAGCTATATTGATTGTCCATAAAGCTGAATGCCATCAACTAGACAATAGATATCCTTCAACCACTGTGGTTTTTATATGTGGTTAACTTTCATTGGATGCTGATCTCATTTACAAGGTTCTGCATTATGCTGGGCTTTGATGTTTATGTCTACCCATAGGAGTAACTGGAGGCCCTCACCATTGGAAGATGTCTCTGAGGTATGATAGATGGATTGTTAATCTTGGAGTCAGGAACTATTCAATTTGAAGTACAACACAGACAATGTGTGATGCTGGGGAAATCTTTGAGTCTCAAATACCATAAACTCATAATAATGGTACCTAACTTATATGCTTCTTTTGAGGCTAACCTGAAATGATGAATCTATAAAGCATCTTATAAATCTTAACTTGTCATATAAATGTCAGATATTAAAATTGCCTACATTATTATTATTATCCAAAGTGAATCCGTATTCTTTATTTGTATGGTGTTGAGCATCTCCCATCATAGTGGCCAACACTTCTGAGGATCATATCACTCTCTATTTTACATCTTCAGAGACATTTCTTATCAAAGGATTGTAGAATAAACTCATCAGTATTGTTGTTTCTTTTAAGGAATCTTGTATTATTTTACATATGCATGGAAGGCAGCTTGGAGGAGAAGAGTTTTTAAGGATGATATTTTGCTCTACCATATCAACTTTTGAGAAATAATAAGTAATGGAAATCTTAATTTTTTGGCTTTTTGTTCAGTTTCATGATTGTAAAGGTCTAGTATATTGTAGAATATATATTTTTTAAATCCTGGCCATTTCCTCCCTATACATCATCAAGGATCCCCTTATATATTTGATTATGCCTAATTTATTCTCATAAAGACTTTGTAGAAATTGAATCAATCAACATATATTTATAACACATCTGTTATCTCTCAGGTATGGTGCTAGGTGCTGAGGATTCATGTACAAAGAATATACCAATTCCTTCTCACAATAAGCTTAGAGAGAGAGAGAATATAAGTCAGTTTTTATCTATATTTTCTTGATCATCTTTTTTTTTAGTAATAACATCTCTATTTCTTCCTAAATACTTGGTTTCTTTATATATTTCAAAAATTTGTATGTTTTAATTCTTGGTCAGTTTGGGAATAAATCAGAATGAAATTTAAGGCTCAGATATTTTAGGTCATATAGATATTAAGTGACTGAGCTGATATATTCAAGCCTGTCATATAATTTCATGTTCAGTGTTCTGAGATCTTTTATTACAAAGTACAATTAAAAGAACCAGGATTGGTTAACCTAGAAAAGCAAAGTTTGGTGGTGAATATGAAAGTTTTATTTAAAGACCTGAAAGGTCATTATGTGGAAGGATTCACATCATTTTGTTTGATCCCAGAGGATAGAAGTAGAAGCATATGATGGACATTGAAAATCCACATTTAGGATACATGCAAGGAAAAACTTTTTGAAAATCTGAGCTATCAAAAAGTAGGATGAAATGCCTCAGGAAATAATGGATGTCTGCTCAGTAAAAGTCTTTAAGAGAATACTAGACCAATTACTTATTCAGGATGCTCTAAAGGATCTTCTTGGCCATGCACGAATTGGACATGATTGCTGAGGACCTTTTCAATTTTTGTGTTATGTGAATACACAATCCATTAGTACATTTGTATTCAAGAAGAATAAGGACAAACAAGCAACAAAGAGTGGGGGACAAATGGCTCAGGGTCACTGTAGGGTTACCGTAGGTATTTCCTTTGCCTCTGTTAAAAGGTCTGGCAATATAATAGCTAAAATGTTTTATTCACTCAAAGTTGCTCACAAAACATTGCTGCTATTACTGTATGTAATGTTCTCTTGGTTTTTCTCATCTTTCTCCCTTATTTCATGCAAGTCTTTTCATGCTTTTCTAAGGTCATTGAGTTCATCATTTCTTTCAGCAAAATAGTATTGCATCAAAATTAAATACCACAACTTATTGAGCCATTCTCCAACTGATGGACTTCCCCACAATTTCTGTTTGCCACCACAAAGAGAGCTGCTATAAATAGTTTAGAACATATAGGTTCTTTTTTGTTTTGTTTTGTTTTTTTCCCTAATACTCTTTAGAAACAGATCTAGTAGTGATATTGCTGAGTCTAAGGAATTAAAAATGAAATAAATAAAATTGCAAAAATATATGGCAATAAAATAATATTATGTTGAACTGAAAAAGACCTTAACAATCACTTCATTCAATTTCTATATTTTACTGATGAGGACACTGAGGCTGAGAGGTTAAATGATTTGTCCAAATTCACACAGGTATAAAATAGCAGAATAATACTTGTTTTCAAACATATGAAAGACATATTTGAATTAATACAAAAAAGCTTTAAAATTACAAGGAAGGTGGTAATATACATCAATAGATGATGTTTCTTCTCTGGGAATCAAAATAGATGATATCACATGTATGTATACATACATACTTATAGGCATCTGTGTGTATATATGCATTCATACACATATATTTGCAAGGATTAATGCTCATCATGTATGCATATATGTGTACATATGCATATACTGAACAGTAACTTTTTAAATTGATTTACCTCCAGATATCTCACTTTTCTGTCCCACTTTTACATTTCCAATGAGTTATCAATTCTATCTCTAAAGTATTGTTTCTATATCTACTTTCCTTTTAACTCCCACTGTCACCACCCTATTACAATAACTTATTTACACTTCTTTTCTCCTTCACATTGTACTCCTATTCTATCGTGCACATCACTGGCAGATTAAATCTTCAAATGCTCAGTTTTGATCATGCCATTAATTTGTTCAAAAGTTTGTAAAGATGACCTGTTGCCTATTCAGTGTTCACATTGCTAAGTATGGGATTCATTCTTTTAAAATCTATCTCCAATCTACTTGAACATTTATTTAAAATTACTCCCCTTAATCCACTACATTCTCTTCACAAATGACTCTTCCAGGTTTTATGAAAAAGTCTTGTGCTTTCCTGCATCTCTTTTTCACTCCTGCCATGTCCAACATCTGGAGCGACTCTGCTATCCTTACCCTGCACGTCAAACCCTGCTTTTTGAAATCCTGCCTAACTTCAACTTCCTTATCTTTAAAATGGGATCAATAATACCTTTAGTTCTAGCTTTATAGTGCTGTTGTGGATATGAAATTACATAGTAGAAAGTGTTTTGCAAAAGATAAGGTTCCATATCTATTTCAGTTGTTGTTTCACTAGGCTTAGCCCAAAGATAATTCACTTTATATATGACTTGCCTTGATCCCCCTAATTGTCACTGATTTCTTTATCATAATTCATAACACATTTTTATTCTTCTTATACATTGACATCATTTGTATATACATCTTACTTCTCCTAATGAAATGTAAGCTCCTTGAGGGCAGAGACCACATCTTTATCTGTATGTAACAAAATTAATTGAACTCAGTCACTTAACATATTTTTTTAAGAGTGTAAAATGAAGTAGCAAACCTGTGAATGTTTTGTATGAGTTGAAAAATGTATCTGAGTCTGTTTGTAGACCTGGGAAGGAATTCTGTGCCAAATAGACCAACTATGAAGTCTTTTTTACATACTGAAGAGATGGTTTTTATTCCTTGTAAAAGAAAAAAAAAGAAAAGTTTGTAAGGTTAAAAAATACAGATGTATAATGGATGCAGCAGATACCAGAAATTTCCAAATATTAGACCTATATAGATTCCAACTGGTTGCTTGAAATTTAAAAATATTTAGATTTTTTTAAGTGGGCATTTTAAATCTGTTAATATGTAAAACCGTTCAATTCCCAAGTTATCTGATGATGTCTTGGGGCCATTTTGTAGAATTATTTTTTTAACAGTTGGAATGAAATTGTGCTACCTTTACTTTTTAAATAAACATTTTGAGAGTTTATTAATTTTTTGATCTACGTCTACCACAATTCAATTTCCATATTAAAAATAATTTTAAAATATGCATTAATGTACTCAAGATGGCATACTGTTCCTAAAATTAGGCTTATGTATCATCAGACACAACTACAAGCTTCCAAATATAGAATTTAGTGCACTCACAGAGACTGACATGAAAATTAGGCCCAGAGGTGTGCTTTATAAGTCAAATAACTGCAGATAAGTGAAAAGTTATACCTTCTGGACAAATGCATGTATAAGTTTATTATGAAGATGTGGAAAGTGACATAAACAACTATAAATAAACGTTTTATTTGATATGAATTATTCTCCAATATTTTAATGTAATATCATATGAAATTTATGGAAATTTCACATTTTTTGAACTTATTTATTATTATTTTGCTTTTAGCTGGCATGAGCATATGAGTTTTAAAGGGTTAAACAGTTGGTAAATATTTTAAATTAATGTAAAGATCAGAAAAGACTTTATGCAAAGATCTTGGATGGTTAAAATGGCTATTTATTCAGTGATATATTATTCCTGAATTTATAAAAAGTACAATTTGGGAATTGAATGGGTTTTATACAATATATATTAACATATCTAATATGCATACTTATGAAATATAAATATTTTTAAATTTATAATAACCAGTTAGAGTCTACACAGGTACAATATTTGGAAGCATCTGTTATATCTATTATGTATCTGTATATTTTAGCCTCACAAAATTGCTTTTTTCTCCTTTTAGGAATTACAGATCAATGTAGACATCTTAAATGCTAGACTTAGAGTTAATGCTTACCTCTGGATCAATCCTTTCTAGCTTTCTCATTTTATAAATGGATATATGAGCTAAGCAACTTATCAAGGTCACACATTAACAAGAGTCATATGTGGGATTTGAATCCAGGTTTTCTAGTTTCAGATCCAGGAATCTTTGTGCCATGCAATTGTTAGAAAAAGTACAACAAGTAAAAAAATAATTTCATTCCTAAACCCAGATTAGAAAAGAACATAACAGCTGATTTAAATCTGAACAGCCAAAAACTTGAAAATGCAAAAAAGAATGAAAAAAACAGAAAACAGTGTGAAATACCTCATTGGAAAAAAGATCCAGAAGTGACAATTTAAAAATCATGGAACTACCTGAAAGCCAAGATCAAGAAGAGCCTAGACATCATCTTTCATGAAATTATCAAGGAGAACAGCCCTGATATTCTAGAACCAGAGGGCAAAATAAATATTGAAAGAATCCACCAATCACCTCTTGAAAGAGATTCCCAAAAAGAAAACTGCTAGGCATGTTGCAGCCAAATTTCTGAGTTCCCAGGTCAAGGAGAAAATATTGCATGCAGCCAGAAAGAAACAATTCAAGTACTGTGGAAATACAATTGGGATAGCACAAGGTCTAGCAGCTTCTACTTTAAGGGACTGAAGGGCTTGGAATATGACATTCCAGAAGTCAAAGGAACTAGGATTAAAACCAAGAATCAACTGTCCAGCAAAACTGACTATAATAGCTTAGGGGAAAACAAGGTCATTCAATGAAATAGAGGACTTTCAAGCATTCTTGATGAGAAGACCAGAGCTGAATAGAAAATTTGACTTTCAAACACCAGAATCAAGAGAAGCATGAAAAGGTAAGCGGGAAGAGAAATTATAAGGGACTTACTAAAGTTGAACTGTTTATATTCCTACATGGAAAGATAATGTTTGTAACTCTTGAAACTTTCCTCAGTATTTGAGTAGTTGGAGGGATTATATACATATTTATAGACAGAAGGCACAGGGTAAGTTGAATAGGAAGTGATATCTAAAAATATAAAATTAAGGGGTGAGAGAGGAACATATTGGGAAGAGAAAGGGAGAAATGGAATGGGGCAAATTATCTCTCATAAAAGAGATAAGAAAAAGCTTTTTCAATGGAGGGGAAAAGGGAAGAGGTGAGAGGGAAAAACTAAAGCTTACTCTCTTCACATTTGGTTTAAGAAGGGAATAACATGCACGCTCAATTTGGTATGAAAATCTATCTTACACTACAGGAAAGTAGGGAAGAAACAGATAAATGAGATGTGGGGGGATGATAGAAATGAGGGCAAATGGGAGGAGGGAGTAATTAAAAATAAAGACTTTAGGAGAGGGACAAGGTCTAAAGAGAGAATAGAATAAATGGGGGGCAGGATAGGATGGAGGGAAATATAGTTAGTCTTTCACAACATGACTATTATGGAAATCTTTAGCAAAACTCCAGATATAAAGCTTATATTGAATTGCTTGCCTTGTCAGTAGAGATGGGTTGGGAGGGAGGAAGGCAGAGAAGCTCAAACTCAAAGTTTTAAGAACGAATGTTGAGAAATGTTTTTGCATGCAACATGGAAATAAGAAATATAGGTAATGGGGTATAGAAATATATCTTGCCCTACAAGAAAAGAGAGAAGATGAGGATAAGGAAAGGGAGGGGTGTGATAGAAGAGAGGGCAGATTGGGGGAAGGGGTAATCAGAATGCATGGTGTCTTGGGGTGGGGGAGGGGAGAGATGGGGAGAAAATTTGAAACTCCAAATCTTGGGGAAATGACTGTTGAAAACTAAAAGTATATACATAAATTAAAGTTTCCAAAAAACTAGTCTGCTATAACTATCATGAATGAATATATTCTCCCACAGAATCTGATACAGTGTAATTTGTCAGAACCTTCCCTTAAGAAGATATTCTACATCTATTTCCATGATAGGGACCACAGTGGGAAAGATGAAGCTATCTGGAAACACTCTGAAAGAAAAGTATTAATACCCTCCATGATAGAACAATTTGAGAAAACTGCTAATGAACTTCTGACAGTCACTGGAAACGTCGTTTTCTAGTTAGTGTCCACCAGAGAAGGCATACGTGTTATAATGTTCAGAAAAAAAAGTACAAGACAGAGTTAAGAAAAAAAGTATATAAGAAATTGTTAATATTTTAATTCACCATTTAAAAAGAGCTAAAACTTCACAACAAGTGATAAGAGTGAAAAGATTTTTTTTTTAAATCAGTACCACTCAAAAACTATGTTATAGAGATTCGAAGAGTAAATAGAGGGGAGAGAGAAACTTTTAGGAAGGAAGATGGGAAAATGTTATGGCTGTCTCTATTGTCAAAAGAAATCTTACAAAACAAAAGTGTACATTGGATCGACCGTAAATCAGAAATTTTGTATCCCAGTAGTATAAGAAGCGATGGAATAGTTACTTCAAGGTAAATGGCTCAAACTTTGGCTTTATATGAAGAACTGGAACACAATGGGTCAGGATAAAACCAGAATTATTGGCTCAAGTGCCACAAGATAGCACATTACTAGCAAAGCATTTCATTATCTTCCTGTCATAAATATATTACCTCTTTCATAATAGGAAGCATCGTGTATCTAATCCCAAAAATGGAAATGTCAGTTACCCTTCAAATTCAGTTCATTTATGAACTTCAAAAACAACATACATAAATTGTATAGTATAACCCCACTCCCACACAAAAAAACAAACAATAAAGGGTTCTTTAAAAAGTCTTGGCAGAGAAACAAAGAGAGTATGCCAAAACTCCCAGGGTTGTGAACAATAACACTTTATCTATTCTGTGATTATTGAACAAGTCATCCAAAAGGACAAAGCAGTGCTACTTTATTAATATCATCCTAAAACCTTTGATGTAATTTTTAATGCATGTCATAGTCACATATGACAAATATATAAAACAGACACAAATATAGTGAGAACACTAGAATATTTGATATTCATATGAAAAACTATTCTCCATTTAAAACACACAATTGATATCATAATGTCAAGAAAAATTGATAGAAAACCTGGCATTTTCTAGGGAGATAGTTAAGCCTGTATGATTCTGTCTAACCTTAAACCCATTATCATCACTCCTGAATAGAAGAGTATGACTTTCACATGAAAAAGGAAGCAGTAGCAAAACATCATATTAATCACTTGAGGTACTTGGTTGACATCAAGTTATATGACTGCTGAAAAGCACATTAAACAGTTGCCTCATCTCATAGAAACTCCAACAATATCGAAATGTCATTTGGACTTGATAAGTTTAAAATATTTAATGTGAACCCAGGAAGAATAAGACTACAGGCTCTGAACTTAAAATCATAGGTCCAATGGAACCCATGAATAAATCTATTACAAGTATCTTGTTCTCTACAAAAGACCATCCAGGCTATCACGAGGAAAGATAAAACTGCAGATATTAAGAGACTAATTACTATCCTGAAGTCAAAGCTGGATGGGAATAACCCATTCATAGCAATTAACCACAATGGAATACCACATCTAATATTTTGGTTTGCAGGGTATAAAGGGACAGGACAGTGTTAATGAAGCAGAGGACTTGTCACACCAAACATCTAGGGAGACATTAACATTTCTTCATTCAAAAGCAAAACAAGAATTCACAGATGTTTCCAAAGTACTGAATAAATAGACTGAAAATTCAAAGAAGTTTTGGACCAACCAGATCTCACTTTTACAAGTATTGGTAAGGTCTTAAAACAAGTACATGCTTAAAACAGGTACATACATTTGTGTAATGTAACCAAAGTTTTATATTTGTATTGAGTTTATTAAATAGCCAAAATGCTAGAGTAGTATCAAAAGGTAATCCATGGGTGACCACCATGTTAACTCAACCGACAATATGTCAACAGAAACCATATCAAAGAAATGATTGAGTAATGCAGAAATGTTTATAGAAATAGAGGAGTTTATGGTGACAACCTGGATCAAGTCACTGCCACTAGAAATTACAGAAAGGTTATCTCTAAGGAGCCTTGGTTTTGTTTGTTTGTTTGTTTGTTTTTTTAGTCAATGGCAATTTTGTAATGAAGTTGTGAAAACAGTGCAGTGTAGTGTAGTGGCAAAATCTTAGCAACTACTAGGCAGCCAGTGTAGACCACTTGGCTTGGACTCAGGAAGTGTCATCTTTATGAATTCAAATCTAGCTTCAGACACTTATTAGCTGTATCTTTGAGCAATGTCAGTTAGCCATGTTTGACTGAGTTGATCATCTGTAAAATGGACTGAAGAAGTAAACAGTACCTTAGAAAACCCCAAATGGTCTCATGAAGAGTTAGACACAACTGAAACAACTCAACAACAAAAACAAAATATTCCTGGAAATATATTGTAAGATGATTAGAATTATATACTAGTAGCACAGTATTTATAGATGGACAACAAAATCCCCACATTATAAATATAATCACCTTCCCTAAGTACTTGCAAATTGAATAAATAAATTATCCTAGAATTAGGATATATTTGCAGAGAGAACCATTGATTACAACTACCTAGATGTATCATTGATTCAAAATAAATGTCACAATGATAAATGCTGAAAATCTCCAAACTACAAGGAATATCTTTCAAAATACAGAGACTGAATGAAAGAAATTAAAGTCATATGGAAAAAGACAAGGGAGATCTCATCTGTGATGTTCTCTCTGCTATTGGAATAGAATCGAAGATTTTTTTTAGGAAACTTGTGCAAGGTGAGCTTACATGATAGTACTCTTTTTCCATAAAAAAAAAAAAAAAACAAAAACAAAAACAACTGCAATTGTATTCACCTGGGAATGAGTTCTCAAAAGAAAAAAAAATCAGGAATATCAAGATAGAGACTTATGTTCTCTTATCTCTATCTGATCTGCACCAAAAAATGTGATATGAATGAGATAGCAATAATAAGAGAAATAGAAAGAGGTGTTTTATTTACATAACTTCCAAACTCCCAATAATGAAAATTTCATAAAATGTGGAGATCAATTGGGAAAATAAGTAAAAGTATATGGGAATTGAATTTTATTCTCATAATCCTGTCTGCTATTGGAATTATCTCAAGCTTGCTCCCAGCGATTCTACAGAACATAAACTTACATCAAAATTCTTATAAAATTACCAAAAATAATTATTTGTTCTATCTGCAATTTATAAAATAATAAACATAAAAGACGAATAGTAAGGTATCAATTTTTTATATGACCATTTGTGTTGAAATTCTAACAATTAGAAGATGAGATAAATGGAAATCCTAATAATAATATGTCACATTTATAAATGGCTTTACAGTTTATCAAATTATTTTCTCATAACAACCCTGTGAGTTAAATACAAAGGTGTACTGTAGACAGTTTGAACAAGCTGCACAAAGGTGATTGTTAAAATTTCAGTAAGAGCTCTTAGATTTCAGAAAGTGACAAATACTACAAATCAAGACTTGAATAGATTGTTGAATTGTTGATTATATTTATGAAAATGATGGAGAAAATGTTAACACTGCAGATTAAATCTAAAAATGTATTATAAGTACATTTTTCTTCCCCGAAAACCACTTATTCAGATTTTACAAATCCATCATTGGTTACATAGTACAAGTATCCTCCTCTTCATCATCATCTTCATCATTATTATTACAAACATTATTATCCTCATCTTAGTGTGTGTGTGTTCATCCTTCATTGCCAAAGAAGACCATGCCATCAAAGAAATGATGACATGACTTGCACTTGACTCTGTTTTTGAATGAAAGAGGGCTGGGCAGGTCACCAGCCTCACTTCTCCTCCAGAGTCATCTAAATTCAATGACCAGATATTCATCAGGATGACTGGAGATGACTCAGGATGAGGCATTAGGGTTAAGTGACTTGCCCAAGGTCACACAACTAGTGAGTATCAAGTATCTGAGGTGAGATTTGAACTCAGGTCCTCCTGACTCCTGCACTGCTGCCCTATCCACTGTACCACCTAGCTGCCCCTTATCCTCATCTAAGTGATGAAAGAAATGAGATTCAGAGAAAGGTCAACTTGATTATATCTACAGTTAGAAAATGATCTGTTTCTTACAATGTCCTTTACTTCCTCATAAAGACTTTCTCTTCTGCCCTCAAAAGAAAAGCTTAACAGGGCTTTCCAAGAAGAGAACTGAACACCAGGGAACCCCTGTCTAATTCATGTAAATCATGATTTGTAAGCAAGGCAGAGTGATGTTAGCTGCCAAATACCATTTAAGATGTACCTTTATTTGCTCTGACAAAGCCACATTGCTTTCAAAGCCTTTCCAGATTGGCATAAATGAAATCCAGAATATGCTAAATTAGAACCTTTCCTCATGAGTTCTGATTACATACTGATCTTTTAGTAAAGTATACAAATTAAACATTCTATGTGCTAGGATTTGTAAAGAAAGCACAATTATTTGGAAGGATAGTTTGATGGTGAAAATCATGGTTCAACTCTATTTCTGGTGATCTACTAGTTGGATATAGAATAAGACTGTTGTTGTCTTTTAGGATAAGTTCATTATAAAAGCCTGAGAACTACCCTTGTGGGTCCTATCATACCTCAACTCAGCATCCTGACAGGCTTTGAAACCAGGAGCTCTAGACAGCCAAGGGTTCCTAGGTTTGAACTTTGAGAGATGGAGCAGGGTGGTACTCTGAAGAGGCTCTGCTTTGAAATTTGCTTTCCCCTGAACCAAAAACATCCAAAATGTGAAGACCTCTTGAACATGGGATGAGATTTATCAATTTATTCAAGTTTTTGCTTCTAGAGATGGTTAGCTGAATTTGATAAGTGGAATTTGTGTGACAGAAGAGAGACATTGAAGCCTGCTATTTTTCACTCATGTTTGCTTGAATTTTTTTATGCTTTGTCACATTTCCATTTTTATATATTAATAGTTACAACAATATGCAGTAGCATTTCAATAATTTTGTTGAGTGGAGAGAGTTGCAAAGTGTTTTGCTTATGTTATCCTATTATACAATAATGTTAATAATAAGAGCAAAAACCTTAATAGCTATCATTTATGTAGCACTTACTGTGCGTCAAGCACTGTATTAAGTGCTTTACAATAATTATCTTATTGGATCATCACAACAATTGTGCTTTAATTTCCCCCATTTTACACATGAAGAAACTGAGGCACAGAAGGGTTTGTAAGTTGCCCAAGGTCCCACAGAAGACACCAGTTTGCAACTCAGGTCTTCCTAAATCCAGGTCTGAAATTTTAGGCACTGCACCACATAATCACTCCCTATGACAAAATACTTTCTTATTTAACATAATAGATTACTTTTGAATAGCAAATTCGTGCTGCTGAATTATTATCATTTCTTTTACCTAGTTGGGCAACTCAGTAAACTTCAATGTATGGATTTTGTTTTGTTCTTTTTTGCCTTTCCTTTTTTGTTCAAAGGGTAATTTAAGAAACAGTGTTAATTGTATAAAATATCCTGCATTTGGCCTGGGGGTGGGGTGGAGTGGGAGGGGTAGGGTGGGAGAGTTGCTTAAAGTTCTCTCTTTTTTCCCTGATAAAGCTCTTACTTTTCAGAGTAGGGTGTTTTCATGAAGCTGGTGAAAGGGACACTTTTCAATATCTTCTAACTGTGAAAGTCTTTGCATCTGTCATCAATGGACACACTGAAACAGATGTCACTTTCTATTCAAATTGCATGTGATTTACTCTTTTCAGCAGAAACTCTCATGCAAAAATAATGGCTTTTCTATAGTTCTTTTTTTTTATGTGCATTTCCAAAGCAACATTTGTAGGAAATAGGCATAGGGTATAGAAGATATTCCTACTTTCTAGATGTGGTAGAGGAAAACAAAAGAAATATTTTTCTCTGTAGGCCAGATATAGCACTGGTCTCTCCAGGATGAGAGTTTAATTGTTGAAAAACCAAGACCATTTACTCTTGCTTTTCCTTTAATGATAGTGGCCCGCAACAAATGAACAAACTAGAAAGAGTACATCATTTGACTTGACACGTGTATGTGTGAAAATACACTTTGGAACTTGGGATAGAGATAGAGGCAGAGAGATGAAAGAGATAGAAAGATGAGATGGAGATGAAAAACAGAGACAAAGATAAAAAACGGTCTAGTACTGTCTGACAATTTGGATATGTGGCTAAAATATTTCCAGACTTTAATCTTCTCTCTTGTGGCTTTAAGTCAAGTCCTTAATATGACATGAATTGATGTTTTGTAGTTTAATTTTCTATCTTTTAATAACAGTAAATGTTTCAGAAGTATGGAGTGAGAAAAGTGAATGCTTTGTGCAGCAGTTGAAGGGGCTAAAAAAGTCTACGTAATAAATGGTTGTGGTCTCTTAGTGAAATATATTACGTAAATATGTATTGAGGTACTTAAAATACATAAATTGCTTACCTGTTTGCATAGGCTTTGATGAAGATCCTACAATTTGTCTTTCAAGTACAAATTTAATAGAGCTCCTTTTGGAGATATCCCATCAATCCTAAGTATTCTTAATTAAAACCATAAAATACATATACACATGTACACATACATACACATGCAGTGTATATAAATATGTATGTAATTGTATGTGTGGAGATTTAGGAAAAATGAATCTGTGAGATGACAGATGACGTAGTTTACTTGCCATGCTAACATTTAGTTCTTTAACACCCAATGTTAGAAGACAAACCAGAATCAAAAAAGGGATAAGAAAAGAAAAGACACACGGAAACACATATGTTCTTAAGCAGAATGGCTTTGTTTGCCAAGATTAAGCCCAGGGCAGGTTTTATTATTGAGAGTGTGGGTTTAGAGCAGGAAATCCTAGAATACATTTTAAGTTATTGTTTTACAAACAACAATTAAATCTCGCCAATACCAGTTATGTGTTGGGAAGCATTCTGTTCTATTTTTTAAAAATTCTCAGCAAAATTTAACTTAGTCATTGTATCAGGCATCATCATAGGCTAGTTGCCTACATGTAGGGTGTCTGAATTGCTTTGTGGGTCTTCCTTTCAAAGAACTAAGAGAAGACCTAAGATAACTTTTATAAGCCAGAAAATGTTTTTATTTCATTTTTAGTGATTTTTTTGCCTCTCTGTCTCTGTCTCTTTCTGTATCTCTGTCTCTATTGTATTTCTCCATGCTTACAAATATGAACATACATCTGTGCATATGCACATATATGTATGTCTACACAGGAATGTGACCTTGCATAGTCATATACATGTGCATATTCATGTGTGTGGATGTGATGAATGTATATATATATATGATTTATGTATATGTACTCATATACTTGTGCATATATGCATTCATATGCATGTGTGAGTGTATTCATATTTCTGTGTGTATATTCATATACATAAATGTCAGAGATATGGCAGAAGGAGAGGATACTGTAAGTGCATTTAAAAGTATGTTGCTTTTTTTTTTTTTAATAGTCATTGAGAGGAAAAAGAAGGAGCAAATTTATATGAGGAGTGTTTGGGGCAGGGCCAGGGCAGGGGGTAGCTAGATCTTCACTTGTAATTTCATGGGGAATTCCTGCTAAGGAAACTACCAATGCCTATCAGCAATTCTTTTGCAATAAATTTCTCAGGCATGGAGTGATAAAGAGTTGCCTCAACCCAGTAATTCTGACTCTGAGGTCAGATCTCTGTTCCAGTATACCTGCCTCTCTCTCTCTATGTGTGTGTGGATATAAATGCCAACTTCTTCATTTTCATCATTGCCATGACCACCATCATATTTTTAGTATTATTTCTTCTTTTGGTTGAAGTCACCGAGCTCTCTTTCATTTAGAAAGAAGTCCTGGGGAAGAATAAATTAACATTAAATGCTGATCTCCCCACTTCTGCCCCTAGCTTCCTTTTTTTCATCCCTAGCTCCACTTCCCTTTTCTA
The DNA here is from genome assembly GCF_028372415.1 of Notamacropus eugenii. Taxonomy (NCBI): domain Eukaryota; kingdom Metazoa; phylum Chordata; class Mammalia; order Diprotodontia; family Macropodidae; genus Notamacropus; species Notamacropus eugenii. The sequence goes on from NC_092875.1 coordinate 180,229,558, forward strand.
CACTTTGTAGCTAGTCTATTTCACTAGCCAAAAAAGAAGAAATTTAAATTATCTACCCTGGCCTAGAAGAAAAAATAAAAGGAGAAGAGGAGGAAAAAAAGAAGGGAAGAAGGAAGAAAAGTAAATAAGAAAGAGTAGAAAATGAGGAAGCAAGGAGGAAGGAAATAACGAAGGAAGAAAAAATAGCAAGGAAAGAAAGAAAAGATGCAGCAAAAGAAAGAAAATAAGAAAAAAAGGAAGAAAAGAAGAAAGAAAGGGAGGGAGGAAGGAAGAAAGAAGAAAATGAGGAAGCAAAGAGGAATTGACGAAGGAAAGAAATGACAGGAAAAGAAAGTACATGAAAAGAAAGAAAAGATGCAAGAAAAGAAAAAAGAAAGCCAGAAATTTAAAAAGAAAGAAAAGAAGAGAGAAAAAGAAACGAAGGAAGGAAGAAAAAAAGGAAAAAAGATTACAAACACACTAGCATAGTCGAAGTGAATATTAAATATATAGTTAAAAGCTGACACACTTAAAGTCCTGTCTTCCAAAAATAGGATTTCATTTCTTGTGCATTTTTTTTCCTGAACCAGTTTTTGCCACTGTTAGACTAAATACCAACCTTCAGTTGGCAAAAAGGAAGGAGGACTCAGGGCCCAGGGGCACGCGATGTTTCAGTAGGTGGCGCTTCAACACAGTTCACCTACCAGGGCTGAGGTTTATGAACTGAACTTCCCAACACCTGAGGAGCGCTCAGAAGCTGTGCAGCCCCATCTCTTAACACTGCAGCAAGATGATTAGCTCCGGCAAGGAAGAGTTCAGAAGAGGCAGATCTTAGTCTCTTCACGATGACTGGCTATTACTTCTCTTCTGCGATGAATTTAGAGGAGAAAAGAGAGAATAAAACAGGAAAGAGAAAAAAAATGTATTTCTTTAAGTTAGTGTCAAGAAATTGCTTTTTAAATGACTCCCCTCTAGTTGTTAGTGTTTTCCATAATTACTTTCTCACGTTGGTTATTAGCGTCATTTAATCCTGGCATCTGATATGTCTGGGTCTTCTACTTATATGACCCCCAACCCCCCGTTTCCCCAGCAGCTTGATAATATTTGATAACATTTAAAAATATATTATTTCAACATAAAAAAGAGATTCTTCTATCAAATTGTTATTTCCTGTTTAAATGATATTATAGACTATAAAACAATGCTAACAGAGCTGACATTACTCATTAAAATAATAATAATAATAAAACTACCTTCAGAGGTCTGTCCCAAACAGAGGTACAATCTGACCCAAGGATCTGTGATTAACTGGAGAAAAGGAAGTGATATCACTGGCGAACAAACAGGACTGGAGATGTCTGGGGAGGGGTGAGGAGGGAGTAGACTCTAAAGGCTCGCTCACTGCTTCAAGAAATGTCCCCAGGGTCCACTGACCTAAGGACCCCCACAACCCTCATTCTGTGGAGGGATGAGGAAAGAAGAGAGGACCCTAACTCTAGAACTGAAGGAGTGTCTGCAAATCACTCAGGAGAGGAGCCCCATTACTTCCCTTTCAGTTTTTACTTCGTTGTTTAACACCAAGTGGGCAGTGACACCACTGTCAGGTTTCCTTGGGGGATAAAATGATCATTAAACTTTACCATTTCTGTTTAAACTGTGATTCTGCCTGTTTAAATCTTATAACTATCAAATTAAGATTCTTCTCATTTGGAAAGGATAGTGTTACCTTACTCAGGGTTCCCATTCCAAAACTTTTCCCATTCCCTTCATCCATAGTAAGAATCTATTACATAACCTCTCTGGAAATGCTTTTTAAATTCTAAATCCCAAGTTATAATGCAGCTCAAATATAATATCTCAAACAATTTTTCAATGTGGCGTGTTCACAAGAAAACTTCATTTAAATATAGTGATATAATAAGCAGAATATGTATTTTTAATAAAAAATTCACTTTAAAAAATTCCTGTTCAATCAACTCCTTTGCCTGTAACATGAGGGAATTGATTTGCAAATTCTTCAAGAAAGAACACTGAGACAGTCTATTTGTTTCTCCAACACTTCCATAAAGTATGATAATAGAATACAGCTATGAGCAGAATTAGTGATTCAAATATTGAACATCGATCTTTTTTTCCTGATGGTGGATAAATGTAAAAATGAAAGTCAGCTAGCATTCTTATTTCTTTTTTTTCCTCAATCTCTCTTGACAGATTCATTATGGATTTTAAAGAAACAAAGCAGAATCCAGTTTTTAAAATTCATCTTTCACAAAAACCAAACTGTTTCACTGATGTGACCTGAGTCTGAATTTTTTTCCCCAAGAAATATGTCCATATAGAAATATATGTATGGATATATATATATGTATTTCTGCTTCAATACACATTTTCCATTTCCATATATTTTTAAACATTACATCTAGATAAGGAGGGGGGGAAGCCAACCCCTAAATTTCACATCTTTGTTATTAGAATATATTGACATCTCTTGCTTCATTGACTTTTTATTACAGTCCTGAGGTTAAAAAAATGATTACCAGTGACAGCTTTGCTATTTGCTACAGTTCCCAATGATAATTTCTCGCATTTTCTGTTTTCTTTGAGCTTTGGGGTAGTTGGTGTTTCCTTTTCATACCTGAAAAAAATAATAACTGTTGTATTTACAGTAGAAGTAACTTTTTTAAAAAAGATGCTGAAGGGTTTGATTTTTGTTCTTTAAAAAAAGAAGGCAGAAAAGAAAAGGTTTAGTGCCACAAAATGCCAACATAAAAGATAGCCTTGAATTAGACCTCCTTCTCTGCTGCTGCTACTACTGCTGTCTTGGCATCTGTCAGTGAGAGGAGCTCCAATCTGGGATTCCCTGCTGGGGTGAGATATGGCTGCATCCCTCAATAAAGGGCCACACAGCACCAGAGCCAAAACACAGGGACCATCTGATACAAGTCTGTCCTAATGAAAGTCCAGCATGGGGCTAAATGAGTTTCTACCACTGCTGGGTGAGGGGCTAATGATAAAACAGCTCCCTGGGCTCACTGCTGCTGTTGGTATCTTTGTCAGGGCATATGGCAGTTGGCTAAATGCCTTACTTGTGAGATTTCCTAGTGGCTTTTTCTTCAGAATACGTTGTGTTCTAGCTTTAGAATCTCTCCCTCCCTTTCGCCTTCTCTCCTCCATCCCCAACCCCTCTTCCCCATACCTACCCAGACATGCACACACCTCTTCAAAGTTCTCTAATATCATGTTGTGTATCTCCTTGCCATCCTTGGGTAGCGAGTATATTTTGTGTTTTTCTGCTAAGGGTGGGTTTCCGGGAGGGGGTAGTGGTGTTTTTTTTCTTTTTTTTTTCCCTTTCTTCCAGTAGGGGAAGGCAGAAGGCATGAGAAGAAGGACTAACGATGACTGTTATGCCTCAGTGGGTGGTTTTCTTTCCTTTAGAGAGGCATAGCTAAAAGCATGAAATATTCACAGTACCAGAGGTACGAGCAGCTTGAAACTTGTTGGATAGTGAAGCTAAGTAAATGCTTTTCTTTCCTTTTACCTCCCCTGTGAGGGGGCAGGGGTTGGGGTTGGAGGAGAGGAAGAGATGGGTTATTTTCCTTGTTATCTCTAATATTAACCCATTATTATTTATACTAGTCAATTTTCATGTTGGATAATGATATACATAGGATGCATAACTCAATGACAATTTTATTTTCCCATCTTTTTCTTTAGATATGACTCAGATTCTTAAGGCCCCTCTCCTAACATAGTGTTTGTATCTTTCTTGTTTTTTCCTCTGAAGAAATGCTTTAAAGAAAACTTAGAAGCCTGCATTAGTAAAATTATCATAATGTTATGCATCGTTTCTAATTTTTAGAATGCCATTCATTAGACCCAAGTCATCCGAGATAGTAAACCATTTCTTACACTCTGTCTTCCCTGCATCTATCTCCAGCTAAATATAGTGGTCATGGTTTGATCTCATACCTGAAAAAAAAAATCTTTTGAAGTTCATGTTGTTACTTCACATTTCATATAGATAAATTCTGTCACAGATAAAAGGGCTTGATCACAGTTACCTGAAGACATGGAATCGTTTATCTTTTGCAAAAGAAGATTCACAAATCTAAGAGCTAACATATCAGGCATCATTTTCTAAAGGTCAGGAAGTAAATGCTGTGAAAATTCAGAAGGCCTGCCTCCCAGTCTTCTTGCTAACCACCAGGCAAAACATTCCTCTTTCTTTTCAGCACCATCACTCAACTTGTGGTTCTATTGGAAAACTCCAGGACATAAATACAATATGAGGTCATCTGCAGAGCTTCAAGAAATAGCTCTTTCAGGTCTAAATATAAATGATCCTTTCATAATCTTGTTCTGAGAATTCCTAAATGCAATCTTATAAAAATCACATGCTCCCTAATAAACGAACTCAAGCCTCTAAGCAAGTGTTCCACATGAGTTTCAGGTGATTCCTGTGTGTCTGCACAAAGCAGCCAGTGATAGAATCTAAATGACATTGTTTTGCTGTAAATCACATGGCAGGGAAATACCACCGTGTTCTGAATGCCTCATGCCCCATTTTAATTTATTCCCATGACAAAATGCTCCATTAATATAATTTTGGAACAAAGTGAAAATGATGGGAATTTTCTGTGTCACTGCAAAAACCAAACCTGCTTTCATTGTAAGGAAACATTCTTGGGAAAAGTCAAGCAAACTTTATTCCCAATTTAAAACTTCTCCCTTTCCATTGTGGGATCATAAATTCACAGGTGGAATGACCCCCACTGTGGACCCATCTAGTCTAACAGGTCCTGGCTTTTACAGATGAAGAAACTGAGGCCTGAAGAGATTAAGTAGCTTACCCAAGGTCATTTAGGTAAAAGAGTCAGGATTTGAAACTGAATCCTCTGACTCTTAAGTTCCTTTGGACTGTGCCACCCTATCATCTCTCATTTTATTTTCTCAGAATGGTTTAATCACCTTGGTGCAATTCAAGGAAAAAAATAGTACTAAATTCTCCATTTTTCAGCTGAAACAAATTGCATGTTGGGTAAGACCAGTGTTTTCTAATCTCAAGCTATTTTCATTTGAACTTTAAGAAGTTCACAAGATATTCTTTATATTTTTAGGGTCTTTGAACCCTGCCATGGGTTGAAGAGGAGAGCAATTTAGTTTTTGCATTCAGCAAAAATAATTATTCATTGCATTTCTGAAAAAAGCAAATACATTGATCTAACACGTAGAGAGAAAATATCCCAGCTCACAATTCAGGAAACCTGGTTTCTAGTTCTGTATTTGCTACTAATTAGAGGTTTGACCCTGGGCAAGTCATTTAGCTCATTTATAAACAAGGTCCTTAAACTAGGAGATAGCTAAGGAACTCATGACAGCTTCAGATCTGTATCATTTCTCTGCAAATCAGAGTGAAGTCAATAGTATTACTCATTTTGCAAATAATTTTAACTTTGCATTCAAAAATTAAATTGACATATTCAAGTAAAATCAGAGACACAGTAATAGAACTCCAAAGGAATAATACCTTCCTTATATGAGAACAGGGATTTGTAGTTCAGAGAGAAAAGCAGACAAACATTCAGTCACTGACCTGAGAGTGACTGAAACTTTTGCAAAGTTCTACCTAGAAAGGTATTTGAATCACATCCAAGAGTTTTATAAAGACAGAGAGAGAGAGAGAGAGAGAGAGAGAGAGAGAGATCCACATGCACACAGAAACTCACAGAGTATGAGAGAAAATGGACTGAGAGTAGGGAGCAGAGAAATAGCATCCCCAACCCACTAGGAATTTAATGATCCAAACCAGAATCAGTGAAACAGAGACAGCAGAGAAGGGAGAGGTGAGCCATGGCAGAGAAGGGAGAGACCAAGACTGACCATCATGTTTCTGCTGATATTTTAGAACAGAGGATTTAGATTGAATCTACCAATTATGCACAGAGTTTGAATGACTGAAGAGAAAGCCCAAAAGGTCTATTCTTTTCTCAATTTCTACTCTCCATGCCTGTCTAGTAATAGGAACTGTTATATATTTTTTTCTTGCTTGTTCTAATTGTATCTTTATTTTGCTCCAAATATAAACAATCTAGGGATTAGCTGGAAATATACAAAATGTTATTTGGAGTAGGGCACAAAACCTCCTTATGAATGGTTAAGAATAAGTCAACTGGGGGCTCTGAGCTTTTTAAATTATATTAATAGCTTTCTGTCTGATATAAACTCTAGAAACTGACAGAAAAAAGTACCATGTGGACCAGAAGGTCACTATATTGTCCCTAAGCTAAAAGTGAGCTAATTGCATAGTAGGATGTGGTTGATTCACTCTAACCCCCAATGGGGGAATAGATGTTACAACTGGGGATTTCATCTGGGATATATCTTTTCCTTCTTTTTTCTCTGCTTGGGAGTTTAAACTCTGAGTTAATTTTTGATTTTACATTTTAATCACTAGATGACTGAATAGCTTCTAGTCTAGGCTCTCACATACTTCTCTATCCTGGGTTCTTACTTCTTACCTAGCTTTATTTTTTTTTTTCTAGGAGAAAAACGGGAAAAGAAAAATAGGTTTGCAAATTATGGAACATTTGCCATCATTTAGAAACCTTAGTCAGGAACAAGTTTGTTGGGTATCTTATTATTTACACTTTTAGGTGGAGACTTATCTTAAAGGGTTGACCATTAGGGCTAGAAAAGACCACAGGGCCAACTTTCTCAGGCCACCTTGACCATTATGTGTGGATTTCCTTCCTTCCCTTCATCATTCCCTTACTATGTGCTAGACACTATGCTAGATGCTATATTGGTTAGAGCTTCCAGCAAACCATGAACCACACAAAGCTGTATAGTGTGTTTTTCGCAGTGTGAACAGTGTGTTTAAAGCACAGAAGTGACAAACACTACAATAATAAACTCACTTGATTTTTGTTTTAATATTTTATTGATGCAGTTTGTTTTTAAATTACCTTCACTCTATATCCCCTTCTCCCCTCTAGTTAGAAAACCATTCCTTATAAAAGGAATAAAAAAGAGAGAAAAATAAATTTTCAGAATTTCGGAAAAGTCCATACATTAATAAGCTTAGGCTAATAGTTGAAGTAGCCTTACATGTCCAAAGTTCTCCACCTCTGAAATGAAGGGGGTGGGGGTACATTCTTATATCCTTTCTTTGAAGGGGGTGGGGGTACATTCTTATATCCTTTCTTTGAAGGTTAAGTTCAGTGATTATAATGACCTAGTGTTCAGTTTTGATATTGCATTATCATTTTGATTTTGTTGTTATTCTTTCAATTTACATTTTTGTGGTCATTTTGGGGATTATTTTCATAATTATATTTTATTTTGCATGTGTTAATTTAAATTTTCCCATGTTTCACTGGATTTTTCAGTTATTTTTTCCTTTTGTACTAAAGTACCATCTCTTCACATTAATGTACCACAATATATTTAACCATTATGCTTCTGTTACAATGTGTAACTATAAATACTTTGGTGAATATTAGACCTTTCTTTCTATCGTCATCTTCTGTAGGCTATACATGACCAGGAGTGGAATTTTCGATTCATAGACTTAGTCAACACTTTAGCTATTTATTTACCATAATTCTAAATTTCTTTCTAGGAATGGTTGTACTTATTCACAAATTCACCAATAGTGCAATAGTGTGTGTCTTTTCATAATATCTCCAACGGTGACTTCATCTATCCTGCTACATGCACAGAAGATTGAGTGCTGGGGTTTGAGTCAGAAAGATTGGAGTTCCGATCCAGTCTTGGACATTTACTTGCTGTGTGATCCTGGGCAATTCCTTTAACTTCTGTTTCCTTAAGTTTCATCACCTAGAAAATGTAAGCAAGAACAGCATGTACCTCTCAGAGTTGGGAGGATCTAACGAGATCATACTTGTAAAGTACTTAGGCAGCAGTATATAAATGTTTATTCCCTTTCTCTTCCCTCATATTATATTTACTAGATATGAAATGAAACCTCAAAGTTACTTTGATTTGCTTTTCTCCTTGATAATAGCGAGGTTTGGGGGCAATTATTTCCAGTCTCTTACACCCTACTGCAAAGACATACTCTTTGTTCCAGTGACACTGGCTTCTTCAATGTTCATGAACAAGACACTTCTCTCAGCTCTGGGCATTTTCTCTGGCTGTTTCCCATACGTGGAATGCTTTCCCTCTTCCACTCTAACTAATGAAATTCCTGGCTTCCCCTAAGTTCCAGCTAAGATCCCACATCCTACAGGAAGCCTCCCCCAACCTCTATTTCACTGCCTTCCCTCTGTTAATTATTTTGTATTTATGCTTTACAGAATTTATGTTGTACATGTTTGTTTGCATGTTGTCTCCCCTATTAGATTGAAAGATCTTTGAGGGCAGGGACTATCTTTTGCCACTTTTGTATCCCCAGCACTTAGCCCAGTGTTTCACATAGTAGTGTAGTAGGTGCTTGATAAATGTTGATGAATTGAATTGAATTGTTGTTACAAAACAATAAATATTTATCAAGTGCGAACTGTGTGTCAGGTACTGTGCTAAGTGCTGAGGATACAGAGAAGAAAAAAAGAAAGACAATTACTGCCTTCAAAGAGCTTACAATCTAATGGGGGAGAACAAAGCAAGTCAGGGGAAGGTACTCAGTGAAGAGACATAATGATGGTGGACTTGAATCCAAGGAGTGCAACTGGTGGGAAATGAAGAGTTGTCTAAACTTTTGAGTCCCCTTTAAATGCAAGCTTTGGGGGAGTATTTTTTTTTTAATTCACCCTCCAGGCTACCCTCCATTCAGGGAGACAGAAGCAACTGAGGGAAATGATGAAGTGTAAACACCTAATTGATATGATCACTCTTATATTTCCTGGGAATAATTGTTAATAACATTTTTTTTTATTTTGAGAACTATTCATATCTTTTTTCTTACTAATTTATTTAGGTGTGATTTTTATATTATATATTTATATTAAGACCTCACTTTTCATGCAGAGGAAATGGTTACTAAGGTAAAGACCATGTTATGTGACATGCGTCTACCAAAGTGTGGCATCATCACAGAGTTATTTAAAGCATTGGCCTTGGCGTCACTAAGGTTGAAATTCAAGTGTTGTCTCTAATGCAAACTTAGTGTTTGACAACGGGACTTTCATTTAACCTTGAAATATCTTCAAAGAATTTTCTGAGACTATCATTAATCAATTGAAAAGCATTTAATAAGTTTTGGCAACTTTAATAACTGGGACAGCTAGGTGGCATAGTGGGTAGAATGCCTGGCCTAAAGTCAGGAAATTGCTCTTCCTGAGTTCAAATCCAACCTCAGACACTTAGTAGCTGTGTGACCCAGGGCAAGCCACTGTCTGCCTCAGTTTCCTCATGAGAGGAAATGAACTAGAGGAGGAAATGACAAATCACTCCAGTATCTTTGCCAAGAAAATTCCAAAGGGGTCATGAAGAGTTGGACATGACTGAAAACAACTGAACAATAGCATTTAATAAGCACCTACTCTATTCTGGGCACTGTCTGGAGATAAAATACACAAAAATGAAATAGTTCCTGCCCTCCTGAGCCTTACATCATATTAGGTGAGAGATTGTTGGTGAGTTTGCATTGGTAGAGGTACATCAAAATTTTCTATGATGATTGAATCAGGAGACTGTACCAAATATGTATGTGTGTGTATGTATTTGTATGTTTCTAAGTGAGGCAAAATTCCATTTTGCACATGAAAACTTAACAAGTTCATATACAAGCCTTTATTTACATTACTTTATCCAGTTGCAGTTAAGCATCAAATGTGGAATTGCACACTTAGGATGATCATGTGAACAGTAGCAATGAATTGATGCTGATTCCAAAAAAGGGAAGATCATTTTTCAAGGGGGAATTGGAGAAGTCTTCTCAGAGGAGGCAGTATTTAAGCTGGATCCACAAGGATGAAGTCAGTCTACTTTGCCTCAAAAGCTCTTATAGCTTACAAAATAATGACAAAAGAGGTGGAGACAGGGAGAGAGGGAGTGTCATTGACCTCTATGATCTCCACCATTCAAGTCGGTACTTGTGACAAACTTCTGAGTGGGCAGAGGATAAATATGCCAGCAAATGAAACAAGAGGGAAGGGGCAAAAGAATCCAGACCCTAGGAAATTGTTAAGATGATTATGAAATATAAACTGGATTTATTCCACTTTCCCCTTTGACAGAAAAACTAGTGAAAATGTATGGAAATTGCAAAGTAGCAGATTTAGGATGATGTGAATAATAACAAAGACAAAATTCTCATCAACTGGATGTAGGAAAAAGTGGGATGGACTGCTATTCTCTCTCCTTAAAGGTCTTCATGTAGGGATTGGATGACTATGTGTGGAAGTAATTGAGGGCTTTCTTGGTTAGCTTTAATTTGGACTTTAAGATGACCAATGAAGTTCCTGCCATTTCTGAGATTCTCCAATCATTTTTTTCCCAAAAAACAGTAAACTGCAATATTTATTCCATGACTCCCATTCAATGGGATAAAATCTCTTAATTTTTACATCTTTGCTAAGGCAAGAAAGAATAAGTCAAGTAAGGGAGTAAAGGAAGGAAGGGAATAAGCAATTATATTAAGGGTCTGCTATTTGCTGGGTACTGTATTAAGCACTTTACAAATATTATTTTGATATTTGATCCTCACAACACACATGTGAGGTAGGCATTGTTATTATCCTCATTTTACAGTTGAGGAAACTGAGGCAGAAAAAAACGTTAAATGACTTACCCAGAGTCAAACATCTAGTAAGTGCCTAAGTTTGTATTTGAATTCAAGTCTTTCTGACTGCAGGCCCAATACATTACCAATTACACTATATAACTGAGATTACACTGTTCATAGGGCCAATGTCTGAATGAATCTGCCCCAGAACTCACTCTGGAAATTCAGAAGTCTATTGAACAATCTCATACTCAATCTTTCTACTTTGAAATACAGGCATTTATAATGACTTTGACAGATTGTATTTCCCCCTATTATTTTTAACTATCTCACAGAAAAGCAAATTTGCTTCTGCCCAGACAAGTTTAAACACTCTCATCATGGGATGAACTGTGATAAATGAAATGTTAGGCATACTTTTTTAAACTTTCTGTCACATTTTCCACTTCTTGAAGTTTTTTTTAAGGCTCATTATCTATGGTTCTTTGTGATCCATGCAAATGTTTGAAAATCTGTTTTAAATGTTCATCCCTCACACACCAAAAATATTCCCAATTTAAAAACATCTGAACCTACACTGACAATTGCTCAGTGACACTCTGCTGCACTTTCACATGAGAACAACAAACCACTTGACCAAAGCACCGTATAACCACAACAGTGGTCATTCAGAACTGCAACTTATGTGGCTATTGCATCTGGTATCGAAAGATTAAGTAATTTGGTCATACATGCCCTCAGTCACAAGTTAGCCATGGACCAAGACATAAAATTGGCTCATGACTCCCAGTCCTGTACTTGGGGAACTCTATCATGTCTCCTCCCCTGTAGTAGATGCATTTACTGCACTCTGGCATTAGACCTTCATAGCCACAAGTGACATTTAAAAAGTGTTTTGAGTCCTGCTGAAATCACTGGCCATGTGAGCAGCAGTGAAATCACTTTCCAAACCAGGTTAGCATGTCCATATTAGACCTCTAACAATCAAGTTAGCACCTCTGACATAGTTCCCAGAGGGCTAGTGAAACACTAACATGTGAAGCCATGACTGATTTCCCCTTGTCAAGATGCAGGTAAAAATAGAAAACAAGTCCCATGGTGCAATCAGTTGGTATGCAGTTAATACAGGGTTTTGCAATTATTAGCGAAACATCCTTGTGAGTTACATGTTGTATTTCCATTCTTCAGCTGTGGAAACAAAGGGAGATTGCACATCAGTGGCTTGCTCAATGCTGCCTGGTATGTCATGGCCTGATTGAGGCTCAGACTGCCTGAGGAGGTCTGACACAATCCCAGTTCCAACCAAGTTACCCTGGTCCCGTACAGTTATTGTTTTCTAGATCTACATGATAGGGAAATAGGAGCCTGAGAAGTTATTTGGAGAGATTCCTTTTCTTAATAATTCCCTGTTTGCCTTATTTTTAATTCTGTCGACGGATGGGACTCTGTAAGAGAGATTTTTAGACTTACTTTTTCCCAGGGGAGTAATAAAATGGGTTTGTTCTGCTTTTACTGTGTCTCCTGTTTTACTACCCTTACCATCCATTGCTCCACACTTTTAAATTAATTAACCTCTCCATTGAGGTCTATTTGCACAAAAATGAAATTTCAAAGGAAAACAAGAATTCAAGATAATTCAGATAAGAATCAAGAGAGAGGCATAAGAAAAGTAAGGTTAAGTCTTCTTTCCAGCCACTTTGTGGTTTAATTTATGGACTGTGTGTTGAAGATGTGAACCCAGTTTTGCAACTTTACAACACTTTTCTTTCTCTGTTATACGATTTGAAATTAGGAGAACTGGCTGCTGGGCTGATGTGAAGTGGCTGGTTGTATCATACTGTGAAGCAAAATCATCCTGTCTCTATCTTTCTGTCTGTCTCATTCTCTGTCCTCCTTCATCTCCCTGTCTATATCTCTCTGTCTCTGTCCCTCCTTCTCTCTGTCCCTCCCCTCTGCCACTCCCTCCTTGTATCTTTCAGCTTCTGTGTGTGTGAATCTGTCTGTCTGTCTGTCTACACAGGGTAGACGGAACCCCGTGTAATGTTCTATTCCAGCATGAGAAAGGACTTCATGATTGAATTTGTTTCCCCACTTCTAACACTGATAACTCTAACTTGCATTTTTAACAGTTCCACCACCAGGCACACCTGATACATGCAAGTGATACTACATTTTGAGAGCTTGAGGAAGGATGACTTTCTAATTTCAAATTTGTTGCTGCTGCTGTTGGTGACAGTGATGGCTCAGAACGAGATTACAGGGGACCTTAGCTCTGCAATGATGGCCAGACCTGGAAAAGTGTTTTGTACCGTGATTCATCTAAATAAGTTTAATCTGATTTCTGAACATTCTGTGATGTTCCTAGTCGCTGTGTTCAGGACAATGAGCCCAGGGTGAGGTAAGAAGAACAGTCTTATTAGATATCATAATACTGTCAGGCAAGTCCTGATTGGCTGAACATTGAGAGTCAGCAGGTCAGAAGTTTGACAGGTGCATCTTGATTTTATTCTAGAGGTTGCCTCCTGAAATTTGGGGCAAATCAAATTTTTAAATTAAATTGTCTTCTCCTACACACATATTTTCAGTCCCATTTTCTTCTGTTTTGATGGATTATTGATTAAAAATTGTTCTTATCCTAAGATTTTTTTCTTTCTTTGAATGCACTTTATTCTCAAGGAGTTAAACAACTGTAAAACAAGACTTCAGTTCAAGAGGAGGATTCAGATTATAAAGCAAAACAAATTTAAAAAAAAACTCACAATGAAACCTGTTGGAAAGCAAAATAATGCTTTCTAGGACTGAATGTTCACTCCCTTATTTATGTACTTTGTAATTCAGAATTTGGAAAACACACATTTTTTTAAAGTGGGGTACATTTATCCAGGTTACAAAACCCCATCCATTCCCACTCAAATGAGTAGCATTTCCAGTTTATGCATGAAACAATGCTAAACAACACAGAACAACCAATGACACAGCCTTATTCTATAGATCTGATTCCAGTTTGCCCCTGGTTTTATTCCCTATCTTGCTATCAATCTTAGTCTAGTCTCAATATCAGATGATTTTAAATTGGGTATCAATAATAACTGGCTGGTCCACTTTATTAGTTATTTCTGGCCACCTCCATATTTCCTTTCTCTGCCCTCTTTCACTCATTGCTCATGGAACAGTATTCAAGTCAATACTACCTTTCTTGACAATAAAATGTCCATCAACTGTTGTATGATTCCACTCACCATCCCTGTTACTTCCCATGTGTTCCTCCCTGTAAGTCTTGTCTTCCCCATTAGAATATAAGCTCCTTGAAAAAGGAATGTGCTGTCTTCTTTCTTTTTCTTTCTTTTATATTGAGTCTTCTTAGTGTAGTGATTGGCATAAAGTTAGCATTTAATAAATGCTTTCTCATTCATTCATCTAAGTGCAAGTCTAATACTTTCCCACTTCTTCTTCACCTCCTGGCTCCTCTGGCATTCTTCAAAATTCACTTCAAATCCCATCTTCTGCAGTACTACTACATTCTTCCCTTGTCCTAATAACTGCTCTTTGAGATAACCTTCCATTTGTACTGTGCATGTCTTATATACACCATCATTTGCATCATTTGCATGTTGTTCACTCCCCTTATAATGTGAACTCCTTGAGGGCAAAGTCCAAGTTTGTTTGTTTGCTTGTTTTCTCTTTTTTCATATCCCCAGTAAAGATTAGTGAAGTGCCTGTTTAGAAATGCCTGTTGATTGACCTGAAGAATAATCTCCTATTATCTGAGAACCAGCTTAATTAAAGTGGGAAACTATGATCATCATACAATTTGGCACTGAGATATGGATTTTTCAGTCACAGAAGCCCTTAGAAACTATCTGCCAAATTAATACAGTATTCTTCTGCTTAAATGAATCTGTGATCTTATTGTTTCAGGAGTTTACTTCAGTGATGTAGTCAAACACAGCCCCTTCTATGAAGGCTTATCCTGGGAAACCCTCATCTATGTCCTCTCCCAAAATCAGTTGTAGACATTTCATAACTACTTCTTGGATTGAATTTGGTGGAGGGGTTATGGGCTGCCTCAGTGCAGGGATTGCTGATACTGATGGAAATGTAGGAGGTTTCATACTGGGGCTATGTACACATCACAGCATAAACTATATCAAACTGCTTGAATGACATATCTGTTTTGGATGCAATTTATATTAACTATCCTGTTAGAAATTTCCTTTTTTCTATCCTATTTCTTTCTTTTTTCCCATCGCCTTTACTGAGTGTGTCCTAGGTTTAGGGATGTTTGAAGAAAAGAATGTAAAAGAGAAAAAAACGATCCCAGTTGGTATCCATGATACTCAGAGAATGTTACATGTTTCCTTAAGGAAAGGATTAGAACACAGTCACTCAAATGAAAATGTTATTATAGAAGCAATAGAATTCATTTTAGGAATCATCTACAATAATAAAATATCATCCCCTTTTCCATTTTTAAGGCTTGTGAAGTTCTCTTCTGCAACTAACACTGTGTGAGAAGAAAGAGAGGATTAACAGCATCTTAATAGGCTCGAAAATAGGGCCAATTTTCACATTACACAGCTAAATTGGAAAGGAAGGAAATAAAGACATCAGTGGATGAAATTAATGTAATTGGAGAATACTGTAGTCAGAGTAGTTTGTTTGCTCTAATCTCGTACACAATATAAAAATGTTGCTGCAAATGGACCCCAGCTGCAAGCAATCACAGTCAGAGGAGCTAAATGGAATCAACAAAGATGATCTTATAGAGAAGCAAATGCCCATACAGTGTTTCTTGGAGGAGATTGCAATGACCAACTGTTCCAAAAATGCTATTCCAAGATTAATAGAGAAAAAATTGCAATACAGTTCTCTTTTGAGAATTAATTCATATGCTCATGCTTAAGGACAAAATGGACCAAAAATGCTAATGTTGCAAAATCCTAATGTCCAGTTGTTATCCTTTCAGTACACTTGGTACAAGACTTTCATCAACAAGAGAGGGAAGAAGAATGAAAAATGGCAAAACACATAGTACCTGGCATCTGAGGGTACGTATTTAAATCCCTGTTCTGCAACACCATTTGAGACAACAGGAAAAACCCTTAACTTCCCCACACCTCAGAGTGATCCAAGCAGCAAATAAGTAACGCAGGATTTGAACCCATTTTTTTACTACAACTCAAGCACCCTCTCCACTACAAAATACTGAATTTCGAATTAAATTAAATTATATTTCTTTATGCAGGATCACCCATTTAGGTATTTATAAATGAATGCTAAAGTGATAAGCAATAATAATGTCTCTAACTTCTAAAATTTGTTAAGGCAAAACTTGTAGAATCTTAAGAAACACTGATCTTAAGAAAATACATGATATGCAAATGTTTTAAAAATAAATTCAATATGAATATGCAAACAATCTTTGCTTCTTTTATAATTAAGAATTAAACTGGGCAAGCTTTCTTGCCCTACAAGACTGACTGGAAAAAATATCTTACTGTTTTCTTACTGTACTTGTGGTGGAAAAAACAAAATAAACACATTGGAAATATAAAATATTTGTATATACACACATATGTGTATATATGTGTGTGTATATATCCATATCTATATCTATATGACCATATCTATATCTAGATGGATGCCCATTCTGATTTTTTATGGAAATTTACTAAAGCTAAGGCATCCAGTCAAGACTTAATTCCCTGTCCCTCAAATCTGTAACCCATTGCAATAACTTGCAAAGTAGACTGCAAATGATGAGGAAGCCTACCTACCATGGAATTCTTTTGATCTTTCATAGCTACATAGCACTAATTAAAGAATAATAATAGAGATTCTTAAACGGTTATGTTTCTGATTAGATGTAATTCTCTCTCTCTCTCCTCTTACATATACATATATGTATACACACGCATAGGTGTATCATGGACATGAATGTTCCTCAAAGTTATTAACTTGATCATTGCTAAAACTTGCATTAATCACAGTATGTAATATTCCCCCATTTAATCATGTTTTTTCAATTACATATACAGAGTTTTCAACATTCACTTTTAGAAGATGTTGAATCCCAAATGTGATTTTCTTATATTTGGAAGTTAACTATGGACAAAATATAACACTGTCAAATTAGATATTCCCTTCCTATATTCAAGGCTAGAGTGTACTAAAATCTAAGTTTTTCTTTAGCTTTGAAATTTTGACTTATAATCTAAAAATGGTAGTTATAATGCATGGACATTAAGCTTGCTTCAACTTTGATAAATAACTTCATGTAACAGACTGATTTTTAGTATTATAGAATAGCTATACTAGAAAAAAAAAGCATATCTATATACCATAACATTTGATCCCTAAAGTAAGTCATTCAGTTAATGAACATTTATTAAGTAGCTCCTATGTGCCAATCTCTGACCTAAGGTCTAGGGGTACAACAAACTCCTTGCTCTCAAGTAGCTAAAACCATCTAGTGGAAATAAAGGCTAGCACTTGCACAAAGAATTCTCAACTACAGACTACTTGAATTAGATGGGCGCTGATATCACTTCCAATCCTAAAATGCTGATATATTAAAGGCTGGGAAAGTAGTAAGTAACCATTGTTATTTATACTTATGAAGAAATATGATCATTGTCAGATGCACCCTGCATCCCAAAGTTTGTTTATTTTAATTTAGTTTTTGGTTCATGTTAAAACTGAAATGTTTAATTCTCTTTTAATGCTACCATGCTGCCACATTAAGTGCAGAAACTCCTCACCTCTTCCACAATGTTTATGTAATCGATGTCTTCTTGTCCATTCCTAAGAGCAAGTTTAGGACCCAAATAAGAGACAGAAAACCTAGGTTTAAATCCTGGTTCTGCAATTACCCAGAAAGACTCTTTTTAAATAAGTTATTTGACCTCTTGGGATCTCAGTTATATCATCTATACAATGAGAATATTTGACTAGATTATCTTTCTGAAATTTTCTCCAATTATATTATTATCCTCAGAAATTATTCACAAGTAAATGGGGAAATGAACAGTAGATGGCACAGTGGATACAGTGCTGGACCTGGAATCAGAAAACTTGAGTCTAGCCCTAGACATTTACTTACTATATGACTTTAAGCCAGTCACTTATCTCTTTTTTGCCTCAGTTTCCTTATCTATAAAATGAGCTAGAAAAGGATATGCCAAACCACTCTAATATCTTTGCCAAGAAAACCTAAAACAGGGTCATGAAGAATTGGACATGATTGAAACGACTGAATAATAACCACAACCACAACTACCACCACAACAACAGTCCCTTTTCTAATTGACTCTCTTTATTCTCCTGGGGTGTAAGGTGCTTAGGGAAGATGAATACTTCTGGTGTGTGGACTGCCATGCCCTTGTTTCAGGGATGCTTTCCACCTTTTGTGTCTACCTGATTAACTTAGCTCTCATTCGTGGCTTTAAGAAACCGTAGCAAGCACAACAACCACATGCTAGTAAACCTTTTCATCAGATGGGCTAAACCAGGTTGGAGGTAATGGATGGGCCTCAAACCCCTAGGTGAACTGGGGAGGAAGATGTCTACTTCATCTGTATAAAAACTTTGTCTGGCAGAATATGTGAATGAAAACAAGCTTTTCCAAAGGTTATGAAGGCAACTGAAGCAGGCACTGCGGAATACTTAAAGTTTCGTTAAAAGTTGAAGACATCAAGGTCATCAACTGCATCCTCAGTCATTGCCAGGTTGTTTCTTATATGTTTGAAATATGAGACTTTTATCTGATAAAGTATCTACAATTTTTCTCCCAATTTAAAGTTTTTATGCCCTAGTATATGGTCAATTTTCACAAAGGTACCATGTACCATTGAAAAAAAGGTATACTTGTTTCTTTTCCCATTCAATTATTTCTCTCTCTCTTTACTTCTCTCTCTCTTTTTCTCTCTCTTTAGATGGATAAATATAGATATACATACGTACATATATACACACATGCATATTTACATATATATAGAGGCAGACAGAGATACAGAAGCACACAGAGAGACAGAAACAAAGAGTTTATCTAAGATTCTATTCACCTTTTTAACTTCTTTCTTTTTTATGTTTTTGTTAAATTTGTCTAGTTCTGAGAAGGAAAGCTTAAAATCCCCCTGCTATTGGGTATTACTATTTACACATCTAATTCCTTTAACTTTTCCTTTAAAAAATAGTTGCTATGCCATTTGGTATATGTGGGCTTAGTATTAATATTACTTAATTTTCAAATCTTTTATCATAGTATAGTCTCACTGTTTATCTCTTTTATTTAAATCTCTTTTCACTTTAACTATGAAATCATGATTGCAATCTCTTTTTTTTACCTCAGCTGAAACACAATAAATTCTACCCCACCTTTTATTGTAACTATGGATATATCTCTTACTTTTAAATGTGTTTCTTATTCTGCTGTCCATTCATCTCAATAACATTCAAAGTTATAATTACTAGTTGTGAATTTCTTTCCATCTCATTTTTCCTCTCTATTATCCGTCTCACCATCTCTAGGAAGTATACTTTCCAGTGATGATATAGAAGATAAGGTTCAGGCACACATTGCCAAAACTAACTCAGTATTTGGGAGGCTCCAAAGGAAACTGTGGGAGATAAGATGCATTAGACTGCCTAAAAAGCTGATGGTCTACAGACCATCATTAATATATGCCTGTTAAACTTGAAAAGTATGCCAATGCTTTTTTTAAGAAACTGAATCACTTACACTTGAATTTTCTTAGCAAGGATTTTTCTGGTTCCAGGAGCCAAGATGGTGGAGTGATCAGTAACTTCTATCTCCCTTTTCTTGTTGACCTTGAGGAACCCAGAGATTATTTTCCCAGAAAAAATCCTGGAACAGTGGGAGTGGCAGAAGGGGTAAACAGATTTTCAGCAGAAGTGGCTAGAAGGATCACTAAGGAGGATTCCTCTTGCTGTGGCCAAAGGCAACCAGTGTAGGATTAGAGTTGTCCCAGACAGTCCCACCTCAACAAACTGGGTGAAGATCCTGAACCCCAGGGGGGTAAAGCCAGCAACTGCCAACACCAAGGCTGAAGGTGTGCTTCAGCATGCCAGTGAAATCCGGAAGACACTAGCATAGAAAGCTGAGCTTGCCTATGCTCTAGCTCAGCAGAGGAGCCTCCAGTATCCAGACCAACCCTCTCCCACACTTAATAAGCTACCTCCAGGGTAACTGTGGGGCAACTCAAAAAGGCCTAAATGGCCTCTGTTTTCAAACACCAGCCAGCTCAGCACCAGGTAAGCTGAAGCATTTAATTTCTAGTTGAAAGAACCAGAGACCACAACACAAAAAGCCTCAAGTTTTACACACAAGAACTGTGGGAACAGAGCTCCCAGTGCCAGAGGCAAAGATCTACCTTAAAAGTCAGGAAAAGGGTTATTATCATGAGTAAAAAACAAAGCAGAGAAGACCACAGAATCTTTCTATGGGTACAAGGACCAAAACACAAATACCAAAGAAGTCAGCATTGAGACTCTACTCCTATCTGAAATTTCAGAAAGGAATATGAGCTGGTCAGAAGAACAAAGAGATTTCTTGGAAGAGCTCTGGAAGAATTTTAAAACCCAAATTAGAGAAACAGAAGAAAAACTGACCAATGATTTTAAAAATATGAAAAAAGAATTCATTGAGGGGAACAGCTCCTTAAAAAGGAAAAGTGGACAAATGGAAAAGGAATACGAAACCTAACTGGTGAAAATAATTCCTTAAAAGGAACAACTGGACAGATGTAAAGGGGATGCAAAAGTTAACTGAAGAAAACAATATGATAAAAAATAGAATTGGGCAAGTAGAAGTTAATGACTCTATAAGACATCAAGAATCAGTCAAACAGAATCTAAAGAATTAAAAGATAAAAGAAAATGTAAAATATCTAACTGGAAAAACAACTGACCTGGAAAATAGATCTAGGAGAGAAAATCTAAGGATTATTGGGCTACCAGAAAGTCATGATGAAAAAAAGAGCTTGGACAATAACATCCAAGAAATCATCAAGGAAAATTGCTCAGAAGTCCTAAATCCAGGAGGCAAAATAGTTATCAAAAGAATCCACTGTTCACCTCCTGAAAGGGACCCCAAACTAAAAATACCAAGGAATATTGTTGCCAAATTCCAGATCTATCAAGTGAAGGAGAAAATATTGCAGGCAGGCAGAAAGAAACAATTCAAATATCGAGGAGCTATAGTCAGGATCACACAGGACCTTGCAGCCTCTACATTAAAAGATCACAGGAATCAGAATACAATATTTCATAAGGCAAAACAGCTGGGACTACAACCAAGGATTAATTATCCAGAAAAGCTGAACATCATATTTCAGGCAAGGATATGGACATTCACTGAAATAAAGGATTTCCAGACCTTCCTGATGAAAAGGCCACAAAGCAACAGAAAATTTGTACTTCAAACACAAGTCTCAAGAGAGACATAGAAAGGTAAACAGGGGGAAAAATTTGCTGCACAATATGGGCAAACTGTTTACATCCCTATAAGGGAAGATGATACTTGCTAATCTTGAGAATTGCATATTTATTATGAAATGTAAAAGATAGATAGAGGGAGTAAGTATAAATAAAATGATGTAATGATGAAAATGCAATTTAAGGGTGCAAAGGGATTATAATGGGAGATGTGAAAAGGAGGCAGAAAAAAATAAATTTCATCACAGGAAGAGGCACAAAAACATATTACAGTAGAGGGAAAGTGTGGAGGAAGATGAGTGTTGTTTGAATGGTATTCTCATCTGATTGGATTCAAGGAGGGTACAACAAACTCAGTTAAGTATAGAAATACAACTGGCTTTATAGGCAATAGGAAGGGAAGGGGGAAAGAAAAAGGAAGGGAGGCTAAAAAGGGAGGGAAGAAGTAGTAAGGGAAAAGGGGATTAAAAGGGAAGGGGACTGAAAGAAGGGAGGGAAGACTGAGGGAGGCAGTGGTCAAAAATTAAAACTCTATTGGGAAGGGGGAGGGAGAAGGGAAAACTAAAAGCATAAACAAGAGGAAAGGGAATGGAGGGAAGAAACAAATAGTAATCACAATTGTGAACAGGATGAACTCTCCCATGAAATGGAGAGGGACAGCAGAATGGATTAAAAACCATAATCCAACAATAGGTTGTTTACAAGAAACACGTTTGAAAAGAGGAGCTACACATAGAGTAAAGGTAAAAGATTGGAGTGGAATTTATTGTGCTTCAGCTGATGTAAATAAAGCAGGGGTAGCAATCCTAATCTCAGAGAAAGCAAAAGCAGAAATAGATCTACTCAAAAGGGATAAGGAAGGAAACTATATCCTGCTGTAAGGCACCATAGACAACGAAGCAATTTCATTACTAAACATATATGCTCCAAGTAGTATAGCATCTAAATTCTTAGAGGAGAAGTTACGGGAATTACAAAAAGAAATAGACAGCAAAACTATACTTGGGGGGAGACCTCAATCTCCCCCTCTCTGAACTTGATAAACCTAACCTCAGAATAAACAAGAAAGAAGTTAAGGAGGTGAATAGGACTCCAGATAAGGTAGATATGATTGATCTCTAGAGAAAACTGAATGGGAATAGAAAGGAACACACCTTTTTCTCAGGAGTACATGGCACACATACAAAAATTGACCATGTACTAGGTCATAAAAACCTTACAATCCAGTGCAAAGAGGCAGAGATAGGCAATGTATCATTCTCAGATCATATGCAAAAAACTTCTATGTAATCAAAGGCCAGGGAAACATAAGCCAAAAAGTAATTGGAAACTAAATAATCTAATCCTAAAGAATGAGGGAGTTAAACAATAAATCATAGAAACAATCAACAACTTCATTCAAGAAAATGATGATAATGAGACAACCTGCCAAATTTTATGGGATATTGAAAAAGCAGTTCTTAGGGGAAGTTTTATATCTTTGAGTGCCTACATAAATAAAATAGAGAAATAGGAGTTCAATAAATTGAGCCTGCAGCTGAAAGAACTCAAAAAATAACAAATTGGAAATCTCCAAGTAAGTACAAATTACAAATACTTAAAACCAAAGGAGAGATTAATAAAATTGAAATTAAGAAAGCTATTAAAGTAATAAATAAAACTAGGAGTTGGTTTTATGAAAAAATAAAATAAAATTGATAAACTTTTTGTCAATTTGATTAAAAAACTGAAAGAAGAAAACCATATTATCCATATCAGAAATGAAAAGGGTGAACTCACCTCCGGTGAGGAGAAAATTAAAACAATAATAGGAAATTACTTTGCCCAACCATATGCCCCAAAATTTGACAATCTAAATGAGATGAATGATTATTTCAAAAGATACAAATTGCCCAGACTAACAGAAGAGGAAGCTGAATACTTAAATAACCTCATCTCAGAAAAAGAAGTTGAACACGTCATCAATGAAATCCCTAGAAAAAAATCTCCAGGGCCAGATGGATTCACAAGTGACTTCTATCAAACACTTAAAGAACAGTTAATTCCAATACTGTATAGACTATTTGGGAAAACTGGAGAAAAAGGATTGCTCCTAATTCTTTTCATGATACAAACATGGTTTTGATACCTAAGCCAGGAAAAGCCAAAACAGAGAAAGAAAATTATAGACCAATTTGTCTAATGAATACAGAGGAAAAAATTTTAAATAAGATTTTAGCAAAAAAAAAAATGCAGCAACTAATCACGAGAATAACACATTATGATCAGGTAGGATTTATACCAGGAATGTAGGGCTGGTTCAATATTAGGAGAACTATTAATATTGATTGATCATATCAACAACAAAACTCACAGAAATCCCATTATTATCTCAATAGATGCAGAAAATGCTTTTGACAAAATATAACACTCATTCCTATTGAAAACACTGGAGAACATAGGAGTAAATGGAACTTTCCATAAAATAATAAATATCTACCTAAAACCTTCAGCAAGTATTGTATGCAATGGGGATAAGTTAGATGCATTTCTAATAAGATCAGGGATCATTTCTAATAAGATCAGAAACAAGGATGTCCATTATCATCACTATTAATCTATATGGTACTAGAAATATTAGCTGTAGCAATAAGAGAAGAAAAAAGAATTAGAATAGGGAAAGAAAAAACTAAGTTAACACTCTGCAGATAATATGATGATACACTTAGAGAATCCCAGAGAATCAAGTAAAAAACTACTTGAAATAATAAACATCTTTGACAAAGTTGCAGGTTACAAAATAAATCCACACAAATCTTCTGCATTTCTATATATTACTAATAAAGTCTAACAGCCAGAGATAGAAAGAGAAATCTCATTTAAAGCTATACTAGACACTATAAACTATTTTGGAGTCTATCTGCCAAATCAAACCCAGGGACTATATGAACACAATTGAAAAACAATTTTCCAGCAAATAAAATCAGATCTAAGTAAGTGGAAAAACATCACTTGCTCGTGAGTGGGCTGAGCCAATATAATAAAAATGAAATTTCTACCTAAATTAATTTACTTATGCAGTGCCATACCAATCAACCTATCAGATAATTATTTTCTAGAGCTAGAAAAAAATTACATAAAAATTCATCTGGAAGAACAAAAGGTCCAGAATAGGAAGGGAACTAATGAAAAGAAATACGAGGAAGGTGATCCAGCTCTACCAGATCTCAAATTGAATTATAAAGGAGCAATTATTGAAACCACTTGGTATTGGCTAAAAAACAGAAGGGTAGTCCAGTGGAATAGGTTAGGTACCCAAGACACAGTAGTCAATGAACATAGCAATCTACTGTTTGAAAAACCCACAGACCCCAGTTTCTGGAAGAAGAACTCATTGTTTGACAAAAATTGCTGGTGAAACTGGATAACAGTATGACAGAAACTAGGCATATACCAATGCCTGACACTGTACACAAGAATAAAGTCCAAGTGGGTACAAGATCTAGGTATAAAGACTGATACTATAAACAAATTAGTAGAACAAGGAATAGTGTATTTATCAGATTTATGGAGAAGGGAAGAATTTTTGACTAAGCAAGAGATAGAAAACACTGTGAAGTGCAAAATGGAAAATTTTGATTACATTAAACTGAAAAGTTTTTGCACAAACCAACTCAATGCAACCAAGATCAGGAAGGAAGCAGAAAAGTGGGAAACAATTTTTGCGACTAGTGTCTGTGATAAAAGCCTCATTTCTAAAGTATGTAGAGAACTGAGTCAAATGTACAATAATACAATTCATTCCCCAATTGATAAATAGTCAAAGGATATGAACAGGCAGTTTTCAGAGGAAGAAATCAAAACTATCTATAGTTATATGAAAAACTGCTCTATATCACTATTGATTAGAGAGAAGGAAATCAAAACAACTCTGAGATACATCACACCTATCAGATTGGCTAACGTGACAAAACAAGATGATGATAAATGTTGGAGAAGGTGTGGGAGAATTGGGACACTAATTCATTGTTGGTGGAGCTGTGAGCTGATCCAGCCATTCTGGAGAGTTTGGAACTATGCCCAAAGGGCTACAAAAATGTGCCTGCCCTTTGACTCAGCAATATCACTTCTAGTACTGTATCTTGAGGAAGTCATAAAAATGGGATAGGTTCCCATATGTACAGAAATATTTATAGCAGCACTCTTTGTGTTAGCCAAAAACTGGAAATCAAGGGGCTGCCCGTCAATTGGGTAATGGCTGAATAAATCATGGTATATGAATGTAATGAAGTACTATTGTGCTATAAGAAATGATGAATGGGAAGACTTCAAAGATTCCTGGAAAGACTTAATATGAACTAATGCTGAGCAAAAAGAGCAGATCCAGGAGAACTTTTACACAGCAAAAAACATAGTATGCAAGGATTTTTTCTGGTAGGCTTAGAACTTCATTGCAGTGCAAGGACTTAAAATATCCCCAGTGGTCTCTTAAAGCAAAATTACTTCCACATTCAGAGAAAGAATTATGGAATTCAATTGCATAGTATAGCAGATCATTTTCTTTTGTATTAAGTTTTGGTTTGTTTTATGATTTCTCCAATTCATTTTAAATCTTCTATGCAACATTACTAAGGTGAAAATGTATTTGATAGGAATGTATGTGTAGAAACTATATAAAAATGTGTGCTGACTTGGGGAGGGAGGAGAGAGAGAGAGGGAAAAAATCAAAGTTATATCGAAGTGTTTGTAGAACACTGAAAAAAAATAATAATAAAACAAATTAAAATTTTCTTTCCAAGATTCTAAAAATCACTGGGTAAGATATGGTACCAGACACTGAGATCTTTTCTCAAGCTAAATTGTCAAGCATTCAAACTCTATTGCAAAGAGCACAACTCATATAGGCTGACTATATTGTTTGAATGCAATAAGTATGTTTGTCTACCAAAAGATCATTTTGTGAATTCTCACAAGGCCAGTACTCACATGGAGGTCAGAAGAAGCAATATAAGAATGTTCTCAAGGTTTCTATGAAAAACTTTGGAATCCATTGTGATACATGGGAGACACTGTCAAAAGACTGCCCAGCATGGCATGCCACATCAAGCAAGGTACTATATTCTATGAGCAAAGCAGAATTTTAGTAGCTCAAAAGAAATAAATATTCATATGGACTACTTGTGCCTAACATGCAGTAGAGCCTTCCACATTTTATTGGTCTGATCAGCCACAGTTGGACACACTGTACTCTGACCCCAATATTGGGAAGTTATTTTGGTCTTCTTCAAGAATAAACAACCAACCAACTTGATCAATATGATTTGTCTATTTTTCCCATAAAGTATATTTTCCTAACTTAGAACCTTCATACTTTGTTTCTTTCAGCAACAAACATTTTTAAAAGGCAATAAAGGTCTGAAAAAAAGAGTTTAAGCTTTTTTGCATGTCAAGTACTGTACCAGATGATGGGGAAGAAATATAAGCAAAAGGAAACACATTCTCTATCCATAAGTAGAAATAGGGAAATATAACAGAAACAGCTGAAGAATGGGATTTGAGGTTACCCAAGTGGAGGCTAGATGTCATCTAGAAGTTAGCAGCAAAGCCAAGAAGGAATGAAGGTTGTCCCTCATGGTCACTTCCTAAAATGGAGGTACTTAAAAGAACCCATTAATGACAGAAGGGAGTGGGCATGATGAAAATAAATTCCCAGGTGAGGAGGGGCTAGGTATCTAAGTAATTTTCAGGATGAGACTGTAAATTAGGCATGATGTTGAAGTCTAGAATGTCAGAAGCCTAATCCAGAGGGCAATGAAAGTTGGCATAGATCATAAAATGAATATAATTCATAATCCTGGGTATTGGGGAAGATATAAAGAAAAGTAAGACATGATCACTAAATTCAAGGATGTTTTACCTGGTAGGCATTATAATATAAAAAAGAACATATAGGGATGTAAGATAAGTTAAAAGTCCTGTGCAATTAGAGGAATAATCACTTTTAGCTAGAAGGATTAGAAAATTCTTCATGGAAGAAGTAAGATTTAAGTTAGGCTTAGATACAGAGGAAGAAATATTTTACAAGAAATATTGCTAGTGAAATCCTAGAGACAGCAAAACTTGATTATAGTTCTTAAATTTTGGTCTGGGACCCCCATTGGGCAAGCGACAATCATATCTGCCTCAATTCCTCATCTTTCAAATGAGCTGGAGGAGGAAATGCAAACCACTCCATTATCTTTGTCAAGATAACCCCAAATAGGGTCATAAAGAGTCAGACATGACTGAAAGAACTAAACAACAACAAACTACCACATTGATTTCTTGTGAAAAATGAGCTTTTATACTTTCAAACCCAGGGTAAATACAAATTATTAAGTTTTTCCAAATCCTGATTAAGAGAGTTCTACCTTTCTTCTTAGCTAGGTTCTCTTGTGATTGTAGAGTCAAGGAAAACTCAAAACTGTATTTTCAGGCAGTAGAGTAGTTAGTCTAGTCTGGGACTATTACTCCTACTCACCCAACTTATTCAAGCCAGCCTTGGTTCTTTCTTACCCACCACATATATATGAAAACTTACACTCATTTACTATATTAAACATTAAATACTTCTTTCAATAACACTGTGCAAGAATTTTTTCCACATTTTACAGACAAAATCTAAAATTAAAACAAACAAAACCATGAAGTTCATACAATTTCAGTGTCATACAGCTAATTAAGTTGAGCTAATACTCAAATTTGATTCTTCCTCTTTTATACCTAACAAGCAGGGAGCAGAGCCAAGATGGCGGAGTAGAAAGATGCATATACACATAGCTCCGAACCAACAACCCATAGAACATCGGTAAAAAGGAACTCACGGCGAATTCTGGAGTAGTAGAGGCCACAGCACAGTGGAGCAAAGGAGATTTTTGTTCCAGAGGGACCTGCAAACCTCTCGCAAAAGGTCCCTCACACTGTGGATGCGGAGCCCAGCCCAGCCCTGCCCCGGTCCTGGCACCGAGAGGAGAAGATCCGAGCAGACTTCAGGGACGGGATCTCCAGTGGCCGCGCGGGTCCCTCCACCCACAGGTGACGGGGGTCGGTGAGAAGGTCTCTTAGGTGGGTCGAGAGGGGAGTGGGGGGCCCGCATACTCAGGCCCCCTCGGGAGGCAACAGCGGAGGCGGGAGCAGACCAGGGCTCCCCAAGCAGGCAGGAGCCTGGATCCATTGTTGAAGGTCTCTGCATAAACCCCCGAGGGAACTGAGCCCGTGGTGAGGCAGCCCTGCCCCGACCTGAGCACCTGAACTTAATCTCACACTGAATAGCAGCCCTACCCCCACCCAAAGCCCTGAGGCTGGGGAGCAGCATTTAAGCCTCAGACCCCAAGCACTGGCTGGGAGGATCAGGAGGCGAGGTGGGTGTGAGGAGAATATTCAGAGGTCAAGTCACTGGCTGGGAGGATGCCCAGAAAAGGGAAAAGAAATAAGACTATAGAAGGTTACTTTCTTGGTGAACAGGTGTCTCCTCCCTTCCCTTCTGATGAGGAAGAACAATGCTTACCATCAGGCAAAGACATAGAAGTCAAGGCCTCTGTATCCCAAACACCCAGACTAAATGTTCTGTGGGCTCAGGCCATGGAAGAGCTCAAAAAGGATTTTGAAAATCAACTTAGAGAGGTGGAGGAAAAGATGGGAAGAGAAATGAGAGATATGCAGTCAAAGCATGAACAGCAGGTCAGCACCCTGCTAAAGGAGACCCAAAAAAATGCAGAAGAAAATAACACCTTGAAAAACAGGCTAACTCAATGGGCGAAAGAGGTTCAAAAAGCCAATGAGGAGAAGAATGCTTTCAAAAGCAGAATTAGCCAAATGGAAAAGGAGATTCAAAAGCTCACTAAAGAAAATAGTTCTTTCAAAATTAGAATGGAACAGATGGAGGCTAATGACTTTATGAGAAACCAAGAAATGACAAAACAAAACCAAAAGAATGAAAAAATGGAAGATAATGTGAAATATCTCACTGGAAAAACAACTGACCTGGAAAACAGATCCAGGAGAGACAATTTAAAAATTATGGGACTACCTGAAAGCCATGATCAAAAAAAGAGCCTAGACATCATCTTTCATGAAATTATCAAGTAAAACTGCCCTGAGATTCTAGAACCAGAGGGCAAAATAAATATTCAAGGAATCCACAGAACACCACCTGAAAGAGATCCAAAAAGAGAAACTCCAAGGAACATTGTGGCCAAATTCCAGAGTTCCCAGGTCAAGGAGAAAATATTGCAAGCAGCTAGAAAGAAATAATTCAAGTATTATGGAAATACAATCAGGATAACACAAGATCTAGCAGCTTCTACATTAAGGGATCGAAGGGCATGGAATAGGATATTCCAGAAGTCAAAGGAACTAGGACAAAAACCAAGAATCACTTACCCAGCAAAACTGAGTATAATACTTCAGGGGAAAAAATGGTCTTTCTATGAAATTGAGGACTTTCAAGTATTCTTGATGAAAAGACCAGAGCTGAAAAGAAAATTTGACTTTCAAACACAAGAATGAAGAGAAGCATGAAAAGGCAAACAGCAAAGAGAAGCCATAAGGGACTTACTAAAGTCGGACTGTTTACATTCCTACATGCAAACACAATATTTGTAACTCTTGAAACTTTTCAGTATCTGGGTACTTGGTGGAATTACACACACACACACACATGCACACATACACACACGCACACACACACACAGCACAGAGTGAATTGAATAGGATGGGAACATATCTTTAAAAAATGAAATTAAGCAGTGAGAGAGAAACATATTGGGAGGACAAAGGGAGAAATGGAATGGGGCAAATTATCTCTCATAAAAGAGGCAAGCAAAAGACCTTTGAGTGGAGGGAAAAACAAGGGAGGTGAGAGAAAAACATGAAATTACTCTCATCACATTTGACTAAAGGAAGGAATAAAATGCAGGCTCATTTTGGTATGAAAACCTATCTTACAATACAGGAAAGTGGGGGATAAGGGGATAAGCAGGGTGGGGGGTGATGATGGAAGGGAGGGCATGGGGAGGAGGGAGCAATTTGAGGTCGACACTCATGGGGAGGGACAGGATCAAAAGAGAATAGAAGTAATGGGGGACAGGATAGGATGGAGGGAAATATAGTCAGTCTTATACAACACAACTATTATGGAAGTCATTTGCAAAACTACACAGATTTGGCCTATATTGAATTGCTTGCCTTCCAAAGGGAAGGGGTGGGGAGGGAGGGAGGTAAAGAAGTTGGAACTCAAAGTGTTAGGAACAATTGTCGAGTAATGTTCTTGCCACTAGGAAATAAGAAATACAGGTAAAGGGGTATAGAAAGTTATCTGGCCCTACAGGGCAAAAGAGAAGATGGAGACAAGGGTAGAGAGGGATGATAGAAGAGAGAGCAGATTGGTGATAGGAGCAATTAGAATGCTCAGTGTTTGGGGGGGGATGGGACAAAAGGGGAGAAAATTTGGAACCCAAAATTTTGTTAAAATGAATGTCAAATAAATAAATTAAAAAAAAATAACTAACAAGCACACTTATCATTATACCACACTTCTTTAGAAGAGCCCACACTAAAAGCCCTTCTTTTCCCATGAAGTTTCCCTACTTTGTTAGGAGGAAAAGAATAGGACATATCTGCCTTCTATAGAATCTGCTACCCTGAAATTACCTCTCTAAACAAGCTGAGAATGACATCTGATCAGATTACCAACTTCAGAGTATCTAACGTATTGGAAAATAAAGCCCCATGCTAACTAACTTCAGTGAAGTTGGCAGCTATTGAGAATACTGCTCTCCACCTGCCACACACCTGTGACCTTCTTCCTTCTCAGCATCTCCAGTGCGACAGTTGCTAGATCCCTTGACCCTAATCACACAGTGGACATGGCTTTAGCTAACCACATGAGAGTTTATTTACCTCCTACTGGATACATGTGTTCTGCAGCCCTAGGATATTTCTTAATGTCAGTTGCAGCAAACTTGAGTTGCTGATGTGGGTCTAAGACTTGACAATAATGATAATAAGAATTGACATTAATAGAGCACTGTGTGGTTTCAAGAGCACATTAGCCACATTATCTCATTTTATCTGTATAACTCCACTGGAAGATAGTAGTTCCCTGGTTATTGCCCCCATTTTACAGACAAACATATTGAGGCTTGGAAGGCTGAAGTGATTTGTCCTAAGTCACATATATCAAACTGTGATTCAAACCTTGCTCTTCTGGGTATAGATCCAATGTACTTCCCATTGCATCACAGTTATTTCAATTTAGATCAATGAATGAGGCTAAGTGGATGTGGAATTAATGTTTCCAAACTATAGATACCAGATTAATATAATAGAACTATGCTAGGTTTGTAAATGTTGTCTTCTATATTAGCATTGAATCACTTCAAGTGTGATTGTTACTACAAACTTAAAACATATTTTTGTTTTGTCTGTTAACATTCTATGTAAGAGATTAATCAATAACCTTGATCAACAATTTTATCATTTAAACTTTGCAAATGCATTGCTGTTACCAGCTTTGAACTACCAATCTGTGAACTGATTTATTTGCAACAATATGTTGATCACTTTCATGATCTACCATTTAGTCAATGCAAGAATTTTTTGGAAGAAGCAAAAAAAGAAAAGAGAAATCATAGGTAATACAAGTAGGTGAAAGTGTTTAGATTCCTATATGGAAAGATGATTACATCTAATTCTTAAGAACTTTATTATTGTTATGGCAGTTAGAAGCAGTCTACATAGATCCAGGTCATCTATGTAAGTAGATTAGGTGGGGATGATTAAAAAATTGCAGAGTTGAGAAAGAGGGATACATTTGAAGAAAGGGAAAGGAGAAGAAGAATGGGGAAAATCATGTAAAATTTTGAAAACTTTTACAATACAGGAGAATATTGGGGCTGAAGTTGGCAGTCAATGTTTGAGTCTCTCTCTAACTGGAGTTGTTTCAAAGAGGGAAGAATAGACACAAAAATGTAGTTGGTTATAGAAATATCTCTTATCCATAAAGTAAGGAAAATGGAAGAGAGTAAGAGAAAGGGGGTGATGATAAAAGGGAGAGTAGATTAAGGGAGGTGACAGCCAGAAGCAAAACAAACTTTTGGGAGGAACAGGATAAAAAACAGAGAGAAGGATAAATAGAAGAAAATAAAATGGAGAGAAACACACAGTTAGTAATCATAACTGTGAATGTTAATGGTATGAATTTACCCGTAAAATGGAAGTAGATAGCAGAACGGATTAGTAACCAGAATCACACAATATGTTATTTCTAAGATACATACTTGAAACAGAAAGATACACACAGAGTTAAAATACAGGGTTGGAGCAGGATCTATTATGCTTCAAATGAAGTAAAAAAAAAGGCAGGGGGATCCATCATGATCTCAGACTGCAAGGAAAAAAACAGTCCTATATAAAAGAGATAATCAGGGAAACTACATTTTGCTGAAAGGTAACCTGAATAGTAAGTAATATCAAAATATTTTACAAGTTTCTCTGATAAAGGCCTCATTTTTCAAATTCATAAGGAATTTAGTCAAATTTATAAGAGTTATTCCCCAATTGCTAATTGAACAAAGGATATGAGCAGGCACTCTTCAGAAGAAGAAATCAAAGCTTTCTATAGTCATGAAAAAAATGTATTCTAAATCATTATTATCAGAACAATGCTTCTTAAACTGTAGGTCATGACTCCATACAGATTTAAGAAGTTTTAGAAGTACTGAAGTGGTCATAATTGGGAAAAGTTCAAGAAGCCTTGGATTAGAGAAATGAAGATTAAAACAAAACTGAGGGATCACTTCATACCTGTCAAAAAAAAACAAATGCTGGAGGAATGTTGGAAAACAGGTAAAGTAGTGAACTGTTGGTTAAATCATCAACCTCACCAACTATTCCAGAGAACAATTTGGAACTATGATCAAAAGACTGTATTGGGCATACCCTTTGGGCCAGAAACACTATTACCATACTTGTATCCCAATGAGATCAAGGAAAATAGAAAAGGACCTATATGAGCAAAGAAAAGTATGGCAACCTTTTTTCTCTGCTGGCAAAGAATTAGAAATTGAGGAGAGGCCTATCAGTTGAGCAATGACTGAATACTTTACGCATATGATTTTAATGGAATATTACTGTGCCGAAAAAAATGATGAGGGGAATAGTTTCAGAAAAATAAACTAGAGAAGATATATTTGAACTGATCCAAAGTGAAGTGAGCAAAAGCAGACTATATACAAGATTATACACAGTAACATCATTATTGTAAAAATAATCAACTTTGAAAGATTTAGCTACTCTCATCAAGGTTATGATCCATGATAATTCCAAACGACTCATGATGAAAAATCCTATCCACCTTCAGAGAGAGAACTGGTGAACTCTGAGTGCAAACTGAAGTATAATCTTTGCACTTACTGTATTTTTCTTGTTTTTTTTTTACATAATTAGTATGAAAATATGTTTTGTGTGATTTCACATGTGTAATTGATATTTTCCTATAATTGATATTTTGTGTGTGAGTGTGTGTGTAATTTGCTTTCTCAGTAAATGTGAAGGGAAGAGCTGGGGGGACTAAGGGAATTTGGAATACAAAATTTTTCAATGATAATGTTAAAAATAAAAGAAATTAAAATAAAAGGTTTAAACCTCTTATCCTGGGCTCTAGCCATTCACTTCCTCCTCCTTAAACCTCTCCAAAAAAAACCTGAACTCACTTTCTGGGACATTTGGCTCTTATAGGAGAGATTTCATTTTATCTTCTTCAGAAACTGGACATGTCAAGAGTAGAAAGACAGACCTGGTATAGGTCTCCCCCATAGCCCATAAAATACCTGTAAAAATGACTATAAACAAATTCTAGAACAATAGAAGCCACAAAAATTCCAGAGTGAAAGATATTTCCAGCCAAAGACAGACTGGAGAGACAACAGGAAAGGTTTCTCTCACTGGGCTCAGAGTGGAACACAGCCCAGCCTTGGCCATGCAGCCCTGCATGAACAGAACTGGAGCCAGCTTCAGGGCATGGAATCACAGGCACACGCTTTTGGTTCCCAGATTTTTAAACCCACAAATGACAAAGACTGCTTCAAAGGTCAATGAGAAAGTTCTTTCACCTGGGTGAGAATGGAGCATGGTCCAGCCCTAGCCCCAGCCCCAGGATGGCAGCAGTCACTGAAGAAGCAACATTCATTTTTAGAGCCCTCTGCCTAAAGACCCTGGGGAAGTTGAGCCACTGATCTGGGTCTCAGTCCTGAGTGTTGGCCGTGGGGTGAGGAGGAGTAATAGAGTGGTGGAGCTAGTGGATGCTCTAGAGAGGGAATTCTGCTTCTGGATCCTTGTCAGAAAAGCTTGTGGTTGCTCCCAGACCAGAGTGCAGGCCAGGAGAGGAGTAAACTCCTTTCCCTTGATTGTGCCACCTTGGAGGAACTGAGAACTTACAGGACCCTAGGGTACACCCTCCACTTGAAAAAGGATTCAAACATCAACTCTGTAAATGCCCCGGAAAGGGGAAAATATTTAAGACTATAGAAGGTTACTTTCTTGGTGAAAACATACTTTCTTCCATCCTTTTGGATGAGGAAGAACAAAGCATACCATCAGACGTAGACATCAAGTCAAGGCTTCTACATCCAAAACGTCGAAAAATATGCAGTGATCTCAGGTCATGGAAGAGCTCAAAAAGGATGTTGAAAATCAAGTAAGAGAGATGGAGGAAAAATTAGGAAGAGAAATGAGAACAATGCAAGAAAATCATGAAAAGGGAGTCAATAGCTTGCTAGAGGAGCCCCAAAAACTACTGAAGAAAGTAACACCTTTAAAAATAGACTAACCCAAATGGCAGAAGAGGTCCAAAACCCAATGAGGAGAAGAATACTTTAAAAAGCAGAATTAGCCAAATGGAAAAGGAGGTTCAAAAGCTCCCTGAAGAAAATAGTTCTTTAAAAATTAGAATGGAGCAGGTAGAAGCTAATGACTTTATGAGAAATCAAGAAATTAAAGAAAAAAAGCCAAAAGAATGAAAAAAATAGAAGACAGCATGCAATATCTCACTGATAAAAAACAACTGACCTGGAAAATAGATCCAGGACAGATAATTTAAAAATTATTGGTATACCTGAAAAACATGTTAAAAAAAAGAGCCTAGACATCATCTTCCAAGAAGTTATCAAGGAAAACTACCCTGATATTCCAGAAATAGAGGGTAAAATAGAAATGAAAAGAAAGATACCCCAAAAGAAAAACTCCTAGAAATATTGTAGCCAAAGTCCAGACTTGCCAGATCAAGGAGAAAATATTACAAGCATTGAGAAAGAAACAATTCAAGTATTGTGGAATGACACTCAGCTTCTGCACTAAGTGATTGAAGGGCCTGGGATATAATATTCCAGAGGTCGGAGAAGACAGGATTAAAACCAAGAATCAGCCACCCAGCAAAACTGAGGATAATAGTTCAGGGGAAAAAAAGAAATTTCAATGAAATAGAGGACTTCTAAGCATTCTTGTTGGAAAGACCAGAGCTGAACAGAAAATTTCAGTTCCAAATACAAGAATCACAGGAAATGTGAAAAGGCAAATACGAAATAGAAGCCTTAAGGAACTCATTAAAGTTGAACTGTTTATATTCCTAAGTGGAGAGATGTTATTTGTAACTCATGAGACCTTTTTTAGTATTAGAGTACTTAGAGGGAAAAAAAAAAAAATATATATATATATATATATATATATGTATATACACACACATATATATGTACATTATATATATATGTAGGTGTGTATGGATATGTATGTATGTGTATATTGCATATGTGTAGGTATGTATATGTGTATGTGTATGTGTTGTATGTACATATATATATATATATATACACATAGACAGAGGGCACATGGTGAACTGAATATGAAGGGAGAATATCTAAAATAAAAAATTTACTGTTGAATCGAATATACTAAGAGTAAGAGAAAGGGAGAGGTAAAATGTAGCAAATCATCTCATATACAAGATGGAAGAAAGAGCTTCTACAATGTAGGGGAAAGGGGGGAGATGAAAGGAAATAATTGAACTTTACTCTCATGGAATTTGGCTTAAGGAGGATATAACACACACTCAACTGGATATGGAAAGGCAGGAAAGCAAGGGGGTGAAGGGGATAGGAGAGGGAAGATAATAGAATGAACAAAAAATTGGGGAAAGGGATAATCAGAAGCAAACACCATTATAGGAAGACAAGTCAAGGGAGAGGCTAGAATAAATGAAGGACAGGATAGGACAGAAGGAAATGTGGCTAGTCATTTATAACATAAATATTATGGAAGTACTTTTCATTGTAACATATGTATGATCTATATTGAATTGTTCGTTTTTTCAATGAGGGTAGGTGGGGAGGGAGGGAAAGAATACAGAACTCAAAGTTTTAAGAATCAATGTTAAAAATTGTTTTAGCATGAAACTGGAAATTAAATTATATAGGCAATGGAATATAGAAATCTATTTTTCCCTACAGGAAAATAGACAGGAATTTGGATGGAAGAAGGGTGGGTAATAGAAGGAAAGACAGACTGGAGGAAGGAGTGGATGGGGTGCTTCCTGTCCTGGGGTGGGAGAAAAGGTTGTATTCAAATTCTTGTGGAAGTGAATGTTAGGGACTGAAAAATAAATAAATTATGTTTTTTTTAGAAAAGCATTTTGTTTGACATCAGTGGTGATAAACATTTAGGTGAGAAATCATTTTAATCAAGTACATGTATCATTCCTTTAACAAGCACATATATCATTCACCTAGTTCAGGGGAGTTGGCACTCTGAACTTCAAAGAAAATACAGAAAAATTAAAAGTCAACAGACATGGCTTACTCTGCCTGAATTCACCATACAGCTCCAACTGTCTTACCATAATTACCAGACACGGAAGCACTGACATCCGGGTTTTCAAAACTGGAAGACTCCTTTAGCAGCTTCCCAGAGTTCTCATCTGGCCAAACAAACACTTCCACCCAGTAAGCCCCAAGATAAAATTTGCACCAAAGGGTCTTTATACACTTTTTAGAGCCAGAGGGCATCACATCACTTGAGAACCAGTACCTCATTAACAAAAGGTCTGAACCATTCTGCAAATCTTCCCAGGCCAAACAATGGGTGGGAAAGATCCTCCTTAATTTCATTCAAATAAAGGCATTTTACTGCTTTATTATACTAAAGAAAAACAGCATAAGATCCTATTTTACTTGCCATTACTTTCCCTCCCTTCTTTTCTCCTCCTTTTCCTTCCTACCTTATTTTCTTCCTTCCTCTTTTCTTTTCTTCTTTCCTTCCTTCCCTTCTTCCTTCCTTCTTTCCTTCCTTTCTTATAGCACACACCATAACACCAATGATGTGCTATGCACATAAAAGATAGCATCCCACAAATGTATGATTTAAAAAAGAAGATATGTCAAGCATATACTGTATTAAGAGTAAAAAACATCAAATAGGCAACTTCAGCGCTGAACATATAATGTTAAAAAAAAGGACCTAAGAAAGCTCTAGTGAATTTGTAAGATTCTTTGTACAGGATCTATTGAGAATATAGACAGAAATTTCATGGCATGAGAAAGTGGGACTGAGTTGTGCACAATTAGACAGATCACCCATATCGATGAGATCACAGATCATTTGAGGTAAGATTTAAGCAGGAATTCAATGTTAAAAGTTCCAGGGCAGAAAACATTACTCAGTTAAATAAATAAGGAAAGTTAAGTAAAGTATCACTGACATGAAACAGCCTTGGGTTTGACTTTCCCAGTTTCTTCAGGTTCGATCCTTATGCTGAACAAAATGTTCTGTTTGTTTCTCTGCGTCCTTCTTACTTTTCTCATCATAGGGATTTTTTTTTATGTGTCTCATGATAAATTTTGTGGTCAGGGGACGCAGATCTGAGATTTAAAAACTACTAACTTTGTCATTTTCAGGATAGTCCTCCTAAATTACTTAACCAGGATTACAAATATGTCCATAAAAAAAATTCTCCCACCCCATTTTATCATAGGACTTATAGAGAAATAAAGAATTAGAAAAGTAACTTGAAACTGAATGTAGTTTGTAGCTTTGTCACACCGGTATTTTTTTTTTAAATATACGGAGAATATTTAAAATTCTGTATGGTATATAATGCAGTGACACTTACAAGCAGGCATATTGTCTGCTTTTGTGCAGCTGAGCAAAAAATGTTTGTATATTTCAAAATAAAGTTTTATTGTACTTTTAAATGTTTTTTAAAAAGAAACATTCTTAACTCTGACCATACAAAACAAGGCACAGGCAGGATTTTGTCCTCTGACCATAGTTTGCCAACCTCTGCCTGAGAGGTTCTCAAACTTTTTTCATCTCAAAACCCCTTTATATTTTTAAAAATTATTGAGAATTCCCACCAATGGGCTTTCATTTAGATGAGTTATATCTTTTCATATTTATTCTATCATAAATTAAAATGTCTTAATATTATTATGAAAAGACTTTGACTTTATAGACCCCCTAAAAGGATCTCAGGAATTCCTAGAGATGCCTAGACTTTACTTTGAGAACTGCTGGTATAAAAAAAGGGCTGCATGAGTTCAGTTCAGTCAAGAGTCTATGGAATATAGGATGATAGGTAATATCATCTATTGCCTTTTAAGGTAGTGAGCTTCCTATGACTAGAAGTATTTGAGTAGAGGTTCGATATGTAGGGGAAGAAATTCTTGAACTCTAGAGTTCAACAAGATGATTTCTTAAAGTCTATTCCAATGTTTTGATTCTATGATTCTGAGAAATCTCATAAAAAACAAACCAAGAAAACATTTCAAATTTTGGCAATACATACATTTATAAAGACAGAAGCATGAATGAAGCTCAAATGACCTAGCCCAGCTTGAGGGTGTGCTTCTGTTGGGGTTGGCAAAATTAAACCAACATGGGCTGACTGGATAAATTTGTTTTGGGAGCAGACATAGAATGAGGAAAACAAACTCAGTTGCTATTCTAAAAGTCAGCCATCTGGTGCATCCTCGAACATTGCCTTCTACAATAACATACAGTTCTTAACTATAGCACCAAGCTTACTTATTTTACTTTCTTTGTAACATATGACTGATTCTCAAGTATAAATCCCAACCTCCTATTCTCACTGTCTGCTCTTCCTCCCTACCACACTGTGGCAACCCCTGGGGATTTTTAGAAAAATATTACCAATTACCATATTCACCCCACATAGGCCATGGTGGGCAAAAGTAATATGTCGGGAAGTATACATAATGGATTGTCCAGAAAGCAATAATCAGTAAAAGCTGATGTAAACAGTACATCTGAAAAAGAAAAAAGAATCAACAAACTTTTATTGAGCAACTGTTATGTACAAGGCATTGCTCTAAGAGCTATGAGAGATATAAAGAAGCATGAGGATAAATTATTTCCTATCATATGGAATTTGCATTCAAGATGAGGAAATAGGATGTGGACACCTAAAAAAATAACTATGATGGCAGACAGAAAGTGGTAACTTCTAAATGAGTAGGATGGGAAAGGGAACAGTGTTAGGAAGGAAGGAAGGAAGGAAGGAAGGAAGGAAGGAAGGAAGGAAGGAAGGAAGGAAAGGAGAGAAGAAACAAGAATTTATTAGCATCTATTATATGCTAAGCATTGTATTAGACACTTCATAAAAATTATTTTATTTAATTCTCATAACAACTCTGCTGAGTGGCTGCTATTTTATTCTCAGTTTTCAGTTAAGGAAACTGAAAAAGGGACTAAATGACTTACTCAGGTTCACACCTGAATATGAATATCTATCAATATCTTAGGTCAAATTTGAACTCAGATCTTCTTGACCTCAGGCCCAGAACTCTACCTACTAAGCCTTCTTGCTTAATGAATTCCTTCTATGAATGCTGATTGCTACTTTCTCTTTAATTTTTGTCTTAGAGAGTTGCAAAGAGAGGCGGTATCAAACTCACATAGAAGGAGACATTAAATCACGCATATGAATCCCTGTAGGCCACATATTGAATTAGAAAATCATTTATTCACATGATCTATTGCATTTTTATTTATTTTGTTGAATTTTTCCAATTCCATTTTAATCTGTTTCTAGCAGTACTGCAGTGTTTTGTGTTTCATTGCCCTGACCTAGAACACTGGGTGTCTTGCCCATGGTCACCCAAGCATTAAGTGCTGAAATCAGAATCTGAACTTAGCCTTCCTGACTCTGAGGTGGGCTCACCATCCATTAGGCAAAATTGCCTCTTCCAAATGAATGTCATAGACTGGCAGTCAGAAAACTACTACCAGTAAGCTAAATCAAACGTAACATATGCCTTTGCATACCTGAACTTAAAATGTTTTGGTTTTATTCTACATTTTAAATTAAGGTTTTATTGTATTTTAAAAATGCAAAAAATCATTTTTAACTTTGATTATATGGAAAGAGGTAGGGCAGGAGGTAATCCATTAGCCATAGTTTACTGACCCCTGGGACCAAAAGTTCTCTATATATTTGGTCTCAGAACTCCTTTATCCTCTTCAAAATGATTGGGGACTCCTTGCAAAGAGCTATCATTTAAATAAGTTCTGTCTATTAATATTGTTGTTGTTCAGTATTTCAGTCATGTCAGACTCTTTGTGACCCCATTTGAACTTCTCTTCACAAAGATATTGGAGTGGTTTGCCATTTTCTTCCCCAGTATATTTTACAAATGAGGAAACTAAGTCACTTACTTGCCCAGGATCACACAGTTAGTGAGTATCTGAAGCCATATTGACCTCAGGTCTTCCAGCTTCCAGGCCTAGCACTCTATCCAGTGTGCCACCCTAACTGCCCCATTGAGATTTACTATGTTGGTTAAATTGAGATGTCTTAGTTTAAAAAAAGTTTGATCACATGGATCCCTTGAAAGTATCTCAGAAATCTGTAAGGCTCCCCACAACTCATTTTGAGAATCATTGGTATAGATAAGTGGTATGTGAGTCCAGTTTAATCAAGAGTCCAAGTTGTGTGGGGGAAGAATAAGGTATGGGTAATAGAATCTCCTACCTCCTAAGGTGGTGAGTATTATATGACTAGAAGTATTTGAGTACAGTTTTGATGTCTATGTAAGGAAGAAATTTCTGCTTTGATGGAGGAGTTCAAGTAGATGATCTTTTAAAGTCCCTTCCAACTCTATGATTCCATGATTTTCAGAAAATTTACAAACACAAACGTTTTAATTTTGGCAATATATTAATTCTCAGTTCAAAGAGGGAGGAACAAGCATCTATAAAAGGCTCAAAAGATTTCTTAGAAATCAAATAGCTCTTGCATAAGAATTTTTTGATGACTTTGGTATAAATGAATTACAAACATATGGATTCAATTCTTCATGAAACACAATGAAAAGAAAACAGTGCTTGGCAAAATATGCTTTGGGCTTTTTGAACCCAAAATCTTTGTGAAAAATGTTCAAGATGTTTCACTGACCCCCAAATACTGTTGGATTTATGTTTTCCTACTATAAGCAAGTTGAGCCCCTTAATTCTTTATTCTTTTGTGTCTGCCCAAAGTTCAAGGATATTTTCTTACAGCTGCTGAATATCCTCTTTTAGTAAACTGCCTTTTTACTGTTGTTGTTTTGCTACGTCTGTTTGCTTGTTTTATGTATTTAAAAAAGTACTCAAGAGTTTAGATGTTAAATATTTCAAAATCTTAATGAGTAGTGTTTAAATTCACTGAAAAAAAGAAAAAAGTGAAAAATTTTCATAACCCATGCCACTGAGTTTAAAGGTGAGATTCTCAGGATGAGTGAGGGTAAGAGTGCAAAGAGATATGAAGTGTAAGGGCCAACAATGAACTCCGTAGAGGAAGGGAAGCATTTAACAAGCATTATTTGAGTTTCTGTATACAACAGCAAGAACAGGACTTTGGAAGTTTAAATACCCTTGGGAAATATCACCATGTTAAAGCAGAAGGTGTGTTTTGGAAAAAATCCATTCTGAAGAGTATGTGGACATTTCAAAGTTGAAGTTCATAGGGAGCCTTTAACTCTTTAAGTCTTGAATTTAGGTAGGAAAAACAGTTTTGCATGTAAAATTTTATTCATTTTAAGCTTAAATACAAAATGAGAAAAGAAAAATAAAAGAATATTTCCATGTAAACAATAGAACATGAAAGTATTCAATATTAAAAAATAATTTCCATTTGAAAAAAACCTTCCTGAGTCTATACCTGCCAATACAGACACAGGAAGTATATGAACATAGATATAAAACACTTTTCATACAAATAAAGTCAGATTTAAATAATTGGAGAAATATTTATTGCTCATGAGTAGGTAAAACCAAAAAAATTGAAAATGACAATTTACTTAACTAATCTATTCAATGTCATCCCAATTAAATAATTAAAAATTATAAATTTTTTATATAAAAGTTAAAAAATAACAAAATTAATCTGGAACATCAAGAATTTCAAAGAAAGTAAGAACAAATGTAAATGAAGCAGATTCAGCTCTGGTCTTTACATCAACAATGCTTGAAAGTCCTCTATTTCATTGAATGACCATTTTCCCCCTGAAGAATTATATTCAGTTTTCCTGGCTAGGTGATTCTTTGTTATAATCCTAGCTCCTTTGACTTCTGGAATATCATATTCCAAGCCCTTCAGTCCCTTAATGTAGAAGCTGCTAGATTTGTGTTATCCTGATTACATTTTCACAATCCTTGAATCATTTGTTTCTGGCTGTTTGCAGTATTTTCTCCCTGAGCTGTGAACTCTGGAATTTGACCACAATATTCCTAAGAGTTTTCCTTTTAGGATTGCTTTCAGGAGGTGATCAGGGGATTCTTTCAATATTTATTTTACCCTCTGGTTCTACATTATCAGGGCAATTTTCCTTGATAATGTCATGAAAGATGATGTCTAGATTCTTTTTTCTTATCATGACTTTCAGGTAGTCCCATAATTTTTAAATTGTCTCTCCTATTTTCCAGGTCAGTTGTTTTTCCAATGTGATATTTCATATTATCTGTTATTTTTCTTTCATTTGGTTTTGTTTTATAATTTCTTGATTTTTCATAAAGTCATTAGTTTCCATCTGCTCCATTCTGATCTTTAAAGAATTATATTCGTCAGTGAGCTTTTGGATCTCCTTTTTCATCTGACCAATTCTGATTTTTAGGGCATTCTTCTCCTCATTCACTTTTTGAATCTCTTTTACCATTTGGGTTAGTCTACTTTTTTAAAGTGTTATTTTCTTCAGCATTTTTTGGGTCTCCTTTAGCAAGCAGCTGACTCTTTTTTTTTCATGATTTTCTAGCATCATGCTCATTTCTCTTCCCAATTTTTGCTCTACTTCTGTTACTTGATTTTCCAAATCTTTATTGAGCTCTACCATAGCCTGAGACCAATTCATATTTTTCTTGGAGGCTTTGGATTTAGGAGCTTTGACTTTGTTTTCTTCTGTTTGCATGCTTTGGTCCTCCTTGTCATCAAAGTAGAATTCTATAGTCTGATTTTTTCCCCTGGTTTTTGTTGATTTCCTCAGCCAATTACTTGACTTTTGAGCTTTTTGTCAAGGTAGATCTCTGCTTCCAGTGTGGGTGGGGGGTGTACTGTCAGTTGCTTGAATCCTCCACAGTCTGTTGGCCTAGAGCTTCAGAAACAGTGGCTGTAGCTGCACCTGCTTGTCTGTGGCTGCTGTGGGTTCCTCAGCCTCATTCCCCCTCTGCTGCCTTGGGGCTGGGGCTGGATCACTCCACTTTCCTGCACTGGTCCCACAGGCTTTTCCCACTGACCTTCCAATTTATCCTCAGTTTTTTGAGGTAATAAAATCTGGAAACCACCACAGGTGGAAGAGATTCAGTCTACACAAAGCCTGCTCAGGTCCTGTCTACATGGCCAATGCTGGACTGTGCCCTGCCCTCTGCGTGGCACAACAGACAGTTTCCAGTGACCTTCCAGACTGTCTTGGCCTGGATATTTGCTTCTCTGTCATTCTGTGGTTTCTGTAGCTTCAGAATTTGTTTACAGCCATTTTGTACAGGTATTTGGCTGGGCTTGGAGGAAGCTCTCTAGAATGTCCT
The DNA here is from genome assembly GCF_028372415.1 of Notamacropus eugenii. NCBI lineage: Eukaryota > Metazoa > Chordata > Mammalia > Diprotodontia > Macropodidae > Notamacropus > Notamacropus eugenii. Next base: position 180,273,758 of record NC_092875.1, read on the forward strand.
TGCTGTTACTCTTCCATCTTGGCTTTGCCTCCCCCCATGTAGTTGCTTATTAATGGTTTATAAAATTGTATTGAATTATTTTCATGTTGTACCCTCTTTCAGCTCACTCCTTATATCACTCACACCAGCAGGTTATAACCCTAGAGGGGCAACCCCTAGCTCAAGTACTAGTAACCCTGTAGGTGACTACTTCTAACACTGTAACTGTCACCAACATGCTTCCCATAAATATTTAGCAAGGAGTAAAGAAACATAGGTTACCAAGGCAATTCAAAATGCTAAAATTGCAAAACCACAATTTCTTTTCTTTCTAGGTTCCATGAAATTCATTCTGAAATGGGGAGGGTTTATTAGACTTTGACCAGTTTCTCCACTGCTAAGCTAGGCTGGCTTTCAACAAAGCTTATTATCTTACTTGGGTATAGACTGCTATTCTGGCTCCTCATAGGGCATGAAAGCTATCCTATATTAGTCAATCTGCTGGACTTCTTGATTTGAGTCTTCCATAGTCTCTAGTATTTCCTGACTCAGGTTGGTCTGGGATTACAATGCTTTTCAAGGAGGAACTTTTCACTTCCCTTTTTCAACTGGAATGCCAATATGCTCTTTCACAAATGGAAGAGAATGATGGGGAAGCTAGACTCAAGGAAAGAGAAAAAAATTTGCAGCAGGTGCCATTGAGATTGAGATTGAGATTCCACTACAGTAAAATTGAATTACTGAGCATCGGTGTGTGCCCAGTGAAGCTCATACACCATAACCTTATAAAACATGAAAGATCAACTTTCCAATTTGTCATCACTTTCTGTTTCCTTATATTTAAGTATTTTCAAAGAAATTGTTGTTTTATTGCTGTGAGTTATCTATCCCACCAGCATTTCAGATTGACAACCTTCCATAGCATCATAGACTAATGAGGCAGATAGGTGATATAAGACAGAGTACTGGAGTTTGAGTCAAGATGACATTAGTTCATGTCCTGCTCAAATACTTTCTAGCTTATGTGCTTGGACAAGTGACTTAATCTACTTGATTGTCAGTTTTTTTATCTGAAAGACAATAATAATAATCGCAGCTATTTCACAGGGGTGTCATGAGGACCAGATGAGATAATAGCAGTAAAATGGTCCATACTCTTTTTAAGTACTATTTGTTTAAAATTAATATAATTATATACAATGTAATATAAAATAATGCTTTTTAAAAATAATACTTAAAATAATAATAATACTTTTGTACTATTTGTTTTTACAAAAATAAGCTATTGTTTATTATTAACTGGTCAGCTGGGATCACAGTGGAATTAGTGCCAGGTTTCAACTCAGGAAGATCTGAGTTCCAGTGTGTTCTCAGACACTAGCTCTGTGACTCTGGGCAAAGTATTTAATCATGCTTGCCTCTCTTTTTTCATCTTCAAAATGCATTGGAGAAGAAAATGGTATCTTTGCCAATAAAACCTCAAATGAGATCATAGAGAGTTAGACATTATTATTATCATAGCATCATCATTATTGTCATTATTATAATGAATTGCTACACCCAAATTAAATAAATCATTAACTGATGTTCAACTTTCTGATAATGAGTCACTCTGAGCAATAGTTTTGCAGTCCGCAACCAGGTCTTTCCAAATTATCTGGACCTTCCAGTGCTTATAATTTTATGAGTCTAATTTTATAACCAGAGCCACCTCCACACCAGGATCAGAGGTTGGGTTAGCGATTCATTAGAGGTATTATCTTATTACTCTATATAAATTTAGTGTAATTAAGAAACTGAAATACCATCACTTGTAAAATGTTTTTAAGTATTTAGAATTAACTGTTCCAAAAGGCTCCTAGATTAGTGCCTTGCACACTATAGATACTCAACAAATATTTGATAAATGAATGAGTTGTTTAAAAATCATCATTGGGACTGTATATCCACTAACTTTATAAACAAGTATTGTCTTCAAAGTGGTCAAATGGAGAGGCAAAAACTTAGAAATTTCCAAATTCAAATCTTCAGAATCTGAAAACCACATGTGATCCATATAGTGTTTCATGCTTTTAAGCTCTACAAATAAAGCATCATTTAAAAGAATATTTTTGCTGCTTTTTTTTTAAATTAACAAGTCTCAAAATTGTTGGGTTTTTTTGGGAAATAAAGCCCACATATGCCTTAGATTTAATTCTAGTCACACTCAAACTAGGGAAAACTTATTTAACATTGTGCATTTTGGCTGTAACTATTATTAAATGACAGTTTAGAGCTGGACCCAATAGCTAGGGAGAAACCCTGTTTGGAAAATCTCATTTTTTTTACTGTTTCTTCATAAAGACCCTACCAATTTATGGAATTAGGTTTCCCTATGAGAACTCTTTCAGGGGGGAAAGATTGTTAGCCTCTATGCCATTCAGAAGATAAGATTCGTAATTGATCTGTTAAGGGGATTTTCCTAGTGTCAAGGAGAAAGAGGGAAATGTGTTTGTGGGGTTGGGGGGAGAAGGATATGATGTCCTTCACAAAAAACCTTACTTTGAATTCTTTCAGTCATTCCATTAGAAACATTTCTACCAGCAAAGTTGAATATGTGTATAGTAGAGGAGTATCACCCTTTAAAGGATTAAACAGTTCACAATATTTTCATCTTGTGTCTAAATAAATGAATATATCCCTTGTTCTATGAAATCTCACTTATTTGAAAATGAGAAGAGAGATATTCATTCAACAGTATAAAAGATGTCAAATTATTCCTTTCTCTTATCAAATATTAGGCAGAAGTTTCAAAGAATTATTTAATGTAATTATACAAAGTGTTTAAAATTTCTTTCCTATCATATATATTTTTTTCCATGATTTTTAATTATGAAGAGGGAAAAGTGGATCTGGTTTCCATCATCTTTTTTTTTTCCTGGATTGCATCTCTAGTTTGATTAACATGTCTTCATTCAAGACATTGATAAAATTTCTTGAATATTAATACTCCACTCGTCCCTGTTCCACTCCATTACGAATCTCTTTAGATAAATATCTTTATACTAATCAATGCTTGTGATATCTAGTATTTCAAAAATTTGAATCAATAGTGCTCCAATCAGAGCACTGGATATTAAGTTAAGGAGACTTAAGTTCAAAACAACCCAGGGAGGTAGGCACCATACAGTGTCATACAGCGAGAAAGTTTCTCAGGCCAGATTGAATTCAAGTCATTCTGCCTCTAGACCTAGCACTCTATCTATCTAGTTGCATTAGATGTCTTCAATGTGAGGCTTTGGGTGGATGTCTAGATGGAAATGTCTTGATGAGTTATGACTCATGCCTGGAGTTTGACAATAGAAATCTAAACTTTACTCAAAAGAAATAGTATGGATTATACATCAAGTAATTATTTTTCGGATGCTCTCAACATTTAATTAACCCCTCAAAAATTAGCTTTGATGTCATAAGATTATAGATTTAGAGCTGTTTGGGAACTTAGAGGTCATTGAGTTCAACCCTTTCATTTTATAGATGACAATATTAAGTAGGGTTACATGACTTGCCCTGAGTGATCCAGGTACTAAGGGCCTGAGAAAGAATTTAAACTATGCTAAGTGCTTTAAATAAATATAGTGTCTTTCACATAGTGCCATATAAATGTTTGCTATTATTATATTAAACCCATCATGGCATCATCCCCAGATCCATTCCTTATTTAAGTTGCTCTATTTTTGCTGGTATTACTACCATTCTCCAAATTTGCAAGTGTTATTATAACTAGTAATCTCAAAGATGTCCTTATTCTAGGAAAATCATCCAGAGGCTCTAAAGCAAATGTCATATTAGAAATATAGTACGCACTTTATCTCAGTGATCCTTTATCACTGACTTATGGGTTTCCTTGCAAGAGACACTACTCCCCTCAAAAACAGAGAAAGTTTCAAGCTTTTCCACAGGAAAAAACATCACAAACACCACTAACATTTATATAGCCTTGGAAATTGGTGAAAATTTTTAAAATATTATTTTAATTCATCCACAGGATAATTATGGGAACTAGGTCCTGTTACTGTAGTTATTTTGCAGAAGAAATTGAAACAAACAGAGGTTAAGTGACTCACCTAGGGCTGCACGGTAGTAAATATCTGAGGCTAGATTTGAGCACAAGTAGTCTGAATCCAAGTCCAGTGTTCTATCCTCTGGGCTAAAAACCAGGGAATGAACATATGTACACAAAACTCTATGAAGGAGATGGTCTTGAATCAAGTGCTTTTCACTAGAACCCCAAATAAAAATAGATACTTCACTGGTCCCTCTGATAATAAAGCTGTAAGCCTCTCAGTTCCCGAAGTCATAACTGGGTCTTTCTTTCATTCTTTAGATAACTTAAGTTATCTAAAAGCAACAAGATAGTCCATAGACAATGGGTATATAGAGACAATGTTGTGTGGTGGATAGAAAAATTGACCTCAATGCCAGGAAGACCTAGATTCAAATCTTAGTTCTGATTCATATTGGCTGTATTACTCCAGAAAAATCACTTTTTCATCTCAGTGCTCTAGACAGCACTCTAATACTATAAATTATAGTGAAGTTGCCAAACTGTTTTGACAGAAGTTTCCTCACTTGCAACTTCCCTGTTATTATTAAATCATAGGTCCAGACTGAACTCTCTATCCTTTTGGTGAGATGGCTCTGGAAGAGAAAGTGAGGCTGGTGACCTTGCACAGCCCTCCCTCACTCAAATCAAAGTCAACTGCAAGTCATATCATCATCTTGATGTTATGGTCCTTTTCCATCGATAAACACAACCAGCGAATGAGTAGCAGTTCCTCCTCTCCTCCCCTCCCCTCCCCTCCCCTCCCCTCCTTGCCTGGGGTTCTCTACCCAGAGGAAGGTATATTTCCATGGCCAAAAGATGCTTTTTTCCCTTTGGGTTTACTGCCAAGATTTCTTGCTCAAAGACCAAGACTTAAAAGCAATTCACTCTGGAGCTCATAGATTGGACAACAGGACCCCGCCCACCTAACACGGAGTGAAAGTAAATACTAAATAGTAGCTATTGCTCTTTTAACCAAGAAGCCTGAGAGTCTTCCTTTCCCAGTTTGATTTTCTTTTGCTTAAAGGGGTCATCCCTTGAGTAACTAAAGAAGCCTATTCATTGAATTGGTATATTTCACTCAAAGTAAGAATCTGATAAGACCTTAGCCTAAAAGGGCCAGGGTCTCATGTTGCATCCTGGGCCATCTAAAGTCTTCCTAATGAATATCTGGCCAGTGGACCCAGATGGCTCTGGAGGAGAAAGTGAGGCTGGTGACCTTGTATAGTCCTCCCTCACTCAAATCAAAATCAACTGTAAGTCATGTCATCATCTTGATGTCATGGTCCTCTTCAAGAACAAATTACAAACACAATAAAAACAGCAACTCTATCATTTTGGTAAATTATTAAGTTTCCTGTAACTCTTCTTACTTTTTCAATAGCTATATAAGTAACATACACATACATGGAGGGTGGGGGGTGGTGCTATCACAGGTCCTTAGATTTGCTTTCATAAAAGAAAAGGCAGCTTTTGAGCAGTTAACAATCACTTTAATCAAGCACATGTATCATTCCTTTAACTAAGCACATATGTCACTCACCTAATTCAGGGGAGTCAGCACCCTGAACTTAGAAGAAAATACAGAGAAATTAAAAGTCAACAGAAATGGCGTCCTCTGCCTGAAATCAACAGACAGTTGGACCCCAACTGTCCAGTCATAGTTAGCAGAGAGGGAAACACTGACATTTGTATTTTCAAAGACAGGGGCTTCTTAAAGCAGCTTCCCAGAGTCCTCATCTGGCACTCAAGTCTTACAAAAACTAATCCCCAAAGTAAAAACTCACTTATAGAGTATTTATACATTTTTTAGAGCCAGAGGGCATAACTCTCCGACCCAGTGCCTCAATAGAAAAAACAACAGGTACTTGGAACCCTCCTACAAAACAACTCCCTTAATCAAGCTTTCCAAAATGTGCAGGCCTATCAATGGGTGGGAAAGATCTTCTTTAATCATATTATTCAATCAGAGGCACATTTAGTAAAATGAAAGCAACAGAAGATACCAATTTGATTGCCATCACAATAACTCAACTACCACTAGATCCATTCAAAGACACAATAGCAATATAATAAGGTAAATGAAATGTCAAATAATTTCTAGTCTCTTTGACCTACTGTGAGGCTGACCTTTTCATATCATGTTAGTTACAAAGACCTATTGATTTTGTCTCAAAATATATCTTCCACATATTCCCTTCTTTCCTCTTCCGTTGTCAATAGTCTAATTCAGACATGAATTAATTCTCAAATACACTGTGGTAATAGTGTCTGAAATGGTCTTCTTATATCCAGTTATTCCCATTCCAATATAACAGTAGTGTTCATTTAATCACAAATGTAATATTCCTAATGAAGTGCTCTGATCATGGTACTGTCCTTCTCATACACCTTCACTGGCTAACTGGCTAACAATCTAACTACCAAATAAAATACAAACTCACCCTGGCATGCCCAGTCTTCCTTTTTTTCCTCTCTTTTTTAAAAAAAAATATTTATTTTGCTCTGAACTTATGAAATAAAACAAGCATTTTCATAACAAAAGAATGGATGGGGAGATGACTGTACAAAAATGTGTAAATATATTATGTACAAGTTGTTATTCCTTTTAAATAAATAATAAAGCTATCAAGTAACTTTCTTCTCCCCTTTTTTTCTTCCCTCCCTGCCTGCCCTAGAGATGACTACCATTACACATAAATATGGATAAAGAGATGGATATATGAATGGATGTGTGTGTGTGTATATGTGTGTGTGTGTGTATGTGTGTAAAATCATTCTATATGTGTTTTTATTTATCAGTTCATTGTCTGGATGCAGATAGAATCTTTCTCCACATGCCCTTTGTATTTAATTTTGTAGTAGTCAAAAAATGATATAGACATTCAAAGTTGTTCTTAATACAATATTGTTGGGGGAGGAACCAAGATGGTGGAGTGAGAGCAACTACTTACCTAAGCCCTTAGAAAAAATTCCTTCAGATAACTCTAAAAAGAGAATGTGACCTGATTTTGGAGGGCAGAATCCAATAGGAGACAGACTGTGGCAGATTCACAGCCCAGGAAAGACTCAAAGTTCAACAGGAAGGATCTGTTCCACGAGGCTGGAGGAGCACACAGCACACTGCACACAGGTTGTACCAGTGAGTCCCTACTGTGGCAGGGATGAGTAGGAAACCCCAGGCACTCTGAGGCAGTGGCCTCACTGCAGGACCTTGGGCATATCATCACAAGATGGGAGTCCAGAAGAACTGAGCAAGTGAGAGCTGCCGAGCCTGAGGTATGTGCAGTAGCTGCTCCTGAGACTATCAACCCACGGATTAAATGTCTGTAAGTCAGCTACTTGAACTTCCAGGAGCCAAGATGACAGAGTGATGATTAAATGCTCTCTCCCTATCCCCTGGTTGACTTTGAAGGAGCCATAAAATATTTCCCCAGAAAAATCCTGGAGCAGTGGGTTCAGCAGAAGGGACAAAGAGACTCTTAGCATGTGAGGCTAGGAAAATGGTAAATGGGGGTCACTCCTACTGAGGCTGAAGGGGACCAGTGTAGTACCAGAGCTTCCCAGACAGTGCCACCTCAGTGAAACAGGAGGAGATTCTGAGCCCCATGGGGGTGGAGCCTGCAACTGCCAACACCAGGACACCAGGCTTGCCTCAGTGCCCCAGGGGAATCGGGAAGACACTAGTACAGACAGCATCACCAACCATTCAGCTTGCCTATGTTTCTAGCTCAGCAGAGGAGACTTGTTGTAACCAGACTACCCCTCCCCCACACTTAACACAGCTACCTCCAAGACAACCCTGGGGACACCCAGAAAGACTTCACCTGGCCTCTGCTTTCTCACACTAGCCACCTCAGCACCAGGTAAGCTGCAGCATTTTACTTTCTAACTGAAAGAATCAGAAGTCACAACACACAAAGTCTTAAGTTCAAGGCACAAGAACTGAGAGACAGAGCCACTTGTACCCTAGAAGCACAGATCTACTTTAAAAGCCAGGATAAGGGTGATCATCACCATCATCATGAGTAAGAAGCAAAGCAGAAAAGATCATAGAATCTTTGTATGGGGACAAGGACCCAAACACAAATATCAAAGAAGTCAGCATTGAGACTGTACTCCCATCTGAAACTTCAGAAGGGAATATGAACTGGTCACAAGAACAAACAACATTCTTGGAAGAGATGAAGAAGGATTTCAAAAGCCAAATTAGAGAAATAGAAGAAAAACTGGCCAATGTTTTAAAAAATATGAAAAAAGAATTCACAGAAGAGAATAGCTCCTTAAAAAGGAAAATTGAAAAAGTAGAAAAAGAAACACAAAAACTAACTGGGTAAATTGTACAAATGGAAAAAGAAGTACAAAAACTAACTGGAGAAAATAATGCCTTAAAAGGAATAATTGGTCAGATGGAAAAAGAGATACAAAATTTAACTGAAGAAAACAATTTGATAAAAATTAGAATTGGGCAAGTAGAAACTAATGACTCTATAAGACATTAAGAATCAGTGAAACAGACTGTAAAAAATGAAAAGATAGAAGGAACTGTAAAATGTCTAATTGGCAAAAAAACTGACTTGAAAAATAGATCCAGGAGAGAAAAATCTAAGAATTATTGGTCTACCAGAATGCTATGATGAAAAAAGAGCCTGGACAATATCTTCCAAGAAATCATCAAGGAAAACTGTCCAGAAATCCTAGAGCCAGAGGGTGAAAGAGTCTTCAAATTAATCCACTGTTCATCTCTCAAAAGGTATTCCAAACCAAAAAGACCAAAGAACATTGTTGCCAAATTCCATAAATAAAAGTGAAGGAGAAAATACTGCAGGCAACCAGAAAGAAACCAATCAAATATCGAGGAGTTACAGTCAGGATCACATAGGACCTTGCAGCTTCTGCGTTAAAATATTGAAGGAATTGGAATATTATATTCCATAAGACAATGGAATTGAGACTATAACCAATGATCAGTTACCCAGCAAAGCTGAGCATAATATTTCAGGGAAGGAGATGGACATTCAATGAAATAAGGGATTTCCATACCTTCCTGATGAAAATTCGAGAACTCAATAGAAAATTCTGTGTTTAAACACAAGCTTCAAGAGAGGGATAAAAAGGGAAAGGGGGGAAAAACCTTGTTGTTCAATATGAACATACTTTTTTTATCCCTATAAGGAAAGATAATACTTGTTAATCTTGAGGATTGTATATTCATCATGATATATAAAAGGGATACACATAGATAGAGGGAGCAGGTATAAAGTAAATGAAGTGATGACAAAAATGTGATTAAAGGGTGCAAAGGGATTGTAACAGCAGATCTTTGAAAAGGGGAAGAAGAAAATGTTAAATTACATCACAGGAAGAGGCACAACATTATATTACAGCAGAGGAAAAGAGGGGAGGGAGATGAGCATTTTTGGATATTTCCTTATATATGTCTAACTACCTTTATAGGCAGTAGGAGGAGAAGGGGGAAAGAAAAGCGAAGGGAAGCTTAAAGGGAGGGAAGAAGTAGTACGGGTAAAGGGAAGTAAAAGGTAGAGGGGCTGAAAGAAGGAAAGGAATACTGCGGAAGGTGGTGGTCAAAAATTAAAACTCTGTTCTGTAAGGGAAGGGAGAAGGGAGAACTAAAAGCTCAAATGTGGGGAAAAAGGTTAGAGGGATGACACAGATAGTAGTCTTACCTAAAATGTTAATGAAATGAACTCTCCCATAAAATGGAGATGGATGGCAGAATGGATTTAAAACCATAATCCAACAATATGTTGTTTACAAGAAAGACACTTGAAATGGGGGGATACACACAGGGTAAAGGTAAAAGGTTGGAGCAGAATATATTCTGCTTCAGCTGATGTAAGAAAAGTAGGGATAGCAATCCTAATCTCAGACAAAACAAAAGCAGAATTAAATCTAGTCAAAAAAGATTAGGAAGGAAACTACATCCTGCTAAAAGGTATTATGGAAAATGAAGCAATATCACTACATGTGTGCTCCCAGTGGTATAGCATCCAGACACTTAGAGAAGTTAAGGGAATTACAAGAAGAAATAGATAGTAAAACTATACTAGTGGGGGACCTTAAACTCACCCTCTCTGAACTTCATAAGTCTAACCTCAAAATAAACAAGAAAGAAGTTAAGGAGGTGAATAAAACTCTGGATAAGGTAGATATGATAGATCTCTGAAGAAAACTGAATGGGAACAGAAAGGAATATGCCTTTTTCTCAGTGGTACATGGCACATACACAAAAATTGGCTATGCACTAGGGCATGTAAACCTCCCAATCTAGTGCAGAAAGGCAGAGATAGTGAATGCATCCTTCTCAGATCATAATGCAATAAAAATTATATGTAATAAAAGGCCATGGAAAGAGAGACCAAAAATTAATTGGAAACTAAACAATCTAATCCTAAAGAATGAGTGGGTTAAACAACAAATCATAGAAACAATCAACAACTTCATTCAAGAGATTGACAATAATGAGACATAATGTGCAATGAGGATAAGCTAGATGCATTTCCAATAAGACCAGGGGTGAAGAAAGGTTGTCCATTATCACCACTGCTATTCAATATAGCACTAGAAATGATAGCTGAAACAATAAGAGAAGAAAATGAAATGGAAGGAATTAAAATAGACAAAGAAGAAACTGAGTTATCATTCTTTGCAGATGATATGATGATACAATTAGAGAATCCCACAGAATCACTTAAAAAAGTATGTCAAATAATAAACTACTTTGGCAAATTTGCATGTTACAAAGTAAGCCCACACAAATCTCCTGCATCTCTATATATTACTTACAAGGCCCAACAGCAAGAGATAGAAAGAGAAACCTCATTTAAAGCTGGTGTAGATGCTATAAAGCATTTGAGATTCTACCTGCCAAAACAAACCCAGGGACTATATGAACATAATTACAAAACACTTTTCAACAAATAAAGTCAGATCTAAGTAAGTGGAAAAAAACATTAGTTGCTCATGAGCAGGTCAACTCAATATAATAAAAATGAAAATTCTACCTAAATTGTTTTACTTATTCAGTGCCATTCCAATCAAACTATCAGCTAATGATTTTCTAGAGCTAGAAATAATAATAGTAAAATTCATCTGGAAAAACAAATGGCCCAGAATATCAAGGGAACTAATGAAAAGTAATATTAGGGAAGGTGGCCTAGCTCTACCAAATTTCAAATTGTATTATAAAGCAACAATGATCAAACCACTTGGTATTGGCTAAGAAACAGAGGAGTAGAACAGTGGAATAGGCTAGGTATTCAAGACATAGAAGTCAATGACTATAGCAATCCACTGTTTGATTAATCCAACGATTCCAGCTTCTGGGATCTCACTCTTTGACAAAAATTGCTGGGAAAACTGGATAACAGTATGAGATAAATTAGGTATAGACCAATGCCTGACACTATACAGAAGAATAAAGTCCAAATAGGTACATGATCTAGGTATAAAGATTGATACTATAAGAAAATTAGTCTAGCAAGGAATAGTGTATATTTCAGATATATGGAGAATGGAAAAATTTTTGAAGACACAAGAGATAGAAAACAGTATGAAGTGAAAATGGATAATTTTTATTTCATTAAATTAAAAAGGTTTTGTACAAACAAATTCAATGCAACCAACATTAGGAAGGAAGCAGAAAGTTGAAAAAGAGTTTTGGCAACTAGTGTCTTTGATAAAGACCTCATTTCTAAAATATATAGAGAACTGAGTCAAATGTACAAGACTACAAGTTGTTCCTTATTTTATAAATGGTCAAAGAATATCAACATGTAGTTTTCAGAGGAAGAAATTCAAGCTACCTAGAGTCATATGAAAAAAATGCTCTAAATCACTATTGATTGGAGAGATGTAAATCAAAACAGCTCTGAGATACCATATCACACCTATCAGAATTGGCTAACATGACAGAACAGGAAGATAATAAATGTTGGAGAAGATGTGGGAAAATTGGATCATTAATTCATTTCTGGTGGAGTTGTGAGCTGATTCAACCATTCTGGAAAGCAATCTGAAACTATGTCCAAAGGGCTACAAAAATGCCTACCTTTTGAGCCAGCAATACTGCTTCTAGGATTGTATCCCAAAGAGACCATAAAAATGGGAAAGGGTCCCACATGTAAAAAAATATTTATAGCAGCTCTCTTTGTGGTGGCCAAAAACTGGAAATCAAAGGGATACCTATCAATTGGAGAATGACTGAATAAATTGTGGTATATTGATGTAATGGAATGCTATTTTGCTGTAAGAAATGATGAACAGGAAGACTTCAGAGAGGCCTGGAAGGACTTACAAGTACTGATGCTGAGTGAAAGGAGCAGAACCAGGAGAACTTTGTACACAGGTACAACCACAGTGTAGGAGGAATTTTTTTGGTAGCCTTAGTGCTTCATTGCAATGCAAGGACTTAAAAAATTCTCAGTGGTCTCTTGAGGCAAAATGCCTTCCACATCAAGAGAAAGAACTATAGAATTTGATTGCAGAATGAAGGAGATCATTTTCTTTTGTATTTTGTTATGTTTTATTTTATGATTTCTCCCATTCATTTGAATTCTTCCATCCAACATGACTAAGGTGAAAATATATTTAATAGGGATGTATGTGTCAAACCTATATAAAATTGTATGCCATCTCAGGAAGAGAGTGGGTAGCTAGGGGTGAAAGAGGGGGAGGGAGGAGAATCTTTCTGATATATGGAAGTGATTGTAGAACATTGAAAACAAAATAATTTAAAAAATAATATTGTTTTTACTGTATATAACAGTCTCTTGGTACTGCTCCTTTTGCTGTTTCTTATTTTTTGCAAGTATATTCACATTTTCCTAAGCTCATTTCTAACAGCACAGTAATATTCTGTCACAATCATGTACTACAATTGATTCAGCCATTCCCCAATTGATAGGCATCCCTGCAATTTCCAGTTGTTTGCTACCACAAAGAGAGCTAGTATAAGTGTTTCAAAACATATAAGTTCTTTTCCTTTCTCCCTAATCATCCTGGGAAACACACCTTATAGTCGTATTACTGATTCAAAGTGTATAAGCTGTTTAATAACTGGTTAAGCACAATTCTGGATTGCTCTCCAAATTGACTGGAGCAGTTCTCAGATTCACCAACAGTAAATTTTTTGATCCTGATATAAATCTTACTTGGTAATAATGTAAATCTTTGTAATATATTGTTGCAATCTTTTAGCTAGTATTTTATTTAAGATTTTTTTGCCTCCATATAACTGGGGAAATTGGTCAATAATCATCTCTCTCTGTTTTTATTCTTCCTAGTAGGTATTAGTATCATATTTGTTTTCATAAAATGATTTGATAGAATTCCTTCTTTGTCTATTCAAATAATTTGTTTAATACTGAATTTAGTTGGTCCTTAAATGTTGGATAGAATGCACTTGTAAAACAATCTGATTCTTCTACTTTTTTTCTTGGAAGCTCATTTTAGCATGTTCAATTTCTTTTTTTTTTCTAATTAAGCCTGTTTATTTTACTACCTTATCTGCTAATGAAGCTAATATGTATTTTTGTAAATATTCTTCTATTTCACCTAAATTATTAAATTTTTTGGCATGCAATTGGTAAAACAACTCATTAGAATTGCTTTACTTTCATATCCATTAGTGTATATTCACCCTTTTCATTTTTAATACATGTGATTTGTTTTTCTTCTTTCTCTTTTTTGGTAAAATTAGCTAATAGTTTATTTTTAATTTTGTTTTTTATAAAACCAATTCATAATTTTATTTATGAATTGAATGGATTTATATACTCAGTTTCATTAATCTCAACTTTTATTTTTATAAGTATTTAAATAGTGATTTTTAGCTTGTTCATTTTCTAGTTTTCTTTTAATTATGCACCCAATACACTGGTCTGCTCTTTCTCCATCTTATAGATATAAGCATTTAGAGATACATTTTTCTCTGATCACTGCTTTTGCTGTATCCCATAGGTTTTGATATGTTGTCTTATTATTGCCATTCTCTTAAATGAAATTACTGACTGTTTCTATGTTCTAAGTTCTTTAACCTATTCATTCTTTAAGAGTAGGTGGTTTAATTTCTAATTAGTTTTTAGTTATTTTGTGGTCTCTTATTAAATATAATTTTATTGCATTTGGATCTGAAAATGATACTTTTTATATTTCTCCTTTTCTGCTTTTAACTGTAAAGTTTTTAGGTGCTAATATATAATCACTTTTGGTAATGGCACGATGAACCAAGTAGAAAAAAAAGGTATAGTCCTATCTATTTCCATTCACTTCTTCCAGATATCTATCATATCTAGCTTATGTAAAATTAGGTTTATCTAGTTTTGAGAGGGCAAGATTATAGTCCCTCATTGTAATAGTACTACTGTATATCTCCATCTGTAATTCATTTAACTTTTCTTTTAAAAATTTAGATGCCATACTATTCAGTGCATATAGGTTTAACATCGATGTTTCATCATTGTCTAAGGTGCCTTTCATTACAATATTGTTACCCTGCTCATATCTTTTAATTAAATCTTTGTCTGAGATCGTAACATTTTCTGAGATCATAATTGCTAGACCAACCTTCTCTGCATGAGTTGAAGCATAATAAATTATACTCCAACACTCCATTTTAACTCTATGTGTATCTCTCTTTATTAAATGTGTTTTCTATAAACAATATATTCTTGAATTCTGACTTTTAATCCATTTTGCTGTCCATTTCTGTTTAATAGGTGAGCTCTTCCCATTCCCATTAAAAATCATAAGAACTATTCAAGAATTTCCTTAATATGTGGCCTTCCTAAATATTATGCCAATCTCCCTTTTCTGTTCTTCACAGTATTCATCATTTATTCTAAGTTCTAACCCAAGTAGACAGTTTTCCAGACATAATATCTTCTCCTTCTGTACATGCTACTTTCATTATTTAGATAGGCTCTCTTTTTATCTCACCAGATTAAAATCTTTGTTTATTTTAAGGCTTCATATACTATCTCTTCTAGGAAGCTTTCTGGCAAAGAAAGATTGGAAATTTTGGATTTGAATACAGAAAACTGAGGGAGATGACTTTGTGCCCTTTACTTCCTATTTGACCATGGGGAAGTCATTGTACCTTTCTGAGGCTCAGTTTCCTCATCAGTTTAACATATTAAATCAATTTCAATGAGGTAAATACAGATAAAGCATTTTAATACCTTTCTCACCTGACTTAAAGTACTTTGTATAGTACTTCATGTAAATTCACATCTGATATAACACATTCATAAAATGCTTCTAAACTATATGTTAGGTTGTTATTTTTATTTGTTTTTGGAATGGAAAACTGTCATCAATGTCATTATTACTATCTTTGTTGAAAGTGTGTGCTTCTCTTAACTTATAAGTTTACTGTATGTAGATCATCTCTTCCATGAGTCTTATCCAGATTCTATGATTGTAATTTTTTCTGAATAGCTCAGACTTTTCTTCTTAAACTTTCCTATGCATTTCTTTCATTTTATTTGGGGCTAGAAATTATGTGTTATGAATAGTAAAGAGACAGATATAGTGGAGTAAGAACTGTCCTCAAAAAAAAGAATGAGATTCAAGTCGATCTCTGAAATACGAACTTTGTCATTCTGGGTAATTCATTTAATTTCCTAGCATGCATTTCAACTCTCCAAGGCCTTAAACTGCCAAACAGATGCTGATGACATTGGTAGACAGAACTTCCTCTTGAACAGGAGTTCTTAACTTGTAGTAATGAACTTATTATAATCTTTTGTTTAGTCTAATAACTATATTTCAATAAAATTGTTTTCTTTTCAATCCTACGTATGTTATTTTATTAATTTAACAACATGATTCTGAGAAGGGAATCCATAATCTTCAACAGATCTAGTTTCTCACATGGAACAAATGAAAAATTCAGAAAAAGACTTCCATTATAATCATTTCAGTACATGCCTCATTCCAAAAGGAAATCAAAGTCTTCTTGTGATGAGGAATCATGGCATTTTTCATATTGATATCCCCAATTCACATTATATTGTCAAGAAAGTATTGGGATTGGAACCACAAAATCACAGAGCTGGGAAAGATCTTTTAGATTATGTCATCCAAATGCTACACGAAGATGAATTTCTGTATAGCATTCCCAAACACATGATAGTCCAGAATTTGATAGATAACATCTAGTCTGCAAAATCATACTACCTGTCAAAGTTGTTCATTCCACTTTTAGATTTCTGATTATAACATTTTTTCTTTCCTCCCTTCCTTAATTTCTCCATTTCTTTCTTTTTTCTTTCCCTTTTTCTCTATCCTTACCCCCCCCCTACACATGTACATGCATGCATACACATATATGACAATATTTGACTAAACCTCTGATTTCATTGGGATAGAGTATTCCCAGTGAGGAACTTCTTCCACCAACGCAAATCTTTCTGAGTTCAAGTTCAGCTCTTAATCCATTGCAATAAGATCATCTGTCTCTTTGTTTCTCTGTTTCTTTTTTTCTCTCTGTCTCTGTGTCTTTCTGTCTGTCTCTCTGTCTTTCTGTCTATCTCTCTCTCTTTCTCCTTTTTATCATTTATGCGTCTCTAACTAAATTCATTGTTTTCTTTTTATTGTCACATTTTTCTTCCCAGCCTTAGTGAAGGACAATGAAATGGCAGTTATGTGAGCAGTAGCCTTACAGGAATACAAGAAAGGAAATGCATTATGCTATACAGATGATCTCTTTTCATACTAGGTAAAAGAAAAATGAGAATGCTGACAAAATCATTTTGTGTCTACTCCTTCAAAAAGCTTCTACAGATCAGGCACGATTCCAACACTCTTCCATATAAGTCAGTGTTGTCAGTGGAGGTATAGTTCAGCAAAGTGTCAAAGCAGCTGTCTGTAGTCCTGGCTCTCTTTATTTTTATGCTGATACAAGAAATGTGAACAGAATGAGTTGGAGGTGTGATTCTGACAATAGTTTGTGTTTAAAAGTAGCTTACTAATAACTCAGGAGCACAGTTTTTTGTTTTTTCTTTTTTTGGCTTTGTGTCAACTCACAACATGCCTAAGGCATGACATATACTACACTATGGATATCTAAATATCAATATAAGAATTTTCATTTCAACTCAACAATCATTTATTAAACATTTATTATATACAAAGTCCTGTGTTTTCTACTGGGAAGATAAAAATATTTTGCTTCTGAAAAGATAACTTGAGGAGGTCATTGAAGAACCTCAGAAGTGGAAGTGCGGAGGGAATACATTTCATTTATGAATGCAGCTGGTGCAAAAGTATGGAAGTATGGGATGTATTGTAATTTCTAACGATTTATGGATTAATTAAAGGGAAATTGCAATCTTTATGGTTAAAGAAGTGAAATAGTTTGGTAATTTTATAGGCTTATTCACAAAATGATGGCCAAATTTTCTGGGACACATTGTGCAGGATGATAAAAGAAGAAATGTATTAATATTCTAGACTCAGATTATTTAATGTCTTTCAATGCTAAGTTGAAAATTTTGTCTTTCATCCAGAGGAAACAAGAGCTATTGGAATTTGGTGCAGGAGCATGATGATATCTTAGCAATTCTGGCTTGGTGATATCCTTTTAGTAGATATGTGAAGGATAGATTGGAGAGGAAAAAAAAACCTGAATGCAGGCAAAGAATGTAGGAGGTTATTTTTGTGGATTCAATGACAGGTGATTAGGGAGTAAATTAGGGAAGTAGGTATATGACTGAAGAGAAGGCTCATATACTGTACTGTAAAGACTTGATGATGGTCAAGTAAAAAATACAAAGATACAAAGATAGAGGTATCAATAAGGTTGAAGAAAACTAAGAAAGAGCAGTGGTATAGTAGTCAAAGAAAAATAAATGTATCCAGAAGATCACAGTACTCAGTAGTGTCAAAGATTATGAAGAAATCAAGACTAGGGTCTGAGAAATAATACTGAAGTTAGCAGTGAAAGATCATTGGAAACTTTGTAATGGAATGTATTTCAGTAGAATATTGTAGGAAACCAGAAAACAAGTTGATGTGAGAAAGAGAAATTGAGGTAAGAAAGATAGATTACCATTTTTTGAAATTTGACTATCAAAAAAGAGACAATTGGTGATAGCATGAGGAGTCTTCAGGATCCAATGAACATTTATTAAGGATGGATTAGATATATGGACACGTTTGTGTCATGTAAAAAAGGATCCGGAGGAAAAGGGTAAATTCAAGATAAGAAAAAAATGAAGAAATTATAGAGAAACTATGAAACTGGAGGAAGTAAAGGATTACAGAGTCAAAAGCTCAAGTGATTGATCTTGACAGGGAGAAACACCAAGGATTTAGAGCAAATGAAGACAGAATGGGTTTGGGGGGATGTGCTAGATAATGAAAAAGTGTCTTGATGAGTGGACTGGGTTAGAATAAGTGGGAAGACATAGCTCATGATCGACAGCTTCAGTTTTCTTAGTGAAGTGGTTAGTAAAGTCCTTGGCTAAAATGAAAAGGAGAAAATATTTGGAAAAGTCACTACTTGGATCATGATGAAGAGTAAAAGAAGAATAATATGTTTTCTGGGAAAAAGTAAGATGAGGTTAAATCACATAAATTAATATGGAATTAATGGACATGATTGAAGGATTTTTTGTAGCAATATTAAGCAGCATTGTAAATAGAAACAGGGAAAGTAGACAGTAGGGGTAACTTCATTTTGGGTTTGGCAAGGAATAGCTGATGACAAGTCAAGTAGAGAATTTATCCAGAAGGAGAAGATAATTTAATTTTGAATTGGGTTTTATATAAGATTTTAAGATAGCAAGGGGAAGAGTCAGCTTACAGTGACCACACTACCTTGTGCTCCAGTGCAGTCCCAGTGAAATGCAGAAGCACCCCAACCAGACCTCAGCACATACTGGCATTAGGACCTAAGCTCAGCACCAGGTAAGCTGGCAGACCCCTATGACTTTCAGCTGCACCATCCACCCCAACCCCATCTTCTTAGTGAAGTACCAGACACTGGGATCCATCATGGGCCTGAAGGCAACACCAGTTTAGCACCTGGTAAACAGCTAGGGACTATAGCATCTGGCAGAAGAAGCCTGAGACTATCACCCTTCTGCTCCAGTAACAAGAACTCAAATTTAAAAGAAAGGAAAAAGGACAAAAAAGATAAGCAAAAACAACAACAACATAATCTGACCATAGAAGGCTATTATGGTAACAAGGAAGATTATCTTGGGAAAGAGATCACAGAATAAAAACGCCAAGGAATATTATAGCTTAATTGCAAAATTATTAGGTCAAGGGAAAAAAATTGCAAATCGCCAGAAAGAAACAATTCAAATATTGGGGAGCCACAATCAGGATTACACAGGACTTACCAGGTGGAATGTTAAAGTACTGAAAATCATGGAACATGGTATTCTGGAAGGAAAGGATCTAGGACTACAACCAAGCATCACCTGCCCACCAAAACTGAGCATAATTCTTCAAGTGGAAACATGGTAATTCAATGAAATAGAATGATTTCAAACTTTCATAAAGAGAAGAGCAGAACTGACAAAAAAATTGTTCTCCAATATCAACACACCAGAGAAGCCTAAAACAGTCAAAAGGGAAGAGAAAAAAGGAATTCAATGAAGGTAAACTGTGCACATCCCTACATGGGAAGGTGATTCTGGTAATTATTAAAATTTGTACCACTAATAGGACAGCTAGAAGGAATATACATAGACAGAGGGTACAGGTATAAGATGAAGTGGAAGAAATGTCATAAAAATAATTAAGGGATGAGAAAGAGGAGTACATTGGGTATAGAAGGAAGGGAGAAGTAGAAAGGGAGTAAATTATTTCACACAAAGAGGTTCAAAAAACCTATTAAAGTGGAGGGGAAAATGGGAGAGTGGATGATGGGCATCACTTGAACTTTGATCTCAGAAGTATTGGCTTAAAGAGTGAATAATATACACAAGCAGTTTGATATAGAAATCTATCTTACCCAATAGGAAAGCAGGAGGGGAAGAGATGAAGTTGGGAAGACTGACAGAAGAGTTAACAGATTGGAGAGATGCAGAAAGAAGTAAAAACTCTGTCAAGGAGGAAAAAATATAAAAGGAGAGAGAGAGAACAAGTGGGAGGAAAAGTAGGATGGAGGGAAAGAAAAAATTTAGTAATCAGAACTGTGAATGTGAATGGAGTGAACTTTCCCTTAAAATGGAAGTTGAACACAGAGTGGATCAAATACCAGAATCCTACAATATGTTGTTTGAAAGAAACACACTTTAAACACACACACACACGCACACACACACACACACGCACAGAAAGAGAGACAGAGAGAGAGAGAGAAAAAGAGAAGGTAAAGGATTAAAACAGAATCTATTGTGCTTCAGCTGAAATAAAAAAGCAGGGATAGCAATCCTGTTTTCAGACAAAGCGACAGTAAAAATAGACAAAATTAAAGATAAAGAGATAAGAAAGAAAACTACATCTTGTCCAAAGGTATCATAGGCAGTAAAATAGTATCAGTACTAAGAATATATGCACCAAGTGGTATAGCATCCAAATTCTTAAAGAAGTTAAGTGAGTTACACGTTCATGATCAAACAAGATATAGAGAGCATTACAAAATGTAAAATGGTTTTAACTATATTAAATTGAAAAGCTTTTGCACAAATCAAACCAATGTAACCAAGATTAGAAAGAAAGCAGAAAACTGAGAAACAATCTTTACAGCAAGTGTCTCTGAAAAGGTCTCCTTTCTTAAATATATAAAAAATGAGTCATATTTATGAGAATATAAACCATTTCCCAATTGCTAAATGGTCAAAGGAAATGAACAGTTTTCAGATGAAAATGTCAAAGCTATCTATAGGTATATGAGGAAGTGCTCTAAATTACTTTTGATTAGAGGAATGCAAATTAAAACAACTCTGAGGTATCACATCATACTTATTAGATTGGCTAACATGACAAAAAGGGAAAAAATGATGAATGTTTCAGAGGATGTGGAAAAATGGAGACATGAATGCACTGTTGGTAGAGTTATGAACTGATTTAACCATTCTGAAAAGCAATTTCTAACTATGTGCAAAGTGCAACCAAACTGTACATACCCTTTAATCCAGCAATACCAGTACTAGGCCTGTATATCAAAGAGATTGCAAAAAAGAAGGAAGGACATACATGTGCAAAAATATTTATAGCGGCCCTTTTGTGGTGGCAAATTATTAGAAATTGAGGGAATATCCATCAGTTGGAGAATGGCTGAACAAGCTATGGTATATGAATAAAATGGAATACTATTGTGCAATAAGAAATGGTGAGCAGATGAATTTCAGAAAAACCTGGAAAGACTTGCATGAGTGATGCAAAGAGAAATGAGCAAAACTTGGAAAACATTGTACACAGTAGCAACAATATTGAATGGTGACCAATCACGAATGTTCAGCTCTTCTCAGCAACGTAATGATCTAAGACACAAAGGACTCATGAAGGAAAATGTTATCCACATCCAAAGAACTGGTGGACTCTGCATATAGATTGAAACACTTCTTTTTCATTTTATTCTTTTTACATATTTTTTGTTTGATCTATTTCTTCTTTCACAACTGTCACTAATATGGATATATCTTTTATATAATAGCACATGTATAACATCAAATTATCTTTCATTTTCAAAAGAGGAAAGGGGAGAAAAGGAAGGAGAAAAATTGGGAACTCAAAATCTTGTAAAAGTGTCTTGATATTTAATCAGGAAAAAAGAAAATACATAATTTTTTTAAAAAAGGCCTTATGATATGATTTTATAATTAAGATAAATTGATTGTAGTAGGGTGAAAAAACACTTTTTTGTTTGAGAGGGGTCAAACAAATACAACATTTAAGTCTAGATTCCTACAGGTAGATGAAAATACAGGTTTAGAACTTAAGAGAAAGGTAAAACTGAAGATAAAAATGTGAGAATTATAGTTATGGCACTGTAAGCTGAAGCTTGGAAGTGAGAAAAAAAGAATCTTATGAGATTTTCTTTTTTTCCCTTTTTGGTCACAATTTAATAATTCCATGAGGCAAAAAGTAGGATAAATCTAAGGTAAATTTCCTTTTATATCTTTAACCAATGGTCCAGTATTCTTTATTTTTTAATGATAAGCTCTTCATTGGTTCACTTTATTCTTTTTTTCATTTTTTCCTAATTTCTTTATTTTTAGTTTTCAACATTCATTTCCATGAGATTTTGAGTTCCAAATTTTCTCCTTATCTTTCCCCTCCCCCACCCCAAGACCCTCTGCATTCTGACTACACCTTCCCGCAATCTGCCCTCCCTTCTATCACACCTTTCCCTTCCCTTATCCCCATCTTCTCTCTTTTCTTGTAGGGCAAGATAGATTTCTATATCCCATTGTCTTTATTTCTTATTTCCAAGTTGCATGCAAAAATAAACTCAATGTTCTTTAAAACTTGGAGTTCTGGCTTCTCTCCCTTCCCACCCATCTCCACTGAGAAGGCAAGCAATTCAATATAGGCTATACACGTGTAGTTATGCAAAAGACTTCCATAATAGCCATCATGTAAAAGACTAACTATATTTCCCTTCATTGTATCCTGCCCCCCCATTTATTCTTTTCTCTCTTTTGATCTTGTCCCTCCATGTAAGTGTACTTCCTCCTCCCATTTGCCCTTCCTTCCATCATCTTCCCCACAACCTACTTTATCCCTTCTCCCCTACTTTCTTGTAGTGTAAGAAAGATTTTTATACCAAATTGAGTGTGCATGTTATTCCCTCCTTAAGTCAAATGTGATGGGAGTAAGCTTCACTTTCTCCCTTGTACCTCACCTCTTTTCCCCTCCATTGAAAATGCTTTTTCTTGCCTCTTTTATGAGAGTTAATTTGCCCCATGCCATTTCTTCTCTTCCCTTCCCAAGATAGTCCTCTCTTAATCCTTAATTTTATTTTTTACATATCATCCCTTCCTATTCAATTCACCCTGAGCCCTCTGTCTATATATATGTACGTATGTATATGTATACATATATATATATATGTGTGTGTGTGTGTGTGTGTGTGTGTGTGTATGTATGTATGTATGTATATAACCCCTCTAACTACTCAAATACTGAGAAAAGTTTCAAGGGTTAAAAATATTATCTTTCCATGTGGCAATGTAAACAGTTCAACTTTAGTAAGTCCCTTATGATTTCTCTCTCCTGTTTACCTTTTCATGCTTCTCTTGATTCTTGTATTTGAAAGTCAAATTTTCTATTGACCTCTGGTCTTTTCATCAGGAATGTTTGAAAGTCCTCTATTTCATTGAATGACCATTTTTTCTTCTGAAGTATTATATTCAGTTTTTCTGGGTAGGTCATTCTTGGTTATAATTCTAGTTCCTTTGACTTCTGGAAAATTATGTTCCAAGCCTTTCAATCCCTTAATGTAGAAGGTGCTAGATCTTGTGTTATCCTGATTGTATTTCCACAATATTCATATTGTTTCTTTCTGGTTGCTTGCTACATTTTTCCCTTGACCTGGGAACTCTGGAATTTGGCGACAATATTCCTAGCAGTTTTTCTTTTCAGATCTCTTTCAGGAGGTGATTGGTGGATTCATCAATATTGATTTTATCCTATGGTTCTAGAATATCAGGGAAGTTGTCCTTGATAATTTCATGAAAGATGATGTCTAGGATTTTTTTTTTATCATGGCTTACAGGTATTTCCATAATTTTTAAATTGTCTCTCCTAGATCTACTTTCCAGGTCAGCTGCTTTTCCAATGAGATGTTTCACATTGTCTTCTTTTTTTCATTCTTTTGGTTTTGTTTTGTAATTTCTTCATTTCTCATAAAATCCTCAGCTTCCAACTGCTCCGTTCTAATTTTTAAAGAGCAATTTTCTTCAGTGAGTTTTTGAACCCCCTTTACCATTTGGCTAACTCTGCTTTTTAAAACATTCTTCTCCTCATTGGCTTTTTGGATCTCTTTTGCCATTCAGGTTAGTTTATTTTTAAAGGTGTTATTTTCTTCAGCATTTTTTTGTGTCTCCTTTAGCAAGCTGTTGACTTTCTTTTCATGATTTTCTTGCATTGTTCTAATTTCTCTTCCCAATTTTTCCTCTACCTCTCTTCCTTGATTTTCAAAATCTTTTTTCAGCTCTTCCATGGCCTGAGACCACTGCATATTTATTTTGGCAGTTTTGGATGAAGCAGCCTTGCCTTTCATATCTTCCGGTAATGGTATGCATTGTTCTTCCTCATCTGAAAGGATGGAAGAAAATACCTCTTCACCAAGAAAGTAACCTTCTATAGTTAGCCAGTTATTTGACTTTTGAGTCCTTCATCAAATGGAGGGTATGCTTTAGGGACCTGTAAGTTCTCCGTTCCTCTGAGGTGGCACAATCAAGGGACAGGAGTTTACTCCTCTCTTGACCTCTGCTCTGGTCTGGAAGCAGCCACAAGCTTTAGTAGAGTTCCCTTTCCCAAGCCTCCACCAGCTCCACCAGTCTAGTGCTCCTCCTCACCCCAGGGCAGCCACTCAGAGTTGAGACCCAGATCAGCTGCTCAGTTCCCTCAGGGTCTTTAGCCTAAGGGCTCCAAAAGTGGAAGCTGTGCTACATTGGCTGCCCCTGCCCTGGGCCCTGGACTAAAGCTGTACCTTCCTCCCTTCTCACCCAGGTGAAAAAGCTTTCTCACTGACCTTTGAAGCTTTCTTTGGCTTTTGTGGGTTGATGAATCTGAGAACCACAGCTGTTGCCCATGATTATTCACTGAAGCCCTGAAGCCTACTTCAGTCCTGTCCCTGCCACACTGTGCAGCCAAGCCTGTGCTGTAGGCTGCTCTGAGCCTGGTGCGATAAACCTTTTCTCTGTACCTTCCAGGCTGTCTTGGGATGGAAATCTCTTTCACTCTGTTGTTTTATGGCTTTTCCTGCTCTAGAATTTGTTTAGAGTCATTTTTCACAGATATTTTGTGCGCTATGTGAAAAGAGCTACAGCAGATGTCCTTCTACTCCACCACTTTGGCTCAACTCCCTAGATTTTCAGTACAGTACTAACAAGGGAGCATATTTATTCAAAGCAAAAGACATGAAAATGTAACTCACAAATTCATAATTGTGTGTGTGTGTGTGTGTGTGTGTGTGTGTGTAAACACACTCATTTTGAATCAAACTGTGATTTCATCAGTGTAAAGTCTCAGTGTGGAACTTCTTCTACAGATTTAGATTGGATCTAAATATCCTTCTTCCTGATTCTTCTCTTCTCCTCTCCTCATATCCCTTCCTTTTTATTCCCTTCCCCTGCCCCTCTCATCCCTCCACTTTTTCACCTTTCTTCCCCTTCCCTCCCCTCTCCTTCTCATATTCATTTCATTGAAGTCAAAACTCCAAGGCTAGGTGTTTAGAGCACATTGAGTATTTTAAGTTATTGCCAACCAATTGTTTAACTTATCATACTACTAAACTTCAAATCTTAGTTACAGAGCCAACTTGTTTATAGGACAGAAATAATAGTTTCATTAAAAATTAGTTCAAACAAGGGACCAAGCAATTTGTTTTAGTTTTGGTTATAATGAGAGGTTGCTCTTCTATTTGGTATCCTTTAATCTCTTGCAAGCTGTGTTTCTTTCTGAGGTAGTTAACAATTATTTTTCTTTCATGTAAATTATATCACTACTTGGGGCTTCTCTTTAGTTTCCCTGTCAAATTTCCATCCCCAGTGGCATTATCATTTTTCATTCAGATTTTGTTTCACTTTGGGACTTTGTCAACTTGACATCTTGTTTTTCTTCCTTCCACTTCTTGCACACTGGAATAACATGTTCCTCTGTCTATGGAAGTATCTCTATCACAAGCATCCAGCTCTATTGGTGTCCTCCTCACTCATACTTGCACCAGCTGTTCCTTTATATTAGAATCCTAAGTTTATTGAAATAATCTTTCCTGAAATTATCTCCTTCATCTTGTATTTCTTTCATCCTTCTCTTTTGTAAGATAAATGGAATCCTATTTTCACAGCCACCCAGATGTTGATATACCATGAATTTCTTCCTATTTGTAAAGAACTGCAAATCAAGAAGATGATGTAGCTGCACTGTGTGTATTGATACGTGCACCATCCTATATCATCCTTGAATACCTAAACATATTTGAACCTTCATTCCCTCCCCACTAATTCAGTAAAATGTCAAACTCCTTAATCATTCAAAGACTTCAACAATATTGACTTGAGGAACTATCCAGTTATTTAATTCAATATCCATTTATTTAAACTTTACTTGAGTGCAGGACATTTTGATTGAAACTGGGTAAGATATGAACCTTGTTTTCTTCTTCTAACTCACAGATACCCTGCATTCTGATATTTTAGGAAGGACATTGATAACCTGAAGTATCCAAAAGAGGACAAACAGAATGGTGAAGGGCCTTGAGGTCATGTGACAAGTTGTTGAAGGAAATGAGGATCTTTAACCTTGAGCAAGCTTCAAAGGCACAGTGATAAATGTACTCTATTAATTGAAAGATTATAAAAAAGGCATTCTGTTTGTCTACAGGGACAAGGAACAATGGATGAAACGTACTAAAAGGAAGGCTTAGTCTGAATGTGTTAAAATTGCCTCATGCATGTTATCTAAAAGAGCAAAGGGTACTCTTGGGAGGTGGTGAGTTCTCCATCACAGGAGTCATCATGTAGAAGCTGGAAAACCATTTACTGAGGGTGTTGTTTAGGGAATCCCTATTGTGTTATGGTATACTTGAGATGATTTTGAAGTCCCTCTCCACTCTGATATTTTGCAGTGATATGCAATAGGTATTTAATAAATGCTTATAATTGCTAAAATCTTGAATCAATCCCAGATCTTACCCTAATGGTGAATGTTTGACCCAGGAGAGATTTTCATAATGGAAACAAATGTAATGTGAATTTGGAATAGAAATATTTGGATAACACATTGCTTAGGAAAGAATAGAATTTGTGGCTGTCCAGGCCTTCCCTGCTAATTGCTGGTTCACTTGATGAGTCTTATTATGATTGGTTTCCAGTGAAAATGGCAGTAATTAAATATTCAAAAGAGAATCATAGGCCTTTTACACCAAGTTGTAAGTTGGTAAAAACAGAAAAGTAGAAAAGTGAAAGAAAATGATCTGTCCAATGAAGCTAAATTGCTAGTAACTATTTTACCTTTTGTTTTGTCCAAGTGAGAGAATAGTGTACCCTTTAGATTTACTGCTCATGGGTGTTGCATTTTTTGCCATTCCTCAACTAACCATTGCAGAGTAGTAAAGCTGATCTTCAAATGTAAATATGATTAAAACTGAACAAATTAGGTAATTACAATAAAAACATGGCTTGACAAGCAGCCTCTGGATAGAATTACAGTTCTGTACACACACTACACATTCAATTAGAAAGATAGGAAATGCTAAAACTATTTACTTTGCCTTAGATAGATTTTTTTTTCTGATAATGTACTGCTGCTGCCAAGGGTCACTGTATCCAACTGAATCACTGGAACCCTGTCCTCTTTTAATGGGAGAATGAAATTTTTCATATAGCTTTTAACATCAATTCTCTCTCTCTCTCTCTCTCTCTCTCTCTCTCTCTCTCTCTCTCTCTCTCTCTCCCTCTCTTTCTCTTTCATTTTCACTAAAATACTTTCTTTTTCCAGGCTTTTATCTACAAGTCCTCATGTGGAAACTTTGGATTAGTCTGGACCTATGATTTTGTTGCCAAAAGGAACTCCAACCAAGAAAACTACTTCTGCCAATTGAAATCACTAACTTCTAAAACTTGGAGTGTTAGAACACTCTTTTGGGTACAAAAAGGGTTAGATGACTTGCTGTAGTGTGTGGTAAAGGCAGGACTACAATTCAGGTCCTTTTGTCTCTGAGGTTGGTTCCCCTACAACATGTTGTCACTAATGGAACATTTAAAGCATCTGAACACTTACTGGTCTTTATAGTGGGAAGGTTACATTGTTTGATAAGACTCAAATCTGGAGATAGCTTATAAAAATTGAAGTCATGTGTCTACCAAGCTAAATATAATAGCCATAATGTAGGAAGAAGAATAATACAGTTGCCCAGAAATTTATAGTAAACACTAAAAATTAGAGAATCCATCAATAAAATCATTGGCCTCAGATGATTATACACAGAATATAAAGTATGTATAATAAATATGATTAACTAGAGGCCTTAGTGCAAGAAGAAAGATTTGACCTTAGAGGGTACACTTAAATTTGTTAGGATAGGAAACATGATTGGAAAATGACTCTGAAAGAATACATATTATTCCAAAATAAATAATTTAGAGGAAAGACAGAATAATATTGCATTTTAAGACTATACACTCATGAGAGAAAAATCAAGAAAGCTGGAAAAAGCCAAAGGAGAAAAACATGATAAATAACATTCAGGTGAAGATCACTAGAGAAAGAATCAGAAATGATCAAAATAGGCAGTTATCTAGACTGAAGGAGGCAATGGGAGAAAGAGTTGGGAAATGGAGTGAAACCTCATTAAATTTAAATTTTTACATATTATTTCAAAATAAGTACTCAAAAGTCATTGAATTTAGAGGTAGAGCATATAGATTCAAATTTTGCTATTACCACATATTAACTGTACCTTTGGCTAAAATATTTATTATTATTTTTAAATTAATTCTTTTTATAACTTAAATACTAAAGCTAAATATCTTCTGGGAGCCAAGGTGGTGGAGTAAACAGTGAGTGGCTCTCACTGTCCTTTACTACCCTTGAAAAACCCAGAAAATATCACTCTAGAAAAAATTCAGGAAAAATGGAGGTAGCAGAAAGATGAGGTGTAGAAGATTTTTTAGCTTGGAAGGCTAGAGGGATTAACAGGAAAGCTCACTCTTGCAGTGGCCAAAGGGAACCAGTACAAGACTAGAGACACTGAGGTAAGCCAGCAGCAAGCCCCACTTCATCAAACCATCTGAAGATCCTGAACCTCAGAGTGGTGGAGCCATCAAGCACCAGCACCAGGACTTCCTGCATTCCTCTGAAACACCAGGGGAATTTGCAGACACCAGTGCAAAGAACCATAATTTGCAGTTGACTAAGCCTACTCATGCTCTAGTATAGCCCTCAGGGAGGAGGAGACCTCCAGTGACCAGACTGCCTGTCCCCTACACCTCATCCTGAGAACTTCAGTGTAACCTCAGGGAAAGGTAGAAAGACCTCACTGATCTCAACACACACCAGCCAGGTCCAGCTCAGCATCAGGTAAGCTATAGTGTTATATAGCTTACAGCTGTTAGAATCAGAGGGTCCTGAAAACAAAGCCAGTAACCAGGTCCCTAGCCCAAAGCACAAGAAGTGTGGGATAGAGCTCCCTCTGCCCCAGAAGCAGAGATCCACTTTATAAGTTAGGAAAAAAGTCAAAGACTGTGAGTAAAAAGCAACTTAAAAAAGCAAAGACCTTAGATTCTTACTATAGGTACAGGGAAAATCAAATACAAATTCAGAAGAGGATAGCATTGTCACTATACCCACATCTAAAACCTTAAAGGGGAATATGAACTGCTCTCCAACCCCAAAACACTGTTTTGAAGAGCTGATGAAGGATTTTAAAAGTCAAATTATACAGGTAGAAGAAAAATTGAGCAATTCCTTTAAAAACACAATTGACAAAATAGAAGAAATCACTGAAGAAAACAACTCCTTAAAAAGCAAAATTGGCAAAATGTAAAAATGAATACAGCAGTTAACTGAAGAAAACAATTCATTAAGAATTAGAATGAGACAAATAGAAGCCAATGATTCTATGAGGCATCAATAATCTGTCAAACAAAATCAAAAGAATGAAAAAAATAAAAGAAAATGTGAAATACCTCATTGGAAAAGCAACTGATCTGGAAAATAGATCCAGGAGAGACAACTTAAGAATTATTGGTCTAAGGGTAAGCCATGTTGAAAAAACCAGATTTGACAGTATTTTCCAAGAAACCATCAAGGAAAACTGCCCCCAAGTCCTAGAACCAGAAGGTATAATATTTATTGAAAGAATTCACCAACCACTTCTTGAAAGAAATCCCAAATTAATATACCAAGGAACATTGTAGTCAAATTCCAGAATTATAAGATCAAGGAGAAAATACTGCAAGCAGCCAGCAAGGAAATAAAATCAAATATCATGTAACTGTAATCAGTGTCATGCCAAGACCTTGCAGCTTCTATATTAAAAGATCAGAGGGATTGTAATATGATGTTCTGTAAGGTAAAGAGACTTGGACTGCAACCAAGGATCAACTACCCAGAAAAATTGAACATAATCTTTCATCCAAGGAGATAGATATTCAAAGAAATGAGGGACTTCCAAATCTTTCTGATGAAAAGACCAGAGCTCAATGGAAAATTTGATTTTCAAATACAGGACTCAAAAGAGGCATAAAAAGTTAAACAGGATAGAAAAACAAAAAACATGTTTTTCAATAAGGGCAAATTATTTATATTTTTGCATGAGAAGATGCTACCTGTAAATCTTGAGAATTGCTTCTTTTTTATGACATTTAAAGGAATATACATAGACAGATGGAGTGCGTATAAATTAATTGATATGATGATAAGAAATCTAATTAAGGGATGAAAAGAGATTCTAATGGAAGAATAGGAAAGGAAGAGGGAGAAAAGGGTAAATTACATTATATGAGGAGGCACAAAAAATATAATAGTAGATGGAAAGAAGGGAAGGAAATGGGCACTGTTTGAACTTTATTCTCATCAGATTTGGTACAAGGAGTGAATAACATACTTAGATATAAAAATCTGACTTGCCCCATAGGCAGTAGGAGGGGAAAGGGTAAAGAAAAAGGAAGGGGTGGTTAGAAAGGAAGGAAGAACTAGTAAGGGAAAAGTGAAAGAAAAGGGAGGGAAGAATAGAAGGGAGGGAAAATTGAGAGAGGCAGTGGTTAAAAGCAAAACTCTTTTAAGTAACAAAAGGGAGAAGGAAGAAATACAAGCAGAAATGGGGGAAGAGGATGGAGAGAAAGACACAGATAGTAATCAGAATTGTGAATTTGGATAGGATGAACTCTCACATAAAATGATGGAAGACAGCAGAAAGAATTAAAAACCATAATCCTACAATATGTTGTTTAGAAGAACCACATTTCAAACAGGGGAATAGGCACAAAGTAAAGGTAAAAGGCTGGAATATAGTATCTTATGCTGCAGCTGAAGTTAAATAAAAAAGTAGACATAGCAATTCTAATCTCAGACAAAGCAAAAGCAAAAGTAGATCTAATCAAAAGAGTTAAGGAAGAAAGGTATATTTTGCTAAAAGGCACCATAAACAATGAAGTAATATCGTAACTAAACATATATACACCAAGTGGTATAGCATCCAGATTCTTAGAGAAGTTAAGGGAATTACAGGAAAAAATAGACTGCAAAAATGTACTAGCAGGGGACTCCAGTCTTCCCTTCTCAGAACTTGATAAATCTAACCTCAAAATAAACGAGAAAGAAGTTAAGGGACTGAACAGAATTATAGAAAAGATAGATATAGCAGACCTTTGGAGAAAATACAATGGAGATAGAAAGGAATAAAACTTTTCCAGCAGTGCATGGCACATACATAAAAACTGACCATGTACTAAGGCATAAAACCAACACAATTCAGTGTAGAAAAGTAGAAATAGTCCATGCATCCTTTTCAGATCATGATGCAATAAACTTATAAATAATAAAGGAACATGTAAAGATACACTAAAAATGAATTGGAAACTAAATAATCTAACCTTAAAGAATGAGTGGGTCAAACACCAAATCATAGAAATAATAAATAACTTCTTTCAAGAGAATGAAAATAAGAGACAACATACCAAAATTTATGGGATGCAGCAAAAGTGATTATTAGGGGAAGTTATATATCTCTGAATGCTTACATGAACAAAATAAATAAAGAGGAGATCAATGCAACTGAAAAATTAGCAAAAGAACAAATTAAAAATCTTCAATTAAATATCAAATTAGAAACACTGAAAATAAAAGGAGAGGTTAATAACATGGAAATCAAGAAAATTATTGAATGAATAAATAAAACTAAGATCTAGTTTTATGAAAAAAAACCAATAAAATAGATTAAACCCTTGGTTAATTTGATTTAAAAAAAAAAAGAAGAAAACCAAATTACCAATATCAAAAATGAAAATGGTGAATTCACTATCAGTGAAGAGGAAATTAAAGTGATAATTGGAAACTGTTTTACTCAGTGGTACGTCCATCAATTTGATAATCATTGAAATGAATGAATATTCACAAAAATATAAATTGCCCCAGATTAACAGAAGAAGAAGCAAAATATTTAAGTAACCACATGTTAGAAAAATAAATTGAGGATAGCATTAATGAACTCCCTAGGAAAAAATCTCTGGGGCCAGATGAATTTACAAACAAATTCTAACAAACTTTAAAAAATAATTAATTCTAATACTATATTGACAATTTGGGAAAATTGGAAAAGAAGAAGCCCTGCCAAATTCTTTTTTTGGTACAAATATGGTATTGATACTTAAGCTTGGAAGAATCAAAACAGAGAATGAAAATTATAGACCAATTTTCCTGATAGATGCAAAGAATTAAATAAAATATTAGTGAAAAGATTACAACAACTCATCACAAGAATAATATACTTTGATCAGGTAGGATTTATACCAACAAAGGAGGGCTGGTTCGGTATGAGGAGAACCATCAGCATTATTAATCATATCAGCAATAAAACTCACAGAAGTTATATGATTATCTCCATAGGTGGAGAAAAAGCTTTTGACAAAATACAACACCCATTACTATTAAAACTAGATCATAGGAATAAATAAGAGCCTTCCTTAAAATTATATGTAACATCTATCTCAAACCATCTACCTAAAACTATTATATGCAATGGAGATAAGCTAGATGCATTTCCAATATGATTGGGGGTGAAACAAGGATGTACATTATCACCACTGGTATTCAATAAGGTACTAGAGATGTTAGCTTTAGCAATAAGAGAAGAAAAAGAAATTGAAGGAATTAGAATAGGCAAAGAAGAAACTAAACTATCAATCTTTGCAGATGATATGATGATATACTTAGAGAATCCTAAAGAATCAAGTAAAAAACTACTTGAAATAATAAACAATGTTAGCAAAGTTGCATGATATAAAATGATTCCTTTTTAATCATAATTTTCAGATTATCAGATTTTTCTTATGTTCTGTTCTTCACATCAATTGTTTTTCTTATGTTTCACATTCTCTCTTTTTTAATTCTTCATGTTTTGTTTTATTATTTCTTGGTCTCTTGTAGCTTCAGTGGCTTCCTCTTGCCCAATTCTAATTTTTAAGGAGTCATTTTCTTCCTAAGATTCTGGATCTCCTTTTCTAGTTGGTTAACTTTCTTTCCACAACTTTCCTGTGCTTCTTAGGTTATTCATTTTAAAAAATTCCCCAATCTCTCTCATTTGATTTTTAAAGTTTGTTTTGAGTTCTTTTATGAATTCTTTTGGGGTAGTTGACCATTTGACACTACACTTTAGGATAGGAAAGACCTTTTATTTTATTACTTCAGTATCCTACTCTGAAGAACTCCAGTCTTTTCTATCCCCATACTAACTATCTATAGTTGAGTTCTTTCTCCTTTTTCTGTTTTATTTTTATTGTAAGACTTTATCATTATCATCACCTCTAGTCCTGGGATATGAGGGATGGTGCTCTGGTCACAGATTTGTATATTGAAATGATCATAAAAAAGGGAAAAGAACTCACATGTACAAAAATATTTGCAGCAGCTCTTTTTGTGGTGGCAGAGTTGGAAATTGAGTGGATGCCCATCAACTGGAGAACGACTGAAAAAATTAAGTTACACAAATATAATAGAATACTTTTACTCTATAAGAAGTGATGATTTCAGAAAAACCTGGAAAAACTTACATGAACTGATGTTGATTGAAGTGAGAACCAAGAGAACATTGTTTACAGTAACATTGTTCAAGGATCAAATTTGATAAGCTTAGCTCTTCTTAACAATACAATATTCTAACATATTGCCAAAAGACTCATGATGGAAATGCTATTTTTCTATTTTTTTCTTTTTTATATTTTTTCCTTTATGATCTGATTCTTCTTTCCCAACACGAGTAATGTGGAAATATATTTAATATGATTATACTTGTGTAGCCTACATCAGATTTCATGTCATCTTGGGGAGAGGGGGAGGGGGGAAATTTTGGAACTCGAAATTTTACTAAAGTGAATTTTAAAACTAAAAATAAATTAAAAAAAAAGAATTTAATAAATGAATAAAAAGAAATTGACTTGAAAAATGAGCAAATGATGACAACAATGACAACAACAACAATAAAGAACCTGATCATAAAGTGCTACAATGGGGAAGGGAAGATCAAGACACAAACACAGAAGATAATGATATCAAAACAGCCAGAAGCCTCAAATTCAAAAAAAATGAAATAGAAAAAAGCCAAACAAAAATAACTGGAAGTTCTTAAAACTGATTTTAAAAACCAAATAAGAGTGGTGGAGGGCAAAATGATAAATTACTAGAATGAGGGAAAGAAAATTATGAAAATACACTCATAAGCTCAGTTAAAGAAGCATAAGAATATTAAAGCTAACAACAACTTGAAAAATATAATTGGTCATATGTTTTTAAAAAGAGATACAAAACTTCACTGATGAAAATTAATTTTTTAAAAATCAAAACTGTCCAAGTGATGCAAAAACTCACTGAAGAGATTTCCTTAAAGGTAGAATCAGTCAAATGTAAGCTAGTTACTTTGGGGGATATCAAGAAACAATAAAATGAACCAAAATAATGAAAAATAGAAGAAAATATGAAATCTCCATTTAGAAAAACAATTGACCTAGAAAATAGATTGTGGAGAGAGAATTTAAGAATTATCAAACTAACTGAAAGTCATGATCAGAAAAAGAAACTAAATAACTTAGTGCTAAAAATGATAAAGGACAACTATGCTAATATCCTAAAATCAGAGGTAAAATAAATAGTAAAAGAATCTTCCCATCACCATCTGAAAGAGACAAGTACTTTTCTCAAAAAGGAAATAACATACCAAATTAACAATCTCAAAATTGAAAGTGTAAGTTAACCATCAATGAAGATGAAATTAAAGCAATTGTTTGAAACTATTTTGTTACCCCGTATTTCTGTAAAATTGACAACCTAAGAGAAGTTTTACAAAATTGTAAGTTGCACATATTAAGAGGAGAGGAAGTAGAATGTTTAAATATTATCTATCTTAGAAATAAAAAAAATGATCAAGCTGTCAATAGCTTTGTAAGTGAATTATACCAAATATTTAAGGAACAATTAAACCTAATACTATATAAATTATTTGAAAAAGATGGGTAAAGGGGTTTTACCAAATTCCTTTTATTTCACAAATATAGTTTTGATACTTAAACCAAGGAAAGCAAAGAGAAAGAAGATTATAGGTCAACTTGTCTAAATGAATATTAATGCAAAAATGTTTGATAAAATACTAGCAAGAAGACTATGATATAACCTGAAGATTGTCCACTGTGAAAAAAAAAAATTGCCCACTATGACCATGTGGGTATTATACCAGGAATTCCAGGTTGCTTCCATATTAAGAAAACTATCAGAATAATTGATCATATCAATATCAAAGCAATAAAAATCATGTGATTCTATTAATAGAGGAAGAAAAACCTTTTGATAAAATTCACCGCTGATTCCTATTTAAAAAACCACAATGCATAGGAACCAATGGAACCTTTCATAAAATAGTAAATAGTATCCATTTAAAATCAAGAGAATGATATCTAATGGGGATAAAATAGAATCTACCATATTTTTGGGGGGTCAAACTAATGACTGTGGTCTTCCTCCAGAGTAGGGCAGCCTAGTTGTATCTGTGGCTGTGATTATGCTACCATGGAGAGGAGGGGGAATAAAGCTTCTATTGGGAAACATTAATTTCACAGTAGCAGTGACTTTCAGAGCCAATCCGGAACTACAATTTCAGAAATCATGGGGGTTTTCATAGCTATTATTGAATGCTGGTCATTCCTAGATCATTGATTAACCTCTCCCCTCATATTTGGAAGATTTCCTGTAATGGTTCGCTTCACTCATGCCTGTACCATGGAATTCTTTCCTCTTCCTGCCATGTTGTCCTCCCCGTCAGACCCACTTTAGCACCTATTGTATTATCTTCCCCTAGTAGAATATAAACTCCCCAAGTAGAGTATAAAATACTGAACTGTATTTGTATCTCCAAAACTTTTCATAGATACTGGTCCATCATTGATGCATGATAAATGCTTCTTCTTTTCCTCTTCCCTTGGCAAATTGGCCTTCCCTTCCCCACCCTCACTTTGCAACATCCTTTGTGAGTTGTCATTTCCTATTAGAATGAAACCTCTTCAAAAGTTGTGACTGCCTTGCTAGAATGTATTTGTGTTCTAAGAACTTTTTCACACTGACTGGTACATAGTAGATGTTGAATAAATTCTCTCCTCTCCTCTCCCCTCTTCTCTCATTCCCTTCTTTTCTCTCCCCTTCTTTTTTCTCTTTCTTTCTCTGCCTCTCTCTGACTCTGTCTTTCTGTCTCTATCTCTCTTCCTCTCTCTCACTCTCTGTCTGTCTGTCTCTCATCACATTTTAGATAGACTTTTAGAACTAGATGGAAATCAAGGCATGATCTTTTTTCTCTCCCTCATTCCAGAGATGAGGAAATTGAAGAGTGAGAGGAAATTCATGACTTGAACAATGTCATGCAGCTGCTGAAAATAGAAACCCACTCCTTGCAATTCTTCCTTCACCACATATTCTTATTTTGGATACATTGTATTTAAATACATTTAAAAATTCTAACCGGAAAGTGGGCATTTTTCCTGTATACATATTTGATTTCCTCCACACAGGGTTCTAAGTGGGAGGTCAAAGCTCATTTCAGCTTCCCACTAAGCAATCTCTGCAAATGCATCCACATCTCAGTGACAATCTACTTTTCATAAACTTTCACATCATTCAGCACTGCATTAGGATGTGAAAAATTGCAATTGTCAGAAATGTAAAAATAATTATGCCCACCTTGGTCTTTTCTGTTTAATAATTTGGACCATGGATTGCTAACCTTTGTTTTGCCTGCTGTGCAATCATAAATTACTTTTATAGATCAAGGGAAGCTGAACTTTCAAAAAATGCTGTTTTAGCTTAAAAATCCTGTGGTTTGAATATTCCATTTAAAGAAGAGGGAGCAAGAGTGACACAGGTTGCTGTTTTTTGTATTCTTTACTTAAACAGTTGCTAGTACTCAAAGGTTCATATCAAAGGAAATGGATTCTTACAGACCATTTTTTTCCTAAAAATAACAATTAAATAATTGAAACACTAAGAAGAAAAAAGAACCTAATTTTGAATCTAATCTTTTACATGGTTCACTGAATAGACTTAGAATAACTCTACAAATATCATTTTTTAAAATAAGCAAATACATTTAAATGTCTATCTTTACACAGGGCATTATGATTATCATTGGAGGAGATATAGAGTTTAGATAAGAAACAGTTTATGCCCTCATAAGTTTATATTTTAGTAAAAGCATAAGCTACCAAGAGGGTGAGGGGAGGGATACATATTATAAAATAGTACATTAGAATGATACATTCATTAAAGAGTTATAAAACTAATCATTCCTGTGTTGTTCAAATTGGAGAGTCATTAATATCCATCCCTTTTCCCCTAGGGATCAGAAAACAAATAATGGAGAAAAGGAAATTTATGTTGAACTCTAAAAGATAGGTACAAATTCAGTAGACTAGGATAATAAGGCATTCTAGGTCTAGGGAAAATGAGGGAGGTCCATCTTTGTAA
This sequence comes from Notamacropus eugenii, assembly GCF_028372415.1. Classification (NCBI taxonomy): domain Eukaryota; kingdom Metazoa; phylum Chordata; class Mammalia; order Diprotodontia; family Macropodidae; genus Notamacropus; species Notamacropus eugenii. The sequence goes on from NC_092875.1 coordinate 180,311,694, forward strand.
AAACTAGATGTTTGTAATACCATAAACAAATGTTCAACATTTGGCACCTCTCAATGAACATTTGGATTTGCTGTCTCCCAGTCATTTTCTGTGAAGTTGTTATTTTAGACTTTTCTTCTTTCCACAGAACCCATTAGACAACCTTCAAAGTATGTTACCATAGACATTGGCCTCTTATTTCAATGAGGAGATTTAGGTTATCTAATTACAGATCCCTTAACTCTACTACTCACAAATTCTTATATCATCACTCCCTCTGTCCTCTTCCCCAGAGGGAGTTGTATCTAGCAGGCAGTTAGGTGGTGTAGAGGAAGACCTGAGTTCAAATATGGCTTCATACACTAGCTATGTGACCCTAGACAACTCACTTAATCCCCATTTCACTCAGTTTCTTCATATGTTGGTTGGTTGATTGTTGTCCTTCATTCTCAAAGAGGATCAAAATGATATCACCATGATATAGTTAAGTTTCAGTATGTCCAGTTGTGACTGATCAGACCAATACAAGCTCAGAATGCTCTACCACAGATTGAGCACAGAGAGTTCATGTGAGTATTTGGGGTGTTTACTCCAAATTTGTGCATCCTATGTTTCCTTTGTGCGGTCTCAATTCTGCTTTGCTCATAGAGCACAGTAACGTTTCTGATGTGGACATGCCATGCTGAGTGGTCCTGTGCCAGTGTCTCCCATGTCACATAGTCAAATCCAAAGTTCTTAAGAGAGACCTTGAGAATGTCCTTGTATCGCTTCTTCTGACCACCATGTGATCTCCTGCCCCATGTGACTTCTCCATAAAATGGTCTTTTTAGCAAACGTACATTTTGCTTTCGAACAACATAGCTAGCCTATTGGAGTTGCACTCTCTGAAGCATAGTTTGAATGCTTGGCAGTTCAGCTTGAGGAAGGACTTCAGTGTCTGGTACCTCATTCGACCAGGTGATCCTCAGAATCTTCCTAAGACACTTCAAATGGAAGCAATTCATTTTCTTGGCATGGTGCTAGTAGACTGTCCATGTTTCACAGGCATACAATAATGAGGTCAGTACAACAACTCTGTAGCCCTTCAGTTTGGTAACCAGTCTAGTACTCTTCTCTCTCAAACTTTTCTTCAGAGCCTCTCAAACACTGAGCTAATTCTGGCAATGCATGCTTCAACCTCATTGTCAATGTGTACATCCCTAAAAAGTGCACTACCAAGGTAAGTGAACTTATCCACAGCATTCAAAACTTCTCCATTTGCTGTAACCAATGATTTCACATATGGATGGTATGATGGTGGCCTGTGTTTTCTTGGCATTAATTATCAGGCCAGAATTAACATAGGCAGCACAGAAATGATCCATAATTTGTTGCATATCAGCTTCAGAGGTTGTATTGAATGCACATGCATCTGCAAATAGAAAATCATGCACCAACACTCCCTCCACTTTGATTTGACTTGTTGCCTTTTCAAATTGAAGAACTTACTATTGGTACAGTGGCTGACCTTCATGCCATGTTCATCTTCATTGAAAGCATTTGACAACATGGCTGAAGACATCATGCTAAAAAGCATGGGAGCAAGTACACAGCCCTGTTTCACTACATTGGTGAATGGAAAGGCACAAGACCATTCTCCACTATCTAGAACCCGGGCTAACCTGCCATCAATTTCTTGATGTTTAATATTGAGGAACTTCTCAGGACAGCCAAATTTTGACATAATTTTCCATAAGCCTTCATGACTAACAGTGTCAAAGGCCTTGGTCAGATCTACAAACATTGTGTACAGACCTCTGTTCTGCTCTTGGCATTTCTCCTAGAATTTTCGAGAAGCAAACGCCATATCAACCGTTCCTTGGCCCTTTCCCAGGTGAAGGATCAGCCTATTAAGGAGGATTCTGGCAAGAATTTTGCCAACAATAACATAGAGACAGACCCCCCCCCCCCCCCATGATTGTTGCAGGACAATCTATTCCCTTTACCTTTAGAGAGACAGACAATGAAGGCATCCTTGAACTCCTGGGGGATAACCTCATCTTGCCATAGAACTTGAAAAATTTCAGCCAACTTTTGTATGAGCAATTGCTCCCCTACCTTGTATATCTCAGCTGGAGTAGAATTAGTATCAGGTACTTTTCCACATGAATGGAGTCTAATGGCCCTCAAAACCTCTTCTTTCTTAAATAAAATAAATTTAAAAAAATATTCTTCATATGTAAAATGGATAGCAATAACACCTAACTCCCAGGGTTGATGTGAGGATCAAATGATACAATAAATTTAAAGCATTTGCCGCAGTACCTGGTACATAGTAAATGTTATATCAGTTAGGTGCTATTTTTATCTCATCTTCACAAAATCTGATTCCTCTATCTGTCTTGAATCTCATTTCCTCTGATCAATATAATAGCCACCCATCCTCTGTGGGGAATTTAGCTGACCAATGGGATAGAATGGGATGAGACAGCACCTGTTATTTCATTGAAATAAAGAACTCCTGATGAGGAAATTCTCTCTACCGATTCAGATTGGCACCTACTCTGCAGCTAATAGATTTGTCTGAGACCACTAGGATGTGAAATTTGCATCATTCACAGACTTTTGAACATATATGTATATACATATATACATATACATGTATATACATATATACACACATATACACACATATATATATGCATATATACACACATATACACACACATATATATGCATATATGTATATATATATATATGTATATATATCAATCTCAGAGCTCTCTGTTGTTCCACTGAGTCATTTTTCTAGGTTAACATCAATCTGTTAAGCAAGAATCTTTGGACCCTGTCAACTCAACCAAATTACCAAACAATTGACATTTGCCTGTCATGTCATTTATGAATTTGATAAAGATGCCACCTAAGTCTTCATTAAAGGAACTGATAAAAGTCTTGAAACATATATTTACATATATATGTATACATATACACATATATATGTATATATGTATACATATATATGTGTATATATATATACACATACATGTCTATGTATATATATAAAACACATAACAGAGCTCTCTGTTGTTCCATTAGAGTCATTTTTCTAGGTTAACATCAATCTATTAAGCAAGAATCTTTGGACACTGTCAGTCAACCAAATTACCAAACAATTAACAGAAGTGTTTAATAATTCAAACCATTTTTCTCCCCTTTGGTAACAGAATTACTGTGAGAGACTTTGGAGGATGCTTTTCTAAATTCCAGATGTGTTTTAGTGTCCCATTGGCGTAATTGACCTATCCAAAAATCCAGTCAAAAAACAAAAAATTTGTCTAGCTATGACATAATTTGCTCCCAGTGAATTAATTCTACTTTTGCAAGTGATTTCAAAGTATTTCTTTAATATTATGTTCCAAAATTTTATAAGTAATCAAAGTTAAGGTCACTAGTATGCAGTTTGAAGACTCCTGTATGTGGAAAATGTAACCATAATTGCCTACCTTAAGTCTTATAGCACTTTAAACATTCTTTATGGATTTTAGCTGTCATTGATACAAGAATTATATCTGCACTTTTGTTTCAGTAGCCTTCGGTGTGATTTGTCCATTTCTGGTTACTTCAGTTCATTAGGGATAACTAAGAATTCTCTTACAAGAAGAAGGAGGAGGAGAGCAAGCAGATATTCACTGCCTACTATGATCAGATATTGTGATAAGCACTCTACAAGTAATATCACATTTTATCATCAGGTGTTATTAATATGTCCTTTCACAGTTGAGGAAATTGAGGTACCCAAGAGTTAAATAACTTGCCGAGGTCACACAGCTACATGTCTGAGGTCAGATTTGAACTAGGGTCTTCTTTAGTTCAGGTTTATTCCCTCATTTTATCTTGAATTTCAATTTCTTATTTAACCTATTTTTTTTTTTAGTAAAGATTACTATATTTTGTGAAGAATACAGAAGTCAATTAAGTTTAGAGAAATTCTGTCATTTCTAAATTATACATCATCATCATTCTGTTCACCAAATCATTTACCTTTCTCTTCTATAGAATAGTGAATGCTCAGTATCTGTTAATCCCTTCTGTAACTCATTCATTATAATGCTGGACTATGAGATGATATTTTGGTCATTTTTGTTTCTTTACACACAAATACATTTCTATAAAATGTTAGCTCTCCCTATGATTTTAAAATTGATATAGCCTCTCTACTATGCTTGAATACAGGCTCTTCTATTTGACAATTGTATAAGCAAAGTCTTGTGACTTTCCCATGAACAGTTGTCTTGCCAGTACTCTAATTAAGATGTCTAAAAGATGAAAAGTGTTATTGAAAATTGTGGTCTGGATTTTTAAAATTCTAGATCATGCATAAAGCCTGGCATAAATTCTTTTTTGAAGCCCAGTTCAAATGCTACATCCCACATAAAGCCTTCTCTGAAGCTTACAACTGGTATTGATTTTTCTGTCATCTGATCTAATGGAATTTTGCATAGTTTTTATGCTGCTTTCAAATTGCAATAACCAGTAACCCTATATTTTTAACTCCTCCAAGATTGGAAGCTTCTTTAAGGCAGGGACCCTGTTGAAGTCATCTTTGATTTCTCCAAGTGCCTAACACAATAAACTACACATAATAGATACTTACAGATACTGATGGATGAGTGATGGTGTGAGTAATCTAAGGGAGGATTAGATGTATTATGGACATTAGGCAGAGAATATGAACTGTGGTATGGTGAAAGTGTGAGAATAGTAAGGAAGAAGACAACTAGTATGGCACGAAATTTTGCCAGAACACTTGGGGAAAGTAATATCATAGAATGCATGTGTTATTTATTTTTCTATCTGTCCCAACTCCAAGATCATTACACAAAATAAATATTTTATAAACATTTGCTATATGAATGATTGATTAAATGAATGTGATAAATGTATTAAAAAATAAAACTATTCATGCTAAACAGAATAAAACTAAGTTTTAATTTCCTCAACATTCAAATAAAATATAAAGATAATGTATAATATTCACTTCATTTTGTAGTTAGAAAAACTGAGGCATAAGATAGCATTCGAGGCAGAAGAGTATAATGAAAAGACTTCAATTTTCAGAGTCAAACTGCCTGTGTGCAAATCTTGCTATTTTTACTTATTATTAGAGTGTGTGGAAATCACATAAATTCTTAAGAGTCTCAATATTTTTATTGAAAAAAGTGGGAATTATAAGATTTATATCACATGCCTCACAAGTTGTGAGGAAAGCATTTTGTTAACCTGCAAGTGCTACATAAATGTGAGATAGCATTACGATTATATCATATATTTTGTCCAACACCATCTGTGGAAAGAATAATAGCTCTCCAAATAGAAAACAGGCCTCCTAACCTCCAACATCCTCACCTTATCTCATTCTGTCTTCAAACTTACATCTTATAAATCTAACCAATTTCCTATTCTTTAGTCTTCAAGGAAGCCAGAATAATCCTTTGAGCTATATTCTTAATATGCTCAGTCTCACCCAGGACACCTCAGTGTAGTAAGTGAAAGGATCCATTGCTTTGAATTGAAAACACCCTATTCCTAATCCCTTATTTTAGTTGCATTAACAGATGTATTAAGAGAGAAATTACTGCCCTGAAAGTCTCTTAGATATTTTTCCCTGGGGCCTACACTTGGGAAACTTCACAGTAAGGCTGTGGCAGATTCTAAAAGGACACAGACGACAGAAAAAGACATTTCATGAAATCATGGCACAGGCCCAGCCAAACTCCATTTCCAGCACGGTAACTAGAAAGCTAGAAGCCTGTATTCCTAGAGGCAGTACATCCAGCAGTGGTGTAAACTGTGACAAATGACACGGACAGCGGACGAAATACTGACACCCACAGGGAATCGAGCTTGTAGAGAGCCATATCTGTGATTAACTCTCCGATTGGCAGACCAACGTTCTTCGATCCTTCACCTAGAAGCTCTGAAGTATCAGAGGGCATGGACTCTGCAAATATGTCGTCTTTCAGCTCTCCCAGAGCTATGATTTTCTCTCAGTGACTTTGTGGAAGACTATAAGTTGTAATAAGGACTGATTGCAGCATCTCTGGAGCAGCATTCTTGCGACACAGTCTACTTGGGAAACAATGGTATTTGTTGACTTTAACGTAGAACTGACTTACTCTATTTTGTTCAGTGCAATGGAAACAAGAACATTATTGTTAATTAATCTGTTTGCAATTCAATTCTGGCCCACAGCTTCAAGAAATATATTTCAGAAGTCTTTGAGTATAGTAGCTATTAATCAGCCCTAAGCTTTCATATCTGTCCTAATGCAAAGCATTCGTTCTCAAAATTATTTTATGCCTGCAACATACCACTGAAGATCAACTTAAGTTTCCCATTGTCATTTATGTTTGTTCTCTTTTTTATTTATTATGGTACATCAGTCTTGGGAGTTTGACAAAATGCTGTTTATTTGACTCATGCTGGGGAGCTCCAGTCTCCAGCAGGGTTCAGTGGTTTATGTGATGTCATTGGCAGAGTGCATGCTGGGGTGTCATATCAAATGGCATTGGGATAAGGGGGAGGAGGCCTTTGTGGAGTTGTTTAGCAGGCAAATCAAAAGAGCAGAACACCTCCTTTCCTGTCTTTTTCTCAGTCATTTGGCTCATAATGAAGTTCTGAATTATACAGATTACCTGTACTATATCTATAGATCCAATTTGGAGTCCAAATTTCCTCCCTCTGTGAACTCAGGACAGACCTTCTCAGAGGCATGAATATATTTTTTCTATTTGGTTTTACTTAATGTAGTTTTACTTATTTATATTAGTTAAGTAACCTGGACTGATCCAGGGATTCTGTACTAACAACTTAGTATACTTTACAGAGCTTTGTTAAGTACCTTACATTTTATTGAGGTAAAATTAACATATAATTAATGAATACCCCTTACAAGCATAGAAAATAAACTAAGAAAAAATGAATACAGAGTAGGCAACTAGGTGGTGAAAGGGATAGGCTTGGCAGCAGGAAGGCCTGAGTTCAAATCTACCCTCAAACCTTTATTACGTATCTGACTCTGGGTACGTTATTTAATCTCTTTCTGCCTTGGTTTCATCAACCATAAAATGAGAATAATAATTGCAGTTACTTCTCAGGGCTGTGAGAATGAAATGTGTTACCATATATGTAAAGGGCTTCACAAATCTTAAAGTGGCATATATATATATATATATATATATATATATATATATGCTAGCTACGATTATTATGTAGTCTCAGGTAGAGCCTATGTATAACTTTTGGTAGAGTAAACCTGGATTTTCTAGCTCTGTGATTTGGGGGCTAATTCCTTTACCTCCCTATGTCTGAGCTTCTTTTTTGAACATCCCCCCCTAAAAAACATTAAAGTAGATGAGCCTTAGGGTCTTTTCCATGCCTAAAATTATGCAAATTTTATTTTGATGGAAAAAACATAGAACACTTTTTTTCCTTGATGAACCCCTACTCCAACAAACACCCTATTCTTTCATTTTTAGATCCTTCATATTCCATGATGCAGTGCATAGATAGCTAGGCTTGTCATGATACTCTGATATTTATTAGCTGTATGGTAATCATTTAATCACTTTGGACCTATCAATCTATTTTATCACCTATAAAAAGAGGAAGTTGGACTGTGTGTTCACCAAAGTTCCATCTTGCTCTAAATCTCTGATTCCCAGATCCTTTGCTCCAGTGAATCTCAAATCTATCAGATGTAGTTATTGCTTTCAAATGATGGAAAGAGATGCTCGAGTGCCTTGGCATTGTCTTACTTCTTTTCATGAGGTTCCAGTTTTTTCCTCCTGAAGCAATTTCTAGAATGTACATAACAGAGTGAGTTGTTCAGATACTTACAGGGGCAACTACTGTTCTCTAGAAGTCAATTAGGTCCTCAGAGATTTGCATTAACTCTTTTGTCCCTTTCAGGAATACTATTTAATGCTCTGCACACATTTTCTCCATGGTCCCTCTGTCATGTGAGAGATTAACATAGATTCTCAAATTGCTCAAGTTATTCCCAAGGGACATTTCTGCACATTGGTATAACCTATCTGACTAAGGCCTGAACTGATGCTTTAACAAAGAGAGACCATTAAATAGCATTTTTATACAAACTTGGAGATAAATTCCACACATTCCAAAGATATTTCCAAGTCTTATTGAAAAGTATGTAAGATTCAATACAATTTACAATTCAGTAAAATCCCATGGGGATCTCTGATTCCTGCAGTTTCTTGTTAGAGGGTTTCATGTTAGTAATAAAGCATGATAATTGATTCAAACCTCCTAGCTCTCAGGCAAACAGCATTTCTTCTAATCCTAAAGTCCATAGAAAGATCAGCTAAGGAACTTTGCAACAACTACTAGCACCTTATTGAAAAAAATGACTATAAGATGACATACTGTATTTACTAGTCCTGGAAAGGGAGTTAAAATAGCTTGGAAAATAATGGTGATGTCAGTCAAAGAATGAGTGAGCCTGAGAATTCTTAACATCTTCCTATCTACATTGATGAAGTAACAAAGTCAGGAACAAGAATTCCTAGCATGGTTCTTTGTATACTCCCCAGAACTGGAGGGAGCAGAATTTCCTAATACATCAATGCCTTCAGAAAGTGGACAATTTATGGAACTTTTGCTAACAATAACACTTCATATTTGGAAAGCATTTTGTTGCTTTCAAAGCATTTTCTCTTCCTCTATTTCATTTACTTCTTGATGGCAGCACTGAAAGATGAGGTCATGGCATATCTTCATAATTTTTCATGTTTACATATATATATTTGTATGTACTATCTATAATAAGGCCCCTAGGTTGCACAGTAGATAGAATGCTAGGCTTGGAATCAGGAAGGTATGAACTCGAATCCAGCCTCAGACAATTACTTTTTGTGTGACCCTGAATAAGTCTCTTTAACCTTGTTTACCTCTATTCCTCACCTACAAAAACAGTTAGAGAAGGAAAGGGCATCTCTGACAAGAAAATCCCAAATAGGATGATGAAGAGTTAGACAAAACTGAAAAAGTTTGAATAATAATCTGTAATAAATATATTTATAATTTCCATATAAAGAGAAATGGAGGTTTAGGGAGGGAAATTTATATGTAATTACACAAAACATATATATATTCAGGTTCACATATGTCTATGTGTAAAATAGCATAATCTATGCATGAGAACTGGCTTTAGAAATAGGAAGAGCTGGGTTCAAATCCTCATTCTGACATATCCTGACTGTGTGACCCTGGGTAAGTCAAACAAACTTAATGCTGTGTCCAACTCTCTAAGTCTATAGATTGCAGAGAAGGCTTTGATTTGTGTCCTTAAAGAGATTTTGCTCTCTAGAATATTTAAAACCAAGATCCTAAGGTCATCTTGTTATGTTTGTTGTTACTAAATTGCATCGCTCTATAGCCATATATTGTTTCCAAGTACTGAGAAACTGAGGCAGTAAAAAGGGTAGATCACTTGCTCAAAAGAATAAATCTATGAGGGGCCATGCACACTGAAGTGGATGGGGTTAGAGTGGGCCTCAGGGGACTGAACTGCTGACAGCTGTGGCAGTTTCTGGACTTCTCAAACCACAAATGCCAAAGACAACACAGAAGGTGGAACCTAGTCTGATGGGGGTCCTGCTCTAGCCCCAGGGTGGAGAAGGAAGAAGTGCTGATGCCAGCAATGGATGGGGAGGCCACATCAGAAGCTTCTGGATCTGTCAGCTCTGGAAGACAGTGGAGGATTGAACGGCTGATACAAAACCCCCAGAAGGCTGGGACAATACACCAACCCCCACCCCCATTGGAAGCAGAGTCCTACCTGGACAAAGAGTTAGAAAATCAAGTATTTGTCTGGGATGATGAGCTAACAGCATAAAAAAAAGACTATAGAATTTTACTTTGGGTGCAAAAAAGGTCAAACACACAACCAGAAAAAAACAAAATCAAAGCTCCTACATCAAAAGCCTCCAGAAAAATATGAATTGGTCACAAACCATGGAAGAGCTCAAAAATGGTTTTGAAAATCAAGTAAGAGAAGTAGAGGAAAAACTGGGCAGAGAAATGAGAGTGATGCAAGAAAGTAGTGAAAAACAAGTCAAAAGCTCACTAAAGGAGACACACAAAAAATACCGAAGAAAATAACACTTTAAAAAATAGATTAACTCAAAAGGCAAAAGATGTCCAAAAAAACTAATGAGGAGAAAAATGCCTTAAATAACAGAATTGGCAAAATACAGTTAGTCTTACACAACATGACTATTATGGAAGTCATTTGCAAAACTACACAGATATGACCTATATTGAATTGCTTGCCTTCCCAATGGGGATGGGGGAGAGGGAGGAAGGAAGAGAAGCTGGAACTCAAAGTTTTAGGAACAACTGTTGAGAATTGTTCTTGCATACAACTAGGAAATAAGAAATACAGGTAATGGGGTATAGAAATTTATCTTGCCCTACAAGAAAGTAAGGGGGATGGGGATAAAAGTGGAATTGATAAAAAGGATAGCAGACTGTGGAAAGTGATAATCAGAATGCATACTCTATGGGGTGTGGGGGAGGGGAGAGATGGGGAGACAATCTGGAACTCAAAACCTTGTGGAAATGAATGTTGAAAACAAAAAGGAAATTAATTTTAAAAAGACTAATAAATGAAGGGAGCAGGAACTAGAACCTAAATCTGTGGATGTCAGGCCAAAGTGTTGGTGTTTTTTTTCCAAATTCAACTTCCCAATTTCCAAAATTTCCAGTTTTATTGTTCTATTGTTTTCACTCATGTCCAAGTCTTTGTAATCTCATTTGGGCTTCTCTTGGCAAACAGATTAGAGTGGTTGTCATTTTTTTCTGTAGCTCATTTTATAGACGGGGCGAAACAAAATTAAATGACTTGCCCAGGGTCACACAGCTAGCTAGTAAGTGTCTCACGACAGATTTGAGTCTTCCTGCCTCTATACCCAGCCTTCTATTCACTGTAGCATCTAGGAGCCACTTTTTCATTTCAGTATAATGATAAATAAAATTTCAAAGCAGCAAATGAGTATCATTTTTCTTTCTATAGCAAAATATCTTTTTTTCTTAAAATAAAGTTTGTTCTAGATTTTCCAGGCAACATTTTCAGATTATCTATGTTATTTTTTAAATATAAACACAGTTACTGACTTAAAAGTTAAATCTCAGAGAAAAGAATACATTCTGGAAAACTAAATATAAAGTATTATTTTATTGGCTCATTTTGGTATGTTTTATTCTCTCATGACACTAATAGTTTAAATTTTTTTTAATTTTTTGGAGTCCTTATCAATGATTTTCATGACAACAGGGGCTTAGATGACTAAATCCAGAAAAATCCAGAAATCCATTGAAACTATAGCAGCATAATGTCTGTCTTTCAATTGTCTTACTCTAAATGGGCTATTCCCTGCCAGAGTCCCACAGCAGCTTGTCCTGACTTGCACAAGAGAAGAAAAAAAATTCCTGAGTTTTCTCTTAGAGGAAGCTTTTTTATACACTCCTGGTTCCAGCTGAAGAGCCAATCAAAAGCCATTGTCTTGTCTTCACCAACTTCCAGAAGCAGGCTCTGTAATCATTTGCATGTGATTTGACAATAAGCAGAGTACACTGATTATTTTCTGAAGACAGTACTCTTGTTCACCAGTCCTCCATTAAATGTGAAATATGAGTGCACAGTTATGTACATGAGGGATGTTGGGTAGTTGTATTTTTCTGAACATCTTTGCTGCTGAACGGAAAAGTGGCTTGGGACAGGAGTCAGGTATACCTCCATCTACCACTAGATAGTCCAATGATGCCAAATCATTGGACTGCTCTAAGCTTTCTTCCTTGTCAACAAAGTGTGGACCTATCATGGAATTTGAAAGTTGGATCTTTAACCTGGAGAAGAGAAGGCTCATAAATTGGTGACTGTCTTCAAGTATTTGAAAGGCCATCATTTAGAAGCAGGATTAAACTTGCTATTTTTTTTTTTTACCTCCAGAGAGCTGAGTTAAAAGAAATGGGTAGCAGGGGGCAGAGCCAAGATGGTGGAGTAGAAAGATACAAAAATGCAGGCTCTCCCCACACAGCCCATAGAGAGGGACTCTCAACAAATTTTGGAGCAGCAGAAGTGGAGAACAACAGAGTGGAGGAGATTTCCAGCCCAGAGTGACCTGAAAGGCCCCCAGGAAATGTCTGTTGTCTGTTGCATAGGATGCAGAGTGGAGCCCAGCCTTGACCACTAGGTGAGGCTTGCAAATAGCCCTCAGGGGCAGAATCTCTAGTCTCAGAATCCCCAGTCCCAGTAGAAGCAGGTTCTCAGATCCCTCAACCCACAGATGCCAAAGGTCAGTGAAGCATTTTTTTTCAGCTGGCCAGGAAGGGGGAAGGGCCTTCCCATAGCTCTGGCCCCAGGCAGCAGTGGCTGCAAAGGCCACATCAGGCAGGCGGCAGCAGTTCTCATGGTAGCCCCTACAGGAGCCCGACCATTGTTGGATCGTAAAAACCCTTGGGGGCAGTGAGGAGCTGATTCTTGCCTCAGCCCTGTGTAGAGGCCCTGGGGGAGCTGGTCTTTGGCTTTCACTGAATGGTGGCCCTGCCCCCACAGTTTGACTGAATTACCCCCACTCACCCCTCCAGTGCTGGCTTGGTGGAACTGGAGGCCAGGTGGCTGTGGAGAGGAAACTCTGCTAAGATTCTGGGCACAAAAATCCCTCCCTGAGCCTAGACCAGTACATGCTTGATTGTGCCACCTGGAGGAAATGAGGTCTTACAGATTCCCAGAGTATACCCTATTCTTGACAAAGGACCCAAAAGTCAAGTAACTGGTTGGGAAAATGCCCAAAAAGGGAAAAAAAAAATAAGATTATAGAAGGTTCCTTTCTTAGTGAACAGATATCTTCTCCCATCCTTTTGGATGAGGAAGAATAATTTTTACCATCATTTTAAAGGTGACACCTTTAAAAATAGGCTAACTCCAATGGCAAAAGAGGTTCAAAAAACCACTGAGGAGAAGAATGCTTTAAAAAGCAGAATTAACCAAATGGAAAAGGAGGTTCAAAAGCTCACTGAAGAAAATAGTTCTTTCAAAATTAGAATGGAACAGATGGAGGCCAATGACTTTATGAGAAACCAAGAAATCACAAAACAAAACCAAAAAAATGAAAAATAGAAGATAACGTGAAATATCTCATTGGAAAAACAACTGACCTGGAAAATAGATCCAGGAGAGATAATTTAAAAATTATGGGACTATCTGAAAGCCATGATCAAAAAAAGAGCCTAGACATCATCTTTCAAGGAAAACTGCCCTGATATTCTAGAACCAGGGGGCAAAATAAATATTGAGAGAATCCACTGATCACCTCCTGAAAAAGATCCAAAAAGAGAAACTCTAGGAACATTGTGGCCAAATTCCAGAGTTCCCTGGTCAAGGAGAAAATATTGCAAGCAGCTAGAAAGTAACAATTCAAGTAACAATCAGGATAACACAAGATCTAGCAGCTTCTACAATAAGGGATCAAAGGGCATGGAATATGATATTCCAGAAGTCAAAGGAACTAGGACTAAAACCAAGAATCACCTACCCAGCAAAACTGAGTATAATACTTCAGGGGAAAAAATGGTATTTCAATGAAATAGAGGACTTTCAAGCATTCTTAATGAAAAGACCAGACCTGAAAAAGAAAATTTGACCTTCAAACACAAGAATGAAGAGCAGCATGAAAAGGTAAACAGCAAAGAGAAGTCATAAGGGACTTACTAAAGTTGAAGTATTTACATTCCTACATGGAAAGACAATATTTGTAACTCTTGAAACTTTTTTCACTATCTGGGTAGTTGGTGGGATTGCACACACACACACACACACACACACACAAAGAGAGAGACAGAGAGCACAGGGTGAATTGAATAGGATGGGATCATATCTTAAATAATGAAATTAAGTGGTGAGAGAGAAATATATTGGGAGGAGAAAGGGAGAAATGGAATGGGGCAAATTATCTCTCATAAAAGAGTCAAGTAAAAAACTTTTCAGTGGAAGGAAAAAGAGGGGAGGGGAGAGAAAAAACATGAAGCTTACTCTCATCACATTCAACTAAAGGAAGGAAAAAATGCACACCCATCTTGGTATGAAAACCTATCTTACAGTACAGGAAAGTGGGGGAGAAGGGGATAAGCAGGGTGGGGGGGATGATGGAATGGGGAGCAATGGAAGGAGGGAACAATTAGAAGTCAGCACTCTTGGGGAGGGATAGCATCAAAAGAGAGAATAGAAGAAACATGGAGCAGGATAGGATGGAGGGAAATATAGTTAGTCCTACACAACATGGCTATTATGGAAGTCATTTGCAAAACTACACAGATATGGCCTATATTGAATTGCTTGCCTTCCCAAAGGGAATGGGAGGGGAGGGAGGGATGAAGAGAAGTTGGAACTCAAGACTTTAGGAACAACTGTTGAGTATTGTTCTTGCAACTAGGAAATAAAAAATACAGGTAATGGGATATAGAAATTTATCTTGCCCTACAGAACAAAAGAGAAGATGGGGATAAGGGAAGGGAGGGATTTTAGAAGAGAGGACAGATTGGTGATAGGGGCAATTTGAATGCTCGGTGTATTGGGGTGGGGGAGGGGAGAAATGGGGAGAAAATTTGAAACCCAAAATTTTGTGGAAATGAATGTTGACAAGTTAAATAAATAAATTTAAAATAAAATAAATGGGTAGAAATTGCAGAGGCAAATTTAGGCTTGATATTAGGGAAAATCTTCCTAGTGATTAGAGGTTTCTCCAACATACAATGGAGTGTCTTGAAAGGTGCAAGATTTCTTTCCTTGGAGGTCTCTGAGCAGAGGTAGAAGAACTATTTCTCATAGATGTTATAGTGAAAAGTCTTCTTGGGTCTGGGTTAGCTGCTGAAGTCTTTGATTCTACAATTCTTTGTTTTCAGAATATCTAGTCCAGTGGTTATAAACTTCAGTAGAAATAGGTACCTGCAGCCTACATGTTGACTTGGAAAAACACACATTAACATTGCCTATGTTGTATTCTATTTTTATTTATTTTGTTAAATATTTCCCAATTACATTTTAAGCTGGTTTCAGTGCCACTCAGGAGTTTTGGGGCACAAGTTTGACAGTGATCCAGTACAAATTATATCTGAGTGAGAATTTCCTCCAAAACGTCATCAACTAGTGGTCATCAAGCCTTTGTTTGATTAAGAGCAGCCCAGGCAGGACATTTTGCTTTTAGGCAATCCTTGAGGGTAGGGACCATTTCACTTTCATAGTTGTATCCCCAGAGACTAGTACAGTGCTATCTAGTGTAGTATAGTGCTAACACATAGTAAGTATTTATTGAATGTTTGTTGATTAAGTGTTTGATTGATTGAAAATGGCAAAGCACAAATTAAGTGGAAACTATTATTGTTAGTTTGTATGATGAGTATAGGAAGGTTTTGCACTATGTAAATATGGCATAAACTATGATTTGACTTTGTAGTTAAATGATACTATGTAGACAGCCAGTTCTGATGCTTCAGGTCTCAGTGCAGATTTTATTTTTAATTTTATTTTTTAAAGCCTAAATAATCACATTTGGCTTTCTGTATTGATCCAATTAACTGAATCCTTGTCCAATTTCCACTCTACTTTGTTTTCTATGGACATAGCCCTAGGCCATGTTTACACAATGAATGGAAATCAGCTCCAGCATTGATTTAGTATTTTCAACTCAGCTCAATCTAACAAACATTTATTAAGCACTTACTATGTGTAAGAGAAAAAAACCCGAAAATGGCCCTCATTTAAATCCTATTTGAGGCAACAAATAATTGACAAAAAGTGAATAAGAATTCTTAAATACCTACTAGGTGCCAGCCACTATGCTAAGTACTGCTAGGGACACAAAGGAAAAGTAAAGCAATTCTGACCATCCCCACCCCACCAGTGCCCAGTCGTTCCTCTTAAAGGTTTATTTTCTAATGGGGGAGAGAACATGAGCATAGATTTCAGATAAACTTTCTGACAATCTGGATATTTTCAAAATAGCTAGAATGACTAGGCCTTACCCAGATTATTTTCATGGCATTAATAGCATATTGTTAGTAACTTTATAAACTTGAGGAAGTCACAGACTTTTATTTACTCACTGTGCTTAGCAGTGAAACCAGACAAGATGTTCAGGCCTGCCAAAGAGAGCTGGGACATGCTAATATAAACATGGATAAAAACACTATGCTGTGAGGCTAAAATGCTTCAGAATTGGACATTGTAGAAAAAGAAACAGCCTATATCCTGCTTAAGTCCCTCTCTGGTAGTAAGCTCAGCACTTAGAGAGAAATTCTTTCAGTCCATTAGGTGATAATTACTGCTCTCCCGCAGTTGTGCTTAAGGGCAAGGATTACATCTGACCAGAATTATGTCACTTCTTTCTGAGTTGCCAGGGCCATGTATACTTTGATTACTCAATAAATATAAACTTATGGTGATTACTCAAAATTCTATTGTCAAGAAACCAAAACTTCAACTGTTTGGAAGATAGATTGATAGATAGCAAGATAGATAGGTAAATGAATGAAAACATAAATAAATAATACCATCCTCTTTTCAAGCAGACACAGGATGGTATTACTTATGTAGATATGTTTGTCAAAAGTGCATATAATTTTAAAATAGAACTATAACTATATATATATGCACACACACATTATATATAAAATTATATACATATCTATATGAAATCAAAAATATTAGATAGATAGATAGATAGATAGATAGATAGATAGATAGATAGATAGATAGATAGATGGATAGATAGATAGATAGATAGATGGATAGATTTAGGAAATGTTTCCAGCTTGTCAATATTTCATAGTAGTTCATCTAGCATAGCTAGCTTGCACTTATACAGACTTACTCACATGAGTGCTGAGTTGTGGGAAACACCATAATCTAAAACTATAAAATGTTAGCTCTTGACTGGACCTTAGAGACTGTGAAGTTCCACTGTGTCATTTAAATGAAAGCTTAGGGCAAAAGACTTTAAGTCAATTACTTAAAGCCATAAAGGTTTTTACTGACAGAGCCAGGAGTACAGTTCTGGCTTGATTTCCTTTTTCAAGTCTTTTTTGGAAATCTTTTTTTTCCCTTAAAGTCTAGGGGCCATATATGACTTTGTCCATTCTCCAACACTTGTTTGTCAATCAAGAATTTTAAGATGACAAAGTCATTTTTCTCTCAAGATTTTTATTGCTTCTATTTTACCAACTAGTTCCTACTTGACTTCAATATCTTCATTGCTCCATCACCTGTTGAATCTGCCATTAACTTTATTTTACTTTTTTAGGTGTTCTATCAGGTTTTAGTTGATTTTATATTTGTATCCTTTTGATTTTTATTTGGATGTATTTTCTTTTCTGGTAGGGATGATTGATATACACTACAGTCCAGTAGACCATAACTTTACCAGTTTAGGCTACCTGTGTTATCCATGTCTATGAAATAAATAATGAATTTTTTTAAATTATTGAATCTATACTGCTTGGATCTAACATACCCTCCAGAATGTGAGTCCTCTCAATTTCTCTATTTTCTAGTGAAACTATACTGCACTCTGTTCCCTGCTCTCTCTAATTCCTACCTCTGTACTGTGCTCATGCTATGCCCTGTACTTAACATAGATTTCCTGATTGTTGAAATTCCTTCCTTAAATATATACCTTAAATGTCACTTCCTCCAAATCAATCATCTCTAGTCAGGGACTACCCTTCTTACCTAATTATCTAGCTTGTGTTTGCAAATGCCACTTCTTTGACTTCCATGTTTAGCATTTGATTTAATTAAAATTGCATAATTTTCCTGCGTATCAGAAGATGCTTTGAACAATGAGTATAGTCTCCATACACTGAAAGTGATGTTCATGTGACATGCTCATCCTGACAGGGAAGAAGGAGAGTTGAGGGTGGGGATTGACACTCTAATTCCTCCTTCTTACTCTCTTCTCTTAGCATTTCAGGATATCACTCTCTCCTAGTTTTCCTCCTACCAATCTGACTGCTACACCTCTGTCTTCTTTGTTGGCTCCTCCTCCAGGTCATGACCTCTACTCATGAGTATTACTTAGGATTCCTTCCTGGGCTTTCTTCTCTTTGCCCTCTATATTACTTTAGTTGGTAATCTCACCAGCTTCCATGGATTTAATTATATCTATGCTGATGATTCTGAAATCTACTTTCCCTGTCCTAATCTCTTTACTGACTTCAAATCTCTCATCTCCTAATGCTTTTCAGACATTTCAAAACAGTGTCCAGTAGACAACCTAAATCCAATATACCCAAAGCATAACTTTTAACCTCCTCCCCCCACCAATTTCCACTGGCTCTAACTTCCTTATTACTGTAGAGGACAACAGTATAAGCCTAATCCCTTAGACTCAGGAGTCATCCTGGATTTCACACCATCTCTTACCCCCTTACCCAGACACAAGCTGCTGTTAAGGCATGCTGATTTCACCTTTTGCCACACCTCTTGAATATACCTCCTTCTCTCCTCTGACACTGATACCACTCTAGGGCAGGTTCTTTTCACCTCATGCCTGAATTATCACACTATTCTAACTGGTGGCAATGGTTGCCTCCAGTTTGTCCCCATTCCAATCCATCTTTAAGATCTTTGTCTTTCTCATTACTGTTCTATAAACAAAATGTGACTGATCACTTTTGTGGTGCATTATAGAGTGATTTTTTGTTCAGGTACAAGTTAAATATGATACATTTTGAGGTCTCATTACAACTGAGATTCTTTTTTTTCTTTATCTCATTTCTGACATCCATTGACATGACTATGCCATAGGTCTTACTATCTTTCAGAAGTATTCCATCTGCATGATCCAAAGTTTTATACTTCTAAACTTCAAAGACAATAACTTATCCTTTGCCCCTCCTATTTACTTTCAACAGCAACAACAACAACCACAACAAATAAACATTTATTAAGGGATTATTATGTTCCATTGTCCTTTTCTGAGTTTGTGTTTCGATCTTCCTAGTCACCCTAGTAACTTTTCAGTCATGATCTCTGTTTTCTTGTTTGCTATTTTTTCCCAGACTATTTCCTGATTTTCTTGGAATAATTATTTTGTTTTCAGTATTCTATAATCACTTCCATAGGTCTTAAAGGTTTTCCCCCTCCATCCCCTTCTGGCCTCCTCCTTCCCCATTCTCTCTCCAAGGTGGCTTGCAATCTTATATATGTTCTACACATACATTCCTGTTAAATACAACTTCACCATAGTCATGTTGAATAGAAGAATTCAAATGAAAGGGAGAAACCATAAAACAAAACAAAAGAACACATAAGACAAAAGAAAAGGGTCTGCTTCATTCTGAGATCCAATTCAGTAGTTCTTTCTCTGGATGTGGAAGGCATTTTGCCTCAAAAGTACGTTGGGAATTTTTTAGGTTATTGCATTGCTATGAAATCTATCAGAAAAAATTCCTCAGACACTATAGTTGTTTCTGTGTATGAAGTTCTCCTCGTTCTACTCCTTTCACTCAGCATCAGTTCATATAAGCCTTTCCAGGACTCTCTAAAGTGTTCCTGTTCATCATTTCTTACCGCACAATAGTATTCCATTACATTCATATACCACAACTTGTTCATCCATTCACTGATTGATGGGCACCCTTTTGATTTCCAGTTTTTGGCCACCACAAAGAGAGTTGCTATAAATATTTTGACACATGTGGGATCCTTTTCAATTTTTATGATCTTTTTGGGATACAGTCCTAGAAACAGTATTGCTAGGTCAAAGGGTAGGCACATTTTTGTAGCCCTTTGGGCATAGTTCCAAATTACTCTCCAGAATCATTGGATTAGCTCACAGCTCCACCAACAATGAATTAGTGTTCCAACTCTCCCACATCTTCTCCAACATTTATCATCTTCCTATTTTATCATGTTAGTCAATCTGACAGGTGTGATGTGGTAGCTCAGAATTGTTTTGATTTCCATCTCTCTAATTAATAGTGATTTAGAGCATTTTTTCATAAGACTAGAGATAACTTTAATTTCTTCCTCTGAAAACTCCCTGTTCATATCCTTTGATCATTTATCAATTATGGAATGACTTGTATTTTTGTGAATCTAACTCAATTCCCTATGTATTTTAGAAATGAGGCCTTTATCATAGACACTAGTTGCAAAAATTCTTTCCCAGTTTTCTGCTTCCCTCCTAATTTTGGTTGCATTGGATCTGTTTGAGCAAAAGCTTTTCAATTTGTTGTAATCAAAATAATCCATTTTGCACTTCACATTGTTTTCTATCTCTTGTTTTGTCAAAAATTTCTCCATTCTCCATAAATCTGACAAATACACTACTCCTTTCTTCACTAATTTGTTCATAGTATCATTCTTTACCCTTAGATTATGTACTCATTTGGACTTGATTCTTGTGTATGGTGTCAGGCATTGGTCTATGCCCAGTTTCTGCCACACTGTTATAGAGTTTTCCCAGCAATTTTTGTCAAAGAGTGAGTTCTGATCCCAGAAACTGGAGTCCTTGGTTTTATCAAATAGTAGATTGCTATAGTCGTTGACTACTGTGTCTTGAGTACCTAACCTATTCTACTGGTCGACCTCTCTCTTTCTTAGTCAGTACCAAGTGGTTTTGATAATTGTTGCTTTATAATACAATTTGAGATCTGGTAGAGCTAGGTCACATTCACTAGCATTACTTTTCATTAGTTCCCATGATATTCTGGACCTTTTGTTCTTCCAGATGGATTTTGATATTATTTTTTCTAGTCATAGAAAATAATTATCTGGTGGTTTGGTATGGCATCAAATACGTAAATTAATTTAGGTAGGATTGTCATTTTTATTATATCTTCTCTGCCTACCCATGAGCAAATGATGTTTTTCTACTTAATTAGATCTGACTTTAGTTGTGCAAAAAGTGTATTGTGTTCACATAGACCCTGAGTTTGTTTTGGCACATAGGCTCCCAGATATTTTACAGTGTCTACTCTAGCTTTAAATGGGAGTTCTCTTTCTATCTTGTGCTGTTGGGCTTTGTTACTAATATATAGAAATGCAGATGATTTATCTGGGTTTATTTTGCACCCTGTGATTTGCCAAAATTGTTTATTATTTCAAGTAGTTTTTGACTTGATTCTCTGAGATTCTCTAAGTATATCATCTGCAACGAATGTTAACTTAGCTTTTTTCTTTGCCTCTTCTAATTCCTTCAATTTTTTCTTCTCTTATTGCTATGGTTAACTTTTCTTGTACCATACTGAATAACAGTGGTGATAATGGGCATCCTTGTTTCACCCCTGATCTGATTGGAAATGCATCTAGCTTATCCCCATTGCACATAATGCTCATTGAAGGATTTAGGTAGATTCTGCTTATTAATTTATGGAAAGTTCCATTTATTTCTATTCTCTCCAGTGTTTTCAACAGGAATGGATATTGTATTTTGTCAAAAGCTTTTCTGCATCCACATCTGCAACCACAGATAATCATGTGGTTTCTGTTAGTTTTGTTGTTGATATGATGAATAATGCTAATAGTTTTCCTAATATTGAACTAGTCCTGCATTCCTGGTATAAATTCTCTCTGATCATAATGCATGATTCTCAGGATAAGTTGCTGTGTTATTTTTGCTAATGCCATATTTAAAAGTTTTGCAGCTATATTCATTAGAGAAATCAGTCTATAATTTTCTTTCTCTGTTTTGGCTTTTCCTGGTTTAGGTATCATAACCATATTTCTAATATAAAAAGAATTTGGTGGGACTCCTTCTAAATTTTCCCAAATAGCATAGACAGTATTGGAATTAACCGTTCTTTAAAAGTTTGATAGAATTCACTTGTAAATCCATCTGGCACTGGAGATTTTTTCCTAGGGAATTCATTGATGGTTTGTTCAATTTCTTTTTCTGACATGGGGTTATTTAAGTATTCAACTTCCTCTTCTGTTAATCTGGGCAATTCATATTTTTTTAAAAATAATCATCCATCTCATTTAGATTGTTGAATTTATGGGCATACAGTTGGGCAAAGTAATTTCTAATTATTGTTGTAATTTTCTGCTCATTAGAGGTTAGTTCATCCTTTTCATTTCTGATATTGGTTATTTGATTTTTTGTTTCTTTTTTTTAATCAAATTGACCAAGGGTTTATCAATTTTATTGCCTTTTATTCATAAAAGCAACTCTTAGTTTTATTTATTAGTTAAATAGTTTTCTTAATTTCAATTTTATTAATCTTTCCTTTCATTTTCAGTGTTTCTAATTTAATATGTACTTGGGGATGTTCAATTTGCTCTTCTTCTAGCTTTTTCAGCTGCAAGCCCAATTCACTATTCTCTTCTTTCTCTATTTTATTCATGTAGGCATTCAAAGATATAAAGTTTCCCCTAAGAACTACTTTTGCAGTATCCCATAATATTTTGTAGGTTGTCTCATTATTGTCATTCTCTTGAATGAAGTTGTTGGTTGTTTCTATGATCTGTTGTTTAATCCATTCATTCTTTAGGATTAGATTACTTTCCAATTAATTTTTGGTCTATCTATCTTTCCATGGTCTTTTATTACATATAATTTTATTGCATTATGATCTGAGAGAGATGCATTCACTATCTCTGCCTTTCTGCACTGGATTATGAGGTTTTTATGCCCTAGTACATAGCCGGTTTTTGTATATGTGCCACATACCACTGAAAAAAAAGGTATATTCTTTTCTTTCCCCATTCAGTTTTCTCCAGAGATCTACCATATCTACCTTATCCAGAGTTTTATTCATCTCCTTATCTTCTTTCTTGTTTATTTTGCGGTTAGATTTATCAAGTTCAGAGAGGGGGAGGTTGAGGTCCACCTCTAGTACAGTTTTAGTGTCTATTTCTTCCTGTATCTCTCTTAATGGCTCCTCTAAGAATTTGGATGCTATACGACTTGGAGCATATATATTTAGTAATGATATTGCTTTGTTGTCTATGGTGCCTTTTAGCAGGATATAGTTTCCTTCCTTGTCTCTTTTGATTAGATCTATTTCTGCCTTTGCTTTGTCTGAGATTATCATTGTTACCTTTGCACTTTTTTTACATCAAATGAATCACAATATATTCTGCTCCAACCTTTTATCTTTGCCCTGTGTGTATGCCCTGTTTCTAATATGTTTCTTGTAAACAACATATTGTTGGATTATGGTTTTTAATCCATTTTCCTATCTATCTCCGTTTTATGGGAGAGTTCATCTCATTCACATTCATGGTTATGATTACTCTCTGTGTCTTTTCCTCCATCTTCTTTCCACCTGTTTGTCCTTTCAGTTTTCCCTTCTCCCTTTTTCTCCACAATAGGGTTTTAGTTTTTCACCACCTACTCCATCTGTCTTGCCTCCCCTCTTTAACCCCCCCTCCTCATTACTCCCTTTTTTCCTTACTACTTCTTCCCTCCCTTTTAGCCTCCCTTCCCTTTTCTTTACCCCTTCCCATCCTACCACCCATAGAGCTAGTTAGGTTTCTATACTTAACTGAGTTTTTATTCCCTCCTTGAACCAAATCAAATGAGAGTAAATCTCAAACAATGTTCACCTCCCTGCTCTCTTTCTCTCTACTGTAATATATTTTTGTGCCAGTTCCTGTGTTGTAATTTACCTTTTTCTGACTTCTTCTTTTCCAGTCTCCCATTGCAATCCCTTTACACTCTTAAATCACAATTTTTGGGTCTTTCAAGGTCACTCAGCCGTCTTGGCTGCTGGAAGTTCAAGCAGCTACTTCCTAACTTTTAAATTTATGTTGGCAGAGGTACCATCTCAAGTTTTAGTTTTTTTGTGTTGCTGTTTCTGAGTGTATTCTGGGAATTTTTAATTTTTTTATATTTCTAAGGTATACAAAGAGAGATGTGGTCACTGATCTCTTGCCCTGTTTTATATTCTTTATCCAGGAAAGGTCCTTGTCCCCCTACAACCACAAGTGTTAGTGTCTTTCCTGACCCTGGAACTATGACCAGGACCCCTATTTTTCTACAATCACAGACACTATTGCTCCTATTCACACTGGAACTCTGACTCTGAACTAAGTATGGGTAATGCAATAGGATCCTGCACCCAATACCGATAAAGCTGCTGTTGCAAATGTTGCAGTAGGCTCTAAAGCCTGTTGCCTATTGGTGTGATATACTCTGGGTGGGCCCCCCACTTATTGTTAAAGATTTCTACTACTGACCTTCTAGCTATCTTGGTCTAGAGAAATGTCTCATCTCAACCCTTTGTTGACTCTGCCACTCCAGAATTCAATTTGAGGAGCTATTTCAAACTTTCTTGGGGGGGGGGGGGCAGATATTAAAACAGTTCTAATGTGTTGCTGCCTGTACTCCATTATTTGGTTCTGCCCAATGCCCCACCCTCAAGTTAAAATTCTTCTTTGGGCTCACATGTGACTCAATTTTACCCTTGTCTCAGATAACTCATTCCTAACATGAAAATTTAAAATAATTCATCACCATGCATTTTAGTTCTAAGTCCTATAATCCAACAAGTGGAAATTACAGAAAAGGTAGGACTTTTTTTCTACTGAAAATTTTTATAATGAGAGCAGTTCCAAAGTAGGGTAGTACTGAATTATCAGCCTGTAGAAACTTTCAAGTGAAAGGTGAATGGTTGCTTGTTTGGATTGCTGAAGAAAGAATTGTCTCAGATATGAAACAGCGTAAAATTTTTTGATACATTTTGTAAAGTTTCAAAGTCATTTGGTTTTTAAAACCAGATTTACTTAATTCTCTTTCTTGAAGTCTTTAATCTCATGTAACTGCTGTGGATACAGCAATGTTTGAGAACAGATAGTTTCATTTTCCTCTCTGAATTGACATTTTGTGTACATTTGTGACAGTGATATACAATTTAATGAGATCTGTTCCCACTGGCACAAGCTATAGGTTGTTTTTTTAATCTCTACCCAATCTAAAATTTATTGTGGAAGCAAAAGTATTATATTAAAATCTGATTTCCAACATTTGCTCTCCTTGTGTCCCTAGAAAAGTCATTGAATCCCTGTGTCTTCAGTTAGTTGTTTGTAAAATAGCAATAAAGAGTCCTTCATTGCCTGTGTTAGGAAGTGGTTTTTAGGAAAAGTAATAATGTAAAAGTTCTATTATGAATTACATAATCACAATTAGCAACACCATTATAATTTGTATTATGTAACATTCTATGTAACTAAGTAGCACAATGGATAGAGTATTGTGTTGGTATCCTGAGTTCAGTTCCTGCCTCTGATACTTACTTGTAGTATGACCATAAGCAAACTATTTAACATCTTTCATCAATAGTTTCTTCAAGTGTAAAATGAGGGGTTTGAACACCAAAGACTTAAAAGCCTTTCTGGCTCTAAATATATGATCTTTTGATCAATTTCTTTTTTTTTAGCTCTCTAGTCAGACCGTTTTTACAGCACTCAGAGATACCTGGTCAAGCAGCATTTCAGGTTTGTGTGTTTGGGGGTGGAGGAGTAGGAAGGAAAGGTGAATCTAAAGGGTTTAAATGAATGAAAGTCCATTGTGAGAAAGCAATATTATACGGATTATACCAACTCCTTCTGAGAAATACATTGAGGAGCACAAAAACTGTGATAGTCCAATTGTACATCACTATAGGGCAGACTTTAACTCTAGCATTTTCTATATTTCTAGAAGCCGCATTTATAGAGGGCAATGGACATGGGCAGGAGTTTTAACCTGAATTCCATGGACAATCAAAAGGTCTATGGATACCTCATTATTTTGTCAAGCTTCTAACTGAAACTTAACATTTCTTTCAATTATTTATTTAGTCAGTAACTACATTGTGAAGGGATCCACAGGCTTCACAAGACTACCAAAGTTTCCATCATAAACAAACAAATTATTCTCATTCTATCTGTCTATGGAAAGAACTGGGCACCAATATCAAGGGGCAGAATTTAAGCCATTATTTGAAAGAAGTTCCTAATAACTGCAGTTATTTGAAAATAGTTTGATCTGCCTATCACTGAAAGTTTTCAAACCAAAACTTGATGACCACTTGTCAATGATATTATTGAGTATAGTCATGAAAATAGTAGTGAGTTTAATTATATGACCTCTAAAGTGCTTTCCAATACTAAGATTAATTTCTTCATCTGCATATATATATATATATATATATATATATATATATATATATATATATATATATATTCCCTGACCGAATTTTTGTGGATAAAATATCTTAAAGACTGATGTAGAAAAATATCAAATTATCTAATCACATTTCAAATCATAAAATAATGTAATTTAATGTATATATTATCTCCACTGTCCCTCCAGTTTGTGTAATTGAACATTTAGGAGATCATCTATCTATGGATGAAAGGAAATATGTAGATCATATAGCTCAATACAGTAATTTTAAACTAAACAAACTGAGGCCCTGAGAGGTTGTGATTTGTACAAGATCACTCATATAATAAACAGCAGGACTTTTTTTGAACCCTAATTTTCCGATTCATAATCCAAAGTTCTTGTTCCAATGTCATGATTCATTTTAACATTCATTATTTTAAAATAATGTTCACACTGCCCAAATAAAACCTGAGTAACTACTTTAAAGAAATGATGAATGTTATAAGAATTAATGTTGCAATGAGATACTTTTTGACCATTATAAGCAGAGAGTGGGATGGACAAAATTATGAAATGCTTAACTGTAAAATCCTTTCAGTACAGTAATCTATTTTATATCAAACAAGAAAAGGATGAATTGCTATTCCATAAGCAGTTCCAACAAGATCGTAGAAAGGACTAGGAAACTATCACAGTGAATAGAGCCTACACTGCCAGAAGATGGTCAGGGAAATGCAATTACCTTCACAATTACCAATTTCTCTATTAACAAAATGATGGGTAAAGACAAGGTATAAAGTAGTTAGATATTTATCATTATTTTTAGGTTATAATTAGAGAATATAGATGATGCATATGAATGGCAGAAAAATGTGTAGTAAATATTAATAATTCTTTATCACAGGAAAATAAATGGAAAACTGGGACATGATGAGATAGGGATTACTGAATTGTTATCACTGGAAATACTCCCTTATCAATTGAAGAATATTTGTGAAGTAATGTGAGCAAATAATTGCTCCTATATTTCCTCACATTTGAACAATATATAACATAGACACCATAAACTGACTATGTTTACCACAGAGGAATATTGATTAGAAGGAATATGATTATGGTTATAGATATGTATGCAGTAATACTGTGTCACCAAGTCAGGTCTATGCTTCTGAAATTTTTATGGTCCAGAAAATATAATTTTAGGTATGGCACACCCAGGCATGAGGAAACAAAAGC
This sequence comes from Notamacropus eugenii, assembly GCF_028372415.1. Lineage (NCBI taxonomy): Eukaryota > Metazoa > Chordata > Mammalia > Diprotodontia > Macropodidae > Notamacropus > Notamacropus eugenii. Next base: position 180,339,068 of record NC_092875.1, read on the forward strand.
ATTGGAACAATTTTCTTCCTTCATCTTTCTCAAGAGCAGAACCTTTTCTTCCTGCCCCTGCCCTCCAGAAATAACTGGGAAAAAGGAATTCAGGGCTCAAAGTGGCACCTGTGTATGCTCAAAGAATTCACCTGTGGTAACTGTAAGTCTGAGGCAAAGCTTGATATAGAGGATGAATAGCAATAGTTCTTCTGGATGACTGTAGCACTTTGTGTTTCTCCCATTGCTTTTCCACATTTTACCTTCCATTATACTTACATGTTTACAGACACTATAAGTTCTGATAAATTATAATAACTTAATAATATAGAACTTTAGGAAGGGAACACTTTTCTTACGAGAACTTCATCAAGTAGACAACATAGATAGCACATTTCAAAAATGAGAAAACTGAGGCAGAAGAGCTTGCCATCATGTTCAGTAAATAGGAAGGAAAGATTTGAAATAGGTCACTCCAGACTTCATGTCCAAAAGTTTTCCTGCTGAATTATAGCATAATTCCTTTGTAACCCACACAAAAGCAAGAACCTATTATTTGAATATCCCATAGAATTTGGCAGTGTGCTGAACACATAGCAGAGGCTGAATAAATATCTATTGAATAAATATAGAATATTTTAGGATTGTTCAAAAGCAATTGCATATTGTAAGAGCTTCCCTAAGAACTAGAATAGGTCATCCATTTTATTCTATCCCATTCCAAATCCCAATGCCAGCATATTATTTTATAATGCTAATGCCTATATTTGATGAGATTCATTCCCAGCCTTCATATCTTTATCTAATAAATCTTCTGTTTGCCAGGAGACTTAACACAAACACTTTTTGCTTTCATTTCATTCCAGTGATAATAGAAAGGAAAAAGGGATTGCCATGGCATGTGTTGTCATGGGTAATAAGGAAATGGCATCAAGGAGCCATATTTTTCACCATTCTACTCCCTTTAACCACATTCAAACACATATCAATGAAGTAGAAGCTTGTTAGTAGCTTCACAGAAAGTGATACCTTTGCGGGAGGGGGAGGGGGTCAGAGCCAAGATGGTAGAGTGGAAGCAGGCACCTGCCTGAGCTCTCCCCCCAAACCCCTCAAAATACCTGTAAAATGACTCTAAAGAAATTCTAGAGCAGTAGAAGCCACAAAATGACAGAGTGAAAGAGTTTCCTAGCCCAAGACAATCTGGAAGGCCCATAGGCAGGGTCTATTACAATGGGCTGACAGCAGAGAGCAGCCCAGCTTGGGCTATAGCAGTACAGATGAAACTGGAGCAGGCCTCAGGACACTGAATCACTGGCAGCTATAGTGATTCCCAGACTTCTCAATCCACAAACACTGAAGATAGCTTCAATGGTCAGTGTGAAAGCCCTCTCATCTTGGTGAGAGAGGAACCTGATCCAGTCCCAGCCCCAGTCCCAGGGTGGCAGCCACTTCACAGAAGTAGTTGCTTCTGTAGCTCTTGTCCTAAAGACAGTGGGGGAATGGAGCACCTGTTCTGGTTATAGTCCTGGTTGGCAGTCCTGGGGTCAGGAGGAGTGCTATCATTATAGAGCTGGTGGCAACTGTGAAGAGAGAATCCTATTTTCAGTTCCAGGGGACAAAAGAGTGCTTGTGGCTGCTCACAGAGCAGAGCACAGGCTAGGAGAGGAGTGAACACCTCTCCTTTGATCATACTACTTTGGAGGAGCTGAGAATTTACAGGTCCCTAGAGATACCTCTGAAAACAGGTGGCCAAGAACCATGAAACTTGGGGTGATCTACCCGGCACATTTCTGAGATCAAAAGTCAAGTGATTGGCTGGAAAAATGACCAAAAAGGGAAAAAATAAGACTATGGAAGGTTACTTTCTTGGTAAAAAGAATTTTCTTATGTTGAGGAAGATCAAAGCATACAACTAGAGGAAGATCAAAGCATACAAATGGAGGAAGACAGCAAGGTCAAATCCTCCACGAAAAATATGAAATGGTCTCAAGCCATGGAAGAGCTCAAAAAGAAATTTGAAAATCAAGTAAGAGAAGTAGAGGAAAAATGGGAAGACAAATGACAGCGATGTAAGAAAATCATGAAAAACAGCAGAATAGCTTGCTAAAGGAGAAGAAAAAATGATGAAGAAAATAACACCTTTAAAAATTGACTAATTGATAAAATGATAATTGGACTAACTGACCAATTGCCAATTATTGTTGTGCTCATCCTTAGTTGCCAAAGAAGACCGTGCCATCAAAGAAATGATGACCTGACTTACACTTGACTTTGTTTTGAGTGAGGGAGGGCTATGCAAGGTGAGCAGCCTCACTTCTCCTCCAGAGCCATCTGAATTCAGTGACCAGATATTCATCAGGATGACAGGAGATGACTCAGGATGCATTGAGAGACCTTCACCCCTTTAGGCCAAGTTCTATTCAGATATTGATTAAGGGCGAGGTAATGCACATTTCATGAATAGGCCTGTTTAAGAAAGGGATAACTCCTTTGATGAGGCAAAGAAAAATAAAGACATCAGACTGGGAGGGAAACAACAACAGCTACTATTGATAATCACTCTTGCATACACTGTCCGACATTGGTCTATGCCCTGTTTCTGCCACACTGTTATAGAGGTTTCCCAGAAGTTTTTGTCAAACAGTGAGTTCTTATCCTAGAAGCTGGAGTCCTTGGGTTTATCAAACAGTAGATTGCTAACGTCATTGAATACTATGTCTTTCCCCGGTCTATCTGTCTGTTTCTTAGCCAGTACCAAGTGGTTTTGATGATTTGTGCTCTATAATAAAATTTGAGATCTGGTAGGGTTGGGCCACCTTCCCTAGCCTTTTTTTCATTAGTTCCCTTGATATTCTGGACCTTTTGTTCTTCCAGATGAACTTTGATAGTATTTTTTTACACTACAAAATAATTATCTGGTAATTTGATTGCCATGGCACTGAATAAGTAAATTAATTTAGGTAGAATTGTCATTTTTATTATATTTGCTCAATCTATGCACTAGCAACTGATGTTTTTCCACTTACTTGGATCTGGTTTTATTTTTGCCAAAAGTGCTCACGTAGTCCCTGGGTTTATTTTGGCAAGTAGAGTCCCAGATATTTTATAATGTCTACTATAGCTTTAAATGGGATTTCTCTTTTTATTTCTTGCTTTTGGGCTTTGTTAGTAATATATAGAAATGCAGGTGATTCATCTGGGTTTATTTTGTAAACTGCAATTTGCCAAAGTTGTTTATTATTTCAAGTAGTTTTTACTTGATTCTCTGGGATTCTCTAAGCATATCATCATATCATCTGCAATGAGTGTTAACTTAGTTTCTTCTTTGCCTCTTCTAATTCCTTCAAGTTCTTTTTCTTCTCCTATTGCTACAGCTAGCATTTCCAATACCATGTTGAATAACAGTGGTGATAATGGCCATCATTATTTCATACCTGATCTCACTGGAAATACATCCAGCTTATTCCCATTACATATAATGCTTGCTGAAGGGTTTTGGTAGATACTACTTATTATTTTATGGAAAGTTCCATTTATTCCTATGCTTTCCAATGTTTTCAATAGGAATAGGTGCTGTATTTTGTCAAAAGCTTTCTCTGCATCTATTGAGATAATCATGTGGTTTCTGCTAGTTTTGTTGTTGATATGATCAATATTGCTAAAAGTTTTCATAATATTGAACCAGGCCTGCATTTCTGGTATAAATCCTACCTGATCATAATGTATTATTCCCATGATAAGTTGCAGTATTCTTTTTGCTAGTATCTTATTTAATATTTTTGCATCTATATTCACTTGAGAAATTGGTCTATAATTTACTTTCTCTGTTTTGGTTCTTCCTGGTTTAGGTATCAGAACCATATTTGTATCATAAATCTAATTTGGTAGGACTCCTTCTTCCCCAATTTCCCCAAATATTCTTTATAGTATTGGAATTAACTGTTCCTTAAATGTCTGATAGAATTCACTTGTAAATCCATCTGTCCTTGGAGATTTTTTCCTAGGGAGTTCATTGATGGCTTTTTCAATTTCTTTTTCTGACATAGGATTATTGAAGTATTCAACTTCCTCTTTTATTATTTTGGGCAATTTACCTTTTTTAAAATAATCATCTATCTCATTTAGATTGTGGAATTTGGGGGTTTACAGTTGGGCAAAGTAATTTCTAATTATTGTGCTAATTTCTGGACTGGTTCAAGTTGAAATGAGTAGAACCAGAACATTGTACATAACAACAACAATATTGTAGGCATATTGAGCTATGAAAGATTTAGTTGCTCTAATTAAGGCAAGAATCTGAGACAATTCCAAAGAACTCATGATGAAAAATGTTATCCACTTTTGAGAGAGAACTGATGGACTCTGGGGACAGATCGAATCACACATTTTTTCACTTTCTTGGCTTTTCTTGTCTGTGTCTGTGTGTGTGTGCATGTGTGTGTGTGTGTGTTTCCTTTGCAACATGGCTAACATGTAAATAAGTTTTGCATGATTTCAAATGTATAATTAATACAATATTGCTTACTTTCTTAATGAGTATGGAAGAAGAAAGTGGGCAGGAAAAATTTGAAGTCTGGAATTTTTTAAAAAAATGATTGTTTAAATGTTGAAAATATAATTAGTTAATATGTATCTTTTCATGATTGACCAAATTCCAAGATAGAGAAAATTCACCTAGAAAAATCTATTAGAATAGTACAGAATCACTCAATATTTACAATAAATCCAAGGGAAAAGGAGATTACAATATTCTGAAGGACAATGAAACATGGTATAAAAAATGACATCTTACAAACTTATGCCTAAGTCCAAAAAAAAAAAGGTGCTTAGAGAAGGGAGAGAAAATTATTCCACCAAAGGAATCTTGAGGTTTTTCTAAAGCAAAATAGACTAAGAGAGAAAAGTTGCTTTCACATTGCAAAGAAAAACTAGGAACTCAAATACGGTTTCTTTTTTTAATTTTTTAAATTTTTTTTAGTTTTGCTTTGTTTTTGTGTTTATTTATTTATTTTTAGTTTTCAACATTCATTTTCACGAAATTTTGAGTTCCAAATTTTTTCCTCATCTCTCCCTTTCCCCCACCCCACAAAGCCTTGATTTTAATTACCCCTTCCCTCAATATGCCCTCCCTTCTATAATACCCCTCCCTTCCCTTATCCCCATCTTCTCTCATTTCCTGTAGGGCAAGATAGATTTCATACTCCATTACCTGTCTTTCTTATTTCCCAGTTGTATGTAAAAACAATTTGCAACATTCGCTTCTAATACTTTTAATTCCAACTTCTCTTCCTCCCTCCTTCCCCACCCATCTCCACTGAGAAGGCAAGAAATTCAATATAGGCTACATATATGTAGTTTTGCAAAAGACTTCCATAATAGTTATGTTGTGTCAAACTAACTATATTTCCCTCCATCCTATCCTGCCTTCCCTTTATTCTGTTCTCTCTTTTCACCTTGTCCCTCCTCAAAAGTGTTTACTTCTAATTACTTTCTCCTCCCATTTGCCTTCCCTTCTATCATCCCCCTCACTTCACTTGTCCCCTTCTCCCCTACTTCCCTTTAGTGTAAGATAGATTTTCATACCAAATTGAGTGTGCGTGTTATTCCCTCCTAAAGCCAAATGTTATGAGAGTAAGCTTCACTTTTTCCCTCTCACCTCCACACGTTTCCCCTCCATTGAAAAAGCTCTTTCTTACCTCTTACATGAGAGATAACCTGCCCAATTCCATTTATCTGTTTCTTCTCCTGATATATTCCTCTCTCACCCCTTGATTTTATTTTTTTAAATATCATCCCTTCTTATTCAATTCACCCTGTGCTCTCTGTCTATATGTATGCATGTATAATGGCTCCAAATACCCAAATATTGAGAAAAGTTTCAAAAGTTATACATGTTATCCTTCAATGTAGGAGTGCAAACAGCTCCACTTTAGTAAGTCCCTTGTGATTTCTCTTTCCTGTTTACCTTTTCATGCTTTTCTTGATTCTTGTGTTTGAAGCTCAGATTTTCTATTCAGGTCTGGTCTTTTCATCAAGAATGCTTGAAAGTCCTCTGTTTCAATGAATGACTAGTTTTCCCCTGAAGTATTACACTCAGTTTTGCTGGGTAGGTAATTCTTGGTTTTAGTCCTAGTTTCTTTGACTTCTGGAATATCATATTCCATGCCCTTCAATCCCTTAATGTAGAAGCTGCTAGATCTTCTGTTATCCTGAGTGTTACTTGAATTGTTACTTTCTAGCTGCTTGCAATATTTTCTCCTTGACCAGGGAACTCTGGAATTTGGCTAAAATATTCCTAGGAGTTTCTTTTTTGCGGATCTCTTTCAAGAAGTGATCAGTGGATTCTTTCAATATGTATTTTGCCCTCTGGTTCTAGAATATCAGGGCAGTTTTCCTTGATAACTTCATGAAAGATGATGTCTAGGCTCTTTTTTTGATCATGGTTTTCAGGTAGTCCCATAATTTTTAAACTGTCTCTCCTGGATATATTTTCTAGGTCAGTTGTTTTCCCAATGACATATTTCACATTATCTTATAGATTTTTTAACTCTTTTGGTTTTGTTTTGTAATTTCTTGTTTTCTCATTAAGTCATTACCTTCCATCTGCTCCATTTTAATTTTAAAGAACTATTTTCTTCAGTGAGGTTTTGAACCTCCTTTTCCATTAGACTAATTTTGCTTTTTAAAGCATCGTTTTTCCCATTGACTTTTTGAACATCTTTTGCCAATTGAGTTAGTCTATTTTAAAGGTGTTATTTTCTTCAGCATTTTTTGGATTGATATGCTTTTTATGATTACCTTGCATTCCTCTCATTTCTCTTCCCAATTTTCCCTCCAACTCTCTTCCTTGATTTTCAAAATTCTTTTTGAGCTCTTCTATGATCTGAGACCATTGCATATTTACTTTGCAGGTTTTGGTCTTTTGATCTTTGACTTTTAGGTCTTCTTCTGATGGTATGCATTGTTCTTCCTCATCCAAAAGGATGGAGGAAAATACTTGTTCACCAAGAAAGTAGCCTTCTATAATCTTCCCCCCCTCCCTTTTGGGCATTTTCCCAGCTAATTACCTGATTTTTGAGTCCTTTGTCAAGAGGAGGATATACTCTAGGGACCTGTAAGTTCTCAGTTCTTCCAATGTGGCACAATCAAGGGAGAGGAGTTTGCTTCCCTCCTGGCCTGCACGCTGCTCTGGGAGCAACCAAAATCTTTTCTGCCCAAAATCTGTGAGTAGAATTCCCTCACCACAACTGCTCCCAACTCCACCACACCAATGATCCTCTTCATACCAGGGCTGGTTTCAGGGCTGAGATTCAGATCAGTTGCTCAATTCCCCCAGGGAATCTAGGCAGAGGGCTCCAAAAATGGATGCTGAAGCTGCAGTGGCTACTCCTGGAGGTCCAGACTGCGTTCCTCTCTCCTGGGTGAAAGAGCCCTCCCACCAACTTGTCTGTGGCATTTGTGTGTTGAGCAATCTGGGAACTGCTGCTGCTGCTGGTGGCACCCTTTAGCCTGTTCCGGGTCTTGTTCCAGGACTTATTTTGGGTTCTGTCCTGGCCACAGCTTGCAGCCCGTGCTGTGCTGCACTCCTCTCTGCACTTGGTGTGAAAGACCTTTCCTGTCTGCCTTTCAGGCTGTCCTAGGCTGGAAATCTCCTTCACACTGTCATTTTGTAGCTTTTGGTGCTCTAGAATTTGTTTAGAGTCAGCTTTTACAGGTATTTTGTGGGCTATGTGGGGGAGCTTCTAAAGGTCCATCTTTCTACTCCACCATCTTGACTGCACACCTCCCCAAATATGTGTTTTCATGTGGCTAAAGCTAGATAAAGGTAGTGAGCAGGAGCTTTTATTATGTTTGATTTAAAAAGAAAATAAAATCACACACATTGAAAGATAATGCTAAAGTAAAGAAAATATTATGTGAATAAAATAAAGAAAATGTATATCAGAAAAATCAGAGGAATTTGATAGAAAACAGGTCAATTGTTAAACAAGGGGTTGAAATTTCTATCTCAATCAATTTTTAGGTCTACTAAGAACACTCTTCAGAAGAAAGAAAAGGAGAGAGGGCAAAGGAAATTTGAAAAAATGACTAGACAAGTAGAAACTGTCATTTTCTTTCAGTAAGATAAATATAATCTTGGCACTTAAATAAAAAAAAAAAGACCACGGGGAAGTAGATCAACTTCACTAACCAAAGTTTATTCAAATACACTAAATGAAAATTTGTAAGGAGATTGTAGCAATATGTCTAAAAGATCATTTACTATGTCCATATTGAATTCGTTCCAGGGATGCAAAGAAAATGCTTACCATAAATAAATTATCATGCTTAAAAAAATTATTTTAATAGATGCAAAAAAAAAATTAACCTTTTACAAAATGCAGCATTCATTTATAAGTCCTGAAAAACATGAGAATTAAATGGTTTTTTTCAATATGATCAAAAGTTTGTAATAAAATCAAAGACTCATATGGTCTACAATGGGGACATATTAGAAGCTTGCTCAGTGCAACCTGGGGTAAAGTCAAGATGTCCTCTCTCCTTTCCATTATTTGAAATAGTTATAGCTGTACTAGTCATAGCAATAAATGAAGAAAATAAAATTAAATTTATGATCATTGGAAATGTACATTAAATTGAAGTTTCAAATAATGTAAATAATCACTGAATAAATTGAGACAACTAATGGTTTCAGTAAGATAGAAAAAAAGAAAATATTTATATTGCATACTCACAAAAAGGGGAAAATAATCAGGGAAAATTCATGTGATTTCACTGAAAATGGTTAAAACATCTTGACATTAACATACTATGTACACTAAAAAAAAGATTTAGGAAAATATAACTATAAAGCATGCTTTACAAAATAAGAAAATCTAATAATTAGAGAAATTCATTGTTTACTATTGAATAAAAAGGTGATGCTGTCTAAACTAATTTACATGTTAAGCAGTACGCTATTAAAAATAAGGAAGATTCCATTTATATTAATAAATAACATTTATTTGGAGAAAGAGATAGTCAGATTCCTAAAATAACAATGATTCAAAGAATAAATCAAAGAATGGGGGAAGGCATTACCAGAACTCCAACAATATTAAAAAGAAATTTAAAAGTTGGTATTAAAACATGATAATCAAGATAAAAAGTAATAGAAAAGGAAATGGAGCATTTTCCTGGCTAATCACAACATGATTTTTTCTAGTCCTCAAAAACACTTTCAACAAATTTAATTAACAAGAGACAGACTAAATGATGGATATGGCTTTATATCCATTGAATTTGAAGGTTTGAAAATGTGTAAGTTGTTGTTTATAACAAAGACTAAAGTTTTGGAGAAGAATGAAAACTACTATTCAACATCAAGTGGAATTTGTTGTCTGGTGTCCAGCCTTAGTTCAGAGAGGCTCAGAATCATGCTGGTTATAGGATAATTAATTTCTAAATCAAATAACTCTAAAATTTCAGCTCTTAATTTATAAAAGGTCTGGTGGTCCTATCTATATTAATATCTACTCAATTTCTTTCCTGTGGCAGGATGGATATCATTTTTTTTAAGAGAATATATTTAGAGACATTAGAGATTGCATAGAACCTTTCTTATTTTATAGATAAGGAGAACTGAAGTCGAGAAACATTAACTGATTTTCCAAGGGTAAGATAGTATATTTGTGAAGCAAGATTCAGACACTGGTGTTCCTATACATTTTATCTCTCCAAATGAATTTCATCATTATTTTATCAGATTCTGAAAAGTATCCCTTTGATAATTTTATTGGTACAGATTAAAAACTCCAAATAAATTTTGATATTTATCATTTTTTATTGTGTTGGCCAAGCCCAGGTATGAGCATTGAATATCCTTCCATATATTTAACTTTTTGGTATTGTTTCTTTAGGAGCATTTTGTAATTGAACTAATATTATTGTGTGCTATGGTAGATGAATTCTCAATTATTCCATGAAATTTTTAGTATTTTTAATCACATTTCTCTTTTTATTATTTCTTCAGGGATTTTGGTACTATATAAAAATGCTATGGATTTAAGTATGTTTATATTGTACCCTGAAAATTTGTTGAATCTATGAGTTATATTAAAAGTCTTTGCTGATTCTTTAGTTTTTCTTTATATGGAAGAATCATGTCACCAGCCTTCAATTTTTTTCTTAATTTGTTTCTTTATTTGCTTCTTCCTTTTTGTTGTGTTTGTTTATTTGTATTTCTGTTGCCAGGGATGTCAGAGAAACAAATAATCTGCTCAAGCTTATAACATTATTGTTTTTGTTGATACTTTTTTGCTGAGGATGATGATAATATTGTTAGAAGAATGTTTCAAATGAATCTCATTTGTTGAACATCCCTCTTTTTCACTGATTACTAGGCTCATGTCTTTAGCACATGGCCCCATCACTGGCACATTAAGATTCTTTTCATAACATATTTTATTCTGTTATTGTGGTTACTGGTAGGGCCAGAATAGCCTCATGTCATTCGAATTTCTTCTTTTCATATTTACATTTATTTTTTGTGCTTGTTTGTAGAACTTTTTTTTATTGGAATTATTAAATTTAACTACTTTATGACCAGGGGTTTACAGTCAAGATTTTTTGTTTGTTTTGTTTTATTTTTCAGTTAATTTTTTTTCTTTCTGGAATGTTCTGTGGGTTTTTTTCACTTGGTACTTTGTTTTCTATATTCAGAAGTTCTAGGCAGTTTTCTTCTATTATTTCTTCAGATATGTTTTTCATGATTTTTGATTTATCATATTCTTATGGTAGATTTTTGGTCCTTAAGTTGTTACAGATCCTGTCTTCAAAACAATGTGCTTTGCTTGAAGAGAAATGATATTTTATTTTTATATTTCGTTTCTCTTTTTCCAAATAGGCTTCCACTTCTGAATGTTTATATTCCTAATCAGGTATCCTGTCCTGTGTTTCTTTGGTGAAACTTGCCTCCATAGATTTAAGTGTTTTGTTTTTGATTCATCAGATTATTTCTGCTGTGCAGGTCATAAATCCTGCTTTCATAATTCTTATTTCTCTCTATAGGAATATTCTTTTGTGATTCTCTATTTTCTTGCGAATCTGCAGTGCCCCTTGCATCATCAGGTATGGATTAAATTACTTCAGTCTTATGATATCCATTGATGTCTGGACTGATTTAGCTGATCTGGAAACTACTTTCTTTCTGTTATCAATATCTTCCCTGGTCAAGCTTTTTAAATGAGCTTTTTTTGCCTCTGATATCATTGGTAATTGGAGTACTTTTGCTTATATTCCCCTGTTATTCAGTTTCTGACTCCTTCCTCTATGATTTTTGGTTTTCCCTTGGGTGTGAACCTAAAATCTATCTTAGGTTCTTCCCACAATGGGGAATTTATAGTTTGCCTTCTGCCCCAAGTGACTTCTGTGGGACAAAACTGAACTTTAAGGTAAATCCTTTCCCTTGGGCTTAGACACTACCCACAGAACACCTCAATACACTAGTTTCCTTTGTGCTAAGTTCTCTAGCTAAGTTTTTTTGCAGGATCAAGTGTTTTCATGGTTCAGTCTTCTCCAACATGTCTGCAATCTAACTTTGTGAGACTTATTTCAGCAGACTTCAAAAATTTTATCTCTATCAAGCTGAAATATTTTCCACACCATTTCAGAGATGGCATACAAGAGGCACTAGAGGTTTTGAACTGCAGTCCCTATCAGTTCACTCTTAATCTGGTCAGACATACAGATAGCTTTGAAGGTGTAAATAATCAGCTTCATTTTAGTCTAGTCTTCTCAAATGGCTGTTGGGAGAACCAGATCCTACAGCATTCCCTAATTACCCTTCTCTCAGGAGCTGACAAGAAGGGGTGGCTGTCCCTACCCCTATATCTTGATTGGATCAGTTGAGACAGGCACACTGGTTCACTTCCCTAAATCCCCTCAAGCTTCAGTGGGGTCTAGTTGAGGCCCACACAGATTTCCCTATGTATTCCCTATCATTTTTTCTCATAGAAGTTTTTCCCCATTCACTGACCAATGACCACTTGCTTTTACAGGTCAATAAGGCAAAGAAGGCTTCTTGACAACATTAAGTTCACAGGTTAACTTTAGCAGTACTATCATTCAGTGCAAGCATAGTAAATATTACATCATGTCACCCCTTATCTTGCAGTGAAACCTCAGTAGGACTGTCTGTTACTATGATTCTAAGAACTACTATTTAGAATCCTTAAGACTATTCTGGGAGTTATTATCAAGCACCTGGAATCTAGATTTTCCCATGGCCATGGATTCCTAGAAACTAAACTCTAAAAGGGTAACAAAATTCTCCTTACATACACATACTATATACTCTCATATAATTTTATTAAAGCCTTCTGCCCCTTATTCAATTTTAAGCTACTCATGGACAAGGTCTACATAACTTTTTATTTTTATATTCCCCACATCTATTGTTGTGGATAATGTATTTATTTATATTGAATTCATTTAATTGAATTGAATTGAATTTAGAAACTTTCCTCCTTGATACCCTAAATTTAGCAATAAACTATTTCCAAATCACTATGTAAAAGAAATGTAAGCTCTTCCACCACCATTTTAAATTGGGTTCCATCTAAGCACTGATGCTACAACTGCCTCTTTGTGCCACCAGCCCTGCAGTCATGGAGGACTTGAACAGTACAATAACATGGAGGAATTCCCAGAGGGCTCCAAGATCAATGCCAGTAAGAACCAGCAGGACTATGGTAAAATGTCTATTGGAGGGCTAACCTGTGATATGAGCAAGAAAGATCTCACTGAGTACCTACCTATTTTTGGAGAGATTGTAGACTGCAAGATGAAAACTGATTCTGTCACAAGGAGAACGAGAGGAATAGGATTTGTGCTTTTCAAAGATACAGCCAGTGTGGACAACATCTTGGAACACAAAGAACTCAAGGTGAATGGCAAGTTGGTAGACACAAAGCAGTCCAAAGCTTTCAAGGGAAAGAAGCCCCACAAAAAATGTTTGTTGGTGGACTGAGCCCAGACACATTGGAAGAAGAAATCAAAGAGTATTTTGGATTGTTTGAAAAGATTGAGAAGATCAAACTAAAAAAACATAAAACAAATGAAAGAAGAGGTTTTGCTTTGTCACATATGCAGATGGAGAACCAGTAAAGAAATGATCAGAAAACAGATATTATTGTATTGGTTCTGGGAAGTGTGAAATCAAAGTTGTCCAGCCCATAGAGGTATACAGGCAACAACAGAAACAGCAGAAAGGAGGGAGGGGTCCTGCAGCTGGTGGCCAAGGTGGGACTAAGGGTTGTGGCCATGGTCAACAAAGCACTTATGACAAAGCATCCTCAGGGAGTAACCACCAAAACAATTACTACCTATATTTAAGGAAGACCTGGAGAAAACAGGTGCAGATACTATAGTAGCCTATTTTGCAGGATGACAACATTGAATGGAGAGTACTCTTCTATTGATCTGAGATGACTATTGTAAAAGACTTGTAGTGTGCATGACACAACTATGTCCAATTGTATATGGCAGTCGACTTGATTTTCTTGTTTTTATTTTGTCCTTTGCCATTTGTGTTATGACAAATATGGACTCATGGTTATACAAACTTTATTTGTATACTTTCATGTTAAATGAATCTCAAAAATAAATTACTTGTGATTTTTTTTTGAAAAGGACTGCAAAATAGACATTTTTGTACATGTTTATGCTTTAAGTTTTTTGTGACTTTAACATCTGTCAGCTTATGTAAATTTGAGAATGATCAAATTTTCCCTAAATTATTTCAACACAACTTAAGGAAGTGATCATTTCCAACTAAGTATTCAGCTTTCTTTCTCCTGGAGGTGAGTTGTTTGATTATATGTGTCTATTCCAGGTCACTCACAGTCTATTCTATGTTTGCATGAACCTGAAAGGTAATGGAAGCCAAGAAATCTGCACAAATTTATTTTTGGGGGAGGGAGGAAAATGTTACCAGTAAGATTTTGAATGAAAAAAAAGGATTGCTTCTTTTTTCTGAACTAGCCTCTCTGCTTCCCTAGCTTATTTCATAAGTGTGACTGATGATTCTGAACTTGAAAACATATCTTTCATGGCACTGTTTGGGGGCCCTGAAGAGGAAAACCTTATCCAATTATGTGCCTAAAATTTTATGAGTTTCCTAAGCCAAATCAGGAGAACTATCTGGCTACAAACACTTTAGCAGAGATTCAGCTAGTCTGAGACTGGCAACAACAGCCCAATCATTTGTAAAATATCAAAATACTATCAGAAAATGATAAGCCTTTCTTTGATGAAACACAAGTATTTTGACAATTATAATCCCTTCAATTTTAAAATGGTTAGCAACAATGCAGATAATATTGCATTCATCTCATGAGACTTCATCTATAATCTTCTACAATTCCCCATTGCCAAGATTTTGGTAGAAATAATGTCCAAAATTCAGGTGATGATTGAAATATATTTTAGAAAAATCGTGGTCGATGTAGATTTTATAAGCAAGCTTTGTTTTTTTGTCTAAGTGCATGTTTAAAAGTGATGTGCCCAAAAGTTAAGAGTAAATTTTCTGCAACATAGAAAGAAATGAAGGTACCTTGCCTGGTATGTCACTCTGTGTTGTAATTATGATATTTTTGTTAAGTTCTGAAGATGACAAATGTTCCTTCCATTTTAGTCACTCATGTCAAAGTTTATACCTCATCATGTTTAAGAACTTCTTTGAGTGTTTAATGTGCACATTTGGTTGCAATTTACATTTTTTACCTCTTCCTTTGTGAACATTATTAATTATGCTCTCTTTTTTTAGATTTTCTAAATTGTCTTTTTCCATCTACAACCACTCAATTTAATTTATTTTCAGCATCACATTATCTCCCTCCTCTATTCCCCCAACCATTGATAATGCAAGAAATGCAAAAATTCAAAACATGAAGTCATGGAAATAACATTTCTGAATTAACTACTTCTGAAAAAAAAGGAAAAAAAGGCTGTATCCTGAGTCCATCAGTTTCTATCTCGGGGTGAACAGTATTTTTCACCATGAGTCAATCCTTTGGAACTGTAATGGACTATTGTGTTGATCAGAGCTACCAAATCTTTTGATATTGTTGATAATATAAATCTCATTCTGCTTATTCCATTTTCCATCAGTTCACACAGGCATTCCTAGATTTTTCCACAACCATCTCCTTCATCATTTATAATACCACAATAATGTCCCATTGTATTCATATACAAAAATCTGTTCCACCTTTCTCCAGGTGAGAGGCATCCCCAATAATTACCACAAAAAATGTTGCTATGAAAATATTTATTTTTTTCTGAACATTTGTCACTTTCCTTTACACTTTATATCTTTTTTTTTGGAGGAGAGGTTTTAGCTTTAGTGTCGCATTATTTTCCAAAATGTTTGGATAAGTTCATAGCTCCACCAACAAAGTATTAGTGTACCTATGTTTCCCAAATGTCCTTCAACATTTTCCTTTTCTGGCATCTTAGCCAAAGTAATAGATTTGACATGGTTCCCAAAATTGCTTTAATTTGCATGTCTTTAGTTACTAGTGATTTAAATAATTTTTGAATATGACTATGATTAGCTTTGTTTTCTTACTCTGAAAAGCTGCTTATTCTTTTTTTAATTACTAATTTATTTGCTTTCAGTTTTCAACAATTAGTTCCATATGTTTTAAAATTCTCCTCCTCCCTTCACCCACCTTCCCCAACATGGCATGAAATCTTATATGAGATGTACACATACATTCTTATTAAACACATTTTCACATTAGTCACATAGTGAAGAAGAATTAAAATGGGGGCAGAACCAAGATGGTGGAGTGAGAGCATGGACTTACCTTAGCTCTACTACAAATTCCTTCAAATACCTCTAAAATGAGAATCTGAGCAAATTTTAGAGTGGAAGAATGCACTAAGAGTGTGGCAGATTTCCAGCCCAGGATAGCCCTAAATGTTAATGGGAAGGATCTATTACACGGGGCTGAAGGAGCACAGAGTACACAGGCTGCACTAGTACAGACTCTGTCATGGCAGAGCCAAATAGGAACAAGTAGGGTGGACTGAATCAGAAGCAGCAGTGCAGATCTTCAACCACATTAGCACATGACAGGAGTCCAGCAGAACTGGGTGAGAAAGAAGCGCAGTATCCCCAGTAAACAGCAGCAGCTATTCCTGAGACTATCAGCCCACAGATTAAAAGTTTGAAAGTCAGCTACTTGGATTTCCAGGAGCCAAGATGGCAAAGTAACTGGAAGTGATCTCTCTCTCTCTCTTCTCTTTTTGACCTTGAAAAAACCAGGGAATAGTGCCCCTGGAAATATCCTGGAATAGTGGGATCAGCAAAAGCAGTTAACAGTCTCTCAGCTTGGGAGGCTAGGCTGATCATCAAGGAGAGCTACTCTTGGTGTTACTGAAGAATAGGGCAGGACAGGAGCTGTCCCAGGTAGTTCCACCTCAGTGAACCAGCAGGAGATCCTGAGTCCCCAGGGGTGGAACCCATAAGCAGCAACACCAGCAAGCCTGGGAAATTGGGCAAACACTAATGCAGAAGGAGGTTCACCAGCCACTGAGCCTGCCCGTGCTCTAGCTCAGAGGAGACCGCCTGTGGCCAGACCGCCCCTCCCCCACACCCCACAGAGTGAAGTTCAGGATAACCCCAGGGAAACTCAGAAAGACTTCACCTGGCCTCTGCTTTGGCACAGCAGCCAGTTCAGCACCAGATAAGCTGCAAAATTCTGGGTTCTAGTTGAAAGAACCAGAGGCCACAACACACAAAGCCTCAAATACTCAGGACAAGAAAAGTGAGACAGAGCCCCCTGTGCCCAAGAAGCAGAGATCCACTTTAAAAGCCAGGAAAAAGTCAATCATCATGAGCAAGAAGCAAACCAGAAAAGCAAAGACTATAGAATCTTATTATAGGGACAAAGACCAAAATGGGAATGCAGAAGAGGTCAGCATTAAGACTGTACTCTCATCTGAAACTTCAGAAGGGAATATGAACTGGTCTCAAGCCCAAAAAGCATTTTTGGAAGAACTCAAGAAGAACTTTAAAAGTCAAGTTAGAAAGGTAAAAGAAAAACTGGCTAATGATTTTAAAAATATGAAAATAAAATTCACTGAAGAATTAAAAAGGAAAATTGATCAAATGGATAAAGAGATACAAAACCTAACTGAAACAATTGGGCAAATGGAAAAGGAGATACAAAAATTAACTGAATAAACCAATTAATTAAAAATTAGAATTAGGCAAGTAGAAGTTAATGACTCTATAAGACACCAAGAACAAATCAAACAGAATCTAAAGAATGAAAAAAAAGTAGAAGAAAATGTAAAAGATCTCATTGGAAAAATAACTGACCTGGAAAATAGATGCAGGAGAAAAAAATATATAATAATTATTGGTCTACCAGAAAGCCATGATGAAAAAAAGGGCCTGGACAATATCTTCCAAGAAATAATCAAGGAAAACTGCCCTGAGGTACTAGATACAGAGGGCAAAATAGATGAATATTTGAAAAATAAAAATTGACCAGATTAACAGAAGAGGAAGTTAAATACTTAACCCCAACTGAGAAAAAGAAATTGAACAAGCCATCAATGAACTCCCTAGGAAAAAATCTCCAAGGACAGATGGATTAACAAGTGAATTCTTTGAAACATATAAAGAACAGTTAATTCCAATACTACATAGACTATTTGGGAAAATTGGCAAAGGAATTCTACCAAATTCTTTTTATGATACAAATATTGTTCTGATACTTAAATCAGGAAGAGACAAAACATAGAAAGAAAATCATAGACCAATTTCCCATCCATTTTAATTCTTCTGTGCAACAGGACTAATATAAAATGTGTTTAATAAGAATGTATATGTAGAACCCATAAAAGAGTGCATGCCATCTTGGGGAGGTAGAAGAGAGGGAGAAAATTTCAGCCTTATGGAAGTGATTGTTGAAAACTGAAAACAAATTAATTTTAGCAAGAGAATTAAAATGAACGACAGAAACCGTGAGAAAAAACTAAAATAAAACATAACAAAAGAGAAAATAGTCTGCTTCATTCTGGATTTTGATTCTATAGTTCTTTCTCTGGATGTGGATGGCTTTTTGCATCCAGAGTACTTTGGAAATGTTTTAGGTGCTTGCACTGCTGTGAAGGCTTAAGTCTATCAGAAACACTCCTCACACACTGTGGCTGCTAATGTGTGTATTTTTCTCCTTGTTCTGCTCATTTCACTAGGCAACAGTTCATGTATGTTTTTCTAGGTTTTTCTGAAGTCTACCTATTCATCATTTCTTATAGTACAATAGTACTCCATTACAATCATAAAACACAACTTATTCAGCCATTCCCCAACTGACGGGCATTTCCTTGATTTCTAGTTCTTGGCCATCATAAAAAGAGCTGCTATAAACATTTTTCTACGTGTAGGACAAATGTTTTCCCATTTTTATGATCTTTGAGATACAGCCTTAGAAGCATTATTGTTGGATCAAAGTGCATGCATATTTTGATAGCCCATTGGACATAGTTCCAAATTGGTCTCTAGAATTGTTGGATCAACTCAAAGCTCCACCAACAATGAATGAGTGTTCCAACTCTCCCGCATCTTCTCCAACGTTTATAATTTCCTGTTTTGACATGTTAGCCAATCTGATAGGTCTGATGTGGTATCTCAGAGTTATTTTGATGTGCATATCTGTAATCAATAGTTATTTAGAAAATTTTTTCATATGACTATAGATAGCTTCAATTTCTTCTTCTGAAAACTTCGTGTTCATATCCTTTGATTATTTATTGATTGGAGAATGACTTGTATTCTTGTACATTGGCTCAGTTCTCCATACATTTTAGAAATGAGGCCTTTATCACGGACGCTAGTTGTAAAAAATCCTTTCTCGCTTTCCTGCTTCCGTCCTAATCTTGGGTGCATTGGCTTTGTGCAAAAACTTTTCAATTAAATGTAATCAAAATTTCATTTTGCATTTTATAATGTTCTCTTTCTCTTCTTTGGTCATAAATTTCTCCATTCTCCATAAATCTGACAAGTACACTATTCCTTGCTCACCTAATTGGTTTATGATATCAATCTTTATACCTAGATCATGTATCCATTTGGATTTTATTCTTGTATACATCATCAGGCATTGGCTATGCCCAGTTTCTGCCACACCTTTATGTAGTTTCCTCAGCAGATTTTGTCAGATAGTGATTTCTTATTCCAGAAGTTGGGGTCCTTGTCTTTATCAAATAGTAGACTGCTATAATCATTGACTGCTGTGTCTTTTATACCTAACCTATCACACCAATCTATCCCTCTATTGCTTAGCCAGCACCAAGTGGTTTTGATGATTGCTGTTTTACAATACCATTTGAGATCTAGTATGGTTAGCCATCTTCCCTAGCATTTCTTTTCACTAATTCACTTGATATTCTGGACCTTTTGTTCTTCCAGATGAATTTTGACATTATTTTTTCTAGTCCTAGAAAATAATTTTCTAGTAGTTTGATTGATATGTCACTGCCTATGTAAATTAATTTAGGTAGAATTGTCATTTTTATTATATTACATTAGCCTACCCATGAGCAACTGATGCTTTTCCACTTACTTACATCTGATTTTATTTGTGGGAGAAATGTTTTGTATTTGTGTCTGTATAGTCCCTGTGTTTGTTTTGGCAGTTAGATTCCCAAATATTTTATAGTGTCTACCGTAACTCTAAATCACATTTCTCTTCCTATCTCTTGCTGTTGGACTTTGTTAGTAACATATAGAAATGAAGGTGATTTATGTGGGTTTATTTTGTATCCTGCAACTTTGCTAAAGTTGTTTATTATTGCAAATAGTTTTTTATTTGATTCTCTGGAATTCTCTCAGTATATCATCATATCATCTGCAAAGAGTGATAGCTCATTTTCACCTGTGCCTATTCTAATTCCTATTTCTTTTTTCTGTCTTCTTGCTAATGCTAACATTTCTAGTACCATATTGAATAACAGTGAAGATCATGGACAAACTTATTTCACCTCTGATCATATTGGAAATGCATCTATCTTATCCCCATTACATATAATGCTTGCTGATGGTTTTAGGTAGATACTACTTATTATTTTAAGGAAGGTTCTATGTATTATACACATTAGCAGCCACAGTGTGTGAGGAGTGTTCCTGATAGACTTAACCTTTCACAACAATGCAAGCACCTAAAACATTTCCAAAGGACTTTGGATACAAAATTCAATGTTTTCAGTAGGAATGGGGAATGGGTGTTGTATTTTATCAAAAGTTTTTCTGTATCTATTGAGATAATTATATGGTTTCTGTTAGTTTTGTTGTTGATATGATTTATAATGCTGATAGTTTTCCTGATATTGAACGAGTCCTGAACTTCTGCTATAAATCCTTCTTGATTATATTGTTATTACTCTTGTGGTAAGTGGATAATCTTTTTGCTAACATCTTATTGAAAAATTTTGCATCTATATTCATTAGAGAAACTGGACTGTAGTTTTCTTTCTTTGTTTTGGCTCTTCTTGGTTTATATATCAGCACCATATTTGTTTCATAAAAAGAATTTGGTAAGACTCCTTCTTAATCAGTTTTCCCAACCAGTTTGTATAGTATTGGAATTGACTGTTCTTTAAATGTTTGATAGAATTTGCTTGTAAATCCATCTTGTCCTAGAATTTTTTTTTACCTAGTGAATTCATTGATGGCTTGTTCAATTTCTTTTCCTAAGATGAGCTTATTTAAGCATCTTACTTCCTCTTCTCTTAATCAGAGTAATACATACATACATATATATAATATATCCATATATATTTAAATATTCATCCATTTCACTTAGATTGTGAAATTTGTGGACATACAGTTGGGAAAAGTAATTCCTAATTATTGTTTTAATTTCTTCCTTGTTGGATGTGAGTTTCCATTTTTCATTTTTGATATTGATAATTTGATTTTCTTCTTTCTTTTGTTAGTCAAATTGACCAAAGGTTTATCATTTTATTGGGGTTTTTTTGTATAAAACTTACTCTTAGTTTTATTTAAATAAATAATTGTTTTCTTAATTTCAATTTTATTAATCTCTCCTTTAGTTTTCAGTATTTCTCACTTGGTATTTAATTGGGGATTTTCAATTTGCTTTTATTCTAGTTTTTTTTCAGTTGCATGATCAATTCATTGATGTCTTCTTTCTCTATTTTATTTATGTAAGCATTCATTGATATAAACTTTCCCCTAAGTACTGCTTTTATAGCATCCCATAAGTTTTGGTAGGTTGTCTCATTATTGTCATTCTCTTGAATGAAGTAATTGATTGTTTCTACAATTTGTTGTTTGACCTTCTCCTTCTTTATGATTAGGTTATTTAGTTTCCAATTAATTTTTGGTATTTCTTTCCATGGTCCTTTATTACATATAAATTTTATTTGTAATGATCTGAAAACAATGCATTGACTATCTCTGCTTTCCTGCACTGGACTGTGAGGGTTTTCTGCCCTAGTACACAGTCAATTTTTGTGTATGTGCCATGCACCAGTGAGAAAAAGGTATATTCCTTCTTATTACCATTCACTTTTTTCCAGTGATCTATTTTAACTACCTTTTCCAGAATTCTATTCACCTCCCTAACTTCTTTCTTCTTTATTTTGAAGTTAGATTTATCAAGTTCAGAGAAGGGAAGGTTGAGATCCCCCAGTAGTATAATTTAGCTGACTATTTCTTCCTGTAACTTCCTTAACTTCTACTTAACTTAACTTCCTTAACATGCTGTACCACTAGTTACATATGTATAGAGCAGTGATATTATTTCATTGTCCATGGTGCCTTTTAGCAGGATATAATTTCCTTCCTTATTTCTTTTGATTAGATCTATTTTTGATTTCACCTTTTCTGAGATTAGGATTGTTATTCCTGCATGTTACATCAGATGAAACAGAATATATTCTCAACCTTTTTCCTTTGCTCTGTGTGTATAGCCCTGTTTGAAATATGTTTCTTGTAAATAACACATTGGTGGATCATGTTTTTTTAATCCTTTCTGCTATCCACCTCCATCTTATGGGAAAGTTAATCCCATTCACATTCATAGTTATGATTACTGTCTGTGTCTTTCTCTCCATCCTACCCTCCTGTTTATGCTTTTACTTTTCCTTTCACTCTTCCCCTCCTCAAAAGAGTTTTACTTTTGACCACTGACTCCCTCAGTCTTCCCTCCATTCTATCAGTCCCCTTCCCTTTTATTTGCCTTTTCACTTACTAATTCTTCCCTTCCTTTTATCCCCTCAATCCCTTTTCTCTCCCCTTGCCTGTAGAGCAAGTTAGATTTCTATACATAACTGAGTGTTTAGTTCCCTCCTTGAACCAAATCCAATGAGAGTAAAGCTCAAAGAATGCTCATCACCCTCTCTCCTTTTCCTGTAATATAATGTTTTTGTGTCTCTTGCTGTGATACAATTTACCTTTTTCTCTTTCTCCTCCTTTTTTCTTCTCCCATTAGATTCTCTTTGCACCCCTTAATTATACTTTTTATCATCATATCAGTTAATTTATACCTACTCCCTCCATCTATGTATATTCCTTTTAAATGTCATAATAAATATACAATTCTCAAGATTAAAAAGTTTCATACTCCCATATAAGGATATAAACAATTTGCCCATAGTGAATAACAAGTTTTTTTTTCTTTTTTTCCCCTGTTTACCTTGTCATGCCTCTCTTGAGTCTTGTATTTGAAGATCAAATTTTCTATTGAACTCTGGCCTTTTCATTAGAAAAGCCTATAAATCCTTTATTTTATTGAATGTCCATATCCATGTCTGAAAGATTATGCTCAGTTTTGCTGGGTAATTGATATTTGGTTGTAGTCCAAGCTCCTTTGCCTTACCAAATACCATATTCCAATTCTTCTGATCTTTTAATATAGAAGCTGCAGGATCCTGAGTGATGGTAACTGTAGTTCCTTGATATTTGATTTGTTTCTTTCTGGCTCCTTGCAGTAATTTCTCCTTAACTCGATAGTTCTGGAATTGGATAACAATATTCCTTGGCATTTGCAGTTTGGAATCTCTATCAGGAAATGATTGATGGATTCTTCTGATGAGTAATTTGCCCTCTGTATCTGGGACTTCAGGGTACTTTTCCTTGGTGGTTTCTTGGAATATATTGTCTAGGCTCTTTTTCTCATCTTGGCTTTCTGGTAGACCAATAATTCTTAGATTTTTCTCTCTTGGAAATGTTTTCCAGCTCAATTATTTTTCCAATGAGATATTTTACATTTTCTTCTACTTTTTTCATTCTTTACATTTTCTTTGACTGATTCTTGGTGTCTCATAGAATCATTAGTTTCTACTGCCCAGTTCTAATTTTTAATAAATTGTTTTCTCCAGTTAGATTTTCTACTTCCTTTCCATTTGTACATTTTTTTCCAGTTAGGTTTTGTGCTTCCTTATCCATTTGGCCAATTTTACTTTTTAAGGAACTGTTGTATTCAGTGAATACTTTTTTTCATTTTGTCAATTGTATTTTTAAAACCTTTGACCAATTTTTCTTCTACCTCTGCAATTTGGCTTCTAAAATCCTTCTTGAGCTCCTCCAAGAATGTTTTTTCATCTTGAGGCTGGTTCATATTTCCTTTTGAGGTTTCAGATGAGAGTATATTGCCAGTGCTTCCTCTTCTGAATTCACATTTTGGTCTTCATTGGTAAGTTTCTATGCTCTTTGTTTTTCTGATTTTCTTCTTGTTCACTAAGATTGCCCTTTTTCCTGACTTTTAAAGTGGATCTCTTCTTCTGGGGCACAGGGGGCTCTGTCCCATGTTTCTTGTGATGATAACTTGAGGCTTTATCACTGGCTTTGTGTGTTGTGGCCTCTGGTTCTTTCAGCTAGAAACTGTAATGCTGCAGCTTGTGTGGTGCTGAGTTGGCTGGTGTGCCAAGACTGAGGCCAGGTAAAGTCTTTTTGAGTTTCCCTAGCATTACACCAAAATTCACCGTGTGAGGTTTTGGGAGGGGTGATCTGACTTCAGGAGTTCCCCTCTTTAAGGGCTGAGCTAGAGCACAGACGGATGTTTACTCAATTCCCCTGGGTATGCTAAGGCATGTTTGGACTTCTGGTGTTGGTGCTTACAGACTTCACCCTCCTGAGGCTCAGAATCTCCTCCTGGTCTGTTGAGTTGGGGATTGCTGGGACCCCTCTGGTGCTGGTGCTGGCCCCTCTTCTTGTTGATCTCCCTAGCCTCCCAAGCTGAGAGACTGCTGTGCCCCTTCTCCTGATTCCACTAGTCCAGGATTTTTCCTGGGGAAATATTCTCTGGTTTCTTCAATGTCAACAAGGGTAAGGTGAGAGGAGTTAGAATTTATTCTACCATCTTCCTACCAGAAATTCAAGTAAAAAAACTGCTTGCTCTTATCCCTTGATCATTATCAATTGGGGAATGGCTATTACTTTTATGAATTTGTTTTAATTCTCTTTAAATTGAGAAATGAGCCCCTTATCAAAGAAACTCCACACAAACACTTTTCTGAGTTTGTTGCTTTTCATCTGATTTTGCTGCATCAGTTTTGTTTATGCAAAGCATTTGTAATACCATGCAATCAAAAACATCCGTTTAAATCATGTGAAACTATCTCATGTTTGGTCATAAACTCATCCTGTCTTCATAGATGTGATGTATAATGTTTTCTATGCTTTCCCAATTTGCTTTTTGAGATCATTCTTCTGGTATCACTGTCTAAATCATGTACCCATTTTGAATTTACCTTGGTATATGATGTGAGATGTTTGTCTATGCTTCTGTCATTGCTGTTGCTATTACTGCTACTACTGCTCCTGCTACTATTACTTATTACTATTACTTTCGCTTCTGGCTTTTCCATGAACAAGACAGTCTATCTCTCATCTCCAGGCATTTTCTCTGGATATCCCCCATACCTGGGTTCTTCATTTCTTCTTCTCCTCCTCCTGATACTACTACTACAGCTGTTGCTGCTGCCACTATGCTAGTGTACTACTATTACTACTACTACTACTACCAAAACTACAACTACTGCTATTGATACAAATACCACCACTAGCACAAATACTACTATTACTATTCCCACCATCACCACCAATACATCACTACTACTACTGCTATTGCTGCTGCTGCTCCTATTGCTACAACCACCACCAATAATAGTTCCATTTCTGTTGGTGCTGTTACTGTTACTACTCCTGCCAACTACTACAGCAATAGTAGTGGTAGTAGTAGTACTCCTACTACCACCACAAATACAGCAACTACTATTACTGCTATTACTGTTCCTACTACTATTGTTGCTACTACCACTACCCCTAGCACCAATACAACTGCTACCACTATCATCATCACTAATACTCCTCCTCTTCCTCTTACTCCTACTTCCACCACAGTCAGTACTATAATGAAACAGTTGTTGTTGCCCTGCTGCTGCGACAACTAATACTAGTTCTGCTGCTGCTACTACTACTACTACTCTCGTTACTTCTTTTATAATTATCACCACCACCACATCTACCTACCATTACCATCACAATAATAATCCAAATGATCATATTTGGTGGTTCTAGACCCATTTCACCAAAACTTTGGCCAACTGTGATTTGACAGATTGATAGACCATATGCATGGAGAGATAGAAAGGGTGAGAACAGGACAGGACTTGACCTCAAGAAGACTTGTCTTTAGATCCTGCCTGTCTGACCTTGGTAAGTCATTTAACCTCTCCAAAATTCATTTTCCACATCTGTAAATTATAGATAGTAATAGTAGCTACTTCTCTGCCTTGTTATAAGAATTGAATGGAATAATATAATTAGATGGTCCTGCAACCATTTAAATATTCTATAAATGAGAGCTATTAATAAATGTGATATGTGAACTTTGCTAGATACATTAATGGCAATTAATCAGTTCAGTTGTGTCCAACACTTTGTGATACCATTTGGGAATTTTTTGGCTAAGATAATGGAGTGATTTGCCATTTTCTTCTCCATCTCATTCTACAGATGAGAAAACTGAGTCAAATAAACTTAAATGACTTGCCCAGGGTCATACAACTAGTAAGTCTCTGAGGTCAAATTTGAACTCAGGAAGAGTCAGGATCCTGACTCTAGGCCCAGCACTCTATCCACTCTACCATTTAGTAGCTCTAATATAAAATGCAATAGAATATTAATTGCATTTCTATTGGATATCAGTTTTTCTTTCCATTTTTATTTTCTATCATATCTTACAGATAAGACTGAATATCTTTTCTGCATTTTTTTCAAAATTTGTTTTATCCTTATGTTTTGATGATCCATTACTCTTGTTCCAACAAATGAGAAATTCTACATTCCCCTCCCCCAATGTTCTCATCAACTATTTTTTGTCTTCATTTATTTGACTCAGTAATTATTTTTAATATGCAAATAGAACTCACTTCAAAAATGGTTTGAATTTCAGTGGCTCCATTTCCATAATAATCTCTATCTCTCATCCTCTTTCTCTCTCTCCATACACATATGTGCATATATATATATATATATATATATATATATATATATATATATATGTGTGTGTGTGTGTGTGTGTGTGTGTGTGTATATCTAAAATATATATAGAGAGATGTCAATATCTCTCTACATATATATATATGTTCACTTACACAAACAGATAGA
The DNA here is from genome assembly GCF_028372415.1 of Notamacropus eugenii. Lineage (NCBI taxonomy): Eukaryota > Metazoa > Chordata > Mammalia > Diprotodontia > Macropodidae > Notamacropus > Notamacropus eugenii. Next base: position 180,365,742 of record NC_092875.1, read on the forward strand.
AAATATCTTTCAACTAATCTTAGTAAAAATTTCATGAAATTATTTTGTTTTGATTGACATCAATAATAATCATCATCATATATCTGCAATGATTTCCAGGTTTATTTTTTTATTCAAAGGATCACAGAGTTAGAACACAGTAAGTAGTAAAGTCAGAATTTGAATATAGCTCCCCAAACCTCAGATATTTAGATCTTTCTACCATATAACAAAGCATTCTTTGAAAATTATTTATATCCTTGGGATACTGGATAGATCCCTGAAGCTGGAGTCAGATACCCTAGAATTGATTCTAGGCTTTGTTACTTAACACCAGTATAACCTTGTGCAAGTCACTTAGGTAATGTGGCCAACAGTTTCTTCATCTCTAATGAGAGGAGTTGTACAAGATGACAACTGAGGTCTTTCCCTGCTCAATCTCTTATGATCTTATAATTTAAGGACTTGAATCAGTTCTTCAGGGTGATTTATTCTGCTGTCAGTCTGCCTTATAAATGAGTTGCCCTTTTTCTCACTGTCTGACTCATCTCTAAATCCTTTGGCCCATTTCCACTAGAAGGTATGGTAAAATAAAAATAAGTAGAAACTGATTTAGTAGCATTTTGAGAGGGACAATTAAACTGACTTGAAGGGTTATGGAAGATTATGACAAAAAGAAAAACCCACCAATTTCATATGTGTTTGTTTGGCAAAGGAAAGATTTTTTTTTTCATTTTGTCTTGCCTTTGATCAATAGTGTAGGTTTTTGCAAAAGAAAGGTTTGCGTGGCAGTTTTTTTTTTCCCTTTCTTAACAAAGTGATACTTCTCCAGTATTTGAAGTCAACGTGAAAATCTAGATCATGTTACCTTATGTTTCATCATGGAAATCAAATTGTTCTGTCTCTTACTAAATGTTATTTCCTTGATCTTTTTTTTTCTTCCTTTTCCTCTGTAGGCACATTTATACTTATGCTCAGTCCCTACTTTTTCCCCAGGCCTATCCCTGAATTTGAAAGGAGTGGGTCATAATACAACAGAGCTGATGGAAGGATAAAACTCCCCATGATCACATTAGCTTGATGTTTCAAGTCATTTCTCCTATAAGTGTAAAAAGTTTGGCCTCCTGTGAAATCACCACCTGTGCTGGGAAAAGTTAATCCATTCAGGTAGGTCAGCTTTGAGAAGGTGCTATGGTGCCTGGGGCTGCCTCTTGAGTTTCAGTCATAGCAGCTGCTGGGATATGAAGCTGGGATGGTCCTTGTTACAGAAATTAGACAGATCAGGAAGTAAACAGAGGAGTCTTTCATCTGATCCAGCCCTGAGACAGGCAGGAGGGGTTAAAAGGGGGAATTCCTCTTCTAATTACTTTACGGGTCAGTTCTCCTAGACTTATGTCAATGTCTGACACTCTTAATCTTGTTGAGGGGAGGAGAAAAAGAGAAAAGGAGAAAGGAAGAGTCATAAGCTGTTCAATCAGTCACACCTTTCTTTCTCACCCCCCCCCCTTTTTGAGATGTTACTATATTTGGTTTGCAGTGTTACAGATTCTTGTGATTGTTTGACCCTTCCTTCAACTATAGTCTGCACAGCAAAGAAACCAGAAGAGGACCTTCTTAAGGTCCAAAGATTTTTCTTTGAACACGAAGTTCTCCATTTTTTTTTTTAATTTTAGATGCTTCCATTTCTTTGATAACTATGGGCAAGTGTCATCTGCTATCCAGATTGTATCAGTATTATCTTCATGTCATGAGACTGCCGCTGGTGAATTTAATCCCACTTACCAGCTTCCTCTGTTGCTAATTTGTGATCCTAAAGTTAAGGAAGGGGAAATAAAGGATTTGGAAATTTTCAGGACCTCCAAAATCTAAGTTACAAAACATGAATCATTTTGCCCCGTATTATCTAGTGAGTTGTCTTTGACTCTCCCTCCCTTTTCTTTCTGTGCATCATTGCTATCATGAATTCTGAAACTTTAGAACCTTTTTAAAGAAAAAAAGATATAGTTAAATCATTATTGGACTACAAATGCTACAAATGCTGAACCGGGAAAGTATAATTGCCCATTAATTTAGTTTCTGCTTAACCAATGAATAATAATACCTGTGAAGTCTAATATTTCCAGAGAAGTACAATATGCCCTTTACCTAATGAAGTAAACAACTCTTTGTGGTTTGTGGTGACTGCTCAGTCAGCTTTTTGAAGATAGTCTAATGTGACATATGCATAATATACATATACATATGTACATATTTCTTTTTTGTTTTCCATATTTGAAATATGTTAAAATCATTTAGAGAAATATAGGATTGAGGTCCATTGGAAATAAAGTTTGATTTACTTCCCTTGACCCAGGGTTTTTTTTTCTTCATTTGTTGTTGATAGAGATGAAATTTCATTAGCTCCATTATCCACACTAAGACAAAACATGTTTTTGTCTTCATTGTTGATCTCACTTAGAGGTTGAGATGAGGGTTGATATCACTATAATCAAAATTTAATAATGAAAGAATATTGTTATTTTATTTCTGGAAAGATTATGCATTCACTTTAACAGGGAAACATTTATTCTCTTTGATTATGACGGTGCTCATCAATTTTTCATTTTTCACATAAATGATCATGATGAGGATAATGAAGATGAGATAGGCAATTCATCAGTTTCTGATGAAGATTTGTTGAGGATTATTATTCTGGAACTTTAGTTCCATTTATTCAAAGTGGTTCTGATGATAATACCTTCTACTGCTATAATATTTGTCTTCCTCATTTACAATTTGGTGAAATACTGGACTGTTGGATTAGTACATGAAATGATGCTTCCTGATTTCATAATGATATACTACTTTTCCATATTGCTTGAGGGATCAATTGAAACGACTCATCAATTGGTAAATTGATGTCCCAAACTTCTGCTTCTATAAGTTTCTATTGTTCTCATGAACTGGGTCTTGAGAATTTCACAATTCAGAAAGACTGTTTCTTGGCAGAACACCTTTTAGATGTGCTATTGTCTCTTTTTCTGTTCTATTTGTTTTATAATCCTGTGGGCATTGTAAACATGACCTTTAGAACTGATCACTAAAGAAAATTCCACCACGTATTATGCTCAATTTAATCTGAAGCCAGTGTCTATACTATAAAATTATGTCATTAAAGAACCTAAAATTAGAACATCTCCTGTCAATAGAATTAGGACAAAAGTCAGAATCCCTGACATCTTCTGAAATAACCGGTGTCTAAGATGAACATTATCATTTACAGAATTTTGCATAAAGAAACTCCATCATGTATTCTCTCTGAGAGGTTTTAGGGATCTAAAATAGATAATTATAAGACAGTATCCCATTGCAGTATAGAACCTGAAGAAGCAGGTTTCATATGGAAGCATCTGTAAATGTATTCTGTGCATTTAATATTTTAGAATGTGCTGAGAAAATATTGCAAAAAGTTTTTTTTTCTTTTTGGGGGGTGCAGAGAGAGGTTGGGGGATGGAATGTGACTTCTGTATAGGAATTCCATATTGTGGAAACTCTTTCCACTAATGCAGATAAACAACAGTTCTGAAATTTATTTTCATAGAGTTACTTTAGGCATCATTAAATTAACTTATTTTGACATGCAACAACTTATATATATGCATACACATATGTATATATACACATATATGTGTATATGTGTATATATGCATGTGTGTGTGTATATATATATATATATATGCTGTGTATATATACACACACAATCAAACAACAATGAACTAGGAGATGTCAGAGGAAGGATTAGAAACTAGTTCTTAATAACAAGATAAGGCAATACAAGAAAGAATGTAAGCACCTTAAGACAAAGAACTTTCAATCCTGTCATTGTCAGGTGCAAATATTAAGTGTTTGACACTTATTGAATTTATGTGAATCAAATTAAATTGTTTTACTTTGAATCTCCAGGACTTGGCAGAGTTGTTTGCATAAAATTAGTGATTAATGACAGTTATTTGAACTGGAGGAAAAGATAAACATATAAAACAGAGAGCCAAACTGTTTTGTACTTAGCTTCATCATTCATTGCTTATGCTATTTTGAATATGTTACCTTTTTTCCCCCTAGGTTTCATTTTCTTAATCTGTAGCAGCTGATGATCAAGATAGCCCTTGACAAACTTCTTCAGTAGGAGAAGTCAATCCATCAATAGCCAGTCAACAAACATTTATTAAGTGCTTAACTCCATATGTGCCAAGCATTGTGCTATGCTGTGAAAATACAAAGAATCACAAAAACAATTGGCTTTTGTCCTCGAAGAGCTCACCTTCTAATGGGGAGAAAGCACACAGGCACACACACACGCACACACATCTGTGCATGTATGTTTGATTGCATGTGTATGTGCTTCTTATATTTCCGTAGATCATGTATTTCTATATTAAGAAACATATGCAAATATAAATTGTATGTGTGTATATGTATACATGTGTCAAGAAAGAGACACTGGGTATCTGAACCAATGGAAGTGGATGGAAGAATGTGAAGAATGTTCTGAATTTTTTCCCTCCTGACTCTCTCTTTTTTAAATTCTAACCACATTCTCTCTATTCAAAGCCTTGGTCTCTCTCCTGATTTCAAGTTAACATCTAAAACAAAGATCTTTTCTGAAATCTTTGCCAGTGATAATGGATTCATACATTACCCTTCACAGGTAAAGTAATTGCATTTCATAGTAGTTTTCTGGAGACCATATCTCAATCTAAAGGAATTACTCTAGGAGATCTTATCCTATGTCTGTGGTTAGATTTCAGGGTGTCCATGAACATATATAGAGAAAAAATTTCTTTATTTTTCACTAACCTCTGATATTTATTATTCCCCTCAATTGTTAAAAAACATCATGTCTACTTTGTTCTGAGGTTTCCATATGCATTACCAGGTTTCACAAGGACTCCAAAACACATACTAAATAGATCTAAAAACTAGTTAAAATTTAGCTTTGGGAAATGTCAAGCACTGTGACAGATCAATGGAGAAGATCATTGTGGGTACACGGACATTTGAGTTATGTACCTGAAAATAGAATATAAAAGTATTATTTGTAAATTATAATAAAGTTGTTTTATTCACAATTTTAAACTTTTTTATTTTTGTTTGATTTCTTCTTTCACGTTGTTGTCCCACTCTCTCCATGGAGAGATTTCAGGTGATGTCCAACTACCGCCTATTTAATAGATTCCTGTGGCTTTGAGGCATTGTTGGAGTCAGCTATTTGTACTAAAGGGGAGGTAATGAATAGGGAAAATGCTACCAAAAAATAGACTGCCTTTCTCCAAAGGCACAGATGTTAACTTATCAGATGCAAGGAGAGGAAACTCTTGTTAATTGGATCCTATTCTCCCTCTGCCAATTTCATTTAAGGAGAAATTTAAGTAGTGCACAGCTGGAATTTGGTTGCTCTGTTTAAACAAGGTTTCATAAAAGCAAACTGGTATCTCTAGGCCAATGTTCTCTTTTATTCCTTATGCAGTGTCTGTCACCTGTAAATATAAAGATTGTATTAGAATTATTAGATATTAGAATCATCTGAGGAAACTGTCAAAGGAATGCAAAAGAGAAATAATCACAATATACCTGAGGTTAGAAAAACAAAAGCTCTGTATTATATCCTTTGACCTGTCCCTGACTGATTAAAGTAACCTGAACACTTTTTTCAATCTGTGTTGTCATGTTAAACTCTAATTTTCATCTGCAGATACATTATCCTTAAATCTCAGAATGCAGGGATTATTTCCTTCATGTCCAACCCCTAGACTGCTTCTAATTCATGATTAAGTTTCCAAGGAAAGAGGAGCATTTTGTTTCTTTCCAAGATGCCTGCCTTAAAATTTCTTTATGTGGTATTTTTTTAAAAAATTGCAAACACAATTTGCCCATCCCTGAATGACTTTTAAGTAATTAGACATAATGATATTGAAGTATTGGTGTGTACATACATACAATTATTGTATTGCATACATGGACATTTGCATTTGTTGAATTGACAGGTGAAATCAAGCGTTAAATATTAAAGGAGCTTTGCTAAGCAAAACAGAGAAACCATTCTGACACTGGAACCTTCCGTCCACTGAGCATTGGGTAGATTTAGTAACCTTGCCAAATTTGGGCACTAATGTTCTTCTAAACCTAGTCTAAGGCAATACAAGGTCCTTACCACTTTCACTGCAAAGAAGAGACATCTATTGTTACCATTACCTCATGACAGAAAGTATGAAATTGGAAAACTGGCCACCATAAATCTGCAAAAACACCTTGCAAATACATTCTGAATTCTTTTCTCATAGAGCTTTATCTTAACTATACTTTATATTACACAGGCACATAGTCCAATGTTTCTTGCCTTGTAGGCACTTGGCAAAGGTTTATTGTATATTTTGTACAGTATTATATAGTGAACTTGTTTCACACACTATATTCTTCTTCATCATCTACCACATGTATTATTATCTGTTTTGCAGCAATGGCATTTGATCTATCTAGGGTTTTATTTGGGAGTTTTAGTCACAGTTCTGTTCTATTTGGGAGTATGTCTTTGAGAAATGGAAATCTGTCCAAGACTTTGTTGGATGCATCCATTTTAAACACAATTTTGGAAGTAGTTTATTGGATTCTTATATAATTGGGAAAATTGTGGAGAGATCATAAGGACAATACAGAATACTAAAGATAATCTAGTCCCAACTCCTACTTTATAAATGAACAAACTGAGGCCAACAAGAGTTTCAAATTATAGTTTTCCTAACTTAGTATTGAATTTTTAATATCACTTCTAATCTTAGGACTTATATTTCCTAATCTTTATTTTGCATTCTATGACTTTACATATTGAATGGGCTCAGATATATCTGAATTAGGATGGAAGAATTAGGAGGGAAAATAATATGTATACACACACAAGCATATACAAATATACACACAAAATAGAATTTAAAAAAGCTAATAAATTGTCATGGATCCCAACTATTCTAAAATATGTTTAAATATATTCATTTATTTGAACTTCTGGAAGACAGAAACACACTCCAGTAAGAGATACGACAACTTATTGTGGAGGAAATTGGACTTGGAATCAGGAATGCAAGGTTTGAATCCTGCATTAGGCAGTTGGGTGAATCATTTAGCTTTTCTGCATCACAGCTTGATCCTTTACTAAATTTCTTCTAACTCTAAATCAAGGATCCTATGATCTTTGCCTTTATAAGGGACTGTAATGGTAATTTAAATGGGAAGATCTTTCCCATTCATTAATAGGCCCATGTGACTTGCCAGGGTCACATTGAAATCTGCATCACATGGAGCCTATGGTGGGAGGAGTTTGCTAAATAGATGGGACAGGAAGGGTGGGTCAGGAAGGGTGGAACATGAAGAGGTAGAGCTAGAACAGAGCTGAGAGGAAATATGGTCATGAGAGCAGTCAGAGTTAGGAAGGATGCAGGCAAGAAAGCTGCTGGCTAGCATGAGTGAAAGAGCTTACTTGTGATTTTGATTAAGGGAGCCTGTTTGTGATTTGCTTAATGGATATAGTTTGTGGGAACCCGAGGAGAGGGGAAGGCTTGGGGATGGTGTCTTCCTCTGCGTTGTTGTTGTACATAGATTTTTTTGTTACTATGATGGATTTGGCTTTCTGTCTTGCATGTGGAGAGTCTCTTGTATTTCACGATTCAGAATTGCACTGGGATATTCATGGCCATTGTAGGCACTGTGAAAATCCCATTGGTACTACAGGTACACATTCAATAGATAAATTGACATGACTAATAGATTACTTCAGAAAGTAGAATCATGTTTTTTTTTTTTATTTTACTTATTTATTTTTATGTCAATTCATTTCCTTATCCCATCCCCTGCCCTGAAAGCTAACTTTTAAAAAAAATCTTTAAGTAGGAAAAGAGAAAAATAAATAGCTACATAAAACTAGCAAATCCATTGACTGGCTAGATTGTATATTAAATCCTCCCCATCTGTAGTCCCCTATTTCTTATGATTGAGAAGGAAAATGACTTCTTAAACTTCCCCCAACTTAGGAACAAGCTTAGTCATTATTATTGCACAGATTTCAGTCTCATTTTTTTAATCTTTCTTCTTTTCATTTACATTGTTATTGGCATTGTGTATAGATTTTTCATCTCTACTTATGACACAGCTTCCTTTCATTTAAGTTTCCCATCTTTCCTCTTAATTCTTCATAATTTTCATTTCTTACACCAGAATGATGCTCCATTATGGGACTGCAGTGTAGTTAGTTATTCTCCAATGTGCATCTACATTTTTCCTAATGTTTTGATACTACAAAAATCTCTCTCCAAAAAAAAATATATTATAAAAAGGCCATTTCCCCATAGCCTTCATATCTTTGAAGTCCTTGAGATATGTGCCTCACTATAGGATGTTTAATTCAAAGGATATGGGCATTTTGGTCTTTTTCTTTTAGCACACTTTCAAATTACCTTCCATAATGGTTAGAGCAACTTATAATTTTGCCTATAGTACAACAATGTGCTAGTCATTATGTACTTCTTCCAAAATTAACTATTTAATGTTTTGTTTTCCTTGCCAATTTGATGGGAGTGTGCTAAAACCTCAAAGTTATTTTGATTTGCATTTTTCTGATTATTATTGACTTGGAACAATATTTTATAATGTCAATAATAGTTTACAAATCTTCTGAGTACTGTTTGGTAACATCTGTTGAACATATATCCATTCAATAATAGCTCTTGGTCATATATATTTGTGTTCCCAAAGGTACTTGACATCAGGCCCTCATCAGAGCTAATTTATGTAAAGACTATTTTCCCACACACAACAATTTGCCTTCTTATCCTTGCTTCCTTGATTTTATTTGGGTGATAGTTTTTAAAATTCAATCAATTGAAATGTTTTTATTGTGTTGTCCTCTATTTCTTATTTGAGTAGTAATTCTCCTCTAGTCCCAGGTATAGAAGGTATTTGATCTAGTGCCCTGCTATTTTTAACAAAGTATTTCGTATTTCATATTTCGTTTGACTTCATTGTAGTATATGGTTCAAGATATTGATCTAAATACAATTTCTGCCAAACTACTTTTAACTTTCTCCAGAGATTAAATAGTTAAATAGTTATGTCAAATAGTTAGTTCTTTCCCAAAGAGTTTGTGTTCTTACCTTCATTGATCGCTGGTTTATTGATTTTGGTGACTTCTTATGCTTGTCTATCTACTGATAAAACATTTTTCATGATAGCAAATAGACCAATTATGGAAACAATTGGTTGTACTACTTGCCTTGGTTTCCCAAAAGTAGCACTTAATTAGACAAATAGTCAGAGTATGGCACAGTCAGTGGTACATGGTAAAAAAAAATATTTTTTGACTGATTTTCTGGGTTCTACAGCTCCAGCAGTAGAGGAAAAATGACTTTCACAATAGCTTTCAAGCTAACTGAACTGATATGTGCCTGGTAGTGGTCAAGAGAGCTCATAATCATATGATTATGGGTGGGAGTTGGGATGAAGGAAAGTTTTCAGATCTTGGTTTACTCTCTGTTACAGTTTGTTGCTTTTAGGAAAGATGGGAACTTACATTTTTCAGGCCAGATGGAATGTGTAATCTATTAAGTATCACTTCAACTGTTTTATTTCTTCTTTCCTATGTAGGTCCATGAGATTGTAGATGTTTTCTTAATCAAACATCATGTCCTTCTAGAAGACTGGGAATCAAGTTAGCAACGACCTTTCTACTGATTCCCATCTGAATGGCCCTGTCCATTTCAGTAGCATGAAACCAAGGTTGCCTTGGACATTACTCTTGTAGGTGAAATCAAAGTCATTGCTCACTCCTCATGCAGAAAGGTAGGAATTAAGCTGAGCAGAAATACTCAAGAGCTAATTTTCATTAAAAAGCACTTAAAATCAGGAAGCATGAATTTCAGCTAAATACCCTGGCTTACCATACAATTTAAAAATGTAAAAATGGGGTCAAGGGATCTCAGTGTTACAGAGGGGACAGTTACTGAATAATAAAAATCCCCCTCTAGTTGTTCCTTCCAGAGGTCATCCATGGGGGAGAGAGGGGGTTTGGGGCTCTGAATGGACCTGAAAAAAGAACAGTGAACACAGAGGCTGAGGAAGTATCAGGGATGTGACCACTGAAGCGAATGATCTATCTTATGAATTAGACTTCAACTAGTGTAAAAGCCAGTGAAGTGAGGGACCAATTGTTTTGGTAGTCTGTCGGAAATAATTTCAAACCTGACAGGACACCAAGCCTCATAGTGTGAGCTCCCAGCTTTCAGTAGTCATGCTGAGAGAAAAGCAAAGTAGTGCAGGCAAAATCCTGATAGGCAAAGCAATGCTGCAAGCTCCTCTATACCACATCATTGTCATTTGAAGAGGCCCTCTCGTTCTCCCTCCTCCCATCACCTCATCAGTTCTCTTGCCTCCTCCATGATCCTCATCTCTCTCCTCCCTTCCTTCCCTTGGTGGGTATAGAATTCTGTGCTTTATGGTTCCAAGACCAGCCGATGTATCCAGTAACAGCAACAACATCAAAAGAAATTACACCATCATCAAAGTCTCACATAATATCATTAGTGACCCAAATTAAAGTAAGATAATTGCCCCAGCAGACAACACACGGCCGTGAAGAATACTAATAACTCTGCAAGTGTGCTCCAGAACAGCATCAATAAGAGAAAGTTCACAATGCTTCGGTAATTGGGAAAGAATGCACTGACAAAACTGTTTCTCAAGTTCAGAAAAATAAAAATGGAACTAATGGAAACTTTAATCTTTTCACAGAAAGTCAGGCATATTAAAGTCATTAGAAGTGGAAGTAAGGACACTAATATTCTCCTAAAGGAAGACATTTGACTAAATAATGTTGAGAGCACATTTTTCTATGGTGTCTTGAGTTTTGCAAAGCACTTTCTTCAACATAATCTTGTGAAATATTTGGAGGAATTATCATCTCTATTTGATAAAGAAATCAAGGCTTTCAGAGCTTAAGTGAGTTTCTTAGGCTAGCATAAATAAAAAAAGTTAGACCCAAGATTTAAACCCAGATCTTCTGACTCCCATATGTTTTTTTATCAGGTCCACATATTCTAAAATGTACTACCAAAGCTGAAAATTAAGTCAGCAAATATACTGAGAAATGTGATTCACAAATATTACAAAATGAAAGTGCATTCATTGGAAATCTGGTCTGTGGAGTTACTTTACAGAGGAGAATCCATAATGATACTGAAGCTTTAGTATTAATAGTTCCAGTAAACTCATTTGAAATCTCCTGCCATTTTAAAGAAGATTTGACATTTATTCTGTCCTCTACCAATTTTGAGGATAAAATGTTGATCCAGTCTTCCCCACCATTATTTCTGAGGGGTGGACCAGGTCCATATGGATGGATAATGAAGTAGCTAGTACTATGAGAAACAATCTCTCTCTCTCTCTCTCTCTCTCTCTCTCTCTCTCTCTCTCTCTCTCTCTCTCTCTCCTCCTACACACACACACACACACACACACACACACACACACACACACACGCACACACTCCTACACATGAACAGTCTATGGAAACCGCTCCATTGGTACACAGCACCAAAGTTCTCATGCCTCAGATTGTGAGGAAAGAACAGAGACTTCATATGAAAGGAGGTTTATTTTTACAGTGTTAGACTATGGTCATTATGTCATTCTTCCTAAATACAAGTAACAGCAATTTATGTTTGAAAATTGTGGGATATTTGTTAGGTAAGGAAAATGTGTGACTGGACATCAAACAATAAACAAGGAGAGATATTTGATTTGCTGCTTTCCCTCCCTAGAATGTTGTATGACTGTGATATCTGTTAAAAAAAGTTTGAAAAATTCTGCCTACCTATTGCCTTCTCACATTTTCAATACATGTATAGATCATTTTCCTGAAGATTTTCTCTATTTATAGTGAACCCCCAGTGAGGAAACCCTCTTTACCAATACAGATCTTTTTCTGTTATATGATTTAGACAGTTACCTGAGACATACATTTAGAGGCTAAGTAATTTACTCAAAGTCATTACCAAGTGATATCAAGTAACAAGTTGGTACTTGAACTTAAATTGTCATGATTCCAGCCATGCATCTTAACTTACTGCACCATGACCTCCACCTCAAAGTTGTGAATGCTTTTTGTTATTATTGCTTTTTTTAAATAGAGATGAAGAAATACTATAAGTGAAATAATTCTTATTTGACTGCCCAGTTTGACAACTCTGCCATATTTTTGGTCAACTCCAGGACTGATGTCTTCTTTATATAATTATATTGGTCTAGTAGGTTGCTCTCCCCACCTTGTTATTACATTAAGAGTCATTGGCTCTCCTTTCTATACTATATCCAAGGTTTTTTAGTCTAAATCTAATGGTTTTGATGGTAAGATCAGGCACTATGAAAATTCTGACAAATCAGTTCCATTTTCTGTCTCTAGGAAATCTTCCAGTGCATTTGGTAGTACCTCGCTGAAGAATTTATGGGAAAGCATGGCCAAGAACCAGGGGGGATAGGAAGATTTCCCACTTCACCATGGGAGGTAATACTTTTAACTGAAAATATTGAAGCATTCCATACTACTGGTCTTCATATGAGTTCCTGACACTTGAGATTCAACTAGAAAGTATAGATAAATGAAAGGTAATATTTCTTCATTCTATGAGACTGTTCTGATTGTTCTTCAAAGGAAGGAGGCATACCTCAAAAGGAATCCACTGTGACTCATGTCCACCGTCATTGAGTTCATTCAGCTGTGTTTGTTTTCTTGTGGGCCCTGATACTGCTCCCTAGTGAACAGACAAGGAAGACTAGACACTTTGTAGAGCACTGACCTGAGCTTGGAGAAATAATCTGAGCATTGTGGCTGAGCTGAGATGAAGCGAGTTCAAATCCCACCTTTGATGTTTGACTTTGGGTGTGACTTTGGAGTAAGTAAATCATATCAAATTACTCACGTCTTAATTTCCTCAACTGAAAAATAATGGGATTAATATTGGATGGCCTCTGAGGTCCTTCCAGTCATTTGATCTGTGATTCTCTCTATCTCTTTTATACTGGCAGAAACATTAGCAGTCTATACCAATGTAGCTAAGGTATTGGTATTCTGTGGTAAAAGCCTCTCTGAAGAGGAAAGTTCGCATTCCCCTGGAGTTATCCTAGTACTGATATCTACTCTTATTGGTGTTGTTTTTTGGGGGAAAAGGGGGCATCATTTCAAAATATACCTAAAGACCAATTATTCTTATATTACAGTAATGTAGGATTTGGCGTAAAGAGACCTGGATGTAATCTTTTCCTTTTATGCTTGTTTTCAGTGTAACTACACAAAACACACACCCTGTATGACCCTCAGTTGCTCTGCAAAATGAATGTACTATAATATTAATATGATCTAGCTCTTTGGATGAGGCAGCTAGGAGGCACAGTGGATAGGGTCAAGGGATTGATGTCAGGAAGACTTATCTTCATGAGTTTTAATCTAGCCTCAACACTTACTGTCTGTGTCCTTTGGGCAAGTACTGTAACCCTGCTTGCCTCACTTTCCTCATCTGTAAAATAAGCTGGAGAAGGAAATGGAAAACTACACTAGTATCTTTGTTAAGAAACACAGATAGTTGCATATGACTGAAACAAGTGAATAACACAACAACAAAATTCTTTGGGTGGCTGTGAGAAAAGTACTTAATTTTCATAGAGATGTGAAATAATACAGTGTTCTAATCAGAAAAGAACTTAGATTTCAACATTTCCAATCCCTCTTAATATACAGAAGAGGAAACTGAAGGTCAAATCATAAAACCAAGATCACAGGGCAGAAATAGAGCAAAAATCCAGGTCTGCTAACTCCTAATCTTGTAGTATTTTAATGATACTGTATCACCTCATTACCAGGACACCTCATGAGTCAGTCAGTAAACGAGAATCTGACCTGTTAAAATTAAAAAATAAGTTAATATTCAATCTACTAGTGTAGCCATGATCTAGACCCAAAGGACTGAACTATACAGAATCTGATTTTTTTTGGCCCTGAAATGTGTTCTAAGAGCTCATGATTGAACACAACTTCCACACTCCTGATCCTCATATTTGAATAAGGTGACTTTTTTGTGGTGAGTATTTCAAGTTATGCCTTTCCAGGTAACACAGATTGAAAATGAGTGGTTATGGCAGGAAGCTAACTTTAGAGCTTCCCGAAAAGAAAGTTGCAGTGATTTGGGCTACTCTAGTGGGGCAGAAAACAATGTTCTCATCACAGTAGTTTAGTCCTTCTCAACTATGAAAATACAGCATTATATGAGGATTTATCCAAACTTTCATCCAGATTTCTATTTTAAATTTGTCAAAGTGAAGAATTAAAAAAGGGGGGAAAGCAGGTTGATTTCTCCTAAAGGTTTAAGGACCATGATTTCCTCTCTTCAAGATAAAAGAAATAATATAGATTCTTCTTCATTAACAATATATTTTTTATACTGATCATGATCATTCTTCTCCCTTATAAAATGGTAGTAAATAACCACATTTACCTAGAGTGTACTTAAAATCTATCAGTTGACTGATTAACTAAGGTTCACAGTAAAACAAGCAGTTATTTGCTATCTATGTGAACACCCATGAAATGACTTTTTGAGGGAGAAGGGAGGGCAGGTTTATTGGTGGAAACTCCCAGTATACCTAGTATGGAAACTTCCTCCATTTGTGCAGATCAGCAAATTATTTTCAATTTGCAATTTTAGCAAACAATGTGGAAATATTGAGAGATGGTCATATAATGACTATACATTGGAGTTAAGGTGTGAATTCTGGTGTTCTTGACTCTAAGGCTAGCTTACCATCTATTATACTCAGTTGTCCCTCTATTAATTTATATTTACTTTGTTTTGACTTACCTCTTTACATGGAGTGTCCTTCACTTGAAGTGAATTTCCTGAGAATAAAGACTTTGTTTTTGTAGTCACACTGAATTGAACTGCATTGAGTCTAGACAAAAGAATGAGTTGAATGATTTTTTTCCTCAGTTTTCAACTGAGAGAGAATGGATTGTGTGTGTGTGTATGTGTGTGTGTGTGCGCATGTGCACATGTGTGTACTCTTGTTTTGGAAGTGCTGTGATAATATAAAGGACAAGAACTTTAACAACTTCATGAAAAAGTGTAATAGATAAAGAATACTGATTCTGAAACAAGACAGCCCAGAATCAAATCTCACCTCCGTTATTTAATCTTTTTGTTACTTTAAGAAAGTCTTTTAAACTTTCTATCCCTCTATTCCTTCATCTATAAAATGAGGGGGTTGAACTAGATGATTTCATATTCCCTTTCATGTCCAGATCAATCTAAATCTAGGACTTACGACAACACTTGGAATTGTGTTTGCCACAGTTGCCACATTACATTTAATAAATGTTTTGATTTTAATCAATAAAATGGCTATTTTCTAATTTTTATATTTTATTTCATAGTAATAATGCACATTTTTGTATTGCTTTCTTCACAATGATCCAGCAAGGTAATTATTAAATTACTATTTTCCCAATGATAAAGAAACTCAGACTCAGAGAACTTAAATAATTATTCCAAGATCATATGATCATATGAGTATCTGAATTTGAACCCAGGTTTTTTTTCCTCTATATCTATCAAGTTTCCCACTAGATCATAAAGACCAGCTTGTTTTAAGGAAGTGGATAGGTTGGGAGCTTGAACAAACTTCTTCAAATGGTATGAGACAATGCTTCATTTTTATATGTAGCATGGACTAGTAGATGTCTTTACTTAGACCACAGAAAACTGGAAATGGCTTGTTCCAATATCCCCCTCACTGGCCTAAACCTTGCCCTCCCCAAATTACACATTTCTAAATGAACTGTGTTACCATTGATTCAATGAGAGATTACATTTTTATGCAACTTTCAATTTGATGTTAACAGGCTTAACTCCATGAGAAACATCCATGTAGGTTTCTGTTTATTACTTTTGCAATTAGATTTGCATAACATTGATGCTTACTCTCAGGAGTGCATTTGTGATATAGGGAAGGTATGATTGAAATGGGGTCAAATCCATAACAAGCTTCTACTTAGCCTACTTTTCCCTCTGTCGCAGATGACATTTGTTTTCCTAGCCAGTAAATCTGATGGAAACCAGGAAAAGCAAGAGTAGGCAATAATAGTGCTCACTCTAGCTGGAACAAACTGGTCCAAACAGCAGGCCTGGTTTTGATTACATCTAGCAATCAAGCCTTGTACAGTATGACTTGACTTAATGTCTCAGGAAATGTTAATCTGCAACATTGGAAAGCTTGCTTCTAGATTGTATGATTCATTGACTTGAACAAGGAGTCACAGTTCATCACTTCCCTTCCCCCATTCCAACCCTCTTTTCAGCTAGTTTTCAATTATTGCTTCCCAGTTCTCAATTTCTTCTTGGATAATGGATGACTTGGTTAATAATTTGGTAGGATTCATTTTCCAGGCTTAGTGGGAGAGCAATATTAAAGAAAGAAAACAATATCTTAAGTCCTCTGCCTTAAATGCAGGTCACACTTTATGTGTAGTTTCCAAAGTCAATCTGTGTATTATCCTAGATTCCAAAAGCCAGCAAATTAATTGGATGTCCATTTTACTGAATATATTAAACTTTCTAGGTGTTTACAAGGAATATAACACAAGAGCACTGTTTCTGAAATTAGAGGCCCAGGGTTGGAATTCCATTTTTGCTATTTACTACCTATGAATTAGGGTAAATCACTTCAACTCAAGCCAATTCTAACTCTAACATTCTTTTTTCCTGGCATAGAATTTGAATAATTAATCTAATTTTAATTTTTTGTCCCCTATAAAGTGGTCATTCAAAGATAAACATCATCAAAGTCAAGTCTCAGGTCCTCCTTGGTATGCCATGGGGCAGTGAAAAGGTGTTTTTAAAAATGAAAATAAAATAAAATAGAACAATTCAATCAACAATATCAGCCTACTACAAATACTTCATTATGTGTTAAAAAAAAAAAGACATGAATAGAAATGTAAATAACGGTTCATCTTAAAAATTGAGTTTGCTGATTCAGCCTTAAGTAAAATTAAAATCTATATATCTGTCAGATAGAGGCAGACATGCTCATTTCTTTCTTGAACTACCAATATTGAGTATCTACTTTGGAAAAGATTCTTTGTTTTATACCAGAGAGGAAACAAAAATAAACATAAAAATATTCCTACCATCCAGAAGAATAAATCGTAAGTTTTTATATAGTATTTGAAGATTACAAAACATTTTTAGTGTTTTAAGCTCAAATAAGACATTGTAAAGTGCTTTACAAATCTTAAAAGAATATTATATATATATATATATACACATATGCATGAGTTTATAATGATTAATTAAAAATAAAATTTTATTTCACAGAATTTTAATTAAAATAATTTATAAATTCATAGTTTACTTAAATAGAAATGTTTATTTAATGTCTTTATTTAAAAGTTAAACAATAATTAAATACATTTGCCAAATCAATCCAAAACCCAACTTTGTAAGTTACACAGGAATAGTATCGCCTCACCATTTTGCTGATAAAGACATTGGTACGGAGAAGTTTGTAATTTACCCAAAATATCCTAACTAGAAAGTTTCGGGGAAAGGGCTCTTGCAAGTATTAGCTTTTCTGTTTCCTAGTATAAGAAGGTCATCCCCTACATGTAGGATAGGGATGTTGAGTGGCTAAAAGGGAGGCAGAATAGAGATCTTTAACCTCTTCTTTCTCTACTTTTCTTCAGAGGAGATTTGAAATATTACCAGGATGGGAAACAGGAGATCAGGGACAGAAGCTTGGGCATTCTACTGTCCTCAGATAGACGAGATCTCATATTGGGATAGAGGTAACAGCTCAAGCAAGAGTTAGAGGCCCAGATCTCATCTAAAGGGAAATTCCCCAAAGACTCTAGGGGAGCAAGCTTGGGATAGGGATGTGATAGAGACTTCCAGCACCTTTCCTCTTGACATCTTCCTAGAGTTTTATTCTTTTAGCAATCTGAACTTGCATCATCCATCTTCTTTCTCAGAGGAAGCCACAAGGGTTGGAAGAGACTGAAGAGCCCAGAGGGAATGAAGAACCCTCAGAGACTACAGAGAACAAAAGGAGTAAGCAGCCAGAATTTCTCCTTCGTACTCATTCTCCTACCAACAGAAGATCCTGAGCCTCAGGGAGGTGGAGGTGGTAAGTGGCAACACCAGGACCCCAGGCATGGCTTAGCCAGCCAGGGGAATTCAGAAGACACCAGCATAGGTGGGGTCAGTGCAGCCCTATGTGAGTAGGAGACCTTCAGCATCCAGATAACTCCTCCCTTACACTTCATGCTGTGAGCTTCAGTGTAACCCTGGGAAAACAAAGACTTCACCTGGCCTTGACTTTGGCACACACCAGCCAGTTCAACACCAGATAAGCTACAGCATTATATAGATTCTAGTTGAAAGAACTAGAGGCCACAGAACACAAAGCCAGTAAGCAAGACCCTAGCTCCCAGCACAAAAAAACATGGATAGAGCCCCATGTGCCCCAGAAGCAGAGATCTACTTTAAAAGCCAGGAAAAATGCAATTGCCATGAGCAAGAAGAAAATTAGGAAAGCAAATACCATAGAATCTCATTACAGGGATAGGGAAGAACAAAATATGAACATAGAAGAGGATAGTATTTAAATTATATCCTCATATGAAACCTCAAAAGGGAAAACGAGCTAGTCACAAGCCCAAAGAGCATGTCTGGAGGAGTTCAAGAAGGATTTAAAAAAAGCAAGTTAAAGAGATAGAAGAAAAATTGACCAATATTTTAAAAAATACAATCAGCTTAAAATCAGTTTAAAAAGTAAAATTGCCCAAATGGGTAAGGAGGTGCAAAACCTAACTGGAGAAAATAACTCTTTAAAAAAGGAAGTTTAAAAGCTAATTGAAAAAGCAACTCATTAAAAATAAGAACTGGGTATGTAACAACTAACAACTCTATGAGGCAACAAGAATCAGTCAAAAAAAAAATCTGAAGAATGAAAAAATAGAAGAAAACATAAAATATCTCATTGGAAAAGCAACTGAACTAGAAAATATATCCAGAAGATAAAATCTAAGAATTATTGGTGTACTGGAAAGCCATAATGAAAAACAGAGCCTACACACTATCTTCCAAGAAATTATATAGGAAACTTGCCCTGAGTTCCTAGATCCAGAAGGCAAAACAGGTATCGAAAGAATCCGTCAATCACCTCCTGAAAGAGATCCTAAATTGAAAATGCTAAGAAATGTTGCCAAATCCAGAATTATCAAGTCAAAGGGAAAATACTGCAAGCATCTAGAAAGTAACAACTCAAATACAGTCAGGATCACACAGGACCTTGAAGCTTCCACATGAAAATGTCTGAGGGATTGCAATGTGATATTCTGTAAGGCAAAGGAGCTTCAACTGAAACCCAGCAATAGATACCCAGCAATTTTGATCATAATCTTTCAGACAAGGACATGGTGATCATTCAGTGAAATAAGGGATTTCTAGACCTTCCTGATGAAAACACCAGGGCTCAATAGAAAATTTGATCTTCATAAACAAGGCTCAAGAGAAACATAAGAAGGTAAAATAGGGGGAGATTAAAAAAAAACTTATTCAATATGGGCAAACTGTTTATTTCCCTATATAGGAGGACAATACTTGTTAATCTCAAGAATTTATTTATTCATTATGACATTTAAAAGGAATATACATAGATAAAAGGCATGGGTGTAAATTAACTGATGTGATGATAAAATGTAATTAAGGGGTTCAAAGGGAGAAGAGGAAGGAAGGAGGCAGAAAAGGGTAAATTAGATCACATGAAGAGGCACAAAAACATATTATTGTAGAGGTAAAGAAGGGAGAAAGATGAGCATTGTTGAACTTTACTCTCATTGAATTTGTTTAAAGGAGGGAATAAAATTCTCAGTTATGTATAGAGATCTAACTTGCACTATAGCAGTAAGAGGAGAAAGAAAATGGAGGGAGTGGTTAGAAGGGAGGAAAGAAGTAGTAAGGTAAATAGGAATAAAAAAGAGGGGGCCTGATAAAAAGGAGGGAAGACTGAGGGAGGTAGTGGCCAAAAGTAAAACTCTTTTGAGGAGTGGAAAGGAGAAGGGAGAAATAATAGCATAAACAGGAGGAAAATGGGATGGAGGGAAAGACACAGATATAATCATAACTCTGAATGTGAATAGGATAAACATTCCCATAAAATGGAGAGGAATAGCAGAATGGATTAAAAACATAATTTACAATTTATTGTTTACAAGAAACACATTTGAAACAAAGGGATAGATAGAGGGTAAAGGTAAAAGGCTAGAGCAGAATATATTATGCTTCAGATATATTAACAAAAAAGCAGAAGTAACAATCCTAATCTCAGACAAAGCAAAAGCAAAAATAGATCTAATCAAAAGAGATAAAAAAGGAAACTATACCTTGCTAAAGGGCACAATATACAATGAAATGATATCTTTACTAAATATAAATGCACCAAGTGGCATAGTATCTGAATTCTTAGAAGAGGAGTTAAGGGAGTTGCAGGAAGAAATAGAAAGCAAAGCTATACTAGTGGTGTCAATAACTCCCCCTTCTCTGGTAAATTGAACCTCAAAATAAATACGAAAGAAGTTAAGGAGGTGAATAGAATTCAGGAAAAGGTAGATATGATAGACCCCTGGAGAAAACTGAATGGGAATAGAAAGGAATATAGCTTTTCCTCAGTGGTACATGGCACATACACAAAATTTGACCATGAACTATGGTATAAAAATCCACACAATCTAGTACAGAAACATTAAAGTAGTCAATGCTTCTTTTTCAGATTATGATGCAATAAAATTTATATGCAATAGAGGACCTTGGAAAAATAGAGCGAAAATAAAATTAGAAATTAAATAATCTAATCCTAAAGAATGAGTGGGTAAAGCAACAAATCATAGAAACAATCAAAAACTCCAATCAAGAGAATGACAATGATGAGACAAAACTGATGGGATGCAGAGAAAACAGTTCTTAGGTGAAGCTTTATATGGTTTGAATGCTTACATGAATAAAATAGAGAAAGATGAGATCAATGAATTGGGCATGCAACTGAAAAAAGCTAGTAAAAGAACAAATTTAAAATCCCTCAGTAAATGCCAAATTAGAAATACTGAATACCAAAGGAGAGATTAATAAAATTGAAATTAAGAAAACTATTGAACCAAAAAAAAAAAAAAACAACTAAGAGGTGGTCTTATGAAAAAACAATAAAATTGATAAACCTTTGGTCGATCTGATGTAAAAAAAGAAGAAAATCATATTATCAGTATCAAAAACAAAAAAGGTGAATTCACCTCCAATAAAGACAAAATTAAAACAATACTTAGAAATTTTTTGCACAACTGCATGCCCATAAATTTGACAATCTAAACGAAATGGATATATATTTACAAAAATATAAATTGTCCATATTAGCAGAAGAGGAAATAAAATACTTAAATAACCCCCATCTCAGAAAAGTAATTGAGCAAGCCATCAATGAACTCCCCAGGAAAATATCTCCTGGGCCAGATGGATTTGCAAGTGAATTCTATCAAACATTCAAAGAACATTTAATTCCAATATTATATAGAGTATTTGGGAAAACTGACAAAAAGGATTCATTCCAAATTCCTTTTATGATACTAATATGGTACTGATACCTGCACTGAGAAGAGCCAAAATGGAGAAAGGAAATTATAGACCAATTTACCTAATGAATACAGATGCAAAAATTTTCAGTAAGATGTTAGCAAAAAGATTACAGTAACTTATCCTGAGAATAATGCAATTTAATCAGATCGGATTTATACCAGGAACACAGAGTTGGCTCAAAATTAGGAAAACTATCATATCATAACTGATCTTATCAACAACAAAACTAACAGAAACAATATGATTATCTCAATAAATGAAGAAAAAGCTTTTGACAAAATACAACACCCATTCCTATTGAAAATACTAGAGGGTTTGGGAATGAATGGAGCTTTCCTTAAAATAATAAGTAGCATCTACCTATAACCATCAGCAAACATTACATGTTATGGGTATAAGCTAGATGTATTTCCAATAAGATCAGTGGTGAAACAAGGGTGTCTATTACCAACACCATTATTCAATATGGTGCTAGAATTGTTAGCTTTAGCAATAAGAGAAGAAAAAGAAATTGAAGGAATTAAAACAGGCAAAGAAGAAACTAAGTTATCAATGCACACGATATAATGATATATTTAGAGAATCAAGTATAATGGTGCTGGAAATAATAAACAACTTTAGCAAAGTTGCAGGATACAAAATAATCCCACATAAATTATCTGCATTTCTATATATTGCTAAGAAAGCCCAATAGAGAGACATAAAAAGAGAAATCCCATTTAAAGCTATTATAGACACTATGAAATATTTGGGAGTCTACCTACCAAAACAAACCCAGGGACTATACGAACATAATTACAAAACACTTTTCACAGAAATAAGATCAGATCTAAATAATTGGAAAAACATTACTTGCTGGTGCGCAGGCCAAGTTAATACAATTAAAATGACAATTCTACCTAAATTAATTCACTTATTTGTTGCTATACCAATCAAGTTACCAAAATACTATTTTATAGAACTAGAAAAAAAAATATCAAAATTCACCTGGAAGAAAGAAAGGTCCAGAATATCAAGGGAATTAATGAAAAGAAATACTAGTGAAGGTGGCTTACCCATACCAGATCTTAAATTATATTATAAATAGCAATCATCAAAACCACTTGGTACTGGCTAAGAAATAGACGGGTAGATCAGTGGAATAGGTTGGATATACATGACCCAGTAGTCAATGACTATAATAGTCTACTGTTTGAGAAACTCAGAGACCACAGCTTCTGGGATAAGAACTAACTGCTTGACAAAAACTGCTGGAAAAACTGGAAAATGGTGTGGCAGAGACTGGGCATAGACCAATGCCAGATGCCATATACATTCAGGAGTCAGTTTTCTTTGATCAAACCACCTGTCCCTGCTACTGTCCTGATGACCAAAGGATTGCTGAGCTATTACAAAGCCCTTCACCACTGAGCAAATTTGCTCCTATAAAAGAAAACTGTGTTTTGATGGGAGGGTATAGATAATTGCTTCCTTTATATTAAAAATATCATGGGATTGTGAACTTCACAGAAATGAAAAGACTCTCAAGGCTAATTAACCATTGATGAAAAGGAGAAGGTAAAAGAATTACAGTTTTAATCATTCATTTTTCCCTTTTGGAAGATAAGCAGCATGATGTAATGAAAAAAAAAATAGCATATTTGGAGCTAAAAAATCTGAGTTAAAGTGCCCATTCTGAAACTCTTAGAGACATTATGTTATTGTCATTACTTTGGTTCTCAGTAGCTTCATTCCAAAAAAAAAAGATGGCTAAGGAGATGATCTTTAAGTTCCTTGAGAGCTCAAAATTCTCTGACTGTATTTTTCAAATGCCTTAGTCTTTTTTGTAATATAGACATATAGAAACATTATTTTTTTCTACTGACTTTTTAACTTTTAACTTGCAGAGGAAAATAGCACTGAACCATTACAGGACATCAAGCTTTCATAGAGATGGAAAAGTAGAAAGTTAAAGAAATATTTAATGCCTTCTGATATGAAAGTATGTTGTAAATTTTGACTCTGAAAAGTAATAAAACAGGTAAAATGGTAAGTTCTCAAGCTGAGCCATTACTATTTTTTTTTACACTACTAAATAACAGACCCAAGTTCTTTTGCCCTGAAGAAGAGATTTGGAAGCATTTTATTTTGGACTTTGGATAGAAACTCAATATTTGACTAAATTAGGCAGATAAAGAAAGAGGTATCAACCATTCTTCGTTGTCACTCCTCCTTCAGATCCAATCAGTTGCCTTACTTTGTTGACTCTACTTGTTTAACTTGTAAAATCTCTCTCATTCTCCTTATTCACAGTCCCCACATCTCTTCTATGTATTCTTAAAAAATAACTTTTTTAAGGGTCAATGAATGTAGGTAATTTAACAATTCTTTGGGCATAATTCCAGATTCCTCTCCCAAAAGGTTGGATCAGTTCACACTTACACCAACAGTGAATCAGTGTCCCAATTTTTGCACATCTCCTGCAACATTTGTTGCTTTCCCCTTCATTCATTTTAGCTCCTCTGATTGATGTAAAATGATATCTCAAGGTTATTTTAATTTGTATTTCTCTAATCAATAAGAAATTGATACATACATATGAAATATGTATATGCACAATAATGAATTAGATCATTTTTCCATATGATATAAATTGTTTTGATTTCATCATCTGAAAGTTGCCTGTTCATATGTTTTGATAATTTGTCAATTGTGTGATGACTCATTCTTATAAATGTGGCAAAGTTCTTTATAAATTTGAGATATGAGGCCTTTATCTGAGAAAAAATGTCTATAAATTCCTCATCCCCAATTTTTTGCTTTCATTCTGATCTTAATTACATTTTTTATGTTTATATTTGTCTTAAATTTAATGTAATCAAAATTATCCATGTTATACTTCACACTGCTCTCTCTCTCTCTCTCTCTCTCTCTCTCTCTCTCTCTCTCTCATTTGTTCATAAATTGTTTACCTATTCATCAGCATGATAAGCAATCTGTTCCTGATTCTTCAAATTTATTTTAGTAATATTTCTCTTTAAATCAGGGTCATGTATCTGTTTTGACCTTATCTTGATAAATGTATAAGATACTGGTCTATGTCCAGTTTCTATCAGAATTCTTTCTAGTTTTCTAAACAAATATTTAATGAATAATGAATTATTACTAAAAAATCTTGTCTTTACACTTGTCAAATACAAGGTTACTGTATTTTCCTGGTGTAAACAGGAAGTCTACTCTGCTTCATTGATCTAGTTTTCTATTTCTTAGCAGTAACAGATAGTGTAGATAATTATTCTATAATTAGATAATTAAAAAATACTACCTTAAAATGTAGTTTAAGATCTGGTACTGCTAAACTTCTTTGCATTTTTTTTGTCACTTTCTTTGATATTCTTGACTTTTTGTTCTTCTAAATGAATTTAATCAATTTTTCTAATTCAGTAAAATAAATTTTTGGTAAATTAATTGAGATAGTATGGACTATATAAATTTGTTTAAATAAAATTGTCTTGTTTGTTGTATTGACTCTATCTATATACGAACAATTAATATGCCTCCAATCAATCAAATGACTGTATTTGGATTTTTTTAAAATTTTGCTTACATACTTCCTTGGTTTGTTTTGGCAGGTGTACTCCATGATATTTTGTAATAAGTTATTTTAGTGGGGTATCTCTAAATCTCTCTTCTTTCAGAGTAAAATTTGTGATATGTAGGAGTGCTAGGAAATTATGTGGATTTGCTTTATATCTTGATACACTGGTAAAATTATTAATAGTTTCAACTTTTTAGTTTAGTCTTTGAGATTTTCCAAGTATATCATCATATTACCTGCAAAAGTAGACATTGTTAACATCATTTCTTATTCTGATCAATTCTATTCTTTTCCTTCTTTTTTATTGCTAGGATTTTCACTGCAATATTGAATAATATTGATTACAGTGGGCATCCTTATTTCTTAATTGATTTTCCTGGGAAGGCTTATATTTTATCTCCATTACAAAAAAATGCTTGCCAATTGTTTTAGATATTTTTAAGTGAATTTAAGGAAAAATACATTTACACCTATGCTTTCAAGGTATAATACACTAATAGAAATCAGTGTTATTCATTATCAAAAGCATTTTTAATCTATTGATTATGATCATGTCTTTTTTTCTTTTACTATCAATATTATGAAACAAGGTCATAGTTTCCTTATCATCCTTGCATTCTTGATATAATTTCCATTTGAACACAATGTATGATTTTTGTAGTATGGTGCAATTTTAGGTAGTATTTTATTTAGGGTTTTTGCATCCATATTCATTAATGAAATTGGCTTATATTTTTCTTTCTCTGTTTTTACTCTTCCTGGTTTAGGCAACAGTATCATATTTGTTTCTTAAAAGGAGTTTGGTAGGATCTTTTATTTCCTTATAATTTTAAATAATTTATTTAATATTGGAATTAGTTGATCTTCAAATGTTTTATAGAATTTACTTGTAAACCCACCTGATTCAGGTACTACAACAATTTTTATGCTGACTTTCCTAGATCTGTTCTACAGATCATTTTTTCTAATGAGATGTTTCATATTATCTTCTGCTTTTCCAGTTTTATTATTTCGTTTTATCCTATAATATCATTAAGTTCCCATCATCCAGTTCTGTCTTTCAAAGAATTATTTTATTACTCAAGATTTTGGAACTCTTTTTATGATTGGTTTACTTTCTTTTCACAATTTTGTTGCATAGCTTTTATTTTTTTTTTAGCATTTTGCCTCATCCTCTCTTATTTGCTTTTTGAAGTCCTTTTGAAGTTCTTCCAAATTCTCTTTTGGTTCTTGTGCTATTTGATGTAACTCTTTGGTGCAGGAGAGGTGTTTGTTTGTTTGTTTGTTTCAGCTTTGCTATCTTTCTCTGAATATGAACCCAGGTTTTCTTTTATATCATAATAGCTATCTAGAGGGTTCCTTTACCTTTGCTTACATATTTTTAATTTAATTTTTTTAAATTTTATTTATAGCAATTTATTATTATAATCAGGCTTTAATCTCATTATGGATAATGTTGTCCCAGGCCTCAGGTCCTCTTTACTGTTATTTTCTGAATTCTGTCCAGGGCCCTGTCTCAGGTACTCCTCTTCTGTGTTAAACTACAGTTAGGGTCCCCAACCATGTTGTCTCAAAAATGTTCTTGTTTCCTGAGGCACTGTACTTGCTAGATATGTGTTCACTCCTCTTTACCCACAGCCCTAGTCTAGAACTACATCTGGTCCTTCAATATTCCTTCACTTAGCTCTCTGATCCTCAAACTGTTCATTAGATAAGTTTGTGAAGTAAAAGTTCATGTGGCAAAAGATTGTGAGATGAAATTTCTTGAGATCTAGTCTGCTTCCCTAGGGAGCAGAACCTGCTGTTTGTTGATTCAACAGAGTTGGCTTAGAGGTATCTTCACTTTACTCAGACGAAACCTCACCTTCTGAAGACCATGTCTTTCCTGTGGTCTACTCAAGTTGTCTCTGAAGAATGATTGCCTTACTCTTTCCTTTTTGCTGCTTTACATGTATTTTGTGAGTATATATAAATTCTCTCTATTAGTAGAGGAAATTTGGAGAACCAGGAAATTTCTGAACTACTGTGCCATCATCCCAGAATGCATTGTATGTATTTTTATCATATGATATCCACGCTATTTGTTTCATAATGATTCTTAGATTATCTCAAAGGAATTGTCTTCAAGGAAAATGTCTTTGGTTCATTGAAACCTCTTTTTTTTTCAACTTTACTCTCCTTTGATTTTGCTTTAATACTTCTTGTTCCATCTCAAACATTTTTGTGTTGAACATCCATTCTTTTTTGAGAGTGGCCATTGTTTATTAACATACTCTAGTCTTTTATAAACAGGTAATTTTCTTCCTTAATTTTTTTCCTGAATTCTTTCTTAAGGGCTTTGGTTTCTATCTTTCCATATTTCTTTAATTCATGTATTGAACTACTATACCACTCTGAAAACTATTATGTTTGTTCATTTTCATTTCTGGGTGTCTCAGTGTTATTTTTGAAGTATTCTTTCTTTATTTTGAAGATTTTCCCTTTTTGAATACCCTGTAACATTCAAGCATTAAATAGTTTAAAAAATGACTATTTCTTTCATATTTGCTGTACTTCGCTCTTCCCATAGCCCCTTTTGTACTTATTTGTTTGCTTGTTTTCTTCAGTGATTTTTTTTTCTGAGGAGAAAGAGGAAAGGATTAGACATGTCAATTTATGCAGACATCTTGCCAGAAGTTTAGGGAAGTGACTTTCTGTTGTTTTAGAGTGGCATCACTTCTCCCTTTATCAAGTTTTACTTATACTATATATTCACATACAGAGACCCATAAACATATAGATATTGAAATACATGCATTCTCTCTATATATATATGTACACATATATATATGTATGCATGTGTGTATGTGTTTCTGCATTTCTATGAAGACAGTGAAAATTATTTAAATTATTGTTTTTGAGAATTAGGCACCCATTGACATAACAGAAGACTGTAGAATACTGCAAAATGATGGTTAGAACATTTGCCTTGGGCAACATTTATCATATGATGTTCTTCAATGACCTTTTAAGTCATCAGAACAAGTTAATGCAACTCTCCAGTAGTAACTGAGTTACTACTAAGGTCTAGGGAGGATTTGATAAACTGGAGGAACATAGCTTATCCTATAACACTATGCAATACAAAAAAGGGAAAAACATACTCTACATTCTATAGAATCTTATTTTCCAACTTCTTGTTGCTGTATCATATAATAGCAGGATTTCAGATCAACTGAAAGATCATCTCCTTGCTCGCTTTCCCAACTTTTTCTTAAGGCTTGAATATTTTGCCTTTGTAAAATTTATGTTTATATTTTCCCCTTGTGTATTTCTTTGACATAAATGGGAAAAGTTTTGAAAAAGAACATTAGAATATCATTTAAACTTGGTAGGAATTCTTAGGAAAATGTAGAGTAGCACTGCTTTTGGGTGGTAGAAGCATATTAATTTTTCAGTAATTCTGCTTACTCTTATAACAGAACTTAAGATCTGTCTATATTACATTTTCACATCTGTACATGGTAAATTCTCTCTCTCTCTCTCTCTCTCTCTCTCTCTCTCTCTCTCTCTCTCTTAGCTATTAAGGTTTAACCATGCTCTGTAATGATTTCCAAAAGATATATTTTATATTTAAGTATATATTTAATATATATGTGTACACACACACACATATATACGTACACATACATACATACATCTGGTTAAGCTTTAATAGATTAAAAAATTAGAGCCTAAAATATCTTAAGTTTTAATCACTTAGAGCTACATGAGGTCTTTTGCCTTATTTTATATATGTGTATCTTCTCAGTTGCTGTTTCTTCATTTGTGAAATGGACATAATACTTGCATTTTCTTAATTGGGTTGTTTTGGCTATCAAGTGAGACAATAAATGCAAAGCATTGTGTGAGCCTTAAAGGGTTATTTAAGTGACAATGATTGTTATGGGAGCATTGGAATATTTTAGGACCATTTGTAACTGAATGATAATTATCGTATCATGAATTTCAGTTGAGGTCTTGAGGTATTTTCAGCAGTTTCTTGAACCAATTTTCAAGGCAGATCCTATGCACTTATGTAAACAGAGTGAAATAGTATTTATTAGCATTTTGTAGAATTTGTATCTAGATCCTATTATCACTTCCTGTTACTGTATAGATACTTTTCTTTATTTCCTGTTGTGTATCACTGAAGCTTAGATTATGTTCAGGTCATTCTTCATTTCACCTATAACTTCCTGTAGCAAATTTAGTAAACACATGGGCTGAAAAATTGGGTTGCTTGTCATGATTTTCCCCAATCCTTATTAAATTAAAAGGATTTTTATCAGTTTTGTCATTGGTGTTAATAATAATGATTCTCCACTAAAGTTGAACTGTGATGATTTTTTGTGAAGCCTGGATTCTTTAAAGGTATGCCACAGTCATAAGCAATGGGAGGTTCACTTACAGTAGAAAGGTCTCATGTCCAGGGTCAGTACTGGAATGTGTACTATTGTCCTACCTATACAGAGAGCATTGGTAGCAGAAGGCTGACAAACAAGAGGATTTATTTTTATAAGAGAGGGGGAGGTCAAGATCTCATGAAGATTATCTACAAAGAGGTGAAGGAATTATGGTTTGTTCTGGTATATAAAATATACTGATCAACTCACACATCTTTCAAAGTCATATAGATTCCCTTTTGTGATTATTTTAATTCAAAATGAACTATGTAGGAGTATAATAGAAACTGCAGCTGGTGAGCAATGCTTAGAGTATTTTCAATCATTGGAGGGCCACAGAGCACCCCCTTAACCCAAGATATGATACATGAGTAAGATGAATCATAGCCAAAGGGATTTACCACCTATACTCAGATGTATCTGAGATCTTCTTGAGGGGTAGAAACTGAACAAATTCCTGTCAGTCTCATTGCTATGGATTTTTTCGTTCTCACAGATATTATGCCTTTTTTGTTCATAGGGATCCCATTGAGAACCACAAATGCTCCACATGCTGAAAAGGTAGGGGGAAAATATAGATGAATCAAAGCATCAAAATTTACATCAACATAAAACAAGGGATTTATATTTGCATAAAGGAGCCACGGTGATTTTTACAAAACATTTGGGGGAAATTTTGCCCCTGTTCTCCAAATTATTTCTTTGCAGCACTCATAATGTTTAACTTTTTCTAGGTAGTGAATAAAAGCATTAAAATGAAAGCTTGCTGCCTTAACCAGCCCCCCATGCAACATTTCCCTTCTGTGAACAATGCATCAATGACTGTCCTGCTATTAGTCCTGATTCTTTAAACTGATCTTAAGTGAAATTATCTCTAAAATGTCTCCAAACCAAAAACTCAGTCAAGCTCTCCATTAGTTTGCTCAATAGCCATTTATTCCAGTCAGCTGGGCTGCTGAGAAAGAACAAGCATAATACAAAATGTTACACTCCGTAAATTATGCACATTTTGTTAATTGTGTACAAATGAACCTAGTGGGAACATAACTCTATAATTTCCAAGTCTGCAATGTAGGTGAACAGGTTTTTAGGCATTTGACTAATACCGTATTTATGCTACTAGCTTGCATTATTGCTACCATTATTGGGTAGTAATGCTACCTCTCTCTCCTTGACAATTTCATTAGTTGCAACTTCTAATTATAATGGGTTGGATTGTGAAACTTTTTATCCAGGAAACTTTAAAAATAAAGATCGTATTTAACATTTTAATAACAAGTTAGCTCAAACTGCTACATTTGAAAAATGAGTAATAAGAAATCACTTTTTCAAAACTACATTTTCTAAAAGAAAGGTACTGTCTGAGAATTCTACTGATGCCAGCCTCAACCAAGAAGAATGAGAATAATATCACAAGTTATGTTCCAATTCATAGATCTTTTGTTCCAACTCCCTTTCTTATGCATGTACAACTAGGTCTTGATTAGTGCAAATAAGGAATCCCATGAAGCAGTCTCATTATTTGAATTTATATTGTATATTTCCACTTGGCTGGGGCCAATTACCATATTTCATATATCATAACTTCAAATAGTACTAATATGTGATCTCTTTGGGGAATTCATTATTCGCTCTAATCAGGACCTAGCTGTATCTCCTCAGCAATAAATATCATGCACACAACTGAGTATTCAGGTGATGAAAAGTGCCAGAAATGAGGAATTGTCAAGTCAGTCCATTCCATGTTGGACATATTTAATGATGAAGACAGTGATGATGATGATGATGATGATGAATTAATTAAAATTATTAGTAATTGCATTATTAATGTGACTTTAAATATTGTAATAGCTGAAAATGCCCTTAATTTCTAGCAATGGCTTATTGAAGTCACACATATAAATATATTCTCATATGACAGTTCTCCAAATATTCAAAGATAGTTATTACATTCCCCTAGTACACCCTCACTTACACAAATTAAAAATTCTCCGTTCATCCCTCTGTTTCTTACATTACATGTTGCTCACTATTCAGTATGCATGTCAGCATTCCCTGAAAAAAAGTGAAGTTTATCCAACAATATCTCCTTCAGAATGTGATTCTTAGTCCTGAGAGTAACCCTGGAGATGCAGTCTAACCCTATTTTTCTGGTCAGCTGATTATTTGAAAGTGTAAAAACCAATCTCAAAGCTATAGCAATTGTTTCCAATGTTTTGTATCAATTGACTAAACAAAATTGCATTTCCAAACGTGACTAGCAGAGTGCTGAGAACTTTTTGCGTAATCAGCACTTAGATTGAAAAAGAAAATGTTTTTGTCTAAACAAATATGTTAACTAATGAAATTAATTATAAGAAAGCCCCTTCAACTTTTATGATAATAGGAAAAGTATCTAAATAATACCTATGCATTCTTTCATTTTCTCCCATCAGTTCCTTTCTGTGACATATATATTTTGCATCCCTTTTAGTGAAAAAAGACTTTTCAGTGTTAGAATATTTATGACCCCAAGAGATTTGAGGAGGTGATAGATGAATATCATGGAATGGAAACAGATATCTGATATGCATATGCATATGTATGCATGTGTGTATATGTATACATACATTATATATGTGTGTATGTATATATAATGTATGTGTACCTACATACACATACATACATACTTATACTTTTAAAAAAATAATCAAGATGTGTATCACCGTACCCACTTTAACATATAAAGAGTTCAACAGATGAGAAACTATGCAGAAGATATATTGTTTTAAAAAAATGCTTTCAGAAATTGTACTTGAGATTATCCTGTCTTACTGTTTAGTTCTACAATGCATTTGTTAATGCTATAATTTAATCATCTCTTCCTCTAGAACACTATATATGATAAACATGCTCCTAATAGATGATAGATTATTGAAATGTGAAACATTTCACTTATGAAGATATCAATAATATTACTGATAGGGCAGACAATTACAGAACAGGATTCCATACCAGGAATGACTCAAACCAGGCAAAGGGACAATGGAAACTTTTTGACTAGTTGTGAATGATAACTGATAGAAGTTAGGTAAGAACTAGTTGGTTTCTAATTTGTATCCATATTTTTTTAGATTGTCAAACTTTTTGAAAAAGTATGGAATTTTGATAGAAGGATGGACCTGCCCTATACCCCATAACCCATAAAATACTTGTAAAAAATGACTCTAAAAGAATTCTACAGCAGCAGAAGCCACAAAATGACAGAGTGAAAGAGATTTCCAGCTGAAGGTAGCCTGGAAGACCAACAGGAAAGGTCCATCACACCAGGCTCAGAGAGGAGCACAGCCCAGCATGAGCCGCACAGCCTGGCATGGACAGAACTGGAGCAGGCTTCAGAGCATGAAATCACAGGCAGCAGCTGTGGTTCCCAGACTTCTCAACCCACATATGCCAAAGACAGCTTCAAAGGTCAGAGATAAAACTCTTTCATCTGAGTAAGAAGGTAGCAGGGTCCAACCCTAGCCCAGGGTCCAGGGTGACAGTAGCCACTGTGGCACAGTGTCCATTTTTGGAGCACTCGACCTAATAACCATGGAGGAACTGAGCAGCTGATCTGGGTCTTTGTCTTGAGTGGGGGCCCTGGGGTGAAAAGGAGCACTGGTGTGGTGGAGCTGGTGGAGACGCTGGAGTAGATCCTGGGCAGAAAAATTTGTGATTGCTTCCAGATTAGAGTGCAAATTAGGAGAGGAATAAACTCCTCTCCCTTGATTGTGCCACCTTGGAGGAACTGAGAACTTACAGGACCATAGAGTATACTCTCCATTTGACAAAGGACTCAAGTAACTGGCAGGGAAAATGCCCAAAAATGCAGTTAAAAAAATAAGACTCTAGAAGGCTACTTTCTTGGTAAACAAGTATTTTCTTCCATCCTTTCGGATGAGGAAGAACAAAGCACATAATCAGAGGAAGACATAAAAGTCAAAATTCCTCCATCCAAAACCTCCAAATAAAACATGCTATGGTCTCAGTCCATAGAATAGATCTAAAAGGATTTTGAAAATCAAGTAAGAGAGGTGGAGGAAAAATTGGGAAGAGAAATGAGAACAATGCAAGAAAATCATGAAAAGTGAGTCAACAGTTTGGTAAAGGAGATCCAAAAAATGCTGAAGAAAATAACATCTTTAAAAATAGACTAACCCAAATGGCAAAAGAGGTCTAAAAAGTCAATGAGGAGAACAAGGCTTCAAAAAGCAGAATTAGCCAAATGAAAAGGGAGGTTCAAAAGCTCACTGATGAAAATAGTTCTTTAAAAATTATAACAGAGCAGATGGAAGCTAATGACTTTATGAGAAACCAGGAAATCACAAAACAAAACCAAAAGAATGAAAAAATGGAAGATAATGTGAAATATCTCACTGGAAAAACAACTGACCTGGAAAATAGTTCCAGGAGAGACAATTTTAAAATTATGGGACTACCTGAAAGACATGACAAAAAAAGAGCCTAGGCATCATTCATGAAATAATCAAGGAAACCTGTCCTGATATTCTGGAACCAAAGGGCAAAATAAATATTGAATGAACCCACTGATCACCTCCTGAAAGAGATCCAGAAAGAGAAACTCCTAGGAATATTATAGCCAAATTCTAGAGTTCCCAGGTCAAGGAGAAAATATTGTAAGCAGCTAGAGAGAAACAATTTGAGTATTGTGGGAACACAATCAGGATAACACAAGATCTAGCAGCTTCTACATTAAGGTATAACGGTGGGAGCATATGATATTCTGGAGGTCAAAGGACATAGGATTAAAATTGAAAATCACCTACCCAGGAAAACTTAGTAAAATACTTCAGGGGAAAAAAATGGACATTCAGTGATATAGAGGACTTTCAAGCATTCTTGATGAAAAGATCAGAGCTGAATAGAAATTCTGTGTATTTAGGTGTACATATATACATATATATGTGTGTGTGTGTGAGTGTGTGTGTGTCAATGTGTGTGTACACGTATGTATACATATGTAGCACTAACACAATATTCACAGCACCTATGGTACCCACGAATATCGTGGAACAATTTCTGAATCATGAAATACAACAGACTCTCCACATGGAAGATAGAACAAAAACATGTATTCCAATACCAGAAAGCCAAATCCCAACATTAGAAAGTCAGCTTCATCATAGGAACAAATATCTTTACACTATGCCAATGCAGAGAACAGCACCATCCTCAAATTTTCACATTCTACGGCCTTCCCACAAACAAACAAACACTTACAAACCTTGCTGCCTGCCTCCACTCTCTCCTTCAGTTCTGACTGCTCTGATCAACTTCCTCTCTGCTCCAGCTCCACCTCTTTCTGCTCCACTCCTTCCTGTTGCATGTGACTTGACTCTTGTGTCTCAAGCTTCTATGTGACTTAAGCAGATCACATGGGTTTATTGATGGATGGGAAAGATCTTCCCATTATGAAGAAAAATTATGTTAATAATAATCAAAAATGCATTATTAATACATTTCGTCCCCAGTTCTTTCTTATTCTTTACACAGGTCAATGGGGCCATTCATATCAACAGATCTTTACCAGGAATAATGGAGAGATAACAGGATAAACAGGAGAGTTTGAATGCTGCAGGACAAAAAGCTTCTCCTGCAAACTAGATGTAATGGTAATTTAAATGGGAAGATATTTCCCACTCATTAATAGGCCCATGTGGCCTGCCTAGAACACAAGAAAGCCTGAGACACATGAGTGTGGAGAAGGAGTTTGCTGAAGGGGTGAAGCAGGAAGAGTAGAACAGGAAGAGGTGGAGCTAGAGCAGAGTTGAGAGAAAATTTAGCTAGAAGAGTCAGACCTAGGAAGTGTTTTCCTCCCCCTTACCTGCAACCAAGCAATTTCTATAAGGAAATTAACTGGGGTTATTTCTATCACTGCTCACCAGAAAATGGAAAACTGAAGTCAGAAGTGCCTTGCAATTTCCTACAGAACCTAATGCCATTACCACACGTATTTAGTCAGTCCAAATACTCCACTTGTATTGCATCACTTCATTCCATGACATACCTTTCAAGGCCTTTTTTTTTTTTTTAACATAAGCTAATATTTGTGACTGATTAATTCAACAAAAGCCATCTCACCTGGTTAAAGTGATTAATTAGCTTTGATTTATTGATATAGATATATCTATGTCTTGTTGACACCTAGTTCATACCTGTCAACGATTGATTTAATTGAGAAACCAAGAAGACTTCTACCACTAAATAGAAACATTTAGATTTTCCCTGTGGTTATTTTGTATTTTGAGGAATTGCTCTCATTATTTTTATGGCATACCTATTGTTAGAATGATGAATATTTTATATATATCTCATTTTTGAAAACTTTCAGAGGAGTAGAATCTCCTTTCAGCTATGCAAAAACACAAAATGGGGGGAGACATTATTTATTCAGGAAAGGGGCATTTTGTTTAAATGTTTTTTGTATCAATATTCATTTGGGAAAGCAGTTTTTAGTTTTCTTTTTCTGTTTTGATTCTTTCTGGTTTAAATATCAAGGCCTTATTTGTGGTAAGATTCCTTCTTTATTTTTTTCAAATGGTTTATTTCTTTAAATGTTTAGGAAAATTTATTCATCTGATTTTGTTTTTATTTTTCCATAAGGGAGTTCATTATGGATTATTTGATTTATTTTTCTAATGTAGGATTAAAAAGGGGGAGGAAGAGAAGGGAAAAAGGGAATTTGGAAAAGTCTAAAAATATATAAAAATAAATGTTAAAATTGTTTTTATATGTAGTTAAGGAAAAATAAGATAATGTAAAAAAAAAAAAAACTAGAATTCAAATAAAAAGGAAATGGACCTATGTGTACAAAAAGATTTATAGTTGCCTGCCAATTAGCGAATGGTGCAACAAGTTACATTACATGAATGTAATATACTATAATACTGTAAGAAATGATGAAGGGAATAGTTTCAGAAAAACTTGGGAAGATTGCTGTGAACTGATGCAGAATGAAGTGATGTGAATCAGGAAAATAATTTATATTGAAACAATATTGTTAAGATAGTCAATTCTAAAAACCTTGGGAAATCAAATCAACATAATGACCAACAACAATTTTAAATCATTCCAGAAGAAACATGCTATCCACTTCAAGAGAGAGAACTGATGGACTCAAATTACACACTTAAGCATATTTTCTTCTTTTTTTCTTCTTTTTTTTTTCTCCCTTCCCCACTTGGAACATGATCAATGGGGAAGTTATTTTGACAGATAGAAAGATAATAGTAAAAAGGCACATGTTATGGAATGTGGGACCATGATTACTCTTGGCTGGAAGTTTTAAATGACAACTTGCATTTCAA
Source organism: Notamacropus eugenii (assembly GCF_028372415.1). Classification (NCBI taxonomy): domain Eukaryota; kingdom Metazoa; phylum Chordata; class Mammalia; order Diprotodontia; family Macropodidae; genus Notamacropus; species Notamacropus eugenii. The sequence goes on from NC_092875.1 coordinate 180,402,823, forward strand.
CTTTAACTTTTGTCAAACATTTGAATGAAAAGTGAAAACTCATTGATATATTCTAAGTCTTTGTCTCTATTCTTCTTTCATAGCACTTAAGCCCCTCAGTTCTGAATCTCAAGAAAGTTTATCATAACTGCAATTGCAACTAGTTTTGAGATTATTCACCTAAATTTTAACAAACTCTTTTGTTGGCATTGGTATCATCTGCCCACATTTGATTGCAATTGTTTTTTTTTTAAATTCTAATTTATTTATTTATTTTTAGTTTTCAACATTCATTTCCACAAGGTTTTGAGTTTCAAATTTTCTCCCTATCTCTCCTCTCCACCCACCCCAAGACATCATGTATTGATTACCCCTTCCCCCAATCTGCCCTGCCTTGTATCACACTTCCCCTTCTCTTATCCCCATCTCCTCTACTTTTTTGGAGGACAAGATAGATTTTTACACCTCATTACCTGTATATCCTATTTCCCAGTAGCATGTAAAACAATTTTTAACATTCATTTTCGCTCCCCACCCATCCCCACTGAGAAGTTCAGTAATTCAATATATACTATACATGTGTAGTTATGCAAAAGACTTACATAAAACTAATGCTGAGGAAGACTAACTATATTTCCCTCCATCTTATCCTGCCTCCGTCTTATTCTATTCTCTTTTTTGACTCTATCCCTCCTCAAAAGTATTTACTTCTAATTATGTCCTCCTCCCATTTTCCTCCCTTATGTCATCCCCCAACTCCAACTTATTCACTTCTTTTCTACTTTCCTGCAGTGAAAGATAGAGTTTCATAGCAATTTGAATATGCATGTGTTTCCCTCTTTAAGCCAAATGTGATGAGAGTAAGGTACACTTACTTACCTCTCACCTCTCCTCTCTTCCCTTCCATTGAAAAAGCTATTCCTTGATGCTTCTATGTGAGAGATAATTTGTCCCATTCTATTTTCCCTTTCTCCTCTTAATATATTCCTCTATCACCCCTTAATTTTATTTTATGAGATGTCAGCCTTTCCTATTCAACTAATCCTGTGCCCTCTGTCTATATGTCTATAATCCCTCCAACTAATCTAATACTGAGAAAAGTCTCAAGACTTATAAATATTATCTTTCCATTAGGAATGTAAACAGTTCAACTTTAGCAAGTACCTTATGATTTATCTTTTCTGTTTACCTTTTAATGCTTCTCTTGATTCTTGTGTTTGAAAATCAAATTTTCTATTTAGCTCTGATCTTTTCATCAAAAATTCTTGAAAGTCCTCTATTTCATTGAAATTTCATTTTTCTCCCCTCAAGTATAATGCTAAGTTTTGCTGGGTAGATGATTCTTGGTTTCAATCCTAGTTCCTTTGACTTCTGGAATATCATATTCCAAACTCTTTGATCCCTTAATGTAGAAGCTGCTAGATCTTGTGTTATCCTGTTTGTATTTCCATAATACTTGAATTGTTTCCTTCTGGCTGCTTGCAATATTTTATCCTTCATGTGGAGCTCTGGAATTTGACTTCAGTATTCCTAGGAGTTTTCCTTTAGGGATCTCTTTCAGGAGGTAATCAGTGGATTCTTTCAATATTTGTTTTATCCTCTATTTTCAGAATATCAGGGCATTTTTCCTTGATAATTTCATGAAAGATGATGTCTAGGCTCTTTTCTTGATCATGGCTTTCAGGTAGTCCCATAATTTTTAAATTGTCTCTCCTGGATTTATTTTCTAGGTCAGTTGTTTTTCCAATGAGATTTCATATTGTCTACTATTTTTTCCACTCCTTTGGTTTTGTTTTATAATTTCTTGATTTTTCATAATGTCATTAGCTTCCCTCTGCTACATTCTGATCTTTAAGGAATTATTTTCTTCGGTGAGCTTTTGGATCTCCTTTTCTTCCTTTGTCCAATTATCCTTTTTAGGAAATTCTTCTCTTCATTGGCTTTTTGGATCTCTTCTTTCATTTGGGTTAGTCTACCTTTGACAGTGTTATTTTCCTCAAAATTTATTTTGGTCTCCTTTAGCAAAGAGTTGACTTGTTTTTAATAATTTTCTTGCATCACTCACATTTCTCTTTCCAATTTTTACTCTACTTCTCTTACTTGATTTTCAAAATCCTTTTTGACCTCTTCCATGGCCTGAGACCAATTAGTATTTTTCTTGAAGGCTTTGGATGCAGGATCTTTGACTTTGTTGTCTTCTGCTTGCATGTTTTTGTCTTACTTGTCACCAAAGTAAGATTCTATAGTCCCATTCTTTTTTCAGTTTTTGCTTATTCCTCCAGCCATTTACTTGACTTTTGAGCTATTTCTCAAGGTAGATCTCTGCTTCCACTGTGGGTGGGGGATGTACTGCCAGCTTCTCAATTTCTCCACAATCTGTGGTCCTAGAGCCCCAGAGACAGTCGTTGTCTCTGCTCCTGCTGCTATTGTGGCTCCTGTGGGTTTCTCTGTGTCCTCTTTCTCTTCTGTCACCTTGGGGCTGGGGCCAAACCACTCCACTCCCCCACACTGGCCCCACAGGCTTTTTCCACTGATCTTCCACTTTGTCCTGAGTGTTTTGAGATTCTGAAGTCTAGAAACTTCCACAGGTGCTGGAGATCCAATCTTCTCAAGGGGTGCTCAGGTCCTGTCTGTGCCAGAGTGGCCCAGACTGGACTGCGCCCAGCCCCCTGCATGGCAAGATAGCCACTTCCTAGTCACCTTCTTGGCAACGAAGGCTGTCTTGGGCTGAAGATTTGCTTCGCTCCAACATTCTGTGGGTTCTGCAGCTCCAGAATTTGTTTAGAGCCATTTATTACAGGTATTTGACTGGGCTTAGGGGCAGTGCCCTAGAAAATGTGTGCTGCTACTCCACCATCTTGGCTCTGCCTTGATTGCAATTTCTTGCTGGCAAAGGATAAACTGGAGACTAAGAGATATTTCACAGTAAAGGTAAGCAAAAGTATTTATTTGCTTGAATATACATGCATATTAAAATAGTTACTTTCTAATTACAATATGAGCATAGATAGCTATAATTTTCCTGATGGACTCTATATCTTCTTCAGTGGTACAGTAATGACATATGCAAAAATAGAAATGTTTCATAGCTTTAACCTATGTTTTTATATGAATTTCAATTATTAATCAATTTAAGACTCTAAAAGATTTAAAGATTTTTTTTTTTACTTTATCCTTTGGAAGATACCAGAATATACTAGATTGATAAAACTCTTGATGATATCATGCATTTAAAGAAAATAAAAATCTAATAATCACCAGGAAAAAGAAGAATGCAAGAATATATTATCATCCATATTATCTCACTTTCACTGTAGGTCCTGTGACCAAGGTCAGGTTTGTTTGGTATTAATAATGGCACACCCAGCTTTTCAGGGGTGTGTACATATGTGTGTATCATATGTGTATATATACATGTATGTATATATAAACTGAACATGCTATAAAAACATATAACAAAATAATCTCGTAAATTCACTTCAATTAATTTTGTTTGGTTGTTGTTGTTCAATCATATGTGACTCTTCATGTCCCCATTTTGTATCTTCTTAGTAAAGATACTGGAGGAGCTTGCCCTTTCCTTCTCAAGTTCATTGTACAGATGAGGAACTCAGGCAAACATGGTGAAATAACTTGCTCAGAGTGATGCAGCCAGTAAGTGTCTGACCTCAGATTTGAAATCAGAGAGATGATGCTTCTTGACTTCAGTTCCAATGCCCTATTTAGTGTGCCACCTAGCTGCTAATAAATGGCATCAATTCCAGTGGTAGATAACTTGAATAGTAATAAACATGGCAGAGTGAGGAAAGCAAACTATAAAGTGTTAGCTGATTTCTGCCCATCTACTCACATAACTAAACTAGATATAGCAAGGAGGATTCTTTCTGATCATTTCTCAGGTTAAACCTAACAGTAGATACTTCTAACTCATAATGTATAATTCTGAGATAAAAAACTATTCCATACCTACTTTCATATCTGTCCTCCAGACCCAGAAATCAATTTGTAAAGTCATGAAAGAAGCTGGAAAATGAGCAAAGCAAAATAACTCTGACCATAGAAAGTTACTATTGTGAAAGGGAAGATCAAAGCACTAACGCAGAAGAGTACAACACTGTCAAAATGGCTACATGTGAAGCCCCAAAGAAGAATATGAATATGTCACAAGATCAAAAAGACTTGGAAGGGCTTAAACAAGATTTTTTTTTTCTGACAGACTTAGTCCTTCATATTTTTATTTTTTATTTTCTTTTTTTATTTTATTTTATTTTTATTTTTTTATTTTTTATTTATTTATTTATTTATTTTATTATTTTTCTTTTAATTTAACTTTTAACATTTATTTTCACAAAGTTTTGGGTTACAAATTTTCTCCCCTTTTATCCCCTCTCCCCCCCAAACCCAAGCATTCTAATTGCCCTTGTGACCAATCTGCTCTCTCTTCTATCCTCCCTCTCTGCCCTTGTCTCCGTCTTCTCTTTTGTCCTGTAGGGCCAGATAGCTTTCTTTACCCCTTAACCTGTATTTCTTATTTCCCAGTGGTAAGAACATTACAGCTGATCCTAACACTTTGAGTTCCAACTTCTTTAGCTCCCTCCCTCTCCACCCCTTCCCTTTGGAGGACAAGCAATTCAATATAGGCCAAATCTGTCTAGTTTTGCAAATGATTTCCATACTAGTTGTGTTGTATAGGACTAACTATATTTCCCTCCATCCTATCCTGTCCCCCATTACTTCTATTCTCTTATGATCCTATCCCTCCCCATGAGTGTCGACCTCGGATTGCATTCTCCTCCCCATGCCGTCCCCTCTATCCTCCCCCCCACCCTGCTTGTGCCCTTGTCCCCCATTCTCCTGTATTGTGAGATCGGTTTTCCTATCAAAATGAGTGTGCATTTTGTTCTTTCCTTTCGTGGAATGTGATGAGAGTAGACCTCATGATTTTCTCTCACCTCCCCTCTTTATCCCTCCACTAATAAATCTTTGCTTGCCTCTTTTATGAGAGATAATTTGCCCCATTCAATTTCTCCCTTTCTCCTCCCAATATTTCTCTCTCACTGCTTGATTTCATTTTTTTTTAAGATATGATCCCATCCTCTTCAATTCACTCTGTGCACTGTCTGTATGTATGTGTGTGTGTGTGCATGTGTGTGTGTGTACTCCCACCCAGTACCCAGATACTGAAATGTTTCAAGAGTTACAAATATTGTCTTTCCATGTAGGAATGTAAACAGTTCAACTTTAGTAAGTCCCTTGTGACTTCTCTTTGCTGTTCACCTTTTCATGGTTCTCTTCATTCTTGTGTTTGAAAGTCAAATTTTCTTTTCAGCTCTGGTCTTTTCAACAAGAAAATTTGAAAATCCTCTATTTCATTGAAAGACCATTTTTTCTCCTGAAGTATTATACTCAGTTTTGCTGGGTAGGTGATTCTTGGTTTTAGTACTAGTTCCTTTGACTTCTGGAATATCCTAATCCATTCCCTTCGATCCCTTAATGTAGAGGGTGCTAGATCTTGTGTTATCCTGATTGTATTTCCACAATATTTGAATTGTTTCTTTCTAGCTGCTTGCAATATTTTCTCTTTCACCTGGGAATTCTGGAATTTGGCCACAATGTTCCTAGGAATTTCTCTTTTTGGATCTCTTTCATGCGATGTTCTGCGGATTCCTTGAATATTTATTTTGCCCTCTGGTTCTAGAATCTCAGGGCAGTTTTCCTTGATAATTTCATGGAAGATGATGTCTAGGCTCTTCTTTAGATCATGGTTTTCAGGTAGTCCCAGAATTTTTACATTGTCTCTCCTGAATCTATTTTCCAGGTCAGTTGTTTTTCCAATAAGATATTTCACATTATCTTCCATTTTTCCAATCTTCTCGCTATGTTCTGTGATATCTGTCTTTCTCATAAAGTCCTTAGCGTCCATCTGTGCCATTCTAGTTTTGAAAGAACTATTTTCTTCAGTGAGCTTTTGAATCTCCTTTTCCATTTGGCTAATTCTGCTTTTGAAAGCATTCTTCTCCTCATTGGCTTTTTGAACCTCTTTTGCCAATTGAGTTAGGCTAGTTTTCAAGGTGTTAATTTCTTCAACATTTTTTTGGTTCTCCTTTAGCAGGGAGCTGATCTGCTTTTCATGCTTCTCTTTCATCCCTCTCATTTCTCTTCCCAGTTTTTCCTCCACCTCTCTAACTTGATTTTCAAAATTCTTTTTGAGCTCTTCCATGGCCTGAGCCCATTGGGTGGGCTGGGACACAAAATCCTTGATTTCTGTGTCTTTGTCTGATGGTAAGCATTGTTCTTCCTCATCAGAAAGGAAGGGAGGAAATGTCTGTTTTCCAAGAAAGTAGCCATCAATAGTTTTATTTCTTTTCCCTTTTCTGGGCATTCTCCCCAGCCAGTGACTTGACCTCTGAATATTCTCCTCACACCCACCTCGCCTCCTGGTCCTCCCAGCCAGCATTTGGGGACTGAGATTCAAATGCTGCTTCCCGCCTTAGGGCTTTTGGTGGGGGCAGGGCTGCTATTCAGTGTGAGAATTAAGTTCAGATGGTCAGGGCAGGGCAGGGCCACCTCTCAGGCTCAGTTCCCTCAGGGGGTTTATGTACAGACCTTCCACAATGGATCCAGGCTCCCGCCCGCTTGGGGAGCCCCTGTCTGCAACCACCTCTCAGCTTCTATCTCCCGGGGGGCCCGAGCCATGGGGGCACCCCACTCCCCTCTCGACCCGCCAAAGAGACTCTCTCACCAACCCCCATCACCTGTGGGTGGAGGGGCTTGTGCCGCTGCTGGAGATCCCATCCCTGAAGCCTGCTCGGATATTTTCCTCACGGTGTCGTGGCCGCTACAGGGCTGCCCTCTGCTCCCACTCCCGGTGCCTAGTCCGCAGCTCGAAGGACCCCCCGCGAGAGGTTTGCAGGTCTCTCCGGAACAGAAATCTCCCTCGCTCCAATATTCCATGGCCTCTGGGTGCAGAATTCACCATGAGTTGATCCCCTCTAGCCATTTTGTGGGTTGTGGGTTTGGAGCTATGTGTATGTGCGTCTTTCTACTCCGCCATCTTGGCTCCGCTCCTAAACAAGATTTTAAAAATCAAATAAAAGAGGTAGAAGAAAATTGGGAAAAGAAATGAAAGTGAGTCAAGAGAATCATAAAAAGAGTTAATAGCTTAAAAAAAGAAAACAGCTCCTTGAAAAGTAAAATTGGTCAAATGCACAAAAAAGTACAAAAGCTAACTGAAGAAAATAATTCCTTAAAAATTGGAATTGGGCAAGTAGAAGTTAATGACTATTTGAGACATCAAGAATCAATCAAACAAAATCAAATAAATACAAAAATATGGAAGAAAATACAAACTACCTCACTGGAAAAACAACTAACCTGGAAAATAGATCTAGGAGAGGTAATTTAAGAACTATTGGACTTCCCAAAAGACATGATAAATAAAAAGCCTGAATTCCACCTTTCAAGAAATTATCAAAGAAAATTTTCCTGATACCCTAGAACCAAAGGATAAAAAAGCAATTAAAAGAAATAAAAGGACCTCCTGAAAGGGATTCCAAAATGAAAACTTCAAGGAATATTATAATGAAATTCCAGAACTCTCAGGTCAAGGAGAAAATGCTACAAATAGCCAGAAAGAAGCAGGGCTTGGAATATGATATTCCAGAAGTCAAAAGAGCTTGACTTACAAACAAGAATCAACTACCCAGAAAAACTGAGCATATTCTTTCAGGTTGAATAATGGACATTTAATGAAATAGGGCACTTTCAACTTTTCCTGATGAAAAGATCAGAGCTGAACAGAAAATTATATTTTCAAATAAGAGACTTCAAAGAAGCATATAAACAGGGAAGAAAAAAAACCAAACTAACATGTGATTCAATAAAGTTAAACTGTTAACAGCCTTACATGGGAAGAAGATACTAATTACTCTTATGAACTGTATCCTTATTAGGGCAATTAGAGAGAGTATTTATATATTGGGTGGATATGGATATAAATTGAATGTGATGTGATGATATATTAAAAAATATTTAAGGGGCAACTGAATTAAAGGGTATTTTGGATTTGTTTCAAAGAGTAAATAACCTATACATTCAGTAAAGAATGGGTATCTATCTTACCACATAGTAAGGTATGAGGGGAAAGGAGAAGAAAAAAGGAGGGGATGATAGAAAAGAGAGCAGATTGAAGGAGACAGTGATCAAAAACAAAACACTGGTGAGGAGGGACAGGGAGAAAGGAAAAAGAGAGAAAAAAATATAACCAGGGGAAAAAATAGTATAGAGGGAAATACAGAGCTAGTAACAGTAACTGTGAATGTGAATGGGATGAACTTTCTCACAAAATGGAATTGGATAGTAGAGTGACTTCAAAAGCAGAATCCTATAATACGCTGTTTAGAAGAAATTCATTTGAAGCAGAGAGATACACAGGGTAAAGATAAAATGCTGGAGTAGCTGAAGCAAAAACACAGGAGTAGCAATTATGATCTCAGGCAAAGAAAAAACAAAAATAGATCTAATTGAAAGAGATAAGGAAGGAAACTATGTCTTGCTAAAAGGTACCAGAGACAATGAAGTAATTCAATATTAACATACATGCACCAAATTGTATAGCATCCAAATTTCTAAAGGAGAATTAAATTTTACTAGTGGGGGAAGTCAACCTTCCCCTCTCAGAAACAGATTTATCTAAACACAAAGAAACAAGAAGTTAAAGAGGTGAACAGAAATTTAGAAAATAATATGAATTTTAAAAAAATAAATAAAATTAAAAAAAATTAAATGATAGACTTCTGGATAAAATTGAATGGGGATAAAAAGGAATATACGTTTTTCTTAGTGGTACATGGCAACTACACAAAAAGTGACCATACATTACAGCATAAAAACTTCATAAAAAGTGAAAAATTGCAGAATTATCAAATGTATCTTTTTAGGAACATGATTTAATAAAAATACATTTAATAACAGGCTGTGGAAAGAGAAATTAAAAATTAATTCAAAACATATAATCCTAAAGGATGGATCAAACAAGAAATCATAGAAACAATTATAATTGCATTAAAGAGAATAATAGTAATGTAACAACTTTTCAAAATGTATAGGATTTAGGTAAAGTAGTAGGGGAAATTTTATATCTTTAAATGATTATATCAATATATTAGAGGAAGAGGAGATCAATGAATTGGACATGTGATTGAAAAAAGTAGCAAAGAATGAGTTAAAAAATCCCCAATTAAACACCAAATTGTAAATCCTGAAATTCAAAGGAAAGATTAATGAAATTAAAATAAAGAAAACTATCAAATTAATAAATAAAACTAAGAGCTGACTTTATGGGGAAAAACAATAAAATAGATATATGCCTTTGACTAATTCAATTTTTATAAAAAAGAAAGAAGAAAATCAAATTACCAGTAGAAAAAAAAATGAAAAAGGATGACTCCAACACCAATGAAGAGGAAATTAAGCCAATAATTCAGAGCTGTTTTGCCCAATTACATCCCAACAAATCTGATAATCAGAATGAAATGGATGGATATTTATACTTTGCCCAGATTAGCAGAAAAGGAAATAAGATAATTAAATAACTCTATTTTAGAAAAAGACACAGAAAAAACATCAATGAACACCTAAGAAAAAATCTTCAGTAGCAGATGTTTTCACAAGAGAATTCTACCACACATTTAAAGGACAATTAATTCCAGTACTATATAAACTATTTGGGAAAATAAGCAAAGAAGAAGTACCACAATATTTCATTTATGACATAAATATGGTGCTAATACCTAAATCAAGAAGAATCAAAACAAAGAAAATTATAGATCAGTTTACCTAATGAATATTGATGCAAAAATTTTGAATGAAACATTAGCAAGGAGTTTGCAGCAATTTATCATGAGGATGATACACTATGACCAGATGGGATTTATATCAGAACTGGTTCAATATCAGGAAAAATATTGCATACTGGACCATATCAATAGTAGAACCAACATAAATCATCTGATTATCTGAATAGATGCAGAAAATGCTTGTGACAAGATACAACACATATTCATATAAAAAACTCTAGAGAGTATAGGAGTAAATGAGCTTTCCATTACCTAAAACCATCAGCAAGCATTATCTGTTATGGGGATAAGCTAGAAGCCTTCCTAATGAGATCAAGGTGGAAGAAGTATGTATATTATCACCACTTTTATTCAATATTTTACTAAACATATTAGCGTTAGCAACAAGGGAAAAAAATAAATTAAAGGAATTAGAATAGGCAAAGAAAAAACAAAGCTATCACTCCCAAAACAATTTTCAAACAAATCAAGTCATATCCAAACAATTGAAAAAGGGAAGGTCAAGCTAATATGATAAACAATGACAATTCTACCTCAAATAATTTACTTATTTGGTGTAATACCAATCAAACTACCAAAAAATAATTTAGATAGCTAGAAAAAATAACAAAGTCACCTGCAAGAACAAAAGGTCAAGAATATCAAGGGAATTACTGAAAATTTTATTATAAAATAACAATTTTTAAAACTCTGGTACTGACAAAGAAATGGAGTGGTGAATCAGGGGAATAGTTTTGGTACATAAGACAGAGTAGTAAATATCTATAGAAATCTATGTTGAATAAATCCCAAACACTTCAAATTCTGGGATGCAAACTCACTATTTGGCAACAACTGATGGGAAAACTGGGAAACTGGTATGGCAGAAACTAGGTATAGAGCAACATCTCACTCCATATACCAAGCTGAAGACAAAATGATTATATGATTTAGAAATAAAGGGTGATACCATAAGCAAATTAGGACAAGGAATAGTTTATCTTTCAGATCTATGGGAAAGGGAGGAATGTATGACCAAACAAGAGATAGAAACCATTATGTAATGCAAAATAGATAATTTTGATTGTATTAAACTAAAAGGGTTTTGCACAAAAAAAAACCAATGCAATTAAGATTAGAAGGAATGTAGAAAACTGGGAAACAATTTTTGCAGCAAGTATCCTTGAGAAAGACTTCATTTCTCAAATATATAGAGAACTGAGTCAAACTTTTAAGAATACAAGCCATTCTCCAGTTGCTAAATGGTCAAATGATATGAACAGGTAATTTTCAGATGAAAAAATCAAAGCTACCTTCAGTAATATAAAACAAAATGCTCTAAAACACTATTACTAGAGAAATACAAATGAAAATAACTCCAAGGTACCACCTCATACCTATCAGATTGTCTAATATGACAGAAAAGGAAAATGATAAATGTTGGAGAACATATGGGGAAAATTGGAATACTAATGCATTGTTGGTGGAGTTGTGAGCTAATCCAAGAATTCTGGAGAGAAATTTGGAACTATGCCCAAAGGGCAAGCAAATTGTGCATACCTTTTAATCCAGCAATACCTAGGCCTGTATCCCAAAGACTTCAAAAAAGAGAGAGAAAAGAAATGAAAAAGGACCTACACCTACAGAAATATTTATAGCAGATCTTTCTGTGGTGACAAAGGATTGGAAATTGAGAGGATGCCTATCAATTGGAGAATGGCTGAACAAGTAATGGTATATGATTGCAATGGAATACTATTGTGCCATAAGATATTGAGCAGAAAGATTTCAGAAAAGCCTGGAAAGACTTCTAAGAACTGATGCTGAATGAAGTGAGCAGAACTAGAGAGCATTGTACACAGTAACCACAACACTGTGTGATAAACAACTATAACTTAGCTCTTCTATGCAATTTGATAATTCAAGATAATTTGAAAAGTCTCCTGATGGAAAATACTATGCACATCCAGAGAAAGAGGTATGGAGTCTGAATGCAGGTCAAATCCTATGATTTTTCACTTTTTTGGTGTTTTTTTTGTTTGTTTATTTTTTTCTTTTACAACATGACGAATGTGGAAATATTTTACATAATTGCACACATACAACCTATATCAGATTACTTGCCATTTTGGGGAGGGAGAGAGGTAGAAAATTTGGAACTCAAGATCTTGTAAAAAATAATTGTTAAAAAGTGTCTTTGCATGTAATAGGAAAAATAATAAAGTGCTATTATTTGTTTAAATGGCTGGACCTATTCACAGGTCCACCAAGGATGTATTTGTGTGCTTGTATTTCTATTTTTGAACCCTTGTCCTTTTTTTGACTTTTGCCAATCTGAATGCTAGAATGCATAATTTCAAAATAGCTTTAATTTGCATTTCTCTAATTATTAGTGAATTGGACCATTTTTTCTCTGTGATTTTTGAGAGCTTAGATCTTTCCTTTGGAAAACTTGATGTTCAAATCCTCTGACTACATAATGGAAAATGCTACAAATTCCAGTAAATTTTAACCAGTTCCTTATATATCTTAGATATGAGACCTTTATGAGAAAAAAAAAAAAACTTGCTGAAAAGATTCTCTTCCATCCCCAATTAACTGTTTCCCTTCTAATTAAATTGAATTTGTTTATCCAATATGTATTTCATTTTACCTTCTGTGATCTTCCCTATGATATCGTCAACAAATACATTAGGCACCTACTATTTCCCAGGCACTTTGTTAAGGATTGAGGATAGAAAGAAATGAAAAAAAGTCCCAGGGCTCAAGGAATCTATTGTTTTTATTAGGGAGTCAGCATGTAAAGAGCTATGTGCAAAGCATATACATGCAAAGTAAATTGGAGACAATCTCAGAGGGAAGGAACTAAGATTGATGAGAATTGGCAAAAGTTTCTTGCAGAAGGTGGGATTTAAATTGAGTGCTAAAGGAAGCCAGGGAGGTGGAGATAAGAAGAAGTTTCAGGCATGACTGTGATTGAAAACTCCTATAATAAGAAGATGAATTGTGTTGTCTCAGAATCAAAAAGGAGGTCAGTGTCACTGGAACCCTGAATTCATGGAATGTGATGGGTTGGGGAATAACAGAATGGGAATTATGTATAAGAAGAATGGAAAGGTGGGAATAGACTGGTTTAGGAAGAGCGATAACAGGATTTTATTGCTGATTCGGTAAAAGAGAATCACGGGAGTGTACTGAATATCCTCACAACAACTTATTTTCTTTTGTGATATAATTTTATTGCTTCACTCATAAAAATATACTTTAAAAGGAAAATCTTTCAAAGTTTGCATTTTGTATAAACATGTCTGGGAGTTTAAGGACAATATAATGTAAATCCTTAAACATGGATGTGTTCATATTCATGGACTTCTAAAGGAAATGACCAATATATGTATAGACTAAATTAGCAATAACTGTATCTTTTAAGGAATCTTTTTCTATTTAACCATTCATCCAGTTAAAAATGTCTAGAGGATTTGTTTACAAAGGTTGACCCCATTATCCAGTTGGGGTTTACAGCAGTGCCAAATGCACATGGATAAAATCTCTTTATATTTATCGCTCAATTAAAAACCTGGTATCAATGCCACAGCCTAAAGCTTACTTCTACACTCTCTGACCTAACCTGTGAAGTTGTTTTTTTGTTGTTGTTATTATTTTTCTTACCAATAAAACTCAGAATTTGGCTTAGCAGTGATTTCTATCTATCATCACTTTTTCTCCTTGGAAGGTAAGTACATTGTTTTTTCTTCTATCCCAGCTGTCCAAATAATATGATACTTTTCTTAGGTATTTTCAAAGTTAATGTTGAATGCAAAAGTATCACAAAAGTTATATATACTATTTGATCAACCTCAGCTTTTCATGACTACTCATGGGTTTCTAGATCTAATATTTTCTTAGTCCCTCCTCTTCTATGGTCAACATCCTACTTTCCATTCTGTGCTATGAGTCAGCCTGCTCCATGATATTTCAGTTTTCATTTTCTAGACAAATACTGGGAATAGAAGGAGTAAGATATAAGTAGACTGGAAAAGTAAAAAAAGGATCTGGTTATGAAGGAAATTTATAGCCAAAAGAGGGATTTTGCGTTTGATGTTGGAAAGAATAAGGAACCACTGGGATTTACTGAGTGGGGGGGCATGGTGGAGTAAGTGACATGGTTAGACTTGTGCTTTAATAAAACAAAATTGACAGCTGAGTGGAGGATGAATAGAAAAGGAGAAAAATTTTGAGTCAGGGAGACCAACCTATTGGGAGAAGAGATTTTACAGAGGTAAAAATTTGCCAAGCAAATATATATATGGAGGGTAAGAGAAAGTACAGTTGAGGATGATGTAGATTAAGAACTTGGGTTATTAATAGAATAGTAATACCCCCAAGAGTAATAGGTAAGTTGAGATGAGGAGAGGATATTCAAATAAGATAATGAATTCAGTTTTGGTTGGACATGTTGAGTTTAACATGTCTACAGAACATTCAGTTTGGAATGTCTAATAGGCAGTTGATGTGAGATTAGAGATACAGACAAAAATTAGGTCTGGACAAACTGATCTGAGAATCATTGATGTTGATATCATAGTTGAATCCATGAAAGCTGATGAGATCAAGTGAAGTAGCATAGAATGAGAAAAGAAGAGGTAATCAGAACAGAACTTGTTAGGCCAACATGACCTGGATGAAGATCCTGCAAAGGAGACTGAAAATGACCACTCAGAAAGATATGAGAATCAGTTTCACAAAAATTTGAGAAGAGAGCATCACAGAGAAAAGAATAATTAGATAATGTCAAGTGTAGCAGAGTAAACAAAGATGAGAATTAAGAAAAGATTTAGCAATTAAGAGATCACTTGTAAATTTAGAGAGAGTAGTTTCAGTTGAATAAAGAGACTGGAAACTAGATGGAAAGATTTAAGAAGAAAATTGCAATGAAAATAATTGGAAGCACTGATAGTAGGTGGTCTTCTCAAGGAGTTTAGCCACAAAAGGGAGGAGAGAGCCAGATGATAGCTAGCAGGAATGGATACATTAAGTGAAGACTTTTTGAGGATGGATGAGACATGGGCATGTGTGTGGGAAGTAGAGAAGCAGCCAGTAGACTAGTGTAGGGAGTTCATAGCAGGGGCACCTATTGTAGAAGATAGGATTGAATGTGATCAGTTGTTCATTTAAAGGAGTTTGTGTTTGTAAGCAGAATAGCTACTTTTTTGTGGGATGGGAGTGGAAGAGATAATGCAAAAGACATCAGACTGATCAGGCATGAGGAGTATAAGAAAAGAGGGAGAAATGCCTTCTTTCTGTTACAAAATATGAGACAAGTTTCTGAGCTGAAAAAGTAAGAGAGAGAGGATATGGGAGGTTTGAGGAAGGAAGAAAAGATTTGAAAAAAGATACTAAGGAGTGTGATAAAAAGTCAATTAGAGAAATGCAAAAGCATTGCCTTATTTCAGTGAGGACCCAGTTGACATTATATAACATAAATATGTAGAGCATCCAATCATGATTTTCTTTTTTCATGATTTTCTTTAGTTTTCTTTAAGTGCAGACAAGAAGAAGCAAAGGAAGCAAATGGTGGGCTGAGGTTTGGCAAGAAAAGATTTGTCACAGTATAAGAGCAAAGTACCTAGAGAAGAGGATGATGCAGTGTTGAAACAGTTCAACAAGAAGTCAAAGTGACAAAGAAGGAAGAGTATACTCATAAGGAAATGGTCTGGGAAAGAATTAAGGGATTGAAATCTTGGAAGCTTTGGCGAGGATGAAGAACAAACAAGACTTTGAGTGTGAAGGCATAAAGAGAAATACAATTAAAATAGATTGTGATCAGATAAAGGAATTTCAGAGTTTGTCTTCAAACTTTTTTTAGAGTAATACATGATCTATTTTTCCCAGTAGGACTATAATCAGAGCAAGTTATTTTTCATTGTAAATCTATTTCTTAGACTTTTATAATATATTTCAAGATGTCTCATATAAACTAGAATTTTTCACTTCAATGAGGTCATGACAGTTGCTTATTGATACTTGAAAATCTTTCTGTGAGTTTTCAGTACTTATTTTTTTTAATATGGGAACTCTGGATTTTGACTCTGGTATTCCTGGGACTTTTTCTTTTACATATCCATGTGTATGTGTGTGAACATGTCTTTGTATATATGTGTGAGATATGTATATATATGTATGTATATGTATTTATACATATAATATGTTATATATTATACACACACACATATGGCAGGCTTTTTCTGTGTTCACGTAACTGTTTGGACCTAATTGATCTAGTCAGTACTAATCATGTTTTCTTGAAAGGTAGTCTCTCTTTTTTTATCATGGTTCTTAGGATATTAAATGATTCTCAAATTATACTCCTTAAGCTGTTTTCGGGTTAGTTGTTTTTGATATCTTACATCTTCTTCTACTGTCCAAGTATTTGGTTTTTTGTTAATGTTTCTTGATGGATCCATTATATTTTCCTGAATTCACTCATTTGTGTTCTACTTTTCAGGCGGTCCATTATTTGAATAAAGTTCACTGCTTTCTCTTCTAAGATATGTATTTTTTTCTGATTCTAAACTTTAGAGCTTTTATTTCATTTTTAAAATGGCTCATTTTGTTTTCTCTAGATATTAATATAGTTAGTCCTTGTGGCTGATCTAGATAATGTATAATGATAAATTGTTTATGATAAGGCTGAAAAAGTAGGTGATAGGTAAAGAAATTTTAATTTTATCCACTGAACCATGGAAATTATTGAAGGTCAGTACTCAGTCAGTCTTCCAGTCATACTTGTGCATTAGAAACATGACTTAGCAGTGATATGTTGTACAATTTAGAGACAGGAGAAACTGGAAACAAAGAAAGCAGTTTAGAAAATATTAAATTGCCTAGTAAGAGGTATGGCAGAACCTGAACTATGATACTATAAAATGTGAAGGATGCGATGGATTCACAAGATTACAGAGTGGTTGGGTGGAGCCAAGATGGTGGAGTAGAAGGACGCACCTCTAGAAACTCTCCTCAAACAGCTCATAAAATACCTGTAAAAAGTGACTCTAAACAAATCCTAGAGCAGCAGAAGCCACAAAACAACAGAGTGAAAGAGATTTCCAGCCCAAGGCAGCCTGAAAGGCCAACAGAAAAGGTCTCCCACTGGGCGTGAAGCAGAGGGCAGCACAGCATGAACCATGCTGAGGCAAGGACAGGACTGGAGCAATCTTCAAGACATTACCAGCAACAGCAGCAAGTCCAAGATTTCTCAACTCACAAATGCCAAAGACAGTTTCAAAGGTTAGTGAGAAAGTTCTTTCATTTGGGTGAGAAGGGAACACAGCAGCAGCTTCCATTGTTGGAACCCTAAAGCCTGCGGGGGAATAGAGCAGCTGATCTGGGTCTCAGCCCTGAGTGGTGGCCCTGGAGTGAGGAGGAGTGCTGGATGGTGTAGGGGAGCTGGTAGAGATTCAGGAGAGGGAATCCTGCTCATAGACCAGAGAACAGGTCAGGAGAAGAATAAGTTCCTCTCCCTTGATTGTGCCACCTTGCAGTAACTGAGAACTTACAGGTCCCCAGAGAATACCCTCCCCTTGACAAAAAACTCAGAAGCCAAGTAACTGGGTAGAAAAAATGCCCAAAAAATGGAAAAAAAAATAAGACAACAGATGTTACTTTCTTGGTGAGCAGATATATTCTTCTATTCTTTCAATGCATGCCATCAGAGGAAGACTTAAAAGTCAAAGCTTCTGCATCCAAAACCTCCAAAAAAAGTATGCTATGGACAGCCTATAAAATACCTGTAAAGAATGACTCCCAACAAATTCTAGAACAACAGAAGCCACAGAATGATGCAAATGAAACTTCTAGCCCAAGGTAACCCAGAAGGCTGATGGGAAAGGTCTGTCGCACTGGACACAGAGTGGAGTGCAGCCCAGCCTTGGCCACATAGTACCAGGAGGAGTAGAACTGGAGCAGGCCTCAGTGGTGAAATTTTCAGCAGCAGCAGAGGTTCAAAGATCCCTGAACCCACATACATCAAAGACACATCAAAGGTCAGTAAGAGAGATTTTTGACCTATGAGACAAGGGAGCAGGGTCCTCTCATAGTCCTGGCTCCAGGCAGTGGCAGTAGCAGCAGCAGCAGCAGCAGGCTCGTCACAGACAGTAAACACTCTTTGGGAGGGACAAGGTCACAAGACAGAATAGAAGAAATGGGGGACAGAATAGGATGGAGGGGGACACAATATGATTATTATGGAAGTCATATGCAAAACTACACATATATAGCCTATATGGAATTGTTTGCCTTCCCAGTGGTGACGGGTGGGGAGGGAGGAAGAGAAGTTGGAACTCAAATTTTAGGAACAAATGTCTCAGCATTTGTTTTTGTGTACAGCTGGAAAATAAGAAATACAGGTAATGTGGCATACAAATTCATCTTGCCCTACAGGACAAGAGAGAAGATGGGGATAAGGGAAGGGAGGGGTGTGAGAAGGGAAGACACATTGGTAGAAGGGGCAATCAGAATGCAAGGTGCTTTGGAGTGGGGGGAGGGGAGAGATCAGGAGAAAATTTGGAACTCAAAATTTTGTGGAAATGAATACTGAAAACTTTAAATAAATTAATCAATTAATTGTAAAAAATAATAAATATGCTATGGTCTCAGGCAATGGAAGAGCTCAAAAATAATTTTAAAAATCAAGTAAGAGAAATGGAGGAAAAATTGGGAAGGGAACTGAGAGCAATGCAAGAAAATCGTGAAAAGCAAGTAAACAGCTTGCTAAAAGAGACCCAAAAAAATGCTGAAG
The DNA here is from genome assembly GCF_028372415.1 of Notamacropus eugenii. Taxonomy (NCBI): domain Eukaryota; kingdom Metazoa; phylum Chordata; class Mammalia; order Diprotodontia; family Macropodidae; genus Notamacropus; species Notamacropus eugenii. The sequence goes on from NC_092875.1 coordinate 180,421,435, forward strand.
ACATTAACACCTTTAAAAATAGACTAACTCAAATGACAAAAAAGGCCCAAAAAGCCAATTAGCAGAAGAATGCTTAAAAGCACAATTAGGCAAATGGAAAGAGAGGTTCAAAAGCTCACTGAACAAAATAACTCTTTAAAAATTAGAATGGAGCAGATGGAAGCTAATAACTTTATGAGAAACCAAGAAATTCCAAAACAAAATCAAAAGAATGAAAAAATAGAAGACAATGTGAAATATCTCTTTGGAAAAACAGTGACTTGGAAAATAGATCCAGGAGAGACAGTTTAAAAATTAGGGGACTACCTGAAAGCCCTGATAAAAAAAAAGAGCCTAGACATCATCTTTCAGGAAATTATCAAGGAAAACTACCCTGATATTCTGAAATAGATATTTAAAGGATCCACTGATCACCTCTTGAAAGAGATCCCAAAAGGAAAACTCCTAGGAATATTGTAGCCAAATTCCAGAGCTCCCAGGTCAAGGAGAAAATACTACAAGCAGTCAGAAAAAAACAATCTGGGTATTGTAGAAGTGCAATTAGGATAACACAAGATCTAGCAGCTTCTACATTAAGGGATCCAAGGGCTTGGAATGTGATATTCTAGACGTCAAAGGAACTAGGTCTAAAACCAAGAATCACCTACCCAGAAATACTGAGTATAATACTTCAAGGAAAAAAATGCCCATTCAATGAAATAGAGGACTTTCAATCATTCTTAATGAAAAGACCAGAGCTGATTAGAAGATTTGACTTTCAAACACAAGAATCAAGAGAAGCATGAAAAAGTAAACAGGAACGAGAAATCAAAAGGGACTTACTAAAATTGAACTGTTTACACTCCTACATGGAAAGATAATATTTGTAACTCTTGAAACTTTTCTCAGTATTTTGGGATTTGAAGGATTTATACACACACACACACAGATAGATAGATAGATAGATAGATAGATAGATAGATAGATAGATAGATAGATAGATAGATAGATAGATCTATCTCTACATATAGAGATAGATCTATCTATCTCTATATATAGATATAGATATATATAGCCAGAGGATACAGGGTGAGTTAAATAGGAAAGGATGATATCTAAAAAATAAAATTAAGGGGTGAGAGGAATATATTGGGAGTAGAAAGGGAGAAAGGGGCAAATTAGCTCTCATAAAAGAGGCTAGAGGAAGCTTTTTCAATGGAGGGGAAAAGGGGGGAGGTGAGAGAGAAAAAGTGAAGCTTACTCTTGTCACATTTGGCTTAAGGAGGGAATAACATGCACAATCAATTTGGTATGAAAATCTATCCTACACTATAGGAAACTAGGGGAGAAGGGGACAAAAGGAGTATGGAGGGATGATAGAAGGGAGAATAAATGAGAGGAGTTGGGTAATTAGAAATAAACATTTTTGAGGAGGGATAAGGTCAAAAGAGAGAATAGAATAATTGGGGGGGCAGGATAGGACGGAGGGAAATATAGGTATCACAGCATAACTACTATGGAAGTCTTTAGTAAAACTACACACATGTAGCCTATATTGAATTGCTTGCCTTCTCAGCAAAGATGTGTGGGAGGGAGGAAGGGAGAGAAACTGAAACTTAAAACTTTAGGAACAACTATTGAGAGTTGTTTTTGCATGTAACTGGATGATAAGAAATACAGATAATGGAGTATAAAAATCTAACTTGCCTTACAAGAAATGAGAAGATAAGGACAAGGGAAGGGAGGGGGTGTGATAGAAGGGAAGGTAGATTGGGGAAAGGTGTAATCAGAATGCATGATGTTTTGGGGTGGGGGAGGGGAGAGATGGGAAGAAAATTTGAAACTCAAAATCTTGTGGAAATGAATGTTGAAAACTAAAAATAAATAAATGAAAAAAGATTACAGAGTGGTAAAAAAGAGTTGACTCAGGTTTTGAATCTAGGTGATAGACTGGGTATAGTTTTGGGGAGAAAAATGATTAATTTATTAAGATCATAAATTTTCTAGAACATAGATTATAGATTTTGTTTTACAAATGATCTTAAATAGTATACTGACTTAAATAGTATACAATCCCCTTGTTCTATAGCCAAACAAACTGAGGGCTAGATTGATAAAATTACTTTTTTTTACAAAGTCATGCCAATAGTGTCAGTGTCAGGATCCTAATCCATGTCCTTTGCCTTCAAATCCAGCATTTATTTCAATTATGTTATAGTGCAGTTTGGGGATAAATTCAGTAAGAAGTAGCCAAAAAGTCATTTGGGTTAAAAAATACAGCTAGCAATTAGAAATATGGCTCTACAAAAAGATTGAGCTAGGGTTTCGGGAACAGGTCAAAACCACAAATATAGATTTTACAGTCCTCTGTAGGGAGTCAGTAATCTTATTCATTAAAGAGGATAAGGTCACCAGTAGAGTGTATATAGAGTGAGAAGAGAAAGGTGCTGGAGATAGACCCTTGAAGATAGTTTCCACTCATAACATAGGGGGAAAAGAGGATTTGTTAAAAAGGAATAGAAAAAAGAGTAATCAGAGATATAAGATGAGATCTAAGAAAAATGCTCAGAAATTATAGGAAGGAGAGAATATAAAGGGGAAGGCACTGAAGGACAGAGAGATAGACAGATAGACATAGACACTGATGCAGACACAGAGAAAGAAACAGAGACAGAGAGGGAGAGAGAGATTGAATGAGAGAATTGGCAATGAAATATTTTAAGTGACTGAGCAGATTAAGTCATAGAGTTTTAGCACTGGAATGTATAGCGGACATGTTTTATTCTCTGTTCTAACATATGAATGCATAAATGTGAAGTATCAATTGAATACTTATTGTGTGCCCAGAACTGTGTATTAAGACTATAAGAAAATATGTGCAAGATACTAAGTATCATAAAGATGAAGATTCAAATGACACCTTCTCTGATTTCCTGACCTATTTAGATCTAACAAGCTACTATATTTATAGAGTGAAGGCAATCAAGGAAATAAACTGAGATGAAATCTGAGAACTATGGTTTCAGCAATGGGTATGAGAAGAAGAGTACAATCATCATTCTCTGACTAGAAGATCAATTGACATGCAAGACTTTTTCTTCTCATTTTTGCAATGGCATCATAATTCATATGTATATATTATATATAATATATAGGAAATATATAAAATATATATTATATATGTATGTAAAGTTTGCTCTTTCAGAAACCTATTCTCACTAAGACTAAAGCCTTTGAAACAAACAGTAGTCAAACATATTTAGTTATACAAACACATGCAACCAAAGTCCCTGAGGCTGAACACATTACGGAAAGAGAATTGTCAGAATGTGTATCTCCAACCCATTTTCACCTGTTGGGCAGCATGTACCTGCAGTTTGTTACTGAACTAATAGACTCATGTGGGAGACTTCCTGGTTCTAATGTATGTTAATTCTCCTTTCAGGCTGAGTGTTTAACTGATTGATACCTATTTAGATGATTTTTCCTGAAGCTACCAAATACTTTCAACTCTGCTTTTCAATAGCATTCCTGCAAAAACAACAACATCAAACATTAAAGAATATCAACCCAATCCAACAAGCAACCCAAAATCCACAGATCAACAGTCACACTTCAGAGTCATTGGAGTAAAGGAAAAGTTTCCTACCTTTACCTAACATGGAAGCATTTAATCGTATATCCACAGATAAAAGCAATGAAATGAAAAGTGAACTATTTGAACATTCTACAAGTTTTCCTCAAAGAATAGGGAGAGTTATATACCACAGGGATTTCTGTAATTTCAGTACATTAGGATTATATCATATTTAATGGTTCTTATACTCACTTGTTCACTTGTGTGAGACAGTGGCCTAAAGTTGGTGCAACAGGCAGAATATCAGACATATAACAGGTTGGGTAATAAGATGTAGCAGTCCAGGTTAAGGTCTATAAATAACTCTGACTGTCTCAGAGCTTTGCTATTGATTAGTTGCGTGATGGAGTAAATCACTTATGTGACTTCAACATGTTTAGATTCCCTCAGATCAAATAGGTCCACTATGACTAAAGTGTTTCACAGGTTCATTGTGAGAAGCAAATCATAATTCCTTGTGAAACCCGATAAAAATTTAAAAATTCCAAATAAAAGCTTGGTAACACCAGATCATATCTCCTCAAACTGAGATTAACAGGTCAAGTAGAGAAGTTCAAAAGGAGTTTGGGTAACATTTACATACTTTATTGAGTTTGTCACCTCATCAGTCTTTCTCATCTCTCCTTCAATAACTCTTGAATATCCACCTTTGCCCTATTTCTTAGCCATGATTGTCCTACAAATCTCTTTCTTAAGACTTTTTATTCTTCTTTCTCTATATCCTCTTCCTCTGTGATCTCATCAGCTCTGGTGGGTTTAATTATCATTTTATGCAGATAGCTCCCAAATCCAAATGTATATAGCTCTAATTTATCTCCTGAACTTCAGTCTCACATTATCAACTGGCTGATAGACATCTCCAGCATCATATCCTATTTGTATCTCAGGATACTCATAGAAAACTATACAGTATAGTAAAAACAGCAGCAATTCTAGTCAGTTACCGTTTCCTTCCAAGATCCTTATCTCCCTGCTCCTCAAACCATTATCTAAAATGAACTATCTGTAAATATTAATTCCCATTAATCACCTAAAGATTATAAATAAGCTACTTGATGAAAGAAATAATTTATTTTTCTTTGGCCTTTATATCTGCTACAGCACAGTGTTATTATTGTTGTTCAACTGTTCAGTTGTGCCTGACTTCTCACGAACCCCATGGACCATAGCACACCGGATCCCTATATGGTCCACTATCTCCTGAAGTCTGTCCAAGCTCATATCTGTTGCTTGCATGATGCTATTTCATTCTCTGGCAAACCCTCCCCCTTTTGCCTTCAGTCTTTCCCAAAATCAGGGTCTTTTCCAATGAGTCTTGTCTTCTGGTTATGTGGCTGAAGTATTTAAGCTTCAGCTTCAGTATTTATCCTTTCCATGAATAGACTGAATTAATTTCTTCAAGTGTCACCTGACTTGATCTCCTTGCAGTCCAAGGGACTCTCAAAAGTTTTGCTTACTTAAAATTCTTAACAAACACTTGAAGAATTGGATTGGATTGGTAGAAGTCACAACTATTCTATGACTTTTCTTCTTGTTTCACTATTATATATATCCTCCCATAAATTCTCCAATATCCCAAAATGGATTTGATATCATTCATACTCAAAATGTACATATCATTATCCCTTGCCCTTGCTCTGTGATCAGCAAAACTCCTTTTTCTGTTATACATCTACCTGATAATCTCAATTATGCTGATTTCCTGTACATATTTTCTACAAAACAATATTTCATGTAGAATAAAATCCTTTAATTTAATGAGCATATTATATTAAGCCTTGTGTTTTATTTATATTTAAAGAAAAATTTCCATAAACTTGAGTAAAAAGTTCATAGGAACATAGATTTAGAGCTCTAAGGGATCTTTACAGGTCATCCAGTTCATCCCATTACCCCCATTTGATGGAAGATGAAAGTGGGGAAAAAAGAGACCAAGTCATTTCCAAGGGTCAGATAGTCAGATGATATTTGAAGCCTATTCTCCCTAACTCCAAATATATTTTTCTTGGATGGTAGCATTTTCATTAAAGCCCCAACTACCTTCAAGCATTATATAATAACAATAATAAACTTAACAGTTTGAATTTTGGGGCAGAGCCAAGATGGCAGAGTAGAAAGACGCACATACACATAGCTCCGAACCCACAACCCACAGAACGGCTAGAGGGGAGTAACTTAGGGTGAATTCTGCACCCAGAGGCCACGGAATATTGGAGCGAGGGAGATTTCTCTTCCGGAGAGACCTGCAAACCTCTCACGGGGGGTCCTTCGCGCTGCGGACTAGGCACCGGGAGTGGGAGCAGAGGGCAGCCCTGCAGCGGCCGCGACACCATGAGGAAAAGATCCCAGCGGGCTTCAGGGACGGGATCTCCAGCGGCCACGTGGGTCCCTCCACCCACAGAGGGACCTGCAAACCTCTCGCAAAAGGTCCGTTGCGCTGCAGACGCGGAGCCCAGCCCAGACCTGTGGCGGCCTCGGCTTCGAGAGGTACAGATCCGAGCAGGCTTCAGGGACGGGATCTCCAGCGGTGGCACAAGCCTGTCCACCCACAGGTGATGGGGGTTGGTGGGAGAGTCTCTTTGGCGGGTCGAGAGGGGAGTGGGGTGCCCCCATGGCTCAGGCCCCCCCGGGAGATAGAAGCTGAGAGGCAGTTGCAGACAGGGGCTCCCCAAGCAGGTGGGAGCCTGGATCCATTGTGGAAGGTCTGTACATAAACCCCCTGAGGGAACTGAGCCTGAGAGGTGGCCCTGCCCTGCCCTGACCATCTGAACTTAATTCTCACACTGAATAGCAGCCCTGCCCCCACCAAAAGCCCTAAGGCAGGAAGCAGCATTTGAATCTCAGTCCCCAAACGCTGGCTGGGAGGACCAGGAGGCAAGGTGGGTGTGAGGAGAATATTCAGAGGTCAAGTCACTGGCTGGGGAGAATGCCCAGAAAAGGGAAAAGAAATAAAACTATTGAAGGCTACTTTCTTGGAGAACAGACATTTCCTCCCTTCCTTTCTGATGAAGAAGAACAATGCTTACCATCAGACAAAGACACAGAAATCAAGGATTCTGTGTCCCAGCCCACCCAATGGGCTCAGGCCATAGAAGAGCTCAAAAAGAATTTTGAAAATCAAATTAGAGAGGTGGAGGAAAAACTGGGAAGAGAAATGAGAGGGATGAAAGAGAAGCATGAAAAAGCAGATCAGCTCCCTGCTAAAGGAGAACCAAAAAAATGTTGAAGAAATTAACACCTTGAAAACTAGCCTAACTCAATTGGCAAAAGAGGTTCAAAAAGCCAATGAGGAGAAGAATGCTTTCAAAAGGAGAATTAGCCAAATGGAAAAGGAGATTCAAAAGCTCACTGAAGAAAATAGTTCTTTCAAAACTAGAATGGCACAGATGGATGCTAAGGACTTTATGAGAAAGACAGATATCACAGAACATAGCGAGAAGATTGGAAAAATGGAAGATAATGTGAAATATCTTATTGGAAAAACAACTGACCTGGAAAATAGATTCAGGAGAGACAATGTAAAAATTCTGGGACTACCTGAAAACCATGATCAAAAGAAGAGCCTAGACATCATCTTCCATGAAATTATCAAGGAACACTGCCCTGAGATTCTAGAACCAGAGGGCAAAATAAATATTCAAGGAATCCGCAGAACATCGCATGAAAGAGATCCAAAAAGAGAAATTCCTAGGAACATTGTGGCCAAATTCCAGAATTCCCAGGTCAAAGAGAAAATATTGCAAGCAGCTAGAAACAAACAATTCAAGTATTGTGGAAATACAATCAGGATAACACAAGATCTAGCACCCTCTACATTAAGGGATCGAAGGGCATGGAATAGGATATTCCAGAAGTCAAAGGAACTAGGACTAAAACCAAGAATCACCTACCCAGCAAAACTGAGTATAATACTTCAGGAGAAAAAATGGTCTTTCAATGAAATAGAGGATTTTCAAATTTTCTTGTTGAAAAGACCAGAGCTGAAAAGAAAATTTGACTTTCAAACACAAGAGTGAAGAGAACCATGAAAAGGTGAACAGCAAAGAGAAGTCATAAGGGACTTACTAAGGTTGAACTGTTTACATTCCTACATGGAAAGACAATATTTGTAACTCTTGAAACATTTCAGTATCTGGGTACTGGGTGGGAGTACACACACACACATGCACACACGCACACATACATAGAGACAGAGTACACAGAGTGAATTGAAGAGGATGGGATCATATCTTAAAAAAAAAAATGAAATCAAGCAGTGAGAGAGAAATATTGGGAGGAGAAAGGGAGAAGTTATATGGGGCAAATTATCTCTCATAAAAGAGGCAAGCAAACGACTTATTAGTGGAGGGATAAAGAGGGGAGGTGAGAGAAAAACATGAGGTCTACTCTCATCACATTCCACTAAAGGAAAGAATAAAATGCACACTCATTTTGATAGGAAAACCTATCTCACAATACAGGAGAGTGGGGGACAAGGGCACAAGCAGGGTGGGGGGGAGGATAGAGGGGAGGGCATGGGGAGGTGAATGCAATCCGAGGTCGACACTCATGGGGAGGGAAAGGATCATAAGAGGATAGAACTAATGGGGGACAGGATAGGATGGAGGGAAATATAGTTAGTCCTATACAACACAACTAGTATGGAAATCGTTTGCAAAACTACACAGATTTGGCCTGTATTGAATTGCTTGTCTTCCAAAGGGAAGGGGTGGAGAGGGAGGGAGCTAAAGAAGTTGTAACTCAAAGTGTTAGGATCAACTGTCGAGTAATGTTCTTGCCACTAGGAAATAAGAAATACAGGTTAAGGGGTAAAGAAAGCTATCTGGCCCTACAGGACAAAAGAGAAGACGGAGACAAGGGCAGAGAAGGAGGATAGAAGAGAGAGCAGATTGGTCACAGGGGCAATTAGAATGCTTGGGTTTGGGGGGGGAGGGGATAAAAGGGGAGAAAATTTGTAACCCAAAATTTTTTGAAAATAAATGTTAAAAGTTAAATTAAAAAAAAGAGTTTGAATTTCTAAAAATATAATCGGAAATGCAAACAAAATATTTTAAAAATTATATTCATAAACAATTAAAGACTCTCCCCATAGGGTCTCAGGATGTTTTAAAAAGAATTTGACAAACCAGCCAAAATTGTAGAACTAAAGTCACAGCTACTTCATTAGGTAAGTATAGGAGGAAAAGAAGAGGGGAAAAAGATGAGGGTGAAGAATTGATGAGGAAGTGATATAATGAATTATAAAAATATAGAAAGAAAATGAAATAAATGGCATTACACATTATTCTCTGATATCTAAAGGTGATCTGGGAATAACTTAGAGTTCTTGATGATTACATCAATGAAATAGAAGCTCTGGACAATTTGACAGAGATTGAAAGGCTTCAAGTACGCACTTTGTAACAGATGGATGTGAATCTATTATCCAAGGCACAGCGTAAGTTTGGAGAGGCTCATTGCCAGGATTCTGACTTTAGATGACCCTTCCAGATATAGCAGCTCAGAAAAAAAATATTTATGAAGGTTTAGAAGAGCTGTGATTTGCATCAGTGAAGGGAATCATTGGCCAAATCGCAAATCATTCAAATATCAAATATCAAATAAAGTCAAGTATTTTATAGTGTAAAGGAAAGAGTGATGGACTTATGCTCAGATGATCTAGGTTGTAGTCCTGGCTCTGCAACTTATGAGATATTTTACTAGAAACTCTCATGTGGTGCAATGACTAAGAGTCTTAGAGCTGTAGCCAGGTAAACAGGAATTCCAATCAAGATAGCTTAAAGGACTTACTAGCTGTGTCAATCAGGGCAAGGCATGATTTTCTCATCTAAATAAAATGGGGGTCATCATGCTAATAATTGTGAGGATGAAATGAGAAAATATTTATAAAATGCTTTGCAAAACTTAAAGCATTATATAAAAGCTCACTGTTGTTGTTTGGCTAGTTATGAGACAATGGACTTAGATGAATTCTTATGATCATTTCTACTACTAACACTGTCTTTCTATATCATATTTTTTTTACCATGGGATTTGGGCTTGCGTCCTGGAAACTAAAAATATTCAAGAGAAAGAACTAAAATTTAGATGTGAGCACTTTTAAGAGATGTTTCATGTTACAAGTATGACATCATAAATATGTTCTTCAAGTTTTGGAAAGATTTTCAGTCTTTGCCATCAATCATACTAAAGCTTTGATATAAAGTTCTGATTTCAACAAAGGCTGATACTAAGTGTTAGAGACAAAAAGAAATGGCCATAACTTACTGCTAAATGAAAGCCTAAAATTTGCTGAAGCCTTTATGACTCTTATTTTCAGAGTCAATTTACCTATAGAGACAAAACTTCATTTACCATACCTTTAATTCATATTATTTCTTACTGTAAATTAAATTGGAACACTAAAGAATTGAAAGGTAGATAGTAAAGAGTAGTGTTCAGAGCAGAGTATCGTAGCCTAGGATGCATGATATAGTATTTTTTATTCATTTTTTATTCATTTTATTTATTTTCAATGTTTTACAATCACTACCATAAAACTTAGATTTTTTTTCCCCCTACCTACCTCCCACTACCCCTCTCCCTCCCCAAAACAGCATACAATTCTATATAAGATCTGCATATACATTCCTGTTGAATACATTTTCACTATAATCATGCTGTGTAGAAGCACTAAAATAAATGGGAGAAATCATATAACAAACCAAAACATAATACACACACACACACACACACACACACACACACACACAAATGATCTGCTACATTCTGCGATTGAATTCCACAGTTCATTCTCTGGATGTGGAAGGCACCTTGCCTTAGAAGACCATTGGGAATTTTTTTTTTTTTTTTACGTCCTTGCATTGCTATGAAGATCCAAGTCTACCCGAAAAAACTCTTACACACTGTGGCTGTTGTTGTGCACAAAGTTCTCCTGGTTCTGTGTCTTTCACTCAGGATCAGATCATATAAGTCTTTCCAGGACTCTCTTAAGTCTTCTTGTTCATCATTTCTTATAGCCCAATAGTATTCCATTACATTCACATACCATAATTTATTCTGCCATTCCCCAATTGATGGGCATCGCCTTGATTTCAAGTTTTTGGCCACTACAAAGAGTGCTGCTATAAATATTTTTGTATATGTAGGACCCTTTCCCATTTTTGTGATCTCTTGGGTATACAGTCCTAGAAGCAATATTACTTGGTCAAAGGGTATGCACATTTGTGTAGTCCTTTGGGCATAGTTCCAAACTGCTCTCCACAATGGTTGGATGAGATCACAGCTCTGCCAACAAACAATTAGTGTTCCAATTCTCCCACATCCTCTCCAACATTTATCATTTTCCTGTTCTGTCATGTTGGCCAATGTAATAGGTATGATGTGGTACCTCAGAATTACTTTGATTTGCATCTCTCTAATCAAAAGTGATTTAGAACATTTTTTCATATGATTATGGATATCTTTAATTTCTTTGTCTGAAAATTACCTGTTCATATCCTTTGACCATTTATCAATTGGGGAATGACTTGTATTGTTGCACATTTGACTCAGTCCTTTATATATTCTAGAAATGAGGCCTTTATCCCTGAGATTAGCTGTAAAAATTCTTTCCCAATATACTACATCCTTCCAAATTTTGGCTGCATTGGGTTTGGTTGTGCGAAAACTTTTCAGCTTAATGTAATCAAAATTATCCATTTTGCATTTTATAATGCTTTCTATCTCTTCTTTCGTCAAAAATTCTTCTCTTCTCCATAAATCTGATAAATACATTATTCCTTGCTCCTCCAGTGTGTCTATGGTATCAATCTTTATACCTAGATGGTGTACCCATTTGGACTTCATTCTCATGTATGGTGTCAGGTATGAGTCTATGCCTTGTTTCTGCCACACTGTTATCCAGTTTTCTCAGCAAATTTTGTTGAACAGTGAGTTCTTATCTCAGAAGCTGGGATCCTTGAGTTTATCAAACAGGAGATTACTATATTCATTGCCTACTGTGTCTTGAGTACCTAAAATATTCCGCTTCTCTACCTTTCTGTTTCTTAGCCAGTACCAAGTGGTTTTGATAATTGCTGCTTTATAATGCAATTTGAGATCTGGTAGCACTAGGCTACCTTCCCTGGCATTTCTTTTCATTAATTCCCTTGATATTCTGGACTTTTTGTTCTTCCAGATGAATTTTGATATTATTTTATCCAGCTCTAAAAAATAATTATCCGATAGTTTAATTGGTATGGCACTAAATAAGTAAACTAATTTAGGTGGAATTGTTTTTTTTTTTATTATATTGGCTCAGCCTACACATGAGCAACTGATATTTTTACACTTATTTAGATCTGACTTTATTTGGGCAAAAAGTGGTTTGGAATTGTGTTCATATCATCCATGGGTTTGTTTTGGCAGGTAAACTGTCAAACATTTTATAGTGTCTACCCTAGCTTTAAATGGGATTTCTTTTTCTATCTCTTGCTGTTGGCCTTTGTTACTAATATGCAGGAATGCAGAAGATTTGTGTGGGTTTATTTTTTAACCTGCAATTTTGCCAAAGTTGTTTATTATTTCAAGTAGTTTTTTACTTGAATCTCTGGAATTCTCTAAGTATATCATCATATCATCTGCAAAGAGTGATAACTTAGTTTCTTCTTTGCCTGTTCTTATTCCTTCAGTTTCTTTATCTTCTCTGATTGCTAAAGCTAACATTTCTAGTACATATTGAATAATAGTGGTGATAATGGATATCCTTGTTTCACCCCTGATCTTATTGGAAATGCATCTACCTTATCTCCATTGCATATAATGCTTGCTGAAGGTTTTAGGTAGGTAGTGCTTATTATTTTATGGAAAGTTCCCTTTATTCCTATGTTCTCCAGTGTTTTTAATAGGAATGGGTGTTGTATTTTGTCAAAAGGTTTTTCTGCATCTATTGAGATAATCATGTGGGTTTTTTTTAGTTTTGTTGTTGATATGATTGATAATGCTAATACTTTTCCTAATATTATACCAGCCCTGCATTCCTGCTATGAATCCTACCTGATCGTAATGTATTATTCTCATGATAAAATGTTGTATTCATTTTGCTAAAATCTTATTTAAAGTTTTTGCATCTATATTTATTAGAGAAATTGGTCTATAATTTTCTTTCTCTGTTTTCTCTCTTCCTGGTTTAGGTTATCAAAACTATATTTGTATCATAAAAAGAATTTGGGAGGACTCCTTCCCCAGTTTTCAAAGATAGTCTATATTACATTGGAATTTATTGTTCTTTAAATGTTTGATAGAATTCACTTTTAAATCCATCTGGTCCTGGAGATGTTTTCCTAGGGAGTTTATTGATGACTTGCTCAATTTCTTTTTCTGAGATGGGGTTATTTAAGTATTCAACTTCCTCTTCTGTTAATCTGGGCAATTTGTATTTTTTAAAATACTCATCCATCTCATTTAGATCATCGAATTTGTGGCCATGAAGTTGGGCAAAGTGATTTCTAATTATTGTTTTAATTTCCTCTTCATTGGATTCATTTTTGATATTAGTGATTTGATTTTCTTCTTTCTTTTTTTAATCAAATTGACCAAAGGTTTATCAACTTTATTAGTTTTTTCATAAAACCAACTATTGGTTTTATTTATTAATTCAATAGTTTTCTTAATTTCAATTTTATTAATCTCTCCTTTGGTATTCAGTATTTCCAATTTGGTATTTACTTAGGGATTTTCAATTCATTCTTTTTCTAGCTTTTTCAGCTGCATACCCAAGTCATTGATCTCCTCTATCTCTATTTTATTTACGTAGGCATTCAAAGATAAAAAACTTCTCCTAAGAACTGCTTTTGCAGCATCTCATGAGGTTTGGTATGTTGTCTCATTATTGTCATTCTCTTGAATGAAGTTACTGATTGTTTCTATGATTTCTTCTTTAACCCACTCCTTCCTTAGGATTAGATTATTTAGTTTCCAACTGAATTGATTTTTGGTTTCTCTTTCCATGACCTTTAATTACACATAATTTTTATTGCATTATGATCTGAGAAGGATGCATTGACTATCTCTGCCATTCTTCACTGGATTGTGAGGTTTTTATGGCCTAGTACATGGTCAGTTTTTGTATATGTGGTATGTACTGCTGAGAAAAAGGTATGTATATATATATATATATATATATATATTCCTTTCTATTCCCCCTCAGTTTCCTCCAGAGATCTCATATCTACCCTATCCAGAATTTTATTTACATCCTTAACCTCTTTATTGTTTATTTTGAGGTTAGATTTATCAAGTTCAGAGAGGGGGAGTTTGAGCTTCCCCACTAGCATAGTTTTGCTGTCTATTTCTTCCTTCAACTCCCTCAACCTCTCCTTTAAGAATTTGGATACTGTACCACTTGGAGCATACATGCTTAGTAATGATATTGCTTCATTGTCTATAGTTCCTTTTAGCAGGATATTCTTTCCTTCCTTATCTCTTTTGATTAGATCTATTTTTGCTTTTGCTTTGTCTGAGATTATGATTGCTACCCCTGCTTTTCTTACATCAGCTGCAGCACAATATATTCTCCTCCAATCTTTGACCTTTTCCCTGTGTGAATGCCCCTGTTTCAAATGTGTTTCTTGTAAACAACATTCTGTTTGATTATGGCTTTTAATGCCTTCTACTATCGGTCTCCTTTTTATGGGAGAGTTCATTCCATTTATATTCACAGTTATGATTATAATCTGTGTATTCCCCTCTATCCTCTTTCCCACCCTTTGTGCTTTTAGTTCTCCCAACTCCCTTCCCCTCCTTAATAGTTTTCACTTTTCACCACCACCTCCTGCAGTCTTCCCTTCCTTCTTTTAGCCCCCCTCCCTTTTATTCCCCTTTACCTTTACTGCTTCTTCCCTCCCTTTTAGCTTCCCCTCCCCTCTCTTCCCCCTTCCCCTCCTACTGCCTATAGAGCTAATTAGAAATATATACTTAAGTTTATTGTTCCCTCCTTAAATCAAATCAGATGAGAGTACCTCTCAAACAATGCTCATGTCCCTTCCCTCTTTCCCTCTACTATAATTTTGTACTTCTTCCTGTGATGTGAATTACCATTATCTGCTTACTCCTTTTCACATCTCCTGTTACAATCCTGTCACATGCTTAAATCATATTTTATCATGACATCATTTACTTTATACCCATTCTCTCTATGTATATGTCTTTTATATTTCATAATAGATGTACAGTTCTCAAGATTGAGGTATTCCCTTATAGGGAGGTACTCCATTTGTCCAAATTGAGCAATTAGCTCCCCAACCCTCCCGTTTACCTTTTTATGCCTCTCTTGAGACCTGCATTTGAAGCTTGAATTTTCTATTAAGTTCTGGCGTTTTTGTCAGGATGGTCTGGAAATCCCTTACTTCATTGAATGACCATCTCCTTGCCTGAAATGTTATGCTGAAATTTGCTGGGTAGTTGAACCTTGGTTGTAGTCCCATCTACTTTGCCTTACAGAATATCAGATTCTAATTCCTTCAGTCTTTTAATGTAGAAGCTGCAAGGTCCTGTGTGGTCCTGACTGTAGCTCCTCGATATTTGAATGGTTTCTTTCTGGCTGCCTGTAGTATTTTCTCCTTCACTTGATCGTTCTGGAATTTGGCAACGATATTTCTTGGGGTTTTGAGGTTGGGATCCCTTTCGGGAGATGAATGATGGATTCTTTCTATGACTATTTTCCCCTCTGGATCTAGCACTTCTGGACATTTTTCCTTGATGATTTCCTGGAAGATATTGTCCAGAACCTTTTTCTCATCATGGCTTTCTGGCAGGCCAATAATTCTTAAATTTTCTCTCCTGGATCTGTTTCCCAGGCCACTTTTTTTCAATTAGATAGTTTACATTTTCTTCTAGCTTTTCATTCTTTAGATTTTGACTGATTCTTGCTGTCTCATAGAGTCATTAGTTTCTATTTGTCCAACTCTAATTTTCATCAAATTGTTTTCTTCAATTAACTTTTGCATCTCCTTTTCCATCTGTCCAATTGTTCCTTTTAAGGAGTTATTTTCTCTAGTTAACTTTTGTATTTCCTTTTCCATTTGTTCAATTTTCCCAGTTAGGTTTTGTTTCCTTTTCCATTTGTTCGATTTTCCTTTTTAAAGAGGTGTTCTCATCAGTGAATTCTTTTTTCATACTTTTAAAATCATTGGCCAGTTTTTCTATTTTCTTCTTTAGCTGTTTTATGAGAGCTGTTTGTGCATGCAAGCAGTTATAGTGCCTTCTGAAATTTCAGATGGAAGTACAGTCTCACTACTGACCTCTTTGGTATTTGTGTTTTGGTCTTTGTCCCCATAGAAAGATTCTATAGTTTTTTTGTTCTTGTTTTGCTTTTTTTTGCTCATGATAGTGACTGTGAGTTGTGGTTTCTGGTTCTTTCATTTAGAAGCTGCAGAACTTGGTGTTGAGCTGACTGGTGTGAAAAAACTAAGAGCAGTTGTCTTTTTTATCTTTTGGTTTTGTGTTTCCCTGATCAGTTCTGGGGTTAGCTTGTCAAGTGTGGAAGGGGAGTGGTCTGGTCACGGGAGATCTCAGCTGAATTGAGGCAAAGGCAAGCCTCAGGGGTTGGTGATTCCAGCTGCCCTATTGTCTTCCTATTTCCCCTGGTATGCTGAGGCATGCCTAGATCCTAGTGCTAATTTCCACCCCTCCTGTGGCTCCTTTCCTAGTGCTGAGGCTCACCTGGGTCCTAGTGTGAGTTTCTACCAGCCTAGGGCCCCTCTCATTCTGGCTCACCTCTGCCACAGTAGGAGGAATCCCCCTTAGCTATTTTCCTAGCCTCAGATGTTATGAGACTATTTGTTCCCTCTGCTATTCCCACTGATCCAGGATTTTTCTGGGGAAATATTTTATAGTTCTTTTGAGGTCATCAGTGAGGGAGGAGAGAGCATTTACTGATCACTCCACCATCCTGGCTCCTGGAAGTTCAAGTAGGTGACACAGATGTTTAAATCTGCAGGCTGAAAGTCTCAGGAGCTGCTGTGGATGATATCTGGGGAATAGTGGCTGTCACTCCCTTGACTCTGTTGTTCTCTCATCCTAGCTGCCACTCCTCCAATTTCACCTACTGCTTCCTCAGGTCCCATTGTATAATTTTTAAGTAATCTGTAAAGCTAGATAAGATGAAATGCTTATATTCACTAGTCTCAAAATTAAATTTAGTATTTCCTTCAAGTATTTAAAAATATTATTTGGAAAAGAGATTCATATTCTTCACCAGATTATCCAAGGCATCCATGACACAAGGAAGATTAACAAATCCTAGTTTGGACGGTAAGCCTCAAAATCACAAAAACTCTGGGTTTAATCTTAAAATCTGATAATACTAGATGTGCTTTCCTGACCATGTCACTTAACTTCTCAATGGCAAAAATACTAATTACAAATGAGTTGTAATTTTCATTGATAAGAGTAGTTTCTACTCCAGGAGAGCCCTATATGACTCTGTACCAATGAAACAAACAAATAAAAGCTGTTTTCTAATTAATTCATATCATTTTGGCCAAAATAAGATCAAACAATCAAATCAATTAATAAGGCAACCAAGAGTAACCACTCAACTTCAAACACCACTTAGGAAAGACTTACTTTCAAGAATATGTAGTAAATCAGTGGCTGGGCTCAAAAGGGAAACTACATCCCAAAAGTGATTATATTCTTTACTTGATCATAATATTTCCTCTTAAAAATTAAGAATAAAAATAAACAGTAGCATTGGAAAGAGGAAAATGATATGCAATTCCTGGCGTAGGTCAAATATAAAATTTCCATTAATATTAAGAGACAAGCCATCTGGGCTACATGCATAAAACATAGTGTTTCCTTTTGACCATATCTTTAGATAACATCAGTGTTCAAGCATTAAAGGAAACAAAACAGCCTCGAATCCAAATAAGATGGCAAGAGGTGATATTTATTCCATCTCCAGAAGTGATCTTCGTTGAGTTTTCCTTCAATAACTGTCATGTTATAACTGTAGTTCTGCTTATGATTTACTTCTTAAATATTTTTAAAAATCTTATTGGTGAATTCTTTCTTACATTGTTCAGAAATAACTGTGTATTTTAGTACAATTGAAGCTTTTGACCCAGAGGGTCTTTGGCTCAAGTTACATCAGGGGAGGACAAAAAATGTCTGTGTGTGTGTGTGTGTGTGTGTGTGTGTGTGTGTGTGTGTGTGTTTGCACTCCTAGACCACTGTGTAACTTCATATGTTATTGGTTAGTATAGTATAAGGAGTAGTTTTAGAAGAAAAAAACAAAAGAGCTGATCTGAGAGCTTGACAAAAAAGCATTTTTTTTTCTGATCAATGAGTGAAGAAGGATTGAATAAGACTAACAGGGATCAGAGGCTGAGTATCAGAAATAATGTATTCTTCCTAAAAGTTAAACTTTCCTCTTTTTCAATTAACAACCATTTACATTCTTTCCTTCCTGCCTTTCACAGGCTGCCTATGACCAATGAGAAAGGGGAAATTCTTTTTTAAATCTTTAACAAAAGCATAAAGATGCATGACATATTCTTAGAAGTTCCACTTAAAATGACTAAAGGTAAAAGATGCTAGAACAAAAGTAATGTAGCTGACCTCTCTCAACATTCTCCTCCCAATATTTTTATTATTTTTTCTTTTCTTTTCTTTTTCTTATTTTCTTTCTTTATTTTTAGATTTTGACATTCATTTCCACAAAATTTTGAGTTCCCATTTTGTTCCCCATCTCACCCCTCCCTCCACCCCATAATACCTTGCATTCTGATTACCCCTTTCCTCAATGTATCCTCCCTTCTATCACACCAAACCCTTCCCTTATCCCTGCCTTCTCTCTTTTCTTGTAGGGCAAGATAAATTTCTATACCCCAATACCTGTATTTCTTATTCCCCAGTTATATGCAATGATAATTCTCAATATTAATTTATAATACTTTGAATTCCAACTTCTCTGTCTCCCTCCCTCCCTACCCATTCTCCCTGAAAAGGCAAGCAATTCAATACAGGCTGTATATATGTCATTTTTCCAAGGGCTTCCATAATAGTCATGTTGTGTAAGACTAACTATATTGTCCTCTATCCAACCCTGTCCCCCTCTTTTTTTCCTATTCTCTCATTTGACCTTCTCCCTTCCCAAAAGTGCTTGCTTCTAGTTACTCCCTTCCCTCATTTGTCCTCCCTTCTATCATCCCCCTCACCCCACTTGGCCCTTTCTCACCTACTTTCCTTTAGTGTAAGATAGATTCTTATACCAAATTTAGTAAGCATGTTATTTCCTCCTTAAGCCACATGTGAAGAAAGTAAGCTTCACTTTTCCCCTCTCACCTCCTCCCTTTTCACCTCCATTGAACAGGATTTTTCTTATCTCTTTTATGAATGATAGCCTGTGCCATTCCATTTCTCCCTTTCTCCTCCCAATATTTTCCTCTCACCCTCTAATTTAATTTTATTTTTTTATAGATATCATCTCTTCTGATTCAACTCAACCTGTACTCATGTGTGTGTGTGTGTGTGTGTGTGTGTGTGTGTGTAATCCCTTCACCTACCCAAATACTGAGAAAAGTCTCAAGAGTTACAAATGTTATCTTTCCATGTAGGAATGTAAACAGTTCAGCTTTAGAAAGTCCTTTATGATTTCTCTTTCCTGTTTAACTTTTCATGCTTCTCTGATTCTCATGCTTGAAAGTCAAATTTTGTATTCAGTGCTGGCCTTTTCATCATGAGTGCTTGAAAGTCCTCTACATCATTGAATGACCATTTATTCCCCTGAAGTATTATACTCAGTTTTGCTGGGCAGGTGATTCTTGATTTTGATCCCAGTTCCTTTGACTCTTGAAATATCCTATTCCAAGGTCTTTGATCCCTTAGTGTAGAAGCTGCCAGATCCTGTGTTATCCTGATTGTACTTCCACAATATAGGAATTGTTTCTTTCTAGCTGCTTGCAATATTTTCTTCTTGACCAGGAAACTCTGAAAGTTGGCCACAATATTCCTAGGAGTTTCTCTTTTGGGATCTCTTTCAGGAGGTGATCCGTGGATTCTTTCAAAATTTACTTTGCCCTCTGGTTCTAGAATATCAGGGCAGTTTTCCTTGATAATTTCCTGAAAGATGATGTCTAGGCTCTTTTTTGATGATGGCTTTCAGGTAGTCCCATAATTTTTAAATTGTCTCTCCTGGATCTATTTTCCAGGTCAATTGTTTTTCCAGTGAGGTGTTTCACTTTATCTTCTATTTTTCAATCTTTTGGTTTTGCTTTTCAGCTTCTTGGTTTATCTCATAGTCATTAGCTTCCCTAAATTCCAGTTTCTCTTTTAAAGAACTATTTTGCTCAGTGAGCTTTTAAACCTTCTTTTTCATTTGGCTAATTCTGCGTTTTAAAACCTCCTTCTCCTCATTGGCTTTTTGGACATCTTTTTCCAATTCAGTTAGTCTATTTTAAAAGGTTTTATTTTCCTCAGCATTTTTTGGTTCTCCTTTAGCAAGCTGTTGACTTGCTTTTCAAGTTCGTCTACGATTTGAACCCATTTCATATTCATTTTGGAGGACTGAAAGAAGCCTTGACATCCTCTGACAGCATGCCTTCTTCTTCCTCATCTGAAACAATAATAGGAGACACCTGTTCACCAAGAAAGTAACCTTCTATGGTCTTATTTTTTCCCCTTTTTTGGGCATTTTCTTAGCTAGTTACTTGACTTCTGAATCCTTTGTCAAGAGGAGGTTCCTGGTGCTTCTCCTTCCCTCAGTACCATACTCAAGGCTGAGATTCAGATCAGTTGCTCAATTCTCCCCGGGGAACAATAAAACAGTTTGACCAAAACAAAATATTACTATTCTAACAGGAAAGAAAAAGACATAAACTCAGAACGTGAATATGAAAACAACTGCAAAACCTCAGAAAAATGTTAATTGAAATCCAGTTCACAAGAATTCCTATAAGAGATAATGAAAGAGACAAGAGTGGTAGAGCAAAATTGGGGAGAAAATGAGAGTGAAGCAAGAAAATTATGAAGAGAATTAACTTTGTAGAAGAAGCTCAAAGATACTGAAGTAAATAAAATATTCAAAAACAGAAATGAGGCACAATATTTCACTGAAGAAAAAACTTCTTAAAAAAACATAATAAGCAAATGGAAAAAGAATGGATAAAATCTCATGGAAGAAAATAATAGAAACAATGAAAAAAACTCAAAAGAATGAGAAAAGAAGAAAATGTACAATATTTCATCAGAAAACTGAATTTCAAAATAGCTTAAGAAGAGATAATTTAACAGTTATTGGACTATTTGAAAGTCACTATCAAAGAAAGAGCCTCAATCTCACATTTTAAGAAATTATCAAAGAAAATTGCCCTAATATCTTAGATCTGGAGGAAAGATCTGGAAAAAATCCACAGATCACCACCTAGAAGAGATCCCCAGTGAAAACTCCTGAGAATATTATAGGCAATTTAAGTGGTCCCAGGTCAAATAGAAAAAAAATTGCTTTAAGCAATCAGAAAGAAAGAATTTAAATATTCTAGAGCTAAAGTCAGGATCACATGAGATTTAATGGTTTCCATTTTAAAGGAGTTGAGGGCTTGGAATATAATATTCTAGGTGGTAAATTTGGTTTATTTTCAACCAAAAATAAACTTCCCACAAAACTGAGTATAATCCTTCAAAAGAAAAAGTAGATATTTAATGAAATAGAGAACTTTAAAGAATTTTTGTTGAAAAAAACAGAATTCAATAGAAAATTTGACATTCAAAGAGAAGACTCAATAGAAGCATAAAAATATAAACAAGATAGGATAATCATAAGATTCATTAAGGTTAAAAAGTTTATATTACTGTATGAAAAGATGATATAGGTAAATTCTAAGAACTTTATGATTATTAGGACATTACAAACAAATTTATGCAGATGGACAGCATGAGTCATGAGCTGATTATGTTGAAATGATCTCTGCTAAAAATGTAGGGGTGAGAAAAAAGAATGTACTGGTAAAAGGGGAAGAGAGAAGTAAAATAGGAATTTTATTCACATAAATGAGGCAAGCAAGGAAGAACTTTTAAATATAGGGCAAAATAAAAAGGACAATGCTTGAATCTTACTGTCATCAGAACTGGCAAAGAGGAAAGAATATATTTACCCACTGATTTGTATAGAAATGCAATTTACACAACAGGAAATTCAGAGGGTAAAGTGGTAAGAGGAAATGTGAATGATAAAAAGAGAAGGTAGATGAAGGGAGGCAATGGTTAGAAGCAAAATAAATTTTTGAGGAAGGACATTATGATAAGAGCAAGAGATAAAGAAACAGAAAAAAATGGAATAGAAGGGAAAACACAGTAATCATGGTGAATGTGAATAGGATGAGCTCACCCACAAAATGGAAGCAAATAGTAGAATGAATTAGAAATCAGAAACCAACATTATAATGTCATATGAGTCAAATTTATTGGAAAAGAATTCCATTCCCAAACTGATAGTTAGTGAAAGGATATAAACAGGTAACTTTCAGAAGAAAAAATCAAAGCTATCTATACTCATTTCCAAAAGCTCAAAATCCCTATTGATTTTAAAAAGGCAAATTCAAAAACTTTGAGATAACACCTCACATCTATCAGAAATGATAAATGCTAGAGAGGATGAGAGGAAAATAGATGCACCAATGAACTCTTGATGGACTAGTGAATTGATCTAAACATTCCAGACAGCAATTTGAAATTAGGCTCAAAGTGCTATAAAATCATACATATGGATTTCTGGTTCTAAAAAGACAGTGTGAAGAAGGAATTCCCAGAAACCTTGCCAAATTCCCCTTCAAACAACCTTGAAAAATTCCTCAGCACCAATTGAGGAGTAGAAAAGCAACTTACCATCACAGCAAGAAAGCCTATCTCCCTTGGCCTAGAAGAGGAGCCCACTAAACAAGCAGCAATAACAGGCTGCATTTGCAGCCAGGATCAGAGCCATGGGGAAATCCACCAGTAGGGCTCCTTCCCCTTGCAAACCAGCAGTTCTAGACCAGCAAAACAGCTAGGCCCCATCCCCAGTACTCACCACCAGTGAGACCCACCCAATTGCTGACCAGTAGAGGAGTACATAGATTAAATATTAGTTGGAAACTAAATAATCTAATCCCAAAGAGTGGGTCAAAGAAGAAATCAGGAAAACAATCAATAATTTTGTAAAGTGAATGATAACAATGAGGCAACATATGAAAATTTTTTGGATGTAGCCAGTGCAATACTTAGGGGGAAAATAATATCTCTGAACACCTTACATCAATAAAATAGAGAAAGAAGATATCAATTAATTGAATATGCAACTAAAAATATAGAAAGAAAGCAAATTAAAAATACCTATTAAAAACCAAATTGGAAATTCAGAAAATCAAAGGAGAGATCAATAAAACTGAAAGTAAAGAAAACGATTGAACTAATAAATAAACCTTGAAGCTGTTTTTTGGACAGTGAGACAACAAAACAGATAAGCCGTTGCTTAATTTGATTAAAAAAGCTAAGTAGAAAAGCAAATTACCTCCATCAAAAGTGAAAACAATGAATTCACCACCAATGAAGAGGAAAGTAAAACAATAATTAGGAACTATTTTGCCCAACTCTATGACAACAAATCTAACAATCTAACTGAAAAGGATGAAATTAACAAATATACAAATTGCCCAGATTAAAAGAAGATAAAATAACCACTTAGATAACACTGTATTAGAAAGAAAAATGATTGTCATCAATTAACTCCCTAAGAAAAAATCTCCAGATGGCTTCACAAGTGACTTCTACCAACCATTTAAATCCCAATACTATATAAACTACTTGAAAAAAAAGGCAAGGAAGGAGTCTTATTAAATTTCTTTTATGATACAAATATGGGTGGTGCAGTGGATAGAGGACCAGTGCAGGAGTCAGGAGAACCTGAGCTCAAATCTCACCTCAGACACTTGACACTCACTAGCTGTGTGACCTTGGGCAAGTCACTTAATCCCAAATCTTCAGTCATCCTGATGAATATCTGGTCCCTGGATTCAGATGGCTCTGGTGGAAAAGTGAGGCTGGTGACCTGCACAGCCCTCCCTCACTCAGAACAAAGTGAAGTGTAAGTCATGTCATTATTTCTCTGCTGGCATGATCTTCTTCAGCAGCAAAGGATGAACACATACATGGTGGTGAGACCTAAACCAAGAAGAGTTTAGGTATATAATACATGGTAGTAAGTTACCATAGTCATCTAATATTTGATAAACCCAAAGATCTAAGCTTTGGGACAAAAACTGCTGGGAAAACAAAACAAAACAAAAAAAAGCATGGCAGAAACTAGTTTGTAAACAAACATCCTACACCATATATCAAGAGAAGATCAAAAAGGATACATGATTTAGACATAAAAAATGATATCATAAGCAAATTAGGAGAGCATAGAAGAGTTTCCCTGTCAGGTCAGTGGGTAGGATGGAATTTAGGACCCAATAAGAACAAATAAATGCAAACAAAAATAGAAGAAAAGCAGAAAACGGGGGGTGGTTATTATAGCAACTATTTCTGATAAAGACATCATTTCTCAAATATGTAGAGAACTGAGTCAAATGTATAAGAATATAAATTATTCCCCAGCTGATAAAGTGATCAAGGAATATGAACAGGCAGTTTTTAGATGAAGAAATAAAGCTATCTACAGTCATATGAAAAATATTTTAAATCACTCGATGAAAGAAATGCAAATTAAAGCAACTCTGAGGTACCATCTCATACCTATCAGATTAACTAATATGACTAAAAAAAGAATGATAAATGTTGGAGGAGATGTGGGGAAACTGAAACACTAATGTATTGCGGAGTACTGAACTAATCCAACCGTTCTGGAGAACAATTTGTAACTATGTCCAAAGGGTTACAAAACTATGCATACCTTTTCATCCAGCAATACTACTGTATTAACTCTGTATCCCAAAGTGATTTTTAGAAACAGGAAAAGCACATATCTGTACGAAAATATTCATTACAGCTCTTTTGTGATGGCAAAGAATTGGAAATTAAGGGAATGTCCATCACTTGAGGAATGGCAAATAAGTTCTAGTGTATGATTATAGTGGAATACTACTGTGCAATAAGAAATGACAAATAGAATGATTTCAGAAAGCCCTGGACTTACATGAACTGATGCAAAGTGAAGTGAGCAGAACCAGAAGAATAATACACCATGAAGAACTTTGGATGACTTAGCAATTTTCTGTAATAAAATTATCCAAGACAATCCCAAAGGATTCATGATGAAAAATGCTTTCCATCATGAGAGAAAGAACTGATATTGTCTGAATATCACCTAAAGTATATCATATTTCTTTATTTCCTTCCTTCCTTCCTTCCTTCCTTCCTTCCTTCCTTCCTTCCTTCCTTCCTTCCTTCCTTCCTTCCTTCTTTCCTTCCTTCCTTCTCTCTCTCTCTCTCTCTCTCTCTCTCTCTCTCTCTCTCTCTCTCTCTCTCTCTCTCTCTCTCTCTCTCTCTCTCCTGCTCCTCCCTCCCCATCTCTCTTTTCTTCTCTCTTGAGTCTTCTTCCACAAATTGACTAATAACAAAATGTTTTACATGATTGTGTATATATAATCAAGTTTAGATATCTTAAGGAACCAAGACTAGATAGAGGGGGAGATAAAATTTGGAAATTAATACTTTAAAAAATGTAAAAAATTGTTTTTATGTGTAATTGCAAGAAGAATAAAATATTGTTTATAAACTCTGCACACCCTTTGACTCCGTAATATTACTAACAAGTCTGTATCCCAAAGAGATAGAAAAGAACTTACATATACAAAAAAATATTTATAATTGCTCTTTTTTTGTGGTGACAAAGAACTGGAATTTGAGGGAATGCTTATCAATAGGGGAACAGTTGAACAAATTATGACATATGATTGTGATGGAGGACTATTATGCTATAAGAAATGATGTAGAGGGTGATGATTTCAGAAACTATAACAAGACTTTTGTCAGTTAGTGGAAAGGAAGTAAAAATAACGAGAAAATTATAGTGAACTGTAACAGCAATGTTGTCATGATGATCAACTGAGAAAGACTTGGCTACTCTGATCAATAAAATGATCCAAGTAACTCATGATGAAAAAATATTATCCATCTCCAAGAGAGAACTGATCTGACTGAAAATTTACGTGTAATTTTCTCACTTTATTTTTCTTGCTTTTCAAAAAAAATCTGTCTGAAATGGAAATATGTTTTGCATGACTTCACATGTATAAATGATATATCTATTGCCTTCTCAGTGGGTGTTGGAAGAAGCATGAGGGAGGTAGAGAATTTGGAATTCAAAATCTAAAAGAAAAAATATAAAATAAACACTTTTTTAAAAAAAGTGAAAAGCATATTCTCACAAAATGTATCTCATTTTGAGAATTGAATCTGTCACATATGTAGGTGGTAGGTAGTATTGTTTCAGTACCCCTCTTGTGTCCTTTTCTTTTGGTCTTTCAAAGTCAAATTGATCAAATTTCAGGGCATACTTCCCTTTTTATTAATATTATTCCAGCGTTTAGGAGTAAAATTAGCAGCTATATGGAGACGTTAGGAGTTGATTATTTTTTCATCTAATGAAAATTTTGAAAAGGAAAGCATTTAAACATATAATATTTGCCTTACTATCCTTACCCTTCCCTTCCTCAAATTTGCAAAAAAGTTAAATAGATTCACTTATTTAGGAAGAAATTCAAACTTATACGATTTGCCCCAACTTCTGCTAACCACTCCATAGCATGCCTGTATGGAAACAATTATCATGTTAACACATGAGATTCACAGAATATATGTTTGCAAATACTCTAAATGCTGACATAACTATTTCTTCCTTATGGGATTTAACATTCCAAAATGTTCTAAGTGTTTTGCAATGTTTAAAAGTAGTAATAGGGAAAACACATGTTCCCTCACCTTGGTTTGCATAATGATTCATTAAAGAAAAAGGAACTAACTAAACAAGGTCAATCTGGTCTATGTAAAATATTATTTGGTGTGTAGCAGTTAACCTCTGGAGAGAAGTATTTGAATATTTAGACTAGCAAGTTTAATACCGTAGTATAGATATGAGGCGGGAAAAACACCTGCTGCTAATGTTTTCAATTAATGTAACGTTAGAATCAATCTTTATGAGTCCAGACATAACAACTTAACATTGCCTTATGTGCCCTTAATATTAGAAACCAAAGATAGCCAACACTAAATGTGATTTATAAGATGTATTATAATTGTTCACACTTCCATTTCACGAGTTTGGTTATATGTTCACCACACCAGGTATTTTTTGTCCTGGATTAAATTTTATACCTTATCTCCCACCCCCTGCCCAACTCTAGTCCATAAAAAAACTAAGTTTTCCTTTATTTTTTTAAGAGGGAACTTTGGTTATAACTTTTTTCTTGCATGCATATGTGCATATTTATGTAAATATATGTATATATGTGTGTATATATACATATAGGCATGCATGTATATATGCATTCATACACAAAGATTCTAGGAAATTAGAATGAATGAAATAAGTCATATTTCATTCAAGTTCCTTCATTCACTATTGAAGATAAAGGGCATAATTGAGAAATCTTAGAAGTTTCAGAAAAATAAAATATAGATTCACATGACCTGGCTTTTAGTTTGTGTTTCTGAAAAACTCTAGCTATAAGTTTTATTGAATGAATTGTGAATGATAATCTTTGCCTGTCCTTTCTCCTTTTATCAAGGATAACATTGAAATCTACCCCAATAGCTGCAGGAAACATGTCCCAAGACTGTTCAGGTCTCCTAAAAAGAAAATGGCTTTTAAGATTAGCAGCTTCCCCAAGTAGATTTCATAGACACTGGGATTTCTGGGCCTGTATAGAAGTAGTGTAGACACCAATGCTCTACTTCATGTATAATAATGCTAATTATAACAGTCATTATTTACACAGTACTTCATACACATTATCTTATCCTCACAACAACCTGGGGAGGTAGGTGCCATTATTTTCCTTATTTACAGATAGGGAAACTGAGGCAGACAGAGGCTAAGTGACTTTCCTGCAGTCAAAGAGATAGTAAATGTTTGAGGCTCAATTTGAAATCAAGTCATCCTGACATTAGATTTAGTGCCTCTTTTCATTGCAGCTTTTTGCTTAGTCTGAATCACTTCTTCATCCTGAGCCACATTTCTTTAACTGAGTAGTATTGCTCAAAAAATAGGTGAAAAAGAATGGATGTACCACTAGAATTCTTCAAGTAAAATCTGGATGATTACTCATATATCTTCTAGTGAGGCTTCTTCTTCCAAAATAGGTTGGACTTGAGGATGTCTGAGGTCACTTCTGTCTCTGAAATTCTGTGGTTGTGTAGAAAACATCCCTTTGTGGCTGTGAGTGTGAGTGATTCTCTTCACATTTCCCACATATGGCCATTCTGATGTAGTTTTAAACTAGAAGCAGAGAATTTAAAAAGGATTATAGGGTTTATCTCTTCATGTGATCACATGCTGAAGTGTAGAAGGGGCCTTGGAGAGAATGAAGTTCAATCCCCTCATTTTACACATGAGGAAGCTGAGATTTAGAGGAAAAATATGTAATTTCTCCAAGATTACACCTTGATTTAGAGGCAAACCTTGACTTAAAGTCCAGTCTCATGAACATCAGACCCATGCTGTCTCCATTGCTCCATAACGGTTTTATTCTCTCCCTTTCCTAAAGATTAGAGCCCCATAGAAATAGAAAACACCAGATGACTTCGTAAAAGATATTTTTTAAACCTAATATTCATTACTTAAAAGTATTATCACTGTTAATATCTAGAAAAGCACAATGCCTCCAAGGAACTCAGATTATTAAGGTGTGATTTGGCTTTGAGATAGTTGATTTATGTGAAATAAAAGCTAAGCTAGTGTTCAGGAATGAAAAAATGTATACCCCAAAGCGCTGTTTCTAGACCATTTTCTTCTCATCTTGATTCATGAAGTCAGGTATCACATGAAGGGTATGGTTTTTATCAACTAAAGAGAAAACATTGACAGTGAGACAAGAAAAGAACCAAAAAAGTGCATTTCTGAGTGACTTGGCAAAGACTATGCATTTTCATCTTGAAAGCCTATTAGGACTTTTCAATTGTGTGGATTTCACACTCTTTTTTATTTTATAAAATAGGAAATGATTACCATTTTGTGTAATGTATTGTACAGGTTTAATAGGATTGCACTCTTGCCGAGTACTGTAGTAACAAATAAATGCAACGGAGAATTGCTGACACCATCGAAAACTGCTAGTTCAACATAAATGGTTTTTGTAAATAAATCTCGTGTAATTTCCCTATATGTCTTGTCTGCTGCTTTCAGCTTTGCTCACAAGCAAGTGGTTACACTAGGCTGGCCAGGGCTCTTATTTCTACCTCTTCAGCACGGTCATGGCCTAGCAGCAGTTTAAACACACAGCCCTAAAGTGTGGAAAGACTCACACAATCTCACACAGAACTGGCTTGGAACTTGAGTGTTTTCCAACATAGCAAACAGCCAGAAAGTTAAAGGTGCAGGACAAATGCATGAGCAAAATGGGGAAAGAAGGGTTACACGTCTGTGCTAACCTTCACTAAATTTCAGAGAAGGTGGTACAATTTTTACTTTAATGTTCAATTTTCTAAAATAATGACCATCTTAAAAAAAGAGTTCTATCATTCTACGAAAAAGATGAAAAAGGTGAAGAAGTATACAATTATGCTGGCTTCATATCAAGGGTTCTTGGATATAAACAACAGATTTTTTAAAAAGTTACTTGAGTTAAATTTTCAATTATCTATTAAGTGGAATCAGGGAAAGGAATAATTGAAATTCCCTTCAATTATGTTCAACACACATTGACTATGTATTTTCTATGTGTCAGGTGCTGTTCTAGGTATTGGACAGACACAAAAATGAAACAGTCCCAGCTCTCAGGGAGTTTACAGTCTATAATGATAGTTATAACAAATGCTGTTATTATTACTGTTATAGTTTATAATATCATGCATACCTTATGGTGTTATAAAAGAACTATCATATTACAATAACATATTGTGTAATGTTATTATATAACATCACAAGATTACATATATATGTATGTATGTATATATGTTATACAATAGTATCAAATTTGCAAAGCACCTTACATATACCACTTCATTTGATCCTCACAACAACTCTGTGAAGTAAGGACTATCATTATCCCCATTTTACAGATGAGGAAACTGAGGCTAAGAGTTCAAGTACCATAACCAAAGTCACACAGCTAATAAGTATTTAAGGAAGGGTTTGAATTCAGATCCAACTAATACCAAATCTGATACTGTCTATTGAGTCATTTGCTATTCAAATCTCTAAAGGAAAAAGCATGTAATTAAAATGTAAGGTTCTGGAGAGGTGACTGTCTTGTTTTCTATGTGTAGTAAGTACTTGGAAAAAGTCCTTTGTTTTTGTTGCTCTTCTCTTTCTCTGCCTTTGTCTCTGTTTTTGTCTCCCTCCCTCTGTATCTCTCTTTCTCTGCCTCTTTCTCTTCCTCTCTCTCATAAAACTATAATTTGAGAAAGTAATGAGCATCAACAATGGAGCGGAGAGTGTGAATATTTGGTAATCCAGAAAGGCTGTTTGAGGGAAGTAGGTATTTGAGTTAATCCCAAAAAAAGACAGAGATGAGGAAGGGGGTGTCATCCATGTATGAGGGACAGTCTATCCAAAGGCACAAAGATGGGATATAGAATGATGAGTTTGGTGAACTAAGGAGAATAATACAAAGTAAGTCTAGATTATTCCCTCTGCTTATAAACATCTATGTATGAAGGCCCTAGGAGAATCATGTAACCATTATTACTTGGCCTACTACTAGTACATGCTATCTATTCTTGACTCAATTGTCATTGAAAACATACATCTTTTATTATCTAAATGGCTATCAACCCCCCATATTCCCTCCTCAAGCCCCTCCAGCAGTCCTCTATTCCTCAAAAGAAGACCTCATCTCTTGATCTCCCTCTTCTCCCTAATTCTATGTATCAAATCCCTTCTCTTCTCCCTTTACTCTTGTTGGATATGGAGGTGGCCCTTCCTCTCACAAGGCTAAATCTTGTGCTTGTGCCCTTGATCCCATCCCTTCATGTTTTCTCTGGGGCTTTCCTTGTCAATTATCACTCTTCTCTTTCCAATTTTCAACCATTCCTTCACAGGCACTTTTTTGCTGCCTCTATGCCAGCTGACAGTTCTTCTATTCTTAACACAAGAAGAAAGAGGAATACAATTTTACTTTGAAACAAAGAGGAAAATTTAATCATCCTTTTTGTCCTCTCTGAACCATTTCACTTTATTGATTAACCCCTGTATCTGGGTGGTCTGTATTGCCCAAACTTTCATACTATTCTCTCTTGGTTCTCCTCTTACTCATGGCTACTAGGACTCTGATTTGGTCTCTCTCTGTTTATCAGTCTTTGCCTTACTGTCTCTGTTTCTCTATCTTTGTTTTTCTGTCTCTGTGTCCCTGTCCATCTCTCTCTCTCTCTCTCTCTCTCTCTCTCTCTCTCTCTCTCTCTCTCTCTCTCTCTCTCTCTCTTTCTCTCTCTCTCTTTCTTTTTCCCTACATCTCCAGCTTTCTGATATATTCATTTGGCTAGTCCACAAGCATTTGAAACTTAGCATGTCTATGAATAAGCTCATTAGATGAGCCTCTACAAGCATGGTAGAGAAAGCTAGAATCAACTCCTGAAAGGCAATTGTTACATTTTCAATGTGAGCATTTATACCTCAGAAATAGGTGAGTGCTACAAATAGAGGCTCATTTTATGATTTTTCTGATTGTCTAAACTTAATGAAAACTAATGTTACACTACGAATTAAACTTTAAAATGTGTCAGGTGCTTTTGGAGATCTAGTAGTTAAGCATGTACCAGCATACTACTTCCCTGAATCCTTACCTACTCCTAGAATCTCTGTTTCTGCCAAACATGATACTGTTCTAATCACCCAGATCTAGGAGTAATCCTTGACCCTTCGTTCTCCTAATTTTTTCCATCTGGTTAATTGCTAAGACTTGTCAATTCCACCACAAAATCTCTTGCATCCATCATCATTTCTCTAATTGCATGTCCACCATATTTAATTAAATCCCCACCACATCTTGCCTGTACTATTGCATTGCTTCATTACTGGTCTCTCTGCCTTCAGTTGCTCTCCTCTCCAACTCACCCTTTACCCAACTGCCAAGATGAAATACCTAAAGAATAGATCTGAACATCTTACTCTTCAGTGCAAGAGGCATTCATTAGATTTCATTGCCTCTGGAATTAAGTACAAATTTCATATTGATATTTAAAACCCTTCATCTTATCTTTCTTGTCTAATTAGAATTAGAAATTGTTCTCTCATTTAGTCAAATTGGCCAGCTTGATATTGCCAATATATGACTATTGCCATTCCTGTTCCTTGGCACAAGCCCCCACACTTGGAATGCTTTTTCATCTTCTATCTTATGGAATTTCTAGCTCCTTTCAAGGCCTTGTTCAAGTGTTATATCCTACTAGAGTCATTTCCTCACTCACATAGTTGTTAGCATTATTTATTCTTTGACATTACTTCATATTTATTTTTTAATTACTTCTCCAGGCACATGTCATAATATTTTCCAATAAGGACCCTGAGGGTAAGAGATAGCTCATATGTTTGTCTACAAAATATAGTATTATATCTTGCATGTAGTAGCTGAGAGATCAGTTCTTGAAAACTGGATGAGCACCTGATTATGGAAGGCTTTAAAGTCAAACTCAGGAGCTTATATTTTATCCTGTGGTCAATATAGTGCATTCTATCAGATAAGAAAACACCTGAAAATTTCTGTGCATGCAGGAATCAAGATCAGACCTTTATTCTTAGGTATATTCACTTGTCTACTGGAGAGAACAGTCCAATTCAATGTCAATTATGTCCAATTCAAATAGAATTGGGGCAGATATTGACTTAGAAAGCCACAAATTAACATAATCTACATAATATTTTTATTTATTTTGATAAAAATATTTCTATATTCCATTTTAACAAGTTCTAAAACTCACTTGTGCTACTTCTGGACTTTGGACCATGAATGTAGGGGATAGGTAATAGAGGAAGATATTAGAACCATGAATAGTATAGTCAAAATGACTTGGAACCTTGTCAATGTTGGAGCACAAAATTATAATTATTACCATTATTGTTATTATTACTATTGATGAGTTCACTATATGCCAGTCATTGTGATAAGTAACTTACAATTATTATCTCATTTGATCCCTGCAACAACCCTGAGGGGTAGGAGCTATTATCCCCATTTTACAGATGAGGAAAGTGAAGCTTACATGGTTAAGAAGTATGACTTGACTGAGATCACACAGCTAGAAAGTGTCTGAGGGCAAATTTGAACTCATGTCATCTGGACTGCAGGCCCAACCCTGTCTGGGGGCTTCAAGATGGCAACTCATGCAGATTGTAATCCAATTTGGCCTGCCTGACATGTGAGACTTTTATCATGTCCTCTCAAAAACACTGTGGGCGGGGGGGGGGGGGGAGGTAAACCCAACATGCTAAATGCCTTCCTCAATTTCTTCTATTACCATAAGGGTAGCAGTAGAATATTGGCCATCTACTTTTCACTCCTTTCTCTCACCACATGACCACCCCATTTTTTTTTGTTATCCAATTAGTTGATGAGATTTTTAATAGATGCCTTCCTAAGTCAATCAATCCCAAATTATTCATTAAATGCCTACTTCTTTCTAGGAGGTGAGGATTCAAAGACAAAAAATGCTATAGTTCCTAGTCTCAAGAAACTTACATTTTACATGAGAAGAGAATATATAAAATTGTAAGTATATTCAAAGTGATCATATACACAATATATAAAAGGTAATTGGGGATGGAGGCACTAGAGGCTGGGGAAAATAGGAACAGGTTCAAGCAGATAGTGGCTTTTGAATGCAACTATGAAGCAAAGTTCCAGCTGTGGTGAATCTGAAGTCTTGAGGTCACATATGACCTTCTAGGTTCTCAAGTGTGGCTCTTTGACTGAATCCAAACTACAAAGAACAAATCTCCTTAATAAAATTATTTGTTCTGTAAAACTTGGACCCAGTCAAAAGGCCATACTCAAGGCCCTAGAAGACCACATGTAGCCTTGTGGACTCAGTTTCCCCACCTCTGAATCAATTAGACTTTCTAAGGGATGAGGATGATGAGGGGATACATCCTAGGCATTTATTACAAAACAACAGATATGAGAAATGGAATGCTGTATATGCAGAACAGCAAAAAGTCTAGTTTGGCTGGACCAAAGATAAATTGATGTCCAAGCTGGATAGACTAACACACACACAAATCCATATCTGGAAGGTTGGAAAAAAATGAAAAACACATACATTAAATGCTTTTTTTAATGTGTTTTTGACATATTAGTTGTAGAAGTATCTCCTGCTCTACAAATTCTGAAAGTTTCCTTGTATTGGGAAAAGATTTTGAGATATATTAATCTTTCTATTTTTTAAAGTCCAAATTTAGAATTTGGTGAAAGAGCATTGGAGTCAGAATGCATGGGTCCTAATCTCTCTTCTTTCACTTGTGGACCAGGTGAACTTGGGTAAATACCTGCACTTCTCTGAGCCCAAACATCTACTACTTCACTGAGTTGTTCTCAAGATCTAATATAAAATAACTTTTTAAATTATAAAACATTTTACAAAGGCAAAATATTAGTAATATTATTCATTGCACATTTTTGTTATTGTTCTTTAGGGGAAGAAACTAAGTTTTAAGTCTTGTCTCTGACACATAATCATCTTTATTACCCCAATCAAGTCCCATAACATCTTATCACTCTAGGCAATTCTCTGAAACAATGGGCTGCTAAGACAAGAAACCCTCAGAGAGGGTCCCTTATATCAGTGAACTCACAAGTCCAGTCCCAATACCTAACCTCTAGGGCAGCAGTTCTTAAACTTTTTGGTCTCAAGAGCCCTTCATATTCTTAAAAATTGTTGAGGACCAACAAAAGATTTTGTTTGTGTGGGTTAACTGGTATTTATATCATTGGAAATGAAAATATCCTAGTATTATTTTGAAAATAATTTTGACCACATGGATTTCCTGAAACCGGACTGGAGCAACCTCAGAGGTCATTTCATTCAGAGATTAGCAGCATCTGGGCAAAATTGATGAACTTCAGAAATAACTTTTGATGACATCTTTGAAAATGGTTTTAACTAAATGAGTATTTCATCTGCTAACCCTACTGCTAAGTCCAGAAAAGAACTAAAATTCATTGAATAGTTGTCAATTTTCTTACTATATTTAAAAACTTATAATTCAAGCTAGATAAAGAAATTCTTCCTTTTAGAAAAGTTTGTCAATGATCTCCAAACAACAGAGCTTCACATTAATATTTCTAATACGCAGATATACAAAGCACATTTCCTTCTCATTCTTACTTTTATATCATTTCTCTTTCTTCCCCCTCCCCCTCTATTTCTTTCTTTGTGCCTCTCTTCTTCTCTTTTCTTTCATTCTCTTCAAAGGTATAAAATATCAACATACCACCCAGGAAAACAACAAGACAACTTGTTTTCATCATATGTCCACCTTTAATTTCATGTGGTTAATTTTTCAGTGAGTATTAGAAAACTGAAATCAAAGGGAAAAATGTCCAAGTAAGCACTTGGCCGCACTCAGAAATGCGATGAAAGCAATAAAAAGCAATGTCCCATTACTGGGAGGTGTTATTGATACTCTAGAAAAAATAGCCCCAACAGGGCTCTGAAACTAATTTCTTGGTTTATTTATGTTGTCCATTCCAAAAACCAAATTCTCATTTTCAGAGCAAACCAAATTTAGAACTGACTCCTCAACACTTTTGATTAGATCATGAAACATTCCACATTTAACAGTCCCACACAGTGACACATACCATATTCTTTTATTTAGGTCTTAGCCTTTGAATGTTGCTTCCATAATCACTTAGAAAGGCGGGGTGGTATGGTGGGAAAAGCACTAGATTTGTATTAAGAGGACCTGAGGTTGTAATCCTGAATCTACTGATACTACTCTGATAACTTGGATTAAGTCATAGTCTCTCACAATCTCACTTTTTTCATCTATAAAATAAAGAAGCTAGATTAGATTATCAACCAGTATTTGCTAAAAAAAAAATTATTTGCCAGGTAAGGTGCTAAGAACTGGAAATACAAATAAACTAAAAGCATATTCCCTGTTTTCAAATTGCTTACCTTCTAATGGAGGAAGGCAATAGATACAAGAAGGTATGGGAGAGAATGTCCTGAGTATAGCCTGAAGAGGAATGAGAGACCATTGCCCTGTCTACCCTCCTCAAAAGGAAGTTACAAGAAGTCATCCAATTAGAAAGAGAGGACAAATAGTGAGAGGGTATTTCTAATGTGCGAATTCCAGGCCTGAAGTAGGGCTTCCAGAAGAAGAGCTAAGCCATGTCAAAGAAAGTACAGAGTACATCCAGGAGGGGAATAAGGCAGTTAGGTGGTGCAGTGGTTAGACCTGGAGGCTGGAAGACCTGTGTACCACACTGGCCTCAAATATTCGTCAGTTATATCACCCTGGGCAAGTCACTCAGCCTCTCCTATCATCAGTTTCATCATCTGTAAGGATATAATAATAGTACTTAACAGATGGGATGGTTGTGAGGATTAAAAGAAATAATATTTATAAAGTTCTTTGCAAATCTTCAAGTACTCCATGAATGCTAGCTATTATTATTACTAAGATTCCATCCATCCTGTTTTCTATGTTATTATGTTTTGCTCATAGAAAATAAGTTGCCTAACAATTTAGATCCTTAATTCTTGAAGATATACCTCTATTGGGAACATGGCTTTTATTCAATCAGCTCCTTTGGATAAATGGCATTATTTCCTATTAATCAAATTTTATATTGCCCTCCCTACTTTCTTCAAGCAAAAATATCCAGGGACCATAGACTCTAGAAATGTTTTACCTGTATATTTCATACCAGCATCTGTATTAGTTAGGGAAGTTATTGCCCCCCTCTTAGTGGGATGGGCATTTTAAATGGGAGCCTGGGGAATAGAAAATGCTAAATCTAAAAAGAGGGGATCTTAATGGTGGTACTTCAAATACCATGACAGCAAAGTGTATAATATAATTTGGCCACAAGTGTGTTCTCATAAATTTTTATGTAACTCATGTCAATGGCCAACTATGTTTTCTCTAAGTGGGAACAATTGATTAGAGCACCCTACTCCTAATTTACTATGCCCAGAATTATTTCCCTTGGCAGCTTCCAGTCGTGGTAAGTTCCTTAGAGTTAGGGATTGTTTATCTTTCTTCTGATAGCAACTCCCCTAGAGCCTGGCATACAGCAAGGACTTAAAAATGTGTTGATCAATTTTTTTTCTATTTCCAGTACCAAGTCCAGTTTCCTGCAATTACTAGCCACTTAAGAAGTACTTGTTGAATTGAATTGAATTAAAATATTGAGAAATCTGTATTGAAATACTCCTTTAGTGAAGACCAACAATCATTAAAAAAAATTGGATGCTTTTTTGGAGAGTAATTAGGTTCAGCCTAAAGAAGAGGATCAAGCTTTTCATCTTATCTGCACCTTTTTGAGAAGGTTCTTGGACATTCACTGAGATGTCTCTACAGCAGTAGTGGACCATCACATTGTTAGAATGTATCTAATTTCATTTCCTACTTATCATATACAGTATCCCACAATGCAGGCTTCCTTATTTAGGTGACTGCCATACAGCCATCAGGGAAAGAGAAAATAGAGGAGAGGATTACTTGGGGACCTGATCTCCTGCAGAGTATACCTCAGGGTTGTGCAGAATGTTCCTCATTCTGGCTCTAACTGACAAGATGAGCTAGGCTTGGCATTAGTATTGTTTGTTTGTTTGTTTTTATCACCAGACTTTTGCTACTTGGAATCTGGAGGCTTGTTAAGCAGTACTGCCTCCTATCTTCCTCCATTCCTCTGAGAGAGAGCACTTGACAGACAGGAGCCAAGCCAGCGTTTCACCCTGTGGGGCTGGAGACATGCAAAGTGTCTGTCAACACTTCCTAACACTGTCTAGCTTATGCAGAGGTAATGCTTCCCACCCACTCCTGCACCCCTCTCCCCTGATGTATTCATCACCAGGCTGCAGACACCTAGTTAATCCATTTAGAACCTATCAGCTCTGTTCATCGGCTCATAAACCTATTACCTTGGAGGCGCTGTGCTCAGGGACACAGGTGCCAGACCAGTGCACAAAACCCAATTGAGTTATGGAGCCAGTGGTGAGCGCCTCCAAATCATGATTCTGACTGCATGGGGAATTGCCCGTGTTATGTGGCAGCAGCCACTTTATTAAATATCGATTTAAATCACAGCCTTTAATCAAATCTGATAGAAGACCTTTTTCACCTCCTCCCCTCTTGTGCTTCTCCCTTCCCCCCTTCTCTTCCAGGGGGCTTGGCTGGTGACATAGGAGCCGAGGAATGAATGGTTAGGGAGCGGCTCTGTAGAAAGCCTTCCTCAACAGTAATGAGGCATTTGTGATAATCGAGTGATGAAATGTAAATGGGCAGTAATGAGTACAATTACATCCACTAGGGAACCATCAAAGCGGCTTCTTTCCTCACAGATAGATGAGCTCTTTCACTGTCATTGCCCACTGCTGACTTCATGGGAAGCCTGGTGCGGAGGTGGCAAAGGGGAAAGGAGCAGAACGTCCAGTACTTCAGGAAGTCAAATTGGGAAAGGGGGGAGACAAAGACAGAGATAGAGAGTGGCAAAGACAGAGAGAAGACCACACAAACTTGCTAACTGACAGCAGCCAGGTTAAAAAAAAAATGAAAAAAAACAAAAAAACAAAAAACTTGAGTCCATTTGAATACTATCATCTCAGATATAGATCCTTCCCTGCTTTCAACCCCCTCCTTTTTCCCTCCCTTGCAGAGTCCTTAGGGATGATTTGATTTGCGGCAATGTTTGAAAACTGCCTCATTGTGCTAACAAGATTAAATTTGAACCTCTGTCTGCTTGCTGCACTGAAATTGTGCAGGGTGACTAGGACCCACTGGCTTTTCTCTGGAACCAGAGCCAAGAAATGGGATGGTTGCCAGGAAACACAAGCACCATAGCTGCTTATGTCATCTTTGTAGTCAGGGAATTGCAGGGAGAAACACTGACATTTTCAGGAAACAGGATAGCTCAGCATTTCAGTAATCTCTCAGCCCATTATTAACAAAATCTGAGAGTATTTGGCTGTACATAATTCTATCAAAACTGAACAAGCTTCTGTTTCTTGACCTAATTATGAAGGGATGAAAAAAAAGATTAAAAAGAAGTAAAAAAAAATTGTGGGAGAGGAACAACTGGATAAAGTTCTGTTAGTGATGTCTTATGTGAAAAAAAAAATGGTACTGGGTTCTATCCCATAGCACAAATAAAATGAATTAATGCACAATCTTCTTAAGGTAGCTGCATGACAGCTAGTCTTCTTTCTTTCTTTTAGAGAATTTAATAGGTTAATGAAGCCAGAATGCAATGTAACTGTAAGGGAAAGGACTAGCAATCTGAATATTGACCTCAAGCACTCAGATGAGGAAAAAGAAAAAAAATCCAAATGGACCTCCTATATTTGGAAGCCCTTAAGCATTCATGTGATGACTATATAGAATTACTTCCCTAAATTTTTTTTTTATTCCTTGTACTGAAATTTATCTTCCAATGTTCTTCACTGTATGAGTCATAAAAAACCTTGTATAGTCCAAGCTGATAAGTGATCATGGCAATATTGTTCAAGGTCCAAATTTTGCCTTTGGATATCATGGAAAAATCTGTTGAATATATAAGGAAAAGTTTGACCATCGAGTTCATCCTTACTTCTATGCTGACTTTGTACATCCCTGCCTCACTTAAATCCAATTCACTTGCAAGTCATGGCATCCCCTTCCTGATGTCATGTTGCTCTTTGAGAATAAAGGATATCCATAACTTCCCAAGTACTTCAAAGAATAGAAGTTGGTCAATAAGAATATGTTTAATTATATGGACAATAAAGATTTCAAGTTGATTTAGATGCAGTGACTCTTTTATCAGTCAGTCAATAAATATTTGTTAAACTCTTACTATGTGCTAGTTACTCTGCTAAAAACTTCTATTATTAACAAATAGGACCTTAGAAGCAGTTTGGTTCGTATTCCTTATATTGCAGATGATGAAACTGAGACCCAAGGGACTCATCCAAGTCACACAGCCAGTAAGTAACAAAGTTGGATTGAAATTCAGTTCCTCTGAGTCCTAATCTAGAGCTCTTCCCCACTGTAACATGATACTCCCTGATGCCCAACTGGAATTGCAGTTAAAACATGTCATGAATTTATATGTATAATCTTTAAGAATCTTGATCAAAGTTTATTTATAGTGATAATGGAAAATAATCACCAACTACATGATTATTATCTCGTACTCAATCCACTGATTTTCATTCACAAAGCATAAATGCTATGGAAAATACAGAAATCATTCCATGAAGGAATAAAAGTTACAATCAACCAAGAACATAATGATTCCCCAAATCACCCATTTTCCAGTATTAGATAGTTTGAAGTATTCAAATATTTGCCATGAATCTCCATTGTACTTTTCTGTGTAGGCACAGTCTGCTTAAAAACAACTTCTAATGACTCTTCACACTTACGAATAAGAGAGTTCTCTCCTTACAGAAACATAAGATATATCAGGAACAAATAAAGCAGGATGTCCCCAAAGTGTTGGTGCTGTTTTATGTTTTAATAGATTAAAACAGCACTAAGATCTTTTGGGACACTCAGTATATAGAATAGGTATTCATGATGTATCCCATATAACTAACAAATAGGACTGTGTTAATTCCCTTTCTCTTAGTAAATCAGTTCAAAAGTGTAGAGTAAGTTGTAATTATAATTGTCATTGAAAACAGGTGAATGAATATTTTAAGTATGATATAAGCACAGTACAAAGCCAGTCATTATTTCATCCTTATTGATAAATTAGATTTCCCCTAGCAGCAAAGAAGTTCTAGGAAGCAATATTCTAAAGAGTCAACCCAATTGGTCAACCCAAAAACCTCATTATCATGAATCTTGGGAGCCAATACAATGGGAACACCTTATAAAAAACATGATCATTAACTAAATATTTTGAAACTTCAACTACTAGACCCCCTTGGATGGCATTCAAGAGAGATTTGCCTAATGCTAAAGTCTGCTCTATACAATGAATGATCTTATAGTAAATTTTGAGTGCTCATATCTGGGAGGGTCTGACTAATCCCTTCCTAATAAGCTGTTTCATTGTATAAATAGCCTTATTTCACTCTGCAAAAAATATTCAACTATTTGTGGATTTCTCACATCACTTATGTTTGTCCTAACCAGTGTATGTTTGCACAAATACATAGAATCATTTTCCCATTTAGAATATGTTACAACAGGCAAAAATGAATCACTTAGAAAATAAAGAAAAAATTTCACCATAAACAAAATGGTGATTTAGGTCAGATGACTACATGAAGAAGTGGCCAGTGGTTCCCCAAGGGTAAGGCTTTTTTGAATGATAACACAATGATCATTTGCAATCATCTCTATGTGATCTGTTCTGTGGGATAAGGATATCAGTGTAAAGTGTCTGCTTTGTTATCAATAGTGCAAAGAGAAAAAAATAGGTTCACTGTGGCCTATCCAAGTGGGGGAATATATAAGTTTGGCTTTTCTGGGTTTGCAAGAATTTCATTGAGAGCCCCAGGAGAGGTATAATGTTAGAAAGAACCCAGAGG
This sequence comes from Notamacropus eugenii, assembly GCF_028372415.1. Classification (NCBI taxonomy): domain Eukaryota; kingdom Metazoa; phylum Chordata; class Mammalia; order Diprotodontia; family Macropodidae; genus Notamacropus; species Notamacropus eugenii. Next base: position 180,462,917 of record NC_092875.1, read on the forward strand.
TTTTAAAGAGTTATGGCATCATGAAAAGTTGGTACTATATAGTAAAATCTTGAATACCCCTGACTGAGGAAGGCAAGAAATATTCTTATTCAATGAATTTTGTTGAAATTTCTTGTTGAAAATCTTCCTAAAATGAATTAGTCCATGTTCCTCCCTTAATGAGTACATGATTTAGGGTAATTGAATCATTATTTGATTATTAAAGTTTTGCAATGTTTCAGGTTCATGATAATGAATATCACTTTCTATCACATGGTTCAGTCAGTGCTTGACTTACAAATGACCAATGAGATTTCTGACTCCGGAAGGTAGTCAAGGGAAATATAGAAACTTTCCTTTTTTTTCCCAGCTACCACCACTTTGTTTAATAATTTCTTTTCTATCCTCTTATTCTTTCTCCCCCCAACCACGGACTTTGGAATAGCCTATGGCTGTTTGCTCTACAACTAATACCATTTCCCACTTCTTATATCATTCTAATATTAGTTTAAGAAAGGATATTAATGAGAGGATTAAACGATTTTAGTGAGAAGGAGAAGCAAGAATAGGTCTATGTAGATACTTCTGATTTTTTTTCTTTCTAAAGACAGAGAGAAAGAGAGAGGGAGATTTAGTTTTGATGCAACAGACACCCAAATAGCCCCTGCTACAAAGTACAGTCCCTAAAAAACTGATGACCAATTGTAAACAAAAATAAGTATTCCTTTTAACTTTGGTTACTTGACAGAGAGGCAGTGTCACATAGTGAACAGAGGGCTGGCTTTGAGCTCAAGAAGACTGTCATTCAACTTCATATACAACATACAGCTTCCTAGCAGAGGATGGTTTCAATCCATAGACCTCTGAGTTATTGGCCTAGCTCTCATGCTTTCAAGAATTATCAATGAGGATGAACAGGGCATCATGATCAGCTACTACATTAAAGATAAATTCTTCAATTTGAAAAGGCTACAAGTCAAGTCAAAGTGGAGGCAGTGTTGGTCCATGATTTTCTGTTTGCAGATGATTATGCACTCAATGCAGCCTCCAAAGCTGAGATGCAACAAAGTATGGATCAATTCTCTGTTACTTGTGCTAATTTTGGCCTAAAAATTAACACCAAGAAAACACAGGTGCTCTATCATCCACCATCACACCACAGTGGTGGAGTTTCCACAGATGCACACATTAAAAATGAGGTTGATGTGGGGCAGAGCCAAGATGGTGGAGTAGAAAGACAAACCTATAAAAACTCTCCCCCATAGTCATAAAATACCTGTAAAAAATGACTCTAAACAAATTCTAAAGCAACAGAAGCCACAAAACAGAGTGAAAGAGATTTTCAGCCCAAGGCAGCCTGGAAGACTAACAGAAAAGATGTATCACAGCAGGCATGGAGCATGGCCCAATGTGGGCTGCACAGAGCAGTAGGGACAGGACCTGAAACAGGCTTTATGGAGTCACCAGCAGCAGCAGTTTCCAGATTGCTCAAACCACAAACACCAAAGACAGCTTCAAAGGTCACTGATAAAGCTTTCACTCAGGAGAAGGCAACATGGTCTGGACCACCAGCAATAGCCACTGCAGCAGCACTGTCCATTTTTGGAGCCCTTGGTCTAAAGCCCTTGGGGGAATTGAGCAACTGACCTGAATCTCAGCCCTGAGTGACAACTCTGAAATGAGGAGAAGCGCTGGCATGGTGGAGCTAACAGCAGTTGTGGAAAGGGAATTCTACTTGCAGATTCTGAGCAGAAAAGTTTTTGGTTGCTCCCAGACCAGTGTGCAGGCCATAAGAGGAGTAAATCCATCTCCCTTGATAGTGCCACCTTGGAGGAACTGAGAACTCACAGGTCCTCAAAGTATACCCTCCTCTTGATGAAAGACTCAAAAGTCAAGTAACTGGCTGGGAAAATGCCCCAAAAAGGGGGAAAAAAAAAGATTATAGAAGGCTACTTTCTTGGTGAACAAGCATGTTCTTCCATCCTTTCCAATGAGGAGGAACAAGGTATACCATCAGAGGAAGTCAAGACTTCTGCATCCAAAACCTCCAAAATAAATATGCAGTGGTCTCAGGCCATGGAATAGCTCAAAAAGGATTTTGAAAATCAGGTAAGAGAGGTGGAGGAAAAATTGGGAAGAAAAATGAGAGCGATGCAAGAAAATCATGAAAAGCAAGTCAACAACATGCTAAAGGAGACTCAAAAAAATGCTGAAGAAAATAAGACCTTTAAAAATAGGCTAACTCAACTGGCAAAAGAAGTCCAAAAAGTCAACAAGAAGAAGAATTCCTTAAAATGCTAAATTAGCCAAATGTAAAAGGAGGTTCAAAATACCATTGAAGAAAATAGTTCTTTAAAAATTAGAATGGAGCAGATGGAAGATAATGACTTTATAAGAAACCAAGAAATTACAAAACAAAACCAAAAGACTGAAAAAATAGAAGATAATGGAAAATATCTCATTGGAAAAACAACTGACCTGGAAATAGATCCAGCAGAGACAATTTAAAAATTATGGGACTACCTGAAAGTCATGATCAAAAAATGAGCCTAGAGAATATCTTTCATGAAATGATTGAGGAAAACTGCCTTGATATTCTAGAACCAGAGGCAAAATAAATATTGAAAGAATCCACCAATCACTTCCTGAAAGAGATTTGAATAGGAAAACTCATAGGAATATTGTAGCCAAATTCCAGAATTCCCAGGTCAAGGAGAAAATATTGCAAGTAACTAGACGGAAATAATTTGAGGACTGTGGAAATACAATCAGAATAACACAAGATCTAGTAGCTTCAACATTAAGGGATTTAAGGGCTTGGAATACGATATTCCAGAAGTCAAAAGAACTAGGATTAAAACCTGAGTATAATACTTCAGGGAGAAAAATGGACCTTCAATGAAATAGAAGACTTTCAAGGATTCTTGATGAAAAGAGCAGAGGTGAATAGAAGATTTGACTTTTAAACACAAAAATCAAGAGAAGCATGAAAAGGTAAACAGAAAAGAGAAATCACAAGGGACTTAGTAAACTTGCACTATTTACATTCCTACCTGGAAAGATAATATTTGTAACTCTTGAAACTTTTCTCAGTATTTGGGTAATTGGAAGGATTACACACACACATACATACACACACATATAGACAGAGAGCACAGGGTGAGTTGAATAGGAAGCGATGATATCTAAAAAATAAAATTAAGGGGTGAGAGGAATATATTGGGAGGAGAAAGGGAGAAATGGAATGGGGCAAATTATCTCTCATAAAAGAGGCAAGAAAAAACTTTTTCAATGGAGGGGAAAAGGGGGGGGTGGGGTGAGAGGGAAAAAGTGAAGCTTACTCTCATCACATATTCACATGGACTATTTGTGCCTGACCTGTAGCAGAGAATTCTCAACTAGTTTTGATCTGACCAGTCACAGCAGACACATTGAAACCAGACTTTATCATAGTGATGTCATTTTCATCCTCTTTGAGAAGGAAGGACAACAACTACCATATACAACATAGAATTTTAAGAGTTCAAGAAACCTCAGTAGTCATCTAGTCTAAGCCATCCACCAAAGGATTCACCATTACAGTATATACAACAAGTAAATATTCAGTCTCCACTTAAAGAAGACCACCAAGGAAAGCAAACCCAACAAATCTCAAAGCAGCACTTTCTACTTGTAGATAGGACTAATTGTTAGCAAGTTGTTTGTTTGTTTTTTTTTTTTCCTGCCATCAATCATATATTTAATTCTGTGCAACTTTCACCTATTTCTTCTAATTCTACCTTCTGGAATCAAGCAAAAGAAGTCTAATCCCTCCTCCATGTGACAGCTTTTCAAGCCGATGCCTCCCCTGAGTCTTCTTTTCTCCAAGCTAAGCATGCCTAGCTGCTTCAATTTACCCTAACATGCCATGTGCAGAGGGAACTTCAACATTCTGATTACCATCTTCTGCATGTTCTCTAGATTATCCAAGATTTTGTAAATCATGGTGCCCAGCATTAAACAAAATACTCAGGGTGAGCTGTAATTAGTGCAAAGTGCAATGGGATTGTCACTACTCTACTTCTGTTATCTGTACCCCTCTTAATATAGTCCAATATTCCATTAACTTTTGAAGCTGCCACCTCATAATACTGATTCCATTGATCATGTGGTCTATTAAGATAGCCAGATCTACTTTAGAAAAAAAAAAAGTATTTGTGGATTCTTATTCTGTCGTATATGTGAGAAGTTGGCATGCTTTGTATCCAAGGGAGTGACTTTACTTTGATCCTTATTGAACTTAATCTTATTAGATTCAGGCCACTACTCTAGCCTGTCGAGATTCCTTTGGACTCAGTCATCCAGTATGATAGCTCTTCATCTCACCATTATGTCAACTGAAGATTTTACAAGCCTTTCATCTCTGCCTTTACTCAAGTCATTGATAAAAATGCTAAACGGCACAGGAGTCAGGGATGTAATCTGGAGATACTCCACTGGATACCACCTCCTGCCATATTGGTTTTGAACAATTAAAAACTGTTCGTTGACATATACCAGCTGTGTGACTAAGGGCAAGTCATTTAACCTCTTAAGGCCTAAGGAAGCCCAATAAGACTATAAAATACAGAGAAAATATCAATATGCATTAGTGGAGAGAATTTCCTTACCAAAAGTTCAATATATGAATAAAATCACAAGTATGGATACTACATATGTGTATGTATATATATACATATATGTATATATATATACATACATAGAGACATATATAGACATATATATGTACAGACATACACATACATATATGTATATATGTGTTGTAAGAAGTGTGCATAATATATGGTATGCTGTTTTTATTAATTTGTGATATATATGATTTGATTTCACTAATATAAGCACACAGACAATATATACACAAATATATATGTGTATATATTTATACATGTCACATATATATATATGTGAAATATATAAATATACACCAAGGTTATACTTAATGTTATTAATATTTTATACCATTAACTATGTGGCATTATACCTATTCTACAAGTTATCATACCAGAGTAGAGGAGATGCTACGTGCAAAAACCATATTATCAGGCAACAGGAACAGTGTGGTACATTTGTTGGGAATACATGTGTGCATGGCACACATATGCCATGAGCAACTCTCGCCTCGGATGCTACAGAGCCATCAGTGTACTTGGTTTATTTTCATTATTTTGGTTCCTTTACTGAGCAAGCCTCTATGTGACACATCTACAGTTGGATACCTCTGCTACTTAATTTTTGGATATATCTGCAAGGTTTCTCCCACCTTCTGCATAAGTACAGCTGATAAGTAGCCTTCCATTGGCAGGGGGAGGGCTCAGACTTTTTAGCCATAATCCTAGGACTGTAGTAGTTCACAGATTTAGCAGAAGTTGGTTTAATTTTCCTCAGGAATATCAAATGCTAAATTACAAAGTGTAAATTAAGGATTGGTTTATTATTTTCCTGATTTTATAGACATAAGAAAGTTATGAAGAAAATATTAAAGAAGATTTAATTTAAGAGTATGTCAATACATATTTTTCCCAAACAACTAGTTGTTAAATGTTCATTAACAAACACCTGTTTGTATATACATGATGGTAATTTAGACTTGAAAATTGGTGTAAAAGACCAAGTTAAGAAAATATTTGATCAGAAAAAGAAGGTGGGTCAGTCAGTTAGCCAGAGAGAGGAATAACGGATTGATAGCCCGGTGATATCCAAGAGGGAAAAAACAGACCTAGAGGAAAGATTCTGGCACGTCACATGAAGAAGACTTTGTTGCAGTATATGGGCAAGAATAATAGAGAATGAAAAAGTATGGATGGATTTTGATTTATACCAGTGCAATGCATCATGAATTCATTGGTGTGTTGAAGACAATATTGTTACATTAGGTGGTAGATTCTATAGTCCTACTACTATAATACCATTCTTAAGGGACAGTATGGGTTAAATGGGTTAGGGATGTTCATAAAGTGTTAGTATTATTCAACACGTTATATTCTATGGGAAAATGTGTTCTAGGTTCCAAAAAGATCACTCTAGAAGAAGACTTTTGGAATACAACCAACTAATACATTGAAACTTCATTGTAACATGTAAGTATTAGCCTGGGAATCAGGTCACCTGAATTTTAATCCCAGCTTATTTCTAATGTTTTCTGCATCTTTGAACAAATCACTTTCCCTCTCTAGAACTCATGTTTCTCATCTGTAAAATGAGATAACTGGGAAAACTGATCTCTGAAATCCCCTTTCAACTTTCACACTCAAAGACCCATGTAGATCCAAAATGTGACACTGGCCCCTTTGCTATTCCATGAACAAGACATTGCATCCCTTGATTTCGGGTGTTCTTTCTGACTCTCCTCCATGCCAACTTCTGCCCTCCATGACTTCCTTTAAGTCCCAGGTAAAGTTTTACCTACTACCAGGGGCCTTCCCCCAAACCTCTTAATTCCAGTGCCATCCCTCTGTCAATTATTTCCTATTTATCCTCCACTTAGCTTGCTTTATAATTTATCTTTTCAATTAGATTGTAAGCTGATTAAGGTCAGGGACTGTCTTTTGCCTCTTTGTGTATTTCCAGTGTTTATCACAGTGCGTGGCACAGAGTAGCTGCTTAATAATTTTTTATTGAATTGAATTGAAAATTGAGTGACGAAGAAGCGATAAGCCTGGTTTGTTGTTGCTGTTGTTGTTGTTGCTGTAATCATTTAAAAGTCATGAGAAATCGGAGTGAATACATGTATACACACACAAACACACACACACAAACACACAAACACACACACCTATCCCTGGGTAGTTTGTTGTTGTTATTGTTTTGTTTCAAATGTCAGCTATGTTTTTTCTCTTTTTTTTTTTTTCCAAATGTAAACACAGAGAAAAATCTTGTTAATTGAATGTTTCTTGTATCTAGCTTTTTGTTAATTGAGGTTTTATTCCACTCCTTTCTCACTGGTTGGATAAAACCCAAGCAGCCCAGTAAGCATGCATTTTCATGCGCACAGGGATATTTATATTAATTTAAAGCATGTTCTATCAATTGAAATTTAATTTAATTCAGATATAGCTTTCACTGTTTGAAAAAAAGAGCAAATTAATACTATAAATAAAATTGCAAGGGGAATATTTGACCTACTTAGGCTCATAGGCTGTAAGAGAGCAAACTTTAAAAGTACAATGATCGCAGTTTTGCATGCAAAATGATTGGTATGCTAATTACAAACCATTCTTATCTATTCACTAATATGGTTCTTTATTCATTAAAGAAAGACTTGAATGTGGCAATACCTTTTTTTTTAAATCCTGGTTCAAGTTACTACATATTCTTGAAGCAATAAACACTGAATTTCTTTTAAAATATTTTACTCATCATAACAATTTTCCTCAAATTATTCCAAAGTGGGAAAGCTTTACTATATAGTTTCCTTCACTATAGCTATTTGTTAATCAGTCGCTATGTGCAGGCACCATTCTAATCACTGGGGACAGAAAAAAAAGTAAAAGACAGTACCTACCTTCCAGGAACTCACAATCTAATGAAGGAGACAACACGCAAACAAAGCGATAAAAGCAATATATATACATATATATAGCATAACTGAAATAATTAAGAGAAGGAAGGCACTAGAATTGAGGGGAATTGGGAAAGAAGTCTTATAGATGATTGGATTTTAGCTGTGACTTCATGGAAGTCAAGAGACAGAGATAAAAAAGGAGATACTTCCAGAAATAGGAGGCAACCAATGAAAATGATGGAAGTCTAGGTATGGTGGGTCTTGTGTGAGGAATTGCAAGGAGGTCACTGGCACTGTATCATGGTGTGTGTATGTGTGTATGCACATGTGTGTTATGAAAGGGCAGAATATTAAGGGTTTTGAACAACAGAGGATTTTATATTTGATCCTGGAAGTGATAGGGAGCCAATGGAGTTCATTGAGTAGAAGAGTGATATGTTCAAATATGCACTTTATGATTCTAACAATTTGAAAACTATACTGGAGTGAAGAGAGACTTATGTCAACAGCCTATTGCAGCAGTCCAGATAGGAAATGGGAGCTTACACTAGTGTCAAAAGAGAAAAGAGGACATATTTGAAATATATGAAGAAGGGTAAATCAATAGCCTTTGGCAACAAGTCAAATATAGTCCATAAGAGAGATAACTTAGGTTGCAAGTCTGAGTAACTGAGAGTATGGTGGTACTCTTTATGTCAATAGAGAAGATGCACAGAGGGGATGATTTAGAGGAAAGACAGTGAGTTCAGGTTTGGACATGCTAAATTTGTCTATTGGATATTGAGTTTGAGATGTCCAATAGATAATTAGCGATGAGAAACTGGAGATCCCAAGGAAAGGCTGGGACTAAGTAGGTGGATTTGAGAATCATCAATATAGAAATATAATTTAATCCTTGGGAGCTGATAAGATTTCAAAATGAAATAGTCTAGTGGGAAAAGAGAAGAAAGTCCAAATCAGAATCTTCTGGGACATTCACCTCTAGTGAATATGATCTGGATGAAGATCTGGCAAAGGAAATTTTCACATGGTCATATGTTGGAGGAGAACCAGGAAGGGATAGTGTTGCAAAAATCTAGATAGAAGCAAGGGTCAAGAGGGTGATCAAGTATGTCAAAAGCTTCAGAGAGACCAAGAAGAATGAGCACTGGGAAAACGTCATTAGATTTGGCAATTAAGAGATCATTAGACACTTTGGAAAGGACAGCTTTTGTTGAGTGATGATGTCAGAAGCCAGAATATAGAGAATTAGGAGAATGAGAGGAAACAAAGAAAAGGCACCTTTTGTAAGTGGATTTCTATCTGAGTTTAGATACAAAAGGGGGAGAGGGGTATGAGGAAAACTAGAGGGGATCTATGGATTAAATGGAGGTTATTACTCCAATTTACATAGGAATACACTATTAGTACTCTTTATCGTGAGTGCTTTGCTACTCACAGAATTCCTGTGAGGGAGGTAGAGCAAATATACTTGCCAGCATTAAGCAGACAAGGAAATTGACATTCTGAAAAAGAAAGCAGTTAAACAGAAAGTTAGTGACACAATTGGCTTAAGAATATAGGTCAAGACTTGCTCATGGTCATATGCCCAGTGAATTTGATCCCAGAGTTAAGTCTAAGCCTTATAACTTAAATTCTGTTTTCTTTCCACTATTAATATTGCTATTCCTTGTGTTGTCTATACAGAACCCCATTGCCCCATTAACTTTAAACGTTTCACTGATAATTAGAACCCGTGCTCAAAGGAAGAGATGAAAGTCAAGACACGACTCCCTACCAATAGTGGAGGGAGTTTCATGATATAATATGAGGAGAGAAGCTTTAGATACAAATTTTACTGGAAATTATTTGTGGAGTTGAGTAACCTGTTATTATTAACTGTCGTTATTAAGGACGGATTATTAGTTGGTCAGGCAGTCAATAAGTATTTTTTTTTTAGTTATCTACTATGTGTCAGGCATTGTGCAAGACAATGGGATTAAAAATAAAAGGTAAAGAACAATCTCTGTCCTCAAGTAGGTTATATTCCAGTGGAGGAGACAAAATGCAAAATAATATTAACAATAATAATATGCAAAAAATGCTTTGTAGAGAATAAATAGGACATAATTAAGAGAGAGAAGGCACTGGAATTATCAGAGCTTCAAAAAAAGGCTTCCAGTAGAAGGTGAGAGTTTAGCTGGTACTGGAAAGAAGTCATGGGATCCAGGAGGCAGAGATGAGAAGAGAAAGCATTCCAGACATGGAGAATAGCCAGAGAAAATTCCTAGAACTGAGAGATGGAGTGTCTTGTTTGGGGGAAGAACAAGAAAGCCATACATCCTCTTTGTGATTATGAAAACTATCTCGATTTGAAGGCTTATTTAACATTTTATCACCCTCTACCATTCAGACGTCACCCTCCTTCCACATGCATTATTTTAAAGACTGTGAAGTTCAGGTCCTTGGCCACATGTAGGCTACCTTTCTGAAAAAAAAATGTAAAGAAACTCATTTGATTGCTCCAGAAATAACACTGACCTATTGTATGAAGTAAATATCAGCAATTTATTTCACTTTTAACCCTCTCACATAACCTCTCCCTCAGTTACTCATGTCTGTGGTTACAGGAGGCTATTTTCCCCTGACAAAAATGGGCCATTTTTTTCCTGTTTTGCAAAATCTGTAACACAGATCATTATGGTGCTTTTGGCAGCTAATTTGAACATCAGCGACTCAACTTTGAGAAGAAGCTTTTTCTGCCCTAAAGAATCTCCACATTTTCAGACTCCAGTAATTGAAAAATCCCCAAACACTCACTCACAGAGGAGATACACATTACTGTAGGAACAGTCTACAAATTGTAAAGTATTCAATTTACATCCCTAGCACCTCAGGGCAGTTGTGAAGAATTTATATCTTTGGGAACCTTTGAACTAACAAAAGATAACATTTTCCAGTAAAGTCTACTTGTATAAAAGTTTTTAACTCCTCTCTCTCTCTCTCTCTCTCTCTCTCTCTCTCTCTCTCTCTCTCTCTCTCTCTCTGTCTGTCTCTCTCTCTCTCTCTTTCTCTCAGTGTGTGTGTGTGTCTTTTTTATTCCACAGGAACTCTTCTCACTTGCGGATCTCACAGGAAAGGATCCTTATTCACTGGGATGCTTCCTCTGTAACCTGGGAGAGAGTTATAGAATTAGAAGATGAAAAAGAGAGAGAAAAATAAGATATGGGAACATTTCATCCATCAAAAATGATACCTGAATTTATGAGCTAATTATTCTTAATTCAGTGACAAGTTCCTCATGTAAGTCATCTTTTATCTTTGTGATTGTATAACTAAATTGAGAAACCAAGATGACAAGGTCTGGGGTTCTTATCCAAGTAAATAGATTTTTTTTTTCAAATGATAAATAGTGGTTTTGAGAATATCTAGGAGAAATGCTTTTAGTTAAACATTGCAACATGCAGCATCCATCAAACCAACTTCTCAAAAGATTTTGATTAACAAATAAAAACTATTCACCTTGTTAATTATAATATGTACCCAACTTCCCTTCTCCTAAGAACCTTAAATGAGTCCTTTAATTTAAAAAATCTGCTTCTACAGTATTCCGTTTCTCATATCTTCCTAGTCTTGTAAATGAAGCTGTAAGAAATTAGCAACAGATTATATAGGCTTTATATTTTCTAGTTCGGAAATGATCTTTCTCTTCCTCTTCCTTCATCTTTTGATCAAAGATGATTTCTTGTACAGTAATTGCTATTTTGATGACAACCTTACCTCTTACCAAATTTTAAATTTGGACTGAAAATAGAGACAGTAAAGGATAATTTGGTTTTTTTTTAAACCTTTCCAAACCGTTTGGTTATCATTTTCTGTCTAATACTAACCAAGTATACTGTGGCAACTCTAATGAAAGCTTTAGAATGCAATCATTAGTTAACATTTTTTTTTCCTGGTAGTAGTGGTAGGGGGTATGTATATATAAAAAAAAAACTTGATAAATGCTTCTGCTAACTAATAACACAGGAATCAACAGTCTTATAAAACTGGTTTATTCAGCCCAGAAAATTAGGCAATCCATCATGACTGATTTGTTCACATTTCCCCTTGCAAATAAGTGAGATGAAAACTTTAAAACCAATAAGATAATGCACTTAACAAATTCAGCTGAGAGAGATGGAAAAAACTAAGATGCCACTGGCATCAGTTAAGGAAAATCTGTCGTGTTTCCAATTATTTCAGGAGATTTTTGTATTCCAATTTGCTGCCAGCCAGGCTGCATATACCCCCTCCTCCCCCACTTTTTTTCCCAACCAAATCATCTGATCTTAAATCAGAACAAGCTCATCATATCACACTATGAAAGGCCAACAGGGGATAAATGACACCAGATGTTATATGAGTTTTCTTTTAGGCTTTCATTTCAGCCTTACTGCATTCCCCATGCTGCTTTTTACTTGTCAGAAAGTAAAATGTGCTTTGATAGATAACAAGCCTATTTTCTTCACTGACTGGGCTCAGAGAATACCATTAAGTATTGATATTGAGGGTGCTTAACTAGGGATTGCAGTCACAGTATCCCCAAAATTAGAAGCCTGGAGTAGTGTTTTTTGTGCCAAGATTTTAAAAGACACCAAGATTGTTTTTTTCTTTTTTTCCTGAAGAAATCCACAAAGGTGCAGTAATAGAAAAAAAGGCAGGAAATCATCAAGTTGCCCCCCGCCCCAAAATAACAGCAACAAAAACTTATAGTTCTGGAACCTCTGGTAGGCTCTGACACCACCAAAAGAATACAAATATCCCTGGGTAAGCGTTTAGGAATACATCTTTGAAATAGAACTCTGATTTCCGTACCAGTCTCCCAAAGTCATATCAAAGCCCTGAAATGCTCTTATCTGGGAGTTAAACATTTACTTAATTCCTTATTTAGCTAACAGACTCAAACTGGACAAAAAAGAGTGACATTGGAGAAAGCTCATGTGAAGAGTTTGGCCTCTGTGGAACAGAGATGTCCTAGTCCTGGATACTGGACCAGAACTGCCAAAAGAGAGAGAAACGAGAAAGGCATCTTCAAAATGTCCTGAAGCACCTGAGAAGAGTTATTGGGGGTATATAGATCAACTGATTAAATTGATTGGGTGAAAACAGAGCAGGATTTTAAAATCTAGGAAATGAACTTTTTTTTTCAGCTTTGAGCTTGATGCACAAATAGGAAAATCATTTCAGTAATATCATATAACATTATATACTGTCATTTGCAGAAGAGGCAGAGTGGGAGACCCTTTTAAATACCATGAAGAGAGGCTGATGCTTCAATAAATTTCCTCAGTCTTAATTATCTAATCATTTAAAGTTCCATGTACTTCATCAGTATGACCCCATGCCTACACTCATCTTGGGGAGATATCCCTCAGATGCCTCAAAATAAAAATCCATAGCCTAAAATTTCATGAAGTTTAATGGAGGAAGTCATTGAACTCATCAGCAATTCATCTGAACAAACATCTCCAAAGAAAATCAAAAAAAGAATAGCCATTTATAGCCTGTATTAGCAACTCTCTATGTATCAGATTCTCCCAAATAAATACACTATTTCGAAAGAGTCTAGACTCATTGAGTATTCTCTGAGTAATATTCTATTCAAGAATGCTTAACACTAGGAAATATCTTACTCACTTGGTCCAAATGTTGTTTATTCTGGAATCATTTCAGCACATGTATCTCCATGATGGAAGGAAAATACATGAAAGGAGGATGATTCTGTCTAATTTTGCTTCCTATTCTGAATGATCTCTCTATCACTGGAATAAGCATACTCCCCTCACTCTATATTTTACTCTAGCATAAAACCAGCTGCATAAACCCAGAAGGAAGCAAACCTGAGAGCATGATCCAAAAGGTTGAGTAAGTTCTAGAAGCTGATGCAGTTCTACTACTGCCCTATAGCACTGAGATCCCAGTTCTTCTTATTTCCAGTCCAGTCCTACGTCCACTAAACCCTACCACTTTTTACCGTTACATAGAACATGCAAATGAATTCCTTAAATTTTCACAAGATGATTTTCCATATTTTAATTCAAGAGCAGTCTTGATTTTCCTTCCTGATGTTATTTTTAGTTTCAACATGAGCTGCTAAATACAGCTGATGAGAATGTGTGATTTAGCTAATGCAGCATAATAAAATCATTGAGATGCTTAAATGTAAAATAAGGGATTGCAGGAACTTTGGATCGAAGTAAAATTGATCACTAAATCCCAGGTTGGCTGAACTATTCCTAAATTGCATTCCCTATGCTTAGCTATTGATCATCATATTAAATACTCATTATGATTTGATGCACTGCACACTCCTTATAGGGATTTATTGTGCAAAGCCCCTTCCAACATAACTTGAGTCTATGCATACTGAATGTAGTGAAGAATTGAGGAATTATCCAGTTAAAGTACATGCCACTTATACAGAGGTCACTTACCTGAAAAGCTGAGCTATTCAGAACCTCCTAAATAGATTTCACAAAGCCAATCTATGATAATACACTTTGTTTATGAAATTCCCTTCAGCTGTTGTCAGAGGCAATTCATTCTTATGCCATGCAAAACTGTAAAACATCATCGAATACAGCAGATTAGAAATGGCATATCATTAGCCCAGTAACAGAAGAAAAAAGAGGACAAAGGCTACCTGAAAATGGAACAATGACAGTATCATATATGTGTGTGTGTGTGTGTGTGAATTGTTAATTACATTATGTTTTTACAGCACATTTTCACAATTTGCAGTGGGAAGTGTCCTGGCTTTGGAGAAAAAGGACTTGACCCGGGTTCAAGTCGTATTTCTGAGGTTTACTATCCATATGATCTTGGCCAGATCACATCTCTTTGGGTCTCTGTTTCCTTATCTGAAAAGAATGGGAAAGAAGAAGAAAGAATAGCGGGCTTCCGTAATCTCTTCCCACTCTAAATCTATGGCACTTTGATCTCATTTTAACCTCATAATGAACCTGTAAAGCAGTAACGGATTGGTATCTCCATGTTACAGGTGAAGAAGACAAATTTAAGTGAGTTGCCCAAAGACCCGTGGTTGGAGGAAGTAGGCCTAAAACCAAGGTCTTTTGATTTATGTTTGCTCCCCTAGGCCATGCTACCTTCGGACTCCTAATGGCCTAATATTGAGGGAAGAAAAACAAAAACTATGAAAAAGAAACAAATGAACTCTAAAACCACACTCATCTTGGTCCTTCAAAGACTAAATTCTATATGCTGGAATAGCCCTAGAGGAATGGCTGTAATGTAGCTCTGGACAATAATTGAAATTCATAATTATCATTACACAGATTCATCAGGAAAAAGTGTAATTATATTTGGTATACTCTGTTTAAGGAATCAAAGAAAACAATTATGTTTTAGAAAAATTTCTATCCAAAGGGATTTACTTTTTAGGTTTTGGTAATTAAAGAGGGGAGCTTCAACTTTCTGTGAAATTTGTGATTTGGAGCCCCTCCCTCCCTATAAATGCAAGATAAATATAGTGCTTGTCTCATGTAACTGGAAAGTTCAGGAGAAATCAGTACTCTAGCCAGCATTGCCTGATCCTAATTTTCTACTATGGAAATAGTAGAGAATAGTAGTGAATTCAATTACAAAATTTTCTCAAATTCAGCAACATGTCCAAGCTTTCTGGTTTCATATAATCATAGATTAAGTGCTAAAAAGGATTTCATGGGCCACCAGTATAACACTTCCATTTTATAGATGAAGAAATTGAGACCCACAGGAATTTGGATTTGCCCTAATTCATGTATTTCATTAAGGAACAGAGCTGGGATTTGAACCTAGATTCTGGGACTCCAAATCCAGTGTGCCTTACACATCATCACATGGGATAATGAGATCATTGATTTAAGATGAACAGGAACTCAGAGCTCATTTTCACTTTATAGGTGAGAGAAACAAAATGACTTGACCAGGATCACCCAGTTTGTGGGTCACACAAAGGTAAGATTTGAATTCAGATCCCTGAACCAGTGCTTTTACCATGGTGCCAGGTTGCCTTTCACAGGTGATTCCTAAGTGAAATATACAATCCATGTCTGGCAGTTATCCTCATACATGTTCATTGTAGTTTTGGTTGTGTCATTTCAATCACAGCTGATTCTTCATTTGAGGTTTTCTTGGCAAAGATACTGGAGTAGTTTGCCATTTTCTTCTCCAGCTCATTTTACAAATGAGGAAATGGAGGCAAAGAGGTATAAGTGACTTGTCCAGGCGGTCTGAGACAATATTTGAACTCATGAAGATGACTCTTCCTGATTCCAGGCCCAGTGCTGTATCCACCTTGCCACCTATCAGCCCACATACATATTTTAAAAATCAAAACCAAGACAAATCAATAAAAAATGTTTGGGTCCAGGTAGATTTTACTTGACTTTTGAACCTAAGATGAGAAAAAAAAAAATGTGACAGGCCTCTTTCTGAGAAAGTAAGTCCAAACCTATAAAGTTTATTTTCTCCATTTTGCCATTTTTAAAGGTATTTCATGCCATATTTATAAAGCTACATTACTGAAAGTAGCTTGGAAGAGTATTATATCACATTTGGAATTCAAGATAATTATCTGTTGTCATAAGAAGACAAGAATTATAAGGTAGTTCTTCATATCATTAAGCACAAGAAAATCATCTATCACAGGGGCATAATTTTACAAGTTAGTCATAGCGACTGTTAGAGTGGATTTATTGATTACACAGGAGGAAGAGTTTTAAATACCTTAGCATGCCATTAGAAATGAGCACCATTATCACAAATGGGGATATCATGTACATCATAGATATGGGCATCCTTAAAATAATCCTAGGTTTTCACTGATTTAGATATGGTAAGACAGACTGCTGGACAACTGTATGAGGCATGAGAAGGTTAATTCAGGAATATACCCTGTAATTCACTGATAAATTCAAGGGTTAATTTGTGACTTAAAAATGATAAATATCTCTGTTTTAAGAGAAAATACTGACAAGGAATATACTTAGAACTATCTATCTATATATGTGTGTATATACACACACAAATACATACACACACATATACAATATACACATACTTGTGTGTATGTATACACACACACAGAGGAATTTCTATGTATAGACACTCAGTTGGTTTGTGTATATACATACATACATATCTGCATATATACTTACAAGTATGTATTTTGCTTCCATCTTTTAAGGATATTTTTATTGTATGTATTCACATATGTATATGTATGCATATGTATATGTATGTATGAATGTATATGTGTGCATGTGTATGTATATTCTCCCAGGGAGGGCAAGAATGAAACAGTTAAAAAAGCCAATTCTTCTACTATATTATTTATTAAATCCTTCATAGAATAAATGGAAGGCTCATTTTTCAGAAGCCAATCATGCCCTCTTCTCTACTTAAAATAAAACACCTAAAATTGAGTAATTTAAATAGTAATGAACATTTGCCTATTAAGTGCTTAGATTTGGTAATATGACAGCCATAGAAGGTGTAATCTGATTTTAATTTTTGAATTTCTGAATTTATTTAACCTTTTCTCTTAGGCGTTATAAGACTCCTTTGCCTTATAATATATTTGCTAATATTACAGTATCAGAATTTGAGTAGGTATTTTAAAGATGATCTTAACCACAGAGTATTATTGCTGGAAAGCCATGCCCCCAAAACTATCTTCTCCTCTACCAAAATGTAGGTTTAATGTGGTCCAACCAAGGAGGTCATATTTAGAGAACAGAATGAGAACTCTGAATTTCTCAAAGTGCAATGATATTAAACTTCCCTTTTTTTTTCTCTCTGCTTGTGCAGTGTCCTACCACATAAAGGAATCTGAATGCATACTGGCTCAGTTCCTCAGTTGTTTTGATTTGCCGACTGGCCAAGCAGAACAAAGCACTCATGAGGAAAAAGGAAAATCAAAAAAAATCCTTCAAAGATGGAAGCAAAATACAATATCAAAGCTTGCTGGTGACTAAAGAGGCTTTAGCAAAGTACTCAGTTAGAATATTTGTATTTCTGTATCATTTAGGAAAATCCCATTATAGCTTTAGCCACAGAAACATCCCTGGGTACAAGATATAGGCAGTTCACAAGCTACAATTTTCTTTTCCACTAGAACATGGGACAGCCTATTGCTTTCTGTAGATGGCTATGCTACACCTTAGTTCCCATCAATAGAACATAATCTTTTTGCATCAAGCAATATTTGGCATGAATGAAACAGTAGTATTGTGGTATTTGCAGTCTATCTCCATCTAAAAGACAGAAGACTTGTGTTTCTTGAACTGATATGCCCAGAATGTAGATGTATTCATGAAACAATGCAAAATACCAAAGAGAAGAGAAAGCTCTCTCTCTCTCTCTCTCTCTCTCTCTCTCTCTCTCTCTCTCTCTCTCTCTCTCTCTCTCTCTCTCTCTCTCTTCCTCTCTATTTCTCTGTCACTATCTCTGTGTCTATCCATCTATCTGACTGTTTCTTTGTGCTTCTACTGTCAGTCTTTCTATGTCTCTGTGTCTTTCTCCCCTTCCCTTTTTGCTCCCCCATCTTGTAAAATCAATTCTTCAAATGGCACTTTAAAAATGTCCAGTTACAATGTCAACTTTGTAATTAATCTCTCATCAGCAGATGTTAAATTAGATGTCTGCTGTTGTCACAATGGCCCATTAATGGCTGGGGAGGATGGGGTGTTCTGTGTTCAGTAGACTCATAATAAAGATAAGTTGGAACAAGAGAGTATCAGATACAACTCCCAGAAGGCCCTGTGTTTCACCCTGCTTTTACCCACACATCCAATTTGGCCAAACTCCAATAAGGCAATATAAAATTATAATATATAAAATATATATTATATACATATTATATTATATATATAATTTTATATATATTATATAAAATATAAAAATATAAAAACAAGTTTTTTTGTGCTGATATCACAATGATTAAAATATAATAAGCTAATGAGATTACAATAGCTGATTGTGAACAAGACCAATTGTGTTAATTGGAGGCTCCTGAATGGCAATTTGAGCTGCTGCTGAGTTTTGAAATATAATCAGTTTTACTAATTTTATCTGATTTCTTAATGAAGCTTGCCCTGAGCAATTGTTCTATGTATTCTTTAGCAAACACTGTGTGTCATAACTGCTGACATTAATCTTGATTACTTTACTTAAAATAAATAGTTGTACTTGGGTGGCTTTCAGAAAATACATCATCTTAGATGTTATACTGGAAATCAAAGGGCTTTTCCTTTTCTCTTTATTCATTTGTCTACATTATATTTTCAAAATTCTGACAAAAAAGATTCTTATTTTGGAGTTACCTTACCTTTTTGAGACTCTTTGACTCTTGAAATCATGCCAGTTATCTGTCTTCTTTTTTTGAGATGCTTGTGTTAAAAATGAAGCATTGACAGAATATTCATAGAGTAAAAGGAAACTCATACAAAATGCATGCTTCTTGGAAACTACAAAGTTAAAAGATATTTCTTTACAAATGTGGATGAGGAAAGTTGTGGTTCTCCTCCATGGACCATAGGGTTATGAGTGCTCAATCCATTCCATCAATACCAACCATTCTGGCTGCCAGCACTAATGGGTAAGCCTACTAGAGAGAGATAGAGCTCAAGTTATTTATTTTTGTGGTGTTCTAATATACATTGAATGGCTCCTCTGAGCCCTTTAAGTGCCTTCAGAGGAAAGCTAGGATATACTAGCAGTTACAAAAGAAGCAAAATTTTGAGAAAGTAACATTTGAGGGAATCAAAAAATGCAGTTTATATAAGATAATCAAGACCTTCATCTCTTTATTTTTTTTTCATTCACTTCAGCAGTTGGGATCATGCATTTAGATTAGCTAATAATGCCTGTGAGTCAAAAACAAATGGGTCTTCATAAGGACAAGTAAGGAGAAAACTTAAAATACTTCTATAGTATGTTTGGCACAGGCATTCCCCAAATAACTTTAAAAATAAAATTACTTATGTAAAAATATATTGAAAGTGAAAGTCAAAAGAGATAACAGGATAACAGGAAGAGTTTGAATGCTGCAAGACAAAAACCTTGTCCTGCAAACCAGCTGGAATGGTAATTTAAATGGGAAGATCTTTCCTGTGCATTCATAGACCCATGCGACCTGCCTAGAACATATGGAAGCCTGAGTCACATGAGTGTGCAGGAGTTTGCTGAAGGGGAGAAGGAAGGGTGGGACAGGAAGAGGCGGAGCTAGAGCAAAGTTGAGAGAAAATTTAGCTAGAGCAGTCAGAACTAGGAAGGATGCTGTCCAGCATGAGTGAAAGATCTTGTTTGTCATTTTACTCAAGGGAGCCTGTTTGTGATTTGTTCAATACAGCTGGCTGGTGGGGAGCTTTGCCGGGGGAAGCTTTGGGGATTGTGTTACCCTCTGCATTGTTATTTTATGTAGATTTTTGTTACTATGATGGATTTGGCTTTCTGGTGTCTGAATAAATGTTTTGGTTCTGTTTTCTGTTGTTTTTCATGATTCGGATTTGTACCTGGATATTCATGGCTGCCATAGGCACTATGGAATCACATTGGTGCTACAAATAGCAACGAGGGTGGAATCACAGAGTATCAGACCTCTTTTTGGAGACACAAAGATTTTGGAGGAAGAAATGGATGTCCCAAGGCTGAGGATTTGCCTTATTCCTCCTTAGCAAGAGAATGGACTAAAGGCACAGGGCTCCGTGTAAACTGGGAACCAAGGGTACAGAAAGGAGAACTCTGAGACTTTGAAACGTTTTTTGAAAGGAATACTAATAGAACCAGGGAAAGAACTGGCAGGGGTACATAGGAGAGGCTGGGCCTTGCTAATAAGTTATCAATTTATGTCTAAAAGTGGAGACAAACTGATGAAGGAAAAGGAGTTAGCTGATTTGCAAAAGAAGCTTTCTATACTGAACTCTCCTTTAGAAGATCAAGCATGAAAGTCTCAGGTAGTGGAAGAAAAATCTTTTGTTGCTTTGGCTCACAGAAGGATACAAAAAGTTAACAGTGGGAAAGTGAATGCAGCCCCTGCCTAGGCTGGGCTTGATTGGAGCCCAAACACAAACCAGGGGTGAATAAAACAAATGAGGATGCTGAGATTTGGCCAGTACTAAGAATGAAGCAGGAGAAAGAGGGAGAATCAGGGGGCCCCCACAGTGTCTGGCGAGTAATTGAAGATTTTACCCAGAAGGAGGTCAGATATTTTGAGTAGATTCACCCAAAGGATGGGAGAATCATTGGTATCTTGGATGGTGCAAATCAGTGCACATCAGAAAAGAGAAAATAGCCCACAGATTCAAGGTCAGAATAGACTGACAAGAAAAGAATTATTTACTGCTCTATTAAGAGTAAGGGTAGACTTTGGAAGAATAGATTGCATTCCAACTAATAAACTAAATAAAAAAGTATTGAGGAAAGACACTTGATATTAGACTGAGCAGGGAGGTGTGAACTGCCCCTACAGATCCTCTTGAAACTTTGTATCCAGGTTTGTCACACCTGAAAGGAAAATGGGGAATTGGCCATGCCCCAGCTTAGATTAAAGAAAGTATCTTTCTAGCCAGAATGATGATCCCCAAACTGCAAATTAGAAAACAGTAAATGACAGGTAATGAGGCTATGATAGTGGGTTCATAGACTCTAGAGGCATGGCTGACCCTATATCTATCTTGGTTCTGGTTACTGTCTCCTTGTTTCTTTTTGACTTTTTGTCACCTTGTTTGTCAAATTTGTTCTCTGCAAGCTTAGTACCATCTCCTTGCAGACGCATGATTGCTTAAGCTGGATGTCACTCCTTGTTCAAGACTGTGATGTCAGCCATGCTCTGGATGCCAGCTAAATAACTGACCCTTTGAATGGAACCTTTTGGGGCAGGGAAAGCTCTATGTCCAATCTCATCTGAAAGCAGCTATGTAAGAAGAGCTCTTCAGCCCTTACCTGAAGATTTGGGGCCCCATTCCTTTGAAAGGTGAATGATGGGGTATTTGTGCTCAAACCCCAGGCTAAGATATGGTTTTATGTGCTTATTTTGCGTGATCCTTGCTACATTGTTGTAAAGTTCTATCAACAACCAGTTGCCTAAGATATTATTTTGTATGTTTATTTTCTGTTATCCCTGTTAAAGTTCTGTTGATACCAGGTACTCCACTGACCTCTGTAATGAATACAAAAGATCTTGGGGCTACATGTAATGGTAATATAAATGGGAAGATCTTTCCTATTCATTAATAGGCCCATGTGATCTGTCTGTGACCTCCCATCCCAGGATGGGAGGATTTGCCTTATCCCTTCCTAGCAAATACTGGGAACCAAGGCTGCAATAGAGAGAATTCAGAATGCATTATCAATCAACATATATGTGTGTGTGTTACATGTATACATATATATATGCATATATATATATATGGAGGGAGAGAGAGAGAGAGAAAGAGAGAGAGAGAGAGAAAGGGAGGTGGGCATAGATGAGTTCCACATGGAAGAATGATATCTATAAAAATAAAATTAAGGGGTGAAAGAAGAATATATTGGGAGAAGGAGAAAGGGAGGGGCTGGCAGAAGAGATAATCAAAATGTAAGTTATCTTGGAGTGGGAGAAGGAAGAGATGGAGAGAAAATCTGAGAGAAAATAAAAATCTTATAGAAGAATGATGACTAAATAAATTAATACAAAAAAGAGAAAACTGGAAATTTTAGGGATATCCATCAACTGGGGAATGACTAAATAAGTTGTGTTATATGATCATGATGTAATACTGCTGTGCTGCAAGAAATGATATACTCCTTGATCTTGGAAAAATATGGATAATGAAGAGCAAAATGGAAAGAAACAAGAGAACATTGCATATAGCAACAACAATGTTTAAAGAAACACTTTGAGCAATTAAGTCATTTTGACTATTATAAATATCCAGATTAACTACAAAGCATCTATGAAAAAGATGTTATCTGTATCCAGAGGAAGAACTGATAAATAGAAGTATGTGCAGAATGATTCATATATATACATACATATTTATGACCATTTTGAGTGTTTGTATTTCTGTCTAATGGCAGCCATCTCTTGGGAAGGTGGGAAAGAAAAGAGGTAAAAGGAGAAAGTTACATGGTAACTTTAATATATATTTAAGTTACACTAAGTTATACATAATAGATTTGTAGTTTTGTGTACAGTCACCTTTTTTTCTATATTTGTTTTATTTCTTGAGTTCAGAATTTAAAAAAAATTAAAGAAAGGGAGAAAGCTAACAAAATAAAACAACATAATATCTAGGGCTGTCAATGCAGATGAACAGTGGTCTGGCGCTTAATGGAAGACTACAGCTTGTTTAGAATCAAAATAAAGTGTAACCCAAAGAGCAGCAGAGATACATTTGCTTCATTTATATTACTTAATTATGATAAATATTAAGAAGTTCATGAATGTATATTGGAAAAAAGATGATAAGATCATATGATAAGAAACTGATAACCAGGAGACAGAGTAAGGTCAGCCCTGGTAGTTATGAAAAATTGTAGAGAAGTCCACCAATTTATTTTTCTGCTCTTTTGAAATATCAGTAGTAGAATATGGATGAGTAGCACGAGATGGGAAAGTGTGGATAGGTCATGTTCTACAATTATGGAAGAAACATTTACATTGTTTTAAAAATGTATATTTTGAAGGAAATACTCTGTACAAGGCCTCTTATTAAGTACTGCATCGATAATATCATTAATTTTTTCTCAATTTTGCTTTTTTTGGAAAAGGCATTACTGTTGCTTTATAAAATACATTATTTCCTATTGTTTTACTGTTTAAATTAACTCAAGCCCTATGATTCCCCTTAGCAATGGAAATGAAAGAAGGCAGTTTTTAGAGCTCCTGTCCTGGTAAGTATGCAAATCATTTAACAATGTGTAAATGATTCAACAGTAATAAAGTTAGAGTTCAACAGTAAATAATGTCTATGCCTGACTGATAGTCATCTGACTCAAAGTTGGAAAATACCAGTTCAGAAATAAGTCTATTAATACAATTCTGATAATGTAATGCCTTGTGGTCATTGCCATGAATCCTATGCAAAGGTTTTTGTTTCGTTTTCTTAAGTTTAAGAGCCCTCAAAAGGAAGATAAACTTTCTGAAATGTGCTTAGGAGTGCATAATTTAAAATTAATGGATGCTTATCAAAAACTTTATGCTGTTTTATCAACATTCATGCCATATGATAATGAAGTGTAAAATAAATTAAACAATGTTAGAATTGCGACTTCAAAGTCCAGGATTAAAAGACAGGTAGAAAATTGTTTTTTAAATGCAAAAGGCAACAAGTAACTTTAAAAATTTGTTTTTGGTAAATTTCATCTGGGATCATGTAGTAAAAATAAATTACCCAAATGCCCATCACATTTCCCCATATATTTGAGGTAGTAAATCTGAAGTAAATATTTTGGGTTACAATTTATTTTGTTGATTTTTTTTCAGAAATTATTTCATGACAATTGCTCTTTTTATGTATTTTAGTTGTCTTTGTGAATATAGGTGCTTTAGCATGTTATTTTGCTCTACTGTCAGTTTTACTTTGCTTTGAGGTAAAACAACATCTCAAAAGGAAAAAAAAAACATCTTTGGGATTTGAAAAAAACTGAGATAAATTATACTAGGAAAAATATTGGATTTTATTTCTCTGACTTGATCATTCTTCCAATCCTGTAAAAATGTTCAATATAAAGTTTCTGAACTCATAACTTTTCTCTCCTGTCTTGGTGAGTCCATATAAGATCATAAGATTAGAGATCCAGAACTGAAAGGGTCCTCAGATGCCATCTAGCTCAACTCTTGAATTTTAGAGATGAGAAAAGAGCCTAAAATGTTATTAAGTACCCAAGGTCACACAGCTAGTGAATAACGGAAGTGAAACTTAAATCAAGTTTGTAATTCCAGAGTCACATATTCTTCCATCATCCCTGCTGTGACATTTTAGAGTGGTACCACACAAAGATGATTATTTTGGGGAAAGTGATAAGAAATAAGTTTAACATCATATAAAGTACATGGAAATTCATGAAGCAGAAAGAAATAGAAAGTGGTTATCAGTATTTTATGATCTATTTATTCATGGTGATGATTGAAAGGTAGGGGGAAATTTGGAGAAAACTTACCACAGTTAAAGATTAATTTACCTCTTGATAACATACATGTGAAACTTTTATCCAACAAACAATGAATCAGTGGAGAACAATAATCTCATCAGATGAACATCTATACTTTAAGTGAAAGCACTGTTTTATTGTTTTAGGTAATAGAGAGATAGTCCCTAAGTTTTCCATAGAGAAGAGACATGGCAAGGCTGATTTCATCTTCTACCCCAGAAACAATAAAAACAACACTTTATAAACATTCATTTCATGAAATTTAGTCATCATCTCCCTTTGAGGTGCTCATGATGACTGCAAAGATAGTTACAATTTAGATGTCAATAGCTGTTTTGCAGAGGATCAAGGAAAATAATGAAAATCTGTGCAGAACTTTATAAGATCCTCTAAATAACATTAACATTATCCAAATATTTTATAGCTTCAAGGATAAGATGGAGAGAGTATGATGATAAATATTCTTTGGAGCAATATGATTTGGAATAAAAATGAAAGAAGTCAAAGGATTAAAAGTGACTTGGAACTTCTAGTTCTCATGACAAAGACATCTGAGGACTAGATGTTTTCTACAATCCTCACTACACTCTCTAAAAAGCCCTTAAAAAGAAGTATATGCCAGAAGAACAATTATAACTGTCTCTGCAGGCCAAGACACCATGGAGCCTAACAAGGTAGAGCAGAGAATGTCAATCTGTAATTTATTTACTCAGTACCTATCCAACAGCTTCCACCTTCTGGAGCAAGGGTGAGGAACCTGTGGCATTGAGGCTACATGTGGCCTTCTAGGTCCTTGGGTATGACTTTTGGACTGAGTTCAAGTTTTACTGAATCCTTTCATGAAGGGGATTTTTTCTGTGAAGTTTGTATTCAGTCAAATAGGACCTAGAGGGTTACATATCACCTCGAGGCCACCGGTTCCCCAGCCCTGTGAGGATGAGCATCCTGCTCAACTGCTTGTTTTCTGTAATCTACTCAGAAAATTCTATGACGCTGCTAGAATTTTTCTACCAGAAAACCCCATTCCTGCCTTCAACACACCATTCTGTGACAAGAAACAAACTTCAACTCTTCTCATCCTTTTGCAGAGGGAGTGTGATGGAATAGAGATAATATAAGAAATATAACAAGGCATAGTCTCATTCTAAAAAACCCATAGGCCACTTCCAGAAAAAGCAAGTTAAAAAAACCAACTATAAGACAACTATATGTTGAGTCTTATGGTTGTTATACCATTTAAATACATAAAGTAACAACTAACTGAACTGAAAGAAACCTAATGAGGAATGATATTATAATAGGAAGTTTAATGTTCTTTTCAGAGCTAAACAAAGCTAATAAAATGATAAACAGAAGAAAATATGGATAACCTCATTCTGTGTAGATTTTTAATATTACAGCAAGTTCTCTTAAGAGTATATGCCTTTGCTCTCTTGAGCAATAGACACGGACATTTTAGTCAAGCTGTTTTTGAATAAAATCATCTTTGGCAATTTTCTGCATGTGATGTTAAAAACATCAGAGTTGCTTTAATTTGCACTTATGCTATTGTTACTTATTTTGCATATAAGTGTAAATAATTTTCTCTTCTTCTAAGTACTTATTTCTATGTCCTTTGACCAGTCCATTGTGAAATGGTTCTTGCTCCTATATATTTGTAGCAATATTGTATTTATGTGTTTCAGACACCTAGCAGATATCTATCTGCTACAAAGATTATTTCCCAATAAGCAATTCTCATTTTACATACTAATTTCATTGATTTTTTCATGCAAAAACTTTTCAATCCATATAATCATGTTATTAATTTTATCTTTTATTATATCTTCTATCTCTTTTTGAGTTAAAAAAATTTTTCCCATAATCATAGTGGCTAAAGATACTCCCATCCATTTTCCTTTATATTTTATAATATGATGCTTTTTATTTAGCCTTTGTATTGATTTTGAACTTGTAACATATGGAGTTACATAATGGCCTAAATGATTGCCAAACTGATATCCAGTTCTCCTTGCAACTATGGAAAAAGAAGTGCTTATCCAAGTAGTTTCTTTACTTGGGTTTATTGAACAGACAGATTCCAAATTCATTTTTTTCTGATTCTTGTAGATTTCATCTGTTCTACTTTAATTTATTAACCAATACAAAAAAGTGTTTATAATGAGTGATTTCGAAATAGTTTGATACATAGAAATGCTATTTAACCATCATCTATACTCCCCTATCCTCCATTATTTCTTTTGATAGTGTAGAAAATTTATTTCTCCACTTGTATTTCATTATTTTGCCCAGCTCTATAAAATAAATCCTTGGCACTTTGCTTATTAGTACTATTCCTGTAAATTAATTTAAGTAATATCATCATTTTGGTTATACTGGCATGATCTAACCATGAATAATACATGTTTTACTCCAACTGCTTTTGTTTTTAGCAACATTAGTTGAAAAAATAGTATACAAGAAGAGATTCTTAGGGTTATTAGGGTAGATGTGATATTGATAGTGGGCCGCAGAGAGGAAGAAGAATTGTTTAAATCTTATTTTTTTCTGCTTTATCTGTAAAACAGGAAGATATTTGCTTTGTAAATAACAAAATAAAAATGACCAACAGAGAATTAACCTCCCACCCAAAAAGTAAGAAGGTGGTAGTTACAGAGTAGCACTGGACTGCCTTTGATGGATTTACATTACCTTGGCCAAATGGTATATATCTTTCATCCTGAACTGATTAATAAATATGATTGCTTAGCCATTTTTATAAGATCATGGAAAATAGAAGAGGAATAAGCCTTTAGAAAGGTAGTTTATAAAGGGAATAAAGCAGTGTCTCCAAACTTGTGGCCAGTGATTTTAACTTTGATTCCTTGGAATATTTTAGAACAAACTATCAAAGACATTTATCCGGAGGAAAATGGTAATTATTATGATTTATTATGACTTGATCAAGAATAGATCATTCTACACTAACATAATTTCCTCTTTTGAAAATATTATTAAAAATAGTAACTAAGTAGACTCCTGTGGATGTATTTCACTTAGACTATAGATAAGCATTTGATAAAATATCTTAGACCCTTATTGTAGAGAAGATGGAGACATATGAAATAAATAATGTAATGAGAAGGAATCAGAATTTATTTATTATATGGATAGACTCAAAGATTAGTTAATGGTTCAATGATAATACAGGAGGTCTATAATGGGAATACTCTAGGGATCTATGATTAATTCTGTGCTTTTAAAAACATTTTTAGCAATGACTTGAATAAAGACATAGATGGAATTCTCATGAAATTTCCACGTAGGATGACAGTGATCTGAAATCTGAGAGGACTTGAAAGGATCTTGACAGGCTAGAGCACTGGACTGAACCTAACAAAATAAAATTCAGTAGAGAGAAATATAATGTCTTGCAATTGGGTACAAAAAGTGAACTTGACAAGAAAAAAATGAAATAAATGATTAAAGAGATTTTTTTAGGCTATATAGATTTTAGCACTCTATATTCTCAGCATGTCAAAAAATTACAGAATTTGAACTTCTATTGTTAATTCAAAACTTTTTGATTAAATGCTGCTTATAGGAAGATAGCTTCCAAACTAGTCATATTTCTGTAGATCCAGGCTTAGTTTTTATTCATTGACTTGTTCATTAATACCTAGCTTACGATAGGGAGAAGGGGAAAATCAGACTTTGCAGTAACTTTGAGCTTTGATGATATTTTTCTAGAAGAATACAAACACTTTCCAGAACCTGACAAGAGTGGGTGGTGATATGCTAAAGCAGCTTGAAAATGCTCCAGTAACCAAAGAAAATGCACAACAATGGCTTAACATAGACATAGAACTTTTAGGACTAGGAAGGAGCAAAGAGCAGAGAAGTTATTTTTCCTAGCAGGTGGAAGGTATTGCAGAAGTTCCTATAATAAGATCAATGATATCAAACTTGCAATTCAGTTATGAGTTGCATAAGGAAAGAGATGTGATAAAGCCAATTTTCACTACCTTGTGAGAGCTAATCATCAAATTTTCACTCTAAGCATTTGTATCTTAAAAATAGATAATTACTACAAATTAGGACTTGGTTTGATTTTTTTTTTTCATTGTTTAGACTTTAAAAAGTATTCATAATATTTTCTGTGAAAATGTGTTCACTACCTTTGCCCAAAGTCTGGTTGTTAAATGTTTACATGCACAGCCCTGTATTGTTCTATAAACCTTGTTTGAACTCAATGGAATTTCAGTACAAGGTTCAGGAAATTAAGTCACCACAATCTTGGAGGCCTGGTGACTGGATGAATAATTAATTCATGTTTTAAGGTTTGCAAAGTTCTTTACATCCATTATTGCATTTGAGCCTCATAAAATTCTTGCCTAATCATATAGCTTTCTCTGAGCATAAGATTCAATGCTTGTTTTCTGTAAGTCTATGCCACCTTTCTTCTCCCCCCACCCCCCCCCCCCCCGAATGTGGGCATTATTGGGAGAGATTGGACCATGTTACTGAGTGGAATTACACTTAATTATTCCTGAATTTCCTTATTTTAAGTAACTATCATACTTTTGCTTTCTTCTTTACTAAACATTTCATCCTTAAGTTTTAATGGCATTATTGCAACTGCTTTTATATAAATAAGACGCTCTCCAGTGAGACCTGAGATGCCTCAGTGATGAGTATTAGAATGTACTCATTCCATCATTCCTTCCATGCCAGTGATTTCCCTTCTGATCTTTTCTGTTCCACTGCTTTTATGAGTATAAGTTAAGGTAAGTGACTCAGCACTTAGAGAAAGAGAAGGTAGGTGCAAGTTAGGGTCATATGTAATTTACAGGTTATAGTAAGATTCAGCAAACAAATTTTGTAAGTATACAATGAGGGATATATTTTAGTAAATTTCAAATTCAATAGGAAGCAACAAGAGCAGTCCCACAAAAACTAACTCAGGCTTAGTTTGTATTAAACAACACAGAGTCAAAGAACATTAAAATGACAGTCATAAGGTACACCACCTATGTTAAGTTCTTGGCACTACAAATTAGAAACAATATTTATAAGCTATAGTGTCTCTAGGGATATTTTGCAAGAATTGTGGAGAGCCTTGAGGTTGTTAAATAAGAATTGATTGAAGAAACTGGGAAGTTCAGCCTATAAAAGAGAAGATTCAAGGAGTATATGATAGCTTTTACAAGTAATTGAAGAGCTGTTCTGTGGAAGAAAAGTTTAATTTGTGGTGTTTGGCTCTCAAGAATAAAACTAGAAGTTATAGAAGTAACAAAAACAGTCAAATTTAGGCTTCAGAAAGGGAAGAAAAAAATAGTCCTCACAAGTGGAGATATCTAAGAATATTAAGTTGCTTTGGGATGGTGTGGACTCCACTTAATCTGAAGGTCTTTGAGGAAAGTTCTGGATGACCGTTTGCTGGGCATTCTATAGTGGGGATACTTGGACCAGTCCAACTTAACCTGGATGGCTACCAAGATCCATTTCAAGGTATGGATCAAATGATTCTAAAGAGATGGCCATTGTTTACTGGCCCCATGTTATCTGTTTTTGCTACCTTGCTGTAAATCCTATTTAAATAGCCTAACTCAGAGAGGTTTTGGATACTTTTACTGTGATTTTAAGAAGGTACAGACAAGTAGAAAATGATTATCTTTTCAAAGATAAGTATAACACAATAAAAGATGTCTAATACAACTTCTTTCTTGAAGAGACTTGTACAATTGGACATAGAACTTGTACAAAAACTTGGTCCAATCCCCTGCTTTTGGAAATGATATTCTATTATATTACGGGAAAAGATGAATAATTGATTGAAATCTTTATACTCTTGTTTTGTTAAGGTACAGTAATCATATGCAATTCTTCTATGAGATGGACTATTTAAGTTATGTTACACTACCAGTAAGCTAGAATCTGGGAGGTCTGAAATGTGGGGGCCATTCAGCAAAATAAGTTATAAACATGAATAGAAGCTCAGTCTTAAACCTCTAGGCTCAAAGGGTCACTAGAGTAGGACTTCAGTAGCAGGAAATATATGAAACTTGTTTAATTCTGTGCCTTCTTAAGGTTTATAAGATAAATATATAAGGTAGGAAATAAAAAGAAAGGCATAGTGTTTACTTATATCCAACAGTATAGCAATATACCTAAATGATCTGAATTATCTTCTCCTCCAAACCATTTATTGAATTACAAAATGTAATTTTGAATCTGTTTTACTGCCCACCAAATGCCAGAAGGAGTTTCTCAAAAACCCACAGATTTTCTTATCCATTGCTCAATTAGAAATAATGCAATATTCTGTCTCTAATTTCATTTAGTGAAAGTTTCTTCTCAATCTAGAAGAGAGAAGTTCCTGATGACAAAATGCATTTTTGAGCTCAGCTATCTTGAGCTTATATATCAAGATACTTAGCAAAAAGAACTATGTAATTTATTTTGAAACATCTATTAAATACATATTGATGTCAGTTAAGGGACTTTCATTCTCAGTCTAGCTCTGCCATTGCCCATTTGTGTGACCTTCAACAAAATATATTACATTTTGGGGCTTTAGCTTCTTTTACTGTACATATGGAATCCAGATAATTTACGTTGGTATTAGAATACAGAATCTTTGAAGTTTTTTCCAGCTCTAATCTATGATCTTTTGAGCCTGCTTTATCTTGGTATCATTAGTACAATACCTGGCATATAGTAAGGATGTAATTTACATTTTGATTGACTTCCTATCAAATTTCATTCTAGTTTGCAATCAAACTACCTTTGAAGGGTATGTGAAGATGGTACAATCATTTAGGCTGTTTTATTTTCAGATTTGCTAGTACAATTCTCATAGATTGGCACAATCTTGGACAAAGAGTAGAAAATAAATATTTATGTGCTGTTTAACTAATTGATTACCAGGCAAAACTGGAGCCCAGGTTACCTTATTTGAGCTTTTGGTGTGGACAGTAGGAGAGGAAAATCTCTGAGGTCTGGACCAGAGCTTAGTTCCAGGCCTGGAATTAAGGTATATTACATGATTTCTAACATAGGAAATAGTGATAGGAACTTGGCTTGTGATGTTTCCGGTTTATTGAATTCCTAAGAAAGAAAACTCCCCCTACAAATGCATGTTGCCTAGAGCACTGATGGTTTAACCAAGTTGCTCAAAATCATTAAATCACTGTATCCCAAGGAAAGACTTGAACTCAATTGGAAAGAGTGCCAGGTCAGAAGTCCAGAAGGCCTAAGTCTAAATCTGGTTTTAGACACTTACTAGCTCTGTGATCTTGGACAGATCATTTAACACAGATTTATTTGCTTCCTCATCTGTGCAACTGGGATAATAATAGCACCGACTTACCAGGGTTGTGGTGTGGATTAAGTGAGATAATAATTGTAAAGCAGTACCTGATCCATAGTAGGTGCTATGTAAACTGTACCTGTCATTATTAATTAATTGATTGATTGATTGATTGATTGATCCTGGATTCCTAGCACTGCCTTGATTTTTTTTTCTTAAATGACTAGAAAGTTTCCTTTTACTATCTTGGGTAAGGAAACTGTGGGAGAAAAGGAGAAAGAAAAGGAGCAGCAGGGGTAGGCTAGGACAACTAGGCCATGCCATGTTAGTGAAGCTTATGAGTTGAAGAGAGCGTGAAATACATTTACAGACAATTTGTTATTACTTTGGGCGCTCTGAGGAAGTGGTACTGCGATGGACAATGAGAGCAGAAGTACGTTGACTTCCCTTCCTTAGCACATTGTAAGAGTAGCCAAGAAGGTAACTTTCTTTCAATCACCCTAGGATCTGGTAATGCATCGTTTCTTAGAAAACTCATCAGAATCTGTTCTTTAATCAATCACTTTTTTGACATAAATTTAATCTCTTAGCATGCTTTGGAGAGCAACACATCATTATTAGTGAAACAATATTTTGTTTAAGGTGAGAGAAAGAAACAGAGATAGCTCCAAAGCTTCTCTGAGGCTATTTAAGTAGGGTTTACAGCAAGGTACAAAAACAGATAACATGGGACCAGTAAACAATGACCATCTCTTTAGAATCATTTGATCCATACCTTGAAATGGATCCTGGTGGCCATCCAGGTCAAGTTGGACTGGTACAAGTATCCCCTCTATCCTCTCTGTGTCTAAAGGTTGCAGTTTAATTTATTTACCTTTCACGACAGGGACACACATAATGAGAAGGTGATCTTACATATGAAATTCCACTTTACTTGCCACTAGGTGTAAGCGATATTTGCCTCTGCCCATAAGCAAAGTCCACTGGGGTGTGAGAAATGTAAGCTTAAATATAGATGATGAGAGTCAATGACCTGAGTATTGTGATATTTTTCTTATTCCAGAATTTTCTCTAGCTTCTTATGTATTTTTTTCTTTTAATAGTTTTTATCTAAAACAAACAAAAATATTGAAGATGAGATTATGATGCTACCTCTCAATTACATTCAACTCAAACATTCTTTTTTTAGCTCTTATCTCCCACTACAGAGAAAGAAATGAGAGAGAGCAGATAATTTCAGAATTTAGGTTTTGAATTTTTGTTTGTTTTAAAGAACCATATAAACATAATAACTGTTTTATTTTGCTTGTTTTTGTTTTCATTTTTCCTCTAAAGTATAGTTATTTGTATCCTGGAATAATGACTAATTATTGATTTGGGGGTACATTTTCAGATACGGCTAATGCATTGCTCAATTTGAATTTGATGAGATCTTTGCATATTTCTTATATGGTTGTTGCTGATAAGTCATGGGACTGTAAAATGAGCTGGAGAAGGAAATGGCAAAGCACTCAAGTAGCTCTGCCAAGAAAACCCCAAATGGGATCACGAAGAGTCAGACACAACTGAAAGACAACTGAAAAACCTGAATGTGGAATTGCTTTTATTTATGTTGTGTAACATGTCTAGTTTTATATGTTACATATGTTCCTGCAGTATAGCAAGAACTATGTTTGTTGTTCATTTTTATATACAGATTTTTGTGACAAGGTTTGCAAAGCTAAACATTATTATTTTTATGTTTGCTGCAGAGTTTGCAAAGTTTGAATTCTATACTCTTTCTGACACACACATATACATATACATACACACATACATACATATATACATATATGTGTGTGGATAGATGTATTATGGAATCCCACATAAATTATCTACGTGTGGATGTATGTATATCAAAGACAGCCGTCTTTGACTCCTCCCTTTCATTCCTACTCTGCCTTCCTTTCCTACCTCCCCTTGTACTCACTTCCTAGTAACTGGATTCTGTGATTTCTGTCTTATTAATGTATCTGCTACCTGCCCACTTATTTATATTGCTGCTTCTATCACCATAGTTCAGACTTCAGACTACATCTTTCATGGACTATTGTAATAAACTTCTTATTGGTTTTCTACCTCTAATCTCTCTCCCTTTCAATTAAATCTGTACAACTTGAGACATCCCCAATGTTTTAACATATTGTCTAAAGAGTGGAATTAGCCCATGTCAGAAAAAGAAGAGATCAAAGTTATTGACTCAATCAGTAGTCAGACTAGCTAAGAGGTAACTAGTCTGGTCTACTTGAGGAAGAAAAGAAAGCAGGGAAGGAGGGAAAGAAGGAAGGGAGGAAGAAAGGAAAGGAAGGGAAGGGAAGGGAAGGGAAGGGAAGGGAAGGGAAGGGAAGGGAAGGGAAGGAAAGGAAAGGAAAGGAAAGGAAAGGAAAGGAAAGGAAAGGAAAGGAAAGGAAAGGAAAGGAAAGGAAAGGAAAGGAAAGGAAAGGAAAGGAAAGGAAAGGAAAGGAAAGGAAAGGAAAGGAAAGGAAAGGAAAGGAAAGATGGAGAGAGAAAAGGAGGGAGGGAGAGGAATAGAGAGAGACAGAGAAAGAGAGAGCGATAGAAAGAGAGGTTATTCTGGAAGCACTTATCATTAATTAGCTTTTACTTATTTATCTCTAATGATTAATCTCCTACCTAGAGAAAAATGCTAAATCAAAATTGAAGTGCTTTTTCATTAGCTCAGTCATCCCTTTTTTTCTTGACCACAAAGTAGTATAAAAGAGCCTAATTCTTCATCTTGAGTTTCATACTTTGTAAATGAAAATTGCTCCATAAACATTGTCTTACTAACCCATTATTACCTCAGTGAACTACAATAGCAATCTTGTCATCTTTGTAAATATGATACTCCTCATCCATAATAAATGCTATCTTAAAGATTCTAGGAGTTAGGAGGGAACTTGTTTAATTCAGCCACACAGATCTTCCTTGCTTTACAAAAATAGGTAGGTAGCAGTACAAATAAAGATCTGAACTGTCTAGTGGCAGGGTGGTAACAGGGCTTCCATAGGTTGTGATGTATATGTAAACTCAGATATATACTTGTGAATATGTGTTCTGTATGTATGTATGTGGGAAAAAAAAAGCCCTCAGATGCTTTCAAAGCTTTAAGAACTACAAATTCTAGAATTCCCAGATTGTTGTAAAACATTTAACCTGCCATCCAAACAGCTAGTCTGAGTACACTCTTTTAGATGAATTATTTAAAAGTGGTAAGTAAAGTGAAATTTCATATGTAAGATGACCTTCTCATCATGTGTGTCCCTATCGTGAAAGGGAAATAAATGGTACTGCAAACTTTAGACATAGAGAGCAGCCTGTAATACTGAGGGGGATTTTGTCCCATAAAAGGTTTTTTAGCAGTTTCCACAAGCAATTCACATTGGGTAGTCAATAATATTTCAACTTTTCTTAGAAAATAAACAAATTAAAGCATAGTAGCAAAGATTTAGTTTTAAGATTTAATATCAGAGACAAGATACCATGGAGGCATGCCAAATCAGATACTGAAAGTGTCACAATGAGCAACACATGCCTCATCAATATTATATAAACTATTCAAGAAAATTCATGTGTATGCAAATATTTATAAATTCATATATGATATTCATATACTTAACATAAGATATGTATATTATTATGATAGCTAACATTTAAATATTGATGTGTTTTACAAAGCACTTGATTTCTCACATTTGATTCTCACAACAAATCTACAAAGTAACTGCTATTATTAGCCTCCATTTTACAGGTGAGGGGAAATAAAACACAGAGAAGGAAAGTGACTTCCCCAGGATCACACAACTAACTAACAAGTGTATGAAAAAGGATTGGAACCCAGATCTTCTCGACTGTGCAATTTAGGTGCCAATAAAAGCATAAATAGAAAAAATATTGCAAAAAGCTCCATAGTTTCATGTATTTTCTATAATCTATTTATTTGAATGCAAAATAGTTTACACTCCTTATTTTCATACTACTGACTCTATTCTATACCATATTGATTTATGCAAATATCTCTGACCTCTTTGAGGACAAGAACTACATTTTCTTCATCTTGTATCACAACCAGCATCTAGCAATGGCTCACACATATTAGACGCTTGATAAATATGTTAGATGAATGAGTTTGTATAAATACATAAACATTTCCCCCAAACTCAGTTTTGTGAGATCTATGTAAAATAATTAGTTGAAATTCAGTGCATTTTGTATACATTACAAAATATAAATATGATCTGCTCTATTATTTTTTTATTCTACTTTTAAAAAAATTAAAGTCCTTTCCATCATATTTCATGGTAAAAAAGGAAACATATAAATGGTGGAGTCAGGATGGTGAAATAGAGACAGGAACTTGTATCACCAAGGCACTCTTTACAGCACTGGTGGTGACTATGAATATGCCTGCATAGTTCGTAAAGTATAAAAGACACTCCATAAAGAAGGCAGAAGAAAAACATTTATTTAGACACGAAAGAGCCAAATCCCAGAACCAGAAAGTTAAACCTGTCACGGTAGCCAACAAGTCAATAAACATGATCACTTCAGGGGACAAAGTCATTCCCAAGCCTCCCTCCCTCTGCCAGGACCTTCTCACAAGCAAACACTCATAAGTCAAACCTTGCCATGCCTGCCTGCCTTCCTGTTTCCTGTTTCCTCCACCCCAACTATGCTCACTCATTTCCTTCCGGTTCTGTTCCACCCTTCCTGTTCCACACATTCAGCAAGCTCCTTCTACCACATGTGACTTAGGCTTCTAAGTGATTTAAACAGGTGACATTGGTCCATTATTGAATGAGAAAGATCTTTCCATTTAAATTACTATTACAGAACTTAACTGATCTTTTCCAAATTTTCAAATTTCTCTTCAAACACCTTTAAAGTAATGCTCAAATCAAAATCTGGAGCAGCAGAGCCAAGAAAAATTCTGAGGGAAATAATTTTCTTGACTACAGCTTAGAAGGTCAGCAGGAAAGGTCTATCCAACCAAGATGATAGTCAGGTCTGGGTGCTCAGGAAAGGCCTGATACCATAACACCAGATGCAGACCTTGGAGGCATCCGTATCAGGGGCAAGAATAGCTATAGGAGTACATAGTGCACAGATGGTAAAGAGGTCAGAAAACTGATCAGAAAGAGATTACAGGGGAAATTTTTCTGGCACTGGATGCAGAACTCTCTTCCACTGCCCATATGCATTTATGGGTAATGGTTTCAAGATAAGGAAGGTTGTGAGTGCACCAGCCTTTCAGCTGTGGAAAGAGTAGGGGCCCTGTCACAGTTCCAGATTACAGAAGAATGCATGTGGATACTGACAAAGGAGAAGAAAGTCTTTTTGTTTGTTTGATTGATTGATTGATTGTTTCAGTTCAAGAAATTAGCATTAGCATCTG
The DNA here is from genome assembly GCF_028372415.1 of Notamacropus eugenii. NCBI lineage: Eukaryota > Metazoa > Chordata > Mammalia > Diprotodontia > Macropodidae > Notamacropus > Notamacropus eugenii. The sequence continues at coordinate 180,500,318 of NC_092875.1, forward strand.
CATCTGCAAGAGAGCAGAGAACCTGACCAAAGATCCAGGGCCAAAAGAAATGCTAGCATTTGTGACTAAAGAGGAATGAGGTCCTTTCCTGGAAGAAGACCATATCATGGGTCAGGACAATAATGACCACATCTTTCCTTCATCAGCACTACCTTGGAAGCACTGAAAACTTAACAGTCTCCCAGAACTGACTCAGAAAAATAGTAGCGCTAAAAACATGAAGTTTGAATGAGTACCCCCTATATCCTGGGAATCAGAGCCTAACTTCAATGTAAAGTTAAACACCAGGAAATAGACTATAGAAATGAGCAAACAACAACAACAACAAAAGCTGACCCCAAAGGTATCATGGTGAAAGAGAAGATCAAAGCAACACTCTCAAAACAGCTACAAGCAAAGCCTCAAAGAAAAATGTGAACTGGAAAAAGCCTAACAAGAGTTCCTAGAAGAACTAGAAAAGGATTTTAAAAATCAAGTAAGAGAGCTTGAGAAAGAAATTAGAAGGGTGCAAGAAAATTATGAAAGTCAAAAGTTTGGTAAAAGAGGTACAAAAATACTAAAGAAAATAATACCTTAAAAAAACAGAATTAAACCAAATTATAAAAGAGGTACAAAAATTAACTGAAGAAAAGAACATCTTAAAATAAAATTAGCCAAATGGAAAAAGAAGTACAAAAGTATACTAAGGAAAGTAATTCTTTAAAAAAACTGGAACTGGTCAAGTAGAAGCTAATGATTCCATGAAGCATCAGAAACAGTAAAAGAAAATGAAAAAAAAAAATTGAAGAAAATATGGAATAACTCATTGGAGAAATAATTGGCCTGAAAAACAGTTCAAGGACAGATAATTAAATTATCATTGGTCTTGGGGCAGAAACAAGATAATGGAGTAAAAATAGGGACTTCCTTGAACCATCCCCCAAACCCCTCCAAATTCCTGTAAAAAAAATAACTAAACAAACTGCAGAGCTGTGGAACATGCAAAATGGCACAGTGAAACAAATCTCCAGGACAACTCAACATGGAAGTTCGAGAGGAAGTATCTGTTGCACCAGGCTGGGAGCAGAATATAATCTAGCTTGGGTCACGCCAGTGTAGATGGGGCCAGAGAAGGCTTCAAGAGAACTCGTCACTGGCAGCTGTGGTGATTTCCAGACTTTTAAGCCCAGAAACGCTAAAGACAGCAAAGAAGGTCAGTGGCAAAACTCTGTTTGAGAGGAATACATTCTAGACCCCTCCCTGGGATGGTGGAGGCAGCAGCAGCAGACATAGCTGCATCTGGAGCTCCTATCCCCCAAAATGGAGTGAGGATCAAGTGGCTGATTAGAGGGCAATTTCAAAGATCTCTTTGCTGACACTAAGGCAAGATTCTCTTGTTTTGCCTGTGCTTGGATCTGTGTTGCAGTCCTGGGTGGTGGTCCTAGGGTGAAGAGGAGTGCTAGTGTGGCAGAGCTTGTGGTAGTGGTGAAAAGGGAATCCTCCACACAGTTCCAAGTCAAAATGAGTGCATATGGTACTCACAGACCACAGCACAGGCTTGGAAAGGAGTAAAGATCCCTTGTTTGATCATACCACCTTGAAAGAAATGAAAATTTACTGGCCCCCAGTATCTCTGAAAACAGCTACACAAAATCCCAGAAGTTTGGGACAGGGCACTCTATACACTGGAAGCAGAGGCCTACCTTAATAAAGAGTTAGAAAGTCAAGTGTTTGGCTTTGAAAATGAGCAAAAAGCATAAAAATGTATTCAAACTATAGAATCTTATTTTGGTGACAAAGAAAATCAAATCATAAAACCAGAAGAAGACAACAAAGTCAAATCTCCTACATCAAAAGTCTCCAAGAAAAATGTAAATTGGTTACAGGCCATGGAAGAGCTCAAAATAGATTTTGAAAATCAAGCAAGAGAAGTAGAGGAAAAGTTGGGAAGAGAAATGAGAATCATGCAAGAAAATCATGAAAAATGAGTCAATAGCTTGCTAAAGGATACACAAACAATTACTGAAGAAAATAGCACCTTAAAAATAAACTAAACCAAATGGCAAAAGAGGTCCAAAAAGCCAATTGGGATAACAATGCCTTAAAAAAATAAAATTGGTGAAATGGAAAAAAGGAGATCAAAAAGCTCACTGAAGAAAATAATTCCTTCAAAATTAGAATGGAGCAAAAGGAAGCTAATGACTTTATGAGAAAACAATAAATTGTAAAACAGAAACAAAAGAATGAAAACATTGAAGACAACATGAAACATCTCATTGGAACAAACCACTGACCAGAAAAATAGATTCAGGAGATATAATTTAAAATTTATTGAACTACTTGAAAGCCATGATCAAAAAAAGAGCTTAGACACCATCTTTCATGAAATTATCAAGGAAAACTGCCCTGATATTCTAGAACCAGAGAGTAAAATAGAAATTGAAAGACTCCATCAATCACATCCTAAATCAGATCCCAAAAGGAAAACTTTAGGAATATGTTAGCCAAATTCCAGTGTTCCCAGGTCCAGGAGAAAATATTACAGGCAGCTAGAAAGAAACAATTTGAGTATTGTGGAAATACAATCAGGATAATACAAGATCTAGCAGCTTCTACATTAAGGGATTAAAGGGCCTGTAATGTCACATTCTGGAGGTCACAGGAGAGACGATTAAAACCAAAAGTCACCTACCCAGCAAAACATAGTATAATACTTCAGGGGGAAAAAATGGATATTCAATGGAATAGAGGAATTTAAACATTCCTGTTAAAAAGCCCAAAGGTAGAAAATTTGGCTTTCAACTACAAGAATCAAGAGAAGCATGCAAAAATTAACAGGAAAGAGAAATCATAAGAGCCTTACTAAAGTTGAACTGTTTACATTCATTCATGGAAAGATAGTGGAGTAAAAGCAAATACTGAGACTTTTCTCAGTGTTAAGGTAGTAGGGGGGATTATATACATACATGCATACATATATGGGGGGGCACAGGGTGAGTTGAATATGAAGGGATGATATCTAAAAAATTTAAGGGATGAGAGAGGAATATATTGGGAGGAGGAGAAAGGGAGAGATAGAATGGGGTAAATTACCTCATATAAAAGTGGAAAGAAAAAGTTTTTTTCAATGGAGGGGAGGAGGAGGGAGGTGAGAGAGAATGAGTGAAACTTACTCTTACTGGGTTTGGCTTAACGAATGAATAATATACACACTCAATAGGGCATCTTACCCTTCAGGAAAGTAGGAGGAAGGAGATGGATGTGGGAATGATAGAATGGAGGGCAGTTTGGGGGAAGGGTTAGTCAGAAACAAATAGTTTTGAAAAGGGACAGGATGAAATAAGAGAACAGAATAAATGAGGGGCCAGGATAGAATGGAGGGTAAAAGTCTTTCACAACATAACTATTATGGAAGTGTTTTGCATAACTGCACACATATGGGTGTGTGTGTGTGTGTGTGTGTGTGTATAAAACTTGTACCTTCTCAATGAGGATGGGTAGGGAGGGAAGAGTGGAGGGAATTTAGAACTCAAAATTTAAAAAAAAAAGTGGTAAAATGGTTTTTTACATGCAACTGGGAAATAAGATGTAGAGTCAATGGGGTATAGAAATCTATCTTGCCTTTCAAGAAAGTGAGGGGGAGCAGGTTAGGATGGGAGGTGGTAGAGGGGAGAGCAGACTTGGGCAAGGGATAATCTGAATTCATGCCACCTTGTGCTTGTTGTGAGGGAGAGATGGGGAGAAAATTTGGAATTCAAAATTTTGAGAAAATGAAGACTGAAGACTAAAATAAATGAATTAATAAAACAAGAAAAAAAAATTAAAAAATAAAAAAAACTGTAGAATTCCACCATTTCCTATTAAAAAGTAATCATTGGGCTACCTGAAAGCCATGATCTTTTAAAAAAAACAGGGAATATACACATTCAATTAGGTACGTAAATCTTACTTTCCCTACAGGGAAGTAGGAGGGAAAAGGCATAAGATAAGTGACAGAACTGATAGAAAGTAGGGCAGATTAAAATATGCAGTTATCACAAGCAAAACAGACTTTTGAGGAGAGATGGAAGGGAGAAAGAGACAGACAGACAGACACAAAGAGACAGAGAACATAAACAGAGAAAAATATGATGGAGGAAAATAAAGAGTTAATAGCTATGATTGTCAATGGAATGAACTCACTCATAAAATGGAAGTGGATAGTAGAATGGACTAAACATCAGAATCCAATGATATATTGCTTACAAATATCACACTCAAAACAGAGACAAACAAAGAGTTAAAACAAGAAGTTGGAGCAAAAACTTTTATGCTTCAACCTGCTGTAAAAAATCAGGAAAAACAAATATTAGCTCAGACAAAACAAAAGCAATATAGATCTTATTAAAAGAGATAAGTAGGAAAATTCCATTTTGCTAAAAATTTCCATAGACAAGAAATAATATAAATACTAAACATATATACACCAAATAGCATAGCATCCAAATTCTTAAAGGAAAAGTAAATGAGGTACAAGAGGAAATAGTAAAATTAAACTAGTGGGAAACCTCAACTTTGCTCATTTAGAACTAGATAATCTAACTATTAAATAAACAAGGAAAACATTATGGAGATAAGTAGAATTTTAGAAAAGTTGAATATCATTGATTAGTGAAGAAAACTGAATGGGAACAGAAAGGAATAAACCTTTTTCTCACGTATACATGGCACCTACAAAAAAAAAATGACCATTGATTAGGACACAGAAAAATTAAATAAAGGCTTTTCATTACACAATGCAATAAAAATTATATTCAATAGTCATGCAAATTTATGTAAAAAATTAAAAGGATACTAAATCATCTAATCTTTAAAAAATGAGCTGGTCAAAGAAGAAAGACCAGAAACAATAAATAATTTCATTAAAGAGAATACCAATAATAAGGCACCATTACTAAAATTTATGTGTTGCAACCATAGCAGTGTTTAGGGGAAAATTTATTCCTTTAAATGCTTACATTAAAAATTGGGAAGGAGTAGAATGATGAATTGGACATGCAATTAAAAAAAATCAACTTCACCTCAAATTAAACACCAAAATGAAAGACCTGAAAATCAAAGGAGACATTTATAAAATTGAAAGAAAGAGAACCACTGAAGTAATAATTTTAAAAAAAAAATTGATACCTGGTTTTATGGGAAAAAAAAAACAGTGAAGCCACTGATGAGTTTGAATTTTTAAAAAAGGAAGGTGAAAATCAACTTACTACTATCAAAAATGAAAAGGTTGAATTCACCACCAATGAAGTTGCATTTAAAGCAATTATTAGATCCTCTTTTTCCTAATTATATGCTAACAAATTTGAAAATTTAAATGAAATTAGTGAACATTTGAAAAAATATATAAATTGCCCAGATTAACAGAAGTGGATGTAGAATACTTAAATAAGCCTATTTTAGAAAAAGAAATTAAACAAGCCACAAATAAGTTCCTTAAAAACAAAAATGTCAGGACAAGATGATTTGACAAATGAATTTTATCAAACAGTAAACAAAACAAAACAAAACAAGACCTACAAGTCTTTGGGGGAAATAATAAACAAAGAAAGTGGCTTATAAGGTTCCTTTTGTGACAGAAATATGGTTCTTATCCCTAAGCCAGGAAGAGCAAAATCAGAGAAAGAAAACTATAGATTAATTTTTCTCACGACTATTGATACAAAAATTTTAAATTAATTCTAAGGAGATTATCACAAAGATCATATGTTATGACCAAGAGGGATTTATACAAAAAATATAAAACTGACTCAATATTAGGAAAACTATCAGTATACTTGACCATATCAATAACAAAACACAAATTTTGTAATTATGTCAATAAATGCAGAAAATCTATGGATAAAATACAACACTCATTCCAATTAAATAGTATAGAAGGCATAATAATAACTTTTCTTAAAATTATCAATAGTATCTACCTAAAACCCGCATTATCTATAATGGCGATGAACTATAAACCTTCCCAAAAAGATCAAAAGTGAAGCAAAGATAACCATATCACTACTTTTATTTAATATTTTACTAGAAGTGCAAGCTGCAGCAATAAAAAAAGAAAAATGTTAAAGGAATTAGTAATAGGCAATGTAGTACTAAAACATCATATTGCCAACAATATGATGATATACTGAGAGAGTTCTGGGAGTCAGCTAAACTAGTTGTAATAATTAACAACTTCAGCAAATTTGCAAGATAAAAAATAAATAAAAAATAGAACTGTATAAATGATCATTATTACTATATGTTATCAAAAAATCCATCAGTAAGAGAAAGAAGTCTCAATTAAAACAACTGCTGAGAATACAAAATATTTTGGAGTCTACCAATCAGGGCAAACTCAGGAACTATATGAAGACAAGGTATAAAAAAGTCAAGGGAATCAATGAACAAAAATAAGAAGAAAGGTACCCAACATTACTACATCTCAAACCATATTACAATGTAGTACTAATCAAAACAATCTGGTAGAGGCTAAGAAATGCAGTAGTAGATCAGTGGAATAGATTAAGTACACAATATACAGTGGTAAACGATCATATTAATCTACTATTTTATAAACCCAAAGATCCAAGCTTTGGGGACAAGAACTCAACTATTTCATGAAAAATTTTGGGAAAACTGGAAAGCAGTTTGACTGAACCAAACATTTTACAATGTATACTAAGATAAAGTTGAAATGGTTACATGATTTATATATAAAAGATGATATCATAAACAAATAAGGGGAGGATGGAAATTTTTGCTTTTTCAGAACTATGGATAAAGGAAGAATTTATGACCAAACCAAAAAGTAGAAGGTATTACAGGATATAAAATGGATAATTTTGATTGCATTAAACTAAGCATTTTTGTAAGTGCAAAACCAATGCAGAAAAGAGTAGGAGGAAAGAAGAAAACTGGGGAAAATATTTTCCAGAAAGTTTCTAGGATAAAGACCTTATTTTTAAAAAATATGTCCAGAACTGATTGAAATTTATAAGACTATTAGTCTTTGCTTAGTTGATAAATGGTCAAAGAAGACAAATAGACAGTTTTCTAAAGAAATCAAAGTTATCTATAATTATATGAAAAAAAGGTTTTAAATCATTATTGATTAGAGAAATGCAAATTAAAACAACTCAAAGGTATCACCTCCCAACTATCTCATTGCCTTGTGCAACAGAAAAGAAAAATGACAAATGCCAGAAAAGATGTGGAAAAAATAAGTCTACCAATGTGCTCTTGGTGGAGTTGTGAACCGTGCTACTGTTCTGGAGAACAATTTGAATTACACTCAAAGAGATATAAAACTGTATACTCTATGACCCAGTAATGCCCCTATCACATCTATTTCCCAAAGAGGTCAGAGAAAAAGGAAAAGAACCTATATATACAAAAATATTTATAGAAGTTCTTTTTGTGGTGGTAAAGAAATGGAAATTGACGGAATGTCCATCAATTGGAGCATGGCTGAACAAGATTGTGATGGAATACTATTGTGTAATAAAAAGTGGTGAGCTGAATGATTTCAAAAAACCTGGAAAAACATATATGAACTGATACAAAGTAAAATTAGCAGAATGAGCAATATTGTGCACAGTAGCAGCATTATTTTAAGAATGATCAAGTGTGAATCACTTAGCTAGTCTGAGCAATGTAATGATCCAAGACAAGTCTGACGGACTTATGATGAAAAACATTAATTCACCTCCTGAGTAGGAACTGATTGACTCTGAATGCAGTTCAAAAGACATCCTTTTTACTACTTTTTTAGTTTTTTTTATTGTCTTTTGTTTTGCTATATGGCTAATATAGAAATATGTTCTGCATGACTTCACATTATAATACATCTCAAATTGCTAGTGTTTTTCAGCATGTGAGTTAGGGAGAGAGGTAAAAAGAGAATTTGGAACTGAAAAAAATTAAATGTTATTTGTTTACATAAACTTGAGAAAACTATTTTTTTTAAAGCAAGGAAACACAAACTACCAAACACCTTTTTCTTCGTTATTTCCAAATACAAAGGATGTAAAAATATGAGATGGCTGGGGGAATTGGGCAGCTTTTTCATATTTATTTTGTCTTTGAGATACAAATCCAATTTGAAGCTCCCTCTCAAAGAACGAAATCTGTTATCTGAATAAGTATGTCCTAGTAGATAGATAGAGTGACGGTGTTTCTAGTAATGCAATGTTTATTGTGTATACTTCATATCAAACATTCTGGTGCTGGGTCTCTTTTTCAATCTCTGTGGCTCTTGAGAAAATTTTCCTAGTTTATCTCCAGTCAGTCTCAGGTATTTTTCTTTTTCATTTAGCCAATGTACATAATGCGTAACGATAATAAACATGATAATCAAAGATTTAGAAAACAAGATCTATGCAGGGAAAACAAAGAAGTTAATCTGATTTATTAAAATAAGACCTACAAGGAAATGATAAAGGGAATGACGGTGAAAACATAATAACAATTTTCAAGTATATAACTGGTTTTTACATAGAAAAAAGATCAGAGTTGAGGAATAACAGGAAGAAATAGCCTTAAACTATAGCATGAAAAATGGAAATTAGAAAAACTATAAAGAAGAATTTCAGGGGATATTTGAGCACAATAATAAATTAACTGGGAAATACTTTCTTTTCTTTTCAATCTTGGTAGTCTACTCTACAGCAAATGAATTTGCCTTCTCTGAACCTCATCCCTACTAGCATATAGGTGGTCAATTTCCTCAGCCATAGCAACTCATGAAGATGTCTGCCTAAGACAGGGGTGGGGAACTTGTGGCCTTGAGGCCATTTGAAGCCTTCTAGATTTTAGTCATTCTAAAGGCCACTCTTAGGGACCTAGAAGACTGTTTGCGGCCTCAGGGCAGCAGGTTGTCCATGCCTGCAAGGCATGGAGGACTTTCTCTCTGCATAGGCAAAGGACGAGGTATCAAGGATAAAAAACTACAACTATTGGAAGCATTGAAATATTTTAATTATCAATGCAGATTGTCTTATCAACAGTAGTAAAGATAGATAAATTGATTTTACTAACTACACTACGGTCTTGTTTGGCAGAAGCACATAGATTGGAACTCTGCTGTTTTGTCCCAGTTTTCCACTGCCAAGGAAGCATGTCCAATTCGGATGTTTTGGTTACTATTAGCTTCTAACTCATTTTCTTCAGAGATGAATTCATTCTTTCCCCCTTACAATATGAATTCAACCACTATCTGCATTTGGTTGCCCAAAACTACCAACCCTAACTTTAAAAGGGGGAAAGAAATGAATATTGATTAAGTGCTTTCTACATTCCAGGTACTTTAGAAATATGACAGCATTTGATTCTCACAACAATCCTGCAAATATGTGCTTCTGTTATCCCTAGTTTACAGCTGGGGAAATTGAGACAGACTGAACAAATGATTTGCCCAGGGTCACACAGCTAATGAGTTTCTGAGGTAGAATTTGAACTAAGTTCTGCCTGACTCCAGGCCCAGCACCCTCTCTTCTGGGTCACCTAGCTACCTCTTTGTCTATCTGACTAACCCTTCTCATTCATAGACACGAACTACAGTTCTTTCTGTCTCGATATTTCTTAACTGAAATGTATTAATAGCCTCTAAGCTGATCTCTCTGCCTTTAGCTTCTCCCCTTTCCAGTTTATCTTTTGCACAACAGTCACATATCTGTTCAAAAGCCTTCAAGGAGCCCTTAGTGCCTATCAGTTAAAACACAAACTTCTTAACCTGACAATTCCATTTCTCTCCTATCTGATAAACCTATGTTTTCCTTTCTTCATAAACTATAGCTTGAAGTCAAAATGAACTACTGAACTTTGGATTTCATCTTTCCTTTTCTTAATTTTGTGTTTCTACATGCTATATCTCCTAATTGAAATGCATTCTTTTACATTTCTGGTCATCAGAATCCTTTCCCCCTTTAATATTCTTCTCCACAAATATTCCAAATTTATACTATTAAACATGACATTATTATTGTTAAGCATATTGACATTAATACTATTAATATAGTTAAAATAATTAAGCATATTTTGTACATCTTCTAAATCTTCCAGAGTACACCCTCTTAGAAGACAGTATTTAATTCAGTCCCTTGTACAAAATAGCCACTTCATATTGGTTGATTTAATTGATTTTTAAAATTATATTGATATCTTTTATTTTTATATCAATTCATTTCCTACATACTAACCTTCCTCTCCCAGGACCATCCCTCATAGCAATAAATTTACACAAAGAGGGGGAAAAAGCACCACAGCAAATCTAACACATCAACCAAGTCTAACAGTATATACAATACTCTATACCAATATCCCACTCCCACCTCTGCATAAACCACATTCTCGTCCCTCTCCCTTAGAGCCATGCTCAGTCATTGAAATTTTTCTAGGACGTAATCATCTTAAGCCCTAGAATAAAAGTTGAATGGACAAAATGTCCTTGAACCTGCATTTCCTATCATCAATCTGTCCATTAAATGTAATGTATATGCTAAGAGTCAGACAATGTTTTATCTGTGGTTATTACACACAGCATTATTGAAACATTCCATACCAGGGACAACTCATGTAATTTATCCTTTAAATATTTAGATGCCATGCCATTTGGTGTATATGTGTTAAATATTGATCTTGATTCATTGCCTGTTGTGCCTTTAAGTATAATGGAGTTCTCTTGTTTATTTTTTAACCTCTTTTTTTACTTTTGACTTGTTTGATGTTGTATTTGCTACTATTGCTCTGAGTGCAGCTGAAACATTTCACTCGTTATCACTTTATATTAAATCTGTGAATTTTTATTGTTCGTGTGCTTTTCATAAAAACTGTATTGTATTCTGTCTCCAGATCCATTCTACTATCCTGTTCAATTTTATACCTAAGTGTATCCCATTTGCATTCACATATAATTTTAAAATTCTATTTCCATCTATCCTATTCTCTTCTCATTGTTTCCTTTCCTTTACAAAGAAAAGTGTTGTGTAAAGAATGTACACTGCATTAATGATCTTTAAATGATACAAGCTACACCCTCTTCCATGTCCCTATTATGTTCCCTTCTTCCAGACATTAATCATAGGTGCTTAATATCTTTTTCCATTCTTTGTAAATCCTCTACACATGGCAAAAATATTATAACTAATACATTCATGAGTCTGTCCACACTCTCATTTTCCCTTCTTCCTTCTCCCAAATCCTGTTTCCTTAATATGTTGAATATATTTCTATACCAACTGCTTTTAGTGTGTGTTCGACTTTCCTTTGTCAGCTTTGAATCACAATGAAATTCACAAGATGCTCTTCCCTACATCACTTTTCTCTTAATATCTCCTTCTACTTGTGTACCTGGATTATGAGGAATGGTAAGTTTCCTTCCCTTTCTTCTCTACTATATTTTTTATCCTTTTCTTTTTCTTTCTTCTTTAAGAATGTCAAGACAGCAAAATCACTCCCATCATCACTCCCATTTAATTCCTTCTATCACCCTTGCTGGCATTTAGGGTTCATGCGGGGAAACATATTTTTTGGTTCTCTTTCTGTTAACATATAAGTAATCCTTCCTTTTATAACTCTTTCCAAATGCTCACTTTTACCTTTTTTCAATGTTTCTCTTCATTCCTGTATTTTCATTTCAGTGTTTCTAGTCAGCTCTGGTCTTTTCATCAGAAATGTTTGGAAGGACTTTATTTCAACCATTCAATATGCAGATGTTAAATGTATCTTTAATAGTTTCATAATAGACACTGGGAGTGCAAAAAGGGGGGGGGGGAAACTACTTTTGCTCCCAAAGGAACCTAAACTATATTTCTTGTATAATGTAAAGAAATGGTTTCTAAGCACTTAGAAAGTGAAATTGTGATCAGTATAAGCCAGCACGGTTTCATCAAGAATGTATCACGTCAGACTAGTCTCATTATTCTTTTAGAAAGTGTTGCTAGACCAATTGGTCAAGTAAACTCCCTACTGTACTTGGATTTCAATGTCATGAAGAAGTTGAAAAAATGAATGAATAAGCTGAAAAAATTTCCATTGAATTTCACTTCAGATGCCTTACTATGGAACAGAAGTGACACTAGCTACATGAAAGCTAGGCCATTAAAGTGCAATGGAAAAGGCACTGAAAACAATGCCACCTTCAGAGCGAATAGCTGCCTTACAAAGGCCAACCTGGCTAAGTTTTGAGAGGCTCAGGTCCCAATCGGCTGCACATGGATGTCTTTTTTGTTTGTTTTATCTTTTGTTTTTGTGCTGTTGTTGTTTTGCCTCAAAGCTTAATTTGACAAACATTTACTAAGTACCTATAATTGCAATATAATTTGCAATAATATAATTTGCAATAAGTTGCAAAGGATTTTATATTTGCATGAGTGGAGAAAGGACTCCCACAGAGAAATTACATTTCCATAAAATATACTGCAATGTATCTGACAAGATCTTTTACAATATGCTTTGGACAAGACAAAAAGATCTGCATATAGTGAGATTATAAAGAAGTGTATTCAAAATGGTTGAATATTGATTAATGGACTAAGGACACAGTAGATGTTCAAAAGCTGTTTATTCCATGAATGAATGAGCTTCATAGATTCATGGAAACTTAGGGAGAAAGGGAAGTTTATAGACCATCTAGTTCGATGGCCTCAATTTACAAATGAGACGCAGAGAAGCTTAATGAATTTTTCATGTCCACACGGTCAGACTAGATTTCATATTTCCTTGTGTATGCATTTTATATGAGTGTATCTGTATGTGAACTGAGTTTTTTTATTATAATATTTGATCTAAAGGTTTGAATAAATGATTATTACTTCAATTCAAGTTCAGATACTTGTTGAATAATCAGCACTTAAAAGGGAAACCTACCAAAATATCACAATGCTATGAAGATTTTTCAAAAAGTACAGTAATTCATTAAGAAGAAAAGGAGGAACATACATTTATAAAGTGCCTACCTAATGTATAAGGCACTATGCTAAACACTTTATGCATATTTTCTCATCTGAGCATTAGTAATATGAAAGGCCGTATGGAATAGTGAACAGAGAGCTGGTCTCAGGGTCAAGATCTGTATTCAAGTCCTTCCCTTTGACACATATGCTGATGATAGAATACCATGCCCCACACATCTCTCTAAGCAGGTAAATTGAAGGTGCCATTTATATTAATAAAGTTATTTTTCTCACCAGGAGATCCCTCTATGGAAAAAAAAACAATTCTAGAAAAAAATAAATACAAATATTTGGAACTTTAGTGGAAAATGGCACTGAGTTGTTGGTATTTTTTTTTTTATAAATGGCCCTTTTTTGAATTTCTGCTTGACTTAAGACTTCCAGGAAGCATTCTTAGGGTGGTCTGCAAGTCTCAACTTCCTTTCATCTGTTCCATCACTCTCAATGGTTTAATATGCTTACTCTTGATCATTCTTTGTAAAGGGAAGTATCAGTTGTTACAGGCTCATGTCACATGGCACCTCATCACCTCTCCAGTGGAGCCATTGGCTGATGATGGATCAAGTGTGCTTAAAGTAAAACAGATTGAACAGTTCTCAGATTACAAATGCAAGAATGAAAATGAATGACAAGAAAAAATGTACATAGGTATTTTATATACTAATAAGGAGTGGTAGTCAAAGTCTTACAAAATACTAGCCTTACAAAAATAATTTCCAGTTCCTCTAAAAATGGCAATTTGAAGCTGAACTTGGAAGAATGTTTCTTCCTAGTCAAACGGTAGTTAGTATACACCTGTATATTAAAAAAGGGAGCAGCCTTAAATAGACCATTTTCTTCTTTTTCACCATCTATTCAGCACACCAGATGTTTTGGCTTCTCATTTGCTGAAGAATGCATTATGTTCTCATATGCCCTTTTATAGTAACATAGCTTTTTAAAAAGAAAACTCTCCTAAGTGGCACTTGGTCACAGATAAAGCCAGACATGTACTGGAATTTGGACTACCTGTTGCTATGGTTACACCTGTCATTAAAGAATTGATGAATTTGTGTTTGCAAAGCACTTCATCACCATTTCACTTAGTTTCTCTTAGCAGACCAATTTTGGGAATGGGGTGCTTTTGTTTGCTTCATTTTACAGGCAATGAGGTAACTGGGGTAGAAATTCAATGACTTGTCTTTGGTCACTCAGCACATCAGTGGGAACACTGCAATTAGAACTTATGGTCAATCTCGCTTATCCTCAGGTGAATTCATTTGAGGAAATGCAGGGGCATCCTCAGGCAATATAGAACTCTTCCCCTTTTTTCAGGTGTTGTTCAGTCATGTCAATCATGTTTGACTCCTCATGACCCCATTTGAGGTTTAGTTCTGGAGTCATTTGCCTTTTCCTTCTGCAGCTCACAGATGAAGACACTTGAGGCAAACAAGTTAAGTGACTTGCCTAAGGTCACACAGTAAGCTAGAACTGTATTTGAACTCAGGAAGATGAGTATTTCTGAGCCCAGGCCTGGCACACTATCCATTGCTTCATCTAGCTGCCCCAGCTTTTGTTTTTCTACACCAAGTTGATCAATGGCCCTTTTAATCCTAAAAGGTCAATTAGGGACCCAACTTCCTCTTCAAGCCTAAAGAAGCATCAGTTCAGGTGCTTCTGGGGTAAAAAGCATTTGTTACCTTATACTAGGTAGAAAATTTCCAGGTCTACACCTCTCTCAGAAATGAAGGGATTGTCCTCCTAGTCCATTTTTCTTATCAAATAAATACCTGAATAATCATAGTAGCACAAGCATATACCCAGCCTGCAAAGTTGTCTTTATGTAGTCCCTACTATTAAAATGTAAGCTATTTGAGGGCAGAAACTGTATTTTTTGCCTCATTGTCTGGAATATAGTAAGCACTTAATAAGTACTTGTTGACTGACTTACTGACAACACTCAGACTGCAACTTTTGTGCATAGGGTAACACATTTCTTATCTTTGGTGCAAACTCTTCAAGTACTTCAATATAGTTTAAATATATTTTTAAAAACTGCCTCTGATTCATATATTTAGAGTTGAAAGGAACAGAAGAGTTCATCTAGTCCAAATACTTCATTTTATAGGAAATTTTAGAGGAAACATAGAATTAAAGAATATTGACTTGCCCAGGGTCACACATACTGTAAGCAGCAGAATCACATATCAAATGCACATTATCTGACCCCAAAGCTAAGATGCTCTCTATTTACCGGTTGGCCTCCCTGATGTTTTTCCATAATCAATAGCAATGCAGGAATTTGCCAGACCTTTTTTTTTTATTAAATAGTCACAAAAGCATGTATGTGGGATGGCTCAGATCCCTACATAAACCAATTACTCGGAGGCCTCTCAAATTGATGACAGACAGAAAAGAGATTTATTCAATTCTCGAGAAGCGGGGCTTACTTGTAGGAGTAGGAAAGCCGAAGACAAAGAAAAGGCAGTGATTTATATAGACTCTAACGCAAGTCCCCACCCCCCCCACTGACCATTATTCTCATTAGCTGAGAATATGATCTTACATTCTAGACACGAAATCTAACCAATCCCTTTTGAAATGAAGACATTGAAGAATTAGGAAAACTTTATCCAATCATTGAGACCCTGATGTACTACACAGTTTTATATCCTTATATGGAATTATTCTGTTCTAAAAATATAGTAACCTTGAGCCTCTCAGTCTTACCTCACCCCTGGGAGAAGAATTACAATCTGAGAAGTCTTCACTAAACCTATCCCACTCACATGTAATGTTAGAGCTGGAAAGAAGGGATTGTGGTATAATGGGAAAACCCTTGGCTGAGCACTTGTATTCAAATATCACTCCAACACTCACTACATATGTAACCCCAAACAAGTCATTGAACTCTGCTTGGTCTCAGTTTCCTCATCTGTTAACTGAAGGTTCAAGATCTGAAATTCCTCTTTTGCTTTAAAATTATGATCTTATGGCCTTTGAGATCTCTCAGTCCAATCCACCCATTTCATAATATATCAGTTAGAAAGTATTTACTCAGTACCTACTATATGCCAGCATTGTGCTAGGTACTGGGAATGAAAGGACAAAAATACAACCTTTCCTGACTTGAAGGGGCTTATATTCTATTAGGCAAAACAATGTGTACATATGTGAGTATGTAGAAAATAATTTAAAAATGGAAAAAAGTCAGGATTGGAAGAGAAGACATTAAAACCAGAAAGGAATGAGAAGGAAACAAAGAAATTCTCCCCATAAAGGATAAAGCTTTGGGAAATCTTGAAAGAAGTAAGGAATTCTATAAGAGAATAAGGAATTAATTCCATGCATTGAGGACAGTTAATGTGAGGAGATGACTGTGTTAAGAACAGTTTAAAAAGTCAGTTTGGCAGTACTTTTAGAGTGCAGAAAGGGAACAATTTATAATAAGGTTAGAAAGGTAGGTTGGGGGCAAGTTGTGAAGGGTTTGTAAAAGCCAAACAGAAGAATTCATATTTTATCCTAGAGGCAATAAAGAGCCACTTGAGTTTAGAAGAGGTATTGTGGTTAAAATGGAAACAGAAAAATATAGCAATTGTATTAAATGTTGGAAGGTTAAATGCAGTAGTGATAAAGTTAGACCTGTGCTTAAGGAAAATAACTTTGGTTGCTATGCAAAAGATGTATTACAGTGGAGACAGACTTTAGTCAGGGAGACCAATTAGGAAGCTTTTGCAAGAATCAAATTAGAGGAAAATAGGGCCTGGTCTAGGGAGGAACTATGTGAATAGTGAGAAGGGAACAGATGTGACTAAATGTTGAAGAAGGTGAAATTATAATATTTGCAATTGAACAGATATGTAAGATAAGTGATAAGTGAGAAATGATGTTAATATCATTGAGATTGCAAACCTATAACTCTGACAGGATAGTAGTGCCTTAGAAAGAAATAGAAAAGTTCAAAATAAGGGCATATTTTCAGGAAAAGACAAGGAGTTCTGCTTTGGACAGGTTGAGGTAGAGATAGCTGGAATGTCCATCCAATTTAAAATAAACAATAGGCAGTTTGTGATTCAGGAATGCATCTCGGGAGAGCAATCTCAGCTAGATATATAGATTTCTAATCATTTTATAGAGATGATAGTTAATTCTTTGTGAGTAGTTGATGAGGTCAAGTGAAAAAGCAAAGAGAGAACAAGAAGAAGAAAGCCTAAAATAGAGTCCTGGAATATATCCACTGTTAGAGGACATGAAAAAATGATCCAGTAAAGGAGACCAAGAAGTCCAGAATCAGGTTTAAGAAAGACCAGAAACAAAAGCTTTATAAAAACCTGGAAAAAATATGGTATCCTGGAGGTCAGGGTGTTCAACAATACCAAATGCTGCTGAGATGTCAAGAAGAATAAAGATTGATTAAAGATCATCAAACTTAACATTTCAAAAATAATTGGTAACTTTGGAGTGAGAAGTTTCTGTTGAATGATGCTGAAATTGAAACCCAGGTTGCAAAATTTTTAAAAAGTAAGGGAGAGGAGGGGAAATGGAGGCAGCTTTTTGGGTAAGTTTTGTAAGAAACAAGAAAGAGGAGGAAGATAACTAGAGGCAGGGCAGGATCTAATGAAGGATTTTGAATGATGGGGAAAGACTTGGATATGTTGGTAGACAGCAGAGGAAAAAACTAGAAGAAGAGATCATGAATATTGGAAAGAAAGAAGGAGGTGGTGATTGAAGGGCTAATGTACCTTTGTCAGGAAAAAAGAACATATCATCATTGGCCAGAACTGGCAACGAATGAGTATGAGGTCAAAGGATTTTGAAATGTAGAAGAGGGGAGAAGTAGCTCACAGTGAATACGGCAGGAGTCATCGTCGTCATCATCATCATCATCATTATCCATTCATGGAGATGGGATGAAGCCCTGTCCTTGGGGCCATACTAGAATTTTAATATCCAAAGACTAAAAAATGGATCAGAACAAAGTGTGTCCTGGACTTTCATGAATGACTTGTTTTAATTCTTAATACAACTAAATTGCAAGTAATGGGTCCAGAGAAAACCAAGCACAACTAAGGCTCAGAAACAAGACCAAAGTAACTAACAACAAACAAAACAAATATGTGTGTGTGTGTATTTTTTTCGATAATAGGCAAAATTTCTCTCCTTATGACAATTCTGTGAGGAAAAAGGGACTCTATCTCTGTTGGAAACACAAACTGTTTACATTCCTACAGATGAAGGTGACATTTAATTGCTAAGAACCTTATCTTGGTTAAATCAGCCAGAAGGGAGGTATGTACGTACATATATACATATATATGCATACATGTATGTGTACCTACATATATACATATATGTAAGTGTGTATATGTGTGTATACATATATATGTAAAGAGAGAGGTTGTGAGTTGAGTGTAATAGGATGATATTTAAAATAATAAAATTAAAAGGTGAGAAAAATGCATTGAGAGAAAGGGAAGGGTGAAGTGGAATGGTGTAAATTATCTCACATAAAAGGGACACAAAAGAGTTTTCACAGTAGTGTGGAAGATGGGGGAGGTTGGAGGTGAAGCAGCACTTGAACCTTACACTCATCAAAAATGCTCTTAAGGCATGGATTATACCTAAAAAAATGAAATCAGGGCCACATTTTCTATATATCTATATCTATATATCTAGAGCTAGATCTAGATAAATATGAAAATTTGTGGACTTTTAAAAACTTAATATAATTCAAAATAAGGGAATAAATATAGTATGAATAAATAAAGAACAAAGTAGTATTTGCTGCTGGCCATAAGAAATTATGTTATCTAGAGAAAAATCAAAGTTCCTTTTGGTATACAAGGTCAGTTTTCTAGTCTCTACCATCCTCCAAAGAGACTTGTTGGTAGTTATAAATTGCAACCCAAACTTTGGCAAATTTCTTTTGCTATCTCATCTTTAAGAGAAAAACTATATTGTGGTGTTTATTAAAAGGACATGAAAGAAAATAAATTCTGATAGTTCTCAGTTTCCAATTTTTGGGGCTGTTCCTTTATATACATATATGTGTGTGTTAATGCATGTATGTATGTGTATATGTATGTATATATGAAAATTTATTTTCCCCATTACATGTAAAAATAATTAAGATTCATTTTTTTTTTCAGTTTTGAGTTGCAATTCTCCCTCTCTGCCTCCACTCCCCTCTCACTGAGAAAGTAAACAACTTGATATTGAGAACTTATCAACAGTCAGGGGACATACATATTTCTATATTAGGCATTTGGTGTGAGAAGACAAAGAAAAAAGAACAAAACTTTTAAAAAAATAGACTTCAATATGCTTTTGGATTCCATCAATTATTTCTTCGAAAGAGGATAGCATTTTTCATAATAAGTCCTTCAGAATTGTCTTAGATTACTATATTCCTGAGAATAGTTAAATCATTCACTGTTGATCATTATACAATATTGCTGTTAGTGTATACAATGTTCTCCTGGTTCTGCTCACTTCACTTTGCATCAATTGATGTAAGTCTTTTCATTTTTTCTGAGCATCCTGCTCACCATTTCTTATAGTACAGTGGTATTTCATCACAATCATATAGCACAACTTGTTCAATCATTCCCCAGTTGATAATCTCCTCCATTTCCAATTCTTTACCAACACAAAAAGAGCTAGTGTAAATAGTTTCATATATGTATGTCCTCTACATATATATGTATGTACATATGTATATGTGTGCAAATGCATATATACATATGGTTGTATGTATGCATACACATGTATTGCACATTCATGTACATATATGCAAACACATACATGTACATATACAGACATGTGTCTGCGTGCACACATTATATATACATATCATATTATATATACTACATATACACACACTATATATGTGTGTATGTGCATGTATGTATATATGCATATATAATATATGTGCATGTATATACATACATATATATACATATATATACGTATATATATATGTGTATATATATATATATACTATTCGTGTGTGTGTGTGTGTATGTACACACCAAGTAGTGGTTTTGTTAGGTCAAAGAGTATATATGGTTTTAAAGCCATGTGTACATAGCTTCAAACTGTTCTCCAGAATGGGTTGAATCAATTAACAACTCCACTGACAATGCATTATTCTTTCAATTTTCCCACAATGCCTAAAACATTTGTAATTTTCCCTCTCTGTTATATTGGCCCCTCTGATAGGTGTGTGGCAGGGGATGTTTTAATTTGTATTTCTCTAATCAGCAGTGACTTAGAAAATTTCTTCATATAGATATATCTAGTTTTAATTTATCTTCTGAAAACTGCCTGTTCATATTCTTAGCCATATATCAATTGGGGAATGACTCTTACTTCAAAAACTTGGATCCATTCTCTATATATTTGAAGAATGGGGCATTTATCAGAGAAACTTGCTAAAATTTTTTCACAATTATGATTAATAACTGTGTATTTCTCTCTATTCTACCCCCTTTTTATCCTATTCTCTCTTTCCTTTCACCCACTCCACCTTTAAAAGTGGACTACCCTCCACCCACCCCCAATCTACCCTCCATTCTATTCTCACCCCACCTTGTCTTATTGGCTTATTTTCCTACTTTCCTATCTTTCCCTTTTTTAAGCTCTGAATGGAGCAGTTTTGACTTTGTCGTCTTCTGAGTTTTCTTGGTGTTTTAATCTTCCCTGTCCCCATAGTAACTTCCTATGGTCAAGTTCTTGTTTTGCTGTTGTTTGCTCATTTTTTCAGCCTATTGCTGGGCTTTGAATTTGATGTTAAAGTTGGACTTTGCTGCTGGAGTCGAAGGGACAGTCTTCCATGCTTCAAGTTTTGGGTTTTTTTGTTTGTTTGTTTGTTTTTTTGCACAACTGTTTTAATAGCTAGTTCTGGGGGGTCTGTAAGCTTTCAGTTCTTCCAAGATGTTATGATCTAAGTAGAGATTTGCTTGCCATCTGGCTTGTGCTCTGTTCTCTGAGTGACCACAAGCACTCTTTTCCACCCTGGAACTGTAACCAGGGTCCTTGCTCCCCTGTACCCACAAGCTCTGCTGTGGTAGTGTTCCTCCTCACCCTGGGACTATGACCTAGGACTGTGACCTAGATCCACATATAAGCAATGCAAGAGCCCTGCACATACAGTCAGCAAAGGGACCACAATAATCTTCTTCTAACCTGTTGTCAGACACACACACACACACACACACACACACACACACACACACACACACACACACACCCTTATGATCTGAGGGGTGAGAGCTCTGAAAGCCCTAGATACTGCCACTGATTCACTTGCTTCCAAGGCCAGCTGTTGGTTTTCTGGGGCAGAGCCTGAACTGGTGCAGCATGAGATACACTGAATTTGACTCACAACCCACTGTGATAGATCTTTTCTCCTGATTTTTTAAGTTATCTTGTTCTGAAGAATTCTTTTACTCTGTCTTTTTGTGGGTTCTGCTACTTCAGAGTTTGTTTTGAGGTATTACTTAAGGGTATTTGGAGGGGAGATTGTGAGAGCTCAAGAAAGTCCCTGACTTTTCTCTGTCATGTTGCCTGAACCCTCCAGTTTCCAAATTTCAATTCAGAAATGTACAATCAAGTTTATTAATTAGGCCAACGAAGTGTACTAGATTTCACTGCTGGCTGAGTCTGTGTGATTATTGAATACATTCATTCTTTCACACTCACTAATTTTTCAGCCTTTAAGTCTTATACCTAAATAAGTCATAGAATCAAAAAATAGTATAGAAAGAAGGGAAAGTAGTCTTCATTTAGTTCTCACAACATAGAGAAATCGTATTGCATCATTCATAACAAGTAGTTATACATTTTCTATCTGAATCCTTCCTGGATGGAGAACTTAACTACTTTACAAGGTGGTCCAATCTATTTTTTATATGAGCCAAAAGATATTTGTATGAAACTTTTAACTTTTGCTTCTCATTTCTCTACTTAATCTATCCAAAATGTCTAAGTGATAAAAAAAAAAAATTAGACTTAAAGGTCAAGGTATTTGAATTCTATTCCTTATAGTTACTAGCCAAGCAATCATAGTAGTCACTTAACTCTGAGAACCTCAATTTTCTCATCCATAATATGATAATAAAAATATTTGCCTAACATAACTTATAGAGTTGTTGTAACAAATATGCTTTGCACTTTTAAGCCAATATATCCATGTCATCATTGTTAACAGAATAATATTTTTAAAAGGGTTATATTGTAACTCCCTTACAGATAAGGAAACTGAGGGCTAGAGAGTTTAATTTACTTTGACAAATTCCTGCAATAATTAATTGATACTAGAACTGGGACTTAAATATGGATTCCTTTTCCAATTCTCCTTCAACTAAACTCAGGTGAATTTCTGATTTAGTGGTTTGTAAGATCCATGCAGCTAAGACAGTCTAGCCCTTTAGCAAATTGCACTAATTAATACTATTTCACGCTTAAAGTAGACCATTCATTTAAAAAAATGAACTTCAAGAATTTTTCCATTATTCTGAAAACCATTTTATGATGTGTCAAATATTAATTTATGACTACATTCATCTCTATAGCAGGTAAATTGAGGCAGAGAGACTAAATAGGATACACAAAGGCATAATGAATTTCTCAATTCAATTCAACTCAACTGATGTTTATTAAGCATATCCCATGTACAAGAAATTGTGCTGCGTTGAGAGGACAGATAAGAAAGTAAATATATCCTTTGTGAACCCCAAAGTTATATAATATAGTAAGGAAAATTCAAAACTATAATGTAATATATATTCAGAAGGCTATGTCCTTCTGAGTGTTGTGAAGACCAAATTAAACTTAATCATGGATGTGAATCATCTGAACACCCTCCCACCCCTGCCCAACTTTGAAAATTCTTGGGAAAATATATCTGCCTCCTAGGTATTTGCAACACCCAATACTACATACATATATATATATATATATATATATACACGTACATGTACACATACACATACATATACATGCAAAGTGAGATAAATAGACAGACAGACAGATGATAGATAGATAGATAGATAGATAGATAGATAGATAGATAGATAGATAGATAGATAGATTTGTGTATGTCTATACACATATCGCTGGAGAAGCATAGATGAGATAATGTTTCTACAAGAGCTATCATAGGGATATGGTGACTAATTACTCACCCCTTTATGTATCTCTGCCCTTTAGGAGTTGTATCTAGTTATTACGGAAACACAATATATTTTGGGGTATATATTAAGCACATAACAAACACTTGTGAATTGATTGGTTAGATTGACCCAACAGCTTCATTTAGCCATATGAGAAAAAATTCCCCATCTCCAGCTAGCATACATGCTTACTGTTGCAGTTCTCTCTCTACCTATTTTCATCCCATTGTTTAAGTACACATACATAAAAACTGTATTTGGGGGACGATGGACTAGATGATGAAAGGTGAAGAATTCGAAATTTGATTTATTGTGAATTGGCTTAGGGATTTAGAATATCCCTTTCTTCCTAAACATGCCTGTGCTACTAGAGCATTGTTTTCTGGCATATGTTCCTTTCCCTCTGAACCCTTAACAAAAAGGAAAAGGATGGGAGAAAGCATAGCGTGCTTTTGAACATTTTGCTGTGACATTGCTTTATTATGATTATGTCATATATACCAAATCATCTTGCAGTATGTGATACCAATCTGGGGCTTTGCTGATGAGCTGAATTATTTCCCTTGTTCAATTAGTTTGAAAATTTCTAATCCAAGATTAGTTAATTAATCTTTCTAGACTTTCCTTTCAAATCACAACTCCCCTATTAGAAATCAAGATATCATAAAACTATAGACAGACCCATGAGGCAGACCCAAAGTGAAATACGTTGCTAATCCCTGGGCCAACAGCTGATCTCTTTGCATATCTCTGTTATTTTCACAGTTGCTTATAAACTCTGTTCCACAAATTGGGCTACTGTACAGCTATTTTAATATGGAATTAAATTCATTCTTCTCTAAAGAAAAAAGAGACATATCTTCTTTCCTGAGTTTCTGATTTTATTTTTTTAGTTTTGTTGTTGACTTGTCCCTTTTTTCATAATTGACATTGACATTTTAAATAAATTCTCAATTCGTGATGCATGGAGGAAGCAATGCTATAAGGCATATTGCAAAGAGCAACAGGGCTGAAAGTTCATTCAAATATTTTAATCACTTCATACACTTAAGGTGAAGCAATTTCTTAATTGTTAGCTTTTCTGTACCAACTAGTCTTACCTACAGAAAACATATTGCAACCTTGTCCAAAAAAAATAAAAAATCAATGATAACTTTGCACTTATGTTTGGCTGCTTATCATCTGCAATTCAGAAAAATGTGGGCCTTTGCTTTTAACACATTTACATTTTGCTCTCTTATACTCAGCAATAATATAGATTAAATGCTCCTGTAAAAATTCCTTTGGCACTCACATCTGAGTTGAATTAAAGAGTGAATAGGGAATTTTGTCTCCAATCACCTTTCTTTTTAAAATTAGGTATCATTAGTTGAATTAATGTTTTCTTTATCTTCTGGAGTCAAGTAATTACCATTGTTATAGCACAAAAATGTATTCTGACGATCTTTGAAAAAGGAAAAAGGAAAAAAAAGAAAAGGAGAAAAGAAAAATAAGATCATTTTAAGTTCTGTTTCTATGTTCTATATTTTGTGAGTTGTCAGAAATTTATTTTATCAGTCAGAAAATAGGAGATGCTAACTTTAAATATGTTTGTGTACACGCATAGGCATATGTATTTATGCATATGGGTAATTTTAGGTTTTGCTCATATATGCATTACAAGTATGTGTGACTATCTCTATTTCCATGTGATATTAAATATACATATCATTTCCAACTTATTTCATCAATATATATCAACAAATCACCATTAGCCATGACCCTCCCTGAAGCTAGCAACCATGGAATATTTACCATCCCCTGTCCGGAGAAGTGAGGTGGACTTCTCAGCCACAGAGTCTTTTGTTCCCATTTACATCAGTGAGATTGGTTTGTACCCTGCACGTCTTGGTTTATTTAACTGATTTCAGTAACTGTTACAGACATGGGGGCTGAAATCATTGCCAAGGTTGCTGTCATTTGGAATTTTATGTCCTTCATTTTGCTTCACTCAGTATGCCTGTCACATCAGCTTAACAGTGAGCAGCATACTAGCCAGTACCTCTGGCATACTGTATATTAATAGAATATTGATATTGCACAAATACTGTTGTGGGATTCATCATTTGGTAAATCCTCTACCGTCTGCAGTTTTACAGAGCCGTTTAATTAGCAATTTTACAACCTCCTATTCTCTCATTAAATTAATTAATAATTAAGTTCAAATATAGGCATCTTTAATGTCATAATTATATTTCAGTTTTATGGTCACTGGAGTTTAGCTCATTAGGGTAGGTACCCATAAACCATAGCTCTGTTTAGAGGCTGAGACACTTCTCTACACAGGTAGACTACTTTTCCACGTGGTATTTTCATTTCTCTTTCTCTTAAGGAGAACCGTCTTTTTCTGGGAGCTATTTCAGACTGTATTCTTTGTGTATTCTTTTAAAAATATGTTCTTAATTTTATCAAATGTATAACTTTATCACGCTATTATCAATTATAGGTATCTTAACCTCTCTGTATTGACCTTGTTACATTGGCCTACTGTGTCTTGTTGGTTGGATAAAGAGCTAATAACTTCAGCCTTAGTTAGCATTGAGTTCAAAGTACTCTTGAATTTTGCAGCCCCCTAGAAGCACAGTTTGCAAAGGCATGAGAGTCTGTAATAGTACTTCACACAGTATGGTAGGTCTGCACATTGTTTTCTATGGAGTGGGTTTATTTCACTCATTATCACTGATTAAACCAGCTTAGTGGAAGAGGCAAAACAAAACTTGGCTTTGAAATCGTTCTTATTCAATTTTGTTCGCCTTCACATAACCCAGGACAGTGCTAATTATCTCTTTAGTGCAGCTCATATTTCTAATGTAATTCATATGTAAATTCTAATTTAATTCATATGGGAATGTTGTGTTCCTTGCATAGTCTTCACAAAGAGCACAAACAAGGAATTAAAACTGTTTGGAAATAAAAACTTTATGTTACTTTTTTTTAACTAGATTTGCTTTGCTTTGCTTTGTTATTCCTATAACAGATTCTACTAATTTAGTAAGCTTAAGAATTCTAGTATTGTTTAGAAGAAACCTATATTGACACTGTTATGGAATTTTCTACACATCCTTGAGGGTGCTAATTGAAAATTCATACACAATTCCTAAGGTCCACTTTCTAACTATCTCTTCTAAATCTCTAGGAAAGGACATTTTTTTAAGTCTTTAGAACTTTAACCTACATATTACTAAACCCTCTACACTCATGAAAGATTAACATCATTAGACATATTTAGCAATTACTAAGATGGCAAAAATAATAAGGATACTGAATTTAAATAAGAATTGTTTACGTTGAATACTGGTTGAATTCCTACGAGTTCATGTTGTAAAATTGAAATCACTTTGAAAATCAAAGCATTATAGAATCTCAGTAGAGGAAGGGGCCTCAGAAGCCATGTAACCCATACCCCAAATTCACAAATGAATACTTACGTATTAAAAATATTTCCCATTTCATTTCCTCAAATAAAAAAAAATAAGCTTTGGTATGTACCCATCTAGTTCCCTACATAATGTGTTTATAAAGCAAGATAATGAAGCACAGATAGGAATATCTCAGGCCTCTATCTCATATCTGGAATCAATACTTAGACTGCTAGTACATGGCATTCATGATGAGATGATTCAAAGGTGACATAAAAGCTGAAGATAATGTAGTATGTATATTCAGTGTTTCTCTGTGGATATACACATCTCCATACATATATGTGCATAATTAAGTAAAAATTGAAATGATAATCTTCTAGTGAAATCCAAATAAAAGAGAATATAAATCATTCCAACTAGCTAAAAATAATTTTTCTTAGCTCCTAGCATTTTCTCTGTGGTGGTATTTGTATATGGTGCAGACAAAGAAGAAAACAGCTAAATTCACTTTTTTACTACAGAACATCTCACATCAGTACCTATAATACCAGTTTGGTTTCCTAATGCCGTATCACATGTCAACCTCAAAATGTTCCTGTTATCGGTTACCTGTGTCATTCTAGATGATCTTGCAGGGTTTTTGTTGTTTCCTATCAATACAACATCATTTCCATTTGAGATAACTATTTTAGATAGCATTTGCAGATTTATGGCTTAAAACCTTCAGCACAATTTTAGCAAAGAAGAAAAAAAATCCATGAACAAGACCTAGAATCAAATAACAATAAATGCCCAAAATCACACAGTTCCTTTTTCAGTTTTTCTAAGGAGTAGGTTGGTTCCATAAGAAAATCTTTTTTGAAGACATTTGAACTATAGACCAAAGAGGTCATGATATTTTAGCTGTAAAAGAAGTGTCATACAACAGACCTATGATTCTGAGGATCTCATCAGCTTTGCTCTGCAAAGGGGACCTTCTAAATGGTAAGACTCTGCTATGACTGACTTTGTAATATCTAGGACATAATTACACTTGCATTAAATATGCACACACTCTCACACACATCATGTCAACGAAAGAGCTGTCCGAAACTATTTTCAATAATTGATTTGCCATTTAATTGAACAGCATGACTGACTAACATAGCTCATTACTTTACTCATTAGTTAATTATCGAAGAAAGTAGGACAAGTCAATAAAACGGAAGGCTGTAAATTCCAATACTAATTAGCACCATTTCCTCAGAGACATATTTAAGGGCAGATTGGCTACCTAAATGTCCTAGGACCTTGTAGATGAAGGGAAAGGGTAGATACACCATAAATCTAGATTACAGCCAAGGGAGACTAGTAGATAAGACCTAGGGAGCCAGGTTACTGCCAAGTACTCTATTTGACTGGAAACATGGGAATGTACAACTCAGGAGGAATTTCTTTTAAATCTGAAGGATTCCTCATTAACTGAACATACTTAAAAATTACTTGCACAATAAACTTTTTTCTGGTGTTTTTTGGATCGTTTCCTTTTTAGTATTTTCATGGAAAAAGTCAGTGTAAAAAGACCTACATTTTCCTTTGAGGTAGTTCCCATTTTATATTTTTATCTATATGATTTAGAAATGGCAAATATTTGTTATTATCACTGCCTCATACAAAAAAAAAGAGCAATTGCTTTACACAATTCAATCTTTGGTCTAATCTAACTATGAATTATTAATGCATCAAAATAATGCAAGTACATTTCAGGATTCCAAAAAGTACTTTAATCACAAACTCACACAAAAAAAGCAAATGTGTGTCTATTTGTTGTTACATTACAGTCTGTTGTCACAAAAGCTTACATTTCAAAAGAAAGGTCTTTAAATCCTAAAACTGTCAGTCATAATCTATTCAAAATTTGGTTACTGACCTTGGCTACTAAGTGGCCAATTCCCCATTGCTTGGAGTGTTTAAAGACTATCTCTGCATTCTGTCAAGAGTTCTGTAGTAGGAATTCCTGAATGGGGCGACAGTAGAGACTATCTTTTGTCCATCTTATTATCTCAACAGCTTAGCAAAATTCCTGGTATGTAGCAAACATCATTCCTGACTGGACCCAAGTTTTTCACTGCACCAACTCTTCATGGCAAGTTTGATAAGCAATTTGCCCAAAGTGTCTGAGGGCAGATTTGAACTTAGGAAGAAACTTACTGACTCCATACTCCATACTGACCCTATACTCTATCCACTATACCACTCAGTTCTTCTCTATATACGGAATGGTTGCTGCAGAGAGTTCTGTATCCCCAGGAAATTTCCTAGGTAAAGGAACTTTCAAGTGAGCAATACCAATGCACATTAGCACATGTGCTCTAACTTAGGAGTCTTGTAGATTTGCAAAGAGCACAGAAGGGTTATGTGAGTAACCCAAGGTTATAGAGTAAGAGTGTGTCAGAAACAAAGGCAGGTTCTTCTGACTGGAACGTGTTTCTACCCACTATGTAAGTATATAGGTATGTGTGCACATATATGTTTATGTGTACACACACATACACATATACATGTGAGTATGTATAATAGATACCTCACATGTAAAAAATGATCTGTTTGATATAGGGACAGTATTATGTAGATACATTAACCCACACAAACATATATGCATACATATAAGTATACACACATATTAAGTTATATATGTATATATTCACATACTTGTATAAATACATTTACACATTTGTGTAAATATACACAAATACAAATAGAGGAAAATATATACTCACATTCATATATGTGTATGTATATACATATACACATTGTATGTGCGGATATATCTATCTCTTAGGCATTTACTTCAGCTTCTATCATATATGTGTGTGCATGTATGTATACATATATGTGCAGCACATGTATATATACATTTATGTATATGATTGTACAACTATATGTGTGTACACATACATGAACAAATAGATGTATATGTGACCATGTATTCATGCATAATATGTATATGATATGCATATGATTATGTATATATATATGTGTGTGTGTTTATATACCAGATATCTGCATACATTTCTATGAATTGATCAAGCAGCTATAAGATTATTTTCATATCTTGAAACATAATAATAATTCCCAGAATTTATATAATGATCTAAAGTTTGCAAACTTTCATCATTCCATCTGATTCTCACAACTAAAGAGACTATTATTGTTATTTCAATTGCTTTTTTTAATTCTCATTTTACATAGGAAGAAACAGAGGTTGGTAGTTAATTTTCCCAGTCACACAAATAAGGGGCAGAATTATATTCAGAATGTCTTGACTCCAGTATTCTATCCACTTCTCCACCTAAGCTAATCATTTCAGAATAAGTTCTCCACTTCTTTTTAAAATAACATTTATTAATTTATTACATTTTTTCTTTTTAAATTTTGAGTTCCAGATTCTCTCCCTCTCTCCCATTACTCTCCTACCCACTGACAAGTCAAACAATATGATAACAATTATAAATGTGAAGTCATGAAAGACATAGTTCCTTATTAGCCATAAGACACACACACAAAAAGCAAAAGTAAAAAAAAAAAAAAAAAAAGGAAAGAAAATTATACCTCAATTTGCCCTTGGAGTTCATCAGTTCTCTCTCTGAAAGTAGATAACATTTTCTATTATGAGTCTTTGAGGATTGCCTTAGATGGTTATATTGATTACAGCAGCCAAGTCTTTCACAGTTAATCATCATTAAAACATTGCTGTTATTACTCATGATTTCTAAGTTCTCACTTCACTTTGCATCAGTGCATATGTCTTACTATGTATTTTTTTTCTTCTGAAGCCACCCCTCCCATCATTTCTTATAGAACAATAGTACTCCACCACACAAAACTTATTCACCCATCCCCCAACTGATGGATATTCCCTCAAAGTCCAGTCCCTTGCCATTACACAAAAGATCTACTATAAATTTTTTCGCACACATAGGTCCTTTTTTCCTTTTTTCATCAATCTCTTTGGGATACAGACCTATTGGTATTACTAGATAAAAAGTTTATGCAGTTTTATAGCCCTTTGGCATAGTTTCAGATTGCTCTTCAAATATTACTCATCCAGGTGGCTACTCCATCAAAAATACATTAATGTACCTACTTTCCTTCATGCACTCCAGCTTTTATTATTTCTGAAAAATGTGAAGTGGTACCTCAGAATTGTTTTAATTTGTCTTTCTCTTACCAGTAGTGACTTAGAGCATTTGTTAATGACAGTAGATAGTTTTGATTTCTACATCTATAAACTGCATGTTCATATACTTTCATCATTAATCAATTGGGGAATGACTCCTTTTTTTATAAATTTGATTTAGTTTCCTATATATCTGAGAAATTGACACTTTATTAGAGTAATTTGCTGTCATAGTTTATATTACTTCATTTTCTATTGTACCTTTTAACAAAATAGTTCTGTTTTTTGCTTATGCTTTGTTTGAGATCATGATAGTTAACTCTACTTTTTTCTTTTGGCTTCAGGCAAAGCATATCACATTCTGCTTCTGACCTTTATTTTCTGTTTCAGGTGTGTCTTGTGTACAAACATATTATATAATCCTAGTTTTGAATTCATTCAGCTACTCACTTTCATTTTATGGGTGAGTTCATCCCATTCACATTCAAAGTTATTATTACTATGTATTTCCCTCCATTCTATTTTCTTTTGCTTATCCTTCTCTCTGTCTCTCTCTCTCTGTCTCTCTCTTTCTCTGTCTCTCTCTCTCTGTCTCTCTGTCTCTCTGTCTCTCTCTCTGTCTCTCTCTCTCTCTCTCTCTCTCTCTCTCTCTCTCTCTCTCTCTCTCTCTCTCTCTCCTGTCCCTCATCAATGTTTTTTTTTTTCTTTTGAGTACTACCTCCCTTAATCTTCCCTCCCTTTTGTCACTCCCCCTGCCCATATCTCTTATCCTCTTCACCTCCCATTTCTCTGTTGGGTAAGATAGATCTCTATATTCAACTAAGTATATAGAGATAGATAGTTACACACATATATGGGAATATATGAGGGGAGAATATTTTGATGAGTGAGGTTCAGGCATTGCTTGCCACCCTACATTTTTGTTTCTACTGTAAAGGCTCTTCCTTCCACACCTCTTTTATGTGATAAAATTTTCCCCATTCTACTTCATCCTTAGGGACTGTTACGCAATACAGTGGATAGATCCCCAAGCCTGGAGACAAGAAGTCCCAGGTTCAAATTTGGACTCAGACACTAGCTGTGTGATTCTGGGCAAGATACTTAACTCGGTTTGCCTCAGTTTTCTTATCTATTTAATGAACTGAAGAAGGAAATGCCAAATTATTTCTATATCTTTGACAAGAAAAATGAAAAGGGACCATAGAATCAGACATGATTGAAAACAACTAAACAACACTTCTTCTATCCCCCTTCACCTAATATATCCTTGTTTCTCACCCCTATATTTTTTTGAGAATATCTCAACGTAATGAACATATACCTATGTCCTGTTTCTATGTAGACTCCTTCTAATTATCCTGTTAATGATAAAGCTGTTAAGAGTTGCATGTATTGGGGGCAGAGCCAAGATGGCAGAGTAAAAAGACACATATACTCTAGTGCTTCCCCCACAGCCCACAAAATGCCTGTAAAAAAGCAGCAGAAGCCACAGAACAATAGAGTGAAAGAGGTTTCCAGCCAAAGGTAACCTGGAAGATCAACAGGAAATGTCTATCCTATGGGATGCTGAGCACATGGAAGCTGCTAAATCTTTTATAATCCTAATTATGGCTCTATGATATTTGAATTGTTACTTCTTGGCTGCTTGCAACGTTTTCTCCTTGACTTTGGAGTTTTAGAATTTTACCATAATATTCCTCAAAGTTTTCAGTTGGGGACTCTTTTAGGAAGTGATCAGTGGATTCTTTCGATTTCTATTTTACCCTCTGCTTCTAGTATTCAAGTAGCCCAGTGATTCTTGTCCTTGGTCTGTTTTCCAGGTCAGTTGATTCTAATAAGACGCTTCACATATTCTTCTATTTTCCACTCTTCTGACTTTGTTTTAGTGTTTCATGCACTAGATGATGTCATGTGGTTTCATGGCATCATTAGCATCTACTTGCTTGATTCTAATTTTTATGGAATTATTTTTTCAGCGAGCTTTTGTACCTCTTTTTCTATAAGGCCAATCGTATTTTTTACAAAGAATCCTTTTCTTCAGTGATTTTTTTTAACCTTCTTTACCATTTGTCTTCTTCTACTTTTAAATCGTTATTTTCTTCAGTATTTTTGAACTTCTTTTTTGCCAAGTGGTTAATTTTATTTTCGTAATTTTTTTTTTACATTACTCTCATTTCTTTTTCCAAATTTTCCTCTTCTACTCTTATCTCTTTCTTTAATTCTTCCATCAATTATTGCTGGACTTGGATACAATTAGCATTTTTGTTTGAGGCTTTGCTTTTAGCTCTTTTCAATTTGTTGTCTTCTAAGTTTATGTCTTTGTTTTCATTTTTTTTAATTTTACTTTAGACTCAAACATCAGAACACAAAGAATAGAGAAAAAAACAAAAACATCATGAACTTAAATATTGGAACTTTAATACTAAGTTAAAAAGAGAAAAAGCATGTCCCGTGTGTAGCAGAACATAAGAAATGATTCAAATGATATGACACTAAATTTTCATTTCAAGAAAGCTTGTATAATAAATAATACTTGAGTTGAAAATTACCCATCTTTTCTTTGCTTCCTTGTTCTCTGTTGTGCACTATTTTACTTTGTTCTTTTTTCTCTCCTTCATCTTCCCAGAATGCTACAATAAAGTTTAGATATATTTCTTTATAGGTATAGATATATGCATACACATATACATATATACATACATATATAGACATACACTTTCCCAAACCTATTCTACACCTTATATTTGCTTTTTATGTTCATGCATATCTCTTGTTTCCTATCCCTCCTGCCTTCTCTCCTTTGCTTCTACTCACTACCTTGCCCTCCTATCAGTTGTCTACATCCCTCCAAGTATCCCTCCCCTATCCTCCCATTTCCATAAATATAAACATCCTTCTATACCCTGCTTTTGCCTATTCCCTTCTCCTCCCCTCCCTCCCATGTCCTCTCCCTGTCCCTATGACCCTATCATTTTATTTCTTCTGAATTTAGAAGACTTTTATACTCTTCTAATTTTATATGCATTGTTCTCTCTTAAACTCATTTCCAGAACTGCAAGCCCTCCTCCCCCATGTAATTCTTCTGTATTGATTCTTTCTCTTGCACTTCATTTGTATTAAATAATTACTCTTTTTAGCTGTTCCTAAATGGTTTTTCTTTTTCAATTAATAATCTATTCAGGCTTTCCACAATCTTACTTATAAGCTACGCAATTATTAATAAGAATCATAGACATACTATATATAAATATATATATATATAGATAAATACACACTATACATATATACATACATATAGTGAAAAGTAAACAGTCTGTCCTTATGAATTTCTTATAATCAATCTTTGCTATATACCTTATATTTTCTTTGTTCTTGTATATAAAGTCTTCTAAGTTCAGCATTTTTTAAATAAATTCTTAAAAGTTTGAGTATTAATCAAATATCCATTTTTTTCATTCAAGATAATATTAAACTTTGCAGGGTATGATATTTTTGGCTGAAACCTCAGTTCTTCTGGTCTTCGATATATTATGTTCTAAGACCTACAGTCCTTTAATGTCTCTGCTGCTAGGTCTTGTGTGAGCCCAATTATGGCACCACTATATTTAAATTGTTTTAATCTTGTTGCTTTTAATATTTAATATTTAATCCTTGAAATGGGGGTTTTTGAATTTGACTATGATAATCCTATGAGTTCTCCTCATAGGATCTCTTTTAATTGGTGATCTGTGGATTTTTTCTATTTCTACTTTCCTCCCTTCAAGACAATTTTCTTTAATTATTTCATTATTTTTGCATCGAGATTCTTTTTTTTTTATTATAACTTTCAGTTAGTCTTTTATTTTTATAATTTTCTTTTCTTAATCTATTCCCCAAATCTGTTGTTTTTCTTATGTTTCATTTTTGCTCCAATTTTTTCGTTATTCAAGTTTTGGTTAATTATTCCTTGGTCTCTTATAATTTCAGTGGCTTCACTTTGCTCATTTGTAATTTTCAAGGCATCATTTTCTTCCTTAAGATTCTGGATTTCCTTCTCTAATTGGTTGACTTTCTTTTCATAACCTTATTGTTTTTATTGGACTATTCTTATACTTTTTTAGCTTTTCCTCCATCTCTGTCATTTGGTTTTTAAACTCTTTTGTAAAATCTTCTAGCAATTCTTTTTGAGCAGGTGACCATTTGACATTACTCTTTGTGACATTTCTTTGCTTCAATATCCTCCTCTGAAGATGATTCCCACAATAGCTTTCTATAGTTGGATTCTTTCTCCTTTGCTTGTGCATTTTTTGTGGTGATAGCTTAATTTTTGTGATCAACTCTAGCCTTGGGCTATGGGAAATGGTGCCTCTCTCTCCAGATCTTCAGTTCTCCCCTCCTACCTGGAACCAAATCCAAACCTCTAACCTCTGGTAAGTGCCCAGTGCCAGGGGCTTTCTGCCTCACTGTTTCTGCATTCACCAGGTGTGTGCTGGCTGCCCAGCTCAGTCTGGCATTCCTTATCAGCAGAGATTGTCAGGATTTTCCCTCACCAAGCAGGGAAAGGGTAGATAAAGTTTCTGTGGCTGGGGTTGAGGCAAACTCTCAAACCAGTTAACCCCAGGGTTCGCCTCTTTTTGTTAAATGGAACCTAGCCCGCAGGTGTTTATTCTTCTCAGGTACCAAATCTGTGCCTAGAATTCTTCTTCAGATATCTCAAATTGTCCCAGAAAGACCTTTGTTGTATCTCTGTTCTTAGTTATCTCCACCCACATCTCATTGGCCCTAAGGTCCTATTTTAACTCTTTTTTGGGGAAAAATCTCAAGAGCTTGGAATTTTCTGACCTATTCCACCATCTTCCCAGAATCCTAAATTTATGTCTCATTCTTCCCTGCCATGATAGCAGGTATTTTTGGTAAAGTTATTTTTTTCCTTGTTTGCTCATTTTCCCAGACTATTTCTTGACTTTGAACTTTATGTTAAAGTTGGACTCTGCTTACTTAGGGTGACAAGGCTTTGTCCCAAGAGTCAGGTTTTTCATATAGATGCTTTCAGAGCTAGTTCTGGGGATCTGAAAGTTTTTTTGGTGCTTCCATAGTGGTGTTATCATAGGAAAGGTGTGGTGACTTCTTTCTTAGTCTGAGGTTTGGTCTTTAAACAAGAAGGGTTCCTGCTCCCCTGAAGCTGGAAGAACTAGTATTCTTTTTAACCCTGGAAGTGTGACCAGGTCCCCACTCTCCGGAAGTTACAGGTGAAGCTATGACCAGGGCCCCTTCTCCCTTGTGACCAATCACAAGTGCTCTTCTCTGTCCAGAAACTTTATCCCTGATCTGCTTATGGATAATAGAGTTGCCAATAATCCCAACTGCACTTAGTGCCAGCAAAGGGTCACCTACAATCTCTTATCTGACCCCTTTATCATCTCTGAGCTGAGTTCCCAAAGCTTCCATTACTACTTTCATAGCATCTAAGGTCTACTAACGGTCCTCCTGTTACAGAACGACTCTGTGCCCACACTGATTTTACAATCCTCTCCTGTAGACTTTTCAAATTGTCTTAGGCTGGGAAAATGTCTCCCTCCGACCTTTTGTTGGTTCTGTAACTCTAAAATTTGATTTGAGGTATTATTTAAAGTTTTTGTAAATGAATATTGACCTTGACTTTGCCCCCCTCTATTTCATTTAGATATATTAATTCTCAATTTGATATAAAGTGGGTAATTTCAATATGTTTTTTAATTTTCTTAGCTTTATGATGAAAAATTAAACTGAGAAAAACAATTACAAGTATGTTTCAAATAATATTCAGTGAGAATCATGACACACTTTACTTTGACATAATTCCTATCATTGACACTGTTTTCAAGTTCAAGCTATAAAGCCTTAGAAAAAGTTTTTAAAAGTTTAATATGAAGTCAAATTTTCCCAAAGATTATGTTTTATCAGCATTTTTGAGAATCAGGCACCGGGTGCTAATAAGTGACAGCAGAATTTAGAAGAGTGAAATGTCATTGTGCACTTTGGTCAAAATCTCCTGGCTAGAATAAAAAAAAATTCTCTAATGATTTCAGAAAAAAAACAACAACAATATTTTGCAATAATCACACTTGCTTGTAGGTACCCTTGGAAATTATGTTCATGTCAGAGAAATGTTCACAGATGATCTGCACCAAACAAAATTGACCTGAGAGAAAGCTTAGCAAACTACCGTTATTAGACAGTTTTCCTGTGCCTGGAGTTACAAAGTACCTTTGCTCCAGTGTAACCACTGACTGTGATAGAATGACAAGGTAGGTCCAAATAAATGTTTGGCTTACTAAACCAGCACTCTCCAATCTGTCCATAATAATAAACTGGATACTGAGAAAGTCCTAAAAGAGACTATGCTTTGTCTTATGCATTGGTAGAAATTTCAATCTATAAGAGTTGTTATGACTAAAGTAGAAATATGGGGAAATATAGCAGTTATATTCAATGTTGGAAAAGTTGTTTTTGAAAATATAAATTCAGTGCTTTACATTCAAATTTCTTTTTAAGTAGGCAAAAGTTGTGTCATTACCCCATATGGGGATGTAATCTACAGTTGAAGAAGCACTGAAAGGGTCATGTGTGAAAAAAGTTTGAGAAGCCCTGGTTTAGAATAGCTCTAATCTATGCTATGGGAGAGTTAGGAGAATCCACCAAAGAAATAAAAGTGAAATAAGCATAGTTTCTACGAATAAGGAGGGCTTAGTACTATGTGTTTGGTTAGTGTATATCTGGAATTTGGGGTTCAATTTATAAGATCATAAATCTAGAGAATCTAAGGTACTTTAGAGGTCACCTATTACTACTCCATCATGTTGCAGCTGAGGAAACTGAAGCCAAGAGAAATTAAATGATACGTTCAAATTCATATAGTCATTAACTGATAGAAACAAAATTTGAACTCAGATTTTCTTGCTCCAACACAATAGGAAAAGAATCAAAAATTGCCCAAATAAAAGAGAAACATGAACAGAGATGAAATAAAATAGACTGATTAGGACCTACAATCCACATGTGAGGTAGTTGGTAACCCAGGGGATAGAACACTGGGTCTAGAATGAGGAATACCAGAGTTCAAGTTTAGCCTCAGATATTTACTAGTTATGTAACCCTGAGCAAGTAATTTATCATCAAATTGCCTCAGTTTCCTCAACTGTAAAATTGAGATAATAATGGCAGCTGCCTTCTAAAGTTATTGTAGAATTAACATTTGATTACAAAAAGAGCCTTAGAACAATTACTAGCAGGTAGTACACCCCATATAAATCCGTATTTTCTTTTCTCTTTCACCATATTATATGCTAGAAAAATAATACCTGGAATTCAATGAAAATGAATGGCTGTCTACAAAATATATAAAAAATAGTCAGTTACAAGAAAAGAGAGATCCAGAAACAAACAGATCAAATCACAAAGAAATGAGAAACTACCAATTAAGGAGACTTCTAATTTAATAAATTTATCGAAACTTTAAAGAGAAATTTACACCTCTATATTATTCTTAATATTTGAGAAAGTGCTTCACCATACACTTTTATTTTTAAGAAAATTGTGACTTAATAACTAAACCAAAGAGGAATAAAGCTAAGAAAGAAAAATATAGACTGTTATTACTATTGAAAAATGATATAAAATTAATAAGTAAATTAGAGATAAAAGATGATGGATAGACAAAAAAAGTAAATAGGTAGATAGAGAGTGCCTTTATTTTTTTTTATTTAACTTTTAACATTTATTTTCACAAAATTTTGGGTTACAAATTTTCTCCCCTTTTATCCCCTCCCCCCCCCAAACCCAAGCATTCTAATTACCCCTGTGACCAATCCGCTCTCTCTTCTATCAGAGAGTACATTTATGAAACATTTACTATATGTCAGTTATTGTGCTGTGTAAAGAAATTTTGTACAGAAATACAAAAAAATCAAGAGGGTCGCAACTCTTAATTCAAAAGTGGTTGTTCAGTCATGTCTGAGTATTTTTGATCCTGTGGATCATATCATACTATTCTGTCCATGCGGTTTTCTTGGCAAAGATACTAGAATGGCTTGCCATGTTAAATAACATGTCCACAGTCATGCAGGCAGTAGATGTCTGAGGTTAAATTTGAACTCAGTCCTTTTCTGACTCCAGGTCCAGCACTCTATCCATTTCACCACATAAGTGCTTCCATTCAAAGAGAGGAAAAAAAATATTAAAGTAATTGGATAGCAGAAGAGGAGTGGGAAGGTGGCTGCTTTTGAATTAGGAAGTGGATCTATTGAGAGAATAAAAAAGTGAGTTGAACTGTGAATAAAGTTCACATGATTGAAAGCACTCATGAAATGGCAGCCTTGACTAAGGAATCACCAATCAAGAAGCAGGCTGGAGTGGATGGGCTTTATAAAATACTATAAAAAACTAAAACTATATATCTGTGTCTATTCATTGTCATGAAGTTTGTGACAAACCACATATTTAAGGACAGTTCATTGTTGGGAAAACAGTTAGCATGGTTAGTAATTTTAAAAGCAAGAAAAAAAATCCCCAGAACATTAGGATATCACAATAAGAAATCCTTTGACAAAATAAAACATTTCTTTATGCTTAGAAAAAAAAACAACTAAAAGGCAAATATTAAATAGTACTATTTTAATATGATAAAAATGTGTAAAAATCAAAATTTTCATTGCTTGCAATGCTGAAGAACTAGAAGTCTTTCTAATAATGTAGTGATAACACAAAGATAAGCTCTGCCCCCATTATAATTTCAGTATCATTCTAGAAATACTAGCAAGAGCAACAGGAAAAGAAAAAGACATATAAGGCATAAATATTAGCAGAGACTGCAAAATAATCCTATGTGCAGAAAATACTATGACGGGGTGGGTCTCAAGGCCACATGTGTCCCTCTAGGTCCTCAAGTGTGGCACTTTGATCCAAACTTCACAGAACCAATCCCCTTAATGAAAGGCTCTGTTCTGTAAAACTTGAACTTAGTAAAAAGGCTTCACCCAAGGACCTAAAAGGCCTCATGTGATCTTGAGGTTGCAAGTTCCCCACTCCTCTATTATGACTTAGAGAAGCTCAAAGAGTCATCAAATAAATTAAGCAAGAATAATAATTGCTTTAGTAAAGTAGCATTATTTCAAATAATTCTGAAAAATCATCTATATTTCTGCATAGCTATGAAAAGAAGGAAATGATAACCAGATAATATTCATAATAGCTACAAAATATGTGGGAGACAATGTAGCAAGGCATATTTGACACGTACGAATAAAATCACAAAACTCTACAAAAATTGATGATGGATACAATCCCCATTACTCATAATCGGATAGTATCAATATAATAAAATAATTTTACGGTCTAAATAAATATAATATACTTAATATTAAAGCAATACAACTAGCAAGAATTGACCCTACATAATTTTACAATATACTATAAAAATGCCTTTGGAATAATAAATGCTCTATAGTCTCAATGGAACATGAAATGAAAATAAGAGTGAAGGAAGACTGCATTTTGTAAACTTCAAACTCTATTATATACCAGTAATCATAAAAAATGGTTTGGTACCGGTAATAATATGTACTAGTTACCAAATAGTAGGAAAAAACTATAATAGTAAGAATAAAAAAAAACAATAACGCACTACTTAAAAACTAAACATAAATTGTCTGATGCTCTAGCATTACCTTCTGAGTAAACTGGAAGGTAATTTGATAGAAAATGAGTTTTAAAAAGCAACTCATACTATATATTATAGTAAATTCCAAATGGATGCATAATAAATATCAAGTCCAAGTTCAAAATGTAGGGAAAAAAATACAAGACACTTTTCACGGCTACAGTGAGGGGAAAGTAGAGATAAAATTAAGTTAAATATCTCTGATAAAAGTTTGATTTTCAAGCATCATTCCCATGTTCAAAGGACATGCACAACTTTCAAAAGAAGAATTGTAAATTTTCATAAACATTTTAAATATTGTTCCAAACCACTATAGATAAATGTAAATTAAAAGAATTAGGAGATTTCACCTCTTTCCCAACTAATTGGCAAAGCTGGCAAAAAATGGAAATAGTATCAGAGATTATAAGGGAAAAGAGGCCCAATAATGCATTGTATTTCAGCTCTAAATTATTTCAACCATTATAGAACAGAGAGGAAGTCATTAAACTTTTCGTATCCTTTGACTTAAAGCTCTTGCTCCTGGGCCTATAATGATGATAATGATGATGATGACAATGATGAAGATAATAGGCATTTTTTTTCACTTCAAGTTTTGCAATGAGCTTTGCAAATATTATTTCATTTTATTCTTCTAATTTTTATAAATGAGAAAGCTAAGGCAAATGGAGGTTAAGTTATTTGCTGTAGGAACATATAACTAGTAAATTTTTGAGGCCAGATTTGAACATCTTCCTGACTAAAAGTTCAGTACTTTATTTAAAGCCACCATCACCTAGTTAACTATATGGACATATGTGTGTATATGTGTGTGTGTATATATATATGTCTATAGACATATATATATGTCTATAGACATATATACATACACATAAATATATACATGTATATACACACATATATGCATGCATACATTTATATGTGTATATATATATATATGCACATCTATGTGTGTGTATTTCCAAGGACAAATGTCAAAGACAAAAAGAATGCCATATGTATCCAAATATCAATAGTTACATTTTTATGTTGTAGTGAAAATCTAGAAATCAAGTATACATTAATTAGTGGCTAAATATAATTAGGGTCTATGAACATAAATTAATATTATGAATGAATAAATGGATAGGTGAATAGATTAGTGAATAAATAAATAAATCACAGTCATTTATTCCGCACTTATTAAGCACGAAGCATTGTGTGTGTGCTCAGGATAAAAATACAAAAGTAAAAACAGTTCCTTACCACCCTCAGAGAGCTTAAGGTCTAATAAGGAAGACAACACTCATAAGTGAGTGGTGGCTGGGGGGATAGAGTGGCAGCTTTGGTCTGGAGAGCTGCAGGGTTAGTAAGTTATAAGAAACAATTAGTATGAAACAATCCAAGAAATATTGGGAAATATATATGAAATGATACAGAATTTAATAAGTAGAAGAAGAAAATTACATATTCAAAGACTGTAGTAATATAAATGAACAGCACAATAAAATGAATGGTCATTTATTAATTGTAACAACTAACTGCAATCTCAAATAATAGATGAAGAAATTGATTTACTTCTTTTCTTCAGAGAAGTAAAAATCTATGGGTACAGGATGCTGCATATCCTATCAGAGGTGGGCAGTGTCACTGGGTTTTGCCTGACTGTTTGCTTTATTACAAAGTATGGTTCAGTGAATATGGGCTGTATCTGGGAATGAGAGAAAGGAAAATGAGAAGACCTCAATAACTTTTTAAATCAATGTCAAACCAGTTATCTGTCTACATGCAGACAAAAATAGGATGAAATATGTATTAACGTTTTACAGAACAATTATCTAGCCACTGGGGAAGATTGAAAGTTTAGGTAATGCATAGCCTATGCCCATGGAACTTAGTGTCCTGAAGGAAAATATACTATATTAGTCAACTAAAAAACATTTATTAAATAACTGCTAAGTGGCCAGTGCTTACAGAAATAGTTGTAGTGTAAATTCTTTTATAAAACAACACCATTAGAAAAGGTACAAAAATCCAAAAACCAGGTGCCATATTAAATTTGCAGGAACGATGGACCATCCAAATAGTTATACCTCATGTAGAATTGGACTCTGGAGCCCAAATAAGAGCTAGGTATATGAAATTATTTTTTTCAACATGTCAGTTCTTTTATTACCTAGGCTAAGTTCTGGAAATCCTATGTTTTGTCCAGTGTTACTTAATGTTTCTATGCCTATGTCTATATTTAATCCAATAAGTATTTATCAAGCACCTACTGGTGGAAAATATTGATGTAGACCTCAAGGAAAATAAGGCCCTTGCCCTCAAAGTCTTTAAATTCTCCTGAGAAAGATAGCATTCAATCAGATAAGAAAGTACCAACTAATTTGAAGAGGTAAAGAGTACTATTAACTGGGAGGATTAGGAAAGTTTTCCTGGAGGAGGTGCATTTGACCTGAGCTTTGAAGAAAGCTCAGGATGCCAAGAGGTAAGATGAGGAAACAATACATTCATGATAGGGGAAGTAACTTATGCAAGGATATCAAGAAAGGGAATTTTGAACTGAGAAAGACAAATAGGCTAGATGAGCAAGAACACAGAATGAAAAAGGGGGGATAACAGGAGATAAATTGAGAAAGGTAGGCAGGAGCCAAATTGCAAACAGTTTTAAATGCTAAATATAGATTTTTTTAAATTTTATGTTAGAAATGAGGACCTATTAAAGGGGAGTGGACAATGAGACGTTTTTGGAACAGTATTTTGACGATGTGATACAGGATAGGATAAATGTATAAAGATGTAAAATGTATAATGTATATTTTTACCATAAAAATAGAGATGTTAATATCTGACTACATATCTTACAGGGTAAGATGTTCATCCACTTCATAGGGTTGTTATGAAGATCAAATAAGGTAATATATGTAAAACACCTCGAAGACTTTAAGTGTTCCATAATTATCAGCTACCAT
Organism: Notamacropus eugenii; assembly: GCF_028372415.1. Lineage (NCBI taxonomy): Eukaryota > Metazoa > Chordata > Mammalia > Diprotodontia > Macropodidae > Notamacropus > Notamacropus eugenii. Next base: position 180,543,606 of record NC_092875.1, read on the forward strand.
CATCAACCACTCAACTGCTTCCTTTCTTTGTAAAATGGTTAAAGGGTTGTTGTGAAGCTTAATTTAAAACACACACACACACACACACACACACACACACCCATACCCACATCAGATATATATACATATATATGAAATGCTTTGAAAAATTTAAAGCACTCTCTAAATATTAGTCTATATCATCTGCATTGGACTCCAAAGTGCAATGTACAAAAACCTCTAATATCCCTCCCAGCCTTGTGTCTATGGTTCAGTGATCTAATTTGTATATGTGCTTATACATATAGTACAAGAATTTATTTCCCTTTGCATGTGAAACTACCTTTTCTTTTCCATTGAAAACATATCTCAATTGGTTTTTATTCTCTCTCAGCCCAAATACTGATGCAAAATAAAGACTTTTCCACTTTATCCAATGTAAAATATGCAGGCTGGAAGAGCTTTGGTGGAATTTTAGTGGTCCTCTTTTAGAAACAGGGCCCTGAGGCCCGTATAGCCTTTAATCAGCTATAACTGGAGTAAAGCTGTCAGCTCCTGCTTGTATTCTGTCAGCTTTAGTACCATTTAGAGCATCCCTGACAAATATATAGTACAAATTTAACAGTCAACCTGTGAGCAAGCAAAACAAAAATATCTCTCAGGCATCAGAAGTAACTTTCTTCAGCTGTGCCATAGACAATGGAAGAGTTGGACATTTCCTGGAAACCAAAAGAAACTTGTGATGGAGGAGTGAGCTATACAAACAAAACATTTACCCCTAAATCGTATAGAGACTTTGTAAACTGGACATACCAGGAAGAAAAAGGAAAAGGAAGAGGCAAGGAACTAATGTTAAGGAGAAAAGACTTAATTGACCAATAATCTGAGATCACACAATTATTTATCTACGTTTTCAAGCACTACAAAATCTGGCTAAACCAACCCTCGTTTTTGATAGATGAATTAATTTAATCCCTGTGGTATAGAATGACTGGCCAAAGGCCACAGTGGCAATAATCATTACAGGTAAAATTTAAACCCATGACCACTATCTATGCCTCAAATACATCTTTCCATTTTACTTTGCAAATTAAACGTTGAATGAAAACTATGTACAGGGAAACCAACTGCTGACATTATCTTACCTATAATTACCCAATGAAGTGAATATGAAAGAAACATTTTTAATAGGTACATCCAGAATTGTCAAGGTAAGGCCTTTATCCTTTATGAGAGATTTAGAAGTAGTCACTGATATTTCTATGTCAATTTTTGACAATATTAAATATCACATTATTAAAGGGATGGTTTGTGGTCATATAGAAAGGGAAGCAAAAATCCTTACCAACTGAAACAAGTTCATCAAATATTAGGTTATTCCAGAACAACCTCATTTACTTTTTGACTGATTTCCTATATTAATCAGTGAGGGGAATTCTAAATAAATTGTATGCCTAGTTTTCAATAAGACATTTAGCACAAACTCTTACAATGTCCTAGTTGATGAGCTGAAGGAAGGTGACCAGAAAGTTAGTAAATTTAGGCAGATTTGGATATCATTAAAGAATTAAAAAAAAAGAGAGAGAGAGAGGATTGCTGCATTGAGATGACCTTGACTCCCTTCTGTTTTAGGTAAAATATAGATGACATGTTTATCCATTGTCAGATAACACAAAGTCATGAGGCAGAATTGCTGTATTTTTTTGAAGAGTAAAAATGACTTCTAAAAGATTTCCATACCCTAGAACTTTGAGTCTAATTGAATGAAACTCTGAAATTAAAGGGAAAATTCTGCTTAGGTTTAAAAAAAAATCAACTATTCAAGTACAGAATGAGAGGTCTCTACTAGACTTGTTCATCTGGAAAAGCTCTAGGACATTTACTGGCACAAAAAAATCAGTATGAGTTTTAGGATTAAATATTTAAGGCTGGAGTGGACCTTAGAAGCCAACTAGTCCACTCTCTTATTTTACAGGTGAGGAAACTGAGGCTTACAGAAGTTAAATGACTTGTCCAGACTCCACAACAAATATTTAAGGCAGGATGCAAATCTGTATCTTCTTTTCTCCAACTCCAGTCCTGTATTCAATAACCTGCCATTCATTTGGGGGAAAAATATCACAGAATTTATAATGAATAGTTAGTTACATAGTACCCAATATATACGGACAATCACAGTTTCAGCATGCTATGTCCTGATCTGACCTGATCTGAATGTCTGATTCAGTTGTGTGTACCTCATTTTAGGAATGGCAATGACTAGCTGGCACATAGTAAGTGTTCATGATGACAGTAAGATTGGAAGACCTGACAAAGGCATGTTGGTTGGAAGAATTGGGGTTGTTTTGCTTAGATAAGAAGAAAATAATTGGGCAGATAGGGGAGATCAGCACGGAATGATATCTCAAAGGTTCTCAGACAGATGAGGATTGGATTTATTCTTCTTGATCAATGAGTGGAATGTTTTTAAGGGAATCGTATTCTGATTTGATTGGAAGGGAAAATTCTTAATGATTGTGTCTATTTAATAGTAGAATCGAGGAACTAATGAGGTAATGAGTTCCACATCACTGTAGTTGTTCTACAAGAGACAGAAACGTTGCTTGCCAAATAATCACAGAAGCATTTCCTGCTCAAATGAGAGTTAGAAGAAACTCTGTGGTTCTATGAGTTGTGGCATATAAGAAAATTGCCATAAGAATTTGAGAAAGGGAAAGATTAGTTAGTCATGTGGATTCACAGAAGGCTTCATGGAAGAGATTACATTTAGCTGGAAAGTGAAGGACAATAAAAATTTTGACTGAAGAGGGGCAGTCAGTGCCACCAATTTGAGAGCACATAATTTTGAGAAAATGTTAGTATACAAATTAGAAAAGATATTTTAAGAGTAGTAAAAGAAAGCTCTCAAATGACAATTTAAACTGCAAATTATCTTGAAAACTTTATTTTTTAAAAAAAATTCAGATATGCTCAAGAACATGTAGCTAAAATTGCCCACCTTGACCAAGGGTTTAAGTTAGAATCAACTATGTCACTGATAACAGCTATTATTACCTGACTGCTTGCTATTTGGAAAACTGAAACAGGTTTTCATTTTTTAAATTATTCCTAATAAAAAAACGCTGTGTATAATATGCTCAGTCAAGCTTAATATAGATGTTTATCAAATGAATGAAATCAGCATTTATGAGAAGACCTGACAAAAGCAAAATACTGATATCCATAGCAGATGAGAGAGTTTTAAATATTTCAAATTTATGCTTGTTAGAGTAATGAACGAATTCATGTTCCAGCTTTAAGAGTGATGTTTGTCACGTGCACCATTTGTACCAGGAATGTCATTAAAAGGTATAGAAAAGGGATTACTACTTGTTGGATATCAATTTATTGAATACTAAAGATTTAATTTATCAAAATTGTCATTGATGAATAATCTCAGATCTTATCCATTCCTACTCTATCTCCTGACATCCAGTCTTGTATCTCCAACTTTCTATTGGATATCTCAAACTAAATGTGAGATAGGCAAATTAAACTTAACATGACCATGACTGCCCAAGTATAACATGTATCAGATTGCTTTCCATTTCAGCAAGATTTAACGGGAAGGAGAAAAGTGAGAATTTGGAACTCAAAATTAAAATTAAAGAATGATAAAAATGTTTTTATATGTAATTGGCAAAATTAAGTATTTGAACAATGAAAAAATAGTTTTGCTTATGATTAACACCTCCCCCAATCTACCCTCCCTTTTGTCAGTCCTACACCATCTCATCTCTTTCCTACACTAATTCTCTATAGAATAAGATATATTTCTCTACCCAACTGAGCATGTATGCTATTCCATCTTTGAGCCAATTCCACTAAGAGTAAGCTTCAGGCATTGTATGCCACTCCACCTGTTTTCCCCTCCTCTGTAAAATCTCTTTCACACTGTTTTGATGTAAGATAACAAGGTGTATGGGGTATTTAGGGAGGACCAACACCTCTTCCAATCCCTTTTCAGGGCTATTCACCTTTGGTGTCCTCCTAATTCACTCAACTCTCACCTGTGACTCCAAGAAACTATAGAATTCAGAGCAGCCACATCCAGCAAAATTATCTCAGTAGACAGACTACACCAGACTAAGGGTAACCAATAGGCCTCAAACCTGGTAATGAGTTAGGGGGACATCTGCCACAAGTGAAGAATGGGCAGATGAGAGTAACTTGTTCCGAAGGCCAAGAAGGTAAATGAAGTAGACGCTGTGGAGCACTTAGAGTTTGATCAGACACTAAATATGCCAAGGTCATCCATGACTTTTTTTTTCCCCACTGGAGTTTAATGGCACTAGAGGAGCTAGTGAGGATGATGACTTTATGCATCTCTGCTTCATTTAAATCCAATTCATGTGTGAGTGAAAATATCAGCTTGTGATATCATGGATCCTTTTTGGAATGAAGGAAAAAATGAAGGAATGAGATAATTTATCCCATTCTACCTCTCCCTTTTTCACTCTCCCAGTGTATCCCTCCTTATCACACTGTGATTTTTTAAAAATGTATCACTGATCATATTGAATTCATACCTATGTCCTCTGTGTACACACACACACACACACACACACACACACACACACAAACACATACATACACACACATATTCCTTCTACCTGTCCTAATAATGAGAAAGTTCTTATAAGTTACAAGTATCACCTTCCCATGTAGGAATGTAAACAAATTATTCTTATTAAATCCCTTATGATTTTCCTTCCCTGTTTACTTTTTTATATTTCTCTTGAGTTTTATATTTGAAAGTTAAGTTTTCTATTTAACTCTGATCTTTTCATCAGCAATGCTTAAAGGTACTTTATTTCATTACACAACCATTTTTTCCCCTAGCAGATTATACTCATTTTTTGCTGAGAAGGTGATTCTTGATTGAAATCCTAGCTCCTTTGCCTTCCAAACTACCATATTCCAAGCCATCTGATCCTTTATGCAGAAGCCAGTGAATTTTGTGTCATTCTGACTATGACTTCATGACATTTGAATTGTTTCTTTCTGACAGTTTACAATATTTTCTTCTTGGCCTGGTAGTTCTAATATTTGGCTGTAATATTCCTGGGAGTTTTTATTTTGGGATCTCTTACAAGAGTTGTATTCTTTTCATTTTTATTTTACCCTCTGCTTCTAGGATATCAGAATAATTTTCCTTAACAATTTCTTGAAAGATGATGCCTTGTTCATTTTTTATCATGACTTTCAGGTAATATAATTATTAAATTATCTCCTTTCAAGCTATTTTCTAGACCAGTTATCTCTCTAATGAGATATTTCCCATTTTCTTTCATTGTTTCAGTCTGTTGATTTTGTTGTATTGTTTCTTAACGTCTTCTGGAGTCATTAGTTTTCACTTGTCAAATTCTAATATTTAAATAATTATTTTACCAATGTATTGACTCTTTTCTCATGACTTCTTTTCCCAGTTTTTCCTCTATTTCTTTTATTTGATTTTTTAAAAATCCTTTTTGAATTCTTCCAGGAATTTTTGTTTGGATTTGAGACAAATTCACATTTTCTTTTGAGTTTTTGGATATAATAGCTTTGACTTTGTTGTCTTCTGATTTTATGTTTTGATCTTCCTGGTTCTTATACTAACTTTCCATGGCCAAGTTCTTGTGTTATTGGTGTTTTTTTTCTCATTTTCCAGTCCATTTCTTAACTTTTAACTTTAATCTAATTTGGTCTCTGCTCTGAAGGTGAAAGGGACACTATCCCAAACTGTAGGGGTTTTTGTGCTACTGTATTCTGAATGGGCTTTTTTGTGGCATGGCAGATAGACCACCAGTCCTGAAGTCAGGACGGCTTCAGTTCAAATCCAGCTTTGACATGTACCTACTGTGTGATGATCAGCAAGTCATTTAACCCTGGCTTCATCATTTCCTCATCTGTGAAATGAGCTAGAAAAAGAAACTGCAAACTATTCCAGTATTTTTTCTGATAAAATGCCAAATTCAATCATGGAGAATCAGTCATGACTGAAATGACTCAAGAACATCATTTCAGAGCTAGTTTTTTTGGGGGGGGAGGGGAGTCTATACGTTTTTAGTCCTTCCAAGTTGGTATGATCTAAGGAGAGTCATTCTCACTATTCTCCTGGCCTGGGCTCTGGTCTATATAAGTGACCATAAGCATGATTATTTGTCTTGTAATAATGATCAGGCCCTACTAGAACCACAAGCTCTAATGTCTTAGTGCTCCTTCTTTCCCAGGAACTGTGACCTGGAACTATATTTGGGCAATGGAACAGAGTGCTCCACCCAGTATCAGCAAAGGTTCCCCAATAATCTCTTTCTGACCAGTTGTTCTACCATTTTATTCTCTGCAAGCTGAGAGCTCCTGAAGCTTCTGTGGCCAATTAAATTGCCCCCCAAGGCCTGCTGCTGGCTTGCTGGAGTCTGGACTTCACTCACTTCAACTCCACTCTCAGTCCAGTGAGACAAACTTTTCCTGTTGACTTTCTAAGTTATCTTGGGCTGGAAAATTATTTCATCTTCTCCTTTTGTGGGATCTGCTACTTCAGAACTCATTTTGAGATGTTATTGAAAGTTGTTTGGAGGGAATTTTGGGGAGAGCTCGGACAAGTCTTTGTCTATACTCTGCCATCTTAGCTCCACCTAAAATTTTGGGCTACTTTAATTTTAAAGGAAAGAGGAGAATACATTTGCTACAATAAAAAAGGCAAGAAAAAAATGAAATCTTAGGTGGTCTTACCAAAGACATTGTCAAGGATTTAGGATGACTTAGTCCCTATGTAATTTCCCATGATCTGACTGAAAATAAAGTTTTGTGTTCAATTATGAATGTTATACTTTAGTAAGGATATTGATTAATAGGTGGTATCACAGTTGAAGGAAACCAAGAGGGTAAGGTATATCAAGTTCATGTCACGTGAAGACTGTTTGATGCAACTAGAATTATTTGGGTTGAAGAAGTAAGGATGGATTGGGAGAGAGGGAAGAAAATAAATCATCTTTATATATTTGAACTGTTGTCATATGGAAGAAAGATTCCATTTATTCTGTTTGACTTCAAAATAGAACTTGGAGCAGAGAGACCAAGGTGTAGAGGCAAATTTAGGATAAGTAAAGGAAGAGAGGAGAAGGTCCCCACAACCAGAGCCATCCAAAAATAGCATTGGGGTTTTGTCTCACTAGAGGTCTTCAAGAGGAGGCAAGATGTTGCGGATGGGGATACTTGTTTACCAGAGGTTTGGACTAATCGACCACTAATGTCCTTTCCAATTCCAAAACTCTGATTCCTTCTTGTAGTCTATTGTTCTCAGTTTTCATTGAGAATGAGCTATAGAATATTGAGTTAATAGAAGACATAGCTATTCTCCACTTAATGTTACAGCTGGAGGAAATGAGGCATAGAATACAATCCAGTAAGTCTCAAAGATGGGGTTAAAATCTACAATTCCTTACTTCTAAACTGGGCACTCTTTTCATTAAACCACAATGTATTGTATGTATTAAATAATCATTTGATTTTTCTCACCTTTCAACAAAACCGAAATAGTTTAAGGGATTTTTTAATAAGGTTTACATTAACCATTTGAATTTAAATATCATTTCCAGCTGTGCAAACAACCCTGAAATAATTTTTCTCCATTGATGCCTTTTAAACATTGAGAATGGTAAGAAAATTAGGCTTTTTAAAAAGTTGGCTCCATTTAAGACAGACCATTTCTATTAGTGTGCTTGTGTGTTATTTCTTTTTTTTTTCTCTTTTAAGTATCTAAAATCTTAAGAGGCATTTTGCAAATTAATTTCCCCTCTAAGGTAAGTTTATTGGCAGTTTATGGAAAGGAACATTTGTGGCTTTACATTAAGAGAGAAAGAAATGTTAATTTGTTCCTATAGCATTTTAAAATACTTAGCAATTGCTTCCTCTTGGGATTTTTTGGTGCAGTCTCTGGCAAGTTCACAATGATGTAACAATGTAAATAAAGCTAATTTGTAAATAGATAAAAACTAACATAATTTTTGAAAAATAAACCAATCAAATTAACTAATGCCAAAGTGGTAATGCTTGTAGACCAAAGTGAAGGAATTCAATTCAACGGCACACATTTGTTAAATATATAATTTATACAAGGCACTATGCTCCATGATAGAGTTAAAAAATGAAAAAAATGGCATGTTCTCTGTATTTGCAAAGATTAGGGTCTGGGGAGAAAGGATGATGCTGTGTTTAATCAAATAAGTAATATTTTGGTCTATACCTGTGATTTCACCAAGTAAGGAAACTCCCAAAGGAGAACCTCCCTCCACTGATGAAGATAGGCATCTTATTTCAACTTCAGTTATTAGCTGTCTAGAGGCATGGTGGGATTTAGTGGTTTGCCTGAATCACACAGTTAATATATGTCAAAGGCAAGTCCTAAACCCAGGACTTCCTGATTTCAAGTCCAGCTCTCTATGTACTGCATTGTACTGGCACTAAAATAGATAGTAAGATTTTATACAGACAAAAGTTGGAGAATCACAATGTGCCTTTTTAAAAAATGAGGCATAGAAGAACATCTTTATTTGATGGTAACAGGAATTTCTGAATGAACAAATGACACATGCATTTGCCCTTGAAGGAAGAGGAAGGTTTTAATGAATGGAGATATTGAGTGAGTGCATCTCAAGCATGAGAAGATCTAAGTGAACATATGGAACTATAAGAATGTAGGAAGTTATGGGGAACAAAGCATATTCCAGTTTGTCTGGAAAGTCAATTGTATGAAGTTAAGTAGTGTGACATAAAGCTGGAAAGGTAGATTGGAGACATATGTGGAGGTCCTTAAAAGAGAGCCAAGTTAAGGAGTTTGTATTTTATGGCCTAAGCAACACAGAAGTCCTGAAGGATTCTGAAAAGGCGGGGGAGGTTGGAAGTGTGACATGGTCAGATTTGAGCATTAGAAAGACCAATCTATCAGTCTTTGAAGGATGGATTGAAGGGAAGAGAGATGGAAATAAGAAATTAGGAGGAAATTACAATAATCTCCCTCCAAAAAAGAAAAGAATGATGACTTAATAAGGATGATAGAAAGGAGTAAGTCAAAGCAGAATATATTATTGAAGTGTAATCAAAAGCCCTTCTATTTGCTTTATCTCTGTTTTTGTTCTGTTTTGTTTTTTCTTTCTAGTGGTTCATCCCATTGGTTATAATTCTTCTTCACAACATGACTAAAGTGAAAATATATTTCATATGAATATATACGTAGAACTTTTTATGAGATTGCACACTGTCTTGGGGTGGGAGGAGAGGAGAGAGAGGGAGAAAATTTAAAACTCAAAAACTTATGGAATTGAATCTTATAAAATAAAAATAAATAAATACATTTTTAAAAAAAGATTTAAAAGCCCTTTAAAACTAAGTGACTGTGCCAACTTATCCCCACCTCTAAAAAAGATGCTAAAGAATAAGAGTATGTTTATGTGATGCCTTAATGCTAAAAAATTGCACAGAACACTACAATAGAACTTATTAATACCCATTGACTGCAAAGCATATGAAATGATAAAAGGTACTAAAAATTCAAAAATATTTGCAAATTGATATCTTGTTTATCACTGCAGGGCTTACATAAATTTTAAAAATAGCTAAAAATGAAATTTATATATATGTGTGTGTGTTGTGATATATATCTGTGCGTGTATATATACATATATATTTATATATACATATATTTATGTATACACAATTTCAGGCTACAGACATATGTTTGCTTACTGATATGTAGGCATTAGCATGTGATTTGACTGGCAATACTTTCATTTAACTAAATATTTTGTATTTAGCCATTAGAAGAGATGACTAATACTACTTTTTTTTTTTTTAATTTGCTAATTTAGAATTCTGGTTGAATGATAAAACTTTCAAATTGGAGTTGATTCTACATGCAACTTGCCAGTACTTTTGCTTTTTCTTTTTTCAGAACTAAATACAGATCTAAATGGCAATGTTTGGTAAGTCTGTGAATTTGCTGATCTCTTAAAACAAACCTCTGAAAATATGAACCAAAGGTTAGGAAACCCTGCTTTAGATTTTATGTATGTTCATCAGCTACATAGCTATTTAAAATGTCATTCCTAAAATATCTTTGGGAAAGAAACCTGAAACAGGAGGTGTAAAAAAGGAAATTCACCAGATTTCTATCATGGATCTGTTTCTCTGTCTCTCTGTCTCTCTGTCTGTCTCTCTCTGTCTCTCAGTGTCTCTCTTTCTCTGTATCTCTCTCTGTCTCTCTCTCTCTGTCTCTCTCCCTCTACACACACACACACACACACACACACACACACACACACACACACACACACACACACATACACATGAAAGGATCAGAAAAGAACATTTAAAATTTGTTAAAAGAGTAAGTTCTCTGAGACTCATTATTCCAACTATCACTCCCACTGAAGAGTTAGGCCCCCAGAATTTGGCTAACTACTCTTAGAGTTCTAGGACTACCTGCACCAAAAAGATCTAGAATGAATCTCTAGTATCATTAGCTCAAGTCACCATTGGTGTGTTTCCCCACTGAAATTATCAGTTAAGAAAAACTGTCAGCTAAACTGTATTTTTTTAAAGAAAGTTATTTAGTAAGATATGGGTAGCAAGCTGGCCTAGTGGACAGAGGGCTGAGCCTGGAGTCAGGAAGATTCATCTTTCTGAGTTCAAATCTAGCTTCAGACACTTACTAGCTGTTACTCTGGACAAGTTAGTTAATCCCATTTGCCTCAATTTTCTTATCTGTCAAATGAGTTGGAGAAGGAAATGGCAAACCACTCATTTTTCTTTGCCAAGAAACCCCCAAATGGGATTGCAAAGAATCAAAGAATTAAAATGATTAAACAACAAAAATTTACTAAAGTGGTATATTAAACATTACCATACTATACTATACTGTACTGTACTGTGCTATGCTATGCTATGCTATGCTATACTATACTATACTATACTGTACTATTACTAATCCAAATCATTCCCCTGCAATCTACAACAAAGTCTCCCACAAATATATACAGAGGTGAAATTGACACACACAAATATAAAGCTTAGAAAATATAACTGATGAGCAATCACAGAAGAGCTTATGTTTTGCTAGTCAGGAAAAAAAAAACAAGACTAAAGATTTTAATGCACAACAAAAGGGAAATCATGAGAAATAATAATTGTTCTCCATTTTCATTGAAACACTAGAAAACTGCCCTAACTTTCAGGAAATTATGTTGGTTATCCTGTAGGACTAGCAAGTCGTAAGCATTCAGCAACTATCAATTAAAATGATCACTGAAGCAATAGGTCACAAAGGAAAGTGTGTTGTCTTTTTTTGCACATAATTTAAAAAAAAAAAAAGTATTCAACAGTTATCTTTCTGACATGATGGAACAGTATCCCTGTGAGGTAGAGAGAGAGTATAATCGGTTGGTCTCTTAACTTGTCAAAGTCATCGTTAGGATTGCACGATTCATTTTACAGAAACATGCTAGCAGATGGTTGTAGGTACAGTATCAGACAACCCACCAGTTAAAATATTGTCAGCCAAGTCACGGCCTAATGCCTCTATGTCAACTATTACAGAGGAATTACAGAGAGAAGTGAAATACCAATCAAAATATTTTTTTAGTTAGAAATTAGATCTCTTTTATTTAGATTTCTTTGCCAAGGTTAGTGTAATGTCACTTTCATGTACCCAAAATGCATATCCGCAATAAAACTATTGTGAGCATTCTCTCATCATTTTCATATAACTCTGTTTTGATTTCTTCTTTTTATTCTACCATATTTTCCCTCATTGCCTCTTTTCAAGGAGAATTTCTTTATTGAAATACTGTAGATCCATCAATAAACTATATTTGCCTGCCACTATAAAGGGAAGAATTTTTTTTCATGTCCAATAAAACCCTTTAATAAAGTACAACATAATGCCATTAGTTTGGTTATAAAGTGAATAAAATAGTGTATCCTGTGAATATGATGGTGCATATGTTACTCATCCTTCAAAATAACATGGAAAACCCCTAGTGAAGGCATTATCTTTGCACAATGAAATCAGTGTTATCTTGAAGTACTACTGTGTAAGCCACTTGAATTTAGTAGAATACACAGAAGTGACCAAGTATACTTTGTTGTATGAAACTCTCTTAACTCCAATGATAATGTAGATTTGCTTAGGTCAACTTAGCCAGAATGAGAACACAATGAACCAAGGTTTCACTGACTTTATGTTTAACTTCTGGCATTTAAAATAATTTTATTAATATGAATATGTTTAGTAGTGTTTACCAAGGAGAAATTAAAATAATTTAAATGTAGAATTCACAGCCTGATAAATGACTTGAATCTGGGCTATAAATAAGTAAAACAAGTGTTCCAAATGGGAGGGGATGAAAGGTTCCATAAGGACTGACAAATGTTTTAATAACATGTGAATTTTTATGCCAGTGGTGATATAACTGGAAATCAGAAAGTGTATTAAATATGAACAACACATAGGAATATCATAGTTTATCATTTCAAATTTTTTTATTCCAGGGTTTCCAATAGAATACATGAAATTTGAGATTAAAAACAATTCATTCATTATTCAAAACTTATTTAAAATAGCAGTACTATTCAAGGAAGGAGAAATTTCAGATTTTTTTTTTCTTTTTGTGAACAGATAAAGGGCAAATGATTGAAATCATTAGTCATTCAAGCATATTTTCCCAAATGTCAAACCTTAAGCAACTACGATGGAATTTGGAGGTTTTACAAACTTTAAGAAACAAAGGCACTTAACTGAGAAAGAGGGTGCTCTGTTTTTTACTCATTATAATAAGATTAAGGGAGCTTGAATAGCTCTACTTTGGGAAGTTAGGGGAAAATCAAAGGTGAGAATCTGTAACAAAGAAAATGTTTAAGAGGTCAATGAGGAGAGGAAAGATGAGAGGAGAAGAAAGAGGAGAGGAGAGGAGAGCAGTGGTGAGGAGAGGAGAGGACAGGAGAGGACAGGAGAGGACAGAGAGAATATCGCCATAACCCTTCAGCTCCTCATGGCATTTTCCTTTGAATGTTTTGCTGAAAACCCTGATTATTGCCTCCCAGTGTCTGATGATAAAGCCTCCATTTTTGAAATTAAGAGAAGGACTGATCCCTCTCAAAGTTTTCTAATAAAAACATAGCCCTATAATAGGGGAATAAAAGAATGACAGATCTGGAAACTAGGAATGACTTTCGAAATCATTTGGTCTAAAGTACAAATTTTACAATTGGGGAAATGTAGAGATAGATAAATAAAGGGTGAGTGGGGGCTGAGAGAAAAAGGAAAGCTTGAGGAGCAACTTCTTTGGGAGATATCAGTAGAGACCAAATAAAAAATAGATAAAAGAATTGCTGAGTAGTAGTAAGATTTCAGTTGGTTTTCAAGGTGTTAAAGGATTTAATGCTTTGAGGAAACTCAAACTCTCATTTTGCAGATGAGAAAATTGGGGTCCACATATAATAAAAAATTTACCTAGAGTCACACAAGTGATTATTAGTAGATCTAGTATTCAAACACAGTATTAGTTTTAAATTCAGCATTCTAGCTACTATATGAGAAGCTGGGTGTTATAGTAGATAGAGTACAGGGCCTGGAGTCAGGAAGCTTTATCTTCCTGAGTTAAAATCTGACCTCAAACATTTGCAACCTATGTGACCTCAACAAGTCACTTTTTCCTGTTTGCCTCAGTTTCCACATATTTAAAGTAAGTTGAAGAGAGAAATGGCAAACCATTCCATTGCTAAGAAAACGTCAAATGGGGTCACAAAAAATCAGAACATGATTTTAAAAAGATTGAACAACAAAAGACAGTTTATGCAGTATAAACGTACAGCAGATGAAATCCACAAGGTTCCGTGACTATCTTTAGCATATCCCTGTAGATCAGGTTTAGAGAAATCAGGTACTTGATGTTATGCATAATAGAGGGTTAACATTGCTCTTTAGTCATTTCAGTTGTGTCCAACTCCTCATGACCCTATTTGGGGTTTTCTTGGCAAAGATATGGGAGTGGTTTGCCATTTCTTTCTCCAGATCATTTTAAAGATGATTAAAATGAGCAAAAGATTAATACAAGGGATTTTAGGATAGAGGATAAAATCATTGAAGAGGCTGACCAGAGATTCAGAACTGGGAAGAAAAAACAAATGGAGATAGAATGTAAGTGATGGATGACCTGTGATAATGGGTAGAATTGGAAGGAGTAGAAAAGACAGTAAGTAGAAAAGTAAGTTCAGTGATAGTGAAGGTGTAAGAAAATTGGAAAAACAGATTGTCCAGAGCAAAAAGTAGAATTTAAGGAGTTCAACATTCAGAAGCAGGTGAGCTTCCAAGTGATGAAAAGATCTAAGGCTTAGCTGTGATTGGCTGGATCAAGGTGATAGGGGTCTTTGGAACTGAAAAGGTTAAGGAATTGAGAGATTAAGGTGTTAAAAGAGTCAGTCCAATGAATACTGGAATCTTGAGAAAGGTTTCAATAGAGGAAAACAGTGAGCTAAAAGGTAAGGTCCTTAAGAAAAATGAGAAGGTGCCCTGGTAGTCCATAGAATACAGTAAAGAAACAACAGGAAAGGGTTGTATGTTTGCATCCAGTGAATTTTTAAAAGGAAAGACTACAAGCTGCAGACTGTAGAAGAATATTCTGGAAGAGAAAGTGGTCATATAGGTGTGGGAAAAAGGATTGCCTTTTATGGAAGGAGTTAGGACAAACAAACAGTTCCAGAAACAACCTTGATTGCCAAGTCTTGCTTTGTTGTTTTGTTCTGTTTTGTTTTTGTAGTAGCTAGTGGAGAGTCATGTATTTTCTCCTGCTTAAAAAAAGTGCAGTCAAAATCCTTTTAAGTTATTCCTATACTCAGGGTTAGTAATATATTACTGCCTGTTTCCAATTACAATTATTTTACAGAAATATATTTATGAAAGTTTCTATGCACGTTAGAGCCATGTGACCTATTTCCTATGTGCACTTCAAACTTAGTTTCCAAAAGTCCAAAGACGGACAATATCTAAAATGCATTCTGTCTAAACTCCATATATTTTAAGATAAATTGAATCATCACATTTTACATTTCTTTGCACTCAGTTCCTCAAAATATTCTTTTGTAAGTCCAATAACTCTTCTGGGACATTCATGAGCCATTTAAAGCCCCCAATCCCAGCTTTTTCAGGGAGATTCAAAATTTTGTCAGCTAAAATGAAAGTTAAGTTGAGTCACTAAATTGAGATTCATGATTACACTTAGATGCCACAAAGCATCAGTTCAGGACAAAGCACAGGAAAAAAAAAAAAGCTTCTCCCCAAACTGACAGTATTCTTTGATCTCACAGATAAATTTTATTCCTGTTGATGAATGATTTTCCAGTTCAAAGCTCTGAAAACGTCCACTTTTCTTTCCAGTGTCTTAATCCCCAAAGACCTTTGCATGCAGGCCCTGTTCTAAATGATGCCCAATTTCTTGTATCTTCCCAAAGCTCAAGCTGGTCAGAGAATTGTAACTTTGGTGCAATTTCCATAAACCAATTAAACTGTGGGCGTCAATCTGTCCACAAGAATGAACAGGGGGTGAGGAAGTGAACGACGACGGGAGGGAGAAAGCCCTGGCTGAACGAAGATGATGGAAACAGGGTTAACAGGCTAGCAGATTTGAAGGCACTGAATGATTGTGTCTCACCCCTAATGAACCCGATTCAGGCTGCTTTAATGTCTGTCATTTCCCTCCGCCTCCTCCCCACTTGCTTCATATAAAAAGGATGGGGGCACCCTGTTTAGGCAGAGGGTGAGTTTAGTTTGCACCGATCAAAGAGAACAATACTGACATGTTAGTTGACCAGAAAGATGTTTTCACACTGTTTCTCATAGAACGTCCCCTGAGACATCCCCTTTCTTTCTCTCGCCCTCTGTGTTTTATTACCAAGCATGGCATTCATGGCTATTTCTCCTTCCTCCTCAGTCAACTACAATAGGGCAAGCTCCTAGGCACCTTGTTTGGCAGGCCTGAGGGAGGAAGTGACAGAAGGCTTGGCTTATTTACCTTAGCAGCTTCCCGGTGTAATCTGGTTAATCATGTGGCTAATCGGAGGACACCAAGGCTCCCCACACACTGTGCTCCACAATAAAGACTCATTCATATTTAATACAATGGAGTGTTTAAGTCATTCCACGCTTTGTGGAGAAGATTGGCTTTCTTTGTTTGGCTACTCCTGAGAGGGCTTTTTCCCCCTCCTCTTCTTTCAGACAGGCATATGTTCAAGCTCCAGCCTGCTGCAGCTGGACAGGGAAAGAGTTGACTCCCTCCCCCACCCCCACCCCCAAACCAATGAATTGATTACTGCAGTGTGAAATGTGGGCTGAAATGTTCCCCTCTGCCCCATGTATGCATACATTAGCCTTTTGCTATTCTAATATTTCACAGCAAGACATCTTAAGAGGAAGCAGAGCTCATGTTCGCTCAAGTTTACCATTGTGCAGACAACAATCTGTTGAGCACAAAAGGAAAATAAATAAATAAATGGTGGTGGAGTGCTGAATGTTATTCTTTTAAAAATGGACCCATGGCCTGCTCTTTGGGGGCAGAGATCTGGGAAATAGAAAGAAGATAGGTAGAAATCTCAGAATTCATCTAACTCAAGGTAGAATTTCAAACAATTAACTTGAAAATAGACTCCATCAAAAACTCCACCACATGCCCTCTAGGATTCATTTGCAGAAAAGGAAAAAAAAAAAAAACTCATCAGTCACAATGGAACACATGAGGGATGCTGAGAATTCAGACAGTGCCCCCACCTTGCTGGCTAAAAGGATATTCCTAGGAATCAAAACAGTCATCGACTTCTGATTTCAAGTATAGATTTTAACTTACCTTAATTATACATTTCTGTGTCATACTTGGTTATCTAAAAATTGTCCTGAATGAGTATTAAGAAAATCAATTAAGAAAAGTCAAACTAAAACAAAAAAAGTTCAAAAGTTAGTTTAAATAAACAATTCAACAAACTTTGTAATGAAAAGACTACATTATCTTCTGGTCTTGCTCTGTTGATAACACACAAATATCTGTTGTAATTATGCAATTAATTTTCTTCTGGCATATACTGATATTCAGCAGAGAACAGAATGATCTGGTCTCAGTCCTATATAGACAATGAAGAAATTAGATTTATTTTCTAAAACATAATGTATATTCAAATCCTTACTCCAAAATATTGGTAGATTACAGGAATTAATTACTTTCGAGTTATACAACTTTTCATGCATTGTCAGGAAGCTCAAATTCAGTACAAAGCACACCTACATCAAGGTTATGCATACAAATTAGATTGACTCCTCTTGTCTCCATCTCTGCTGAATATCAATC
Organism: Notamacropus eugenii; assembly: GCF_028372415.1. NCBI lineage: Eukaryota > Metazoa > Chordata > Mammalia > Diprotodontia > Macropodidae > Notamacropus > Notamacropus eugenii. The sequence continues at coordinate 180,560,996 of NC_092875.1, forward strand.
AAAAACAAACAGGCTAAAAGCTACAACAAGGATGATTTAGATGAGATATAAGAAAGTTTTCTAGGATTATTAATTACTGAGCTGTATTACCAAGGTAGAGTATTGTATCCCTACTTCAGAAGCCTCTTAAGAATACAAGATTTTGATAGGTTATGAAGATATGATCTCACCACAAAGCAAAGAATTGTACTACCTGGTCTGAATAGTTTCTTCTAATCTTGGGATTCCATTTTTTTTACCACAATCTGCCACGTGTAACGGAGGGAAAGAAGCAAATGTAGTTGGGAATATCTTGTAAGTATTCCTGTAGTTTGGACATTCTAATTGGCCTTTTCCTCTTTTGCATATGCCAACGTGTTTGAAATAAGTTGTTAATAACTATAATAATGTAATGCAGTGATTGAAATATGAATCATCACAAGGACTTTCCTTACATGCCATTAGAATCTGCAAAAAAAAAAAAAAAAAAGGAAGTGATATTGAAAAGTACTTCTAGCCTCTCTAAATTCACTATCTTTTTGTTTTGTTTTGTCCTCTTTAAATAAAGTGGCTTCCCTCATGAAAGGGGAACTATTATCTATCATTTCTTGGACAAAGAATCTTCCAACTCTTGCTGTTATTTGCTTATAGTGAGTTAGCAAAATGAATTGTGAGAAATGAAAACCTAAAGTTTATTTTATATTTTTAAGTCATATAGTGTCAGTAAAATACATTCTTGGGGGTGGGGTGAGCAAGATCATCTATTTAAAAGCAAATCAACTAAATACAAAAGGAAATGTGTCTCCCCCCCAAAAAAAAAGCTTTCCTACTGAGAAAAAAGACTGACAAATATTAGATTTTCTGGGAGACCATGAAAAGAAAAACTGGTGCTGGGAGAGGGGAGGAGGGAATCTTAGATGAGCTGCATTTAATCAAAAATGAAAAACCAAACAAAAGGAAGTTGAATCCCTACTGAAGTTTACTTTTGCTTTTTTCCCAGCTGAGGAGGCTCCTAACCCTCCTCTTCATTAGTGCTTTAACAATACATTATCCTTTCACTAATCCCCAGGAGCTCAGAGGATTCGAGGGTTATTAGAACTCTTGAAGGGCTTCTGTCATTGGGATAGAGGTGCGAATTGATCACTAAGATGACAACTGGTGACAAGTGTGGTTTATTAGTCTGCTACTTTGCCTCTTAATTACAACTGATTAGCCTGTCTGTTAGAAGTGGGAAATGGAAGAATTAACTGCTTTTGTCCCCCTCATCCACTCCATTGCTTTTCTCACTTATTTTTTGGAGGAGGAGTTTGGCAGCTTCTCTCCCTCCATCCTAACACAAGCCACTTTTACAAAGAAGGGGATCTTCCTCTTTCCCAGAAATATTATGTAGAAAATTAAATGGACAAATATATTAATAAAAAGAGTCATTACCAAGAAATCAAGTGAAAAGAAATCTTAAATTATTATCTTACAAAAATATTCGGAATAACCTACTTAATCCATATTCCAAGACTTTACCTTGGGATGAAGGTAATCAAGGTCCTCAACTAGCATCCTATCCAAGCATAAATTCTGATAGTTCCTACCAAGTCCTAGACCACAGGCTTGACTATTGGTAATTTTTCTAAACTCAGTAGGATATGAAGATGATTTATCAACATTGGAGAGGGTGGGCTGGGATTACACAGTTACCAACTTGATATTCCTAAAACAGAAGTTGGAACATCATGCTATTTATTGCCTTATTCAAAATGCTCCTTTACTCTCTTTTGCCTCTAAGAATAAAATGCAAATTTTACTCTTCTCTTGGCAGTTCAAGACCTTCATAATCTGTCTTTAGTCCAACTTTCCAGAATTACTACAATTTTTTTCCTTTCTGTGCAATCTATATTCCAATTAAAATGTCCTACTTAATTCTTGTACATAATTTTCTACCTCATCTCAATTTCTATGCACCAGTTCTTCATCCATAACCTATCTGAGTCTTAATATTCTTAGTTTCTTTCAAAGCTTCACTAGTGCGCTATTGAAATCAGCTGTTACAAACACCTCACCATACTTTCCAGGCTTCTCCAACTCTTTACCACATTGGGTAGCTAGCTCCCATCCCTCTTCTTTCCACCTTTGTGATGCTCCCTGATGCCCTGGGATGACTCCACCCTGAGGCAGACTCAATAATTAATAGACCTTAGCCTAAAAGAGGCAGGATTTCCCATTGCATTCTGGGTCATACCCAGTCATTTTGATGAATATCTAGCCCCTGGACACAGATGGCTCTGGAGGAGAAAGTAAGGTTGGTGAACTTGCATAGCCCTCCCTCACTCAAATCAAAGTCAACTGCAAGTCATGTCATCATTTCCCCGATGTCCTGGTCCTCTTTGAAAATGAAGGACAAACAACCTGTGAGTAGACCAAGCTGCCTGAATGGGGACCCAGCCAGTTGGATAACTCAGCTCATTCTCTACCTCTCCCTCTCCCTCTCCCTCTCCCTCTCCAACTCCCTCTCCTCTCCAAAAGAAGATAAATTTTGATGGGCAGAAGCTACTGGCTAGATTACTTTTCTGTTCTTATCTCTTCATTCTTTCCTTCCTTCCTTCCTTCCTTCCTTCCTTCCTTCCTTCCTTCCTTCCTTCCTTCCTTCCTTCCTTCCTTCTTTCTTTCTTTCTTTCTTTCTTTCTTTCTTTCCTTCTTTCTTTCTCTCTCTCTCTCTCTCTCTCTCTCTCTCTCTCTCTCTCTCTCTCTCTCTCTCTCTCTCTCTCTCTCAATACCTTAAACCCAGTTCATTTTAAAGCTTCTGGATTGGACTACAAGAGGTCCTTGCCCAAACTCCACTTAATAACTATATTTTGGACCCTCCTTGCTTAGAGTGAATGTCAATGGTAACTGTTTCTCTCTGGGCCATCCCTTGATTCACTTCTTAAAAAGGCCTGTTCCCTGAATGGGCATTATCTCACTCAAAGGGAGAACCTAAAAAGGCCTTAGCCTAAAAGGGTTAAGGTCTCCCATTGCATCCTGTGTCATATCTAGTCATTCTGATGAATATCTGGTCACAGGATCTAGATGGCTCTGGAGGAGAAAATGAGACTGGTGACCTTGCATAGCCTTCCCTCACTCAAATCAAAGTCAACTGTAAATCATGTCAACATTTCCCTGATATCATGGTCCTCTTTGAAAAAGAAGGACAAGGACAAGTCCCTGCCACATCATAGTTATCCCATATCATGAGAAAGCCCAGTCTTGCTACTCATTATCTACTATGGACTCAGCCCCTAGCTGTGTCTCTTTCCTCCTGGGACAATGATAGTGTGCATGAACTCATTTCTGAATGGTTAACATACTCTCATTCCATCAGGTACCACCCATCCTGGTGATTCTAAACACCCAGCTGTCATCGTTCAAACAGTAATGTCTGCTGTCTTGTTTGATCCCTCTCAACATGACCCTCCTAACATACTAATCTTGTTCTACACATCCTTCATATTACTCTCTGGAATGCCTGGTCCAAAGGTATCAAATTTGTTTTCATCATAAACACTTCCTTAAAAGAAAAAAAACACTTTCTATCTTCTTACATTCACTGAGACCCAACTTCATCTTAATGATATGGCATCCCTGACCATGGTCTCTAGTACTAGCTGCATTTTTAGACATACTGCTGGATTCACTGATCCTGATGGGAGAGTCAGGATATTCCTTACTCCCCAATGTTCATTCTAGAGTCTATCTCATAATTCAGTAACTTTTTCTCTTTTAAGATTCATTCAATCTATACTTAACAATCAATCAAGATTCTGATGGCTGTCATCTATAAATGCCCAGGATATTTCTACAACGAATTCAGCATCCCCTCATACTGGGGGACTTTATCAAACATATTACTATTCCACTAAAAACCCTAAACACCCACTTTTTCATTCATACATCTCCCATGACTTTATCTGCTTCACACATAGATGATCATATCTTTGATCTTGACATCACCCTCAAGTGTTCATTCTTCCCGTCAACTCTCTTACCTGAAAATTTTGTTTTATATTTCTCTGAAAAATTGAGACCAGTGTTCAACAGCTCCCTCTCATCAACTGCTTCTCATCCCACATCACTTAGATTTCTTCCAAACTATCATCTCCTTCATTCCTGTCTCACATGAAAAGAGAACAGTTTTCCTTACCAAGACAACACTCTCTAAGTGCACAAGTGATTAATTTCTGTTTTCTCCAGAAGATTATTGTCTCTATCATTATCATTTTCACTATTTTTTAATCTCATCCCATCTACAGCCTGCTTTCTTACTACCTACAAAGATACTTATTTTTCCCATCTTGCAAAAGCAACAACCTTAACTGAGCCCATCATTCTTACTATCTACCATGCCATATCTCTCCTCATGACTAAATACTTTTAGTGAGCCATCTATAATTGTTGTCCCCATTTCCTTTCCTCTCACTCTCTTCTTAACTCTCTGAAGTTTGACTTCTGAATTCTTCATTCAATAAAAACTTCTCTCTCCAATATTATTAATAATGTCACAAATTTCAAAGTCAATTGTCTCTTCTTTCTCAACCTCTCTGCAGTCCTTAAAACTGTTATTTATATTCATCTCCTTTAACCTTTGTTCTCTCTAGATTTCCATGACATTACTCCCTCCTGGTTCTTTTCCTACCTGTCTGACTTCTGTTTCTCAGTTGTGTTTGCTGAATTCTCATTCAGGTTACGTCCTCTATCCATGAATGTATAGCAAGGCTCTGTCTTCAACCCTCCTCTCTTCTCTATATATTATTTCACTTAAATGATTTTGTAAGCTTGAATAGATTCTATTACCATCTCCATTCAGGAGGTAGGATTTTAGTGTATGTGTGTGTGTGTGTGTGTGTGTGTGTGTGTGTGTGTGTGTGTGCGTGTGTATGTATGTATGTATGTATATCCCTAACATATTCTCTAACCTATCTCCTTGCATCTTCAACTCTATATTAGACAGCTTGAGCTAGATGTCCTATAGAGATCTGGAACTCAACATGTCCAAAATGGAATTCATTGTATTTTTCACAATCCTTCCCTTCTTTTTAAGTTTCCTGTTACTCTCAAGGATATAACCATCATCTCCATCATGGAGGGTTGCAAGCTTGGCATCATATTGGATTCTTGGTCTCTCTCATTGGCCCTGTGTGATCTACTTCCAAAAACTGCCAGTTCTACCTTCCCAACATCTCTCATAAACACTCTCTTCTCCCCTCTGACACTGACATCATTATGATACTTGCCCTCATCCCTTAAAGACTGGTCATTTGTGAAAGCTTTTGGGTTCTTCTGTCTTTCTCATATCTCTCTTCACTTTAGTCCATTCTCCACTCAACTGTCAAATGATCTTCTAAAGTTCAAATGTGATCATTTCACCCCATACTCAACAAACTTCAGTTATTTCTTATTATCTCCAAGATCAAAAAAGCATATTGGTGTTTAAAGTCTTTAATACCCTGGTCCATTTTTAAAGCTTTAATCTCATGTTTTCTGATCCAATAAAAGACTGACCTCCATTTTTTTCCCTTGTACAAAATATTCCACCTCCCAACTCACAACGCTGAATCTCTACTAGGAATGTTCTCATTCCTACTCTCAGTTTCCTGGCTTTCCTAGCTTCCTTCCAGTCTCAGTTAAATTCCTTCCTTTGGGAAAAGCCTTTCCAATTCCCCTTTAATACTGGTGCCTTCCTATGAGATAATCTCTGATTTATCCTGTACATATATCGTTTGTACATAATTGTTTGTGTTTTATCTGCTTCCTGAGGAAAGGGACTGTTTTTGCTTTTCTTTATATCCCACTCCTTAGTTCAGTGCCTGGACCATAAATACTTGTTAACTGACATCCTTCCTAAGACTCTTGGCACATATCTGTCTGTCTGTCTTTCTCTGTCTATCTGCTTCTCTGTCTCTGTCTCTGTCACTCTTTGTCTCTCTGTCTGTCTCTCTGTGTGTCTCTCTCTTATCATTCATTTGTATTTCACCACATAATCGTGATCCCTATAAATTGCTTACATTTAATACATAGAGCTTGTGTTTATAAGGCTAGGATGCTAGAGTGCCGGATATGGGGCCAGGAAAATCTGAGTTCAACCCAACCTCTGACAGATAGTCATGGTAGATTTATTAAGTGTCTATTATGTGCCAGGCATTGTGCTAAGTTCTAGGGATACAAATAAAGGCAAGGAGTAATCCTTGATCTCAAGGAGCTCACAATCTAGTGACCCTGAGGAAGTTCCCTAATTTCTGAGTCTGTTAGTTTGTTTTTTTTTCCATCTGTAAAATGAAGTGATTAGATGGGTTTGCCTCTAAAGTTCCTTCTAGCTCTATGCCATGGATCTCATGAATGCAAACTCCTTGAGGCCAGGGATTATTTAGATTTTATTTTTGTATCTTTATATCCTGAGTACCAAGCACATTTCCTGGCACATGATAGACATTTAACACACATATGTTGATGGACTGATTGTCTGTACTTTGCTTGTATAAAGAGGGAAGAATTTTTTCCCTTTAGGGATATCTAATGATCTCTACCATTTTGTATTTAGGAAATCATTAACTTAGGTGCTAGAAGACTACATGAAACAAACACCAATGCCTCATGAGATGAAGCAACACTAGATTTTGCTGAAGAGTGCATATCAAGTAGTGTTTATCACAATCATCAGTGGCAGAAAATATGCTCATAAGGATGCTACCCTTCAGCAAAATCATCTTAAAGGTAGGATGTATTTCTTGACTGTGGTAAAAATTGACCAAGGATAGTGGGTTGCTATTTGTATTGAAGAAAGCACAGTAGTATAGTATCTCTAATTGTTGGTTCATAATTAAGTTCGGGGGAAAGCAAAAGTGTATTTACCCATTTATGTAGAGGAAGTTATCATTGTACTTTTCATCACACCTTTCACTTGGACTCATCAAATAAAAAGAGGCTCACAGAAGCTACTCAGCTAATGGATGGCCATTGCTGGAGAGGCATGGAGAGATGTCACATCTAGCAGTACAACACTGATATCACATTCTTGAAACATATTGCAAGTATCAAAATTATTACCACTTGTTCCCATTAAGTTATCTAGTTCACTTCCAATCTCACAAATGGATTGAATAACCTTGAAAAATCTACTAATATCTTGGTGTCTTAGTAATTTTTTATTGTAAAAAAGGGAGAGTGAGGAGTATTTTTTAACCCCTCAGAAATATCAAGAGACTTAGTATAAAACACATGGAAATCTTTTAATAATATCACAAAATTAGAATAGATCCAAAAGTTGATTTAACCCTCCCTGTATCACATTCTCCATAAATAATGCGTAAAAATTGCAACCAAGAGAGAAATGGTTAATTGACTAACAAGTTACCTCCGCAAGTGAACTCTAGAACAAATGAGTAGAATTTACCAAATGCCTCCATTCATTGTAAAGATCTTTCTAAAATTAGAGCTAACTAAACATGGAAAGGCTTTCCTTATGAAATAGTGAATTTGGAATCACCAAAAATACTCCTAGAAATATTCGTATAATTTTTGAAAGTGATGTATACACTGAGAAAATTATTAGGCTAGGTGACTATTTCAATTTCTAAGAGCCTGTGATCCCACTGCTTTGGTTTCCATAATGCAGTCACAATTTGAGAGGGTTGATATTTTTGTTTTTTCAATGAATTGGGAAAAAAATAACATCCAGATGTTTTAGCAGTATGGAGTTATATTTTTAAACAATTTCAGCCATAAGAAAATCTAATCAGTAAAGATCAATAAATAGAAAATAATTAAAGAAGACTCTCAAAACCATCAACTCATTCCTTTGAGGGCATAATGGAAACATTATTTTCTTGTGTTAATGTACTTTTCTTTTCTTCTTTTGGTATAGGATCTGTGATTTCATTATAATAAACAGCTCCAAGTTAAGAAATGTGAGATCACAAGTGATGTGTCAAGAAGGAAGGCAAATGCCAGAGGACCACAAGTCAAGCAGTCTATTACTCATAGAGATATGAACACAGGATCCTCAGACGTATAATCAAGTACACTCACAGGCAGTTTCAGCCAGTCTTATTAAGAAATGTATAATCCCATCAGGAACAAAGAGTTCTGTGTCCTATCCTGGCTAGATTCACAGATAGCAAGTGTGAGGGGGCATTAGAGCCAATTGATCAGGAGCTGGTCTGGATTGAGACCTCATTCTCTCCTGCTGACTAAAAGGACAAATCGTAGAATAAATACTTAAGTTTCTCAAAGTGCTTTATGTATGTTATCTCATTTTCCACTTAAAACAACCCTGAGAGGTAAGTATTATTATCTCCATTTGAATAGATGAAGCAGACAAATTAAGTGACTTGCCCACAGTCACACGAGTAGTGCCAGAGATTGGACTTTAATTCAGGTCCTTCAGATTCCAGTTCTAGGACTCTAGTCATTGCACTAAATATCTACCTGTTAGGGTTGCATTTCAGAATTGAAAAGGTTTGTTATGAGGTCATGAAATCCAAACATCTCAAGGAACACGTAAGCAAACTGAGCTCCAAAAAGAATAAATGAAGAAAAGAAAGCTAAGATGATGGATTAGGGGCAGATACCCAGCTGAGCTCTCCCAACATCCCCCTCCTAACAGTTTTTTTTTTTTTTAAATACCTTAGATTCAATGTTGGAGTAGCAGAGACAACAAAAAGTTGAGGTGAGATATTTTTGTTTTCCAGCCTAATGAAACTTAAGAGTTAGACCCTCTACTGGGGTAGAGGTCTGGTTGAGGTCTGTCCAGGCCCATTCACATGGTGGTGACAATAGCAGCCTCAGCAACAGCAGCTCCAATAGCTTTCAACACAGAGACAGGAAGAGAGTCAGAGGACTGGTCAGAAAGATATTATAGGGGACAATTTTCTGGCACTGGGTATAACTGGTGGTAATAAGCAACTCTATTGGTCATGTATAGTTCTGGGTTACAACTGCAGAGAGGAGAGGAGTCCAGTTGGTCAGTCACAAGGGAACAGGGGCTCCAGTTACATTCTAAGGCAAAGTGCTAGCAAGTGGATCCGTAAAGGACCAGGACCACTTCCTTGGTAAAAACCAGAGCACAAAACAGGAGAGTAGTGACCATACCTCTCTCGTTATTACTCAACGTTGGAAGTAATAAATTTCAGACCTCAACAATCAGCTCAGAAAATAGCTGTATAGAAAAGGCTGAAGCTTGGCAAGGCATTTCTCCAAACACAGACAAACAGAGTTCAACTTTAACATAAAGTTCAAAGTCAAGAAAAAGTCTGTGGAACTGAGAAAACAACAACAACAACAACAACAACAACAACAACAGAATTTGACCAGAATTTGAACATAATTTGACCAGTGGCAGGGAAGGCAAAGACAAACACAGGAGAAGACAACAATGTGAAAACAACTACAAAAAAGCCTCATAGAGTCTCAGACCAACATGAGGAGTGCCGACCAGTGTGAGGAGTGCAGAGCAGCAGGGATAGGACCCAGAACAGGATTCAGGGTGCCACCTGCAGCAGTTCCAAGATTCCTTAACCCACAAACACCACAGACAGCTTCAAAGGTCAATGGGAGGGCACCTGACTCTGTTATTTTCTAAGCCCTTCACTTAGAGCCCCTGGGAGAATTGAGCCACTGATCTGATTTTCAGCCCTGAGCTCCACTCAGGGGTGAGGAGGAGCACTGGCCCTGGAACTGGTGGAGATTATGGAGAGGGAATTCAACTGCAGATTCTGGACAGAAAATTTTTGGTTGATCCCAGACCATTGTGCAGGTTAGAAGAGGAATAAATTTCTCTCCCTTGATTGTGTCACCTTGGAGGAACTGAGAACTTACAGGTCCCCAGAATATACCCTCCTCTAGACAAAGATCTCAAAAGTCAAGTAACTGGCTGGGAAAATGCCTAATAAAAGGAGAAAAATAAGACTATAGAAGATTACTTTCTTGGTGAACAGAAATTTTCTCTCATCCTTTCAGATGAGGAAGAACAAAGCATAACATCAGAGGAAGTCAAGGCTTCTGCATCCAAAACCTCCAAAATAAATATGCAAAGGTCTCAGGCCATGAAAGAGCTCAAAAAGGATTTTGAAAATCAAGTAAGAGAAGTGGAGGAAAAATTGGGAAGAGAAATGAGAGTGATGCAAGAGAATCATGAAAAGTAAGTCAACAGCTTGCTAAAGGAGACCCCAAAAAAATGCTGAAGAAAATAACATCTTTAAAAATAGTCTAACTCAATTGACGAAAAAGGTCCAATAAGCCAATGAGGAGAAGAATGCTTTAAAAAGCCAAATTAGTCAAATGGAAAAGGAGGTTCAAAAGCTCACTGAAGAAAATAATTCTTTAAAAATTAGAATGGAACAGATGGAAGCTAAAGACTTTATGAGAAACCAAGAAATTACAAAACAAAACCAAAAGAATGAAAAAATGGAAGAAAATGTGAAATCTCAATGGAAAAACAACTGAACTGGAAAATAAATCCAGGAGAGAAAATTTAAAAATTATGGGACTCCCTGAAAGACATGATCAAAAAAAAGAGCCTAGACATCATCTTTCATGAAATTATCAATGAAAACTGCCTTGATATTCTAGAACCAGAGGACAAAATATATTTTGATAGAATCCAACAATCACCTCCTGAAAGAAATCTAAAAAGAGAAACTCCTAGCAATATTGTAGCCAATTTCCAGAATTCTCAGGTCAAGGAGAAATTTTGCAAGCAGCCAGAAAGGAACAGTTTGAGTGTTGTGGAAATACAATCAGAATAACACAGAATCTGCCAGCTTCTACATTAAGGAATCAAAGGGCTTGGAATATGATATTCAAGAAGTCAAAGGAACTGGAATTAAAACCAAGAATCACCTACCCAGCAAAATTGAGTATAATGCTTCAGGAGGAAAAAGGGTCATTCAATGACATAGAGGACTTGGAAGCATTCTTGATGAAAAGACCAAAACTGAATAGGAAATTTGACTTTAAAACACAAGAATCAAGAGAAGCATGAAGAGTTAAACAGTAAAGAGAATTATGGAAAGATAATATTTGTAACTCTTGAGACTTTTCTCAGTATTTGGGTAGTTGGAGGGATTACACACACACACACACACACACACACACACACACACACACTGTTAGAATCATCTCAGAAAAATGTAGGAGTGAGAAATAGGGATGCAATGAAAGAAGGGGGAAGGAAGAAGTAGGTTGGGGATTTTTCTTCCCCACAAAAAAGGCATACAAGGAAGACCTTTTATAATTGAGAGGAGAATGGGAACAGTCAATTCTTGAACCTCACTCTCATCAAAATTGGACCAAAGAGGGAAGAATACATATATAGACTCAGTTCTGAATAGAAAAGTAACTTACTTAATAGGGAAATAGAAGGGGAAGCAGATAACAGAAAGAGGAAGAAGTTACAAATTTGGGGGGCGAATTAAGGAAGTCAGTGGTTAGAAGCAAAATAGACTTTTGAGGAAGGATAGGATAAAAAGAGAGAGAAAGAAACAGAAGATATTGGGATGAAAGGTCACACACAGTCATCATAACTGAGAATGGGATGAGCTCACCCATAAAATGGAAGCAGATAGCAGAATGGATTAGAAACCAGGAAACAACTAGTTGCTGTTTACAAGAGACAGATTTGAAACAGAAAGGCACACACAGAGTTAAAATAAAAGACTGTACCAGAATATAACATGTTTTAGATAAAGTCAAAAAAAAAAAAAAGGCGGGAGTAGCAATCATTACCTCAGGCAAAGCAAAAGCAAAAATAGACCTAATTAAAGAGATAATCAGGAAAAGTACATTCCATCAAAACATTTTACACAAGTTCATCTGATAAAGATCTTATTTTTCAAATATATACTAAATACAGAACTAAGTCAAATCTATAAAAATAAGAGCTATTCTCCAAGCGATAAATGGTCATATGATTTGAATATGAAATTTTCAGAAGAAGAAATCAAAGCTATCTATAGTCATAAGAAAAATGCTCTAAATCATTGATTAGAGAAAGGCAAATTAAAACAATTGTGAGATACCATCTCACACCTATCAGAAATGACAAATGCTGGAGGATATGAGCAGAAAATATGCCTACTAATGAACTACTGGTGGAGTAGTAAACTGGTCCAAGCAGTCTGGAAAACAATTTGGAATTATGTTCGAAGGATGATGAAACTAAGCATACATTCTACATCTTAGCATAGAACAATGCATTCTAGGAAGATGGTGGAATAGGTCAGAAATTTCCAGATTTCCTCCAGAAACAGAGAAAAATGCCATTAAATGAATACAGAGAAGCAAAACTAAAGTGATAAGGCAGTTGTCCTTCTAAGACTTCTGGAGAAGACCTTCAAGACGACTCCAGAGTTTGACTGAAGTAAACACTCCTAGGTCAGCTCCACTCAATCAACAAACAGTAGACACGAAGGGAAACAATTGGGCCTCAAGAAATTTTCCCACTGGGACTTTTCCCTCACAACCTCAGAAGCTTTCACCTCACAAACTTTCATCTGAAGAACAGCAGATTACTGAGTGAGGGAAGGTTGAAGGACACTCCCATAATTTCCAAAAGTCGGTCTTAGGGATGCTGACCAGACATGGTCTCAACTATGGCTGTGGCTATGGGAGTGGAGGAGCAATCAAAAGCCCTATTAGTGCAGTACTACAGGGTACAAGATTTTCAGCACAGTGTGACTAGGGTTTAGTGAAGGAAGAGAGGAATCCTAGAGGTTGAACTCCCAGACAGAATTCAGGAAAAAAAGAATAGTAAGAAGGACTTGAGACACTATTACCCACAATTTTAGATTAAAACTTGCTAATAATATTAAGCTGCTAAAATGATAAGACAAATTCAAAGTAAAATGAATAATCAAAGGGAAAAGAACCCAACCATTGATAGGTACTTTGATTTAAAAGAAGACCTGGGGTCATAATCAGAGGAAGATAGTGAGGTTTAAAAAAAGCCACTTTTACCCTAAAGAGTAACATCAGATGGTCACAAGTTCAAAAAGAAATCTTGGAAGAACTTAAGAATTCAAAAATCAAATAACAGAGAATGGGAAAAAATTAGAAAAGTATTAACATCAATTCAATACAATTATGAAAAGACAGTTAACCAATTGGAAAAAAGGAGATAAAAAATCTGAAGGAATAGAATGAAGAAAGAAATCTTAAGGAAGAAAAAACTTGAATTGGACAAGTGGAATTGAATGATGTTATACAACACCAAGATAAAATAAAACTAGAAAAATAGAAGAGGATCTAAGACATCTCATTTGAAAAACAACTAGTCTAGAGAACAGATATTGGAGAGACAATATAAGAATTATCAAACTATCTGAAAGTTATGATCAGAAAAAGAATCTGAATCCAATATTACAAGAAATTGTCAAGGAAAATTCCCCTGAAGTTCATCTAGAACAAGAAGATGAAGTAGAAATAGAAAGTATCCACCAATCACTACCTGAAAGAAATCCAAGGAAGAAAACTTACAGGAATATAGTACCCAAGTTTTGAAATTCCCAGGTTAAAGAGAAAGTGTTGCAAACAAGAAGAATAAAAAACAATCAGAATTTCATAAGATCTAGCAGTTTATATATAAAAAATTGTAGGTCTTGGGACATAATATTTCTTTTTGTTTTTGTTTATCTTCTTATTATTCCTTTATTTATTTATTAACTTTTTTGTTATCACTTTGCTTCAATCACTTCCATAAGTCTTAGATTTTCTCCCTCTCCCTCCCTCAGATGGCATTCAATCTTATATGGGTTCTACACATACATTCTTATTAAACACATTTTCACATTAGTAATGTGGCATGGAAGAATTAAAATGAACGGTAGAAACCATGAGAAAAAACTCAACTAAACAAAACATAACACAAGAGAAAATATTTTGCTTCATTCTGCGTTCTAGTTCCATAGTTCTTTCTCTGGATGTGGATGGCATTTTGCCTCGAGTCCTTTGGAAATGTTCTAAGTCCTTGTATTGCTGTGAATGTTTAAGTCTACCAGAAAAATTCCTCACACACTGTGGTTTCTACTATGTACAATGATGTCCTGGTCTGCTCCTTTCACTCAGCATCAGTTCATATAAGTCCTTTCAGACTTCTCCGAAGCCCTCCTGTTCATCACTTCTTATAGCACAATAGTATTCCATTACATTCATATACCACAACTTGTTCAGCCATTCACCAATTGATGGACATCTTCTCAATTTCTAGTTCTTGGCCACCACAAAGAGAGCTGTTATAAATATTTTTGTACACATGGAACCCTTTCCTGTTTTTATAATTTCTTTGGTATACAATTCTAGAAGTGATATTGCTATGTCAAAGGGTATGCACATTTTTGTAGCCCTTTGGGCACAGTTCCAAATTACTCTCCAGAATGGTTGAATTAGCTCACAGCTCCAACAAAAATGAATTAGTGTTCCAATTCTCCCACATCTTCTCCAAGATTTATCATCTTCCTGTTTTGTCATATTAACCAATATGATAGATGTGATGTGGTACCTCAGACTTGTTTTGATTTGTTTAATTTCTTCCTCTGAAAACTGCCTGTTCACATTCTTTGACCATTTATTAATTGGGGAATGACTTGTATTCTTATACATTTGACTCAGTTCTCTATATATTTTAGAAAAGAGTCCTTTATCACAGACACTACTTGCAAAAATTCTTCCCCAGTGTTCTACTTCCCTCCTAATCTTGGTTGCATTGGGTTTGTTTGTACAAAAACTTTTCAATTTAATGTAATCAAAATTATCCATTTTAAACTTCATAATGTTCTCTATCTCTTGTTTGGTCATAAATTTCTCCATTCTCCATAAATCTGACAAATACACTATTCCTTGCTCCCCTGATTTGTTTATAATATCAGTCTTTATACCTAGATCAATATCTATTTGGACTTTATTCTTGTGTAAGGTATCAGGCATTAGTCTATGCTCAGTTTCTGCCACACTGTTATCTAGTTTCCCCAGCAGTTTTTTATCAAACAGTGAGTTCTTAACCCAAAATCTGGGGTCCTTGGGTTTATCAAACAGTAGAATGCTATATTCATTGACTACTGTGTCTTGAGTACGTAACCTATTCCACTGGTCTACTCATCTATTTCTTAGCTAGCACCAAGTGATTTTGATGATCTCTGCTTTATAATACAATTTGAGATCTGGTAGGGTAAGTTACCTTCCGTAGCATTTCTTTTCATTAATTCCCTTGACATTCTGGACCTTTTGATCTTCCAGATGAATTTTGGTATTATTTTTTTCTGGCTCTAGAAAAAATTTTTCTGATAGTTTGATTGGTATAGCATTGAATAAGTAATTAATTAAGGTAGAATTGTCATTTTTCTCATTTTAGCTCAGCTTACCCATGAGCACCTGATATTTTTCCACTACTTAGACCTGACTTTATTTGTGTGAAAAGCGTTTTGTAATTGTGTTCATATAGTCCCTGGGCTTGTTTCGGCAGATATTTTTTACTGACTATTGTAACTTTAAATGGGATTTCTCTTTCTATCTCTTGCTGTTGGGCTGGAAAATTATATTTCAAAGAGCAAAGGAGTTGGGTTTGCTCCAAGAATGATTTATCCAACAAAGTTAAGTATAATCCTGAATGAAAAAATGAAGGATATTTTCAAAGACTTTCAGGTATTTGTAACAAAAAGACTAGAGCTCAATGGAAAATTTGATATAAAAGATCCAGAAAAAATGTAAGGAAATCATTAAAAATTAGTTATAAAGAACTGATTAAGGTCCAACTGTTTACTTATGATATATGAAAATATTATTAATATGAGTAATTATAGTATCAATATATTAATATATAAATATACATTAATATTAGTAATAATTTTCTTAAAAGTTATCAATACTAAGGGAGTTAGAACGATTGGGGTTAAGTTGTATATGATGAGATGATTCTAAAAAGCAAAATTAGGTAGGAAAAGGTTAAGAGGAGAAATTATCTCATAAAAACAGGCCACAAAAGGAAGAACTAATATAGGCTGGGGTGGGACCTGTAAAAAGGTATATTGATTGAGATTAGAAGGGTGATATTGGTTGTTGTCTTTCCTTCTCAAAGAGGACCAAAATGACATCACTATGCTAGCATAAAGTTACAGTGTGTCTGGCTGTGGCTGATCAGATCAATACAAGGCACCTCCCATTTCTTTTGAGTTACTTCAATTCTGCTTTGTTCATAGAGCACAGCACCTTATTTGGTGAGGGCACACCATGCCAGGTGATCTCCCATATATCACAATCAAATCCAAAGTTCTTAATTGAGACCTTGAGAATGGCCTTATATCTCTTCTGACCACCACATGAAGTCTTGTCCAGTGAGAGTTCTCCATAAAAATACTCTGTTTGGAAAGCATATATTTTGCATTTCCAGAATCATCTGAATAAAAGTCTCCCAGTGAATTCTGGTTCATCTCCAGTCATCCTGAGGAATATCAGGTCACTGGATTCAGATGGTTCTGGAGGAGAAGTGAGGCTGGTGACCTGCACAACCTCCCTCACTCAAAACAAAGTCAAGTACAAGTCATGTCATCATTTCTCTGATGGCATGGTGTTCTTTGGCAATAAAAGACAAACACAACAATTTTGCATTTGAACAATATGACCAGCTCATCAGAGTTGCACTGTCTGCAGTGGAGTTTGAATGCTTGGTGGTTTTAGTTTGTAAGGACCTCAGTGTCTGGTACCTTATCCTGCCAGCTGATCGTCAGAATCTTCCTAAGATGATTCAGATGGACATGATGCAGTTTCCTGGCATGGCACTGGTAGACCATCAAGGTTTTACAGGCATACAACAATGAGGTCAGCACAACATAGAAGTAGACCTTCAGATTGGTAGTCAGTCTAAGACCACACTTTCCTTCAGAGCTTCCCAAACACTGAGCTAGCTCATACAGGAGGGACTTTGAGAGGGGAGAGTAAAATAAGGAATAAGAGGGTAAAGGAAGAAGATGTCATTGGTACTCTTCAAAACTGAAAGACAAAAAACACCACCACTGCATAAACATTTATTGATTACAGTCTAAATTGCTATATATTCGTACATATTCAATACAATTTGAAACTTCAACTCATGATTTTCTGGGCAGTTTATTCACCCAAAGAGCTGCCACTTGACAGTTGTTTAATGGTAGATGCAATTTGTGTGGGCTTAGAAAAATTTTAAGTACTACATAAACTTTAAAAGTTACTTACATAATGTCAGTTTTAGATCTGGAAGGAATCCAAGATGCCATCTAGTCCAACCTCATTATTGAGTGGAGGAAAGTAAGAAAAACAGCTTAAGTGACTTTTTTTTTGTCTTACAGGTAATGAACAACAAAGTAGGAATTCAAATTTAAGTCTCTTCATTCCAAATTCAGTGTTCTTTCAATGGTAAAATGTGTGTGTGTGTATGTATACACAGACACATGCATATAGATACATATATACACACACATACAGATACATATATACAAATTTTTTACTGTTGCTTTCTCCTAACATATTTCTAGGTTATCCAAGTCATCAGATGGTGGGGGTGCTGAAGGAAGTAGGAAGAAATTTTCAGACTCATCATCTTTACCATAATATAAATATGAAGGAAAATTTGTTTTTCTTCCATACTGAGAATCATCATGGCCCAGATGCTGGAATGTAAGATATCTAGGCTTCAGGAAAACCTGGGTTCAAACTCAGTCTATGACATTTACTAGATGTGACAGCAGGCAAATCATTATTGCAAATCTCTGAATCTTCATTTACCTCAGAGGATATTAACAGATCAACATGAAATAAAGAAGGCTAAGTGCTTTATAAAATTGTATGTATTATACAATGTGAGTCAAAACGTTCAGGGAGTTTTTTAAACATTAATAACTTAAAACAGCATGGAGACTTTTGGGAAACCTTATCAGTTATTATTATTGCTAATAATAATAATAATATTAATAATGAAAGCTATTTTTATTCCCCCACCCAACCCAGATAAAACCAAAGCTTGCTATAAACCCATGTCATTTAACAGATCATAGTGAAAAGACAAAAACAGCTCTCAAAAAACTGCAAACTATTAACACATACAGAAATAATATTTTTAGCAAGTATTAATAAAAGAATGTAAATTAGGCAAATAGTTTTGTGACTGTAAAGAAGTGGGAAAAGTGCATATATCTTTAGAGTGGGGAATGTCTAAAGAAAATGTACATGAATGGACAAATGTTACATGAATGTCATTGAAAAAGTTGCAAAAAATTGATAGATATGCTGGATACAAAGAATTATGGAGCAACTTCTATGGATTTATGCAAAATAAAATAAGCAGGGCTAAGAAAATAGTATTCCTGAAGGCTTCAAATGAAAAAAAAACATGCAGAAATAAATGTTTCAAAATTACCAAAAACATGCTTGGTCCTGAAGAATAGATATACAAAGAGATTTGCCCCTACTCCTTTTCAAAAGTACAGGATTCATAGTCTTATCACCTGTTTCACATCAGTTTTCTACCTCTATAAAATAATCCATTAGTAGTTTGACTGTTATACTATAGGATAAGTAAATTAATTTAGGAAGTATTGTCATTTAGTATGGACTATCAATGAAGAGTTTAAATCCCTCTAATTATTTAAGATTACATTTTTGAAGTGTTTTGTAGTTGTAGTCATATAATTTTGGCATATAGGTTGGTATCTTGGAGATTGTATATATTCTGTAGCTAATTTGATTGAAAATTCTTATATATATATATATATATATATATATATATATATATATATATATATATATATATATGCATATATATATATCCTCTATAGATTTCTAATATTATTCTCTATTATATATAGATATATATTACATCTATATGATCTGTACCATATGTCATAGATAGGTTTATGTGCATATGCACAGAAAGAGAGAGACAGAGGAGACTGATGTTTTGTGGGTTTATTTCTTGGTTACTTTAATGAAGTTAGAAATTGTTTCAAATTAATTTTACTTGAATCATTGTGGTTGTCTAAGGAAACAATCAAATCATTCATGTAATTCACCAAAAAACACAATATTTTTGTTTTTTCTTTATAATTCCCTTGAATTCCTTTTCTTGTCTTATTGTTATAGTTATCATTTCTAGAATTACATTAGTATCATACATTATAGCTTTGTTTTTTATTTACTGGAAAGGTCTGCAGTATTTCACAATTACAAATAATGCTATTTTTTGGCAAATACTAATTAACCATATTAAGTAAAGATCTATTTTATGGTAGTAAAGATTTATTTGAAATTTTCAATATAAGAGGTTATTGAAGTTTTCAAAAGTTTTTTCTTTGTCTATTGATAAAAATCAGTATGTTTTTGTTATTGGTAAAGATCACTATGTTGATATTTATATTAATAATGAATAATGATAATAATACATACAATGGTTAATTTATATGAATTGCTTAAAATTTTTGAAAGCACTTTAGAAATGTTCAAAATAACCAATGTAAATCAAATGAGGCCACAGAATAACATATTTTAATATGTTGTTATAATCACTTTGCTAATAATTTATTCAATAAATTCACATTTCCATTTATTAGGGAATTTTGTTTATAGAATTCAGTCTCTGCTCTGTCTCTACTTGGTTTGCATATTAATACCATGTCTGGTAACACCTCTTCTTTTACTTTTCTCCCAAGTACTTTGTGTAATGCTGGATTACTTGTTCTATTAACAATTGTTAGAATTTGCAGTTTAATCTATGTAGTCCTCTTTTTTTCTTTTTGACTTCGTTTATTGTTTATTCAATTTCTTTATGAAATTGGTTACTTTAAATTCTCCATTACCATTTCAATCTGGGTATTTTACTGAATTTTAAATACCAATCTATTTTATTTGTTACAACCTTTATTGTAATATAGTTGAGAAAATTGTTTCTAATAATTAAAAGAAATTCAAATTACAACAACTCTAAAATGTTGACTTTGGGGAGACAGGCATGTACTCAGTGAAGCTATGGAGTAGTCCAAATACTCTGGATGACAATTTTAAATTAACAAGATTTGTGACTAAACTATACCTTTTGAAACAATAATCTCCCTAAAATTTTATATACCATAAGTCAAAGTCAGAAACTAATTCTAATATATACATGTCAAACTATTGTTATATTCTCCTTGGTCTCAAAGAACTAGAAATGAAGTATTTATTCAATAGATCATTGCTGACAAAAAAGGAAACAGGGATATGATAGGGGAGAGAACCTATAATTTTATATGGTATAAAATATGAAATATAATGCAATGTGGTACAATGAGTTTTTTGTATTGATATAGAGGTAAAAATATCAAAAGAAAAATATAGAAATATCTAGATATAAATATAACTAGAATTTAAATTTAAAACTCAATAGAATTTAGAGAAGAAATGAAAATTTTGGAAGAAAAATCCTAACTCTCCTCCTTTTGTGGTTAAAATCCTTGAAGAGGTCAATTACAATTGATGTCTCTACTACATTTCCTTTATTTTTAACTGAATGTAGTCTGGTTTCTGATGTCATCAAATGAAAGTGTTAACTCTAAAGTTTCCAGTGATCTCATGACATTTTCTCCATTCTCATCTTTCTTGACCTCCCTGCAACCTTTGACACTAGATGATCACCCTCTTCTTTTTACTCTTTTTTTCTCAATGTTTCTGTGACAATACTTTGTCCTGGTTCTCCACTTGCTTTATGGAACACTGCTCAAAATTCTTTGGTCCATCTGTATCCAGTTCACATATACTAAAGGGAGATACCTCCCAGGGCTCTTTCCTGATCCTCTTCTCTTCTCCTTATCTATTATTTTACTGAGTATATATTACTGTATATATATTTACTGAGTATATATTACTGAGTATCCCATGAATACAATAATCATCTCTAAACTGGTGATTTTCAATTCTATTTATAAAGCCCATATGGCTCCTTACCTCTAGGCTCACTTATCTAGTTGCCTATTAGATATATCAAACTGAATGTCTTGTAGACATAGTAAACTCAACTTACTTGAGTTAACTCATTTTATGCTCATGTCTAAAATTAAATTCAATAGCTTCACTTCACCCCAAAAAAACCTCTTTCTTTCTTCCTAACTTCCTTATCACTATTGAGGGTACCACAAACCTTTCAGTCACCCATGATTTGCAACTCAGCTGTCATTCTACACTCCCCTCTTTTTGCCACCATCATATCCAACCTCTTGCTAAATCTTGTCAATTTTATTTTACATCCCTTATATATCACACCTTCTCCCCATGATATTGCCTAATGACTTCCTGCCTATACAATTGCAATAATGCCATGGCTGGAGTCCCTGTTTCAAGTCTCTCCTCACTCCAACTCATCCTCCACTCAACTGTCAATCTGATTTTCCTAAAGCAGAGGTTTTTTGATGTCACTCCCCTTTTCTATAACCTTTAGTGACTCCTTATTACCTGGTTGATCAAACATAAAATCTTGTTTAGCACTCCAACTCCTTCATAAACTGGATCTATCCTAACCTTTCTAAGTTTTTACATCCTACCCCCACATATTCTGTGATTCTAGTGAAACTATCTGCCTTGCTGCATCCCAAAGCAGACAAGTCATCTTCCAACCACTGACTGACCCACATGCCTGGAATTCTCTCTTTCCTCATCTCCACCTCCTGGTTTTCCTGACTTTCTTCAAGTTCAGCTAAAATTTCATTTTCTTAAGAAATAATCCACCCAAATTGCTAATGTCTTCCCTCTGTTTATCTTCATTTTTTCCATATTTGTTCATAGCTATTTCATGTTGTCTCCCCTATTAGACCGTGAGCTCCCTGAAAGCAGGAAATATTGTTTACCTTTCTTTGTATCCCTGGCACTTACATAATCCTTGACACATAGTAGGTGCTTAATAAATGCTAGTTGACTGACATTGTCAGATAAGGCTACAGTGTTCTGCCCAAAGAAAGGGAAGTTTTGATGGTCCAAACTCACCTAATTAATGGGGTTTACTGACTAGATTTCTTTCTCAAAGACCAGACCTTAAAACAATTCACTCTGGAATTCATGGATAGGACACCATCCTGATGTGTAACTGACCACTGGACCCTTCTGGCTGTGAAGGAGAAAATGAGGCTGGTGACTTTGCACAGCCCTCCCTCACTCAAATCAAAGTCAATTGCAAATCATGTCATCATCTCTCTGGTGTCATGGTCCTATTCAAGAACAAAAAACAAGCAACACAAACACACTTTATCGGATTTTGTCTTAATTGTTTCTTTTTTTAAAAGTGGTAGTTCAATATAGAGAAATTTGCTGGGAAATCACTATAATATAAAAATTATTTTTTTCTTTTCAAAACTGAGTGAAATGTGATACCTACAAGTCATAATTATACAAAGTTTTTCTTAGGAATTTAGATGTGAAAAAAGAACTATCTATGATGCTGACTTGGAGGTGGGGGATAGCTATGATAATTGGATTATAAACCTAGAGCTAGAAGGCACTTCATAGACCATCTAATCTTACCTCCTCATTTTGTAGATGAGGAAACTAAGGCTGGGGTGGTAGTTGTGATTATAGTTATAGCTGCAGTTAGTAAATATTACAGATGTGATTTTTTCCTAGATCCTCTGATCCAGGAGTCAAATAATTATTTTTTAAGGTTAGTAGGAAAATATGTATATGTATACATACATATAAAATAATATTTGTAGAAAGGAAGAACCAAGTATATAAAGAAAGACTGAAAATAAAAATCTTACTAAAATATAGATGAGAACAAATTCCTTAACTCAATTGTAAGGAAAATGTAATTCACAGTGTAGTTTGCTAATGAGGTGACTTTTACTTCAAATCTCAAGTTCAAATCCTGTTTCAGACACACATGAACCATGAGACCCTGAACAAACCACTTAACCTCAGTCTTTTCATTGATAAAATGGGGGGGGAGGGGGAAGATGATGGACTCTAATATTCCATTTAGCTCTAAATAGCAGCTTGCATTTATATGAGGTTTTAAATTCAGAGCACTTTATTAAAAGAAAGTCTCACTTTATCCTCATAGCACCCTCATGAGAGGGCTCTATGTTCATTCCCAATTCACAGATGAGAAAACTGAGACAAATAAAAATTAAGTGACTGTCCAGGGTCAGACAAATAACAAGATTATGAACTCAAGTTGAGTAAAAGCTGTTCAAGCCATTCATGACTCCAGGAAGTCCTCCAAGGTCATAAATTATGTAGCAGGTACCCATCTTCATAAATGAAAGAAGTTTATTATAAGTTCTCCACAATGAAATCACAGGTTCAGTTTTTGTTTTCAATAAATAGGGCATTATTTGAGACATGAAATGCTATGCACATTCTGTGCTATCATATTTATTCTAAATTGTGACTACAGATCTGAAATTGAGCTGAAGACAGTTACCTAGGTGTTTCCCACTCTTCTGGGTATTATATATACCTAAGACTATGCTTGTACCTACTCATTTGCTAAAAGTAAACTAATTAGGCAAATTCCTCATAGAATGACCTACTTTTTCAGCCTCTTCAATGTATGTTGACATGTATTTTCAACCATCCTATCATAGATTCATTTGCTTAGTATCGTCCTGTGCATCCCAAGACTACATGATTAAATATCCCATGAGACCATATTACTTACTATCTTTGAGGAGAAAATAAAACAAGTCTACCAATACATTTTTGTGTCCTGCTCAGTAGAACAAGTGAAACATCCTTCAATTTAGACAGATAACTTCAATAAATGTTTAGTTTCTCTCTCTGTCTCTGTCTCTCTCTTTCTCTCTCTCTGTCTGTCTCTCTCTCTTTCTCTCTCTCTCTTTCTGCTTTTCCCTCCCTCTCTCTGTATCTTCTCTCTGTCTTTCCTGTATCACTCTATCTCTCTACATTTCTCTCTGACTTTCTGCCTCTTTCTCCCTCTCTCTTTAGTTTAGAAAATAGGTGATAAATATTGGACTACATTTTTGTTGTTCTTTAATATCACACTGCTAATTCATGCTGATCTTGATGTAGTTAAAAATAAAGAAGTCTTAAACATTCTTGATATGAAATACCATTTAGTCATATTTTCTTAATTCCTTATTTTTGTCATAGATTTCTATCCAGCCAAAATATATTACTTATAACTCTCAGTTTTTCTTTATTCTTCTGTGTCATTCTAGTGTGTTGAAATATATTTTTACCTTGATTGTGTCATTTAACTACCTTTATTAACCTCATGTCATCTGCAATTATTTTTCAAAAAGTATACCATATTTGCTTACACTTATATAAAACAAATTGGGAAAAAAGAAGAAGGTGAATCACTAAATCATTCCATTATGAACATATCTTCATGTTGACATAAATCTACTCATCATTACTCATTGGATAGGCATCATTGGAATAGATCTTTCCTTGAGGAAATTTATGACATAGATCCTTCTTTTGACTCAGGGAATAGTAAATTTGTAGCCATGACAAATTTGTAGGACCTTTGTAATTAAATTTTAACAAGGAATATTTTTAAGCATGAAAGAAAGGTAAAAAAGATCTGTTTTCAGATACTTGGAAAATTAGACCCAATTTGATCAAGGAAGACAGTAGTCAACTACTTCCTGCTTCTCAAATCAGTTAAGTCTTTTTTTTCAGTCATGCCTGACTTTTTGTGACTCCATTTGGTGTTTTCTGGGCAGAGATGATGTAGTAGTTTGCCATTTCCTTCTCCAACTCATTTTATATGTAAGGAATTGAAGCAAGCAGGGTTAAGTGACTTGCCCAGGGTCACACATCTATAGACACACAGTGTCTGGAGCTGAGATTTGAACTCAGGAAGATGAGTCTTCCTGACTTCAGACCCAGCATTCTGTCCACTGCATCATCTGGTAGCTCCTCCTCAAGATATGTGTGTGTGTATATATATATATACATATATTTATATTTATATGTATATATACACATATATATGTATATATACGTATACATATATGTATATATATGGACATGCTTTGATAGATAGATATAATGTAGATATAGATATATAGAGATATAATATGGACAGGTATATATGTGTACATGTATATATCCATATATGTATGTATGCATGTGTATATGTACATTCCAGAAGCATTGAAAATGTTGAAGACAATCCTCATCCATTTTGACCTAAATAATGTGAACAAATGTTAAAATTGAGTACAAAGGAGATAATTCTTTGTTGAGACAAAATAGAGTGACAGGTGCTTATTGTGGTATATGTGAGGGAATGAACAATATTATTTAAGTTCTTCCTGAAAAATTAAAGCACCTTCAACACGGATGGAAAAAAAGCTTCTTTTTCAGCTCTGCCATTCTGACCCTGTTCTTACGTAGTCATTTGTACCTGTGAACAAATGAAAATTAAACCTCTTATCCTTCATGAAAGATGCATTCATCAACATCATTAATATGATTATTGAATATTCACAGAAATCACGATTTCTTGTTAAGGGGACAGTGGTATTGATGGGCAAAGCTTGGGAAGTTCTGGTGAGATTGATGGTTCAGTTCAGAACTCTGACATTTTGGATTAAGGCAGTACAGAAATGAATCTTGTATTTGACATTTAAAAGGGAGGCTTTTCCACTGACTGTACTTTCCTAAATCATACCAAAAGGAACTGCCATGACAGAATGGCTTGAGAAATCACTTTCCAACCGTTCCTATATTTTCCCACATTATGGCCAATGAATTGAGACTCTGAGTCATTACATACTTGATGTCACAACATCATATGAACTAGTGAAGCAATTCAGGAATGCTAAAAATCTTTCATTTTTGTATGGTTCCAGAAGTTAAATCCCATTTGCCAATTCCATCCACAGGGATCCTTAAGAAAACATTACATTTGAAATAGTTCTGTTTATTCCAGGACACATAAACTTGCTTTGTTTCTTTTGAGTAATGACACAAATAGCAGACAGAAATAGGCTACTAGAAATTTTAATACTGAGACTATATTGAAAAGTTTGGTTGAAAGGTTTTATGTAACTCTACAGTATTCTTACTATTAGTCTTTCACTCTAAAATGTAATTATACATTAGAAATATGTACTTACCATGCTATACAAAATATATAATCTCAAATGGTGTGAGGTAATCACTCTATGATATATAGTAAGTCAAAGAAACTATAGGACAGAATCTTATTTCAAATTTTGGAGCCTCTAGGATAGATTTTAGTTGTTTGAAAAATAAACTATGATTCTACATTTTTTTGTGTGTTTGTGAATTAGAATCTTCTAATAAAGAGTTAAATTAGATAGGCTATATACTAGTATTCTAATTCTTACAGTCATTTTTTTTCTTTTTTCATATTTACTGAATTTTTAGTTGATAGCTATTCCTCCCTCTAATTAATTATCACTCTCTTTTTCTTTGTTTGATCTACACAAATGATTTTTTTTTTGCATTTCCTCACATTTTCTCTGGGATCTCACTTCATGAAATATTTGTTCTCATTTTTCTGAGATCTTTACTCTCTACCTTTCCACTCACTGCTTTTCTGTCTCTAAGCATGCTTAGTATTTCTCTATCCAAATCACACTAAAATAATGTAAAACTTTCATCACTTTTACTTAAACCTATTTATTATACTTTAATATCTTTCTGGTTTTCATCACCACTGTTATTGAGAGAATGGTCTACACCCATTGATTCCATTTCTTCAACAAATGTTTAGTCATTATTATAAGTAGATGATTTGTGTAAATAAAAGTACACCAGTGGGGGCTTATGAAATAAAAGAGTGAAAAGGAATTATTCCTCCCACAACAGTGTCACCTCTATGATGATGAGAGTATTTGAGTGTAACTAAATGGCTATCCCCTGTGGTCCACTCACTGTGTAACCTAGTTGCCTTTATATTCTTTATTTTTAGGTGGCTAGGTGGCACAGTTTATAGAGTTCTGGGTCAGAAGTCAGGATAATCTGAGTTCAAACTCCATGCCAGGGGTGGAGCCAAGATGGCGTAGTAGAAAGACGCACATACACATAGCTCCGAACCCACAACCCATAGAACAACTACAAAGAAGTAACTCACGGCAAATTCTGCACCCAGAGGCCACAGAACATTGGAGCGAGGGAGATTTCTGTTCCGGAGGGACCTGCAAACCTCTCCTAAAAGGTCCTTCGTGCTGCGGACTGGGCGCCGGGACTGGGAGCTGAGTACAGCCCTGCTGTGGCCGCGGCACCGAGAGGAACAGATCCGAGCGGGCTTCAGGGACGGGATCTCCAGCGGCCGCACAAGTACCTCTACCCACAGGTGACGGGGGTCAGTGAGAGAGTCCCTTTGGCGGGTTGAGGGGGGAGTGGGGTGCCCTCATGGCTCGGGCCCCCTCGGGAGACAGAAGCTGAGGGGCAGCGGCAGACCAGGGCTCCCCAAGCAGGCAGGAGCCTGGATCCATTGTTGAAGGTCTGTGCATAAACTCCCTGAGGGAACTGAGCCTGAGAGGCAGCCCTGCCCTCACCTGAGCATCTGAATTTAATCTCACACTGAATAGCAGCCCTGCCCCCGCCCAAAGCCCTGAGGCTGGAAGCAGCATTTGAATCTCAGACCCCAAACACTGGCTGGGAGGATCAGGAGGTGAGGTGGGTGTGAGGAAAATATTCAGAGGTCAAGTCACTGGCTGGGAAAATGCCCAGAAAAGGGAAAAGAAATAAAACTATAGAAGGTTACTTTCTTGGTGAACAGTCATTTCCTCCCTTCCTTTCTGATGAGGAAGAACAATGCTTACCATCAGGCAAAGACACAGAAATCAAGGCTTCTGTGTCTCAGCCCACTCAATGGGCTCAGGCCATGGAAGAGCTCAAAAAGAATTTTGAAAATCAAGTTAGAGAGGTGGAGGAAAAGCTGGGAAGAGAAATGAGAGACATAAAGTCAAAGCATGAACAGCAAATCAGCTCCCTGCTAAAGGAGACCCAAAAAAATGTTGAAGAAAATAACACCTTGAAAACTAGCCTAACTCAATTGGCAAAAGAGGTTCAAAAAGCCAATGAGGAGAAGAATGCTTTCAAAAGCAGAATTAACCAGATGGAAAAGGAGATTCAAAAGCTCACTGAAGAAAATAGTTCTTTCAAAATTAGAATGGCACAGATGGAGGCTAAGGACTTTATGAGAAAGCAAGAAATCACAGAACAAAGCCAGAGGAATGGAAAAATGGAAGATAATGTGAAATATCTCATTGGAAAAACAACTGACCTTGAAAATAGATCCAGGAGAGACAATTTAAAAATTATGGGACTACCTGAAAGCCATGATCAAAAGAGGAGCCTAGACATCATCTTTCATGAAATTATCAATGAAAACTGCCCTGAGATTCTAGAACCAGAGGGCAAAATAAATATTCAAGGAATCCACAGAACACCGCATGAAAGAGATCCAAAAAGAGAAACTCCTAGGAACATTGTGGCCAAATTCCAGAACTCCCAGGTGAAAGAGAAAATATTGCAAGCAGCTAGAAAGAAACAATTCAAGTATTGTGGAAATACAATCAGGATAACACAAGATCTAGCAGCTTCTACATTAAGGGATCAAAGGGCATGGAATAGGATATTCCAGAAGTCAAAGGAACTAGGACTAAAACCAAGAATCACCTACCCAGCAAAACTGAGTATAATACTTCAGGGGAAAAATTGGTCTTTCAATGAAATAGAGGATTTTCAAGCATTCTTGATGAAAAGACCAGAGCTGAAAAGAAAATTTGACTTCCAAACACAAGAATGAAGAGAACCATGAAAAGGTGAACAGCAAAGAGAAGTCATAAGGGACTTACTAAAGTTGAACTGTTTACATTCCTACATGGAAAGACAATATTTGTAACTCTTGAAACATTTCAGTATCTGGGTACTGGGTGGGATTACACACACACACATGCACACACGCACACACACATAGAGACAGAGTGCACAGAGTGAATTGAAGAGGATGGGATCATATCTTAAAAAAAATGAAATCAAGCAGTGAGAGAGAAAGATATTGGGAGGAGAAAGGGAGAATTGAATGGGGCAAATTATCTCTCATAAAAGAGGCAAGCAAAAGACTCATTAGTGGAAGGATAAAGAGGGGAGATGAGAGAAAAACATGAAGTCTACTCTCATCACATTCCACTAAAGGAAAGAATAAAATGCCTACTCATTTTGGTATGAAAACCTATCTTACAATACAGGAAAGTGGAGGATAAGGGGATAAGCAGAGTGGGGGGGGATGATAGAAGGGAGGGCATGGGGAGGAGAGTGCAATTTGAGGTCAACACTCATGGGGAGGGATAGGATCAAAAGAGAATAGAAGTAATGGGGGACAGGATAGGATGGAGGGAAATATAGTTAGTCCTATACAACACAACTATTATGGAAGTCATTTGCAAAACTACACAGATTTGGCCTATATTGAATTGCTTGCCTTCCAAAGGGAAGGGGTGGAGAGGGAGGGAGGAAAAGAAGTTGGAACTCAAAGTGTTAGGATCAACTGTAATGTTCTTATCACTAGGAAATAAGAAATACAGGTAAAGGGGTATAGAAAGCTATCTGGCCCTACAGGACAAAAGAGAAGACAGAGACAAGGGCAGAGAGGGATGATAGAAGAGAGAGCAGATTGGTCATAGGGGCAATTAGAATGCTTGGCGTTTGGGGGGGAGGGGAGAAAAGGGGAGAAAATTTGTAACCCAAAATTTTGTGAAAATGAATGTTAAAAGCTAAATAAAAAAAAAAATGTCAAACTCCATGCCAGACACTTACTAGCTATGAAGCCCTGAGAAATAACCTCTGTGTCTGCCTCAGTTTCCTCAACTGTACAAATGGGTATAATAAGAGTAATTCACAAGGTTTTTGCAAAGATCAAATGAGATAATATTTATAAAACATACAGTGCAGTGCCTGACATATAGTAAGAACTTAATAAATGTTTACTTTCTTTCTCCTCACCCCTTATTCCAGATGCCTAATTTATCATTTCTGCCAGCCAATGGAATTTTATAGTAGGTAAATGAAATCCTAATTGAAATAACAGGTAAGGAATAAAAAAGTTTGAACAACTGGATAACCAGAAAAGAGACAATCAGATCTGACAGGATATGAAACGGCTTAAAGCATCAATCCTATTAGACAGTTCTCATCACCCTAAAGCTTTGTATCCCTGGTACTAACCATTAGCACATTTTCTCTATCACCAATTGCCTCTGAGAGTCAGATAAGGCTAAAATTCAGGTAGCCCAAGTCGCTTGTCTCACTTCTACCTCCTGCTTCCACATCCCTGAAGTCCAAGAAAATAAAGTTTTTACAAACAAGGTCCTTTTCATTTTTTAATGGTTCAACATCAGTTGCTGTTGTCCAGTCATTGTAGTAATGCCTGATTCTTTGTGACTCTATTTGGGGTTTGCTTGGCAAAGATATTGGAATAGTTTGCCATTTCCTTCTCCAGCTCATTTTACAGATGAAGTAACTGAGGCAAACAGGGTTCAGTGACTTGCTGTGTCACCCAGGTAATATTCACAGCGCCAAGGGTCACTATGAATATGCCACCATAATTCTGAATCACAAAATATAGCAGACTCTCCATATAGAAGGCAGAAGAAAAACATTAATTCAGACACCAGAAAGCTAAATCCCAACACCAGATAGCCAAAACCATCATAGTAACCAAGAAGTCAATACATATTAACACTGCAGGGGAATAAGGCATTTTCAAACCTTCCTCCCACAAACAAACAAACACTCAGGAGCCTAGCTGTGCCTGATTGCCTGTATCCTTCCCAGCTCTGACTAGCCTGAAAAACTTCCTTCCAACTCTGCCCCACCTTGTTGCTTCACCCATTCAGCAAGGTCCTCCCACCACACTGTGACTTAGGCTTCTACGTGATTTAAGCAAGTCACATGGGCCTATTAATGAATGCGAAAGATCTTCCTATTTAAATTACCATTACATTTGACCCAAGATCTTTTGTATTCATTCATATAGGTGGGTGAAGCAACTGGTATCAACAGAATTATAACAAGAATAATAGAAAATAAGCATATAAAACAATATCTTAGGGTGGAACTTGAGCACAAACACCCCATCATTCCCCCCTTGAATAAATAGGGCCCAAAATCTTAAAGTAAGGAGTAAAAGTCTCTTCTTCCATAGCTACTTCCTGCTGAGATTGGCAGTAAGACTTTCCCTGCCCCAAGAGGCTCCATTCAAAGGATCAGTTCTTTAGTTGGCATCTGGAATTTGGTCAATGCCAGATCCAGAAGTGACACATCACAATAAAGGACGAGGGGTGACACCCAGCTTAAGCAATCAGGTGTCTGCAGATGGAGGGTACTAAACCTGCAGAAAACAAATATAATGAACAAGTTTAACAGACAAAAAGCCAAAAAGAAACAAGGAGAGAGTAACCAGAAGCAGGGTAGATGTAGGATTAGCCACCCTTCTGGAGTCCATGAACCCATTATCATAGCCTCATTTTTGGTAGCATATACGACTTGAGGTTACAATTTGGTAATCCTCTTCTCCTGAATAAATAACAGTTACAGTATTATCTTTCCTGTATACTATAATTTCTGCAGTCTTTCTTGCTAGTAAATCCTGTGGAGCTTTCATTTTTCATTTAGTCATTTCTGAATTTTCCCTTCATTTTCATCAAACCAAGCTTGATATTTGTGTGTCCTAGATTAGATGAGTAAATATGGTGCTGTACATTACATCTCTCTTTTCTGCTCCTCTGTTGGCAACTGTGTGTTGGCTCCTTTTCCCTTACTTTAAGTTAGCAATGAACCGCTCATGCAGGAAGAAGTGCTCTCTTCTCCCTACAAAAAACAGTCTCAATTTTCAAGGAAATGACTACTGGAGGAAATAATATGCAAGTCATTATAGAAATAAAATACATTCAGGATAAGTTGGAGATCATTTCACAGAGAACACATTAAGATAAGCCCGAGAAAGACTTCCAAGTGGTGAGACTTTAGGTGGGATTTGAAGACAGTGAAGCCAGGATGCAGAGATGCAGAGGGAGAGTTCTAAGCATGGGGGAAAGCAAGTAAAATACATTTAGGAAAAGGAGTGTCTTGAATAAGGAACAAGAGGGTGAGTCTTACTGGATCAGAGTAGGGGAGTAAAAGGAGGGGGGGTAAGTTGTAAGATGACTAGAAAGGCTAGGTTATGAATGACTTTAAAAGCTAAACAGAAGATTTTACATTTTGAATTTTTTTTCCTAGTGGTTATTAGAAACCACTGAGCATTTCATTCACCTCTAAGAAAGTTTTATTTAACTCCATCAAAAATAAAATAAAAACAAAGTCTAGAGAAATGCAAGATTCTTTGCTCAGTAAAAAGGCAGATAAAATTCAGTTTTACACTGATAGTAACAATCTAAAGCACTTTTATGATGCCCTGAAGGCTATTTATGGGCTAAATGCATATGCTACATCTAGTCACTGCTGATGGAGCCACATTGATTACTGACAAGGACATGACTTTAGAGAGTTGGACTAAACACTTTCATAATTTTCTCAAGAGACTGGCATCAATGCTGAAGTCATATACTTCAGCTTGTTCTGTATCTGAGCTTCCAACTGAAAAAACGTGCTTGATACTGATTCTGTTCTAGGTGATATTTACAAAATAAGGGGTTGGGTCCATTGCTAATACAATATAGCAAGAATAGACTGTCTTACAGGACTTTAAGGATGCCTGCATTATCCATCTCTATAAAGGTAAAGGAAATAGATTGTCCTTTGACAATCACAAGAGGTCTCTGTCTTAGTCACTACTGGCAAGATTCTCGTGAGATTCCTTCTTAATAATCTAATCTTTCAACTAGAAGATGTCCAACTACCTGAGAGACAATGTGGCTTCAGAAAGAGCTAAGGAATACTCAAAATGATATTTGCTGCCCAGCAACTTCAGGAGAAATACCAGAAACAGAATAGAGATCTGGACACAAGATTTATAGATCTGATCAAGACTTTTCATACTGTCAGTCATGAGGGCTTATAGAAAGTTATGCCAAACTTTGGTTGCCCAAGGAAGTTCATCAATATTACACATCAATTTCATGACAGCATGCTTGCCTGAATTCTGTATAATGGATGATGCTCTTATACTTTCCCAATCACCAGTGAAATGAAACAAGGCTGTATTTTGACTTCCATGTTTTTATCATGATAGTTCTCCATCAGCCAGCACTACACCATCTATATGTGGAACCATCAGTTATAGCAAATGGAGAATTTTTGAATACTATGGATAAGCTCACTTACCTTAGCAGTATGCTTTCTTTAAAAAAAAATTAATTTATGGAATAAAACAAGCATTTCCATAGCACAGTACAATAAAAAACGATGCTTATACATGAAACTGAAAATCTACTAAGAATAACTTGCTATTCCTTTCAAATACCAAGTTATGTAAATTTCTTTTATTTCTTCCTTTCCCTCCCCCAGATATGGATAATATTAGACACAAAGAAGTATGAGTAGTTTGCACATTCCCAAAGATCACAAAAAATGGCAAAGAACTGACGTGCAAAAATATTTTTAGCAGTCCTTTTTGTGGTGGAAAAATATTGAAAAGTGAAGGAATGCCCATTATTTGTGGAATGATTGAACAAGCTGTGGTGTATGAATGTAATGGAATACTATTGTGCAATAACAAATGATGAATAAGAAGATTTCAGAAAAAATCTGGAAAAGACTTGCATCAACTGACGCAGAGTGAAGTGAGCAGAACCATAGTACCAGATATATAGTATCAGCAACATTTTGTAATAAGCAACTATGAATGACTCTGCTCTTCTCAGCAACACAATCCAAGTACAAAAAACTCACAAAGGAAAATGCTATCCATATCCAGATAAAGACCTGATTGACTCTGAATGCAGATGGAAGCATACTTTTTTCACTTACTTTATTCTTTTTCACAGTTTCCTTCTTTTTGATCTGTTTCTTCTTTCACAACTGTGACTAATATGGAAATATGTTTTACATGATAGCACATGCATGACCTATGAAATTGTCTACCATTTTAGGAAGAGGGAGGAGGAAATATTTGGAACTCAAAATCTTATAAAAACGAGTGCTAAAATTGCCTTGACATGTAATTGAGGGGAAATAAAACATTGCTTAAAAAAAATCTATTAATTTTAACCGTAAAATGTTTTAGAGTAACAATGAATAGAAACTAGACTCTTTAAAAGGTTTATTTAAGCAGATACATTAGTGAAAGCATTTACAGTTAAACCAGCAAAATCCAACTTGGACATGAAGCTTTGTTTTCCTGGTTTAAATATTTAAGATATTTAATAATAGACATAAAATGTCATCAAAAAGTATTACAAGATCCTTTCTATCATCTACTCCTTCAGCTAGCTCACCACACCCCGTCCTCCTCTGCCATCTTCATTGAATCCTATGCCATCACTCACCTGGTGCCACAGTTGCTAAAACACTCCATGAACCTACACAAATCCCCTTTATTCAGCCACAGAAATGTCTTTATGGGCTGTCTGCCCATAAACTTTCGGGCACCAGTCAAAATCCCTTTCCTTTTTGTTTTCTTTTTGCAAGAATAAACATTTTCTTTATTTTGTCTATTTCTTTTTGAGTTTAGCTGTTTTTTTTGTTATTTGGGGCACTTGCCTTTGTACTTCATGGTTAGACTGTGTGTTTCATTTCACTGTGGCAATTTAAGAAATGTTAATCCTCATGTTGGATAGAAATTGATGATATCTGAATTGTCATGCCATACTCACCCTCCTTCTGCAAATTGGAACAATTTGTCAATCAACTAATCAACAATCATTGAGCATTGATTGAATGCCTACTGTGTCTGGTTCTGTGCTAAACATTCAAAATATAAAGAAAGGAAAAACACTCCCTGTCTTTGAAGTGCTCACCTTCTAATGGGGAGACCATATGCACATTGCAGGAATCAAAGGGTCCACTCAACACCTCCAAGTAACCTGTAAAACTATCCACTGAGACCAGATTAAGATGTAATTGGGAAATCTTCAACAAAATAAATTAAAATACAACATAGGAAATGTTAATTTGCTGTTTCCTAAGTCACTATGCAGATTGGATGTATTTTTGAGTTTGATACTAGAGCATATATGTAGCCAAATTATATACAGAGTGGTTACAAGAGAACCTTAAAAGGGAATATTCTGGTGGCTTGCAGGAGCAGGCGGACAAGGAAAAGTCTCCTGTAGATTGATAGTATTTGAGCTAGCTCTCAAAGGAAAAGAGGACCTCTAACACACCGAGATGAGGAAAAAAAGAAATCCTAGCATTATGGACAAGTACAAAAGATGAAGTCAAAAATATGAGTTTAGAAAAGAGTCAAAAGATGGGTAAGTGTATGCAGTGGACATACTGGGCTTTTTTCTCACTTCAAAAAAATTTCCAGTTGTTTTAAATTCACTTTCCTCTCTTTTTCCTTTGTTACGCCTCAAATTGCACTTTGTTAAAGAAGTGAAAGCTCTAAACATGAAAAAGGAATTTATTTATCATTATTATTAATTATTTCTAAACTCCTTGGAAGGTGGGAGGCACCCGTCACAGGGCAGTTCGTCTCCTTAGAACTTCAGTGAAGAATTCCAGTTGTTGTGAATTGTTCATCTTCATACGTGCTGGCAATTGCTACTTCATGCAGAGGAAAGTGTGACCAATACTATTGTTTCCCTTTTCTTTTTTTGGTGAAAAATGTTATTCTGAATAGAAGCAAAAAAAAAAAACACACACACACAAAGAAATTGTCTCAAGTAAAACTAACTTGTGAGTTGGTACTCTCAAATCTCAGGATTATTTTAAACATAAGTCTGAGATTTCATGTTTATTGGTGACATTTCAGTAACATAAAATATATAGATATCTTTAAATAATAGCTATAATTTGAATTCCAGTTAAGGTTAAAGGAAGGCCTGCACAAACAATTTCTGCACTAAACTGCTGTTTATAAGATTTACAATTTCAGTTGCAGATAAAGAAATCAAATTAGGATCAAGTTCATAATTTGTGGGCAATTATTAGTAGGGAAACATAGCAATAAAATATATTTAGTGAGAAATATTAGAAACTTTAAAACAGTTTCAGCATATTAATTACAAAAGAACTCTAAGCTAACGTTTACAAATACAATAACAACTTTTTTTATCTATATTATCTTAGGTTTATGGAATTCTTGGCTAGAGTAAACATAAATTACTCTAGGGTCAACTAGGTGGCAGAGTAGATAGTGTCCTGGCCCTGGAGTCAGGAAGATTCATTTTTCTGAGTTCAAATCAGACCTCAGACACTTTTGCTATGTGATCCTGGGCGAGTCACTTAACTCCATTTGCCTTACTTCCTCATCTGTAAAATGAGCTGGAGAAGAGCATGTCAAACCACTTCAGTATTTTTGCCAAGAAAAAAAAAGATGAAGTTCAAAATAGTCAGTCCAGACTGAAAAACGACAACAACAACAAAACATGATTAAGCAACTTTACAAAATCTAAAACTAAAGATTTGTTAGATTTTTCTATAAAAGGGCAGCTAGTTAGCACAGTAAAGAGAGTGCTAGCCCTGGAGTCAGGAACACCTGAGTTCAAAGCTCATGTCAGATCTGTACTAGCTGCATGACCCTAGACAAGTCACTTAACCTCTGTCTTCCTCGGTTTCCTCAATTATGAAATGGGAAGAATAATTACACCTATCTCACAGGGGTGTTGTAAGGATACACTAAGATAATATTTATAAATGTGCTTAACATAATACCTGACACTTGGTAGTCACTTAATAAATGTTTATTTTCTTCCCTTTCCCCTAAATGCGTAGTTGATTAATAATAATAATGACTGTTATAACTATTACCACTATTAAGCATTTTTAGGTTTGCAAAGTACATTACAAAATTATATAATTTATCCTTATAACGGGAAGTAGGTGTTATTCTTATCCTCATTTTCTACAGATAGGGAAACTGAGTCAGAGTTTAAGTCACTTCCCCAGGTTCACACAGCAAGTTAGCATTCTAGGAGTTTTCTGTTTGTTCCTTCTTGTGTTCCCTATTGAAATTCCATAGGTCTTCAAAGAGCCAGTGATCTATCTGTTCTGATGAAGTACTTCAACATCTTTCCACTATAGACCACACGTCTTCTTTCCTTGAGCCGCACCTCTCAACGTCCCTTCTGAATTTACTCCTGCTTTGCTTTCTGAAATCCTCTAAATTTCTACAAATTCATGTCCACACAGTACTCTATTTTATGGAACTCATTCTTTCAATGTTTTATTCCAAACACTGTCAAGTACAGTGTTTCTCCACTTTTATATCTAATAGACCCACTGAAAGATGTTAATGATGAGCAAGCATCTTAGCTGTTAAAACGCTAACAGCTTTCCATAGCCACTGGGTACTAGAATATATTTTATTGACACTGGGGATTAGACAGCAACCTATTCACACTGTAAAGTGAACTGGGATCATTAAGTTTCACCTGGCCAGTTATCAAAATGGATAGTAGGATCCTTGGCTGTATGATTAAACAGACATAGGGTAGAAAGAAGAAATTAATGACTAAGACCTGCAGTGTCATCTCTATATTGATAATAAATGATAATTTGAGTTTTCTTAATAGTTGAGAAATAACTGATTAGACAAAATCTTTACTTTCATCATGGCTGGAATATTACTTTCTCTTACCCTCTGATTCTCAGAATACTTACTTTCCCTTAAAGCATGATCTCAGATAAAATCTTTTAGTGAATCCTTCCCTGATCCCACAGTTCCAAGTCGACTTTATCTTCAAAATATCTCATATTTATATTATTCTATGTTGTCTAACTCTTAGAATGTAAGATTGTTGATGATAGGAAATGTACTGAAGCTCTCTGCAAAAATATCAGCATAGAATAATATTTAGAGAGTAAGCCCTGGAATCGAAAATGCTTGATTTCTAATCCTAAATCAGTGCTCTAGGCAATTTTCCAAGACTACAAATTTCAGAATAGTTGGGCATCTTCATCTGCAGAGGGACTTTCCTCATCAAAGTTCCCTAAACCAGTGATGTTATAGGTCAGGTTAGGCCAGAGTTTTATCACCAGCACTTATCCCTGTACTTTATATATAGGGAACATTAATAAATGTCTGTTGAATTGAATTGCATCATTTAAATAATCTAACTCTGTATTATGCTATCGTTCCAATTCTCTCTGGGTTGTGATGAAGGGAGGCTACGACTAGGACACAGACATCAGTGCTAACCATTTTTATGGATCTGTAATCTAATCCCTCTTCCAGTTGAGGTCGCCTTTTCCACAAGTACCAAACTTTCTCTGTCCTATGAAATTCTCACCCATAAGCTTCTGAAGCTCTTCTATCAGGGTATCCAAATAACAGACTGAAGATTTTCTGGATGGGAGTGTGGTATGGGGAAAAAGTAATCACAAAAACCTCACTGGTTTTGTTGTTCTGCGAAGTTCAATTTTAACTAATACAACATTGCTATAAAATAGCAGTAATTTTAGGCATCAGTCGGTCAGGCAGAAATCAGAAATGTGGTAAACCTTTTAGAGCACTGGATTGCTTTCTTTTTGAAAAAAAGTCTACAAAAAGGAAGTTTCGGTTGCTAATCAAGAAACAATCATCATGGATTCACAGTGCAGGGAAGATTTCTGATGGTATTTTGGTCAACAAATGCCATAATTAGACATAGGAAAAACAACCAGTAACTTCATCGTATAATATGAAAGATAACCATGTAAGCATAAGACTTTTTAAAACCAGGCTTTGCCAAATACTACTTGTGTGACTGTGCAAAGTATGTCATATTTCTGGACCCCAATTTCCTCATCTGTAAAGTGAAGGGGTTAAACTAACATGGGCCTGTTAACTTGTTTCAAAAAATATTTAGATAACTATTTCTATATGATTGGTCATAATACTAAGTATTTTATTTTATGCATTTAAAAACATTATTCTCAGAAGGAGGGGATATAGGTTTCAAAGTAATACAAAAGGGGGTCAAGACATAAAAAAAATTAAGAACTCCTACTATATTAAAAATTGCACCTACTCCCAAATCAGAAGCTCTCAAACTTGGGACTACATAGGAGCTGGAAACTTGAAATGGAAGCAATAAATATAAAAGAAAAATTAACCCTTTTGTTATCAGCTATCACAATCAGACTCAGTCCCTCTGCTCCCATTGTTGAGGTATATGGGGCATAATTAAACCTTTGTTTATTTCAGCCCTATAAGGATCTTTGCAGACCTCTCGCAGACAGTTTAAGTAGTCATAAGAGCGATGGTATGACTAGTACTACTAACATTACTACTATTGCTTCAGCTACTGATGGTGATGCAATTTTTAAAAAACTAATAATGGCCATCACTCTGGTAGAATGCATGCCCAGAATTAGGTAGGGTAGTCCTTGGAAAAATAAAATGCAATTATACACACACACACACACACACACGCACACATGCACACATGCACACATAGAAAGAGAACACAGGGTGAGTTGAATAAGAAGGGATGACACCTAAAAACACAAAATAAAATTGAGGGGTGAGAGAGTAATATATTGGGAGGAGAAAGGTA
The DNA here is from genome assembly GCF_028372415.1 of Notamacropus eugenii. Taxonomy (NCBI): domain Eukaryota; kingdom Metazoa; phylum Chordata; class Mammalia; order Diprotodontia; family Macropodidae; genus Notamacropus; species Notamacropus eugenii. Next base: position 180,600,571 of record NC_092875.1, read on the forward strand.
GAAATGGAATGGGGTAAATTATCATGCATCGAAGAGACAAGAGAAAGCTTCTTCAGTGTAAGAGAAAAGGGAGGATGTGAGAGGCAAAAAAAGAAGCTTACTGTCTTCACATTTGGTTTGAGGGAATGACATGCTCACTCAGTTTGGTATGAAAGTATATCTTGCACTACAGAAGGGTAGGGGAGAAGGGGACAAGTGGGGTGGAGGGATGATAGAAGGGAAGGTAAATGGGAGAAGGGAGTAATCAGAAGTAAATGGTTGTGGGGAGGGACAAGGTCAAAAGAGACAATAGAATAAATGGGGGGTAGGATGAGATGGAAGGAAATATAGTTAGTCTTTCACAGAATGACTACTATGTTTTGCAAAACTACACATATACAATCCATATTTAATTGCCTGCCTTGGCAGTGGGGAGGGTTGGGGAGGGAGAGAGAGAAGTTGGAATTCAAAGTATTAGGAATGAATGTTGAGAATTGTTTTTACATACAACTGGGAAATAAGAAATACAGGTAATGGGGTATAGAAACCCATCTTGCCCTACAAGAAAAGAGAGAAGAAGAGGATAAGGGAGGGGAGAGGTGTGGTAGAAGGGAGGGCAGATTGAGGGAAGGGGTAATCAGAATGCGAGGTGTTATGAGGGGGAGGGGAGAGATGGGGAGAAAATTTGAAACTCAAAATTTTGTGGAAATGAATATTGAAAACTAAAAATAAATAAATAAACATAAATTAAAAAGAAAAAAAAAGAAAATTCAGTCTATTACTAGACTATGTTCAAAGTCTTCCCAGATTAGTTGGAACTTTCTTACAATTCTTTAAGATCTCATCACATTCACATCACAATGACTTAGCTGAAAAATATTTTAGTGGCTAATTTTATATGTAATTTAAAATAAATACAATAAAGAACTAAAAATAACATGGAATCAGGAGCATTACTGGTAACATTTCCCATTGATTGTTTCAACTCTATTTAATATGGTAGTACTTTGTTCTATCAGTATGCTTAATAAAAATAGATGACCAAAAGATTAATTAGGTATATGATAATGGCAAATTATTTACCTGTTAAGTGAAATGCTTAATCAAAGCCTATATCTCGTTCCAAAATTAGACATCAGAATTATGAAGTAGATGAAAGTTGTTTACTTATAATGAACATGCATAGAGGAAAGAATGTTCAAATTCCAACAATTTAATTTAAATAATTAAGAGAGAATTTGCTTCAAAAGTCAATGTTGAATAAACATAAGAAAGAAAACTCTCATAGTATGGAACTTCAAGACTTTTATGTGTGTATATATAAGTATGTGTATATGCATATGTATCTATATATGTTACGTATTTTATATACATATATAATGTAAATACACACACACACATATATAATTATATATATATATACACACACACACACAAACACAATACTAAGTTAGACTGTCCCTTACTAATGACCCAGCTCTCAGAGATATATTCTCTAGCACTGAAGAAAAGGATGCTTTGAGTATAGAAGTGTAAACTGAGTCAAATCTCTATTTCCATTTGCTAAATCAAACTTCATTGTAACTCTATACCTCTGATTGAAAAGACATGTAAAAATGGATAATTCCCCATGTATGTTATTAGGCCTTTCCTCTCCCCCTTCAGTCTTGTTGATTTAAATAACCTAAATTACTTGCCACTTCATTCCTTTTGGTCTTGGGTCTTATATTTAACTGTTTTCCCTAGGAAATAGGGAGAAGAAAGTTGACTGCCATTAGCTTCTTTCAGGAAACCAGGATTTTAGTCACAGCTTATTTGGTTTTGTTTTCTCTTTTTAAATATGTGCAGTCAATGGTGGATTCCATCACCCTACCTATAGATTAATCCTTTCCTAAAAAGAATTATGTATGGGAATTTCTTGTTTCTCTAAGCTTTCACTGAAACCTCCAATCAACATCTAGGCCAAACACATAGGAAAGCAAGTTTTGCATGGAGCTTTTGTCTTGGCTACAGACAGAAATTATAGGTGTGGACCAATTTTTGAATTACCATGGAAGCTCCTTTTTATGTGTATTTCAGAAAATGCCTTTGAAATGTCTTGCCAAAGGCTTTTTCATCTTCTGGTTGTTATAAGAAAACATGGTCATTCCAAAGAAAAAACCTGAATGTGGTTCCACCTTAATCAGATTCACAATCGTGTCCTAATGTAATTTGTCCTAATCCATTTCAGAGGAAGACAACCATTTATGATTCCCAGAGACATGTGGGAATAAATGCGGCTCTATGGAAATCCCCTGAGTGCTTTATGTACTATATTTTACCAGTTCATAAAAAAACTAATTACATTTCAGAGAAGTAGACTTTATGGATGCAATGTATATTCTAATGCACAAATTCTAGCTTTCGTCCCTTGGTCATGTGACTAAGCTCAGTTTGCAATATGCAAACTATGTTTCTCAGTTAAGGTATTTGAAAGATGATTCTGTGCTTTACATTTTTGTGCTGATCACATATTTTGGTGCATGATTAAAAATCCTTTTTCTTCTTTTTTTTTTTTTTTTTTACTTTTATGTATTTATTTAAAAGAATGCCACCTAGGTAATATGGTAAAGGAGAAATTGACACCTCGGGATTTTTTAAAAATATTTTGGGAGGTATGTTACATGTATTTTTATAAAAACTCAAGTATACAGTTGTTACTAGGAAGAATGAAGATACAATGGTCAAAACATCCAGAGGAAATAAATCTTCTAGGACATTTGTTATAAAATTTCTTTTCATGAATTTTTCCCTAAAGAAAAATGTTTCCATAGAAGCATTTTTTTCTCTAAATAGAAATAATGATAATACATGACATACCACCATAGCAAAGCAGAAATGTAAATAATCCAAGAATTTTTATTTACTTTTCTACCATAATTAGGTTATCAGGTAGTTTATGAGATCATACTGACCTAACATTTCATCATTTATTTTTTGTGACTTTTTTTCCTTTGTTTCTTTGGTGCATTTCAGTGGTCACATGCACCTAAATTAGATTGGCTATAAAGCTCCCAAGTCGAATTTGGGGCAGGTTTATCTAATTTGACTGTCTACATTGATCAAAGTAACTGGATAATGTTAAAGCCCCACTTTTTGCTATATAGACAAAAGTCTTTGTATCTTTTATTAAGTGAGCTCGTTCTTCACTTATAGTCAATAAGCATAAACCATAAGAATGCTCTGATTGTTAGTGGCTGTGTGTGGGAAAAGAAAAATAAGAATCAGTATAAAACCAGCCATTGCTTCCAGGGAAAAGTAAATCCCTAAGAGTTAACTTTTCTATAAACGTAATTGAGAAGATGCAAAGTAAAATCTAATTTAAAACCATTCGATGTAGATGTGTAGTGTTCTCTATTCTCTGTACCAGAATTCTTCTTGTTTTGAGTAGAAAATTCAATAATTTTTTTCATTTCTATTATTTATTCTTGATAATAATTCTGGTCAGCAGTGCAACACCAAGGGTTGGGCCTTGAGAGACAAATTGGCTAAGGTCACCTCACATCCATCTCAACAACCCAAGAAATTCTTTCATCATGCACCCTCCTTTCATGGGTACCCAGATCTGCTTGGGAGGTAATTATGTCTATGGCTCAGAGGCTCAAAGGTATTGCCAGACATGGATTACAAAAACTTGGACTATAGACAGAAGTGCCAGTAAACAAAGGTTCGGTACAGAATTTATGAAGGGAAAGAGCATTATAGCAATTACTCAGAGCTGATTTCTGTCAGCCTTCCTATAGAATGCAGCAAAAAAAAGGCTAAGGATTCTCAAATACAGACAACACCTGGAATTACTCATAATGACTCAAAGAGTTTTGGTGCTCAGGACACAGGGCATGACTTGGCATAGGGATTTCTTCTTTGGTTAAAATAATTTTAAAAATAAAAATACTTTCTTAAAGTAACAGCATATTTTTGTAGCTTTTCTTTGAGTAACCATAGGGGAAACAGTGATGTCGTGAAGAGAGTTCTGAGTTGAGAACTAAAACCTTGGAATCAAATTCTTGTTCTGTCCTGTGATTTTTGAAAAAGCCACAACACTCTTTTGGGGTTCATTCTTTTAAAAATATTTTTAAGTAAAAAAGGTTGTTATAAGGGTCCCCTAGGGGGTCTTTGTTATATCTAAAATATCTAATAGATTTACTTTCTTGTATGTGATATACTTTAAAGAAATATTAACTGAGCATCAAGCTTCCAACAGTATGATTTTGCCTTCCCCCATTCATTCCAGAATATCCAAGTGTCAGGATCTTCTTGATTAGAACCTGGTCTCTAGATGACTTTATTTATTATATTGCGCAATGTTTGAGTATGGGAATCACTGGAGGACTTGGGAACATGGAAAGGATGTATAGTGGGGACAGATGGAGAAAGCAAGATGGTTTGTTCATCCATTACTGCTTGAAAAAGAATGAAATTGAAACCCATACCTGCTCCCCAAGAGACAACATTGAAAGGCTCTGATGAAAAAGCCCTAGCAGATAAATTTACCTGCACACCACAATTTTGCATTCTAGTAATCTCTGCACAGGAAAAGTGAGTTGAGGAGTGGGAAAGGTGAGGATGGAAGAGGAGAAGCTCTCGAAGCCCTAGTGGTTACAAAGTTTGATGAGTAACTGAGTTTGAGAGCATGCATGAGTAGCTGAAATCTATTAGTGTAGGAAACTACTTGTTCAAATTGAATATGGATGCAGTAGTTCACAATCCCCAAACTCTAGACTCATTGGTCTGAGTTTGTCTTGAGGACAACCTAAAAGATTATATTTTCTTTGGGTAAGTATTGCTGCTTATAAGTTTTATATCATTCATTATAGGTTTTCACAAATGTAGGTAAGGAGGTATCCAGTTGCTCTATACAAATAATCACGGTAATAAATTCAAAATAAAACAAGATTCTGTTGTGGAGAGCACTCCACTCATAAAAGGATAATATATTTGATGGCTGAAGGGCAAAAAATTTTCCTTCATATGAGACCTTCATTGCCCAAATAATTTATGGTAATAATTGGGACTCTTGAAGTTCCTACCACTTACTTCATGTTCTGGTTTTATTTCCCTTTCTTTTACTTCTCTAGCTAAGGAACCAAATAAGCTATCCCTTCCTCTCTCTGAAGGACACTGGTGTGTCTATACTCCCACAGAGTCTCCTCATGGACTACACCCACCTTTGGTCATCTTTGCCACTTTGTTGGGTTTGAGGTTTCAGGATTGTTTTTGATTTGCACTTTTCATATTTGTAGAAATTTGGCAAAATCTTTGAAACAATTATCAATAATTTCCAATTTTCTAAAGTTTGGTTATGTCTATTTAATATTTCTATTTCCTTTTTGAAAATTTAATCTGTATTTGACTTTTTAAAATATATTTTTTTCATATTTCTTTTGTATTTGGGAATGAATTTCTCCATTTCTTCTGTGTCCTCAGTTTTGTCAGAATATAATTGTGTAGAGGAGATTTAATCATTACCATTATGTTTCATATAATTATTCATTGCTTCTATGATTTGTTCTTTGATCAAATTATTTGGATTCCCTGGTTCCACCTTCATTTGCATCTGTCTTTTCTTTTTTGCTCCCTGAACTAACTACTATTTTTGCAAGATCTCTTTACAATGTGCTTATATTTCCTTTTATTGCATTTATTTGCAATATTTCTGCATCTTAATACATGACCATTTTCTGTAAAACTTATATGTGGTGTTGGATACTTACATTTTTTAACAGTTATTAGAAAATATATAATTTTTAGTTCTACTTTCTCTAGTAGTTTGTTCAGTTCTTTATTTTTTCATTTTGTTTGTTTTTTTTCTTGCCAAATTTGTCCAAAAGTGAGAGAGGAATATTAAAATCTCCTATCATTAGTGTGTTATTGTCTATTTTTTCTTGGGTATTTCAGTTAATAATTCCTTTATAAATTTAGATAGTAAAACATTTGAAATATATGTTTAGTATTGATACTGGTTTATTGTCTATTTCTTTTCAGAATAATGTAATCTTGTTTATATTTGTATTGTGAATTTGTTTTTGTTTTTGTTTTTTCCGTAGATACCATGATTGTTATGCCTGCTTTTCTTTCTTTTTATTCACTGATTGTGTTCTAAAATTTAATCCAACTTCTCATTTTTATTTTTTTGTATTTTTAATGTATTATATTTCTTGTAAACACAAGAGCTTCCACTCTTTTTTTTATTGATTTTTAAAAAAAAATCCCTTCACATTTAAAGTTATCAAAGTTGTCATTAGTTTCCTCTGTTTGTCTCTAATATGATTTTTTTCTAAATTAAGATTTCTTTTGTTCCTCTTCCTCTTACTTTTTTAAAGTTGTGTTGTTGTGCTACATTTATTGAAATTTTTTATAGATTGCTCTCACTTAACTTGGAAAGCTCTTGCAACAAAGTAAAACATTTCAATAAATTAATAGTGACCTCATCTGAAAATGTATCCAACATTTCACATCTGTAATAAACCCCACCCCATTTCTCTATCTTTTAAATTAACAAATCTATTTTCTCACCCTTCTACCACCCTCTACCTCTTTGGGGAAAAATATTTAAAACAACAATGTATAAGTCAAAAAAAAATTTCCCTTACATATGTATGTGTGATGTGGATTGCCTAAACCCTAAATCTGTCACATCATTATAATGCATAGCACATTTCCCCATCAATCATACATACAGCTTTACCACTTTCAAAGCTGTTATTTTTTAGAGTGTCATTATTATATTAATATCTCTGGTTTTGCTTACTTCACACTGCATCAGTTCATATGTCTTTCCATGTCTCTTGAAATAATCTATTTCCTCATTTATTATATAGCACACTAGTCAGCCATCACATTCTTATAACATAATTTATTGATCAATCTTTCGATATTCCCTAAGTCTCCAAATATTTATGTCACCACAAAAAGACTTACTACAAATCTATTGCACAGTAAAGACCTTTTCAGTCTTTTATATTTTCTTTCCAATGTAAGTTTAGCATTTAGGTAGATCAATAGACAACTTTTTCAGATGCTTCTAAATTACTTTCCAGAATGGTTACACATATTCACACATGAAAAGTATGTCTCTTTTTTTTCTACAGTCCCTCCAACAATTATCATCTTTCTTTTTTTGCCATCTTTGCCACACTGATGGTTGTGAGGTGAAATATCAGATTTCCTTTAGTTCGCATTTATCTAATTAACAGTGATTCAGAGCATTTTTAAAATATGGCTATAGATAACTAGTTTTCCCCTTGAGATCTATCCATTCATAAACTTAAAATATTGATCCATTGATAAATGGCCATTTTTAAACAAATTTTGAATCTGTTTCTTGAAATGACTATTCCAAAAGTCATAGTGCAGATTTAAATGCCATAACCATATAAGAATATCATTTGAAAGTTTATTTAAATTTCTTATATAACAATTTAGGTTTTGTGAATTTTTATTGGTAATTTTAAAACTATAACAAGACAAGGTATCTTGTCATTATGTATTAATGTCTAAGTACTCCATAGTACTTGCTTCAGTTGCCTTCATGGCTGTTGGAACAAATTGTTTTCATTTATCCATGGCACTTGGGAAAGTCACATTCTAGGGGCAAGCACTACCTCCCCCAACTCATGAGTGAGTTTGAGGCCTGTTGGTTACCCTCAATCTAGCTTATCCCATCTACTGAGATGGTTTTAATAGTATGTGGCCACTATGCATATTGGTTGGTTGGTTGGTTGGTTGGTTGGTTGGTTGGTTGGTTGGTTGGTTGGTTATTACCCTTTGTTCTCAAAGAGGACCAAAATGATATCACCATGAGAAACTCAAGTTTCAGGGTGTGGCCATGGCTGATCAGACCAACACAAGCTCAGAATGCTCTACCACAGATTGGGCACAGATAGTCCATGTGAACATTTGGGGTAGATACTCCAAATCTGCACATCCTACATTTACTTTGTGCTGTCTCAGTTCTGCTTTGCTCATAGAGCACAGCACCCTTTCTGATGTGGGCACCCCATGTTGTGCAGTCCTGTGCCATGCCTCCTATGTCACACAATCAAATCCTGAGGATCACCTGGCAGGATAAGGTACCAGATACTGAAGTCTTGCTCGAACTGGACTGCCAAGCATTCAAACTATGCTTCAAAGGTACAACTCCAATGGGCTGGCTACATTGTTCTAACGCAAAATGTATGCTAGCCAAAAGGACTACTTTATGGAGAACTCGCATGGGCTATGGTGGTCAGAAGAAGCAATAGAAGGACACTTTCAAAGTCTCTCAAGAACTATGCATATCATAGCTTCTTGGAGTCATAGGTGAGAGTTGGAGGACAATGGACACCAAAAGTGGATGAGCAACCTTGAAAATGCTTGGCAGCCCTCACACCAGAAGTACTTTTTCTCCCTGAACAACACACATACCCCACTTTTCCACTGGAGTCACGTCAAAACTGTGTTGTGTTTATCAAAATCTTATTGTTTTGATGATTTTAAGACTAAATTTATAAATGCACAGTTACTGAGCAGCAGCTAATGAAAGTTTTTGCAAATTTTGAAAAATGGCTATAGTGATATATAGCATTTAGGGCTAGCAGTGGATATAGTGAATTTTAATAAGAAACATAAGGAGATTTTAAATTTTGTAATAATTAACCTTTCAAATGTTATTTTTGTAAGTTTGTAGTATTTACAATTCCAAGGGTATTAAAGCTCAAACTACAGTAAGAACTTTGGGACACATTCCATATCCTGTTGATGAGACATTTATCAGACAAACTTAAAGCAAAGATTTTATTTTTTCCAGTTATTTCCTTTTCAGCGTTACCTTCGTTGAATTTGTTTCTGCAAAAATGCTCTTCAGTTATCAAAGGATTTCTTGAACTGCTCATTACTTCTTCATTCTTTCTGCCTAATCTAAACTTTTATTCTTTGATTCATGGTCTTTTTACTTATTCATTCCTCCTTTTGTCTTTGTGTTCCTTATAAATTTGAAATTTTAAGATAACTTTTACTAACCAATTTATATCAGTGGATAGAGTACAGACCAAGATTCAGGAAAAACTGAGTTGAAATCCAACCTTAGTCATTTACTTACTCTATGGTGGTAGACAAATCTCTTAAGCTCTATTTGGTTGAATTCATTGGAGAAGAAAATGGCACACCACTCCTGTATGTTTGCTAGAAAACCTCATGAATAGTATTGATGTGTTATGTTCCACAGGGTCATGAAAAGTCAGATGTGGCTAAATAATAGAACAACAAGATATCATTCTTTTTTTTCAATTGTTCCTCATTATTGAAGAGTCAGTTCTTACAGGAGATAGAGAGAATAGAATTACTAATAAATAGTAGAAATTTCCCTGTGTCCATAATTGTGTGATCCATTTCTATCTCCTACTTTCAATCAGATCATTTTCTCCACTTACCATTAACCCTCCTCTTTTAGTCTACACTCTCTCACCCTTCTGGTATCCTTAGGAGACCTGATTCTATTTTTCCTGAGGCAGCAGGTGATCCATGGAAGGACACCAGTATCTCAGAAATAATCATCTCTCTAAGTATCAAATGCCTATAAATTATATCCATTTTAAGGTATCCATCTCTCACAGAATATAAACCTCCCCACCATAGGCGATCTCTTCAATGAGATACTTCTCCCTCTTACATCAAGATATCCTATTCTTTTTCCATTTTTAAATCCTCTCTTTTCTACCTCATCCATTTATCCATAACCACTTTTCTTCTTGAAATATTTTATGTGATATTTCCCAATCCTTTTTATGATATACTTGATTGTAGTGCATTACACCTTCCCTTCTATCTTCTATTTCCCTTCTCACCTTTAATGTGCCCTTCCATTAGTCAATATATTCCTAAATGATGGCTCAGGAGGAGAAAGTGAGACTAGTGACCTTGCACCGCCCTTCCTCACTCAAAACAAAGTCAAGTGTAAGTCATGTCATCATTTCTCTGATATCATGATCATCTTCCAAAATGAAGGAGGAAAATAACCTGTGAGTAGATCAAGCTGTTTAAATGGAGACCCAGCTACATAGGTGACTCCTTCTCTTCCCAAATACCTCTATACCTCTGAAAGTAGAAGAAGATGCTGCCCCACTGGAGACCCAGTTCCCTTCCTTTCCCTTCCTTTCCCTTCCCTTCCCTTCCCTTCCCTTTTCTTCTCTAGAATTTGGCTACAATATTTCTAGCAGTTTTCCTTTTCACAATCGCTTTCAGGAGGTGATCAATGGATTCTTTCCATTTCTATGTTACCCTCTGATTCTAGAATATCAGGGAAATGTTACTTGATAATTTCTTGAAATATGGTATCTAGACTCTTTTTTTGGATAATGATTTCCTGGTGGACCAATAATTTTTTTAATTATTTCTCCTGGATATATTTTCTAGGTCAGCTGTTTCTTGAGATATTTCACATTGTGTTCTATTTTTGTATTCTTTTGGTTTTGTTTTATAATTTTTTAATTTCTCATAAAGTCAGTAGCTTCCATTTGCTCTATTCTAATTTTAAAGGAATTATTTTCTTCAGTAAGTTTTTGGACCTCCTTTTCAATTTGGCCAATTCTGCTTTTTAAGGTTATCTTCTCCTCATTGACATTTTGGACCTCTTTTGTCATTTGGGTTAGTAAATTTGTCAAGGTGTTATTTTCCTTCAATATTTTTTTTTGGGGGGGGGGGGGGTTCTCCTTCAGCAAGGTGTTGACTCATTTTTCATGATTTTCTTGTATCACTCTTATTTCTCTTCCCAATTTTTCCTCTACTGCTTTACTTTATTTTCAAAATATTTTTAAAGCTCCTTCATGGCCTGAGACAATTTCATTTTCTTGGGGGGAGGCTTTGCATGTAGGAGCATTGACATTGCTACCTTCCTCCATTTGTATGCTTTGATCTTCCTCCCACCATAAGCTATGATCTTTCTTGTAGTAAGAAAATACCTTTTTGAGGGGCAGAGCCAAGATGGTGAAGGAGAAGGACAGATCTGCTGTAGCTATGCCCCCATATACCATAAAATATCTGTTAAAAATGACTCTGAACAAATTCTAGAGCAGCAGAAACCACAAAACCACAGAGTGAAAGAGATTTTCAGCCCAAGACTGCCTGGAAGGCTGACAGGAAAGGTCTATTACAACAGACTTGGAGGGAGCACAGCCCAGCCTTGGTGTGCAGCATGGCAGGGACAGGACTGGAGCAGGCTTTAGGGCATGGAATCATGGGCAGCAGCTGCAGTTTCCAGATTTGTCAAATCACACATGCCAGACAGCTTCAAAGGTCAATGAGAAAGCTCTTTCACCTGGGTGTAGGTGTAGGTCTGGCCCAAACCCCAGTCCCAGGGTGGTGGCAGTCATTCCAACAGTGTCTATTTTTGGAGCCCTTGGCCTAAAGACTCTGGGGAAATTGAGCAGCTAATCTGGGTCTCAGTTCTGAGTGGTGGTCCTGGGGTAAAGAGGAGCGCTGGCATGGTGGAACTGGTGGAGGCTTTGGAGAGGATTCTGGGCAGAAAAGCTTGTGGTTGGTTCCAGACCAGAGTGCAACATAGGAGAGAAGTAAACTCCTCTCCCTTGATTGTGCCACCATGGAGGAACTGAGAACTTACAGGTCCCTAGAGTATACCCTCCACTTGACAAAGGACTCAAAGTCAAGTAACAGACTGGGAAAATGACCAAATAAGGGAAAAAAAATAAGACTATAGAAGGTTACTTTCTTGGTGAACAGGTATTTTTTTTCCATTCTTTCAGATGAGGAAGAGCAAGGCATACTATCAGAGGAAGTCATAAAAGTCAAGGCTTCTTCATCAAAACTTCCAAAAAAAATATGCAATGACCTCAGGTCATGGAAGAGCTCAAAAAGGATTTTGAAAATCAGCTAAGAAAGATGGAGGAAAAATTGGGAAGAGAAATGAGAGAGATGAAAGAAAATCATGAAAAGCAAGTCAACAGTTTGCTAAAGGGGACCCCCAAAAATGTTGAAGAAAATAACACCTTTAAAAATAGACTAACCAAAATGGTAAAAAGAAGTCCAAAAATGAAAGAGGAGAAGAATGCTTTATAAAGCAGGATTAGCCAAATGGAAAAGGATATTCAAAAGCTCACTGATGAAAATAACTCTTTAAAAATTAGAATGGAGAAGATAGAAGGTAATGAATGACTTTATGAGAAACCAAGAAATTACAAAACAAAACCAAAAGAATGAAAAAATAGAAGACAATGTGAAATATCTCATTGGAAAAACAACTGATCTGGAAAATAGATCCAGGAGAGACAATTTAAAAATTATGGGACTACCTGAAAGCCATGACCAAAAAAAAAAAAAAAAAGAGCCTAGACACCATCTTTCATGAAATGATCAGTGAAAACTGCCCTGATGTTCTAGAACCAGAGGGTAAAATAAACATTGGAAGAATCCACTGATCACCTCCTGAAAGAGATCCAGAAAGGGAAACTCCTAGGAACATTGTAGCCAAATTCCAGAGTTACCAGGTCAAGGAGAAAATATTGCAAGCAACTAAAGAGAAACACTTTGAGTACTGTGGAAATACAATCAGGATAACACAAGATCTGGCAGCTTCTACACTAAGGGATCAAAGGGCATGGAATATGATATTCCAGAAGTCAAAGGAACTGGGATTCAAACCAAGAATCACCTACCCAGTAAAACTGAGTATAATGCTTCAGGGGAAAATGGTTCAGTGAAATAGAGGTCTTTCAAGCATTCTTGATGAAAAGACCAGAGCCGAAAAGAAAAATTGACTTTCAAACACAAGAATCAAGAGAAGCATGAAAAGGCAAACAGGAAAGAGAAATCATAAGGGATTTAGTGAAGTTGAACTGTTTACATTCCTACATGGAAAGATGATATTTGCAACTCTTGAAATTTTTTTCAGTATCTGGGTAGTTGGTGGGATTATACACACACACACACACACACACAGAGAGAGAGGAGAGAGAGAGAGAGAGAGAGAGAGAGAGAGAGAGAGAGAGAGAGAGAGCACAGGGTGAGTTGAATAGGAAAGGATCATATCTAAAAAAATAAAATTAAGGGGTAAGAGAGGAATATATAGGGAGGACAAAGGGAGAAATGGAATGGGGCAAATTATCTCTCATAAAAGAGGCAAGAAAAAGCCTTTTCAATGGAGGGAAAAATGGGAGAGGTGAAAGGGCAAAGTGAAGCTTACTCTCATCACATTTGGCTCAAGGAAGGAATAAAATGCATACTCATTTTGGTATGATAATCTGTTTTACAATACAGGAAAGTGGAAGAGAAGGAGGTAAGCAGAGTTGGGGAGATGATGGAAGGGAGCGCAATGCGAGGAGGGAGCAATTAACTGTCAACACTCTTGGGGAGGGACAAGGTCAAAAGAGAGAATAGAAGTGGGAAAGATAGTCAGTCTTACACAAAATGACTATTATGGAAGTCATTTGCAAAACTATACATACATAACCTATACTGAATTTCTTGTCTTCTGGTGGGGAGGGAGGAAGGAAGAGAAGTTGGAACTCAAAGTTTTAGGAACAACTGTTGCGTATTGTTCCTGCATACAACTGGGAAATAAGAAATACAGGTAATGGGGTATAGAAATTTATCTTGACCTGCAGGACAAAAAGAAGACAGGAATAAGGGAAGTGAGGGATGCTAGAAGGGTGGGCAGATTGGTGGTAGGGGTAATTAGAATACTTGGCATTTGGGGAGGAAGGGAGAGATGGGGAGAAAATTTGGAACTCAAAATTTTGTGGAAATGAATGTTGAAAATTTAAAATAAACAAATAAATTTTAAAAAATAAAATAAAATTAAGGGATGAGAGAGGAATGTATTGGGAGGAGAAAAGGAGAAATACAATGGGGAAAATTATCTCTCCCATAAAAGAGTCAAGAAAAAGATTTTTCCATGAAGGGGAAGAGGGGGGAGGTGAAAGGGAAAGAGTGTACCTTCCTCTCATCATATTTGGCTTAAGGAGGGAATAACATGCACACTTAATTTGGTATGAAAATCTATCTTATACTACAGGAAAGTAGGGAAGAAGAGGATAAGTGCTTGGTGGGGGTGGTGATAGAAGGGAGGGCAAATGGGAGGAGGGAGTAATTAGGAGTAAACACTTTTGGGGAAGGACAGGGTCAAAAAAGAGAAGAGAATAAATTGGTAGCAGGATAGGAAGAAGGGAAATATAGTTCATTTTTCACAACATGACTATTATGGAAATCTTTGCACAACTACACATGTATAGCCTATACTGAATTGCTTGCTTTCTCAGTAGAGATGGGTGGGGAGGGAGAAAGGGAGAGAAGTTAGAGGTCAAAGTTTTAGGAACAAATGTTGAGAATTCTTTTTGCATGCAACTGGGAAATAAAAAATACAGGTAATGGGGTATAGAAATCTATCTTGCCCTACAGGAAAAGAGAGAAGATGGGGATAAAGGAAGGGAGGGGTGTGATAGAAGGCAGGTAGATTGGGGGAAGTGGTAATCAGAATGCATGGTGCCTTGGGGTGGAGGGAGAGGAGAGATGGGGAGAAAATTTGGAACTCAAAATCTTGTACAAATGAATCCTGAAAACTAAAAATAAATTTAAAAAAAGAAAATATCTTTTCACCGAGACAGTAACCTTCCATAGTCTTTTGTTTTCCTTTTTGCCATTTTCCCAGGCAATTACTTGATATTTGAATTCCTTGTTAAGTGGAGAGTATACTGTCCAAGTTTCAGAGGTTTTGTGCAACTGTTTTTAGAAATATCTCTAGGGACCTGTAAATTCTCAGTTCTTCCAAAGTAGTATAATCAAAGAAAAGGTGTTTACCCCTCTCCTGGCCTGCATTCTGGTCTGTGAGCAACCTCAAGCACTCTTTTCCTCCCTGGAACTATGTATAGGATTCCTTCTCCATAGCCACTACCAGCTTTGCCATGCCATGATCCTCCTCACCCCAGGACCATCACAAGGACTGTGACCCAGATCAGCAGCTTGATTCCCCCAATGTCTGTAGGCTGAGAACTCTACAAGCAGCTCAGGCTGGGGCTGGGGCTGGGGCTGGACCGCATTCCTCGCTCACCCAGGTGAGAGAGCTTTTTCACTGACGTTTGAGCTGTCTTTGACATTTGCGCGTTGAAAAGTTTGGAAACTTTTACACCTGCCAGTGATTCAGTGCCCTGAGGCCTGCTCCGGTCTCATTTGCCATGACATGACCCACACTGGGCTGGTCTGTGAACTGTGAACTGTGAACCCAGTGCAATAGACCCTTGGGCTGCAAATCTGTTTCACTCTGTCATTCTGTGGCTTCTGCTGCTCTAAAGTTTATTTAAAGTCATTTTTTACAGGTATTTTGAGGGGTTTCATGGGAGAGCTCAGGTAGGTCACTGCTTCTACTCCTCCATCTTGGCTCCACCCTACTACATATATGTCTTCAATCAACTTAGTAGATGGCTATAACTTGTATACACAGTCTATCTAAAGCACAAATAACAAAAGTCATTCTAGTCAAGCTCTTTTATCCAAACACCACTCTTACATGGCCTTCATCTCTTAAACTGCTATGTCATGGTTACTAGAAAGTCATCAAAATATCTGAAAGCATCACATCATAACTAATCAAGTATGGGGAAATAGATCCCAATGGTTTTATTATGGTGGTATAAAAATATATAAAATGGGAACCAGGAGACTTCTTCATAGTAAAAGCATTCAAATCCCTGGATTTTAATTTCTTCACCTGTTTAAAATGAAGAAGTTGGATTAAGTGATCCCTAGGGCTTCTTCTACCACTAACAGTGTGCAACTCTGAGTCTATGTTCTGAGTTTATTTCTCAGTTTATTCAACAGTCCGCTAGGAATAACACATGCCATACTTACCTTTTGGGGGTTTTATAAGCATTGAATGAAATAATCTATATGAAAATATGTTGAAACAACATATGTGTGTATATGCATATACATATATATACACACATGTATCTATGTATGTATGTAAAATATTGTACAGAGATATTCTTGGAAGGATTACAAATACAAGGAATTATTTAAATTTATATCTGTATCCTGTAAAGGGTTTTTTCAAAGTCATAGGATCTTTGATATGCCTAGAAAAGGAAAAAAAAGTCCTATATCACTCACAGAAACAACTTAAAACGCTCATGGATGACCATGTCACTTTCTTAATTAAAAAACTTCAGTGATTTCTTTCTAACTTCCAAAATCAAATATGAAATCCTCTGTTTCCCATTTAAAGATTTTTAGCATCTGCCTCCTTCTTAGCTTTCCAGACACCTCTACCTTAGTCTGAATTTCCCCACATTCTATGCTCCTACTACACTGGCCTCAATACTTCATTTCCTAATTTTAGGCCATTGTGCCAATGATTCTTGTAATTGTGATGCTCTCCCTCCTCACTTCTGACTCTTAGCTTACCTGGATTCCATCAAGGTAATTCAAATCTCTTTTGCAGGAGGCCTGTACCAGTCTTTCTGCACTTACAGTAGAGACTTCCCTCTGATTATCTTCCATTACACATACACACACACACACACACACACACACACACACACAGATAGGTTGATAGAGACAGACAGACAGACAGACAGACAGACAGATAGATAGATAGATCTAGTTATGTGAATATTTACATTTCGTCTCCCCTTTTTGATCTTTGAAGTCAGAAACCATATTTTTCTCTTTATTTCATTCCCAGCACTTAGCGCTGAGCCTGACTTCTCAGTTGTTGTTAACTTGTTTTCAGCTGTGTGAATCTTCATGACCCCAATGGGGATTTTTTGGTAAAGATATGAGTGGTTTGCCACTTCCTTCTCCATAGCTGGCACAAGAGTTAGCACTTAATCATTGCTTGTTGACTGACTCCTAACCTGCTCCACCTAAAGTAATTCTTTTCAAAAACTGTATTTTTTTCAAGCCAACTATCTCAAATTAGAAAATATTCCATTTCATTATTCCAGGAGAAAATTTGTGTAAAACATAGAAAAGTCTTTCCTTCTCAACAAATTTATCATATATGTTTGACTGGGACAAAAACCAAATGTTATGAATCTATCAAAAAGCAGAGCTACTTGTTTACAGGTAAAAATAGTGTTGGTGGAAGAATGAATCCTTTGTTCATGGGGACTATATGGAGGAAAACTAAGAAAACTGCTGTGGGAGAAGAAACAAGAGTCATTGTCTCCAGGTAATGTTGATAAATTCTCTACTGAGACAAGAGAGTTGCCAAAACACAAGGTAGGAACTATGATGAGACAATGGGGGGTAAAATTTGCAATTTCTAATGATTTGATAACAGCACTTTTTAAAAATTTGATACAAAATCTAGCATAAAAATAATATATATTGTGGCAACTTTCATGTTTGGAAATTGAGAATAAAATTGAAGTTAAAGGCAGGAAGAATCTACATCTCAAATTATTTTTGAAAGTTTATTTTCCTTCATCTTGATTTCATTAGTCTCCCACCCACTAATACCATTCAGCCATGATCAATGCGATCAAATTTAAATCAGAAGCCAGGTCAAATTTAGAGATCTAGAGAAGTGTCTAGCACTGTATTTTTCAAGTATAGATAAGTTTGTCAATTTAGTCTTGCGCGCTTAATCACTGTGAACAATTAAAAAACAAACAGGAACAAGCACACATATTTATTTTTACTCTCTTGCCTTTCATAACTCCTAAGCAAGATAATTTGTTTTAAAATGGTCTACATAAATATAAATATATGCATGTACATATACACATACGTGTATGCATTTTCAAATACACATGTATATGTTAGAGTAAACAGAAGCATATTTTTAGGATAATGTACTTATTTGAGATAGAGCTAAAACTGAATGCTAGAGAAGAATGCATCTGAACTCAGTTTTTGCTTGATCCTTATACCTAAGTGTGGGCTTTTGACATGATATTGTCATGTCACTTGAAGCAGAAGGACAGGTCAAAAAGAAAAGGCAGGCAAGATACTGAATGACAAGTATACATATTGATTTAGAACAAAGAAATAGATTGGATTTGATATACTATTGCAAAAATATAATCCTATATGTTTATTTTTTATTAATTATTCTGTCATTTTTAAATATTTAGGGTTTCACATGTGCTCATATGACATCATAGTGGCATTTTGGGGTTTTTTTCATAAGCAATCTTAGATAATCTCCAAGAGTTTAGGGATAATCCTTGAATGTCCCCCCCAAAATGGAAATTACAGCCTTTAGTTTCTGTCACCTCTGACCATTCATTTACTCTTGTTTTCTACCTATCTGAGCCATAAAAAATGAAGAGAAAAAAAAAGACTGTCACATGTCTATTTCTGCCTCAATTATCTGAAAATTTCAGGCAAGTAGACCCTTTTGCCTTAATGATCTAAATAACCACATCAATCTCTCCAGTTGACTTTGCCCATATAAGAAGTTAATGAGAACTGTTGGCTTTAATGCCATTTATTTTTGGTGTAGATGGTGCAATTGAGTCTGGTTATAACAACAGCTATCTTTATAAATTGCAGCTGTTCTCATAAACGATATCCAGAAATGTAGGTGATGAATCATGGATGTCTTTCAGAGACTTAAGATTGTGAAATCTTGTCTGTGGTCCTGAAAAATAACAAGCTAAGGGAAGTACTGTGTTTTGTTTTTTTTAAAGCATATTGTATTCTATTTTATATCAACATGTCTGAATTCTAGCGCTGGTCAGACAACTGCTGTTTCTTCGAGCCTGGATGAGAAAACAGCCAAGTGTAATTCTGTCTGATTAATAATAATAGGTAATGTTATTTTTATAATTCCTGCTACATGCCAGGCATTGTACTAAATACTTTACAAGTATTATCTAATTTGAGGCTCACAATAACTCTAAGAGGTAGGTACTATTATGACCCTCATTTTACAGGTAAGGAAACTGAGACAAACAGAAATTAAATGACTCTTCAAAGGTCATGCAACTAGTGATTGTCTAAGATTGAATTTGAGCTTAGGTCTTCCTAAAATCCTGACTTCAGACCAAGTACTCTATCCACTTCAGCACCTAAATTACATACAAAGGTAAGTTCTTTTCAATGAATGGTCAAGAAGTGGGTTAAGATCAACCATGGTTCAGTGATCCCTCCCTACTTTATTTCCTGATAAAGCTGGGTCCCACAGCACTTTGGTGCTAATAGGGAAAAGAGACAGTCCAGTGAGAACAGTTTGAAGGTATATTCCTACTCTCCTTTTTGGTTTTCCCTTTGACCTTTCCAGCATCAGGGCAATCTCAGACTTCATTTACCCCATGTTTCCTAAGCCCTCCTTGACTGTGTATTTGGGCTTCTGGCAGATTAATGACAGCTAATAATCTCTGATCTATCTGGACACTGCCACATAATGGGCTGCAGTCCCACTGGGTCTCTCTCATGTCACCACTAACAAATTTGCCAGAGCTGCAAATCATTAGCATGTAAAGGGAGTGATCCTGCAGTAAATCTGTAGGGAAAGATGGATAACCCAGGAAAGAAAATATGGGGTGGGAAGTATGGGAAGGCCCTTCTTAACATGCCTTGCTAAATATACGTTTCTTGGCATGAATATTTTCTTAATAACAAAGTATGGACAGGTTGCCTTTACAGTAACATTATTCCTCTCGTGGCTGATAGGCAGAATTTCATTATGCCACTGCTAATGTTACAATATTTCTGCAAAATGTCACCATATGTAAATTAGGGGAGGTTAGGGTTCTTTGCAGTTTGCTTTAAAGATGCACTATCCCTTTTTTCATTGTGGATCTAACGTTCACTTCTTTTTGATAGACTTCATTATGCTGAATGAACCCACAGAAAGTTTGCCCTTGACCTTCCAAGGCTAAATAAAACTAAAGGTAATGTTGGGCATTGCCAAGAATTCTACTGTGTGTGTGTGTATGTGTGTGTGTGTGTGTGTGTGTGTGTGTGTGTGTGTGTTAAAGTAATCCAGAAAACTACTATATGCTTGGCGTATTGTTATCTACTTGAAGACCTGGAGATTTCCTCCAAAGCCACATGATAATTTCCTGGTTTGCCTTACATAATCAGAACAAAAATGAAAATGTATCTCATTGCATCTGGCATGACATCAAAGCTTTACTCCTGGTCTTTCTAGCCAAACTCACTAGGTGAGGCTATGGTAATGAACAATACCTCAAGAATTCAAGTATCCTTATGTGAATAAGGAGAGAATAAGGACAATATAACTAAGTGAGGTACTTAGAAAATCATAGAAGTAGGAGAGCTACAAGATTTGAAAGATGATCTACCACAAACATCTTATTTGAAAGATAAAGAGCCTGAGACCTATATGGAGAAAGAAAACTGCTTGTTACTAGTAATAGTGGACCTGAAATCAAACACCCCGAATTACAAGTCCAGTCCTCTTTCTACTCACCATCAATAAGCCTTTGGCCTCAAAGGTCAAATCAAAAGATGATTCTCATAAAGTTCCAAGGGAAGTGAATTCCGCCAAGAGTCTATTACTGCCCCTATAGAAGTTAATGAGATCTGAGTATGATTCCCTAAAAGGCTATATGGAGTTCTGGTGGAATGGGGGAAAGTTTCTCTAATACTATAACTCCCAAGATCCCACCAGTATACTTCCTTCATTGATTATCAATTGGCAATAATTAGTCAGCCAGACTTAATTAGCCTTTAGAGATAGATATTTACTTAGGTGTTATAGTAAGAAAAATTGATACAAAATGTCCTACCCCTAAAACCTGTTACATACTTTCTCATAAGTAAGTAATGAGTCCAAGGGAAAATGGGCTCAAATTCAGAGAGTACATTTTGCAAAGATGGAAATTTATAAATCCTAATTATTGTAATTCTTTTCTTTCTTTTTTACTTTTTGTGGAGTACTTAGACAATTCTCCTTAGGTCCAGTACAACATTCTGTAGGACTGCTTATAGAGTCCTAAACCTGCCTTTCCTCAATGTGTCTATTTTATCCTCAGCTCCAGATAGAGACACTGGCGTCATTTGTTCCAGGGACCCTTCTAAGGGCACCATGGAAAATCTAAACTCTTCTGATTTTCAAAGTTCACAAGGTCAAAGGGGGGAAGTGGGGGCAGAGACTTATCTCAACCCGTCCCTTCTCCCCCCTGAGATTTTCTGAAAGGGACTGACTAGAACTGCTCTCTTCTATGCTGCTTAGTGACTCAAATGTTGGGGATGTGGAAGGTTACATTGTTCAGTTCAGTCAATTTCCACCCTCCAGGTTGTATGAAACCCCTAGACTCTAGAGAAATCCCACATTTTGACAAAAAGGGTGAGTTAAATCTGAACTCTTATTATTTTGTTTATCTCTTTTAAATCTGTTTTAATTCAATTCAAGTTAATTGAACAAATATTATTAAGTCCCTAGTATGTCCCTTATTAAGTCCCTCTCTGCTGAGTGCTAGCACAGTGTTGGTACTCTTAAGTAGGAACCTCTAATGTAATAAGACGGATAAGCCAGATATGAGAATTATAATAATGCAAAGGGGAGCATGAGAAATTCAAAATAGCTGTTGAAGCACAGGGCTATTAAGAGAAAGAAGAGAAAGCTCTCCAGTGAGGGATCATAGACAGCTTCACTGAAAATGTAGTTCCTTGTTGGGTTTGTCGTTCCTTCTCAAAGAGGATCATGACATCAAGGAAATGATGATAGGATATGCAGTTGACTTTGATTTGAGTGAGGGAGGGCTGTGCAAGGTCACCAGCCTCACTTTCTCTTCCAGAGTCATCTGGGTCCAGTGGCCAGGTATTTATTAGGATGACTAGAGATGGCCCAGGATGCAATGAGACTCTGGTGTTTTTTGGCTAAGGTCTTTTCAGGTTCTCACTTTGAGTGAGGTTTCAGGGAATAGGCCTCTTTAAGAAGTTAGTTAAGGACCCTTTAATTAAAAAAAAAATCAGACTGGGAGAGGAAGATCCTCAGGATTCCTGGGCAAAAGAGAAACAGTTACTATTTACTATTTAAATTCACTCTGTGCTGGAAGGTCTGGGACCTATTATTGTCCAATGTATGAGCTCCAGAGTGAATTGTGTTTAAGGCTTAGTAAACCCCAAGTTAAAGAGGCAGCTTTCAACTATTCAAATTCTTCCCTTGGGCAAAGCACCCTCAGGAAAGAGGAGAAACAGGAAAAAGAAAAGGGACAGAGAGGGGGAGGCTAGAGTGAAGGCTTTGGCCTTGAAAGAAAGAAGGGGCTCCTACAGGAAGTAACGATAGGAACAGGTGATAAGCAAGGGAGGAACTAAGAATGGAGACCCAGAGATAGTAAAATCTCTTAAAGAACAGTTTGATGAAATTACTTACTATGTATGTGAGGCAGAGTACTGATGTGTAAATTTACCTGAAGATAACTTGGAAAAAGCTTGTGGAGAACTTTGAAATGAAGGCTCAGGAGTGTGTACCAAATGCAATAGATTATGAGGAAAAGCCAATTAATATGCCTGGATTTCAACAATTAATATGACAAAAGTTCTCATAACAACTTTGTGAAGAAAATAAAGAGAATGAGCCCTTGGTAATAATAACAGTTAAGAGCATTCTTAAGTGGTTGAATTGTCAGATCCAAAGAATGTTGTTGTCCAACCAGAGGAAAGTCTCAGTCAGCATTCCCATGATTAGTATTTTCTTTTTCCCTCAGAGACTTGAAGGAACTTATAAGCAAACTGATCAAATTATAGATGAGAGGAAGTTGGAAGAGATAAGTAATAGATTGAAAGATGGAATCATGATCCAGAGTAGTCTCAATAGTCCTAAAAACTAAGAAGAAATAATTAGGAATAAGTACACATTCCTGTAGATGGTTTAAATACACATGTACATCCCTCCCCTCCCTCCCCATACACATGCACCACACACATACACACACACACTCACTCACACTCAACACTACAAAAGATGGGATACATAGACTCTGGGAACCTCTTTTAATGCTAATCTGGTTTTTCATACCCAAATCTGTTACCTTTAACCTAGCCTGGCCCACCATTGTCTGTTACCTTTGTATTTTCTTTCCTGCTTTCCACCCCAGACCTCTATCTTCTGCTATCTCCTGATTGCCTCCAGCAGTTTCCCACCCTTGATCACATCAGAATCCCATTCTCTTAGTTCTGACCTCTGATCACCCTAGTCTCAACAAGATTCTCCTTAGATTCCTCCTCAAGACTGTCCCTGAACCCCCTTCTCCCATCACCCCAGACTACTAGACCACTCCCACATCTCTTCCACAGTCTTTCTGTATGTAAGATCATTCTTGTCTCCATCAAGGTTCTCAGATTCAATCTAGCTCAGATTCTGTCTGGCCCACTTGTCAACACATTTATCACAAATGATTAGGCTTCTTAAGAATCAACCCAACATGGCAAATCTTTAATAAACTTTGTTTTACTTTGACTGAAAGAATGCTTGGTTCAAATTCTTTCGGGCAGGACCTGAGGTGTCAGTATTTTGGAGTTCCAAGTACTCCAAATCCCAACATTATGGTTCCCTGATCTCAACATATGGTTCTCTGACCTCAGCACAGGCACATAATAGAAACATTTCTATAGCACAACAATCAAATACAGTTTTTAAAAATCTTAGCTTGCCTTAACAGAAGTAACACTTCCAGGTAATTGAAGTGGTAAGGTAACTTACTCTTGACTGATTAGATATCTGGAGCAGTGTTTTCAGGTCTGGATATCACATTTGGGGATTGGAAAAGGATGAAGAGGGATAATGAATAGATGAAAAGCATTGAAAATAAGGCAATTGAGATAGAGAGGAGACTGGAAACAGTAGTAAAAGGAACAGAAACTATTTAGACTAGAGAGTTAAGATGGGACATTATTGCTTTCTTGTGATATCAATTCATTCATTTACTAAATGGAACTTTTAAAAATGTCATGTGCTAGATTCTGTGTGAGAGACAGAAAGAAATAAGAACTAGGCCTTGCCCATATGGAGATTATAGTCAGGGTAGGGAGAGATAAAAATAAAGCATGTGTACAGGAAAAAAAAAGTTAATACAAACTTGATTGCAAATGTAAAAATGGAATTTAAATTAGAAAGAGAGTTCCAGCTGGGACGGTTCAGGGAGACTTCCAGGAAGCAATAGTATTTGAGCTGGAACTCAAAAATGGTAGCAAGTCAACAAACAGAAATGAGGGAAGCATAGAGGGCATTCCTAGAGGAAGAAACAATTCAGTTTAATCAACATACACTCATTTAAAATTAACCATATGGCAGGCTCTGTGCTCAGCGTTGTGAGTACTGATGCAAAAAAGGAAGTAGCCCCTGCCTTCAAGGATCTTACATATAAGGGAGAAAAGCAAGAACCTAGGTGTAAAGGTAGAAAAGTGTGAGATGAGTGTAAGGGGATGCTGAGAGATCCAATGTGGCTGAAATAAGGAGTAAAAGATGGAGAACAATGTGAGATAAAACCACAAAGTTTGGTTGGATCCAAATTGTAGAGAGTACTGAATGTCCAGCTAAGGAGTTGGGTTTTTCTTCTAAGGGTACTGAAAGTCAGTGATGAGTTTTAATCAGTGGGGTGCTATGATTATACTTTCTTATCACATGTAGAATCATTTATTTAAAGCCTAAAACTACTACTTAATCTTAAGACTACTAATTCTATGTTTACTGAACCTCTGTGACTATTTTCTTCCTTCAAATAGACTGGAAATATTTTCTACCATACATCTAGTTGCCTGCTTCAATTTCTCCTTTTCCGCTCTGATACATTGCTAATTGCAAATATCAATAAAAACTCAACTAAATCATGAATTTGTGAAACATACTGTGGGAACTCCACTCCAAATTTTTATTTGGTTAGCTTTCCTAAAAGGAGATAAAGCCATTCTCCAGCCTCTTGGCTATCAAAAACTACAAACAGTGCAAAGAGAAGAGTAGGAAGCCCAGCCTTTCTGATGAACATGTTTTTTTGAATTAACATTAACAGCAGGAATTAAGAAATACCTGCATTTTGTATGACTAATATGAAAATGTGTCTAATAGGAATGTATGTATAGTTCATATAAGATTGCATGCTATCTTGGAGAGAGAGGTGGAGAAAATTTGGAACTCATGGAAGTGATTATTGAAAACTGAAATGAAACAAATTAATAAATTTGGGAAAAAAAGAAATACCTGTATTTTAGGATGTTATTTCTCAGTGCATATTTGTTTAGCTAATCTAATTAAAATTAAGTAAGTACTTATATTTGAATTAAAACTAAATTTCCTTAGAGTAGGGGAGATCTACATGTGGCTATTCATGTGTTAAAAAGGTCTCAAGAAGTATTATCACTTTTATCCACTAGTCCCTCCTCCCCATCCCCACCCCCAAAAACTCCAATGAAATTAAAGATAGCAGTAACGTGGGAATAAGGTAGAGAACAGAAAAGATGATAGTTCCACTGCATTGTCCTCATCAGATGAAATATGAATATGGTACTCAGTTCTGAGCACCATATGTTAAGAAGAATATTGGCAAGCTGGAAAATGTATGGAGGATAATAAAAATGTTCTATACCTCTTACATATTTTGTCTTCCCTATTATAGGTAGGTAGGTGGTACACTGGGTAAGAACTCTGGGCATGGAGACAGGAAGACCTGAGTCCAAATAGTGCCTCAGACATGCAGTTAGCGAAACGACCTGACAAATCACAACTTCTTTCAGACTTGATTTCCTCATCTGTAAAATTTGAATAAAAATAATACCTGTTTGACAAGGCTTTTGTGAAGATCAAATCAGATAGCATACGCACAATGCTTTGCAAATGTTAAAGCATCATATAAATGCTATTGGTGATGATGGTGATGAGGATGACAGCTGCTTGAGAGCAGGAACTCTTGAGTTGTCCTTTCTCACTTAGTACAGGGTTTTGCACATAGTGGGTACTTAAATGCTTTCTCTTTCACTTACATATGCAACTATTCATAAAAACTTTACTGCCAATATGATGACCAATTACCAAAAGATATGGATGTTGATTTGAAATTAGAAATCAACTTAATCATTCAGCAATAACTAAACACCTATCATATACAAGAGCAACTAGGTGCATTGGATAGAGCTTAGAGTCAGAAAGAGTCATCTTCATGGATTCAAATCCAACTTCAGACACTCACTAGCTGAGTGACCTCTGGGCAAGTCACAAAACTCCTTTGGCCTCAGTTTCCTCATCTGTAAATTGAACTGTAGAAGAAAATGGCAATCCATTCCAGTTACTTTGCCAAGAAAAATTCCAATATGGGGTGATAAAGAGGTAATACAACTGAAAAAAAAAAACACAACAACCATGTACAAAGCACAAAAAAGCCCAACGACACAAATTACACAGTCTCTGCCCACCTCAAGCAGCTTTACATTCTAATAAGAGGAATGACATGCATACTAATGAGAATAGAAAAAGAATAATTCAGGAAGGAGCAAGACCTTAACAACTATGCATATTTGCTAAGGCTTCTCAGAGGAGCTACTTAGTGAAACTTGAAAAAACACAGCAAGGATTCTGAGAGTTGGAAATGAGGAGAGAAGACATGCCAGGCATGAGAGAAGCATACAGATGCAAAGATGTAAGACAGTGGGACAAGGTCAGTATTTAACACAGTGCCCCACAAATAACAAGTGCTTAATGAATGTTGATTGATTGAAGTCTGATAGTCTAGTCTTGGCTGGAAGGTAAAGCTCTTGAGGGTGAATAGTCTGAAATATATAAAGCATGGTGGTTGGAAAGCTGACTGTGGAGGGCCTTCAATTCCAGGGATCACTGAAGCGAGTTCTTGCTTTGTTTTGGTTTGGTTTATTTTTGTTTTTGTTCTTAATCTGTGACAGGGGACCATTCTGGAGCCTGAGGATTCAGGTAATTTACAAAGCAGATGCTCAAATTATCACAACTTCCCAAAGTCCTCAGATTTCTCAGGGATGACCAGGTAAGTAAAAGCAGCCATTGCTGGAGCTAAGGGGTCCAAGCCCAAAAGGTAAATGATGCCCATACCTGGATTTCATATCAGTCTACCTCCTGGTGGTGAGGAGAGAAGGATGGGTGAGGAATACTCCAATTTCTAGGAGTCTGACTTGTAGCAATCAAGTTTTTTATACTTAACACCTTTCAAGCCTCTCTTCCTCAGATTGGAGGGTGAAGGGAAGAGCAACAAATTCCTCCCAAAGTCTTCCTGTATAGAGGGCTCAGAAATTTGCAAGTAATTTTCTCTTTTCCATCAATCACTCTGCTTCGTTTCCACTTCATGGAATATCATGTCCCCTAGTTGCTTTTTCCCCAACCCCTTCTTCAGCTTCCTTTTGTGCATCATCTTCTCTGCCCCCATTTGTTTGTCCTTCCTGAGGATAGACACTGCCTTTCTTTGTCTTATTCATATCTTTAGCATTTATCATAGTGCCTAGCACATAGCAGATTATTAATAAATGTTTATTGAATTGAATTGAGCACTGTATCTCTGGAACTCTGGTCATCAGTAACCTGAGTAGTCAGTATTACCAGTGTCATCACATCACAACACAGTTGTGCCTCAAAGCACAACTCCCACATGCTTATGTTTTCAGGGTGGGAGCTCATCCAAAGTAAAGATTATCTTTCTATATCTATCCTAAGTGCATAATAGAAAACCCAAAATATATTAAGCATTTAATACATCTTCCCACCCATCCCCACCCCACCCCACTCCCAACATTGCAGCAAACTGGAGGGAGCCTTATCAAAAGAATAAACAAAAGACTATAATGAGTCTGTCTGTCCTCCTATCACTGGTTCCCATGTTACTGCTCATTCTGCTAAACTGTGCTCCTGATAGTGGTACCATTCTGATGCCTTCAGGACAGGGCATCACTTTGCTCATTTCCATTTGGACACTGCCTGCTTTGCTGCATGAAGGCATTGCTGGCCCTTTACTCATTCTTTAGCTGAGGCTATTTTCCATATCTTGATCTACAAAGTCAGTTGTACTAGGAAGGGCTACTTATATAGTATAATAGAGACTCTAATCTACAATCAAGTAAATGATTGAATTTTTGCTGTTGTTGTTTACGTTGTTTTGTTTTATGTTTGTTTGATAGCTTTTTAGTGGAGATAAAAGTAAGCATAACTTCCATCCTTCCAGGAATACGTTTATTGGCCTCTTAATAAAAGTAGATCACATAGCAGTTCTATCGATCTGAGGACTACTAACCCAATAGCTAAGGCTTTCTTCAAAGGGCCTACAATTGGGTTTCAGGTCCATGTACTTGGAGAAGGGAATTAACTCAAGTTCTGAGCTGGTCTGGGTCAGAATACTAGCCTACCATGACAATCTGACTAATTTGTATTTTATTCCATAGTCAGAGAGAAGACAGGTATTCTACTTTGCATGTGTTCCAGTGTGGGAGACATTAGCTCTTTCAGTAATTACAGATCTTTATTGAATACAGCTCAGTGGAGAAGGTGAGTAAAAAGGAAAAAAGATTTGATAAGCAGGGAG